>NC_140304.1:13168983-15773983 GCF_964211825.1 Aythya ferina
AAAAAAATGGCACAGAACATGCTGGAAGCCACTGCCCAACTGAGAAGACAGTTTTTAAATAGCTTTTCTGAGAGGCAAACTTAAAAAGCTGTAAAAGCAACTTATTATGGAAGTCTCAGCATAATTTTTCATCAGTATGGAAGAAGGTTAAGCTGTCCCCTGCCTTAAGCTGCTTTCTGTTCGGAAGTCGAAGCAGGGTGTAGGAGAGGTACGGCACAGAGGCAGGTCCACAGAAAGGCTAACTGAAACAGCACTCACCCTGCAGCTGCTTTTAGCCCCCCATCTCACAGTGTGGGTGTCAATGTTTGGAAAACCAAAAATGTAACTGCTCTGATTATTCATTTCCATTACGTGTACAATAAATCCCTGTCAAATAAAGATGACCTCATAAAAAGATTTTTAAAGCCATCATAGGCACCCCTTACACCCTTCACTTGGAGCTCTTCTCAGACCAGTGGTCGGAGACTTCCACAAGGTGTCTAGATCATCCACCTGCTCCTGAGAGCTGGCGAATTCTTAATGTGAAAATCAAAGGAAGAAACATGAATCCTCCTCTCCCTGTCTTATCATCCACTCGTTAGATCTGCACTAATCCACAAAGTTAGCAGGGTATTTTATTTCAGGAGTTCTGGTTTGAGCTCATCTGTATGCTTAGGCGATCTGACTTTAATTGCAACTTGCTCTTTTAAACAGATCAGAAGTTGGCCTGTTTTAAAAAAGGGTGATCTCAGCCCCCACCTGCACCACAACCTGCTCAGGAGTACCGGCGTATAAACGGACTATTCAGAACAAAACCTCCAAAGCCAGAAGCCTCATCCCTGTGAGAAAGACAGGAGGGTGCATTATGCTCCTGGGTATACAGGTGGCCAGACAGACAAAGCAGCGTAATACCAGCTACACGTGGCACAAATAGCTTCTAGTTTTCTGCTGGTTTATGCCCAAGAAAGGCAGCCATGTACTGCTTCCTGAGCCTCTTTGCCAGAGTCCTAAAAAAGCCCAATAAACTGCCAGGGGAAATGAGGACCATTCTGCAAGGTTCTTGTTTTGAAAGGGGGAAGGAGCTAAGAAGTACTGCAGAACTATTAGAGAAGAATTAGGGAAATGTTAAAACATTACCAAAAGATGGGATCAACAACAACAACGTCCAAAAAAGGGGAACAAAAAAAAAACAACAAAAGAGATAAAGTAAACAGTACCGATAGTAAACAAGCACTTCTGATAGGTAGCTTACAGTTGTTAGGTGCAGGCTACCACCACAACACATGTGTAGATGTACAGCCTAGGACAATTACTTATAGATGAAGACAAAGAAAACAGAGAATTTCTTATAAATGAATGTGAGAACAGCTAGGACTTATGAAGCCTCTCCGAGTTCAGAAATCCTCCCGGCATAATATGGACCATATGGGTTCAGAATAAAAATCTCAGAGCTTGGCATAACAGCATATTCTTGTGGTAGCTTCACATCTAACTAGACTGAAACCCTTTTTTTCCCCACAAAGCACTGCCCAGAAAACAGATCACTGAAGTGATGGAAGGCAGGAGCACAGAACAGCCGAGGTAGGAAGGCACCTCTGGAGGTCATCTAGTCAAATCCCCTTCTCAAAGCAGTGCCAAGTAGAGCATGGTGCTTAGGGCCGCATCCAGCTGGGGTTCGAATACATCTTCGAGGATGGAGACTCTGCAACCTCTCTAGACAACCTGTTACAGTGTTTAATCACCCTCACACTAAAAGTTTTTTTCTTACATTCAAATGGAATTTCTTGCATTTCAATTTGCAACTATTACCTCTTCTTCAAAGAGAGCCCAGCTCCATCTTCTTTACTCCCTTCTATCATGTATTCATACACGTTGCTAAGATTTCCCCCAAAGCTCTCTCTCTTCAAGGCTAAGCAATATATTCTAACTGCTTTTTCAGTTATTTTTCTAACTGGATTAAAATAGTATCAATTGATACTATCATAATTGATAATTAGCTATTGATACTAGAGTCTTGAAGTACGATCTGACAAAAAAACCTCTACAAAAGAAGTAATTCTTCACAATGAGAACAGCCAAACATCGGAGCAGGTTGTCCAGCAAGACTGTGCAACTGCTCCCCTGAAGGTTTTCAAAACCTGCCCAGAGAACACCCTCAGCAGTCTGATAGAAGTTGGTCCAGCTTAAAAGAGGGGTTGGATCATAGACTTCCAGAGGTCTCTTCCAATCTATATTATTCTATGACTAAAAAGGAACCAAGGATGGATAGTCAGTATATTCACCCCTGAATGACGGAACTTAGGAAGCAACCAGGTTGCAAAATAGCTCCTTGCTCTATTCCACTTCTCAATTCCATTAAATCCTGAGTTTACAGGTTGTTTTAGACATCATATATTCTATATATACTCTGACCAGCTTTAACCCTTTTATAATTTAAATAGCTCTTATCAAATCCTTAGCTGTTTCTTTTTAAATTCTTATTTTTAGAGATGACACAGTGTACAATTTAATCAGAAAACAACTTTTACATGCATTTGGATCTAAAGTGAGCTAAGGAATGTGTTTAAAATGGATGAATGTTATCTAAAGCAAGGGAAGAACATATACACTGAGGTACAGAAACGGTATCCATGTCCACACATAATTTAAGAAGAGACAACATTCTCTAGATAACTCTTCCTCCCCCCCAGACTTTAAATGAGACAGATTTCTAGCCAAAAAAAAAAAAAAAAGAAAAAAGAAAAAAAAGGTGGGGGGGGGGGGTATGAAACGATATGCAATATTCAAGTAAGATATTTTAAACCATGAATGACTATTGTCAAAAGATGATAAAACTGAGCATCTCATTTTAACTTGAAGCATTTGCCCTCAGTCTAATAATAGAAAAGCCTTTGTGTTCTTGGATAAACTGACCGAAGACTGACACGGGCAAGAAAATCCACATTCTAGCCGAAAACATCTGATGCAGACTCAGAGCCAGCTGAACTCACAGCAAAAGCTGAAGAGATAAAGAGCAATTAACACACCTGCAGAGATTTCACCAGCTTCTGAGTAAACCATAAATACATTTCAATTTGCTATGTAGTTCGTTGACTTGAGGGAAAAATAGCATGCTATCACCAACATAAAGGAAGTTTTTGCCTAGTCAAAAATTGAATATGTAATGCAATCCCTGGCGGCGACTTCAAAAGTATTTATATAGGTCGCTGCCCATATTTGAACTGATGTTTCATTATTTGCAACTTCAGATCAATCCAATGAAAATAAGCAAGCTACAGATCTACCAGAAATTTCATCTATAATACATGACAGTTGATACCAATACTTCTTGGTCAACTGGAAATATTAAGTAAATACTCATTTTTTTCCAGAGCCCTGTTGATATTTTTATCTCCTCCTCTTATTCCTGAGAAAAAAAAATTCCTCCTTTGCAGAAAAGGCACACTTACTGGTACTTTGAAAGGAGAAGTGTTTGCAGCATCCATGGAGTTGGTTTTCTCAGATGTGCTGGTCCCGGAGATGCTCCGTCTGCGAGGAGATCTCTCTGCTGGGACCTCTGAGGAAGAAAAGAAAAAGAGGGTGAATGGGTGCAGGGGGGTGGGGAATTTTATGCTGTACAGGACAGACTCCTCAGCAAAGTTTCCAGTGCACACTAAACTGCTGAATTACACTCACCTTTTTTTTTTTTTTTTTTTTTGTCTTACTTGCTCCCTAAATTACAGGAGCATTTCCACTGACAGATTCAAGGCTGCGAATCTGACTTGATTGGAGGCAATAGGCATGAAAAGTGCTGGTAAAGATCAGCACCCAAACATATATTGCCGTTTGTGAGATAATATTCAGAGAACTTTAAATTATTTTTTACATAAGCAACACAGCAATTAACTGGTAACTAAAATGAAGCCACAGAGAAATTCAATTCTAGTCACAGCTGAACACAATTTGACAGAGGTCAAAGTTCGGTCTTATGTGACCACACAACTTGCTCAAACCCTACAACCACCAGAAGCCTTGTAGCAACCCGGGTAATATGACATACATATCTCTGCAGATAAAAAAAAAAAAATAGGTCAACTTATCATTCTGGCAATATGACCTTACTAAGACACGACTTTGGCATCTTAAATCCACACAGGCTGATCTGATGAGCACAAATATTCATAAAAGATATGTTTCTATCTGATTCTATTGACTTACAAAGTATATACAGTATGTTTTTAAAAATCTGGCATACAGGCACACGTATACTACACATACACGCTCTTTTATGCCTAGCTAGATACACACACACACGCACATACACACAGACACAGATACCTTTATCGCAACTGCTGCCCATCTCCGGCTCAATTGCCAGCCTTAAAGGAATCCAGCTTCACAAAACATCCTAACACGGGGAGGGAAAAAAATCACTTCCTAGCAGAAAGTCTATTGTTATCTTCTGAATCCTACAGAAAAGGAATAAACGGCGACTCCAGCCAGTGACATTCTGACTCCTGCCGTGTTCCTTTCAAAGACAGATGCAGCTTAAACTTCCATTCCTGGCCTCCCGGCCCTGGGGATCCGTGCTACTTCCACTTAGGAGAAAGCTGGGTCTCTGCTCCCCTCCCTTCCCACAGCTTGCGGAGAGCAAGCGAGCGAGCAAGTGAAAAAGAAACACACAGGACTGCAGCTATTCAATCAATCGCTCCGACTGCACATCCTCATTAGTTACTTTCAGGCTATTAACAGACGCCCAACTGCCGGCTTCCCTCCGTGACAGCAAATTTCACTGTATATCCTGATTCACAGCAGCAAAAAGGGTTTACAGAGATATACAGCCAGCTGGTGCCACGAGAGCAGCGCTTTTCTCAAAATAACTGACGAAAAAACAAGAAAAGCCTTCTTCAGGGATAACATTGCTTGTAATGGCTTTGCATTCCGGATTTTCATGTCACCAGAGTTATAACACGGATCTCCCATGGATGCTTGAAGAATGACAAAATGGAGCATACTGAACGAGAGGCTAAGAAACCCGGACCCTGCAGTATTAGTGTCTCACGCTGTAGATATTTATCTTTTGAAAAACCCGACCGCTAACACTCAGCCTCTCGATCTGCTCGTAACCATCGATGGGGAGAGGACTGCAACCGGGAAAAGAGCCTCCTAACCCGGGCTCCGGAGCGAAGTGTAAGGCTCACTGCAGCTACCCCTGGGAAATGGGCAGGGCAGACGGCTCGCTGCCGACCGCGAGGATGATGCACGAGCCCCGCTCACCCCGACCAAGTAAATCACAGACTGCCAGAGCTGCCGGTAACAGCAACAGAGAGATGCTGCTTTCGGGGAGCCCTCTCCTCTGGCTGACGAGCAGCATCAGGCACTGCCCCACACAGCTCAGGAGGCATCGCCTGCCCGGTGCTGGAGGGTAAGTCCCTGCCAGGGCACCTTTAGAGAACCAAATGCCGGTGCTAAATCAGGGTTTCTGTGTAATGGTCAGCCCTGCTCCCTCAGCAGCCTCTGCAGAGGCGGCTGGTTTCATCCAAAAACGTGCTCTCCTACACCGCTACGAGCATCCCCCTTCCCCTCAGAAGAAAAACTTATTTCCTGCAGCTCCTGTAAGCGCAGCTCTCCCAAAGAGAGCCGTATTACGTTGGATTTAAATGATGGCTTTTGTTGTTCTCCTTGTAAATGTAATGAAAGCAAACGGGAGCGATATATTCACTTGGAACCGGGGAGTAAAGCGAGCACCTTTTATTTTAGATTGAATAGTAATGAGTAATGTAATAGGTTTGGCTTTCTCCACTTCTCACACACAGGAAATCACATCAAAGCTGCTTCAGTAATTTAACACAGTCTGTTAACTTTGCTGAGTCATAAATGAAAACAGGAGCCCGAATTCCCCGCGATTTTCAACAATAGGTGGTCGCTCTGCGAGGCAGGGAGATCAGGAGAAGTTTCTGATTAAAGCAAAGGGAGCTGAAGTTGCACCGAGGAACGTGGCCGGCTCTCCTCACCTTCCCCCCTCCCACCACGTCTGTCCAGGAACAACTCAGGTTCTCAGCAAATAAACCACTGAGGCTCCATCAGCGCAATGAGTTTCTCCTGTTCTCAGCCCACCATGGAAGCATATCGAATGGGGAAGGCAAAATGAAATATTCACGAGGTGCCTGTAACAACCTAAAAATAAAACTACCTTCTCTTCCCCTTCCAAAAAGGGAGAGCTAGCAGACAGCATGCTCAGTCCCCAGGAAACTGAAGGCCCTAGATAGAGCACAATTGTCAGGAGACGTTAACTCAAACTCAGAAACTAACGGCACTGCCATGACATCCGTAGAACAGAATTTTTGCTGAGTTGTGTAAAAAAAAAAAATCTATACTGTCATCACTGAGCAAAAAATTAGACAGTTCCCTCTCCGGCTCCACAAGCAATGCTAGAGGCTACTCTTGCATAATCTTCACCTGCTGTAAAAATCAATGCACCTCTCATAGGCTCAGTATTAAATTACAATTGCTCTCCGCATTGCTCACTCTCAGGGACCAGGGCTACAAATAAATCCCATTGTTCCTATGGAGAAACAGTCTGAAACCCTCCTCATCCCCTCTCAATCTCTGGGGGAGAAAAAAAAAAAAAGAGATAGATCTTCCCCTTTTCAACCTTAAAAAAATCCATCAAAGAAATGAGTTGTGAGCATCCCTATGGGGCACCTTTAATCTATCCCCTCACATACTGATGATATGCAGTAATATTTATGTAAATAAATAAATATTTATGCAGATCCATATTTACACACTACATGGTAACATACACCAATTAGCTGAGGCAATTACTCCGCCATGGCAGATGCCTCTGAAGAGGGACGTGCCCAGGGATGCAAGGCAGGGAGCTCTCTCAACCTCTTCTCGTTGCCCCATTCCCTCTCCACTGCAGCACTCGGGCTCCTTTTGTTGGCCAGAAGGCAGCTCTGTGCCAGGGGAGGTTCAGGTTGGAAATTAGAGAAATTTCTCCTCAGAAGTGTAGTCAGGCACTGGGACGGGTTGCCCAGAGAGGTGGTGGAGTCCCTGGGGGTGTTCAAGGAGAGGTTGGACATGGTGCTGGGGGACACGGTTTAGTGGGTGACATTGGTGGTAGGGGGGTGGTTGGAGCAGATGATCTTGGAGGGCTTTTCCAACCCCAAAGATTCTGTGATAAGCAGCTGCAGGGGCTGACCTGCTTTGAAGGTGACTGTCTGGGCCGCAGCCTCAGTGCCCTCCAGTCGGGATGTGGCTCTCAGACTCCTGGATTTCCTACAGCTTGGTGCTCCGGCCACTTGAAATCCAAAACCTTGCTGCTGCAGGAATTTGTATTCTGCTGTGAAGAGCTTTTTCTCAGAATGACAGGAGGAAAGATGAAACAAACCTCCCAGCTTTGCAGGACAGCCCTTGCTACTCTATCTCCATTTTTGTGAATTAGAAATGGATTGGAGAAGGGCGGGAGAAACAATCAGGAACAAAGAAACATCCTCAGGGGTTACAGTGAAAAGAATGAAGCTACTGAACTTGTAAATAAGGTCACAGAAACAAAGATTGCAGGGCTCTCCCTGACTCTGCGAAGGGCACGGCACTGGAACGAACGCACGGCCGCAGTGGGACACCCTGCCACGCGTCCGGACCGCGCTCGTGTCCTCCCAGCACTTGCGAGAGCACCTCCAGGTCTGAGAGCTCCTGCTAACAGAGTCCACAAGGGTGACTTCGAAGCAGTCCTATGGACCTACCTAGGAATGCAGAAAAAGGGAAAATGCACCAGCAAGCAGAGCTTACGCCTGTCGTTACTCACAGGGGCTGGTGCTGGCCTCTGTGGCAGCAGTCACCAGTTAACAACAGCGCATGGCTTAGTGCTGACGGATCCCCTGCTACGACTTCCTCAGCTCCAATGATCACAAAATATTCGGATTTGTGAAAGGCTACCCTGAACAGTCAAAGACAGACTATCAACAACAAATTTCTATTTCTTTCCCAAGACATAGATAGTGCTGAGCAAAAATCCCATCCTCATTCTCCAAATAATCTTTGAAATCTTTGTGCTGTCTTTATTGGGAAGGGGGCAGGCTGCTGGTTCTATCTCATCTCCTTGATAGGAGGATAAAAGAAAGATTCAGTAGGATTTCAGAGACTGGGACCTCCATTTTTTTCATCTGTGCACATCCTGATACGGTACCTTGGTCTGTGACTAGAGCGGATAGAGAATATGATTCATAAAAAGAATCAATGCATCCTGCCTCTGAAGTCTAGCTTAATTACAGGTCTCTGATAAACACAAAACCAATTCAATACTACCAGTTACACACCCATAGCCAACCATTCCCACAGACTGCCTCTCAGGTGCAACTGTATTCAAATGTCCCTGCTTGCCACAAACCAAAACAGCACCTGACCCAAATATTCACCCCATTTTTGATAGCCGCCTTGGCACTCCCTGGGAGAAAAAGGTTATTTTTTGGTATATAAACAATCCTGCAATTAGCCTTTTTATGTAAGCAAGGTCCAATGAGCTACACACACACACTGCCTTGTTTTTTTCTAAAGCAAGGTTTATTGTTGTTGCTTTAAATCTTGTACCATTCACTCAGCAGCACTTACCCCAGTGGGCAAACCACCTAATTATTTACCTATCAGCCGTGCCATTGTCTAAATTAATCTGCATGGACAGCTTATTACACGTTTCAAATACAGTAATGCCTAGAGGTCTATTACCAGGCTGCAGCCTGGCTGGCCTAACTACTAAACAGACACCATTTCTGCCCCAAAGAGCCTACAGCCTTCTTAATTTGAAACAAAGCATTATTAGAGTGTGATAAGCCTTACAAGGCAGGAGGGAAGAAGTGCATTAAGAAAATAAGGCATGCAAATTAAGTAAGTTATCCTTGATGGGCCTCTGGGTGATTATTTATTTGGAAATTAAACTTATACTGAAGTAATTATCCTCAGATAAAATAATCAAATCCTAGGGGATGAAAACAAAAAGAGTATCTTGAGAAAGGTTGTGAAAAAGCACCTTTGTCGTTTAAGATTTTTAAGAAGGGTCTAGAGAAGTGCTTCTCACAAAGAGGGCAGACAGAAGAGACCCTACTGCAGACATGGCAATGGATTACAACGCACTACGGGATTTCAAGGCCATCCTCAGCACTATTTTCTCCTCTGTCAAAAGGCCAATTAGTCTTACAGATTAGCTACAAGAGAAACACACAAAAACCAGCAACACTTGACTTTTTGTGACTTAGCATTTCTTTTACAAACACACTTCAAGAAATAACAGGCTTAAATCTAAGCTTGGAAGAGTTGGAGCACTTACGGGTTTGCCACTGGAGCTGGTTTTTGAAGATGTTATTCATTAATGTAACCACCAGTTGAGTGGTTTACTACAGCGACAAACACACTGACATTCACTGTTTCATAATCAGCAACTACAGAGGTTGTTCCTTACTTTACAAAGACAGCACACTACAACTTCTGGCTTGTAGGGCAGAAAAACTACAAAGCCAAGTACAGACACTGCCTTTCTGCTCTACGTTTTTGTTAACTATTTCCCTTGTGAGCTGCTGATCACCTACTGCAGTCTGTAAGCAGTGAGGGAGCCTGTTCAGTCCTGATGGTTTGGTTTCTTCATGTACCTCTGTCTGTCTACGTATCGATGTGCATGTGCACACACACAGCGCCTACAGCATATTAACACTATGGCATTCAAAACTTCATCAGGACAGAAGAGGTTATTTTTGTCTCATTGAAACAACCCTAAAGTGCCCAAGTGACAGCTCTAACGAGAAAGAGATCTTGGGTGCAGTCAGTATTTACTCACTGTTTCTTCTACATCGGTGAAAATACCCACACCAGCTGACAAAATTACAGGGAGTAATAAAAAGCAGGAAGAAGGCAAGTGTTAGGAGATATATAAGAAGGAATGAGAAAAAAAAAGGTACATCTAAACCTCATCTGAAGGATGCTTATTACCTAATGAAATAGGAAGCCTCATATAAAAATAAATAAAACTGTTAATGTTTTATCTTGGAGCATTTTTCTCTATCATTTTACTCACTTGGGGAAAATTCAGACTTTGGTGCAATTCACAGGCTGTTATAAAAATTAATTAAATGCCTGTGTAAAAAGCCTAGACTAATAGCAAACTCAAAAAATATGATCTGTACTAAATCCTGAAATCTAAACTTGTGTTCCAAATACATTATGCAAATTTTACCTGGTGTAACTTAAAGGAGAAAATTGAAATTTGCACTGAGAGCTCTTCCACGTTTATCTAGGTAACTAGAGAGGAGGAAAAAAGCCAGAAGAAGATAAGTCTGAGAGAACACAACAGTCACAGTCACAGCACACTACACTGCACAAAAGCTCCCAAGTCTAGAAAGGAAAACACAAAGGAAACCCCGCAAAGCTATAGAACTCTATCATCAAACAACTACTAGATCCCAGTTATGATCAAAACCTCTCTCAGTCCATTAGCAGGGATTTTAAAAGAAAACCCTGTGTTTTACGGAGGACTGAGTCAATCAGACAAGTCTTGCAAGATGATCCAGGTAAATAGCAATGATTTTAATTTGCATACAGGTAATTCTGTTGGTTAGACACTTGCATTGTGTTGGCATCTAAAAAAATGTGACTGAATTAGTGCCCAATTCAGAAAGTGCATAGCGAGCAACCTACAGTTGAAGTCACTTAAAAGACATTAAACTCATCGATTCTTGAGGAGTTCAGTCTGAAAGACAAGACCTAACAAGCAAAGCAGATGAATGCACAGATGAGGCTGGAAGAAAGGGCAAGAATATCATAGAAGATTAAAAAAAAAAAATTGGCTTTCAAGTACTGACTATCACAGTCCCTTTACGCAGAATGTTCTGAAGAAACTGAACGTGGCATTTAGTGAGTACATCATCAGCTGTTATCAGACTGATGCATTCACTCTGAGGCGGTGGAAAGAATCCTCCAGCTCTGCAAATACAAGTCAGGAATGAAGCATATGTGCATCCCTGGCTGTTCAGTATCTCCTCTGTATGTCAAGTCCAGCCACATGAAATTTGGAATACTTGCCCTTTTTTACCCTCCTCATGCATCAGCCTTGAAAATCTCCTGAGCGGTTTGACTCCAGGCACAGCAGTATATATTGCCAGCCAACACAGAAACAGAGACGAGGAGCTACCACCACACTTGACCTGGAGATGCTGATGTCCTCATTAGTTCCTAATGATCTTGGACTGCCCCTGCTAATTCAAATTACCTTGTGTTTGCTGCAGAGAGATTGCACACAGACAATTAACACAGATGAGCTGATGAATGGAAACTTGTTCTCACAGTGTCATTTGTTGAGAGGCTTATGACTTAGACGCACAGTATTATGATATCAGTATTTATTATCCTCATTATTAAACAACAGCCTCAAACCACAACTTTCAGAAATCATCTCTTTTACTCTCTGCAAAAAGCCTGTGAATCAGGGCATTCTCTAAAAAGCCATGCTTTGCTCTGGTTATTGGGATGTCCAAGCTCCGCAGCTCTCCCCTGTGCCTCTTGGTGGGCCAGAAGCCTGCTCTGAGCTACACTACCTCTTGCTCACTCTGGCAGGATCTTGCCCTTGGGCAATAAAATCTATTGCTATGGACACACTAGAAGAAAAGTCTCAATGTACAGCAGATACCTGATGGATGCCATCAAACCTTCAGCGTGGCTCTGGATAATTTTAATTAACACGTGCTTGGAGGCAAAAAATATCTCAGTTTTGTTACACCCTCCAGACTCCATGCTGAATAAACACTCCCTGGCATTTATGGGGTGAGGTTTTGAAGACATCTTGAGGACCTCTTGGTGTGGAACAAAACATGAATGCAGGCCTACATGTAAGGGTGGAAACAGCAGTCTTTGGAAGAACAGCACTGGAGCACAGTCCACACATCCTCTTGTCCCTGCTCACATTCGACATGGTATTCCCAAAGAAGTCCATGGCACATAGTGATGAAGTAATTAGCAAATACTAACAGACCTGGGAGCATTTCCTTTCCTCCCACACTCCGTACTTTTCTGGACCTGCTAAACAAGAGAACTGCTTCCCATGGAGGGAACATTGTAAATGCTGTCTACTGGAAAAAGTATAGCAACACCAGGAGCTGCCCTGGGCTCTGGATGGAGAACCGAATCAGGCAAAATGCACTAGATTGGCTGCTGCCTACTTGACTGACAAAGTTCCACACTGCTGACTACTGTATCTTGGCAAAAATAAAAAAGTGTTACAGCAAACAAGTTACTTTAAATAGTCCATCAAGAGGAAAGGGGGATACGTTTCAGGCTTCCTGTCTGAGCAACTTGGAACCTGGAAATTATCAGAAGAGAATGAAAGCATCCTGTGAACAACAAAATGTGAAAGAGTGAGACAGAATGATTTATGGAGCTGACACTGAAATAAAAACAAATAACAACAGCTTGACATAGCAACAGCTGAAAGGGAAAGACAAAACAATAATCAGCTTCTTTGTGCGAATGCTGTTTAAAACATTTTTCAGGCTTTTACTGGTATTTATGCTGGACTATAAATACAAGAGTAGTTTCAATTTTCTACTTGAATACAGTTAAATTGATGTGTAAGTACGCAGAAACAGAGCACAGGATTGTTTGATTGTGCTTCCTAGATTTAATTTCTGGACTAGAGAAGTATCTGATCCCTTGGCTGAAATTTTTATTCCAAACACATCCAGACATTTCTCTGGAGAAGCAAAACTTTCAGCAAAGTCTCCTCTTTGATTTATCTTACTAGCATCACACGGCTGTGAAATAAAGTTGTAGACATGCTGACAGCAACGAGTGGAAGTAGAGTGGGGGTTCTCCCTCTGACACAGCGATCAGCTGGTCAAATGGCACAGAGGAGGAGAAAAACAGGCTAGTAAGAAACACTTTTTAGTCCAGAAACAATCTACTGCCATATTAAGATGGCA
This sequence comes from Aythya ferina, assembly GCF_964211825.1. NCBI lineage: Eukaryota > Metazoa > Chordata > Aves > Anseriformes > Anatidae > Aythya > Aythya ferina. The sequence goes on from NC_140304.1 coordinate 13,181,907, forward strand.
CATGCCCATTTCTAACTTGACCTTTGCACTTGCAGCTATTTTAAGCAGATTCTAACCAGGTTTAATTAATAACTACTTATCATTCACACGCTTTAAAAGACATAACATCAAGTAACTGAAGGACTGAAGAAATTAAGTGCAGTGAAAGTAGTAAAGGCTTGCCAGTAAAATGTAAACAACAACAAAAAAAAACAACAACAAAAAACAACAATTAGCACCGTACCGTACCAAGAAATGAGAGAAGGCTTTTCTCTTCTTCTGTGCTGCTATCCAGCCATTCGGCCACATCGCCAGGAGAAAGAAGACTCATTCTCCAGCCAGAAAACTTTTCCATACAGAACTCAGTAAGTGAACGAAGCAGGGTAGGAAGGGTGGGGAGGAGCGGATGGTCTTGGGATTCCAGTACTCCAGTTGTTGGCTACACTGACAACACGAGAGCGTGATCCTGCCCTGCTCTCTCAGCCCTACATCTGACAGCCCATCCTGACACAGCAGGCATGGGTGGGAGCACAAAGTGAGATCTGTACTTCTTGTCCCTTTGTGTCAGGTTTCAGTCCAAGCAGGAACAGAAAGAAGGCAAAAAAGGGGAGCAGGGGAAACCAAGGTCTGAAAATCCAAAAGAGGTTGCAGGTTATGATGGAAACAGTTTAAATAAAAAGAAGAAACAGATCTCAGAGCTCAAGAAGCTCAAACAAGTAAGTGAAATCGCTCATCAGCTAAGTGTAATATATCCCTGCCATCCCTTAGAGTGTTGGCTTTGTTTGTAGGCTCAGGCTTTATGCTTTATGCCAAAAGAAAAAACAAAGCTCAGAGGCAATTTAAATACCCTCCTCACTCCCAAAGAGCCTGCATTCCCCTGTTTGCAACCCCCTTCGTGCTCCAGCTATTATAACAGCATCCCAGCCTTTCTTACAATGAATTTGTTCATGCAATGGCAGGTTGATCAATCTGTGAATAGGAAGCTCCCACCCCTCCCTCTCCCCTCCTCCTGCATGGCGGCGGCATTGATCGGCAATAATGGAATCTGCCTCCGCCTGCCAGCAGCAGCATTACAGGGACCCGCTCCTCTTCCTCAGCAGCAGGCAGCCCCGCGGCGCTTCAGCCTCGGCTGCAACAGAGCAAAATAAGGAAGAGGTAAGGGAGAGCAGCGCTCACGGGGGCTCGAAGAAGTCATCAGTGCTAATGGTCGATTTGTTTTTTTTGAGCGAGAGAGAAATGGAAAATAATTCTGCTCTGTCTAGACAGCGGGCTTGCTCTGCACGGCTCTGCAACGAGGACTTGTCATTGTGACTTTCTGAAGGGTCACATTTAATTGTACAGGATTTATAGCACTTGATTTATTCTACACAAAAGAGCATTTTACAGGTTTACACATGCAGGAGCAGAGACGGATCGTGTAAGTGAGGGACTCCCGGGCCCCACAAATCAAAATTGCCTTTGTCCTCAGGGGATGGAGCTGATGCTCCGATCAAACGGCACTCTTTAAAGAGACAGCCGCCTTTTGTTCACCATTTTCTGAACCTGTCCTGATTTTAAATAATTTATACACATGCCAATCCCTATTACAAACTAGGACGCTTGCTGACCACTGACTAAAAGCCAAGGCAAAACAACAACAAAAAGCCATTAGATCAGCAAAGCGGAGAATTAGATCCCAACCAACAAACCGGGGGAAAAAAAGACAGCTATCAAGTCCCAGCAGGGAAGAAAATTCCAATTACTTAAGACAAACTGTAGCAAAGTACTGTTTGTGCAGGAGGGATATTTTCATAAAACACCTGCCAAGCAGGGCTGATGCTCTACAGAATTCACAATTAACGAGGGAACATGGGACAGAGCAGTTGCGGAGGGAGATACCCAGCAGCACACAGGACTCAGCTGAGCAGTCCTCCCCCTGTTCCCACTGATGAAGTACATACCCCACCCTATGAACAGACGAATTAAAAAAATAAAATATTGTCTGCATAATCTAAAAGACAGAAAGACATCAGATATGCTTTTCCATCTATGCAAACACCAGCTTTTTCTTTTTTTTTTTTTTTTTTTTTTTGACAAAATGAGCTTTTCCAACAAATTTTCGCCGCGTGCAGAGGAGGATTACATTTTGTCCAACTTCTACAAGTAGGATCTTCTTTGCATTAAGAATAGGCAAACTGATGACGTAAATCTACTTGCAGTAAGAATGGAATTAAATACAACTTTTCGAGAAAGGATTAGGTAGCTATTTTTCGCTATCCAGCTGGTCAATATGAAACAAAAATATTTATCTCCTTCCTTTTAGTTTTCTGTGAAACAGATATGGTGCTCCAGAATACCTGACGACCCTTCTATTAAAACCGGTTTAATTCACAATATTATCTACCAATTTCATAAATAACAGGTTCTAGGGAAACCAAAGTTAAGAGTATTGATTTCCCATGAACGCTTCTCATCCCCATGAATTTTCTGTCCTTTCTAGGAGTACAGATTGTGTACAAATTCTGCTTTCCTCCACAGCTGTCTCACCTTTTGTATCATGATTCAGCTTTATGAAATCCTTTCAATATATTATAGAGGTCATGTTAACAGGGGAAGTATATTAAATGCTGTAAGAAAATGGAGGCATAAGATTTCAGACAGTAGCATTACCTGGGAACTGAGATGGCATCTAAGTTTTCCACATGCAGAACCCTTGCTCTCCTGTGGCATTCACCTTCCTGGGGCAACACATGGGGATAAAGTCATGATTACAGTCATCTAACCTGACTGGCTTGAAACGCCTCTAGAACATCGCCCAGTGACTCTCCTCCATGTGCTGCATTATTTCTAGTTGAGCAAAGGCACATCTTCCAGGAAAAAGGACATCTGATTTTAACAGACACTGCAGAGAGGTAACAAGGCAGTCCGTTCCCCTTCCCTACGCTGTTCCAATGGTTAACTGCACTTGTGGTTAGCAATTTGCTCCCTGTTTCCAAGAAGGAATTTATCTAGCCTCATCTCCTAACCACTGGGCATTGGCTGACATTTGTATGCTTCGGTACTCTCCATTATCAAATTCTGGTATCAGAAATCTCCTCCCTGTTTGCATCCTTTGTGAATGTCTGGTTTCAGACAATCACTTCAAAAATATCTTCAAACTCCTTTGTAGCATTGATTTTCATTTTGAACACTTCTAGGGAAAAAAACAAGCAACCAACCAAACAAAAAAACTACCACAATCAAAAAGAAGACCAAACTTGCTCCAGGCCTGGAGGAGGGAAATAGTACTGGTCTCCTATTAAAACTTGCCACAGGCAGAAGAAACACTGTGAATTGCTTCTTAAATTGCTCTTTCTCCATCTTAAAGCTGGTCTTGTGCTCTAGAGCTTACCAAAAGCTTTCAGAAAAGTCCCGCTTGAATTTTTCAGGGCAGCCAGGTTTTTAGGTAAGCTGCAAATAAGCAGGAGAGGAATATTCAAAACGTATCTAATATTTTCATGCTGTGAGACCTACCCACTTGCTGAACCACTGCAAACAGATAGAAACTGTCCTATCAACCAGAGCAGAAGTGCCCAAAATGTACAACTATCCTTTGCAGATGACTGAGGCTACAGAAAGATGGGAGAGATCAGCGAAGTAATGCTAAACAAACAAAACAAAATGGGGATGAGCAGCAGCTGCCTTGAGAGACTGCTGTTTTCCAAAATTAGCACTGGTAGCTGTACGGAACAGCAGGTTCTGTCATGAAAAAACTCCTTCAAAGTGTTGGGGTTCACCTCCCTCACCCCTGAGGGTCTTAAGGCAGACGAGCCCACAAGGACAAGAATTAAAGCAAACCCTTATGTTTTCCAATGTCTTATATAAATAAATAATTTAAATCTTGTGCACATCCCCAACTAGTAATTCTTTACATTACCGCCAGCGAACAAGCTTCCGCTCCTTTCTGCACTTGTCAGAAATGTCAGCCTCCTACAGACATGACTTTGAAACCTATGAAACTAAGCAGCTTTGCCATCCCGTGGATTTAAAAATTAGCATTCTTGATAAGTAAAACTACACAGAAGCATGAGAACTCTTTTTTTTCCTACATGAATTTTAGAAAATGATAACTCATAATCTATGCAAATAATAGAGCACAGTTGCCTTCTGATGTGGATGCTTTGTAAGCACAAAGTAGCGGCACTATTATAAATCATAATGTATTAATGGTCTCTGCATGAGGCACTTACAAGAAAAGGAAAAATGGATCTTACTTGCACCAGGGATGGACTGACGGGCTGATTGATGGATATTGCTACAGTCAGTAGGTGATTTCTTCACAGCAATATACATTAGACATTGTACACCCAAGTCATTCCTAATAAAACGCTTTACCGTTAGCTTAGGAGCAAAGGAAGACAGGATATTTACGGACCTGAAAAATGAAATCCTCCCTTCAGAGCAGGGGCACAACTGACAGGGAGAGGGCAGTTTTTCCCCACAAAAAGCAGGCAGGCAAGGATGTATAAAATAGCTTGCCTGCGGTTGCAGCACTTGTTAATCCACAAGACACAATACACACCTGCTCTTCCATTTCCTGGATCAATGTCATATATACCAGACAACACTATTCACCTCTACACTTGTCCGTTAGGAAATGGGAAAAGTTATTTCAGTCATTTCGCCCAGAAAAATGCCAAGCAGCTATAACTTTTCTATCCTATTCAATGCCATGGAGCAGAACTAGAAAGCTAGCTTTAAAATAAGTTTCCTAGGTATCTAAAAATGTCAGTTCTAGATGCAAAAATGTGCTGTTTCCTGCGTTAAATCATTTTAAGTGCCCATATATAATGAATATCGTATTGTTTTGAGAATCACAGAATCACAGAATTTCTAGGTTGGAAGAGACCTCAAGGTCATCGAGTCCAACCTCCAACCTAACACTAACAGCCCTCCACTAAACCATATCCCTAAGCTCTACATCGAAGCAGTATTACAATTTAACAGCCTTCTAACCACACGATAATCTAGTTTAAGAGCATCCGGATGGACAAGGCCGAGTCATTCATTTTGCGTTACGGAATCATGGCGAAAGGATTCACAACTATTTGGTGACACAGATAACTTTTTGGCTTCAGCCCCATAAACTACACCAGCCTGTAATACCATGACACAAGCTGGAGGCAGCTGAGCAGACTCACTCTGTTGCAAAGTAAATCAATAGCAGATTTACGTCAGGCACAAGACGATGTGGACAGCCCTGCTGGAGCACAGCAAAGCACACAGGAAGCCCTTTTTATCAGAACTGATGGACGCTCAGGTCTCCTTAAACCAGTCCATTCTGCTCTGGAAAGTGAAACCACACTGTTGAACTGCTAGCCCACATGTACACAGTATCATCTAGTATTATATCTTTTGAGATTGCTTAATGAAGTGGTTTTAGTACAGTCAGGGATCGGTAGCACTCGCTCTCAGTAGCTCTCATCCAGCTGAAGGTGACAACCTCTTTGTGCCACACCTCATTGTACCAGGGTGGTAGCCCCTCTTATTTGCAGAGCAAACATCACTAGCCTTCCAAACTCAGCTGAGGTCACAGACATGAACCTAGTGGCTGTTCAGGAGGGAAGCGAAGCACAACATTTCCTAAATAATAACTGCTGGAGCAGCAAGGCAGTGAGGGCAGCGAGAGCCGTGCCTGCTGACAGCCTGTAAAGATAAATAGGAACAGGAAGGCTCAAAATGAAGGTGAACAACACAACAAACCTTGAAGTTCTCTAGTATATAATAACACAGTCAAGAGCTCTCTTGTGTAAGTGACATTTTAAGTAATGTCAGGAAGCTATTTCCACACTTAATTTTGACAAGGGGTTGGAGGCAAACAGGTCAGCAACTGAAATGAGAATTTAAACCGTGAGGGCCTAGCTTTTATAAAGCTCTTCCATGCCCATTTAGCCTTCCAGCAAAATCATCTCCTCTTGGCTGGCTGCTTGTACCTCACCTCGTAGAAACTGAGTGGCAAGCCCCTACCACAACGACACAGCAAACAGCCGGGTACCTAAATCTAACCAGGGACCCTTCCCAGCCGCTTCAGGCAGGTCACTTGGACACAAAGGACGGCAGCTGCCAGCATGGAAGTTGGCTTGGACTTCCCCTGCAACATAAAGATCTGTTTGTCTGCCTGCATGAACCTAACAATGCTACAGAATCTTTTCTGTGATTGCGAGCTATGTTTTAAGGGATTTCCATTTCATTGTTTCACTGGTGTACAGAAACTACGTTGAGTACACACAATAGCTTAGCATCACAGACATGCTTTTCATGTTAAAGAAACAAAGCTGTCAGAAGTCTTTGAAGCCACCTGCTAGGGAACTGAATTTCAACCTACTTTTAAAACACCTCTTAAAGGGATGCTTGAGAACAGCAGAAGACTGGAGTGAAGCCATCAGTTGAAGCTCAACGCAGAGCGACTGAGATACGTACCTGCACCTGCGTCACAGAGGGTGCCCAGCACTGTGGAAGAAAAGAAATGTGGCTCTATCTAGAGGCCAAGCAGGCAGGCGTAGAAGGAACCACCATGCTGCTCACGCATAGCAAGACAAGGATAAAGCCTTAAATCATCTTAAAATAAAAAAATTGGAGTAATTGAAGACTAAGCAAATTACTGTGATTTTGGTTGTTGGGCATGTTAACCCTAAACAAGCCAGTTCCCGAAGTCAGAGCTTGCTAGCACTAGGACAGTTTTACCATGCCAGGGCAAACCATCCTTTTCTTGTTCTCTACTTTCCATGGAAAAATATTTTTCCTGTGTTACAAAACAGTGACCAACCAGAAGCAATCAACAGCTCCGACACAAGTATCTGCCAGGGAGACTGTTGCATTTTCAGAACTTCACTGACAAAGCAACCGCAGTTTTTCGTGGCTTTATTCCCCCCTTCCCTTTCTACACTAACTTAATTACCTTTTTGTACTCCATCCAACTTCAGGTATCTTCAGGATAGCCAAGGATTCGGCTAAGTTACGCTGCTAGCAGTATGGTACTTTGTAAGCATCTATTAATGACTACTCTAAAAACATTAAGCTAATTTCATTCCAAATTAGGGCGAAGACATTATTTACAGAGTCATCCACTCCACAGCGCTTTTCCAAACTGTGAGCCATATGCCTTATGTAAACAGACATCTTGTATTCAAGCCTGAATACATCCAGCTATGTATTTAACAAGCTGTACGTAAAGACTACTTAATATCTGATGCTGGTCTTCATGCGATGACCTTTTCCCCCAAGAATGTGTTTATGAAGAACGCCACCTATATTCTTTCCCTCCCATCAAAAACACTGGGTGTTCAAAAGGAGGAACAGACTCAAAATGTTCTGGAAACACAGAGCTCTGTCTTGGGGGAGTGAGGTGGGTGGAAATACCACAAAGCAAACCAAAGCGAACCCCACCAACACACGCACTTCTCCAGAATTGCTGGTAAGTGGATGCTGTGAAAGCAACAGCTTGAAATGGATCAAGTCTCAAGCACTTTAAAAGGGGATTTCTGAGCTAGCATTGTTGCTAGAAATGATATTTAGCCCTTTAACACTAAGGCTAGAAGAAAAATTAAGAAGAAAAGAACCTGAGTGATGTCAAACCTTCAAAAATGGATGAACAAGAAGAAAAAGATCAATATTCAGGGTGTGATTCCCGCCACCCACTGAGACCAGTCGTATCTCCTGCCTCACAAATCTGAAGATCCAGCCCAAGTACAAGAGATCTTCCATCTTTTAAAGCAGTATAAGAGAAAAATAGGTAGTGATTTTTGAACTTTGATACTGGGAGGACTGAAATCCCTACTGTCTCTTGTGGTATCAGCATTACAGCACTTTTGTGAACAACAATTTCCAAGAAGTCCCGTCTTCAAAGACAAGCACAGCTTAAACATGATCAAGATGAAAGTTAACAAGGATGAACACGATTTCTGCAGAGCTACTGGAAGAAAAGTGGTGTTTTGGAAAAAGCTAAAAACAATACATGCTGACAAAACAAACAGAACACCGGCAACACAGCTTCCTTCCTCTCTTATGTCCCTCAGACTTGCATCTCTCAGGTTGTCTACAAAAAATGCACCTTTCTAGGCAATGAAGAGCCAGATGCAGCTCTGCAGGCTGTAATTTCAAGTCTGCCAAGTATTACGAAGAAGGAGGAGGAAATAAAAAAATATTGGGCTTAAACCGTTCAGGTACAGCACCACTGCTATTTTACAGATGATAAAGATTCTTCAGGTTTTATCCATTCTAAATCATTTTAAAGTAGCTGTATCAGAAATACAGATAAGGAGAAGCATCTATAATATGACTGATTTATCAGAAAATATATTGAAATACCATGGGAAAAGTACCTTTCAAATAACTTCTAGTGCTTGTAACGTAATTGGCAGGGACAAGTACGCTATACAGGGTGAGCGATCTGACAAGTTATTACTATCCTCACAGGCACCTACTTTGTCCTTTGCACTTCAGGAGGCTGACTTCCAATGAACTGTCAAAAGGAGAAAACAAGGAGGAGTTTTTTTGAGGAAAAGGACGCCTTGTATTAAACTGTCCTCTGAGTTGCTGTTTGGACAGCAAAGCACTTCCCCATGAATGCAACAGTCAAGGATGGAAAATGAAAACACTTTTTCCTACTCATTGTGCAGGCCAAATACTTTGCACAACTTGCATCTTCAAGTGTTGAATTTTGCCCAAATTCAAAAAGAAAAGCAGATGAAAATAATCAAGACAGTTTTGTTGGACTACTACCTTAATGCTGGTCTGTATATTACTTTCTGACCTACTGCTTATCCTTGGCCATATCCTACTGCTTATACCTTCAAACACAGCAGGGAAGCATCCAGGAGCCATTTTTCCTATTAATACTATAAATTGCTTGGACATCTATAACAACAACAGAACAGATGAAAAAACAACACAGTGAGGGTTGAGTCTGGGTGTATGTGTTGCTGTTGGGATGCGTGTGTGTGTTACATGACGAGATATGATCAGATAGGTAGAGAACTAGAATTTTGAGAAAAATAAATGGTTTCAGGTGAAAGAGAGCTAAATGTATCTTACCCGTCTGGAAGAGTTTGATGCCAGATGGTTTCAAAGTCTTTTGAGAAGCAATTCAACACAATCAATATATGATACCCCACCTATCATACAACTTTTTAAACTTCTGCTCAGATCATGTAGGAATTGCCACACCATCCCACCAGCGTATAGATTGCTTCCTTTCTTCCTGCAAGCTTTAGTACAAGGCAACATCAGTTTTATGTAGCACTCCCACAACAAGTCCAACTTGCTTGTTTTCAGAACAAACTAAATACCAGCGATTCTTGCAAAGCCGGGTTGAGGGTGCTGTGCCAATAGGGAACTTTACTCCACCCTGAGGTCACCACTTGCGCCTTTTGTATGGCAAGAAACCACAGCTTTGCCAACATCATCAGGTGGGAGGTGAACTCTGCTTGATTGGCACAGACAAATTCATAACAACCTGCGGCTCTAACACCAGGTCATGAGACAGAAAGCCAACAGCCAAAAGCTTTAAGCCTCTAGCAGCCTGAAAGCACGCAGCTTGCACTTACCAGGTATGTAGCAGGGAAGGAGCATTCTGAAAATGAGAGGTTACGGCCAGCAATATGATTTCCTACCCTGCCTATGAATCACGTGGTCTCCCTCCCTTTTACTACTCGGTTCCACCTGTGTTTATAGGAATACCGTGTTAATCTCTATGCAAGCATCAAAATAGGGCAACTGCCAAAGCCTAAGGTCTTTCCAAACACCAAAGATAAGTAGAAGAAAGGCAGTAAACAGAGTTTGTTTGTATTTTCTTAATCTGCTTCCAAATCAGGGACCAAATTTAGTGGTGAAAGAAGGGAACACAGCACAGGCAAGAAACTCTGGTCTAGGTAACTTTTGTGAGGACATACCAAGTCCTCCATCTTGTGGACAGAGGCTTAATTTCCAACTGACAGTACCTTAAAAGATTCTTCTTGGACACTGGCACGAGTTCCACTGAAGAATATATCCGGCATTTTAGACTGACCTCATGACTTACCAGGACATGGCTTTAAGAAAATTAATGCTGTAAAAGCTGGCATGGGAATCATGCTGTATTTTACAGCATCTGGCACTTTTCCTGTAGCCATTATTCCTGGAATCAAGCAAACACAGAGACAATTGCAGCCTCTATTCTAGAAAAAGGACCTGGCCTTCCTGGTTAGAGTGCAACTGAGCTTGAAAACCTGACTGAAGGCTACTCCCAGAAGCATCAAAATGAACAGGAAAATGAGTACCAAAAAAAAAAAACCACACCAAACCAAACCAAAACAACAACAACAAAAAACAACCACAACCAACCCAACCTTCATTCTCCTCTCTTCTAAGTCAGACTTGCAATTTTGAATGCTTGTAGCTGGTGACACTCAAAGGTTGCCCAGAGGCCTACTGCGAGCAAACACATCAGCGGAGCTGTCTCACTTCTCTGGCAGGCGCCCACGTCCCGCCATTGCCCTGCTAAAATCCCTGCTGAGCTTGCTGCAGGTGCAAGAGAAGAAAAATGCCATGTTGTGTATCATAACAATAGATCCACTGCGTAAGGAGCAGCACTGTTCAGCTGTGTAAGGAAACTCTATGTACACTTGCCATAGCTACTTGTAGATGCCATCATCTGCTCAGATAATCAGCTATTATAGAAGTCCACAACCCAGTTTTTGCAGTTAGGTTTACCATGACAATTCCAGCACCATTCCCCATTAAATCCACAGAGTATACACATATATAGGAAGGCTGCTGACCATTTAACATTTAGAGCCAATTCTGCTGAAACTGTATGCAGTGACTGTAGTTGCATCATTTGCTTGCTGAGTTCTTGTGCAGATCTCCCTCTCTCTCCCTTACTAATAGCAGTCACACAAATATGTAGAAAATTAAGTGGAATGGGATCATTAGGTCTCCCTTCTGCCATTGGCCCAGTTTCAAAACTCACCATTATTAGCTCTTGTAAAAAACATTTGTGCTGTCTGATGCCAATTAGCCAACAAATCTAGATAAAAGGAAGTATTCCCTTTGTGGAGAATTAAAGCTTTGAAAAGGTACGTACCTCCACAGGCTAGAGAATGAATCCGTCTCTTGATGCCAGCAAGCCATTTACAAACGCCGTCCATACGCTGTATGTTGCTACATCACATAATTCCCTGACTTTCCTGTTACAGAGTTGATGTGACACTTTCTCCCAGCTATCAGAAAATAGCAATGAGCTGGTCAAGCCTCGGTGTACCAGAACGCCCCTTCCTCCTGCTTATATACAAATGAAGCCAGTTTGTTCCCATGAGCTTTAAATAGCCATGACCGATCTTTCTGACAGAAGTCACTTCAAGTATTCATCAGAATTATGCAGGTTTCCCCTCCCTCTAGATTTCTGGAGACAGAAAGAGCAAGAGCACCCACAGAGTATCAGATAAAGTTAGGCACGAGATGAAGATTTTGCAGGAAGGTAAGCTGCTGCTCACGTCTGCCTTCCAGAAATCCCCAGTACTGTATTTTTGATTCTGCGTCGCATTAACATGTAAATTGTATGAAGAAGCCCGCCCAGAAAGGTGGGAAATTCTAAAGGGTACGTCCTGGCAACCACCCCAAGATCATCTAAATGAAACTTGGAAGGGATCGGGATTGTGCTGCCACGAGTTCAACTAATCAGTTTGCTGAAAGTTTGCTTGTTTTGGGAAGAAACATGTTTGCCCAAAAAAGGCTAAGGCAGAAGGTTTTCATTTTCTGATCATGTAATTCAAAAGCAGCTGCAGAACAACCTCATTGGTTCAGGCTAACAAAAACAGTCTCTCCAAGTTTGCAAATTAGTATTCTCCCTGGTCTACAGAAGAGGAGGAAAATGACTGAGAAAGACTTCATAATCAGTACCTATTAAAGGCTGGTTCTGAGGTAGAAAAAATTTAACTCAGTAGTTTCCATTCTGGTTTCCTTAGGTAACAATCACTGCTTGTGTAGCCACTGAAGAATGTCTCAACGATCTCAAAAGGCACAAAATTTAAATGCTCTCCAGCTTGCTACTACTTATCATCTTAAGACAAAAGCTGCTGCAAAAGTACATTCCATTACTAATGCAATGTGCTTTGTACTGGAAACAAATCCTCTTGTTTTTATGAGCAACCTGTAGTATTCCCTGAACTGCTTTGATTTACCATCGCTTGCTGGAGGACAGGAAGCAAGGTTGGCAATATCACATGCTGAAAACATCACACAGTGCCAGCCGCAAGTAAACAGTGAAAAATATTCCCACAGTGTGCCCTTGAAGAATGATGCCTGGCCTAGCCCAGAAATTCAATGTTATATAAAAATGTACACATACTGACTTATGTTAGGCAAGACAAGGCTTTCACCGAGAGGGCGAGAAAGTAAACCTAATGATCTAAGTAGCAATAAACTACATGCTAAACTTGGAAAGCCATTACAAAAACTTCTCTCTCATCTTTGCATCTCAATGAGGTTTGAATACAAACACATCTGAATTCTGTGCTAGCAAGCAGAAAAGTACCAATAATTCACTTTTCCAATGAACAAATTAAATACATGTAAACATGACTTTAAAAAACACTGTACATAAACCTGAACTAATGAAGAAAAAGGTGTACATTCACGTGCAGCAAGGAAAAGCTCAGAAAAAAAAAAAAAAGCCTTTAACTTTCTCATTACTTTATACCTAGTCACTTTAAATTTCCAGCAAAACACCTAGGTGCCTCCTACCCAATCCCGCCTCCCCGGAGTATTGCAGCAATACCGTCCCCTATTTGCATGGACAATGTCATGAGGGATCTCACCTGTGAACTGCATTCTGCGGTAATCCCAATGCCTCTACCATGGTCCTGCCACCACGCCAACCAGAAAGTCAGCGCAGCCTCTGCATGCTCCTCTCCGCGCTGTTTTCCCCGCCGCAGACAGTTTGGAATGCAGAAAAGCCAGAGCTGAAGCCCGTCAAGCGCAAGCCTCTCTATTCAGCTCCTTGGCTCCAGTTGAACAATAGCTGCCCTTGGGTTGCTCGCCTCCCTTGCCAGCGCATGGGATGCACGCCGCTCTCCTTGCGAACAGCCACATAATCTCCCCGGGACGGGCAGACACTTCATTTTTCCTGTCCCAAGGGAGGGTGGGGGAGCTGAGCGCCAGCGCAAGCACTCAGGGTGGGGTGGAAGGGGGGTGTGTGGGCAGGAGGAGACTCCTGTTAAGCAGAAACACGCCCGATGCTGAGAAAAGTCAGGGATTCTGAGCAGCTGACTCAAAGTCTAAAAGCAGCAGCAGGGAAACTTAAGAGGCTGATATCACTGCGTAAACTGTCCGGGCTGCAAGAAGGCAGTCAAGATGAAAACGTGGTTTTGTCAGCTGAACAAGGAACTGTGTCTCTGAATGTGCCTGGCAAAATTCCACTTTATTTGCAGATGTAACCCCACTTCTGCCCTTTAAACAGCTTAGGAAATATGCAGTACTAAAAAATACCCTGCAGATTCACTTAAAAGAAAACAATGATTTTTTTTCTCTTTGTTTTGTCGTCTCCTTTTTGTTGTTGATGGTGCTGTTCTTTGTTTTTTGTTTTTCTTTTTTTCTTTTTGTTTTTCTTTTCTTTTCTTTTTTTTTTTTTTTTTTAATTCATAATGTGATTTATGGCTTTGAAAATGAAATGGTTAAGTCTGATACTGAAAGCCTTTTCCCTGAGCTCTTGTTTATTTTAGAAGTGCCAAGAGCTGAACTTCTAGGTATAACATTGCTTCGAATGAAAAGGCAAAAGCTGTTCTTCAAGACACAGAAGCAGAAACCTGCACATTTTGGTTACTGCTGCCATCATAATGTCTCATACATTATAATGCCCCTGCTGCAAATAGTGTGTCAAGTTGGATCAGTTTAAAAGTCCACGGCTTGATTCCCAACAGATCCCACCTGCCAGTCAGGGACTGGAGCAGACAAGCACACACACAGGAGGAATGCAAAGTTGTTGAGCCTGTTGCTAAACAGGCTAGCATTGCTCCTAAGAGAGCTAAGAGGCTGCACACTTGCCCCTACCTTCTGCAGTTGTAGGTGTGCTGGAGGCAGGGGGCAGAGTGATCTGAACTGTTTCTCTCCAACTTTGCCACTTGTTTACAACGTGGTATTTTCCTCCGGTTCAGCCCTTTTCTTCCTCTAATGCCACCCACCTCATTACTCGAGATGAACTTCTGTACTTCTCTTGGGAAACAGCCTCCCACACCCTCACAGTCTTTCCCCTGGAAGAAACAGCAACTTTGGTCACCCTACCCCCTGCCAAAGCTCACGTGAGATATCTGTGTGAAGAGCACAGCACAGGCCTTGGGAAAGAAACTTGCTGAATGTGTGCTTAAACAATACTGACTGCAAAATAAATAATACAAAACTGTAATTGCTCCCTCGCCCTCTAAAGCTAATCACTTAACTACACCCAGGGATCTTGCACAAAGTGCTGGAACAGAACAGCAGCTCAAAATCAGGAGAGAAGAAAAAAAAAAAAAAAAAAGGAAAAAAAAAGATCAACACCAAACCCCCCAAACCTGTCACTGACAGCAGTATAACAAAATAAACAGTCCCTCTAAAGACAAATTAGTTTGACCTGCTGCTTAGAAACATCCAATTACCGGAAACGGTAGGGCAAAACGGTCTCATGATCCCAGCTGATCAAGATTCTGCAAAAAAGCAGTAACCGCTTGTGAACGATTGCCATCTCTTCTCCCTTGCCAGCCCCGCTCCACAAAACAAAGAAATACTACAGTAATTATATAGAACATTTCATTCCAGAGCACTTTACCAACTACATTCACAGCACCACAGAAAAGCATCTCTCTTGAGGGTGGAGCAACATCAGACAATTCATTTATACCACACAGAATGATAGAAGAGATGGAAAAATTAAGGACTGGTATGCTGAAGTTAGCCTGTATATCTCTTCAAAGAGTTCTAACACTTTTATGGGTAAACATTTTTCTTCTCTCTCTCTTTTTTTTTTTTTTCAATAACAATAATAAACTCTTTTTTTTTTTAAGAAGTTTTTCTGATTACATTTCCAGTTTTTGTTTCTACGTTTTGCTTTTTCATTTCACATCATTCAGGAATTCCCTGTTTTTAAATCAGGTTCAAACACAAGGGTTGAATTTTGGATCCAGCTCCAAAATAAGGCCATAATCTGCCCGCTGGCAAGTAGTTTATAAATAAGCCACTTTTAGTGACTTGGGTAGGTCCATTCTTTGTATTTATTTTTTCTCAACCTTAACATGTCTTGTAGCAGCCTCAAAGAAAAGATTTCTGAAATGCTGAAGGAGCTACCCAACTCAAGCAAATACATCTTCTGAAGACATAGGAAGAGACAGCACATTAGGAAGATTATTAGAAAAAAAAAAACACTAAGTTGCACAAGTACTTTGAAGTATTCTAGAAATCTACACAGTTTCAGATATTTGAAATATAATTTATGAAGCCTAAGAATAAAAGTTATTTCCAGAAGACTGCAACACCGGTTAAAGATTATCAGAAAAGACAGCAATAACATTACCCATGCATTGCCATGTGACTTTTGCTCAAATCACCAAATCTTCTGACAAGTGTAGGCTTCTACTTCTCACAAAAACAAAACAAAACAAAACAACAACAAAAAAAAAAACTGTTGAATTAGAAGAAGGGAGGTTGCCACCCAATATCTGAAGAAAAACAGCAATTCAAGGAATTAACTTGTTCCTGGCCAGCTTGCTGCTGCTGTTCAAACCTCGTGGGAAGGCAGTGAGGGAACCACACACATTTAAAACTTCTGTCTCCAGAGGCTGCAGCTGAAGAAATGCATTAGCAATGACTGAGCAGAAGCAGTAGAGCAGAAGAGATAAAAGAAAATAACTGAGAATCGGACTTTTTTTAATTAACTTTTAAATGTAAATCAATTTCTTTTAATATAAATCATTTGCAATTAAATGCAAGATGTTGCCTTACGGTCTATCTCCCTGTGATCTATCTGAACTACTTAAATTAGAAACATGTATGGGAACACTCAGCAGAAGATTTTTTAAAATACTGTGTAACATGGGAAGAGATGGGTCAATTTTTCTTAAAAAAACAGTTGTCTGCACTTAGCAAAGTTTCCAATCCTTAATTGGTATTTGCACGAAGAACTGAAATTAATTTAAAAATTGAGAAACATTATTAAGTTTTCTAACATGTTAGAGCCCTGCTAATCTGAATAAATGTGCATTATTGTAGTAGGTGCTGATTATAGTTTCTTCATCATCAACAAGTAGTGAATTCACCTCACGTCACTGGGCGCACCTATCGAACGCGTTACCTTCAAAAAGCCTGAGAGAGATGTAATACAACATGGCAACGACACTTCAGTGCAGATCCCCTTCCTCCCGCAAACATCCCAAATGGCAGCAGCAGGGGGAAAAGCCGCATTTTCCCCACACATGTTCAGAAATAGCACGCGGAGCCCTGGCTCCCTCCCACGCGAACGCATTGGGCAGCGGTTGTGAGGCGCAGGCAGTGGGGCCCCGGCCCTGTGAGGAGAGGCTGGGGTGCCCTGCACCGGTCGTAGCCGGTTCTGGCAGGTCGCAGCTGGTTCCAACCAGTTCCATCCAGTCCTGGCTGCTTCTGGATGGTCCTGGCCAGTCACGGCTGGTTCCAGTCTGCTCGTTGCAGCTGGTTCTGACAGTCCCTCTGAGGAGAAGGGTTTGGGTGGGCTGCCGGCCGTGTTCAACCCACCACAGCCTGCTTTACCAACGCCAGGAATAAAACACTTCTTCCAAAACTCACAGTCTCTAAAACCCAACAAAAAACATTCCTACAATCCTTCCCATCTGCTTGCTCCTGGGCAGAACTGTTAACACCTCACCCTGGTCACCTCACCATGGTCAAAGGGAGACCGGAGCGCTAACCCAATGGTGGCCATGACAGAGCAGCCACCTGATGCTTCCTTAGGGTTTAGACCCTAAGGAAGACCAGCAATTAGACCAGCAATCCTCACTGTTCAGCACACGTAAAGTCCTCTCCAGCATCTCATACAGATGAGGAGTAATAAAAAAAATAAATAAAAAGGTAGCTGGAAAAGCAAAGCACTCATTATTTGCACGGCGCTGATACCTTGGGGTCAGCAAGGTTGGTGACCACTGCTGTAGACTTTCCTGCTGTTCTTTTAGCCCAAGCATACCACGTAACAGTGGGGAAAGTCTGTCTGTGAGGAAAAACCTAAATGACTTGGATTTTTAATGGTCTCACTGGTCCGACCTGCACCAAAACTACATGCAACTCTGGAAAAAAGAGGTTGCTAGTCAAGCAAATGTTGGCAGTTGAAATGGAAAAAAAATCACTGGATAATACACAAGATAAAGCAGTCTCGACTGTGCATCGGGAATTATTAGCTTGTAGCCAAAAGCACTTTACTGGACACCGAGCTGAATCTTAATGGGCACTAATCACCACTAGAACTTACAGTCCTCTCCATCTCCAGGGCTTCTCTGGGGAATCAGGGATTTGCTTGCGACATGGAGGTGCCTGCTAGAAGAGTTTATGATGAACTCCAGTGGAGTTCAATAGCCCACTTTTCCTCTGTGGCTTTATTATTTTTCTTTTAAGTAAATTATCTCTCTGCTGTGCTGCTGAGACATCTTTGGTTTAAAGATAAAATCATAGTTATAATTCTTTCCTCCCCTTGTGCTATGAAAGGGCAATCAGTTACAACAGGGTTAGCAGGTTAGCAAAATATGCAGCACACACCTGAATAAGTCTAATTTAATACATAAGCCACCTCATATATTATGCACTTTTTTATTTGTGCAGCTATAAAAGTAGTTTGCCCACAGGAGGTATGTCACTGCCCCAGTGAAGTGTAAACATCACAAGATGGCACAGGAAACACCATAAAATTTGCTTCTTTTATTTATTTTTTAAAAAACTCTACTTGCTTGCTTCCCACAGGCATTGTGCAGATTAATTAGCTCATCTTCATAGACCATTTTGCAGATGTAAAGTGCTATGTAAGTAAGTACTATTGCTGCCTGATGGAAAAGAAATCTCTTGAGGTCTTGCATGGAAAAACCCAATATATAACTGACAACGGATTTCTTGCCACATTGTAGCCTTCTTAGCAAGCTCTGCCATCTTCACCCAGAACTAATTATAAGGAAGAAAATCCCCCCAAACTTTGCATTCTGGGGCAGCAATACAAACTTCTTCAGCACCATTTCTGCAGACGTACAAACACATTTCAATACCTGCAGGGACACTTCAGCATGGGCAGCTCAGATGTGCAGATGGAGACGTGCCAAAAGCCACAACAGCAACCCTTAATGCCAAAATAAAAATACACAGATTCACAGTTTCCAGTGCTCTAAAAAGAAGATACAGGACAGCTCACTTATTATTACGGTACATTACCAACCAACACTGCCTGTCCATATATGTTTGTTACAAGCAACTCTGATATAGAGTTACATGAAGAGAGTACATTGGGAAGAGAGGAAGGTAGGAGAAAAGACAGGTTCAGGCCCCCCAGAAACAACACATGAAATAAAAGCAAGGGAAATAGAAGTGGCAGTTCCATTTTTTAAGCTCCATTAATGTAAAAATGTGATGGTTTTACTGGTCTGACTAGTGCACTTACTAAAACTGATCTCTTTCTTTAAGTTCACTGGAAGAATGACTAGAGTAGTCCTCCATAACAACTCCACATTTTCCCCATCTTTTGTACAGGCTTGTGCATCACAGATTTTGTGTTTTGCTTGCTTCAAAGTTTGGACTATAAGAAGATTACAGACACATGAACGCTACAGAAATGGATGAACTTGTAACAATGTGTGCATAGCCAGAGAAAGATAGGGAACTTAAGGCTGTGCCTAGGACAGAAAAATGTGCAACCCTAATGAAATAGTTGTCACAAGCAAGGCATGAGTGTGCTGTAACTACAGGCCCTAACTGCAATGCATGAAGACATACCAGAAGTAGTTCAAGTAACAGCAGCTGTACGAACGTGAGAGCACAGCACTCAGCAGTGGCAGAAGTGGGCTTCACTGTGTGAAGTCAAACTGATTCTCCTGGAGGGCAGATAAGACAGAACCAGCACCAAAAAGGGCGGTAAAGCAGCGATATAGAAGTGTACACACCCCCTGTTCTGTGGAGAGAACTTAGTATATTTAATTTCATACAAACTTAAAGCTAGGTGCACACAATCCGAGTACATAAATATTTGCATTGACAAGTATTGCCATCAGCGCATGCTAAAGCAGTAAACTGATTAGCAACTAGTACTGTAAATAGAAGTCTGAACCAGATTTAATTACAGCAGTGTTTTTTTTTTAATTACTTTAACAGTTCAAATTAACTGTAGAGAAGACTTCAGATAAGGAAATTCAGGTTGTAGAAAGATAGGTTAATTTTCCATTAAGTGTTAAGTTGGTTGTTACTGAAGGAAAAAGGAACGTATACATGGTTGGGTGAAACGTAATTACTTTTTGCCACAAGATCAAACAACTATAAAAGAGAACCTACAAAATTTAACAATGCACAGTAAGTTCATGCATGACTTAAGGTAGATTTCTCTACGGAATTTCATAAATATTTTTCTTACAAAAGCTAAGGAAAATGATAGCTTCCTTTATAACGAACTGAGGTTTGATTAGAACACACTCAACAAACGTGCCAAATGGTCCAAGAGCTACCATTTCGTAGCAATTAATACATTGCACAACATGCTGTATTTATAAAGTGCTCTTTGTGCTCACACAACAAAACTTTAAAATCTTCTAAAGCAATTTCTTGTGTGTGCTGGAAGTAGCGGGCAGGAACATAAGGGATTTCCAAGAAAAAAAAAAAACTTAATGGATTGTGTGTCAATACTAGAGAGTTAAGATTATTTGTTCATACCCCTATTAATTTCTGCTCTAAAAAGGTTTAAGAATTGAACAGATAAAACTTGCTTCATGACAAAACTTGGCTTTCAGCACAGATGATCTGTGTCCAAGGGAATAAAGTTTCAGCAGCACTCAGAACAAAACAAAATCCTCTGGCTTCTCTTGGGTTTGACAAGAAGAAAAAGACAGCAGCTTGGCAATTTTCTGTATACAAATAACTCCAATTGCCCAGGGGGAATGTCACTGAGATCTAGGCATCCTGTTTGTTATACCTAGCCTCCCTGGAGTTGGTTTTAATTTCAAGCAGAGTTGTCTAAATTCTTCATCCTTCCGAGGTAGGCAAATTGCACTGTACATAGTCCAAATTTCAGATTACTTCAGGGCTTTTCCCAAAGTTTCCTAACCTCTTTTTGTGGATGCTGAAGATAGCAGGCCACTTTCCACATACCGTGTGCTTCCTCGTGTCACTCACTGGTTGTTTAACAATGCCCAAAAGCAGCTGTATTTTACAGGAGGTTTTTTAAAATGCAACTTGTAGTTTGCATGTATTTGAATTTTGGGATATAACATGGTGGGTAAACAATGTTTTCTGAAGAGGGATGAAATTTTAGAATTTCAATTGATATCAGCATAGATCAGTCCCTGTTAAACTTACCCAGTAGTGACAGCACTAGCAAATTGATCCAATACACCAGAAAGTAAACCAGGCGAAGGATTAAGGCTTTAGCAAACCCTTGCTTGTGCTATTCCATGAAGTGAGGGCTGCAGATCTCACAAAAAAACTCACACAGGAGTTCTGGCAATGCTCTTGGGCTAGGACTGAGGTGCCATGCAACAACAGGGCCGTGTGGCTAAATGTGCACGGTACCCACCTGTGGCATAGGGAAACACAGGCAGCTCTTCGGCCACCAGGGAGCCGTGTCCAGCCATGCAAGTGCAGAATGGTGCTCACTGTACTGCTCTCAGTCACCTTTCAGCTGTTAGGAACCTTGCAAGGTAGATTTTTGACACAAATGACTTAAAGTTCAAAAAAAGAAAAAGAAGCAACACGGGGTGCTAATTTAAATGAAAAAGCAGACAGTGATAAGTCTGATCCTTTAGGCTCCTGGATCTGTATACAGGAAGATGTGGACCTCTCTCATACGTTTATTTGTGTGTGTATCTACAAACGTGTTCATGCAAGCACAAATCAGGCAAATCCAAAGAGTTGCAAACAAGTCAGCACAGCCGAATCTATCTTCCCGCCAGGAATAGTGCTGCGGGTGTGCACACAACACGCACATCCTTCCCCTCAGCCTGAGAGCTAAACCCAAAGCCCATATTCTGCATCCCAGCCATACAAGACAGTTGGCAGGAGATGGTTATTTTGCACATAGTATCACAGTGAAAAAGCAGACAGTGCTATTGGGGAAATTCTTTCATCAAGACACAACACAAAACTGTAAGCCTGAGATACTGGAAGCTAGTAAACTGCATTTCTTCAACCTCACTTTCTAACAGATAGGCTTTATAGGCAGAGTTGGGTTAGGGAAGGTGAAGGGAAAGCCCTCTTTCCAACACAAACTTTTGTTAGAAGTTAGAGTAAATCTGTTATTCCAAAACCCCATGTACTTCTTAAGTAAATCTTTACTGAACATGTAGGGATTGGTGCATTGCAGATTTTTTCATTGACCAGGTCACAAATAATCTCTGTTCTTCCAAAACAGACCGTCTCCCCCCTTTCCCTCCCAGGCAGTAAACCTTTTCAGGTCTTTATCCCACACCTCAGCACACCAGGACTGCACTTATGCAGTGTTCACAAAGTCTATTTATTCTTTCATCAGAAAGTATTTGTTCCAGCTGGAATATACAGAAAGCAAGGCTCAGCTCTGATTGCTTTAGTTGCAAAGAACCTTGTGTCTTAGAAGCAACAGTTACTGAAATAACCCTGGAAATCTTTTCAGCTAATGTCTGTTCTCTCCTGCCAAGTTTTTACCTGAAGGAAGAGCACGGATTGTGTATTTCCTTGGTGCAATGATCCCCACGTAGGAGGGCTCAGCAGTGGCTTGCAGAGCTATTTACTGTAAAGAGGTGCACGCCAGGCAGCAAGGGAACTAGAAGACACTTAACTGATCTTCTGTTGCTCGCTCCATTTCCAAGTCTCTGGACATAACCTTTTAAAACAGCACTGAGGCAGATTTCTGTACATCTTACAGGTCACCTGATAGCTATGCAGCATGGATCTGGCACCCAAACAGACTAGTGCTTCATTTTCATCACTTCTGCCCTTTTTTGCCTGATCAGAGCTTTCTCTAAGTTCAGTGGAATTTTTTTACTGAAAAAATACGCTTGAGCAAGTGGAAAGGGGGTGATTATTGAGATAAAATCTATCAACTGTGCAACTAAACCAGAGGATCAAGAAGTGTAATTTTTGAAGCTCAAAATTTCCTCTTCACTAAATTTCAGAATTGTACATGTAGCAGTGATAGTATACTAGGAAGGGTGTGATCAATATAATTTCCTTACATGTGTAAATATTTCTGTATTTTTTATATATATAAAATATTTCTGTACATAGAAGACATCTCTGAGACATCAGGAAAGTCAGGATGCCTAGTTTCCCAGGTATTTGCCCTGACCTCCCAAATGAAGCATACATTGAAATACACCGAAAGCAGCCCAGTCTCCTTCCCTGTATTTTTAAGAATTGCTGGACCACCTCCAAGTTCTCAACATCCTTCTCCTACTGGCGGACCCAAAACTGGACCCACTATTCCTGGCACACCAACTGTGCCGAGTACAAGAGATCACACAAGTGATCTGTTGCCATGTTATTGGTTGTAACAGCACTGAAGGCCTGTTGGCTCCCTGATGAAGAGATGGTGACTCCAGCCCAGAAGTGTGGAAGACGAGCCACAGAGCTATGCAAGGACAAGCAGACCCTGGATATACTGAGCTGACTGAACAGAAGCTCATAAAAGGTATAAGGCTTGCTAACCCAGACTGCCCTCGGTCTTCATGACTATTCTCTTGCCTACCATGTCTACCAGCAAAGAAACTGGAACGTATTTCCAGGAAAAAAAAAATAAATAAAAAATGTGCAGTTCTAGAAACCTGTCAGCAACAAAGCTAGTTGAAGGAGTCCCTGCCTCCTCTCACCTTTGGCTGCACGTCTCTATTGCAGTACCATTTCCCCCGTTGTGCTGACACAGCTGTCCACAAGGCAGTGCAGTGAAGTGGCTTGAAGAATAACTGCAGAAATAAATGATCGCACAGTGCAAGGAGAAAAACATACTCACTGGCATGGTGGAAGGGAGGTGGAAAAAGCCTAAATGAGTGTTACTGCCAAGGGAAGTTTCAGTCAGACCAGTGCTCTATGCCAGAGCTCCTGATCTACACTCCAAATTAATATTGTTTACAGCAATTAGATCAATGAAGGCAAGAACCAGCACACTAGCATTCATTGTGCATTGAGGGTACAAATGATATTTTCCAATTTTTTAGACCAAGTGACTGGACAGAAAACAACATTTCTCAATGCTAGTGACTCAAGGTGAGGACAGAACAAAGATTTGCCTTTGACCTGCTTTCAGCTAGCGCTTGCAGTCTTTTCTCAAGAGCCTTCATGTTCAAGCAGTCAGAGATGTGACTGAGAGAACACAGGGTTAACTCGTTTCAACAAGTGGAAGTCTTCCTTTTCTTCTCAGATGACTTCGCCTCCAAATATAAAAAGAAAATCCATTTGCATCAACATTAGTCCTCTGAATCATTAGCCCTTTGCAATCCATTTGCATAAACATTAGCATCAGAGAATCTCAAAAAACTCTCTCCCTGATGACACATTTTCCTAATAATTTAAAAACAATTAAAAAAAATCAATTTCCCCACTCCCAATCTCTCCTGGTATTTTCACATATGCAGGCAAAAAATCTCTTACTAATGCCACAAAGATGCACCCAGATGCCAGAATCAAAACTTTCCCTATGTATTCTCCTTAACAAGTCTCATTTAGCGTGAGCAGGTGGTGAGAAGGAAGCAGAGTAAGAGAGAAGAGGATTATTTTAGGAAAGGAAGCAATAACTGTGTTACTAGTCTGTCGAATAGTATGAATGGTGGAAATCTGAATCACGCTTTTACTGTATGAATGGTTAATTCCAATATGCTATTATCAACAATGATCCTCTACAAGGGATGCAATCTCCCTAACAAAAACCCATACACCTGTTAAAGAAGAGGAGGTTCTGCACCAGAAATGTTGGCAAGCACAACGGAAGGACTCGCTTGAGTGAGGTACTGGTCTCTAAGGCCCGTATCACACCTCCACACTTCATTTAAAAATTAGCCCATTGAAAGTAATGCTTGAAAGAAGAAGGAAAGAGGCTGTCAAACCGGAGTTAGGGATAAATTACAGCTACATTTTTAGCTTCCCCGAAAGGAAGCACTTTTGACAAAAAGTGCTGCCAAGACAAAACCCTAGCAAGTAAATGAGATATTTAAGAATGCATCTACTCACGCTCAGTAAGTATTACTACAGTGATGGAGATTACGTACCAAGGAAATTTCATGGCATACATTTAACAGAGAACTGGATTACACAACGGTATATACAATGTCCCTTCCAGACAGGAATTAAGAATTTCAGCACTAGAAGCAGTCTCTCTACTGCCCGCAAGCAGAGGGCGAGCACCCAAGCTAGTAGATGGAGAGTGTCCTCTGGAGTATTTTATTTTTTCTTTTAGATGATCTTACTAGTTCTCCCTATTTAAACAAATCGCTTTCTATCTTGTGCTTTATCTGTTTGTCCACCCCTCTGGCTCTCATGGAGGGGTGACTGCAGTGGTTTCTGCCTGCACAGAAGGGATGGCTCAGCTGCTTCTCTGGCAGCTGCTGACCCATCACAAATTACAGCTTACTGTACTGAAGTATGTGGAAATTGGTGCCTATCTTAGTACACAGGACTGTAAACCATGGTGGTTCAGCAGCTGCCACACAAACAGCTGAGCCAACCCTGCAGCAAGGGTAGAAATGAAAGAGATGGCAAGAATGACTGCAACAGCCCTTGAGTAAAGCACACTTGACTTAATGTTGACCTCTGGTGAGTTACACGTCTCTTGCTTCAACTGCTCTGCTGTAACATGGGTAGTTTCACTCCCACACACTTCCTAGGAATGGTGCTACAAGGATATGTGCCCAGTGCTATAAAGAATGCCACAATTATTTGCAGAATGGGTACTGTTGTTAATTAAGCAGAGCCCCAGAAGTACATGCACTGTTCGAATTGCTCCATTAAAAAAAAAAGATTGATCTGATACGATACTCTTGAGGTTTTACAGAAGATGTAACTAGTGCTAGAGATGAAAAGAAATTCCATCACCTTATTTTTATTTTTAAAGCACAAGAGGTGCAACCTTACTTGGAAAAGAGCCTCAACAAATCATCCTAAGATGCACTGTCTGCCATTGCCATGTCATGCACATGCTTCCCAAGGACAAGCTCGATATTCTTATCAGCTCTGCGTGGCAATTTATCTACTAGATATTTCATCAGCCTCTGCTGTGCAGAGCTCTCTTGTTTTTCAGCTTTGGTGCCCATTCCAAAGTTATTTCAGTCTCCTTGTTATCTGTACTGCTGGTGATAGGCCCTGGCTGCTACCATCCACTTGTTTCTCTTCATAAAGATGCTCAGCAGTTTCCTGCACCGGTTTGTCCTCTGGTTCAACATTTTCACACAAAGCTACTCCCACTGCTCTATCAACCCACCTTCTTCCACTAGCAGGGATTCTGTAATCATGGTAGGAGACATTTCTAACCAGGATGTGAAGACAAGGGAACGTTACCGAGGGTGCTGCAATCAGGTTACACACAGCCAGCCCTCCCACTTACTCTCATCACTCCTCACGGTACGGGCATTGCTCCATTTCTCTGCAGCTCCATCCTTCCTCCCCACCCACTGCATGCCCCTTTCCTTCAGCTACAGACTTCGTTGACGTCTGTATTTGCTCCTGTTGCAGATCTCACATGGCGAAGACCGTGCGGATATGGGTTTCCCTTGTACTTTTAAAAGATTCCTGTCAGACATACATCAAGCAGCACACCGCACCGATCTAAAATTGCAGCAAAATACACAGCAATGCACATACCCAAAGAGCACAGTCATCTATTCCCCGTGGCAATTTAAGAAAAATGAAGAAGGTTACAAGGTCACATTTTAAAAATCTAACACTTGGATTTCCAGCTATTCAGATGCTCACTGAAGTCTATAAATTCTTCCCCACATTTTTTTGCACATGGTATAGAAAAGGAAGGCGCTTGAATCCCCTGGATTGTAAAGGTCTTTCTAGCTTGCAAAGTTGCAAATCACATCCATTGCTGAGTGCAGACTGGCTGCAACGTGATTCCCCACTCATCTCACTAGCCTTGCGCCTGGGAGTAGGTGTTTTGCCTTTAACACAACATAAATGTGTTTCATGCTGGTTTTATTTCCAAAAAAAGAATTAATATTTGTTTATATGGCAAAACAAGATGATCGTTTAGAGTTGCATTTGAAATGCCACAAACAAATACAGTAAGAGCTATGTTTACATCTTTCATCCTCAAGTATTTTGCAATTTTCCTCCCTAAATCACTGACCTGCCCCCTTTCTTCTCAGACTCCTAATCCATGAGTCAAACAAAAACAAAAAACACAACCCTATCCGCCTCCCCAAATAGGGAAGAGTTAAGTAGTGATATTGGCAAGTATAACAAGTGCTACCCCCTTGCATCTGTTAATCAACTATCTAGAAGAGTGGGATTTTCTACGTTTAGCCTCACAGAACTTTCTCTTTAAATGACTTGGGTGCAATATACTTACAGAATAACATTATTTGGCATAAAATGCAGATGAGCCTGTGAAATGAAAAATACCTCACCTGCTCTTCACCTCTGATAACAATGTTATCACGGCTGTTTTACTGTTCAGAGATGCATAATTGTTTTTTTGTCATAGCTCCCTCTCTCCCAAGATTAATATTCTACAGCTAAATTAAAGAAGAATTGCTCCTAGACTCTATCAGTAGCTCACAGCCTATGCCTAGGCAAGTTTCCTGCATGAGGTGGGAATGGAAAGAACTCCCTCGTGCATGGCTGCTGCCTCCCCTCACTCCTCCTTGCTTCTGCCAAGAGCTGGAAATATGCACTTTTTTATGCAGCCACAGGGAGGGTGGAAAAAAGAGGGGAGAAAAACCCTAGAGAATGGGGTCAAAACTAGACTTGGGAAACCACTTCAAGAGAGCTTTTGTCTGTCATTTTAGTACCTGCCCTTTCTTTTTGCTTTCCTTAGATTTCAACGTGTATACAACGTGTATAATTATAGCCAGCAGCAGCAGGCAGTTGATGGTTCTTTTAGGAACTGCGCCCTGAACAGGCATGAGGTATGTCGGAGAAAAACCTGTTATCTAGTACTTGGTACTAAAATATGAAGCAAAGGAAATTCCAGAGACACTCAAAAGTGAGGTAAACCATAACAACATAACAGTTCTAAAACAAACTGTGGAGCCACCTTAAAACCACCAGTAAATGTTGCATTCCTATTGACCTGCGTTCAGCAGCTCTCAGCCACACACCTCGGGGCTGTGCAGTGAATCCTTCACTCACAATCACAAACCTCCACACGCGCCGCAGCAGCCCAGCTCCTCTGACACCCCCTAACAATCTCAGTGACGTTGGGACAAATCCTGCTGCCTAAGTCCCTTTGAAGGCAGGCATTTACAAACTCCTCCGTGACCTCCACCGACACCAGGCTGCAGCACGACAGACCTCAGCAGGCTCCTTTGCAAGGACTCTGCCTGGGAAGCGGCGCTGTGCGATAAGGCGTGCGGCTAGAAATCAAAATCAATCTGCTGCGGTTGAGGTTTCCACTTACCCAGCTTGGCGGCCCCATCTGGCGGGTACTCGGGGAATTGGCCCTCGGAGGGCACGCTCACCGTCCGGCGCAGGCAGCGCCCTTTGGTAGCATCCTGCGGCTCCTGCGCCCCGTCCATCGGCACCTGCGTGAAAAGGATGCCGACAGCTGTTAACGTGCCATCTCGTCGAGAAGTTAACTTTCTGCTGATCTGGTAATAATGTTCAGGCTAAGCTCGGCGTGGCTGGCCTTATCAAACAGTCCCTGAGAAGAGGTGGGCTTATGGGCGAGCACCGGAGCATTGAGCAGTGCTGGTGCACAGCCCGCACAGGACTGCACGCAGGTGTGCAGCACCCTGCAACGCACAGGGATCAAGTAACAACAAACCAACCCATCTGAATAACAGGGCAGTGCTGCTTTGCAAAATCTGTTTCCCCGTGCCGGACCCATTGCTACCCTGTCTTGCCCACTAAAACATGGGGAAATCCAATCCAAGGCTGCTGGCTGCACGTGAAACTCAGGTTACAAAAGCAATTTTTCCAGTCTCTGCACAGCCATACTCACCGATCAGCTGCAGCATGCCGGAGAACGGGCATTCAGCTGGTGACATTGGCCACATCAAGAAAGGGAGCACCTTCTACTAAAATTAAGTCAAAGTCTTCCTAAACACAGGACCTCACAGAAGGGTCTGCAAAAGGCTGGGGGTCCCAGCTGCAGAGAGCTCTCAGCACACAAAGTTCTGTATGCAAATTCTCTTCAAAAGTAGTGAATGTCTAAAAATCTTGTTTCTCATCTGAAATGTTGGCAGCACTTGACCCCTCAGGGTTTGCTCCCCCCTTCCCCTCTGCTTTTAAACACCTGCCTGGATGATGACGTCTGTCTAGAGAGGTGCTTATGGTGCAAAAACGGAGAGAAATTGAGCTACCTACCACTACAGCTGCAGGGCATTCAGACAACAACCAACAGCTCTAAGAGAGCCCAAGCAATGCAGCCTCCATGTTAAACAGAAACAGAGCCTGACCTACTCCTACCCCAAACAGAAAAATGTAAAAAAAGGGATTTGAGAGGTAAGGAAGAGAACCCAACTGCTTTGCAAATTTATACGCACAGCTTTGTGCATCCTGATTTTGTTTATGTGATCAATTGGAGCAGCGGTCACTTTGCATACAGGAACACGGACAGACAAAAACTGCAGAGAGCTGCCTGCTCGCTACAGCATGAACCACACAAGCCACTGGAAAACTTCTATCCTTTGCTTTACCCTTCAGAAGAACATACAGATTGTTCTGAGCAGGTCCAAAAGACAACAAAGGTTATCCAAGTTGGTGAAAGAGAGGACAACGAAGACAGAGACTACACGGAAAAAGGGTGTTTCCAGAAGGGAGCAGAAAAGCTCTTGGCCCATGGTGACCATCCTTGCCTCTGCTGGGTCACTGGCAAGGCCAGCGCTGTGCAGGACACCTCTGTGTACCCCAGGACACCCAAGAGGGTGTCCCCAAGAGGGACCAGAGCTGAGATGTGCTGGCTGACAGCAAGTCCAGCTGGTGCTTCCACAATGTGGCACCAGGAGAGGACACTGAGCGGGGAACTGGGAATTTCTGAGTTACCCCCAGTCAGCCATGCCCTGCTTCCTGCTGGCCTGCCTGCTCACCGTGGTTATGCTCGGGGCTATGGAGGTCTCTGCACACTCACAAATTACTGTTAGCCCCGTGCTGGTGGATTACTGGACCTGCTGTTGCTCTGCTCTGGCTAACTGGATGACTGCACTTCTCCTAACAACACAGCTAATCGTGCTCCTGATCTGTATTTGTCACAGCACTGTTATTTAGAGATGACTTGTCTAACCCTAAAGCTGTCTGCCCGGGGTCTTATCACCTTCCGTAACAGCCCGTACCCTGGTGGGGCTGCCCTGTGAGCCCAGACATCACCTGCGGGAAAAAGCCCAGGGGGTGAGGGAGAGGTGCAGCAGCCAGGGGCCGGAGGCAGGCACAACCCCTCGGTCCCAGCACGCTTCTAGTGAGGACATCGGCTCTGACGTTCCAGCCGTGATGCATGTCATGCTGCAATTGTTTTCAGACAGCTCTGGAAAAAACACAACTTGCAGCCTGAGGAATAGAAGCCCCTGTCATATTTCCTGCGCTGCTTATCCTTTCATATCTCCAAGCATCTCTGAAAACAGAGTATTAATAGCAAACAAAAAGATATTATTCATTTGTACAGAAGGTTGCAGAAGATGTATACGATACTGTACTATTTTAGAAACAGGCTGCACTACACTGGCTCTCACAAACTACTTCTGGCATTTCCTGACTTTCAAGCACTTAGCATTCTCATAAGGTCATTTTTAATGCTATTTGTTACTATGCCAGTCTATTTGTCTCCTTCCAGCAGTGCTCATTTTTTAAAACAAGTTTCCCAAATCCCTGGTGGTTACTCTGTGAAGGCTACTTTCTTCACCGGTAGATTTTTACAGCAGGTCCTTTGCTGAATGATAGCCGGGTGAAGCCCATTAGGAAGTTAAGCAGAGACTAATTTAGTTAGTTTATGCTACACTCATTCAATCAAGATCACAGATTAGATTTTCAGTTTTCATCTGGAGACGCCACTTAGTCTTATTCCCTTCTACATGCTGTTCTGCTGACTGCCTGGTCTGTCTCTCCCGATTTCCTCCAGAGCACTTTTTTGGGGGATGCTGCAAGCCATATCTCCGGAACGACTACGAGCAGGCACTTCAGTACCTCTGGGACCTTGCTGACACAGGACAGAAGCATTCTTTTAATCCAAAGACAAGAAAAAGCTGCTAGTGCCACGGTGCTACAGTGTGTATAGGGACGGTGACAACAGCCAGGACACTACAAAGGCAGTTTTTTGCTGCTCGGGCGAGGAGGAGGATGGTGGCTGGGGCTGTGCTGTCCTTTGTGCCCTTGGGAAAAGCAAACAGGCAGCCGGTGTCAAAAACAAACCTACTTCTGCATACCAGAGATAGGATTTATCTTCAAAGAGGACTTAGCCATTAGCAGGAAGAGTGTCCGAGGGCTCCGGTCCTAGCTCTGAGTCACGCTGCCTTTTGTACTTACCATTTGCCCAGACTGGGAAAATGCAGTTGGGCTGCACCCTAAAGTAGGTTCGTTGGTGTAGCAACGTTCACCTGGTGCGACACAGCAAAAGATTGCATTTGTTGGTGTGTTCACAAGGGCTTGAGAAACACCTACTACTGTGTATTTGATTGAAGAATTGTGTAAACTGCACGAGGAAGAACAACACTTTCGTGCCACATGGCTCAATCTACGCCTGAACACGTACAAACAGCCCACGATTCCATCGGTGAGATTAAAGTAGCAAAGGAGCCACAAAACTTAAGTCTGACTTAACGCTGCAATGTTATTTAAAATAACACACCTCCAAAAACATAGTCTCAGCCTGCACTGACCATAAAAACACGTAATCCCAAGCCTGCCTTGCTGCTGTTCGTTGCTCAGTGCAAGACCAGCCAGCTCTGAAAAATCCAGCTCCACAAATGTGGAGAGCGAGCCTGGCCAGCAGTGCTGCACCTCTGCGGACTGGGTGCGTTTCTAAGCCTGTAAATAAACCACCCCGGGGTAGGTCAAAGGGATTCACAGATCGGGTGGCACTCAAAGGCAAGTGCACAACCAGACGCTGTGCAAACAGTGATACATCAGCATCTGCCCGCCCTCCTCCAGCCCCTGCCTCCCCAGCAGGCATCTCATCCGTGGAGCAGAGGACAACAAAGTATTGCAAAGACAGGACTGAACTGCAATTTAGGCTCCCACCTATTTTCTCTGTACAGCTTTGTTACCTTGGGTTTTTGTTCTTTGGCCTGCCAAGACTTCACCGACCTGGGAGTTGCCCAGCCCTGAGCTGATCTGTTGCCAATTTGGACAATCTTCACAATTTTGATCACTGGCCATGTTTCTTTGGTTCTTCGGATTTTCAAATTTTAATGAGGGCAGGTTCACAGCTCGGATTCTCACCTCTTGAACAGCATCACAGCTGACCTGCCACTGAACGTGCTTTTTAAGTATAAACGCTGTATTTGGGATCTTGAGCTTGATGATGAAGAGATTTCAGAAGAAACTGAGTAACATCTCCACGAGCATTTAATGCCACTTAAAGGCAGAGTAAACCGGTCTCTTTAAAAAAAATAAGTAGGCAGAAAAAAGTTTCTTCATTGCAGATAGATTTTTTCAGACTGGAAAGACTGATTCATGACAAAAAACCACAAACGCTTGAGAACTTGCAGCCTCTTCTGAAAT
Organism: Aythya ferina; assembly: GCF_964211825.1. Taxonomy (NCBI): domain Eukaryota; kingdom Metazoa; phylum Chordata; class Aves; order Anseriformes; family Anatidae; genus Aythya; species Aythya ferina. Next base: position 13,213,893 of record NC_140304.1, read on the forward strand.
GATAATCAATAAGTTGGGAATCGCATCAACAAACAGATAATGGAAAGCTCTTCACTTCAATTCTTACCTTCCTTGGGGACTTTGGAAAACAAACAATTAAACTCATTTGGGAATTGAAGCAAATCTTTTCTTATGACTGAGTTCAGCTTTGACAAACTCGCACTTACACGCCAGCCAGACGTGCTGTAAATGCCAATGTGACGAGTTTTGCGGATGGCATGGGGCGCTTCTGGAAACCTCCCCTGGGGCACCACTCACCACTGTCTGCTCTTGCTACGAGCTCTCGGGAGCATCGCTGTCACTCCACGACCGGTGTCAGTCGCAGGAGATGGACAAGTGCAGAAAACCCACCGGAGATGTCCCGCTGCTGGCCTCTGCCACCAGCACCAGTAAGGAGCCAACCTTGTCATGGAGAATGGTGACTGCAGATCTTAGCTCTACTTTGCCCTCGATTAAAAATGCCTCTCGATCCGATAGAAAAATGAGGGAAGTGTGGGAAGGAAAATAAGAGTCTAACACAGCGAAAAGTGATTTTCATCTCCGTTTGCAGCTGAACACAAAATTAAAAGATTCTGCAGGACAGCAGCCAAGTTACAGACAATGACTAACTAAAAGGCAGCCCCAAACCAGATGCAGCCATTTGTCACATCCCTCGTGAAAGTGCTGTGCAATGGATTATCTATCTGAAACCACTGATCAGAGCCACTGACTCATTCCCTTTTCCTGTTTAAATGCTGCTGTTTTTTGCAGCCACGTTTTCCTATGTCCTCTTTGAAAGTATGTCCTCACCGCTCTTCCCTATGGAACACGTTTCAGCAGCGATGAAAACATTGACACCTTCCTGACAGTGAGAAATTTCCTCATAGGAAAAAAAAAAAAAAAAAAGCAAAAAAAAAGCTGATTTGTAAGTGAATCAGCCCAGACCTGTTCTCCTGGTCTTAGAAGGTGTTGCTAGATATTGCCACACCATGAGATGTTCTAGTAATTGCACTGCTCCTGTCACTCGAGACTCCTTATGTGCCAAGTCGTCCCTCATGTCACTACAGGGGTTCATTTTCTTTCTACTTAATTTTTGGGCCTCCATCTCTTCCCTTTATTAATAATCTCCACGTTCCAGTCTCACCTATTTTCATTGTATGACAAGGTGTCAAGAAATTAGTATTTATCTACGCTGCACAAGTTGATACTCTCAGGCTATTTTTGTCTAAGCAATTACAGATATTTTTGGATCACGTTGTACCTTGAAATTTCTCTGAATTCCAACCTACAGTTGGGCTTGCACAGTGCAAAATCTGTCTGCACACAGTCCATCCAAACTGCCCTGTAAATAAAGCTGTACAGAGAGGGAGAGGGAGGGTGTTAGAAGAAAAAAGTTTCCTTACTACTTGGCTTCCTTCTGTTCTGTTCCCTTCATCTTAAAATAAAACTGTGTGATTCATAATGCAGTATTTTAACTGAAAGAAACCCATGCTAGTATTTACCTGAAACAACCGAGACACCTTTCATTTACCTGTTTGCATTTTGTATGTTTTCCTACTTTTGGGCTTTGACATTCATACTTGCATAATAATTCTACAAAGATCATATACATCAAACACTTCTGTTCCTTTTCAACTTCACACGGTCTAAGCTTCTTGGATTTTTGCTCTGTGAAGTAACAATGCAGATGCATAGAAAATAAAACGAGGTGCATCAGACTTGCAGTGTTCAAATTACACCAGCCTTTAGATGATGCAGGCGCTCCCTGTCGGCTGAAAGGGCGCTCTGCTGTTAGCATCTCTTCCTCCTTCCCTCACACCCACCCCTTAATGATGCATATCATTCCGTGCCTCACATTCTTCCTCAGATCCTCATCAACAGTGCAAAGAAAATCCGACCTACCGACTCCATTGGCAATTTTCACATTCAGAGCAGGAACCTCTCCCTCTTCGGCTTCCTGTTGCCCATCTCACCTCACTTCAGGTTAAAAAGACTTCCTCCAGGGTCACCTTTCCAATAATTTTACTCTAGACATAATTTTCTGTTTTCCTCTTTTAATAATCTTCCTTTTCCTTACGCATTTAACTCTGTCCTTTGTTTAGGATGCAGGTGCCTGTGGTCCCACCAGGGCCCTTTTCCATTCTCCTCCTACATACCTGTTCTCCTCCTACATACCTTTCCATCATTACGCTCCTCGAGCATCTCCCCCAGCGCTGCCTTAGGCCTTTGTTTGCTGCTACCTGGAGATCACATTTCATGGAGCCTTTCACCTCTGAATGACTCGCACCAGGTTGCCTCCCCTTCCCTTTCCCATGAAAGCTACAAGGGACGCTTCTGTTTTGGGGACATCAGAGGAGCAAATCCGAAGCATCAGCTCAGCGTCTCTTGCCGAGCAGTTCTACCAGTGCATCTGTTCTGCGTTTCTTTTGTGTTTCTTTAGGAGATTGTAACTATGCTGCCATGCGTACAGACGCAGAAGTAGATTAAAACAACCTTTTATGTTCCTATAAAGTACTTATGACTCTGCAAAGTATTTTCCTATAAAGTACTTATGACTCTGCAAGGAGTTCCCTTTTTCCTTTCACTTACAGCAAGCCCAATTACTTGAAAATCAGAATGGCAAATACGACTCCAGCTACTAGCTTCTGAAGCAAATCCCATTATCAGCATGTGGAGCCACACCTGCACCAGAGCATGTCTGCCTGGTTCATCTGCATGCAGCATTTTCCAAAACAAGTTATTTCTCATCGTGATAGTGCTGGCAGCACTCCTTTGAGAGCACAGCACAAAGATTTCCTTTACTATACTTAAAGCCCATGCTGTGCACGCCCAGCAATGAATTCCTCCACCTTCTGGCAGAAAACAGGCAAAACCAGAGTGTATTTAAATGTCATATATGAGGACTTTACATCAGTGATGCATTAGACTCCTCATATTTACTCCTCAGGATCTAAGCAAGAGGCTTATCTGACTCCTGGCGAAATGTTTTTAACTGTATGCGGTAAGAGAAATTAACAAGCCATACGAGCATGGTTACCACCTTCAGATAATTATTACTGATATGAGCCAGTGTTTTTTTTTCCCAATTACATTTCTTTAATGAGATGCATCCTTTTAGCCCAGCTGTGCTGGTACAGTACAGCTTTAGGATTAATTCTCATGTCCTTAAGTTTCTTCAGGTTATACTTTAATTCCCTAGGTGACATTCCTGCCAGACTAGAAAAAGAATGATGTAGTAAACAAACATTATGATATGGGTCTTCCATTTTCCCTGCATTTGATCACCTCTCCTATAAATTAGCATTGATGTTGTTCCCTTCTAATAACTAAAGTCCTTCTCTAAACCTTTTCCTCCCACTCTCCCTATGAAGGGAAATATTTCAACCTTTGTAGACACACCTGATCACAGCTCAAGACGGATAACATTCAGTGCTATGCCAGCAACAGGTATAATAAGCTCAGGCTGTGCCCAGCCATATACAGAAGATTGCAAAGAATAAAGAAAAAAGCAGAAATTTAGGTTATGTCCAATAGGTAGGAAGCCACGGGATTAGAGTCAAACTCATGGACATTTATATAAAATAAAATCTGCTTCAGTAATTTGAAATCATTCCTGCTTTATCTTGAAATATTTAAACAGGGTAAATCTATAGCAGAGTAATTGAGCAAACAAACCCAGAAATATTATCAACTTCTAACGCCAACGTATGTGTGAGAGTCCACAGACATCAAATATAACAAGAAAAAACATATTGAGGTGTAACCTACGAGAGGGAACTTATCAGCATTTATTTGTTCAAAACGTTTCAATCAACTAAAATGTGCCTATTCTTTAACCACATGGACATTACCTTCATACCACGGCACAACGCCCGGTCCTACATGCTATATATACACACACACACAGTAATTTTATAATTAAGGCAAAGATGGTTGCAATAGCTTTGCGTATTCCATGCCAAGGGCCACCCAATCCTGTTTGCTACATTTAGCTAGAGAGAGGGCAAACCTTTGCCTCAAACAATTTGCCTTCTGACTGCAGGAAGGATGACTGTACGGTGCAAAGGCTGCACGCTGCAGCTCGGCGCTCTAACACAGCCACCACCGACGTCCCATTTCCCAAGCTCATGTCCGCACTGATGCGAGGAGATAGGTTTACAAAGCCACGGTGGCTTTACTTACCATTAAAAGCAGCAATAATGCAGAAAGATGGAGTGGCAGAGTTAAATGCAGGGCAAAGAACTCCAGCAAGGAGTGGTGGATGCACACAGTTTGCTGTCACCTCTTCCATGCAACCGGCATCTGGGCCAGCTAGATTATGACTGTGAGTGCTACTGCTATCCCTACATGCAGAATAGGCTAGCTCCCTCCTTTCACGCTCATCACTAACAACAACAAAAAGGAGGAGATGAAGAAATGGCCTTCCCATTTCACCAACCAAGGCCAATAGGCATGGGCTGTGTGGCCCACGTGCGTTCCTCTCACCTCTTTCTCCCTGTTGAGCAGCACCAGCTGGCTGTCGGTCAGGATGCAGTATTTCCTCTCCCATGTTGTCGTATCGGTGTAGGGGGACTGGCCGCAGGACAGCGTGTGCGTAGGTGGTCCTTTCACATCTGCGAACAGAAAACCGGGATCCCGGAGTCATTAGCGTGTGTCATTACCCGCCCTCCTTCGCTTCTGTGGTTCTGCAGCAAGCTGCACACCAGAGCTGCAATCTGTACTCAGCAGCGCCTGGCTCAGCGTATTAAAAGACAAACTGCTAATCCTGGGAGGCACCCGTGGGGAACGCAACGTGAGGTACACCGGGAGTACTTAGTTATCTAGAGCATGACTTACGAAAATGGCAATGCCCGAGAAGAATATAAATGCTGTTGCTTAAGACTGAAATATAACCAAGAGCAGACCAAGAGCCTCATGCAAGCTCCATCTTTCCTCTGTTCCCTTCACAAAAGTGTGGGCCCTGAGCGTACCCAAACTCTTAACAAACTGATTATTGAGACTTAGGGCAGAGAGGCACAGGAAGAGAGACTGGGAGCAAGGCAGGCAGGCTTGAAGAAGGGAGGGAAAGTCCAAAGGGACGGGCATTTCACTGGGAAGGGCTTAGTAGCACTCCTATGGCAGGAAGCTGTTTGGTAAAGCTGTGGCAGATAGGAGTCTTCCAGCATTTCCATTCAGTCACAGCCATCACAGCGACAAAAATAAATAAATAAATAAAAAGTCGATTTGCTTTAGGTCTTTCAGGCTGGAGCGCCACACCTCGTTGTGCAAGGCGCCCTGTCAGTGCTCCAAGCAGGCTGGGTACAAAGAAGGCAGCCCGAGGAATTCAACTGAGCAGGCAACTCACTGAAAAAAACTCTTTACAGGAGACCGAAACGCCACAGGAGTAATACAAAGGGGATGTATGCAACAGAGCCATTGGTAGCACGACGTATACAACTTCAGAAAACGGTCTGAAGTCAATCTCTGAAGTTCCACGTTCCGCATGATCTGTAACATCGAGCCTCACTTTTATCCTGCACTCAAGTTTTACACCCCTCTCTTTGCCCCGATCTAAGTGAGCACCAGTCGCTCTCAGGCTGTGCTCTGCAGCCTCCTGAAGCCCCCGAACCACAAAAAGCAAACCCACTGCCAGCAGCTCACCCTTGCTGTGCAGGAGCCCGGGATCTCCTCCCATTTGAGGAGCCCAGCAGGCAAAAAGAGCGTTGAAAACCCGCTTGAGGTGTTCTGCAGAGCTTGTCCATAAACCTGCAGTGGCACAAGGCTCAGAAGATGCTTGCTGTGACTGCTGCCTGCAGTCACCGCTAGAGGCCAGTGAATCCTCAGGTACCCAGCGCCCGCCCGGCTGCAGGGAGCCCCTGGAGCCCAAGCAGGAGCCCAGCTTGACCCTGGGTGCTCGGCCAGCTGCAGCCGTGGTGCTCCCGATCCCACCTTGTGGCTCCCAAAACCGCAGCTTCTCCCCGCTCTCCTCCACACGGCAGCTTTGCCCCAGCACCGAAAGGCATGCGTCTGCTCTTAAAGCTGGGGAAGTAAAAACCCAGTTACGCCCCGAGATGTGTTTGGAGTCCTGTGGTGGTTCAGAGGAATACCTGAGACGTGCAATCTGATACGGGTAAGGAAGAAAAAGCAAAGGAATGCATCGCTCCTGCCGCTCTGCACAATATTGAAATTCACCTCTGTTTCCTTGATTTCGGATGAGATAATTCAGACGGGAACCTGAGGTTTCAGAGGCAGGCCCCACACTGCGCTGCCTGGCCTGAGGGGCGCTGCCATTCGGGGCAGCTCTGCGCCTCTCCCGGCTGCCCCAAAGCCGGCTTGGTACGGGCACAGCCCAGGGAAACCACCAGGGCTGCTGTGAAGCAAAAGCACGGCTGTGCAAGCTGCTGGGGCACAGGAGACTCTCTCAGGAGTCACCCATGGCTTCGGCCACCTCAGAGACACTCGCTCCTGAGGTAGGCTTTTGGCGTACCTGCAGCTCACGTTTATGGCGGCTCCCAGCCCCAAACCAAACCAGACGCAGAATATAAATGCTGCTGCTCCTGCTTAGCCCTTGGTTTCCCCAAGAGCAGCAGAGGAACCCAGCCCGTGCCTCAACAAGCCCAAGCGAGGCCTGCAGGCTCCGGGCCTGCAACCAGGCTGCAGGGCGAAGACGAAGCCCCGGATCCCAGCCGTGAGTGTGCACCAGAGACAAAGCTCAGAGCTCGGGGGCTCCAGCCCCTCAGGAAGGAAAGCCAGCTTTCTCCCGACACAAGGAAACCCTCCTGCACCCCCAGCAGAACCTAACAGTCACGACTTGTCCAGCCCCCAAAGACTTTTGCATTATAATTTCTGCTAACTACAGGCCTTGGCAGCATACCACCCGATTGATCTGCGGGGCTGCACAAAGGGATTAAAGAACAGCACGGCTCCTTCCACCGCAATAACAACTTCGGGACCTGACTGAGTCATCGGGCGCTGCGGGCCAGCCCCGGCTCTGCTGCCAAGCGGGCTGGCTACGTCAGAAGAGCTTTCTGCAGCCTGCTGGCAGCGCAGTGCCGTCGCGGTGCCTGGAGCTGTCAGTCACGGCCCAGCGTTAATATCTGGTGTGCTGGCACCCTTCTGATCGCACAGCGGGACACAGCCCCGCCGCCCCCACAGTCTTCCACCCAGAGGAGCAGAGCACGGTGGGTTCCTGAGGTACCCGGTACCCCCGGCCCTCTCCCCAGGGCTGATGGTACAAAAGCACATCTCGCACACCAGAGGGGAGCTCATAAGGAAGCTGCCCGCAACAGAAATCACAGTGAAAGCTCTGGTGTGTCTATGCCTAGCAGCTTATCTCCCTGTTTAAACCAAATGTCAGCTGGTCTGCCCAAGCAGACCTCTTCAGAGCCCCTTGCAACAGCCGTAACCCCAAAACTCACCCCAAGGGGTTCTACAGGTTTAGACTGAAGCTCTTTGGGACTTCACACAGTATCATGTATACACCCGGTTGCTTCACAAACTGTGTTTTGTTTTCTGGTTTCACATTTAGTCTTCATTTTACATTCTTGGTCCCAAGTTTTCATGTGAATGGAATAAAACCTACCAATCCCTTCCACTAATGCCCTAGAAACCTGATTTAGCACCGCTGATCGGATCACCAAGGTCCACTAGTGTGTGGGCCCACTTAGCTTCAGGGCAAGGCTGAAAGTCACCTCGGGGTTATCCTCTGCCAGCTCATACAGCGCTGTCTATAGGTTCATACAAAGCCTTTGCCCGGGGGTAACTCGCCAACGAATGCAAATACTTCATTCTGGACAGGGGCTGGGGAAGAGATGAGGCAGGCACACCCAAAAGCTCCAAGCCTGCAGACGTGTGTGGGACGGGCTCAGGCAGCCCCACACCTGAGCACACAGCGGGGAGAAGACGTCCTTCCTTCCTCCCCTGGTCTGCTGCAACCCGCTCCCTTCGGCCCTATGACAATGAGGCATTCAAGAAAGCAGATCAGTCAGCCTATACACGGAATAAAGGTCATGCCTTATGTGCCTACAAATGCTAATGGCAGTTAAGTAACAGCTTGGAAAAAATCCCCTCCTCTGTGCATCCTCCCCTGACGCCCTGAGAGGAGCAGCGCTGCCCGCCTGGCACGGCCGAAGGTTTGAAGCTGGGCTGTTTTTCCTCGGGGCACTGAAATGCCATCAGGCACTTTATAAATATCCACAAAGCTCCCTTTCTCTCAGCCAAATGACAACTTGTACCTTATTATCAACTACAGAGCTAATGAAGGAAAAAAAAAAAATAGAGGAAAAAAGGCAAAAAAAGGGAACAGTCGTGCTGCGGCGGCATTTCAGATAAAGGTGTTGGTTGGGAACATGGAAACATGGAAAGAAGGAGCCAGTGCCAAGCCCATCCCCACGGAAAGGGCCAAAACATTTTCTGAAAGCTGATGACAGCTGAGGGAGCAGTACGAGCGCTATCAGATGGGAACATTTCTGAATCTTCCATTGCAACTATGCAACAATTAAAAAAAAAAAAAAAAAAACCACAAACAAAAGCAACTTCCAAACGCATTCACAAGCGGAGAGTACTTTCCAGTCAGTGGGCAGAATCAGAAAATTATTTCCAAGCGATGTCAAGTGTTCCAGCAGCACTTAGTCCCCAACAGCTCTGCTGAAACAGAAGGGGGGCATCAACTCCTGAAAACTACAGAATCTGCAGAAATCAGGCCAAAAAAACTACATTAAAGGTAAATCCATATCTCCAGCTCCTTTTGCCAACAAGCACTCTGCCTACCATCAATAACCACACAAAAGCAAACCTCCATCCCAGCGATGACAAGAGCAACCCTGGCATGTGCCAAAGCCCCTTTCCTGAGCCACGCTCTTCCTGGGGCGAAATCGAGGGCTTTCTGAAGCCCTTGCCAAATTTTCATCGACTTTATTAGGGTCCGTATTCTGCTCCTCGCGTTTCCAAGGAGGAGCTGCCAAGCAGCTGAGTAACTAATGGAGTGGCCAAGTTTGTGTGCCTTCCCCTGAAGAGAAAGATTAGAGGGAGCCCTAACACCTTCTGACAACAGGTCTGTCAGTGTTTCCGTGCGGCTTTATGTACTTGCCATAGAGACAAGACTTGGAGAGCTTTAGGTAAATGCTGTCGTCTGAGAGCTTGTCAGTACCCCAACCTACACAAATGTGCACGAGCAGGCAGCTCGGGTTGAATAATCATCAGCTCGAAGCTTTATCAAGCCGCTGAACAGAAGCTGAGACTTCAAGCCTGACTACTGACGTGACGCTTCACGACAGACGAGCGGCAATTAAAAGGCCTTCGCCGAACTTGCACCATCTCTAAAAGCTGATGAAGGCAGTGATTCAAGGGAAAGATACGGCAGAAGCGGAGACACACTGTGTCTCAACACGTCCCGTTCCCTCAAACCTGCATCTTGCAACGAGGCAGGATTTCTGCACAAGGCACCAGCGCAGGGGAACGTACACGGCACGGCTCGACGGCACATGGCTGCGTGCAAGCAGCTATTTCAGAGCGCTGTGCTGTGCTCACACCGAGGTCTGTGGGGTCGGGATTTAACAGGGAGTAGAGATTTGGAGAGCATCAGAGCAGCCCCGCTCAGCTGTGAGGGGACTGCTGACCTCTCGGCACCTACCAGGGGTCTGCTTGGGAAAGCATGACCAAGACAACTTCTACTTTCTCTCACGCAGATATATATTCAGCTTGTGTTTGCATTTCCCATTTCTCAAAGTCCAGCTTCCAACTCGAAGCAATGGTTTCTGGCCACGCTTCTGACCCAGGCGTGATCCCACCAGAAGATGCACGGGCTCTCATCCTTCACGTCCCAGCGGGGAGCACACGGTGCTCACGCCTGATCAGGTAACTCTGCAGAGGAAATTCAGCACATGCTACGTGGGGTAACTCGGATGAGCAGACTCACACGCTACCGAGCCAGAGAAAATAATGCTCTCAGAGGTGATTAATTCTTCTCTGAATCACAACACACCTAGAGATACGGCCAGTGCACATGGCAGACATGAAGCTATTAATTCTGCCATTTTATTTGAAATCACGGCCCAGGCAGTGAAGTGGCTGCAGGTTTTCTAGGAACTGCCTTGTAGCTACTGTGAGGCAGAGCATGGCTCACTCTCTCTTGATCAGCGTGGCATGGCTGCACACCATTTAGGAGCTACCTGCATTTTCACGGCTGGAAAAAGACCTGTGGGGAAGTAGCTGTGTTGTCTTACACACAGAAAGCACGAGCAGACCCTTTGGGATGAGAGGCACGTCATTTACATAGGATTTACTACGGAGGTAAGCATCTAGTGTGAATTCTTCCCGATATCTTTAACAGCCACACTCAGCAACCTTCGGCGCACACACAGCGATGAGCCCTCGGTTCAGCAGAACTCATTTGCTCTCCTCCGGCAGCTGCGTGCAGCGATAACCAAATCCTCGCATGGAAACCTAAGAGCAAGGGCAGGAGGTCAGAAAGCTCAGCCAAACCATCAAATTTCAGTGATTGCAAGAGCTCTTGCACCAACTGGTTACAGCCAAAACGCTACCTGGAAAACCCATTCTAGACAGGACGAAGCCAGAAAAGGTTTAAATAGGTGAAAACGGTGTTTTAGAAGCTAGCAGAGCCCGTGAGCAGCACCAGGACTTTCTCAGATTCCAACACCTTTGGCACCGCGACACAAATTCTTTACAAGATCTTTAATTCTTCTAGTGTTGGCCAACCTTGCAGTAGTAACCTATTAACTTTCCACTGCTGTTTTATTGAGTGGTAGTGATCAAGCACAGTCTAAAAAAATTGGTTTTCCATCAGCCCGCTGGAGAATCTCATCAGCCACGTGTTCATGAAAAAGTTGGTCCATCGGGTGAAGTCTTCATGCCCCATACCCTCGCGGAAACCACCACGATGATAATTTGTGCACTTGGTGCATGTTTCCCATCCCTACCATCCCTGTGCTGCCTATGGCAAAGGAAATCTCAACGTTTAGAGATGAGAAGCCTGAAGGTATCTGCTGCTCACGGCCCAGGAGCTGGGTTTTGAGCTTTTCCCCTTCTGAATGAGGGCTGTGCATCTCTTCTGCAAAGAGGCGAGGGCACAGCTTTATTCCACCAGCTGCCAAAAAGCTCTGATGAGACCTGAGGAGGGGCAGTGGCAGGTTTGCCTTCCTGCTCCCAATTCCCCAGGCACAACAATCTCACCTCAATACAAAAGAAAAAACATGACAGAATGGTATTGTTTAATGAACCTGGCATCGTCCAGAAGGATGGATTCTTGCTGCCTCTCCTCGTGGTGACGTTGCTCCCATCCCTCCATTCCTGCAGCAGGGGAGATGTGACTTGTTTGCACAGAGACGGCTGCAGCGAGCTCGCTCACCCAGCTGAGCTCCCAGATGGCTCCGCCAATTTAACTTGGTCTGCCCTAAAACATCTGCCCCGAACTTGCAGTATCACCATTTGCCTATCAAAAGCTCAGTAGTTTTCACACCAAGGCTGAGACTGTGTTAGAGACTCGCCAAGATTTCCACCCTCGTTTCCCCGTAACACACACAACTCAAAACCAAGCCTTCCCAAGACCTCCTAGCACATTTACCACCCTCAGCCCCTAATGTTTGTGTGCTCCCAGTACCCGAGCACAAGCCAGAGGACCCAAATTCAGTCAGGCCACAAGGACGCAGCCCTGAGAGCTGAGATTTCTTTTTCAGAAGGGAGAAGCGTGGAGTCATTCCAGAAGAGAAACCGCAAGTCTTAAAATCTTACGAGGAGCTCAGCTAGCAGATGCAGAGTGAGCCAACAGCTTGGAGCTTTCCTGCAAATGAGCTAAGGAGTGAGCATGGGAAGCAAAATTAAGCGAAAAGCTAAAATTGGTCTGGGAGGGTAATTCTGATTAGAGCGCAGCAAGCTGCACCAGCTCACTGTCACCACGCCGCTTCTCGGAGCAAAAGGTGTGGAAGCTCTTAATAGCACTTTAAAGCTGCCAATTAGCTTGAACGCTGCTGAGCTCCTCTAAGCTCCTTACGCGGCGCCTAGCCGAACGCTGAGCGTACGGAGGGGTAATTGAGCCGAGCCTCTCCCCCTCTGCTCCTTTTCTCAGCCAGGTTTGGGAGACACAGCGCGGAGGATGAGAAATCAGCACCTCCCCGGGTGGACCCGGGCCAGGAGCACCGCATCGCGCCGCGATGGCGAGGGGAAGCCGACAGCAAAACCCAGCCCCGGTGGGAACCTCCCGGAGCACGCAGGTGTGCTGCAGGTTGGGCCCGGCCCGCAGACGGGCAGCTCCTTGCAGGGCTCTGTCGCTCCCATGACATCACCCCCAGAGAAGCTGCAAGCCGGGGAAAAACCAGCTCGGTTCCCAGGGCACCGAGGGGTTCAAGCCGCCCGCACGCGGTTGCTCAAAGCCACGGCTGTGACCCCGTTGACAATACCGAGCAGGTTTTTCCTTCCTTCTTATTCAGGTCTCATTCTTCACCCAGGCCCACTCGTCTTTGCTCCTGAATATTAAGTGTGCATTTCTCTCCGCTAAATTCCCGCTTGCCCTACAAAACGCCTTGGAAGCTCCAGACAGAAATGGATATTACAAACCTGAAGAGAGGATTATGAAAGATTACATGCCCCTGTTGCCAAGCTGCCAAGTTCGGAGAAGAGTCTCAAGTGACACTTCTCCCTAAAGCAAGGAGAGGCTTTCGTGAGAGGTTTAAGCAACTGGAAAATGAAGAATAGCAGAAAAGTTAATTATTCTTGGGAGAAAAAGCTGCAGTTTTCCCTCTTAATTTATGCACGCTCCTTTTCTCACCCGGCTCTGTGCCCTTCCCCCTGTAATGCTCACTCTCACCCGGCCTCAGCTCCATCCCACAGCCCCTCCAGCGGCGAGCACCCCGCCTGCTCTGCTCCCTCTTAAATCTTTGGTCTTCGCAGCCGGCCTGCAGCAGTGCAGGAAGGAGACTGAGGAAAAGCATCCTCTACTTAAAAAGGAGGACCTCAGCCCAAGGCAGCTGTGGAAAAAAAAAAAAAAAAAAAAAGTTTGGTGAAAGCTGTTTCTATCCTTTCTGCCCCCAACACGCGGCTCTGCTCACCACTGAGGCTTTTCTTTCAAGACCCTTTTGCCTCCTTCTGGCAGGAGAAGGGAGGGAGGCACGGGGCTAGGCCAGGCTGAGGAGCATTTCTGGGAAAAGAACAAGCCGCAGGCATACCCGAGGTGGTAGGAGAGTGACCACAACAAGCTCAAGGTGAGCAACCAGAAAACAAACACCGTCTTTAAGGCAGCCTGTGTTGCACCACGCAGGCATTTTGTTTTAGAAGCCTTTGCCTTCAGCTTTCCTTCAAGAAAACCGATGCATTCGGTGCCACTGATCTCGGCCCAAAAACTAACTTCTCAGAGCAGTGCCACGACTGCTGAATTCCCCTCCCCTTAAGCATACCTCTACAGAAGCACAGCCCCTGTGGTCTGAAAACCCAAACCTCTGTGTGGCTGTGGGTTTTGGGATGGGACAGAGGAGTTCAGGGGGTGGAACAACCACAAACCTGTGTGGAGTGCTCCCTTAGACCTGGGAGCCTTTGGTGCTCACTCCTCTGCCAGTGCTGCTGCTGCTCTTCCTGCTCTTCTCCTTTAGCTACGTGTAACCTCCCAGCGTGCCACCTGAACATTTCTTCAAGCCTGAGCACACACGAGTGATCAGGGCATCTCCTTTTTTTTTGGTTGGAGGGGGCTGGCTCAGAAGATTTTTGCCCACAGCTGGCATTTCACAGACCTAGGAGCGTAGTTTCCCTGCAGAAGAGTTCGCAGGACACTCAGTTCTAATCCACCAGGTTGCTCAGGTACAGAGGCGAAGCTTCGCTTTCTTATTTAACAACTTGAAGCCAATGACTTCGTAAGGGACCATCCCAAAGGATTCAAAAGTAGCAGAAGTCTCCCAGTAACCCCTCATGCTATCGAAAAAGACCCACTCCCCTTCCCTTTGGCTCCTGCAGAGTGTTTCCAGAACCTAGAAACAGCCATTAGACACTGATTAATCGATTGGACCTACTGAAACACACAAACACCCCCCAGAAAAAGCACCAGCACACTCCTCATTCCATTTCTATCCCTGATGTCTGAGGAGTCATTGTGCCGTAGCACTGCATTGCTACCATACAAAGGACCGAACTTTTTCATCCTTTAAAGATGCTTCAGGCGCAAAACACTCGGAAGAGGAGGACGACTGGATCATACATGGACGTGGTGGCGATTCTGAGCCATATCCAGCTTTATGCAAAGAGACGCCATGTTGCAAATAACCTGAGTCCCACACTCAACCCAGTGCTCAGAGGTAATGACTTTTTTCCAGCTCTACGTTCAAACCCCCAGCTGAAGGTTGCACCAGGCTTGCTTCCCCTCGTAAATTCACCCTGCTCTTGTATCTCCTCCCAGGGAGGGAAAGCTGGCTTTGGGAGATGCATCTCCCTTTGGTTACACCTCAGGAGGTGACAGCCAGTTTGGTCGAGGCAGGAGATGGAGCTGCTGGCTCCCACGAGGGCTCGGGAGCTTCCTGACTCAGGGAGCATCGCTCTCAGTGTCGCCACAAGGCCTGAACATTTGCAAATCCAAGTGCAGTTTCCAATTTCCTTCTGAATTTCCAGAAGGCAGCAGGTGATTTCTTTCTTCTCGTCTACTCTGTGGGACGCTGAAGCAAAGTAACTGTGCAGGAAAGAGGCAACATGAGGAGAAATACCAGTGCCAGGGCAGAGAACGTGCACGCGCTGGGCTAAGGCAGTGTCAGGGAGGAGCCCTGTGCAGGCCAGCTCGGCGGGGCCCTCTCGGCAGCGCGGAGATCCAGGCTCCCAGGTCCCCCCAGAACAGGAGGAGCAGGTTTCCTCGGCTTTTGGCAAACATAAATGAGCGTGATTAACGTCTCCTTTGATGAAGGTCTGGTTAATTAAAGGGGATCTGTAGCTAGGGTGCAGTATTTCAGGTATTCTTGGACCCACTGGGTTTTCCCTCTATGTAATACGTTTCCTCCTCTCTCGGGCAGGCGAGGCTGCCCCAGATAAAGGCAACCCCACATCCCCTCTACCCCGGAGCCCGTGCTGCTCCTGCTCCATTCCAAAGCCTGCAAAACATCAAGCGTGCAAGGAGAAACCTCCCACTATTCACTCTGTAGTGTTGATTTCTCTCATGCTTAGTGCTAACGCCGCCAATCGCCTCAGCACCAACACGCACCTGTTCCCAAATGTTTCCGTGCCGTGTGTTTTGCAAATGGACATCACAAAGCCCCCCCAACAGATCCCCAATCCCCTTTTATCAGGGTAAAATCACAGGTGCTCATCTCCACAATCCTTGAAGGAGACCAAGTGAGCCCAGTAAGGAAGACAAACAAGTCACAAGAAAATTTCTTTCCTTCAGCAGTAGGAAACAGAAACGCACAGGTCACAACCTTGCAGAAGCAGCCCTGATAACATCTCATTAGCAATCCTGCCCTGCTACTGCATTTTGTAACAGTAAATCCGACCAGACTAGGAGGGCAGAAGGAATCTTTACATCAACGTGATCATTTTCATACAGTTTGGACAGGGTTGTTGCACTGCTTCATGGCACTCCCCCCCATCTCCAGAGGGAGTTACTGACACAAGTGCTTTCTGAGCTGCTCCTGAGACTCACGTCACTGCTTTTGGGAAACAACTTACAGGGGCAGCGCGGATTTATTCCATGTATTAATTTTTAAGTCGCAATACTAAGAATTGTTTGCTGCCAGAAGATGGGTGGGGAAGGTAAGGAAAGTTCACGTACCCAAGAGACTTAACTCGAACCAACTCGGACAATAAGTTTGAGAAGCATTTCCTTCCAGCTACTGTAGATAGCTGTCCTTAACGTGCCTTTACTGAAGCAGCCAACTTTCCACCTCCGAGCACAATGAGATTTCAAAGCACACACGAAACCAGAGTATAAACAGACACAAACATCCACTTAGCGATACAACAAAAGAAAATACGGGGCAAAAACTTGGGCTTCTCTATTTTCTGCCCGTTACATAAAATACCTTGGCATTTTAAACACCCTCCACTCCTGCTTTTTTTTTTTTTTTTTTTTTTTAATGACTGCATTATCCCAGAACACCCTGCTTAGCTGGTCTTTGCACCGTGCTCTGGACAAAATCTCGTGTTTGGGGATGGGGGGATGAGTGTGCCTGCTGCTACGGACGGGACGAGCAGCAGGAGGAAGCGGTGACCCGGGCAGACCCGGGCTATGCCAGCAGAACAAAGCAAGAGCCTTCAAAACGTGCCTGAGGATCCCATCACGATCAGCAGAAGCGACCAACAGATGAGAGGCAGCCCTGGAGAGCGAGGGCTTAAGGCAGAGCTGCCTTTTTCGGGAGTTTGAGGCTGTCGAAGGCAGACCGTGCTGCCTCCATGCCGCTGGAGCCGGATGGTACCCTACCCCCAGCCCCTGACGGATGTCAAACTTATTTTTGTAAATCTCTGGTGATAAAAACCATGCATGGCATCTTGCTCATTTCCTCCTCGCTACTTAGTTTGCCAAAAACTTGCAGCTCTGCTTTCCCTGCCACATCTACAGACCAGCACTGTTTGTTCTGCTCTTGGTGACTAATGATGATAATGCACATCCCTTTTCTTTGTAAAATCCTCTTTAACAGCAGTACAAAAACCAAAAATGATATTTTGCTGCCCAGTTTCGCTAGGCCTGAAGCAATCAGACCAATAATGAACAGAATAAAAATATCTATTTTTTTCTTTCCTGAGCCCTCATGTGATTAAGGTCCATTAAAATGCAAACAGGCTTGAATTTTATTTTATCCATCAGTGGCCACGCTCCACTGTCCCTGGGCTACGACTGTCTCCTTGGGAATCCTCTGCGCTTAAGAGGAGTCAAGCTCTAGGTTTAGGAGCAATCAATCCAGCAAACCTTGCTAAGCGTGTATCTGTGTCCATATATATTTTATAAAGACCTGCATTTTTTATGTTGATTCGCACCGATCATTGGGAAGTACACTCAGCCTCATGTTTGCTCCTCTTTGAATAAACAAAGCGAAGGCTGCTGGGCATCCACAGACAAATGAGACATTACAGATGTAGACAAAACCTATCATCACCCTGAAAGCATTTCTCTTTTAAATTACATACCCATGCAGGAGTTATTCGGAGCGCAGACTGCTATGTGTGTGTTTAATTCAGCCTGCTGGGGGCTGGCTCTGTGCTGTCACGTTTTTTTCCTCCACGTACTTGACAGCTCAGAAACGCGTGACTCGGCCAGGGCAAGTCCTTTCTATGTAGGGACAATAAGACATTTTTCTTCCTCCTACCTTTTGTAGTGTGCATTCCTCTCTGACCCACGTGTCTGTTCCCACGTAGCTCTCCTACCTGGAGTCCTGCCGTTAAAATAAATCCACCTGCGTCCAAACGAGCGCGTGATTCCCCTTCGAGCACGTTCAAATCAGATGCCGCCAGCACATGCTGCACATGGGTATTTCCTCCTTGTCTGCAGACTTTGTCCCCTACTGCCTTGACAGACAAAAGCACCCATTTCGGAGACAGACAGGCCAGCATTAGAAGCGAGAGCACAGAGCTGGGGGGGGGGGTCTGGGGGCTGAGGCCCAGTTCCCAGCCTCACACATGTGCACAGCCAGTTTGTTTCGGTCACAGCCCTAATGCCGATTTCTCAATTCATGCATAGCAGCCATTCACTTCTTCTGTCAAAGTAACTCAAAACGCCTGCTGTACGCAAATAATTTCCCCCAGACAAACCCCATGGCATCTTACGACCACATGTACAGCCCTTCACTTTTGTTTGTGGGCACGCAGCGTTCACAGAAAGCTCCGAAGAAACCCTACAGCGAAGAAGAAAAAATAAATATCTATTTCCTGGAAGGATTTTCTTCCCTTCTGCAGCTATTGCAGCCTATGTAAGCAGGAGATAAAAGGACCTCTCACCACAACCAGGTTGTGCTGCAGCCTGCACACAGCTCCCTGCTGCTGGATAAAGCAGCCGAGAACCACCTCGTTAGCACAGCTCCACAGCAGCTGCAGCCACCACATCTCCCTGGGAAGGGAGAAAAATCAGTGACAAGCTCTGTGGTGGACAGGGGGGACCCCGATCTGGAGGCAGCACAGGGCAGGGATGCAGTGATGTCCACCCGGCCCCGCTCATGCTCGCAGGCACCTACTGGGCACCACGGAGCCGTAGGGAGGCACCCACCTGGGGTTGGACACGTGCAGGACTCATCTCTCCAGCACCAGAAGATGGTTCTGCTTAATGCTTTACTGGGGCTCACTGGTTTGCTCGTGCCTTACAAGTCACATCCAGCGCCTTCCCACTTGGTTTTCCAAAGCACCAGGGTGAATAGCCCAGCCAGTTCCTCTCGATGAGGTTTTAATAGTGCAAGATAAATGAAGCTGCCACTGCCTACCACCGCAGAGCCTCCAGGGCCTCACCTCCCGCCCTAACCCGCACCAGAGGAGCACTCAGCACTTCCCCGCGTGCCTCATGCCTTCTGCGAGCCCTCTGGGTTAATTAAAAGCCTTCAGTGACCCAGGTCAGCTCCGCCGCTGACAAACAGGGAACAGGAGTCAACCCTGCACATGACAGTGAGACACGGACGTCGTGGTCTGCAGCCACGAAAACCAGGAGACAGACATCTCGGTTCCTTCACAGCAGACCCAGGACAGCTACTCATTTCTTTTCCGTTCCTTGCCCAAACTTCACCCTGTTTTGATTAAACCAAGTCCCGGTGTCGTTCAAGAAGGTGCATAGGAAGCTGCATAGAGGCAAGGACCATCATTTCAAGACTTGTGGCCGAAACCATACTTGTGTTTGTATCAGGCAGCAGCCGGGCTGACAGGAAGCCTGTGGCCACAGCAGTGCAGCCAGAAGCCAGCCCTCGCCAGGCAGCCCAAAACACTCCCAGCAGTGTCGCGACAGAGCCATTCCTCACGTGCAGCCGGCAGGAGCCACGAGGTGGATGGAGATGCGGAGCAAGTATCAGAAGCTTGGCAGGCTTTTCAGTGGTAATTCATCAAAACCACATGCCAAAGCATCTGTGTCAGTCAGCAACTGTCTGAGGAGAATCGCCCCAGAAGTGACTGCATTGAAAAGGGGCTTTTGCTTTTCCTGGGGAAACGCACTGAGCCCCGAGGTGTCCAAGCAGGTCTGCTTACAGCCTGCCGCTGGACTTGGCAGCGTAGCTCCTTGCGTTTCACCTAGAGACAGGGATTTGGCTGTGATGAGGGGAGAGGGATCTGAGAGCTCTGCAAATAAACCAGCTCGGGAGTAAGAACTCAGATCTCACTGAAGGGAGGAGCCATAAAACCACAACACAGCTGATCCCCGAGGTCTCCAACCTACAGACAGCACTGACAGCAAAGCATGGCGAGAGCTGACAAACACTGCTCTGGAGCTGGAAAAACGCCCTCGCTCGCTCCCTGCTCTCACACACCACCGGCAGGAACTTTGCCCCTTTCTGCGCCACTTTCCCCAGGAGCAGCTTTGGGAGGGATGCTCCTACACCAGATGCACACACTCAAACAACCAGCATGCCCCCACAAGGAACAGAGGGGGAGAACGCCTGCTCTCCAAAACCGAAGCCTCTTCAAAACCTCTCTTTCAGTCATTTTCTTCACCCCCTCTGTACACAATGTCTTCTGACTCCATTCAGACGAGCAGCCCTGTAACTAGCACAGCATTCTCCTGCCCACAGAGGACCAGATGTCTGGCTTCAGCTTCCCTCGTAGTAAGAACAAAACCACGCAGGGGACAGTTGGTTTCAATGCTAACATGTCAAGAGGTTCATGCATTAGCTTGTTATTTATATAAACAGCTTCCTTTAAAACAAGTGATGTTTTACAGGATTATGAAGTATTTATTTCAGAAGAGCCTAGAGAGTCTTTTGAGTAACTACCCCCAAAGTATCAGCACAGAAAGCATAAGGCTAAATAAAACAAGTTAATTAGTTGAAGCAAGCGATCAAGTAACGCTATAAATAAGAGCACGGAGATAATCTTGTGCACGTTTGTTTACTTCTAACATGCCATTGCTTTGAGTCCTAAATCAAGCGCTGTTAGCCTTACAGATGTACACCATTCGTTATTTGGAAAAATGAAACAAAGACCTAAAACAAATACTTTCCTCTGGGTTTGTTATTTTAAGAAAAAAGGGTCAATGTGCCTAGGAAGTGCTGGTTGTGTAAGCACACCGGCAATTCTCAGCTTGCACCGAGCTCCATTACCGGCAGCGCTGGGGCAACGCAAAGCAGGGAGCTCTGCCTGAAGGCAGCTTCACCCTGGCCGAATTTGCCCTCTGGCCACAGGCTCTAAATGCCTCCAAGAGTTAAGGTTCCCATTACTGGAGTGGCAAAACCTCAGGGTTTTCCAGAAGAGCCGAGCCGCTGTGCGAAGTTCCCCTTTCAGCACGCTTCGACAGCTGCGTTTTATGTTCATCTTTAAGACAAATACAGCATTTTGAGAGAAGTCTAACACCATTTATTTCCGCTGTCTTCTGCACGCCTCCCACACCTGGGCTGGCTGCTCTGTGGGGCTAAGGGCGAGGACAGGCTGCCGGGGCTGTCCCCAGACCATGCACTGCTCCTGCCCCCTGGGTCTCGCCCCGGAGCTCCTCTTTCCGGGGACTGGGCAGGCAGGACGTGAAACTTGGCCAAAGGCTCCCAGTCCAACTGCTTGCCAGACGTAGCTCCTCCTCTGCACAGCAAAGGCTGTTCTTCCTCCTCCGGCTGCTTCCTCTTGGCCCCGTCTGGCCTGGAATCAAAGGAAAAGCTTCTCCCACCACAACCCGAAATCTCTACTTTGCTGAGAGCCCTTTCTCCTAATCCCCACACCTCCACTCCTTAGCTGTTCCTGTGAAAGCTGCATCTCTTCAAGCCCTGTCTCCCTGCAAAGAACAGCCAGGGGACATCTCTAGGACACACTTACCCTCACGGTAATTCCCATGCAAGAATTTCTCATGACCAACGTAACCACAGGTAACAGTACTGCAAGCACAGGTTATCAGCACACTCCGCACAAGGAGCAAAAACACAGGCACAGACCCCAAGAGCAGCAAAAAGCAACCTGGAATGCAAGACTCTGCCATTCCCTCGTCATCATTTCATGAGTCAGGAAAATCCTCACAAATAAAAATGTCCTCATTCATCCCGGTGGTTGTTAATTTCTGGCTTCAGACAAAATGGTCTGGGATTAAGGAGGAGGGAAATCAACAGCCAGAGCTGAAATGAGCGCAACTACCTGCCCAGAGACACCCTTTGTTAAGCATAATTAGCGCCGGATGACTGTAATTTTATTAGCCTCAGATATTGTCGCTAATTGTTTTCTGTTGAAATCATAAACATTCATCTGCATAGCATTAGCCTATTACCCACAGTAAACGATACGGCGTCGTACTGAGCAAGGCACATGGGTCAAGATCCGAAGGAAATCCTTGGGGGGAAGAAGTGGGATCCGTATCCAAAGCTGTGAAATGCCAGAAACGCTCCCCGGTGTGTCCCACCCCTCTGCAGCTTTCAGTACACCACGCACCACAACATTTAGCCCCACGAAGACACACCACAGCTTGAAAACCAGAGCAATACTCGGCTGCAGACTGCTGCTCCCATAGCTGTCACTCTCCAAAAAAGCTTCGGTCATTTTGATGTAGCCTAGGTCTGAACAGCCGTCCTGAAGCTGTTCTGGCAATTAAAGGTTAATGACTGCAAACACCGAGCCTGCACCTTGCAGCCAAACGTAGGAACACGGCAGGGTGCAGATAAAGTGGCATTTACACAGCGCTTCAATGGGCGTGTGAGTTACACGGAGAGCTCAATTGTGTAGAGGTTCGCTAATAAAAACCCCACCAAAAATAAACTGCTCCACAGAAAAAGCGAACCGGGGGTGCGGGGGAGCATGAGTCAGTAGGAGCACTTCTAAAATGAGAAAGCACTTCTGGAAACATGAAAATTTGAAAAGCTGCCTCAATGAGTAACGCTGAATTCCCACTGCAGACAGAAGAAATAGTTTCGTGTTTGGGGAATCACTGAAGAAACCAAAATGCCTTGGCTATAATTTGAGTTATAAGTGTGAAAATGCAGATTCTCTCCACAGAAGTTTATATGGAAAGATACAAAACTAAGAATTCAATCAACCTAGATGGTACTAAAAAGAGCACCACGTTTGAGTAACTTTAGTGAACTGTAAGAAATAAAAAAAGAACAATTCCAGAAAAGCAAGGATAGAAACTACACTCTCTCAGCCTAAGTACAAAAAAACTCTAAAATGATTTAGAGCATAAAATTAAAATACTGAAGAAACAGATCTTTACCCAGGGTGAAGAAAGTAAAGGAAATAATCCTGTGGGAAGTGTCACCATAAAAATCTCAAGTGTAGAGTGAGTGTGGAAGACAAATGCATGTCAACTGCAAGAAATCAGTGTTTACCTTCTCCCTCCCCCAAGAGATAGCCACTGAAGATACAGGTAATTGATTCTACTGAAGAGTTATTTTGTCATCAATCTCCAATTAAACTTGCATTGCCCTGAGATCTAGATAAGAAGGAGCAGTGAAATACATGTTATCTGGGAAGTCTCTCACAAATCTACTCTTAACAGAGTTGAAGGGTCACTGGCAATACTCAGAGATAGAAACAAAATAAAACCGAGTGCAGCAGCTCACCCACAACCCTTGGATCCAAGGCTCTGAGTTGTCTGCATAGCTCCTTCCTTATCTCGCTCCTAAAGAAAACTCGGTGTGTTCACAACCATTAAGCTTATCAGAGTGCTACTTCTCTTTCCTCGAGCTGGTACATCTGCTAGAAATTAAAGTGCTCTTTAATTAACGATGGTATAAATAATAACTGCGTACTGAGCCCAAGTCCTTCTCACTCGGGGCTTTGCACATGCCAATTTAAAGGCTTGTGCGAAACGCCTGGGTGTGGAAGCGCTCAGAAGCCAGGGCACACGCACCAAATGCTGCTCCCAAGCAGCACGGAGGGGAGAAGCTGCAGCGTCCCCGGGGAGCGAGCACACGCGGCAGGAGCCAGCTCTCCGCAGGTTCGGCGTCCCTCCTCGCCCAAGAGGATGCCTGCACCGATCCAGGAGGGATTTCTGCAGCCAAGGAGCGATGAAGCAGCGTCTGAACATGCTTCCTAGACTGTGAGACCAACTGGAAAATATTTATCCAGATTTTTTTTATTATTATTTTTTTTTTAAATCCCACTTCCCTCCGCAAGCTGCCAAAAGAAACAACCAACCCTCTTTTGGGAGGTAACCGGTTCTGGAAGAAGGGAACTGCTCTGCCCCTGCTCTCCAAAGGTCAGCAGCAAACTCCCCGAGCCCACGCCGAGGTCCCAGCGCCGCGACCCCAGCGCAGTGGTAAGGCCGAGCACGGCAGGGCAGGCACGCTCCAGGAGGAAGACTCCTTTCTCTTCCTTTTAAGCTGATAATCTGCAACTGTTTCAGAGGAAGTGGAAAGGGTTTTAACGAAGAGTAAGGAAAGGGCTCGGCTGCTTGGACAGAAGGCGGACAGCATGCCTGAAGGTTCTCGGTTCAACCCCAAAGCATGCCTCTCCTCTCGGGCTGTGTATTTAACACCCCAGGCAAGGTCCTCCTTGGTTCTGGGTCACAGCGACAAGAAATTCTGTCCAACCAGATGTTTCCCGGGACACTTTCACTGCAGCCCTTCCAAGTTAAAGCGCCTGCATGCTTTGGAGAGACCCCGTGGCTCACACTGCCTCTGGGCAAGGCGGAAGTCTGGGCAGACCACGGGGCTTAACAGCAGGATTCCTAAATCCTGCCTCTTGGACAGGAGAACAACCCATTTCCTTGGATTTATTCCTCAACAGGAGGCAGGACAGGCGAGTTACATTTCTCTCCCTTTCTGTTGTCCAGCTCCCGGTGGTGCCGCCAGCTCTCAGGCTCGCTGGGGCAGGGCTGACCCAGCAGGGCCAACATCCTGAGGCCAGCAACTCGCTGTCCTGTGTCTATAAACCCCACAAGGCAGCACATCTTTGGGGCCAAACGAGTTCTCTTAGAGCCCAGCTGTTGTCTGCTCGAGGAGCAGGGGGTAAGCCTCCAAGAAGCAGGGCCCTGGTTCAGGAGGTGATGTAGGTGCCCGCACAGCCTCGCTTCCCCAGGCACCTTCCCAGCTATGACTTCCTCCCTCGAGAGGGTTTGGCTTTTACCTTGAGTCCCATTGTTTTCTCTCAGTTCCTGAACTGCGAGGCTCTTTGTGAAACCACCTTTGGCTGGCTCGGGCAGAGGTTTCAGGGTCCAAGAGCCAGAAGACTCTGTATTTGTCCCGTAATCGACATGTAGCTTCTCACAAATAATCCTTTTCCACTGTTCCCTTTTCACACTACCAGAATCAGAGACCCCAACAACCTAGCCAGCTAACAGCTCGTATGAATTACTAGAGAACCGTTCGGTATCAAAGCGCACCAGGACCAAGAAAAAAGCAACCACAGCATGCTCTGCCCTCCAGAGATTGCACGATTTTAATGCAAAATGCTCATGTCCTACAGAATACCTTCCCAATATAGCTTGCTGACGTATGCTGGTGGGTGGAAAGGACCAAACAAACCTTCCCAGGGAGCTCGCAATAATACCTCTGCCTCCCAGGAGCTCTCAACAACAGCAGAAGCCTACAGTGGAAATCCTTGTTCCTAATATCAAACCAACCCCTTAACACAGCTGCCTTCAAGAACAGCAATAAAGCAACCCTCTGTCTTCACTTTTTCCACGTATGCCACGAGATTCAACAAGCAGCATCAAGCCAAATTCCAACCGAGCAAGGTCGTGGAGGAATACAAGTCACAGACTGTACGTGGCTGCTTTGAACAAACCCTGGGATGCCAGGGGAGATGGTCCTTCTGCCTTATTCCTCCTCTTTGGCCACTTGTTCTTGGTTTAGAGCAATGTGACTGCTCCTAGCACCAAACACAACCCTGTAAGAGATGAGCCACTGTGGCTGAGACCCAGCACCCATGCGGACAGAGTGTTTCCTAGTAATAACAGCAAGATGAATTTATTTATTTTTTATTATGGGTGACTTCTCCAGCAGTTTTAACTAGATCCAGATGTTATCAGGTTTTAATAAGATAATCTGGAGGACTCTGGAAAGTGCTGAGGCTTCGGGGCGAAGGGAGGTTTATTTTTGTTTTTATTCTAAATTTAACCTTTTTTTTTTTTTTTTTTTTTTCCCAATGCATCTGCAGTCACTCAGTTCAGACTGGGGAGCCCATGAAGAAGTTGCACAAAAGACCTGAGAAAACAGAAGGCAAATTCCTTCTTCCCATTTCTCCCCCACACACACACACTTGATGAGCATTGTTAGCAGCAGGGCAGACTGAAAGGGAATCTCGGCCTGGCATCCTGCTGACCTCAATCCCGGCTGGCTAAACCTTCCCAGCACTGCCATCCCTGGCATCTAACACAGAGCAGACATCAATTTAGCTGATTGATTACAAAACTCTGAATCTGGTATGAGGAAGTAGATCCGTTCCACTGCCTTGAGCACTGGTTAAACGACAGCTTTATTTCTCTTTCGCTCTCCCCCTAGTACTCCATTTACAGTAGCAGGCTTGATATATCCATCAGTGCACGACAGCTCCTCCGAGGCTGCTGCGCTCGCAGGACTGCGCACACCACACACGCAGTTCATTTTGGAGAGCAATGCTTCTGCTTCCTCCAAGACATCTGTTTTAAAGGGACCTGCAGGTTTTTAAGCACATGCCAAAACATCACACCACTTCCCTAATCAGGAAAGGCCTTTATTTTTTTTCTCCTTAGCCATTTTTTTTTAAATTAAGGTAGAAGAGCAGAAAGTTGCAAATCTCATGTTAATAAACACCAAGTTCAAAACCAGTTTCAACAACGATGGCATATCCCAAAGAATAACTATAGACACCTGTAACACAAGGAGAACAAAACAAAACAGAGCCCGTTACCTGTGGCCGGATCGGTTTGATTATCATCTGCCTTCCACTCGCCCAGTGACCCACTGACAGGCTCCCCCCTTCGATTTATTATCCTTGAAAAGCCGCTTGAGAGAGTGGAGAAGATGCCACGGACGAAGTAGCCCTGCTGCTCGCAGTCCACCGAGCGCACGGCTTGCAGGAAGGGCTTTGTGCTCCTGGCCGCAGAGTGCGGCACGGGTTCGGACAGAGAGCGGTTGAAGGGAACCCGCAGCGACCTGGTCCTCGCCTGGAAAAGCATCTCCGCTGGCTCTTTGTGGAGGTCATCAGTGCTGGTAGCATCCACGCTTGCAGAACTTTTGACAAGGCTCGGGTCGTTGCCTTCCCCTCTGAGGCTGCAGGAGCGCGCTCTTTTGCTTATCTTCCAGGGCAGCCGCGGATGTGTCTGCCACCTGTACGCTCCGAGCGCCTTCTCGGGGTCCGAGGCCGTTTGTTTATTCATCTTCTTGCTTTTCATTTGGTGGTACCAGTGATACTCCTTCAGGGTAGCCGTGCCAGCATCTTGTTCCGACAAGGATCTTCTAAAGGTCCTGGGAGAGAGACTATAGTACTTTTTAAAAGCACTCATTTTCCTGCTCTTGAATTTCAGCTTTTGGTGCCCAAATCATGCTCTTCACCGCTGTGAAGGACAGCGGAGGCTCTCCCCGAGGAGCATCAACCCCAGCGCCAGGTACTTCTACATCTCAGCAGCAGGGACAAGCCCTCACCTCCAGCAGCACGCGCAGCCTCGCCGAGCCTGCTGCCGCTTCCTGCATTGTCGCCCTTCTGCACCAAGTTCTCAGGAAATGACTAAAAGAGCCCAGCCATGAAAAGCCACAGTGGTGTTCTGCACCAATCACACTTCACTTTTCTTCAGTCAACATCAAAGATTTGGTTAAAATAAAAAAAAAAAGACGACTGTGAAAGTCCTTCACTCAAAGTCGCACCAAAGTCTCAGAAATTGCAATAGTCACACTGAGAGCAATGCACACGTCCTTCAGCGAAGCAGTAAATACACCAAATAGAGCAACACACAACAGAAAGACAATTCCTGGAGCTGATATTTACCACGGGTACGTTGGATCACTTAGGAAGGCCCCAGAGTTTCCTTTTAGAGAGAAGTGAAACACCCAGCTTGCTCAGAACCGGGTGCTGGAAGCTTCCCGGAGCAAGGCAAAGGGGGGAGAAGAAATGCTGCAACTTAATATAGTGAGAGTGTAAATACACCAAAGGGAGAGAAGTGAAGGGGAGGAGAAAAAGGGCAGAGAGGGTGGGTGGGACTTCATCAACCACACACCGAAGCAGAGATTGGGAAAGCTTTGAGGCATGATCTGCTGGCAAACACAACTTGACAGTGGGCATATTTGTCTTCTTCTTTTTTCTTTCTTTCTTTAAACAAGAGAATAGGGTTTTGTTTTGATAAATCTCGTTGGAATAAGCAGGGTGGAAAAAATAATCCTATCTGTTTAACCAAGAGGAAAAGAAAAAAAAAAACACCCTTGCCTTCTCTACAATTTAAGAAACAGCTGACTATTTTAAAATCTCATAAAGAAAATATCTGCTGGTGAACTCAGCCCACGCTTGCCAAGTTTCAGAGCAGAACACTTAAATCTCAAGTCTACTCAAATCCCTGAAAATAGGGGGTTTATAATGGAAATGCTGACAGACCCTTGGCAATC
The DNA here is from genome assembly GCF_964211825.1 of Aythya ferina. NCBI lineage: Eukaryota > Metazoa > Chordata > Aves > Anseriformes > Anatidae > Aythya > Aythya ferina. Next base: position 13,241,438 of record NC_140304.1, read on the forward strand.
AAGTGACAATGAAAACTACTTCTCTGGTTAAATAAAATGATAATCTGGTCTGGCAGACCAATAAAGCTTAACCGGCCCGCTATGGGATCTCGCCTTTAAGCTTCGACGGCATTCATCAGCCAAAGCACATTCCTGACAGCTGCAGATGCAAAACTTCCTCACTTCTGCATGCACTGGGAAAAGGGTGTCACTGCTCCCCGAAACAAGGACGCAGTTACCCAAGACCTGCACCACGCGGAGAAATCAGTTCTCTATTCAGCAGCAAGCTGCGTTCTCACTTTGAAGCAAGAGAAGTGGCTGAGTAAAGTTGCCTGGTTCAAGGAGTTTCACCCACCTCAGACACTCGGACAGCTCGGACACTGCAATACCAACTCAGCATCGAAAGCACCCAAGCTGCCTCTCCTGCTCTGCAGGAAGTCGTGCTGCTCAGCGCACGTGTCCTCGGTGGCAAAATGTACCTGAGCAAAACGCTGGTGGAGAATTCACCGGGGAAGAAGCGAGCTGGCTCTTCTCCAGGCAGACCAGGAAACACTTCTCTGTTTCTCGATCCCAGGGGCTGCTGATCCCCTGTTGAGGCAGCCCACCTGGTCCCACGGACTTGTATGGCTTGAGGTCTTGTAAATAATTCCCGACGTAAGGCTCACCCACAGCCAGCAGTGTTTCTCCTCCTCGATCCCCTTCACCGAGCACAGAGGCCTGTGGGGCCTTGCCTCTAAGGCAAGCATGGCACTGAGCTCGACCTCAGCCACCGGTACTTGGTCACCCACCCCTTCCAGCAACAGCTCCTGCTTTTCCTTGGTGAGCCTCTGACCCCTCAAGAGGCAGCAGCGCCTTGAACAAATGCTTTGAATTAGTCAGTCTGGTAAAACCGGCCTCATGGAACTTCAGAAATAAGTACAAATAAACCCGGCAGACGACAGTGTGGTTTGCTCTCATGGCACAGGCCATAATAAGCCGAGAAAACTGAGAACGTGAGGTAGGTTTCTGGTCAGCTCTGCAAGCCTCGCTTGTGTGAGTTTCCACTAGCACATCTGTATGGACTGCTGGGAGCGCCGAAGGGCAGGGGAGGACAGAAAACAGAGACAGGCACTGCAGTAGCTCAACTCCTCCCGGGATTTGCTTGCTGGAGATTCTCAGCGTGCTTTCTAGCTGCTGCTGAAACACAGCGACCAAGCGGAGAGCTGATACAAGGCGCCTTTTTGGCAACAGGGTTCGGAAGCACCTAGGTGCTGCACCAGGGGACTCGGTGGGACCAACAGGAGCGGCTCGACTCGGGTAACTTGCCACCAGCTGTGGCAACGTTACTCCGGCACGTGGATTTAGGCACAGTTTAAGTTCAAGTAATGTCAGAAGGGTCTTCACTTTTGATTTCCCTTTTGCTTTCTTGTTGCCACCGCTCAGATGAACACGCGTCTTGCTCCAAGAAAGCAGTCACCCAGCTGCCTCACTTAGCGGGTACTTCACTGCGTCCTGCACGGGGTAACATGGGCCTTCTCAAAGCGATTCTAAAAAGGGCACGCAAGGCTCACATGTTTATTGACATAAAACCACTGATGCACAAGTTTGCTTAGTCTACAAAGAAGACAATTCTTTTAAGCTGCTCACTCAAAAATGTTAGTCTGGGCTTTGAGTCAAACCGGACCCTTCCCTCCTCCTCCACATCACCCATAGCGAAGGCGATGCCCAAACAAATCTGTTCACATCCAACGCCACCCAGTTACAATCGGCTTCAGTTGGCTTCAGCATTTCTTGTGTGAGATGCAAGGCGGCGATTCACATCGCTGAATGCTCTCCTTGCTCCGCAGGCCACGCGTGGAAGCTGAAGTCGTTTCAGAGCAGCAGCTTTTCCTGGGAAGCGCTTGCACGGCCGACTATCACAAAGAAATCAACTTGAACAGTGACTGCCAGCGCATTGCTAAATCCCTAACCACGGAGAGCCACCCACTCAGCTGTCAGCAGGTAAAATAATTGCCGTGGAAGAAAGGAGCTTGTCAATTCACTTGAGAAAGTCAGGAATATTTTCACTCATGCCTCCCGTCTTTATTACCTGCTGCATAAAGATGTGATCCTCGGCTGGCAAATTTTCTCAGAAGGGTGTGTTTTTTTTTTCTGGTGTGTTTGTAGTTCATTGTGCCAGATCATTCATTAAGCTTTTTCAGAAAATTACTATTTTCTTCCTAACAATCCAGTCATTTAATCATCTGATTTGACATGTTTAACAGCATATATCTCACTGCTCCTAAATATTTAAGTAATTTATGCAAAAAATGCAGATTTGCTACCCTGAAATATAACTGTACTCCAGCTTTAGCATTATATTGGGAAAACAATCTTTCTTAAATGTGTAACAACATTTCACAGAAAATTTACACGAGCAGCATTACATTTTCACCGAGCATATGAAGACAAGTCTTTGGCAGCGGCCTCCTGCGTGGGAAGTCCTCCCTCCACCATTCAGCCTTCCAAAAAACCTACCCAGCTCTGCTGCAAGAAGCTGCAGAAATTCCTCGCAGTATCAGTTGTTTACTAAACACCACCAGCCAATTACAAAAATAACAATAACAATGTGAAAAACAAAAGCAGCGCTGCCAAGCAGCTGGAGGGAGAACGTGTCTCTGACGATAAAAAATAATTTTTAATGCTATCTCACTCTCGTCTTGTGCTCCAGTAAAGGCACATGCAAACTATAACACTTAAGTTCATCTTTATTACAGCTTATACTGAGAAAAACGTGAATTGAAACCTCCCATGACCGAACCACTCCATTTTAAATTACTTTTGGACCAAGCACAAACTTGCCAGCAATTTTTTTAGAAGATTTTCCAAGGCAGGGATGGGGTGAGGGGGGCAGAGGAGAGCAGTAACCAAAGGAGAGAGGGCACCAGAGCCCCTAGCCAGCCCTGCAGCTTTATCACCACACGTGGGCCTTCAGCTGTGTTCTCTCCTCAAAATGATAAACACAGCAGGTTCAGAAAGCAACATTTCTGAGAAGACACCAAGCTAAGTCCCCAGCTACCAGCCATGAAGTGAGTTCTCTCCCAGGCAGAAAAACGTGAATCCAATCACACCCAGCACCATCCCCGGATAAACCCGAAGTGATTCACCCGGGCAGGGATCCCTGACTTTGCAGACTAGATCCCCCTACATCCTTTCTCCCTTCAAAACTAGTCCAACGCTCCCTGCGCTGGCACTGTTCAAGAAAAAGTAATCAATATATAAAGCAGAAATCATCACAAAACTCTTCCAATTGACCCAGCTTGACATTTAGCTAAATAGCACAGCCGAAGATGAAAGATTTTTCCTCCCCTTTAAATTACTGACTTTTCAAACTATTAAGTTTTGTTTATGCAAGGCTAAGTAATTAATGACCTAACATCCCCTTCCCATCCCCTATCACCGAGATGCATCTGTTTCCCCCGCAACACTTCCTGCAGGTGAACATCACTTCTTGGAGCAGCACGCAGCCGTGCACCTGACCGCCTCGTGCTCAGTGCACCAAGTTATGCAGAGGACAAACCAAACAGTACCTTAAAAATTGTTGCATTTGGGATTACAGCAACTCAAAGAGCAAGGCTTGCTGGAGATCGGAATCCGCATGGTTGGAACACAGATAATTTACTGAGCCCAAAGTGGAGTCGCTGGGAGCAGAGCTTCGAGTTGGAAATACCTAGCAGGGACTACACAGCAAGCTCACCTGTCCCAGGTACATAAAAAAGGCAGGCTGTCCTCACCATCGCTATGCTGAGAACAGAGGGCATCTAAGAATAAGCTGAACAGTGACACCGCCATACCCACACGCCCAAGAGCACCCAGTTTTCATGACCTACCATTCCCGTGACAAGGCACGCTGCAACTGCTGGAGCGTTGTGCTGAATTTCCATGTCCCTTACCCTCCAGTTTTGGGATGTCTAGTTTCTGAAGGAAGGCAGTGAAAACCTCTTGAAGGTTTCTGCCCCCTAATTCCATGGCAAATTCCTTCTGCCATTGCTCTCATACAAACTCCTCATTTGAAAGTTTCCTAGCTTCAGTTTTCCATGCTGTTCCCATGGTCTACATGAGAAGATGCTGCAACCCTGACAAGTGAGCGGAGTGATAATACAGATTTATGAGATGCTGCGTTCTGGATCAACGCCAAGAAAAGTTTGCAAGAAAATCCCATTTCAATACACCAAGAGCAAACCTGTAGGAACGGCGATGCCAGATTTTAATTTCACCAGCAATTTTCTTTGTTGTTGTTGTTGACAAAACACAACTCGTGCCAAGTTTCAAGGGCCATAAAAACGTACATCTAGAAGCCAGCCAAGCGCGCACAGCGGCTAAGCGAGCCCACACACAGCTGTGAGCAACATCAGCCCAAGCCAGCCAAATATTTTGGAAACATGCACTGGTGCAAATAAACAAACCTGTAACCTGAAGGTAAACACTCTGGCAACTGCTCTGCAGCACAGAGAGTCAGAGCAGCAAAAAGAGCATTCCTACTGACTGGCAGCACTTGCCTCGAACTCGCAGAGCTGCAGGTACAGGTTTCTGCAAGGCGGAGAAGCCCGCAGCCCTGCCGGGTGGTGACACAGCTGCTCCTGCAACGCTGCCTCCTCCGCAGGCTCACCCATGTGCTGTACTGTGAAGCCACCGATGCAGAAAGGGGATGAAAGCAGAGAGGAAATCCTTCAGAGCTGCAGATCACAAATTTTAGCCCCTAAAGGGAGACAGGAGCATTAACCTACCTTCACTGACAATTTCTGTAACACAACAGAACCACAGAATGGCTGGGATTGGAACGGACCTCAAAGATTATCCAACTCCAACCTGTTCCAACCATCTCCCAAACCATACAAACACTTCCTATCCCCACTCCGACATCTACTTCTTCATGCCTACAGGTGGGGTTTGGTATCACCTTCAATATCACAAGCAGCTTACTGATTCACCTTTTTAGTGATAGTGCTTTCCAGCAGGCAAAATTACCTTCCCATCTCCTCACTCCTTTTCAGACTTAAGTGTTTGGGATTTTTGTGGACAGAGAAAATAAAAACACCTTTATTCCTGCAACCTTACAGCAGGGTTTTACCAGCAGAACACAGCACTGCTCGAGGCCGTCACAGCTTGCATCAAACCAAAGGCAGCCTTAACATTGCTAAGAGAAAAACAGTCGTAACATTTAGGCATGCTAGTGGATAAACATCTCAAGAACGGTCTTGGTAACAGCGCTCAAATAGCAGGTGTATATATTCAAACTTTCCACCCTTTATTTTTATGCAGCTGTCAAGGACCACATCCTCAGTGCAGGCTGTTGCAAAAATACGACCTATTAACTCGACGACCTACGTTAACTCTAGCATCCACCACGTTAAATGCAAGTTGGCTGGGGCCCAGAAGAGGAAAAGAGATGTAGAAAAGCTGGTGAGAATATCACTTCTCAGATGTGAGAGAGCCCAGCCTGTTGCCTGCAGCCCCAGCCACCCAAGCATCTGTGCAATCCTCTTCAACCGGGTGCCCAGGAAGGGGAGACCGCACGTAAATTTTCATACAGATCTGCAATTACACTTAGAGATGATTCAAACTGTTTGTTTTTGTTTTGTTTTTTGATGATGATTAATAAGGAATTTGGTGCAGGATTTCATTCTATATATTTTTTCCTTAATTGCCCTAACTTTGTTGGCTTTGTTTTATCCTCTTCTCCACAACAGACAACCTCAGAGCAAATAAACCACCTCTATTTCACCAGCTCCTTCATGCAATGCTAGCTTTGTAAACAAAGATAGCCACCAACTAATCCACAACACTCCCCAGCATCACTACCGTTGCATATCAGTGCACTGTTATGGTACAAGTAAGGAACAAACTGGAGCAACATCCACAATCGCAATGTTTGCAGTGACTCTATCAATGCTTCAAGTTTTTAGTACAAACGCTGTCCCCTTTCATGACTGCTGCCCTCACTGGAGTTAAGCAGCACGACTGGCAGTTCAGGTGGGCAGAAGGGCAGCAGCAGGACGTCAGCTCATCTGCAGAGAGGTTTTTCCAATGCCCTGTGCCAAGCACTTACACATGCTGAAGTCTGGTTTGTTGCTGGAAAAAGCCAACAGGCTTGGGGGTTTCCACGGCCAAACTAGCAAGACTTTTTAAAAGCCCTGTTAGTAACAAGAAAGCAAACAAACAATTAGCTCACACAGCCTGAAACATGCTTCTGCAGTATTTAACACCCAAGACGCTTGACATTTATAGAATCTGTGCGTGAAGAAACATAACCACACACGCCTAATTCTTGAAATCACCAAAAACACACGTGAGTTGCTGGTCAGCTTTGTATCCTGTTTGCATGGGGGTTCAGGACAGCCTTTGTATTCAGTGGTGTTTCTATCTGTTAGAGCAGACTGCCACGGGTGACAGCTCTGAAGTGTTTGCCGAGACAAGGCGGTGGGAACCGGGAGTACAACCAACCAGCAGCAGGAGCAATGCACAAATTACTTCAGGCTCCAAATTTAGGCAGTGAAATTCCTTGAGCTGTAGGAGAATTAGCCTAACACCTACCTCATGACCCCTGCAAAATGATGTATGAACATTAGCGAATTGCGTGTGACAATTGACAGTAAATCGGGAAGAGAAAGGAGAAAAAAAAAAGATAAAAAGAGCAGTTATGAAATGCAAGTGACCTTCTAACCAGAAGAGCCCTTTCTACACAGGTTGTCTGTAGGGAACAGAGGTGAATTGGTGCAAAAGCCAGAGGCTGGGCAGCAATAAAGCACCAACATGAGGATGTGCCCAGTGCCAGTGCTGGGGATCTCACGACCGGTAGCAGTGCGCTGAGCCAACACGTGGAGAAAGATGACCTGCAGGCATGGACCTGCACGAGCCGGGGGGGAAGAAAGGAGCTTACCCGATGAAAAACATGTTTTATGGCAGCACATGCAAAAGAGGCTATCCCCCAAAAAGAGTAAAGACACAGAATAGCATCAAGCTGTGAGGAGAGAGGAAGGAAGGAAGGAAGGGAATTTCTCGTTCAGCCTATTTATGGAGCAGATTTGCAACAGATGCACACGCCTTCTTGCTGAAGGACAAAAGCAAAGAACTGGATGTTGTGAGAATGGAGCTGCACAAGGCACGTGTCATCACATCCCAGGCAAAGTCTCCAAGCATTCAAACCACTTTTTGAGGTGGCTTTCGACATGCCAGCTGGGCAGGGCCCTCAGCCTGGCCCTAATGCTGTGCAGGACACAAACGCTCCCTCTCCTGCGTGTGTCCTCACCCGTTATTACTGTACCACAGGCTACTGCTCCTTCAGGTTCCAAAACGACTTTGGCTGGTGCAAACGTTGGGTTACTGGACGACAAAACTGCCCATTTCTGTGGCCAGTCCTTTCCAGACCGAGCCCAGCGTGCAGGGGACAGGCAGAGCTCAGCAATCTCTAGAAATATTCTCAATTATTTCTGTGGCAAAAAAGGAAGTTTTAACCAAAAGCTCTAACAAGAAAAGGAAAAGCTGTACCTCGTGCTCTTGCTCAGAATAAAATCCACTCCAGCTATTTCTTAAACACTTTTTATTTAAACCCTCAAATAGTTCTGTACTGGGCTCTTTGGGGTGCTACTCTCACAGCCATCGTACCAACAAAGAAACCAGCTTTCCGAAAGAAGCCACTAATTGTCCACAAAGCAAATTACTGCCAGGCCAGTAAAATTACCTGCCATTACCCAGCGGTGACCAAGTTCATATGAGAGAAGTTTTAATAAATATACTTTTGTCCCACCCATTCCTGATGTCCAAAAAAAAAAAAAAAAGTTGATTAAAACATCTCTGCACAAACTACTCCGTGACCATATTTCAGAGCCTTGTATTTACTCACTTCATCAGTAGAAAAGAACAATAAACTATTATTTACTATGTTTACTGCGACCACACAAGTACTATTAGTAAACTATGCTCCGTCCTTACAAAGTGGTTCAGAACCTCTGCCAGCAACAAAGTCCAATGCTGAAATCGTATCCCAAAGTTTCAAACATTCGTTGCACAAACCAACCTGCCAACAGGCCAGAAGTATTTGCTGTAAATACAAAACACAAAGCTCTGCTGATTTTTATAAATACGTAAGTAACCACTGAAACTAGACCAAGTTAATGAACACGTGTATCCCAATTCACAGAGACCGGACGGCATTTGTACGGTTCCACTTAGCAACATATTGTAATCCGTACTTTAAAAAAAGATTTTACACATAGGAAACACTCCTATAGCAGTCAGACATAAAATCAGGACGTAATCAAATCTCTACTGTTTTTATGTACAAATCCCTCGGGACTTTAATCTGCAAAATTGAATAATTGCATCTATTTTCTAATAAAGACCATGTGCTGCAGGAGTCGAGCGCGCAAGTTTCCAATAGCTCTGCATAATGTTTTTGGAGGTATTTCTATTTCAAATAAGCAATCCAGTTAAACAGAGATAAACACATACACACACACCAGTGACCTTGTTTAAACAATGCCCCGATTATTGTGATAAATCTCGCTGCCAAATCTATAAATAGAGACTTTTAGGAGACCAAAAAAATGACATTTTAGAATGAGACAGACTTCTCTCTCATCTTTACTGTTTACCTAATTATCTGAATGCATGTGCAGCTTGGATTTTCTCCCCCCTGCAGGGTGCATGACCACTTTGGCCCCACGAGCTCCGGCTGCTGCCAGATGCACGGCGCGATCCTGCGCGTCCGATGCTCCGAGTGCACTTGGGGCAATTTCAAAACTTGCATCACGGTTCGGGTATGTGTGTATTCTGCTTCCCACAGATAGCTTGAGTCCTGACACTAGGCAGATAGGCATCATAGGACTGAGTCACATCTACAGGAACAGGGTTGGTTTTTTTTATTTTAAATCAAGGCATGGGAAAAAAAAAAAATCCCATTCAAAAACCCTTCTGAGTTTCAGACTTTGGGTGTCCAAGCAGGAAATGAGGTGAAGAGGGAGAATGAGGAGAAAAAGAGAAAGTTCTTTGAGTCACGGTTACATTTTTGGAATATTACTAATTTTGCTTTGTCGTTGTGCTACAAAAATTAAGCCTGCATGAATTAATGCAGCATTATCTTTTCTTTTTTTTTTTTTTTTAAGCCTATGCTGCAGCATGAAGCTAATCTCATGCCTGGAGCACACTCCCCATCCCCACTGTGGCAGATATTTTTCTGCCACAGATATTCCTGGCTGTAGCACACATCCAGCCATGTATTTCTCTTTCACCCTTTCCCCAAACACACAGGAAGGGACATGTGTAAACAAGCAGAACTGACCTCTTTTATGCTGGGAAAGAAAATCTACAAACTGAAGGCATGGAACCTGAAATCTTGATTTTTTTTGAAGCTTACTGATGCAATGCAGTTTATAACAATAATGTATGGGAAGAAACACCACTGAAGTACTTTTCTTCCTTACTAAAAATACTCATGACTTAAAAGTGCCTTTGCCCTGCTTGATCTATCGACATTTATAAAAATAAAGCTTGATTTTGCAGGGCAGAATGAGGCTTAAGGAGAGAAATCTGCTCGCTGTTCCCCAGTCTATTTTAGTTCATGAAAGTTATGTAGCACATTATTATTGTTTCTGAACAAGTTAAAGCTAATTTGAGTTATTATTTACTTATTTACTTTTACAAGTTTCTCTCCCCAGCTGTCATTGTTCGGGTTACTGTCAAGCTATTCTTTCATTTCCTTTCTCTACGCTCGCACAGTGCAGGCCAAAACCATTTGCGACTTCCCTCCCTGGATGCAAGTCGTCATGCATGGATCAATTATGCAGCACTACAATGACTTACAGTAAAGAAGTCATTGGGGAAGCAACAACAACAACACCAAAAGCATATGGAGCTCAACTTATTTATAAATATCTTCAAAAAGAAGCCTGGAAACATCCCGCCTGGGCTGGCGATGCGCGCGGCAGACATGGTGAGGAGCAGCAAGGGAAGAGGCCAAGAGAACAAAGGTATTTTGTTGTCAGGTTTTGTTTTCTTCTTTCCAAAAAAACAAGAACGGCCAGGAAATCCTCCCAATTTGGTATTCCCACCACCGCCACGTTAGATGAAATGCAAGGCCTTCGCTTCCTGTCGCCTCCTCATTTCACAGCGAGCGGGGCTGGAGCAGGACAATGCCAACATCAGATCTCACAGGAATGCCACAAATAGAGATAAAGCTCGGGGTCAGCTCGGCACGAGCTTGGTTGTACTGCTTGGATAGCATGCAACTTCCTATCTCGGTTTAATGCGTCCTTTTTTGTTCTTTAAAAATCCCAGCTCGGGCCTCAGGGGCAGTGACGGGCCTCCTCACAGGGCTCCTGCACCCACCGCCATGTCCCCAGGCCTGAGGCGAGCGGTGCCCCGGCTCTGGGAGCTTCAGAAAATGCAACTTAGGTCACAAGTGACTCGTGAAGGACACAGAGAGGAGGAGGAAAGAACACACACACAGACCTTAATCTTTGCTCTGTAAATGAGCAGTCTTCACCTCACTAAAAGTGCAGCCAGCCCTGATGCCACCGTCCTCATTTCACCACAGGAGCGCAGGGCAGCGCAGATCTCCTACAGACCTCCATCCAAGCACCAGTTAGACCAAAGGAAAGCGTCCCCAGATTGCCTACACTTGTCTCTCAAAAACAGACTGTGTCAGGAATAGCGTGGCTAGCAGGGCAGGGAAGCCACTGCCCCTCTGTGCTCAGTACCAGTGAGCTGGCACCTCAAGCACCACGTGCGATTTGGGGCCCCTTGCTACCAGATGGACACGGAGCTGCTCCTGCTTATGTTGAAAAGAAACGAAGCTGGTGGAGGGATGAGAAAACAAGGGAACTGAGGGAACTGGGGCTGCTTAGCAAGGGAGGCTGAGGGAAGACCCCATCGCACTCTGCAACTCCCTGACAGGGGCTGCAGTGAGGAGCGTGGCTGTCTAAAAAAAAAAAAAAAAAAAAAAAAAAGTCTGACAGAAGAAAAATGATTATTTCTCTAGAGTAAACTGTGGAACAGAGAAGGAAAAAAGATCAGGGATAAATCAGAGCTTATCTTCTTAAAATATAAACCCCTCAAGGAACATAATTTCCTGCAATTAAAAATAAAAAGACAATCCTCAAGATAATCCTTAACAAATCACCTTAAGAGTTTAATAAGGCTTGAGGGTTTGTTTCTGTGCTTGTTTGTTTTGTTTGTTTTTAAATGTATGTATTAGTGTTTGAAGCTGACCTGTCCCACCTCCTTCTCAACTTCTCCCTGACAACAGACGCACACAGGAGCCGGAATAGGAAGTGTTCAGGTTTGCTCCTAGCACCACCGAGATAGCTTTTCCAAAAAGAGCTTTAGCACATTTACTTGTTTCACTAGCAAGAAGTCTCAGGTCCCAGCTTGTTCCATTCATAACTTCACTGAACTTCTGCAAAAAGCAATGTATTCACCCAGCAGACACAACAACAGCACCAAGTGAAGCCCAAGGTCTCACCATCAGAGTTTGGGTCTCAGGCCCCACCAGACTTCCTTCACCCCACTAGCCCAAAGGTGCAGCTGACGTTATCACAAAGCAGCAAGAAACTCTTGATACTGAAAGTGCCTGAAAATAGCTGATTATGCTATAGATATTCACAGTCGTGCAGTAAATACACCATCAATTCTATGTTTAAGACATTTATTTTGGAAATTTTAATTAACCTTTGCACACTCTTTAGATATAAGAGGTTACATTAGAAAGGTCTCTTTTGAGCTTCTTTACCTTTCCATTCTGGCATAATATTTCCCACAAAATTCACATTTCCTACCAAACTACCAAGACATGTTATCATGTACATCCCATTTAGTGTGCCTTGGTGCTTTGGGTGGAAATTCAGGTACATGTTTGCAAAGCTGCAATGGGCAGCTTGACAGAAGGAGGATCACTAAGGCTGCCCACTCCAGGGAAAGTCAACTTTATATATTTTTTTTTGCATCCTGATTTGCAACACAAGCAAACCCAGAATTCATTATTCACACCGGACCATTGTACCCTGCAGAAGCTCTGGTTGTCAGGCGATCTGGTGGGAGGATTTTGGTGCTCTGAGTTTTTTAAACCTTTCAGTTTAGTGACTGGGAGCTTACAACTCCACCATTTATGAAGGCTCATCTGCAGAACCTGTACCAAAGGCAGGAGAACAAAGACAAATACGTCTTAAACTGACTTTGTTACTGAAATCAGTCTACAGCGGAATTTCGAGTCTACAAAAGGCTTTCCAGAAATAGCACAAGTTTTATACAGAGATGATTGCACATCAATTCCTTATTCAGAATCTCATTAGCACATTCACTGGAAAAAAGTTAGTTTTACGTCTGTTCTCCATTCCTCTACCTACTGATTTTTTTCCTTTTACTTTTTCTGTTCCCTCTCTCCTCTGCTCAGCCATCAAACACAATCAATAGATGGATTAAATCATACAGCCTTTCCTGTTGTATTCACTGTGTTTTTCACAGCTGAACAGCTCATATCTATTCCGTTCCAATCCACAGGGAATTTAAGAGCTCATATATCACTGAAATTCACAGGAGAGTTCACCCCTGTGCATCTTTGATTTCAGCCCATTATTTAAGGTCCATTTTAAAATTACAACTGCGGACTACAAAATGAACTACAATTCAACAGTTTCCACAAAGCAAAAAATGCAACGAATCTAGTCTAACGCTAATTTACATTTTCTCTTTTTAACACCTTCTAAAGCGAGCAATGAAAGTACCATTAAAGTGAGAGCTTCAGCTCCTGTACCATTAAGGCCCCTAATTTTTGCACTATATAGTTAAGGGCATTTTTAAATGGACCAAAAGGTGGCAACTTCCACATAATTCCAGAAAGGAAAAAAATCCCCTTTCTACATCTTTTCTCTATTATTCAAGGTAACACAAAAGGATTCCCACTAAAATGACTGAAGCCAATTGCCACAAACTATACTACTGGGAAAATTAAGCAGAATTGCCTACCAATTAGGCAATACAAAAGAGATTAGTGGCACACAACACAATTTCTCACAAAAGAAAATGAAAGAATAAACTTGCATTTAATGCTCGGAAATTTAGAGTCATGAAACATGACACGTAGTAGCGAGAAAGCAGAGAAGAGAAGAGAAGGAAGACACAGATGTATTTATTATCTGCAAATCCTAATTGCAGCTATTCCAGGAGCAATAAAGCATCAAGGAAATTCAACTGCAGCTTCTTCTGACATAGACATGTCTAACGCCACCGTTACCTGGCCATGCGAACTGGACAATTTCTGTAGAGCTCTTGAAATCTGACAGCTAGAAAGCTATAATTTAGCACGGGCAGTTATTTTTGAGCCCTTACAGAGGAAAAAGCCGAATTTAGCTCAGGGAAGAGCTAGCCACTGCCTGTGATTGTCCCAGAAAGTAACTGGCAATATCCAAAGATTCATAGCAGCACTTGTAAGCTTTAAAAAACTTGAGACACAAGCAGGAAATTAATCACTTACGTATGTTTGTGCTTTTTTGACTAGCCTAATTATAACTTTCCGCCCCAAAGCAACTTTCAGTATTAACTGAACTCACAGTTTAGATTTCCTCTTCCCTCAACCTCAGCTATCATCTCATTTGCTATCTCCTCTCAGGCCCTACTAAACTGGAAATCTCATCTTCAAAACTAATTCCCTCTGTTACTGTTATCAGATAACAACCCTCAGGACTGCAAATTTAATCACGATAATAGCTGGAAATACTGAGGGCAGAACCTGAATGCTCTAAGTGTTTACACCGTCAGCAATAGGTGGTGTTTATTTACACGGTGGTGGGAGTGGGGAGCTGGTTAGGAGAAGGGACAACAACTGCATGACAATTGATGTGATAAACACCCTCTGAACTCTCAGTGGATAACAATGGCATATTTGGAAAACTGAGCACCTTCAGCAGTTATCTAACATGGATAAAGAAACTTTTAAGATACCTTACTGAAATGCAGCCACTAAAGTGGCTTTCCCCTGGTACAGCTTAAATCGCTTTGGAATTAAATCAGGAAAAATTGTGTTGATTACCAAAAAAAGCTTGTCCTCAAACAGTCAGGGCATCCACAGCATGGGATGGAAGGGCACAAACAGATCTCCGAACTGGAGAGAGCCCCTTCAGAGAGCTCTATTGAACTCCACAAGCAGTATCACAGCACGGATACTAAGAATTATTTTTAGTCCTGTTTTTGAGGATAGCCTATAACATGGAACTCTTTATTCACTTATGGAGGATCTAAGCACAAACCTATTGCAGAGATAGAAAGGCAAGTCCAGTCTGTGGAGCTGTCAGAGAATACTACTTGCACTCCAAGAATAAAGAAAAACCTATCTTGTCATGTCAGAACACAACTGCCAGTTTACTTTCACTAAGAAAAGCAAGTAGGGAACAAAAGAAGTAACCTTGGTACTGTCCCTTTTTTTTTTTTTTTTTTTTTTTTAAAAAGTAAAGAGCAGATATGGAGGTACAAAGAACAGAAGAGGCTTACTTTTAATAGAAGGTACATTCAGAAACAAAGGATCTTAAAAATAAAAATGAGGTTTCCTAATGACAACTTTCCTTTTCAGCACCTAAAAAAAAATCAGTATTTCAAGCAATTTAACACACTCTATTGTTTCCAATAAACATAAATATGATTTTATACACATGGTTTAAGATTCTGTACTTAACACTGCTTCATTTCCTCTCCCTGCAATTACCTGTCTGCAGAGGAAATAATACTGAAAATTTCTGTGCTAAGCTAGAAGGTATGCAAGAAAAATGAATGTGCAACATAATGCCTTATTATTATTACTTATTTTTTTCAAGAATATTAAAAGACTTGCTGAAGCTAGGTTTTGGAAGGCTGCATGATGGAATAATACAGCGTTACTACATTTAAGCCAGACTTGCAATAGTTCTGACACCTGAATTGCAGGATTTTGATGCCACAAGATGCTTTTGTTGGTAAATATGCTCCGAAGCACACTCAGTTGAACTGGGAGCATAAGTGTCAGTGCACGCAGGTGATGAAATTAACGCTGAATTTCACTTGGTTATGGAGGTCTGATATGACAACTTCGAGCATATTACCTTTAAAAGCTGTACTAGTCACGTATGGCGGTTTACTGTAAAGGCCCCCAGTGTGTTATCTTTGGCATTCTCAGATATAAGATATTCCTCACGACTTAGAAATCCTCTGAGGCACTGGAGATTCCTGTTAGACTCTCATTATTCACCTGCCAGAGAAAGTACCGTTAAGATGGGGCAGCCATTAAGGCTATTGCTTTTTGTTATTTGAGAGCTTTGATGTGACAACCTCAGCTTTCCTTGAACAGCCTCTTGCACCCAACATCATCTTGCACAATCTTCAGATGATATGGCAGCATCTTTTGTGGTGATGCAGCTGAAATAATGGGTGTCATTTCACACATTAACTAAAAGGAAATACAGCACGGAGTTAGAAAACAAAGGATACTGCTTAGCTAAGTGCTTCTCTATAAGTCTTTGTTATTTTGCTGTTCTTAAATGTTTTAGGTTTTCCATACCATTTATCTTTGTTATTTCATAGGACAAACAATGATTTTAAGGAAGAGCCAATTTTAGTTGACTTAAATGCCTCTTCAGCTAAGGCATGGCTCAAGCTCTTCTCAGTTTACCTCAAATCCCCCAAAAATGATTTGCATTTTCTCCTACAGTTGTAGACGCCTAGCAGTCAGCCAAATTAAACAGCATTTTAAAAGTAACAGGGATCTCACGAGAGGAGAGAGAAACACAATAGCAGTCGCTAAGCTGGCAATATGCCAGTTGTCTCCTTTGACCGTCACTTTTTATAACCTTTTTGTTTTAAATAAAGATCTAAATCTTAAGATGTTCAGCTCCAGCACCACTGGTGAAACATTCACGAGTTCTCTTATACAACCAACCCTGAGCATATTTATACAGATGGGTCATTTAAAAAAGAACTCTCAAAGTAAGTAGAAGATAACTGCAGCTGAAATAACCTGTGCCCAACATGTATTCTTACAAAGAAGTCACCACTTGAAAGTTCCTCCTAAAGATTGATGCTCTTCATTTGGTTCATTAATCCTGAAATCTCTGAAAGAGCGCTGCTGCCAGTTGTCAGTGCTAAAACCATGCATAAATTTGGAACACGCAAACCCAGGAAAACATCCAGATATCCTGTATAAGTAAATCTATCACTAGGAATTAAGAATTAAGTAAGAGATATTTTTTTAATGGCATGAGAAGAGTTAAATAAAGACAAGTGGTAATGAGAAACAGACTCTACTTAGGCACACCAAAGTGTTCATGAGCCTATCTTGCTGCAGATGTTCCTTCAGCCAGAATTACATACAGTAACACAGCATAAGGAGTAGATAAATGTTCTTACTGCTCCCCATATCTTAAACACAGGAAAGTAAGTACTGGAAGTCTCCTTTACGCTTCCCTATAACGTCTCATTACTGTGTCACTCCTTTTTCCATCTGAAGCCATTGCAACAATCCCTTCATGCAGGCACTAGCTTCAGACAGGAGGCAGGGATTACAGAACCAAGGTCTTGAGCACACACAGTCCCCCCCTGATAAAGAAACCCAAGTGGCTTCAGGCACACAGCTTCGTGCAGGGCAGGATGAGTGCTTGGAGGTGTGTGCCCTACCCGAGGGCTTTTTCATCAGGTGTGCCTCCTCTGGAATCGTGCTCCAAACAGCTGCATTTCGTGTCATTCTCCCAGCATCCTGAAATTCCTAAGGTCCTGCACGTACTTAACAAATAAAAATAAAAATAAAAATAAAATGCATTTAACACACATCCCCACAGTGTAAATAGTGTGATAAGCCCAAAGAGCCTCTCCAGGGACTCCAAAATTATGCAGAAAGTTATCGCACTGATGTTTATTGCATGTTTCCCTATTGGCTATGTTTCTTTCATCAAAGAATTGTTCTCTTAAGCATTGATGGGCTAAAACTTCTCTGAAAAAATCTATGCAAGGTCAATGTTTGCTTTAGTCATTTAATACCTGCTAGACTTTTGTATAGAAAAAATAAACAAACAAAACAACAACAACAAAAAAACAAACCTCTAGTTCTCAGACTGACTTTTTTTCAAGTGAAGTTTCAACTACAATCATTCCAGTCTCCTTATCCCTAAAATGGGGAAATATAGCTGTATTTACGTATTTTCATTCTGCTTCCTTTCACAAAGATTGGTTAATTTACTCCAAGTCCCAGGTTAGGCCCTGTGAGATCAGAGAGTTACCCTCTTTAATTCTCGGTCTTTGTGATGCCACGTCTGTCACAATGCAATCAAGGAGATTATTCAGCTTCAAATGATGTCTCTGCTTTTCCTAGAGGCAGAAAATTCATAGTTTCTAAAAGGCCTTGAGTAAATGAAGAGAGACAAGTACATTTGGGCTAGAAGGGAATACCAGTTTCCAGTAAGCCATTCTTGCTAGCAAGGGCCAAAGCAATGCTTTGAGCATCCAGCCCATAATTTCTATTCAAGAAATTACACCTGTGTCTGAATTGTCTCCTCTGCAAATACAGACCAAATTGCTGCTTTGTGAGAGAACAACAGCAGCAAGTAATTCACATAAAAAGTCCTATTTCCCAGAAATAACCTTTTGTTGAGGTTCGTACATCGAGAAAATGGGCACTCGCACCAACCTTATGGCTCTCCGCTCAGATCGTGACCTCCTGTCCTCAGCAGAGGGGTCTCCTGCCTGGGGAGGGTTCTTCCAGTCTCTGATAACTCACCCCAACAGACCTGATTTACCCGAGATACCGAACAGATTTCCATCCTATTAAAGATTGATTTACTTGGAAATAAGGGTGCAAAAATCGTTCCCTGCTATGGCAGTTTGATGTTCGCTTCGCAGAGCAGCAGCATGAAGCAAGGACACCTACACCAGACAAGAGACGCAGCTAACGATAAACTCCTGAATAAATAAAATAAATTTGAGAGCTTTTTAAAAACATTCACCAGCTCCACATATAATCACACTCCACAATTATTCTAATTTGTGCAATTAAGAGTTGAATAAACACCATAAATTTAAATGAAAAACCCCAGGCACAGGCTGCTGCTACTACTGGAATATTTTAAAATCCAAAATACACAACGCTGCCGACGATGATCTCTGTAACCAACGCAACAGCAGAGAACCGTACCGAAACCCGGTTAGCACCAAATCAAAGGAATAAAAATAAAGCGGCGGAATTATTTCTCCTACAGCTTATTAGCATCACTTTCTTCTTAGCCCCATCCATTTGTCAAAACCGCCAAGACAGTTTGTGTGCTCCCGAGGTGGATGTCTTTTGCAAGCTCCCCGCTCCCCCCTAGCATCTCCCAAACAAGCAAAAAGCCATCCCGTGTCCATGGGCAGCTGCTGTCATTGCGCCAAGCGAAGGCAGAAATCCCAGGGCAGGCTGAGGAGGGGACTTTAGAAGTGAATGCCCAGCGACTGGCATGTCCCTCTGGATAACCTTATCCTCCATGGATAAAGTTCTTGATATCTCCAGATAGCCTCCTCACACTGGAAATGGAAGAGGAAAATAGCAACAAAGCCCCAAAGCTCTCTGCCCGCTACTTTCTTCTAGCACAATGCTTTCTGCCCAGTTATCTTTTCCATCAGGCAAGACGTTTCTCCTACTCACCGCTCCACGGCTTTGTCTGCACTAGCATCTTCCTCACCAGGCTCGCCATACCGGAATTTTTAACCGTGTTGTCTAAACCTGCTCCGAACCAAACTGGGTGGAAGAGCTCAAAATAAAAAAACCTGCCAGCATCTAGTCTGCGTCCGTCTGCGCCGCTCCCGCTGCTTTTCCTACTGAGGCTGCACAGGGTCTGGCTGGAGGAGGCTGAAAGCTCCCTGCACACACACACACACGTGTGTGCACACGCACAGGAAGCTTGGAACTGAATCAGTACGAACCGTAGCGACTTCCTTCTCCATGCTGCAGTATCTCTGCTGTAAACAAGCAGCGCACATTAGCTAAGCGAAGCTGAAAAGTCCGACAGAGAAGGACAAAAGCAGGGAGTGGCCCCGGCGAGGAACAACTATTTTAAATACACAAACATCTTCCCATCAGATTAAACCCAGCTCTTACATTAGGTCAATTCTGAAGCCATTGTTGTGACAGAATAACTCAGGACAAACAGGAGACACCGCTTCCTCCTCTGGAGAGCCTCCTGGATTTCCAGCACCGAGTGTCTTGCAGTGCCTGTACGGAAGACTTCAGAGAGCTCCTGTCCCTCCGGGGAGGGAAGGGAAGGCAAAGAGGGGGAGGCACAGGAGGCACCTTCTGAAAAAGCTGCCACCTTTTCAGACACGCTGGTTTTGTTTTTTCTATCAGAGACCACCCTAATAAAAAGCTTTCTTCCCTCCAAGATGAAACACCGAAAGGTCTGGGACTACTCAGCAAGCGTCCTTCTTGTTGTCTCCCTGCAGAGCTGGCTACCCAAAGGCCCCACAGCCCATCTCTTCCCCTCCTGTTTTTCATGACAAACCAAATTCTCAAATCGTGCCATAGGAGCAAAGTAAAATCGAATTGCTGCTATCCCTGAAGGCATGGAAATGTGAGATTGAGGGGTCAGGGCCCAAAGGGCCAGGTTCTTCCCTGCCAGCCAGTTAAGTGGGCCCCGTGGCCAACCCCCACCTATACTGGGACGACTCAGAAACAGTCATCTCCAACAACCCCAAGTCCACATCCACTTGGAATTGGGGCTCCTAGCCACATAGATGGAAATATTTACCATGCACTGGGGCTGTGCACGTGGTCACACAGGTGCACACGGGTGTGCACGTACCAGGGACCATCCACAATCTCCTGGGAGCCCCTGAGAGGGTCGGGACGCTCACCTGGTGTCCAGCACCAACACCAGGCGAGCAAAGCAGCACGTGGGTATTAAGAAATTTAGGCAACAGCCTGTCCCGTTTGGGAAACTGATCCGTACAGAAGATAACATGAGCTTCGTGCAGTCCAATACGTCAGCGAGCTGCCTGAATACCAGCGTGTGTGTGCATCCACACCGAGACATCCAGAACCTCATTCTTCAGATGTAATGAAATCGCTGCTACAGCGCAAAACACAAATCATTTCTTTAACATGCGCCAGCCGAAGAAGGCTTCGCATTAACACCCTCATCCCTGCCAAGTGCTGAAACAATTACCACATGAATATTACCAGGGATTCCTCGGCGGAACGATGCTGTTCTCACGGGGAATCTCAGGAGGAACAGGGCTCTGCACAGCGCCTCAGATTTGTGTCGGTCGAAAGAGCGATTACTTGGGGTGCCCAGGCAGCAGGGACTCCTCAGCCGGGTTGTGAAGGGTGTCCCAGGTAATAAAATTAACAAGCCCCAGGATCAAACAGCTTGGCAGCAAGGGAAAGAAAACGCTGCTTCCAGCAGCTGCGCTCTGAGACGTCAAATTCCTTCATGTCTGTATACAGGGAGGAGTGCTATGGCTGCTCTGCTGCTTCTCACACACCATAAGGAACAGGAAAACGGTCTTGAATGTGGTATTTATCTAAGGTCACCTACACAGAACCGCCTGGTCAGTTGACCCCTTGAAGAGGTCTTTGGGGTAAACTAACGCCATCAGGTCCAGAGACAGGAACGAGAACGAAGAGCAGCACACGGCCTTCAGCTCTGCGCTCCGCTTCTTCCACTCACTTCCATTTTTAACCCTGCTTCCCCAGTATTAGGGACTTCCACCTGACACACATCACAATTATTTGTATGGTTTATGCTTTGGTGATGAGAGCTGATCACAGCTCCTCGCCCCATCCCAGAAACAGGACGAGTCCCACAGTTTCTTGTCCCAAACATGCCTGGGTTTAGGGCTCTTTTGCCGTCTAGGACTGCCCAAAGATCTTTGAAAGTTTAATGCTTCAGGCTGAAGCTCCGCAAGCAGCCCTTTGAATCTGGGCATGCCTCCCTTGCTTGAAAATAATTACGGATAGAAGTAGTAAAAACTTGCTCCGAACAAAAGCCATGAGGTGTTCCTGCTCTGGCAGGGGGATTGGACTAGGCGATCTTTCAAGGTCCCTTCCAATCCCTAACATTCTGTGATTTTGTGAAAAACCTTAAGGTCAATCATATTTTTAACATTATATGCAAAAACAGTACTTAGATTTTTTGCTTTAATTACAAATTCACTTGAAACCTCAGAACTATCCCTTTTGTGGCTGGGATCCCAGCACACACTTTAAGCACAGGATCCCGTCTTTATGATAGCCAGTTCTGATTCAAGAAACAAAAGAGGGTGTTGTGACTGCAGGCCACGTTTGAACTGAAGACCCATGAGCACCTCCAATTTTACAGGCTTCACCAAAAAGGAAGGACATCCTCTCCCCACCCTCGAATACTCCTCCTTCTACATGCTCTTTAAACCAAAAAAAAAAAAAAGCTGACATCCAGCACACTGACCTGATGTTTTCCATGCATTTGCCCTCTGATAAGCACACAAATGCCTTCTGCTGGGCGTTTTCCCTGTTAACCTTCCTGAACAGAAACATTAATGCTCAGAAGAAAAAGGAACCTAGTGCAGTAGGTAATGATACTAAATATAAGCCATGAGTCAAATCACTTTGTTTCTCAGGCCTTCCACTTAAAAAGTTTCTTCAGAAGTTAAAAACACCTTCCCCATGCAGCTCCCAGCGCAGCTGATCATTTCTCAATTTTATCTAATATTTTTCTGAGAGTGACACACAACCTTAACACCAGAACCATTACAAATGTGTGGAAAAGACCCGACTCAGGCAATGCTTTTACTAGCCACTACTATTAAAAATCTTACCAGCGGTGAGCAAGCCACAGAAGCGTATTGCCACGGACGTAGCGAGCAGAAAGGAGGTGCAGAAGGAAGCTTGCAGGACGGGGACTAGCAGGGGATGGCTGCGATTCCTCTCGGGAAGCTCCACGATGGGCTGGGTGGCCGCTGAGCAAAGCTGTGGGTACAGCGGGGAATCTGCACCCCAAACCCAAGCCAGCGACGGGAAGGAGCCCAAAGTGTTCAGCCAGCCTTGAAAGAGCAGCGTCAAGGCTGGCGACGTGACAAAAAGCCAGCGGGAGATGCTTCCCGCTAGGCGAAGGGCGGTGGGAGGCTGCAGTATCTGTGGGCATTATTAACACTGCTGTGTTTGATGGAATGATTATGCTTTATAGGACACCTAGAGCAAGAGGGGGAGGGGGAGACCACGCACATCTCCAGAAATGTGCTGGTAAAGTGACCCGTTGTCTTCTTGAATCCAAGCTATCAAAACCAAATGTCTCTACTAACTCAGGACAGGACAAGAAACACTGCAAAAAAGTTGCCAAAAATAAACCAAAACAAAACACCACCACCAACAACAAAAAAAAACAAACAACAGAGGCCAGGAAGCAGAGGCCAGGTCCTTTGTCAGAGGGCAGAGGTCAAGAACAGTGAGTCTGGAGGAGGGGATGTCACGGCTGTCCTGGGAGAAGCAGCTGCTGGGATCTGCAGCACTCGGCAGCTCCAGGTTGTCACAAAAGGCTCAGGCAAAACGCTGCCCCCAGAATACAGCTGCGCTGTGCCAAGCACTTCTCGCCTCAAGCACAACATAGCCAACGAACAAATCACCTTTGCTGGAGCTTACCCGGTACTCGAAGACTACATACAACATCTACAGAGAAGGATAAGGCTTCCTATTTTGTCAACAAAAGGTTTGGATGAGGAAGAATTTGCAGATTGCTCTCTCCTTTTCCCACTGCCCTCCCGGCCCCAGGAGGCAGACAGTTTTCTGCGTAAGCATGCAAGGGAAGGCGCGCTAAAGATTGCTTCGGAGTTGCAATTTGAGCCAGACACAAAAGACAAGAAGCTAAATTCAGAAGATAGGAAATCTGAAACGCGAGTAAATGCCTTTGAAACCTGCACAAATTACACCGCTGCCAGTAAGGGGGAAAGCCTTTGTGGCTGACCCAGGGCCAGGAGTGCCAGCCTGGCAGCCCTCAGCTGCAAGGAGTTCTCAGCAGCCTAATTGCCTCGGTTAGCTGCTGAGCGAATAACCCAGAATCCAGGAAATTTATTGCAAACCGACTGAGAAACAGCCCCTGGTTCATTAGGCCGGTTAAGGTGCTTTTAAGTGAAATGAACAATAAAGAGATTACAGCTTCTTAATCAAACTGCACTTTTTTAAGAAGCAAGGGAGGGAAGAATGGAAGGGAGAAATCAGGGAGAGGGAGGGTGGGAAGCTAAAACAGGGTCAAGTTTCTACAACAGTTTAAAAAACGGGGAGAAAATGGAAGAAATGTGCACTCAAATTTTGTCTTCACACTTTCCTGGTCCTCATGCAGGATCTTGCAGTCGCTAGCCCAGTGTAAACAGATGCACATAAACTGGGAATGGGGCTTGGCATCTCTCTAGAAAAACAATTTTAGGGTCCATATAGGAGATGCAAATATATTTTTACAACCCTATACTGTCTGCACCTGCATCACACGCATCTCCCATCTGATCACTGCTAGCACAGGGCCGTTCCCAGTCGCTGCCACTGGCTCTGCTGAAGGAGAGATGAACAACGTTGTTGTCAGCACCTGAGCAGAGAAAAACGCATCAGGCCCTGCCTCACCCTGCACCCTTGCTTTGAAGGAGGATCTCCAGCTGAAGGATGCTAAAGAGACAAAAGAACAAGTGAGCACTTCTTCACTTCATGGTACTCTGCATAAAGAGAACATAATCCCCCAAAACGCTATTACCTATTTATTGTAGGATACCACCAAGGTAAAATAACAAGGTAGAGCTGTTACTGTGTTAGTAAACAGGACGACCTCCCCGGGTGGAGGGGAGCCCAGCACCCCGTTCCTGGAGCACCCCTCTGGGCTGGGATTTGGCAGATGAAGAAGAGCCGGGCTGCTCGGTTCCCCTCCCAGGACAGAGGGGAAATGGGCCCGGCTCTCCTCTCTGCTCCCAGCACCTCTCTCCCCATCGCGCTTCCTCCAGCGAACGCTTTCCATCGCTGTAACTCCAGACCCGACCGCTCGCTCTCACAGCTGGCAGACAGCTGCCACAAAACCCACACTTAATCCCCAAACTTGAGCACATTTGCTACAAAAACAGAAGAGTTCGGAACCACACGAGAATCTTGTAATTAGCTCTCTGAAATAACCCCTGAAACCCGTGGCAATCCAAGTGCTCCAGGATTTATTTTTCCCCAGAAAACCTCAAACGAGCATTTCAGTCCCATGTCATCATGCGAATCCAAACTACCGTTTTTGAGAAATCAGGGAATTTTACATTGGCTCTGTGAAAGTCCGAAGGCACAGTTTTTTGAAGCAATTGCTTTTCCCTTAGCGAAACAGAGAAGCAGTTGTTTCCAGTCGTTTTGTACCACTCCTCCTAATCCACTTTCCTTTAAGTCAGCAGATGCACACACAGCCACAGTGCAGCCACTTGTGCTTTGGAAAAGATGGGATGAGAAAAACTTCAAGATATCATAGCCCAAAGAAGTAAATCCCACCTTCCCACCAGAGTCCAGCTCTGTTACTTAATTAGAGCGGTGATTTTTCCCTTCTTCTGTGCTTGACATCCTGGGCTTTTTTTTTAGAGCTGTAACTAGCAAGAAGAAATCAACCCCACCTACCTTCCTCTCTTCCTTCCTCTTCAAAAGTCTGTCCGGAGAGGGCAAAAGAAAGAAGCAGGGGCAGCATTTATGAGAGAGATGCTTCCCTTACAGGAGGAATTGGAAGTATCCTTACGCATGAGCAACAATTCCCTGCCTACCGAAGCAGAGCTGGCTCGGCCGCTCACGCGTGCGACCACAATCCAGCAGCCAGCTGGAAAACCTGGGGGTGCACCTGAGCATCGTGCCCACGTCGCCTTATTTGACAATAAGCAGCCAAAAATTACTTAATGAGGGCAAAGCCTTCCTCACAAGGGTAAAACTGAGATAGAGACCAGTTTTAAATGGGGCACCATTGTCGTGGAAGGCGCTCTGGAGCAGGACTTCAAATGCTAATGCACCACCACCACGTCAATAACCTGAGCAGCGTCATTTGTGCAAAATGGTTTTGCGTAAAATGATCATAGTAAGGGAGGAGGGGCAGGGTGAGTGAAAAACCACAAATCCCCTCACATTTATTTCCCCAAATAAAGCACAAATTTGGAGGCTGAGTAGGGGACAGCCAAGATTGTCCTCGTGGCACAGAGATGAGAGAAAGCTTTGCCTTCTGCTGGCAGCTGCTGAAAACGTCTCTAATTCTCCAACAGACTGAGAAAGAGCACAGGTAGCAGCAAACCTAGGGAACATCCTCATCCACAGGGTATGTATTTTGATGGGAAAGCAGCAGGATGGCACGCTGCCCCACGTGGGGCAGCTGCAAGGAAAGGAAGCCCACAGACAAAAGAGACAGGATGAGATATACCATGAGCTATGTCAGAAGGAAATGAGAGAGGAGGAAGAGGAGAGAGAATAAAGCCAGCGTGGTTGCTCGGGGGGTGGAGGGAAGAGATGAAACACAGGAATTGCAATAAATGAAGTGTATGCAACTGGTTCTTTCCTATAGAAACCGGAGAGGACAAGATCCTACAGGTATTTTTCACCTCAGCTAACAAGCACGTATCCTCAGGCTAGTGAGGTGTCAGGCACATTTTTCTGAAGACTTGAAGAAATATTTACATTAGAATTAAAAATAAAAGGGAATGCGAACTTCATCCGATACGCAACCTGAATCCAATCCCCGCTTATAAATGGCCGTGGCTGGAGACAAAGCAACACGGCAGGATTACAGAGGCCTCTGCAATGCAGTCAGCAACAGCTGAGGGGTAAAGTTGGAAAAACACCAACGGCCTTAAGAATGCCAAATTAAGTTTGCTCGCACAGTTGCTGCTAGCAAAAATACAAAGCCTTCCTCTCTGTCTCTGCACCACCTCCTTCACAGCAAAGCCAGGGATGCTGAAAAAAAAAAAAAAAAGCTAGGAAAATTTTTCTACACTAAAATCATAGAAAAATGGCATCTTCTGCTCTGTCCCACCTCCCTGACCTCTCGGCAGCCAGGTGAGTGACCGGGACCACTGCACAACTGGGTACAGCCCCGCGGATAGCCCCACACTGAGGTTTTTGGTGGAGCCCGCTCAGGAGCAGCCGCGTTATTCCCACTTCGTCTCATGGCAAAACGTGCCATTTTGAGTCAACGAGGTCATGATGGAATTGAAAAGCGTTTTCCCACCGTGTCATGGATAAATGGACCGTGCCAGAGCTTACTGCAATACTGGCTGGGCACCACAAAACACCTCCTGCACCTCCTGGTGCTGCCACCTCCTCACCAAGCACCAAGGGCTAGGCTGCAACCAGAGCAAGGGCGAAGCAGCAACAGGCCCTGAGCTGCAGGGGCGGCTCTCAGAGCCCTGTAATTACAGGAACGAGCCGATTCATTAATAGAAGGCCTAAATGCGGCCCCCCCAGGGGCTGCAGCTCCGCCAATGGCACTTGGAAAGGAAACGTCGCTCCTGCCAGGGAGCCGCGGCGGCAGAAGGGAAGAGCGGCCGGGCGGTTATCGGCAGTGAGGAATCATCTACTCAGGGAACGACAAATGGATGTGATTAGAAAAAAATTACACTGCAAATAAGTTCATTTCACACAGGCCACAGTTAGACGCAGAACAGCTAAGTCTCGTTCACCTTTCTGTGGCAGATTAGCAATAGAAATTCTCAGCCTGCAGCGGAATCAAAGGATTTCCTCGCTGCTAGTGAAGTAAAAGTCACGGTGCTGCAATTCTTAATGATCTTATCGCTGTGGAAATGCTCCTGGTTCCAGAACACAGCTGCTGGCATGGTAAGGAGGGTGCCAGGGAATTGTTCAGCCCCCCGACAGGAGCAGAGCAGGCGACTCTCCTCTGCAAGGGGAGGCTTACCGCCAGAGCTCAATCAGTCCTGAGGGCCCCCAGTAAATTCTGTCACTGCCTACAAGTCATCCTTCACAGGAACACGTTCCTGGAAGTTTTCTTGTAAACAGCATTGTAAAACACATGTCACTTTTCCGGTCAAGCTTATGAAAATGAGTCACATGAAGTATTTGCAAACTTTCTACAACTGCAGATGAATTCAACTTTATCTTGGTCCCATACCTACAGACCAGGATTCTGGAGAACTGAAAATGCTTGGGAAGATATTTAACAAGGAACATGACAAATTCTGCCTCTTGTGAGTAGATGGGATGTAGATATTGCCAAATTTGTGCATGGTTATCACCCCTGCTTAAACCCGCTCTGACACGACACTCCGATCTTTTACACATAGCAGCCCTATCGGCATCCTGGACGTGTTATAGATTGCTCTGTTTTCCTGACTAGTTAGAAAAAAGGAAAACACCATTACTCACCTCTACCCATTACAACAGGAAAAAGAAATCATCTATTGGGAGCTGCTATATCTATATTCCATGCGATTCAGCAGGCAGAAAGAGCCCTTGGAAAAGGAGCCTGATTATTCACATGTACAAGAAAGCACAAAGTCAAAGAGCAAGCACGAGGAAAGCTGCCCCGTCAGCGGCGTGATGCCACGTTCCTTGGAAATGCTGCCACTTCGTTACCTCTCTTCTCAAGGAATTAAGCAAAGCTGCAGCACTCGTGAAGATGAGCAAAAGGAAAAAGGGGGTAAGGAAGTGAAGGTGAGGCAAGCAATCCTCAGAAACAGGATTACCCACAAAGTAACCCTGATAAACACACTGCATTGCCTGCCCTTTGCTTTCCGTCTCGCGCAGCTCTTTCGTACACCCCTCAGCTTATGTTTTGCTTATTTTATTTTTTTTTTTTCATACAAAAGAAAAGGAAGTTGCACACAGCTTGGAGCGTGTCTGCAGAAACACAACACTGCATCAGCAGCAAACAGCCACAGGCGAGCAGTCAGCAACTCTGACACAGGCGGTACGAGGGACTGCACACACTATGGTCCTTTTGTTACCAGGGCTGAAGGACATCAAATATTTATCTCATTTGACTAGCACGTGTTGCTCCAGCACACTTCCAGCTTACACAGTCTAAGCTTTTGGTCTGAAAACGAGAAGTTTTTAAAATTTGAATTTTACATTTCCAAAGGAGACTGAAAGACCAAGCGTTGGTCCACAGTGGCAGAAATGCAAATGGCCTGAAATTGTTCTGACAAGACGTTAGTTCTCAAATTTGTATCATCAGGTTTGTAGTGAAACAGGATATTGGACTCTTAAATCCCTCCCTCCCTCCCCCAAAGTCACTCTATCACATTTGCTCCAAAAGCAAACAGAGAGAAGAGGCACACAAGAATCCATTTAAAAGAACAGGCATGGGAGGAGTAACAACAGGTCTTAAAGGGAAACCTTTTCACTTCCCATGTGGACGAATGCTGATTGTAAATAAAAGCAAAGGCTTTAAAAAGGAAAAGTGTTGCCGTACAATGGCATGTATTATGTTACATGGACTGACCTCAGCAAGAGACCTGCTGAAAGCTGGACTTTGGGCTGTGCTCACGTACCTTGATGCAACATGGAAGTAGTAGCTTGCAAGGGAAGAAGCTCGCACTCCAATTCCTTGTATTTTAAGGGGGAAAAAAACCATCAACACCTTAAAATCACTTCTCAAGCACTTTCAGTCTTAGCAAGTGCTCTGAGTGAACAGACCGACAGACCCAAAGACACTCCCTGCATTGCTGGGAATGCCCCTCTCCACACGTGGCTGTCTCCACGAGGAAGCCCCCACCCTGACTTCTGCTTTCACTGCGTGCGCTTTTCCTTTCATCTTGGGTTCCGCTGCGCCACCATCCAGGGCTCCTTGGGAGACAAGCAGCTTGAGATCAGAGGGACTATACAACCTTCAGCTTGCCTTCCTCATGCCAAGCCCAGTTCTTTTGTTCTCGCCCAGCACCTCTCCGAGGCCAAGGTGCCCATCACACTTACACCAGGCACACTTTGGACCCCATGCAGGGGCACAGGTCCCAGAGCAGGACACAGACGTGCACGAGCATCCTGGCTACAAACCTTTGAGGACTATTATCAGTTAAGAAACGATACAGTAAGTTTTGTTCAGCGAGAAAAATGGAATCAGATACCCAGGAGGCCTTCTCATCTTCCAGTCGTTCCTGTTTGCTATTTCGGCACGGAATCTATTCAGGCTTCAATGTACAAGACAGAGCCCTGTATGGCATCGCATTCATAACGTCAAAACCCTGGCTGGAAAACTAGCATCAAATGCAAGCTAGATGTAAGCACGAGCGTGTAACAATGGAGAAGAGGCAGAGAAAGGAACAGGAACATCGCTCTGAGGCGAGGTTTCGAGGCAACTGTCTAGGGAGTTTCTGCTTCAATGAAATCCCTCTTTAACAAGATCTCCTCGGTGCAAAGGAACACTTCAAAGCTAAGCTACCACTCGCTGAAATTCTTCAATTAAATTGGAGCAGATAGTTTGAAACGAGCTTCAAATTACAGAAACTGGCCCTGAAGGCTCCTTGCAGGATAACTTTATTTAGATAATCAACATAATAATAATACTGGAGGAAAAGTGACAAGAGCAGCACAAATATCCTACTTAAAAAAAAATAAAAATAAAAAAATAAAGCCACACTTCAGCTTTCAGAAGTCATCTTTCTGCCTGCCCCGAAACAATGGGACTCTGTTCTCTTTGTACTCCTGACATGTTTTATTTCAGCCACCACACCCAGTTCTGGGAAGGGCACTTCGATAGCCGCTGATTTGTTTGCAAGATGGTGCAAGGTGAAGTCAAAGTTAATGATCCCATATCCTGCTTGATTTGCTTAAAAAATAAAAAAACTTCACACTACTAAACTCGGAGACAAAATTCAGCCGCACATGCACAATCAGGAATTGAGTGAAAGGGCTGAAAAGTTTGCAAGATCTACAATTGACGAGGGAGTTTGGTTCAGCAGGGAACAGGTCACGATCAGATTTGCTTTACGTAGCTCGGGCAGCTCTTGGATGGCTGGTGGTCGTAATACCCTGAGCTTATTTCCAGTGGTGACCTAGATATGATAGACAAATTGCACTGATGCTAATCCAGATGAAATCAAAGTGAACCAGAGCGTGCACTGGAGAGGGAGGGTTGGTTTTTCTTTCCACTTGTACATCACAAGGTACATAAGGTCCCGTACCTAGGCTGAGGAGCTGAATAGGGCAAGCAGATAATTTTTTACAAGTCAGTTTTGTGTATGATCACCAAGCTGGCCTCTCAGCTGGAACAATAAAAGGATTTCAGCCAAATGAACATTACTTCCTCCAGACCGTCTTTTAAAAATTAAACTCTATAAAGATAACAACAGACATATTCAGAGCTAATTATAACAGAAATGTTGTAGTGGCTAAAAATGCTAAAAAGAGGCAGTGGGAAAGGAAGGAAGGTAGCTTAGGAAAAAACAAAAATAAACAAAAAAACAGGGCATGGCAAACCTGTCACGCTCAGCCCTCACGCAGCACCCACAGCGAGATGGAAGGTGGGATGTGCAGCAGCTCCATGGGCATCGAACGTCCCAGACCTCAAGAAAGAGCCAAGGACATGCTGAGGCCCCACAAATATCTCAACGTGCAAGAAACCGAAAAAGTCTGAGTAATGAGCAGAGAGGAAAAATTCAGCGAAGCTTCTCACCCTGCTTTCTGTCCCACTGAGAGCAACAAGGGGAGAGCAGCCCTGCTGCTGCACCTGCACCCAGCTTCCCAAAGCCCAAGCTCACTCCGTGAAGCCAGCATGAACCGAGGACACGTGGTGGGCTGTTTTATTTTGGGCTGAAGGAGAAAGCTGCTCTCAGCAGTGACTGTAACAGTAGAAACAGGTAAATTCTAACTGGGAGAAACCCATCTCCTCGTCCAGAGAAAAACAGGCCTTTAACCGAGCTCTCCAGGGCAGCAGGGCACATGTGTAAGCTCTGACTTACAACAGGGACCTACAATCTTCTCTAACTGATCGGAGGAGCCGATACAGGCTCTGCTGCTGAGGATGAGAGCGCCAACCTGGAGGATGCAGAGGAATCCAGTAGTGGGAAACGACCATGGAAGTGACTGATGACCAAAAAAACCCACAAATTATTTTTTCTCTTCACAAGCAAGTAGATGTGAATTAACAACTTTTCAATCCCCCCCCAACAACTCTTATTAAAAGATTCCACACAGCTTCTACACGCCAGTTATAAAGTAGACAAAGTAGACTGCAACAGTCACTATAATAAGAAAAAAACCCTACCATTTGCAAAATTATCTTGTAAAACAGGGAAATAAAGTTTCATCACCTGTGAAACCAGCAGAAGTATGAATGACATAGCGGCCAGGTTAAAAAAGCAGCAGGTTTGGTCCATCGAGGATGCCCAATCGAATGGTACAGCACCCAGATAAATGTGTATCCCCCAGCTGAATCATGTTATAATTTCTTATACCCTTGCCCAAGAAAAAAAAAAATGCTCGAGAAAGGCAGATAAAGGGAGTTGGGATAAGCATTTGATCTCAAAAGTAAAACCCCAAATTGAAACAGACGCTTCACGTTAAAAAAAATCATTTATAAACATGCCCTTTGGAGAGCTAGAGCAGCGCTGTCTCCCCTCGGAGCCTGCAAGGCAACATGTTCATTTGTTCCCCACGCGCTGCCTCCAACAGCAGGTGCAGCCAGGGGGACTGCTGCTAAAAGCCAAGATAAAATGCAGTTTATCTTTGCAAACACTAATATTAATCAATTCCTTCTGCAGATAAAACAATAAATGTTTGTTCCCACAGATGGAGGGAGCATTATTTAAACCGCGATACTATTCTAGTAAATCCGAGACAGATGGGCCAGGATTCAGGGACAAGTGAAGTTGCTGTGTTTATGATAAGGGAATTAGAATGACAGAAAGCCTCTTGCTGGGAAATGCGGGATCTGGTAGATTTGCATTTGCTTCATAAAGAAGGAGAACGCTCTACAAACACGCTATTCAGGGTCACTGAGCCAGAACAGAGTGGAGGCAGTGCCTAGGAAGAGGGCGCGCGGATTTCCAGGTAATTGTCCTCGAGTGCCGGCCACAGAGCCCTGCGGGTCACCACAACCAAACCAGAAGTAGGGGTCTGACTTACCTCACCGTGCAACTCTGTGTCTGAAAACAACGTGTGCTCTCTGGGGAGAAGGAAGAAAGAAAGAAGGTGGGGGAGAAATTGCCCCAACCTCTCGTATCACAAGTATAAGAAAGAAAGGAAAGAAGTATCCAAAGTCAGCTGGAAGAATGTGGCGCATTACAAGTGCTACAGAGGATCTGTGGCCAGTGAAGCTTCTTCATCTCTTACGGTTGAAATGGTGTTCAAATGAAGACAGGATCAAAACACATTTTATCTCTGTTTCTAGCTTAGCTACATGTTACTGAAGATGGACTTCCTTTTTTCTTTAGCCCGCAAAGAAAGAGTCAAAGGTGTTAAGTGAATGGTGGACCTGAAGCCTTGCGACTGATAAAGCAAAACGCATCCCCTTCAGTGAGTGCTGACTGAGCCTTACTCAGGCCAGGCTTCAGAAATGTCACTGCAAAAGACTTCAGCCCCAACAAGGAACTGCTGGGGTCCCTGCTGCTGGCTTCACCTACCACTGCAAGTAATACACTGCGGAAAAGGAGAAAAAAAAAAAGACAACTTTGCATATACTGTTACGACAAAGTGGATGCACACAGGCTCTATTAAGAAGACTTCTCCAAACTGGCATTTTTCTAATGAACCTGTGCATTGGGAGGATGCTGCCTGAAAGAAGGATCAGATTAACAAGGTTGTAGGGCAAAAGAAAAAAGGGAAGGCAAAGTAACCAAGCATATGTATATTAACTCAGGCAGCTGCCAAAACTTATTTAAAATGTTTAACCGGACAAGTAAAGTATGGTAACATTTAACCAAAGTAACTAAGTTTATTGAACAGAACCTGTAGGATTTCAGGCAGGTATCATCCATCTTCTTTATATCCCACTGTCAAGCTGCTGTTAGTTTGCTCTCTGATTACATATCTTTAAAAGTGGGCACTGGCGATAGCACGCTTAATGAACTTCTAACAAGGCTTTTTATTTTCCCACTCGAGACAAAGCTTTGAGCACTAACAAAGTAATTCCTTTGCACCTAACACAGCCATTCCTTTGCACTCTGCCTATTTCTTGCTCCTTGATAAAGCTCCAGCCTGGTGACAAGAGCAGCACCAGTGTTACTGAGGGCTTACGGTTTGCAAGAGGAGAGACTCGGGGCAAACCATTTTCTCCTAACTGGATGCACGTGGAGCAAATGGGAAAGAAGATGAAATATTGCAAGTTGATACTGTAAGAAGAGAAAAAAACATGGAATGATGTGTGCTACATGACTTAAAATAAGCAAAAACGTGGCTGCCCGGAGGTCATTTTCAAATCCAAGCAGCCTTTGCCTTCATTAGCCACTGTTATTTCTCCACATTAGAACGTTTCCAACAGGAAACAAGGGTCAAAACCACTGAAAGTATCAACAGCTTAATATTTGAGATAGGAAAAATAAAAAACACAACAAAACCGAACTAATTGGTATTCCAGAAAGTGACTTTTTAAAGCACATTCCTCAGCTACAGGCGGGAGCCACCCAGGCACGTAGCACCAACTGGAGGGATGGGGTCGATGGGCACCTCCTGTGCCCACCACCGGAGAGCAGGACAATCCCACAAGGGCTGTGCCATTTCCCCACGAGGATGAGTGCACCCCGTATACTGCGGCCAGCACGACTGCCTGGAGAGATTACCTGATTTTTCTGGGGTTGTATTCTCAGGTACTCGTAGCATTCTCTTTTTCAGTGCTCCCTAATTCAGGACATACCTTGACACAGAACCTGTTTCAGGCTGGTACAAAAATGCCCTTAGAAGTACTCTTTTTTTTTTGAAAAGCAGTGTACATTTATGCCTTGATCAATTGCATAAGACAAAATTACAGCTAAAATAAAATGAGAAAAAAAAAGATGACAACTCAAGTTTAGCAAAAGAGCCTTCTAAACCTGATTTCATCACATCTCCTGACTCTTGTTGGCATGATGTGCTGGCAGTAAAGGAGCTGCTTTGTGTAATCTTTGTGTGATTGTCTTCCTCTGAAACAATTTTAAAAAAACATAAGGCTGATTAAAATGCAAGTGCAAGAAGCATTTCATCTCTATGGCAAAACCTGTTTCTTCTGGTCTTATCAGTATTTTCACTCGAGGTGCTTTTAACTCCTATCTTCCATCTTTATTGCTTGTATCCATGTTGATGTTGAAACACTTTTAAAGTGTGTATCAGGTCACAGGCTTAAGGGCTGCTATTTTTGCTGGGTTTTGTTTTTGTTTTTTTTTTTTTCAAAAGTTTCTTAGAACTTAGAAACAATTTCTTCCTGCAACAATGAACCTGTTCCTCTTTGCAGCAGACTAAAATTCCAAAGGCTCTTTGTTTACTTCCTCATTTGCCACAACCCTCCAACCCCCCCGTTTTTCAAACAGTGCGGTTCTGGGAATACAAGGTTTCTTAACAAGCCGCCGCCAAAAAGCCTGAAGATAGCAGAATTATTGTCACTTACCAGCAGCCATCTACGAGCTTCAAAAAAAAAAAAAAAAAAAAAAAAAAGGGGGGGGGAGAGGAAAAAAATAGAAAAAAAAGAAAAACAGAAAAACAAAACCATATCTAGATTTCACTGTCTAACTGCAGTACTAATGGATGTAATCACTGAGGAAATGTCGTACATTTTATCTGTGCCTTAATTCTACTGTGGAAGTTTTGAGAGAAGACTTTTAAAATTACTAAATCCTTTTTTGCAGTTATCTTGGATGGCTACATTTAACTACTGCACTTGCTGCATCTTATTTTAAAAAAGGTCCCCTGGTCCCCCAGATAAGCCCAAGTGACACAAGGGCAAAAGAAGGAAGGGTGGAGCCGAGGGTGGAAAAGAGACGAGTACCACCAGCTTTACATACCACAACTCTCAATTAATCTAGTATTTTGCTGGGAGATTTTAATTTGATTTCAAACGCTCACCTCGCCTTCACATAGACAGCTTTGAGATCTCTTCTACTCGCTGCCCATTAGCGTGGTACAGCACAAGACATTAAGGATAAGACACCCAAGGATAGCTGGCAAATATTCAAAGCTACTGATGGCAAAGAAACTCAAGAAGCAGAAGTGTTGAAAGGGATGGAGTAATCGTGGACAGCATACTGAACATGAGACTGTTGTGGAAAACCGAGCCAGTAACTAAGAGGGTTTCTAGATGCAAATGACTGACCCCAGAGGATGTGTTACGACCGTCCGGGATTGCTGGGGCACTTTTTGGACACTTTATTTCTAGGAAGTTGCTGACGAATGGTGAGAGTGAAGAACAGCAGCAACAGGGGAGTGAGCTGCAGGACCAAATGTGTGACAAACTGGAAGTTAGGGAGCTCCTAGGGAGCTGCAAGTCATTTTGGGTTCTGCACAGCTCCCTGGCCCCTACCAGTTTCTATCATCTAACAGCGTCCTACTTCTGCTTTCTCAATTTCCCCAGCCCTTCATCCACCGCAGCAGCAAACACTCAGCTCCACTTCTCATTACGGGCAGACAATGAGCACACCAAATAAAACCCTGCAAGCGCAAGCCTTGTTTCCTAAGGTGCTGGATGCTACCTACAAAAAGTCCCTTCCCGGCCACTTGAGAGATTTAAACAAAGATGTGATTTCTTTAAACTTACTACCAAATAAAATCAGGGTAAAAAGAAAGGCTTAATATTCCCCAAGCATTTTCTGGAAACATCCTGAACGCCAGCTGAAACGCACCGAGAGAAGCGGCTGAAGCAGCATAACCCGGGCTGCTGAATTAAGCTGGAGATACCCATAAGCGTTCTTGTGAGCAGATCCACGTGGGCTGCTATGAAGGACTCTGTAGCTCTGCTGCTGAGGATATGAGGGAAGGAAAGGATATTATTAAAATGTTTATTATGGTAATACATAGAAATTAATTTGAAAAAATCAGCTCCCACTACACAAGGCTTATAATGAGCTTACAGCCTAAACACTGATGCTTTGTCAGATTAGGCGTACTTTGCTTCCTTGGCGTTTCACAGCGCAATGTAGCTTTCTTCTCCTTCTTTAGGAAGACATCTCCTTCAATATTCTATTAGCAGGAAAATAGGGCTAAGGGACAGAAATGTCATCCTTTGAAAGACAACAGGATTAAAAAATGAACCGAGGGGGAAAAATATCCAGTTAACACTGGACTGTTTTTTTTTTTTTTTGAGAAAGTTAATGTCATTTTACAGTTCAGAGCTTGCTAACGTTGGGTTACAGAGATAACAGGATTTACATGATCATGACAATTTTTAAAATACCCCATCACTATTACTAAATTTTACTTGTCCTGCAGACAAGTCAAAGCAATTTTCTACTTGTCAGAGATGATAAATCAGTCGTCTGGTGACACTGACAGGTGGATTTGTCAAATCCCCCTTGAAATACTTCAGTCTCTGCTTTCAGGCTGCTGTGAGCTCCAAGCACAGAGTAACACAAGGGAGTGAGGCAGGGATTACGAAGAGATTTTTAGATTTTCAGGACTGCTGTCCATTTGCCTGGCTTTCTGGGTATTTTCTCTCTGAAGTGCAAGAACAGCATCCGGCTGCTGGGCTTGATTCTGGCACCTCACCCACAGAAATCCAGTTAAAAGCAGAACAGTTAAAAAAACACGCTGCACTTTACAAAAATACATCTTGTTCATAAATATACCAACTTCTCTTTTCTTCAAAGCACAGCTAAGGCAAGATAAAATTAAACCCCTTTTCTCCTAGCCGCTGCGTTTGCCTCTACAAGCTCTCCAAAAGAAACAAGCAGTCTTTGAAAGAAAAAACCTGCTGTGAAGACATGTGAACAGAGGTGGGTACCTTGTGCCCAGCAGCCAGGAAAGCTCCTGCTTCCTCACAGCGAAGGTGCAAACCTCCCAGAGGTGGGATTTCAGAGCACAGCCTCCTCACCAGCCCTCCAGACCCCTCCAGGGAGGAGGAAGGGGATGTTTGCAGCATTCCTCCAGATTTCTGCATTAGATCCTCCAGCTAAAAGCACAGCATAAGGGTGTTTTTGCATCATTTTGACAGCGGGGCGGTTCAGACTGATTCCTGAGCTGCTGGGGAACACGTCCTTCCTTCTGCACACCTCGCTTGGCACATAAGCAGTGGGAGAAAGGCACAAGCACTTCTGGCCCCCGACAGAGTCCACACAAATCCCCACGGCCTCCCCTCTTGGCTGGAGGCTGAGCCAGGGCTGCCACTCGCCACAGCAAGCAAGCAGGGTGGAAACGGCGGCAGCCTGGTTTAGAAGGCACCCGATGAACGCAGCCATTTGGTCTGGGTGTAACAGACACAGCTCCAACTCTAATAAAACCAGTTATTGGAGCGGCGAAGCGCAGCTGTTCTCCCCGTCCCGCCACCCACACCGTGCTGCGAGCACCGAGACGGAGACCGAGGGGTGAGGCGAGGAAGCCAAGTGGGAAAATGAAATAAATCACTTGGAAAACAGCTGGATGGTAAAAATGGTCAGCCCTTAGGCTGGAGAACTACTCTAGATCCTGCTGTTTTACATTACCATTAACTTGTATCTAATTGCCATCTGGGTAGGCAAGCTACTTTTTAAGGGAGACACATGTAAATCCATCTGCACTTATTTCCAAAGATAAGCTGCCACTGTTGCCAGAGAACTGGGAGCAGAGTTGCTCAAAGTTTTAGGAAGCAAAAAGACTTCTTCCTCGGATGTACTGCGATTTCTTACCAATTAGGGAATTCTTCCTATCAGGAAGCAGTTATGTGTTGCAATACTCTTAAGGGAGAGACACACTTAGGAACAGAACTGGAGAAAACTCTTCAATTTTCGAAGTGACTTCTAATTCAGGCCGCATTGGCACTATCAATAGGAGGGAAAAAGAGGAATCATACTGTCCTCTCTCCCCTTCTGTTGTCAAAGGAAAACTGAGCAAAGCATAGAGGCAGCCAATCTCTCTTTCAATCCTAAAAACCAACGGCATTCAGATTAGAACATGGGTTTGACGAGGACAAAGGGGGAAAAATGCAGAGGAATAATACCCATGATGGCTCGTCAGAATATTAAGGAGATGGCAGATTGTCAGAGCTCTGGAATAGGGTGCTGGTAACTCATCACAGCTCCTGTTCAGCTTCCAAGCAACAAAATGTGTCCGCATGTGTTGGAGAACAGATTTGCATCCGTTGCTTCCTATCCTCTGATGAAGAGCAATACTGAATATAAAAATGGGATAAAAATTAATAGCTTTCCCTCATGAATGCCAGCATTTTGCCCACCTTACTGGATATTTCAACCAGAGAAAAAAACATCCTAAAAATTCTACAAACCACTAGAAGCTTTCACATGCCTTGCCTCTGTACAAGCACGGCCTCTGTACTGAGCTCGCCTCCAACAAAAACAGCTTCCCCCCCTTCACCCCATACCCTGCTGGCAAGAAATGTGGAGAAAGAGCTGTTCTGTCCAGCAATCCACTGGGTAACACAGCTTGACACCACACTGCAGCTGGCATCCACAGCTTTTGCTGAATTCTTCATTTTCTGCCCAATCACATCCAGTTCATTCAACCTCAAAGACCTACTGAGGCTCAGCCCAAAGCCCTAAGCTCAGCTTTTGAGGCAAGTGACTCAAAGCCGGTTACTTTTAGCCTCGTTACTGGCAACTTGGGCCCTTCCAGCTTTCCACGTACAAGCATACCCACACCTCACGTTGATACCAGCATGCGTGCTGTGTCCAGTCCAACATGCTCCAGGGCAACAAGGCAGGGAGTGCAGAACATTATTTGTAACAGCGGGCGACAAGAAGAACTTTCTCCTCAGATGCCTTGCAACTTGCACCACTGGTGAGCGGCTCTTGCTGCTCTAAGTTCTTCACTCATCCTCTGCTGAAGGCTTTCCTAACGCAGTCAGCATGCCCAACACCAACGGAGCGGAGACAAGCTTGTGTCCAAATTGTAATGAAAGATCGATGTCACCTCTGTTGAAATTCCTTTGACATACACACAAAAATCCTACTTTCCTCATGGCTGTCTTTGCTGTTCCAAGCCAAAACTATTACAATTCATAGCATGCCCATTTTATAACAAACAAACAAGAGATCTGGCTACTCTCTGGATCCAAAGCCATTTAAGCAAAAAGCCATTAAGGTTCCAGGCGAAGGACTGGTGTGGATTTTTTCTCTGGGGTAACCTGTCTTTATACCAACACGACACTCACGTGAAATGGGGTTGGGTAGAAGCCTCAAATCTTACGAGATGATTATAAATACTAAGCTATGTCCACTTTGTGAAGTTACAGAAGTGAATTACTCTTTTCCAATGATATGTAATGCCTTGAGGTATTAATTCCTCCATAAGACTTTGCTAAATGCTATGCAGCTGCTGAGAACTGCACATCTGCATCACATTAGCTGGTTTTTAAGTGTCCCCACGAATAAGCAAGCACATACCTCATGCCCCAGATAAAAAGCAAAAGCACCACTAATTGACGGGAGATACAGCTAAGCCTTGAACTGAATCACCACTAGTGGAAATTACAGAAAGAAACCGCAAGGAGGAATGCAAAAGGAGAATACCCCAGAATGAGTAAAATGAGCAAGAATTGGGATGCTCCTTCCTCAAGCCGCGCTAGTAATAAGCACATGACATACTGCTGCCCCCCTGCAAGGACAAGAGGCAAATGCAACGTCCTTACAGTCACCGTTCGCAGCAATGAGTAACGAGAGCTCCACGGAAACACAGGCATTTCCTTCCCTAATTCTCCGAACACCCCCTCTCCAGGATCTCAGAGCGATTAGCAACAGAGCTTAGGAAGGAAAGCACCGCCGAGTCTCATCGTCCATCCCGGGTGTAGTCGAAGGCCACCCAATCGGTCAGGTCCAAGTTTCCATCCACCAGGGTAAAACTGGCTAGCGAGCTTCCAACATTTCTCATGGAAGGCACTTCCTTTTGGAACGGAATGAAAAAAAAAAAAAAAGCAACCTTTAAGTGGTAAACACAAAGTAGGTCACAAAGAAGCCACATCAATAAAGTCTGGAAACAAAACTGGGAGGGATACTGTGTCAGCTGCAGAATTGAGTGGTTATTATAAATGGGCTTCAAAAGTACGGCTAGAACATTTCAGCCGGCAAGCTGTTCCTCGGATGAAATACAAGCACCCAGTAAGTGATGTACTACTCTTCCTTTAAGGCTCTTCCTTTCAGTCTCTTCTAAAGCTACTGTATTTTTAAACGTAATTGCATGGTTTTCAGACTGAAACAATAACCCTTCTGAACTCCATCAATAACACAAACAATCTTGACAACAAAGATTTATCCTATTGGATCTCAACCCCTGCACACCCCTCTCTCATCACAGTTTTAACTCAAGATGCTTCTCAAAATCACCTGACAGCCGGTTTGGTACAAGACAGACGTGTAACTGGGTTTGGTGCTTATATTCTCCAACGGGATGGATGTGCCAACCCAGGGACCTCACGGCCCGGACAGCATCTGTTAATGAAGCCTTGGCTGCTGCCGGCTGGCTTGCAACCCAAAGCTGTCATCATGAGCACACGGAAAGCTCGGCTCTATCAGTCCACTCTCCCTTTTTTCTAAGCTGTTAGTGAAACGTCCAGGTTAGTGTAACCCACAGAGTAAGCACTTTCTCAGCAAGGAAAAAGTAGGTCAATTTAATTCTTGGCACATGTTTATAGGAACACCTAACTACTCACATGGGAAACTACCTTACCTCTCGTCAGAGTGCCTTCTGTGTCCTGAGCTGATCTTGTTTCAAAACCGTTCTGAGAACAGAGTCAGAAGATTGCCAGGAAAACAGTTACTATCCCTTTACCATCTCCTGACATTAACAGCTACTGCACTTCAAATTCTTCATACAGACGGGGCTTACAGAATCACAGCATCATTCATGACACGTTTACAAAAAATTTAAAAGGGCTAAGGAGATCAGGATCACTCACAGCTGCTTAGTGGCTCATCTATATAAAAATTATCTTTGACTGGCTGCCTTCTCCGTCCAAGGATGAGGTCAAAGGTGCTGAGAGCCACTAAGCCCAAACCACCTAAAACATAGGATGTGGGATAACTGGTCTAACACTCTGATGAAGGCAGGATCCAGATAACTTTAGGACACAAAGCTCCAGGTGAACAGTGCTCTTACACTAAGCAGAGGTTTACTGATGACAGCCACACTACATTTTCAGAGAACTCTCTAGCTGCACCCTATTCTATTTTCTGACAAAGAAAAAACAAATGCATTCTGACAAAGAATTAGCAGAAAGTAAGTTTTGCCAGTATAGGGAAGAACAATGCCTCTTCAAAGCACCTAGCTATTAAACTATTAGTACTGCATTCCTCTCAATGCTTGTTTTTTTCTCTCCACCACTCTTTCAGACATATTTTCATTTTTATAGCATACAAGCTCCCTTTCCAGCAGTGGGCATGAACCAGGAGTATTTTACTTCTTATCATCCTTCCTTTCTCCTACACATCCATCATTTGGTGCACAGAGGCTGTTTACATCACAGTCCTGACTTTCCTACTAGCTAAGACAAAAGAAAGAAAGAAATTAGAGCAGAAAATTCATAACTTCTTTCTATAAAGCTTGTCTATGATGACCAAAAATAAAAGAGAGAGAGAGAAAGGATTTCTTCCTTACTTTGATGTAATGGTTACAAAAGTGGGAAGTTAGTAACCCATAGGATCAAGGCCAGGACAGCTGCCTTTCACACAGCCTTGCTGTGCTCTGCCACGACTTACAAATCTTGATGTGAGCGACCACTTTCTGCAATGCTGGGCTTCTTCGAGCAGAGGAGTCACCAGCTGAGGGCACGTGAAAGAAAACCGACATAAATATTTACGGCAAGACCATCAAGCTTTTTTGCTACCTTCCTACTTGGGATATAAAACTCATTACCTCCACAGAGCTTAGGCTGT
This sequence comes from Aythya ferina, assembly GCF_964211825.1. Lineage (NCBI taxonomy): Eukaryota > Metazoa > Chordata > Aves > Anseriformes > Anatidae > Aythya > Aythya ferina. Next base: position 13,283,300 of record NC_140304.1, read on the forward strand.
TTGAAAACTTCACCGAGCAAGACCTCAGCTTATGGAAGGAGGAGTTAAGGAAGAACCCCATGAAATCCATTCAGCGAGGTAATCAGTCACACCATGCCTCACTGACATCCCATGTAAGTGCTGCCAGAGAGCAAAGAAAGAGACCCCAGGAGCCTGTGCCATCTCAGAGATAAATCTCCTCCAAGCAGGATTACAAGCATGTTGAATTTTTACACCACATCCTTTTGCCATAGCTCTCAATTTCTGCTTTGGTGATGCTGCTCCGTTTTTCCGGGTACTATCAACTAGTCACCATCCTGAGCAAAAAGATGGAAAATAATTATGGAAACATACCTCAAAATAGCAAACTCTCGGTATTTTTTGACAAAGAAGTCTAATGGTTTCCTAGCAAGTGTTAGCACATGGTACTTTTGTTGCAGCAGCTTGTCTGCATGGCCTGAGGTATAACCCTGTAACATAAATAAAACATCTTGTTCGGGAAGCTTTTTGTCTCCTCTTCTTTCATAATGCCCGTACTGCACTCCACTCCTGCGTGTCAAGATAAAATACCTAACTAATACGGAAAACTGATCTGGATCCGTCAGCTCCCCTCACAAAGCCGACTAAACAAAGACGTGTTACACAGGGGCACAGGATTTCACATGCCACGGAAAGTATGTTGGAGCTTCAGGTGGTATAATCTTTGCTCTGTAGTTTTCCAGTCTCCATCTGTGATGCATTTTCCTCTACAGTGCAGAGTTACCTTCTTGGAAGCAATGATTTAGTCCAACACCTGGCCCTGTCCACAAACGAAGAGAAGTTAATCAGTGCCAGCTCTCCAAACTCCTTCGTACCAGCAGGTCAGGCTGCTATCACTGTAAGGAGATAAGTTTATTACAGTCTGAAGGTCAGCAAAACTTCACCTTTGTTGTTTCCAAAAAAAAGGGAGCAGGCGGCCATAAACACCTGAATGAGAGAGTTTCCCCTGAGAGCATCTTGCCCCGCTGACCTGTGGATCTGACAGCTAATAGGGTATTTGAGAGGATTATTAATAGTCACAAGAGGATCCAAGCAAAGCAGCAGGCTTAAAGGTAGCCCAAATGCAAGGCAATCCAACTCAGGCTATGCAAGCAAAGCACCGCAGAGGTCTCAGGAGATCTGACTTCTGATGCCAAGTTTCTTGCATGTCCTTGGGCCAGCTTTCTGACCTAGCTGTGCCCTGTTTCTTCATCTTCCTGCGTCTGAGCAGCGCTCTCACATAAAACCATTGATGCACTCACTCACACCACTCATTGCCTTGCTATGTAAGTAAAAACATTTCTTTTTTTAAAAAACCCAACGGGCAGCACGGGAATTGCTAATAAAGCTGTCACCGTTTGCCATGACAAACCCCTGCACAGAACTGAAGCTACACCATTATTTCAGTCCTCCAGGAGACCGAAGCACTCACTTTAGCCCTCCCAGCCACTGCTGCTTTCCAGACGCCTCCTCAAATCGGAAATCCCTGCTACTACACGTTGCGCTGACGAGGGCAGCATCTGTACCCTATCTTGTTGAGATGGCATTCATGCGCTGAGGAGTCAGCTAAATTAAGGTGTGAATTACCTCCGCTTATCTCAAGCCGATCCACTGACTCAAGGGATGAGAAACCAAAGAAAGCAAGCGAGTTTTTAACTCCCTCTGCCATACAGCTACTGACCCTGGAAAAAAGATCCCCCCAGAAGCGTCAGCTCCATCTGCATTTCCTCTCAACCTTTGCTGGCAAAAGGGGATGGCAGGTCACGCTTCCTAGCAGGAAAAATGCACTTCCACTGTTGGGCAGTCACTCCGAGCTCTTCTGTGAAGTGCATGCCCCTAAAAAAAGGGTAAGAAGCGAGCTTGTAAGCTTTCAAACTTGGAAGCTGGTAAGGCTGCAAGCTGGGAGCTGCCATCCAGTGCCAGCTCACAGCCTCCCCGCAGCCCAGGGAGAACATCTCTCTCCTTTCCTTCCCAGCCCCCTGCCACCAAAACGATGCCCCGAGAGGCGTGCGGCACGCTCCCTCCGGTGCTCGCCAACCCCAAAGTGCTCTGCTGGCTCCCGGGCCGACACAAAACCATGGCTAGCAGGAGAGACGGGGCAGCGCAGTTCCAGAGCTGCATTCCTCGAGCATTAAGCTTCGTCTAGAATACTGCTAAATTGTCTTTTGTTCCTCCGTGCCAAAAATCCCCTGAAAGCAGTCCTGACACAAAACCTCTTCTCCCAGATCCCTGGATCACGGCAGTGGGCACCCAGCATTTGGTGTACAAGGGTAAAGCCTACGCAAAGCGTTGCTTTTGAGTTAGTTTCTCTCTCTTTGCCAGAAACTTCATACCAAAATCCGAGCTGCCATCCTCTTTTCCAATATCCAGTCTCCAGCACCTTGTTCAAAGTCTCTGCTACCCAGAACGTGGCGAGCTCTCTCCGAATTGACGCTACGGTGTCTGTGGTCTACCCAAAATAACTTTCTCTGCTTTTTTTTCTGCTTTTTTTCTCATGCCATCCAGATTGGGAAAAAGTGCGAGGTGAAGAGGTTCTCCTGAGTCCTTTGGGCAGTGACACGAAAGCCTATTGCTGGGAGGGATCTGGAGGCTGGACTTGGCGATCTTGAAGACCTTTTCCAGCCTGGATGCTTCTGTTGAGCCTGACTGAGGGGTGATCATCTTCAGTCCCACACTCCTTCCCTTGTCATCGCAGCGCTGATTCCCAGTCCCACACCTCCCTGGAAACAAGGACTCGATGCACTCGGCCCCCTCCCCTCTCACAATACGCTACCGTGTAATTCCCCATCCACTTCCACACTCATTTGCCATTTTTCATCATTGCTATTTCCTTTCTTCTCCGGTCCAGATGACAAATTCCAAAAGGCAGGGAAAGCAGCCCCTGTCTGTAAAACACCACCTGCATCTGCAGCACAGCACCGTGTAAATAAAATAAATTCTCTTCACAAAGAAGCAAACAGTTTAAGAAGAAGAAAAAAAAAAAAAAAAAAAAAAGAAGAAAAAGTGCGTTTACCATTAAACCACTAGCATCCAAGAATGTAGACACGGCCCTACAGGAAAGGAAAAGGTGCCTGCAAGTTTCAATCAAGCCAGAACCGACCGGAGCAGCACACGCATTCTTATGCAAATCCACCCCAGACACTGCACATCTGCTGAACTGGGTGTCGTTTTCCCACAGTTTGCAGAATTAATGTGTTGAACTAAGTGCCTGCCAGTGCTTGCAGTGTAAGAGCTAATTTTTAATGGGGCATTCGCAGCTGTAGCAAAAAAAAATAATAATAATTCTTTAGATAATAAAGGGTCTAAAGCCAGGACGTGGTTTTACATTTACTTAAGTGCAAGGACCCCCCCCCCCCTCACCTCCAAGAGCTCATTACCCGCACTACTCGACTTGTTTTGTAATTAAAAATAATCCAGATTCCTAGAGAAGAGCCCTTCTACAGTATTGTGACCTTTTGAAATCCCATTAAAGAGAATTAACAAATGTTATCATCTCCTGATCATTTCTGTAATGGCTTTCAGAGAGGGGGGTGGTGGCGGCATCAAAACACACAAAGGACTGTTAGAAGTTTACAAACCAAAATGCAGTAATTTCTCTCTTCCCTCGCTTCCTTCTCCTGCAGACAAATTATACTTCCATGATTGCTGTGACTCTTTACAGAGGATTTCAAAAGAATCCAGATGAGAGCTCGACTCAGTGACCTTGGGGCTAAGAAAGCATATACACCAGAAAATGCTGAAATCCCAACTATTTTTTTTTTTTAAACCTATAAATATCAGTTGAAAGGAACTCATGATCTCATAATAAGTCAATGGGTCACAGTTATGCTCCTCTTATCTTCCCTTTTTTCCCCTATTGTTTAAAAATAGGAAACAGCACCGCATGAAAATGTTCAGCCAGAGATAAATCGTGTGACTGAAATACAGGAGTCAGGAAGCTGGTGTTTTAAAATAATGTCATCCTCATTTTCCCCGACACACACTAGCATTGTTGATGCCTCCAAATATTTAAGTGACTTTTAATAAATTAGTAACCTAGGCAACATTTGGCACAACACAGGCAGCTGCTGAAAGAGCACAGCTAAAAACTTGTAACAAAAGTGAAGAAAACCAAAACAACCATTTATGTACAAATTAATGTCAGCCTTCCTTACAAAAGATGATGGGCAAATGGTTTTAATGTCAACGGGCTAATGCTGCAATAAAGTTTGGGAATAAAGCAAAGAGAAAACGGCCTACACCCAGCCCTCAGCTGTGCTCCGGGTCACAGCCACAAACACAGGAGGCAGCGAGCAGAGACCGAACAGCGGCAGCAGCACGGAGGATCTGCAATTCCCCCCTGCACTACAACTCCTTGGAGCCCAGAGGAGTTCCCAGCGGAGTTGGCACACTGCAGGCACGAGCAGATCACCTGCATGAGAGCTTCAGTCGCACCCTTCGATGGCCCCTTGCTGGCTGGCAAGGGAAGGCAGCACCCCTGCCCAAAGCACGCCCGTCTGTTTGCAGTCTGCAGCAAACGCAGTTCCTTAAAAGCTTGGTTCTTGGTTCTGATTAAATTCCGTCCTTTACAGAGCACAACCGACCACAAGTGATTGCTATTTACCACCCTGACGAGATGCAGGAGTGCTTTATGCCATTGTTACTTAACGTTTGCAAGCAACGTGCCTCTTTGGTACCTGAAGGCCACAGTAAGGTCAGATGCTGACAGCAGGCATTGGCCAAATAAATGCACGGGAAACAGCACCGCCCGGCCCTGCGAGCTTTGTCTCCAGAGCCTGCTTCTGCACCAGGTTGCTAGGTGAGTTAAAAATAAGCCTATTGATCCGAAGGAAAAGCAATACTCGGGAACACCAACCTCCACTCTCCAACACGAGACCACCTCTGCAGACAGGCCACACAGCTCGTAAGCTGCCTTTCAGCAAGCTCTCGTCCATCCCTTCAGCTTGTGCCACGCAGGAACTCCTTTGTAACAGCACACCATCTCCTGCAACCAACCACAGGGCAGCTCTATGCAGAACGGAGCCCAGCCACACTGCCTGCACCCATCTCTAGGAGAAAACCCTCTGTCCCTCAACCACCAGACTGCCTCGCCACTTCGGTTTGTTAGGAATTTTTGTTTGGCTTTACGTTAAGCACACCCTCCCTACCTACTCCCTGTTAGGCAGCCTTTAGGTGACTTTTTAATTGAGCTTCTGGAGACGGGCGATAAGCGTTGGAAGTGGAGAGGACACCACTCCCCGGAGTGTTTCACGCGGCCTCGGGCATCCTCAGCAGCTCCGGCACCACCGTAAAGAAAATGCCGCCACCTGGTGGGATCTCCTCCGGGTCATGGGACGCGGTCCCTGGGTTTGGGGAGCTCGTGACCCCCCAGGGACGGTCGCTGACCTCGCACGGGCATCTCGTAGGAATCTCGCCATGAGTATGGAAGGAGAACATCTGCTGACAACAACAAGATGCTGTTTGTTACTGGTGCTCCCCCAAAGAGAGGTGGTTTGGAAATGGATAACCTTCACAGTAGAAATTAGGAGGAAAAAAAAAAAAAAAAAAAAAGTATCAAGCTACCTACAAAGCCACAGCGAGGCAGGCTGTAAAGAAACAGAAAACCCCAGACAAGAGCCCAAGTCACAGAGTCATTTATAAAATACAGTTGAGCAAGGTAGATGATGGATTGCTGGAACGGGTAACTCATAGAAATTGGGTTTTTGGACTGAGCTTCACATGATTAGAGATGCTTCTGGACAGTGCTTGAGTCTCAGCTATTTTTTAATCTCCACATGACACTGTGTGGATTACCAGAGCTTCAGTCCCGAGCACAAGCCTAATATTTTCAGGCAGCCAATACTTAAAAGCCTCAAAGTCGAGTTTCAGGCAGCTGAGAGACATTTATGTCTGCTTACATGGGGTCTAGCGCTTTTATTTGGAGTCGGAGCCAGCGAAGCTCTGCCTGGAGATCAATATCCACGAGGAAGCGTGGAGCTCTTCAAGCCTCGGTCTGCAGGGCAGGCTCTTGCTGCCGGGAGAGGGGGGTGAGGAGGTTTGTTCTGGCAGTAAGGAATGTCTCCGGGCTGCTGGCCGGATTAGAGGACAAGGTGATGAAAACATTCACGTCCGATCCGCACTAGAGCCTGTACAACCACTATCGTCTTTTAGCACCAGTGCTAAAAGGGAAAGACATTTCCTAGTCCTGATAAGGCCCCAGAGCAGCACTGCCCACTCCCAAGATGAACCCTCAGGAAGGAACAGACTCTTCCACGTGCTGTTTTCTGTGTATTTCAGCAACTCCTAGCTCACAATTCATCATTCTGGTGCACAGTGCTTACGGTGAGCTTGGAACAGGCGCTCCAGAAACAGATTTGACAACCATCGCTGCAGAAGTTTACAGTCTGTATCTAAACAGGTTGTAAGTCTGACAGAATCCGATTCTGCCCCCATCACATGCAACATTTAACACCAATGCTGCAACGCTAGCTTTATAATTCATTGTTACAAAATCCATGGATGTGCAGTCAGCCATACCAAGCGATATAATTGTTCTGTTTTCACTGTTAGCACTGAGAAAGCTGTAAATTCAGTCATTCTCCTGTCTTCCACCAAATCAGTTCCACAGAACGGAGAAAGAGTCCTTGAAACTTTGACTTAAAACACTGGTGGATGCTTTCAGAAGTCAGTTATCCCTATTACAGGGAAAAAACCCATAGTATTAACCCAAGCAAGACGATCTCTTCCCTCTCACCCATTCCACACGCACCATAAGGCCGAAGGAAGCCATCAACCACAACACACACTGATACGCATTTTACAGAAACACCAGTTGTGTGTCAAAACTAGTGCTTGGAAACATCATCTGACGACATTCACATGATTTGTGTTTCACAAGCAATTAAACCTATCACTCTGACAAGCAAATGTGCTGTTCCCACTCACTGTTCAAACATGGGGTTTGAGGACGCTGCTTGCGGTACGAGCTCTGTGCTTCAGCAAGGAAACGGTTTTCATGGTTTGGCAAGGTCCTTGTTAATTCACCTAACCAGAAGGTGCCGAAAGTCCAGAAAACAGAATGAAAAAGTTACTCTGTGACTACTGCAGGAATGCAGGAAATGCAAAAATAGCCAGACTGTGATTTGGATCTGGTAGTGAGGTCAGACGAGACCTCAGTGTCACACTGAAATCACATCACAGGCATTGCAGAGTCCTACTGTACTCACATCGCTGTCATGCTGCTGGCAAGCCACAGAGACCAGTAATGGGGGTACTTTACGACTAAACTCTTCTCTCTGCTTACAGATGAAGTTTTACAGGCTCTGCAACTGGACCAGCTCCCCTCACGCTACTAATTGTCTCCTTGGATAGAGGCGAGCTGGGTGGCACGCCGCTGCAGAACAGAGATGCACAGAAATAAGGAGTCGTCTCCAAGCAGGTACCCAACTCCTTTACTCTAAAAGAAGCGCTTCCACAGCTTTTCAGACTATTATCTTCTGTCTGGAACAACTCCACAGCACAGTTATCCACGTCTCACGCAGAAAAGAAACGCTGTGACATCAAAAGCTGCATTTCTTGATACGCCAGAAAACGGTTCTCATCTTTTCATGTTAGATATTCCTTCCCTCCCCCAGCCATTCATGGTGAAATAATTAGTGTTAGTGTTCGCATTGTTTATCAGACAATACAGACAATAAGGCTAAGCTTTCTGCTCCTGTTTTCTTTAGCTGTGCTGCTGTGGTTCCTCCAACAACTGTGCAAGGCTTTACTTTTAATCCTATAAATAACACTTGTCACTCATAGATTTGTAACCCATATTTAGTTGTGCACAAACATGGCACAGCTTCAGTTCGATTCATCATCCGCAAACTTATCCAGATGTGTTCATACAAGAAAAAAGGCTGGGAAGCAGGAGGAAATAAACAAATGCTAGCTAACCCAACTGCAATTTCATAGGAAGCAGGGAAGCCACCACCACATCAGATTCTTCACGAGGGAGAGAGATAATGAGTTGTTTTTAAACTAAGAATAATTAGTTATTGTCCTTGGGCTACACGATGTATTTTTACATGCTTGAAGCCTGCCCTGATTTTTATAGCCTATCGGTTAGCTGCTCCATCGCGTGGAATCTCTGTCCATTTATCTACATGTTAGTGTCAGACTACAAACACATCACAACACATGACACGACTTTATCAACGAGCAGGGTTTCTCACTGTGGCTAATTTTGAAACCACATTCCTGCTTCCACTCATTCGAGATATAACCTTGGGTAACAATCAGATAGGCTGGTGCCAGACATCCTCTTCATAAGTACGTTCTCATTTTACCTTCGGAAAGTGCTCTAAACAAACAAACAATCTGCAGGCGCTCTGCTTTCTTCTGAGCTCCCCCCGCCAGCAGCAGAGGTGTTTTTTTGTTTTGTTTTTCAAAAAAGGCTGCGTTTTACAGTCTCAGCATCAGGCTGAGAGTAACAAAAGAAAGCCACGCAAGAAGCCGCAAGTTAGACGAGGGGAAACTACTGAAAATCCCAAACTTCTACGGCAATTAGTTGCGCTAAGTATAACTCTGCTCCTTGATGCACCAGACAGAAAGCAGCCAGACAACCTCGTCCCACCGCACCAGCTTTTCAAGCTCCTGAAATGAACACAAAGCTCTTTGAACAGCCCGTGTGCCCCTGCAAACCTGCAGCCTGGTCCTCCTGGCTGGGGGTGCCCAAGGCTAAGTGGCCGTGGTGGTGCTCACCGTAACCAGCTGTGCTCAGCCAGCAGACCCAGCACGGCTCCTGGAGGTGTCTTCCTTGTGCCTCCCGTACCTTTTGGGCACAACGCAACCGGTAGCGTGTGCGTAACGACACCGATAGCGGGGCGTGTTGGCTTCCAGCCCCACAGACCAGGAAGAGCCCAGAGAACCTCGCCGGGATGCCGGGCAGGGCAGGACAGAGAGCGGGGCGGCAGGGCAGGACCTGCTGTGAGGAGACACCGGCGACACGAGGCGTTTTGGGGGGCTCTGCGTGGCGTCGAGGGGCGACGGGGAAGCCGGGCCTGTCCGAGCGGGGCCCCCCAGCTCGGTGCCGCCAGCGCTGGGGGCTTCGCTCGTGAGGGCGGCTGGGCGAGCAAGGGAAGGGCAAAGCAGCTCAGGGGGTGCGCAACGACGGGCTTGGCTCACCCCAAAATTAATTAATTAATTAATTAATTAATTAAAAAATAAATAAAATAAATAAAAAACTGAAGGAAAAGTTGGGCCCGCCGGGAAGTTCCCTCCGCTCCCGACCCGCCCCGTCCCCCTGTGGCCCCCTCCCCAGCCCCGTCCCCCCCGTACCGTAGACGCGCAGCCAGCCCTGCTGCTGGCACACCGACTCCAGCAGGACGCGGTCCAGCGCGCCGCCCGCCGCCGCCTCCAGCTCGTCCGAGCCCAGCTCCGGCTCCGCCAGCGCCTCGGCCGCCCAGGCCGGCGGCTCGCCCGCCGCGGGGGGCGCCTCCATGCCGGGGAGCCGGGGAGGGGGGGGCCGCCGAGGAGGCGCCGCCGCCGCCGCCCGCCCGCGCTGCGCCCCGGCCGCGCCTCGCCTCAGCGCGGCTCCATCCCCGCCTCCCCCGGCCCCGCCGCCCCCCGCCCCCTGCGTCACGGCGGAGGCCGAGCCCCAGCCCGAGGCCGCCCCGCTCTGGGCGCCGCGCACCCGGCTCCTCAGGGGGCCCCGCCCCGGCCTAGGCCCGGAGCTGGGCGCTGGGGGGGCTGTGGGGCTGTGGGGGCAGCCCCCCGAGGGGGTTGTGCTGCTCCGCCCCGCGTCAGAGCGGGGGTGAGGCCGCGCTGGGGGTCCTGAGCCACGAGGGTCTCGCTGCAGCCGGCCCTCGCAGGGGTCTCAAAGGGGAGGTTTTAGCCTCAAAAATGGGTGCGAGGCGGCGCTCCCCGGGGTTTCTGTGCTGCCCAGCTACACCAGGCGTTAACTTTCCGTTTGGTTTTGGGTCAAGTTCGTGTTGATTGAGGCGTCTGTTCTTAAAAATCTTGAATAAAATATCTGTGAGGGCAGCGTGTGTGTGTCCCATCATGTTTTACTCCAACGCTGAGGTGCGGGTTCGCAGGGAGGGTGGGCAGGGGGTCGGCTGGCTTTGGGCTCCTTCCCTCGTTCCGGGTTTGGGCCCGTCCCTGGTCAATACGAGCTGGGCACATCCATCCGAGCACAAAGATCCAGTGATTATCTCCATGGTGCATAGGTGATTTAGCAAATCAGCCATTTCTCCCACATTTCTCTGAAACAACGTACTGAAACCAAAAGCTGAGCGCCGGCTGTCTCTGCAGGCCCATCTCAGCACACAGAAAGAGCCTAACAACTTTTTCTTAGTTCAGACACCTAAACAGCGCTGTCCTTGGCATGGCCGCAGAGCCATTACGCGGCCATAAAGCTGCTTTCAGCCAGATACAGCTCCCCCACTTCTCGCCGTGCTGCGTGCCATCCTGTTTTATTTGGCACTACAACAGAGCACGAGCGTGCGCCTGGTGAGTTACAGCACCTCGGCCGAAGAGCCATAACTTCCCTCTGAAGGGGCCGTTACTCTCCAAGCTCTGCAGCGTAACAAAATCAGCTGCCCAAACCCCAAAGTTTGTCTCGGGTGCTGTCTCGCAGCTGCAGGACTCGCACAGCAGCACTGAACCAACTGGATTCGAGTACACTCACGCTGTTGTAGTTGTGTTCGCAATGGAAGATGTATGAACTATTTCAATAGAGAAAAAAGTCCTGCCAGCCCTGTGATTAATTGATGAAACCTTGTTTCCTGGGGGTTTCTGTCTCATGCTTGACTAAGAGTTTGACCTGAATCTTGCCCTACAACTGGGTCATTCTCTATCCAGTCGGGAGCTCTGTTTACTGGAATGGGATGAGTTTGCATCGCAGTTTTTCCATTGTAGGGTGGGAATACGTGCCCTGCTGCAATTTCCAGGCTGACTTTGAAAACAAAGAAACCTCCTTCCTCGAAATGTTGGCTTGTTTCACGATCGGCAGAACCGGTGCAGCCTGGTTTCCCACTGATTCACATCCCAAGGGAGACTCCCTGGGATCTAGCAAGGGGTGGACACCTGCAGTCAAGAGACTCGTAGGATCTCTCTGCTTTACCTTGCTGCCAGTGTTCATTATTCCTGCTGGAATTTAATTAGCTCTTGGACCTTTATGACTCTTTCTTTTGTTTGAAACAGATCAGCAGGTTCAATGCTTACTGAGGTTTTATGAGGTGAGACTCAGGACCATGAGAAAAGAGAGATCCTGAGTTTGGTGGTGTCAGCCTCAATTCCCTGGGAAGTAAAGGTGAAAAACTTACCCCCCAAAACAAGAAGAGTTAGACCAGGCAGAAACCTGGCGAGGATTCATCCTTTCACCCTTGTGACAGGCGCAAGACAATTCCTCCAGTCTTTCGCATAAAGATGCAGCCCCTCGCCATCTGAGCTGGCCATGTGGGCTGCGCATCCCTGGGGAGCCAGCACACCCAGCAACGTCTCCTGGCTCCCTCCCACCCCAGAACATGCTCTGCGTCATGGTTTCCAAAGGACTGGGAGCTGAGGGTGTGCAGGGCTACTCCTTCCAGAGAGGACATCTGCATAAATTGCCATAATGATACCATAAAGCAGCACGGCAGCCAATTCCTCCCTCCTACGTACTCTACCCTTGCTCATTCCCACTGCTGCTGATAATAATAACATATTCTCCAAGCTTATCACTTAGTGGCCGTAATCCAATAAGCTCGTCAAGGTTTTCTCTCCGATGCTCTCTGCAGCCCTCCCCTCTCCTTCAGCCTGTCCCAAGCCTGTTCCTTGCCCGTGTCCCTGGCTCTACCTGCCGCAGCTGCAGCAAGCTTGCACGGGCAGCTGCAGGGGAAGGGGGGACAGAGCTGCTTGGAGAACGCGAACAGGAGCTGGCGTATTGCGAGGGAAGGATGTGGCTGTTGAGCCGCTGCCAAAAGAGGAATTGTGGAGTTTGAAAAAGCTGCCACATAGTGCCGGGACGACAATTACACAGGACCGGCACGGGACACCGACAACTGGTTCCCATCAAGCGGGGACTGGTTGTGTCTGCCAGTATCGTCGGCCCGTTCCCAACACGAGGTCTGGAGCGACCGGAAAGTGAAGTTTCTGAAATTTGCACTGCAGCAGAAAACAAAATCCATTCTTCTGCCTTCGCTTGTGGGTTTGGGTGCAATATAAACAATAATAAATAGCAGAGATGACTAAAATAGGAAGGCTGATTTTGCAGGCATGGCAGTAGCAAAAATAGACATATTTTGTAAATAAAGATGTCCTGGAAATAAGAGATGCCTGAGTTTCATGTGCATCAGTTCAGCTGTTCTGGCTTGGGGACTTCTCGGCCAGTAGTGCAGAGGGGATTTGTGCAGGCGTAAATGATCAGTAACCAAGTGCATGCACGGAATTCCCTTTGTGAGAAGCAGGGCCAGGAGCTAATCTGCTTGTGGCCGTCACGTTAACCCACAGGCTCTGGTTAAATTGGGACTGGAGCTTTACTCAAACAGAACAGGTTAAAGCAAAGCGTGTGAGGGGAGCTGCAGCTGTATTTCCATTCAGCCAAAGCCTTTGCGTGTTGTAGGAGAAATTGAGCTACATCAGCACGACTTGGGAGAACAAAGCTTTCACGCTGACCTTCTTCCAGAACACATCCACGTCTTTGGGAGCAAACAGGTCTCAGTTTGGTGATCTTGTCTCAAAAAGGGAAAAATAAAATGAGAAGAGATACAGAGGAAGGGATCAGGACAGTGGAAGCGGTGGAGTAGAAAGGGCATGAGGAAAAGCTACAGAAAGGAAGGGGCTGCAGCATGGAAGAGCAGCACCTCGGGGCAAGCAAAGGCAGAGAAATCTGAAGGATGCCACGGACCTGGAGTTTTATTCCTTGCAATGCAAGAGCTAAGGAGCGCGGAGAGAAACTATCAGGTCCAAAGCAGACAAAAGGAAGCACTTTTTCACACAACACATAATTACGTTGTGGAACTTACTGCCACAGGATGTCACGGAGGCCAAAAGTATAAATGAATTCAAAAAAAAAAAGGATTAGACGGATTCGTGCAGCCTGCAGCTCAGGAAGTCTCCCCGCTGCTGATTGCCGGAAGCCGGCAGGGTATGCCGGAGGAAGGATTGCTTTATTCGTTCCCTCTTCCGAAATCCCTTCCTAAGCATCTGCAGCTGGCTATGGCCAGGCGCTGGTCACACTCATGCCTGTATCCTCCTGCTAATTCCCTAAAGATGGAGCCTGATGGACCACAGCCATCGCCCAGATGGGGCTGACCCCAGTTTTGCTCCCTCGGACCTGCTGTGGTCAGCGGTGGCCGGTCTTTGCTGCAGCACCGGGCGATGGAGCCCTGAGGGCTCCCGAGCCAGCCTTCCGCTCCTCCTGCCCCTGGGATTAAGCACCAAAATCTCCACTGCAAAGCCCCCTTTGAACATGGCCGGCAGATAATGCGCATGCTGATTAAAAAAAGAGAAAAAACAGCACAGGGGAAAGTTAAATATTAAAGAACTGCAGCCTGGCTTTAACGGCTGCCGCCATCCCTCCTTCATCTTGTGCCAGCTGCCCCCAGGATACTTGCGCTGACGCTGGGTTTCTACCTTGCAAAGGCGGCTGCTATTTTAATGAAACTGTAATTTTTCACTAAGGGACAGGAGGAACATCTGGTCTCACTTCAGCAGGACAACATCCCCTCTCTATTTACACGTGTGGTGAGATTGGTGCGGCTCTTGGCTCTCCACTCCCTGTCCCGTACACGCGATGCTGGGCAGCACAGGGCCGAGGCTGGTGTGAAACACCAAAGATGTGGGCTGGCAAGATCCCATCCTGCCAACGACCAGTGCTCGCTGCCCACTGTGCTGCTGCCAGCATGGCCATGGAAGGTGCTGTCCCTGTCCGTCCATCCCCGCGGAGAGAAAACGCAGCTGGAAAGCTACCGGCTATACTGCCTGCCCCTGACATGCAGCTATTTGGGCAGCATCCCTTATTTCAGAAGAGCTGTGCTGCTTGTTAAGCAGTCTCGTAAGCAGATCTGTAAAACCCTCCTGCTGGTTCTAACGAGCAGGGGACTGGCATTTTAAAATGTAGTCTTTTAATGGGTCTTTTCAGGAGATGGAGCTGATCCCCTGGCCAGTGGGAGCTGATGGCAGCAGATATTGTGATGATGGCTACATGGGTTGGGTTTTATCTTCGGGCAACAAGGAAGGAATGATGGATTTATCCCTATTTTTCTTGCTAAACCCCTGGTTAGGTGACTTGGATTGAACTTTGCGTAGCACATAACCCCTGGATTTTTCTGCATCTATAGGAACACGAGCTTCTTTCTCTGGGCCGCCTATCCTACTACTTTATCCAGCCTATCTCTGCTGTATTTTTGCACTGTGTTGCCTAAACAGATGGGTTCCCTGCCCTTGCTATTGTAAGCAGAGACAGATGCAAATACATAGGAACTTATGGCCTGTCGTGTGGTTACCTAGAGAGGCCGTTGTTTGCAAACAAAGGGTGTGCAAAGACACAGACAGCTTCGCTTGGGGTAGCCTGGAGATGCACGGCCCCAAAATGCTGCTGCCCTTACACGTCTGCCATTGGAGCTGAGCACAGCGGTGGCACCTTCCAAACAGAACCGGTCGAGAGCTGCGAGATGATGACATGTCGGAAGAAAGGAGGAGCAAAATGTATATGCCTCCCCTCCCCATCCTCCAACCTATTGTTCCTTTAGGAGTCCGAATAAACAAAGGAAAGCACGCTGGTCTGGAGCACAAGGCAGCTGCGTCAGCAGCTCACCTACGTGCAAACACAGCCCCCGTCCTTCCCTACCCCCAGAGGGTTCTGGCTCAAGCTGTATTTAAAATAAAATGCCAGGACCCCAGAGTTGGGTGTGACAGAAGGAAACGGGGTCTCCGAGCAAGAATTGCGCTGTGGTGAGCCATGGCTGTGTGCGCTGGTCACACCAGGCCGTTGGCCTGAAGCACACAAGCTGGACTGAGGGTTGGCCAAGAGGAGATTTAGGACGTCGGAGAAGCACAGAAACAGCTTAGGCATTTCGGGAGCACCAGCACGCGGGGGTGTAACCATGTAAGGGTCCCATCAGCAGCCCAGCAAGAGCAGTGCTGCGGTGTCGCAGCTCCAAGCCCCCTTCCCTCCTTGGGAGGAGGTCTGGGCTCCCTCAGCCACCATGTGAGCCTCAGCGCTTGGTCCCTCAGCCTTTATGGTGCCCGACATGGTTTCTGCAAGGCATCTGGTGCTTTTTTTTCGTTGGGGAGTCAGTGATGGGGCATTGAAGGGATGGGCAGCGACGTCCCTCCATGAGCGCAGCACTCCGGCCTTCCTCAGGCGAGGCAGAGGAGCGCAGCCCGGGCTGCTTTGCCGGGGGCCGGGCGAGGAGCCGGTGCCATCCCTACAGCCCCCGTCCTGCCCTTCATTACGGCTCCAGGTGCCGGCTGATAGAGGGCACCAGGCAGACAAACTGCGCCGCCATCGCCCGCCCTCGACGCCCGAGGCCCGGCCCCGTCCCGCAGCAGCGCGGGGGGGCCCGGAAGGCGGCGCGGGGCGCGGAATGGCGGCGGCGGCGGCAGCGCTGCGGTGCGGGGCGGCTGCCTCCTGCCCGCTCCCCTCCCCATTTCCCCATTCCCCTTCCCACTTCCCAGCCCCCCTCTCTCCATGCCCCCTCTTTTTGCCCCCATACCCCCCTCCCGTCCCCCTTTCCGCATCCCTTTCTCCCCCTTTTGCCCTCACTGCCCCCCAGCTCAGCCCCAGGACCCCCCCTTCCATCTCCCTCCCTGAGGTGTCCCCGTGCCCCTTCGTTTCAGGATCAGCGCCCTGGGCCTGGCCTCGCTGCGAGGTGCCCGTGGCTACCGAGCGGCTCAGTGCACCGAGCTGGCCAAGCCCCTGATCCTACAGGACCTCCCGCCCCCCCCGCTGCAGCCCCACCAGGTAGGGCCATGGGGTCTTGCAGGAGCGGGACAGAAACCCTTCAACACGCGCTGTCCGCTGCCACCAGGACAACTTCTTGGGGACAGCCCCTGCGGCCACAGCAAAACCGAGCTGCTGACCCTGGGACTCGTGCTCCAGGGTTTAATGTTTGTCCCCTTTTCCTGCAGGTCCGTGTGGGTGTCCAGTACTGCGGGTTAAATTTTGCCGATATCTTGGCCTGCCAGGGTCTGTACCAGGACAGACACACTCCTCCCTTCACCCCCGGTGAGTAGGCGACCGAGCTGTGCAGAGGGGGCAGTGCCAAATGTGCTCGAGTGGCACATCCTAGGGAGATGAGCGGCCCTGCGAGGAGAAGGCCACTGCCAAGAAAGCATCAGCTAACTTGACAAGTCTTTTAGGGTCCATAGGATCATGTTTTAACACCCTCTGATAATACCCGACGTAACATATTACTGCATTTCGAAGGTGGCGTGCAAAGAGAACTTGCTAGTCTAGGGAGAGCAACAGAAAGTATTGTTTGCCTGGAAGCTATGAACACCAAAGCACAGAGTGGTTTTGGGCAGGGCTGGGTCCTTCTGTCCAGAGCTGCAATAACCACCATAAGCACGTGGCTGAAGGCACCTTCTCTCCCTCTGCAAAATCTCTCTGACCCAGTGCCTTCCAGCATCACCGTGCACAGGCAGCGTGTGTGTGGTGCTCCTTCGGGCTGTGACAGCTCCTTTGGCTCCGCCAGCCCAGGAACTGCTGTCTCGCAGCAAAAAAGACGTGCAAAAAAAGCACATTTCTGAAGTCTCACGGTGTGGAAGTGCCTTCCTTCCTCTGCAAAAATATATTGGTATTCCAAACTGAAAGAGTCTTGCCTTAACGAGCAAGCACTTGCTGTCCCCTGTGCTGATGCTGCCATCTTCTGCCCAACTGGTGCTTTGCTGCTGAAAACTTCATGGCTTGGTCCGGGGATCTGCTCCATGTGCACTGTGTGGGTGCAACCCACGGATGTTCAGCAGCCTTGGAAGCAGAGTCTGGTGGTTATTTCTTTGCGTTGCAGCGTTATAAGTAAAGGCGAGAGGGCTGAGGAGCACAGAAATGCCTGTTGCTGGGTGATTTCCACAGCTTCATGGTTCTGGAAGCGAGACCTCATCTGCAGGTCCATCAGCTGAGGATGCTGCTAATTGCATATGCAAAAATGGGTTGTGTCAACACGTGCATGTCCTTGTCCTCCTGCAGGGATGGAGTTTTCGGGGACTGTAATGGAGACTGGAGAAAACGTTAGTGCCGTGAAGGAGGTAAGAACAACACAGGGATGTAAGGACGCAGGAAACTCAGAAGAGGAAAGGGGTAAATACCTGCAGTTAATGGGCTACGTGGGCTGTTGTTAGACACAGCTTGAGCTGTTCGCAGTTCTTCTTGAAAATGCAGGGAAATGAAATGTTTAATTCGGAGGGAACAGCAGGACTGAGCTATTTCTCTCCTGATGCCCATCCAATCGCTATTTTTGGCAGGGATACAGAGTAATTGGTGTGACTGGCACTAAAGCTATGGCAGCGGAGTGTGTCGTTGATGAGAAGGTAAGGACGGAGCATTTCTCCCCCCAAACTGTGGGAGAGCTTTGCCTCTGCTCAGCTCTTTAGCCTTGCTGGAGCTGCTGCTTCACCACCCTTTAGGATTGCTTTCTCCACTTTCCTTGCCACTGTGGAACCACATGCGTGGGGGAGCTTTTTCAAAATAGATGTTTTAAAAAAAAAAACCTTAAAACAAGCCTTTTCTCACAGCAGGCCCCCCTGATGCCGTGCAGTGGGTCTGCTTCAGCAGGGCTCAGGTGCACAAGCCTCACCCCGTCCCTTCCCGCATCACATCTGTCTGCAGATGCTGTGGCAGATCCCTGACAGTGTCTCCCACGAGGACGCAGCGGTGCTGCCCATCGCCTACGGCACGGCCTGGCTGGCTCTGTGCCACCGGGCACGGCTGCAGCCAGGGTAAGCAGCAGCTCGGGGTGGCACAGGAACTGCAGCCTGGCCCCAGGCATCTCCACAGGTAAAACTGTCAGGGCACTGAGCTCCCAGGGTGTGCAGCTTAATGCTGCTTGGAGCAGAGGCCTGCACCATGCAGGACCTGCATTTTCTCTGCAGCCTGCAGTTAATGTACCTGTGCCTGCTGCTCTGGTAGAAAAAGTGGCATGGATCTGGCCGAGCCTGGGGAGGCCACAGACCCCCCAGTGGGAGGGTGATCCTCGTGCCACTGAAATACTGCCTCGTTCAGGAATTAGGGATGTTTTCCTGTTGTGCCATAGACCTTTGCTTGTTCATTCTTCTTCTCCCTCCCAGGGAGACAGTGCTGGTGACGGCAGGAGCTGGGGCCACTGGGCTTGCCATCATTGATCTGGCTGCCAACGTTTTCCAGGCAAAGGTATTCAGCCTTTTCACCAGAGCCTGTCCTTCCGTGTGCGTACTCCAGTGCCACATCTTGACAAGCAGGTGGCCTAGCATTGTGGTGAAAGAGGCAGAGAATCGAGGCCAGGCCTTTGCTGGGTCTGACACCAGCCTCTTTTCCCCTAGTTATCACAGCCCACTCTCTCTCCTCCATCTCCCTCGGGCTCTGGTATAAGTCTCCATCGCTCCCGTGGGCAGCATTGGGACCTCCTGCACCTCCCCTGCGGATCATCATTTTTGGAAGGGGGTTAGACACTCCTCGCAGCCCCAGGCTCCTAAAGTCATTCAGGCAATTGTGCATCAAAAGAAGCACTAGGTTAAAATGTTCACATCTGAGAAAACATTTCCATATATAAGGAGAAAGAGTGGGGTTTCCAACTCCCTGTTCCCATTTCCCATAAATGAAATGAGAAGTGCACCTGGTTGAGATGCTCAGTGCTTCCTGAGCAGAGCAGCTTTTGTACCGGGTGCCGGCTTTCCCTTTGGTCTCAGGTGATAGCAGCAGCTGGCAGCGACCCCAAATGCGAGCTGGCTGTGACAAGAGGTGCAAGCCATGGGGTGAACTACAGCCGGGGCAGCCTGAGAGAGGAGGTGAAGGCGCTCACAGGTGGCAGAGGGGTCGATGTGGCCATCGAGGCTGTCGGCGGTGACGTCTTCAAGGCAGCTCTGCAAAGGTGAGCCAAAACCAGAGCGTGACGAAGCTGTGCCAGCAGAGGTGATGCTGCTGGCATGCCAGAAGGCTTTGCTGCCCACTGGGGGGAAGGTGAAGCAAATCCTTTAGGCTATCTGCCCTGAACTGGTTGAGGAGATGGTGGCTTTGTAAGGTGCATTCCTGTGGCTTGATTAACGCATGTCAGGGCTGATTAACACAGCCCTAGGGGCTGCTGTAGGGTCCAGACACCCACCAGCCCCCAGGGACGAAACCTCTGCCCGAGCCCCCCATGCACATCAAGTTTGTTTTTTAAAACCTACCACTGGATAGAACAGCCCAGAGCACCGATGCGCTTGTGCCTGAAAGCTCATCATCCACAGCTGTCAGCTCTCCTTGGCATGTGAGCGTTGCCTTGGGATGAGCTTCGGGATACCCATTGCATGCCTTCTTCCTCCCTTCATGCAGTTTGGCTTGGGAGGGCAGGATTGTGGTGATGGGCTTTGCTGGAGGAAAAATCCCCTCGATTCCTGCCAACCTGCTGCTTCTGAAGAACGTGTCTGCCATGGGAGTGTACTGCAGTCGGTACCAGCAGGAGGATTTTCCCCTTTTTTCCTCTGCCATCTCCTCTGTTCTTCAGTATTGCCAGGAGGGAAAGATCCATCCCCACATCGGAGCGGTCTTCAAGCTGGAAGAGGTTCGTGCTGGGCTGATGCCTGAGGATTGTTAGCAAAGTCCTTTTTATGTGGGTAGAAACAGGTTTGTGTGTGCAGTTAGACCCCTGGCATAGAAGCCTCTAGAGTCCTAAGAAAAAATATTAAATCGAAAAATCCCATTTTCCCTCACCTTTTTTTAATCTTCTTCCATTGGGTTTCAGCCAGGGAGCCGTTAACTCCTGGTTTGGTACTGCAGGGCTAAAATTGCAACATGCTCAATGGGGAGGTCGTAAAAATGCACACTCCCATACCAAAGAGTTTGGTCTTGGAGAATAGTATGCTGGGGTAATATTTTAGAAATGGATTAGTGGATTGTGAGGTGCCTTCATTTGCATTGTCCCCTGAGCACCTCTGAAGGTGTTCAAAACATGTTTTTCCCCCTCTTTTGATGGTGTTGTAAGCCTTAGGTAACAGCTCAGCTACTAAGAAGTATTGATGTAGCCACCATCCAGCAAATTCAGGGATGTAAGGTGGAGGAATACCCAGGAGCTTATCGGCTCCTGAGTTATTTCGATCCCAGCAGTCGATTCCAGGGACTCAGGTGCAAAGTAAGAGCTATTTGTTTATGCCAATCTGTATTACAGCCTGTTGTACAATCGACAGAAATACAACCAGATCCTTGTTTTATCTTAACTTTTTTTTTTTTTTTTTGCATGTAACAGCACAGGCATCACAACACAGCAGTTGACTTCTCCCCCATGTTCTCGTTCTGCCCCTTCCTGTCCTGATGACCATCACCATAAACACTTGGGGCTTTGTGTTCACAGGTAAATGAAGCCTTCAACCATGTGCTCCAGCGCAAGTCCACAGGCAAGGTCATCATCTCCATGAAGTAAGAGGGCTGTTTCCCCAGACTCAGCCTCCTGCTCTTCCCCTGCCCTGAAGAGGAGACTCCAAGCTCTGAACCCAGCAGTGGACAAGCCCCATGAGGCGGGGACATGAGTTACGGTGGCTTTGCGAGTCGCTGCATGCCAGCAGAACAGGGGTGGCTGCTGTTGTGTGCATGCTTTTAGCTGTCCCCTTTCTTTGCTTCGCCACCACCTGGAAAGGCTCCTGCCAAGGCTCAGAGCTCTGCAACCCAAAACTTCTGCAGCCACTGCTCAGTTACATGGCCAGTGCTTTGCTCTACACCTTTCACACAGCCCAGGGACACCATGGCACTGTCAGGGATTTCTTATGTGATTGTGTGTGCGTGCAATATAGTAAATCTCAGCATCAAGCTTACCTCACAATGTCCTGTTGCTGCAGGAGCAGTAACTTTGACAAGGCTGCCTGGCCTCCCAAAATCTTCAATAAATCTACACAGTACTCAAAATCTGACCCGATAATGTTTCTTGGGGCAAAGAGTCATGTATATAGCCTAGGCATAAACTGAGTTCTTACACACCTTGCCCATCAGTAGGCTATGGAGCACTTATCCCTTACTGACAACAGCCTTATGTCCTATGTTAGCTGTGGTTGCTGGTTATGGGAGAAGGAAAGTAGGTCAGTTACAGCCTTTTTTTTTTTTATAAAAAAAAAAAAAACAAACATGGTTTGAGCTGGACAAAAAGCAAATGTGACTAACAGGGCTCCTGCTGATGCTTATTTGGGAGCCACAGGGATAATACAAAAGAGCAGTGCCCATCCAGGCATCTGATGAGCATCCTGCTGAAATGGCTGGGTCTGAAGGGAAGAACAAAGTGAGGATGACATGGGTGGAGGGATGAAGGTAGGCACGTGTGTTCTGAACAGGGAATGAAGCCAGTGACCTGTCCTGCAGTGACCAGCCAGGAAGGGTGACTGCTCCCCTGCCCGCCCACCCCATTGCCTCCCACACTCCCAGGCTGTTGTGCCTGGGGAAGGAGCATGCTTCTTGACCTGGCATTGCTTCAGCTTGGTCCCAGGAGGGGGATCACAGGTGGGGTTACCTTCATACACATCGCTGCAAACAAAAGGAGCCCAAAGCTCCAGTAACGAGCAGGTTACACTCTTCAAGGCTTAACGAGAGAGACCTAAGCTGTAATGGACTGTAGAGACACAATAGCTGAGCCATTTGATCTGCCAACACTTAACTTTGTCTGTGCTGCGCCCTGCTGTTCCAGCTCCTAGCATTGTATAGACTCTGGCTCTGCAAGCTGCTTCAGCATCGCCTCCAATTACAAAGTGCTTCCTCTGCTGCAATAGCCCTCCTGGCTGTCTTAGTGCACCTCTACTGCGGCAGCAGCTCCAGCCCTGCTTCGCTCCCATCTTTGCTGCTGTGCCTCAGACCCTGGAGGAAGTTATTTAACTCCCATCCATCCTTTAAAAGCCTTGCAAATCCATCATGGTATGCACAGCTTCTCCTTTCAGGAGAAAAGTGGTGGTTTTTTTAGCTTATTCCACTGGTAATAGCAGAAAATGGTCTATTGCAGGGAAGAATTCATCCAAATAAGCTGTGAGCCATAGCTGTGCTGTAGATAATACCCGGTTCATTTCAGTACCCTGGAAGCACTTGATGAGCACCCACTCTTTGGATATCATTGTGTTTTAGGTAAATGGGCCATCTAAAAGAAAATCTCAGGTTTCAAAGACTGCTGAACAGTAGCTTCATTATGTATGTTCAAGCTGTCTTCTGAAAGTTACCGATAATATTTACAAGTAGTGCCCAGCAAGGGAGGAGCAAGACCCTTGCCCTGTTGCACTCAGCCACATGTAAGGGCTTCAAGCCCTATGCTGCACCCAGGTCAGCATGGTCATTAGCCTTTAATGTTCATTAGTCTTTAATTACCATCATTCCATCGATTTGCTTAGCTAAAATAATATCTTTGGTTTCTTCAGGGCACACCACAGTAGCTCCTCAGCTTAGTTACATGGAAAAATCTAAAAAACCTGATTTCAAGAATAGTTAGTGTTTTTGAAATTACTTCTATTACAAGAAGCCCTGAAGAAGGTCACAGGAGTCCCTTGCAGTTAACTCTGAGTAGTGCTTACCTCTGCCATGCCTCATCTTCAGATCCAGCCACCCAAGGAGGAAGGTCTGCAGACCCCACACCTTATCTCTTCAGTAACAGAGAAGCCTTTAAGGACCTCTTGGTGTCTGCTTACAAAGAATTATTTTAGCCAAAGCAATAAAAAGCTTATTTCATGGCTTTGAAGCATTTTTCAAGCTTTAACAACCACTTCTGAGCCTGATGCGCAGCTTCTGCAACTATTTCTTGCTAGCACTAACTTCATCAGCTACTACTAGAGCACTAACCTATACTTTCCCACTCTGTGTATGAACCCTAGCAGCCCTCTGTGCACCTTATAATGGTTAATGGCCATGATGGGCCTCCCTAACTGTCCCCACCTGTGGGGTTGGGATCCTATGTAAGCTCTGCTCAGGGGCTCCCACCCTGCCCTTCCTTGCCCTTCCCTGCAAGACCATGTGCCTCCAGCTCAGCCCTTACCTGGTGGCACCATGAAGCGAAGCTGCAGCTCCCAGGTGCTGTGAGAAGGTTGGACATCACACCAGCCTTCACCCAGCTGCTCTGAGATGGGTCTACAGGTCTCAGCAAGCCAGTCAGGGTGTTGGTGGCTGTCTGATGGCTTTGGCTGGATACTTGCTATGTCCTTCCCCTGAATAAATGCTTACTGGCATTGTGGTGGGACAGCAGAACAGCTTGGCTTGGGAGAGGAGCATGCTGTGGGCCGGGGTATATTGCATCCCCGCTAGCTGGAGCTAAGCGAAGGGGAAACAACTGTGACTACCCACAGGGTGTTGCCTTTCTCAGGAGCCAGGAAGGATTTCTTCAGCTCTTCAAAGTGGCTGGAGTTGTACCACTTGAAATCAGCAGAAATTGGAGTGGAATATCAGCGGAGCACAGCTTTCAAAACCTCATTTTCTTTTTCCTTTCAAGCTGACAATAAGACTTTAAGAAAAACTTTGAATAATGGATACACTTTTGAATAATGGATGCTTCGCAGCCAAAGTCCCTTGCCTTCCCTCTCCGTGCCTGAATGAGAAGCCTTTTAATTGCTGAACACGTGGAGAGGAGGTACAAAGCGCTCCGTCCCCCGCGCCGCTGATTAACCGATGTGTACACGCACATTAAAGATTCAGCGGTGGGGAAGCAGCTCCCAGCCCCAAGCTGTATGCTGTGCACGGTGTTTTTTATCAGCCAAGGATCTGGCACGAGATGTTTTGCATCTTTTTGTGTCTCCCCATCATGGCTGCTTGTAGTCCTCTGTTCTCGGGGGTCGGATTCCTCCTGTGTCTGTGGAGGAGCTCTGTTGGGGGTCAGCATGTGCTTCGTGTGCCCCCATCCTCAGCCTCTCCCTACCTGGTGCGGTGCCCAGGTGGCTTCAGCTGCATCCCTGCTATGTTAGTGCTCAGCCAGTTCCTCTGTCTGCCCAGAAACTCTGCTGGTTGGGAACGCTTAACCTTAGACCACAGAAATACCCCCAGAGGTGCCTTGGGGTGAAGCGGAGGATACCCCGGGCTCCCTTGTGTCAGGTGTTTCTTTTCCACGTCGAGGTTTTCAGTGACCCTTGCTCCCATGGACCGCAGGAAGCCGCCGGCGAGGTTTCTGCCTTCAAACACCTCATTCCCTGTCAATTCTGCAGCTTCTTGCCTCGGAGGACAGCTGCAATTTAGTTTTATTTTGCGAAATTTGACATGACTTGAGCCTGTGATTTACTGGCCTTGAAGGATATGGTGTATGTAACCGTGGAGGGCATAAGTGGCTTTTCATGGTAGAGGAGTCATAAATTGAGATGAAAAAAAATGAGGGAAACATTACTGTCCAACTTTACAAGGTAGCACTGAGAACAGGACACACCGAAGCCATCTGTAACTGTCAGGGGTCTTTATTGTCCCTGATTGTGTGTAATAAAGCTCTGGAACGAGCCCCATGGTCTCTGGTACAGAGGCAACCAACACTCGAGCACCGGAGGAGACACAAGATGGCAATCTTTCCAAAAGGACGCTCTGGAAAGTGGTGGGGCCGAGTATCTCTGAGCTATCGGCTTTCCTCGGGAGTTGCTGCTGCTTCAATATTTGTTTGTCCTCTGAATATTTCCAGGCCTATTTGCAGGTGATCTCTGTAAGGCACTGAGCAGGGAGACAAACACCAATTTTCTGGCATGGAAAACATGAGGGAGCTGTGCAGAAAGACAAGGGGACCTGGGTACTGACCCCTCCTCGGTGTGGTGGGGTTTGGCTGCTGTGTCCCCGTTACCCCATGGGCACCCCGCTGGGATGCCTGGCTGCATGGCCTCGGTTCAGGGAGATGGGAGATGGATGTGGCATTCACAGCCAGGAGCTGCAGGTCCTGCTGTAGTGGGGATGGAGGAAAGGGAAGGCTTTGAAGTTTTTTTGGGGTTTCTTTGTAATGGCAGGCTGGCGTTGCCCATGTGGTGTGGCACTTTGCACAGGCACGCTTTGATTTCTGCAGATAAGAGCTTTTTGCACGTCTGCTTTTTCTCTGAGTACAACGCTGGGTGTAAACTGCTGTTTCTTAATTTGTTTTATGCTGAACACTTCCGGAATGCGATTAATATTCATGCCCTGAAGTCACAAAAAAAAAATTAATAGGCATATTTTGGTGCTGCTAAATGTGTGTTTGTAGGAATGGTGAAGTTCCTCAAGGCTGGGGACAACCCAGCGTGGAGAGGAAAGGTGTAAAACCACCAGTGAGGGCTGAAGCAGACAGACAGAAGGGCTTTGGGAAGTACTGTGCTGTGGATCAGATCCACACGATGGAGCTAACACAGCGGCTCTCATCTCTGCTGCTTCACGAGCCGCCACCTTCCCCACCCTGGGAAGGCCAAAATGCCCCCACGAGACCCAGCCAGAGCTGGGCTCCCACCTGGCAGGAGTGCTCAGGCTAATTAATGAGCTGCCACTGAGGTTGATTGAGACTGAGGGCTCTGCCAATACTCGGCAAGCTCCTGGGGGGGTTTGGTGGTCTCAGTCTTCATGTGATGTGAGATGCTGGTGTGTGTCCCGAGTGCTGGTGTCTTTACTTTGAAGAACCTGCAGATCAGTCTCCCTGTTTCTGCAGTCCGTTTGCTGCTCACATTCCTGCCCCACAGACGGGACGAGGTTTTTGGTGTTCCCTCCGCATGCCACCAGCCCTCGCAAACCCGCTGTGCTGGGGCGTGATGCTCCCACAGCCCCGCCGGCAGACAGCCTGCGTCACCTCCGGGGGGCTGCAGCTCAGAGGTGGGCAACACTTCCTACTCATGCCATTTACGATAATGATCTCATCTTGGAGATGATTAGAAACAACGTAAACCAGCTAAAAATAGCTTCAGGTGCTGCGGCCACCTCGGTTTCTCCTTTGGTTGCAAGGACTTCTGCTCAGGCTTTGCTGATTTTTCCCCAGCTGGGCTCGGTGCCCCAGCCCGGGCTGGCTGCAGGCAATGTGATGCACACCCCAGGGCATGGAGAAAAATGTTTTCCACCTAATCTTGTTACTGTGACAACAGCAGGGAAACCTTTTAAAGTGAAAAATATGATTTTTTAAAGAGATAGCTGTGCCCCTTCAACTTCATGTAACAAATGCCATCTATAGTGCCTGCTGCCTGCCTTGCAGTGGACTTGTGTGCTTGGTGGCAGTCCTGTGGCACAGCTCTGGGGTTCCCAGGACATCTCTGGATCTTTCTCAAATAGAAATATATTGGCTAGGAGAGATGCAGTTCAAGGGCTACTTTTTTTTTTTTTTTTTCCCTCTTTTTCTCCCTCTTTCCAGCCTACCTGCTCCTTTTGTCTGTATCTCTTCCTTTCACTTCTCATTTCCCAGCTCCTTCCCCTGGCTCTCCTCTTCTAACACACTTTTCTGCTTGCTTTTCCTGAGAAATTGGCGTTCCCCAGCTGTCCATTTTAAGCTGCTGTTGCTCACAGCTTCATGTTGCTGGCAGTGGTTCTTCAACCTCCTTCCCCAGCGCACAGCCGGGCAGCATTTCCCACATCCCAAACCCCGGCAGCACCAGCCACTGCTGCTTTTGTGCAGGTCGAGCATCTTCCCTGCAGCCCAGACCCCGAGGTCTTGCAGGCAGCAGCAGCCTAAGAAACCACAAGTGCTCCAAGTGTCGCTGCTTGGCCCTCACGAGTCCCACATATAAATCCTCGTGGTTGCTAGAAAATGGGCTGGAAGCAGCCAGTAGTCACCTCTTGGCCAGAAACCTGGAATTATTAGCCAGTGGAGAGAGGAGGGGGAGAAACCTATGTGTGTGCATGCTAAAATATATATTAAATATATTAAAGCGACATCTTTGTGTTCTCTTGGGCTCCTTTCTTGCTGTCCCAGGAGGGCTGCCCTTTCCATATCAGGCATTTTGCTTTGCTCCCAGCCACCCAAAATGATGAAGAGCAGCTGTGGAACTGAAAGGGGAGCCTTCGTTCTGCCCTGCCCAAGCAGCTTGTGGGTGTGGGGATGACGCTTCCCTGGTTTGTTTCCTCCAGGCTGGTGGCACGGCTGAGTGATGCAGATGTTGGTTTTTATTTGAAGCCCTTAATTCTGTGGAGACTGAGCGCTTATTTCTTGGGATCACCAGGGAGAAGTTCTATTGTCCCAGTGGGGTGGAAATTTCAAGCTCTGAAGCTGAAACACTGTAATCTTCCAGCATCCTTAAAACGGGGTTTCTCCTGGTGGTGCAGGTGGGATCAGGACACATTTGGGAGTGAGAGGCCCTGGTCTTTTTCTAGGGCCACCCTGTCATTTTGGGAGAAGATGGCATGTCACTGGGCTGCTGGGCAGAAGGCAGTTTTACGTTTAGCTTTTGCTGTGTGTCTCTGTGATGCAGTCTGCCTTCATTCCCTCCATTTTTCAGTGATTAGGGCTTCTGAGGGGTTGCAGGAGGCTCTGTAGGAAGGAATCCCTGGTCCCTTGCAGAGTAAGGACTTAGAGGCATTGCTGGGGTGCTGCCTGAGTCCGTTGTGCCCAAATTTTGTCTCAGTCAGCATCCCGTGGGACGGATGTTGTTTGCTTGAGCATCTGTGGTTGGGTCCAGATCAGCTGAGCTTAATCTGCAGGTTTTATTTCTAATTTCTTAGGGAGTACAGCAGTGGGAGCAACAAGAAGATGGGCAAGGGAGGATGCGTGAACCATGGCTTAAAAATAATAATAAAAAAGAATGCAGGAAAAAATATGCTTTTTTGGGGGGACTCAGGGGCTCGTGTGCTTCCTCTCAGGTGGGAGGGGATCCCCGGGGGCCCGGCACCAGCAGCAGCAGCACTGGCCTGGCTGGTCCCTGGGCGGAGGAGCCGCTGCCCTTTGTCCCCTGCGGTGGCAGTGGACTTTGGCAGTGGCGCCTGGGGAGCGGAAGAAGGGCCCCGGCGGCCTCCCAGCAGGTGTGTGCGGCTCTGGGGGGTCCGAAAATGGGGGGGAACCCGAGTGATGGGCACCTACCCGCTTGCACCGGGGCAAGGGGAGGTTAGTTAGGTGGAACCCTTGTTTCACCTCTGTTCGGATGTGAAATGACCCCAAAATGCCTTAAATTTTGAGCGTGAGGGGCACTGCTCGTAGTATGACATGTACAGCATGGGGTTTTACCCTCTTGTTGCGGAGGGGAGTGGGTTTTACCCCTGTGTGGGGCAGCAGTGCCCCAGGGCGCTTTGGAGGCTGGCCAGGAGGATGCAGCCTGGCTGCAGGCTGCTCGCAGCGATGGCCGTGTTGATCCCAATGTTTTAAGGGAAGCTTCATGGGGAGCCAAAAGGGGAAATCGATGCTTTATCTTGCCTCTGCTATGGGTATTTTGGAAACAGGATGGCAGGCTTGCAGGAGGGTGGGCAGAAGGTGGCCACAGGCTTCAGAGGAGGCTTGGGGGTGGGTGAAGAGCCCTTGTTGAAGCCCTTTGTCATCCATCTCGTTGCTCTCAGGCCTCCAAAGCCCCTTGGATCTTCTGGATGGAGCCCTGGGCCCCCCTGAGGCCACCCCTGCCTTGGCAGGGCCGTGCAGCCCGGGGCGAGAAGTGGTCTGTGTGGGCAGAGGGCCACCACGGGCCACCTCCTCGGTGGCCTGTCCTCCACGCAGGTCCCCCACCTCGTCCTGGCTCCTGGGAGCAGGGCCACCCCCCCGGCAGGGACACGTGCCGCCCGGCATCCCGGGCAGAGAGCTACGAGAGCGGCCACCCCTTCAGGCCCTACTCCAGGTAGGAGGCGTGTGGCTTTTAGCATGGCTCGCGCTGAGCCCCTCCTTGTCCCTCCACCTTACTAACGAATTTTCTGGAAGGTTCGGTGAAACCTTCTTGGCAGAGAAGCTGCTTTTTGTCTCCAAAAGGTCTACCCTAAAGGTCCCATCCCTGGATGGGGCCGGGGGCTGGCGTGGTGTCCTTTCCCAGCTCCACGCCTTGTGTTGTTCCAGGCAAGGACATGAAGACCCCCACTGGCAGTACCCAGCGGCCACCTATGGGGACAACCACGCTTACCAAAGCCACCAGCGGCAGCCTGCGGCCTGGCAGGGTGACAGAGGTACCCCCTCCTCTGGGTCTGGGGACAGACCTCTGGCTTGCAGAAGGAGGTGATATTTTCTTCGGGATGGGATGTTCTCCTGGGGCTTTCTCCTGCCCATGCTCACAGGGCAACAGTGCTGTCCCCCCTGGGCTGTGCTGCCCTAAATTTACATTTGGGAGCTGGGCATGTTTAATGCGTCCCAAGGGAGCATTTAATTTTGACCTGCATGGCTCAAAATCTGCATCGTGCCTGGGTGCAGGCTGAGTGTGGGGATGCTGATGTGGTCAGGGCGGCTGGGACCTAATTTCTGCTGCATTTCTGGGTGGAGGAAAAGGGGAGGCAGGAAAGAAGGAAGGATGCTGTTGGCAAACATGCGCAAGGCTTCCTCAGACCTCCGACTTGCCAGGCAAATTTGGAAGCAAATGGAGTGCGTGCAGCAAATTGCCCGGCTCCTTGCTTTGCTTTTGTAACTTTGTACTTTTTTGTAACTTTGCTTTTGTGCCATGACGGCTCACTGCTCCGGGGGACAACGCGAAATCTTGGTTCCCTCTCTAGACGTGAGGCAGGGCGAGCCCTACAGCAAGAGCAGCACCTACCGGGACCAGCACTACCACAGGGGCTACCACCCCAACCTGGCCACCAGCCCCCCCGGGCAGGAAAGGTGAGGGGGTGCTCGGGCTGTGGCTCGTCCCTTCACACAAACCAGCGGGTTTGTGGCCGGTCCCAAAATCTCCAGCACCAAGAGCGTCTCCTTTTGCTCCCTCCTGCAGGTCCCAGAGCTACGACGTGTACAAGGAGGGCTCCAGGCGGTCGTGGGCAGGGGGAGAGGCCATCGGCCAGCACCAAGAGGTAACCCCAGGATGGGCAGGGATGGGGGGGAAGGCTGGGGGCTCTCCCAGGGATTTCGGGAGCCATCCTGTGCTCTTCCTCCAGCTGGGAGAGGATGAGGAGAAAAGGGCTGCTTTGCTATGTTACTCTTGCTGCTAAACGTTTTATCTGGAGGTTATTAGGATTTATGAAATCTGTCTGCTGGGCTGGTGAATCTAGGATGCTGAAGGGCTTGAGCTGTTAGGACAGCAATCAGCTGTGCTCCCGCGGGTCCAGCCACCCTGGGTGAGTGGTGGAGCCCCTAGTTTCTCAGCCAGGTTTGTGTCTTCTCCCCTCCAGCCCAGCCTGCTCCTGCAGTACCGCGAGTCGGGGCTCAGCTCCAGTGGCTACGAGCTCAGCCAGTACATCCGCGACGGAGCCGATTACTGCGACACCGCGTTTTCGGAGAGCTGGAGCCCAGCGCAGGGAGGTGAGGACACGTCAACAAATGGCTGCTGTCGGGAGGTTTGCTGTCCTGTGGCGTGGGCCTTTGCTGGAGGTGATCCTGCTGGGTGCGAGGAGCTGCCACCCATTTGTCTTCTGCTTTAGGCGACGGTCCCTGTATGGGGGGCCACTGGAACGTTGCTCGAGTTGAGGGGCCAGGAAGGGAGCTGGTCACCTCACCGTGGAGGTGGTGATGTGGGGTCAGGGTGGGGGGACTCACGCTGGCTTGTGTCATTGCAGGGGGGCCCTCGGTGTCCAGCCTGGCACCCCCCAAGTTCTCGCTGCCGCACAGGGCGGTGTGCTTCGGGGCTGGAGGGCAGCTGGTGCTGGTGTGTCCCCACAGCCCTGCTGAGGGGCAGCGGCCCCTGGTCAAGCTGCACAGCCTGGAGGTACGCCCCAGCTCCCAAATCCACCTGCGGTTCCCTCCCTGGAGCTGCCCCTTCCACCCCATTACTCACCCAAGCAGCCTCCTCAGCGGCCTTCCCGACCCCCTGCTCCATCTCGTCTCCAGCCCTCGTGGCCTCCTGGGCCTCGTTGTGCCAGCCCGTACCTGGGCATCGCTCTCAGCCTTTGGACCCATCTCCTGCTCCTTTGGCTCCACAACCCTCGTGTTGTCCATGGCCTGCTCACAGCGATCCCCTTCCCTTGGGGTGGACGTGCTCCGTACCTCTCTGAGGGACAGATCTGCCTACCTTTCTGAGGTCCTCCTATACGGAGGCCATACCCATCCTCTGAGTCCACCACAACACTTCCCTCTCCTTTCTTGCCTCCCAGAGGAGGCAGGTGCCATCTCAAGGACCATCCTGGCCATAGGGCCTCACATGATAGTTTAGTGTTCATGCTGTGGGGTTACCTTAACAAGGCACAGAGGATGGGTTCACCGGCACTGGTAAACCCTGGGCCAAGGCACTGACTTTCAGCTAGCCCAGTGGGAGCTGGCCTCCTTACTGGAGCCCAGCTGCTGAATTTGTTGCTCTTTTTTAGGTAATCCTTCACGGCACGAAAGAGCAGGAGGAGCTGCAGGCCTTCCCAGGGCCCCTGGCCAGGTATGGACTTGGTGGATCCTAGAGCCACATCCTGTGCTGGCACAAGCCCAAGGCAGGCTCCAGAGCCCCCCTGGTTTTGGGAGGTGATGTGTGCAAGGGCTGAGTCTGGGTTGGGATGGGGATCCTGTCCCCTCCATGTAGTGTTGGTTGGTTTGTGTCATGGCAAGTGGCTTTTCTGAATGCCCACGGGGTGGGGGTTTGGTGTGGTTTGTATGTCTGACCTTACTTTGTGTTCATGCCCCAACAAACTGAGTTTTGGGTCATCCTTTGGACTTCTGTGGTTTACTCTTCCCTAAGTTTGTTGTTGTTGTTGTTGTTGTTTGTTTGTTTGTTTGTTTTTCCCCTTTGAGGCCATTGATATTCAACCTAATACTCAACTTCTTGCGGTGTGAGCCTGGGAATGAATCTTAGCGTGTTGCACCAGGCAATTCTCCTGGTCACACCAGCAAGCAAAAGGAGAAAAAACTTTTACTGAGCAAAAGCTGCAGGTGCTCAGCAACTGGGTGGAAGATCTGGAGGTCCCTCTCCTCTGGCTGATGTTCCCCATGTCTCTCAGCCACCCCTTCCATACGACTGTCAGATTTTTCTCTTTGTAAGACAGAGTAGCACTGCCTGGTTTGCACACAGCTTAAAGGTTCTGCCTCTGTCAGACCCTAAGGGTTTATATGGTCACAGCCGTGTCTTTTGCCCTGCACTGTGGCAGTTAATCAAATAAAAGATACTGCCTGTATGTGTGCCTGCTCCTACAGCCCTGGACATCCACGTCTGTGACAGCATTGCACCGAGGAGCAGTGGGGGATCTTTCTGGGTAGATTGGGGAACAAGCTATTAGTAGGGAAGAGGGTGTGAGATGCCTTCAGCACCCCTGAAACACAGAAACTTGCAAAAAGTCATCAAAATGACCAAATTTGTTAAGCATTTTTGAGCTTAGTGGGGTCAATGCAGTATGTTTCTTTGACTGCTTAGGATCTTCTCTTTTCTGTCTCTTGCTTCTTTGAATCTTTGGCATCCCTGTCAGTGAACCTGGGGGCGCTTTGATTCTTAATGATGTCCTAGATTGCTTTCCCTTGGGTTTCTTTTGATGCCTTTGTTTGCTGCCGTAGGGAAGATCTGCACAAGGTAGATGTGATGACATTTTGCCAGCAGAAGATAGCCACAAGCTGTGATCTTTCAACACAAAGAGGCAGAGATTCAGCTCTTCTCTGGAAACTCCTGGTCCTCCTCTGCCGGCAGAACGGGGTAGGTGCTGACCCTTTTGATCTTTGTGGTGAGACAAGTGAGAACCTTTATGTGTCTCTTGATCCAGTGGCTGCTTTAGGGGAAGGTTAAAACCATCCCATCCCCAATTTGCTGTCAATCACTGTGGTACTGCCTGGGTATTTGGAGCAAAACCCTTCTGCATTGCTTCTTGTCCTTGTGAACCACCAGCAGCCCAATGCAATGGCAGCTCTATTGCGAGGAGATGAATCCCTTAATCCAACGAAATCTACCACATCTAGCCTGTGGCTGCTTTTTGGAAGTGGGTGAACGAGATCTTCAGAGCTGTGATGGTCTTGGGAGTGGTGCTGGCTTCTTTACCCCCCCAGCTGCATGCTGGTGGCCAAGGCTGGTCTTGCTGGGAAGAGTGCACGGGCACTGAGCTGGAAGTGGCGTTGGGCAGCCTCCACAGGCCTTGTTCCTCCATTCCCCACCTTCCCTTCCACAGTCCATGGTGGGCTCAGACGTGGCTGAGCTGTTGATGCAGGACCGCAGGCGCCAGGAGAAGTACAAGAGGCAAAACCCCATGGAGAACCCAACCAGCCTGGCGGAGGACGAGTGGCGCCAGCCGGGGACGCTGGACCTCATTACGGGAGAGGTCCCTCCCGTGGTGGAGACGCAGGCGCAGATAGTGGAGAAGTTCACCAAGCTCCTCTACTACGGCAGAAAGAAAGTGAGTCGTGAGCAGGACCCGGGATGTAGGGGGGACTTTTTTGTTGGTCCCGTTGGCCTCTCCAGGCAGGTTTGAAGGGCGGTCAGGACGTATCTTGTGGTTGCAGGATTGGCTCTTCAAGTTGTGTTTGTACAATAGTTGTCATCGTTGTGGTAGTCAGAAAGCTAAATAGGGCTTCGTGAATACTTTTTGGAAGGTATTAGTTGAACCTCAGGGACTATGTCGGGTGTTTCTCTGAGGTGGGTGAGCAGAGGAGGAGGGCAGGGAACCGAAGTGAGCGCGGACCCCTTACCCCTCTGCCTTGGCTGCAGGATGCCCTGCTCTGGGCCATGAGAAACCAGCTGTGGGGCCATGCCCTCTTCCTCTCCAGCAAGATGGACCCGCGGACCTACAGCTGGGTGCTCGCAGGGTAAGTGGGGGAGTTCAAGCAAGGTGAGCTGCTGGCGATGGGCTTTGTGAGCAGGTATCCCCCTGGGTGCCCACAGCCCTGAGGCACTGAAACAGAGGACCTTTCAGAGGAGCCAAAGGGGAGAGGAGAGCGCCTGTCCAGGTGGGGCTGAGTCCTTCAGGCTTCCTGACGGGCAGCAGAAACCAAACGGGGGGCCGGGAAGCAGAAGGAAAACTGTTCCCCAGAGACGCTGGGGGGATTTGTTCCAAGGGCTTGGCTTTGCTCTAGCTGCAGGTGGGCAAAGGCTGGGGTAGGGGTAGCTGAGCCATCTCTGCCAGCATCCAGCCCAGGCTGAGCTGTTCATCCTACTCGTGTGAGCATTTTCTGGTGGAATTAATATACTTAGGCTGGATTGGGTTGATCCCTTCAGGGAGGGTTAAGCAAAAATTTTCTCTCGCGCATCCCGAATCCTTTTAAGAAGGTTTTATCCAGCATTGTCCTTGAGACTCGCCTGCTCCGGAGGCAGCACAGCTCACCAGCCTGGTGGGGCTTGCTCTCCTTTCTGCCTTGCCTTCAGCAGCAAAACAAAGCCTCCCAGGACACTGCTTTGCTGCAGCCTCTGGGACGTGCCCTAGGGGGTGTGTGAGAGTTTTGGGGTGCCGGCACAGCATCCCCATCTCTGCTGTCTCCT
Source organism: Aythya ferina (assembly GCF_964211825.1). Lineage (NCBI taxonomy): Eukaryota > Metazoa > Chordata > Aves > Anseriformes > Anatidae > Aythya > Aythya ferina. Next base: position 13,317,761 of record NC_140304.1, read on the forward strand.
CACAGGTTCACCAGCACACTGGCCACCAATGATCCGCTGCAGACCTTCTTCCAGCTCATGTCGGGAAGGATCCCACAGGTGGCACAGGTCCGTGAGCCTGTCCTGGCCTGTGCTGTCACCCACTGGGGACACCTGCCTGGTGGTGACCGCCTCATCTCACCTGGGCTTTCCTCTCCCTCCAGAGCTGCGGGGATGCCAAGTGGGGAGACTGGAGGCCCCACCTGGCCGTGCTGCTGTCCAACAAGGTGGGAGACATGGAGCTGAACCACCGGGCCATCATCACCATGGGGGACAGCCTGGGTGAGCTGAGGCCTCGATGCTACGTGCACCCCTTTCTGGGAGCTGCTCAGTTAGCTGCTCTTCTGGAGACGCCTGGGATTTTCAGGCGAGCTTGAAGGCCTTCAAAGCAGCACCGAGCTGGTGTTGCTTGCTTGCCAGGGCTGAGTATCTGTCTGCCTTCCCCCAGCTGGCCGGGGAGCCGTGGAGGCAGCTCACTTCTGCTACCTGATGGCAGATATTCCTTTTGGTTACTTCGGGGCGAAGGCAGACCGCATGGCGCTGCTGGGCAGCAGCCACCGGTGAGTCAGCCCGGTCCCACCATAGCTTCTTCTCCCCTCTCTTCCTCATCCCCGGGATCTCTCCCACAAAACCGAAGCCTGTTTGGGGGGGATTTTATTGCCCTTAATGCCAGCTGTGCTCTGGGCCCCTCCAGCTGCAGGCTGGCACCGTGGCAGAGCTGCGGCCCCACAGTTTGGGATGGAGAACCTCGTTCCTATGCCCTGAGCACCCCTCTCCCCTCTGCCCCACAGGCAGGCCTTTGCCCAGTTCGCCAGCACGGAGGCCATCCAGCGCATGGAAATCTTTGAGTATTGCCAGCAGCTGCGGCAGCCCAAATCCTTCCTGCTCCCCTTCCAGGTAGTGAGGGCAAGCAAGCACGGATGCTGCTCAGACTGGCCCTAAGGCATCCCATAAGCATCCCCCGGCCCTGCTGGAGCTGAGGGCAGGGGCTGCTCTGCACAACTTGGTCCCTTGCTGTTTGTTGGGGTTGATGGTGGGGCTGCGGTGGCCAAGGGGCTGCTCCAAGGCAGGGTTTTGGGTTTTGGGGACTGGCGGGTGTGAGCATCCCCTCGCTCCTGCCCTATGACCACTGCTCTCTCAAGGTGTACAAGCTCCTCTACGCCTCTCGCCTGGCTGACCATGGGCTCCCAGCCCAGGCCCTGACCTACTGTGAGCACATCGCCACCGTGCTCCTGGGACAGGATCCAGCCAGCCACCCCGTCCTGGCCCGGCAGCTGGTGAAGGTGAGTCTTGTGTCCCTGCTGCGCAGATCCCGGGTGGGGGCATCGCTGGGGTTCCTGCCAAGTCTGGGACTTCACCTGGGTGCCCGCACACATCGACGGTATCACCTGCCGAACAGCGATGGAGTTGTTTAGAGGCCAAGGGTGCTTTCTGTTGTAGAGGTTTTGAACTTTTAAATAGCCCAGACTGTTAGATTTGCTTTTGAGAAGCCACAATCCACAGGGTGCTTGACGTTTCCTCCCCAGCACATCATCTCATGGTTGAATTTTCTGGTTGGGGACTCTTCTGGGCTGGCCGTGGATGGGAGCATGTCCCTGCTTGCAGCTCAGAGCTTCTTCCCTGCAAAACCATGGTCTCATGCTCATGGTGAGCTGGGAGGTGCCTATGGCACATATGAGGTGCTGGTGCTTGCACATCACCCCTTTTTGGTGACAGTGTTGCAGCTTGAACCAGAAATCCCCCATCCCATGCTGGGGTACAATGCACGTCAGTGTCCCATGTCCCCAGGGGCAGGTTGCACATCTTCCCGTGGCAGTCCTCTGCAGGGTGCAGGGTGAGATGGGGAGAATGGGGGTGCAGGATGCTGAAGGAATGGCATCCAGCCCCAAAACTCGGCATTGTGCATCACACCCCCCTCACACACAATTGTCGAAACCTATTTACTGTCTAACAGCCTCTCAGATCTGCGGTTCTGCTGGGGATAATGCTTCTCCTGGGAGAAAACACTTTCATCTGAAAAACCAGTGCATTCGTAGACACTCTTGTCTTTGATGTTTTAGACTGTGTTACAAATTATGATACACATTAGTGTTTGATTAAGACTTCCCCTCTTTTGAAGCTGGGGACGATATACAACCAGGTGCTGGTTCATTAATATTGGATCAAAGTGCACATTAGCTTTTGGATTAAACATTCCCCCCGTTTAGGAGTAATCATGCTTATAATTTCCTCTTTCCTGCAATTGATTTAGGATGAGCACACGTGTGTTTGCACAAAGCCGGGATGGTGGGGTCCAGCCAGCCGTGCTGGGTGGCTCCACGGCTGGTCCCTGTCCCCAGGACGGGTCCCATCTCGCTGTCACCTGGTGGTGGTGGGAGCTGGGTTTGTGCTGGTTTAGGCTCCGTTTCTAACATCTTTGGGATTAGGAAGAAGCAGACGATGTGGACTTGGTGCAGAGGGGGGATGCTGAGGTCTGCAGGGTGGCCCTTGGGGAGGCAGCCTTCGAAAGAGCATAAATCAGTGCCAGGCGGGGAAATGGAGCTGGGAGAGAGCTCAACAAGTCCCCAGACAGAGGGTCGATAACAGTAAGAACAGACTGGACGAAGAGCTGTGCTTTGGCTGTTGTTTCCCCTCGACCTTCTGTCTTGAAACTGGATCCAGGTCTAAGCAGGAGTCCCGGGTCATTCAGACGGCTTTGGCTGGGGTGGCATGGACCCTACTTGTGCTGGAGAAACAAAATATGCAGCAGCAATGCTGCAGAGAGGGACCTGGGGGAGACAGCGGAGCACGGAAAAAATATTGAGCAGTAAAATGATAACAGGATGCTGCTGGAAAAAAAAAAAAAAAAAAGAAAAAGAAAAAAAAGCCAATGTTATCATGTTATTCTGGGCTGTGAGAGCAAGAATGGCATGTGTGAGACAAGGAGGTGATAATCCCCCATGCTCAGGGGTCTCAGCTGGGGCACTGTGCCCCATTTTGGATGCTGTGCTCAGGGACAGTGCCAGATTGCAGCCAGTGATGAAGAGAAGAGCTCGGGTGATAAGAGGTGGAGGGGAAAATGACCTCAGGGTTATTTTCTGCAGGCAAGATAAGCTGGCGGAGGAAGGGGGCATGAGGGGATGTGATAAGGGTTCTCCAGTGTGCAGGAGGTTGATTTTAGGGGCTGGTGCCTGGCCATCCCTGCAGCATTTGCAGAGCAAGAATCAAGAGGCTTAGCTTGCAGTGGGGCAGATTTCACCTAGATATCAGGAAAATCCCCGTTGTCCCTGTCTCTGCAGCTGGCCGAGCGGCTGAAGCTCTGTGACCCGCTGCTGCTGGAGATGCCCGAGCAGGACCAGGCGCTGGAACCAGAGTGGCTGCTGCAGCTCCGAGCACAATGCCAGCACTGGGAGGTGAGGAGCAGCCCTGGGGTGCTCCCGGTCTCATCTCTTCTGGTGGTTTTGTGTCCCTCTGGCTTCCCCTTCTGCCTGCTCGCAGCGGGGCACAGAGCCATGGGGGTGTCGGTATGGGGGTCTCCTTTAACTGAGCTTGTGCTTTGCTTCACACTGGCTGCACGGTGTCCTTGGGCTTTGCCCTGTGCCCCCCTGTCCTCCTCTTTGTCACGTTTGTCCTCTGGCTCCCTGCAGGCAGAGGACAACCTCCCTCCAGAGGTGGCACCGACCCAGCCGGAGCTCTCCTGGGCTGCTGCGTCCACCCCAGGTACCAAAGGTTGCCTGCCTAATTACCTCACTGGGCCTAATTATCTCTGTGGGTGGGGAGGGTGCTGGTGGCACACATCTGTTGGGCATCCCATCGAGGAGAAGCCCAGCCGGGTGGCTCCTTGGTGGTGCCCCACGGCCACCTCCATCAGGAGGATGCTCGCTCCTGGCTGCCTGCTCGTACCCAGTTTTCTGGCGCCGAGGAGTGGCGGCGGAGACGCCAGCACTGATGGGTAGAGGATGAAGGCTGGAGCAGACAGGATAAAACAAGACAGATTTCTCCGAGCCATTTCTTCCTATCAGCTTTCCCTGCTGCTGCCAAATTCCCCTTCAAGGAGCTCTCCCAGGCAGTAAAAAGGATCATCAATCCTGATTGCCTCCTGCTGCTATCAGGGCTGAGGCTATGATCGTCCCTCTCTGAAAAAAAAAATACATCGCAGGTATGATGGGATGGCTTCTCCGAGCCCGTGGCTGCCGCTGCTTGCTTACTTTCCTTATGCCCAGCACTTTGCTTCATCGAGAAGGTTGTCCAGAACCAACCTTGGGACGGGACGCTGCCTGGTTGTTCCTCATCAATGGACCGGTGTGCAGGGAAAGCTGGCTTGATGCTGAATTCATCCATCCTGCAAAGAAAAAGCCTGGATGAAGCCTGTTTGGATGCAGAGGATTTGGCCCAGCGACCCAGTCCAAGGGCTGACCACAAAGTGTCCTCCCAAGTGCCATGCTGGGATGGGCATGGGCACAGCAGCCTTCCTGTGGCTTCCTCCTGGGCTTTCTCCAGCTGAATGTGGAGCCGAGTATCGGTGGTGCACTGGTCCCTTCTCCTTGCTGCAAGCATCTCCAGGCAGGTGCAGAGCCTCAAGCAGGCCGGGAGCGGTGCCAGCAGGCCAAGTGAAGGACTTGGTAGAGCCTCATCCAAGAAGAAGTGTGGTCCTTCCCCTGGCGGGGTCTGGCTCCTGCCTGGTGGCATCTCAGGGTGATGGGAGAGAAGATGCTCTGTGAAGAGCACATTTCTGCCCAGAGACACAGAGCTGGAGCAAGCGGTGTGCAGGAGGGACACGCGCCGTGGGGCATCCCTGGGACACGTGTCTAACATCAGGCAGAGCATCGCCTGCATGTGCTAAATAAAACCAACCCTCGCCACCTCCTCAGCCTTCCCTTCAAACAAAAACCCACCCTCGAACAAATCTGCCTGAAGCAAGAAGCTCCCCCACGTGTGAGGCTGCAGCTGGAGAGCTGTGGGTCTTCACTCCCACTTGGGTTTGCAGCAAGAGGGGAAATAAAAGGCTCGGGGCCCCAGATTGCTTTCAGCTGCTGGGCACGTGTTGCTTGCTCCTGGCCTCTACTTCGACAGTGTTCTTCTGGGCTTGTTTGCAACCTCAGGCAGGTTCCCAGGAGGTTTTCCACCATCAGTCACAGCCCACCTTCCTTGGAGCCTCTTGCTCCGTGCCCTGCCTCCTTCCTCACCCACGTGTGGTCCCTGGGGTCCTTCCTCACCCTCGCAGCTCCTGCTGATGTATAATGGAGAAGGAGAAAACCCAGTGCAACAGCCCGATGGAATTGCAAACACTGGTCTGAGCTCTCGGATGTGTTTTGCAGGTGGAGAGCCTGACCACGAGCTGCCCCCGAGTGATGGCTACCAGCAGGAGCTGTGGCACCAGCCTGTCCCCCCTGTGCCACCACAGGGACCCAGTCCCCACCAGGACGTGTCCATCCAGCCCCTGGCACCTGCTGAAGTTGCAGTGTTGGGCACGGGACCGGCCACCTCTCCAGGAGGGCTTTCCTCTGAGCCCTCTCCACAGGAGGTGCCACCAGCAGGTAGGCACCAGCCTGGCTTTTCTGCAGAAATGCCTGTCCCCAAGTCGTGGCAGTCAAGTGGGGTGTCCGTTTGGGAAAATACGGAAATGTCACCATGCACCCAAGCAGTTTCCACCAGGACCATCACCTTGGTCATGTGGGTTGTCCTTCCTGCGAGGCATTGTCCAAAGCAGCAAGGGACTTAAAAGACTTTCAACAGATGGGGCAGGAGCTTCCTGGGCTCAGCACTGACCATGTCTTCTCCTCTGCTCCTTAGGAGATGCTGGAGAGCCCCAAGACACCCATGGGGTGCAGAAGCAGCCGTCCCTGCCAGCAGAGCCAGTGAGTTGGGGCGAGCGGTCAAACTGCAGTGCTTGGTGTCGAGATGGGGACGTGGGACTCACTGATTCCTCTCCTTCCACACATTCATTTCCGTACCACACATCACGGTGCCACCCGTCCCCTTAGGGAGAGCTGAGGGGTCATGGCAGCCCTCTCCAGCATCCTCCATCCCAAATCTGGGGCACCTGGCAGCACCTTCCCACCTGCCCGAAGGGACACAACAGGTCCCCAGGGGACATTAACCATCAAGTCTGGTGTGGTGGTGGCCCCAGGCTGCTCTGGTCACACTTGGTGCTCCGCAAGCACCATGTTACAGACCAGGTGGTCTCCGATGCCAGCAGGGGTTAAGCGCGAGGGCTCGCTCGGTCTCGGAGAGCTCGACCATCTCCCAGGAGGAAGGCAGCCAGCCGTCTTCAGACAGCGCAGCCGAGGAGCCAGCGGCAGAGGTGACGCCGGGTGAGGACAAGGTAAGCGAGCTGTAGCTGACGGGAAGTGTGGCTGTACTGTGCCTGGCTGCCTCTCCCAGCTGTGCCTTGGACAAAATGTCTGTCTGGGTGTCAGCAGTACAAGGGGGAGCTGCAGGCACTGTCCTGCTCCCATCCGTTGGGCTTGTAGCAGCCTCACCTGCTTGCCACTTTGACCATGAAACCTGTGCTTGCCAGAGCTCTGGATTCAGGTGGTTTGGCTGGTTTCGGTCGAAGCCCACTACAGAAGCCTCTCCCAAAGCCACGTCTGCTGCAGACTGCCCCACACCAGAACCACAGGTAGGAGGGACACAGGTGCAGCTATGAGGATGGGTGGTGCATTGCTCCCTGCATCCCTCCCCTCCACCCTTCAATCCTAGAAGTGAATCCTTTATTGAAAATAACTGTAAATACATGAAGCATTATTGCTCTGGGAGGTGCCCCAAGCTCTGGGCAATCTCCCCAAAGACTGCTCACTCCAGCCAGCTGCCTTATAGCCCCCATAGTGGCTCTTCAGGGGGTGCAGGCTGGCACCCCAAACCGGAACGTGCAGGGCAAAGGCCTTCTCCACACACAGAGCCCCAGATGGGTGGATGTGTTTCAGGAACGGATGTCGCCATCCCCACCTGATGCTGCTCCTGCAGCTGGGATGAGTCCTTCAGCCTCCCCATTGCCTCCCTCCAGATACCCCGGTAAGTGTGGCATGGGGCATCTCTGCCCCCTCCCTTTGGGAAGCTGCTCCTTTTGTTTCTTTAAGTGTGTTTTTGAGTTGCATGCCCCAGAATCACCAAAAAGTGAAATCTCTTTGTTGCTACTGCAGTGTCCATTGACATGAAAGGCCCGTGGGATGTGGACAGTCACAAGGCTGGAGAGCAGGTGAGGGGAAGTGGGCGTAGTGGTGTCCAGCCACCCCTCTGCTTGGGGCAGCTCTGAAGTCGGGGTTGACTGGTGTCTCTCCCTTCACCCACTGCAGCCTGGCTCCAAGCAACCACCGCTGGGGACAATCCCGCTTTTCAACCCTGCTGAGATCTCCCAGGTGAGAGCCTCCTTCTGGGCTGCTGCTCAACCAGGCGGGGGGGCAGCACCCTGACTTTTGGGCATAACAGAGGCGAGATTGTGGCCAGCCATCACACCTGTTTTGGGGGGCAGTGGGGACAAACCATGAATGTCTCTTCCTGTGCTTCCCCAGCTCACCGCCGCCCGACCCAGCCAGCCCAGGCTGCTCTCCCAGCGCCGCTACCCCAACCCTTTGTGAGTGGAGGGGGCAATGCATGTGTATGGCTGCGAGAAACCAACAGCAGTTTGTGGAAAGCTTTGATATAAAATGGTGTTTGTGGTTTCTTTATTTATTTTTTTTGGCGGGGAGGGATGGGGGGGCAAGAGCGGATGACACAAAGTGTCTGGCTCCCCCCAGCTTCTGCCTGTAGGTTCTGAGGGTGTTGGGGGGTGTTTCTGTCATAAAATGGTGGGGGTGTTGGGGGTGATTCTGTCATCTGGGGGTGATAAAATGTTGGGGGAGGGAGGTTGAGGGGGTGTTTCTGTCATAAAATCTTAGGTATGGCGGTTTTGGGGGGTGTTTTTGTCATAAAATGTTGGGGGTGCAGGTGTTGTGGGTTTTTCTGTCATAAAAGCTTATGTGTGGTGCTTTTGGGGGGAGTTTCTGTCATAAAATGTTAGATATGGCAGTTTTGGGGGCTGTTTCTGTCATAAAATATTGGGGAGAGGGTTTTGGGGGAGTTTCTGTCATAAAAGGTTAGTTTTTTTTTTGGGGGGGGGTGTTTCTGTCATAAAATGTTAGGTACGGGTTTTTTGGGGGGTGTTTCTGTCATAAAATGATATTTTTTTGGGGGGGAGGTTTCTGTCATAAAATGTTGGGGGTGCATATTTTGTGGGCTGTTTCTGTCATAAAATGTTAGGCATGAGGGTTTTGGGGGGTGTTTCAGTCATAAAATGTTACCCTGGCAACCGTTACCATGGGTTATACCAGGGCACCCGTTACTATGGAACCGTTACCATGGCAACCATTACCACTGTAACTGTTACCATGGAAACTGTTACTATGGCAACCGTTACCATCCATCTCCTTTTCAAGGCCAATAGGGCCTGGGTCAAAAGGCACGTCCAGGTTACCAGGAGATGTAACAGCAAAAGCCTTCGATGGCTGTAGCAGCAGAGGGGCCGATGGCGTAGCAGTGGGATCAGTAAAGGAGCCCGCAGCTCCCTCATTGTCTGGCAAACCACACGTTTCTGACTGTGGTCCCACAGGGCTCTTTAAGGCCTCAGAGACTGCTCGCCAGGTGCCGAGCAATTCCGGCACTACCTTGTCGTTTTTCGTAGCAGTCCCACACCTTAACCTCCATTTGGTCCCATATTTCAGGATCATAAACTGTCCGATTGTTAGTAAGGAGAATAAGGCTACCAGGACAGTCTTTGTTTCTAAGGACGTATGATTTCCCATACTGCGCAACTGCTTACCAGCGAGAGGCAGTTGTGTGCGCGGGTCCGCTTCTCTCAGCTTGAGCTTCTTCCCAGCTCCGGTGCGCCCATTTCCAGTGACTGTCAGTACGAGCTTCTCTGAGCAGTTTGTTGAGTGTGGCCGAACCTATCTTCATGAGGCGATCAGTGTGCCTGTTCCTGTCCTGGTCTCCGTTCTGCTAGCCTGTTCCTTTTCATTCCTTCTTTCTCCTTTATTGATGACATAACTTCATCATATCGAGTTGCCTTTTTTTATCTCGAGGACAGGCTCTCCTCTTATGCCCTTCTCCCCACAGCAGTCCTTTTCAAAACAACTTTTCATTGGTCAAACAACTTTGCATATAACAGCAACGGCAAACAGCCAGAAACTTCCATGCCTTAACGGCTGGAGAACAAGAAACCAGCTGGAGAACAAGCAACCCTGAGACTGCATGGAGTCTCCTGAATCACCCTTCCTTTGTTCCCTTTATATTCCTGATGGCCTCATCGTTAAGAGTCTGATGTCACCATCAACCACGGGGCTTTCCGACCCCCATGGCCACACTCCCAAATCTTCCCCTTCTTTATTAATAGCAACCACTTTCTCGACACGAATTACCGACACGAATTACTCCATATATAACAAAATGTTGGGGGTGCGGCTTTTTGAAGTGTTTCTGACACTACAAACGTTAGGTGTGGGGTTTTGAGTATTTTGAGTAGCTGTTTCTGTCCAACCGTTGGGGGTGCGTGTTTCTGTCGCAGGATGCTGGGGGTGTCTCTACAAAATGGCGCCCGGGGGAGAGTAGTCTGAATTGGGTTGTGGGGCCGTGCCCCACCCCACCCATTGGACTCAGCGCGCCGGCCGTGAGTCTGTCTCAAGGCGCCGCGGGGCCACGAGCATCCGCCGGGGCGGAGGGAGGCCGAGGGGGCTTCCCCGCCCCCGCTTCTCCTGCCCAGGCCGGCCCTGCGCGGCGCCCCCCCTTGCTGGTGGCTCACCCGCCCGCGCGGGCGGGGCCCTGCTGGGGCCGCGGGCGGCCCTTCCCTCAGACCTTCCCCGAGGCGGGGCCGGCGGGTGACGGGCACCCCGTGGGTGGCCTCGGCGGTGAGCTTCCCCCGGACGGCACCATTGGTGCCAGGAGGGTATATAAAGCCCCGCGCTGCGGCTGCCTTTAGGTCAGGGCGAGATGCCCAGCGTGCACCGCGCCGCATGCTAATGAGGGCACGCCCCTTTCCCGGCGAGCGGGGGGCTCGCAGTGCCGTGGGGCGCTGCCGGCTGCTGGGCACCGCCAGCGAGCCCTGTGGGGCCGGCACCCACCCGTGACCGGCTGTGGGGTATCGCTGCTCTCCTAAAACCCACAAAACCCACCAGGAGTGACACAAACCCAAGCACACCTGGCTCTGCCTCCGCCAGGGCCCCCTGCACCTCAGGTCTGCCTTACGGGGCAGAAGTGACCCGATGCTGGGATGGACCCCACACGTGTGTGGACCCCACAGGGGGCCCTGGGATGGGTGCTCGTAGGGCAGCCCTGCTGTGAGGTCCGTACCCCGCCTGCTTTGTGGCACTAAGCACTTTTTGCTGCCTTCCCCCCCCTTTTGGGTTGGTTTAAATGGGCTGAGCAGTAGGCAATGCTCACCTGGAGCCTTAAACATCCTACACCTTCTTGGGATTGTGTGTCATGGCCCTCAGGAAACCTCTTTTTTTGGGGGAGAAAAGTGATCTTGTGTAAGATGGCACAGGTGCAAATATCTGGTATTTCTGCAAGGCGGAGGTGCTAAAATAACGCGCTGTGCTTGCAGCGGCAGGCAGGGAGCAGGCAGCACTGGGGGCAAGCAAGCTGCGGGCAGCCTGAGCGGAGGAGAAGTGAGGGTGGTGGTGGAGGGGGAATGAATGGCAGGTCTCTTCCCTGCCGAGGGATGAGGGTGGCAAGCAGTTTCTGCCTGAGCAGACACGGAGACTCCTGCGTGTTGGCAGAGAAACAGAATGAAATTTGAAATGTCAGGGGAAATATTTTTAGAAAGAAGTTTTATGGTCTTGAGCTCGCTCCTCGGGTTTTTAGTTTCAAACTCCTTTCTTGATACCCCTGGGGTTGTAAGGAGGCAGGCAGCGAGGTGTTATTGAGGCAGGTGAGGCAGCTCAGCCACACGTGGGGAGGGGCAGTGGGAATTTGCTCACTTGCTTCTAGCTTGGTGTGCTGTTTGGTCTCAGTAGCACGGGGGAATGGAGATCAGGAGTCATGAAAAAGTTCAGAGGGTGAATCTGCATTGTCTGGTGTGTGTGAACCCTGTGTCAGGTTTCAGTCAAAGGGCTTAAAAAACGTCGAGGCTGTGGCTGGTGTTGGTGGCTCCTTGCAGCAGGGAGGGCTGGGCTCTGGGTGAGAAGTGATTTCCCATTAGTGTCTTGCTGTGGAAATGTAGAGGCAGGCCAGCTGTCTGCTTGGGCTAGGAGGCTGGGAGAGATTTTCTTGTGTGCTGCTTTGGGTGCTTCAGAGGTAGCGAGAACATCTCTGTGCTGGGGACAAAGCCCTGTGGCCTGCAGGACCATGCTGCTCAGCTCAGCAAGGCTGGAGACAGAGGATCCATTTGTCCCATGTTGTGCACTTAGGGGTGCACCGCAGTGATTCTCTGAGGTGCTAGGCCAGCCTTTGAGAAGAAATAGGGGATTCCCCAGGGCTTGCAGCTACACTAAATATCCTGGGGAATCGGGGCATCTGATTGTCTACAGAGGGGCACCTCAACTGGGAAGTTTGCCTGTGAGTTGCTTGCTTATGGCCTCCTGATGAACTTGAGGTAAACTGGGACTAAGGCTCTCTTTTTCTTCCCCATCCTCTCCTAGGAGCCCTGGAAATGCATTAACCTGACGCTAAGTGTTACTCTGACTGATAGCAGCAATTAGGGCCTGTAATCTGAGATCGGGTGTTTGCTACGTGCAGTGCTGTAATTGCTGCCTGGGGGAGCTCCCGTTAAATGCCCTGAGCTGGGATGCTCTGGGAGTGCTGGGATGCTCCTCGATGCCACTGGCTTGCAGAGGGAGGTGTGTGTGTGCCAGGCTCTGAGGATGCAGGGCTCTGTCGCTGGCTGCTTCCCCTCAGCCTTGCTGTGTCTCCACACTGGCTGCCTGCTTAGGAAGGCCCTTGGGGACAAAAAGAGGGCAGCTGAAGATGTCTTTCATTCAGGCCGTGCTCAGAAATGGATCCACATCTCTGTCATTGCCATAGGAGCTGTCCAGAGGAATTGTTTCCTGACAGAATTGTGCTGCACAGCGTGGCAGTAGGTGTGCGCACAACACTGCTAGAGGGACGAGGAGGGCTGGTGATGTCTCCCGCTACTGATTTACAGACCCAAAGGTCTTTAAATTTCTCAGTGAAAATGGCTGGAAGCTGAACCAGGCTGCAAATGCTTTCTGCTGGCATTAAGGTGACTGGCTGCATGGTTCCAGCCACGACTTGGGTATTCAGGAGGTAACAGTGCAGCCGGGGGGTGCTGGAAACCCGTCAGCAGCCTGCGATGGGGTGAAAGAGCTCTCAAACGGGTCACTGGCATACGGAGTTCCTTGAAGGTTAGTGAGGGCACATACTCTCTGTGCCTGTGACAGGTGAGTATGGATGGACTGCTTTTGGGGCAGCTCCAGTTCCCACTGAGCTGGAGCTAGCTGTGCCCAAAACACTGATTTATTTAGGAATTAGGCTGGTGAGATGTTCCTTCCTCGTTTTCCCCGCTGCACAGAGGAGGCACCGCGGTGCCCAGCTTGTGCTTCTGGCATCTTCTGCCCAGCTGCTTTTAGTCTCACGTGTGTCCCGCTGGGTATAGCAAGGCCACAGTCATTTAGAACTGTTATTTATTAAAAGAAGTGCTGGGTGGTGACCCTGTCTCTGTCCCTTCAGCTCCTGGTGACATCTGTGATGCAGCTGGTCTTAAGAGGTCACTCATTTTCCCCCACTTAATGATCTGCTGTAGAAAGCTTGCTTTCATTGCTTGCTCGGATGTCAATGGGACATGAATATTAATGAAACCTCGGTTGTCCTGTGGTGCTGGCTGTCACGGCCGCAGAGGGCTCGTTTGGAGCTGCTGGGCAGTGCGGGGAACTCCGTGATGGAGCTATAATAAAGTGTTCATGAACTCTGCTCCAAGGTGCTGCTCAGGACTTTGAACTTGCGGGCTCCTGGCACAGCGCAATGAGGTGGCTTGGCTGCTTCTCCAGGCTCTTGCGTAGCAGTGTGAACATTAACAGGAAGGGGACTCACTGGGACACTGCTGATACTGCTGGTAGAGGAGAGCTTGTTGTTGCAACTTCAGGTGGCAAATGTGTTGGTTAGTGAAAGTCAACGTCCTCCAGGGCCCTGAGATGGGAGCAGGGGAGGGCAGACACGACACAACATCTATTGCAATGGCTTCTTTTTGCTGGGATCGCCTCAAGGAATGAGATGACTGCCTGATGTCTGTGACGTGCACGAGGCAGGAACATAATTTTGAGTCTGGGAAATGGGATTTTGCTGTGTTACTGAGGGAAAGTCCCTTCCAACATCTGTTACCCTACGTGGAAAAGTTGGATGCCAACTGAGATTTCATAGATAAAATAGTTTTTGTTTTGTTTTGTTTTTAATTAAGTATTTTACATACTAATCTGGCAAATGTCATATAGGCATTTCACTGTGCCTTTCAACAGTGCTTATTTAATATATGCCTTGAATAGCTGCAAAATTGCTTGTCAAAAGTCTACCTTGGAGAGATGACCCCAAATCAAGGTCTCTTGCTCTGAACTCTTATGGGTCTCCATACTGAGAGCCCAGGGTCAAGCTGCTTGGCCTAGGTGGCTGGTAACTCTTATTTTCTTATCTGTGGAAGAGCTTCAACCTGCTGCAGTCCTGGAGAAAGGAGACCACGGGGAGCAAAGCAGCACTTGCTTGCCCTGCTTTCAGGTAGAGCAATCTTATTCCTCTGTTGGCTGGGTTGTTCCCTGCCCACAGTGATCAGGGGAACCCCTCTGCAGGGGTTTTTGGCAGATCAGGGCCTTGGGATCTTGCTGGAATCTTGTCACAGTAATGGACATCCACCTTCAACACCTTCACATGCCTGCACCTGTAGAAATTTCCCTTTAGTTGACCAGGTCTGTGCACCATGCTACACAGAGGGATTGTTCCAAACTCCTCTGATCTAAAGGAGCATCACCTTCCCTTCTGTGTCCTGTCAGGTGTGGCACAGCTGTGCTCATTTATGTTTAAAAACGGTGCGTGTTGGCCACCAAGCTGTGGCTGCTGCAGGCTGTCATGTCCTAACAGCACAGAAAGCCTTTGGTACCCAAATATGCACGCATTCACTGTGAAATGAGGGACATTCACTATGGTAGGAAGCCCAATGGGTTGCCTTGGGGAGAACTGCAAGATGGTTTCATACCTGCTCATCTTTGCTCAGAAACACTGGAGATACCCAGCCCTCTAATGAGGGCAGGAAAGACTGACCTACAAAATCCTCTGTGAGCCTGTGTCCATGCACCAGCGTTTCCATGGAGTATAATCCATGTGAGTAGGGAGCAGGAGGGCCTCCTGCACCTGCAGGACCTGAGGGACCTATGCCACTGCTCTTGGAGATCTTAAGTACTGAATATCATCTTGAGGCAGTAAATTATCTTCACAGAGGGAGAAAAAAAGGCCAAAAAAGTTTCGTAGAAGCCTTTGACAGTGTAGGGTAAAAGCATCACCTTTCTTGACATGTTTGTCATGCGAGGAGATTGTATCTGGTGGTAAGATGAAGAGAAGTTGCATGCTGTCTGGTGTTAATTACAAAGGGAAAAACACATGAAAATCAAGCGAAATTGAATCCCACTGCATTTGATATTCCCAGAGTTGAAGGCCTCAGTGCATCTCATTAGTTTAAAACCCCCTGATGGAGAGAACTCGGCTTCGAACAGGAAATTGATATGACATTGAAACCTGGGAGAGGATTAGCCGCCCGCCTGTGAACTTGTCCAAAGGAGTTTAACATGTAAATGTTCCAACAGAGCAGCTCCCTGTGAGAAGGCATGCCAGTTAATTAAGGCCCCCGGGACTGCATGGTTGCAATGAGGGAGGGATGAGGTCTGTGCATGCGGAAAGACCTGCTGCTGTTTGCTCTCTGTGGTAAAAACACTCCGTGGGTTATACAGACAGACCCGGAGCTTTGTGTCTGAGGGCTCTCCCGGTGGAAGAGATGCTTTGATGTAGCTCTCAGACGACTTTGTGGGCGCTGGGTTAGGATTGTGCCCAGCAGGATGTGGTGTTCAGTGACTTCTGGGGCTAACGTGGTGGCCCTTTTGAAGGAGGTATCTGCAGGGGGTGTGTGATGGGGAGCAGAACCTAGATGTTGCCTACAGGTTACTTGGGGACTGGCTTTTGTGCCAAAGACACTGATTCAATTTCTGGACTTCTCAGAGATGCTGAGGGCCTAGAGGTCTGCGAATCTGATGTCTGTGTGCCGAAACATCCCATTGCTGTGACCCACCATCATTGCTCTGAAGGTATGAAAGCTGCAACTGCACCAAAGCAACGTCCTCACTACTTGCAGAAAGCTTAAGCTCTTTTTTCATTGCTTGAGCTGATGAGAGAGATTTGCCAGGGAATGAAGACCATCAGATACGCCACACTTCTCAATTTATGCCTGTGATCAATCTGCTTTGGGCCCTGCTGGGTTTTCCCTTCTGATGCAGTGTTTTGTAACTGCTGTGTGTGGAGAGAGAGCCATTTCCCATTTTCTCTTGTGATCACCAGCCGTGCTGCGTGCAGTCTTAAGGCAAGGTGCTAATGGTGAAGAATCCAAGGCTCAGTGGCACACCAGGCTTTTCAGTGGCATTTTGCTCTTTTTGAAAACAAAATGTGTTCCTGGGCTGACTGCAACCTGGGCCAGGTACCATTTGGAGGCCATACCAACATCTTTGCGCTTCTCTTGTGTTTGGAGGGCAATTTTGAGTTGAAACATTGCTGTCACCCAGGCAGGAGTTCTGGAAAGAGGGCTGGTGGTGATGTGGGCTCTGAAAACCTGCGGGAATCTGGCTGTCAGCACGATGCCTCTCTTGGACAGAGCCCCCTGCCCAAGGGGCCAGGGGCTGCCAACCTGTGCACCCCTCCAGCACGGGCCTGCTCAGGGGTTTATAAACCCATGCTGCTGGAAGCTAGAGAAGTGTACTGGGAGAAGACCTCCATGTTCCACCTTCTGTTAAGCTCCTTCCATCAGCACCATGCTTGGCTGCTGTTGGAGGTGGGATGCTGAATTAGAGGGACCTGTGGTCTCTTGGCTCACGGCTGTGGTGAATAGCCAGAGGGGTGGGTGGCCATAGCAGCTGCCCAAAGGAAGACCCTCCTTTTGGGAGGCTGTGATCACAAGAGCCAGTTTGGTTCTTACTGAAGGCCTGTTCCTGCTTGAGGGACTTCTGATAACCACGCATGCCTGTGCAGGGCAGGGAATTAAACAGTAAGTAGGATTAATAAAAGCATATCAAAATATGTAAACATATGTATCTCATCTCTTTGATAATGAAGGAGCGGTTAATAAGTATTTGCAATCAACGTTCCTACGTGAAAGCGTTCTCTGAAAGCAGCTCTGAGACTCTCAAGCAACCCATTTATTTCCATCACTTTAACAGCCTGTTTCCTCGAGGCAGTTGAAATGACTTGCCTGAAGAGCTATCTCCCCATCTTGCCTCCTCCCCACCTAGACAGCCTCCATTTTCTAGGCCTCAGCTTGGCCTCTGGCTCCCGGCCATGTTCTGAGGTGCTGGGACAGATCCCGAGCCTTGTGTTGGCTGGGCTCCTGCTCTGCTGGGGTGTCAGCAGGGCAGGTGGGCGGCTGGGGGTGATGGTGAGAACCTGGATCATAATTACTCATGGGGACATCCCTACCCAAAAGGCAGCACGGGCAGGGAGTCGGGAGCTGCCTCGATGCATGGCCTGGGGGCATGTCCCTTGGGAACAGGCGCACTGGTCGGAAGAGCTCTCGTTGTGGCAGTTTTTGAGCAGGGCTCCTCTTTTGCCATCTTGCTGAAGCAGCTCCTCCTGCTCAAGTGTCCTGAGGACTTGTAGGACACTTTTTCTCAGTCACCCAGTTGCTAATGCCTGTGCCTGTTTCTTTCAGTGCCTTGATGATCTGTCATATACATCCTGGTTCTTCTCTGGGGGGAGGGAGAGGTGCAGGTCCCCGACTGCTTCCAGGACACGTGGCCAGCACATAGGTATGGATGGCCTGGCTAAGGTACGACAGGTGATGGGCGAAAGATTCAATTTCCAGGGCTCTTCCCCACAGACTTCTCATGCCGGTTTTGGTGCTCTCTGTGCTGCTGCTTTGCATTCCCCTAAGGCCACAGGAGCCCCTCAGCTTGTGGTGTTCCCCTGGTTCCTGCGGTTGTTCCCCATCCGTTTCTCTGAGGATATGTTTGGGCTCTGCTTTGTGGGATAACTGATGGGACTGTCAGGCCTGTTGTCCCAACAACCCGAGAAGATAAATGGTCCAACACGTGCAGCAGCCTTCGCCGGTCCTGCAGGCCCAGAAGGAACCAGCGCCGTGACAGATGGGCTGACGAGCAGCGCTGACACAACTGGGGCAGCATCAATGTCAGAGGGTGAGAACTGCATCCCTCTCCCTTCCTCTTGGCACCCCAGCGCCTCTGGGCCAGACGGCCGCCACTTATCAGCACCTCCTCGCGTTATTGATGTAAGCTGGCAGCATGAGAGCCTCATCTAGGAGGAAGACACTAGTCATGGTCCTAACGTTTCTCCGTGGAGTTACCATCTGTCCTCTCCTCGGATGCTGCTGCCAGGGCGGTGTGGGAACATATCCGATAGTGTCAGTTACGTTTCTGGTTGGACTCTGCTCTGCTCCCTTCTCAGCATACTGTGGCGCTCCTTTTCCTCCAAAAAAAAAAAAGCGAGCTTCATATATCTGCACATGTATATGCGTATTTTTAGAGAATTCTAACTTTGTGCTCTGCGGCTTGGCACCTCTGCCCGTGCTCTACCTCGTGCAGCCTCAGCACTGCTTGCTTCTCCTCTCTGTGACATGGGACAGGTTAGTTGTTCCTGCCTGGGGCCCTGGAGCCACTGCAGGTGGTGCAGGGTAAGGTCTCTGAGCATGCTCCAGGCTCAAAGCACCTGCCCCAGGCAAAGCCATGTCACAAACTGCTCCGGGAGACAGTTGTGGTGGTGTCTGTGGCCCACCAGGCCTACGTCACCTGTGAGCCTTCTTGCAGGGAGAAAGACACGAGGGGTTCTGGTGACCTGTAATGATAAATGTTGATGGGAGAGGTGGGGAAAGGAGGCAAAGCAATGGATTGGACCATACAAAATGGCTGCTTTGCATGAGTGATGGGGTCGCTGTATGAGAAATGCTTGCCCAAACTGGTGTGGCTAAAGCAGCCTGTCAGTGTCTCTTTCTTCTCTCCTCAGTCACCCCAGGAGCCCTCCTTGGGTAGCTGTTACACAAAGCTGGTGGCCATCACACAGGGAGCTCCCAAAGAGCAGAAGCTTTGTGTGTCTAAGTTTTACAAAATAGCCATGGTCTGGGGGTTTTGGGAGGTAAGAATCTTGGTTTTGTATGGAAAAACGTGAAAAAAAATACACGTGACTGTGTGAATTTGTGATGCTGGCTGCTTTGTGGAGGGCTGGCAGAGAAAATGCAATTCACTTCCTATGGAGCTTGCTCAAAAGCCATTTGCACAAAGCAGTCTTGGAGACCGTTCACACCAACGCATTAATGCAAGTGTGATTTGTTCTCTAGCACAGCAGCCTTTGGGGTCCGGCTGTACTCATTAAAAGGACCTTGTTGTTCCTCCTAGTGAGGAGCAAACCCCTCAGGAATCTGTGTGAGATCCCAGACTGGCTCTTTGGGATCCCATTCCTGAGCTGTCCGTGTGCCACCACGTGCCCACCACCTGTCCTGCTGATGAGCACGTAATGCTGGCAGTGCTGGTGCCACAGCAGCCTGCTGCTCGCCTTGGGGCATATGGAGTGGCTGGGCGGGGAGGAGGGATGCTTGCAAAATGCCACGGCTAAAGCTGTTTGTTGGGGATTGTGCTAGTGTGACCACATGACTTTCTCCTTTTGTGAATGGGTGAGGAAAATTTGGCAAGACTGCTGCAAATGAATCTTTTGAGCGTCCTGGAGCTGTGCGCCTCGAGCCACGAGCCAGCTTTACTGTGAAAAATCCATTAGCCATGAGCAAAACTGCTTCTGGGCTCAGCATTCAGTACCTGTTACGGGCTGAATTAGTCCTTAATTTCTGTCCCTGACAGTTAAAATGACTCAGACGTTTTTTTCGTGAGACTGGGTATTGCTTCTGACTACATACCCTGTAGCCATGGCTCTACTGCCTATTAAATTGGTCTCAGAAACCCAGTGACCGTCTTGTCTGCAGGTCAGGGTAGGCTGGTGCTGTCACCTGCATGTTGCTACGTGGCTAGAAGAGCTGCTTTGCTATAGGAAAGCAAATGCCGAGACACTTTTTAGGACTCGATGGCTGCAGGTTTAACAAGATCAATACCACCTCTGCAAAAGATTACATGGTATACTAGGCAGCAAATAGACCACTTCTGCTGGATTTGGAAGCCATTTATAGAGTCTATTAGGGATGCTAAGGTAGAAGGGATGTATCCGGAGTGAATTGCAGAGATGCAGTAACTCACTCCCACGTTAAGGGTTTTGCAGTCTATTAAATAATAGAACTAAAGGCAAAATAAATGAGAATTTCTGTAAGAAGCTTTACCTGCAGCCTCAGCAGCAGCAATGGCAGAGCTGGGCTGTTGCAGCCGTCTGGCTCCTGCTGCTCCCTCTAGAAGGGCTAAAAACCTCCTACGGCCAAGTGAGTGGCCTGATTCTGCTCGAAGGCTGAACCTCCACCCTTACAGAAAGAACAGGGAAGAAAAGCACTGCCCAGGAGACAAGAAGGTGGCACCTACAAGCCGCCTGACACAGCAGGGAAGAGCCAGACAAGGAGTAAGACCGGGGCCAGTTTGGATGGAGGTCCTTGCTGCTCCCACCCAGCAACTTGTTGGCTCTCATACCCCATGGATGGTAGGTCAGAGCGTGTCCCCTGCTGTGAAGTGTCCCCTTTCCCCTGCTCTGCCCCTCATCCCACACAGTGTGCTCTGTAGCTGGTGTTGATGCTGGCCCGTGGTGGGTAGGCTGGAGCTGGGGATTGCTGCTGGGAGCAGCCTCTCCGTGCCCAGGCTGCTCTGTCGGCTGTGTTTGAGCTGCCCTTGTGCTGCCATCACCTCCTGTGGTGTGCCCTCAGAATAATTAACTCTAATAACACATGAGCAATAGCCTGCCTGGTCACCCTGCCCGCACAGCAGGGCTCTTGGCTCCTGTCATTTCTCCCATGCTCTGTCCAGTCTCATTTGAAACATCTCGCAGGATGAATTACAGTGCTCTGAGGGAATCTGCAAAATAGGATCACAGGCCAATTGAATCCATCTGCAAAGTATGGGAGCACGATATATCACCCTGCAGATGGATTTTTATTTTTTTTCCCCTCCCTCCTTTATTTTAAAAGACTCTCAGACTGAGGAAGAACAACAAATGCTTAGGAAACAAGCTCTGTGGTGTAATTTGGGAAGTAGCTGGGTCAGGCCGTGCTGACTGGAGGTGTGATGCAGAAGGGGAGGTGATGCTGAGGATGTACGTGGGCAGCAGCAAGGCAGAGATCCACGCTGTGGCATTGCCCAGCCTGGTCCCTCCCAAAGCAGGACGATATTCTGGGATCATGGCATGGGGTGAAGTGCCTGTGTGCAGGGAGAGACATGAGCTGAAAACATTTACCAGCAGTGGGAGGCTTTAGGGACCAAAAGCTGTCCCAGGCTGGTCAGGAGCTTCACTAGGAGGCACGCAGTGCCACGGGGAGGTGCTGCGATGCGTGCAGAGGACTCGGGTACATAAGCCCAGTGTGCTGACCCCACAGGGTCGGGGGGCAGCTACTTTTGGGATGTTGATGTGGCCAAGCCTGCTCCCCTTAGCTCCCCAGCCTGGCGCAGGTGGGCTGCTGTGGAAGGAGCATAACCCCCTGCCCTTTGGGTGGCTGGAGGTTGGCCTCGGCCTGTTCCCAAACCTCCTTTCTCCTAGGGCTGGGATGCTCCAGTCATTGCCCGAGGGGGAAGGGAAATGAGTTAAACCCATCTTCAGACACGTTTGTATTGATTCTGTCACTTTCTTGCTGCTTGCTGACAGGTGATGGATGGCTCATAATGCGACCGGCACAGTACATTACGTTTCCCATCCAGGGACTCCTAAATCATTTCAAATTTTCAAATTCCCTAATCAATATTTTATCAGTAGCAGAAGAAAGCGGAACGGGCCCATTTCTCAAGAGGCAGAGGAGTGAGTGTGTGTGTATGCGTGCCTGCACATATATTTTGTATAGGCAAGTGAGTTTTTGTATTTATAATAGCAACTAAAGCACTGCTAGTACAACAATTATAATACCTGCAACCATAAAAATAAATACAGAAGTAGGACCAGGAGTGATGCTTACGTTTCGGTGACTACAGGATGAAGCAAATGAAGGACTCGCGTTTCTGATGTGAGCACGTAGGGTTCATGCAGGTGGGGCCTGAGCTGATCTCAGCCAGTCGGTCCAGCCTTGGGCGGGGTGCAGGAGGGCTGGGGTCAGATGGGAACGTGCCTAGGATCTAGCAGGGAGGAAACGTGGTGTGCAGCCTCCTGCCCTGCAGTGGGGCTCAGGTCTGTCACTTGCTGTGGAAGCAGTGGCAGGGCAGTGTCCCCTCAGGGCCTGCCTGGGTTTGGTTTCCTGCTGCCGCGGCGTGCAGCTCCTGGTGGGCACTGGGTGGTCCTGGGCACACAACATGGGCTCTTCTGCTGGCACTGGCTGTTGCAGTAGGGTTTGCTCCAGGCACTTTGGGATGGAGGGAGGCTACAGAAAGAAGTACCGATGCTTTTTGGAGGAGGTGGGGAGGGCTCTGCGATGTTCATCCCCGCTCTGCAGCAGCTAGTTCTGCTCTGAGGCTCAGGCTCACAGACTCGGCGTGTCCTCTACTCCGGGCTACCTTCAGCAGAAGGTCCCAGCTCCTGTCCAGCGTCTGGCTTCCTGCCTGGCTTTGGAGTGCAGGAGCTCAGGTGAGAATGGAGCTAGTTGCTGCTTCCCCTGCAAGATGATCCCATGAAGCAGGCAGAGCAGGAGCGTGCCTGCCCACCCCATGGGTCCTGTCCTGTGCCAGTGGTCTCACACGCCCACTCTCCACATCCCCTGGCCTCTTCTGTTCAACAGCCTCTCTCTGTTGAACTGTTCTTAGACTGCTTTTTTATTCCCTGGCTGGATTTTTTTTTTTTTTTTCAAGTAAAAGATTTATTCTTGAGATGTTCCCACCACCGACGCCCCTGAAGAGAGCCTCCGAACAGCACAGATGTGAGGCTAAACATAACCCTCCTTGTTACTGTCACCTCTCCTCAGCGTCTGCTTGGGTGCCCTGGTGTTGTCCTCGCTTCTGAGCGCTGTTTCACAGCTCGCTCGTGGCTTGCCGCGGGAGCAGGCGGCGCAGCGTGGCACGGCACTCGCAAAACTGCTGCTGATGTCCTGGCTCTGTCCCAGGCTGTGTAGGGACACCAGCCCTTTTGGCCTGCAGGTAGGTGAGGTGTGCTGCTGTCCCCTCTCTGTCATCACACGCAGAGAGCTGCTGCTCCATTTGGCAGGGAGGGGAGGGCCTGTGGGTTGTGCTCTCAGAGCTGCTCCCATCCCCAGAGGCACCAGCCCTGCTTGGGGATTGCAGTGAGGTGTGTGGGAATAACCCACCTCCCTCTCCTCAAAGCCTGGGCTGATCCAGGAGGGCAGGAATCCCGAGGAAGGGCTCCTGTCAACGTGCAGGGAGGTTGCTCCAGCCCAGCAGAGCCCATGAGCGTTCATCCTCTGGAAGGTAAATGGCTCCTCCTTCATGCCCAGCGGTGTGCCTGAGGCAGGATGTAAAAGATGCCTTTTTCCTGAAGAAGAAAGACGGGTGTCGTTTAATGGTCTGGTGGCCACTCAGGGTTGGATGTGGAAGGACTGCAGTAAAATGGGGCTCATCCAGCCATGTGCTGCGCTGGACAGCATGCATCTGAGTCTGGGAGCAGAGACAAGTACCAAGCTGCTTCCCGGAGAGATGTTTGTCAGGTACCTATCGCCAGCCTCTCCTCAAAGCAAACTTGGTCACCCAGACAACCTGCTGCCTTCTCTTTAATATGCACTGGCATGAGTTGTCTTTCTCCTGGCTCTCTTTGACGTTAACCTCTGCTTGTTCTGGGGCTTTTTGAGGACAGGCCGTGTGTTTCACTGCCTGTGGGGCGAGAGGCAGATGCAGACCTTGGTGCTTCACGCTGGCACCCTCGCCAGGCACACCTGAGAGCCTGTCAATACTTGATCTTGACAACTACTGCACTCGGCTGATAAATTCAGTCCTTCATCAGAAGAGGTGAAGCCCATTGTGCGTGGATGGCCCTAAACACTGTCTGCCGGGGTGAGAGATGTTCTGAGAAGGTCTGTACCGCAGAGGAAAGACCCGTACAGCCTGCAGAAGTTGCTGTGGTTCTGTACTTTGGTTCTTGTCCTCATGGTTGCTGCGGGAAGGAGGTGAGAAGCTGGGGACTCTGCAGGCAGTACTGCGAGGGGCAGCTTGAGCAGGAGGGGATGGGGTCAGCTGGCTCCCCAAAGGACAGTGCTTACCCCCGATTTGTTCTTGGGACAAGGAATATGTCTAACCCCGAAGCTCCGGGACACAGGTCCACACGGCACCCTGCATGCTTTAAAACATCCTTGGATGGGGGCTGGAGGAAATCTCAGGCTGGGAGAGGGATTTACATCCCTCAGGATAAAACCTGGTGGCAAGAAGGAGATCTCAGCTTTGCTGGCTGGCTGCCTAGGTTGGCAGCAGGGCCAGGCGATCTCGGCCCTGGCACAGGGGGACAGAGCTGCTCATGGTGCTGCCTCCGCTCTGAGGACGGAGCTCTCTGCATCTGAGCTAGCCCCGTTCTTTGCTATGCCACATTGACCGGAGGGGAGTCCCTCTGCTCATTTTGTCTTTGTTCAGAGTGGTCTGGGGAGGTCGGATTTGCCTGCTTTGTCCGGGTTTAAGCTAGACGCTGATAAGCAAATAGCTGTTTTTCCCTGCCAGCCACTTCTGCCAAGCCAGAAATAGCCTGCCTGAGTTAGCTCACCATAGCAGCATTTCTCATTCAAAAGTTAATAAGCTTTGAAATTGGATTTTAATCAACTAATCTTTGATCCTAGGCACTAGAGCTCCATTAGGAGGGTCCAGTAAACCAAGTTTCATCTTTCTCTCTCGTGGTGTCTTTTTTTTTTGCCCCAGTTTTGCAAATAAAAGGCTGGGAGATGTTTTACCATATGAGGACTGGTGTGTTGTAGGATTTCTGTTGCCCCTGCTCTTGTGATCTGATCCATCCCGTAGATGAATGGAAAAGCTCATCTCTGGCAGACATCTGCTTTCTCAAGGTTGTTTGACAACTCCTTTTGGGGAAAGTGCCAGAGCTCTTTGAATCCAGCCCTGTGCTAGAAACCAGATGAGGTGGGACAAGGAATGGGAGATCTGCAGTGGCCCTAGCCACATCCCTGCTATTCCCAGCATCAAAATAGGGAGCCATGAATCCCATGTCCAACAGAATTGCAGAATAGCTGATGTTGGAGGGACCTCTAGGGATCATTTAGACCAACCTGCCTGCGCAAAGCAGGGTCAGATGGAGCTGCAGCACTTGAGTATCTCCAGGGAAGCAGACTTGGAGAACCTCCAAGGGTGGACGCCTCCCTGGCAACCTGGTCAGCTGTTTCATTGCCCTTATGGTAAAGAAGGTTGTGTGTTTAAACAGAATTTCTGTATTTCAGTTCATGCCTGTTACCACCAAGAGGACCCTGGCTCCCTCATCTTTGCTCCTCCTTCTTGGTGCACGGGGTTGTGCCTGCCCACACATGGGGCTTTGTCTTCCCCATAAACCTGCTGAGGTTCTCCAGCCTGTCGAGGTCCCCCTGAATGGCAGTGCAGCCATCTGGGCTGCTGACCACTTCTCCCTGCTTTGTCTCATTCACAAACTCGCAGGCAGTGCACTGTCCTGTCATCTGAGTCACTGATGAAGGTCATTAAGGGACCTTTTGTCCCCTCTTTGTGGATTTTGGCAGGCAGCAAAGGCCGTTATAGCTAGACTTTCAGGGTTATGTAGTTGCACTTCCACCGAGGGGATGGATTTGGTTCAGATCTCTCCGAGTTGTTATTCAGACTCCCCATAAATCTGAGCAAACACTCCTGTCTTGGTTTACCCTCTGAAGACTTCTCTCTTGCTCCGATGGAGTAGAGCCTGATTTTATTTTTTCAAGCTATATTTAGGTTCTGGTGCACAGGCACCCGTCTCATGCAGAAGTACTAGCTTAGTGAGCTCTCCAAGGACCAAACACAGCTCCTGTGCCGTTCAGGGCTAGGGCTCTGCTTGCTCTAATGAGCATCTCAGCCCCTGGGCTGCAGGGGGATGCTGCGAAAGACCCGCAGCGGGCTTGCCGGAGGTGGTCTGGGTTTGATGGCACGCTGGCAGGGCGAGCCAGGTGTGTGAGCAGTCCCTGCCTGTGCCTGAGCTCTGTTCTCCAGTACTTTTGTTAGCTGTCACTTAGGGTGCCGTGCTTCCCTTGCCCAGGGCTGTGAACATCTGACCAGACATTTGTCTCCTTTCCTATAAGGAAGGAGGAGGGAAGGAGTGTAGCAGTCCTTCCAAACACACTTTAGAGGGTAGAATGTCTCTATCCAATATAAAGCTGCCCCGGTGGCTGGCTTTTACTATTTCCAACACTTTCCAGGGATGTTGAGCCCCATGCTGGAACTTGGCAGGAATGTGAACTGCCTGATGCTGGCTTTAGGGGGCTGGCAGGCACCCTGGGGTAAGCTGGTGTGCTGCACAGGGCCTGGGGTGAGCCCGCTTCACCCAGAGGGGTGCTGCCAGCCAGCCCATCTGCACGAGGAATTAAAAGTGACGTTAATCAAGCAAGCCCCAGGCCAGTGCAGTCGGCAGGGCTGATCCTATGAGGGTAAGGAAAGGGATGCCCGTCCCTTCTTGTGTTAGCAGCGATCTTTCTCTTGTGGCATTTGGTGGCTGATTACTTTGCAAGGCTTTTTGGAGAGCAGTAGCCCAATGCCATAACAGAACGTTGTTTTAACCTGCCTGGGGCTGTCTGGTGTGGTGCTTTAGGGCCTGGGCTCTGTGTCTCCCAGTGTGTGTCCAACTTTCTTGTCCCCATCAGTGATGGCTGAGCATGGAGCCAGGTTTCCAAAATCAGTTTTGGAAACTATTCCACATGCTGTGGGAATTTTCTTTTTGGGTCAAAAGCAGACGTAGCTTGAACTACCTGGGACGGTTTGCCACAGAGTGCCTCTTCCTATCCCTTCCTCTACATCCTCCAGGCACTCCGGATTTTTCCTCCTTGTGCTACCAGCCACTGGAAGGACTGGAACCACTGAAGATGCCCCTTGCTGGATGTGTGTGTACATTGAAGAGACTCTGGCTATGGGGAAGGCTGTGGGAGCTGGGATGTGAGACATGAGTTCAGAACATGGGAGACACGGTTTTGAGTCCTTGCTCTACTTGATTCAGAGCAAACAGCTTTTTCTCCCCCCTCACAGGCTAGGGAATCTCTGACCTGATCTGTGCTGTCATTCCCCTAACCTTCCTCACCAAACTTTACCGATATATCTCCCTGAGAAAGGTTGCCAGTATTGAAATAGCATTTTAACTGTCTTTTTCATGGTTGTGTTGTATTGTGACAGGTTTGGAAATGATTATGGGAACTGGTAGGAGGATGCTATAGAAATGCTGTATGCTGTGCGTGCACGGGCCCGGGCAGGGGGAGAAGGATGGAAAGCTGTTGTAAAGCCATTGCTCCAAGGGGAGAGGAGAGCGTTTGCCTGGAGCTATTCCCACGGGCTGGTGCTCAGTGCTCTGACAGACGTCCGTCTGTCCTCTGCTGCAGTGAGGGGTGGGCTTCAGGGCTCCTTCTGTGGTGAACCACTGCAAAGACTTGATTGCACTTGGAATATTAGAGCAGGGGCCCGCCAGGGACAGGCAGCGTTGTCCTTTCCAGATTCTGTACGGTTCTTTTTAACGAGGGCAGAACTTGTCTGTAAGCTGATGGACAAGGATCTGCCTGTGCAGGGGTGTCAGTCCCCAGCTCTTCCTTGCAGCAGCACCCAGGGCTGATGTGGACCCGACAAACCCAGCCGCTGGCCCAGCCCAGCCAGAGTGTGGCCGTGTGCTAGCACAGTCCTGTTGCTCTCACTGATGTTACCCTTGTGTGGAAACTGCACTCAAACCACTTACATCTGCGGATTGCTCAGGATCCAGGTGAGCTTCAGAGTTTTCTCGTCTGCCTTCTTCCCATCCCTGCACAGAGTGTGGGGCTCGTCCCTGCTGAAGGACGCAAACAGCCTTGTCAGAAGGAAATTGTCTGCAGGTGACAGTCCCCAGGGATTGCTTTGCAAAGACCTGCCAGAGCTGCGGGGGCCACAGAATTGCTTAAGTT
The DNA here is from genome assembly GCF_964211825.1 of Aythya ferina. Taxonomy (NCBI): domain Eukaryota; kingdom Metazoa; phylum Chordata; class Aves; order Anseriformes; family Anatidae; genus Aythya; species Aythya ferina. The sequence goes on from NC_140304.1 coordinate 13,345,050, forward strand.
CCAACACGGAGCTCGTCAGTGCCAAATCCCATTTGCATCGCTGTGAAAAATGGTAAAATCATCGTTAGGTGTTCACTAAAATACTCTAAATTTTGCAGAACACGAGGCATGAGTCAGGCATTGAAACCAGCATCCAGAGGAGGGAGGGAGTGGGGGGAGACGACAGGAGTGCTTATGAAATATTTTGTTTCACTGGCAAGAGGACAAGAAATAATTGGGCCCTAAATCAAGGAAATGGGAGAAAAGGAACAGCAAATCAAGGGAAATGGTGGAAAATTAGGTCTTAGAGTAGAGAAATGTGTACACATGATCACCTGGTGGTTCTGGCAAAGATATATGTCTATAAATCTCCTCCTTTAACCTGTTCCCTGCTGCTTTAAGGGGAGTAGTGTCAGATGTGCTGCTCCTATCCACCTTTTCCAGGGTTTGGCCTCAGCCTGCATGGTGCTGAGTGGCCTGAGCCTCTTCCAGAGCTGGCGTGAGTGCTCCAAGGGTGCCTGCACAGCCTGGAGACCCCTCACCCCATCATGCAGACCCACCCTGTGCACGGGGAGGGCAGCAGAGGCTGTCCCCCTAGGTTTGCAGCGTGTCTGTGTGAACACCTTGGCTGTCCCGGGGTGGGAACACGGGATGTCCTTGCAGGCTCTTCCAGCCGCAAACCTGCAATTCTGCTGTTAAACAATCCCCTTTATGCCCCTCTCCATAAAGTCCCTGGCTTGTCTTTCTTACAAAAATAACGACATGTAAAAATAAAGCTTTCTGTGTTTGCTTTCCCCCGGCCCTCCCTCCCGCCGCACAGCGCTCATTAACTCCCCGAACGCTCGAGTCAGACGCGGCCCCCGGTTAAAAACAGCATCCGCCCTCGTGCCTCGCCTGTTTCCCGGGAGCTGGCAGCCAGACAATAACACCGATGGGATCGTCTTCATCAGAACATGTCAGCCCCTCTGCAAAATTTAAGTAACTTGAACTTGGAGGCTGAAAAAGATTTAAAAAAAAAAAAAAATGCTCGCAAAAGAAGTGGAGAGATCAGAGGAGAGTGGCCACTGGAGAAGCCTCCTCCATCAGGGCAGGGGATTTGGGGCAGGTAGGGGCCTCTGCTCCTGGGATCACAGGTGCTGTGGGTTATGTTGCTGCCTTTATTTTTTTATTATTATTTTTATTTATTTTTTTCCTTCCTGGAATAGCTGACCCTGCCTTTCTGAGTGGCTCTGATATCTGGAGGCAAAAGTACTCTGCGAGAGAGGGGTGTTAAATTATTCTGCTAAAAACAAAAGTCTCGGCTGAGCATTGTTCTAAAATAGCCGGCCTCGGCCACGTGACTGCGTGTGGCTTGAAGAGCTCTATTAGGCAGATGAAAATGTTGTCTCCTGCCTCAATATTTAAGCAGCGTGGGAGTTTCCAGAGGTGTCTAACAGGAAGGCTGTCCCAGCCAATCCTTTTCCCTGATGTCATTTGGCCGTGAGCCCACCTGAGCGGGGAGCTCGTGTCTGCGTGGTGGTAAGGGCACAACCCATCCAGCGAGGAAGGACTGTGAGCTTCATTTGGGGTGATGGTGGTGATCCCCAATTCCTGCTGCTATTCTGAAGGAATGGGGGAGAGGACCCCCTGCAGGGGCTGCGTGCCCCCGTGGTGTCCCCAGCAGGGAGGAGCGGCTGGCACCAGCCGCTTGGGTGAGGGAGGAGAAGTGCCCTGAGCTGCCTGGAGGAAACTCCTTCACCCCGTTAGGTGTGACACGGCCCTGGAGCTCAGAGTGGTTAATGCTATTGTGGATCTCTTTTCAAGGTCTGTCCATCGGGCTTTTATAGTTATCAGAGCTCCAGAGATGGCAATGGAGCTAATACCCGTGCCGGCAGCCGATGAGAGCAGCAGCAGCCGAGTCCATTAAGCACAAGTTCAGGTCCCGGCTAGCATGCTGTGTCGTGACCGTCCCTGGCTGAAGATGTGTCCAGGAGATGTCAGGCAAAGCTTGTCGTCTTCAGTTAGTTTCCTGCCTTTTTAAACGTGGAAGGTGCTGGAAGATGCTGCAGTTTGGGGTGTGTGCAGGCACAGCAGCGTTGCTTTTCCATAAGAGCGTGCTGTTATGCTGCTACAGCCTCTGCTTGTTTGCTTGCTGTTGTTGTGACTGTATTTTTTTCTCCCCCCTACTTCATCTCTAACATAAAAAGTTATTTAGCCTGGAAGTGTGCGGGAGCTCATTGTGCAGAGAGCTGCAGCACAAAGGGTTCCAGAAACAATCTCGTTTGCTCTCACCAGCGCAAACCGTGCGGGCAGATGATTCAGGAACACAACATCTGCGAGTCTGAAAAGGAGTTCTGCTCTGCCGGGCTGCAGCTTCGGGCGAGAGGATGGGGGATCCTGCTGGTGGTGGCGAGACCACTTCCCTGCATCGCAGCCCAGCCCCGGGGCTGTGCAAGCGGTGCTTGGGTTTGCAGTGGGGTCTGCAGGGTTTGGGCGAGCGGAGTTTCCCCTGGGCAACCCCGACAGGAGCCCTGGCTGTCGGGAGCAGAGCCATCTCCCTGCTCTCGTCGGCACTTGCTGGCCCTCCAGATGAGGCACTCTTTACAATGCCTCGGGGTTTGGGTGGGCTCTTTGTCACTCCTTGGGTGCCGTTTGGATACAGCACTGCACCAAGTGGGAGAGGAGGAGGCGTTCCAGAAAATGGCAGGGACAAGCAGCTTTAAAAAAAGCCTATTTTCAGAGTGCTGTTTCTCTTAACCTTTAGCGTCTCTGCTTTGCTTCCCTTCAAAGCCTCCTGCTTTGATTTCCCGTTCACAGTTGTCATTCTGGCAGCCCCTGGAAGAAAGGAGAAGCGTACGAGGGTTAAAGAACAGCTGCGGGAACATAATTAATGCTTTGCAACATTTCTGAAGGCCTTTAGCACCTTGCCGTGACCCAGCCTGTAACATCTGTGCGTTGGCAGCAGCCAAGCTGTAAAACTTCCCCCCTCCAAGTCCTGCACAAAGCAACTGTCGCCTGCCCGAGGCGTGCAATCAGGGCAAAAAACAACAAATCAGTGGAGGAGGCAGGCTGCCGCGCAGATGGCAGGTCCTTCGGCGCTGGGATTGGCAGTGGGAAGGGGCTTCCAGCTGCTGGTCCTCGTAGTTGTCCAAGGGGGAGGTGGGAAAGCTCTGCTTTTGTAGGGATTTGGTGGTAGAAATGGGACATGTTGCTCCAAATCTGGGAGTAACAGCAGCCCTCCCGCTTGCTTTTACCCGCTGAAGGGCTCTGGGCAGAAGGCAGTGCCCGAGCCCTGCCCGGAGCTGTCGGGTGGCTGCAAGCTGTCACGGACCCCGAGGGATGCTGTGTGCATCCCGTTTGGATCGCGATCTACCAAGGTCTGTCTTTCACGGTACTTTTCCTGTTACATGGCTAAAGGGCACCTTCAGGGCTTGTCACCCTCCTTTTTACGGAAGCCACAACTCAGTATAAAGAAGACATAGAAGTGGCTCCGGTTCTCGAGAGCTCCAGCTGGAGTTTGCCTTTCAGTCCCAGCACACAAGTCACAGCTGGCGCCACCCTGGTGACCAAAGGGAAGATGAACGAAAACACTTTCTGTTTTTAAGGATTAACCTCTCCTGCCATATGTCCATTTTCCTCCCTGTTTCGCTGCGGCCAGCCCCGCCAAGCTCCCAACCTTCAAAGCCCATCAAATGCAGCTGGAGGGGAGCGAGCCTGCCAAGGGGAGGTGTTTGTCCTTTGCTCGTTCTGGATTTCTGAGAGGCCTGTGACTGCACTGAATGCCAAGCAGCCCTGACCTTCACCTGACTGGGGCTCCCAGCTGCTGCCGTGTTGTTACAGCATCTCTGCCTGATACGGATTCAGCTTGGCTCCTCGGACCTAGGTATTTTATCTGACAAATGGGCCTCATTTCTGATTCTAGCCTCCGTTTGATGGGCCAGACTGTCTGCTACCTGGGAGAGGTTCATAGATCTGCAAGGCCGGAAGGAAGCATTACATTCCTCTCCTTTGCCTCCTATTAAGAATGTGCCAGAGACACTAATCCAGCATTTGAATTTCAGCCAGGTAGCTGGAAGGGCCTGTGGCTCAGCACCCTGCTCTGATGGACTATCCAGCACTGCTGCTCTTCACGCCTTCCTCTGCTGCTCTCGCCTTGGGCAGGAGGGAGGTGTCACGGGAGAGAGGAGCTTTCTTGAAAGAAATCTCTTTCTTCACAAGTCAGATGAGGATGGCTTTCTGCATGCCGATGAAATTTCTCCCCTTCAGAAGAAAATGTGGTTGGTTTTGCAATTGGCTCCCTCCCGGTAATGAAAGCGAGGGGTTACTTCGGTGACAGCAGCAGGGGAATTAGGGCTTGCGCTCTGAGTGACAGCGTTTCGGTACATCGCAGACACCTTTGTGTAAGCAATGCATCAGCCACATGTCCACATAGGCTAGCTGCCCCCCACAAGCTGTACGGCTTTCCTCCACCCCGGGCACCTTTGGGGCCGATCTGTGGTTTTGCAGTGAGGTGTGTGTGACTCCACACCTGCTGCCATGCACTTACCCTCCTCTGTGGAGAGGATTACTGGCTCGTTGGGATGCAGCTTGGCTCTGCTTTCATTTCTGGTGCTGTATTATTTTTCCTTTGGTTGGCATTTGCAGGTAGGCATTTTTATTATTATTATTATTTTTTTTTTCTGATGGTAGTACATTAGGGTCATAATTTATGACCAGCTCCTCTTGCTGGATGCTATGCAGTCACTTCCTTGTCTCACCCTACAGACAGTATATTTAAGAGGACTGGAGGAAGCTATGCAGCGTTATTTTAGTCTGGGAGTTGCAGCTGCAGTAGAAATTGCCTTGCACTGATGTTCAGTCCAGTCTCAGGCGTGTCCAAACCACGCTGGTTGGAAAATAGCAGGTTGCTGCAGGCTGCATGATGGTGAGAAGAGAGCATAACCATGGAGGAAGGGAAGCTGAAGGTTGGCCTGGAGCATGGGGAAAACCTTTAGGCCCTGCAGCCATGCCAGAAATGAATGGGAGAGGAGGGCCAGGAGTGTCACCACCACTGGATACATCACCTAGGACCCTGAGAGCAGTTTATCCAGAAGCAACCTCCTCTAGAAGCAAGCACAAGCCCAAGGAGTGCCAGAGCTCCCCAGTCATCCCAGCAAGAAAGGGTCTGGAATGGGGAAAGAGAAGGGATGCAGGAGGGAACAGGGCAGTGGATTAATAAATTATGCACAGCAGATTGCCACGGCTCCTTTTCTTGGTCTTATCCCCCTCAACTCCAACACAGTGATTTTAAAAAGAAAACAAGCGCCAAGATTATATGCGGAACATACACAAACCCCCGAGCGTTCTGCAAGGAAACTGCTTTTTTCTCCCAGGAATATTCTTTCTCCCTGTGCAAACGCATATGTTCTGGGCAAATTCCATTACGGATATTTTGTGGCGAAGGTCCTGAAATATCACCGTCTGAAGGAGAGCCTATTTCATATTTGAACCAGAATTTCTTCTCGTATGGACAAAACAACGCCACGTTTCCAGCCAATTCTCCTGAAGCAAGGAAGCATTACATTCCTCTCCTTTGCCTCCTATTAGCAGGGTTTCCAGAGGCTCTGCAGCTCCCACTGACGTGAGCAGGGCAGAGCAACTCTGAAAATTAGATGTGAGAGCTCTCCGAAGAGCGCAGCCCTCTGTTTGCTTTGCTGCTCTTCCAGGGCACAGTGCGAGGCCCCAGACACGAGACCCAGCATGTTTGCTATGTGTGGTGGTGCTTCAGGGCTTCCCATCTGTTTTATAGCCCTCTGCGGTGGGATTCTCAAACCAGCAGTTCACTGGTTGATGGGATGATGGGGACCTGACCTGGGCACTCGTGCTTTTGGGTGGTGGTCGTCTCCTTGGATTGCTAGGCATAAATCTCCCCGGCGTTACAGGCGGAGGTGAATACATCAGCGAGGCCCCAGCCATGGAGTCAGAGCAAGCATCAGGGGGATTGCTTGGGTGCTTGCTTGTGGTCCCAGTGCTGTGGCAGGGTGCAAAGGACCAGTTAATCAAGCTGGAGGACTGAGGTGCCCCCTGGCTGTTCTGCAGTTGTCACCTGGCAGTCAGACAAGCGCTGCTCCGACAGCCCCACATGGATGCACACGGACGGGGTTGTTGGCGGTGGATTAAACAGCAGAGCCTCATTCTCTGATCTGTGCCCCTACAAACTGGGACCGAGTCCTCAAAATCACCGTTTACCTACGTGTGGCAGGAGGGAAAACCAGGGTTGTCGAGTAAAATGGAACAGACCAGTCAAGTAATTTAATTCTTAAATCTTGTCTCCCTCAGGCTAATCTCCAAGCCGCTCTTTGCTCAGGTCAACTGCTTTTAATTAGCAAGCTTCATTGATCAGGGCAGGAGTGGGAGCTGGTGGGTTGCTGTCCAGATCTTTTTAATTTAGAGGCTTTTCTCTCTTGCTGGAGGGATGGTGATACCCAGAGAGGGACCTGGCAGGAAGACCCCGGAATTGTTTGAAGGAGGCTGACCTGCTGCTGCCTTTACCGCATCTCTGCTGGCAGTGTCAGGCATTGGCTAATTGTCAGGTGGGGAAAGGGGAATAAAAAAAAAGATAATTCTGAAAGCAGGCTGTGGTGACACTGGGAGTTACTACGTGCCTGTGTGTGTTATTGCTGTAAGGCTGCTGCACACCCCAGGGAAAGGGGAGACCCCCAGCTCCGGGAGCTGCTCTTCTCCTCTCTGCCCAGTGGCACGGGGGAACCTTTGGGACGGGGTGGACGATGCCTGTTCCCTGCCTTGTAGAGGGGCTGCTGCAGCCTGGCAGGCTCCTACCATGGCTTGTCAGCCTCTTGCAGTGGCTCTCTCCGAGGTGGTACCACGGAGGATGGTGCTCACCATGCGAACGTGCCTTCGGGCAAGGGAGGTGGGAGTGCTCGTTGGCTTCTCTGGCTGCTGCTTCCTTAGGAAACAAAGTTAAAACAGTTCGACAGCTAAAAAAAGGCACCTCCCGAAGGAGGACACTTCATTACTCCTTCTTCCTATAAATGGAAACAGCTATGAACCTGATAGCAGTCCTTTTTCACCAGAGGTGGCTGGACCCCAGGCTGGATGTGGGACACGAACCTCCAGAAAAGGTGGAACATGAGGACATGGGTGCACCAGCACCTCCCTTCTCTGCTGGGTTCGCTCCTGGTTCGTCTGCCCCACAGCCCAGGAAACATCCTACATTTGGGATGAGCCTCCAGGGGGTTGTGTGATGACTGTAGGTGGGAATCTCGGGGCCGTGCTGCGTGGTTGCTGGGTCATTGCTTGGTCTGCCTCTCCTGCAATTTGCAGTTAAAGAAAATCCATCTGAGTAACACGTTTCCTGGTTTATGTATTTGATCAGCTAAGCTATGAAAATTCTGAAATGAAGTTCTCTCAGGTAAATCAAACAGAAAGGAAGTGGCTTTGTATCAAACTATTGAATTAATAGAATTATCGTATTGATTAAATCATCAAATTAGCCTGCAGCTCCTCTATCTGCTTTACGTTGTCGTTTGGGAAGGCAGCCGCCTTGTTGAGCTCACAGTCCCTGAAGCATCGATCTCGATGCCAGCTGCTCCCTTTGTATTCCAGGCAGAGAGCTGGGCCTCGCGAAGGCTGCAGCCATCTCTGGCTGAATCTCGCACAGAGAGCAGGGCTCCGGTGCCCATTACAGCTGTCAGCCAAAATTATATCCATTTGGGTAAGAGGTGATCTCTCACACATCCCCTCCAATGTGAATCACTGAGCCTGAGCTGGCATTACGCAGCCTGTTACACTCCAAATTACGGAAGGAAAACGTCGGTGAGTCACGGCTTCTTGGGGTTAAGCGTGCCCCAGGAGCACGCTCGCCTCTCTTGCGGGCAAAGGGCTGCAGCACCAGCTGCCTTCGGAGCTGGGAGGTGCTCCTGAAATGTCTTCTGCAATACATCAGGTGGCTCTTTCTTTGTGACAGGCTTCCCCTTCTTGCATCTTGAGAGGGAGGCGTGTGAGGGAATAGGTGTCATTAATAAATGCTAACATGGGAGGACTTGGGGAAACCTCAGTGGACTGAGATTTATGTGGAGCGGCCGAGGCATGGCTCTGCTGCAAGTAATTGCAACCAATGGCTTCAGTTGCTCAGCTGCTTCACGTCTCGGACTTGTTAGCTGGCCTGTCAGCTGTGAGACCCTGCCGGCTGGCTGCTTTTTGGTTGCTGGCCAAAACAGGGAGAGGAACCAGCTACATGGGAAAGGTGGCAGCGCCTAAGGTGGAGCCAGGCTGCTGCAATGGCAGCGAGAGTGGAGGCACTGGTTTGTAAAAGGGGTCAAACTGTAATGTCTGATTTTCAGTGAGTCCATCAGAAGCACGGATGTTGCCCTGTGATCCTTCATCTCTCCCCAAGTGACCATCCTTGAGTGTTCATCCTCCCCATGCTCGCCTCCATTTCTGCTCCCACTGCTCTGCAGCTTTGGGGTAGGGAGTATTTTCCATCCTAAAAAATGAAGCCGTAAAACGTTGGCTTGGCTTTAGAGCAGGGTCAGAGTAATACAGATCTTTAACCAGATGGCCAGACAAGAGCTGGGTGTGATCATTCAGAGACATTGTGATCAGTGAGTCCATGTCCGTTGACCCTGCAGGACTCCCAGCTTGAAAACATTAAGAACTTGTCACAATTTGGTGCTAAAATTGTCATCGAACCCCCAACGAGTTTTCTCCTCTATAGGCAGATTGCTGTCTCTGCAAGCAGATGTTTAGCTTGTTTTTAGGCTTTGGAGCAATGCTGAGCGTGTGTAGGAATTGAGCAAAAGGTTGAGGCTTTTGGGAACATCCCTATTTTGGGCTCAGCCTGGCTCACAGGTCCTGCAGCCACCTCCCCTGCTGGCTCGTGGCTGATAAGCGATGTAATTTCATCCTTCTTCCAGCTGACAACAGTGAAGACTGACTCATCCCCAGCACTGCTATTTGAGTGTGAGTTTAGCCTCCCATTGTACTGTAAAAAGAGCAAAAAAAAAAAAAAAGCAGGACCAGTTCACGAAGAGGGCTGTATTGTTCCTTGCAGCCTTGGCTTGCTGTCTGTGGCTCGGACGCTAACAGGATCACCAGCCTCTCTGAAAACTCCCTCCCGGTGTGCCTCAGTGGGGGAGAAGCAATAAAACAAGAGGCATGATCTGGGCTTGGCTTTCTGCTGTGCTCAAACTTTTCTATGGTCCCTCCTTCTTCAGGAAACAGTCGGTCTGCAGGTGAGGCGTGAAATGCTTCCACTGAACAAATTGAAAGAGACTGCCTCAGCAGGGGAGGGATTTGAATAACCTTGTGCTTATATCACTTTTTGGGGGGAGGTTTTCAGACTTCCTTGGATGCAGATTTCCCAGGGGTGATGCTTTTCGCCCTGCATGTAATTTTTTTTTATTTGTGTGTGTGTGTGTGTGTGTGTTGGCAAGCTGCCCTTCATGCTGCGTGTTGCTTGAGATGAAAAGCCGGAGCGGAGCACGTTCTTAACACTTAGGAAAGCAGCTGCATCGTCAGATTCACCTTGAAGTGCTGGCAAACAGCTCGCAGGGGCCAGCACCCTCGTTACCCTGCCTTGTCAGCGCCACAATCTGCATAGGGGAGGGAGGCCACGGCCTCCCTTGCCGGTGGAGGAAGCCGCAGGAGGAGGCCGAGAGGGCTGAAGACACAAAGGAAGAATGGTTTGGCCCTGGCCTCAAATTTGGGAAGTCCTGAGGCTGAGATTGCACCCTGTGCTCATGTCCCCTCTGAGCAGCACCATTTCTCTGGGTTCCCTCCTGGAGAGCTGTCAAGGTCCTGCTGGTGGCAGCCCCCAGCTGGTGGGACCTTGCTGTTGTCCGCAAGGATTTGCCTTCCCCTGTTGTTGTTGTGCTGTGCTGGTGCCTCCCTGGGCCCCTCACCATGGGGAGATACCTTCATGTGGAGTGCCTAATGTCTAGAGACAAGTGGATGGCGATGGCTGAAGGGACAGCTGCTTGAAAATGTGTGCACGTCAGGGACTGTCAGAGCATCCGTGACCTGTGTAGCTGGCATTAGGGTCAAACTTTCTGGCTGTGCGCCAGCAAAGCGCTGACGGGTTGTTTATGCAAGCACCTGCAGGGTGAGGGAGACCTTTCTGCTGGAGGTCTCCGCGGCAGGAGCGCGGAGCTCTGCGGGTGCTGGGAGCAGTTGCTGCGGTCTGCCCGGTGCCAGCACCCCAATTTATAGCCCTGATGGTGCTGCTTGGCCGTGCCACAGCCTGTGGGACCTCGCAGCGCGGAGCAGCTCCCCTCCTCCTCCAGTGCCTCACTCAGCGCCGACTGCGGGTTTGCATAAGGTCAGATTCCTCTTCCTCCTCGTGCCCGCTCACAGCGTGCCTGCACGGCATGCCTCTGACAGGCCGATCCGCCCCGAGGAGACCTGTCTGTCCCCTACCTGCCTCCACTGCTCGTATCCCCAGCTCAAGGTAGGAGAGAGGGCAGCGCTCTGAGCATGGGGCTGCGTTGGCGCTCGATGCCGCAGCGCCGTGCAGGAGCCACGGGCAGGACTGTCCCCGTGTGCCACCTCCAGAGGACACCATGGAGCTTCTCTCCCCTCCCTCACCTGTATCCTCCTGCCCAAAAGCAGACGCTCCAGCCCCGCATTCACATTCAGTGCCGGCGCTGGCACCCCTTGCCCTATCGATTCCCCCCGCTGTCGGGTGTTCACGAGCTGCCTGCTGCATGTGGTGCAGGCTCGGGACTGCCTCAGCCCTGCAGCTTCTCCCTTGTCTCTCTCCTCCCAGCCTCCCCTCGAGCTGCACACCTGCCCGGCCAGCGCCATGGCCCTTTGTCCTGCAGAGGATGCTGAGGCTGGGCTGCTATTTTTTCTGCAGAACTAGGGCCTCTGCTTAGCTCAGCTGTAATTTAATCAAGCGGTACAAAGGATTTAGTGCACCTTGCTGATGGAAATTGCCTTGGGCTGGACAAAAGAAATATGCATGCCTTCCCCTTCCTCTTCTCCTGCAACAGCTTAGTCTGTGTTTGTGTTTTGTTGTGTGTTTTTTTTTTTTTTTTCCCCCTTCCCCTCCCTGCTCCATGACATGTAACTCGGAGGTAGTTTGCATCTCACTATCTGCCTCAAAGCGTTACGAGGCTTCTTCCCTAGCAATGACGAATTCAGCGTATAAAGCCCACAGCCATGATTTCCCTCAGGGTCCCTTGTAATAATAATTTCTGTAAATAAAGGCTGGAATCAGGATCTCTGTTGTAATAGGATTTTGTTTGTGCAAGGGCTGGGAGCCGCGTCCCCCCGGCACTGCCCTGTAATAGGATTTGGGGCTGTATGGCAGCGCTGCTCGTGGGCTGGGGGGTGGATCTTCCAGGGCATCAGCAGGAAAACCCTGCGGGGTGGGGCAGAGGGATGCAGCTTTGGGGAGCAGGCCATGAACATAGAGCTGACGGGCACCTTCACTTGTGTTTGACATCTCTGACTCTTGAATTTCTGCAGGGGTTGCAGGCTGCAGGGCTCTCTGCAAAGACCTGGCGGCCCGAGAGCCTTCTGTACCCCTTCAGGGGACAAAGCCAGTGTGCCTGGGAGTAGAGGGAAGAGCCGGGGAGGATGGGGGCTGCTGCTGTAGCTGAACTGATCTGCAGATAGAGATGCTGCAATCTCTTAGTCTCTGGACTATGCTGGTGACCCGCACCCAAAGCAGCCGCCTCGCTGCTAAGCTCATGTCTGCAAAGTGCTTACAGCCACCGAGAGAGAAATTCGGCAGCCTCCTGGATGCAGGGTGCAAGGAGACGGTGCGCTTAATTACAGCTGCCTGGGAGAGAAGCGGGTGAGGGAGGCATGTGTGATCGCAAGCCTTTGGGGCTGCTAACATTTTCTTCTCACCTGTTCTCGCAGCACGAAGCACACGGGTGTTGGGGGAAGCACACGTGTGTTTGCACCTTCACGTCGCTACCCCTGCTGGCTGCAAGAAGCCTTCCTCTGCTGGGGCACGGGTGGCAGTGGGGGCTTTTTGTGGAGGGTGGGATGTGCTGGAAGCAATGGGGGTTTTGGTTTGCTGGCTGCTGGAGCACTGCAGAGCATTGTAGCCACAGCCTCCCGTACAGCGGTGGGTGAAGGCAGCATGTTTTGAACACATACTCCTCGAACACGTTGGTAAATGGAGATTTCTGGTCTCACGTTGGCTGTGTCTCGTCCCAAAAGGCTTGCAGCCTGGATTGGTCCTGCACCCTGATAAAAGTAGGCTCAGCACCACCTGGAAACATGGAGAGGAGCCCTGCAATTTCAGCTGATACAGCAGTGTGAGGCTTCTCCCCAAGCAAGGGTGATGGCAAAGGGCTGGTGCAGTTTTTAGGGTGGGCTGAGCGGGCCCTGGCAGCAGTGAGCTGTGTTCTCAAAAATAACCAGCTGCCAAAACCGTTTGTCACTGCTGCTTTCTGCAAGGTGTGCTGGCACCTCGCGTACCTCGACAGCATCGTGGGTAAGGCTCAAGTTAGCTCTGACAAAGCCTGCACACCATTCACAGTGTAATTAGCACCACAAGTCTAGCTAATTGCTGAGTTTTTTCCCCCCTTCTACCTCTCCCCCTCCTTTCCTCCAGCACAAAATTTCTCTAGTTATCTTGGGTTATCATCATGGTAGACAGCGTGCTAAGCCTGGATGCCCCTTCAGAGGGCTGGTGTCAGGAATAATTACTGCCATAGTAAGCTGATCAGCCTTTCATTATTAGCTGCTGTTGTTGTTACCCGACATTGATTAGTAATTTGTAGCTGCCAGTGCTTTCCCCTGCCCTCAAAGCTGCGTGTTTGCTGGAGCCTCGGCGCTGCTCTGCCAAGGACAAATGAGCATCTCTCCTCTTGCCCCCCCCCGCCATTTCCCTAGCTGCACTTTGTTTTTTAAACACGATGTTCCTTGCAGGGAGAGCGGCACCAGCCCCATCTGAATGCTGACTTTGCAGCTGAAAATCACCCAGGGTCCCAGTTGGCCACGATGATGGAAGACCCTGCGATGAGCCAACCGGTGGTGGGACGATATTTGTGATTTCAGATTGAGTGCTTCGCAGCGCTGCCCTGAAAGCCCCACCGTCCCCGGCCCTGCTGGGTAGAGGCAGCAGCAGAAGCAGAAACACCGCCGTAAATATTAACTGCAGGCTCCAGAGCCCTCCGGGGTGCTTGCAGGTGGCTGCTCACGTGCGTTCCTGTCTGGGCTGGTGAGCAGCGGCAAAGGGAGAGGTGGGTGGGAGGGGGGGAAAGGAGGAAACACAGCACAGGTCCTGTCCTGGTGTGAGATGTTCGGAGTTGTTTTAATAAAACCATTTAGTAACTTGAAATTGAAAATGCTGGGAAGAGGGGGAACTTCATAGCTAGGTTCTGGGCCGGCTGGGGGTCTGTGCTCTGCAAAGCCTCCCCGTTTTGTGATGCTGCTCCCCCTGCTCTCCCTGCGGCTGGGACTGTATCTTCTGTGTTTTGGCTGTTCCTTGCTCCGTGAGCTGCCTGCCGTCACTGGTTTGCCTGAGCTGCGAACCAGCTGTGCCTGGCAAAGGAGGGTCAGGGAGCAGCAGAAAGGCTTGCAGGTCCATGCTGTGGCTGGGAGGGGAGTTTGGGAAATGGATGTTGGAAGGCAAACGTCCTGCGATGTGCATCCCCTTGTGCCAGCGTGAGCCCTCCACCAGCCACCGGGTAGGGTCCGTTCCCGAGTGCCCTCCCAGGAGATGCCCCACGCACGAGCAGGTAATGGGGCTCTGCTCGGCTCTCCGCAGGGAGATAACGGGGTGCCCAGCAGCCTCCCCACTGGCTCCAGCGCTTTCCTCCAGCCCTGCTCCCCGGGGACATGGGCTCACTGAGGGCAAGCCCCACTGCAGCTGCGGGAAGGCGGCGTGTGCGGCCGTGCCAGTGTATGTAAATGCCTGTCTGACACAGCAGGTATAAATCATGCATGGGCAGCCAGAGACGGCAGGGAATGTGCCTCCTCAAACCCCCGTGCTGACTGGCGTCCTCGCTGTGCCAAGGGGGTGGCAAGGGGCAAAGCTTGATGTCACTTCTTGGCGCTCCACGAGGACGTTATTCAAAGAGACGCTGACCTCTCCTGGCACGCCGAGCACTGCCAGAGACCTCCAGCCCCGCGTCTGCGGCAAATCGAATGATGTGTTGTGGGAGAAGAGGGCTGGGACTCAGGCATCCATCACGAATCTCACCGCAGAGAGGGAGAAGAAGAAGCTACCAGGAAGCTTCCCCTCCATCGTCAGTCCTCAGAGGCGCCGGGGGCTTTCATCCCGGGGTGTCTTCTTACTCAGCCATTAGCAAGCACTAAGCGTGGCTCCGGGCACAAGAACAGTAATTGTTACCTGGTCTGGACCAGCCCTAATTAAGAACAAATAGTGGTTTCTCTATAAAACCCTTGCTTTTTTTTTTTTTTTTTAAATAGACTCTCGCCTTCCCCACTCAGGTGGTGGGTTGTTTTTTTTCCTACTCTTTAGCAGATTCACCAGTGTAAAAATGTGACATTATTGTGGGACACCCAACCAGACTTTCTTTCTGATCAATGCATTCAGAGGATTTTATTATCTTTTCTTTTCCTCCCCAGACAGCTCAAGCTCCAAGGTAGCTCAGGTAGAAAGCTGCAAACTGCAGAAATTAATCTTTGCTGACAAAGGCTTCCCTACTAAGCGCTGATCTGGATTTGGGGATGTGCCTGAAGTTGCAGACTGTGTGAGCAGGGTGCTTCCCAGGTGAGCTTGAAAAGGTGCAGATTGCACCACGATGTGCACTGCCACATACAGAGAGGTTGGTGCAAGGTGTGTGCCCACCGTGGGGCACTGAACGTACCAGGGGAAGACACCGTGAGCAGCCCAAAGGGGGCATTTGTCTGCTGCCTGAATCATGCTCCTTTCTGGCAGGCCTGACCCTCTCTGCTGATCAGGGATCCCAACCACTGCTGTTGCTTCTAGGCCCTGCTGCACCACGGAGGGCAAAGAAACAGCATCCAGGAGCTGCGGCTCTTTAAAATGGCAAGTTGAGAGGTCTTGCTGGGAGGAATTACTTATTTTGGTTTCTTATTTTCTTTCTGGGAAGTTGGTCACTGTGGTGATCAAGACCGAGTATCAGCTTGATGAGCCATGCTCCGCAAAAAGTCTGACAGAAATTGCCTAGATCCTTAAGACTGTCCTTGAGAGCCCCGAGCAGCACAAAAATCATAGTTTGGCTGCAGAATTGCCTAAAGCTGGATATTTACTGACTTAACCTGGCAGCAAAGTGCTCAGAGCACCCACCACCAGCATGGGTGCTGAGTTCCCAAGTATCACAACACAGCTCTGAGGTTGAGACCCCTTCTCCAGGACCATGCAGGAGCTGGGCAGGAGGGGGCTGTGGTACTCAGGGAGCCACCCAGATGGCCGTGTGAGAGGTGACTCGTGCTAATGAGCAATTAGTGTCCAAGCTGCAGCTGGTGCTGCTCAAGGAGTGATTTAGCAGTTGCTGGGCCGCCACTTGAGTGGCTGCTGCTGGGGGTGCCTGCTAAGTGTTAAATGGGAAGTGTGGGGGGGTGGTTGCTGGCCCCTTGTCCTGGTGGCATAGGGAAGGGTGTAGAATTGCTACTGGGCTTTCTATTGCTCAGCTCCTGGACCGCTGGCTTTAGCTCTGATGAAAAAGAGCCCTCAGAAAGGATGAGCGTGGCCGGATAACCCCTGACTGAAGGTACAGAGAAGCTGAGTGTGAGTGTGGAGGGCTGCGTGTGGCTGAGACCTTTGCAGTGTACGTAACTAGGCTGAGCTCTGCTGTTTGAGAAGTTGTGTGTTAGGAAGCTGAGATATCAGTCTGTGACATGTTGACAGGTTAGGCACGCTCCTTTACTGCCTCTGGGGGTTACTCTGGTTCCACAGCCTTAGAGCTGTGGGGAGGTGGCTTAGGTCTGCATTGTGCTCCACAAAATTATTGGGTTTTGGGGCTGAATTCTCCTGGCTTAAGCTTTCTGGCAGCTGCTAGTGAAGCACACCTGTCCTGTTGGACTGCACGGCATTTGTTGTCCTGCAGCTCTCCATAGGACCATATCTGCAGTTGCTTTTTGTCTGGTCAGCTGTGAAAGCCTGAGTCTCTCAGCTGGCATCTCCAAAAGCTGTCCTTTCCTCCTGCTCACTGGCTTTTTTTCTCATGGACTGATCTGTGATGGATTTATTTAGGTCTCCAGATCTTCTGTTCAGACCCATGTGGTTCCAGATATTGCCTCCAACCATTGGCTTGCAGCCCTGGAGGGTTGGGTGCAGGCCTGGCTTCCTCACTGGGGGGTAGAATTTTCTGACCCATTTTCCCCCCTTGCATGGCTGGGACCTGGGACCCTGCTCTTCCTTCTGAGCCTTACATAGAGCTGTGCAGAGAGCATCCCTGCTCTGGCTGAGCCTCCGTGTGTCCAAGTGCTCCCAAGCAAATAGCACAGCTGAGTATTGCAGTACCCTTTAAAATTCCTTACCTGGTATTGAAATTTTCCTGGAGTGTGACACATGCACCTTCATGCCCCTGGCCCTGCTAACACCTCTCTTCCATGCAGGAGCCTTGGGAGGGTGAAAATACCTACCAAGTTTCACCAGGCCCTTCCAGAAGCAAGGCAAGAGGGCCTCTAGATGGCAATGTTACTGTTCAGGAGGCCAGGAGCTGCTTTCAGGCAAGCTGTGCCATTCTTCTCCATGCCTAGCTTTGGGGAAGCTCTGAGATTTACTCGGAGCTGGAGTGGACAGCTTAACACCCTGCTGCCTCTTATCACTTCCTGAAAGTGGCTGGGATTTGTGACCTCAGGGGACCAGTGGTTTCAGCAGGCTGGACAATAGTTTTCTGGCTTTCCTTTCTTCCGCGTGATAAAGTTGGCTCTGGCTCGATCGCTCCGAGAGCTGCTGTCGGTCTGGGAGGTACCAGGTTTTTTGGAGTGATGCGGATGCCATGCTGTGACTGGGAGCTGCTGGCGAAGTGCTTGGCGTTCTTGACGTTCAGCTTGCTTCCCACGTGTGCTCGAGGAGGGCAGGCAGGGATGCTTGAGCAGGGCAGCTCCATTTGCTGCAGTCAGCCTGCCTGGAGGGGAGTGCGTGTGGAAACAGGGCCTTGCTGTTCAGCAGGAGAAAAGCTGGGAGGTTAGGGAAGGGAAATGTCACTGGAAACAGGACTGTAATTACTTCTTCACACTTAGAGCTGTCACTCGCTACTTCTTTCCTGCACCTTGCTCTGCTCAGCGCCTGAGTGATGGGATGCTGGGATAAATGCCCTCTGTCTTCCCCAGAGCTCCTGCTGTGATGCTGGATGGAGACCACAGCTCGGACGCTGTGCCCATGTTCATTATCTCTCCTGGGTGCCAGTGCAACAGGTACTTTCTTTGGCCATCACTGGCAAGGGAGGGAGGCTTGGAGGCCTACCAGAAATCTGCTGTCCCTCATTGGCCCCACAGACAGCATTAGATCAAGAAAAATCTGTCTTGCCCGTGCTACAAATCCTTCTTCAGGGCCCTCCAAAAGCAGGTCTGAGTGACAGGCTGCCTGAGGAGCCAGCTGCCACGTGCTTTTAACATCTCCCTGATGTCCTTGCAGCTCCCAGGGGTATTGAGCTCACTGGGCTTTTCCCGGCTGCACTTTTTCATGGGCTCAACCCACTTGCAGTCAAAAAGAGGAGAGGAAGATTCAGAGAGCTGGGGATGTCTTCCTGCCTCTGAGCGCTGTGAAATGCAGCATGTGTAGACTGGGATCCTGTAACCCTTCCCTCTATTGTCCTCCCAGGAGCTGGCAAGAAAATACAGCCCCCCTCTGAAGTCCCTAGCCAGGCAGGGTGGAAAGCAAGCACTGTATTCAACAAAGATCAGACAAGCAGTTCATCCATGTTACGGCTCCTCAAAGTTTTATGAATCCAATTATACCCTCATCTTGGGAGGACTCTTTCTGTTTTGTGGACCAGAAATAAAGGCTAGACCAAGATCTTGCTTGGACTTGTAGTCTGGCGTTGTGGTAACAGCTGTCCTGGGATCTGGGTCTTCCTTTCTGGCTTGCAGTCGTGGTTCTCAGCCTGGACTTCAGCTGTTAATGCCTCTGCCTTGAGCCTGCCCTTGTGTGCAAGTGTTTGCAATGTGGTCTAAAAGGGCTGCCTCCCTCAGGCTGAGGTGTTGGAATATTTACAGCCAGGGTGTCAGGGGCTGGGTGTAGATACAGGCAAATGAAGCAGCAGCTCCAGGGCTTGTGGTGGTGGTTGGAGGGCCTGGGAAACATCTTCCTGGCCTGTCTCTGCCAGCCCCAGCTCCTCACCTGGGCTGCTTGTGCTCTGCTCCCCCAGTGCTGCAGAGGAGTGTATCTGGCCCTGGGTGGGGGAATGATGCTGGGGTCGGGATGCAGGGCACAGTGCGACACCCATCCTGTCCCGGCTTCGCAGCAAGGGAAATCCTTCCTGCCTTCTGTGTTGTTCCCCCTGTGTACAACAGACTGTGATCCTCTCCTTGCCTTGCTGAATTAACACCAAAGGGGAGAGACTGGCTTCCCCCTGTGAGGATAACAGTCTCTGCGGGGCTGGTGTGCTCGCGCCAGGGCTCTCCAGTCCACCAAGGGCCCTTGAACCATAGCCTGAAACAAGCCCAGCAGCTGTGGGCTGGGCTTCCTCGCTGCCTCTCCAGGTATTCAAGGCTGTGCTAAGCTATCTCTTGTCTCCAGCCCACGCAGAGCTTTTTCAGCTAGTCCTGCACCTGCAGCACTGAAGATGGCTATAGTCATGCTGCAGTGGGCATGGACAATTGATTATAACTGGTCGTAGATTACCTGGAGCAATGCTATTAAATTTAATACAGTTCTCCACTGGCTCTTTGGGCACAGCCTTGGGTTGTGTAACTGACATCTTGTTGCAAAGCATTTTGGGGACATTGCTAGGGGCGTGAGGCAAAGAGATTCAGCTGCAAAGCGGGAGAAGAAGATGAGTTTCTGTTGAGATTTATTTCCTACCCAATAATTGCCCAGAAAAGCTGTGTAAACCTTCTCTGTTTGTGGAACAAATACTGCAAGAGTTACTGCTCTGACCTTTTTTTTTCTTTTCCACTGGACAATTGTCTGTGCCCTTGCTATTCAGAAGCCTTGATATGCTGCTGGCAGATTTATGCCTCGTTGAAACCCACCTCTTATTGCCTCTGAGTTGATTGGAAGAAAGGAAACTTGTTTGCTGAAAAATAAACCCACTGCCATGTGCCACGCATGCCAAGTCAGGGGGGAAGTTTAGGAGAGCAATTTGGAGCCCTGACCTCATTTCCTTGTCAGCTGCTTGTTTTATGTCACTGTGTCACCCAGGAAAGGTGAGTGACTGGCTCCAAGAGGGATTGCTGCTGGATTCAGGCAGGAGCAGGGCACCTGATGAGCAGCCTGGGCTGTGATGGAGTGAGTGAGGACACTGCCAGCTGTGGGCCTGATGCATCTCGAGGGAAAGGCAGTGTGAAAATCCTGCCCTGGCTTAACAAAAGCTTGTGGCAAATCCCCATGTGAGCACTCGCATTGATTTGGCAGCTGCTAAATTTGGGAATAAATCCACCTTCCTTGGCAGTGGTAGTAAATCAGATGAGGCATGTCCAGCAGGGTTTTGGAGTCCGATGCAAAATGCACTTAGTTTGTGTGTGGTTCAGGGTTGGCCCATGCTGAAGAGGAGTTGGCACTGATGCTCTCTGGAACAAACCTCAGTCAAAATCCTGTTTGTGGTGAGATCCCAGCAGCTTTAGTGTTTTTCAGAGGCCTTCGTTGCTCCGTGAGCCTCTGGTGGTGATAAGTGTCCCTCTTACCTCTGTATCAATGCAGACCTGATAAGCCAACAGGGCTTCACAGTAGCCAAAGAGCCTGGAAAGGCTGTACCAAAGGCCACTTAGAGTCATTGATCCTTCCCTTGGATGCTGCACAAGAGCAGATGCTACAAGCAAAACCAACCTGGGCTCCTTATCCGCGACGAGCCACTGCTTGGAGCCTGCGCCCACCTCCGCCCGCGCTGCCAGGGAGCAGCCCTGTCCAAGCAGAGCTGGTTCTGCCTGTAAGTTTTATTCCTGGCAGTTTGGGATCTCTGGTAACTGGTAAATGTCAGCCCTCATTAGGAAATGTATCTCGTGGGTGTGTTTCTCCTTGCGCACAAACCTGTTGGAGGCTGCTGATATTTCGCCGCGTGGCTGAGCAGGGAATCGGGCCCCGTGTGTGTGTGTGCATGCACTTCCTGCAGGTGACGGGAGAGAGGAGGGTGTGGGTTTTAATCCATGTGTGTGGGCAGCTCTGCTGATGCTGTTTGTCAGCTGGAATCCCAGCACAGGGCTCTGCAGCAACCGTCGCGGCTTCTTTTTTGCCTTCTGTCACATTTGGAGGGAGGGAAGATGTAGCTGAGTCTTGCAGTAGTAGGTCAAAACATACTGCAGCACTAAAGATCAGAGCAAAAGCTTTCTTGTACAAACACATGGTTTTATTCATCCTGTTATTTTCTTTATCAAATGCTTAGTTGCTTTCACAGAGGAGCTTTCAGCCCCAGGGAAGGTAAGCGTCTCACTGGAAGGGAAGCTGGCGTAGTGGTTAGAGTGGGTCATGGTTGGGGAAGGCAGGAGATCTGGGCTTTATTCCTGGCTTTGGAACTGCTCAATATCCCTGACCTCTCATCCTCCAGATCTCCGTCAAGACCTTAGGAGACGAAGAGCAGGAACTGTCGCTGTGTGTGTGTGCAGCACAGAGCGTGATGGCACCCCAGGGGCATCCCTGGCACAGTGAGGTGCTGGAGGTGACAGTTGTGCAGTGAACAAGGACTGCACACTGCACAAGTGTGGCTGCTGCTAGGTGGGGAGCAGGCTGGTTAGGGTACAACCTGGTTAGGGTGCTGGAGCAAGCTGGCTTAGCCAGACAAAGCTCTGTTCAGGATTCTTCAGTGCCCAGACGTGCAGACAGCTTATTTTTAAGGTCTCATTTGAAAGATGTCAGCTCCCCCTCCCTACTCTTCCCCAGGCAGCGAGAGCAGAAAACTAAATTTATCTGCATCGGGACAGAGAGAGCTGGAGTAAACCAGCCAGGCACTGCTCCAGATCTGCTGGGGAGAGCAAACAGCATGAGGCTGTCTGTCTGTCTGTCCATGGCTCGGGAGGTGCTCGGGGTGCTGTTGATGCTGCAGTGTCAGTGAGAACCACACTGTTTTTTCTGTCCTAGCCCCTGGGTTTCAGAATTTAGTAGACAGTTTGCCTGGTGGGGGTGATGTTTTATCTGCCTTGGCCCCTAGGGTGATCTTATTTAATGTGCGAGGCAAAGCAGTCCCTCTGCTTTGTGAGGGGAAGATAAGGAGCTGCACGCCTTGCCTTGCCTCTCAGGACCTCGGGAGTACCTGTTACTCTGGGACTTCTGAATATCCTGAGAGCAGTGCATAGCAGAGGGCTCGATATTTTCAGTTTAGCCTAGCTGTTTTCTGGCTCTGGCCCACAGCTCCCTGCTTTGGGGACATGGGGCAGGTGTGTTTGAATGGGTGCAAGCTATGCTAGCTGCTGTGTGCCTGAGTTGAAGAGGAGGCTCTTCAGTGCGAGCCCCTGCCTGGGAGATGTGCTGAGGCCGTGGGCAGGTGGGGATGGGATGGGATCTGTTTTTCCTTTTCACCTCCTCTTAAAACTGGAGCATCCATCTCTGTCAGGCTGCTGCTAATGAGTTAGTTAAACAGCGTCTCCTTACTGGAAGCTCTTTTCAGTCCAATTAAGATCTTGCAACATGTCAGTTGTGACAATAAAAGTGAATTAAGTCTCATTTCTCCTATTTTTATGATGTTTATTAGAAGATGGGGATGCTCATTTAGAGTATCTAATCGTGATTACTTATATGGCAGCGGTACCACGAAGGCTCAGGCTCGGGACCGCTGTGCCAGGTGCTGCAAGCATCTGCAGAAGGCAGCAGAGCCCATCCCAGGGGAAGGACTGACCACGCAGGAGAGGCATCCACGGCAGCTCAGGACTTGCTGCTGCCTGGAGTCACTGGGGCCAGCAGATTCCTGGGAATCCTCCTCCGTCACTCAGCAGAGGTTGCTCAGAGCAGCAGGATCTCTCCTCTGCCCGCTTGTCCTCGTTGCGATACCTCTGCCCGTGTTTGCTGGTCTCGGAACTGCCGGGGAGCATGTGCTGGGGGAGATGGATGGGCAGGCACGTCGCACGGCTCCATAAACCTCTTTTCCAGGGGAAACCAGAGTCAAAGTAAAAAATGAAAGCTTTAAGTCTGGAGTGCAGCTCGACAGGAAGGCTAAATTGTGGCAAGAGGCATATCTGACAGTCCTCTGGGTCCCTTCTGTTTTCGAGGGCCTCTATTCCTCACCCCTAGGCCTTTGTTTGCAGGCAAAGAGGAGAGTGCTTAATTCATCTCTCCTCTCAAGCTGCTCTGATTCAGTAGCTTGGCCAAGACGTAGAGCAAGCTCTGCCAGGGCCTTGGGCTGCTAGTCAGTGTGCTTTCTGACACTTCTAAAGGGGCAAAAGAGTAGTGGGGTTCTTTATTATTATTTTATTGCTGTGAGGAACCCAGGCAGGAGGATGCAATATAGGAGGCCTGTAGGAAGGGTCAGCTTGTTTTCAAGAGGAGATAGGTTTGTGCTTCGCAGAGCTGGTTAACTCCATCCTTAACTGATATGCTTAAAGACCGCACAACTAGGAGTGGAAATCCAAGAATATGGAGGCCCAGGGACTGAGAAGCAGGCTAGGAAGGAGAAAGCTGTGTGTCAAGCTGCTGATTGTCCCCTTGGGTCTGTCCTATGGATGCGGTTCTGCTTCCTCCCACCCTGCACTGCACGAGCAGCCGGTTTGGGCACGGTCTTTTCTCTAGCCTGTGCTTTGGGCTTCAGGTGCCTGACTTCCAGCCTTGCCCTGCCCCTTTGCTGGGGCTCTTTGCCGTGGCTTTGCGTCCAGCGAGCCGCCTTTCTGCCTTGTGGCGGGCTGAGCCTCCGTCTGCATGGAAGGGAAAGTGTCATCGCTGCTCTTCTTGCAGTCCCGCAGCTGTTGATGTTTTGAAGTTAAGAAAACATTTAAATGATTTAAAAAAAAAAAAAAAAAAAAAAAGAAAAAGCCAGCCTTGCTTTATCAAGGGAGCTTCTAATGAGCAGAAGGGGAGGGGGAGCAGACACGGGAAGGGCAGCAGAGACTAACAGCCTGGCAGAGCACTTGTCATCTTGACAACACAATAAGTTTCAAACTGGGCTCACTCCTGACGCTTGCCTGAAGGTATATTTAACTAGCGCGGGAGATGCTGGAGCAGAATTGTGCACCTTTCAGCCCAAGGAAGCCTCAGTGGGGGCTGGCTGGCTTTTGGAAAGGGGGAGATCAGCTCCGTATGGAAAATGTGCATCCTTCCCTCCCTGCCTGTCTGTGTGTAGCCAGACTGAAAGGCTGTGCTCGCAGCTTGGTGAGGGGATGCTAATGAAGCATGAACTGGCTGCGCTCAGTGGCAGCTCCCGTGCTATCTGCCACCAGCTCGCCTGCCTGCTCCTTTCTTTCCTTCTTTCGGTATTTGCATGTTGTCTGCCTGGCTCTGGATGACTGTGGGCTTCTCTTTGATGCAGAGGGATCTCAAACAAGCAGGGTGGGGACTGAAATTTTCCTTTCCTAGGCTAAGATGTACAAGGAAGCATCGAGGGGGGGATTGACAGGGACCTGGGTCTGCCTGGAGACCCTAGCTGATGCAGGTCCAGTGGGGTGCAGTTAAGGGGTCTCTGGGTGGTTCCTAACTCTGCCCAGAAATCCTCTGCCCCTTCCTGAGGGGGTTGGATTCCCCCACCATTTGCTCTGTTGGCTGGGGTGTTGCTGTTATGTGCTTCTCTCGTCTCTGCTCAGGAGGAGAGGTGTTAGCCCCACGTGGCCCGTGCCCCGTTGGCAGCAGGGGAAGGTGGGCAGAGCTGGCTGGAGGCTGGGAGGCTGTGCTCTGCTACACCAAACTGCTTCACCCTCTCTATAGGGTACCAAGCCCCCAACCCTGCTCACCCCATTGCTCCTAAAACACACCTCCCACCTCCCTCGTACCTTCCCCAGCTCTCCTTGCTGGAGCAAGCCTACTCCCCCCCCAGGTACCCCTGCCCCAATGCTCCTCTCCCCCCTCTCCTCCCAGCACGGAGCATTGCAACCAAGTCCTTGTTTGCTTTCTGTCACCAGACCCAGTGCTGTGGGATTTCAGAAACCTGGTTACAGCTGTTTCCCTAAATCCCAAGGTGGTGCCTGAAGACTGCAGGCTTGTGTGCTGTGTACACATTATGTGCACGCAGGGGTGGAAGGCATCCTGTCTGCAAGCTTGCCTGCTGCAAAACAGGCTGTGCAGGCACAGGAGAGCAGGGTGCTTTGTTCCTTCCTGCTTGCAAGGGTGGTTGTGTGAGGAGGCAAAGGGGGCTGCTCCTGCGTCACCAGAGGTTTCCGTGGCAGAGCTTCAGGGGGTCACATTGACATTGGATGCTGCTGAAAATAGACGTGTTTGGAGTCTTCTATTGACTTTTTTGGCATTTCTGAGAAGCCAGCCCCAGACTAGGAGGCAGAAGAATTTGGTACAAGACAGAGGGTGAAGCTCGTTTGTGTTTGTGCCTGTGTTTGACAGCTGGACAGATGCTGTGGAAAGAAAGTCCAAGAGAAGTGTGGCTGACCTCAGGCAGATATTCGGCAGTCGGAGTCTTCTCAGGCCTTGAGCTTGAGTGTGCAAAGGTGGTGCCAATGCAAGAAGTGTGTTTGTGCTGGCACTGCAGAACAAAGCCAGATGACTAAAGCTGAAATGCAGCGTTAGAAACTGTGCTGGGGGCCCTGCCCATGAGTCCTGCCTGGAAACGGGAGTCTGGTGATGCGGGGAAGAGGCTCAGGGTCAGGTATATTAGTCCAGGCTTGTCGCCGGTGGCAGCAGGGTTTTATCTTCCTTTCCAGGTTCATTTTAAGATATGGGAAAATGTTGACGTTCTTCCCACAGGAGAAATTTGCTGAGGTCCTTGGCTGGTACAGATCAATCAAGCTGTAACTCAGAAAGCACCCTTTGGGGACACAGCTTTGGTAGGAGCCTTCCCTCTGAAGTTTGATGTGATTTCCTTTTCTTCCAGCCACATATTTGCCCCTTTCTATCATGAAAATAAAAGCTGTGACAAAACCTGACACAGCCCAGGAGCTGGTTCCCACCCCCCTTGTCCCAGCCCTCATGCCCTCCATCAAAAAACCACGAGTCATCACCTCTTGGCTCCACCAGTCTTGCAATTTTTTTCTCCTCCTCATCCCTCTCCACCCCACCCCAGGTGGGGCGAAGAAGCGAGAAAGCAAATAGGAATAAATACCTCCAGCCATAAAAGTGAAATAAATCAATACCTCTTCTCTGAAGCCAGAGATGCTTAATAGGCAAGGATCACTGCCAGATTGTAAAAAATGTGTTTAGTGTGCGGCTGGGGCAAGTTTAACCCTTGGACATAAACAGCTGAGCAGCTTCTCTCACCTCTGAATTAAATAACTTTAACTGCAGAGGGGTATGATTAATAGGGGTGCCTCTCGATGGGATGCACCAGGTATTTTGTGCCTGTGCATCATCTAGGCAATTGCCTGGGAGGGAGTTGTTGCCAGCTCCTTTCTGCATGCACAGTGGTGCTTTTTTCATGAAGCCACAGCTCTGCTTGCTGGTAAAGTGGCTCCTGGGCACTGTGCTGAGCTGGTGGGACTTCGGCTGCCCTTCCTGAACATTAAGGACTTTTCCAGATCACCTCCCACCTTTTGGTAGTGGGAATGCGGAGGAGCAAAGCAAGTGAAGCGACCTTGTCTAAACAAACTTGGTGGTGTCCATGCTGGGGAAGAGCTGAGGGAAGTTTGTGTCCCCAGTGTCCTGGGCTTTCTGAGCATACAGATGAGGATGCATGAGTGTCACCGCGCCAGAGAGTGAGAAGAACCATCCCAGAGGGATAATCCCTTCTGGGGGATATGGGAAACTAAGTCTCTTATTTTCAGGGTTGCTCCAAGGTTCTGCTCTGGATAGATGGTTTGGTTATCCTGCCCAGCTCTCAGCACACATTTTGTCTTTTTGCCTGGCTAACAGAGTTAGAAGACAGTAAATCTCTCAAAGCTGTCATGAGGGTGGGCTGGGTCTCCAGTCCCAGTCTATAGATTTATCGTTTTGTTTTTCTTAAATCTTCTTTTTTCTTTCCAGGGAAATTTGCCCTAGGACCTCCATAGCTTTCTGGTCACTTAGAATCATGGAATCATTGAGGTTGGAAAAGACCTCTAAGATCATCTAGTCCAACCTTTAACCTCATGAGTCCAACCTTTAACCTAGCTAACTTGTTTTCCCCGGTGAGTATGAGGCAGCAGGATGATGAGCTGCAGCCAAGGCTGGAGCAGATGGCATTGTAGGAAGCCCCAGTGAGGTGTTTGTGGTAAGCTGGGGGGTGTGTTAGCACCATCATTAGCTGGTTTGGTGAGACCCCATCAGGAGCAGTGAGGATGCTCTGGTCACCTTTTCTGAAGTCAAAAGGGAGCAGGTATGTAGGAGACCAGAAAGAAATTCAGGGGCATGAAGATCAGACACTGAGAGTTTGGCTTCACAAAAGCAAGGCTGAGAGGTAACGTGCTGCGTGTATGCTGGGGCAGGAACAGCTGGCAGGGGGAAGACGTGCTTAGGTTAATCAGCTGTTGGCACACAGACAATTAGTTACATGCTGGCAATGGACCTGGCGATGAGCTGAAGGCTCCCGCATGACAGAGCAGAAAGGTGCTGGTCACGGAGCTGGGAAGCACATCCCTGTTCTTGAAGGTGAAGCTGAGCTGGAGTGATTATGTGGTGGGACTCCAGCACTGCTCAGAGGTTGGGGCTTCTTGCTCATCTTCTTTATGACAGTCCATGTGTCTTTCGTGGGGCTGGGAGCTCAAAAGTAGCCAGGAGGTTTCAGGAGAGGATTGGGGTCGCTTTTCTTTGAAGCTTTCCTGCCCCTCTGTTAGTTGTTTGTTCTCCTGGCACATGCTTGCTCTCAATTAAGTGCTGCCTGGCATGCGAATTTTTTCTTGAACTACAGCAGAAGTGTTTTGCTGCAAAGATCCCTGTGATGGAAGTTAACTTTGTACTGAAGAGCAGCAGTGCCAGCGGCATCTGGCACAGCCCTTACAAAGCCAGCTGGTTGCGTGCTACAGGAAGGTAGGCTGCACTGGGAACAGTGGTTCTGGAAGCACTTGTATAGGTTTTGCTTTTTTCTCGTGCTTAGAGGAAATTAAATCTTTCTAACATACCTGTGACAAGCAGAGGTCATAGAGAATTATTGAAGTAGCAAAGGAAAAACTCAAATATCCTCACTATGTGAAGGACACTGAAGCCCTGGAACGTGTCCAGAGATGGGCTACGAAGCTGGTGAAGGGCCTGGGACACAAGTCCTGTGAGGGGCGGCTGAGGGAACTGGGGGTGTTTGGGCTGGGGAAGAGGAGGCTCAGGGGAGACCTCATTGCTCTCTGCAACTCCCTGAAAGGAAGGGGTGGGGAGCTGGGGGTCGGCCTCTTCTCACAGGTAACCAGCGATAGGACTAGAGGGAACGGCCTCAAGTTGTGCCAGGGAAGGTTCAGGTTGGAAATGAGGAGACATTTCTCCTCAGAAGAGCAGTCAGGCATTGGGACGGGTTGCCCAGGGAGGTGGTGGCGTCACCGTCCCTGGGGGTGTTGAAGGAGAGGCTGGACCTGGTGCTTAAGGATGTGGTTTAGTGGGTGACATTGGTGGCAGGGGAATGGTTGGAGCAGATGATCTTGGAGGGCTTTTCTAACCTTAATGACTCTATGAAAAGGCTATTCTGAATGAGCATGATTTTGTTCTCCCCCCCGTGGAGCGCATTGATCTTGATCGGGACAGGACAAAGAGATTGAGGTTGTGGTTGGTATAAAATAGGCAGGATCTGTCCCATCAGTTGTGCAAGCCCTTCCTTATGGGCAGGTTTGGTCTTGAATCCCCCCCAAAAAGAGGCCCTTTACTTGCTGTTGACACTTTGCCTCTACCTCCTGTTGTCCATCAACACTTGGCTTGACAGGCAGCTCCCTCTGCTCTGCCAGCCTCCAGATGTTTGAGTTTGGACCCGAAAGGCCTCCTAGTTAGAGCAGGAAGAATCCCAGTAAGTTCCCCCTACTTAAATCTCCCTCGTATTCTCAACCTCCTGGCTTCCTCAAGCAGGTGTGAAGGATGGATAGTATTGCCTGACCAAGGTTCATAAGAGCCTACTGCCTTCAGGAGCCCGGCCCTTTTCCACGAGTCATTGTGCTGTGAACATCAAACATCATCCACATGGCCACGTGTGCATCATTCTATCCCCATGCCTTCCTCTGCCTGCAGACTTGGGAGAAAACACACTTTGTGGTGCCCAGAGAGCTGTCTGTGGGAATGGAGCTGTGGAAGAGCTAGTAAATTGCTTTTGTGCCCCAGGCAAGCCAATTGCTCCCCATACGGTAATCAATCCACCTGAGAGCTCCCCCAGCTGAGCGTGGTGGCCCTCGTTTTATGGAGTGAGCAGTGTTTGCCCTCTAATGCCTGTGGCCCCCCTCTGACCAGCAGCATGCAATGGCTCACTCATGGGATGGAGTGTGTGCATTTAGAGGTGGTGAAACGCTTCGTGGCAGAAAGCTCCGGCCGTTCCCTGTGCCAGCAGGAGAGCTCCCAGCATTTCAGTTTCCTTGGCATAAAATCATAGTGGCAGGTAAATCCCGGAGAAATGAAACGAACCCGATGAAATTAACCCAGGACCACGTGCAGGAGGTGGGGAACCTTTTCACTGTGTTTAGCCCTCTCTTGTGGCTACCACATCATTGCAGGTAATTTTTCAGCATGCTGCAGTTCAAACCAGCAAGCAGTCCTTGTTGATTAGTGCTAATAAGGGAGAGAGGCCTGTTCTCTGATGGTCTAGAAGTGCCCCATTAGTGCTGTGTTTCCTGAAATGGTAAGAAAAGGCACTGGCTGTTTGTTCTGGGCTTTTCGGGGTGCCCATTTATTTGCTTCTTGGAATTCCTGGTGCTGTGTGTGAAGGCGTGAAGAGGCTGGGAGAAGGATGCTCCCAGGTGTCAGCCAGCTCCCTGGGGCAGCCGGTGGGGCTAGAGCATCACCCACATGTTTGGGGTGAGGGAGGCTGGGAAGAGCTGCAGAGAGGGATTGGGGCTGGGGAGGCAGGGAAAGAGTTTCTTTCAGCATCTGAGGGTGGATTAAGCAGAGCGTTCCTTGTTAGCTAATTGAAACAGTCAAAATGTCAAATGAGGCATTTCAATAATAGTAATGTTAGGAGCTTTACGTTTTTATTTCTCTCCCGCTCTCTTTTGTATTGCGCCTTCAAGACATGGAGATATAAGTCCCTGCCTCTACAAAAACCCTCTTAAAGAGGGGCTACAGGGGGATGGGGGCAAGGACAGAAGCAGTTTTAATCCCCTCCAATTCCAGCATTATTGTATTTCAGCAAATATTTTGCAAAAGGATTTTCAAGCTGAACTTCAAACAGGCGTGTGCCTCACTCCAGTGACTCGGGGAGCTTTGCAAATTTAGAAAAGAAAATGAAGATTGTTTTAGCTGACATTTAAACCTCTTCTCTTCCTTTCCCAGCCTGTCAGGAGGCTTCATACACTTTGGGTCAGACGCTCTTTCCCTGAAGAAGAGAAAGATATTTATAGCCGGGTAGGACCGTAGCGGGGAAATCTCCAGGCTGCAATACCTGTCAGATAAGGTTACTTATGGGCCCCGTTGTAACAGCCCACGTGGAGTCTGTTGCAAGAAAGAAAGAAGGTGAGGGGCCTGGGACACCCAGGTTATCTGGCCTAGGTCCTTGGGGTGGAGGTGGACTTGGCTGGAGCATGATATTTTCTGAGAGAAAAAAATCCACCATTTTCTGTACGGCTTAACAGTGCTTTTTTTCTCGTTGGAAATTTGGGGGAAGTGACACAGTGATCTTCAAGCATGGTGCGGATCGTTCCTGCCACTGTGGGAGGCAGGGAGGGGATTAACTAGAGGTGGGGTGCTGACCCCCCAGAAAAGCAGCCCCTCATGCCGAGGCCCTGGCTCGCTCGCGCTGTGCGGTCAGGAACTCTGGGGGCTGGCGGAGCACCTGGCCCCGGGTCTTGGTTTCTCCTTGCTCCCTCTCAGCCAGGGCTGACACCAGGCCAGGGATGTGGAGCAGCGAGCAGCTGTCTGGGCTGTGGTTGGAGCAGGTTGCTGCCTGGGATTAGAGTGATTAAGGTTTCTTAAGGTAAAGACAGCTTGCAAAGAAAAAGCAGTGTGTCTGGGGACAGCAGAGCTCTGCCGCAATGTGCTCTTCCTCCTGGTTTGTTCTGCACAAAGAGTTCTGGTTTACGGCAGGCCAGAAGAAGGGTGAGGGGCTGGGTGGCTCTGCTGCAGCTTTTGGGGAGCTCAGCATGGCTGTGGTGGCCTTTGGTTTCATGGGGCCATGCAGGGCTTTGGTGTAAGCAGTGCTGCAGGCTTGGCCCTGGGCTTGCTCTGAGGCACCAAGCGTGGTGCCGAGGAGGCTCTGATGAGGCACCGGGTGTCTGGATGCTGAGGGTTGGTGCCAGCCAAATGCAGCTCTGGGGCTGTTCTTCCTGTGCTGTGAAAACCTCTGAGTTTAAATGGCCTGGGAGCACATCCCAGCTGTAGGCAAAGGCCCATTCCTTCTCCGTTTAGTCAGCACGGGACCGTCTTTTTCTCCATTTCCACGTGTTTCCCAAGTTTTTAAAGGAAAGAAATCCAGGTGCATTATCTGGAGAGGGAGCTGTAATGTGGTGTGGCCAAAGCCCTGACTTCCCCATCACAGTGTGGGGATCCCCCCTTCTCCAAGGAGTAGGGATATAGCTACTGCTTGGAGCAGCACGGGGTGCTTTTCCTTCAGGAAGACTCCCCGGGGTGAGGGAATAACAAACCCTCCTACCAACCACCTCCCCCAGAGCTGACATCCAGGCACCATGGAGGTGGCAGGGGACCCTCAGCTGGTGCTGCTCTTCTGGGCTCAGTGCTGGATGATGCTCAGGAGCACACCAGGCACGCAGCTGCTGTGTCTGCTTCCTCCTGGGGCCCTCTGCAGCAGCATGGAGCTGAGCTGGCCAGGTTCTCACCATCCTCACAAAGGAAAGCAACAAATCTTGTACGTGGATTGCTCTCCACCGTGGTTTTCCTGCCATCTGCCCACTCTGGTGGACGTTAACAAGCTAGTAGATCTAGTCCTGCTGTGCCGTGATACAAAGATTTATTTTTAGGATGTTGATATTTAAAATGATCTGTTATAATTTCATGCTTAAGTAACACTAAATAATGTTCCCTGTTTGCACAGCGTAATTGGAAGAGGCGAATAAACCAAACAAACCAGCTATGGCTGAGCTTCCTTAGTATTTTCAAACTGAAACAAACAGTAAAAAACAAGGGCTTGGCCAAGTTAACACTTTGGGGGTATTTTCTAGCTCGCAATCCACTTTTTCATTTTCACAGGCCAAGAAATGCAAGAGCTTTGAAGAGCTAGTGGCTCTTTGCCAAAGAAAGCTCAGTTGGTCTTCAACTGGAAAAAAAATAAAAAAATTAAAAGTGAACTTATTGTGTATTTTTTTTTTTTTATTTTAGGAACTGGCAGGGCTAATGACTCCAGAAGTGCCATGGGATTTTATGTGAGTGCAGAAAAGACTTAGAAACTATTCAGCAAGTTCATTTAGGCTCCTTTCATGCTTCTCAAATCTTGAAGCTTCTTTATTGCTGCTTTATGTCAATTTGACACTGCTTGATTTCACTGTCGTTCTTGATTTTACTGTGATGGCACTGCAGTGTTTGGCGCTGAGCGGGTCCCACACCGATCACATCTGTAACATCTGATGTTATCTGTGTGGGATTTCAGGTGATTGAATTAAAGCTGCTGCTTTCAGATGGTCCTATTTGGGGATAGGAAGTTCTGGTTGAGCTGATGTTACCTATGTACAAAATCACAGGCGCATCATGTAAGCAAAGAGGTGTTGTGATTTGTCATGAATGTGTTGTTTCCTCCTGGAAAATTGCCATGGGAAACTGCATGTAGCCTGGGCTTTTTAAGCCTCTGCACATCAACTAATCAATGCATCTTTAGCTGGAAGGATCCCTCCCACTAAAAGCATGAAAGGGACTTTCCCTCCGTGTCTCTGTGCTTACGTTGCACCATGGAGCAATGTCTCTCTGGGCTGCAAAGCTGTTGATGCTCTGCCTTTCCCTGCTGAGACCTGCCTTCATTCTCCTCTTGCCCCTGGAGGCCAAGGCAGGGACCAGCCCTGGGGGGCACAGCAGGGTGTAAATGCCATGGCCATCTCCCCTCACCAATTCCTGCTCCTGCAGACCTCCTTCCTGCCACCGCTCCTGCTTCTCTCTCCACATCTGTGCTTTCCCCAATTTCATCCTACCCTGAGTCTCCCCTTAGCATCCTAGTGTCGTCCTCCCTGCTGCCCCATCCTCCTTGTGTCCTACCTGCCCTGGGCAGCTGGCTGCCCACCAGCCCTTCTCCTTCTCCATCTTCCTATCCCTCTGCTCCCACACCCCGCCGCTCCGCACAAGCCTCGGCTCTGTTTGTGCCCACATTAGCATTTCTGCTGACTGCAAGGATTGGTTTAATTTCATGGGTGTCATTTCCTTCAAGAAATCTCTCTCTGAGCAGCAGCCCAACGAATGCCTGATAAAACATATTTTCCTACGGTAATGATTTTATGGACCCATAAGTCATGAATTTATTATGATCTCAGCCCCTGCTGCTGATTGCTGTAAAATGCAAAGTAATTAACAGCAAGCGGTAGCAGCTATTCCCACCTGGTAGCGTGTTCTTGGGTACGCTGATGGGTTTGATTAAAGTAATGGCTAAAGTGTACAGCCCGGCTGTAAAATATTAGCATGATTAATGCAGTATCCTAAATAAGAAACAAAACTAATGGGCATGGTTTAAAGAATTAAAAATATATATATATATTCCTCTCCCTCCCTCAAGCTATTGTTCTGGCTCATTTATGCTTTCTTTTCTGTTAAATAATGTATGGGCTTCAGGGCCAGGGGGCAGGCTAGAGATGCATATTGCAGTTTCATAACATCTTAAGTGCTTGTGTTAATTTTTCACTCCTCCCTTCTCTTTCCCCTCAACCTGCCATCTCCCATTGGATAGGGGAGAAAGATAATCAAGTTTTCTGGTCTTGGCTTGAAGTCAGATGTGATTTGATTTGGATTGCAGACAGCCTGAGGAAGTGGCTCAGAGGCAACTTGGAGAGTTGGACTTGGTTCCTGGCCTCGCAGAATAAAAATCCTCAAACCGTGCTCACAGTTCCATGGCTGGGGGTGATCTCCGTTCTGTGTCAGGAGCCTGGAGCCAATAAGTTTTTCACACATGAACAATAACCACGTGGCTATCCACAAGCTGCAGTGCTTCCACTGAGAAAACAGCGCTTTTTCTTTTCTTTCTTGAACAGCTTAGAAGCCAAGCAATGGCTGGGTTCGAGTTTAAAAAAAAAAAAAAAAAAAAAAAAAAGGCTAAAATAAGGCTTGAAATACAATAACTCATGTCAGATTTCTTTTTCTCTTCACCCCCCTGCCAGAAGCATGGTATGTTTGATTTCTAATATATTACATTTTCCAGTAAAAAAAAAATAAAATAAAAAAATCAGAAACTACTTGGTTTGGGGGGGGAGAATAAAGTATTAAAAAAAAAAAAAAGGCATTTTTCATGTCAAACAGGAAAAAAAAAATATTTGGAAATGAAGAAAATACCTGTTTCAAAAGAGAAAAAAAAAAAAAAGGTTTAGTGACCTACACGTTTTGATCAGCTCTTCTCTTTAAATTTCTGAAGATGCATACAAGATGCCATGTAATTCCCTCTGATCTGCCTCTAACTTTCCAGTTGTATTGATCTGCTCTAGTTTATGAAGGTACCGACTATTGGAAAGAAGAGTTTATAAATAACTACAGAGAAACAGGCTTCCATATCACAAGAGTTCCAGCAGGGCTGCTTTTGTTTATCGCACAGCACACATTTTTGGAACTTTTCTTAACCGGGAGATTGCAAGGGAGCTCAGTGTGCCAGTGTCACTGAGAATTGTTGGGTTGTATTGTACTGTGCAAATGGTGTTTTCTCCCCCTTGGGACGGAGAGGTTTCTGTGTTTGTTTTTATAGATAAGATATAAACTCTGTAGTGGTTCTGCTAGTAAATACAAGCAGCCTGAAGCTCCGGAATATGTCTTGTTAGTCCCTCCAGTAATTTGACAAAGTATCCTTCCAGCAACCTCCTAAAAGTACAACATGAAAAATGTTGTTGAGCCTTCAGTATCTGGAACAGTTGTGGCAAGGGGGTGCTGGGCTGTGCAAATAGCTGCGCGTGATGGCCAGCTCTCTGCCAGCGCTGGTGTGTGTTTTGGATATCTCATCCATGTTTTGTGGTGGTCTACACCAGCAGTAGACATAAGCATTACCAGGAGAGAGAGACTGCCACCTCTGGGGTTGTCATCATCCTTTTTGGAAGGTTATAGGAAATGTCAAAAAAAAAAGAGATAAAGATTGTGATCAAAGGCATGGGGGAGCTTCTGCATAAGGAGAGATCAAGCAGATTGGGATGTGTCAGCTTAGAAAAGAGGCAGGTAGGAGAGGGATGCAATCGAGGCATCATGCAGCCCGGAGTGGAGAAGAGGTGGCAGAGATGATTGTTTGCCATGTCTTGTGATTCAAGAGGGTTACCCAGTGAACTCATTAAGCAGAAGGTTTAAAGCAAATGAAGGAAAGTACATTTTCCTGAAGTGCATAATTACATATGTAATTCATCACCGTGGGCTGCTGTGGAGTCCGAGAGGGTAGTATAGATGTGAAGTGGGCCTAGGTTGTTGTGGAAGGCAGATCCCAGGGGATTGCAGAGCACAACCAAAGGGTTTGTAGAAAGAAGAGGGCCATAAGTATCCCATCACTCATTTACTTCCTCCCTCCTCCCCTCTGCAAGGCTGTGGCCGTGTTTCCTCTGCCCAGAGCATCCTCTATTGTGAAGCAGGGGCTCAGGGGCTGAGCCCTGGAGGATATAGCTGCTGAGGTCTCACTGACAGCACTTTCTCTCCTCAGGGTCAGATGTCCGCAGAGTCTTCTCTCTCAGTGTGTGGCCTTGTGTAGTGGCTGAGAAAGCATGGGGATGGAGGGGCTGTGATGCTGGTGGGCTACATCATGGTCCTGACCAGAAACATCTGGGCTTGGTGGGGCAGCAGACACCACATGAGGCTGAAGCCTGACAGTGGGCTTGAGAGGTAAGAGCCAAGTTGTGAATTTCAGCCCACCTATGGGACTTGATGGTACCACAGCAAACACCTGAGTGGGAGGATGATGCGTGGTGGCTGGGCAGGGGAAGGCAGATCCTTTCCATTTCTCATTTAGGTACTGTGCTGGAGTTGGTTTCTGCAGGCAGGCAGCACGGCTGCAGGGTCATATTTGGAAGGCTTTCTCAGCAGTGTGCACATGTTAATGATGTTTGAGGAGTAGTTTCTGTGGGAGATCTGGGAGCCAGGCAGCTCTGCAAATCAGCCCATTAGTATTTTTAAAAGAAAGCCTCCATCCTGTAGGAACTACTGCGGCCTCTGGAGATGTGCCAGAACTGTATCCCAGATTGCACTGCATTCACTTCTCCTATTAGATCTTTCCCTCTCTCCTTTCATCCACCCCTTTTCCTTCCCTCCTGGATAGAGCTTTCTATTGTTATTCTATCCAAAACGCACCCCAGCTATTGCTTTTCGTGCCTCTCTTGCCTGGAAGTTTGCACGAGGATAGGTTATCGTTTCCCCCCCCCCCTTCTCCTTTTGGAGCTAATCACCCTGGTGAAATTGAGCTGTAATGCAGTTGGCAGTGGTCAGATTGAGCTGAACGTGTGTGCTCCAGCACATACCCAGATTCTTGCATCAATAAAAATGAACACAGACAGCCGCAAAGCAAAAGGGATATCACTCGGCCTTGTTTAAAACACACTCACACCAAAGCATAAGCAACCCGAACAAAAGGTCCCTGTCTCCTCTTTTGAGGCAGGTGAAAGAAGAAGTTATTGGACTTGATGTACACGGTGAGAGGGGGAGACAGTCTCCCCCCCCTCTCCCCCTTGCCATCCGCAGCTGTGCAGCAGGTAAAGAGGAGATTGCCTTTGGTGGGGAGGATTTATAGGTATCGTGAGTCAGTCAGAGTGTCAGGGTAAATCAAGCCTGACGTTTTTAACATCTTCCCCACACAAAGGGGGGCAAGGGGGAATGGAGGAAGCAATTGTAATTTTATGTCTATATCCTGCTCGGCTAATCAAGGTGAGCAAGAGACATGCCAGCCAGAGGAGATTTTCCTCTTGTTAGCTTGATCATTTCATGGCTTTGGCTCTTCCCTTCCGTTCCTGGACTACCAAAGCAATTTCCTCTGGGGGGGGAAGGAGAACCCAGCTTATCAGGCTGTAGGCAAATAGTTCTTGTTCCCTGGACCTGTCTCCTGCAATATGCCTTGATTCAGGTAAATGCAAATGCATGGAAAAAGACCTTTTAGCAGAGGTTTGGTTACCTTTGGCCCTCTCCCATCTCCTCATTCCTGTTCAGAGCCCTGGCTGACCCCAGACCCTGAGATGGTAGTGCTGTGGTGTGCAGCATCCTCTCCTGGTCCTCTTTCATCCCCGTCTCTCAGGAGCATCCTGCTCAGGCTGGACATGCAGGTGAGCTATGGAAGGAAGGGTTATCTGCATCACAGGGGGAAGTTAATTCCAGAGGGTTTCCAGCAGCAGCATGGCTTACGGAGTCATGCATGGCATTTGTCTTGTCTTGCCTTAGGCCCCTGCTGCTGTAAATCCTCCCGGTGCCTTTTGCCATGCTCCCAGCACAGGCAGCCTCCCCACGGGGTGCTGGGTGGGCTCTGGTGTGTGAGGAGATAGAGGGAGGCAGAGTAAATACATAACTAGGTCCTCTTTCACCTTTCCCAAGCCAGAGTGAGGATGCCTTGACCATGGAGGTGTCTGCTGTGGGTGGGAAGAGGGAGCAGGATGAGCCCTGGCCATGCAGTGCTCAGCAGAGCTGAAAACTGCACGCTGGGTCTGTGTGCGGTACGGGCAGGGCAGCAGCATTGAAATTCCTTGCGTGCACACAAGTGGGCGAAGCCATCAGCAGAGGGCAGGGAGCCTCCGAGCTCTGTGGGCTTGTGCTGATTTACACCAGCTGGGGAACTGGGCCAAATCTGTCTCTTTCAATGAATGATCATTCAATTTTTCTCTCGGCTATCAAGCCCTTAAACAAAAGCCAATTGAAATCAATGGGAGACTTGCATCATTTTCAGGGTTATAGGTCTAAAAAAATGGGATGCTTGGGGAAAAAGCAGGCAGGGAAGAGAAAGGGAAGAGAAGGAGGAATAAATGCTGCTGTAACGTTATGGCTTACAATGTAAACAGATGTGAATGAGAAATGCTTTCGTTACGATTCTCCCAGCAGCCACAATTCAGGGAAGCGGTACGCAGGCATGTATACATGGAGAGCATCCTTCGTTATGCAAACTGCTCCGCAGGCACAGAGGGAGCCCGGCCCTCTGAGAGTCCTTTCTCTGCATGCCCTGTTCCTATATGTGATTAAGTTCTCTGCTCGCCCACTGCACTTAAGGCTCTTATTAGCGGTAAGCACATGCTCCGCAGGATGGCTCTTGCATGCGGAACTACAGCAAGAAGCACTGCCTTCTGCTCGCAGAAACCAGCAGGATTTTTTGCAGGAGCTGGAAGATGGGGAAGCTATTATCTTGTCCAGCCTCTGGCTGCATTTTGATAAAAATCCTTTGTCCAATGACTGCAAAGTATTTTGCAAGTACAGGCGGGTAAATCCTCGACAGACAGGCATTATCTGGCCTATTTTTACAGCTGAGAATTCACAGCCATCAGACCCATCTGGGTGATGGTGCTGTCTTCACCTGGTGATCTCCTCAGCTGAATGAATATGTCAGGACCAGTCCTTTCAAATGCAGTCCCAGTTTGAACACAGCCCTCCAGTGTGTCTGGATAAAGTCACACTCTTCCTACCTCAGCCTCCCCATCCATATAACAGGTATGACAATCATCCTTTCCCCTGGGTAAACATTTCATTATGCGATGCTGCTGAAGTACCTTGGAGGGGAGAAGACCTTCGGATAAGTCTGCATTCTCAATTTGGATATATTTGTCTGCGTGTTTTCTGCTTTAGCTGTCGTTCTCTTGCTTTGCCTGCTCATTAGTTCTGCCTGAGTGCAAGACCTCTCCAAAAATGCAGTGTTGGCAGTGGGCATGAATTCTTAACGACTCCTGTCTCTAATGACAGAAACCAGGGCCAGGCAGTCAGTTTGCTCGCTGAGAGCAGGAGACGCAGACTAGTGTGCTGCCGATTTCTCTCATCACAGGGCGAGTTTGCAAATCACAGGAGGATCTGCGAAATATGCTCAGGTGCTGGCCTGCTTCTCGGGTGGCAAGGAGAATTGGTTGGGATGACAGACAGAAAGAGAAGAGGTGCCTCGCATTCCGTGGAAGGTGCTGAATTTGTTTTTAATGCTCTCTCTGGACTCTCTTCTGTTCTGCCCAAGAGATCAAGAACATATTTTGGCTTTTGATACAGAGGTGGAAATCCCAAGCCTGACTTGCTCAGCGCCCTGTTGTGACGCCCAACTTCACACGGAGGGAAATATTAAATCAGTAAAAACAACAGACAACACAGCAGCCAATTTAAAGCAAGAGTTAAAACCAAATCCATTGTACAGAAAAGAAGGACTTAATGGGAAGCTTAAAAGTTATTTTTAGTAATGTTTTTGCTGCCTTTTGTTTCCATTCCGTGCTTGTGTTCAAAGCTTTGTTGACTTCTAGAAAGATAATTTTCAACACAAGTTAGCCTTTCCTTTTACAGACTCTTTATATTTTGTTTTAAAAAAAAAAGTCTTGGCAAGTTAGAATAGGTAGGAAGGGAAAGGAAGGTGAATCCTGCCTAGGTGCCATTCATTCTATTTCATTTAATGGCAGGGATAAGAAGAAAGAAATGAGAAAATAGCATTCACAATCTTCACAGTTCTTTGATTTTTTTGACTCTTAAGAGCCCAAAGAGAGAAAATTACAATTTTATGGGGAGGAGAAAAAAATCTGAATTCTCATTTTTGCTGCATTCCTACTGAAGTGTTACTTGGTGGAATTGTATTGTTTCTGATGAAATCTCGGTATACACTGAGAAAAATTTGAGTTGTTTTTTGTGCTCTCCGCTCCCCCTTAGAGCTCTGCTTATTTCTTTGTGCTCGTCTTTGCTTTTCTTTTCCATCTCTTGTACTGTTTGTGTCTCTCCCTTCTGTCCTTGCTGATGCCTTTTTTCCACTCCTCCTCCCATTCCACTAAAATTACCACCGTCAAGACTGTTAAAATGACTCTGAGGTGTTTCCTTCCTGGACGGACTAATTGGGGCTGAGATCTTTATAATTCCCAGAGCTATTTTCTTGGGCTGACCAAGTTGACTTCACTTTACACATTACTGCTGGAAAGTTTGGTTCAGGGTATCTCTCTCCCAGTCTAATATGGCAAGGTAGGCTCTGGCACTGGGGTAGTCCACGTGGCCCATGTAGGTCAGTCAGGTGTCTGTATGTGCCTGGAGTGACTGGAGAGTCATTCTGGATTTGCAATAACTGAAGCTCAGCCTCTTTGGTAGCGCTCTGCCCATCTGTTAGATAAGTTTGGAAATAATTTTTTTTTATATATATATTTAAAAATAGCTTATAGTTAACAGCCGTTTAGGCAGTCTTCTGAACCATAGGTTGGTGTTTGGAGGAAAGGAAAGAGAAAGCTGTGAGGTGTCCTGGCCATGTACCCCTCAGGATTTACTTTCTGTTTCAGGTCCCTTCTGTGGATGAGTGGAGCCACTGCCTGCTGTGGGACCCTGGTGCTCTTCAGTGGGGCTGAGGAGTGTGATGTCCAGCAGTGCTCTCCTGCTGTGTTTGGCTGTGACTTTTTTTCTCCATGGAGTAGGGCCACGCATCAAGCTGTATGGCTGTGTCAGTTCAGGGACTGCAGGTCAGCTTTGGCATTGTGCCACCCAAACGTGTGAGGCATGGTTATAGCTCCCAGTGGGGTTTTCAGAGCCACCTCAGCCTGCAAACCTCACTTAGACTCTGCTCTGTTCCTAACGATGTCTGGCTACCACGTCCACTGAGCAGCAAAGGGAATATGTGCTGGGAAGAGGAAAATGAGACAAGGCTGGGATGAGAGGCTCAGCCATCCCTGGATGAAATGTTTGAGGTCACGCTGGAGGTCTGGCAAAGGTACACTGCATCTCTCATGGGTGTCATGGCTCTAACTTGGGGATGAAAAGCTCAACAGCTGTTTTTAGTGAAGTCTCTGGGGCCCTCTGTTCTCTGCTTCACTGGCGGGCAGTTCCCACTTTGTCTTTACCCTTTGAGCCCCGCAAGAAGGCATGTTGATTCCACAGTGCACTTGTTCTTGAGGGCGGCTCTTGAAATCCTGCCGTAATTATTCACGAGCCGTGATTGGAGCCCACGCACGGAAGGGTGGGGGCTGTTATTTGCATCTAGGGAGGATCTGATTATAATTGTAGCAGGGAAGTTTGTTTGAGCCTGATTCGGTGTCAGCTTGAAATTCCTTGATGATGCTCCTTGGGCAGGAGAGGTGTACAGGCACAAGGTCTGGGGAAGGTTAATGGAAGGGACTCGGGGTGTCAGGCTTGTGTAGGGAAATTACTTTTAGTTCACAAAAGATGAACGCAATAGGACTGCTTAGCTGGAGAAAGAGCAGCGTAGTAGAAACTAGAATTATCTGGCTGATCCTTAGGATACCACTGTCTTCTCCACCCTGAAGACTTAAGAAAGATGCATGTTTTGTTCAGGATGGTTGATTTAAATCACCCATTTTAATCATGATTTAAATCAACAAGCAGGAAATCTTGATTTAAAAAGCACATTTTAATCTTGTATTTTAAAGTTCATTTCCTAATGAAACATAGTTTCTCATTGGTTGGCATAATTTGGTACTATTTTTGGCAAAGCAGAAGGGGACGCGACACCCATACATATTTATTGATGTGACTGTATAGCTTAACATATATCTGTTCTGATTTGGAACTTTTACATCTTTTTATTACATTGCAGAAATGGGAAACATGTAATTCCTGATTTATTAGACATGGCTGCTTCTTTTACGTGTCTCAAGCTACATGAGGATAAAAATTAAAACGCAATTAAAAATGCATGAAGAAAGCATTTTGGAAGTTTTGTTCGTATCGCAGAACAGAGGGCTGGAACGAGCTGCTGCAGATAAATCTCCTTCTAGGTTGGCATTGAGGCAAGATCAATTACACCTTTCCCCTTCTCACAGGTGTTTGCTTAACCTTTCCGTAGTTGTCTCCAGTGAAAAATTCTGCAACTTCCCTGATATCTGTTCCGGTGAGAAAGTTTTTTTTAATGTCTAAACTTAAGCTTTCTTTGCTCCAAGTTAAATTATTTCTTCTTCTCCTGCCACTGTGAACACAGAGAACAATCGACTTCTGTCTTAATAACCTGCTAGCTATTGGAAGATTGTTATGCCTCTGTGCCTTAGCCTTCTCTTTTTTTCTTAATTTTTTTTTTTTTTTTTTTTTTTTTTTTAGGCTGAATGAACCTAGTTCATTTAACCTTTACTTGCCAGTTCTTTTTCCTAAAGCTGTGGCTGTTTTTATTTCTTTTCCTCCGGACAGCCTCCTGATTTTTTCATCTCACTCTGCATCTGCAGTGAAATTACTTTATGGATGCTTCAGAAGGAGAAATTGCTTGCCGCAGTGTGCCTGCAAACTGCGGAACTCATTGCTACAGGATACTGGGGATGCTAAAGCTTAAATGGGTTTGGAGAGCATTTAAGCAAACTAATGAAAGATGTTCCTGAGCTGCGAACTGCTGGAAGGCCTCATGAGACTGGGACAAGCAAGACATGGAGGGAGGAGGGATAGTGTGCTGCTGCTCAGTCCCATGGTTTCATTGCTGGTTTTGGGGTGCAGCTCGCCCTGTTGGGGTCCTGCTGCCACTGGTCTGCTGCTCTGCATCCACACTGTGCTGTTATCTGCCAAGAGCCCATCACGTTGCTGTGGTTTGGAGAA
Source organism: Aythya ferina (assembly GCF_964211825.1). NCBI lineage: Eukaryota > Metazoa > Chordata > Aves > Anseriformes > Anatidae > Aythya > Aythya ferina. The sequence continues at coordinate 13,386,997 of NC_140304.1, forward strand.
GAGTTGGGATGTGCTGGTGCCTTCCTCCCTGCAGCTCCTCTTCGCAGCCTCTGCAGCATCTGCCCCTAAGCTGGCTGTGAAAGCAGGGCTGGCTCTGCCGTGGTTACGCTGGCAGTCAGAGCCTTGGGGAAGCTGGATGGTTGCAGGGGTGTACCAAATGTGGTAGGATTTGAGTGCTCACTGGAGGCTGGCAGAGTCCAGTTCTGCTCCTTCCGACGGCAAACACAACTGCGGGGTGGTGCTGGGATCTGTGCCGGGGCACCAGGGTGGTTACTGCTGTCCGGGCCAGGCTGTGCTGCCGCTGTAAATGGCTGCTGGGAAGCAAAATCTCCCTCTTCCCCAGAATGTGCTGGATTCAAGCTCTCCTTTTATCTGTTCAGAAAGTGCTGAAGTGTTTCTAGCTGCTCTTCAAAAGCAATTCTGCACTGCCCAGAGGGGGCTGTAAGTCATGTGGGGAGCCAGGAGAAAACGATACTCATCATCTCAGCAGAAGTGTGTAAACCACTTAACTTTTCTGGCTTCAGCTCCTGGGTGAGATTTAAACCCTCGGATGGGACTGTGGTTACAAGGGTACCTTTAGTGGGCTTAAGGTACCCTGTGAAGCCATCACTTTTGGAAGGGCTGGGTTTGGGAAAAAAAGTGCTGCTGTGGTGTCTTGAAGGATGTTCACAAAGGTAATTGCAGTCCTTGGCTTTCCTGTGTGCCGAGACATCATGGTGCTCTGTGGTTTCTGTGAGAAAGCCCTGTTATTGAGGGCCTTTAGAGAACAGCACTTCTTTGTTCCTGTTCACGGATGGCTTTCCAAATCCATTCTTCCTTTTCAGTTCACCTTGTGGAAAGGAACACATTCAGAAGGGGCACAAACTTAGGCAGATCCTGTCTGGGATTAACTCTGCTGAGGCCACTGGAGTGCGGCACGGAGCGGGCAGGTCCATGGGTCTGTGGGTGTTAATGGTGTTGCACCAGCACCTGCGGGGGAAGCTGGGAGGGCTGAGAAGGGGCAAAGCAAAAAGCTGCTCCTCAGCTTCCAAATGGTGCTCCCAAGAGGAGAATTGCTTCAGAAGGAGCTCCTCACAGGTATTGGATCCCTTGTATTTCTTGACAAACCTTTGCACTGAGAGATATCTCTTTTTTCAGAAAATAATAAAGCTGGGCAGCTTGCAAGCCGCGGGCTTGTGCTCGCCTTCTCCCTCATGTTCATGTGCTTGGCAGTGTCTGTGCTTTTGCTGAAGCAGCCTGGATTTGGTTTTAACTCTTGCTTCTCTGTGAAAGTAGAGAGCATGCAGAGAGAGAATAGGTTTGCTTTTTTACAGGCAGGCAGAGGGTGGGCACCAAAACCCACTCCCCTTCTTTAATCTCACCTGCAGAGGATGACCAGAACTCCTTATATAGACTCCTATCCACTGCCAGCTTAATTAACTAGTGGTTCCAGAAAGCCCTTGTAGAACAACTGATTTATTTTTTTTATCTGATTTGGTATTGTTATCTCTGTCCTGTTGGCACTCAGGCTGTTGCTCAGCCAGCTCTTAGATGGTGAAAGCTAGACCTTGCTCCTTTTCCCAAGCCTGATTTTATCCCATAGGCTTTTAGACTAGAGATGCAGATTTAAAGAGCAGAAACCCTCGCTGTCTATAGCTGCGTGGGGAGTGTGTAGCTGCAGCTGGAACAGCCTTTGAGTATGAATGGCACAGGGCAAGGAAAACATGCTCAGCGTTGTTTCATTGCCTTGGCTTACTGTCTTTGCTCCACACCTGACCCGAGGACACATGTGAGAGCAATACAAGATGTTCAGCCACTTGTCATGTCGTGTCTTTTCTTTGCCTCTGGCCTGAACCGAGGTCTTTCGGTTGCTAGTTCTTGTGGTTTTACTGGTGGCCCTCCTGGTGATACATGTCATGTCGACGCCCCGTGTTGTAGGAGCATGTGACAAAGAGAATCACAGCCCTGATTGCAATAAAACTTAATTTCCCCTGCCTCCATAAAAATGTGTATGTGAAAAGACACAGCTGAGCCCTCAGGGCTAGATGTAAGAAGGCAGGGGGAAGATCTCCCAGGGTGTGGGGATTTAAGAGGTTGCTGGTGTGGGGATGTGAGCTCTGGGGTCACTGGTTCTGGGTTCCCTGAGGCTGCTGCAATGGGGGGTGCCGGGGTGAATCGGGGCTTGAAGAGAATTAAAGCTGGCTCTGAGGAAAATGACCTGAACCCCCCAACTTGACACAAGGTTGGGTTTTGTGTTGTCTGTGCCAGGGACGTGAAATTTGTAATGGCAAGCAGGGTGAGGGCAAACAGCTTTTAAACCCAGGGCAGGTCCTCCCTGTTCCCAACCCTCTAGCTTCCCCAACTCTCTTCTCACTCCCTGTTCCATTGACCAAGCACGGAGCCCACCCTTAACCCTCATCACCTAGCCAGCTGGGCACATCCACCTCTGCCCTGTCTGCAGCCTTAGAGACACCAAAGGCATCCTGGAGAGGGTGGGGGTCCTCCGGGGCTGCTGGTGGCTGGCGGGATGGTGTTGCTTTGCTTGAAAACACAGAAGGGGTCATTAAGTCAACAAATTTGGCTTCCTGCACGGCTGAGAGTGCCCCAGAAACTTAATGGGCTGCTCTTTTGGGCAATAGCTTGTGCTCAATATTTATAGAGAAATGGTGCTTTGAAAAGATCCCATTTTTTAGCCTCTCCTGCTGTTCTCTAGCTAGGGCTGAGCCTTACCGTTAATAAGGGAAATGCAGACATCTCTTCACAGTAAAGGCAAAAAAAATATATAAACCCCCTTTGCTTTCCTTCCCATCTTGTCAGGAGCACCCTGCTGATCCCCTGTGCTTTCTTCCTGTCGCACAAAGAGTGGATTCTCTCTCTCTGTTGTGCTCCTCACTAGAGGAATGGCTGCTGAGCGTGTCCATGCTGCCATACTGTATCCTGAAGTTGGCTTTTAACAGCAGACAAAGGAAAGTGCAGCAGTTTGGGAGAAAACGGAGAGTCTGGAGGACCTGGGGTTAGTCTCTGTTATGTTTTGGATTTACTGTGCAGCCTTGGAAAAGTCGCTTGTATGCATCTGCTGTCAGCCTGTAAGCGTAGCCTCTGTCCGCACCAGTGTGATCTGCTGGACTTTTTTAGTACTGCACAGTAGTCATGTGTCACTCCTAACCATATTCCATCCACGGAGGAAAATATGCGGGTGCTGAAACAAGGGGCACTTTGAAACCGCAGCTCGGACGTTTGTGTCGCTCAGGTGCTTTCAGAAATATGACCTGCAGTTTATGGTGCAGGCTGAAATATTGCAAAAGGCTATTTTGAGCCTTGCTAGCTTTAATTGAGATCCGGGCTCCTACCAGTCCTTGTGAAATGAGCCTGACACCCTCCTCTGTGTTGTTCTAGTGAAAATGGGTTTCTTAAGCTTTCTGGCTGCACTTTGGATAAGCGCTTCTGTTTTGAGGTGTGTGTAATGCCTGTCACCAAAAGGATGAGGGTCCTGGCTCCGGAGGGTTTGTTGGGTGTGACATAATTCTGCTTTCAGTTTTGGCTTTGGAAATTCACCAGCTGTGCTAGGATCTCCAGTGAGAGATGGTGGCTGAGAACTTGGAAGGACACTCGGTGGTTCACCCAGGGGAGAATCCATTGCCCAAGCCCCCTCCTGTCTGTGGGGGCTATTAGGAGATCAATTTATTCTCGAAGCCTGCAGGTTTATGAACACGGTCTCTTTTCTTCAGCTGAGTTAAAAGGAACTATTTCCATTTGATTTCCTTGGGGACTGAAGCTGGCTGTCTCTGTTCCTTAGCTCAGGGCCATGGCAGTGGGGAGAAGAGGGAAGGGGGAAAGCTGGGAGCATGCAGCAAGGGTCTTGGCTTGTGCTGGACTAGGAAAACCTGCCTCGTGGCAAGGATGGGGAGCAAGCTGTGGGATTGCTCCCCCAGCAAAACGTGCAGTGCTGCAGCTGTGGTTTCCTGCCAGGAAACCTTGTCAGTGCTCCTGTTGCAGCATCCCTGGTGTGGTGGGGGGATGAGGACATGGTTTGGCTCTTAGGCTGAGCCGCTTGGCTTTGGAGGCTGTGGGGAAGGGGCAGCTTTCCCTGGGCTGGTGCAACATGCAGAAGACTGGCATTTCTGAGGCCTCTGAATGTCACTGGTGTGGTGAAGATGGCACTGGGCTTCTGGCTGGTGGATGTTATTAGCCGTCTGTGTAAGAAAGCCTACAGTATCTGAGAGCTTGCAGAGCTCCTTGCAGAACTGATACCAGAGAAAACATCTTGGTTTCTCTTACTGTTTTTTTCCCCTATTCTTTATTCAGGATGATTCAAATGCTCCTGGGACCTCCGAGGCTTCCTGGTCATTCTGTAGCTGCTGGATTTGTTTTCACCTTGCAAAATGGATTGAAGTGCTTTTCACCAGAACTCCTCGCCCTTCTGCACGGGGATCGAAGAGCTACGCTCCTTGGTTTGTGTGACAGAATGACCGCAGGTGCTGTAAGAAAGCAGGAAATCATCTTTGTAAAGCTGTCCAGAAAGCCTTGAATTCAGGTACAAGCCTCATGTTTATAGGAACATAAAAGGAACCATGGAAACTAAATATAGGTCGGAGCACCCGCAAGTAGAAAAAGAATCAGGGATTGAAAAGTTACCCTGATTTCTCTGCCTTTGGGTTTGCTCTGCTGGTTTCAAACTTGTTTGGGGTCCTAGGCTCTGTAGGAGTCTTTGGGATCCATGCAAAGATGGAATTTCTGGGGAAAGCAGCTGACAAAAGATCTCATTTAAATCCTGGCTGTGCCTTGGTCCTTGGGCTTATCGTTGAGGGCTTGTTCCACCAGGGTCCCATGCTGTTCGGTCCTAAGTGAGCTGCTGCTGGTTGTGGTGTTCCTGTTGAGCCCCAGGAAAGGTCAGATAACTGGAGAGGATTTGAGAGCTTTACATGTGTTGTTGACCTGGACCTTACACTTTGCTCCCCCCGTTCCCTTATCTAGAGGATTATCCCACGGAGTGCTGCATGCCCTCCTGGGCTCTTAGCAGGGATTCAGCTCCTCTGCAGTCCCCAGCTTCATCACAGGAAGCTTCTTCACCTAGCTGCTGCCAGCATGCTTTTGGCGACCCTGAGTGTCCCGTCAGCTGTTACAGGCCATTAAAGGATTTGTTTCTCGGCGTATGAAAAGGCTTAATTCAATTCTCATTCTCTCCTGGCATTCCTCAGAGGTGAGCGCGTCCCCTCAGCACGAATCCTCCGATGCCGCTAATTGACTTGAAAGTAGCTCATGTCTCCTTGGAAATGTCACCCAGCCCTTTTCAAGTGCAATTCCAGGCAATCAGGATCAATATGTTGCTTTAGCTAAGGGTATTAGCACATGACTGACAGCCCTGCGACATTAGCTTATTCATATGGACTTCCAGATGCTCATTTTTCTTCGCTGCCTCAGCTGCAATCCCAGTAAGAGGGGACAGAGCTTGGAGTGGAGCCATTACCTGGGCTGTGTTTGTTCACAGCACGATGGTGGGTACGGTGCTGGCTCTTGCACACCTGCCCTAAACCTACACAGTGTTCCCATCCCTCTCCTTCCCGGTGAGATCAAACCGTGCTGCCCCATCCACTTGTTCCTTGTGTCATGGCCTTGAGATGTTTCCGAGCGGCAGGGGCTGAGTTTTCAGCCTGTGTTAATCAGCATGGTGCTTTGTTTGATATGAGACAAGGTGTCGGTGTATTTTTGCTGTACCTTTGCACAGAGAATATTGTCGGTACAATTATCCCTCCTCAGATCTCTGTCCTTTCATGCTCCTCTCAAGGCTTGGGTCCACAGCTGAAGATTTCTCTCGCTTCCCTTGTTGTGTGGTGATGCTCCTGTGGTCCTGGCATCATTTTGAGCCAACGTTTGGGTTTCTGATTTCTGTCTTTCAGCAAGTACCCATTGTTCCCCTTTGTCTCAAAAATGTCTGTGAATTTGTCTTCCCAGCTCTGTGAGGAAGGGGAGTGCTGCTTTCTCTGCTTAGAGGTAGGTGGTGAAAGCAGCGGTAAAAGGAATTGAGAGGAGCTTACAAAAGAACTTGAGGCAGTGCTTCTGTGAGTGAATTCAATACGGGCCCAAGTGCCCTCTGCTTTTCTTGCCCTCTTTAACGAGGCTGGCACAGCTAATGCCCTTGCACTGCTCCTCTCTGGGGACAGCTCGCACCCCTTCTGTACCCAGCCATGCCTCTTTGCTTGGGAGGGAGAGGGAACCTTCTCCCCCAGTTCAGGAAACCCTGACCCAGGGAACATAGCAGCAATATTCAGAAGCAGGTTAAAGAATATTTCAGGTTTTCAAAGGAAGAAACTGAGATGCTGGGAAGCCAAGTGCCATGTCCTAAGTGAGACAGTGTTTCTCAGAAGCGATTCCTCTGAGTGCCTGCCTCGCAGCTGTTGGTACTCCCAGCTCTTGAGAAGAGCTGCTCCCTGGCATCAGAGCAGGTTGGAGCCGCAAGGAAGAAACCTGAAGTTAGCTCCCAAATGGCAAATATTAACAGATGTGGGAACGAGGTGTGCTGTGCTGGAGGACTGGGAAAACTTGGAGGGGCTTCTGTGCCATGCTGTGACTTTGAGCATCTCCCTTGCAGGGCTGGTGAAGGTGTGCGGTGTGCTGCAGTCTGGGGCTCGAAGCTGCTGCAGAGCCAGAGGTGGGGAATCTGTGTCAGGGAGCTTCTGAGAACATGTTCCCAAAAGACACATCAAGAGATAAACAAGCAAGACTGGAAAACTACTTTTAATCTGTGATGCTGCCTGGATACCTGCAGATGTCTCGCTGAATGCTGTGCCCTTTGAAATTCGTCAGGGTAGTCAGGAAGGGGTTAACTTGTTTGCCCTGTGAAACAGCCAGAACGAGTGCATCCAAAACTCCGGCAATCGGAGGCAAGCAACAATTATTAACGCCTCGGCATTTAATGTGGCAGATCGCTTCCGCCCCCAGTTATATCGTGTGTTTAATTCCAGAGCACTCGGAGTTGTCAGTCAGCAGGTCCATAGATCATGGCGACCTTAGCATCATGTCAAGGGGCTTCACTCCATCAGGGATAATGAACATCTCCCACCGGTTTCTTCCCATCATTCATTTGAGATCCAGAAGTTCATCATGCAAATGACAAACAATGTTAATTTTCTGCAAATAATTCCTCCAGATGTCCGTGGGACTCCAGCGCTCCTCGCCCAGAACAGTAAAATATGTTTGTCTTCCTCCCTATAATTCATCACTAGGCCTGCAAATCTCCACAAACTCTCTATAAACAAAGCAGGAGGCAGAGCACAGAGCCTGATAGTTCGCTGCAGTGCAGACGTGCCTCATGCTCTCACAGCAATGCACGTGGGAGAAGGAGTGGAGAGGTGGAAGAGGTCAAGAAGTTTCTTCTCAGCTGAGTTGACTTTGTGCTCAGCCTTGCAAATGTACGCGTGATGGTCTGAGCCAAGCCTCGCGCAAATGCGAGTCAACGTGAGAGGAGAAACTGGAATATTTCTGGACTTAAAACTTAAGACTGGCCTTCAGGAACAGCTGGATCTCTAGTGAAACCTGCTGCGAGCCTTATCTGCGTCACTAGGAGACTTGCCATCGGATGGTGAGGCTTTGCCGTGGCTCTGTATTGAGCTGCTCTCGGATGAGTAGTGAGGCAAATAGGCAGAGCTTGCTTGGTTTCTCCAAGCATCTCTCCAGCTCCCTGAGCTCCAGATCCAGCCAAAAATATATGAAGAGCTGAAATCCAGGGTGGTTTGGGCTACAGAGCATAAGAAAGAGTTTTGGCTTGGACAAGTATGAAGATGACGCAGAAATTAGTTCCAGCAAGTACATCTGGAACAGGGCAGACCCATGATGAAGCAGCCAACAAAACAGTTGTTTGTTTTTTGTTTGTGTTTTTTTTTTTTGTTTTGTTTGTTTTTTGTTTGTTTTTTTTTTTTTTTGTTTTACTCACAAGAAGTCAGCGGGCAGGTAGGACAAAAATACCAAGAGGATGGTGCAAATCCTGGTCTCCTGCCAGAATTCCAGCAGATCCAAAGCTCAGGAGATGCTGTATTCACCCAGATTTGCCACTCCATCCCCTACTCCTGCCAGCCATTAAATGGCATGGACCCGCTCCCTCCCCTGCTGTCCTTCTCACTCTGGAAAGGTTTTTAAAGGTCCCTCTAAGCGGCAGCTGCTGTGTGGCTTTTTGTTTTTTTGTTTTTTGTTTTTTTTTTTTTTATGATGAGCTGGAAATTAATTTCCTTTTTGCTGGCATTGGACTATCTGTTCCCACGTCGCAGTGCAGAATGAGCTCGTAACTCTCTTGACTGCCTCATGGCTGAGTTATGGGGTCTTCTGTAGTGCAGCCCAAAGGGTTTAATTTAAGTACGGGTGTCTTGAAGAAAGAGAAGTGACAACTACCTAGTGTTTTCGCAGTCCATACACTTGGAAACTTTTACTACTCCTGGACTGAAAGGGCTCTTGTTTTAAATTAAAATTATGATTTCTTGTCCTTCCCACAGCAGCGCTAGGAACAGGTTTTCCCCCTATTTCCTTTTTGCTTGTTGGGAGATGTAACCACGTCTTCAGCTTTCCATCTTCCCTTGCCAACAGTCTCCTACAGATTTCCAGTTGCTGTTGTCTGTCTCCTTTGGACTGTCTCCAGTTGTTCATATGGTCTTGGAGGTCAGCATCCCAAGCAGGACATTATGCTCCAGCTGAGACCTGAGCAGCACAGAAGACGTGCGAGGATAATCCGGACCACTTACGCATGACATCTTTCTCTGCTTTGATCTTGGTCGCCCTTGGCATGATCTTGAACTTGTTTTGGGGCAAGTGGGGTGAAGTGCTTTGATTACTGTCTGGGCCACCTGTTGGTGGCACCTCATTGCCACACATGGGCACTAATAAGACCATCTGCTGCAGGAACCTGTGCCTCGCATCAGGGATGCTCGGGTGAGCTAATAGGAATGGACAAAAGATACAGCCTGCTTGCAGGACCCGATGGTCATTAACCCCTCTGTGGATGTTCTCCATGTAGGCTACTTTGTGAGACTGTTTGCAGGGCGCTTTAATAGGTGTGCAATGCCTATTAATATGCAACCTGTGTTGAGTCACACCTTAGCTGATTCGCCTTAGCTTTCCCAGCTGTCTGCTTGCTGACAGATTGGTGCAGTGTGGGCAGCTTGTCTGGCAAGTCTAGAGGCTGGAAGAGCAACCAGCAACTTGGATTTAACCTTTCTTGCTAAATGCATTGTTGTCTCTCACCTCCCTGAGGCTAGGACTAAGAGAATTGGCAAGTGATCCCTTACCCTTGCTTTCTTATCTCTTATATACCTTATCTTTTGCCTTCTGCAGGCTCCATGCTGTCAGCTCTATGCTTCCTGATGGCCTTTGGCTCTTCACAAACAACAGAGGCTAACTGCAGGTCCAGGACTTCCTCAAAATCTGTCCTGGCCTGGCTGTGGGTGGGAAGAGTTGCTGGCAAGCTCTGCCTGGATGGTCCCCCAAACATGCAGGACTTGGGGCCGTGCCCTGGCTGTGACACCAGGGGCTTTGCTATTCCTTCTTTTGTTGTTCCTTCTGTATGGGGGAAATTGGTGGGGTTGTGTCTGTTGGAGCACTCATCTACTCCACAGAGAAGTGGAAGAGCCACGGGGGAAGAAACAAACTCCTCATCTCATCCTTAGCTCTGTCTTTTTGTGCTTTCTACTTAAAACTACCATAAGTACCAGATGATTTGTCTTTTTTTTTTTTTTTTTTTTTTTTTTTTCTCAGCCATTCTTTGGTCCCCTTATTGAGCAATAGCAACTTAACAGCACTTTCCTATGGCTTTGTCCCTAATGTGACAGCATCTAATCCTGCATCATTTGTTCAGCTGAGTGGGTCACTGTTTTTTCTGGGCTTGCGTGAAGGACAGGGTAAAGATCCAAGTGCAGTTCAAGGCTTGGGCTGTCTTGGGCTCTTCCAAGGGGAGGACTTTATTTTTACCAGCTTTGGCATGCCTTGACTTTGGGGTGTGGAGAGCAAAAGTGAGCTGTGTGGCTGTGGAGCAGGGTGGCAGAAACAGTCATGAGCAGGACAGGATTTGATCCTAGCTTGCCTGGCTAACCCAGCTGGAGCCAGTAATGAGGGCAGGTTCAGCTGATTGTCTAAAGACAGAATGAGATGCTCAAGTTGTCCTTCTCCTGTTCAGGAGTGGGCAGAAACTAGAGAAAGGTCTTCAGGTTTTGCCAGAACCATATACCATCCTAGCAGTAAGGATGGAAATGCATTTTTACTGCGATGCATCAGTGTAACTCCTCAGGAGATGCTTAAGTACAAGATGTGCTTTTGATTTAGCTTCTGTCTCAGTGAAAATGACCTAAGAGAACCTGTGAAAAACCTAATGTTACCAAGGAGTTCAGCCCCAAATGTGGAAGTAAATCAGTATAACCCTCTTGGTTTGCCTTTACCAGTCTGCCAGGCAGTCATCTATTTCTGTCTTGGCTTAGACTCTGCAGTCCAAACCCTGACACGTTCCATGGGACAGCCTCCCTCTCAACCTCAGCCTTGTCTCCTGCAGTCAGGTGATTAGATGAGACTCTCTTTCATGTAAGTACTTTTTTATCTTTCTCATCTGTGGAGGGAAGCCAGCACATGTCATCTTTAAAGGCAAGGAAAATGGAACCAGCATTTTGTATTCCAGAAATCTCATTATTTTTCAACTAATATGCTGATTTTGGATGCTGGGGTTTGGCAGAGACACTGAGGGTCATTGCTGAACAAAGCAGAAGCGGGTCCATCCTGGAGAAGCCTGCATGGGTAAAATATGCAATTTCTATACCAGTGGAAAATGCGATTCTCCGGGTCATGTCAGAGCGAGGCACTGTGGGTAGCTTCCCTCTGACTCAGGCTTGACGCTAGATTTCACAAGAGGAAAAAGTGTGTTTAAGAAGTTACTTGATACTGATCTGTCCAGAGTGTTTTTCCCAGGCTGGATTTAGGGAGGGATTATCTCAGATTTTCATTTAGTTCTGAAATCCTGGGTATTGGTTTTATAAATTAAACCCCCTTCACAGCAGGTCGCTTGTTCTGTATTGTTGTTTTAGTTTGATGCATAGGGAGGAATTTAAATTTTCTGAAAGGACGGGGCTTGCTCCTTGCTGGGGTAAAGCAACATAGTTCAAATATTTAAAGGCAGATGCATCAATCCTGGCAGCTGAGGATCTGGCTTACTTTGATTAAAATCTGATCAAGATTACTCAGCCTTACCAAGGGACTTGGATTACCATTCTATAAAAAGAAGAGTAGGAGAGGAGAGGACATTAAATATAAAAATAATCCAATGAAGGACGTGAAGCTAAACTCACTGCAAATTGAACAATAATGAAAACATCCTACTGAAACAGGTGGAGGGCAGCAGTGCTGATGGGCAAACGCGAGGCTTGAAGTTAAAAATATTGCTCTTGGGTTTCTCATGGCCATGGCCTAGTCTTTTAAAGGTAGATTTATTTTTTTATTTTTTTATTTTTTTCAGAAGAGAGCCTTGCTCATTAGAAAATCCCCAGGGGAGCATTGCAGGAGATATGGGTGACAAATCCTTTGGAAAAATCCTTGCCTCTGCTTCCTCAGGGGACCCAGGATGGTGCCAAATCTCACTCACAAAGAGGTGATTGAAGCTGGGGAACAAAAAAAATCAACTCTTACAGGTATGAAACTGTGAAATGAGCATTGTCTTCATGGTTTCTTATAGTGGTTGAACTTCTCTCCCCTTCCAGTGTTCTTTTTCCTGGTTCTTTGTTACTTTTTAAATGTGAAGTTTATTTAAAGACTTGTTATGCCGTGTGATTACGCTTGATGGGCAGTGACTGATGGGGAGGCTACACCAAGCCCTTTGCTGGCTGGGTGGTCAGCAGAGGTGACCTTTTTCATGAGTCTGTCAAACCATTCAGCACACGTCTAGCTTTCCTAAGATTTCTTATCTGTATGTCCCCTAGCATCAATAAAATCTGGTCATGCTTCTGCTCCTGTCAAGCAGTGGTGTAGCTGTTAATAGGACAGACACACTTGGGTCCTAAGCTAGAGGGCTTTCTGAAGCCCCCAAACCCATTTATCTCTTCTCTTGATGGAGTATGCTGGCTGGCTTGGATGGGAAGCACCTCCCTTGCTGATCTCTGCGAAAGACATGGAAGATCTTCAGCAGGGGTTGCAGGACTTCTGACTTGAGTATCCTGCTGGATCCAAGACAAGCAGAGGAGAACAAGGTGCACTGGCTGCGCTGGGAGGCTGTCTGGGGTAACTGGAAGATGTTTTGATGTCAGAGAGCTCTGGGAGCCTGGAGAGCAAGGCTGAGCAGCCTTAAAAACACTGGTGACTTAAACTGATGCAGCTAAGTATGCCAGAGGAAAGGCGAGGGGGTTGTTCTGGGACCTCCTGGGCAATTATATACATGGATGGTCAGTGACATCGCCTGAGTGCACCGACAGCTATGCCAGTCTCCCAGTTTTCTTCAGTCGGAGTTAGGGTCAGACGAGGATAAGGTTGTGTTTTAATAAGTATTTGTTAGGGACGTGCTTTCCCTTCCCCCCGCCCCCATAAAACTGTTTATTTTCCTTGCAGTAACACGTGCGTCGTTCAGCTTCTGCTGTTCCATGTGTCGTGCTCTGTTACTCCGGCTCACTCACAGCCGCAGAGCAAGGGGAATGCTGCCAAGGCTTTTTCTGGGAGTTTGCTCTGGCCATGCTACTTCCCTGGGAGTGCTCAGCTGATGTGTTTTGTTTGCAGAGGGAAAAAAAAATGCTCAAATGTCAGTGTCTGAACTGACCGTCAAGAGACCAAGGCGAGGACCAGCTGCTCCTCTCTCTGTCTCTGCGAGCAGGTGCCTGCATACATATAGCCACAGTAAGTCTTGGGCAATGACTTTTTGAGCAAGAGAAGTTGCAAGAAGGTCACATTTATTGCCTAACTCTCTTTTCAAAGATGAGACTTTGCTTAAGGCAGCCTTAAGGTAAAGATGCTTCCTGCCCACCTGCCTCAAATCCTTTACCAGGTGTAAAAATCAGGCCTCCAAGTGGCTGTGATACCTTGTGGGAGGGCACTCCTCTCTCAGCCCCAGATACAGCTGTATCTTCACTTGGGCTGGGTGTGAAATGGTGTTTAAAACATTGTTAATTGAGACATATTGGTGAACACGTTTTTAAAACACCTGCTTTCTTGTTGGAGACATGATTTTACTTACCCAGACTAAAGTGCTGCAGGGAAGGTGGAGGCGCAGTGCTCTCTGCGGCTGCTGAGGCCGTTCATTTGCTAGCGTGGCTTTGGATTTCTGATGACTCAGAAGGGAACTCGGCTTCCTCTCAGCTATTTGCAGATCTGAAGATCTGTTGTACTGTGCTTGTGAACCAGGACTCAGAACATAGTGCAGGGGTGGGACTGAAAGCACTCTGTCTCAAAATGTGTAAGAGCAAATAGCTGATGGTTCCCGAGTGTCAGGTTTGTGTGGGGTACTGACAGGCAAGTCCTGGCAAAACAATAAAGTGGGTGCCAAATATATGGGGTTCTTGCTGTTTGCCTTGGCTTCTTTCAGGCTGGGATGGGTGGGGGGGGGATTATGGATTTCAAGCCTCTTGTTGAACCCTTTGAAGTAGATGAGGAATGAGATGAATGTTGTGCAAATCCGCTGACTCCAGGAGCAGGCGCTTTACTACTGCAAGAGCTGGCAATACTGAATATCTTATTCTTTCTGATTTATAATTTCTTCCTGATCTGGAGTATTTTACCAAATATCTTCATACACAAAGCCTGTAGAATACATGATGGGAAAGCTCCTTTTCTTCTGGGATATGTGCAAGGCTTCTCTACCTGATAATAGCAGCTGCAGAGCTCCTGACCACCATTATAGGCCAAAAGTACACAGGTGCAGAACTGGTAAGCACTGGTCACTAGTTTGTGTTGATCCATGGCCTGCACCTTATGTCCGTAGCACCCTTTGCAGAGCCTGTGTGCCCACTGGAGGTATTTAACCTCAGTAACCTCAGCTCTAGGTGCAGTAGGTCTCTTTGTGCCATGTTCTGAGCTCCTGGGCTATGCTCAATTCACTGTCCTGTCTGGGCTTTCTCTTTCTGAGCTCTCAAAGAGTCGGACAGGACAGCTGCCCAAACCCACTTGTAACACCCTTACTTCTTATCTTGAGGTTGCTTTTCTGAGAAAGCAGGGTTAATGAGTTCTGGCTCCCTCTTGCCCACCTTTAATAACTTTCCAGCCTGATGACTGATTCCAGCTGTGCGTGCCAGAGATGTAAAAGATAATGAGTTCCTACTGGCTTGATATAAATAGATGGCAGGGGAGGACTTTATCTTTGCCCCCCTCTGCCAAGAGAGTTCATTCCTTATCAGTCCAAGAGCATCTGTGTGAGGTGGAACAAGAAAGAGATGTTATGAATGCCTATGGGGAAAACTGCTCTCCAAGCTGGTATCCTGCAACATCTTGGAGAATCCACCCGTGCTTTGTAACTTCAGGGACGGAAATGCTGGCTCTGCCTCCCACTGAGCACTCTGAGCCTTTCTGCTGCTCGCTTTGACCACAGGCTCTCATAAGAGGCTGGACACTGCAGTGTGCATGCTGTTCCTGGCCGGAGTTGGGGCAGAGAGCTTGGGGGCAGCAGCCTGGCATGGGAGCAAAGAGCTGCAGCCTGTTCCCCTTGGGATGGGGCTCTTCTAGCCTCTGGTCTGTTGGCTGGGGAGGCAGCTTTCCACTGCAGCAGCAATTGCCTTCCCTGGGCTGTTCTTTCTAGCATGGTCCTCTGGTTCATCACCCATCTCTTTGCTTTCTGCAAGAAAGCTGTTTAATCAAAGATGTATTAAAATCTGTGCACTCTGGTGTCAACAGCCCAGCTTCAGGGGGAATTTTAACTATTTTCTGTCCATAGCATGTGATGGATTTCATTGCCAAGGGGTTGGAGACAGGGAAGCAAAGGTATTTTAATTACATCTGATTGCAGCATTTTGCAGGCTTGCCCTGTCAGTTGTCTTGCCACAGCACTGTTTAGAGTCCACTTTGAGCAGCACAGGCATATTAGCTGGGCGTTTACTGATCACAGAGGAAAACAGTAATATTTCATTCCTGACATCACTTGGGGCTGTATCTTTTCTCTCTGCCTTTGTGGCATCAGTTTCCTCCTCATTAGAGGCCTTAGTCCTTCTGTATCGTGTCACTTAGAAGCAGTAAAACTGAATTCAGCCTATTGCAAGGGCATCATATCTAGGCAGAGCAGGGGTACTTTGTTTGCTCTTAGGAGAACCTGCCTTACTGCAACAGAAATGTCCCTGTGAGCCCCTTTCCCACCCCCTTGGCTCCTGTATTGGCTTCACGGCTGGTCAGCCTCAGGGGGCTTCCCTTTTTCTCAGTCAAGCAGGAGTGCTCCTCCTCACAAGGAAAGGTTGAAACGCTGTCTCCAACAGGACTACTTGGGGGATGAAGGCGGCAATGAAAAGAAGAAGTTGCTCTCTGTGCTGAAACACCCAAATTGGACCCCTGGGGGCTGGATCAGTGCGTCGAGTAGGTCAAGTTGCGCGGAGGGACAGGCAGGAGCACTGCAGGTGCAATAAAGCACATCTTCAGAAGTGCCTGCTCACCAAAGGAGAGCAACTCCAGCTGTGTGTTTGTGAAATGAGAGTAACTACTGCATCTTTATGTGGCGTTAGGTGCATTGTCACTAGTGCTCAGGGCTAGCAGTATCTGCAATTCTGCCTGGATGTTTTCTGGAGCGTTCAGCAGGTAGCAGCTCCCAATGCCCATACTCTGACCTGCCTTTTCAGAGTGTTTAGCATGCTGAAGACAGAAACTGTTCGAATCTAACCCAGGGTTTGGAGAAAGGAAAGTCTAAAGAGGAGGAGGGCAGAGTTAAGGTCAATTTTGTGTGACTGTTAGTATGCGTTTCCACTCTTGCCAAAGCTCTTGCTTCTGATTGAAGAGGAACCCTAATCCTCAATATCCACAATTTTTCAGTGTTGGAACGTGTTTGTGTTAACAACTCTCATCCGTGTTTCCTCTTCTAATGGATATAACCCCAGCTTGCAGATTACAGAAGTGTTTTGTTTGTGATTCCTAGATGCTTGATGCATTGTCTTCCTACAACACAGGGCAAACTCTATTCCTTCCTTCTGGCCTGGGCTATAATGATGGATTAAGTAGGTAAGTAATAGAGTGGTAATGAGATAACCACTGACATCAAGCATTAACGCGGGAATAAATGAAGTTACCATCCAGAACTAATGGCCTGAACTATCACTGGGTTGTAATTAATGAATGTGGTGTCTGAGATTTACAAGGATATTTTAGGATGCAGCTTGCATGCAGCTTTGGTTTTTATGGCTTGGTTGGAGAGAAATCAATTAACGCCATGAACTTAATGAATGGGCTGAAGATGTTCTCTGTCAGATTGTAATGCCCCTTTTGTGGAAGAGGCAAGACTGGTGCATGTGGAGTGCCCTCCTTTTCCTTACTCCAGGGCAGTAGAAGAAGATGGGATGCTGTGGTCTCTGACGCCCTGGACTCTGGTGGAGTTGTTGCAATCTCAGAGGTCTTGTTTCTTCTTCTGTTTTATTAGTGCAGAGCAGCAGGATTCTTCATGGAAGCAGAGCATCTGAGGTGAACCCATACAGCAGGCTGACGTTAGCAGTAAGGATGGCCTGGGAGGGGGATTCTCCAGACAGGACCTCTGACTAGAGCAATGCCAAATCGCCCAATTTTAACCCACAAGGGTAGAACATCTAATTCCTTCTTCCAGCCTTTTCCTTGCCACTCTTGGTTCTGCCTCGTGCATGTTAGAGGGACACAGGAGGCAGAGCCTGGGTGTCCTGAGTGGCCTGCTGTGTGCCCCAATGACTGGCGGCACCTGCTGCGTGAGCATCCTGGCATCCCAAACACACACCTGTAGTGTGCCCATGCTCAGGAGGCCTCAAAAGGGAGAGCTATCCCTCCCTGCTCGCCTAGCTTGCTATGTGTGCGACCCTGCCAAACGCTTTGGAGATGTGTGAGTAACACTTCTGAGGTGGTTGCTAGGTTCTTACAGAAAACACAGAAGAGCAGTCAAAATTCTTCACGTTAATTGGTAGGAATAACCCAGCCATCTCTGCTAACTGTTGCTTCCCTCTTCTTTCCATGGCAACACTCTCTACAGCAGCCCAGGTGCTCATAGGTGGATGTACTGGGATTTCTGAGCCCTCTGCCTTCCAAATCACCCCTTGGAGCACAGAGGGAACATCTGTACTTTTAAAGTGTGGGCACCATGTCATGCATCAAATGGCTTTCTTTTGTGTGGCCATATTCATTTTCCTACGCTCTGGGACAGAAGGCTTTGGGAACATACGCAAATTGAATCCTTGTGTTTCTTTGGTGGAAAGAGCTGCTCCCTGTTTTGTAACAGGGAGAGAAAGGTGCTGACAAAGTACCGCGTGTTTCTTGTGCTTTCCATGGCCTGGGCTGCCAGAGCTTTCTGAGAGCTGGGGGAAGGAAAGGGGTTGGTGAGCAAAGGGAAGGAAGATATCTCTCTCCTGCAGAGCCCAAGTGGGACACTGCTGGGAAGTTTCCTTCAGGAAGGTGCCTCTCTAAAGCATCTCTGTGCGTATTTGAGCACCGTTTTCTCTTTTGGGACCTGTTTTACAGGCACTTTTAATGATTGGGGGGGGGGGGGGGGGAATAAGAGACAGATGGCCAGTGACAAACCCAGTTCAAAGCTGCCCAAACCTGGGGAAGGGTGCTGTTTGAGCTGCAAGCATTGCTTTGCCTTGGTGCAGGCTCAGCAGCTCCCTTCCAGGCTGAACAGGAGGAAGAACATTCTACCTGCTGGATCAGTGCAAGCCAAACCCCAGACTGAACAAAGACTGGATGAATGGTTCATGGATTTACATATTCAGGGCTATGCAGCTCCCCTTCCCCCAGCCTTGGGAAGTTTATTGCCCTCAACAAAGTACACAGTGTGGCTGTCATTGCGGAGGAGCCCAGGCAGGTCGTTATGTGACGAGGGAAAATTACCCAGACTGTTCTCCAGAAGGCAAGTGAGCAAAAATTTTCCTCCGACTGGTTCAGGACAAAGTTAATGTAGGAAAGCCATTAAAATTAATGCTGGTAAACAAGGATAAAAACCAGCAGGGTTGTAACAAAATTTGGACCAGATTGGGTTTCCCAGCTGTCGTGCTGCTCGCTGTCTTAAAGGCAGCAGGCAGAGGGAGAGAGTGAGGCACAGTCAGAAAGCTCTTGTTGATGGGGGCTGTGAGGTTGGGGACATCAGGGTTCTGGTGGCACTGGCTCCTTGGTCCAGCACTTTGGACCCCCTGTCTATTTTTGGGAAGCAATGACTTTTTTTTTTTGTCTGATGGTCCTTTCATCTCATATTTTATTCATGCAGTGGTTATCTGCTTTCTTCCAGAGTCTGCCCTCAAAATCCAGGCCCTGCTCCAGGATGCTGAGAACCTGCCTGCCTGTGCTTGATGGCAGTAGCTGCTTAGTGCAAGCATGCAAGAGACCATGGCTCAGGCTCTTGGGGCAGTGGCTCACTCCAAGCAGCCGATGCTCACAGTTCAGTTGGAAAAGGTGCAAAGGAGCATAGCCACCCCCCCCCCTCTATCTCTGTTTTGTTTGCTTCTGAGAATGAGAGAGTGCTCAGGCTGGCAGAACAAGTGGTACTGGGTACATGGGTCCCATAGGGAGGAAAGCTCAGGTTTGTTTCCTTGTCCAGGTAGTAGGTATGAGCTAAATAGGGCCCAGAGCATCCCAGGGAGAATATTCCAGCACAGGGTCCGTGTGTTGCTTCTTCCTTTTAAATAGCATGCTGCAGGGCTGGAGAAAGCTAACACAAGCCAGTCACCTTCACCAAAACTCCTGGCACCAGATATTCAGCTGGCTTGATGCTTTTGAACAGGTTGACTCCAATATAACCAACCCAAATTTTCTAGCCCCAGAAACATAGTAATGGCAAGCTGTGCTTGCCCAGACCTAAACAAATTTGATGATCTGGTCCTGGATAGCTGTACAGTTGGGTTCTGGTGGAGCCTCCATATAGCAGCTCGTGGAGTGAAGCGAGGCTTCTGAGATGAAGTGCTGTGCTAGGTGTCTCCAGCTCAGTGTGGGGAACTAGAACGGGATGCCTGAAGTCATCAACATCAAGCAGATGAGGGAAAGTCTGGGCAGGTCAAGGCTGATGTTGGAATGAAGAGCAGCGTCGAGGGATGCCCAGTGCACAAGTCTTCCTCTGGAGCCCTCATCCCTGGGGAAATCCTCAGGCTGTGTGTGTGGGGAGACCTCAGCTCCCTTTCAGAGGTGCTACAGACAGAATGGACAGAGCTGGACAGCTTTCTTCCTGTTTTTCATGAGAAATCATCAAACAATCAGGGTGACAAAAATATTTTTGTGGAAGTGACTATGCGAAATATTTTTTCATTTTGATTATTTGAAAACCAAAACTGTTCGTGGATTTTAAAATTCATGTCCCCTCCGGGTTGCTTTGCTTTGTTTCGTTTCTTATTCCTTCTCCCTTATTCCTTAGAGGGAGCCATCCAAACCTACACAGTGCATTCATTTTTGAGGAAATGCAATGTGATCGTTTTCCAGTCTAACCTAGGCTGAAAATGCTTCTGGTGTTTTGTTTGTCTGAGAAATTTAAAAAGGCTCAGATGGAGCAGAATCCTGGCTGGTTCGGGGGGAGCTTTCTTGTTTCTGAAGAACCACTTGGGGGGTGGTGCGAAGGAGTTGTTTCAAAAGCTTTTTATCAGAAAAAGGAATTGTTGGTAGACTTTGTCGAGAAGATTTGGGCACCAGCCATTCTTCTGTTAGAGCTGCTTGCATGGTGCTGAGCTCTGGATGCCTGCTGCATGGCAGAGCTGGGCCACCTCTCACCAGGCCCTTCCCCTGCAGCCCTTGCTCTGCAGGGTGGTTGGGGGTGATGCCATCTTTGCCTTGACTGTGCTTTGCACCAAAAGCCCTCCCTAGGAGTGAGGACACGTGGGTGCAGAGCTGTGTCTTTGCTACAGCAGGAACCTCCTGCTATTGTGGCGAGGGGCCCAGGTCCCAGCACACTGTCACAGTCTGCTCAAGCTCCTGACCACCACCAAGAACCCCTTTCTGAGGCTTTCCAATGTCCAGAGAGGCTCAGAGTCAGGCACCAGAGAGGTAGAAACCACCACAAAGTCCCTTAGAGAATCTCTTTGGCCTCTGATTTCTCCACCTGTAAAACAATCATGGTTAAGGGGTGTGCTCTTGGAGGCATGGCGCACAGCTGTACATGTCCACAAGGAGCTGCGGAAGGCAAGCAGGTGAGGGCTGAAGTCAGAAGAGCTGGTCTGTCACATCTCTGGGGCTCTCCTGGATTTTGAGGGCTGTTCTTATCACCCCAGTGGTAGCTCAATCAAGGTGAGTCACAGAGGCAGGACTGTGCTGGAGAGAGAGACACGGGTGTGCGGATACATCCCGTGGGACAGGAGCGGTGACAAGTGTCCGCGTGTCTGGAAACCCAGCAAGAAAGGGGCTGGATGGAGGACACCACCTACTCCTGCTGCTGCTGGCTCTGTGAGCTGCCAGCTCTGCTGTTCGGCGCTGGCCAAACGTAGCTGCTCATCCCCAGTCCCTGCCGTCTCCATGCCCCACATGCTGCTCCTCCTATAAATAGCCCGCTGGGAAGCGGAGCACGGAGCCACCGCAGATGGCCCCCAGTTCCACGTGCAATCATGTGTGAGATCCCAGAAAGGGGCTGTCAATTCCTCGCCTCGAGCCACCCATGAAACCTCATTAAAAATGGTGTCCGCTCCCTTCACTCCCACTGCCCCCCTCCCTTCCCACTTCAACGTGCCGGCATTGAAGCACCCTTATTAAACGTGCACTTCCAAGCAAGGAGCGCTGACTTCCCCTTAATTGAGGCATAATAATTAGAGCATTAACACATTAGGAGGGTGAGACAGCATGTTTAGCTTTTGTGATTAATTATCTGAGGATTGTAATAAGTTGTTAAGACATTAATTACTCTGGCATGTTTATTGCTCTTTATTGCAGAACAGACACTTCAGAGCAGCAAGTGCTGGTGTGTCTGGGAAGGCGGCGAGGAGGGGGCTGGCCGCAGGAGACCACCTACCCACCCTCAAACAAAATGAGCTGCTGCTGGGGGATGTGGCCTGGGTGGACCTCGGTGGCCAGAAATAGCTCCTGCATCTCCAGGAGGCCGCAGATGGATAGAAAGGGTACGTGAGGCTCTTAGGACGATGTGGGAAGTATTTACCAATGTTTTCCTCTGGGTTTTTCTCCTCTTTTGCATGAAGTGTTTTCTTCTTGATGGTTGGAGCTCCCCCACATTTGGATCTTCTGGTTTTCCAAGTCCCATCTGCGTGGCTTGTTCTCTGCCTGGAGGTGAGGAGGAAGGCTGTCTGTGTTTCAGACAGGCTGGAATTCAGGAGTTCAGTGTCAGCAGTGGTCAAGAAATGAGCCAGGACCCAAGCAGCCTCATTCTCTCCTCTAATGGATGCATTTTCTGCTGGGAAACAGGGAGGTAGATTAGGGAAGGCTGTTGCAGTGGTGGCAGAGCAGATAGGGCTGCTGTAGCCTGCTCATTAGACAGCAAGCTGTTCTCCAGCCCCGGGTCAGCTCCGAGCTGCTCAATAGGACTGGGTCTGATGGCAAAGGTCACAGAGGATGGGTGGGTGTTACGTGCTGCTGAAACTCTGACTGAGAGAAAGGGCAGCCAGATCAGCAACAGCACAGCAAACAGAATGACGTGATGGGCCCGTTCCCAGCCTTCTGTTTCCCCACGAAATTCATGGTGTCAGACACTCCCTGCCCAGTTCTTTGGGCTGGGAATAACACAGGAGACCTGATGGGAGATCAGGAACAGCCCCAGCCACTGGCTTAGGAAAAGAAATCTGGGAGGAAAAGATGAAAGACGAGAACAGGGTGGGAAAGCTGGGTTTTCTGTGTTTGGTATAGGTTTCCTTGGGGACCCCTGGATCTGACACTTCTTGTTTGCAGGCTGTGTCCTCGTGACATTGCAACGTGTGCTTGTGTCCTGGGGCAGCAGCCAAGGGACTGGGAGGGGTCTTCCTCTGTTGCTTCTTTTTAGAGTTAAAACATGGTGATCCTGCCCAGTCTGCCTTCCCCAGGGACCAGCTGGGGGCCTGCTTCACTGTGGCCTCCCCCGACTTGAGCTGGTATCACTGTCACTCAGCTGTCTTGGTGGCTGGGGAGCTGAGGCTACAGCCCAGGCTGAATCCCTTCCCTGGGATCCATCTCGTGCCAGCCGAGCGTTAGCTGCTGCCTTCAGCTCCTTGGAGCCTGCGCCTGCCTCTCGCTAGCCTGGCCTGAATTTGGCATTCACTGTCAGGTGTCTGATTTCTGCCTGCAGAATGTGCAAAGTGTCAGCCTGGCATTTCCTCTTCAGCTCCTAGGGACAAAGCGGGTCACGACTTAACGTGTTTTATCATTAAAAAGATAATTTCCTCTGGATGTGTGCAATAAGACAATGGTGCTGACCTGTGATCCTGGCATTGCACAGCATTAATGATTTCCCTTTGCAGGTAATCAGCAGCAAATGTACACATTTTGGGGGAGATCTGATTTTTTTTTTTTTTTCCTTTTAAGACTGCTGTCTTCCTAGGCCAGACTTAATTAGCAGACCTCATTATTTCCTCAAATGTAACTTGACTTCCATTGAATGAGAATTGTTCAGTGGATGGGGAGCAGCAGAGCGGTGCTGCAATATTCATATTGTTTTAATTGCAACATTAACATTTCATGCAGCTCTTGGCATATTTTCAGGTGCGGCCCTTTAGCTCAATCCAATGCTGTGAAAGGTTGGATCAGAACAATTAGGATACAGTGACTGGATTTCTGGATTTTATTTTTTTTTCTTTTGTAAGAAACACAAGCCTAGATTCAATTGCTGTCACTCCTTTTGTTTGGCAGAACAGGGAGTCAAGCACCCCTGAAGGAAATGGAATAAAGGATGCGCTGTGGCACGTGCTTACCTTCTCTCTTTGCTGAGCTGAAGCGCTGCAGGTATGTAGGATATGTGATCCACCGGGCTGACAGCACCTCCTGGGACTTGACCTCACCAGGTAAATCAGAGAATTCCCCAAAATGGGTCTGGCCAGCTGGGCTGTGGTCACTTGCTGAAGGGAAGATGGCTGTTTTCCATTACCAGGGCTTTTGGCTGTCTTGAGGCTGGAAATGGTAATGACTGGGTCTGTGCAGGTCCTAAACAAGCCCATGGACTGCCCGCTCTGCCCCTATACAGCTTGTGGGGCTGCTCCTCCTGCACGGGGGTCAGCGGATGGGGCTGCGCTCAGCCTTGCGAGCTCTGTGACCTTTGCCTGGCCGTGTGCCGTGCTGGCTGCTAATTGTTCCCACCCCAGGGAGCAGTGGTCAGCAGTGGGAATTCCTGTCAAGAATGACTCCAGCTTCCACCCTGAAACAGTCTAATTAGGGTCCCCTAATTGGGTCACTGAAGGGAGGTGGAGGCGGCAGGCCGGCCATCAGCCCCGTGCTGCTGGCGTTGCCCTCTGACAGCAGCGTGGGGCTGAGCGGGGCGCGAGCTGCCTGCTGGTGGTGGGGAGCTCAGCGTGGCCAGGCTGGGATGTGGGGTGCTGCTGCCTGCCACCTCCCTGCTGTCACTGCCGTGTAAACGTGTAAATGTGCTCGTGCTGAGGCTGGGCAGGGTCTGCTGTGGAGCAGGGGCTGGTGGGCAGGGGGACAGGCTGGAGTGCTGCGATTCAGCAGCCCGCTAATGATGTGCAAGTGGTACTGCTGCGAGCTCCCCAGGCTCCTCCTCTGCCTCGGGCTGCGTTCCTGGCACTTGCTGGCAGCAGCCTGCGATGAAACATCTTGCTGGAGGCTGAAGTCTCTGTCCGTGTGGCAGAGAGGTGCTGTGGGGGGATCAGGAGGGGGGGAGAACTGCTCAGTCCATCAGTGCTCCTCCTCGGAGCTGGAGATGTCTCTTCTCTTTCAGGGAGTGTCTGGACATGTCTGTATGGACTCCTGATGCGTGCAACACGGGGGGGTTAGGCCAGTGGTGTTAATGCAGTGGGGCCTCGGCTTGGTCACTGGAAGAAAGGTGAGAAAAAAGCACACGGCCCATTTCCAGAGGCTTGCCAAAGGTTAACGTGCCTTCTTGGCTGGCTCTAATGTCAGCCAAACAGGTCTAAATCCTTCTCCCACTTGTACTGAGTGCGGTGGGATCCATGAGCTCGTATCTCCTATGGCTCCATAGCTTGGATTTAAGATTCTCTGGTGTCTAGTAAGCTGCTTGTGCTGAATGGAGCATCTGCCCTTCCTGGGATATTTATAACGTCTTGCTCTCCCACGCAGAATGTCTGGTGTCTAATAATGGATGATACACTACGGTTTTGAAGGTACTAATAATTTCCATCCTCTGTTTGACAGTCTGTTCCCCTGAAATTTATAGACTCTGCCTGTCTCCGAGACCTCTGTCTCTTTGTCAGGACAGGTTGAAATCTGTTCTCAGTGCCAGGAGTTCTTAGGGAGTGGGCAGGGGGCAGGCTGATGTGGCAGGACTGCGTATGCTCCGCATCCCATAGGAACTCAGGCTAAAAATGTGCCTGGCTCTGCTTCCTGCCGCCCTGGGGGCTGGTAGTGGCTCTGGTTTCCCAATTGTGAGCCTTAGGAAGGCAAGTGGGCTGTGTGGGAGCAAGGCAAACCTCCAGGAGACATGGACTGCCGTGCTGCGGGCTGTTCATGAGCTGCACTTGGTGTTCCCGCTGCCGGAGGGGCCCACGAGCAGCAGAGCACGGGCTCTGTGGGAACAGCCCCTGAGGACGACAAACGAGCGAGCGCGGAGCTGCTGGCCGGCGTGAAGAATTGCCTGGCTGAAAGATAATGAATGCCGCGGCAGGAGACAGAGCATTTCTCTGTGGCCATTCATCCCCTTTATCACCCCACTAACAAGCCCCAGAGCGGCTGGCATGGAGCAGCACCATCCCTCACCGTGCTGGCGGCTGGGTGCCGGCGGTCAGGAGCACCGCACGTGGCTCTGCAGGGAGCTACGGACCTCACCCCAAATAGCAGCCCCTGGCACGGCTGTCAGCAGGAACAGCCACACACTGTGCTGGCAGGGAGGATGGTCCCTTCTTTGGGACCCCTGTAGTGCCACCGGAGAGATGCAGGTGTCAAAGCCCAGCACCCAGCTCTTTAAAGCACTTCTGGGCAGCGAGGACGCTGCAATACCCTTTGGAGGATTGCTCTGTCCCAGCTCCCAGCTTGTCTGAGACTTACAGGGTTATTTATACAGCCCGACAGGAGTTTGGGGCTGCTGGCTAGGAGGTAAGTCAGTTCTGCTTCACTTGCAGCTTGTGCACGAGCCTCGTGAGAGGAGGAGAGGGCAGGAGTGATGCGCTCTTCCTAAGAGCTAATAAAAGCTAATTCCTCCCTTTGCTCTGAGACGGTGGGAAGCATTAGTGGCTGGCTGAGTGCCTCCCGCGCTGCGGCAGCGTGCTGGGTGCCTCCTTCCTCCCGGCTGGGAGCAAAGCCTGTCCCCCCGCCGAGGGGAAGGCAGCTCAGCAAGAGCCGCGTGGTCTGCGGCTGCGTGAGCGGGCACCCGTGGCGCTGCCTGTAGCTGGCAGCCCTCCTGCCAAGGTAAACTAGCCAAATAACCCAGACAGGTGGCCAAGGGAGCGCAGGCGGTGGCCCCGTGGGCAATTTCCCAGTTGTGAGTGAGCTCCTCTACCTCTGCTGCAGGGTTTGGGGTGAGAAAAGCACCGTTCCTGACCCCGCTGGTATATGAGAGGGCACGTGGGCATGCAGCAGGGCTGGTTACCAGCAATTGGAAGGTCTCTTTTCTTTTCCCTCCTGCCTCCATATCCTTATTTTCTCCTTTCCTTCCCAGTGTAGGGTGTGTTTTTTTTGTTTTCTTTTGTTCCTTGATAAACATCCAGTGCCTCAGCGGGCAGGGCTGGGGGAAGATGAGGAAGAGGAGAAAGGAAAGCAAACACAAGGCCGTGAGGCACTGTGCTTGGGTGTCCTCAGCAGTGCTGGTGGCCTGGGGGGGGCACAAAGGAGGAGAAGAGCTGCGAAGCCTTGCAGGTGGAGGGTGCAGGGAGCACCGTGATGGGCGATTCGGTTGTTCCAGCAAGGGCAGAAACAGCAGGGCAGCAGCAGAGAGGAGGCTGAGGAGCTCTATGGTCCTTAGTCCCAGCTCTGACTTGTTAAGGGTGCTGGATAGGGCAGGTTGTCTTTCGTGGCCCTTCAGGGAGGGCTCCGTTTACAGGGGGGCTCCCTCATGGCAGAGGGGGACGTTCCTGCTTGAGCTCTTCCAGCTCCCCATATGGGAGGAGTTGGCTTACAGGCTGCAAACATCTGGCTCTTTCTTTTTTTGCCAGCACCGTTAAACGTCGAGCTGAAGGGAAGTGCAATCCATCACCTTCCTCATGGGCTGCCACTCAGCTGAGAGGAACAGAGATCAGCCTTCAATCACACGGGGGCTGGAGCTGAAGGAAACCTTCTGGAGGACACAGTGGAGAAATATTTTCATTAGCAGAGGAGGACCTGACAGAGATGAAGTGTCCCTTCACCTCGCCTGCCGGACCTCTGCCCTGCCCGGCGCTAACAGGACGAGCAAACACGGTCCCAGCAGCTTGTGCCAGCTGCCAAATTTTAAGGGCTGGCTGCATCCAGATGTGTGAAACAGCCCCCACATGGAGAGCCAGGCTTTTATAGCCTGGGGGATGGCTTTGCTTTTCTCCTGCCTGTCTACAAGTGAACGGGCGCCCTTGCACAGGCCAGAAAATGTTGTCCTTGGGCGATAAGGTCTGGGAGCGCAGGAGGTATCGTGGGCTCTGCCTCCTGCAGCGTGTTTGCAAATGTAACAGGACTGCCCTTGGGGTAGGGGGTTTTCTCTGCTTCTCTCCAAGGAAAGCCATTTCACAGGCTGCTGTTGCAGTCATCTTCTCTTAGTCTGTGTCCCCCCGTGGCAGTGGAGATGCCCAGGACTCACTTCTGCTCTTTGTGTCGGTTGTGCCAGGGAAGTGCACGCAGCACCCCGGCTGGGAGCTTGGCACAGGAAGGTCTGGTCCTCCACTCACAGTATAAGGATGCCTCACCAGGTTCTGTCTTGCAGGTTGAAGGGAAATCGTTTTAATTTGTGAGACATGTTCCTTTGTAGGCAGAAAGAAGGGGGGAAAACAAACAGACAACCAAACCAACAAACTCTGGCCAGTGGGGATATTTTTAGTTCTTTGCAAAGGACCATTAACATTTCTCTTTAACTCCCTGAAGACCGTTCTTGCTCTGCAGGTGCCCGCGATGCTGTGCTCACACCAGCACAGCCCTGCCATGGAGGTAACGCAGCGCCCCAGAGACTGCAGCTTGCAGGGAGCCTCACCTCCACTGCCTCTTCTCGGGGTGCCCACCACAGCACGGCTCTCAAGGGGCTTGGACATTCACTTCTGTGATTTTTTTTTTTTTTTTTTTTTTTTTCAGTTGCAATCTGGTTTGAGCTTCCTCAGCCTGGCAGCCAAGTTGTTGATGTGGGACATGAAATCAGTCAGCTTCAGGCTTTGGCTGTGCTGCTAACTGGCTGTGCAAATTTCCAAGTGCCTCAGTTTCCTCTTTTGTGAAATAGAGGTGGAGGAGAGAAGCTCCCGAATGCCTCCCCTGAGCTGCACCAAGCTCTCCCTTCCCTACCCAAAGGAGCACTCAGGGGCCAGCTGCACGCCCAGGTGTCTGTGCTGCTTTTTTTGCAGGGAGAGTGTTCCTGTATTGAGGCACCTCTTGCTCTCTCCTTCTCCCTTTCTGAACTGAGAGCAGACAAAATTAGAGGAAAACTTGGCTTCTGAGCTTTTTTTCCCTGACCCCTTCACCTGGCTTGTTTTTCCTTTTCTTTTTTTTTCTTTTTTTTTCCTCCTACGGTCTCGGCTGGCTGAGTTTCAGCGCCAGCCTATTGCAAGGAAGGGCACGTGCTAGCTTACAGAGGGGAGAGAGACCCGAGGAAGGATAAATCTGGAGGCAATGAGGTCGGGGGGAGGCAAGTCAGCTGCTCTGACACTTTTATTATGGAGCGAGGCTGCTTGGGAGTGAATCTTGCTCGAAGCATATGTGGTAGGATGACATTTCCACCAGGGCCTGGCAGTAACCTTCCCCAGCCCTATGCTTGTCTGTTCCCGGGGCGAGGGGACTGAATGTCAGCTGGAAATGCCACAGGCAGCAGCAGGGCTGCTGGGGTGAGTCCCTGCCACGCGCTAGCCTTGGCCACCATTTCCCTTCCCTCCTGGGTCTGTTGGGCTCCGACTTGTGGCAGAGCTGTTGGTGCGGTGTTGGAGCATCCCAGGTGGGTCTGACTGTGCAGCCAGAAACCTTTGGTGACTTCAGCTTATGAACACGAGTGGTGTTTTGAAAGGGAGATGTTGGCTTCTGTGTGCCTCACATTTTAGAAACGAAGAGGATGCAGCAGAGATCACAATGAAATCCTCCTCGGGGTTGCCCAGAAGGATCGAGAGCTTCAAGGCAAGCTTACCCCCGAGAAGGAAGATCTGATTGCTCAACAAAGTGGTGAGATGTTGTTGGCCGTGCTGTGCAGGGGCTGGAGGCCAGGAGAGGCTTTGATACTTTGCAGTATCACTGTCAGCTTCGATTGCACGTGGAGGAGGCGATGCTGTGGCTGGCGGTGGCTATCTGAATGTCACTGGAGGAGGTGACACTTTTCCTGCACGAGGCTGCTACTTCCTTGCCTTTCCTTTTGGCTCACATCAAGAGCTGCTTGCTCCCAGCACCAAGTGGGACGTATGTGTGTGATGCCCCAGGGATGGTGCACTCAGCGCTGAGCACTGCTTCTCACTGTGCCAGGAGGCAGCTCTGTGGTGCTGGTAACTTGCCAGCACTAGGGGCTGCTGGGTGGGTGACCAGGGGGCAGACACTTGTCCCTGTCTGAGACAAACCAGGGCTGTTGGGAGCTGCCGTTTGCCACCCTGGGGAGCAGTGCGCAGACAGAGCCCTTGCCATGCTGGCAGCCTCCGACCAGCAGGAGGTCTGCCAGGGCCATCCCCTCAGAGCCACAAGAACTCAGACCTGAGAGAAGTCGGGGTCTGAATGACAGACAATTGTGTTTTAATGGCTAATGTTCCCCCCAGGCTTGCTCTTGCCTCCTCTAAACAGGAGCTAATCTGGTAGAAAAGTGCCCGTGCCCATACTGCTCCAGCAGCCCCTTTGCCAGCCTGCTGTCCTCAAGGGTGATTTCAGCAAAGCCCGAGTGCTGCTCCGGGTCCAGCTTTCATCTTCCAGCTGCTTACGGAGGAAACTATGGAGGTGGTTGCTGCTGCCAGGCTGTGCTAGAAAACAGGCAGGGGACAGGCCTTTTTGTGCACTTCAAGATCCAAGAGCTTAATCTGATTCTGCTTCTCTATTAGCCCTGATCCTGTCTTGCATCTTTTCCAGCTGATGCCTGAGCCTATCTTTGTTTTGTTTTCCTTTCTCCCCTTTTCCCTCACCTGATGAAAAATGGCTTTGCCATCTGCATCTGTCAGGAGTCCGCAGAGCGGGGTGTACGGCTCAGTGAATATACAAATGTGCGGTTGGATTGTGGCCCCTTCCAGCAGACCAGAGCTGAATACCAACATGCAGGAGGGTGAGTGCCTTCCCTTCTGCTGCTGCTGGTGCCTCTGATGGTTGTTTTATTTTTTTTTTATCCTGAGGAGGTGTGAGCATTGCCTTTGGGAGCAATGCTTCCTTCTGCTCTTGTTCCACCTCACCAAGGTTCAGCTCTCTGCCATCCATCATCGGATGAGTCCTCTCCTCGCTCCTGCATCTGAGCTGCTGGTGGGAATGCTGGGGAGACTGTTTCACCCTGCTTTTCCTACCGACCTTTCCCTTCTTGTTTTGCATCTCACCTCCCAGGCTTGTTAAAGGGCAGCAGGCAGACTGGGGCTCGAGGACACTTGCCTTTTCTTGCTGATGCCAAGTGGTTTTGGATAGAAGTGAGGATGACACAGAGGCAGGAGACTGTCCAACCCTACACACATGGCTAAAGATCTGATTTCAGAATGGAAGCTTTTAGCACAGGACTCCTTGGGCGCTTTCAACACATCTTACGTGTGCTCCCACATGTCTTGTCCTCAGTGTGTCCCCTGTCCCCGTGAGGAGGCTGTGCAGGGAGGGACGTGCCCAGCTGGCTGTAACTCTGCAGGTCACCCAGGTGTCCCCGGGGAGGTGACGCCCTGCCTTGACACTGCTGGGTGTGCTCGCCTCCATCCTAACTCTTGGTTTCTTGCAGCCTGGTGTGAGCTGCTTCCAAAATCTGGCTGTACTGAAATGCATTGAGCCAGGTGGGCTCGGAGGAGCAGGCAGAAAACAAAATGAGTGCCTCTGCACTCCTGCCACAGCTATCTGGTCAAGGGGGGGAATTTTCTGGGAGGGCGGCCCCCTGCTTTGGCAGGAGGAGAGAGCTGGCAGCTTGAGCTGAGCTGGTTTTTTGACAAGCAGATGGATGTTCAGCAGGGGCCCAAGAAAACCTTCTAGCTCCAGGCTAGCTGCAAGCCCTCCAAACCATAGCATTGTGCTGACACAAAGAAAGCATCACTCCGTTGGTTCTGGGTCTGAATTACCTCTTCTGGGTGCCTGGCTCGGGGGCAGCGCCCATCCCCTCCTTCCACCAGATCCTGGGAGGTGCCAGCTGCCTGCTTGTGGCTGGGCAGGGATGCAGCAGGGACCACCACGCTGCAAACCACCATGCGAGGAGGGAGGAAGGCGAGCGATGGCAGGCTCCTCCAGTATCTCCACGCCGTGGGGCTCTTGGCGAGCAGGCGCCAGCCTGCTTTGAAAGCTCGTCGTGCTCCTGCAGGTGGGAGCCAATTTGTCTGCTTTCCTGCCCAGGTGCCATCTGCTGTAGAATTGCCTGCGTTATGGATGAACGCGATGGGGATGGCGAAGGGGAGGTGGGAGAGACGAGCCTCAAACTTTCCTGGGTAACTTCAGCGCTCCTTGCAGCTCCCTCTGCCCAGCATCGCGGCGGGGAAATCACAGCCTGTCATTTGTCGTTCCTGGAGCGTGATAGGGAGCTGAGGCGCTGCTAATAGCAAGCTATCATTTTAATGCTAATTTCCCACCATTAGATCGGGCTGGGGGAGGCACAGCCTCTGAGGAGGGAAGTCATTAGCAGATGGAGGGGGGGGAGAGGAAATGTGCGGGGCTTGTTCTGCACCCCGAGAAGGGACTTCCAGGGGGGCAGATGATTAAGAACCACTGGGGAAATGGGGAGCAGATGCTGGGGTCAGTCTCTGGTGGCTGTGGGAGGGAGAGAGAGGGATGCTTTATTCCAAGTCTTCTTCCTGCATGGCTTTCTTGAGTGCCTCAGGCTTTTGGGTTGAATTTGGTGTTTGCTGCTTGCTGCCAGCCCCCAGAGCTTGGTGGCCGCGGGGGTGCTCAGAGCAGCAGCAGGACTGTGCTGGTGGCTGGGTTGTCCTGTTTAGGAAGGAGCCAGGCCTCACCAGGGTTGGGTGTAGTGACCGTCCCCACTTTAGGACCCTGGATATCCCTGTTGGGTGGTGGGTTTCAGGGAAATTTGCAACCTGCTTGGCTGGCTGGTGCAAAATGGGGGTGCTGCCCCCAGCCGGGTGCTGCTGCCCAAGGTCGCTGATGGCCTCACGCCATCTACCCGAAAGCAGAAAAGAAAGTTGCCCGTTTTCCATAAAAACAAGCTCGACTGCCCCAGGCTGGTGAGCTGGCAGGAGTTGGGAGTCATGAAGGAAAGCCAACTGTTTCCCTGCCCCTTCCAGTGGTGGTGATCTCACATCCCACCTCTCGGTCCATCTCCTGTAGCCATGCTTGCCAAGTGGCAACGCCCCTATCCTCCTGTAGTTGCTCCTGGGAAGGTGGAAGGGAGGTGACTGGTCGTGGTGGGAGCATGGGGCTTCTTTGGGACCATTGGTGGTCAGAGCAGGTCCTCTGCCACTTCTGGACCTGCTTGGAGATCTTGGGGCTAGAGGGAAATGAGCTTGGCTGCTGTGCCTGGCTGGCAAGAAGCAGGTTACTTCTTGCTGAGGGTTGGCATTGTTTCAAAGCAAGGGCCTGGTTGTGTCCCTCAGTGGGACACGTCTCCTGAAGATCCACCAGCCTGAGCTGATGTGCAGACCATTAGAGTTATTTCATATGGAAGCACACATGGGTTTTTCAAGACCTTTTACAAAACGTTTTGGTGTCTAGCAGAGAGGTAATGGAGAACAAACCCAGTCATGATGAAGGGCAAGAAAACCAGTAACTGGTTAAGAGAGAAAGCCAGGAGGGGACCATCCTGCATGAGGTTACATCAGCTCAGCAGCATTGCTCCGTGTAGTTCCCGTTCCCAACTTTCAGATCTGCCCCAGGGTGGATCACAAGTCACTGGTTTTAGGGAGCAATTTCCAGGGGAAAAAAAAAAAAAAAAAAAAGGCTCCTGTCCTGGCTAGAGCCTCTTCTGCACCTTGGGCAAGGAGATATTTAAAAAAAAAAAAAAAAAAAAAAAGTGATGGGCTGTTTTTTTTCCTAGCTGAGAAGAAGCAAACAAGTGGCTAAGTGAGGAAATCAACGCCTCATGCATGTCCAAGAATAATATAATCAAGTAATTTTTTTTTGGGGGGGAAAAAAAAAGTGTTGCTTTTCCCAGCTGAGCACTCTGAGTGATGAGCCTATGAGCTGGAGGGGGGGCTCCTGGGAGAGGCGCCTGTGTGCGGGAGACAGACAACAAGTGTCTCGGATGGGCCCGTGTCTGCAGCGATCTCTCTCTAATTTTCTACATCAGTGAGAACTCGGCGCAGCACCATCCATCATAGTCAAAGCCTCCTCAGCGAGCCGCCTCCCCGCAGAGGGACACCCCACCCCTGTGTCCGCCCCAGCGTGGGGCTCCAGGTGCTCCTGCGTGCAGTCAGCTCTCTCTGCTCTGTCTCCCTTGTGGGCTCGAGCACCAGTGAGAACCGGGGAGCGTGCTGCTTGCTTGAGCGCAGCTCCAGACAGAAGCATCTTCGGAATAAACCACTGCAAATAAACCACCGCAATTGCCACCTGCTTCTCAGCCTCTGGCTTCTCAGAGCAGTCAAAGAGCCCTGACCTCTCTCTCAGGCATGGTGATCTGCTTGTTTCAACCCTGCTCTGGCATTGCGGAGCTGTTGCTGGCTTCTGTAATAGCTGCTTTGTTTACTTCCCCAATGCCTGCCCTTTTGGTAATGAGCTATAATTCATTCTGTTTTATACAGTGCTCAGAGATACCTGGAGCAAGGAAGGTGTGCCATTAAAAACACCTTCTAGCCTGCTCTCTGGAGCAGGGGTTGCTGATCTCCTGGAGAGGTAAAATGGGGGGGGAAGGGGGAGGAGATGGAAAAGGGGAATAATTGCCTCCCAGGGTAAAAGGGGCTGGCTGGGTTCGAAACTGCTGGGGGCTGACGTGCAGGTGTAGATGAAAAGCTGTGATGGGCAGACAGGGCGGAGGGATGATAGATATTTTTTTAAAAGCATCTGCTTTTCTCTCTTTCCCTGCTTTATAACCTGTTTTTATAGAGACTGCATGAGGAACGCATTTTTTTTATTAGCAGCTTGGGAGTGGAGAGTAATAAAGATTAATTTTTTAAATAATTCCTTGCATTATCTTTTAATTTCCTGTGGCAGCATTTGACTTTTAAATCTGAAAATGGAGTTAACCACTGATGTGCTCCTCAGTTTGGAAGCGCCAGCCGAAAGAGCTGCAGGATGTGGGGATGCTGGTGTGGTCCCAGAGCCGAGCCTGGAGCCTCAGCCTCTCCCGGGGAGGCCTGTCTGTCCTTGGCTGCAAGGATCTGCTCAGGTTTGTAGCTCTGGGCATCATTTCTGCTCCAGGAAGACTGCTGTAAGCCATCCTGCAGCTTGCAGTGTCCGTTTTGCTTCCTTCCACTGATGGTAATTATGATGCTCCTTTTATTGCTGCTGAGGAAGGATGAAACCCCATGGCTCTACGGCTGTGGGATGGGGAGGAGATGTTGGGAAGAAGCAATGAGAGTTGGAGAAGAGGGGAACGAGGTGGGAGAGGTGATGCAGACCTGAAGCCGGAGGCTCTGCTGGGCTTTAACCTGCTGGGGAGACTGGCTGAGAGCTCGTGTGCCATGCGTGTGCTCCTGCAGGCACTGAAGCTGGGCAGAAGCGATGCTCAGCCCGCAGAGACCCCGGCTTCCTTTGGCCACTCGCCTTCTTTCCGTGACCTGTGCTGTGTCAGCCCAGCTGCTGGCTGCCAGACTTGGCTCTGAGCTTCTCCTCTCCCTGTAGAGCGAGCAGTGGAGGTGAGGAGAGGTTGGTCTGGGGAACCAGCCGGCATGGGCAGCAGCTCTTTGGCTCACGTCGGGATGAAGCCAGGTGCCACCCGGAGCAGGCACTATGCACGCCTGGCCGGCTGCGTGCCTTGGCAGCCCTCGGGTGGCTGGCTCTGCTGATCCAGCACAGGAGGGCTGCGCTCTCCCTGATCACAGAGCTG
Source organism: Aythya ferina (assembly GCF_964211825.1). NCBI lineage: Eukaryota > Metazoa > Chordata > Aves > Anseriformes > Anatidae > Aythya > Aythya ferina. The sequence goes on from NC_140304.1 coordinate 13,421,369, forward strand.
CTCCGCCTGCTTTGGAGACATGCTCTGCACTGCAGCAGGATGCTCAGCCAGCCCCACCGCTATCCCCACGTCTCCCTCGCTCCCTGCTGGAGGAGAACAAACACCCCAGCCTGTCCCTGTGCATGAAGGTCAGTCATCCCATGCCCAGATGTTGGTGTCTGCTGGCGTCTTGCTGGCAGGGCCGGGTCTGTGGGCACAGTGCAGGAGGATGTGGATCTGTCTGCTGTTGGAGGCAGCGACTGCTTGGCACCAGGCAGCCCTCTCGCAGCGCTAAACGTGGCTGTGCTCTGCTTTTGTGCTTTGGCAGCAGGCTGAGATCTCGTCCTGCTGGCCAGGCTTCAGCCCAGTGGGTCCTCTGGTGTCCAAGGGAGCAATAAAAAGCTTTGGTATGCGTGGCTCGGGCCTGGCTTTGGTGGGAAAAGGCGCTCTTCATCCCTCTTTTTGGATTCTCCATTTATTCATGTCTTTGTGCAGAAAAGGACCCTGTGCTCTGCCAGCAGGAGAAGACAAAGGTTCCTTATGGATGCTCCTTATCTTGGAGGCTCCTTGGTAAGAAGGTGCTCACAGACCTCCATCCTCCACAGGGAGATCTTGGATGAAAAGGCAGAAAAGGAGGGTGTCCTTTTAGAGGGGGAAACTGAGGCACAAAGATGTGGCTTGGTGGGCTGTGCAGGGCTCGTGCACAACCATCCCCATGTACGGGGTGTCAGGAAAAGTGGAGGGCAGTTCCCAGCTGTCAGTGTCTGTCCAAAAGCAGAAACTTCTCGTAGTGTTTTTTTGTTTTTTTTTTTCTTCTTCTTCTGAAGTCATAGAGAGAAAAATGGAAATAAAGAGCAGCAGGGAGAGAGCTGTTAAAAAGCTTAAAGCTGTCACAAGGCATTGGTTAGTTTATGTGCAGTGAAGTATACAAACAAGTTTTCAGCTTGTTGGTTGGAGCCAAAGAGCTTTTTTTTTTTTTTTTTTTTTTTTTTTTTCTGTGTGTGTGTGAGAGATAAATATGTTTTATGGGTCTTTTATGGGATTTTTTAAAATGGCTGTCCCAATAAATTATTTACCAGGGTAATAAAAGATCAAGGAAATTGTTCCAACCGTATCGCTGAGCATCTAAATCCCGGAGTTTTGCTGGGGTACGAGGACCCCCTGAATTCCCCCGGCCTTATAAAAGCTGGCTCGGGTGTGCTGCTTTTAGCAGCGTGCAGCTGGAGGCCGGGTCCACAGCCAGCGCCGGCACTGACAGCATCTCCAGGAGCTCCTGGGCAGCCAATGCCACTTCCCAGCCTCCAGCATCTGCTCCTGGAGGCTGGTGGCGCCTCCTTCCACCGCTGGCTCTCACAGATGTAGATCCTTTGTGCTCTGGCTCCTTATTGAAGTTTCCAGCAGGTGTTAGTGGTCCTTGCTGCTATGGAATGGGAGCTAGAAATCACTTGCAAAGTGGCAAGGGTTTGGGATCCTACTGAGGGTTCCTGTGGATGCTTTGGCCACATCCCAGACCTGCCGTAGTGAGAGGGATCAGTGTTAGCCCCCAGTAGGGTTTGCAGGACATCCATTAAGGCAGTGGCTTTGGTAAGGACTCCAGTAGAGCAAGACGCATCCCTGTCTGGTAAGCTGGTCATAAGAAAATGGAGCCTGGGTTTTTAGAAGCAGTTTCTGAGGCTTGAAAGAGATGATGCTGGAGGGGCCTTAAAAAGGGACCATGGGTGGGAAGGGCCGTCCGCTGTTCCAAGGTAATTCTCAATATTCATAGGAAGGATTATCCATTTGGCCTTCCCAGACAGGAGAGTCTTGGGCACCTGGTGTGTTGAAAGTGAGACTGGACTGATCTTTGCTGTCTTGGTCTTGTGTTAATCCTGTGCCTTAGGGCACCTGCTGTCCTCCTGTGGTGCAGGAGAAGTCCTTGTCCCTGCTGACCCTTGGTTTAGCTCATGAGCTTGGCGATATTCCCCTTTCTGAGGTGCTGGAGCCACGTCTGGGGGACAGGGAGAGATTTCCTGAAATTCAGGGAAATTTCTGAAGCTGCTTTAATGGTGATGTCTGCTGGGTTTGAGGCTGCGTGGGTTGGCTTTATGCTGGCAGTTGGGGACTCGGTTTCAGAGCAAGCTTCCTGCTGGGGGGGCAGCGGCTGGTACAGCCTGTGACGTCTGCCTTTGAAGAAAAGAAAAAAGGGCACGTTTCCCCACATCCTTCTTAATTGTGAGCACATCCTGCCAGGCTGGTAACGGCTGCCATAAGCTGAAGTTAGAGCACGGGTTGAATCGGGAACAACTGGACGTGCCTGCAGCTCCCAAGGCGGCCTCTCAGGCCGAGCAGCTTTAAAAATAATAACTGGGGCTGGTTTGGGCTGTGGTTTTGAGGTGGCGGTGATTTTGTGGAAGGAGGAATTCTAGAGGGTGGGTGGTTCAGACTGGGGCTGGATGCTGGTATCCAATCCCTCCAAGCTGCGATGGGGAGCGCGTCTCGGAGGGGGATGCTTCCTCGAGGAGCCAGACAGAACGGAGCAAGGCAGTGGTTGGGAAGAAATGTTACTGTTCTCCCAGCCAGAAACAAGGATGATTTTGAAGAAGCAAATTTCTCTAGTGTTTGTGCAGGTCAGCCCCCTGTGCAGGTCACCAGCGTGACGTTACTTACATCCAGGGGGACACCGCCGCGGCAAGGGAACAAAAAGAAAAATGAGAAATCCCATCTGTGCCACTTGAAACACCTCTGTTCAGTTGGGCTGTGGTCCAAGAAAGCACTTAAGCATGGGCAGCACCCCCGAGGCAGTGGGTGGCCGAGGGGACCTTGCTCTTGAGCCTTGCCACCAAGGCCACCACCAGGTCCGGGGTCCCACCTCGAGCCGCTGGCTGCCCCTTCATCGGCATGCAGTGGTGCATTTGCTGTTGTACAAACCTTGGCTGTGTCATTAACAGAGGGAGGAAATAAAAAAGCAAGGGCTCCAAATGGATCCCAAAGGGATTCCCTGTAGCAATTAGGTTTATACTTGAAAACATATTTCCAATCTTTACTGCCTGCTCTCTGTATTTGAAATAATTTTCTACCCAATAAACCTTAGTAGCCCCCAAACATAATTTCAGCGATGCATTAATTAACAACAGGCGACCTGCTGGTTCAAAAGCTGAGCAAAAACCAATGCATATATTAGGCAGAAGCAGTATTTCTGAGACACTCAGCATGCGGATGCAAGTGCTTTATATAGGACATTATCTAAGGCCGGGGAGCACGGGGCAGCCTGGTGCCTTACTTGCTGACTGGCACCTTCTGCACGGGGTGAGCACACGGGAGCTGGAGAGGAGGCATTTCTCTCTCCTGATTTTTCATCATTATAATGAAAAACTTTCAATGTGTTGGGCAGAGAAAGGTCTCGAGATATGGAAAACCACTTGCTCAGTGGCAGGGAGTTTGCTCTTGGGGACATGGGCTCGGCAGCCGCTGCTTTCCAGGTCCCCATAACACAGCCCTGGGACCATCTCCAGGTCCCATGCCCCCAGATCCCATACGGCCTCTGTCTGTAGAATCTGGGGAACCCAGATCTTCTCCATGGGGTCTACAGAAGCAGGTCAGGACCCTGCTGGAGAACATTGTGCCGGTGTGACGCCTTCAGCAGGTCCCTGCTGGGGATGCAGGGATGCAGGAGGGACACCAGGGGTTGGTGTCCTCCTGTTGAGGAGGTGACCAGAGTCTCTGCAGCCTGGTCTCAGCCTGTGGGGTGAGCCCATAATCTGCTGCTGAACAGCGGCTGGGAGGCAGCGTTAGGGGTTGCTGCTGCTATCGGCTGTGGCGGGCTCATCCTGCTTTATCTGCGGCGTGTGAAATATCCCATGTAAAGCTAAGCAAAGCTGCAAAGCTACTGTAATCCTTCCTAAAGCCACACTGCCCCTCAGTGCGAATATTGTACTAGATGATATGCTTATTAAACTTGTTCAACACAAGTTTTACTTCCAGCCGGCGCCGATAGCCTTGAGATGCCATTAAGGTAATAATTGCATCACGTCACCCTTGATCCAGTTTCCAGGCGGTTGCTGTTCACACGTGCAAGGCAAGGGAGAAGGCACAGGGCTGGAGGTGGGACCTGGAGAGCCCCTGGCACCCGTTGTCCCCACCTTCGTGGAGCACCTTGGGTGCTTCTGGCAAATGAGTGGTGGAAGCTTCGTGCTCAGAGGAGGACAAAGGGAAGGGAAAGGAGATCGTTGTGGCTCGTTCTTACCCATGGGTGCAGGTTTGTGGAGAGCAGCTGGTTGGCCAGAGCCCTGTGCTAGGGGTAAGAGAGAGCGTTGTGGTGGTCATTTTGTCCCCTGTGAAAGCCTTGCTCCTGTGTGCTCCTGTGCAGTCTAGGAGTTATGGCCTGTGTGCGGACACAATCCCAGCTGCCACCAAGGCGAGGGGGATTTTGTCTTCTTTTTGGCCCTGGTGGCTCTGCAGCAGGTAAGGGTCCCTAACCAACCAGGTGGGAATTGGGCACCTCATCCCATCCGCTCCTCTGTCCCCTGCCTTTGGGCTCCCTCCCCGAGCCGCCAGGGACAGGCGTCTGCCATCAGTCAGGGGCAGGCGGCGATCGGCTCCATCAGCATGACACTGATGTAAATTTAAATCCTTCTGCGCTCTCCACCAGCAGCCCTGTATTTTCAGGAAGAAAGAGAATGGCAAACAACTTTTTTAATGAAGTACGGCATTTAAATTCTCTTTATATTTAGTCCTATCTGGAGCTCTTTGCCCAAATGAAGCAGAAAGCATTTACAGCTGTATTTTCCATCACACCAACCAAGGAATATATTCATTTGTGGCAACACGACACTCAATGAAGTGGAAAATAAGCTCCCCAAATTGCTCTCGCTATGAAACCGTCTCAATAACGAGGAAAAGCCTGGTTGGAGACCACTGACCGGTCACTTTGGTTATGATAAAAATTAATTTGGTTGAGCACCTGGACTGCGGCCGGCGCTGGGCCCTGGGATAGCTCTGCTTGTGGAGCAGCTCAGGGGTGCTGGAGCCATGGGCAATTAAACCTGGGCCGGGGGCTGATCCTGCCCAACCTTGGTGCTGTGGCTGCAGGAGGGGACGACCCGTGGATGAGGCTGGGTTCCTCCTTCCCCCCTTGGCAGCCTGAGGAGGACGTGAGCAGGGCGCTGAGCAGGCGGCAGCGTAGTGGCGCGGAGGGCTTGCTAATTGCTTGTGATGTCTCGTCCAACTCCGCTGGCGCGAGCAACAATTGCTACTGGAAACGCAATTAATAATTAAGCGCCCGCTGCTGGCAGGTGTCTGCAGGAATCCGCCGGGCTGGCGTTCCCCACGCTGACACCTGCGCCTGCAGCACTGAGCAGGATGAGGCCCCACACTGCCGGGGCTGGTGCTTGGTGAGATGCGGATCCCTGCCTCGGGGGAGCAACATGCTGCTAGTGGCTCACGTGTTGGCTGTTTTACCACCACCTTCTGCTGGAACAGAAGGACTTTGGGGTGCTGAGGACTGTTAGCATCCCACCCAGGGCTGGCACGACCCCTATGCATGCTGAGGGTCCTCGCCAGCTGGCATGTCCCCATTCCTGCTGGGAATGGTGGCACGTGGGGCAGCAGCTGGCAGCGAGCAGTGGTTCTCCCTAGAACCTCCTGCACTGACCTGCTACATCCTGGGGACCCCTGGGGACCCCTCGGGACCACTCCGCTCTGCCCCCTGCCAGCTCAGGCAGCATCTCCTCCTCCTGCAGCTCTCACTGCTGCATGGGCTGACTTACGGCGTTCCTCAAGCTGGCTTTTATTTTTAATTACATTTTGCCTCTGAAGATGTGCTGATCTGCCATTTTATTTTATTTTATTTTTTCCCCTGCTCTTTTTCTCTTCCTTTTTACAAGTCGTTGGGTTTTAGGCTACTCAAGAAGCAGCCCCAGCTTTTAGGGAGGTGCGGAGCACTTCCCCCAAGCAGCAAAGTGCTGATTTCCAACCACGGGGCTGACTGATGGTGATTCCCTTATTAAATTGCACTTAGAGGCAGTGACTGTCAGGCAGGAACGGAGAGCCTCTCCGATAAGTTGGAGCTATTCATTATTAAATTATCTTCATTCACTCGAACAGCTCATTTTCATTGAATTAGATGAAAAGTGCTCAAAGCCAGCTGCCGCGGCGGCTCGCGGGCTGCCAGGAGCATGTTGTGGACGTCACTGCTGGCCTTTCCTCCCGCCTCCAGCCTTCCTGGGGGATGAAGACCCAAACCCGACGGTGGGTGTGAGCAGCCGGGGAGGTGCTTTGGCTGCTGGCCCACACTTGGGGACCTCAAAGCAGCAGTGACGACCCCTTTGGCTCACTGCTCCGGGTGCCATGAGATCCTTTATGCCTCCCATCATCGGTGCAGTGGCTTCTCTCTCTCTCTCCTTTTTTTTTTTTTTTTTTTTTTTTTCCCCCCACCAGCATCTGTGGTGGTGTTCCCGGACCAGCTCGGCACCAACTGTTGCTGTTCCTTGCCAGCAAATCTCACCCGGAGACACGGCTTTGATCAGCGCGCTCGGATGTCAGGCTTCAGCCTTGATCAAGGCGAGGGGAGGGATGAGCACACGGACTCTTCTGGGACGGTCCAGAAAAAGCAGCTCTGAGAAAAACCTGCTTCAAAGGAAGAGGCGGCGCTGCTGGAGGAAGAGCAAGGAGGAGGAGGAAGGGGGGCTCCAGGGGCTCCCTGTGGGCACGGTGAGGTGTGGGCCCAGCAGGGACAGGGACAGCAGCGGTGACAGCAGTGTCCGTGGGGCTGGAGCTGCTGCTGGGTGAGGGGATGGTGTGGGCCTGGTGGAGGGGCCACCCAGCCAACCTTCTCCTCCTGCAGCTCCTGCACGCACTCAGGTGTGCACATACACACACACACACGCGTGCGTGTGCTCCCCTTCCCTGTGCGCCGCAGATGGCAGGCAGAGGCGCCAGCCAGCCAGATGTGTTTTTCATAGCTCCCAAGCCGGGCATAACTAAACATTTACATTTATTACCAATTAGAGGGGAAACAGACTGTAGTTTTATGGACTGTGTGTGTCTGGGGGTATTTCTCTTCGTGCCCTTACCCCCAGCAACCAACAGTCACTTTCAGGGGGACGTCACCCTTGGGGACACCTCCCTGCGGCCAGGGGACCACAGCGCTGGGGGCACGGGGTGTGGGATACCCAGCTCTGTGTGCACGGTTCCCCTCTTGCTCCGCTGACGTGCTGGGAGGAAAATTGAATTTATTTTTAGTTTTTTTTTTTTTTCCTTTCTCCCTCAACCTTGCTGGAGTGTGACAGAGGTGGGAGCTCTTGGCAGCTGGGATGTTAAATGTTTTTCCACATGGTCTCTTGGTTATTAATGGATTTTAGCACTTGACAAAGTAGAAATTAGGAGATAAAAGCTATTAGAAACTAATTTGGGTAATCACTGCGTCTGTTCCCTCAGGAGCCTTCCTGAGAGCACCGCTCCCAACGCTGCCACCTCTTGGGAGAGAGGGGACCCCCTGTGGGACGGGGTCAGGATGCAGCCCAGGAGCAGGTCAGCTCCAGGCACCTCTCCCCTCCCAGCAGCCACTGGGGATTTATCGTATTCCCCATGGTTTATACACTGTAATTTTGGGCTGTTAAATCAGCGAAACAGGCAAACTAGTTTGGAAAAACAACGTGGGTGCGTTGCAGTGGCTCTGTGATGCAGGAGCAGAGCCAAGAGCTCATGGAAGGTGCAGGGCTGGTGGCTTTCAAAGTGAGGGATCGGGGAGGAAAACCACTGCAAAGGGGAGAAAATAGACTGAAGGAGAGAGGGAAAATGTGCTGAAGCAGCTGATGACAACCCAAACAGCAGGGGAAGGCTCCTGCCTGCCAATTAACGAGTCTCTGGTGCTAATTTGCCACCTCGGTTGCACTTCTGAGCTTGTCAGGAGATGGGGAAATAACAGACAAGGCTGAGAAAGAAGCGGCAAGGCTTCGTCTCGCCTCTTAGCTATGCGGGTGCTGCTGGGACGTGGGGTGGTGTGGGCACACCCCTGGGTGCTGGAGCACAGCGTGTTTGTGCAGGCGGGGAAACTGAGGCACGGCACAGCTCCTAGGCCTGCAAACAGCAGAGTGGTGTTGGCTGAGCAGCTGGAGGCAAAAAGGCCTTAGGCTGCCCAATTTGTGCCCTTGGGTTCGTAGGGACTGCCTCCTGTGGTTTGCTTTGCTGGTTGGGTGTGTACGTGGAGATCCCTTGCGTGCTCAGGGGCATCTCTGCCACGCACCCAGCCCACGTTATGAGGAGGGTGGCGAGGGAGGGTGGCTGGTCAAGGGGCAGTCTGTTTTTTCCCCGCACTCCAAGCATGTTCCCTGGTGCCACCTGCTCGGGCAGGGGGTGCTGCCACTACCACATCCCCCAGGTCACTGCTTTCCTGCTCAGCTGTGACCCGTCCTGTCCCTCCCTAGCACACCCAGGGCTGCCTCTCCCTCCCCGTTGGGGCAGATGTCCCACCCTGACCCTTACCAAGATGATGGCTGTAACCCTCCCGTCCTCCCTGTGTGTTTCATTGCCTGACTTTTCTCTTTTTAGGACCAGGAGACACGGGCAAAGGATGACAGCTGTACAGAGAGCAGAAGTCCAGGTGACAGCTTGAGGGATGCTGTAAACACAATAGGCTGCCTGATGGATTGATGGATCAGACAGGGAATATAGTTTATCTACTCCGCTTTTATTTTCCTCCTGCTTATCTCTTCATCTGTATTGCCCAAGGATGGAGGAGAGGGGGAGCAGCAGGAGAGATGAATCCGGGTTGCCGTGGCTCTTCCAGCCGTCACGCAGACAAGTTTTGGCAGCCAGGGAGGATTTGGCAGAGTCGTGAAGATTGCCTTGAGCAGTGGGGCTGCTGCTCTTCTTCAGCCCTGGGGTAGGAAGCAGGGTAGGAAGGGGGCTTTCCCACTCCTGTCTTACCTCCATGGGGCTGGAAGTGATGTCTTTTGAAGACCCTGTGATGGGGGATGCAGTGCTGCCCTTGCTGCCTGCGCTGGGTTTAGCTGATGGGGAGCTGAGGCAGCTTTGGGGGCATTCAGGATGAGCTGCACCTGGTTTTTGCCCCTTCTAAGGGACAATGAACGAGGAGGGCAATGAGGACACTGCAGGTATGGAGCAACCTCCCTCCACAGCCCAGGGAAGGGCACCACGGCACAGCTCTGACCATCATCTATGTGGCTGAGTGCCCAGAAAGGGCGGCTGAGGTCAGTAAGTGCTTGTCTCCTTCCACACCGCATCTCCGGGGCACTATGAGAGGCTCCTACTATGAGAGCCTCCATCTACCATGCCCGAGGAGGTGCTATGTGCCACAGTGAGTGCATCTGACGGTCATAATGGGCCGCCTCAGAGCCCCTGCCACAGCCCTGGCAGCTAACCAAGCCCTTGGTGGGAGGCAGAGGGCCGGCCAGCATGGGCTGAGCTCCCAACCTCTGCCCTGGGGGCACAGAGAAACGTGGGGGACACAGCACGGGGGTCTCCTCACCACCCCCCTGCAGCATGGCAATGGAGAAGCCAGGGCCAGAGATGACAGTAAGTGTTCTTTTTTTTTTTTTTTTTTTTTCTCAGTTGTTTTGGTTACTCTTTTGCTCAAAAAAAGGCATTTTTTTAAAAAATATATTAAACAGATACATTTTACTAAGATGTCCCTTGGCTGGAGCCACCGACGAGAAATTACCCTCCCCAAATAAATAGGCTTAAAAAACTCCCTCCCAAACCAACCAAATAAATACATAAATAAAACATTTTTTTCCTTCTCTTTCCTTCTCTTGCTCTTGTTTTGCTGTAAAGAAAAGTGGCCCAGAGGTCTCTCCCGGTGTCCACAACAGCAGTGCCCATGGGGCAGACACCAGGTCCCTGCCCATGTGCGGGGTGGTGGTGCCTCGGCTCTGCCCATCACATCTTGGTCCCCCCCATGCCACGTGCGAGGACGCAGCCGCAGGAAGGTTGGGATGTGAGAGCATCAGCAGAAAGACATTTTAAAAAGCCTGTGAAGCTGGGGCACTACGGAGATTGTCGCTGGAGGAACTGATGGTGTGCACCAGGTTGGGGTCTTGAGGGGTTCGCTGTGGTGGGGCCAGCAGCTGCCTCCATCGGAGCTGTGTCCCCCAGCCAGCAGCACATCCCCTTGGCCACCAGCGTGGCGTGCTCGAGCAGAAGCAATGTCCCCACCAGAGTCATCCTGTGCCCTAGGTCCTGCTGCCTTCCTCCGCTTGAGCCCTGCATCCCTTCAGCCAGTGGCTGGGTGTACTGTGGAAGCACGCAGTTGGCACTAAGGTAAGGCCTTGATTCAATCTGTCGGGGGTGTTTTTCCTCTCTCCCGTCCCTGTCGCTCCGCTGTCTGAGCAGCCCTGGCTGTTAGCTGCACAGTTTGCCCGTCTCCTGCTCCACCGCGTTGGGCAGCTTGGCGCTGAAGGCCCGCAGGGAGGACTGGATCCTGGCCACCTCGTTGTTGGCCAGCTTGAGCCGGTGGCGCAGCAGGCAGGTGAAGAGGTCGAGGCGGGTTTTGCCGGGGGGCGACAGCCTGTTCACCCGGTCCCTGATCTCCACCAGCTGCAGCATGGCCGAGTCCTGGGAGCCCTGTGTGTAGGGGTAGTCCAGCTGCAGGATCAGGTCGCGTATGGCGTCCGGCTCAAAGGGCAGGCTGTAGCCGAAGACCTGCAGGCTGTTGATTTTCATGTACCCCAGGTTCTTGGAGGGGTCTGCCATTTCCAGGGGCTCATAGTAGATCGTCTCGTTGGAGCTGTCGTCCAGAGACTTGATGCGGCTCCGCAGGTAGACATGGACTGTCTCAAAGAAGGTCTTCCACTTGTTGCCCAAGGTGAGCGTCCAGTTTTGGCACTGGGCAGAGGCATCCACGTTAGTCCTTTCCCAGTCTGGGAAGCTGCCCTCGTTGACGGGCACGAACCAGCTCTCCGAGTGGCTCCCCCCAAAGGGGTTGACATAGATGGCCATGACGGGCTCCAGTGTGCTGTTCTTGGTGAGGCAGATCTGCAGGGAGAGGGCCAGCATGACGTGCACCAGCCCGGGCTTGTACTTGTTGCTCTTCAGGGTCAGGAGCATGCGCTTCCTCCAGGAGGGGTCGAACCAGCTGCCCAGGCGCATGTCGTTGCTGATGAAGATGGAGTGCACCTCGATGCGGCTGTCCCGCTTCTGCAGGAGGTACTTGAGCTCCAAGTCCTGCAGGTCTGTCTCCAGCCCCAGGTAGTGCTCCAGCGAGTCAGCCACCTCGGGGCGGCACGAGCCCTGGGCCAGCACGTAGCCCTGGTTGCACGCCCCGCAGCGGGTGGTGTTGTCCTCAGCGCAGCTGGCGCAGGCTGTCCCCTCGCCCAAGGCACACGGAATGGACCCCTGGCAGGAGGGCTGCTCCAAGGGGCACGTGCAGCTGTGGCTTTCCTCCAGGAAGGTCCCGGGCACAGCGGTCTCGCTGCAGTAGAGGAGCGACTGCGCACGGCTCCACCAGTAAGGAAGCGACCTAGAGGAGAAAGGACGGGGAGGACAGGTGCTTAGGGGGGCTCTGAAGGGCCACCCGCCCTCTGTTCACTTCTTGGGGGCAACACAACTCAACCAAGCCTGGTTTTTCACCTTGAACCCAACCTCTGAGGACCATGTCCCCAGGTGGTGAAGCTGCCTCTGCTGCCCACCCACCCCAGGAGTTCCCCCCAGCAAGGTGGGAGCCCCTCTGGTCCCAGCCATGGGGCTGAGCCCCACTCGGAGCTCTGCCGGTGTCTCCTCAGGGGACGGGGAGCATGGCAGCCTACCTCTCCTTGGGCAGTTTGAAGTGAGGCTGCCGGTGGCAGCGTTTGCTGAGGTTGAAGAGCCTGCGGATGATGCGGTGGGTTTTCCTGGCGAGCAGCTTCAGGCTGGTGCCCAGCTGCTGGTAGCGGTGCTGGACATCCAGGTCCATGGCCCAGAAGTGGGAGATGGCCGTCCTGTTCAGGAAACGGTCCCCTGGGAGCCTCTTCACCAGTGCCTGGAACTCCTCTGTGAGAAGAGAGACTGAGTCAGCAAGCCCAGTGGGGTAAGCAGCGAGAGAAGAAAGCAAAGGTAAAGCAGGAGCCAAACCTCCCTCCAGGCAGGGTTCTTCCTTCAGGGATTCCCCCCCTCCCTGCTTAAATATTGGTGGGGATGTGTCTCCACAAGGTGTGAGGGAAGGTCTTTTCCTTCCATGTGCTCCCTTCCCCAAGCTCTGAGGGTTGCTGGGACAGTGGTGGCCCACCACGCAGCGCTGCCCTCACTGCCCTGCAACACCCTGGGATGGCTCTCAGGGGGCTGGTGTGACCAGACCCTGTCCTTGGTGTCACCAGAGGTTGTCACTTCCCATTAAAAAATGCCCGCAGGCTCCTTGTTCTTCATGACAAGACCCATCCTACATGCTAAACGTGGACTCTCTGGTGCCCCTGCAGCACCCCCCACCCATCCTGAGCACCCATGGGTGCTCCCCAGATGTGTTTGCCACCCACCACTGCTACAGCATCAGGGCCAGCTGGAGAGCTCCAGGCACAGAGCTGCTTTGGGGTCTGGGTCCCAGCACCCGCGGAGCTTTCCCCCAGCCTCACCTGACTCCTCGAACTGGCCGTGGTGGCTCTCCCAGGCGCGATGGAGCTGGGCCAGGCTGCCTTCCAGCGCCTGCACGTCGGCCTCGGGGCAGTTGCAGTGGGGGAAGGCGGGCTGGCACTGGCAGCGGCAGTCGCTCTGGCGGCACAGCAGCTCCCCGGCCGAGCCACAGGCAATGTGGCTCAGGGCAGCCGCCACGAAACGCTCCCGGAGGTGCGGGGGGAGCACCGTCTGCAGCCCTGCAGGCAGGAGGGAGCCCCCGGGGTGGTCAGGGCACCCGGCACGCCCAGCCTGGACCCCATCCCAACCCGTGTCCCTCCTGGGTGCCCACATCCATTCAGAGTGGAGCCGCCTGTCTGGGCTCTCCATCGATTGCGGCTCCTCTTGGCAGAGGAGCAGCGGCCCCTTCCTGGCCAGCTTTGATTTATTTTTAGTGTTTTTTTTTTTTTGTTTGTTTGTTTTTTCTTAAAGCAGCAGCCTGATCCAGCACCCTGCATGCCTCCCTGCCTGCCCGCCAGCACCCCTCGGTGGCACTCGCGCTGTCCCCGCTGCACAGGCCCTACCTTGCAGCTGCACCTTGTTCTCCGGGCTCTGCACCAGCACCGAGCTCACCGAGTCCAGGTTGTCGTAGTTGCTGCAGCCGAGCGGCCCCGTCCGCGTCTCTGTCACCTAGGTGGGACCCATAGGGGCTAAGGGACAGGGCAGGGGGCCAGGGCTGCGTGCTGCCACACAGCACTGTGCACGGAGGGGGCTGCAGACAGCCCGTGGCCGTGCCTCAGCTCGCAAGGCGCTGCGGCAGCAGCTCGGAGAGGAGAAATAATTGCCTGCTAATTGCCTTGTCGACAGCCGGCAGCCCCGCTGAAAAACGCGCCTTCATTAGCGCGCCCGATTTGCCATAAATAACGCGGGTGGGCCAAACTTTGCTCTGCCCCCGCCTCGCCGCCGTCCCCCCGCCCGCCGTCCCCTCCCTCGCGCCCTCGCCCACCTTGATGGCGGCGGTGGCGATCTGGATGTGGTGCAGCCGGCGCAGCGTGCTCTCCCGGTCGATGAAGTAGGAGGCCGCCAGCTGGTGCAGCGTCTCCAGCGACACCGCCGAGCTGTTCCCAGCCCCCGCGGGCTCTGCCCTGCGGCTCAGCTTGCGCTTATCCACAAAAATGGTCAGCGACTCCTCTCCTGTGGGGACACGCCATGCTCCGGGGGGCTGCTGGGCTCCCCTTTGTGTCAACATTTCTCCCCCAGGTCCCACCAGTGCTCACTGCCCTCCTGTTCCCCTTCCCTGTGCTTGGGGGTGGCTGCCGGAGCGGGCAGCTTCCCTCCCAGCTCACCTCCCAGCGTGGCAGCGAGCAAGAAGTGTGTGCCGTACTTCTTGATGATGCTGTCGGTGACCTGCTGCAGGCTGGGCCTGCGCCCCAGCAGGCGGATGTTGCGGATGAATTCGGGGGCGAGGGGCAGCGGCAAGCTGAAGAAGTCCTTCCTCTCCAGGGCCAGGTTGTTCACCTTCCAGCGGGCGAACTCCCTGCGGGACAAAGGCGAGGAGAGCGGTGGTGAGAGCCACAGAGGTGGGTGGGGAATGGGGTGCCCGGGTGCAAGGCTCCATCCCACCCTGAGCCACTGATGGGAGGCATCGGAGCTGTGCACATGACATTGGTGTCACCTCTGCTGGGACACTGTCACCACTCTGCTGCCTGTGCCAGCCTGCTGGGCCAGACCTCATCCTGCCAGCCTCATCCAGCTTCCATCCTCATCCCCAGGGATCCAGGTGGAAATCCAAGGTCTGGTGTCTCTGGATAATGGGCAGCGCTCTCTGTGAAGCTGGAGGTACCGGGACGAGGCAGTGGATGGGGTGAGGATGCTGGGGGTGGCGGGCACGGTGACGGCAGGATGTGGGACACTGGTGCTGGACCCCACTGAAAGCTTGGGTTGCTCAGAGCACTGCAGGATCTGGCCTTTCCCCTCCACCAGTGGGCTCTTGTAGGGGCTGGGGGTTTACCGTGTGCCTCGAGCAGACCCGAAGTGTGGTGGGATGGCAGTGGGGAAGGAGGAGGGCAGGATGGGCTGGCTCTGGGTGACATCTCTGTGCCAACCGGGAGCCCTCAGCACCGCGGGCTGTGCCAGCCTGCTGCTGCCTCAACCAACAGCCCTGTCAACACCCAGCGGCCAGCTTCAGCCTAATCTTCAGCGTTTTGCTCTAATTAAAACCAGGCGGTGTCTCTCCAACAGTTTAATTAGAGCTGATTGGGAGAGAAAGAGGAGAAGGAGGAGGAGGGAGGGAAGATGGGCACGAAGCAGCTGAGGGACTCGGCAGGCACCGGCCTGCCTCCCATGGTGACTTTTGGGCTCAAAAAGCATGATGCTGGGGTGAGGGGGGTGATGCTCCCTCTCCCGGGTGCAGTGGGATATGCAGGGATGGAGGCCACCAGCACTGCACCAGGTCCCCCTTAGTCCCATCCCATGGGCAAAGCGAGGCTGCCTGCAGGTTGTCTTCCTCCTCCTCCTCCTCCTTGGTGCAAGCCGGCTGCTGTCCCAGCGGGTGCTCCTTCCCGTCCCACCTCCGTCACCAGCAGCATCCCCGGAGGATAGCAGCGTGCAGGGAAGGGGAGAAGGGGAAATGAGCTCCCTGGGGGTGCCGGGCTTCATAACAATGCAGCCGTCCCTGCACTGACGTCAGGTCTCCAGGTAGGGTGCAGCAGGGCTTGCTCTGGTGCCACAAACACCTCCTGGGCTGCAGGGGGCTTTGTGAGGACCCCCAACATCAGCCCTGCTCCTGTAGCATCCTAGCTGTGTGCTTGCATCTCACCCTGCACTGCAAACTGCTGCTGGGTTGGGGAAACACCTTCCTGGGGCCACATCCTGGCCAGCCAAGCACACGGTGGGGATGGGCTGAAGAGACCCCACCAGCCTCTGCAGCCAAATGCGTGTAGGGTGGGGACCGGCTGCTCCCTTGCTGGGGGGAGACCTGGAGCCTGGAGCCCCCACAGGGATCAAACCCCCTCCCCACGACCCCACCGCCCTTGGCGCTGCCTCTCACCTGTAGATCCTGTACCTGGTGGTGAAACCCTGCCGGTAGCGCTCCGTGAAGTCCACGTACTCCTGGGCTCGGTAGAAGGGACCCCGGTCGGTGAGGAGCCAGTCCAGGGGTGCCCGGCCGGGAGAGGATGAGGATGGGGACGAAGGGGACGCGGCGCCGGCGGCATGCTGCTCGGGCACCACGCCGCCCGCCCCGCAGCATGCGCTCAGGGCCAGCAGGGCCAGTGGCCACGGGAGCATCGGCGGGGGCCCGTCAGCACGCCGCAGGTCCTGCCGCCCCATGCTGCTGCCGCCCGGCCGGCTTCTTCATTCTCTCGCCCCGCCGCGCTCCTCGGGGACGGGCCCTGCCCTGCAACGGCACCATGTAGGGGATGGATTGTGAGGATGGGGCAACCTCATCCTGGTCCTGCTGGCCAGAAGTGAGAGGCCAGGTGGGGACAATTCCTCCGCCCCCCAGTGACATGGGGCATGGAGCATCTGGGGGATGCACCATGAGGATGTGTAGGTCATCTGGGGTGGCTGCACAAGCTTCTCATCTACCCTGCAGCTGCCTGGGCTGACCGCATCGGTGTCTTGAGGCCAACCAGAATTTATCATGAGCTGAGACCCTTCTGGTGGTAGCATTGGCGCTGAGCATCTTAAACACGGGAGCAGCAGCCTGGGGTAAGAGCCCAAATTTGCCTTTTGCTTGCTGGAGCCGTGAGGCGCGTGGCTCCCAGCTGGCCAGGCTGGGGCAGGGAGAGGCTTCCTGCCTCGTGCCGCGAGGGCTGGCTGCCTGAAAACCCGCTTCAAACAGAGCCGAGTTCAAAGTCAGCGCAGGAACATCAGAACTGACTTGTTCTTCATTAGCCGATGTAAATGCTGGGCGTAAAGATATGGAACTGGGCCAGGGCGGGGAGAGCCGCTGCCCACTCCTGAGCCGGGGATGGATGCAGGGAGGGCTCCCGGGCTTATCTCTGGAGCCCAGCAAAGGCTGCAGACTTCAAACGGCCAGATCCGGGGCTTACCCTGCCCGCCTGGCAGCTTTGTGCTCCATCCTCAGGCTCTGCTGCAAGTTAAAACCTAGGAGAAGCCCCCAGCAGCAGGCTAGCTCTGAGATGGGACAAGGTTTTGGGGACCACATAGCCACCATGTTTTCATTCCCCGTAGCAGGAACCACCAAACACTCGCCAGCCCCACGCTCTGCCGAACAGGGGCTATGGTGGATGAATCACCGTGATTAAACACATTATTATTTTTTTTTTCCCCACCTCTTCTATTTTTAAACCCTTAAGGGTGCGTGTTGATGACGCGGGCTCAGCTGGATCCCTGGCACTTGTGAACGAAGCAGAGGGGCTCGCCGGGGTGCCGGGACAGCCGCCTGCATGCAGCCTGGTGGTGAGACCGCGGGTGGAGGCGTGCACACCGGGGTGCGGTAGGTGCTGCGCACGTGAGCATCGCTGCTGACAGAAGTGTGACAGGCCAGGCGGGATGGGAAGGCACCAGGGGTGGCTATCCCGCACCATCGTTACCATATTTATTATTTATGTTGGTGGTGGGTTAAGTGAAATCAGGATGGACGTACAGAAGCAGGGGACAGCAAAGCTCTTTGGTAGCAAGTGACCCCCTTGACCTCACTACTAGAGCTGGAAATAACTTCCTAATCACTTATCCTTGATCCAAAAGAATGGAGATTTGATAAGAAGCATCTGACTACCCCTCTTTTTTATTTTATTTTTTTTTGATTTAGGGTTTGTATCACAAAAGCTGGAGAACTTCCAGCTTGCTAATTATTTTTTTTTTTCCTTCCCCTTTTTCTATAAAAACCTTAAAGCAAAGGAAGAGACAGGCTAATGCAAATATTATTGGCAGACCTGTCCAGGACCACAGCCTGCTTCCTGGCCAGGCCTGCCTGGTCTCCTTGCAGCCCTGTGTCCCCACTGCCCACAGGACGAAGCCCGGAATCCCTTTGGCGATGTCCCACGCCTGTCCCCGACACCACCGGTTGTATGAGCTGCATCTCAAAAATAACTTGCTGTGATTTCCCACCTCTCGAGCCTCCCTCCTCCCCCTCAGGTGTCCATGAGCAGCGGGTCTGAGCCGCAGGAGCCCCGTGCCGGTGCCAGCAGCAGCACCCTGCCGCCTCGGGCCACGTCCTGCTCGCTTCAATGCCAGCGGTGAAGCAGCTCTGGAGCCACGCGCTCCACTGCTAATCAAGCGGAGTTCGATAATTAAGACATTAGCTAATTGTCAGGGACATTAACATTGATTTCTGCCCTTTCACGCTGCAGACACTGATCCGGCCACGTACACGCCGCACAAGGCGTGCGCCGGGGAGAGGCTGGGCTGGCTCAGGGTGCATCGAGCACCCCACGAGCACCCCTGGTGCGGGTGCCCCGGCACCCCCTGGGACAGGCCAGCCACGAAGCAGTGATGGGGGAGCACTGAGCCCCACAGAGATGCCTCTTAGTGGGAATGCAACCTGAACCGTGTCACCTTCCTTTTAAATGCAGGAACGGTTTATCAAATTAAGGCCGCTTAAGAGAGGCTGGGCAGAGGCTAAGTGCAGTTTAGTGCCTGGAGTGGGCTGACTTGGCTGCGTGTGCCGATGCAAGCTGAGCCACCAGCCCAGCTCTGCCCCCACCCAGGGCCACGCAGGACCCAGCCCTGCCTCTTCCCACCCACGCCTGCATCGCGTCCCGAGGAAGCGCCGGGACCGCATCGATCTGCCAGGGGAAGGATGGGCGCGAGCCAGGCACCGCCGTGGCGGCAGCGGTGTGGTAATGGGCAGCAAAGCGGGCACGGTGGGGCGCTGGCAGCGGGCCCGCAGCTCCTGAGTGCGGGGACAGCCACCTCCCAGCCTGCTGTCCTTGCCTGAGCGGCGGCGTTAGAGATCCCAGCCACCGCTCTGAGCCCATCCCTGCTTCTTGCTATTGCAAAGGGGCTTCAGTAAGTCAGTGCCTTGCCCCCTCCCAGCCCAGCAGGCTGGTTAAGAAACCTGCAGGACTCTGTGAATTGGGCTCCTTTTATTAGCTCTCCTTAGAGTGAGGAACTTTGAGGTGAGAGCAAAGGAAAATGTCAGAAAATCCCCGGACTCGGGGAGCGAAGGATTTGCATAAGACATCAAATGAGATGAAGCCCGGGCTGCGGTGGAGGGAGGTGGCAGCTGGGCGCCCCGCACCACACTGGTGCCATGTGCTGTGCCCTCTGGCTTCGCTTGCTGGAGACTTTCACACCCACAGGCAGGAGCCCTCTGAGCAGAGCGATGTGGAGCACGGCTCCCTCCAGCGCAGCGACGGCTCCTCCAGCCTCAGGCCGAGCTCCCAGCCCCAGGCATCCCCGCGTCCCCCTCCCCGCTGTCAGGGTGGGCACCGGTGCGAGGCGAGGAAGCTCCCAGCCACCCCTCTCCCTGCTTAGTGTCACCAGCGTGGCACCGGGTGTCACGACAAGCAGCAAGGCATGGCAGCAGCCGGGCACGGGCAGCCTGGGGAACACAGGGCTGGTGCTGGGTTGAGATGTGGGGTGTCAGCGGGGCCCCCCCAGATCTCCCCAGCCCTGCCCTCATGCCGGGCTCAGCCCGCTGCTCTCGGAGAGCAAACGCGCCCTTGATCCCCCCCCAGAACCTATCCTGGGGAGAGCGCAGGGGGGTCCTCGGCACCGACCCTCCCGGCTGCAGACGGAGGGGGGACACTGACACCTGCCGGCAGGTCCCGCAGCGCCCGGCCCGGCCCCGGGACCACCGAGGGGGGTTTGGGGGCACCCCAGGACTCCCAGCACCTCCAGCCCGTGCCAACGCAGCGCTCGGGGGGAGAGGGGGACATAGCGCGGGGCTCCCCCGAAAAGGGGAGGCAGAGCTCTCAGAGTTTGGGTTCCTCCCGAAATTAAAGACCGGGGGGGAGCAGGGGAAGAGCCGAGCCACCGCTCCCCAAGCCCCCACTCCCGGCCCCACACGGGCATCCCGCATCCTCCCCCTCTCGCCCCGGGAACCGTGCGGCGGCACCGGGGCCGGGACCCCCCCTTGTCCCCCTCCCCCCCAGCTCCCAGGGTCCAGCTGTTGATCGCTGCGTGCCCGGCGGGGTGGGGGCGCGTTTGGGCATTTTAGAGGGCACCTTCCCCGCTGCCGCCGTCCCGGGGCTCTCCTGGCCCCGGCGCGGCTCGCAGCCCCCCGCTGCCCCCCAGCCCCCCCGGGGGCAGCTCCGCGCTCCGTCCCGGGACAAACCCGGCCGCAGGGGCTCGTCCCCCCCGGGACAAGGTCACCGAGCGGCGGCAGCGCATCCCTAGTGGGCTGCCCGCGGGGAGCAGGGGGGGACACAGGCAGCGTGGGGCACCCCACCGCCCTGCCTCAGCATCCCGATAATCGCGACATCATCCTCATCCCGAGCTCCGGCCGCCCCCCGGGGATGCTCCGCGCTCCCGAGGGCTTACCCCAGGCTCCGGGGTTCTCCGTCCCGTCCTGCCCCGTCCCCTCCTGCTCCGGCTCAGCCCCCCCGGGCCCGGCCCCGCCGCCCCATGGCGCGGAGCCCCCCGGCGGGCAGCGGCCACCCGGGTCCCGCCGCGCTCCGCGGCCGCCGCCGCCGCCTCCACGCTCGCCCTCGGCCGCCCCCTGATATATGCACGGGCCGCAGCCAATCAGCGGCGCCGCCTGCCTCCCCGGGCCCTCCCATTGGTGCTCCCGCGGCCGCTCGCCTCGTGGGGGCGCGGGGGGCGCGGACACGCGTGGGGGGCGCGGGGCGATCCGGGCGGCTGCGGCGGGGAGAGCGCGGAGCCGGCAGTGCCCGGGGTGAGCCCCAGCAGGCGGCAGCCCCCTGCCTCCAGCCCGCTGGCTGCGTGTCCCCTGAAAGGGGAGGGGGTCCCCCAAAAGGGGGGTTCCCCAAAAGGCGGGGGTCCCCCACCGAAAAGGGTTTCCCCCGAGAAAGGGTCTCCACGCAGCCCCGCGCTGCTCCTGCGTCCCACGGCCGGGTATTACAGAGCTGGGTTTGGGGACGAGGTGGGTGGTGTTTGAGGGGAGCAGGCCCGGCGTGGGGGGCTCCCTCGCGTCGTTTCCCACGGCCAGTTCCTCCACTCGTGTCATTTCCCACGGTCATTTTCTCTGCTTGTGCCCTTTCCCATGGTCTATCCCTCCACGCGTGTCATTTCCCAGGGCCAGTTCTTCTGCTTGGGTCCTTTCCCACGGCCAATTCCTCCACTTGTGTCTTTACCCACGGTCTGTCCCTCTGCCCGTGACCCCTACCACGCGTTATTTTCCTCCCACGGCAGGGGGATGCTCCTGGGCAGCAGCCGCTCCCCCAAGCGGGGACCCTGGGGGTCCCCTCGGCTTCCCGCTGGTTGGGGCAGGGCTTTGGGGTCGGTTTCTGGGTCCCACTGAGCAGAGAGCCGTGGGCAGCCTGCCAGGGGGCTTCTGCCCCCAAAGAGAAGGCCAGGCCCCATCTTACAAAACACTGCTGTGGGTTTTTACTGTATTTTTACTGTTTTTTCCCCTTATCTTCCATTATATAGCCTTTATATTGTCTTTGTATTTTTCCTTATTATTTCTTTATATTTTTCCTTATGTTTTCCTCATATTTTCCCCTATATTATCCTATATTTTTTTTCCATTTTCTCCCCATTTATTATATTAAATAATATAAAATATTATAAAATCCACATCACTTTTATTTATATTATATATAAAAAAACATAAAATATTATATTTTCCCATATTCTCCCCACCTTTTTTCCTTATATTCTATCCCCCCCACCCCGCTATATTTCCTTCACACTCCCCTTCTGCCCCCCCCCTTATTTCCCTTTACATTTCCTCCACCCTTCCCTTACACCCCCCTTTCATTTTCCCTTACATTTCCCCGCCGTGCTGGCAGCAGTTCCGTACCGGGCCGTGTGTGTGCAGTGTCCCCCGTGTCCCCCACTCCCTCCTCCCCATCCTTTCCCAACTCCGAAAGCACCCTCCCCATTCAACGAGGCTGAGATTGAGAACGGGGCGGGGAGGGGGGATTTAATTTCCGGCGAACCGTGCCGAGCCGAGCCGTGCCGTGCCGTGCCGTGCCGTGCCGAGCCGTGCCGTGCCGTGCCGAGCCGTGCCGTGCCGTGCCGTGCCGAGCCGTGCCGAGCCGTGCCGCACGGGGAGGCGCCGTGCCCCGCGTCCCCGCCCCTCGCCGCCGCCGCCCGGCCGGGGCTCGGAGCGGCGGGGCTGCGGGATGGCTTGGGCCGGGCTGTGCGCCCTGCTGGCCGGGTGCTGCCTGGCGGCGGGCAGCGGCCCCGCCGAGGCGGCGGCGGAGGCGGCGGCCAAGGAGCTGGAGTGCAAGCTGAAGAGCATCACGGTGTCGGCGCTGCCCTTCCTGCGGGAGAACGACCTGAGCATCATGCACGGCCCGTCGGCCGCCGAGCCCAAGCTGCTCTTCTCCGTGCGCAACGACTTCCCCGGCGAGATGGTGGTGGTGGACGACCTGGAGAACACCGAGCTGCCCTACTTCGTGCTGGGTGAGCCGAGCATCCCGAGCAGACCCAGCATCCCCGCCCGGGGGGCTCCTCCCTGCGGCATCCCTGCCCCGGCCGCCCCGCCGCAGCGTGCGCTCCCGGAGGCCGGGGCCGGGGAGGGGGTTTGGGGGGCTCCCTGCGCCCCTCCCGGGGCGGCATCACGGGGGCCGCCACCCTGGGGCTCGCCCCGGTCGGCGGCCCGCAGCCCGAGGCCGGGGGGAGGCCGCCGGAGCCCCCCCGAGTGGAGGCCGGTGGGAAAATGTCCCCGGCGGTCCCCACGCTCTGCCCGCGGGGGCCCTGCCACAGCCCCCCCGGGTCCCCACGCCGCGGCCTGCTCGCGTGGGCCAGGCTGCGCTCCCCCCCCATGGCCAGGTACCTCCCTGCGCTGCCTGGGCTCCGTTTCCTCAGATCTGGTGGCCTCATTCTGCTGTGTGTGTTTTATAGCCATATATATTTTTATTTATTTATTTATTGTCATCCAAAAGCTGACCGCTTGCTGCTTTGTTTGTGCTGGGATCAGAGCAAGGCCTCCGCCACCCGGACGCGGGCACCCGCTCCCCTTGGCGCCAGCCGCGCTGTAGCAGCCACTGCAATTTTTAATTTTCAGTGATATTTGTGCCGAATACCAATTTCCTACCAACCCCCCATGTAAGCCCTGGGTGGGCTCCACGGCTGCACCCCCGCCGTGTCTGTGCGTGCCTCCTGTGCACCCTGCCAGCACCTTTGGGTGCCCCGTGACGTGTTCAGTATGCCCCCCTTGCCTGCGTGCTGTCCCCAAAATAATGTGCTGGCGCATGGCTTTGCATGCTGATGGCCACCTCCTGCAACGGCCCCTCTCTGGGTTGTGTCCCCAGTGCTTTGTCACCCTCCCGTCCCCCAGACCTCCTGCAGAAAACCCGCGGTCCTGGCTCGGAGCAGCGCTGGCTGCTGCGCAGGCATCCCCCTGCTCCCATGGGAACGGCAGAGGAGGGCGCAGGGATAGAGATGCCATGGGGGGGAGGTTGTGGGGACACCCCTGGTTCTGTGCCCGGGGAATGGGGGACGGCTGGAGGGGGCTGTGGGATGCGATGTCCCCACCCGTGGCACAACCCCTCTGTGTGATGCTGCGGCGGAGGCCAGGGAGCGTTGCTCTGGCAACGGGGCCGCAGCGCAGTGGATGCTGCGGAGCTGCGCACGCGTGGCATTGACGCCCCAAAAGCAGCACGGGCTCTCGTCCCCTCCTCGGACCCGCTCCCGAGGAGCCGGACACACATGGCTCTGGGGCGTGGGATGCTCCTGCCCTTCGCATCCGGGGCTGGGATGCGTGGTGCTGCATGGGGAGGGGTCCCAGGGCACATCGCGGTAGGCTCTGCTGTGATATCGGTCCCCTGCGAGCCTGCGGGTGCCTGGGGCTGTGGCAGGGTGTGGGGGTGCTGGAGCAGCAGGATGGGCACCCCGGGGGCTCACTGTCCCCGTGGCTTTGCCTGGGTGACTCCTTGCTTCGTCTCCGTCCCTCCCAGCAGGGGATGTGCCAGCTTGGCATGGCCACCTTGCGCAGTGTCATTATTGTTATTATTATTATTGTTGTTGATATTATTATTATTGTTGTTGTTGTTGTTGTTATTGCTGTTACCATTATTATCATCATCACTGCCGTCATCATCCTGGGTGCTGTGCTGGCTGGGGGAAGCCCTCCAGTGCACAGAGGTCTCACAAGACCCAGCTTTGCTACCTCAGGGGCTGTGTCCTCTGCACCTGGAGAGCCCTCAGCCCAAGAAGCCCCTGGGGCAGAGGAGCATCCCTGGCTGGTGCTGAGCACTCTCATTCACTTTGCACCAAAGCTAGCATGGATTTATCCGAGGGCAAACATGGGCATAACCGTGTTACTCTGTGAGTTTGCCCCAATTTCTTTACAACCCCCTTGGGTGCCCTGGCAGCTCCCTGTCGTCCTTGGAGTCTTCCCAGGGGGTTGGAAAAGTTGCTTCAGGGAGTCCATGAGCTCCATGAGCTTGCTGGTCCCCGCTCCGAGTTCCTCCCAAAGCAGAGGGATAGCAGGTTGTTTGTGGGGTTTTATTGCCCCCGTTTATTGATGGGGGGGCACTGGGCAGGGACTGCAGCTGCTCAGGGGTTTGGTGCCCCGTGTTCACATGGCAGCATCTCAGACACGTGCACAGCACCTCCCGTGCTCACTGGCACGCACTGGGAGGTGGGGATGGAGCAGCGCCCTGCTTCGTCCTTATTTAAATCGGGGGAGCCTCAATCGCTGCCTTTCATCTCACTTGGTGCTCGTTGCATTAGTTATGGCTTTCCTGAAGGAAGGCTGCCTCTCACCGCTCAGTGGCCATTAAGAAATGCTAATTTTCAGCTCAATATTCCCTTTCTGCCAACCTTCGCAACCCCTTCTTCCTGGCCCGTTGGCTCGGCGGCATCAATCCGCATTTGATATGTCATTAGCTGGCTGTGCACTCAGGCGGGCTGTGGACTTCTTTGGTCCCTTCCCTCTCAGGTTATAAACGGCGAGCGGGGTATTTCCGAGCAGCCTGGCTTCCCGCGGCCAGGCGGGCTCGGAGGACATTTGCAATGCAATTAAAAATGCACAAAAGGCAGCATCTCTGCCTCCTTTCCCTTCTCATCAACGTACCAAAGAGGAGTTGCGAAATGTGTTTGGTGCACAAAACGGGCTCGAAGCACAAGAATGCTGGGGAGCTGAGCTGGTGGGTTCAAGATGCCAAAATGTCCTGTTCTCCCTGGGTTTGGATGAGCCAAATGAGCTTTTTTTGCCTACCCAGTTTGCAGCCACGCTGAGCTGCTCTGGGACGGTGGCACCGTGTCCCCTTGTGTCCCCAGAAGTGTCCCCTGCTGCCCGGGCCTTGGCTGGCTGCCTCACCTGCTCAGCAGACAGACGCTCCCAGCCCCAGTGACTTTAATGGATTATCATAAACTCGGGCCTTAATACAAGCTGTCACAATTTCAAATTATCTTACTTTCAAATTAAATAGATTCCTTTTTAAATACAAAATCAATTCTAATTTTTTAGAGGGGTGAGATCTTTCAAAGGCACTGATGAGCTGGGCATATTTAACCGCTGCAGGATATCTCCCTGAAATACCTAACCATTTCTTGCCCTTTTAATTAATTTATTTATTTTTCTATGCTTTTATATTTTCTCTGCTATGCTCTTGGCTCTGCTGTAGGGTGCTTGGGGGCATTGAGGTCAGGGTGGCAGCGGGACGGACCCCCAAGGGGCACGGGGTGCTTGTTACTTTGGTCACCCAAAGCGCCTCCTTCCTGTGGCAAAGCCACGGGGAGCCCTTAAACCTCCCAACACCCAAAGCTGCCTCTGCCCACAGGGAGCAGAGCTCCCATCACTTGCCTGCCGCGTGTGTCAGGCTGAAAGTGATGTTCCTTGATGGTCACATCCTCCCTCCACCCTGAAATAAAATAATGGGGAGCTCTTTGCACACCGAGGCGATCTCCGTGCCCAAACCATGGCTTGGCTTCATTTCTGGGGAGGTGAAGGCACCCCGCCTTTGCTGATGGAGCTCCCCTTCCCCATCCCCATTTCCTGTCCCCAAGACTAGGGCATGACAGTGGGGTGCAGTGGGGCTGGTCCACCCTGCCGTGGGACCCACAGCATCGCATTGGTGCTAACCTTGCACCTGAGAATAGGTGTAATGGTGAAATAATGGAGCAAATATTAAGAAATTCTTAAGTACCCAGAGAATAACCGAGTTAAATTATACCAGAGGAGCTCAATTGCCTTGCTTAGATTGATTGAATTACTAAATGAGCCTGACTAATGGAATGGAGTGGATATATCGGACTTTTACTCAAGATCCTGAAATAATTTCTCTAATAAGATTGTGAGCCATTAATTGAACTTGGCTTTGATCCTGGACACTGTCGCATGCACCGAGACCCGCCGCTATGATCTATGCTCCCGCGTTCCTGCAGCTGGCGGGATGATGTCGCTGGCACCCTAACACTGCGTGGTGCAGGGTGCTTCCCTCCGTGCTGATGTTTGCCACCTCCTCTGTTCTCCAGCGAACATCTGCCGGTCATCGCTGAGGCCTCAGTGCTGCAAAATCTCCTCTCTCTGCTGCTTTAGCACCCGATTTTCACGCTGAAGGCACCCTCACAGCCCCCCACTGCCCCCTTGGCCAGGAGCGAGTGTTTTGGTGGCATACCAGCTATGGAGGGCTGCTGTATATTTTATTTATTTTTTTTTTTCCTGGAAAAAAAAAAATGGGATTTTGTCTCTGGGAACCCGTTGCCACAGCAACCGTGCATCCAGCCGGCTCCAGCGGCAGTGGGGCTGGGGCATCTCCCTGACCCAGAAAGCAGCGGGGGGAGCCCATGGCAGAGCTTGTGCCACTGCCCTGGGGCTCCGTGGGTGTCTGGCTGTGGGGCAGGGTGGCTGTGGGGGTCTGGTTCCCCCCATTTTGGCTGCTAGGTGAGCAGAACGATGCTCCCATCTTGCTGAACTCACAGCCTTATTCCTCGCTCCCGTCCCCACAGAGCCCTGTCCCTCGTGGATGCAGTTTCGGGGGGCATGCTGCCTGCGTGGGTGCTTCAAAAGCCCTCCAAAGCTTTGCCACTCCGCCACCTGCCTCTGCCCTGCCGTCCCCAAGCCAGCAGGTTTTGCTCCTGGGCTCCATCCCATTTCCCACCTTCTGTTTAATTTTTTTAGGACTGCTTATCCAGCTAAACGGGGCACAGGGCAGTCATTACTGGGGGACAGCATCTCGCTGCAGAGGAGCCCTTCGGATGAAGGGATTTTTACCTCCCAGGACTAAGGAGGCGTCTGGGTACTGGCAGCTCTGTCATTGCAAATGGAGTGTCCTTTTACTGGCACGTTGCTGGGGCTCGCGCCCAGCAGCAGCATGCAGGTCGGGAGGATTTTCCTAAAAAAAGGGAAGAGTTTGATTGCTCGTTGCTGGCTGCTCGGTGCCGAGAAGGGCTGGTCGCTAGCTGGTGGTGGCACGTCGGTCACAGAAGCCTGGGTGTGTGACCGTGGTGCAGGAGGAGGCATGGTCCCTGTGCTGGCAGGCTCTGAGGCATTTCAGTAATTAGTATGACTAATGAGCATAGCAGAGCAAGCAGATATCGGGGATGTAGAGAGCTGGCTCTGCTCCTGCGGGGAAGCGATCCAGCTGAAAACCAACCCGGTAGGAGAAGGAGATGGAGAAGGGTTGGAGAAGGTGGCAGGAGGTGTTACGGACAGACCAGCCCTGCCTTTTCAGGGAGATTCTGGGTGGGATTTGGTGGTGTTTGAGCACGGGGGAGCCTGGAAGGGTCTGGCCAGCCCTGGGGTGGCCACACAGAGCTTGGTTTTCCCCCAAAGCAGCCCTGCTCCAAACGGTGGCCTCATGGCCAAGTGTCCCTCTGGTCCCCCCCTGCTCATCCAGGGCCGGTGGTGGCACCTGGAGCTGCGGGCACCGAAAAACCCGACCAAGATGTCACCGTCACAACACGGTGGCTGCCTGGGAAGGCAGATATTAGCAACCCCGAAATATCCCGGGGACAGGCTCTTGTGTGATGGGAGACAGTTACCATGGAAACCTCCTTCAAATGAAAAAAAAAGAAAGAGAGAGGGAGAGAAAAAAAAAAAAACACGAAATTTAAAGCAGCCCTTGTAGCTCAGAGGAACTGTAGACCTTATTATGGGTTTTGGCACCCCCCCTTTCCCTTTTATTTGTTCCAGCTAACAGCTCCAGGAGACAAGCCAATTAATTTGAACATCCCGAGGGGAGCGGGAGGGCAAGGGCACGGCTCTGGCAACGCGCTGCCGGGGCTCAGAGCCACCCTTCTCCCTCCGTGGGGGGCTCGACGGATGCACCAGGGGGACAAATCAGCCCAGTGGGCTTTGGTGGGCCGGGAGGACATCTGGGGAGGGAGACGTGGTGGTCCCAAGTTTTCTTGCCAGGGTCTGCTTGGCAGCTGTGCTCCCACGGGGGGCTAAGCCCGGCTCAGCGCGGCGCTTCCATGGTGCCCAGTCCCCTAATGATGTCCCCAGTGTCCCCAGCCATGGGGAAGCCTCCTGGAGATGCTGGCTGTGCGCAGGGAGCCCACGTGCTGCAGAGCCTCCCCGGAGCCTGCCTCCCAGCAGCACTCGTGCTGGTGGGGAGCTGTTGTCCCACCTGTGGGAGGGCGGTGGCGTTTCGCAGGAGAGCACAGGTGGCTCCTGGCAGCACACCTGGACGCAGCTCCCCGGGCTTTTCCCTGGTGCTCAGCGCAGAAGCAGACGGGTTTGGTGCTGGAGAGCACCCATTTTTTTGGCACAGGTTGGTGGTGAAGTTTCAGCAGGTGTCTGAGATGCGTGGTTCAGCAAGCACGGCAGCAATTGCAGCTTTGTTTCAGGACAAAAAGCAACCCAACTTTTTTTTCTTTTTTTTTTAAGTCTTTTTAGAGGGAGATGCTCTCTCCCTGGGTGCGCATCACGCCTTGGCCACTCAGACCTGAAGGACCTCAGTCCTGTTGGGTGGATGATGGAAATGCTGGTGGGTATGGGAGAGAAACATCGCTCGAGTCGTGTCCATTTGCTCAAACCCTTCCCAGATCTGGCTGTAAAAGCTTCTCCTTATTATGTTTCCCACTTTCCTTGCTCAGAGTAAGGTGCGTGGCTGGTTATCAGCCAGAGGACTCTGCCTCTTCAGAAGGACAAAAAATCATTAAAATCTTTTTCAATTAGGTTTCAAACACGAGGAACATCCTTTGGGTCAGAGGAGGCGGTGGGCGAGGGTGGATCTGGCCCCAAGCATCCCTCCTGTGTCCTCCTCCCCCCCCCCAGTGGCAGCTGCACGGGGGAGAAGGGAGCCCTGGGGATAAAGAAAAGCTGTGTCTGGCAGTGCAGGAGCCTGCAGTTCGCCACAGCCTGGAGTCTGGCAGGGCTCTGTGCTCTCCAGATGCCTGAAACACAGCTTGCTCCTCGATTGGGTTTAATTGCACTTGTTTACCGAAATGCTGCATATTTGCTAAAACGGGGTGCAGTGTCCCTCCAGCCCCGCTCTCAGCACCCCAGCTCCATCCCCGATGGCACGCCGGGATGGCAGCATTGCCCTGACAAAAACAGGACGCTTTCCTCTTAATTTTTCCCCCCAGGTTTCTCCCCACAGCCTCACTCCCTGCCTGAAGAGCCCGGCAGGTAAACGCCGTGCTGCCCTGACGCGCAGCCACGATCCAGCCGAGGCGTGCTGGAGATGAAGAGCCCTGTTACATAACTCAGACTGCAATGCAGAACCCTCATTTATATGTTTAATTATCCCATTCCCCCTCCCTGCTACGTAGCAGAGGGGCTGGCGTGCGAGTGCGGGGTGCCGGCGGGTGAGGATGATGCAGGAAAGCCTTCCTCTGCCACCCCGTCCCTCGGTCACCGCACTGCTCCTGCTCCCAGCCAGCTGGAGGGGACTGGGCCCATGGTCTCTACCCCTGAGCTGGGTGGGAGAGGGGTCTAAAAACGTGAGGAGAAGGGGTTTGGATCTTCAGAGGTCTCCAAGGGCAGAGCTCTGCTGCGGTTTGCCTGCCTTTTATCCCCCCCTTCCGAGCTCCCGCTCTGCACTTTCTGTCCTTCTGACAAAGGCAGCCAGCTCCGAGCAGCTTAGGCTTCAAAGTTCCCAAAATAACAAAGGTTAAAATATATTAAAGAGAGGGAAAAAAAAAAAATCAAAAATTGCTACAAGATCAAGTCAGTGCCCTGCTTGCACCTGGGCTCGGTGCTTCAAAGAGACTGTGAGGAGCCCCCGTGGCATCCACTTTCTGCAAGCAGCAGCTCAGGGCTGATGTCTTCATCCTCCTGAACCCCTCCTCTTCCTTGTGCCTTCATCCTCCTGGAACCTTCACCGTCTTGGACTCCACATCCTCCTGGCGCCATGGGGAATTCCCTGGGGATCAGCCCACAGAGAGGGGAAGGGATGGGAGGGGAGGGGAGGCTTGAGGGGCAGGTGACACAGGTGTCCCCTCAGCCCGTGCCCACCCACCCATTGCCCCTTGCAATGCAGGTGGGCAGAAAACTCCTTGTGGGGAGGCTCTGTGCTCAACTTGGTGCTTGGTGCCTCTGCTGGCCCCGCTGATTTATATAGATCATCAATATGACAATTATATACACCTGCAGATTTAATTACCTCCATTTTCGTCAGGCAGTGACAGATTTATACCTCTATTCAGTTCCTGTAAATCTGAAACAAGCTTGACTAGACCCAAAAGTCCTCACATTGATCACCGTGCGCTGGCTGGTCTCTGGCCCTCTTGACAAGCTTTTCTCTCAAGAGTGATAAATTCAAGATGCGCAGACAACTTTTTCCCCTTCTACATCTTTCTTCCCTGATTTTTTTTTCTTGCCTCCTCCCTGTCATCTTCAAGCCTCTCCACAAACTTGAAAGTGGAGCTTGAAATTGATAAGTGCTCCTAAAGGCTGAGGGGTTTATGGCACTAGGCTGCAGTTGGCTCTAGCCCATACAGCACCTTCTCCATCCCCTGGGACCGGTGTCAGAGGAGATGGGAGGAAGAGGAGACCCACCTCTTAGAGAAACTCTTGGCACAGGAGTGTGCAGGGTTATTTTGGTCCCGTGTGCCCCATCAGACAGGCAGGTCCCCATGGCAGACGCTCAGTGAGCGGCCGCGCTCATTTCCTGCGCCGAGGACGCCAAAATGATGTCTAATTCTCCCGACCTCTTGGCCTCGGTGTAACGAGCACTTAAACAAATTAGTCTGCGGGAGCGGGCTAGATTTACCCTTGAAGTGAGGTCCGTGTCGTTGCTGTAATGCATCCCCCTGCCTCCCCCGCCTGCCCCGCCACCGCTGCTGCTGGCCCTTGCTGTGCGTTGCAGGAGTTTCTCCAGCTTGGATTTGCCTCTGGGCTGCTGGCCTCGATCGCTGCTGGTGTATCTGTCTTCCCCAAAATTGGTTCCTTTCTCAGTGCTTTCATGCTTTATGGTGGATGAAACATAGTCTTTTGTTAGTTTTTCCATTCCTAATTCTTGCAAAGTGAGAAATAGTGAATAATCATTGCCTTTTCCACTGCTCCACTGGCTTTATGATTTTATAGGCTTTTATCATCTCCCTGCTCAGTTGTTTGTTTTCCTTGCCGAGGAGCCCTAGCACAGTTGGTTTCTCTTCTCCACAAACCACTTCTGACATCTCCGCTTCCTTGTCTCCCCCCCTAAGCCCCTTTTGCTGCCTCTGTTATGAGATGCCT
Organism: Aythya ferina; assembly: GCF_964211825.1. Taxonomy (NCBI): domain Eukaryota; kingdom Metazoa; phylum Chordata; class Aves; order Anseriformes; family Anatidae; genus Aythya; species Aythya ferina. The sequence goes on from NC_140304.1 coordinate 13,452,537, forward strand.
GACCTGAATCCTGCTGGCAGCTTTCAAGAGTGGCGTGCTGTCACCAAACTTGCATTTCACCTGCCCACTTCCTTGCCCACTTTTCCTCTAGCATTTCACAGCTTTGGCTTTGAGGAGCCTAAATTTAGCACTGGTGACCAACTTTGTCATTCACCTCCTCTTCCAGCACGTTCCTGAGCAGCCGAGGTCCTGACGAAGATCTCTGTGGGGCGCCTTGGTAACCTCCTTTTTTCTTAAGGAGTAACCTCTTACCTCCTCTGCCTGGTGGGCTTTGAGAGGACTTTCCTTCTTGTAATCTCCCTATCTGGGTTCTCCGGAGAGATGCGAGGGCTGATTTTGACAAGAGCTCTTTGAAACGGGTCCATCAAACTGGATCACCCTTATCTGCTGGCTCACAGTGCTGCGTGACCCACATTCACCCACGCACCTACTGGCTCCTCTAACAGACTGTGCTGGGCAGAAGTAGGATTTATTGGTCTGTAATTTCCATGATGCACAAGAGCTCTTTTAAGAGATTGGGGTCTTTTCCATCAAATTTGTTCCTCTGGTTGGTCGCTTGCTCTTTCTGAGCAGTCAGTGGTGTGTCAGTTGTCCTCTCTGGTGCTTGTAAGTGAGCATCAACGAGGACGAGCAGTTCATGCTCTGCTTCTGTCCCTTTCCTCTAAAACCTCTTTGCTCTAAAACCTCCTCCATGAGTACTGCCATTGAGCCAGCTCTGCTGCTGTGTCCATATGGAGGGCAAAGATGGGGAATGTGAAATCCCCTGTGCTCCTCCGATCGGTGCAGGGAACCCCCTGGCCGCATCTCCTCTTGGGTGTTCCTCCCCTGTAAATCTTCCTGATGTGGGCTATTTCCATGCCATTTGCTGGAAAAGTTTGCCTTTTTCCCAGTACTTTGCTCTTTGGCCATGATGCTTCCTAATTTCAAGTGTTAGAGAGCCCAACAGAGGCAGTGGGAGAGCTATGGGGCTCTCCAGGCCAGTAGACAAGAGTAGAGTGGGATCTGGAGGATGCTGATTCCAGTTTCCTAAAGCTGAGTCTGCCCTGGTATTTGCTGGGAGGCCAGCGCAGCAGTTTTCTGTGGCTAACTGGGAACTTTGCCATCGTTTGGGCTCTTTCTGTGGAGATCCATGCTTCCTTCAGGAGGAGGTGATACGATGGCATTGCAGGGTGTTGGGCTGGGATATCCACTGCAAATGTGGGCCTTTTGGGGATTTAAACATCAATTTTGTGTCTCTTCAGTTGCTGGCATGTATCCTATATATCATATATGTTCACGTGCTGTCACGGTGTGGGGTTTTGTGTGGTTTTCACGAGCTTGTCTTCCACATGTTGGTCCAGGACCTGGATTTGTTCTCTTCCCACAGCCCCTATGTGTTTCCTGGTTGAGGTAAATGGGACCGAACTAACAAAACAGGAGTGAAAATCCACCAAATCCACCACCGACACATGTCCCAGCCTGCTTATCTCAGCCGTGCACATCAGCCAAGATTTTCGCAGCTTTTGGCCAAGATTGACAGAACTGGTGGAAAATAGCTTTAAAGGTGATGTTGCACAGTTGTGGTTGGACACATCTGTGGGTCTGCAGAGAGGAGCAATGGGACATGGCAGCTATGGAGTATCAGCAGCTATGGAGTAAAACTGGTCACCTTGAACCAGTTCCTGATGAATCAGGGTCCTTTGCTCTGGAAACGTGGCACAGTGTCACTCCAAAGGGTTGCTGTTAAAGGGAAGCGTTAGGGCCATGGCATATTTGGGATAAAAACCCCAGTTTGAGGGTAGAGTGTGAGTACAGCTTTGAAAAGCAACTCTTCGATGACCTTCCCAAAAGCAAAGGCACCCTATATTTCAAGGGGAAACCTGGCTAGCTGTCAGCCTAGCTACAGCAGCCGAGGGCTCCACGTGCACCAGCCCCAGGTGCAGGCAGCGTGGTAGGGTGACATCTCCGACTTCTCCAGAGGACACTCCACTAGTAGCTGGGTGCCTTTCCTCGAGACTCCAGGTTGTCCCATGCCTGTGGGTCTTGTGGAAATTTTGCCCCAAAATGCCGTCTCCTGACAGGTAAAATGAGGTTTGTTCTTGCTGGTTCAGGAAAGCTAGGTTGTCTTAAAAAGGTAGAGTGACCTCCAGAGTGAGCTGGTTTTCCTGCCTGACATTGGGAAGGGGAAAAAAATGCAAATAAAATATGGATAGTCAGTGATGAATGTGATTTTGTTTAAACAGGCCCATAAAAACATGAATATCACCCCATGAAAGATGCGTCAGTAAAACCTCAGAAGTAAAACCTGCTCCTATACCAGGATATGGATTCTGACATCCCAACTGCTGAGGTCCCAGCGCAGGGCGAGCAGCTCACCATAGGGAGGGCTCCTGAGCCCTTGGGGGCCAAGGCTTGCTTCACCTGGGACAGAGCCTTTTAAAGGACCTGTGAGGTTCAGGCATGGAGCAAATGTGGAACTTAAATAAAAGCACAGTTGGGTTCCAGATGGAAAATAAGCCAGGTTTAAATGTTAATGAGGAAATATAAGTCCGAGTCAAAAGCTGCACTCTGCAGAGACTGACATTATGGCAGAGTTCATTTGACTAATCAGAGGCATCTATTAGTGCAAAACACTTCCAAATGGAAAGGAAAATTGTTTTGCCTTTTTTTTTTTTTTTTTTCCATAAAAAATGTTGGCTTGCATTTGTTTTTGAGGAGAGTTGCTCATTTTATGTGTTTTTCTTTCCTGAGGCATTGTGGGGGGAAGAGGATGGAGGAATGGCTCCGTGTTGGTGCTGGGACCCTGCTTTTGATGTTTCCTGGGCTTGGGCACGGTGTCTCTGTGTGCACACACAAACCTGGCCTTGCTGCAAAAGAGCATGCAGAGATGAAGGCCAGGGCTTGCTGCGGCTCTCCCCAGGAAAATGGGTTTATTGGGGTGATAATGAAGCAGGTGTAACTCCACCACCTGCAGCAACTTCATCCAGACTTCCCTGCTCTCCTCTCCTTGCCTCGCTCCTCCCCAGCCTCCCCTCACAGGTGGTGAGGGAGAGGAGCCGCCCTGGCCCTGATGTTGGAGGCACCAGATGGGGAATCTGGGGGCTGCTGCTCCTGTGGACGTGAGGAACCCGGGCTGCTTTCGGTACCAGGTGAGCGTGGCACAGCGTAATTAGTGGTCTCCTGCTGTTATTAACCCCTGACTCGGGCAGGCTATTTTTTAACAGAGGTGCAAGAAGTTAATAGTGGCGTTAATGGCTTCACATCCAAGGCTTTAATGAAAGCCAGGCGGGGACCAGGCCTATCATCAATATCTTTCAAACTTTGAACTTGAAATTATCCTCCTCCCTTCGCCCTTGGTTGGCTTTCTGCCTGCTCTGGGGTCTTTCTGCCTACTTTCCTCACCTCCTCTGGGATCAGCTGGGCCCGTGGCACCGGGCTGACACCCACCAGCTGGACAATGGGGTGGGCCCCCACCTGCCCCAGTGACAAGCTGAGCCCTGTTAGCACCCAGATAAATGGCCCCAGCAAGCTCTGAGGGGTGTGGTAGCATCTCTCACCAGCTGATGAGAGGTTTGCTTGGAGAGTGAGACAAGATGAAGCATGCTGGAGTGGGAGAGCAGAGATATGAGGTGGCTCTGTGTTGGTCTTGGTCTTTATCTTGGTCTTGCTGTTGCTTGAGCCAAGCTCCAGGAAAACTTTAAGGGGACAGGACAGCGTGGATAAATCTGTTTTTGAACAAAAATTGAGCATAATGGGGCAGCCAGAGAGCTGCCAAGACCCCTGGGGAGAGGAGGAGGAGGAGGTCTGAGGATGATGCTCTCCAATCTGGTTCTGCAGGAGCAGAAGTGGAGGAGCAGCCTTGCCCCGTGGGGTGATGCCATGGTGGTGGTAGCCCACCTGTTTGGGGTGGTGGGGCTGACTCCTGGGATGCTTTCCTGCTCCCAGCACCTCTGACTTGTGGCCGATGCGGCGGCAGGAGGGAGTGCAGCGGGCTGGGAGGGGATCACACATGGGAGCTCCGCAGCTGGGTGGTGCTCTTTTAAATCTCTTAAATCCATTTTTTATCGAAATACATTTTTCTTTTAAAAATAAGCCCGTTTAAATAAATTTGAAATTATGACAACCTATTTTAAGGCCTAAATTTACTATAATCTATTAATCATTTAAATAACTTCCATCAAGGAGTCCTCCTCAAATATTAATGAGCTGAAGGGTGCTGCTTTTTCAATGATATGTCAGATCAGGGGAAAACATCTTTAACTCCAGCTTTCTAAATGTCACAATGTCATATACTTAGTATCTATTATTTCCAGTCTTCACAATGGGGGAAATGCTGGTATTTACATTTTTCCAAATGTCAGTACGTTGAGTTCCTGTTGTGCATAAAAGCCCTTGCCTTAATTACTCCTAATTTCACGTTAGCAGGCAGGTGCAGAGAGAATATTTTCTTCAATTTGAAATAGTTCATTTGAAGTTGGGAAGCCGTGGGGAGCTGAGGAGGCAGGGAAGCTTGTTTTCCCCTTCCAGCCCATGAATAAAGACCAGGTGGGAGAGGAGGAGACGGGCTGCTTCAAACCCTGGTGGCTCCCGGGACCAGATTTTCAAAGGGGATCTGTGTGCCGAAACACGCAGCTTGGTGCTTAGAGGGAATTTCAAAAGTGCTTCTGGCTGCAGAGATGCTCTCGGCTTTGCTGCGGTGGCTTGAGGAGAGCTCAGCATCTCTCTGCTTGGGACACTGGAAGCGTGCTGATTGCTGCCAGAAACAGAGCCCGTGCTGAGCAGGAACACCCTGCCAACTCTCTTGCTGCAGCTAATGTTTCGTTTGATTAATCAGATCGCTCTGGAAGGGCTGAACCTGGTTTCTGATGCAGTCCCCCCCCCCCCCCCCCCCCAGTAGTTAGCTCACTTAAGGCAGCTTAATGAAATTAATTAACAGTACATTTAAAATGTTTTGTGTTTTTTGTCGTTGTAATTGAATTCCAGCTTTCATTTGAAGGCAGCTTGAGAAAAGCCAAATACAGGTGACAATCTGCAGCACAGGCACGGGTGGGCTCCTGCCAGCACCAAAGTGGGCGGCACAGATGGGGCAGTGCAGGGCAGAAGCTGTGCCTCCTTGGGATGCAAATGTGAACAGAGCTTGCATTTTCAGGGAAATAACTCAAGTGCTCTGCCCGTCCGTCCCGGTGCCCCTGGACCCTGAAGCCAAAGGGTCAGGATGCTCGGGCAGAAGGTGCAGGTGCTGCTGCAGGTCTTGAGGCTGTGTCCCATGGGGGGAGCTGCAGAACGTGGTTGGGAACCTCTGAACGCATCTCAGTGAGAGCCGGAGCTGCGGGTGTGATGGTAGCCACATGCACCTTTCCCCATTCATGGCATTTGTTTGCAGTAATTAGCAGCACGGCCCCCTTGATCCCATCACTGCCCAGAGAGGTTGTTCTGTATCCTCTGCACCCACAGCCGGGCTGTGTTCAACGTGGAGCTTACGGGCAAAAGCCATGCTGCTGGGTATCCATGGTCACATACCATCCCCTGGCTGCTCCCACCACCAATTTTTGGGGAAGAAGCAGACACATCCCTGGTGTCCCCTCCTGCTCTACATTCCCTTCATGACTACCTTTTGTGTTTTTTTTTGTTTTTTTTTTTTTTTCAGAGATTTCAGGCAACACAGACGACATCCCGCTGGTGCGCTGGCGGCAGCAGTGGCTGGAGAACGGCACGCTGCTCTTCCACATCCACCACCAGGATGGGGCCCCCAACCTGCCCGGCTTCGAGCCCACTGATGAGCCCCAGACTGAGTCGGCAGAGGAGGAGCTGAGGATCCTCCACATCTCCGTCATGGTAGGTGCTGGTTTAGGGTGTCTGCTCCCGCTGCTCCTCGCGCCCCAGGACGGGGAGCTGAGCCTCAGGGGTGGGCTGAACGCACCCCTCCAGCCACTGGTGCACGCAGAGGTGCCTGCTTTGGAGTCGGGGCTGTGTTTTTATTTTTTTTCTTGTCTCGGAAAAAAATCTGAAGAACTGACAATTTCTGAGCCGCTGGAAGATAATTAGCTGGAGACAATGTGCTGCCGAGGCTGCAAACAGGCTGTTTAATGGTGCCTACCCTAATGAGAGCGTCGGTAGCTCTTCCAGATTGCAGCCTGGGGCCAGGTTTCTCCTCCATCATTTGCGCTTGATTAGTCTCGAGGAAAAAAAAATAATAAAAAAAAGAAAAAGTTCTGGCAAAGCCAACCCCAAACCCATTTTGGTCCCTTTCCTTATTTTTGTCACCATCCTGGCTCCCATCCCATGAGCGTGCATCACTGGGGGGACGGTTGTCCTGCTCTGCTGCTGTTGTTTTGGTGCTCTTGGACACCACTGAGTACACAGACCCAGGCAGGAGTGCATGAAATAAAGTTGTTATCAAACTGATGGAAATTATGCCCGCAACCCCTGTACCAAAATGTGTAAGTGCGGATTGAATCTTCCCCTCTTCTCCATCACTCCCAGCTCTGCTCTGGCAGCATCCTGACAAATAGAGCTTGGCTTCTGTGCCCAGCGTCAGTCACGTGTAATGTTCAAGGCTGATTTTCTTTCTTTCCCCTTCGGAGAGAAGCGTGAGCAAGGGGCTGTGTTCATCATGGCACGTGGGCCATGCCAGAAACCCTCATGCAACTCATGTGCAGCACCAGGACCCCTTGGAGGCTTTTCCCAAGTGCCCGGTGGGAGGGGATGGAGGATTTCTGTGCTCCCGTGGGGAGGAGCTGAGGACTGAGGTGGTGCCCTGGCCCCTTCAGCAAGGCAGGTGGCTCCACCACTGTTTTTTTTACTCCTGGAGTAAAACTCTTGAAACCTCAAGTGGCCACCATCTGCTTTTCCTCATGGGTTCTCGGACTACCAGGGCAGAAAAACTGCTGTTTCAGTTAAATAACGGGGCTTTTATAGACATCTGCAGCCAAGGGGCTTCCACTCGGCTCGAGCTCTAGCTTGGTCTCCTCGTTTACCAGCCGCCCAGCTCAGGCAGCAGGCAGAGCTGCCTGCTCTTTGGGGTGAGAGCCGCATGCAGAGGACAGCTGAGGAAAGGCAGCAAAGTCCCCGTGTCACCCCCCACCCATGGGTGAACCCTTCCAGGGGTGATGGGAGCTGTGACGTAGGAGCCATCTCCGGTGGGGACAGGGAATAGGATCCACATTCAGGAATCAGAGGAACCCAAAGGGATTTAAACCCCATAGAGAACTGGGCCCTGGCTGCCTGTGTCCTCCATCACTGGATTCTCCTCCTTTGTCTTTTTCTTTTTTTTTTCTTTTAAACAAATTTTGTAAGGAGGGCTGGGAGGGTATATTGCAGCTCCGTTATCCTGGGAATGGAAGAGGGCTAAGCCATAATGGCTGTTACAGCTCCTTTTCCAGCCGCTTCTCCTGCTTCTCATTCAATAATTTCCTTAATGTTTTGTCCTAATGGAGCAGATTGTTACTCGCGTTTTATTTTATCAAGATCACCTATTGCTTGAAAAAGAGGAGGGGGCTGGAGCTGCAGATGACCAGGGAGCTCTTAGCTGGCACTATTATTATTATTGTTATTATTATTATTATTGGCACAGGGGGCCAGCGAGAGCTTTCATCTCACCGCCTCCGTCCATGCTGCAGCAGTGCCATCTCCATGGGGGGTGGTCTTGGGGACAGAGGGGGGGGTGGCAGGGCTGGGTGTGCTTTTGGCCATCTCCAGCACTGTGGGGCCACAGCTTCTCCAGCCGTGCGCCCCCAAGCCTTCGTCTCTTCCTGCATGCTGAAATTTCCACAGGACGCCCTGGGAAAATCTCCCAAGATTAAGAGCGACAGCACTGAAAGCGGCTGGAAATGGGTCAGAAAAAGTTGCCCCTAGGAGTGTTTGCCTGCAATAAACCCCGCCTCTGCTTTCAAAGCTGTCGCGGGAGCGCGAAACAAAACACGCTCTACTTTAAACGTTGCCTTTTCACGCCTCGGTGGTGACTTCAAAGCCAGTCCAGCTCGAGGCAGGCTTTACCCCCTGGTGCCAGAATGCTCTTATCAGCACGGCCGGGCTTCTCCCAGCCTGTCCCCCCTCCCAGCGCCCCAGGGCTGTTTGCCGGACCCCCCCTGAGCCCTGCTCGCCCTTGGTCCTGCAGGGAGGGATGATCGCGCTGCTGCTCTCCATCCTCTGCCTGGTGATGATCCTCTACACCCGCCGGCGGTGGTGCAAGCGGCGCCGCGTGCCGCAGCCCCAGAAGAGCGCCAGCGCCGAGGCGGCCAACGAGATCCACTACATCCCCTCGGTGCTGATCGGGGGCCACGGGCGGGAGAGCCTGCGCAACGCCCGCGTGCAGGGCCACAACTCCAGCGGCACCCTCAGCATCCGCGAGACCCCCATCCTGGACGGCTACGAGTACGACATCACCGACCTGCGGCACCACCTCCAGCGCGAGTGCATGAACGGCGGCGAGGACTTCGCCAGCCAGGTCACCCGCACCCTGGACTCGCTGCAGGGGTGCAATGAGAAGTCCAGCATGGACCTCACGCCAGGTTGGGAAGCTATGGGGCCAAACCGGGCCCTTTCTGCCTCATCTTCCTCGCGCGTGTGCATTTTCCCTCCAGGGTTTGGCCCGTTTCTCTGGGACTCCCTTGCATGTGGGATGTTAGTGGGGTTTTTGCTGCTAGTTGAGGGTGGTCCCCATTGAGTGGCACGCAGTTGGACAAGGCAAGGTAGAACTTTGGGGGGGAAAAACTGTGATTCCTGTGGCCTGGCTGAGGACCCAGATGGTGTTTCCTCCGAGCTCCCCCCTGGTGACCTTCCCAAATTCCCTTTTCCAACCCAGAACTCCTGGTGTCTGCACCAGCTGAGGTTTTTAATATTAAAATTAGGCTTGCCATCAGTATGATTCAGAGTTAATGCTCTTCTAATCACCAACAGAGATTATTTGAGGCTCGTAACACACTTGCTTGTTGGCTGTATTGCCAAATGAGCCGTACAAGTGAAACCCTCTTAGTCAAGGCACAGTTTGGGACAGCTATGCTGTGGTTCCCACAGCTCTCCAGGGATTTTCTTTGCAGATCTGGATATGCAGAAGTGCCCTGGGAGGAGGGGGAATGCTGAACCTCAGTATTTTTACGGGCTTGGTGGACGGGGCAGACTGGTCCACCAGCCACAGTCACCTTGCACGGATGCTGGGGGTCCATCGAAGGAAATCTCTTTCTCGCCTCCCTTCTTTTCTTCTTTTTTCGGTCTTTGTCCCTGAAAGATGTTGCCTTCGATTCTTCCCGCCTAGGGAGCGACAACGCCAAGCTGTCCCTGATGAACAAGTACAAGGACAACATCATCGCCACCAGCCCCGTGGACGCCAACCACCAGCAGGCCACGCTGCTTTCCCACACCTCCAGCAGCCAGCGCAAGCGCATCAACAACAAGGCACGAGGTGCGGGGTGTACAGGGACGTGCCAGCCCCCGGCAGCTCCCCAAACTGCCCAGACCCACGGGAGTGGTGGGGCGAGAGCTGTGCTGCAGGATGGAAACGGGGGTTTGGGATTTGGGGCTGGGAGCTGTGGCAGGGGGGAGAAGTTGCACGGCAATGGGGGCTGTGGTGGGGAGGGAGAAGATCTGCGTCCAGCTTCAGCCTCCAAGGCCACAGCAGCAGAGGGTGATGGAGGATGAGATGTGCATGCAGTCACCCCGCCGTGACGACACTTGGTGTCCCCCACAGCCGGCTCAGCGTTTCTTAACCCCGAGGGGGACTCGGGGACGGAGGCGGACACCGATCCCCAGCTGACCTTCTACACAGACCCCTCGCGGAGCCGGAGGCGCAGCCGAGGTGGGTGCAGGCAGGCAGTGAGCGGGTCTCTGAACCCCGATGTCCTCCAGCTCTGCCTGCTCATCAGGCTTTCCCTGTGGGCTTGCCCCACGGTGTGGGGGGCAAGGACGGGGATGCAGAGCCCAGGACCCCTCTGAGCACTCTCCCGGGTGGCTGGGTCTTGGGTCTGAGAGAGTTTTTGTGCCTTGCAGTGGGGTCCCCCCGCAGCCCTGTGAACAAGACCACGCTGACCCTCATCAGCGTGACGAGCTGCGTGATCAGCCTGGTGTGCTCCTCACACATGAGCTGCCCCCTCGTTGTCAAGATCACCCTCCACGTCCCCGAGCACCTCATCGCCGATGGTGAGTGCCCCGTGGCTCCCCCCGAGCTCCCTCAGCTGTGCAGTGGGAGCTGTAATGGAGGGGAAGGGGGAACGATGGAGGGGGTGGGTGTGGGGTGGGTGCAGGATGGAGGGGACGGGTTTGGGGTGGAGGACAGCAGCGTGGGGCAGAGGGGATGGGGGTGGGATGGTGGGGATGCACTCAATGCGGAGGTGGCTGCTGCAGGATGGAGGGGATGGGTGAGGGATGCAAGAGATGGATGTGGGGTGGGGGGGACCGTCACGGGATGGAGGGGACCATCATGGGATGGAAGAGGCTGTCACGGGACAGGGGACACTGTCATCGGACGGATGGCATTGTCACGGGCTGGAGGGCACTGTCAGGGGATGGAGAGCTGAGAGTTGAGCCGCTGATTGCCCCCTGGGCGGCAGGGAGCCGGTTTATCTTGCTGGAGGGCAGCCAGCTGGACGCCAGCGACTGGCTGAACCCGGCGCAGGTCGTCCTCTTCTCCCAGCAAAACTCCAGCGGGCCCTGGGCCCTGGACCTCTGCGCCCGCCGCCTCCTTGACCCCTGCGAGCACCAGTGCGACCCCGAGACCGGTAAGCCGGGGGCAGTGGGGGTCCTGCGGGGCCCTCTGTCCCTGATGTCCCCCCTCTCCCTGTAGGTGAGTGTCTCTGCTACGAGGGCTACATGAAGGACCCCGTCCATAAGCACCTCTGTATCCGGAATGAGTGGGGCACCAACCAGGGGTGAGTGTGCCCCCAGCGCCGTGCCCAGGCTCGGGTGGCAGCACGGTGTGGCAGGGCTGTGGGAAATCCTCTTTGGTGAAAGAGTTAAAAGCACCTTGGTGAACCGTGAGCTGTGAGCTCTGCAGGGGCTCCTCAGGAGGTGAGGATTTTTGTTGTTTGAAGTCGTCAGAGCTGAGGAGCGCTGGCATAGATGTTGCTGTTATTAGGTTTCAGAGTGAACAGCACCCACAGAGTATCGGGGCTGTTCCTCTTCTCCTTCTGGGGGCTCTGCTTTGGCAGCCAGCACCAGGAGATGTTTGCCCGACATCATCATACCCCCGGAAGCACAAGAGCAAAATTTCCTGATGTTTTGGTAGCATGCAGAAAGCCCAGACACAGCAAAAAAAAAACAAGGGGGACAAGCGACCGTCAGGGATGTCCCCAGCTCTCCATGGCTCCCCCATCTCCTCTTAATGGATGGGGGCATAGGAATGGGGTCTTCGCCTTTCCCATGTTGCCGAGGACATGCTGAGTGTCTCCCGTTGGGCTGGAGGAGCCCACAGCCAGCATGCACAGAGCAAGGGGGAGAATGACTTTGTGCTCCAACACGCATCTGTGAGTGCTGGCTTCCTGCTGCTGTGCTTCTAGGGTGTGGGACTGCAGCTGAGCACCTCAGCTAGCTCCTCGCTGACCTAGCTGCTCCATCTAAAGGGAGAGGGGAGAAAAGGCTGGTTATTAGGAAAAAATACGGATGGCAGCAGGCGGGAGGGAAGCCAAGGGCAGGAAGGACAAATCCACTCCTGCCCTTTAATAAGGAGTTGTTTGCTCGGCGTAATTCAAAGGGGTCTTTGGCATCGTCCCCAGGATAAATAGGACCAGGGAACTTGTTTTTTCCCATGTGCGGTTTTGGCATTATAGGATTTTGCTATGTTTGTGCTCTGCCTTCCGTCCTGCAGCAGCGTTTGTGCCTGGTCAGGATGGGACCACCACAAGCCCCCCGGCCTTTCCCTGGGTCTGTGGGGGCTCTGATGGGTTGGGGCTCTCTTGTCGCAGCTCCTCCAGTTTGCCCAACTCCCTGCAGAACTTGCAACCTTAAGCCGGGATTTATGGTGGTTTTTTGGGGGGCAGGGCACAAAAGCAGGACTGGGGGGGCTTTGCTTTTGCCAGCCCCTCGGTCGTGCTGTGGAGCACTGCTGGGATGCCTGGGCACGGTCTCTCAGCGCTGACAGAGCGGCGCTTTTATCTGAAAGCGCACTGCGAGGCTCTGGATGCGTTTCCGATTGGTTTGTTTTTATTTACAGTGATTATCATTTGAGTCAGTGTCTGTGCACTCAGCAGCATCTAATTTTGCTCGTGAAGGCGAGCTCATCTTTGAACTTTATTTGCAGTGGCTTTGTGTGCTGCGTGTATTTTGGGTACCACACCGAGAGCCGTGCCATCACCATGCATCCTTTACTGAACGCATCCGGTCCCTAAATCAGCACCAGTTTTTCAAAAACGAGAACTTTTTGATCATGTGCAGCAGATATATTTTGATCGTCTGCTTTTGTGTGCTGCTCTTCAGCTGTTTTAAACAAATCTGCTGTACGTTGCCTGTTTGTTAGCCGCCTGCCTCCCGACTTTGATATGCATTTTTAATTAGCTGCCCCGCGGCTTCTTCTCCAACATTTCTCAGGTAGCTTTCCAGCAATCTGGCCAACCTGGCTGATCCAACCGGATTCCCAGGGTGGCACCATGGTAGGACTGTCCTGGAAGTCACATCGGCGAGCTGTGCACCCGGGTAGCCTGCCCACCTCCCTAATTTCTTGACCCCTTGCACCTGCAATGCGATGGCTGATGGCTGTCCCCTCACTGGCTGTCTCCTTACCTGGGAGATACCCCCAGTGAGGTCTAACACCTTTGGCATTTAAGGGTCTCAACATGCATTTTCCTCTATTTTCACTCTTCACCACTGCAAGGGGAGGTTTGGGGCCAGTTTAAGGTGATGTGGTCAATGTGGCTGGCTGTGTGCTGTCACGCTCTTCCAGCATGGGCAAAAATATGGGCAGGGGAAAGCAATGGGGTCAGCCCCCTGGTTGTAGGGTGGGCTGGATTTGCCCACTGCTTGCCAGGTGAGACCCCTCTGCTTGGTAGGACCTGCGCCAAGGTGGGCCCAGAGGACCCATAGGGCAAATGGTTCCCTTTCAACAATTTGGGTACTGCTTGAGACCCTGTGAGGTGTTAATTGCTTTTCCTGGGTATTGGTGGGGATGGCTCCTGCTGTGGGTGTCTGTCTCCTGCTGTAGTCATCTCCTGCCCTGGCTCTTCCCAGGGAAGTTCCCCCTAAAGTCAGCAGTGGGATCCTTGTGCTCACCACTGGTTTGCACTGGGAGCATCCCCTTGCAGAGCGTGGATTTGCTGGGGGTCCCCAACCCCAAATGCTTCTCCCTTTTGGGGGGACAGCAAAATCCCACAGCCAAATTGGACCACCCCAGCAGGGCAGGGCACCCCTTTATCCCTGTCCTGCTCACCCCCTCCGCACGGTGCCCCTTCTGTGTGGAGCTGTCCCCCTGCCCCCCTCTGTGCTGTGTACCCACCCGTGTCCCATTCCCTCCAACCCCACAGAGCAGCCAGGGACATGGAAAAGTGACAAGGACAGCACTTTCCCTGCTTAAGCTCTTTTCTTTCTCTCCCTTTTTATTTTTCCACTCCTTTTTCTGCCTATCTTTTTTTTTTTTTTTCTTTCTCCTCTGCCTCTTTCTATCCCCCGCTGTGCGCCGCGGCTTTGCGAGCTGGAAGGACGGCCAGATAAAAAGCTCGTCTTTCTTTCAGATCCTTTCACCAAACCACCCCTCCGCCTCCTCCTCCCCGCCCCATTCTCCTCGCAGATTTACGGGCAGCCCAGGAGAAAGTGCCGGCATTAGCATTTTTAATAAAGAGCCACTTGGAAGGGAGAGCAGCGGGCAGGGAGGTGGGCAGGGGAACAGCAGCCGGAGCCTGGCGAGACCCTGGCCAGGCAGAGCCTCAGTGGGGCTGGCACTGGGTGGAAACCCCAAAAAGCATCAAGGGGCCATGGCCCAGACCTATTTTAAGCCCATAACCACCAACCACCTAATTCTCTGGTGGCACTGCAGCCGTGCTCATGTGTAGCAACTTCTCAGCACCTTCGGCTCTCCCTGCCAGCTCCCTTCCAGCAGCCCCAGGTTAGCTCATCACTGCCGTGTCCCATGGGCCCAGGCTTTAGTTCCTTATCCAACAGAGGCAAAAAAGCCCCATAGATAACAAGGGTGGCTCCCAAGGCTGGAGGTCGGTCTGACCTTGTCCCCGTGGGGCTGCAAGGCAGGTACAGCTCCGGGGTGCAGGGGAGGTAAATCAGAGAAATGCCAACAGCACCAGGTCCCGAGGGCTTGTCTGGCACATCGGGAGCTTCCCCTTGAGCCTGGGTCTGGAGCAGGGTGTGAGTCCAGCTGGAAAAAACAAGAGGCCTGAAGACCGTCCCGGGGATGCATTGGCAGAACTTTGGCTGTAGGCACTTGCTCACGGTGCTTGGTGAGCTTTCTGGCTGTCGGCTGCCCCGTGGACCCCCCGTTTTGTTGTTTCAGATGCCAAGGCTTGCAGGGAGCCAAGGGCTGTCATTTCTGGCCCATTTAATCCAATCTGATCAGATGCAGAGCTGCTTCTGATCTGTCTCCGTACCCTTTGTGAGCTTGGAAGGCCACGCAGCCAAAATACCTGCCAAGAGCAAGGAAAGCAGAGCAGCGAGGCGCCTGCGGAGCACAGGAGGTGGGGAGACAGGCAGCTGCATGGGCACAGGGGAAGAAAGAGGGGATGAAACAACACCAGAGCCACGGGGGGGACATGCCAGCGATGGAGGGGGGTGAGATGTGAGTGGGGGAGAACTTCTCCCCCCACCCTCTGCAGCAGGAGGCACAAGTAGGCGAGGAGGGGACTTTTGTCTGCCTGGGAGGAACAGTCGGTGCGGAGCTCCTGGAGAGCCAGGCTCAGAGCACAAAATTTTAGGCACAGTTGGAAGTCGGACACTGGGGGGCATAACGTGTCCTGGGAGCTGATTTGCACCTCGCAGGCAGACTGGAGGCTGAGTGGCACAGCGGTGCTGTCTCCTGGGCTCCCATGGCACTGCCGCTTTTGTGCTGAGCACCGGGGCATGCAGAGTGTGGCTCTCCACCACCATTTTCCCACCCGACCCGCCAAGGAACAGTACCATGCTCTGCTTTTGTTCCCAGCCTGGCACACTCCAGAGAAGCAAGAATAAAGCCCATCTATCTGCAGGGAGGCGGGGATGTGCAGCATTCAAGGCGCTGGCGAGGCACAAGGAGCAAGAGGGCCTTATCCAGGGCGAGGCGCTGGATGTAATCCCCTGCGCCCAGCCAGCCACAGCAGTGCCATTGTGTCCCGGCCAGGAAATGAGCAGCGTGCTCTAATCCTGCAATCAGGATTTTTATTTTTTTTTGTCCTTGCTGAAATAACTTCAGATTAGAAATTGAAGTGCTTATGCAGGAGAGCTGTAATTGCCTGGAGAGAAAATCCCCAGGCTTGCTGGAGCAAGGTGCTTGTGGTGCCCCTTGCGGGGAGGCGAGCTCTCACCGGGTCTCTTAAAGGTGGCAGGGTGGAAAAATCTCTTTCTCTTCCCAGCTCTGAGCTTGCCTTGCAAATGGGATTTGGTTGGGTCTGGTTGTGATTCCCCTTGTCTGGTATCCTGCATTTTTTTTTCTTTATTTATTTTTTTCTGGTCTCTGACTTGCCAGTCTCTCTGCAATGGATGCTGTGTAAAAAATGCAGAGAATGCTCCACAAAAGATGCTGTGCAAATGATGCTAAAAGCTGTAAATTTTTCAGGATAAAGGAAATAAAAGCTTTGTCTGGGTTTGGGTTAGCACCCACGCCACCTGAAACTATGAAACTGAAGGGGGATAAGGCAAGGGGTTGAAACTGTCCCTGGGCCTGAGATGCTTCCTTCCAGAAGGCTCGCAGAGGAAAGTTTCAGATGTGTTTTGGGTTGCTTTTTGCAGTTTGATGGATGTGATAAAAATCTCCACTGTGGGAGCAGGTGGGTGGTACCCGAGGGTGCAGGGGTGTGAGGCTCACACATGCTCTGCAGTGATGGGAAGGGGGGGCTGGAGCCAAGCGTACCCTGAAATAAACGGCGAGGTATGCCACTGAATGGGGGCACCAGCCATATAGGATCCTAACTCCTAAAAATTGGGAGAAAAAAAAAAAAAAAAAGGCCAAACATCTTGGGTGTGGGGCTATTTTCCTGCCTTGTCCTGGCTTGGTTTGAGCTATGTGATCCCAGGACCCATTCTGTGGTTGCACCCATGTGTGTGTGCCACAGGTGCAGTGGCTCTTGCTGCAGCACATAGCACGCAGCCAGGGAGATATTTGGGGATGCCAGTGTGATGTCCTTGTGCTTCTCCTCCAGACCCTGGCCGTACACCATATTCCAGCGCGGCTTTGACCTGGTGCTGGGCGAGCAGCCATCCGACAAGATTTTTCGGTAAGCCCTGCTTCGACCTTATCCCCACCCCTTGGACCTCCCTGCTGGTTTGGCCGCTGCCTGGTGCTGGTCCTGGGGAGGGTGCAGCAGGCTGGTGATGGCATGGCCAAGCACCGTGTCCTGTGCCACCTCCTGGGGACTTGTGAGCATGGCTGGCGTGGTCCTACTACAGCGGCCACATGGGTTTCATGGGATGCTGGATGCCCAGCAGCCAGTTCCTCCTCCCCATCCACAAGGAGAGCAAGATGTAGGTTCTGAAGGAGGATTTCTACCAAAAGGAAAAGTGCTTTCCTTTTCCCTGGACACCTCAGAGAGGAGGAATAAATACATGAATAATCCCTCGTCACCTCTCCTCCTGCTCCCCAGCAGCATGCTCCTGGCGGATGGGTGCTGGAGATACCTGCATCCATCTGGGGATGGGTTCGGGACCACCCCAGGGAGAGGGACGGGTTCAAGGGCTGGGTTTTGGTGGAGGTGGACATCTGCATGATGTCGCCGCATTGATGTGACACAAGGGTGGCCCTCTGGGTGCGGTGCCCCCCTGTGTGCCTGCTCCCCTGCCAGGTTCACCTACACCCTGGGGGAGGGCATGTGGCTGCCACTGAGCAAGAGCTTTGTCATCCCTCCGGCTGAGCTGGCCATCAACCCCTCGGCCAAGTGCAAGACCGACATGACGGTGATGGAGGATGCAGTGGAGGTCAGGTGGGTGTGACTGCAGAGCGGGGACGAGGGTCTGTAACAGCCTGGTGTGGCTCTGCAGCCAGGGGGACAACCCAAAGGATGTGGGGGTGGTGAGAGCTTGGGGGTTGGTACGTCTGCTGCCAACCAGAGCAGTGCCAACCAGAGCAGTGAAACACCTTCTCCCCCTCCTCGCAGGGAAGAGCTGATGACCTCCTCCTCCTTCGACAGCCTGGAGGTTCTCCTTGACTCCTTTGGCCCTGTCCGGGACTGCACCAGGGACAACGGGGGCTGCAGCAAGAATTTCCGCTGCATCGCCGACCGCAAGCTGGACTCAACGGGCTGCGTGGTGCGTGGTGGGGGGACAGGGCGGAGGAGGAAGAGATGCCTCCTGCTCTCCTCATTACCCCAGAGTGAATATTTTTTGTGTTTTGGGGGCACCTGGTGGCTCTTTCAGGTGTTCCTATGACCTGTAGCGTGTTCTGTGCTGGTGGAGGGGCCTCAGGGAGCAGCATTTTAGCACCCACCACCTCCACAGCCTCCTCTCTGCCCCACCCAGCTGGGATTTCATCCCAGGAGCCACTTTTGGCTGGCTGGGCTCCCCTCATCTCTCTCGCTTTCCCCTCCACCAGTGCCCAGCGGGACTGAGCCCCATGAAGGACGGCACGGGCTGCTACGACCGCCACGTCGGCGTCGACTGCTCTGACGGCTTCAACGGGGGCTGCGAGCAGCTGTGCCTGCAGCAGATGGTGCCCCTGCCCGACGACCCCCTGCTCTACAACATCCTCATGTTCTGTGGGTGAGCCCCCCAGCACTGTCCCCAGCATGGGGACCTCCGTGTCCCCGGGAGCAGGAGACCCCTCCTCGCTCCGTGAGGGCACACAGGTGGCCTTGGCCAAGTGAACTGAGAGCACGTGGGGGTTTCTGCACCATAACCTCTTCCCAAGCAAAACGCAAAATGCAAAGTGGCCCCAGGGGCTGGGTGGCTTTGAGGGTGTCCTCATTTCTGGGTGTCCCACCTGGAGTGGCTTGGGCCTCGCTGGTGGGGCTGCAGGTGATGGGGCCCCGCTGCTGACTTGCCAGGTGCATCGAGGACTACAAGCTGGGTGTGGACGGGCGGTCATGCCAGCTCATCTCCGAGTCGTGCCCTGAGGCGGGGGACTGCGGCGAGCCCCGCGAGCTGCCCATGAACCAGACACTCTTTGGGGAGATCTTCTATGGCTACAACAACCACTCCAAGGAGGTGGCCCCAGGGCAGGTGCTCAAAGGGACCTTTAGGTAAGGGGGGACGTGGGGAGGTGGCCGCTGGCAGGGTTTCCAAGAGCACAGTGTGTGGTTCAGCCATCTCTGGCCAAGTTTTGCAGAAGACCGAGGGGCTGGCAGGACAGGCACATCTGAAACCACATCTGTCTTCATAACCCATGCCCAGAGGCTTGGTGCTGGGTCTTTGGAGTGGGATGGCAGCCAGGTGTTGCCATCCCTTGTCCCCTCACCCCATCCTCCTCTCCCCAATTAACTTGCAGGCAGAACAACTTTGCCCGGGGCCTGGAGCAGCAGTTGCCAGATGGGCTGGTGGTGGCCACGGTGCCCCTGGAGAACCAGTGCCAAGAGGAGCTCTCAGACCCCACACCTGACCCCGAGTTCCTCACCGGTGAGTGAGCCCGGCCAGACCTACACCCTCCTGGGGATGCTGTGTGAAATATCCTGCCTGGCTGCAGCACCCCGTGCCCAGCCCTGCAAGGGGAAGGCGGCACGTTTCCCGATTTTATTTCAGCCACCTGCAAACGGGGGCAGTCAGTAGCATTGCTGTGGCAGGCTGCCTGCTGCCAGGCTGCCCGGTTGCGGGGCACAGGCTGTGAATTAATTGTGTGGCTAACAGCTCAGGTGCCCACCGGAGAGCTGGGGGTTTTTCAAAAAGATTTTTCTTCTTCCAGGCAAAAAACGTTTTCCAAATGCCTTTAATTTGATTTCCAAGCCAGAAATTGTTGTAAAGAAGCATTCAAAACCACAATATTTTGGTTTGTCCTCACAGACCATTGACCATGAGCACCAAGGTCACGGTGGGTTCCTAGCCTGGAGGGTGCTGCAGGGGTGACAAAGGCAGTGCCACCACGGCCACGGCATCACAGAGGGGATGGGGGCCAGGGACTTTGCTGGCAATGACGCCAGGGAGACAGAAGCCAGCAAATTGCTGTATTCATTTCCCACTGCTCTGCTGGCTCTTTGTGGCTGATTAGGAGGGGAAAAAAAGAGAGAGAAGAAAAAAAAAAAAGGAAAAGGAGTGAAATCTTCTGTGCTTGTCAGTAGGCAGATCTGGGCATTGCTGTGAATACACGAGAGGCAGAGCTGCTGAGTAAGGAAGGGCTGTTTTTGCATAAACACTTTGCGGGGACGAGCGAGGCTTTGAAGCTGTTGGCAGCAGCCGGCGCTGAAGGAAGCGGCACTGGGAGGCAGAGTACCGCATCCTCCTTATCCTCTGCCTCTCCTCCTCGCTGCGGAGGGGGGAGGCACGTTGTTGTCCTGCCTGAGCCCTGCTGCGTGGCTGCTCGGCTGCCAAGCAGTGGTGTGCTGCACTGGAGGTGTGCAGCCAGCTGTGGGATGCTCTGGCCACCAACATCAGAGCTGTGAGCAGCCTCAGTTCCCTTTCTCTGGCTTCGTCCCAGGATTTGGCTCTCAGGAGCTGGGTCTGTCACTGGGTTGACCACCCTCATCCTCATCCAGGCCATCTTGGGAGGGTTTCTGGTCTTGCTCAGCCCCAGCATTGCCACAGTGCCCAAGGGACCGTGAGCACAGGAGGGCGATTTCCCCATGCACACGTGTCCTGCTCTGTCCCCTGGGCCTCCGTGTTGGCCGCAGCTGTGGTGTGACGGTGACCGTTCCCAGGCCTGCCAACAGCTCATTAAAAAGCGCAACTCTCATTAGCGAAGTAATTAGCACACCTGGGCATGTCTGGGGAGCGGCCGCCGGGAGGGAGGCAGGAGGAGGCTCGTTATCTTCCGCCGCGGAGCCCCGGACGGCAGGATGAAACGAAGCCATCATTTTTCCTTCAAAGCCATGATTTTAATTGCCGCGGAGCAGCTGACGGCGGGGACATGATGAGTGCTGGTCCTTTCCATGCCTCCTTCCCACCCCGCCGGGTGCACAGCGCCAGGCATGGCACAAGGCACTGCGCCCTCCGCGGTGTCCCCACGCCTGGCAGTGGTGCTGAGCGGTGCTGAGCGCCGTGTCCTCTCTCTGGCAGGGATGGTGAACTTCAGCGAGGTGTCCGGGTACCCGCTCCTGCAGCACTGGAAGGTGCAGTCCGTCATGTACCATGTCCGGCTCAACCAGCTCACCATCTCCCAGTGTAAGTGGGGCCAAAAGGGGTGGCGAGAGGACATGGCACCTTCTGCTGAGTGGTGGGCTTAGGGTTGGCTGGTCCGGAGGGCCCAAGGGGCTCGGTGTCTGCAGGGGTTTGGGCATCTCCCCCCTTCTCCCCCCCAGCCTTCAGCAACGCGCTCCACTCTCTGGATGGGGCCACCTCCCGTGGGGACTTCGTGGCGCTGCTGGACCAGTTTGGCAACCACTACATCCAGGAGGCCGTGTACGGCTTCGAGGAGTCCTGCTCCATCTGGTACCCCAACAGGCAGGTCCAGCGGCAGCTCTGGCTGGAGTACGAGGACATCAGCAAAGGTAGGAGCCCTGGGACAGGTCCCCAAAGCCACCCCGCTGCCTGCTGAGCGGAAGCTGGGTTTGCCCTCTGCACAACAGGGAGAGCGCCCAGCCCTTGCAGAGGCTGCATCCAACCTCATTTTCTTATTTCCACCCTGCTGTTGTGGTCAAAGGACCCCCGTGGACTGCAGCCAGCGTCAGCCCGGGCCAGCAAGGCGTATAAATACCCACACCCCCAGGGAGATGAAAGATGAATGCGCTAATCCCACCAAGCCATCCTGTCTGATTCTGGACTTAGCTGCTATTTGTCTTTAATCCCGTCCCTTCGCTCCCTTTGTCTCCTCCCTATCTGCTCTCTTCCACTCACATCCCGGGGCCAGACTTTCCTTCTGCTAATGTTTTCTCTTCTCCCCGGGTGCCAGCGCTGTGTTTTACTGTCTGCACACCAGTGACGAACTGGTCACCGGGCTCTGGGAAAAGGGGGGAGCCTGCGGGAGCCCAGTCCTGGCTCTGCCTTCAGTACAGAGAAGGAAGCATCTGCACACTGCATTAGAAGCAGCAGGAAAGCTCAAAATCCTGGGTGTGGATGACCCCTCGGGTGGAAAACGTTCATTTCTGAGCCTGGATGCTGCGGGCTGAGGCCTCCTGGAGCCTGGACGCCTTCCCGAGCCCACCTGCAAGAGTCCAGACCTGCTGCTGTTTTGCTGAGGGCTGTTTCCAGATGTAGCATCTTTTGATTGCGAGTACTTTTTTTTTTTTTTTTTTTTTTCCCCTCCTGCAATTTCCTCCTCTTTGATTTTCTTGCTTGGAGGCTTTTCAGGTCTGGCAGTCTTTTTCCACCCACAGTATCACATTTCGGTTTTGCTCTGGCACCTGCCACTTTCCCTCCTTTCCTTTTTGTTTGCAAACGTCAGGAGCTGGATATCGACTGAGAAATTGCAAGAGACAACTCATTCTCTGGCTTCTCTGCTTTCCCCTGGTGCCTGTGAAGCTGCAATTCACAGCTAGCCCAAAGTGATCCATTTCCAGCTCGATGGGGTAGCCGAGCAATGCTCTCATACCCGGGTTTTTGTCTAACAGCCCTGTTTTCCTCGCAGGGGTCTCAGAGATTGGCTTGGCCGACCCTTGCAATAGGAAGATCTCCCCACAGCATCCCGCAGTGGCCTCAGCCTCCGTAGCTTCTTCCCACCCCACCAGCCTGCCTTGTCCTTGTCAACGCCAGCCCTTTTTTCACGATGACACCACGGGGATGTGGTGGCATCGGGGCGCTGGGCACCTTTGCAAAGAGCTTGGAAAAGCCCCATCGCAGCCTGGCTGGGGGCTGCAGTGGTGCTGAACCTGTAGGACTGCCTCTGTCTCACCATTTTCTTCTGCCTCATGTCCATGCTTTGAAAGCCAAACCCGGGAAAGACCCCATTTCCTGGCCTGGCTGCAACCTTGCCCACCTCCATCACGCCCGTCATGGTCTTTGGTGACTGTGGGGGTGATGGTATGCGCTTCTGCCACACTCAGCGGGGGATATTTGGGGCTGGTGGTGCTAGAGGGAGAGGCTTTCCCAAGCCCTCTGGCCACCTGTCCTGTCTGAAAGCCCTTTTCCAGTGCAGAACACGTGCCCCCTCCAGCCCTCCCCCTACATTTCTTGGGGGGAAAGGTGGACAGATGCAAAGAGCCAGCCATGAGGCAGATCCCAAAAGGGAAGCGCTCCTCATCTCCCTTCCCCACAGAGGAAACCGAGCACAGGTGCAATGGATGGACCAGAGGAAGTCTTGGTGGGTGGCTTTGTAGCCATCTCAGGAACTTCCTGGCCATCTGGAAGCACTGACACATCTTTTCTGCTTATTCTGAGCTCTTTGGATCTGCATCCCTTGTTTTTGGTTTGTCTGCCTCTAGGAGGGATTGGCAGGCTGAGCTGTTTGCCTCTGCAGAGAGCAATGCTAAGATACAAAATAAAATTAAAAAGGAGGGAAAAAAAAAAAAAAAAAAAAAAAAACAATACAAAATGCCCATGTGCAGGCACACACAGCAGTGTGAGGCACAGATGCCTCAGCACAGGGTAGGAAGGCAATCTGGGGCCCACTGTGCCAGCAGTGGCTGCAGCTTTTGGAGCCGTGGGGACGATTGAGGGCAGCTCGGGACAATTTGCAGCCCGCATTTGTGAGGGTGCTGCCATGTGCAGGCCTTTTGGAGGTGGGAGTCCACATCACTGCTGTGCACCTGTCCCTGTGGGTGTGCAGTGTGCTCTGGTGCCTCAATGCCTGCGGGCTGCTGGTCTTGGTGGGGGCTTGTGAGAATCAAGGGAGTGGAGAGGAGAAATCAGCGGTTGGGCTGATTGCTGGGGGAGGCAGCCAGGTTGTTCCTCGTGAGCCTCCAGCTGCAAGAAGGAGGCTCCCTCTCGTGGGGACCTGCTGCAAGGGCTGGGGAAACTGAGGCACTGGGAGACAAGAGGCCAGGGTGGATTTTCCCGTCCTGATGCCTGCTCTCAAGGCCAGTAAGCATTTCATCCCTACAGAGCAGCCCTTACAGACACAGGGGGTCCTCTGGGCGCTGCCTGCCTCAGAGCCTTCTCTCCTGGGACCATCCCCTGACTGATGGCTTGGAGCCCACCCCCGTGCCCCTCTTTTCCCCCCCTTCTCCAGGCAACTCCCCCTCGGATGAGTCGGAGGAGCGTGAGCGGGACCCCAAGGTGCTCACCTTCCCCGAGTACATCGCCAGCCTCTCTGAGTCGGGCACCAAGCGCATGGCGGCCGGCGTGCGGATGGAGTGCCAGAGCCGCGGGCGCTGCCCCTCGTCCTGCCCCCTCTGCCACGTCGCCTCCGGCCCTGACACGCCGGCTGAGCCCATCCTGCTCGAGGTCACCAAGGCGGCCCCCATCTACGAGCTGGTCACCAACAACCAGACCCAGCGGGTGAGGAGCTGGGGTGGCATCAGGGTGGCATTGGCGGCCCTTGACCTCATCCCCAGGGTGGATGGGCCATGCTGAACCGTTTTGGCCTCACCCATGGGGAATGGATGAGCACAAGCTCTGGTGGTGGGATGCCCACCTGGTGCTCAGCCCCTTCTCCTCCCTCCCAGCTCTTGCAGGAGGCCACCATGAGCTCGCTGTGGTGCTCGGGCAGCGGGGATGTCATCGAGGACTGGTGCCGCTGTGACTCGAGTGCCTTCGGGGCCGACGGGCTGCCCACCTGTGCGCCTCTCCCCCACCCCATGTAGGTCCCCGTGCCTGGACCCTCGGTAGTCCTGCAAGGGGGTGGCGATGGCCCCGTGGTGGTGGGCCCTGGGTGGCTCTGTGGGGCAGGGGTGCGAGCGGATGGGGGATGTGGGAACCAGGCAGGGGGTGCAGAGATGCAGTGCCTTTTCCAAATTCAGTTGGGCGTTGGGGGTGGGGTTTTGGATCCGTCCTGGTAGAGCAACCTCAAGGAAGGAGCTCTGGGGAGCAGTGTGCCCACAGCCGGGAGGGGGCAGAGAAGGGGGGTCACCTCTATCCAGGTGGGTGGCAGGGCTGCTGGTGGACCTGTCCCTCTGGGGACACTGACGGGCCGGCATTGCCCCCCAGCCTGCGGCTCTCCACTGTGCACGAGCCCAGCAGCACGCTGGTGGTGCTGGAGTGGGGGCACTCGGAGCCCCCCATCGGGGTGCAGATCGTCGACTACCTGCTCCGCCAGGAGAAAGTCACCGACAGGATGGACCACTCCAAGGTGGAGACCGGTGAGTGGGGGCTGCCTCCGGGTGGCGGGTGGGATGGAGGTGTTGGAGCTTCTGCCTCTCTCTTTGCAAGGGGATGCTGCTAAAATTACCTTATCCTGTGGGAAAGAAAGCAGCCCCTCCCTGCCTGCCGTGCTGCAGAGGTGCCAGCCCTGGGGACACCGGTACCATCACCCACGGTGCGTCCTTCTCTGTCCCCGTAGAGATGGTGCTGAGCTTCGTGGACGACATCATCTCTGGTGCCAAGTCTCCCTGTGCCATGCCAGCCCAGGTGCCCGACAGGCTCTCCTCCACCATCTCCCTCATCATCCGCTGCCTGGAGCCCGACACCACCTACATGTGAGTCACCTCTGCCTGTGGGACGCCGCTCGGGTGTGCGTGAGGGCTCGGGAGCCTTCACCGCTGTCCTCCTCGGCCAGGTTCACCCTCTGGGGAGTCGACAACACAGGGAGACGCTCCAGGTCCAGTGATGTGACGGTGAAGACACCCTGCCCTGTGGTAGATGATGTGAAAGCTCAAGGTGAGGTGGAGCTGGTGCTGGCCTGACACTTCGCATATACAGCTGGGAGTACTGGAAAGCAGCTTTGTTGTGCAAGATGTGGAGGCCTGGCTGGGACTCGGGCAGGGCTTGGAAAAGGGGTACAAAACCACCCCAAATCTGTATGTCTGTGGTCACAGGGTGAGCATGCCTAGGGTGACGCTTGGGACCAGTGATGGGGGGTTCCCCACTGACTGTCCCCACTGATTGTACCCACTGGCTGCTCCTGTCCTGGCCTCAATGTCCCCTGCACCCCCGATGGCCCAGGCAGTGCGTGATGCTGAAGGCTGGCATGGGGGGCAGCAGGAGGAACCCATTCCCCCCACAAACAAGCACAGAAGCAGCCTGTGCTCATGCTAAGACAGGTGGAGGGGTAGGCTCTGGGGACATATTGGGCACGGGTGGGGGAATAGCTGAGAAGACCTGACCTGACCTGCCCAAGTGACTGATAGCATCTGTGATGCCCAAAGTAATCCCAGTTGTGTTCCTTCTGGTAAATAAATGGTATTTCACCACTAGTACCTGATGACACCACCCGTTTCTCCTCCTAATTGGATCAAACTACAGGAGCCTACATTGGATTGATTAGTCCAGCTGAGTCCGGGTGATGCCTTCTCTCTGTTGTTCCTCCAGTGCCTTGATACGACATTAATCATACCCCGGGGGACAAATCTTGGCTCCAGTAAAGGCCGTGGAAGATGTGCCTCATGGTTCCACCAGAGCCAAGCATTGTCCTGGTGGGCTTTGTTCTTTGTGCTCATCTCTTGCACCCCACTGACTAGCCCTTGTCCTCCTGCCCAGAAATTGCCGACAAGATCTACAACCTCTTCAACGGCTACACCAGTGGCAAGGAGCAGCAGACAGCCTACAACACCCTGCTGGACCTGGGCTCCCCCAGCCTTCACCGAGTGCTCTACCACTACAACCAGCACTATGAGAGCTTCGGGGAGTTCACCTGGCGCTGTGAAGACGAGCTGGGGCCCAGGTAGGCTCAGGAGCTGGGTGGGCTTGCTGTGTGTGCCAACACATGCACAGGGTCTGGTTGTACGCCTCTGTTCTTCTCCTGGGCTTTGGCTTGACTTGTCTGTGTGCTGATCTCAGCACCACCCCTGCAGCTGCCTGGAGATGGGGTGTTTCCTGCCCTGTGTCCCCAGATGTCCCCTGCCCTGTGTCCCCAGATGTCCCCTTCTGCCCGTCTCCTCCCGTGCCTGCCCCTGTCTGAGTGGTTTTCCAGTAACGTGGCTGTTTCCGGGCGGTTAAGCAAGCCGGGCTGAGAAATTATGTGGGTTGCAGTGGTGTTTCCTAGCAGCTGGCCTCCACAGAACTGGAGTCCTGAGCCCGTCCAGTATTCAGAATTTCTTCAGATGTACGTCAGCAACAGATCCCGTCTGGGAAACGCACGGTCCCCCTGCTCAACACCTCCTCTCATCAGTCTCACCTCTGGCTCCCTTCCAGCCCTGCTTCTCCAGGTGATCACGGGTGGATTTCTGGCAGAGGATCAGAGAGCACACGTACCTTTTCTGCTCTCCAAGTCTCCACTAGGGAGGCAGAAGGTCTCAGTAGATACCTGGTGGCTGTCTTGCTTGTAGCATCCCTTCACATCCCTCCTAGTTCAGCTTTGCTGGGAAACCCTCCAGTGATCCTCAGCTTCCTGGGGCAAAGCTGGCTTTTCTCCTCTTTCCCCTTTTTCTATTTATTTTCTAAGAAACTTGAAGTCTCTAAGGCAGAGCGTCAAAGCTTGGGAGCAACCTCCCAGTGGACGGAGACTTCTGGTTATGGCTTCATTCCCAGGATGGGAGTAGGACCATCTCTGTTGCCACACGTGAAATCCAGCCCCGGTTTGCACAGCCTGTCTGACATCTGCTGCAGTGGTTTGTGTGAGGAGCAAGTGAAGTGACACACTGGGTTTGTCACACAGCCACTGCCACTGTCCAGGGCAGGCATTGCCGTCAGTGCTCATGATACCAGTGAGGAGAGCACAGCACCACCAGGACGTGGGGTGGAAGCCGTTTGCTCAAGCCCCACAGGGCAGAGCAGTGTTGGCACAGGGTGACCAGAAGTGCCATGGGATGACCAAATGTTGCTGTTTGCTGCAAGTCAGAGGGTTAATTCCACCCTCTGGAAATGCTGGAGAGCTTAGGGTGGGGTGACGCAAGCTGCTGATGAAGTGCTCGCAGCTCGCGCTGCTTGGAAGGAGAGGTTGAGGCAGCTGCAGCGGGATCTGGTGATGACAAATCTTGGAAAGCAAGCCTCCTGTCTGATTGTCTGCGAGGGCGAAGCATCCAGACTGGTGGTGACAGGACAAATCACTTGCAGATGACATTGTTTAGCCAGCAGATGGAGGATTTGTATGGCTGCTGCTGCTGCTCCTTTGAAGTGCTGGACGCAGACCCACGCGAGCGACTCGGCGATGCTCCCCCAGCTCCGCGCTGCCGTGCCGCCTTTGGCTCTGCTCACACTCATCGTCCTGCTCACCAGGGCTGGCTGCTGGGCTGAGGGAAGCAAGTATTGCGTGCAGATAGCTCGGTCGGGGTTACCGAAGCGAGACGGTCCCTCCCAGTCTGGGAAAGGCTGCAGAGAGCTCTGGACTTTGCATACGAAGACGTGGAGAGGAGGGCGGGTCGTTTTCCAGCAAGCCACAAGTGAAAAGAGGCTTTGGTGCGGATCCTGGTGGAGCTCGCTGGTGTTTGTGGCCTCCCTATTGGTGTCAGACCTGTCCAGCCTGGAGCTGCAGCCACATGGAGCCAGCAAGGGGAGAGCTGTGGCTCGCAGCCCCTGCTTATCCAAGCAAGAGTGTGACAAAGGTTTTTGTCCCCAGCATCACGATTTGCCTCTCTGCTGCCTGCCCCGTGCAGAGTTACTGCAACCATGGGGACGTGTCTCCTGTTCCTTGTCTATGCCAGCCCAAAAAGTGGCCTTGAAGCTGGCTGGGAGAAACTTGTTCCAGCCCTTGGGACAATGACAGTTTTGTCTGGGTTTCCAGGCACATGTAATACTCACCTGCAAGACACTTCATTTGGATCCATTACCTACACATTTGCCAGATTCCCCTGAGATCACCTGAAGTGCTAGACACGTTTAAAACGAACATAACGCGTTTTATCTGAACAAAGTGTTGCTCTCGATAAGAGCATTAGAAGCACAACTTTCAGAGAAAAAAAAGCCTGAAGAGAAAAAGAGACAATTTGGGTTGTATTTGGCCAGGATCGCCCGTGCTGCTCTTGTAACTAATCCAGCACGAGGGGCTGGTGGTTTAGCACTTCCTCATTATCAGCACAAGCTCGCACCAAAGTGGTGCTGCTCTGGGGGTGCTGCAGGGGCCCTGCTGCAGGGGGTGGCTTGTGCCCAGCCCTCCTGTCCCCCTGCCTCCCGACCCCTTCCCCTGGCTTTCTTGGCTGGGTCGCACAAGCAGAATGGGCTGCCTGACGGCTCCTTACCAACCCCTGCTGCTCGTTTCTTTCCCTGCAACCAGAAAACACGGAAAATACATGTTCAAAAGAGAGGGGGGGTTTCTCTTTCAGAGCTTTTCTGTGTTAAGCTGATGTTGTATGCGTTGATGTATTCCTTCTAGCTTGCACGCTGTCCTGTGGGACACATTTCCTAAACTGTTATTAAGCATTATAAGTCATGTGTCAGGAGTGTCGTTGACTGTACTTACATTTTATGACACCGCATCTTATGGGGCTCATAACAAAACCCCACAAGCCAGCCTAATACAGATGACAGGCATGATAGTTTGAGTGTTGTTTTTTTTTTTTTTCCCCTAAATCTCTTTCATGCTCAGTGATGTCCCAGCAGGCTGGTTCCCAACGCTGTACATTTCTCTTCCACCACATCCCCCTCAGCCACGTGGTGGTAAGGGAGCGATGCTCCCCGCATGTGCCTGACGGCTCCTCGCATTTCTCCCCCCTGCCTCTTTTCTCCCCCTCTCCCACCCTGTGATTTGGGGTCCTGGAGCTGCAGCAGTGTCAGGCGATGCCACTTGAGACGCTCTTTGGGCTCGGGCACCCTTTAACCACCTTTACTTTTCTCTCCCCACGCTCTCGTCCTGCCCTCCCCACCGTTCCCCGTGGTGCTTCTGTCGCCCCCGCTGCAGGAAGGCTGGCCTCATCCTCTCGCAGCTGGCAGACCTCAGCAGCTGGTGCCACGGCCTCTTGCAGGAGCCCAAGATCAGCCTCCAGCGCTCGTCCCTCAAGTACCTCGCCTGCCGCTACAGCGAGATCAAACCCTACGGGCTCGACTGGTCGGAGCTCAGCCGGGACCTCAAGAAGACGTGCGAGGAGCAGACGCTGAGCGTCCTCTACAACGACTATGGGGACAAGGACTACTGAGGGACGCAGGCACCCGCCTGCACGCCAGCCCTCCCGGGGTGGCGGGGAGGGTTTTATATACGGACCCACAGCGGGGAGGGAGGGTGTCTCTGGAGACAAAAATTGGGACCGGGGAGCAAAATGGCTGCTCTGTGCAGTTCTGCCTCAGTATTAGTTTCTTCTTCGGCTTGGCCAAAAGTCTTTCTAGTTAGGAGTCTTGTTGGACCCTGTTTTCTTGGTTTGTTCCGTTCATGTTGCCAAGAGGTTCCTTGTGGTGGGCGCGGGGGCGTGGAGACGGCAGGCTGTGGGGCACGGCCCTCTGCACCACCCCATGTCCCTGCCCCAGCCACGAGGGGCCACTGGTCGCAGGAGAAGCACGGTGACACAGGTGGGAAGGGAGAGCTGGGGAAACAGAGATGGGCATGCAGGTCAGGATGAAATGCTAATGGTTATTGCTGAGCAAGACAGCCACCAGGCAGCCAAGAGGGTGTTTGGGGTGTATTTTTTTTTTTTTTTTTTTTTTAATTTTATTTTTACAGTTGTAAAGCATGAGGTCTGGATGAGACTTGGCTCAGCTGTGGTGTCATTGGCCCAGGTGAGGGGAGGAGATGGGCGGCGGTGAGCCCACCTCCTCGGGGCTCCTCTGCCACGGCCAGCTCCCTGTCGGCTCGGAGACACAGGGTGCTCGGGGCAGAGGCAGCCTGGCCGCAGGGCCAGCGGTCAGCTGGACAGCGCGATCTTTTTTCTCGTGGGACCAAAATCCTAGGAAGTCAACTCAAAAATCCCTTCCTTTTTTATTTTTATTTATTTATTTTTTAACCCACCGTAATAAAGACTTAGAAGCAATGACAAACTAGTGTTTGTCAAAAGCTGAAAAATGGAGGCTGGGCTCCATTCAGAGCAAACCGTTCCCCAAAACCCCGTTACCACTGATGCTGTTGGAGGCAGCAAACGGCTTCATTTTAGCCTCAGCTACCAGCCTGGTTCGCAAAGGAGGCACCTCTGGACTTGCCAGCTGTGCACCTTTGATCTGGACAAGCCAGGAGTCCCGCAGAGAGATTTTTT
Source organism: Aythya ferina (assembly GCF_964211825.1). Taxonomy (NCBI): domain Eukaryota; kingdom Metazoa; phylum Chordata; class Aves; order Anseriformes; family Anatidae; genus Aythya; species Aythya ferina. The sequence goes on from NC_140304.1 coordinate 13,482,794, forward strand.
ATGATGCCTCTTCAGAGCGAAATTTCCTTTTCATTTTTCAGTCTTGGCAGGAGCAATCTTCAGCCTTGTCTTTTTTGATTTTCCACCTCGTTCCTCGCACTACCTGCTGAGGACACGGCTTCAGTATTTGTGCAGCACTGGAGGGGAGGCTGCCATGGCCTGCAGCCGGTCACGGCCACCAGCGCTGTGCCGCAGAAGTCGCACAGCAGCCGATCAGAGCACACAAGCATCCCCCAGCAGGACAGTGCTGCATTTTTTCCTCCCCATGGGCAGAGCTCTCACGCAGGGGCAACTAGGCTGGGTGGGAGAGCTGCTGGGCACAGCCACCAGCAATCAGTATTACCTGGGCATCCGAGTGTCATTTGTGTAAGGAGTTCATCTGGCAGGGCTCAGCAGCCAAACACCTGATTTTTGCAAGCAAGAAGTCTACCAGAGCCTTCAGGCTTCCCCTCACGTTTCCTTCCATTTTCATGTACTAAACGCTGCCGAGGGCTTGGTGCTCAGAGCAAGCCCAGCACCATCTCCATGCTCAGGTACACATGGGCAGGTGCTCCATTTCCTTTCAGCCACGGGGAATCTTGGCCAAGACGCTTTGGTTCGGTCTCTTTTTCCTTCCAGCCGACACTGAGACATCCTTTAGCTTCCATCCAGGCAGCCGGCCAGCGGTGAGCAAAGGGCACCTCCGCGCAGTGCCTCAGAGGGATGCTTGGACAGAGGCTGCTCTGGCCCGGATGCGACTTGGTAGCTGGCCATGTAATACTGCTTACGTGGCCTTTATAGGAAACACAGACAGTTTTCCTTTTGGGAGCAGCCTCCTCCCTCATGTTGCTTATGAGGTGCAGGAGCAGGGCGGGCGCAGCCAGCCAGCCACGCACCCTGACTCTGCCAGGAAAACCCCGTGTGCTTGGTGGCTTTTTCACCCAGACGCAGAACTTACCATGGGGCCCTGCAGATGTTTCTGTTCTGCTCCCACTCTACAATTTCTAAGCCCTTGCATGGTCACTTGAAACACTACAGAGCCTCCTTTGAGCCCTGTGGTTGGGTGAGGGCTCCCTTGGCTGGGAGAGGCACACCCTAAGGGTGAGGGCGAGGTGACCCACACGAGGTCGGACACCAAGACCCTCGCACAGGGTGGGATTCATTGTCACCAACCCATGGCAGGCACCACTTTGTGGCACCTGGGTGACTGTCGCGGAGTCGCCACATGCCTGTCTTGGTGCGGTGTGTGCCCATTTTCGTGGCAGCCCTGGCTTGCCCAAACTTGTATTATTACTATTTTATTTTATTTTTTTTTCCCAAATCCCTGAGTTATAGCACATATGCTTATCTCAGACAGCTGCTCAGTTAGCCCCGAGGCATCCCCTTCCCTGCAGAGCTGGAGGACTTCATCTGCCGAAGGCTCCTGCCCCAAACAGCCAGCCCTGGCTCTGCACAGTGTTTCCTCTTGTGGACTCCTGCCTCTTTCCGTGCTGCCAACCACAGGAGAAGACAACGTGTTTTGTTTTTTTCCCAACCTCCCTCACCCTCCTGCCCTCTCTCCTTGTTTTATTTCCAAATTAACAAATGACCATTCACCTGAGATGAACCTCTGGGTCATTAACTTTTCTTTGCTGCACCCTTTCCCCTGTAATAGCATTACTACCTTTTACTTGTTGTGCCGTTATTTAACATATAAAGATGGTTTGGTCCTTTTCTTTAAAAAGATGGCTACAATTCATGTTCCTTGATGTTATATTAAAACTCTAATGTGACATTTTACTACTGTAGATTGAAAGTAGGGTGCTCTAGGGTTGGACAGCCACATGGCAAGAAATGCAAAACCCTTCCAGATTACTTAAAAAAAAAAAAAAAAAAAGGTTTTAAAGAACAACAACAACAACAAAGTCACTAGCACTATGTACAACTCCAGATGATAATTTAACCGACTATTAAATGGAGCTGTTAGTAATCCGTGGCTCTGGCAATCTGGGATGTTTGTTTGCAGTTTTGGTCCAGCTGATGTCATCTCTTGGGAGCGGATGAAAAGCTCCAAGGCTTTGAACTCTTTGCCTCTTCACATGAGTTCAGCATTAGCCCGTCTGCCCAGCAGGTTAGCCAAGTCCCAAAGCACGGAAGGAGCCTCGCCTCGGTTACCCTCACCTGCTCCACCGGCACAGGAAGGTCCAGATCCCTTTGGGTTTGGGGGGTGGGCGGTGTTAACACACCCTCAGCAAGGGGCTTTGCTTCGCAAACCTCCATGGATGCTGGGAATTTGGGAATGGATTCCCCAAAAATGCCTTTTAGCCTGTTTTCAGATAGCAGGTGGATGGGACCATGCAGTCTGGTGGTCTACCACCCCCTGCCCCACTTGGCAGACCCCTGGCAGAGGAGCAGCAGCATTGAGAACATCAGCTGCCTACAAGCGATGCAAAAAGCGGTGCCTGAGCAGGTGTGGGAGACGTAAAGGATGCCTTAAAATTCACTTACAGTGCAATTGAGCATCCAGAGGCAGCACACTGGTGGCGGCAGGGCCCTTCCCCTGGTCTGCTGCATGTTGCCACCAGCCCTGCCAGGAGGTGGGAGACCCGGGGGCGGCTGGGGATTGCTGTGAGCGCAGACAGGACGCCTGGCAGGATATGGGAGAGGGGGGATTTAGGGGCTATGGAGCACAAATCCATAGGAAACCAGACTTCATTCCGCCTCATGGAACAAATTGATTTTTTTTCTCTCTTCCCACTGCTAAATTGCAGGAAAATAAGTTAAAAATACACCCGATACTTTCCTTCTACTATTTTCCATGCAGCTCACTGCTGTGGCTGCCACCAGCTTGTTGCACAATGACCTGTGAAGGAGGAGGAGGAAGAGAAAGAGGAGGAAGAGGAGGAGAGAGGCTGCATGGCAGTGAGATGGGGTCACAGGCATGAACTGCTGTGTTGGAAGATCCTGATGTGAAAGCCAGGGGAGAAAGTCACCCCCAACAGGGCAACGTGGGCTGTAAAGGATGCACCACCAGCTGAAGGGAAAGGCAGCGTTAGGGCCTGGAGAGGGGGTAGGCACAGCCCCAGCCTTGTTCCCACCTGTGTCTCCCAGCTCTCCAGAAACATGCAGGTGTGATTCCCTGATTTTGGCGTTCTAAAATGATGAAAATCTGCTGGTTTAAGTGCCATTCAGCTCCATGTGTGTGTGTTGGAAAGGCTGCTGTTGGCCAGCAGACTTTATTTACCCTCTACAAGGAGGTGCTTGCAGGGATTTCTTCATTTTAGAGCAGGCATGGGTAACATCCCAGCACTGCAGCCCTCACGCAAGACACCATGTCCCCACGGTGCCAGTAACCACCTCATTTTGTAAGTTCAGCATGGACTCCTTGGGCATCCCAACTGCTGCCAAAGCTTCCAAAAACCCAGTCTGTGTATCTGGAAGAGCCACCACCCTGCTCGACTGCATGTCCCCCTTGTCTTGGGGACGCGTGGGCCTGGCTCTCTTGCTTCGAGGCTGGGTGGTTGGTGGGAAGGAGGGGATGGGATGGGATGGAAAAACTGCTCTTCACTTGGCTACTGCCCTAGACATTGGCCCTGTTTTGTTTTAAGTGCAAGCCCCACAGCTGGAGTGCTGGTTGCTTGGTGGCTCCCTCCCATGCTTGAGGCTGTGGGGCCTCTTAATGAATTGTCCTCCATAAAAATCTGGTTCTGGTGGGAATCTGTGCTCTGGGGACATCGGGTGTCACTGGGAACTGCTGTTCCTCCTCCGGGGAGCAGCGAGAGGCTTCCTGCAAAGACCAGGAGCGAAGGAGGGGCTGGTGCTCACCAGGGGGAGGCGTGTGGCTGCTGGAGGAGGAGAGGGAGCAGGATATAAAGGCAGGACAAGGGACGTGACAGATAGAAGATAATACAGAGGGACGCTCAGGATGGGTTGAGCATCCCCAACAGGAGCACCCCAGACCCCCCTGGGTGTGCTGTGAAGGGCAGTGCTGGAGGCAGCCCTGTTGTGTCCCCACACCCAGCACCCCCAGGGCTTGCCGTGGCCTCCCTGCCTTCCAGCAGCAGCATGAGCCCGGGCGGCTCAGCTTGTTTCCATCAGCACATCTGGCTCCAATTGCCGGCAGAAGGAAGGGCCCCACACACCCGGGCTGTGGTGACAAGGGGACGGGTGTTCAACAGCACCGAGCCACCCTCGCCCCCCCAGGTGTCTGGTGATGGAGCAGGGCTCACCCAGCACGCAGCCAGCGCGAGGGGCTCCTCCTTGCATGTCCTCTTCCCATTGCCCCTCTCTGGGGCTGGGACCGGTGACATGCTCATGCCAGGAGGAAATTTGCGATGTTGTTGCCTTCTGTAGCCTCGGCGCTGCCCCACGGCATCCATCAGCCCCCCAGCCCGCTGCCGTCGCTTGTGTTTTCCAGTCCTGCCTGACCTTTCCGCTCGCTCGGCCGTGACTCACCTTCTCCGGCGTCTGCAAGGGAGGCGTGTGGTGGAGGAAAGACAAACAGCTCCTAGCTCGGGTTTGGGCTGCTCAAACCCTGCCGCGGAGCTGCCAGAGGGTGCAGGGGCTCCCTGGGGACCACCCCGCACTGGGGCAGGTGAGCGCTGAGAGCCAGTGTCTGGACAGGGGGACATTGCCTTGTGGGCTACAGCCCTGGTCTGATGGGGGGAGAGGTTTGGAATAGTCACATTGGCAATGGGAAAGAGAAGCCCTGGAAGCTCTTTTCCTTAAAGTCTACAAAAAGCAATATTTCCTCTGAACAAACCATCCTGGAGCCCCTAGGACATGACCAAACGGGCTGGCCCTGGTTGGGATGTGGCCACCATCTGTGGATGTCCCCTGTCTTGGGGACATAGGATGTTTGTGGGATTTGGGGACATCCATGGGACCGGGCTCAGCTGGCACTGTGGCAATAGCTTGTCCTGGTCCCCGTTACACTCCACGATGGTGGGTGCTGAAGTCACTGGCATCCATTGGGCTCACCACCATCTGATGGCAGAACTGGAGCCCAGCACTGTGGTGCCACCCACCTCATGCAGGGCTTTTTGTCTGTGTGTGCAAATAATAAGTGGTTGTTAAAAAATAAATTAATATAAGGCTTTCTAAAATTATTAAGCACCTTTCTTATCATTTTTGTTTTTAACTCTCTTGCCAGGGTACCATTTGGCATGTTGGGCACTGATGTGAGCCATCCTGTGCTCCCTGTCCCCAGGGAGGTGGCACATGAAATACACACACACACACACACACACACACACACAAATTTCCTACTTTTATGGTGGGTTAATTACCAAAAGACACCAGCTGTGGGGCAGTTTGTAGTATAAGCAGTGAAAGGCCACTTGGCACGAAGAGACAGAGGTGATGGTCACCCTTCTTGCCTGGCTGCAAAATTGTCCTTGCAGCTGGTGGAGGACATTGAGGTTCCCCCAAACCCAAAAGGCCTTCTCCTGGTGGGCTGGGACAGTGCTGGGGGAGTCCGTGGTTTGGGACAGAGGAGGGCTGTGGGTCAGGTGGGTGCAGGAGCCACCGGACCACCTCTGTTCCCAGCCCGGACCCCATCAGCTGAAGCAAAGAGGCAGGAGAGGTGGTGGATGAGAAGATTATTTATTTTTCATAGATTTTTATAAAAAATAATTATCAAATACAAAAAAATAAAAATAGCAGCAGCCTCCGTTGTGAATAAAACCCTAAAGGGGACAAAAACCGCTCAGTGTCGCTATAGAAGAACAATATTTCGGTATGTAGAAGCTATTCAGCCATGAGAAGCACAGATCTCTACCAGCCAAGCCAGCACCTCCAGCCCTCCCGTCCCTTCCTGCCCTTGGTGATCAGGGACAAGCCATGACCGAGACCAGGATTTTCATGCAAAAAGTGTACAATTTCAGCATCTAAACACATAGGTGCCCAGGTAACGCTGACATCAGGCAGGTGACAAGATGCCAAGGCTTGAAATTCTCCCATCTCCCTCTGCGTGTCACCCTCGTCCCGTGTACGTGTGGCCACCACAACCCCCTGGCCACCAGGTCCCCATGGTGTCCCCCACTCCTGCTGTGCCTGCGCCTGGGGGGCCCTGGGTGTCCCCTTCCCTGTGATGGAGTGGGATGGGACACCTGAGCTGCACCTTCCATGGGGCATTAGACTCACAGAGAGCTTATTTTTCTTTTTCCATTTCATTATTATTATTATTATTTGATTGAAAAGTTGCTTGAAGCCAAACAATTGCAGCTCTGCCAAACTGACGGTGCATTTGGGTGAAAAGATGGGGTGTTTTTGCTTGTGCTTGACAGGACCAGAAATGTCCAGAGGAGGTGGGTCCCAGCACCCCCTTGAGCATCCCTGCCTGGGCCAGGGCACGCAGCGAGGGCAGGACAGGATGTGACCAGCCGCAGGTTATGGGAGCACTCAGGGCTCGGAGAAGGACACGGCATCTCCTGCTTCAGTGCTGGTGGGATGTCCAGGTGCCTCTGCCCCCTGCTCCTGTCCTTCAGCCAAATATAACTTTGGGAGATGCCTGACAAAAAGCGCTGTGAGGAGGATGCTAGTAAAAGCCAAAGGATGCCTTGAAAATCCCTGGTCTCTCCACACCGTGTCACCCTCTCTCCATCGCTCCTGCACCAGACAAACCCTGGCTTGGAGCCTGACTCCACTGGCTCAGGCCAGGCACTGAGGATGCAGCTGAGCAGCCTTGGGCCTCCCAGCCTGAGCCTGGAGCTGCAGAGCCTCCTGGACACAGATGGGTTTCTGTGCTCCTGCTCTGGGGTCCCTTCTCAGCTCTCCTCCTTCCATCCCTTTTCTCTTTGCAGCACAAAACCATCAGTGACAGCCCCAGCTGGAGCTGGGCCCTTCCCAGCCCGCCACATTATGGGGCTGGCCCAGGGTCCCACACCAAGCTTCGGGGCAGGGGGCAAAATTTCTAGCTTTTCGGGGTGAGGAGAGAATCTGAAGATTTTCACTTTGTATCTACAGGAGGAAGAAACTCATTGACTGGATGTGCAGTGCAATGGACTGGGCCACAGAGATAGCAATAAGGAGAAGCTCAGCAGCAGCAGATGATGCTCAAGGCGTCCTGACAGGTCATCTGGGTCCTGTCCCTCCCTGTTCTACACGGCCTGGATTCCCCCAAGAGCTGCTGACTGAAGCTTATGCTTGGAGATGTGGGGAAAGAAAAGAAGGGCCACTTCAGCTTCCTTCATCTCAGAGCATCACAGTTACTCCAGCTTGCCCGTCACATCCCTCATCTAGCTGGATCTCACCAGCTGTGGTGCGTCCAGGGCACAGCAACACTTCTCAACCTCAAAATCCTGTTCCAGGACCAGCAGCAGGCAAATCCCAAGGGCAAAACTTGCCTTCGGCAGATACCGAGAACACCTCGAGGCCCTGGCCTCCATGCCTCCCACCTGGGAGCTCTCTCCTGGCTTGGCTGGGATGTTTGGCTTCTCTCTCTGTCCTCCTTCCAGCTCCCTCTCAGCAAACGAGGGGGAATTCCCTGCTCTTCCCGCCCGGACCTGCCCTTTTCCCAATGGTTTGTACTTCACAGCAGCATGGGTGTGTGACAAAGGGTATCCTTTCTCAGCTTCATCAAGAGCAAAGAAAATATAATATATATTTTTATATATTATATATATATGTATATATATATATAATTAAGTTTAAATATTTGCAGAGATCACAACTACCTCGACCTTGCTAAAAGAAGCCTGTACAGCAGAGGGAGGGGGGTGAATAGTGACAAAATCCAGAGCAAAGACAAACGCTCAGACGCCGGTCCAGGACACACGTCCGTGGCAGCGTCTGGGCTCTTGGTGCTGGACCCTGCGCTGAGCCCCTCGGGCCAGACCCCGAAGTCCCGGGCAGGAGCCTGTGAGGCAGGGTGCGGTGATGGGGATGGGACCGCCCGGCCTCCTGTTCCACAGCCACCACCTGCTCCGTGGCTTCCACTGCCATCCTCCTGCCCGGCTCGTCCTCAGGCCTCCTGCCCCCGGCACCCTGCCACCACCTGCTGGTGCCCCTTCGCTCCTCGGGCGCTCGCCTGACCGACAGAGGTCCTCCACGGCCCCGCTACTGGTTCTCCTCCGCCGCCGGGTCACGGCACGTGCATTCGTCCTGGTCACAGTCAGCAGCAAATGGGATCACCTAGCGGGACACAAGGGAGAGGTAAGACCAGAGCAAGCCTCTGCTTCGAGGCCCCTGGCCTGCCAGCAGCCCTGCAGCTCCACCAGCCTTCTCCACCTCGGTACGGACAGACTTTGGGCTGATGTTGGTGTGGTGGTGACTGCTGGGCTCTACGCCCACCAGAAAACAGCTCCACCATGGGGTGTCCCCAGTGGTAGCTGTGACCCACGGCTGAGGTTTGTTCTTAGCATTTTCCTCTTCAGTAACTTGCATTTCAAATTCTGCCATCGGGGTCAGCTTGAGTCTCGTGCTCCAAAAGTCAAACCCTCGGGAGAACTGTCCCCTGGTGGGTGTTAACCATTTGGACTAGGTGAGGCACGTCTAGGTTTGGGTTTTACTTTGACCCATGGTGGAAAGCCCGCCGTGTCCATGCCTGAGCCTGTGGTGCTGTCCTTCAGCCCACTGCTGGCTCTTCCCGGCTCAGCCACAGCACGGAGGTAGCACGGCCTCATCTTTTGCACTCCTTGGAGGAACTCATGCTGCTGGAGAGCTGGGACCTAGGAGGGTCATGAGCTGGGGCTGGGTCTCCTGAGAGCCATGGGACTGAATCCCCCTGCCTTCCACTGCAAACCCATCCTGTATTTTGGCCAGAAATGCAGATGTCTCAAACCCTTGAGAGCCATGCCTGGCTCTGAGATGTGATACCGGTACACAGGCTTCACTCATCACTTGGGTGTAAAGCCTTTTCTCTCCTATCTCAGCTGGATCTTCCCAGGATTTCATTTTTCCCTTTCTCTCTGTATGTGTGTGTGATGAAAGGAAAAATGATTCAAGCTCCACAACAAAGATGAGAAGATCCAAATTCACATATTTTTGCAGTGAGAAATTATCTCGTGCCCTATGGTTTGTTTTGCTGTTGGATATGTTTAGGAAGGATGGGCTGTGAGTACTGGATAGCGAGTTAGATGGGAGGGGTGGTTGTGGTGGGAGACAAAGAAGGGTCTGCACAACTCTTCCGCTGCGTTGCTCGCTCTGTGCTATTCCTCCTTCTTTACCCCGAGTGCTGGGAGGGAAAATCAACCCACAGCAGATGCCAACAGACCATGCCAAATGCCAAAGTCCCTTGAGATTGCTCTGTTATACAAGGTGACTTCTGACTCACCATGACTAGCACTATGATGGAAATCATTTATTTGGGACTTATTGCCCAAAATGAGAGGGAATCCTGTGAGCTTCAGCGGGAGCTGGGTTGAGCTCTCAGTCCCACTGGCATGGGTCCAAACCTCACTGTAATCAGTGGAACCGATGTCTATCAGCTTCAGCTGGCTTTGGTTTAAAATCATGGGTTTGTTGATGGGAGAATTGCCTTGCAGGCCAGTTTTTGCAGCCAGGGAAGCCAAACAACATGGCTAGCAGTGACCACTTACTCCTAAATCCAGGCACTTACCTTCCTGGAGGACAGTGTGGAGGAGCAGCAGTCACCCCCGTCGTACTGGCAGTATGCCCGGTTGTTGATGGTGTCACACCAGCCATCTGCTTGGAAGGGCTAGAGAAAGGAGTCATAGATGAAAGGGTTATTCAGAAGTGGAAGGTTGCCCCCAAAAGCAGAGATCCTTGGTCCTCAGCAAGGCCACCATGTGCCCCTGATGAGTCAGGGCCTTGTTCCAAGATGCACCGCCTAACCCCAAGCCAAGGGCCACCAGAAGACGGTGCTCACGGGGCAGCAGCTTTGGGATGGGCTTCCTCTGCCCAAGGGAATTGTGCCAGGAAACGAGAAGGCAAATCCACACTGCATGAGGGGGCAACAGACTGAGTGCCACAAGACCCCATCCTACTCAGCACCTCTCCACAGAGCCCAGCGCAACCCACCTAGGAGTGAGTTCACCACCTCACCTGCTCGTCCACCTTCTAACACCGTCCTCATGCAGTGCCCCTGTAATCCTGCTCTCTGCGTGCTCACTGCCAGGGCAGGGCTCGGTGAGAGGCTGGCCCAGCTCTTCCCTCCATCACCCCTCTTCCCAAAGAGCTTGGCTCTGAGGTTGAGCCTGGTGACCTGGCTTGGGCAGCTAAAAACAGAGAGGCTGTTATGAGGAGCAATGGAGCATCCCTTAGACTATGAGAGAGGTTTGGCAAGGTCAGGAGTCCCCCAGGAGCACTTGTGCCCAAGCCAAGCCAACGCTGGCAAGTGCTGGTTGCAAGGACTAAACCTTTTCCAGAATGCTCCTGGTATGGCCCTACCCCAGGGGAATTGTCCTTTAGGCTCTCCAGTGGAGGCTCTTGCCCAGTCCACAGCACACGGCTCTGCCAAACCTTGCCAGGTTGGACTGCACGGCTATTATCTGGTGTCTGGGTGGGAAGAAGAGAAGGGATCTTCGAGCACTAGCTCCCTGTAGGCAAAATCCAACTCTGGCTTGAGTGGAGAGGGCATCAGCCTACTGATGAGTCAGTGGGGGCCCCACCTGGCCCCCTGGGGGTAACAGTGCCCAGCTTGCCCTTGTGCAGCCCAGACAAATGCCCCATCATTAGCAACCTCCTGTGCTTTCAGCAGTAATGTGGAAACAGAAAGCTATTCCAAGAGAATAGCTTTCTGACCAGAAATATTAAATGGCACAAACAGCCATTCAGAAATCCACTTTATTTTCTTTCTTTTTTTCTTTTTTTTTTTTTTTTTGTTATGTTTAGTTACATGAGTCATCTGATCAGAGAAGAGAAACAAGCAACTGGAGCTGAGCAGCAGCCAAGTGGGGCTGCGAAACGAGGCCGTGCGACGGGTGCAGCCGAACTGCGTGCATGTGGAGCACTTGCAAAAAGCTGTCAGGAACGATCTGCAGCTGAGGTTTATTTATCGCAGATCCACATCAGCCCCGCCAAGCAACAACCCAATGTGCTAACAGAACGGAGAGGCCATTCATTAGCTGGGTGATTAGTAATGAAATAATTCTCCCGCTCTGCGCTGGTAGCTACTGGCCCAGCAACCGTGGCCATCCTCCAGGAGGACTGCTGTCATCAGAGAGGCTCCTGGTGGAAACCTGGCCATCCCGTTGCTCATGGAAGCAGCCAGCCCGTTTCACTGGGTCTGGAGGCCCCAGGTGACAACAGGGCTTAGGAGAACACACCCGACCCTGGCCTTTGGTGGCCACTCACCCACAGTGCTGCTAAACCATGTAGCAGCCTGCAGAGAAATGTCACCGCACCGGGGCCGCCTGCACCGACCGTGCTGAGGCCAGCACGATGACAGTGCCACTGCTTCACACCAGAGCCGAGCCCAAACCAGGAAACCAACGTGTCTTTTTGTCAGCCCTAGGCTGCGGCCCAACACAGCCCCTCTGCTCCCCCAGTACAGGGAACAGGCGCAGGGGTTATGGCAAGCTGCTGAACCCGTCGGCGCTAGCGCTGCTGCAGCCACCTACAGCCCTGGGGCTACCCCAGGCAGCTGGGTAGAGTTTTCTTTTCATGCCCCCAGCTGCTCATCCAAGCCTCTTTCCAGCCCAGGAACCACTGCACCTGAGTTCCCAGGGGATGTGGGCAAGCAGCACAGCTGCCAGAAGATGCACGAAGCCCTGAAGCCGAGCACTCTGCAAAGCTCGTCCTAAGCCCAGGGAGAGGGGGCTCTGCACGATGGCTCTCACCTCGTGCCTTGCAGAAGTTCCCAGCACTCCCAGCCCCTTGGGAAGCTAAGGAGGACTGCTGGCATTTCTCCCATGAGGAAACTGAGGAACAGAGGCAGGGTGGTTGCTGGTTTTGGCCAGCTGAGCCCTGCGTTGGTTCTCCATGGGGACATCCACCTGTTTGAAGCCCAGAGGACCCTGGGGAGCGATTTCACCAGTGCAATAGGGCACACGCTCCTCGTCTTCTTCCAAAGAAAACCTCCGGTGGTTCTCAAAGGACGGTGAGCAAACGTGTCTGGGCCGAGATGCGGTGGGCTGGGGTGGCGATGCTGGGGCTGGCAGGTGCAGGGACACAGGCTGGGGGCTGGCTGCTGGCGGGGACGCGCTCTGGATGCGATTTGCTTTCACGGCAGAGTTTTTCCTTGAGCTTTGCTCCATGTGTCATGACTCACTGGCAAAACAACACCTGCTGCTCCTGCAGTTTCCATCTAATTACTGCAGAGGATTGCCGGTCCCGGCTGCACAGGTCTGAAATGATTTCCAGATTGTGTCTTGTGTGCAAGGTGGGGGAGGACAGAGGCAGGGACAGGATGAGCAAGAAGAGGCTCTTGCTTTCTCCCTACACCTATTAGGGCTAATTGCCCCCCTTCCCTCAACCCGCTGGAGCCCGTACCCCACCCTAAACAAATACAGGCTCCTATGGCAACACTTGTTGGGGAAACTTAACAGCTCATGCTCCGAATTACATTGGAAAAACATATGAGGGGAAAATAAGAAATGACTAATTGGACCGGAGGCTCCAGAGAGCCAGGAGCATGGGTTGGGGACCGCCAGCCCTGCTCCTTGCAGCCCCGGGATGGGCTGGGGCAGTCTCAGTTCTGACAGGGCTGCAGCAGATCAAGGTGAGCTACCAGGGACGGGCTGGCGAGGAGATGCTGCACCTCTCAGCAGATCCCCAGGGGAGACACCACGCATCCTGTCGCTTTGCCCAGAGAGCCTCCAGCTGGTTTCAGTCTTTGCAAGCAGAAAGAGAAAACTATGGTGCTGCTGGATGCCCTTCATTTATGGGGGCACATCCGTGGGCTTTGGCTTTCCTCTGTCCATACTTGCATCAGTCTCATTGAGGTCTCGTAAGAGTCATGGCCGGGGAGGACATGGGCAGTGCAAACAGCTACAAACAGGTGATGTGAGAGAGAGAATCACCTACAGACGCCTGCAGCCTGTCTTCGAGCCATGCAGCTCTGCAGGAAGCAATGCCAGCATGGGGTGAAGGGAGGTTGGAGCATGCTGGTGACTCCCAGAAGGACTTGTAAGTGTTTTAGGATGTGACAGGGAGCTGTTTGGCCAGGCTGTGTGCCACCATGAGCTGGGCTATACCATCCATCTTCTTCGTTCAGACAGGAGCATCGCTGGGACAAGTGTTAGCACGTGGAGATTGGCATCTGGCACTGCAGGGCCCAGGCGATGCGCTGCCCTAATAAAAATAGTAACCACGCATCGAGTGTTTTGCTCACAGCTTTTTCCTCCATCCTGCAGAGCCCCCAGGGCTGGGGCTGAACTCACAGGCTCTGTCCCCACGGCTGGCTGATCCAAATCTGACAGTGCAGGGAGCCCCAGGGCCACCTCCTTGGCTCTTGCCCCAGTGTCACTGGCGAGGTGGTGAGGTCCAGATGCTTTCTTCAAACTGCCTTATAAGTGAGTTGATTCACTGCAAAAGAGCCTGGAAGGGTGTGACAGGAATGGTGGTGAGCAAGACAGCCGGAGAGGCTGGGTTTGGGGAAGGCGGCGAAGCACGGCGGATAAACCACAGATGCCATCAGTACTGCACATACTTCGGTGCTGCGTCACGGGCGGTTGGTCAACAGCACGTCTCAGGAATGCAGGTTTTGCTCTGGTTGAGCAGACCTGAAGCCCCAGTCCTTGCTTTTGGCAATGACCCATTCCAGATGCTTCAGAGGAAGGTTGAAAAAAAAAGTTAAAAAAAAAAAAAGTGCAGCATACACCTGGCCAATTATGTACTGAACAGCTCTACTGCACTGCTGTGGAAAATGCTTGTGATTTCAGTCTGCCCCTAGCTAGAAAAAGCCCAGATCCCCATTTTTGGGGATTAATCCAGCCTCAGTAAGCAAAATGTTTTCCCCCAGCCTCCAGGTCCTGGGCTTTGCAGCCATGGTGATCCCATCCAGAGAGGAAACACAGGTCCTCACGTCCTTCACTTTGGGCATCAGTATTTTGGGCTTTGATGTGGAAGGCCTCGGACAATGTACATGCCAGGATGGCCACATGCCACCACACAGGTGCCTCTCTGGAAAGCTGTAGCTTTCAAAGCAGCCCTGGACGAGCATCATTTTGGCACGGGGACCAGCCCTGGAAAAGCTGCTGATGCTCTCGGCCGCACACCTTGTGCATCAGCTTCATCGCTGCTGTTTCTGCTCTTGTGGCGTGAGTGTCTGCCAGGGCTTGGGTGGGAAGACTGGAGAAGATCGAAGGGAGATGGTGCAACAAGGGACACAGGGATGTGACTAAGTGATAAGCCTCCACGAGGGACTTGCTCCCCTCGGGGACAGCCGCAGATCTCACAGCACATATGCGAAAGCTGCTGCACGGAGGAGGATGGTGAGCACAAGGAGGCTGCACAAGACCTGGGCCACCACAGTCCCCAGGCAAGATGCTTCAGAGAGCTCAGCTATTTCAGGATGTCTCTTCGAGGACATGAAGGGTGCCCTAGGCCTTGCTAAAGGCTGGTTCACACAACCCTGCTGTGCATCCACCACCCCACAGTCTTTACTTGGGTCCCTAAAAATTCCCCTGTGGAAAAATCCCTGTCTCCATCCCTTCAGCATTGCTCCAAACCACTGTTCCCTTGCAGAAAACACAGGCTGCTTTCAGTCCCTCCAGCCACAGCCACAGCTAAAGGGATGCTCCAGCACAGTGTCCCCAGGACGCATCCCTTCCCTGCACACACTGACGCTGGTGGGGCAGAGAGCCCGGCAATTCTTGGCTCCCCTGGCTTGCCCAGGGAAGTTGACGGGGAATGCAGACTGTGGGAGGAAATGACAATGTTCATTGTTTGGATTAAATATTTTTCTTGGCCCTCTCTCTGTTGCAGAGTGTCTTTTATTTCATTATTTTTTCTCCCCCCTCCCCAACACCCCAAGCACGCTGACTTTCCCTCTCTCTTTCCTGAGGCTCTCCAGCACGCAAGGAGGAAATCAGCTCTGAAAAACACAGGGAGGGACAGAGAGGGAACAGAGCTGGCAACAGCTCAAAAGTTTTTTTTTTGGGATGCCTCACTGCTCTGGGCCACTTCAAACAGCAAGCAAGTGCTACCTGGCTGACTTCACCCAGGGAAAGAGAACTCTAGAGAGGAGAGATCGAGAAATTTGGCAAGAAGCACCTGGGACAAGTGGCTCGAGGAAGAGGAAAGAGAAATTCTTGCAGACCCAGCACTTGACCCAATATTTCTGCACTACCTAGTTTCTGTGCTGCTTTTGAACTGTCACAGCTGTCCCTCGGAGCCACGTGCCTACAGGATGGCTTGCTTGGAGAAGTCACAGACCCGCCCCAACACCTCTGACACAGCCAGAAAGCAAAACAGAGAAACACCAGTTGTTTCTGAGTTTGCTGGTGTCCTTGAGCCATTCCTTATCAGCACAACATGCAGGCTGCTTTCATCACCTTCTCAGGTCTTCAGGAAAATCTGCTCCAGTTCTGGCATCCTGCGGCCCACGCCTCATAAAGAAAACAGAGGCTGGCTGCTTGAGAAAGAGCACTCCATGTACTCGAAGGAATACTTGAAGGAAGAAGGGATGGGCTGAAAGGAGGCACCCTGCTGTCTGGTTTCAGTCTATGTGCCATCACTTGGACTGTGGTGCCCAAGGCAAGCAAGCAACTGCCCAGCTCCCAGTAGCCTTGGTAATTTGGAGGTGCTGCAGGCAAAGAGGATCCCGTGGACATTGGGTTTCCTGCAAACATCTGGGCCCAGGGATGTTTCTTCAGCCCTGACCCTTGCTCCTCAGAGAGCCTGCATCTCAGCAGATGCCAATCTGGAAAGGGCTCTGCACAGCCTGTGGGGGCATGAGGGAAGGAGGGGATGGGAAGGTGGTGTAGGTGTAGGTGAACACCACATGAGAGCAGATCTTTGCCTGAATAAAAGCATCTGGTCCATGATCTGGTCAGGGTGGATTCCCCTTATCCTTTCTACACCCTGATCTCAGTGCTCACAGCAGATGGGGGGAGGAAGCGCCCAGAAGAAGCAGAGAGCAGGCAAGGGGGAGGACAGGGAGATGCCGCGTGGAGACAGTGCTCCTGGCAAGCCCGGGGCTCCCCAAGGTGGGTCCCCGCACGCAGGAAGCCTGGGCTTCCCCTGCCACGAGCACCAGCCTGCCGCCCTGCCCCAGCACCTCGCCTGCTGCCCAGCAGGGGATCTCCTGCCAAGCCGTTCGTGCAAAATATGTTGCAGGATAGAACGGGTTATGGAAAACAAGCCCTGAAAACCACAAGGGCCTCCTGACCCACTTGTATCTGGTTTCTGCCAAGTTCTTGTTACAGATCTTAAACAGAAAGAAAAACAATGTACGAGGGATGAAGGAGCTGAAGGGGAATATTCGTGTTGGAAGAGCAGTTGGCTGGGCTACGCTCGGGGATGTTTGTTTATTATCCAATGCAACTCGCTGATTTTTATTTCAGCGGGTGCTTTCAGTGGCTTTCCACTCCTCTGTCTGTGCCCCTGGCTGCACGAAGGCACTGCAGAGAGAGGGGAGAGGAGGACGGGGGCTCTGCAACCTGTCCCTTTCACCACGCTCCTGTGTGATTGCTTTGCTTCCCTCTGGTTGCATTGTCTCTTAAGAAAATGTGATCTCTGTAATCACACTCCACATGTGTGCAGGGGACAAAGGTTCTCTCCTGCTCATACAGCCCTGCCTGGTCCTATTTGTATCTCTTTAAGCATCCTATGTCCTCGAATATTTTAAATCCCTTCCTGAACTTAAAGCTACTGCCCACCTCTGCAGCCTCACCTGCCAGCCAGGTTCAGAGTTCAGGGCTCACTGTGTACAAGATATTTTCTTTCACCTGTTTGAAACCCCCTTGCTAGCCTCTGGCAGCGCTCCCTAGTTCTGCGTCCATCTTACCCAGCACCTCTGTGACTTGGCAAACCTCCAGCAGCCTCCTGCTCTCCAAACTGGAGAGTCCCAGTCTTTTCAAGATGCCTAGCTGTGGCATCCCTTTAATCACTTTGATTGCTTCACTGTATCCTCTGGAGATGTGGAGGCCAACATGGCACACACTAACCAATATGCGAATGTACCAGAGCCTTGGGCCACTCACAGAGTCCTTTTTGGTCACCTGGACCACACGGGCTTTTAGGCTTTGGCAAGACCTTTGAGGGAACAGCAGTCGCACAGCCTCTTGCTTTCTTACAAAAAGAGCAGTAGGATCCTCTCCCCATTTTCAAAGTCAGGTGGCAGGCAGAGGAAGAGTGCAGACTGTATAGAAGAGTCACAAAATGCTCCCATGGGGATAGGAGATGAGACAGTGGTGATATGAGCAGGATGAGAGGGTGACTTTATATTCTGGCCATGCTAAAATACCTGGTTGCTCCAGAGAGTCTCCTCAGAGAAACTGGGTCACCTGCAGTCCTCACTGCCCTAAGCACCAGGAGAGCAAGCATCATGCTCCTGCCTGCTTTCCTGAGCTGAGCTTTGCCATGGCATAAAACCAGAGTCCTGAGGGTCTGAGAACACAGTGGTCCCGTCGATGGTGAGGACACCCCAGCAGGGTGCCACACCTCATCTCCCATCGCTTTAATGCACGGTGGGACCTTGATTTTAGATGAGACTTCCCAACGTCCCTATTGCATGCATTCTCAAAGGGGTTAATTGCGGCTGACAAATGCTGGCCCCAGGCCACAGACATGCCAAGGGAGGGTTTTATGCATAGCGGTGAGGAGGGCCAAGGATCCTTCAGGGTCCTCAGCTACCTGTTGGGTCACGAACCGCGGTAACAGCTTGCAGCCAGCACCACGCTTTGATCCCTAACTCCTAATTGCCACTGCAATTACTCAGGAAAACCACGAAAGAGAGAACAGCTTAGCATTTTACGATCGTGATAACACAGTCGGCAGCACACGCAAGGGCAGTGAGACCTTGTCCTCGTGTGACGAAGACCTGAGAAGGTCCCAGCAGCTCAACCCGCCAGCACCCAGCGCGCCAGGCAGCCATCTTGTGGCCAAGCCTCCGGTCATGCCCCAGCCTCAGGCAGAGCCCCCCAGCCTTCCCCTCGGCTGTTCCCCAAAAGGGCACCTACCGCAATTAAAACTGCAATTAACCCTTTGCTACCTTCACACAATGGTGGAACAGAGCCGATGGTGAGGTCATAATGTCGTTGCAGGAGGTCTTGGCTGCCTGTGTCTGCTTGATCGCTGTGAGAGCAGCCCATGTGGCTCTGAGCAGGATGGTGGCGGTGGCACCATCCTGTGAGTAATGCTGAGTAAACATGGTGATGATAAAATAAGCGAGCTTTTCCACTGGAACCGCAGTATGAAAAGAGAGGAGTCCCTACGGTGGGAGAAATAGGGGTGCAGAGCTGATGAGTAGCGTGGACTGGAAGATGCTCTCCTTTCAGAGATGTGGCAAATACTGGCCACCCTCACGCATGGACCGAGCACAGCACCAGGCTCACGGTGGGGAGGAGAGCCTTCTCTCCTCCTCCACCCAGCCCCAAGCCCCCTCCCTCTCCCCCTGGTGCTGCCGTCTGTTTTTCTGCTGATGGCAGGGGATGAGATGTTCCGCTGGCCCTCGAGAGGCGAAGTGCGCTCAGCGCTAACTCGTATTCCTGACGAGCTCCTGGAAGGCTTTGCATCCCCAACTACGTGCCTCTGCGCCGCGGGGATGGGGAACTTGGCAAGGTGCAGCGAGAGACCGGGAGGCAGATGGACGACCAGATTAATGGAAAGAGAAAGGAGGTGGGGAGAGGAGCGAGAGGGATGAGCAGGCAGGCTGGTCTTGCCGCCAGAGTTTGAGAATGATGAGCGAGCATCACTCTGGTGCTGCTGCGCAGTGACTTGAAATTTCCAGCGGGAGATGGGTGAGGTGGGGCCGGGTGGGTTGAGGCTGGGCTTGGTGGCTACTGCCATGCCCCAGCCTGAAGTGCGTCCTCCAGGAAGAGGCTGAACAGCAGGCAGGAGGCCTGCATTCCTCCCAGGTAGGGCTGCTCCCCTAGCTGAAATGGCCAAATGAGAATGTTTCCTCACCCAACGTGCTCTCTGCCGTCAGTGGAGAGACAGTGATATCTCCGAGGGGTGATGTGGACCTGAGGGGACATGGACAGGCCACTGGAACAGCAGTTGTCTGCTCAGTGGAGAGCAGAGGCTGGGCTCCTAAAGGAGGTACCCCTGGTGAGGGACTGCAGGGAAATGAGGAGGAATCTGAGACTAGGGTGGCCTGCACAGCTGGCAAGTCAAAGCTGAACCATGAGAAGCTAAAAAAGCAGAACGTTTCTTGTGCAGGCAAATGAAGGAGACACAAAAATAAGGGATGGGGAGGGAGGTGTCATGCAGCAAAGCCAGATTAATGGGCTGTATTCCATCGCTACCCTACTCTTGCCATCTGATGTCCCCACATCCCACAAGAATTTGGCCCCCAAGTGAAATGACCTCCAAGATCTGCAGGGCTTTTTGTCACAAGGATGGAGGCAGGAGACGAAGGGCAGTGAGGCGATGTGGGTGCAAGCAAGTACAGATGAGGTGGGAATGATGTTCAGGGCATTTCCCCCAATCAAATGAGGGGACTAGTAACATCTCTCTTCTCCCTAGTGCCAAATAGACACCAGAGAAATACTTTGAATGAGACAGTTTAGGTAATAGTTGTGCTTTGTGGCAATATAATGACTACTATAAAACCCATGTTAAAAAAAAAAAAAATAATAAAATAAAATAAAATAAAATAAAATAAAATAAAATAAAATAAAATAAAATAAAATAAAATAAAATAAAATAAAATAAAATAAAATAAAATAAAATAAAAGTTGTCTAGCAAGACTTAATGACCTGCAAGATTGTAGAAGAAAACCCAATGAAAAGAGTAATCAAAGACATGAGAAGGGAGGAGGAGAACAGGGACGAGGCGACTGTGAGCTGTTTCTAAAAGGAAAGCACGAGGGCAAAAGAAACAATCTGAAGGATGAATCTTCATTAGTATTGCAGTGAGTGACTGTGACCTTAAAAATAGTCCTGGGCTGATGAAATTGCTAACAAGGAAGAAGACATTGTTCCACAGAGGAGGATCAGGTTATCTGACAAATAGTTAGATGACCTGGAGAACTAGGGAGAGAAACAGGATGACATTCGCTTGTGTAAAATTGAAGGGCAAGCTCTTATACTGATAGTAAAACATCTGCTGTTCGCTTGGAGCTCATCAGTTGGAAACAAAGGATGCAGAGAAAGATCTGGGTGTACTTGCTGACCTCAGGATCTCTCTGAGCTGCCAGACTGATGCAACTGCAGAAATGACAGCTATGTTCCTGGGTCCTATCAAACGAGAGATTTCCTGCACACAAAGGCTTTCTTGCAGGGCTTTGGTGAGATCTCAGCGGGAAGAGTATGTACTGCTTGGTCATTCCTGTTGAAAGAATAATTGAAAACAGAGAAGGTGTAGAAAAGTATACAATTGGAAAGATGAGAGTGGACTCTTTTTTTGCTCTTAGGACACTGCAAGATTTTGGCTTGCTTGTTATAGCTGTAGGCTATAACTGTTGTCTGGGATTGCTTTCTAAAAGTAAATGGGGGTGACAAGCATCCAGGAACAGAAAGAGCTTGTGTTGGCCACAAGCATGTTTAGGTGGCTAACGAGAAGATAGGAGAGACTTGGTGTGAGACAGAGACTTGGTGTGAAATTCATGTAGTCAGTCCCTCTCTCTCAAGCACACACAAACAGGCTGGCATTTTTCCATCATCCTTTATGGGACCTCCTGCTGAAGACACAGACCAAAGGTGAGGTGCAGAACCATCCTGCTTCAAAGACATTGCCCTAGAGCCAAGCTGAAAGGCATGCTATAGAAAGACACGGAGCTCCCAAGATACTGGATCCACCACCAAGCCATGGTACTTGACCATCCAACACCTCTCTAGCACACAGCAGCCTATTCCCCTAAGCTAGTAGCCCATGGGTTACAGGAGAGACACAGCACGACAATCAGTTTTGGGAAATAACTACTGCATGTCCTGTTGAGCACAACATTTCCTCCCTGGGGACGTGCCCCCTGCAGCACTGAGACCGTCTGGTCACACATGGTGGTATATGCTGCCCCTTCTCCTGTAGTTCAGCCGACAAAGAGCTGAGCTAGGCAGAATCAGTGAGCAAAACCGATCATTTGCATTGAAATGAATGCATCCAAAAAAGAAAAAAAAAAAATCAGCAAAACCCAAAGCTATTTTTGGTGTGCAGACTTCATTTACATTTTCCTTTTTGGTAAAAATCCCAAATTTTCAGCATACAACATTCCAGATTCCCCCCCCCCTTTTTTTTTTTTTTTTTTACCCTCAATCATAATAACAAATAGTGCTCGACAAAGACTGCCTATTTTTCATTTCCTCTGCGAACTGACTCCAGGCTGCCTATGATTTTCTCCTGCCTGGTAATTATTCAAAATGAAATGAGTGGCTAACCAATTTCTGCAAGGAATTCTTTGTCTGCAGATTCTTGGGGAGCGGTTTGTTTTGCACACACGACGTTGGAAATCCTCCTTGTTTTGGTTGGACGTGTGAGTCACACCGGGCTTTTCTGGACCCATATTACTCCAGAACTGCAGTTCTGGTTAAGGAAATATTCAGGCTTGGAGTCAGCGTGCACATTTTGGGGATACCCCTTGCCAGTGAAATCCTTTTGCTAGAATTTTCTTCCTGGGCTGGCCAAGAAGAGCGTGAGGAAGGAAGCGCGGTCTGAAGCCCTGGCCCTGCTCTGCAGCTGAGCGGCACGCTGCAGGCTCACCCCCAGCATCGCCCCAGCCGCTGACACGCCAGGACATCACGATGCCCCGCGCCAGCTCATTGCAGACCTCACCTCGTCCCTGCAGCTCCTGCAGATGGGGAAAGGCGTCTTACCTCTGGTCCCTTCATCTCCAGGAATCCACCCTACTGGCCCAGACCTGGCTGTGGGCTGGCAGAGCCCGCAGAGCCAGGAGTTGCACCTGAGAGCCTGTGGTATCTGCAAGCTTCTGGCTGGTTTCCCACTAACTCTCACTGTGCCCGGGGAGTTTCCTCCCCCCTCTCTGGTGTCCGTGGTAGCTCTGAAAACCCAGCTTGCTTCCACCACGTGCTGCCAAGTGTGCTTGCTCTGGTCTCCTGCTTGGCCTGCAAGCCCCGGCCCCATGTGGAGCAAGCGCACGGTGAAGGCTCCCGGCCGCGACTCACCTCACACGACTGGATGCAGTGAATGCTGGAGGGGTCTGGGTACCATCGCAGCCTGCCTGTGCATACAATGTGCTGAGGAGGAGAGGAGAAAACAGCAGTTAGAGGAGGTGGCAGAGGCAGGGCAGCCACCACGACCGCTTCCTGGGGGCATAGGGGTTCCCTCGACATCATGGGCAGGGCAGCAGCATCACCCCCGAGCCCTCCCTTCACCTCTTGAAGCCCAGCAAGGTAGCACCAGCTTCACCCACAGAGCAGGGCATGTTGCTCAAAACAGAGGCTAGACAAATAGGCATGTGGGTGTATGTATATATATATATATATGCACAACAGGGAGAGGACAAGGAGAGATGGCAGGGATCTCCAGGGAACCGGGTTTGGCTGGCAGCACTATGCCACGGTGGCCACCAGCCAAGCTGGGAAGAAGCCATCTGCGGCCACCACAGACAGGAGCCCTCCATTCATCTCAGTGCACCCAGCTGGATTTAGCAACTTCCCATCCAGCCTGCGGTCGCTGGATGCCGGCATCAATTCGCCCATTGAGTCCTGCTCAGGCTCCAAGAGCCATGTCCCCGGGGCGGCAGGGGGGAGGGGGGACACCTGAGGACCCACGTCCCTGAACTTGGCCGGGTCTGGATACACCAGGCTCACGTTCACCCACGCCATTGAGGTCATTGCTGGTATTTACGAGGCTTGAAGTTAGCTGCTGCAGCCAACTGGACACAAGAGCAAGATGCAGAGGTCTCGGTTTCATCTAACTGGAACGCTCCATCCCCGTAATTCAGAAGGGGGTTGTTGGGAGCACACATGATTATATGGGGGAAGAAAAGCCCCACCACACAGACAATTTCCTCCTTGTAAAGCTCAGGCAGGCTTTGAAATCTGAGGCCCCATAAAACGAGAGCTGGCCTGTGAAAGTGTCCTAGGATGCCCTCCATAGCACAGGAGCTGCACGGACGGGCACGTATGTCTTCCCCAGCCTGGCTCCGGCGTCTGCAGGATGCACGGCAGCACGGGATGTGGCAGCTCTGCCTGGGTCTGTGCTTTAGCAGCAGGTTTGGATGTGGCTGGGGAAGGGCAAGGTAGCTGCAGGCTGCCTGGTGGCATCTCTCTCTGCTTCACGTGCCATCCTGGGCTTCTGTTGTGTTTCTCAGCTCCATCCTGCACCAGGAAGCCTCCAGTCCAACCTGATGTGTTGCCAGGAGCAAACCTGGTCCCGAGGTCCAGTGTCCTCAGGGTCCTCGGTCAGTGCAGAGAAGGCAGACTCAGAAGCAGTTGCAATCAGATTGGGCAGAGAGGCCCAGGATGGCCAATTCCTGCTCATCCCAAAAGATGCTCGAATCCCAGCCCCACTGGGACATTTCATATGTGGTTTCTGTACGACTTGAACGAATCCCCAAACCTGCTTGGCAGTGGGATGCGATGGATCAGTGCTGAAAACCACCGGTGCCGCCCCTTGTGTGGGTTGTTGCATCGACCCCATCACCTGGGGAGCCTGGCAGCCCCCGGGAACACAAGCCCGGCGGGAGGGCTGGGTGGTATAAAGGGGAACGAGGCAGAGGGGAAAACAAGGCTGCTGGCAAGGGGCAGCGCCGCTGCTTAAAATAACGCCTTTCTTCCCTGCTCCAAACTGCCTCCCTTGCACGAGAACCAGTGGCCAAGCCACCCGGTGCCTCCTTCCAAGGCTCGTGCTCCGCAATCCCACACGCCACGGGCGTCCTCGCCCCCGGCAGCGCCGTGCTGCGGGTCTGCTGCTTGGAGCCAAGGCAGGGCAGCGCCCGCAGGCACGGAGCAGGGATGATGCTGGGCCCCCGGGGAGGAGGGCGCAGCGCCTGCATGGGGGCGCCGGCTCCGGGGAAGGCTGTTTGCTTTTCTTTGTTCCACCTCCTTCCTTCTGCATCTCGGTTTTATTTTAAGAAATATTACCCCAGCGGAGCTGCTTTTTGGGAAAGTCGTGCCGTCGAGATCCAAACTATGCGAGCTATTTGAGCTGTTTTGCCTACAGAATGAGTAAGGGCTGGGGAGGGAGAGGGGAGCGGGCGGCCAGCGGGTCCTGGCAGCAGGAGCCACCTTCCAGCTGACGGCGATGCCTCCTCCCCAGCACAGAGATGCCTGCCCAGGGCTGCTTCACCACTGCCAGGTGAGCAGGGACCAGGGCTTGCACCCTGCCCAGTGCCAGGGGCGGCTTTTGCTCCATGCTCAATCCTCCCAGTGCCTTGGCTGACAGTAACAGCCAGATCCAGGCATGCGGCGTGTCCCAAAAGTCAGTGGGATTCCTGCCTTTAGCTTCCTTTGCGGAGGCATCCTGCAAGTCCTGGAAAGCTCACTCAAGAGCTGATGGCTTACGCCGAGCTTCGGTTTCGGAGAGCAGGAGGCCGTGCAGTAGCATCCTCCGCCTGGGCACGGGTGAGCCTGAATAGCCACACGCATTCATCGCCCAGCTGCTCCTCCACTGCCACACCAATTTACCCAGGAGGGCTCAAGACGGGCAAAGGAAAGTGCTGGTATGGAAAAGCACCAGATGCAGAGGAGGGAGGACAGATTTGGCCACACGATAAATATTTTGAGGGCCCCACCTACGTGGCCAGTGAATCCCCTGCTACAGGGACGCCACCTCCCCATGTACCTGGACTCTGGTGGGCTGCAGACGGTGATCCATAGTCTCAGCAGTTACATTTTCGGGCAGTATGACGGGGTCGCTGGGGGGTATAATACAGGAGGGTGTGCACACAGCGCCTGTGGAAGGAGAGACAGCCTTGAGGGCTTCCAGCAGGAACCAGGCAGCGGCGTGTTACAGGCGGGCACCAGGTCCCAACCTGCAGGCTCCTCACTTTGGGCAGAGGTGGGTGTGAAGGAGACCCGTAGCCCCCTAGCACTTGACAATTCCTTCCCCAAATCCTGACTTATTACAAGAGCCTACTGGAGTTTTTTGATGGCTGATTTACCTCTCCTGGATGAGATAAGAATTGAACGTGCCCTAAGAGAAAGATCCAAGCCCTGATGGCAGGACGTAGGATCCAGCAGGAGAACACAACTGGCCTGGATGCTATGGGATGTTTGTTCACATGTCAAGAAGCACCTCTCATAGTTTTTCTACACCTTCCTATGACCCTGGAGGAAAAGAAAAAAAATGTAAAAAAGCCACCCTAGAAAACCATGTGGGTCCCAGCCCTATTCCCAGCTTCACATCAGGTCTGTCTGAAGCTCAGCTTCAGCCCTGCCTCAGCCAATTTTGCTCAGACCCCGGTTGTGCCCAAATGTCCTATCCAGCAGGATGCTAGATGGGATGTAACGACTGTGACTGAGCATTGCGGCTGAAAAGCGACTGAGTCTTGGAGAAAGAAATGGATGATGTGGTCCCTCGTCTGGTGAAAGTGCCCTGTTACACACAATTGTCACTCCAGCTTTTATCTAGGGCCTGCCTCATTAACCCTGCAAATGTCAGCAGTCATAACAAGGGCAGAGACCACGCGGGGAGTGAAGGGCTGGAGGGTGGGAAAAACACTGCAGAGGGCTGGGCTCGCCCCAGGGACGAGTCCTTGCTCCTTCTGAAGAAATGCTTACACGGTTTTAGCTTCAGTCTTGCCCATGAACACAACTATGCACAGGGTTAAAGCCACCCACAGGCTCTGTGTTCAGAAAGGGGACAGAAGAGAAAACATTTCCATGGATTTAGTGGGGATTGGCACACGAAGAGGAGTCACCGTGACCTTCCAGCTAGCTCTCCGGGAGGGCTGAATCAACACGGGGGTTGCGTTTATGCTTAGCTTCAGCCTGCTCTCACCTATGCCGTGTCCCTGCTCGCACTTGTACTCCACCAGGTTCAGCTCCGGGGGTGGCGGGCAGGTGCCCTGCAGGCTCTCACACAGCGTGAACTCCTCCGTCCACGAGCCCTCCTTGGTGCAGACAATGGGAACCTGGAAAGCAGAGGGGCAGTGGCTCTTTGGTGGCACCCAAGCGCCCAGCCCTGCTGTTTTGAGGCTCTGTGAAGCCCCAGGTGCGGCCGATCTCCCCCTGTCCCCGTCACTCACCCGCATGCCCGGCGGCTCGCAGTTCAGCACGCACTGGCTGTCCAGCTCGAAGCCCTGGGTGCAGTTGTACATGCCCTCAAAGACCGGCGGGGGTGGCTCACACACCACAGGGACGCAGTGCCCCTCTTCCCACTGCCCGCTTTCCAGGCACTGGATCTTCAG
This sequence comes from Aythya ferina, assembly GCF_964211825.1. Lineage (NCBI taxonomy): Eukaryota > Metazoa > Chordata > Aves > Anseriformes > Anatidae > Aythya > Aythya ferina. The sequence continues at coordinate 13,509,070 of NC_140304.1, forward strand.
GAACTTCCTGGGGAGACAGAGGTGGAAAGCTGGGCTGCAGCCTCCCAAAACACATCCCTTATCTCTTGGCCGTGCATCCCGCAGAGGCAGGAGCAGCCTGGATGCCCCTCCTTGGTTCTCAAACCCCCAGGCGTGGGGCTTTGCCATGCCACTCCCCAGCACAACCCATGCTCAGCCAGGACCTTCCCTTCCCCTCACACTGGTTTAGGAGTCCCAGGCACTTTTTCTCACCCTCCCACCATCTACTGCAGCACTTCTAACTGCTCTCTCCCTGCCCTGCAGCCCCTGCGGGTACGTGCGCCGCGTTGCCTTGTCCTGCCGCCAGTAGCTGCATATTTTGCTCGGAGGAGCGAGCCTCCCCCAGTAAATCCTGCTGGCCCGTGCCCAGCTCTTCCTGAGGCTCCTCTTTGTACGCTGGCCAGAGCTGTCAATCCCACTCTCGCCGAGGAGCTGCCGCACCGGAGCAGACCAACACCATCTTGTGCTGCTGAAACAGCCCCAGCGAGAACCACTTGCCAAAAAGATGATGAAAAAGAAAAGGAGCAAAAGGCCAGAAGCGGAGCCCACCCGCTTCTCCGTCTCCTCTCCTTGGCAGGAATACAGATGTCGCATCATCTGCACAGGGACATGAAACCCCCCCGGGAGGCTTTGGGCGAGCTGGGGACACATCGCCGCGACCCAGCAATGACACGTGGCTTTTGACAGTGCTGATGAGCTTCACCCTGAGCTGACTGCAGGTCCTTAATGAGACTTTTCCCCCTCTGTAACAGGCTCCCGTCACTTTCCACCAGATGCCTGCTCCGGCTGCTAGCCTCTGCCCGCTCCCCCTGGGGTGCCAGCAGGCAGGGCTCCAGGCGTTTGTAGCACACCACGGGTACACAGAGGGGATTTGGTGTCTCCTCTGCTGCCCGGTGCGGGGCTGGAGAACCCCCCAGGGGAGGCACTGAACTGCCCCTTGTTCACCACCTGGGTGCTCCCGCTGCACAGGGCAGGGTCACGCAGCCTGGTGCAGCGAGGGGACAGTGCTCATGCCTTGCCACCAGAGCGGGAGGCAGTGGGCTTGGTGATGTCCCTGTGAGCCCACGGGGAAGAGGGGGGTCAACCTGCCCTTCACACCTCCACGCAAGCACCCCTCGGAGTATGCTACGAGCACCCCAGGACCCTAGGCCGACCATGCGGTGGACAGAGGGATGTGCTCTCTAGCCCCAGAGCATGTCTGGTTGATCCCAAAGGGGGTGTGTACATTTCTGCAATCCCAAGCTTTCAGAGAGTCCCCTTGTCCCTTCAGAAATTAGATACCTGTGTTGTTTTTGTTTGTTTGTTTGTTTTGTTTTGTTTTCCTAGGGATTTCATACAAGAGATAGACGTTTCCTGCTCTGACAAACACAGGCTCCAACCAGTATCAAGGAGAAGGCACAGGAAGGGATGGGACATGGCAGAACCCCCAGAGCTCTGCCAAAAATCTCCCCACCAGACCACGCCAGGAACATGGGCTGCCACGGTGTGAGCATCCCAGCAGTGAGCAGTCCTGCAATGCCCTCCTGGGACCAGCAGCCTCAAATTGACAGAAGGAAACTGAAACCACATCAGATTTTGGAAGGGAGATGGGGAGAAACATCTCTAGATCCCATTGCGGACATCTGCAGCTTCAGCCCCCTGGTGATTTCATATTCCCAGTTGCTGCCCTTTCCCCTAGGATGATGCTCACTGCCTTTCAAAGACGTCCCCATCAGACCTGCTGCTCCGAACACTTTGCCTACCTTTGAAGGCCAGCGAAGGCACGTAACGTGAGGCACTGATGTGCATCGGAGGGTTGGCTCCTCACGCAGCCGTTTCCCCTCCTTGCATTGCCTGGCAGGCAAGGGGTAAATCCGAGCAGAGGAGGCTTTTCGTGCATGGCTGCACCACAGCCATGCGGGAGGTCAAAGTGATGGCTTCGGGGCAAGAGCAGCAAACCGGCAGTGCAAAGCCTCTGGCACCGAGCAAAAAACCTTCACAAAGCAGGAGTACACCCGGCCACCTGATATATAACTGATGCAGCCACTGCACGTCACTGTTGCTCTTCTGAATCACGTCTCCCACATCGCAGTGGAGGCCCTTCAGCGAGGACTTGGGGAAGGGCTGGGGAGAAGGCACCCCACGGCACCTCGCGTGGCTACGTGCTGTGGTTTGCAGCCCCATTGCCTTCTCTGGGGCTCCTGATCTTGATGCGGTGCTGGAGGCCCCAGCTTCTCCCTGCATCCCCTCCAGACCTGGGCCAAGAGCCTGCCTTGCTCTGGAGGCTCTCCCCACCACGAGCCTCTGTACCACAAACTTCAAAACTGGGTGGCCTGGGCTGACCCCAGGGCAGAAGGTGGCGTGGGGACCACTGCTGGGCGTGTGAAGTGGGCAGTTTGTATTCAGGCACGGAGAAGGGAAGGGAGAGGCTTTAAAAAATAAATAAAATTGAAAAAAAAAAAAAAAAGGAACTTGTAGCAGCTTGAAGTTTCCAGACCCCCTGACTTCTTCTGATCTGGGTTAGCGGCATTTCTTGAGGATTAACAAGGAAGCCAGGAAAATCGGAGTCAACGCTTCCCCCTCCAACTGGGCAATCCAATGTCTGATGGGGAAAGGAGGCAGGGGAGACGCCTGAGGCCAGCGAGGGCTGTGCCTGACGTGAAGGCATGAGCTTCGTCGAGCTCCAGGAGCTGAGAGCACAGGGGCCTGGCCAGGATCCAGCCCTGGGCTGGGGTCCACCATGCAGGAACGGTGATAAATGAGCCCAAAGCCCACCTCATCTCCCAGGGCAGGAGACCGATGGCTTCAAAAAGGAGAGGGGAGGAAGGAGGGAGATTTGCCGGTAAATTAAAAGAAAGCTATGCCGTCCTGTAGGACCTCTGCTGCTTTCCACCCCTCGCTCCAAACAGCCTGGGCAACCCGGGCTGTAAATCTTCATCAGAGGCCCGAGAGGTGGAAATGACATGGGAGCCCAGTTGACAGCCTGTGTTTTCTTTACCTGGCTTTCTGGCTCTCTCCACTGCTGTGTGTTTGCCTTTTATCTGGAAGGGGCCAGATGTGGGCAGGGGAAGCAGGAGCCCCACGCCTTTGTACCCACCACAGATGTGCAATGGCCCCGTGCCCTGCCAAGCTGCGATGCTGCGGGGTTGGGCTGTCCTGCTCTGCCTGCTGAGGTCTTTCTGATGCACTGCCAGCCCTCAGGCTCCTAACTTCTTCCAGGCCGTGCTCTCCTTCACCTCCTCTTCCTCTCCACCAGCCCGCCATGGACTTTGAACAGGGCAGGGGGTTGGAGGGGCTGACATCCCCGTGGGAGCTGTCTCATGGCTCCTGTGATCTCCGGTGATGGGCCGTTCGTTCCTTGCTCACTGACACATCTCCTGGTCATGCTGGCCAGCTTCTCGCCTCTGCCCGTTCAGGAGTAGTCCCAGGAAGGGGTAACAGTGAGGGAGGGAGCAAGCAGGAGCAGGAGACGAACCACCAGGTGTGTCCCACCAGAGCATCTTCTCTGAGCCTACGTATTTCTTTATCCTCTTTCTCTTCCACCTATGCTATGGGAAATGAACTTCAAAAGATTGCGGAAGCCTCCTAAGCATCCTTGTGTGAGCGCCTGCCCCTGCAGTAACATTCAACTAACAAAACAGAAGTGAGGAAACCACACGAGCGTCTGTGTCCAAGAGCATCTCGAGTGGGACAGAGACAGCTGGATCCCAGCCAGGCTCAGGAAGGTGGGCACCATCACCCTACAATCTTAGGGGCAAGGCTCAGGGCTTGGAGCCCCAGTCCAGGTGCAGCAGCCGTGGTGTTCTGCATGGCGTGTGGGAGGGAAAGGCACTGCAGAAGGCTGGTCAGACACTGCAGTCATGCTTTCTTGTGCCCACCAACACCTGTACAGCACCAAATCTTTTACAGGGCTGGTTCTTGCTGGATTGGTGGATGACGCAGAGATAACAGACCATGAACTCAGCTTGCTGAACCCAGAAAGAGCCCAGAGAGATCTCAGGACACCCCAAAACCTGATGCCTGAGTCTTCAGCTGAAACTCTACTCCCTCACCAGCACATCAGGAGCCTGCACCCCACCAGTGCCAACCCCTTCCAGAGCTCCCCGTCGCCTTCTCTAACAACTCCATTCTCCAAAAACGTCCCTGAACAGAGAGCAACCCCTCTGGCAGCTCTGATGGTCTGCCTGCCAGGCCTGAAACACCAGAAGGATTTCCAGCAACCTAGTAATCGACTGGCCCATGTACTGACTAGTAGCTGCTGCTCGCTGCACGTGCCAAGGGGCTTGCACTGAAGCTGAGTGCATGCACAGAGCTCCAGATGAAGCAGTGCGCAGACACTTCCAGGGAAAGGTTTTTGCTTTGGATCAGGCCACTCATAGAGCAGTTAACATACATGAGAAAGCAACAGATTTTCTGCTTGTTAACTTTTTAATTTTTTTATTTTTTTTGCTTGCTGTAATAGGATTGTGCCCTACTGTCAAAGATATTGGGTGGATTAGTAATAACGATACGAGCAAATGGGAAAGCGCTATCTCAACATCCTTTGCCATGAAAATGTAAACAATTTCATGTGATTTTCCTTGACTTGACTTACAGGCTGTTCGGGCCTGTAGGGATGTCCCACGCATCAGAGGAGCGCTGGGGTCTCCCAGAGGGCATCCTTTTCCCCAGTGCTTGTGGCAGCATGGGTGAGACAGCCTAACTGTGCAAGCTGTGTTGATCTGATTGCACATCCAGTGCCTGAATGCCACAGGCATCCGAGCTGCTCCACGGTTTGCAAAGCAGTCCATGTGACCATAGCCATAATCGTAATTTGCTCAGCTCCCCCTGGCCCAAGAAATCCTCCTAACACTGTGAAAAGCTGTTTACAGAAACCACTTCCTTCATTACTAGGCAAGAAATTTGGCAACTGCTTCCCAGAGCACAACAACCCTACCCCAGAGCTAAGTAGAGCTGAGGTCTGCATCCAATTAAAACTGGAAGGGGGCATTAAACAATTAGCACGTAATTACTTGATTTGGGCTAGCACCAGGACTCTGGGGAGGACCCCGCCTGTGCCAGGGAATCTGTAGTGACCAGACCCAATGGGGACTTCAGCTGGAGGTATCGCAGACAAAACGCTGCTCTACCCACCAGCATCATGTTATTGGCCCAGCACAGTGCTAGTGAATCACCAGGAATTTTTCCCTGAAGCACTGGGAAAATCTTCTCCAACTGAACTACAAATGTTTGAGATTAAATTTAGCCAAGACATGCAGGGGGTAAAATGTTAACCCTGACAGAAGGCTGTCAATTGTTACAACTAAAACAGGTCACGGTGCTGGGATTGTTGCTTTGAGGAAAGGCGGCAGCTCCAGGAGTCTTCTAGCATCTTGGTACATCATTAGCTAATTACCTGAGAGCCTGCACACACTTCTGTATGTGCTTCATTTTCAGCAAGTGACAAGTGCATTGAGGTGTGTGGGACAACTCATGTGCTTTAGGTTAAGGCACTTAACTTGCACTTAACGTGCTCAATGGCAGCTTACATCTCATTCCCACCTGCTGTGACCTAAATTAGGAGAATACCTCTCACATCTGAGGAAATAAGCACAACCAGAGTCAGCTGCTCTGCCTCGTGTCTATCCCAGCAGCCAAAGCAGGGCTCCAATAAATGCAGCGTACCATGGCCCATCCTCCTTCAAGCTGGAAAGAGGGGAGGCAGGGAGGAGTGGTGGCAGACCCACCACAGACTTACTTTTTTGGTTTGCCTGCTGTGTTCTCGGCCACGTGGTATCCAGGTTTGCACTTGTAGCGGCAGACAGAGCCCACGTCGTGGTTACCCTGCAGGCACCGCGGGACCAGGAGCTTGGCGTTGGGCACCGCGGGAGGCGCGTCACACTCCAGCTTGCAGTAGGCTTCGGGGAGCGACCAGAGACCGTCCTCCAGGCAGGTCAGCCACTGGTTCATTCCTGGCACCAAGAGAGAAGCAGCGTGTTTGGGTTCAAAAGTCCTCTTGTTAGAGTGGGCATGGGCACAAAGGGAAGCAACAAATTGGAAGACCATGGGCTAGTTGGACAGCTAGGGGCTGGAGATGCGATTTTGGTTCTGCACATCTTCCCCCAACTCTCCCTTTAATTCCCCTCTCTGGTGATACCTCAGGAGAGTTGTCAGTGGGCTGGGGGCTTTGTATATGACTACCTCTCTCTCGTATTTATTTCAGCTCAACTTCAGTCTCCCTGGGTGCTTTCTGCAGGTTGTCCAACACCTGCCCTTACAAGCCGTCTTGCCACGTGTACAGCACAAGATGGGAAGTGCCAGCAGGACAGACACAGGAGCCCTACCTCGTGTAACTGGGAATTCTGACCTCAGAGTTGACAGGGAACTGAGCATCACTTTCTTTTTATAGGATCACCGCTCTGCCTACAGCTGCTCTTGGACAAGGGCAAGACCGTGGCTCCACTCAGCGCTTGCGTTCCCGACGGGCCGGTGCTCCCGGCGGCAAGGCGAATGGGTTGTCCCCACCTCCAAGTGCTGTGGCAGGAGCCATGCGATCCCTTCCCTTCCTGTTCTAAGCATTTATTAGCACTGAGAGGCTGCCCATAAGGACGCCAGCCTTTGGGGAGTACAAGCAGCAGACACGTTCCTGCCTCAACAGCTCGGCAGCTGGACCTCTGCGAGTCTACCCGCGCGCCTCGACAGCCTTGGCTGAGCACCACCAGGACTTGTGTCAGCTGCTGGAAGCCACCCAGGGCACTCCACGGATGGGATGCCTCCCGCCAAGGGAGCCCGTGGCAAACCTCCCGTTGACTTCAACGGGAACAAGAGGAGGCTGTGAGGGAAATATCGGCTTCAAGCCCTGCCCTCAGTTGACCCACCGAAGGCAATGGCATGGGTTTGTGCAGAATTTGGTCTGTCGAGTTGTCGTTCGTGCGCTACCCTTTGATCAGCTCACGCTGGGATCTGCCGGCGTCCCTCCTGTCATGAAATGAGACCTTAATTCCCTGCAGTTTTTGCTCCGTAGATTTAACTAAAAAAACAGTAAATGATTCTCATACGTTTCAGCTATAAATGTCGCCATAAAATAGGGCACCCATTAAAATGATTTGTTGTATGCGATTGTTCGGAGCAAAGGCGCTGGTGGAAACTCACATAAAGTCCCAATGCTTGAAGCTGTCAAGGCAATTACCCACGAAATCCCATCCAGCTCAGCCTTGTATAGACAGGAACAGTAGCTCTCTTTCTCCGACTTGGCTTAAAAACATTCCTGTGGGTATTGATGGAGTCGGCAGAATGAAAGCCAGGCCATGGCGTGTCTGGAGGACTGCTGTGTGTCTGGGTGGTGCACATCTCCGAGACTGCTCTGCAGCTGTGGGCATCAGTCTCTATGGCTTTATAGTGCCCCAGGCTTCCTGAACCATATGCTTTCCCACAGCCACCAGCCCATTTTTGGCTCTCTGAAGTCCTCCCTGTTTGTCTGCACTGGATCCCTACACTCTTCTGGCCTCCCTCATCCCCATAATGCCGGAGCCTGCCAGACCTCACCAGGTCTCAGAAGAAGACATCCCAACACCCTGAAGGGAGTGGATATGGGTCGCCAGCCAGGGGGTGAGCGTCAGAGGGAGCATCCCCACACCACGGTGTCCCTGCTCAAGAGGGATGGATGCTCACCATGTAGGGAGGTCTCCCAAGAGCTCACCTGGCTGGCAGAGGCGAGGACACCCAGGACATTCAAAGTAGCAATGGTCACTTCGAAATACCTAGGGACACGCACGGAGAGGTGGCACCAAAAAGGGAGGGTTAAATCCCCTGGCACTCCAGACCGTACCTTGAAGCTTGGCTGGGTGGACGCAGGAGAAGGAGCATCGCTTCAGGTAGGTGGTCCCTTTGGGGCAGGAGAACTTGGCGTAGTAGACATGCGACTGGTCAGGGACACCGCAGTCAACAGGGTCACAAGTCACAGATCGGTCCCACCGCCCTGAGCTGCACGTCAGAACCACGTCCTGCTGCGGAGAAAGTGAGGCTCCATCAGACCCCCAAAACCCAGCTCTAACAGCATGTTCTAGTACTGCAGCCAAACGGGCTGGCTCAGGTTTCAGGGACTTTGTGTGGCACAGTGTGGCATTCCTTGTGGTTCAAGGCATGATGCTGAGGGTGTGAAAGCAGTGATTGGTCCCTGGGGTGACACGCAAGTCACCTCTAGAGGCCTTCTGTAACTGCTTGCCTCCAAGTGTGACATTGTCTAAGCGGTGCTAGAGCACATTAAGGGCCAAAAGATATCCCTTCAAAATACCCCAAAATTTCCTGAACTACAAGTTATTCCCAGCTCTGTGCAATGCTTTGTTCTCCCCTACAAGACCAACTCTTAACACAGCTGTTGATGTACACCTCTCCTGTTGACTGTTTTTCCCCAAATGTCCTGGTCCTGTCATGCCCATGGCGCCCACTGAAATCTGAGGTTTGTCTACCAGTATTTATAAGTTGTAATTATGAGTCTGGGGGCTTGCATGAGAACCAGAGTCCCAACTACCAGGGGTACCATGGGTGCCAGGCCTAAATGTGGTCAGTATGTGCCCTGGACCTTGCCAAAACACGATGGCGGGCCACAGTTGCTATCCCCAGCCCACTAACCCGAATCCAGCACTCCTCAGAGAGGGTCTGCAGGGGAAAAAACAAAACAAAACAACAACAAAAAAAAAACAGTTTTATTTCAACTCCTCCTGTTGCCCCTTCGTTGACTGAGCACAACCACGCTGCCTGTGGTCTGTCTTCCCAGCCAGCACATCCAGATGGAACCTGGACGTGGTGGCCCTGAGGGACATCACTAACTTTTAGCCTGGTGCTCTCTGGTGCATGGCAGGATCGTGGTGAAACTGAGCCAGGTGGAGAGGACACCCAGTGGAGAGTTGTGCATTTTTCCTTAAAATGGCAGGAGATGTATACAGGTACGCAGGGTCATACAGGCAAACTGTCGGAGACTAGGGAAATGTGGCGAGCTGCAGGCATGCGAACGAAGCTGCTGGCTACACCATGCTCTCCTCTATCCTCCCCACAGACCAGGAAAGGAATTTCTAGCACCTCTCACAGGACACGTACCTGCCAGGGGCGAGCACCTGCAGCTCTCTGGAGGGCAGAGAGGTCCACCCTGCTTCCACAGCCTGGCTCTGCTCTTCCCTTCAGGCCTGCGTGGTGGCCAGCACAGCCCTGAGGCTGCTGGATGAGCTCTTTCTTGCTGACCTCTGCACTGCCCCAGGGGCTGGGCAGCAGTATAGTAGCACAGAGCAAAGGAAGAAAAGCTCCTGGAGGCTGCTCTCCTCTGCAGCCCTCTAAATATAGTCGCTCTGCAAGGATGTCATTTTTTTTTCCCCGAGCCTCTAACTTCAACTTTAAAAGAGAAAACGCCCCTGGGATGCTTAGCCCTCCCAGCAGTGCCCATCCAGAGAAGAGAAATGCCTTCTTCTCCCTCTGGGAGTGCACCACCCCAGCCTGGGATGTCCCCTGCAGTGGCATTTAGCCTGGCAGAGCTGTGGCTGCACGGGGCTTGGGAGCCTGGGGGAATGGCAGCAGAGGAAGGAGAGGGTCCGGAGCAGCTCCACCAGCACTGAGGTCCAGTGCCAGGGCCGTCATCAGCCTGAAGTTCATTGAAAAAGCCTGGGTTTGGAAGGACAACGTGTCCTGGGGCCACACCAACCACCCTGGGCTGCTTAAGCCCATTCTCAACCGGCCCAGCAGTCACTCACCTGCGTGGAGCCCAGGCTCTTCCCATTGCTGGAGCGGAGCACGAAGCCCTTTTCGCAGGTGATGGAGCACTCCATGTGCCTCGGGCCGTCAGAGGTGCAGTTCATGCTGGCGGTGTGAGCAATAGGGGGTTTCGTACAGCTTCCCAGCCCTGCACAGGCACCGTGGGCACAGCTACGGAGAAGAAGAGGGATGGGGTCAGCCAGCAGGCCCCTGGCGTTGTGCAGCAGGGGGCGGCTCTACAGGTGGCACCTGCATGGGATGCCCAGCAGGCCACGGATGGGTACAGAGATGCATGCCTATTCCTCAGCCCCTGCTTATTCTAGGCTTGGCTTTCCAGAGGCAACAAAGCCCAGACAGCAATATTGGGTGTTCCTCCTTCCCAGTAAGTTTTGAACCCACACCTCAATTTCAGTCAGCTTTAGCGTGAAGTAAGAGTTCCCTGTGCTGCTATTTAATGACAAGATTAGCAGCAACAAGTGGACAGGAAGAAAAGATGAAGAAGCCTTTTAAAGCCTCTACTCCTAGAAGGGCAACAGGCACATCAAGCACTGCATTGGACATCAGAGAACCCATGGGGGATGCTCCAACTGCAAAAAAAAAAAATGGTTTAGCTGAAGAAGGAGCCCCTGCAGATCCATGCCATCCATGAGATGTTCTTCAAGGTACGTGCAGACCCCTCCCCCAGGCCTGTCAGCAGAGTCCAGAGCCTCATGTCCACTTGGCTGTGCTAAGCTGCGGTGATGCCAGGCTCTTCGGGAACAAGAACATCTCCACGTGCATCTGTCCAGCCCTATAGGCTCAGCTGGGGTATACCTAGGACATTTGGTGGGTAGGACTCTTGTTTTTTGCTTGTTTCTCTGTTTTTATCCTTTTGCAAGTGGTGCTAAGGTTGACAGCAGCCCTCCTGGAGTGGGGCAGAGGTGCTGCAGCTCCAGGCAATATAGGGGGAGCAGAAGATGCCCCTTGATGCTCCCCTGCTCCCTGGCCAAGCCCCACTTTGCACAGGGCTGCCCCAATTTTGTGCACTACGTTTGGCCCACAGGAAGCATATGTCGTGCTGCCTTTGCCTCCTGCATTTGCTCAAGCCCTCCAGCTGAGGACACATGGCTAGAAATTCCTCAAACGACAAAAAACCCGGTACTGACATGGATATTAAGGGAACGCAATGTGCCGCTGAGTCTGGACAAGTCTGCCGAGCCAAAGGCACGGTGGAAACCTGGGGGCCACAGCCCTGCAAGAGCTGGTGGGCACAGGCAGAGGGGAGGAATGGCACGGGAGGGGACCACAAAGGAGAACAAGAAAAAAGAGGCTGTTTTTTCAATGCAGACCTGTTTATGAAGTGAGAAATGGTTTCAGGGCAGCTGCTGCAAATTCTTTCACTAGCTTATATTTCCATTTGCTTCCTTTTTAAAGAATTTGTTTTATGAGCAGAGCGTTTGTCAGGTCATTAGCTTCTGAGGGCATCTGGTACCAATTGTGGCCCTATCCCCTCCTGCAGCTACCTTCTCCGGGCGGCTGCTTTGCTCCCCGTCCGCGCCCCCCGTGCACGCACACACGGTCCCTGCCCCTGCTGCACCTCCCCGGGATGCAGCCGCTGTCCTGACCCACATTCATCTGCTCGTGAGGCCACGCTCATTGTGGTGGCACCTCCAAGTGCATCCAGCTGGGCCAAGGGCAGCTCCACGGGTGCTGGTGGAGCAGTGACACAGCCCTGGTCCTCCGGACGTCTGCTGCACTAACACAGCACGCATCGTTTGCAGCTCTGCTTTCCACCAGTTTGGACACACAACTGGCAGTGCTGGTAGAAAGCAGACCAAGAAACACGCACGTTACTGACTATGTTACAAACGCACCATGATTTGTAGAGGTAGGTATATGGGGAGATTTATAGCTGTGTATCATAATGTGAGGTTGAAACATTCCTTTTTATATACACCACACGTGCATTACCTTGCACGTTCTATATGTGCAGATATCTTTTATCTTTCTCTCTTAGCCCCAGAAGGTGACTAACCTGCCGCTGTTCTCTCTGTGTGACGACCAATGCCCACATCCCACAAAAAAAAAAAAAAAAAAAAAAAAAAAAAAAAAAAAAACAGAAAAAAAAAAAAACACTGCATTTTAGTTTGGACACCATCTGAGGCATGTTCTCAAGTCCTGAGTAGCTCTGAGCTCTCAGCCTGTACTTTGAAGTCTAATGCTGCTATTCCAGACCTAAAGAGGGGCTCTCATCACTGAAAGCTGGCTGCTATTCTCAAATACATCAGTAAGCTCAATTAAAAACAAAGCAAAAAGTCATTCTATCTACATGCTTTGCCTTGATCACTTCCTTTATCATTGCCAACACCACTGTGAGTGCCTTTGCATTATTCTGCGTCAGGACATCTTTGAGCCTGATGCCATACAAGTGCAGGACAAGAAAAGCCATGTGGCCTGGCTCCATCGTGCCTTACTATGGCTCGGGTAACGCAATGGAATAAATCATTGCTCCCAGCCGCTGGAACACCCCAACGAAGGCTGGACAAGGAAACGGTGTAGTTAGCCCAGTTCTGATCTCAGCATGAAGGAGCTCTTTCTCCTTTTGATGATAAATGAAATTCCTGTATCACAGCTGCAAACTCCTGACATTTGGCCATTTCTGGTTCAGACCATTTAAGACGTATGGCGAGCCAATATATTTTTTTTTTCTGTGTGAAACATCTAAAAAAAATTTCCATTTTTATCCCAGCACCCTTTGAAGCTCAAACTAATGATTTGTCAACAACATTTTTACAAAATGCAAAGCTTTTTCTCCTAACTTATTCCACATCAGCACCAGCCTGCATGACTTTCTGGGCTCATCGAGTTCCATAACTCATACATGAAAGAGAATTTCAGACCTGGAAATTTGTGAAATTCTGCCTAGGGATGGCCTTAAGTACTCTGGAATGATAAGAGCTTTCTTATGAAATGGGACCAATTCTATACACTTAGGGTAAAGATTTTCCTTTGGGATTCTTCATCATTCTTTAATAAATATGTGAGGCAACCACCACCAGGGGAACATGTTGAACCAGTGGTGACAATGCTGGTAAGAAGGGATCATTTTGTTGTAATGAAACCCAAATTCTGAAAAGCTAAAGTTTTGCATTTTACAGCAATTATTTCACGGAACCCAGAAAATATTGATGGATTTACCCAAGTCAAGCAAAGCCAAGCCAAATACAGTGCAGCTGCCTAAAGTACAATAAATCATCCATAAATTGCTGTAGTATCTACCCTAGCTTTCAACCCAAACATTGCTCCTAAAACAGCCCTTAACATCAAGCTCCAACTTTAGCAGGGGAAAATTATTATTATATGAAGTTCATCTCATAGTGCAAATCTGGGGGAGAAGGGGCTGTAGGAGGTGTTGATGGAAAGGTAAAGGCTTCAGCCAAATCTCCCCAGGTTGAAAGTAGTCACTGCATACACTCTGGTGGAGTCTGGATTGCGGCACTGAACATCAGTGAGATAAAAGATGTTTACCCCAATGCGGTCTAGCGAAAGAGGATAGCCGGGAAATGAGAAAAGGTGTTTTGGAAATACTTGGAAATTTCTTCTCCCTTCAGGCATGTTTCTCATGAAGGGGAAAGGTCTCACACTATTACAGTAAACCTGATGGCAACCGTCCTTGTGGGAGCAGGCTGCATGTACAGACCCAACGGTGGTGATACTTCTTGATTAAGATCTTCACTGAGGCTGCCACCTCAAGAAAAGATGTTTGCTTCTGTATGCGACTCCCAAAGAAACTTGCCAAAAAAATAACATCCCTATGAGTCATCTGCTGTCATCCACCTCACAGATAGAGAGGAGGTACCAGTGAGATGTCGAATGCACCAAACTAGGTTTACAGAAGCTCAGAAAGCAGGGCTGGACAGGACGCTGGGTTTGGGCTGTTGTGCTTCCCAGCCTGAGGCAGGATGGGCTGTACCTTCATCCTGCTGTGAGGAGCTGGCCTGGCTCCTTCCTGAACACAGCACGCGGGCAGGATGTGTCTGCCAGGCCGCATGCCTTGCTGTGACCATCCTCGATCATCCTCGTGGCCTCCTCTGGACCCGATCTAACAACCCCACATCCTTCTGGTGCTGGGGGCCCCAGACCTGGAGGCAGCACTCCAGGTGGGGCCTCACAAGGGCGAAGTAGAGGGGGACAATCCCTTGCTGGGGAGGATGGAGCAAAAGGCAGTGACTGGAGCTGGAGATGGACAGCTTTCATCCTGAAATCATGAAAGAGGCCACTTCTCAGCACAGAGGGTTACTGGATGCAAGAATAGCTCAGCAGGGGAGATGCTGAACTCATCACCTCCTGCAGTCTGTAATAGAAGATAGGAAAGCTTTCCGAAGGATGTGTTTAATCCAGCTTCTGGGCAAAATGTCGTTGCCTGTGTGCAATACTGGGGAAGGCAGGACAGAACGGGTCAGGCTGGCTGCAGCGGTACACTGAGGGCCTCCAGGAGCAAACCCGGGTCTCCCAGAGCTCCTTCCCTTCTTCATGGGACACAGGGAGGACAGAGGGCTTTGCGTGATTCACGTAATGTCCCTACTGGTAAGAGAGTGAGGGAATCAAGACCAAGGTTCAAGGGTCTCACCAGGAGGTGTGCCTGAGCCAGGAAGGGAACGTCCCTTGCATCACACACAGCATGTCCATGGCAGCTCACCTTTCTGCTGCGTATCAGGGGCTGGCCACATTTAAGGAATATTTTTGGGACCAGGTGGCCCTTCCTCTAAGGTGACACCAAGCAGACTGTTCCTGAACTGTTCAGCTGCTGTGTTCAACTCTCAGGATCAAACTGGTGAAAATAAATTGTGCTGAGAAATGTGTTTTCCCTAGGTGAGACTGGCTAACCCCAGAGAAAGGCAGAAGAGGCCTTGAGCATCCTAAAAAAGCCCATATAAGAAACATTAAAACCAAGAAGGTAGCTGGGCTGCGGAGAGAAAAGGGTATGGAGCAGCCCCTGGAGATGGTCCTAGCACCTCCGAGGGTTTGCATTGTCACCTCTGCTGCCAGAGGAGAGGCACCTTGAGAGGTTTGAGGGCAGAGCCAAAGGCTGAGGTAAGCCCATGCCCTGGGAAAGGTGGTGGTCAGGACCACTTGGTTCTTGAGAAGTTTTGTCCTGCAGGCAAGGAGAGAGGATGTGCACAGAGCCGCACAGACGCAGCTATCTTTTAACACTAACAGATACAACTCTCCTCCTCCCTCTAACTTTCCCTTCCTGACAGTCCCCTTCCATGAAGGAGGAAGCCCGGCCAGGCTCCCCTTGAGTGCACAAAATGAAGTTCTGAGGGTGCAGAGGAGGGCAGGCACGCAGGAAATAGAAGCACAATGCAGCCTGCATTTTGTAGCACCTTGCCTGTTAACTTGCCAAGGCATTTCCCAGCATATGCTAACATAAAATAAAACATGCTAAAAATAAAACTGAGCTAAAAATAAAAATAACAGAGGAAATGAACAATGTTCCCCTGGTTCACTATATAGTCTGTACCAAGGAAAACAGGAGGGATTGTGGCTCAGTGTTAAAATACAAAGAAAAGCATGAAAGGTAGAGAGCCCGAGCCTGGTGGGACGGCAGTCCTGTCGAGGGGCAGCGCTCCCTGCTCTAGGTGCTGCTTGGTCTGGAAGGGACAGACCCACAGGAGAGTGCCCTGCATCCAGTTTCATACCAGGCACGTATATCTCTGCAGATGGGAATTTTCAGGAAACTTATTAAAAGTCTGGTTTCTGCTCGACCTCATGTGGTTGCGATTCGGTGCAGAATGCGAAAAAGAGCCCAGTGGAGAGGGGGTGGTGGTGCTGGTAGCGAGGGGCAAGGTCCATGCCACTTTGGTCTGCCAGTGCTCTTCCCACCTGTGATGCCTGAGGTGGGTTTGAAGGGAGAAGGCAACTCTTTCTTCAAAACAAGGACGTGTTTTTCTAGCGACAATCGCCTTCTGCATCCTGACCTGGAGATGGCTGCATTTCACCAGCAGAAACGTGATCTCTTTGTTTTCCTAAGCCTCCAAAGCACTTTGAGATCCTTCAAGATGAAAGATGTTGCAGAAATACCAAGCAGTCATATTTATTATTTTGGCAACGAGCATTTCTAGGCTGAAGTCAGGAAACCTCGTTTCTTTCTTGCTTTTGTTACTGTCCCTTTCTTGGGTTATTTTAGGAAAGCACTTACATGCACGTACTGTGTATGCGAGGCTGGGTGCATGCGAATGGTCAATTCAACTTTTTATTGGAATAACACAGATCTTCTATGATCTTTTACAGTTGAATATCTCTAAACCTATAAAGATTTTACATTCCTTTTTTTTTTTTTTTAATAGGGATACTTTTCCCCAGATTCCACCTGCCCTTATGTGAAACCAATTATTAGCCCTGAAAAATAAAAGTACTACTCAACATTTGTTTTGGATATGAAATAGATTTTATAAACACAATAAAAGGGAAAAAAATACTTGGACCTTTCCTGACTTAGCAAAGGCAGATCCTTTATTATTAGCAAGACTACTGGAGATTGTAAATCAAAGCCTTACCCCCTCTAAATATTCAAGCTTCTTGTCCAGAAAAGCAACACTATAAATAGCATTTCCTACTCCTCAGACTCTGGGGATCCGATTTGCTTAGCGTGTTTGCTAAAGACACTTGCATAACCTGCAGTTTAACATCCTGCCCCCTCGCAGCTGAGCAGGGAAGGTCACTGCAGGGAGGCCAGCAGACTGGGCTTGGGGTGCTTGAAGCTGCTTCATGATAAGGAAGGGCTGAAGCTAATCACTTTGCCATTCTTCCTGCCTGGGTGATGAGCAGAAGATTTTTAAGACACTGTAACAAGGCTGATTTCAGCCCTGTGTCCACCCTGTTAATGGCTGAAACCTCACGATGCCTCTGGCCAGAGGAAACTGCTCCGGAAATCTCTTCTCCAAAGGCCAGCCCCATGCCTGACTTTGCTGCCTTTCTCTTTCCCGACACTGGAAGTGGTGTTTTTCCTGAAGGTGGGATTGGATCCCTACTGATGTGGATCCACTGGTGTCTAACAGAAAATGAGCTGACAGGGTCTCCCCTTGAAGCTTCTTCTCTCTCACCGGCTGTATGTTTTTATGAAAAGTTTACTTTCCTCTGTCCCTTTATGTACTTCTGCCCATGCATAAGCGATGCTGAGCTATGTCTGGTCAGTCTGTTCATCCTTCCAGCCACTTCTGAGGGGGAGGGGGAAGCTCTCAAGCAATGAGAGCACAAAATTATTTTAAAGGATGAGAAAATGTAATTGAAAAACCACATCAGTTGGCTAGGGGCTTGGAAGCATGTGTGTACATAGCTGTAACAGCTACCAGGAGGAAACGGACTGCATTTCAGGTGGACACTGATCCTTTAATGTAAGGCTGAGAATAATATTTATATGCTGACTCACTAAGATTTATGTTTCTGTATAAATCACACATGCACTTAAAAAAAAAAAAAAAAAAAGTAAAAAGCAACTGCTGGATATTCACAGCTTCCAGAACTCTACATAAATCAATCGCACCGTGATCCCACAAGCTTTTAGACAAACACACACACGCTCATTCATTATCAGGGATGTTCATCCATCCAGGGCCATCAGCAGCAGAAAAATAACAACAGGAGTAGCGATGCGATGACCCTAGCCAGAGCCCTTTGCTCTTAGTGCCTCCACAATAGCTCATACCCAAACTCAGCATTCCCAGTTACATGATTTTAGCAACCAGGGGTTGCCAGCCCCACTACTGCTCCAGGTCAAAGCTGGGTATCATCCTCTTGTCCCTCCTCATGTCTGCATGCTCTTGCTGCCTTGTCGACTTAACCTATCTTGGGTGATGGTCCTTACCTGTGCCTTTGCTAGCTCAAGCTGCCTGGAAAGCAGCACCCCATCCTGTAAACACCTCCTCTCCTTCACAGCTTTACAAAGACACTTGGGCACTGCTGCATGCCTGGCATCAAAGCACTGTGGCAGCTATCGTCTTTATCAGCAAGGCAGCCCAAGCCAGCAAAGGGAGGCTGCCAGCCGTGGCACGGGGAGCTTCGTCCATGTTCCCCATATTGCAGGGAAGGAAGGGACTGGGTGGGATGATGTCAGCAAAGCACACACAGAAGAAACCCTCAGCAATAGCTGCTCAGCAGAGAGAGCTTGGCTTTCCCATCAGGAAACACTGCCTTCATGCACTTCTGTGCATATGCACAGGCCATGCACAAAGTCTGCTTTCCTGCCCCCTCACCCATGCAGCGAGATAAACAAATCAAGTCTAATTACACCTGCCTTTCCAGTAACAATTCAAAACCCACCTGAGAACAGTCACAAAGCAACTCTTTGAGGATGAAGAGTGGTCACGGAGCAGCTGGGGTTGGAAGGGGCCACCTGGTCCACTCCCTTCCCCCCAGTTCAAGCTCAGGCACTCCCTGCATGGAGCCAAACCCAGCAAAACCCAAGCCCAGAGCCCCTGGAAAGGCGCCCGAGGCGGCAATACCTGTATCGCTGATGGCCGTGTCCCTCCTCGTGCGGCAGCAGGCAGGTGGTGGGGTCAGCAGAGCCCGGCAGAGCTGGCGTCCGCAAGGCCACGGCTGCGATGCCCACGAGCGGGGAGGAGAAGTTGAGCAGCACCGACCCGGCCCGGTAGGACGGGTCCTTCTGGCCGCGGGTTGCATCGATGACGAGCGGGTTGTGCTGACACGACAGCTCGTGCGTCCCTGCGAGGTGAAGAGGAGAAAAGAAGGCACAGGCTCAGCGCTGGTAGCACCGTGTCTCATTCTGGTGCTCCACCACCACCCCTGCTTGCCCACGTGTCTTGGCAGACAAGCCCAGAGCACAGTTTGGGCAGCAGAGGCGCTGTGCCCGGTGCT
This sequence comes from Aythya ferina, assembly GCF_964211825.1. Taxonomy (NCBI): domain Eukaryota; kingdom Metazoa; phylum Chordata; class Aves; order Anseriformes; family Anatidae; genus Aythya; species Aythya ferina. Next base: position 13,527,643 of record NC_140304.1, read on the forward strand.
CACCCAAGGAGCGGTTCAGCCCTTCCACATTGCTCAGCTGGACGGTCACCCTCGGCTTGTGCTGGTCGCTCGGGGCCGTGCCGTCAGAGGCCAGGAAGACCAGGATGGAGGTGGGCACTGCGGGTCGCTCGAAGCACACCTGGGGGAGAGTCGGAGCACACACACCTGGTGCAACCCTCCTGATGGCACCAGAGGGAGGCAAGGAGGGAGCAGGTGGGGAGAGGAGGGTTGGGGTTCACACACTGCGTGGGGTCAGTGAATGGGCAGGGGGAAGGAAAGGAGGGTGCAGGAACATGGTCCTTCCCCTCCTCCTTTCCCTTCACTACTATTTCCCACGTGCACCAGTCCTGCCTTGCCATACATTTATGGCATCTCCCCAGCTTCCCCATTTGCTGCTGTTAAAACGAAGCCCTATTTGACCAAGACCTGGATCCCCCTTTCTCTGCCCTTCCTCGCCAGGTTCCCCCTTCTACACCAGCGAGGCACCTGGGTAGTGCAAGCCCCGGCTCTGCTGCCGCACTATTTCCACTAAAAAAAAGACACGGCCCCAGAAGCCAGAGCAAGCGCGAGCTGTCCGTCAGCCAACACGTGGAAAGATTTGTGGCAGGAAGTCCTGCCTGCTCGGAGAGCTGACAGCTCCCCACTTGTCTGCAGCCCTGAAGGCTACAGGAGGCAGCTGGGAAATGGGTGGCATCAATCACGGCGGGGCAGACGTTCCTGGGAAGTAAGAGGATAGAAATGTTTTTCTCCCCCACCCCAGACCCCCCCACACCCAGCGCCAAGATGTGTTTCAATCCAGATCCACCCTATGGAGTGTTTTTGTTGAATGCAGGCATAGATGGAGTCCAGAAATTCAAGGCGAAGCTGCATTTGGGAGGAGGACAAGTCCCGGCTGGCCAGGCACAGCCCGGAGAGCAGCCACCAAGCGGCGTTTCAGCCCAGCCATGCTGGGCACTGCCCTTGCACACCACAGAGCTCAGCTCTCGGCCGGTGCTAGCATGGGGTGAGGACAGCACCTGCCCCACTGCTCCCTATCCCACCTAGGCAGCCAAAGTGGCACAGCCACTGACAGCAGCCAGCCTTGGGTGCCAGCTCAGGTCTCCCAGCCTGCAGGAGTGCACTGAGTGGCCCCAAGTTAGAGCCAGGGCAGCTGGATTACCTAACATCCCAATTTACTTAAAAAAAAAAAAAATACTTCTTAATTTATTTTTACATATTTTGTGTTTGACCACAGCAGGCTATCTGTTTAATTTTTCTTCTCCCTCCCTGCCCCCCTTCACATTTAATTTCCTGTGTGTTACGCATCGTGACTTGCCTCCAAGTGATTTTGATTCCTCCCTGCATCGGATGTGTTGCAAACAGAGAACAAAGCATGGCCGCAGATCTGCAAGTGGTAATTATTCCCATCTGCACGGTCGATGCTTCATTAGGTGGTACAGCCACGTGCACCTCTTGCCCCCCTACAACACAACCCAACCTTTTCCTCGCTCATTGGTGCTACCTCTTGAGGAGGTAGGAAGCAATTCCTACACTGTGGTGAGGCTCGTGGCATGGTTTTAGCCTAGGTGACACAGGTGCAGCTCTGAGCTGGCTGAGGGGGGTGGTAGCCACGAAATTACATGTGCACGCGTGTAGGAGCAGCACCGTTCCTGTCCGCACAGGCGGGCGTGCTAGGCAAATTGTCAACAAGAATCTGTCTTTCCCAACCCAATATGTTACCAATCAGGAAAACTATTAAAAAAAAAAAAAAAAAGAGAGAGAGAGAGAAAGAAAAGGGCATATTTATTACTAGTCCATAAATAATTTTATGGGCGGAAAATAATAGCACTCCTAAAGAGAGCATGGAGAACCAATAATGAAAGTCTTTAATATAAACATCCATAGAGGAAGAGAACTGACCACAAGCTCCAATAAAACTGGAACATGCTTTAACCCCCGGTGAGAAGTGGAGAGCAAGCTTTCATCTAGGTAGGGCAGAGAGGGAGATTTCTGCCTTCTCACTAGCAAAGGAAGAAAGGAGGTACGTCCGTCATGGCCTACACCAGAGACTGAACCTGGAAAGTAGGTTGTGAGCACAGACAGAGGGGGGGAAAAAAATCAGTTAAAGGAAGTTCTTTGGAGAGGACCTCAGAGAGGATGGAGAGGCAAGAGCGAAGTTTATTGGCTTGGGTTTGGTGATTCCCTGAGGCTCTGAGAGTCCCAGGATGACGTCCTCTCTAGACAGCCTCCAGCCAAGCAGGGCAAGGTGTCCCTCAGGCTGCTGAGGAAGCAGCAAGCCACAACCCATCTTTCCAGTAACACGAGGCAGCAGCCACGAAACCTCCAAACTGTGGCTGCAGTCAGAAAATCAACACTGTAAAAACTGCCTTGGCCCAGCCCTCGGCTCTTCCCTGCCCTGCCTGCTGGGATGGAGAGGTTGATGTGCCAGACACCCTCCCAAGACCAGCGCAGGCTGGGGACCAGCAGCTTGGGCACATAAAAGCGTCTCCTTAGGTGTGGAGTCACCGAGGCAGGAGGACAGTACATCTCCAGGTGAAGCCAACTGGAAGTGGGATTTTCATGAGGCTAAAGAGCAGATGTTCTGATCTTTATCCTGGCGTGTTGAGAGCAGCCTCTCTTGGAGGCTCAGGCAGCAGGTGACCCAGCATCCCCAAAGATGCTGCTCTTCTTATAACCCTCACAGCTTCTGAAGCACCCGCTGCTGCTTTTCCCAGCCATGGGGAGCAACAACAGCAACAACCCAGGCCTTTAGCACAGCTCAGCCAGCTTGTGCCCACCCTTTTGCGGGTGTAACAGAACAGCTCGACTGCAGGGAGTAGTCAGGAGCAAGTTGTTTCTCAGCCTCAAAACATTTCTGTGGGCTTCTGGTTTCTGGCACAGCCCTCCTCCTGGCAGTCTGCCCCAGGATGGGTTTGCTGTTCACAGTGGGAATGGGGCAACTACCTAAGACCCAGCCACAGGCATTCAGGGTTTGCAAAGACCTTGGTAGGGTATACAGTCCCATCCGAGCAGCTTTTCAGGCTGCCAGAGCTCCTACAGAAGGGCAGAAGAGGACTGGCCTTGGTCACCAAAGTGTTGGGATAAAGGCAAGCATATCTTTCTGTGCCTGACCACACGCCCTCGCTTACCTTGAGCCAAACTTTCTCACCGCCCAAGGGCATCCTCTCCTCATTTGGATCCTGAGCATTGTCTTGGCTGCGAGAACATGGGAACCAAGCAGCCTGGGAAAGGTCCTTTGGCACAGCGTGAAGGTAGGATTTACATGCCTGAAAGAAGAGAGGTTTGTATTGTTGGTTTTTTTCAACCCAGAAAGAAGAGAGGGAAGTAAGAGAAAGAATTAAAGAGCACCTACAGGAACTAAGGGGAGGCTCAACACAGTGTGAAGCAGAGGTAAGGACCCTGAGGTGTTCCTCATACATGTGTGCAGAAAGCCTTTGTCCTTTTGGGGTGGTGTAAATATGCTGTTGAAGTACCTCATGGTGCCTGTGTACCTGAGACAGGCTGTAGGATGGCAGAAAGACCATAGTCTCTGGATTGTGACTGAGCCAACAAGATCTAAAGATGAGATTTTTTTGCCTGAATACCAGGTTTCAGCACCATTTGGTGCCCTGCGGTGTGCCAGGCCTCCCTCTAGGCCTGGGGGACAAAGCCTGGGAGATACGTGTGTCCTTCTAGAGGATTAGACACCCAAGCCCAAGGCATCCCACTAATCACGTGCATACGGACAATTTAACTAAGCAAGGAACCATCTTCATGATACTCAGATCATCAGATCAGCTGAAGTGCACATATAAATGGCTAAAAATGTGCCCTCTCTACACACTTATTCCCCTTCTTCAGCTTGCTAGGAAAGAATACACACACACACACCATGTTACACCATGTTAACACTGATCAGGTGAAATCCCATCCGAGGACCTCCAGGGCCCTGTTCCAAAGCCTATATGAAAGATGATTCTCCCATTGATTTTTTCTTTGGCTTCAGATCAGACAGCCTGAGAGCAGCACAGATGTTGATGTACATGTGATTTTATCCTTTCAGGCCCCAATTTTATAAGGTATTACTTTTTTTTTTTTTTTTTTTTGTGGAACCACTGCTCACGTGTACTTAGCTGGTGGGACAGGGGTGGTCCCTTACTGCATACAGGGGAGGTGCCCCCCATTTGATGAGAAACTCCTCCATGGACTGCAATTCCTGGCCCTAGAAACTACTGCAAGAGGGGTGTAGGAAATGCTCTGGTCTTCTACTGGCTCTCTGCATGGGAGCACAGTAGTCAGTCAACACTTCCAGAGCTGCTCTGAAGCTTTGATTTCTGCCTCAGTAAAATCCTGCTCAGACAGCAAATCCCCCAGCTTTACTGGGAGGGGGTGGGGATGGGCTAGAAAAGTCTTTTTTTCTGTCATGCCTTCACTTACCTTCGCAACAGGCTCTCCAGTGGCCAAGGAAGCAGGGCAGGACTTCTCATCCTGATGCGAGGCATAGGCTTTTGCTGCCCACAGGTCCATGTATCCGTTGGGCGTGTAGGGACCGCAGTCTAGGACACTGCTTGTTTTCTCAAAGGGCTCACACACGCCGTCTCCATCATGCACGTAGCACAGGCTCGGCTCTCCTGCAAGGAGATGGAGAATGCCCTGCTTGCAAACCAGGCTGCAGGCACACACAGCTCCTCTCCCAGGAGGCGTGCTGGTCATTTGGCCCTGGGATTTCCTATCATGAGGGCCTGACAAGTCCTGTAGATCACTCCAGCTGCAGATCCACATTTTATTACAGTGACGTGCACCACCATGTGCTCTAAGGACTATTATGAGGGAAGTGAGAGCAGTTCACTGTTTTGATTTCTGCCTAGCAAGGGTATCTCAAATCTACTCAGACTCACCGACACAGTTGAAGCCTTTTTCCTTCTTACACTTCCTGGAGCAGCCATCTCCATCCAGCAAGTCCCCATCATCACATTCTTCCTCCAGGCTCCTAAGAGGACATCACCCAGATGTGTTAACACCACCCTTGACTCACACTCCCTGGGTGCTTCTGCCTCATAACAAGTGAGGACTCCATGCCTCGGGTCCATTTCCATAGAAGGGGGGAGAAAAGGAAGAACACCGCATGGGGTAAGAGGGAGGAGAAAAGACACTGCATCATGCCCAGGGGATGAAAACGGGGACAAAGTTCAGGTTGGACCCCTCATCCAGACCCTGCTCCTCACAAAGACCATCTCCATCTCCTAAGATGGGAGCACAGCTATCTTCAGGCCGGTACCCCTGGGTGGAGGACCAACCCCTGCACTTCCCTTTTGGGCAGGATGACCTGCCAGCTTAAAGACCCTCAGCTGAGAGCATGGGTTTCTTGACTTACGCGGTCACCTTCCCATCCCCACAGTAGGGCGCTCCGTGGACGTGGACGAGCGGTGGGGAAGCTTCTCCCAGGGTTGTCCCAGAGACGGCCTGTACCTGGTAGCGGTACACCTGCCCAGGCGTCACTTCCCTGCAGGAACATGGAGGATGTGAGCAAGGAGCAGGAGGGAACAACCCATGCAACCTGCAAACAAATTTGATCGCCCCTGTTACAGGAATCACATGTCTGTGCCCAGGCAGTGCTGTGGCTGGACATGCGTCTTCATACCCTAAGCTGCCAGAGGCAGCTGCTGTGGGAAGAGAGCTGCTGCCAGGTCATGCAGAGGGGCCTGCCATTCCTTCCCTGAGGGACTGAGCCGGGGAGAAGCTGCATGAACTCTAACAACCACTTTACTAGCCTCGTTTCTGGGTTTAATGAGTTCCTTCTTGTTAGCCTCAACTCCTTGGCAAGGCCTGTGCTAATGCAACGGGGCAGCAACAAGCTTCCTCGATGGCAGGCGGGGAGGCTGCTTGCAGCAAGACACAGTGGCCGGGCCTTGTAACCCCGTGAGCTCGAGCATGGAGTCCGCTCACAGCACCGGGCCAGACACAAACCCACTTGGGGGCCCGCGGCTGGCACTCACGTATCGACAAACTCGCGGTGCGCCTGTGCTGCCGTGGCAGGGGATCCGTCTGCAAAGGGGGGCTCGCGGAGGACACGGTATTGGATCAGCTTGCAGGAGGAGCAGAGGGAGCTGTGGGGCATGGAGGTCAGCAGGGCCGTGTCTATCTCCATCCTCTCATCGAAGGTGTAGATTTTGACTCCGGACACCTTCTTGTGGATGTTGAGCTTCACGGTAAAAGGGACGTCACAGAAGGTGTCCAGGGGGCCCAAATGGATGGACTCCCCCTGCTCTGTCAGGATTTCAATGTCAGACAGTGCCTTGGGTGAGTCAGTGGAGAGGTATGTGGTCCAGAGGGTGAGGGAATCAGGGTAGACAGGGTGCAGGAAGCGGAGCTCCAAGATGCAGCCATCCGGCTGGGGGCAAGGCACGGTCATGTTCATGTGGTACAGGTGGAGCTCTGGGCTCCAGGCCTGCAGGCTGGGCTCGCAGGGCTGATCCACGTCTGGGGGCCCTAGGCAGAAGGACAAAGAAGAGGATGAGAACCAGGTGACAGCTGACCTTACAGGTGACCCAAAGGGGCCATCCTCCCCACAGGGTCCCCATAGGAGCTTATGCATCTGTGCTATAGCTGCAGGTTCCAGAGGTCGTGGACATCGCAGAAAGCAACAAGCACCACTGGCCTCCCATCTCCTGGTAGCATCAGATCTGCCAAGCCCTCTGACAGACAGGATATTGGTACCCACACTGCATCAGGTCTTGGTGCCACCAGTAGCTCTAGCACCTGCCTGGACGTGGCTGGAGGACACAAAGCTTGCTGTGTGGTCTCATGGGTGCAGAAGGCTTGCTGAGGGCCACCAGAACCTCCAGTATGGTGCCCAGGCTGGCCACAGCTGTCCAGCTTTCTTCCCCTGGTGGAGGATTAGCACTCAGCAAGACAGATGTAGCATTGGGCTTTCAGTCTCAGAAAGCATCACCAGATTTCATCATCCTGTAGTGAAATACTCTTGTCTCCATGAACCACTGCAAGCGTTCCTTAGGGAGCAGCAGTTCAAAGCCTGCATCCATTTAACTTTCCTCTTCTAAAAACCTTAAAACCTGTCTCTTTTTCACCAGAGCCAACATGAGCTTGTGATAATTACAGGCTCATGCAAAGGAGAAAAAAACATCCAATACTTCCAGCTGCAGTTTTAATTTGCCAGTGAATCAGACAGGCAGGGGAAACAGGAACTACTGAAGATAAATGAGCCAAGCTTTGATTTGTTTGGTATCACTGAATAAGCACAAATTTGATTATTTCTTTAACTTGCCTGTGTGCGCATGCATGTGTGTGTGTGATTTGCAATGCTAGCAGGAGATAATCCTATGATATGCCAAATCTAGAGATGAGTTTTCAGGCACTGAACCCCAGCTATATGCTGACACTCCTGTTCTCAAAGCATGGGCTTTGTCCCAAGGGGGTAACGAAGTCCCAGCTGTACTTTCTCAGCAGTCACCGGTGCATTTTCAGCCAGCCTTAGTGGCTCAAACACATGTAGACACACAGGACTAGCAGATCCTCTGGCTCCACATGTTTCAACAGCAGCGTGCACACTACATGGGATTGTTTCACCTGGTCTCCTGCCCCTTCTGCAGCATAGAAAGCCCAACAACTTCTGCAGCAGCTGCGTGACCTTGCGAGCCAGAGCTCCCAGGCAGCTCATGAGGTGGCTCTGCAAACCAGCAAGAATAGCATCCGACCCCGATCAGCCAGGACTTGGTATACAATGCATGGGACTGGGCAAGGGGCTTCTCCTGCTCCCTTCGGACAGAGTGGTCTCAAAGCCTGGGAACGTCCCCATGGTTTTGGATGAGGCCCCAATATCTATATTGTAAGCCTTTTATTTCAATGAAACCTTCTGGGTACCTTCTGGGCACCTCCTGCACTAGCAAGCCTCGTTGAAGAGGAGAAGGTTCACTCTCTCAAAGAAAAGCTCCTTTTCCTTCTCCCAGCAAGACCTCATCTCCACCCAGAGGATTCACGGACAAGGAGAGAGAGGACAAGAGTACCTTCTGCCTCTTCTGGGGTCCAGTAGCCAGAGGAGTCGCAGACCCGAGGGGACGAGGCCTCGTGCACATACTGACGGAAAGTGCCGTCTTCAGCACAGTCATCACAGAGAGTGTCCAGCTCCCTGCAGACCACAGACACAAAGGAATTGCGTGTATAATCATGGCCAGTTACATTTCCGTACAAGTTTGCTCAAGCAGGATCAGATACGAAGCTAGAAAACCAAGGAACCCAACTTCTCAGGAAGCCCCACGACAGATTGTTCTTGTCTGAATGGCTCACAACACCCAGCACCAGGAGGCTCTCATGCCTGGGTGGGTAACAGGCTCCTGCCACCCCCAGCATGAAAGGCCCATCATGGAGAACATTAATTCTTTGAAAAGACAGCAACCATGGAACCATGCTTGTGTCAGTGGCCGTAAAACACTTCAGTTAAATTGCAAAAGACGGCTTTGTGAAGCAGCTTTTAAGCAAGCTTGAAATCTCTAAGATGTGCTTAAGGTCCAATAATAAAAACATAGACCTGAAAATTGGTGGAAACTGAACTGCTTTAGCTAGAGGGGCTGCTGAACAGAGGCACGGGCTGCTTGCCCAGGTCTCAGTGACTCCCCAGCATTAGCAAAATAAAAGGAAGACAGCTGCCCGAGGAGGCCAAATGACTGATTCCATTTCTCCTGCTTGAAACATCCCTCAAGTTACCCCCAGTTAGTTACACCGCCAGTCTGCGACAGCGCTGGGAACGAAACCCAGCTCTTGCGGTTCCAGCTCCCTGCCTTAACCACAAGGCTGCATTTCCTCCTGGTAAATGGCTATTTTATACAATAAGTGCTAAATGAAGCTCGTTTTTCATTCCGTGATTGCACTCTTGGGTTTAAGAATTGGCATCACCTCCCGATGCTCCTTGGCATCGCCTCCCCACACCCCGATGGCAGAGGCTGGTGGGAGAGCCCTGCACACAGCCCAGCTCCGCAGGAGCTGGTCACAGGAAAGAAGGTGCCAGGACCAGATCTACACCCTCCATCACCAGGGCAGCTGCAGGAATGGGTGCTTGCTAAGGCTGGGGTGAGACTCGCCAGCTGGCAGGGGGCATGAGGGGTGTGCCAGCCCTCCCTGGTGTCTTCGCTGACTCCCAAAAGGCTCCCCCCATCCCCTGCTCTCTGCCCCAGCAGATCCCTGCACAAGTAAACCGATGTGAGGAGGATGTTGCTCTCTCACCTCTCGTGGATGACACCACTGATGGGAGGCAGCCAGTATATGCTGAGGGAGTCCTGAGTCTGCCCCGTGACCATGGGTGGGATTGGGATGGGCGCAGGCTTCTTGCTCTGGCTCCAGCGCTGGTACACCAGGTCCAGGTAGCAATGCATCCGGGCCACTTGGTTGGGGGTGAAGGTGTTGGTGCAGTCATCATCTGGGGGAACAGCGGTCAGGATGAGGGTGGCAGGGATCAGCTGGCACTCTCCCTGATCCCCGAATCCTCTTTTGGAGAACCCTGGGGAGACCTGGGAGACACCAGCGCCTGGTGGCTCTCCTGCCAGGGATGGCTGGTGTCGTGTGTCCCCAGGGCCACAAGATGGCACTGCCTCAGCAGCTCCACAACCCCGCGCTTGCCACGGTGGCTCCGGTCATAATAAGTAACCGTAAATAAATTAATAATAATAATAACACTGCTTCAGGACAGGAGAACAAGCACATGCCAACAGGAAGGCAGAGCAGCCTCAGTGCACTTCCAGCAAGCCACGGGCAGGCAGGCAGGGAGGGATGGAAACCACAGCAAGAGAGGGGCTATGAGGTTCCTGCAACCGCATCCTCACACAATGGGAGGGAGCACGTTAGCTGGGGAGCAAGGCGGAAGGGAGTGAAACACAAGTTTCTCACAGAGGTCACCCCTTCCCATTTCTAGCAATGACTGCTCCTCACCTGTGTAGCTCATGTAGTTGTTGAAGGGCGTCCCCGTGAAATGCATCTGGCCACAGGTGTCATTGGTAGGGTCTGGGTCCCGACAGAGCTTACTCTTTGGGGTCGGGGCAGTGTCAGCGCAGAGGTCTCCCGTCTCCATAGACGGAGTTGTCTCCCTGCAGGGATCGTCACAAGATTCCCTCTCGCTCACTCCCTTAAAGACATGGTACAGCCCCAGGACATGTCCCACTTCGTGGATCATGGTGTTTGTGTGGCCATGCATACCATAATAAGCAGGGTTGAGGACAACACCACCTGGAATTTCAAGCACAGGGAAATCATTGTAAGAAAGCGACAGTGAGCAGCTGCCCTTACTCACTTGTGCTGGCTAAAATTCTTCTCACTGTGCTTCCAGGTCACAAAGAAGGTGCCAGGTGGGGGCCAGTATTGGCCTTGCAGGGTTGGAAGAAGGCTCCCTTGCTTCAGAGTAGGGTGGCTGGTTTCTCTTCCCCCTTCTGACCATATTGCTCCCCAAAAAGTCTTCAGTTGTTTCAGCTACCATTTCCCTCTGTGTTTATAAGTCATTGTCTACTTTGGTTCACACTTAAAACTCCAAATGAAGTCTGGAGCTGGGGCACCAAACTGAGACCTGGGCTTACAGGGACAATCTTTTGAACCAGAGGAGAGATTAGACAGTTCACCCCCAGGCCCAGGTGGCTAAAGTATGCCAGCTCCTACGGCAGATGAGAACCAATTGCCTCGCAAAGTCTTGACACGCTTGGCTTTGCCAGCTGGGAGCCACCTTCAGCAAGAGTCCAGAAGATCCAAAAGCACTGGGTAGGTCCCATGCTCACCTTGCCCCGAGCAGCCTGCTGGACAAAGTGTTTCTCCTCTCCTGCCCACCTGCCCGTTATGAGAAGAGGAAGGAGCAATGATGTCGAGGAAAGCCAAGAGGAGCAGAGTCTTCCCTTTGCTCGCCGCCAGATCTGACTGCCATGGCAGGATGCACATCCTGTAATGACAGCCGTGCCCCACACCAGCTGGGCAGCTCTCTGTGGAAGATGCTCAAGAACAAAACTTGCCCCTCTTCTCCTCTCTCTTCCTTTTCTTTTCTGTATTCTGCCCAAACAAACTTCTTTCAAAACTTCTCCTCTTCTCCCTGTTTTTCAGTGGCCATCTCCTTCCTCATCCCCTTCTCCTTGTTCCAGCCACTTCTCTGTGCTGCCCTGCGGTGCAGGAGCAAGGGCTGGGAAATATCATCAAGACAAGAGGGAAAAAAGCAGCTCCCAACATGTGCCCAGGCCAACTCCAGGCAATACCTCCATGGCATGGCAGGCTGTTTTTACCCAACTACTGTTAACCTAGACAGCTCGGATGGCAGTGCAGTGAATAGTTGGCTCCCGTGCAGCTTGCTCCCTCCTTTGCAAGGCCCTGGAGAATTTACTGTGCCAGCTACCTCACAGCAAAGCCTCTGCTACTGCATCTCTGCTGCTGATCGCTGCCCCTGCCAGCAAAGTTAAAACTGGCAGAGGGCCACCGTGCGATCCTGTCTCCAGCCACAGCATAGACAGCTTGAAATCTGCTCCTGAATCAGCTCCGTGCGCTGCTGGCCTACCTCCTGTCCTCAAGTACAGGGCATTCCCTCCAAGCGAGGGCTTTCTTCAGATCACAGTGTCCCTGGCAGGGGACCAGCAGGACTGCGACTCCTCTGGTGGAGCCGTGCTTTATGAACACGGGGCTGGGGCTGGAAGGGGCCTTCTGAGATTCCCTGAGCAATTCTTCCAAGCCCAACAGGTTGAAAGGGTGAGGAAGTAAGGGTGGCACCTTCCATGCAGCGCCCTGCGCTGCGTGTGGCTCACGGAGGGGCTGGGAGGCAGCAGTGGCGTGAAATGGCACCACTTCCTAGCAAAAAACTCACGGTGGTTGTTCTTCCTCATGCTTTGTCCCCAATGTGGAGGCTAAACCCAGGCATTTTGTTGGCCCAAGGCAAAGGATGGGGCACATAGTGACCGCATGCCCTTTCTCCCCAGAGCACTGGAGTAAAGGACCTTGTACCTTGGTCCTATAGATCTGACTGGTTATGAGCCACAATAAGCTACAGAGCTTGAAAATCCTTTCAGGACCTTCATGTTCGACTGTATCCTGTCGTTCAGAAGGTTTTTGCACGCTTCCTCTCTCCCAGCTCTCAGGCTAGCAAATACTGTAGATAGCAGAGGGCACCCCATCGACGGAGAACCTAGTGGGCATATAGAAAGCTACTTCTCATTTCAAAGCAAACAGAGAAAACAAAGGAAAGGCAACTCTGCAGCCAAACCCAAGCCTGAACAAGGCAGGGGGCTGCCTGCCCAAAGGTCTGAAAGGAGGAATGTGCATGCAGAAAGAAAATAATGTTCATAAACAAAACGAGTGAGATGTGAAAGCCCTGCACGAATCCTGCAGCACTAACCACAAAGACGGGCCTGAGGGGCACCAGAGGCCCTGCGACCAAACCATCCTCCTTCCACCAGAAACCCGATGCTCTTCCCAAACAGGGGAAAAAATGGGATTCTGATGCAGGGAGAGAGAAAACTGTCGCAGGGGAGGGATGCCAAGGCTGGGATACCCTGTCACTCCCTCCTCTCTGCTGGCTTCCCCTATCCCATTCCTCCCCCACACTCCACAAGGACAGTCATATTTTTAGTCCTTCTTACAGCTAATTAGATGGCAGGATTAGAAACAGCATGAGAACAGTGCCTGTCTTCCAGACCTTCCCCATCCCTCCATTCTCCCCACAGCTCCCTGGTGAGCAAAGGGCTCCAAGAACCCCCCAGCTTTAGACCTGGGAGTTGCATTTCCCCACTTGGAGGGTCTCTGCTATGAAGGCAAGATATGGAGGTGTTCATAACATCCCGTTGCAACAAGAACAGTGTCCCCTCTCCTTCCTCTGCACATCAGATCTTTCCTTCCACCTTTACTTCCTTCTGCTCTGGGAGGTGTACTAAATCAGGCGTCAAGTGACCTCGTCCTCTCATGCCTGAGGACAAGACCAAAGAACCCCCCCAGGATCAGCATTTGCACAGCCAAGCTAAAAATGTCAGTGTCGTGTCCCCGTGGCATCAAGGGTAGGTGAACCAGAGACGTCTTTGGACATGCCTGCCAAACCAAGGCTGGGCAACTGGAGAATGGCAGCTGGTGGAACAAACGCACGGTGGTTAGTCAGGCAGGAAGATGGCCGCTGCTAGAGGTACCTCTGGTGAACGACTGGCCCTCCGTCAGGATCCAATGACCTCAGCAGATATATGAGCTGGCCTCAGCTTATATAACTACAGAAAATGTTTATAACATCAAATATTCATGCTCCCATTGCCTTTCAACCATGTTTATGCAAATACCGTTCACATGCAACTAGACAAAGTTTGAAGTGTCTACATTATTGCATTGCTGGGATTTTTGAGGCAAGGCTTTCCGTTGCGGAAAGATGAATTTTATATAGGACAGGAGTTCTTCATCTCTGTGTTTTGCAGTTAAAGAGATTTACTTGCAAGTTCTCAGAAAATTAGTCCTGGACTCCTAGCAAGAACACTCTGAATTTGAGAAGAACTGACTGTGATTATGGTGGAAACACTGAGACAAAGTATGGTTAGATGAAGCACTGCAAACAGACTTGAGATTTTGCTTCTGCTGCTGGCTGGGTACAAGCTGTCTCTGTCTGGAAGCTGTAAAGCAACTGAAATATTGCCTATAGAGATGTCACAGACCAGTTCACCCTCTCCAAGTCAGTCATTACCCTTTACGCCTCAAGGAACATAGCTGCTATTTGTTGGTATTGCTACTGGGCTAAGACAGTAAGTCTGCAGAAACTGCATGAAATTTGAGTTTATTCAGGAAAACAACCTGGAGGAGAGCAATGGATCTGCAGGTCATCAGCATTGGAATGTTCATGTAATTTACAATACCCCAAAAACAATCATAGGTGAACAAAAGGGAAGAAAAAACAAAATTTTCTGAAACTTCCAGAAGGTGACAATGCCAACAGGAAGGTGAAGAGGACCTTCTTGATGGACACACTTGGAGGGCATGAAAGAGTTTCTACAGAGTTCAAAGTCCAGAGGGCAGATTAAAACCATCTAGAGAAGAAGAGAAGGATAATTTGGAAACAATATGTTTAGCGAGCTTTGGGATGAGAGAAGAGGTTGAAACAGAATAAAGAAAGGCAGTTGGAGAGAAGTCTCATGGTACTTCTCTTGAAAACATCTAAGAAAGTCCATTTCAGAGAGACAAATGGAGAAAAGTGGGGAGGAAAGTCTGGCCAGGAGGCAAGTTAGCTTCTTAGGGAAGTCAAGTGATACTCAAGGAATCAACCTGATTTTGTTGGAGAATCAAAGCAAAAGAAAGCCAATGGGGCAGCGTCTATGTTTGCAAGGTGGCATTTCTACTCCACAGGAAGAGACAGCGGCACAGGGGGAGCAAAACCTGTGGGCTGACCTAAGCCATTAACATCAGGAGAGGCAGGAGACCTGCAAGAATCAGCGCAAGAAGGGAAGAACAGTGTCTTTCTGGAGACTGATTCCTCTCTTCTGTAAAAGCCTGTTGGCATCCCTGGTCACTGCTAGGGCCTTAAAGCTCAGGAAATTTTCTCAAGCTACTATTCACTCCTCCCAAGGCTTTCTTTGCTCTTTCCTCCCTACCGTACCTTCAGATTTACTCAGAGCAGGTAACCTCCTGCTCAGTCCTAAATTTCTTCTGCACTGACAATGGTATACACTGTGCCTAGTACAAAACACTTGATGATGTGCTGGAGCCTACTGTTTACAGAGAAGAGAATCTGTCACCCTCCCTCCCCAGCTCATTAAATCTAAAACCAAGGACTGTCTTGAACCAAAGTCTTTGGTCTGTGCCAGAGCCTCAGAGAAGTTTAGATCCAGCTTCACACTTCACAGCTCTGGCACTAGAGCCAGGACAACACCCCTTTTCCCCTGAACCTCCCTGGTAAAACCCTGATCCAACATTTCCAGATGGTGCAATCCCTGCTTAAGGACTCTGGCTGGACACAAACTCCAAGACCAGAGTTAAATGCAAGCTTTTGATTAAACCAGTTACCCTGATTACCCTTCCGTACACCTCCTTGCAAGCCATCGGGAGGGGTCTGACAAGAACATGTGTGGCTGAAGCACTTGCTGTAGTAAGATGATTGTCCAGCTGAGCCTTGGAAGTGATTTCTGGAAGCTGAAGGAATAAATTTCATGGAGGTTTGCCTTCCTCGACAAGCAATTGTAGCAATATGCTATTGAAAAACCAGCCCTGAAACTCACTGAGGGAGGGAAACTGGCACAAAAGAACTTTAAAACAGGTCTTTAAGAGCGGCGTAAAACTTTAAGGGTTGAACATCACGCACTTGTAAAAGCAGAAGGTCTAGGTCTGCTGCGCAGGTGTCACGAGTAATTATTTCCAGTTACTTATTGAGAAACACTTTAGATGTTTTGACTACAAAGTGTAAAGGGCCTTGCCAGAAAATTCTGACATTGAAGAGGTGGAGGGAGAGGCAGGAAAAAAAAGAGACAACAGAAATAGGAGAAAACACACGGTACATTTACATTCTAGTGAAGCAGCTGCCGTTTTAACAATTTCACAGTCTGCCAAGACTGATGACCTTAATGGTTTGCCTTGAATTCACTGAAGCCAGAATACCTTGCCTTCAGCAGGTAGCAAGCCAAGTTATAAAAACGAGGTTTAATTTGATAGTCATCCTCACATTTGCAGCTGGATTTGGAAGTGGCTAAAGCTCGCTGCCTGTTCAGCTCAGGAGCCTTGGCTCTGAGGTCACCAAGGCTCCTGGTTTATATGTTTGTCATTAAGCACTGCAGAGTGAAGTTCACCATTTCCAGAACCCTGGTGGATAGGCCAGGAAGGTCTCAGAGAATCCTCCTCACCTAAAGCATCTGGACAAGTACCACTCTTATTCCCCCTCCAGAGCCAGCACCGATGGCGAACCTGCAGCTTTCCCCTCACTCCCTGCCCCACTGATTCCCTGCCCTCACCACTAACAGAGCTTGTGGCTACCTGAAAGCCCCATCCATATAGACATTAGGAACAGATGACTCCTTTCTATACAGAAGCAGAGAGCCTGTTACCGTGACTTTTGATGTTCATTACACGTCCTCAGTGTTGAGCCAAGCCATGGCGGTGGAAGTCTGTGCTCACTTTCCCAGCTGCCCCCATCCCAAAAGGCTGGGGTGAACTGAACACAATTCAGTGCCAAAACACCAGCTCCTGCCACAGAAGGGCTAAACTAGAGGTGATAACTCCAAAACCTCCCTAAGCACCTGTAACTGAAGGCAAAAGGCTTTGTCTCAAAACATGAGCTTACTTTTTCTCCCACTCTACCTGAGAGCAAAGTCTAGTGCCTCTTCTTGCCAAGCCCACTGAGAGAGAGAAGCCAACGCCCCCAAGGCCCCACGGGTAGGTTCGCTTGCTTACCGAGGTGACTAAGAGCCTCTTTATCCCATGGCCAAGTGGCAGCACCAGCCAACTCTTCCCTCACTGAGCTGGCAAAGTAAACGTTGAGGAAGTGGGTGCTGTTCAGCTGCAGGGCCTCCTTCAGCTCCTTCACGCTCATGTACACCCTGCAAGGACGAGGGAGAGGAGACAGTCAGCAAACACATCGGTGGGGCAAAGAGGAAAAGCAAGAGCTGCCTGTAGATAGGGGGGCAAGGGGCCAGCAGGCCTGGAGACTCCATCCTCAGCTGCCTGGGACCAACTTGGTAAAGTGTGGGAGGAGCAGGGACTGTTAGAGACGTCTTTAGGTGAGATGCAGTTACACAAATATGAAGACATTTCCCCAGCTTCTCTAATCTGGAGGCTTTCACAGCCATGGCTCTCCTCTCTGCCCGCTTCCTCAGGACAAGTGGTCTGGTGGGAGGTGGCAGCGGGTGGTAAGAACAAGGAGTCCCGGCAGGACACAGGCGTGTGCCACGGGGTGCCACCTCGCCCCCACGCCTGCATGTTCTGTAGGGAAGAACATGAGCAAAAGGTTCCTCCAACTTCACTCTGAGACATCTCTCTTCCAGTTCTGCTCAAAACAGAGCATGGCCTGACCTTGGAGAGAGCTCCCTCTGAGAGGGGGTGGTCTGGGATGGCTGCAGAAGGGTGGAGAAGTACCAACTAAACTCCAAAATAAGCTTAATGAGGAGAGGGGAACAGGTCTGGAGACAGCTCCACCAAGGGGCATGTCTAGAGGGGGAAGCCTCCTAATGACACTGCTGGCTGTCTCTCCTCCAGTCTCCAGAGCTGAAGATAAACAGTCGTAGGAGTAAAAAATAAAATAAAATAAAATAAAATAAAATAAAATAAAATAAAATAAAATAAAATAAAATAAAATAAAATAAAATAAAATAAAATAAAATAAAATAAAATAAAATAAATAAAATAAAATAAAATAAAATAAAATAAAATAAAATAAAATAAAATAAAATAAAATACTGGAATGGGGATATGCAATACATCCATTTCTAAAGGTCACTTTGCACCTGTCCTACAGCGAACAGCAGAGCAGTAACACCATGGGCACCTGGGCATCACGACAACGATCCTCACTACTCCTGCAGGGCTGGCATGTCTCTGTGCTCGGAGAAAAGTGGTAGTTGGGAGATTTAGGTTTTATTCTCCCCTGTGTAGTGCTTTCTGCACACGTTGGAGATCTACACTGCCTTCACCAGTACACGAACAGCATTGGTCTTTACAGAGTTCATGTCCTCAGCAGTGTAAAAGGATCAGGATCTAACTTAATAATAACAACTCCAATTCCAATAATAATAGTAGTGGGACTGCAGGGCCTTGGGCTGTGCTGTAAGTGCCAGATACTCTCTTAAATTAAGTACTACTGTTTCCACTGTCAGTGCCATGACCCTCGTGGGCTGAGACAGCGCTGGGACAGGTAGTCCTAGAAGACATGTCTCCAGGTCTTCAAAGTCTGAGGAGTCTGACCCCACAGTTTACGAAACCAAAGGGAAGACTGCATTAATTTCAGAGGTCCTAAGCGGAAAAAAAACGCATGGAAAGGCTTCAAGTACATCACTGTGGAATGATGATGGAAATGCACCATTGTGGAAATATGTCATAAGAATGACTAAATCTGCAGCATAAAGCCAATAGCAACATTAAGGTGGTGGAAAGCATTTCGCTTATCCCCCTGCTTCCAGGAGCAATTGGCATCTTCGAGCTGCATGGAGAGCTCACGAAGGGAACACAAGAGTTTCTTTACGCTGGACTAGCCGTGAAGGCACACCGGCTGTATGTGAGCGAGCAGCTTCTGTAAAAGTGGCATCCATTAGCACATTCCTCACCGTGTTGAATTATGGAAGAAAGGACAAAAAGTTAAACACGGGCTAAGAGGAAAAAGGCATATTCTCATCCAAGATGTGAAACGAGCAGGGAAAGCAGTGAGAAATGTGCAAATACACTGTTTGAAATGGCAAGATCCCTAGTGAAGTTATTATACCAACATACTTGTTTAGAAAGAGAGAGGTTGCTACAGCAAAGGGAAGAGGAGGAGGAAAAAGTGAATAAAAAATAAAAATAAAGGAACAAGATTTCAGAAGCATACTAAAGCAGGATGACATGTGGAAAGGAGTGCGTGAAACCCAAGGGTGACCATTTCCCTGCATCTGAAATAGCAAAGATTTTCAAAAGCCATTACTGCCTCGGGAAGTATCAGGTAACTGGGACCTGCTGACTGCCTCTCCCTGCAGGTAATGGGGATCTGCTGACCCCCCTGAGGGGCCATCCTGGCCTGGGCATCTCCCCACATTCCCAGGGGCAAAGGAGCTCCAAAACTTCACCTACTTCAGAAAATCTTGGCTGATGCGTATGGCAGCATTTAGCGATGGGATGAGATGACCAGCTTGTCTTCACCAGGCCCTGAGATCTCCCACCACAAAGCAGCATTCCCAGAACACTTTCCCCAGCCACATCAGCTTGCGGAGAGAAAAACTCTTCCAACCGGAAACGGCAAATTAGGATAACATGATCTCTTCTCTGTGATGTCTCGCCTGAGCATCCCAGACACGCGCCACGCTGACGCCATCTCTTCAACCCAACCAAGACGGGAGCAGGCCGGGAGGAATAGATAGGGAGAAGAATAAATAAACCTGAAGGACATATTTGTGGCATGAGTCGGAAGGAAGAGAAGCAAAAATTTCATAGAAATAGAGTGTAAGGAGGGGGAACAGGGAGAAAAAGTCTCCCTCATGCACCAGAGCTGCTCGGGGGACACAGAATTAAAAATAACGTTGATTCCTGACCTATGATATCTTGGAAAAATAGCCCCAAAGCCTTCCAGGCTGTCCAAATTCCGAGGGCTGACGTCAGCCCTATTCAGAGGGATATTCCCGCCGCCTCTCTTCTGGAGACATGATGTTTTTCTGGCTGTCGCCTGCTGTTCCCTTGACACTAGCAACATTTTTTGTCAACCCTTAATTATAAATAACTAATTTCCTCCATTGAGAGATTTGGATGGCTCGGGGCTGTGTAAAGTGTAGGGGGAGCAGTTTCAGCACTGAGATGCTCATGGGTTGGGTGGAGAAGGAGACAAAAGGACCCCGATTTCACCCGCTATGACAGGGAAAGCACAAACATCATCCTGCTGGTGTCCCCAAAGACACGAGCAAGACCAAAACAACTCTAGAATGGACAACTCTGATTCCCCTCAGTCCATATTTCCCACTGGCATCCTCAGCTGAGACAAGGAGCATGCAACTGGCGTCTTTGTCTGTCACTTACTGCCAAGGTCATGCTCTCCCTCCTCTTTGGCGCTTCTGTGATTTTCCCTGGGGGGAAGCAGAGCAGCCTTTGGTCTCCACAAATGGGCCAAGTGACAGCCCTCTCCTCTGCTCCCCAAATAGCTTCCCAACTCCTTCAAGACTGAGTATTCCAAACTAGATGGTATTTATGGCACGGTGAGTGCTGCAAACCAGCACACATACACAGGGAGAGCCAGAAGGACACATGAAGACATAGATTTCAGCTGAGCAGGAAAAAAAAAAAAAAGCCAAAACACAAAAAAAAAACCCACCTCACAACCCAAAGAATAAAGCAGAAGACAGAAGACAGGCAGAGAAAGGTGATCAGGTTTGCCAGATTCAAAACAAACCCTTTTCCAAGAACGTAAAAGCCTCACTGGTGAGCAGCTACCTGCATGGCAAGACCACCTCAGCCTAAGGAGTAGCTGCATCCCTGCACACAGCTCTGCATGGGCAATAACAACATGCTCTCACTGTGTGACATTTCAGGCTACTGAAGGGAGGGAAGGAAGGCAAGTCAAGCAGCTTCAGTGACTGTCACCAAAGAACTGTGGAATCCAAGACTCACAGCTGCAGGTGAAGAGGACCTCCTCAGGCCAACTGGTCTGACCCTATTTTGTTCAGAGCAGGTCTAATTACACCAAATTGCTCAGGGCCATGTCCCGCTGAGACCTGAACTTCTCCAAGGACAGAGGTTTCACTCCCTCTCTTGGCAACCTTTAGATATCCTGATGGAAATAAAGACTCCTAATGCCTAATACAAACTTCTCACATTCTGACTTGTGTCCATCAGTTTCTGTCCTCTCGCCATGCAGCTCTTCTCAGAGCCCACCTCTATCTCCTCTGTGACACCCAGTCACAATAGGAAGACTGTGCCTCACAGGAAAACCCTCACCTCCCTTCTCATGTGTTTGCCTGCACATTTTTTTTCCTAGCCCACAGTGAAGAAAACATCTTTCCTCTTGTGCTTGTAAGTAAAGCTCTGGGTTGGTTTGGCCAACAGAGAAAGCAACGTGTTTCTCCAAGCAGCAGTAGAATGGGCAAACTGTGATATAAGCCTGATTTGGTTTAAAGTGGTAGAAGAGAAGCAAGAACAGCAGGTTTTAGTGATAGCCTTATCACAACAGGAAGACTTGGTGCCATAAAAATGACCATTACCAGTGAAAGACAAAAGATGGCACTTCTGAATGAAAAGCAAGGCCAGCACGTACCCCATGCAGCACCGTAAATCAATCCCAATTCTCTGGGTATTGCAAAGGATGCATGTGTAATGCCACAGGAATTCCACTGCAATGCAAAAATAGGAGTCTTCTCCCTGTAGACCTTTCAGAGGGGATGTGGGAGTGGGGTTGGATGGAAGTTGTCCAAGTGCCCTCCATGGACAGCTGGAAAATACTTGAGACCCAGCCAGCTCCAAGCTAACCATTCAGCCTAATGAAGTCACAGGGGATTCTGCTTTCATGTCCCTCACCCACCACAAGGAAATTCCTCTTCCTGCTCCTGCCAAGCAGGGACGCTCCTTTTTTCCAACCCAAACCTTTGTTTGACAAATGAGGAATTCCTCAGGCTTCCCAGGAACAAGCACCAGTAATATTTTTGGTGTGCTGACATGCGTCTGCAAGGTTGCAAAGGGTTAAGATAATGCACAGCAACATTTCTTCTGAAAAATCAGCTGAAACCAGAAGAGCCACAACTCAATCCATGAAGATAGGTGCTAGATCAAGTGGCATGAATACTTCTGAGGACAGACTCTCTCAACTCCCCATTTCATCAGTGAAGAGATGTTCTTCCAGACTGCGAGCCAAAATGGACATCTTCAGTTCACCCCACCAAAGGACTCTTCCTCTGAAGAGTCTTCCAGACTCAGGCTCTGTCAGCATGCATGAATCCCCCTTACTAGAATTTGTGAATCCTCATCCCTGCTCCCAGCATGGGAATTCCCAGGTGATGCTCAACCTTGCCTCCCTTCTGGACATGCTACCAGCTGGGCACTGAGTGCAAGCCAGGATGGGTTGTCTGGTCTGCCTCCAGACTAGACTGATGGCGGTCCTCAAAACCGAGCCCAGGAAAGGAGCCCAAAGCCATTTGGGTGCACAGGGGATGAGAACATCACATACACCTCACTGTCAGTGAAAGAGTAATGGGAAGCAGGAAGCAGCCACCACCAACAGCATTGTGTAGGAGACACTTTACTATTAGCACGAGGAGCTGAGCGTTAAGATGTAAAAAAGGGTGACAGTCCAAAACCCCCCTGTATTGTGCCTTCAGGATCAGGGGTTTCCCTTACACAAGACCAATTCCTGCTGCATTCAGAGGAAACCCTCTGTCTCCACGTGGGAGGTGGATTTGGCTTTGGGACTGAAGCAGCTGCTGATGCTGCAGGGTCGGAGAGCTGCACTGGCAAAGCTGCGGACAGGATCAGAAAGGGGCTGTGGTTCAAGGCTGTGACCCTTCTGTGCAGATTTACTGGGGAAAGAGACCAAGAAGGCTGCAGCCTGTTAGCACACAGCAGATGTTACATCAGAGGGGAGCGTGCAGCTTCTTGAGGTCAGATTTGGGTAAGAAAGAACAATAACGTTAGTGTCAGACTAGAAAGCCGTGCAGGGCATTTTGCCCTGAGATAGGCTGAAGAGTAAATGCTGCTAACGTTGGCATGATCCAGCTATTCCTGGAAGTGTTTGCTAACAAAATTCTTTACTAAATAATCATTGCACCAGAAAAAGCCAGTGCTATTTTAGACCTGGTTTTGGTAAGCAGTGTAAGAATTATGAAAGAGCCGATGAAAGAAAGAAAACTTGTCCTGAATTAATGATGGATTGATTGAGATTAACTTAAATAGAGAGATAAAGACAGGTCTTGACTTAAGAATGGAAAAACAGGACTGACCAGCAGACAGGCTGCATCTGGGAGGCTGGGGAGAGCAGGGGGAAACGGGAACTCCCTGAAGCCAGGCTGAAAGCAAAAAGTAAAAAAACCTTCGAGAAATAAGAGCAGCAACAGAAGGAACGAGCTCTCTGAGCAGGAAAGGGGGCTGAAGCTCGATGTAATTGAGATTAAAGTGCAGGAATGAAAGTGTTCATAGATAAAAAAAAACTTGGTGGGTGTCAGGTATTTGCAGTGGGAGCCTGGGAAAGTGGGCCTAGCTCCTTGGGCCATCTCCAGGTGGGGACCTGCCCGAGCTATCACCCTCCAGTGATGAGCAGGGACACCAAGCCTCTGCTCCACAGTGGCTTTTGGGACTTGCACAGCTCTCATCTCCCATGCGTGGGAAGAGCTACCAGCCATGTGGGAGAGTGGGTGTCCCCACCACAACTCTTTCTCCCCCATGTTTCCAAGCCCCCGGGCACCATCCTTCCACCTCAAGCCACTTCTCACCCAGGGACAACCTGCAGCGATCTCCTACAATCCCACCATGCTCACACCTCCACAGCCCACTTTAGAGTCCATCACAACACCAGCAGCCCAAAAGAGCTTCCCTCCCAGAGCAGAGAGACAAGGATTGGAAGAAGGACATCCTCATTTCTGTAAGGTGACCTTCCTCACAGATTTCCCTCTTGCAGCCTCAGAGGTGTGTGTCACCCACACCCACACACACCTTGTATAATTCTGCTTGGAGAACCCTGTGACACCAAGAACAGATCCACAAATTCATTGTTTCTTACAGCTCCTCAGCCCTAGAGCATCATTTCATTCTGCCAAACAACCAAAGGCAACACTCACTTGAAAGTTAATACAAAATACGCCAGATGTTTCCCAAAAAGATCCCCGGAGAGGCTGGCTTTGAGCTTGTGTTAGTACTACCGATTCACCCCGTAAACCTTCCTTTTCAGCCCCTCGGGGAAGACAAGCCCATGCAAGTCCCATAAACTTCCTGGCTTATGTGACAATTCTTGTGTTGCTTAAGTATAATGGGCCATCAACTTTCCCCTGGGATAAATTTGTCCCAGCAATCTGTGTTTTAGTGCTCTACATCTTGGGGGAGTTGATAGCATTTGGGGTTTATTTTAATGGGAGTTGGTAGCAGTGATCAATTGCAGAAGCTCTATTTCCACGGAAATGGGTATTTAATAGATTTTTGAAAATGGTAGTTATTGACCCAATGGGCCTTAATGGCTTAAAAACCATCTGATTGTAGTATGTAAGAGTAAATGCATATGATTTTCAAATGCGTACTGGAATAGGTAGTAAAAACCCTTTTAAATTGCAGGGACATGGTCAATAGGGAGTTTCCATTTGCTTGTTTGGCCTTTCTATTTCTATCGGCATGAATCATGGCCATCTCTTCCTCAAAGAGACTTGCAATTTCCTCACGGGTGAGATCATCTGAAAACACGCGACCCATCCGAGACCCACAAAGGTAGGAGGACGTCTTTCATCAGGGCGGGTGGCGATGGAGAGCCAGGCTTTCAGAAGAGCTGGGCTCTCGTGCAGGGAGCAGAGGACACAGAGCACCTCATCCTCTGTGTCCCCGAGGGCTGCCCATTGCTCCCAGGGAGAGCTCAAAAGCCAAGCACACCTCCGAGACCCCTGGGATTAAGCTCAACCTACAAGCTCCCAGTTGATGATCCTGCACTCAAAGTCCCAGCCAGAAAACTTGGTTTATCTGGGGGTTAACATGGACCAAAACCATAAATAGGAACAAATTCCAAAGGAAGCCCAAATCCCCAAACTGAGACATAGATTTATGGTTATTTCCCCCCAAACCTAGCAGCTCTCTGAGATCTCCAAGGGCTCAGCATGGGCTGCTGTTACTCCCCACCTTAGGCCCATTGTCCCTCCCCTGGCATGCCCATTTTCAGGAGCCTGCAGGGACATGGATATGAGATTCTTGTCTGAAACCAGCCTGGGGGCTTTGCAAAGAGGAGAACACCGTCTCCTCTTCATACACAGCAGGCACAAAGGATGATCAGACCATCACAGTGACTTCTGACCCCCCCCTTCATCCCCCAAAGCACAAGCCTGGCCACCCCGAGGGCACAGACCTAGCAAGTGGGGAAGCCCCTGCACACCTATGGGGGCTACACGAGGGTTGTCTGAGAGGCTGGCCCTTGGGAAGAAGAGGGGAGGTTGGATGAGGCCCTAAGCAACCTGACCTAGTGGGTGGCATCCCTGCCTATGGCAGAGGGTTGGAACTGGGTGATCCTTGAGGTCCCTTCCAACCCAAGCCATTCTGTGGTTATGATTCTCTGATTCTAGGGGAGCCGTCAGCATGAGGCATCATCACCTCTGAGAACAGGAACAGAGTGCTGAACTGGGGGAGCTAACACACAGAATTTGCAAGGAGAAGAGCTCCAGACCCGACCTGGGGCAGGGAGCCCTGCAGCCCTTCTCCACACGGCTTGGCTCCAAAAACCCGCGCAAGCAGCAGCAGCAGCCCAGCTCCAGTGCCCACCAGCACGCCTCGGAGAGCCCGGCCGTCCCCAGGGCAGGATAAGCGCTCGCCTGCTCTTCCTGCTGTTGATGCTGGCGGCCGAGAGGCTGCGTTACACAGAACATGTGCGTGCGCGGGGGGAGCGCAGGAATACGCTCACAGCCCCTTGCGGTTTCACCAGTCTGAACTCAACAGTGGCAAGTTATTCTAGAGCAGGCTCCAAGCTAAACAGAACCAGGTATGGTTCACTTTCCGCCTGGATTGTTTGTTTCAAAGGAAAATAAAAAACTTCCAGGGCCAGGGCTGAGCCTTGCAGCACTCTTCCCCTGCCTCAGGCTGTGCAGATAAGCTCAGTCCCCATTCAGACCGTGGGAGGGGATCTGCTGTAAATCAGCTCCTTCTCACTTTTTGCTCACATCAGAATAAATGAAATAGCAGCACAGGGGGATAAAGGGGTCTCTGCAAACAAGTGGGTGTCCCCTGGAGCATAAAGCAGGGACAACACAGGTGGGTGCAAGGCTCCTGTCCTCCGCTGCCACTGCACGGGCTGCACGTGGCCAAGAGACTCCAAGCAACCCAGGCAAGGGAGGACTGTGCAGACACCAGCTCAGATTTTTGCCTCGCAGCTAGTCAGGACAGAACAGCTTCATCTCCTCACATTAAATGCCTCTTTTACCCCTCTATCTCTGTCTCCTGTCCCTCTAGGACCTGAGGGACAGGAGACAGAGCCCCAGCACTGCGCTGCACAGCCAGGGGACGTGGTGGCAGGGAGTTCTGTGCCCCAGTTTCCCCAGCTGGTATTACCCTTCCCCACAGCACAGGCAGGTGGGTCCATGCTTAAAAAACACTGCAGAACACACAGCCTTTGCTGCACAGGGCTTTCAAAGGCATTAAAGAAAGTAGGCACCTACATCCCCCACTGCTGTTCAATGGAAGGCAAGGGTCCAGCTTTTCACCTGGTGCCTCCACCTCCTGCATCCTCCTCTGTGCGAAGTGCCTCAGATTGCTGCTGGGAAGAAGGCAGGGCTGCAGAGAGACCTGAGACGTTGCTGCATTCACCCCGAGCTTCTCACTGAAGGGCAAATGTTTGTAGCCTTGACATTGGCTGGGATGGGGATCGATATGCACAAAGAGAGGAAAAGGAATCTGTTCAACCCAAACATCTCTGCCTCTTCTTTAAAAAAAAAAAAAAAATTAATTAATTTAAAAAAAAAAAAAAAAGATAGGGGAAAAAACAAGTCCTCAGCCTCCAACTTATTTTTAGGTCCCGGCAATTGGGTGTCCCAGCCGGAGTGCGGCGCGCAAGCCAGCACTCTAAAAATGCCTCCCTCGCAGATATAAAAAGGACACGGGATAATTTATTGGGGAAGCTTTGCAATGTAACAATTCTACGTTAACCACAAACAAACAACACAAAAAGCCAACCCTGGGGCTGCCTCTGGTCCCCAGCACAGCCCTTGGCAGGCGACAGTCACCAGCGCTCAGCATCCAGAGCCCCCCAGCAGAGCCTTGGGCTGTTCTGGGGGGCTCAGGCCGTGCCTAGCCTGGGCAGTCCTGTCCCCTCTGCAGAGGGACGATCTGATTTCCTAAATAATGGGGCTGGTCGGGCCAAGGAAAACTAGATTCCTGTGTCTGAAGCCCCGCTTGCCAACCCAAACGTGGATAAATAACCCCCAGGACCCCCTGACATGGAGCTGATGGGGTGCCACTGGGCCACCCCACTTCGGTGTTTCCTGGGCTCACAGCCACAGACACGAGCACGGCGGGGTGAGGAGGAACACAGAGGAGTGCTGAAAGCCAGGACAAAGAGCAAAACCCCCCAGTCCCAGCCCCCGGACACGCTGTTCCTCACAATTGTCCTCTTGATACAGCCGTGCCCCAGGGTGGTGGGAGCTCCCAGAACAATAGCTTACATCTGGGCAGGCTGTTTTCCCCCAAAAGCACCCAGACTGCCTGCAGCCCGGGGCAGGGACCCACTCCCGCTGCTCACAGGCGATTTGGGTTGTCCTCCTCCTGCGTGGCACCCTGGGGGAACCCAGCCAGTCAAAAGCAAATCCAGGAGCTTTGCCCCAGCCTCGGGCTCGGGGGAAGCTCAGGCACCCAGAAGCAGGATCGCAGAGACATGAGCTCTCGGTCACATCATCAGCGCCTCGGCAGGCAGCCTGTCCTTGTGGTATCAGGGGCTCTACCCAGGACAGTCCCATCTGTCTTTGCCAAGGTTTGAAATTAGAAATCAATGGGAAGAGCCCAGAGAGAGTGGGCTTTCCCACAAGGAGAGACGAAGATTTTTATGGGCTCAGTCCAAGGGCTCTCATAAAACATTAATGCCGCCACCAAGAAATCCATCAGACTCTAAAAAAAGCCCGGTTAATCAATGCTCCTCTCCAGCACCTCTGCCAGAGAGGAGAAGAAACAAGAGGCCATCCTTGCCTCACCTGCTCTCCCCGGGACACCTTTAGTGTCCATCAGGCAATCAGCCAAATTTCCTGACAACGACTCAAGGGCTGGGAGCAGCTCAGAGCCATGAGTCCTCGGCGGTGTCCACAGGAGACGTTCCCTGAGGTTAATCTGGGTCAGCTTCTGAAGGCACTACTTCGAAAGCAGGAGGGTCCCGAAGGACCTTAACCCAATTAAGCATCCCTCCCTTAGCGGGGAGCCCAGCTATGCCTGCATTAAGGCTCATCAGGCGCCCGGCGGATCAGACAGCTCCGTACCGCAGCTGTGGCCATCCCAGGGGAGGCAGAGCTGAACAAGGCTCTGAGGATGTGTGTGCAGGAGGGAAAGGGGAGGCGTGGGGCAGGGAGAGCTCAGACAGTGCCCCATACCTCTCCTTCTCCTACACAGCCTTCAGCGCCATGGCAGAGACATAGCAGGGAGGTGCCACAGCCCCTTTTTCCCTTGTGGCTGTCCCTTTAGGGACCATCTCCTCCAGCATCCGTGCTTCTGGTGGGGCTGGCGGAGCCCGGTGGTTTTCCACCTCCTGCTGTTCCTTGTGCTGGTTCTGCTGGGTTCTGGGGTGCTGAGACAGGGCCCGGCAGCTCTGCCCTTACGTGGGCCGCCCTCTGGTTTTCCTTTTCACGCTCCCTGTGTCACACACCAGACTCATTGACTAGCTGCCCAAGGGGGACCCTCGCTGAGTGTTAATTGCTGCTAATGAGCTGTTGCTGCTTTCCTTCCAAGAACGCCAATTACCGCTGCGCTCAGGCGCTGCAAGGAGATGCGTGTCTGCAGCGAATCAGCGCGGATGTTACCCCGGCCCCTGGAACCGCGCTGCCACCAGCTCCTGGAAAATGCTTTAAAACCTGGTGAGACTGGGCAAAGGATGACAGCCGACAGCCCTCCTGTCGTTGTCCGTCCCCTCCCGCTTCCCATGGTGAGTCAGGGTGGCTGGGATGTCCTTGATGTGCTGTCTTCTGGGCTGGCTCTGCGTGGAGCCAGCCACCAGCACCCAGCCCCTGGCTGAGCTGTGCTGGGGGTGCTGTGGGGGTGCTGTGGGACTGGCTGTGTCCCAGCCCAGGTGGCCGAGTGGAGATGCCCCATGGCCTGGGCACGGTGTCCTGGCACAGCACTGGTCAGTGTCGTTCCTGCCCCGCAGCCCTGCCACCCTTCCTTCAGACCCCCTCTCCATCCTGTGCTCAGCACAGCCAAGGAGGGGAAGCACACTGAGATCTCCACCAGCTACAGAGCACGGCTCCCTCCACAGACATCATTTGTCCTTCTCCAAGCTGCAGCCCCAGGGAGGTGAGGGATCCGCTAGGACGCTAGGACGTTAAAGGCATTTACAAGTGCTTAAAGTCACGGGAGCCAAGGCACAGAGACCCTTCACCAAAACTGCATCTGTCCACAGTCCTGGCAAGAAATCGCCTGGTGCCTCGCTCCAGCTTTCTCCTTTGGATGATTTTTGGCAGTACTGAGAAGCATTCACACCCAAACCGCTGCCTCGAAGTGAAATACGACGGGGATGATTCACTGCGCGAAAAGTCCTGGGGCTTTGTTGTGCCACCTTGCTCTGAAAGGAGGTGTCGGCAGCTGGAGCGTGGCCGGGGGCATCCTGCTGCCTGCCCCCACTCACCTCCCAGCACCCGGCTCCTCCCGGGCTGCCCTTCCTTGGTCGGTTTGCTTTTATTTCGCGTTATTTCCCTCATTTTGGCTTCCACCCTGAAAGTCCTCCTGCAGGCTCCTCAGCTGCCCCACTCCTCATAAACCTTCGTTTGGCCAAATTATGGCTAAAGCCAAATGTACTGGCTCAGCAGGAGCTTTCCCCAAGCAAAACGCCTTGAGCTTGTGTATTTGGGGGTATCCACCGGCAACTGAACGGCACTGACCCAGCCATGCAAGCAGCTCTGGATCACCTCACCATTTCCCAGACCCACGCTACCAATTTCCCAATGTTTTTCCCAGAAAAACAACGGGGTGCAACTGCTCCATATGCCTACCACAGCTGCTGGGGTGCCCGAGGCAAGGGCTGTGCCAGCGCTCCCCGAGGGCAGGGAATGGCAGCCAGGGGGAGCTCAGCAGCAGCAGGGTTCAATTTGTGCCCCCACATTTCCCAAATGCAGGGCACACTGGATTTCTCCTTCGGAGCTTAGCCTACAATCAATCTTGTCTTATATGCAGACCAACGAGGTCTGCGGAAAGAAAAATTGCAAAAGATTTGTTATTTCCCTAGTGTTCCCATTTTCCCATTCCTTTCCCACAGAAGCAAGGTTTTTGTTTTGTTTTGCTTTGTGTGTGTGTTGTTTTTTGTTGTGTTTTCTTTTTATTTTTTTTCTTTCCCAACTTTCAGGGGAAAATCCTGACAAATGGAAGCCCTGATTCATACCAGCAAAAATTTGGCCTTTTTTATTTTAAGGTGGAGCCCTTCTTGTCTGAGGATGAAAACATTCCTCTCGTTGCACACACAGGGCAAGGACCAAGCCTTGGCCATGCTCCTATGGAGAAGCAAAGTCCCGCCTGGTGGCCAAGTGGCCATGGGTGGCCACCACACGTGGAGAGCAGTGGGGCAGGCAGGAGGACCGCTCGTCCCCCAGTGCTTAGGAAAGAGCTCGCTCACCACGCTGGGAAGCAGGAGGACGGGCAGAGACAGGGTGGTGATGGTGGCTGCCACCAAAGAGACTTCCAGGGGTGGGGAAACATCTGCTGGGGGTACTTGGGCAGAGGCATCGTGTGTGGCTCCATGGCTGGAGGGAAGCACTGGGAGAAAGGCTCCTCGTCCTCCCCCGGAGTGTGAGAAAAGCTTGAGAAGGAGGGAAGGGCCCCAGAGCCACTGCCCAGCCCTCAGGCACCTGCTTCCCTCTGCCCTGCGGTCCCCACCTGGGAGCTGGCAGAGATCAGAGGCTGGCTTGGGAAGAAAAAAGTATTTATGGCCACAGCCTACCTGCTCGCACAGCCTAGAGAGTAAAAGTGATGGAGAGAGGAGACCAAAGGAGCTACGCCTCCCTAAACCCTCCCTTGAACATGTGCTCCCTGGGGGCAGTGCTGCCCTCGGTGGGGATGGGCAGGGGGGGAGCTCCACGGCCACGGGGAACACGCAGCTCTCTCTGACACTGAGACAGAAATGACTTTAAAAAAAAAAAAAAAAAAAAAAAAAGGAAAAGCCATGTCTTTTTTTTTTTTTTTTTTTTTTTTTTTCCCCTGTCTCTGGCCAGAGAGCACATCTGGCAGCGCCACGAGTGCTGGAAGCCATCAGCGCCGGCACTTCAGAGGCTCCGGCAGCCTGTGCCGGGGGAGGAGGACGGTGCACAGAGCACACCGAGGGCAGCCCCCCCAGCACGGGGGGCATCCAGGGGCACCGCACCACACACGGATGCCCCACAGGCACCTCGCACCCGCACACACACTGGCGGCCAGACCCCACGCCACGAAGCTGCTGCGTCTGGCACGAGCACCGACCACGCGCGGGGCAGCTCCGGTGGCACCGCAGCCCCCAACCCCCCCACACCTACCGCTGGGGCGAGTCGGGGTCGAAGCAGGTCCTGCCCACATCGGCGGCGTGTGGGTCGCAGCAGTCGCCGTCGTCGAAGTCGTCCAGCATGTTGTTGCACTCCATGTGGCAGATGCCATCACGACGCTTCCAGGAGAAGCAGCGGCCGGGCCGGCGGCAGTCCCCGCCATCGTAGCCAGTCAGGGGGTGCTCGCACTCGGGGTCGCAGCGCTCGTTGCCCACCTTGCTGGGCTCGCAGCCCAGCAGCACGGCGCGGCGGCGCAGGGAGGAGTTGCGCACCTCCAGCAGGCTGAGCTGCCAGGAGATGTTGTAGGGACGGAAAGCGTCGCTCAGCGCCCGGTGCTGCCGCCAGACCTGCTCACGGCTCACTGTCGGCCGCCCGCCGCCGTCCTCGGCCAGGCTCACCACGCGGTACCGCACCGCCTTGGCCCCCCGCAGTGGCCAGTGCTGGTTGTAGTGGGAGACCAGCTCCACGTTGTCACACGCTGTCTGCCCGCAGGCCGGGGGACCCAGCGGGCGAAGGATGGGGGGCGCGGGGGGCAGCAGCGCCTGGCGCCGGGGGAAGGAGCCCTCGCGGAAAGGCGCCCAGCGCTGCTCTGGGGCGTCCAAGCCGGCGGCCAGCACCGGTGCCACCCCCAAAGCTGCCTCCTCCAGGAAGGGCCGCTGGAGCTGGGGCTGGGGCAGGGCTCCCTGCCACAGGGCCAGCCCGGCCAGGTGTCCCCGAAAAGCGTGGGCGTCCCCCCAGGCGTCCCCTCCCAGCAGCAGGGTGCGGCAGGAGGCCATGAAAGTGCTGTGCAGAGGTCCCCGCTGCCCACCAGCGCGGCCCACCCGCGCCCCATCCACGTATAGGGACATCCAGTGCCCGTCGTAGCTGGCGGCCAGGTGGGTCCAGGTGTCCGGGCGGTAGCGGTGGGACCCGGTCACCTCGGTGGCGGCGGTCGCCCGGTCGGTGCGGAGGGAGAAGAAGAAGCGGGCGTCCTTCTTGCCGCCCAGCCGCAGGGCGCGGATGCCCAGAGCCCAGCCCTTATCGCTGGCCGTGTGTGAGCAGTTGTCGAAGACGCCTGCAGAGGGGATGGGGATGGAAAGAAAGGAGAGGTGGTGAGGGCTGGAGCTCCACGAGCATCCTCGTGGCATCCCAGGGTCTCCTGCACCTGCTGGGATGCTCTGCTGAGGAGCTGTCAGAGAAGCTAAGCACTGGCAGCAGCAAGGATGCAAAATCTGCACCGCCGGGCTTCTGCTTGGGGGAGAAAGGGTGAGGGGAGGTTTTGGATGTGTTGGGAAAGATGCAGAAAAAAGCAGGTGGCCAGAGGCTGGGCAGCAGGCGCTGGTCACCGTTTGGGTGAGCCAGGAGGGGGCTACAGCCAGAGAGGCTGGATGGAGAGGGGAGGAAGAACACAGCCAGGAGGGGAGGAGAGGCCAAAGAGCGTGGAAGGAGAGCACATCTCACTGTGCACCCAAGCGCATCGCCAACCCGAGCTTTGGGCTGTGCATGACCCAGCAAGGGGCAATGGACCCGCTGCTTGAACAAAGTGGTTCTGGGCTCCTCCATCTCCGAGGCAGCTCAGTGTCCCGTCACCCAGACTCACTCCCTGTCTCCCTCCATCCTCTTGGGTTAATGGCTGTGGCGCTGCCATGGGTGCCTGGAAGCACCTGAGGCCACCACGGCTCCGGCAGCCATCTCCTGGTGGCTGCCACCACAGCTGGGACATCTGTGGAGTCGTCACCTGGGGCTGGTGAGCTCAGCATTGCTTCCGAGCCCCACCAGTGGCACCTTGGCATGGGGGCAGGGCTGGCCCCGTTTCCCAGCATGTTTTGACACTCTGGCTGTTGACAGGCCGGGTTTTTCAGAAGGCAAGAGCCAAGCACTTGAAGATGCCTTTCTCAGGCATGAAGCTGGGCTGCTTTGCTTTGAAAAAAATCTTGGCCCCATCCTGAATCTCCCTCCAGCCAGCAGCGATGGGCTGGAATTTGAACCATCTTGAAAATCCTGCAAGCAGGCAGAGCTTGAGCCCCCCGAGCCCTGTACCTCAGCATCCCACCCCAGAGCAAGGCTTCGGGATAAGCCCATCAACACGATCCCCTCCACCCCACCGAGCTCCCACCCCGATAAAACTCCCCAGGATGAGACAGAGCAAAGCCAAAAAGCAGGAGGCAGGAGAAGGAGCCTGGCAGCCATGGGAAGGCGAAGCTGAGCGTGTTCGTGGACAGAGGGCTGGCTGGAAGGTGTTTGGACCTGGATCTCGTCTGGAGGATGGGGAAGGGGGAGCGGAACCTGGCCTGTGACGTTCATCAGTGATTAGAGCGATAACGCCGGGTTTTAAAACAAGGGCTGCTGGCAGCAGTGCAAAAAAGTGAAGAGAAGCAGCGCTGCTTGAGCACTGATACGTGAAAAAACTGGCTGCAAAAACGCCCCCCAAAGCATCAGGGTATAAGGCTGGAGAAGCTGAGACAGCCAAGAAATAATAAACCCCATTGGTTCTGCTGCAGCTTGCGATTGCAGAAAAGTTGTCAGGAAAAACGTTTGATGGAGAAGTGTCCAAAAAGGTGAGGTGCCCCACGTTGTAAGGAGCACGCTCACAGCACCTTCTCCATCGGGCCAGGTGCTCTGCTGCCCGCTCGGTACACCCAGGTCCCCAAGTGTCACCTCCTGGTCACCCCTGGGGACCAAGCAGCAACGGAGCTGCAGCCCCAGGAAGACACCTGGGAACAAGTCTGGGGATGCCTCTGGTGAGGGATCTTCCGACCCAACAAGACTGCCTCTGATCTGAGCAACACCAAATCCCAGCCGGGTGCAAGGTGGGAAAGCTTGGAGATGCTCAGCTCTGCCCCGCTCTCCTCCCACCTTCCCTCACATGTGCACAGGGGATCGGGAGCATCTCCAGCTCCTCCACGGCTGCAGGTGGCCCCAGGGCTGCAGGTGGCCCCAGGGCTCGGTCCCTGCAGGGCACAAGCCCTGGGCCAGCAGCTCTCTGTGTCACCTGCCTGCATCAAAGACGTCCCCGCCGCCCTGTCCCCTTCCCAGGCAGCTGGCCCCGCGTTCCCAGCTGCAGGGCGAGGGTGGGAAGCGGCGGGTGACTCAGAGAGCCGGAGGCTGACTCAAGCCTCCGGAGCTTGAGTGCGGAGCGGGAGATATTGGCTGCCCGAGCGGGTGCCAGTGGTCGCTGTGTAACAACTGGCCCACCCCCGGCAAGGAAAAAGAAACAAAACAAAACAAAACAAAACAAAACAAAAAAAAAGCCTTGATAAAAAGAAAAGAAAGGAAACTAGCTGGGGAAAGTTAAGCCTAACACCTGCGGGGCCGAGCTCCAGGTGCAAACAGCTGTGCTGCGGGTGCGGTGAGGCTGGGGGACGGGGATGCAGCCATCGCCCAGCAAAAGGGGAGGGAAATTTAAGCAACGCGCCCGGGGGAGGGTGGCAATTGGGAAGGGAGTTAGGGTAAGGGCAGGGTTTCTCCACCCAGCCCTCCGATGCGGCTCGGCACGGGGCTGCAGCAGCCCCCCGGCTCTCCCGAGGGGCCGCCGTGTGCCGGTGCCCTCTGCCCGCAGCTTTCCATCCCCTGCCCGCTGGCTCGGCTGGGGATGCTGCGGGCTCGCTCCCAGCGCCAAGCGCCCCCCAAAGCCGAAGAAGGGAGCCCCGGGGGGGACACAGAGCCCGCAGCCTGCCGGGGGGGCACCGGGGAGCCTGGCCGGGAATGGGGCCGGGGCCGGGGCCGTGCGTGCGGCGCGGCTGCCACCGTGCGGCCGCAGGGTCCCGGGGCTCCGCCGGCGGGGAGGAGGAGGAGGAGGAGGAGAAGGAGGAGAGGGGAGGTGGAGGAAGGAGCGGGGGGGCTCCGTGTCTCAGCCCCGGGGCGCGCAGGGGCCGAGCCCCGCAGCCCGGGCGCCGGTTTGGGGTCCCGCGACGGCGGGGGGCTTGGGACGGGGAGGGGACACTTTGGGGTCGGGGGAGCGGGGCGGGGACGTCACCTGCCGCAGGTGAGCAGCGCCCGGCGCTCGGCGGTGTCCCCGTTGCCGGGCAGCCCCCCCTGCCCCCGGCCGGGTCCCTCCTCCCGTCTCGGGCCGGCCGAGCCCCCGGCGCCCCCGGACGCGCCCCCGCCGTGCCCCCGTCGGGCCGGGCGTTACCTGCGATGACGGCCGGGTTGCTCTGTCCTCCCTCCGCCTTCACCCACAGCTCCAGGGTGAAACGCTCCCGCGGCACCTCGGGCAGCGCCTCCGGCCTCGCCGCCAGCGTCTCCCGGCCTCCGGAGAAGTACAGGGCGGGCAGCGGCCGGGCCCGGGGGGGGCTCGGCACCTGCGGCGCCCGGCCCCGCGGCCTCCCCTCCGCCTCGCCCCGCTCCTCCTCGCCTCCACCCCCGGCTCCCCGCGGCCTCCGACCCCGCGGCCTCCCGGGGGCGGCGGCGCCGAGCACCCCCTGGGCGGCCCGGCCCGGGTACAGCCCGTAGGGGTGGTGCGGGGGGGAAGCCCGGCGGCTCGGAGCCTCCAAGCCGCAAAGCTCCGGGGGGCCGGGGAGGGGGGGCCGGGGCACCCCGCGGGCCAGGCTCAGCGCCGCCAGCAGCAGCAGCGCGGCCGGGGGAGCCCCGAGGCTCGGCATGGCCCCGGGGGACGGAGAGGGGCGCCGGGGGAGGCGGGGGGGGGGGACGGGACCGGGGGTGGAGACCCCGGCGTTTTGGGGAAGGGGGGACGGTGGGGGGCGCTCAGGGGGGCGGCGGGCGGCAGCCGGGGCAGCGCCGGGGCATCCTCCCCGGGTCCCCGCCGCTGCCGCTGCCCCCAACTTTTCCCCGGCGCCGCTCTCCTCTGTCCGCTCCTGCGGGCCCGGGAGGAGGAGGAGGAGGAGGAGAAGAAGGAGGAGGAGGAGGAGGGGGAGGGCGAGGGCACCGCCGCGGGGACCCCCTGTGCCTGCGGCGGGGCCGGGGCTCCCGCTCTCGCCGCGCCGCCGCTGCCCGCCGGCACCGGGAGGGATGCGCCGGGCGCCCTTATCTAGAAAGCCCCGAGGCGCTCCGCTCCCCCCGCCGGGGAGGGGTTGGAGGGGGGGGCTGCCTTATTTAAAGATGATTATGTCCAATCTAATAAACCCCGAGCGACGCATCGCCCTCCCCTCCCTCCCTCCGCCCTCCCGGCCGCTGCACCCCGCCGGGACCTGCTCCCCGGCTCGGCACGGCTCGGCACGGCCCGGGGACGGGGACGGGGACGGGGACGGGATGCGGAGCGGAGCCGGAGCCGCAGCAGGAGCAGGGGCAGCACCTGCGGACACAGCCCCGGCTGCCCCCGCCGCTCCCACGCTCCCCGCAGCCTTCCCCGTCCTCGCCTCTTCCTCCGCTCACCGCTCTCCAGCCTGGCAGTCCGGCGCGGGGCTCCTCCGCTTTTCTTTCTCTTTATTTATTAGGACCATTATTATTATTATTTCCTTCCCAAGTTGAACCGAGCCCGCGCTGCGCTCCGGTTCTGGCTCCGGCCGTGCCGTCGCCTCCATCCCGCTCCTCTCCTGGGGGTGGGCGAGAGGAGGGGGCACCCCCAGCCGCCCCCGAGGGCTGAGCCGGGGGGCTCCGTGTGGGAAATCCGCCCGGGGAGAGCCGCGGGGTGCCCCCGGCCGGCCTGCCCTTCTTTTTTTCCCTCCTTCTTGTTTTTCGGTGCTTTTTGTTTTTTTCTTTCTTTCCGTCTCCCTTCCCGAACAATGATCCCATCTGTTGGCCACGTGCAGCAAGGTGGGCTGGAGGCACCTCGGCCAGGCGAGAGGGACAGAGCAAAGCCCCCCAGACCCACCTTGCGTGGCCCCCACCCGGCCGGGGGGCACCCACCCCACAAAGGGTGCCCCGAGCCCACGGGTGGGCACGGCAGCTCCCAGAGCTCCCCCCCAGAAACCCTCGTGCAAGCTCGGTAAGGCAGGTACACTCAGCAAGGCTTTTCTTTTCCTTCTTCTTATTTTATTTTTCTTTTTTTTTATTTCTCTCCAAAACACTATCTGTGGCGGTCAGTCTGAAGCAGGGTTGCCAGCGAGAGCTGGGAGGCCCCTTCCAGGGTACCGGCTTTCGAAGCAGCGAGGCAGGAGGGAAGGGATTTAAGAGCAAGCGGCAGGAGCTGGCCGCGGGGGGCTTGTTTTCTTCCCAAAGAGCTGGCGGGGGGGGGCACAAAAAATAGTAGGGCTGGGAAAACCGGAGGGCCAAGAGGGGTGGCACGGAGAATCCCCCCAGGGAAGCAGGGAAGGAGGTGCGAGCACAGGGAGAGGTAAGGGCATGGGGAGGACACACGTGGAGGGGAGAGGACACGTGTGGGGCATGCGAGGACATCAGAGCTGGAGCAGGAGTCCCAGGAGATCCCGAGGAGCTGCCTGTCCTGGGGCACGAGCGGGGTCCAGCACCCAGGGATGTGGGGAGGTTTGGGGCTCCCCAGGCAGCGCGGGGGCACTGGGCGAGATAACCCAGAGCTTGGCACGGCTGGGGCGGCCCCGACGGCGTGTTGTCCTGGGGCAAACGCCAGCAGGCATTGCTTACAGTGCGTACTTGTTCAGGAATGAGCCGAGCTCCCGATTGCCCTGTCTACCAGGGCCTGATAACGGCGGATCCCGCGGGACGGCCCATTTTGAATGGCAGTGACCTGATGTTAAGCAGTTGTTCGTCATCTCGCCATGCACCCCGCTGTGCTACCCAGCCACCAGACCAGGAGCCTGCACCCCAAGGAGCCAGGAGAGCCCCAAATGTGTGTGCCCACTCCCAAGGGATGGCCTGGTTGGGGTGGGTCCAGCACTGCAGAAACAAAACCTGAAACGCAGAAACGTACCCGTGCAGGCTCTGCAGGAGGACAAGGTGGGCAGGAGCATCATGGCAAAATCTCTGGGTGAAATCTCCCCAGGGTGACGGGGGTACGGAGCAGAGCCACCCCTGTTTTGCTTTGCCACCGTGAGCTGTTGCTGAGCTTCGTTGCCCCACTGCTTGCAGGTGGCAGAAGATGCTCCAGCCCCTGGCCTCCACCTGCCCCAGCCCGGCGGTGCCATGGAGCAATGCAGCCCCGTGGGCTCCCTCGGGGACATCCAAGGGGAGGACATCTGCCGGAGGTCCCAGCTGGGTGCCAGCCCTGCCCGCAGCACCAGGAGAGAGATGCTTGCACCAGGAAGCCCGGTGCAGGAGGGGAGGGAGGAGAAGAGTCTGCAGGTCCCTGCTGGGTGCCCCCCAAGGTGGCACAGCTGGGGCAGGGGCAGGGCTGTGCCTGACCTGACGCTGCCCGTGCCGGGGGGAGGCGAGCAGCAGCGTTTCAGCAGGAGCCGGGGCCGAGCCCTGCCTTTCCCCACGCCTGTCAAGAGCCATCAGCGAAAGCCTTCCTCACCCTCTGCTCCTCTGTAGGAAACCACCGGAGAGCTCGATGTAGGAATAAAGACACGGGGAGAATCTGGCTTTTTTGTTCACCGCAGGGCAGCCAGACCTTGCGGGCTGAGGCAGCAAGCCTGAGCAATCAAAGCATCTGGGGGCACAGCCCAGCCTCCCCCCAGCCGCCACATCTTTTCCCAAGCAGATTAGGAGCCCGTTCAGATGGCCGGGACCCCTGAGGTCAGGCTCTGGCCTTGCACGCTGGAGGTTTGCTTGGGAACTCGCTGGGTTCCTGCCTCGGGCTGCTCTGCAGAGAAGCCCCCGTACACAGTTGGTGCCAATGCCAACAGCCCCAAAAATCCGGCTGTGAACCCCCCTGAGCCCCCTCTCCTGTGTGCCTCGTGGCCGAGCTCACACCTCTCGTAACAGGGCCGGGGGTAATGCTGCATGTCTCTGCCAGAGCCCTCCCGCAGGCTCACTGGATGGGATTCTCCAAAGTCTGATAGGAAGGCTGAGCTCCCGCAGCCCTCTCCGTGCCACTCACTCCCATGTGACGATATTTTCTCCAAGCTGGATTTGTCTAAAACCAGCTCAAGCATTTGAAAAGCGATGTACATGACCTCAGCTCCTTTGGACACAGAGCTGCAGAACAAGCTTTAAATAACAGCGAGGAGTAGCCCAGCAGGATCTGACTGCTCCCTCATCTTCGGGTCTGCGGCAGGGGTGCTGGGAGCCCCGGGCGAAACCAGTGAGCCTCGACGAGCCCCCAGTACGAACCACTTGCTCCCAGCCAGGAGGTGAGGATGCTGCAGACGATGACATCTCTGCGGGGAATGTCTGCGCCCCGGCATTTTGCACATCACCAAGAACTTGCGGGTGCTAAATTAAGACCGTCGAGAGAACAGAGCACGACCTTTGCCAGATGGGGTGTCTCAGATATTGAAAATTATTCCAGCAGCTCCCACAGGGCAGGGACATAGCTGCCTTTACACCATGCAGCTCCTCCAGTGGGCATGAGGAAGCGAAGAGTGAGGCTGGGGCTGTCCCGCGGCTCTGTGGGCCGCTGTCTGTCGGGAGTTTCAGCCCCATTAAGTCAGGGGTTTATGAGTTTATTTCTGTGTCCCTGGCATCTGCTTAGGGGAAGAGATGGAAGAGGCAGGATGCTGTGGTCCCGGTGCCAGCAGCAGAGGCGTGCTCCTGGAGGACACCAGCTCACAGCCACCTGCAGGAGGAGCATCTTGATA
The DNA here is from genome assembly GCF_964211825.1 of Aythya ferina. Lineage (NCBI taxonomy): Eukaryota > Metazoa > Chordata > Aves > Anseriformes > Anatidae > Aythya > Aythya ferina. Next base: position 13,567,169 of record NC_140304.1, read on the forward strand.
CAGACGGCACGGAGCAGAGCTTGCTTCCAAAATCCCTCCCTGCAGAGCCCCGGTCTGCTGGCAGGAGCTCCAGGAGGGCACCAAGCTCACAGCAGGCAGGTCCCAGTGGGACAGGGACATGTCCTTGCTGCATCTCCAACCTCCCCGTGCCTGCACCAACATCTGCTCGCTGGTGCCCCTTGGATGTGCTGCCTGCACTATAGCATCTCTGCGTATTTTGGGTTGGGGCGGCTGTCCCTGCATGTCAGAGCAATCCCTTGTGCAAAAAAGCCTCGCTGTCTCCAGACAGCTTTTGCTCTGCCCCCTGCATTTCTCTATGCATTTATATCTGGCACTCAGAGGTGCATCCTGACTGCTGCTCCAAAACACGCTGCCATCCTGGCTTCTTCTGGCCGAGTGCATCACGGCAAGGAAATGCCGTGCCATGTCGTGGTTTCTGTTGGCTGGCAAAGCCCACATAAACCCTTGAGTCTCCTCTAACCTTCCAAGGTTAGGGTTTTCCCTTTTTCTCCCCTCAATTTATTTTTTTGTGGCTTCTTTTGGAGCTGCACAGATGGTCCCTGGGGTGCTGGGGGTTACTCAGAGGTGGGTGTCCACCCCGCAGGATTGTTCCAGTTCAAGAGGGAGGCAAGAGACTGTCTGCTGGCAGGTACTTCCCGGGAGGCCTGGGGGAAGCTCCAAGGATTCAGTGGGCCTTGGAGCATCACCCAGCACAACCCCATCACCCAGTGACCACCTTGCTGTGTGCACCCATACCTCTGCTGGGGAATGTGGTGCTTTGTGGAGGACAAGTGGCAAAGCTCACAGCTCGCCTTGCACCTTGGCACCTCCACCTTTGTGCGCAGGGGCAGGACAGGCAGAGCGGGGGGCGAGCTCATTGTGCACCCTCCATACCCATCGGTAACACAGGCCTGGAGGCTCCAGCTTCAGATCCATGCAGAAAAAGGGCAAATGTGGGCAACGTGCCTGTGGGGTTCACTTTCTGTGCATGGCAAGCTGCCCCGGCACGGCTCGGGGGGAGGCTGTTCTGGAGGCATCTCCAGAGGCATCCATCCCCTGCAGCCAGCAGCTGCGGTGGCAGAAGCTCATCGCCAGCCACCCGACCGTGTGCTCATGTCCCCTCCTGCCCCCCAGGCTCAGGTGTGGCCCCGTTGGCTCCCATTCACCCCCCCTGAGCTTTGGCAGGGCCACCCCAGCCAAGCCCCCCGAGGAGGACAGAGGATGGACGGTGATGCTCCCGGGCGCGTGGCGGCTCTGTGGGGACCACGGCACCCAAACCCCGGTGAGGACGCTGCGGTTCTTGGTCTCCCCCCAGTGACCAGACCACAAATAACAAAGCAGCAGGTCTTACCCGTGCGCTGGAGTTTTCCAGCCCGAGGAGCAGAGCTCCCAGAACAGGCGTATTGTTACCAGGTAATTATACTAATAATTATTTCCCCGAATCCTCCCAGAGAGAGAAGCCCTCTCGCCGGCACGCCAGCTTGCTTTTGCATTTTAGGAAACAAGAACCGATTTCCCCACATGCACGAGCCCTCTAAATGTATATTTTCGTTCGTCAGGGAGCACCGACACCACGGAGGCAAATGGCCTGTCAACAGATTTACGGCAGGAAGTAAGTCACTGCCTCCGAGCCTGCGCTTTTAATGTAATTAAAGTCCTCTGTTTGGAATTCGGTGCTAATTAATATTCATGCTCTGTTCCCCATCTGCCATTCCCGCATTGCTGGTTCCTCCTGAGATTGATCAGAGGGTGATTAAGGCAACGAGCAGGCAGGGAAGGAGGGGGAGGCCAGCGGGACGAGGGTTGGGTAAAGGGAGCAGGATTGGCACCCAAGGGCCCGGCGGGGCTGGAGCTGGGGGAAACGATGGGAGGCAGAGCCCTGGGGTACCACAGGGCTTGGTCAGCCCTGGGGAAGGTGAGAAGCATCTCTGGAGCCGGGCTGCAGAGGACAGACCAGCAGCTGGTGGTGTGAGGGAGGCTTAATGGAGGCAGCACTGCCTTGCTGGCTCCTGGGGCTCGTCTGGAGACACAGACCATGCGGTCCCCTTGCTCCAGGTGGGCACCGTGAGTGTGCCCCTCTGCCCGGCAGCTGCAAGCCAGCATCCCTGTTCCAGCCCCGTGTTGGGCTGAAACCAGGCACTCACTCTCTACCACTTGGGGTGAGAAATATGTCCCTGTACTCTGGGCTGGGAGCATGGTGGGCACAGCCGTGCAGAGCACATGGGCTGCTGGGAGCAAGAGGAGACCAGGGACGTGTGTGGGTGCTGGCTTTGCCCAACCCCATCGCCCCATCTCCAGGTGCTGGAGATGCTGGAGCAGAGCTTCCTCTGGACCTAAGGGCACCACGCCTGCTGCAAAGCCTGCCGAAGACCCGTCCTGCTGCCAGGGCGCAGCTGGGGTGGACGATGTCCTGGGCTGGTGGCCATAGCCCATGCTGGTCAGAGGGGTGCTGGAAGGCAAGGCTGTGCAGTCACCTCCCTTGGCAAAGGACGCTGCCCTTCTTTCTTGCCTTCTTCTCCAGAAATGATGGCAGGGGGACATGGTGTGGCAGTCCCCAAGGGGCTGGAGGGATGCAGGCTTGCGGCTGAGTGTTGAGAGACACTGGTTGTGCTGCAGGTGTGTGGCCAGGGGGGTTTCTCAATTAACAAGGGGCACTTCAGACACCTTTTAGATCCTCAAAAGCAATCATAGGGCTTAATTTAGATGTGCCCCGCTTGGAGAGCTAAGTCCCGCTGGCATCTCCTGTTTACGTACGAACAATCAAAGTGATTTATTCATCCATCTAAAGCACGGTTGCTCTTTGACCGTCCATCCATTATGCTTATCTCCCTGTCCTAGTTAGGAGCCGAGCAATCCATCTTGCCTGCCCTAATGCACGCCAAACGACTCTGCACCGCACGGGCTCCGCCGGGGCAGACGGTGCGGGCACGGCTCCCCGTGGCCCAAACCCAGCTGAGATGATGCCGGCCCAAGCTGGATGCCCACCGTCCCGGAGGATTAGGATTCGGGATCTGAGGATGGGCTTGAAGCCGTCTGCAGCCATAACCGGGACTGGGTTTGGCCAGGGGCTCACGGTGGCACACGATGGGCGGCTCAGAGGAGCTCACCCGTGGGGACCCCACGCATGCGTGAGGAGCGCACTTGCAGGGAGGAGCCGCGCCGCCCCGTTTAACCCGGGCTTCTTCTTTCTTCTCATTGAATTGCAAAAGCGGCGCGGTGCTGGAGCGGTGTGTTCTCATCCATTATTGAAAGAACAGGCTGCTCCAGGGCCACACCAGCACATGGGAGAGGCAGCCCCTTGCTCCCTCTCACCCCGGAGGAGAGGAAAGCGGGATGCTCAGAAAGCACCGTGCCACCTCTCTTGTCACCTCCTGCTGGGGGCAAGTGGCTGAGACAGGCTGAAGGTGCCTGGAGGCCCCCTGCTTGCACCAGGCAGGTGCCCAGAAGGAGAAATGGGGCCCCTGCGCCCCTTCCCCATCCTGGGCTCAATAGGAACTGGTGTGGGACACAAGCGTGGTCCCATCAAGAGCTTTTTCAAGGGGTTTCTGCTCTGGGCAGCATTAAGGGTACTCTTTAAGGGCTCCTTAAGGGCCGTTGCCAAAATTCCCCATCCCCTGATGAAGCGCAGGACATTACAGCTTTCCAAAGAGGTTCAGGAAGGCTGCTTGGGTACAGGCAAAGCAAATGTCATCCCTCTGGCCTTTCTTGGAAATAGCTGACCCAATGTGGCTGAAATTTTCCAGAGTTCAGGCTGAGGCAAACCTCTGGCAGATGATTTCTGCCTAAACGGTTGTGCCTTGGGCACTGTTCTAAGCAATGGGAAACACAGCCTTATAATGGAGGTATTGGGTAACCTCAGCAACAAGCAGCATTATCTGCCCTGCCTACAATAAAATAATTAATTCTCATTAAGTTGCCCTTTGAAGAGTGCTTCCAGACTGAAAGAAAAAAAAAAAAAAAAAAAAAAAAAAAGACAAGAAGAAAGCAATGGAATTAGCCAGCCCCCTCCGGACTTGGATCACTCCAGATCTGCACAGCAGCATCTGGCAGAGTGCGGGGAGGTGTGAAGTGCTGAGCCTGGGAGAGCTCCAGGCTCACCGACAAGCAGAGAGGGGTTTTGGCCACGGCTGCCTCCGAGCAGGATCACCCATGGCAGAGTGATTTCAGGGGAAGCTCCCGGAGGAGAGGCAGGGGGTGGCACAAGGAGGGCACTGACCCTAGTGAAGAACACCGTCCTGAGAGGGGGCAGCAAACCATGATGAGGTGAGGCACTCAAGAGCAGACCCAGGAAGAGCTTCAGTCCCAAATCACACTTGGCCATTTATGAGTTTTGGAGTGGTTTGATTGATTTTTCTTTTTCTGTCTTTCCCCCTGTGTGACTTTGAATTCGGGCAAGAGACAGGCAGAAACAATGCTGGGGGAAAAGAAAACCTCTTCTTGCAGCACCCGAGGCCCCCTTTTCATCTGTGTGATGTAGGCAAGCGATGCTCCTGCACCAGAATCCTCTGTAGCACTGGTGAACAGGGTTTGCTGCCAGTCTGCAAGCAGAAGCAAACAAAATTTTAATGGGGACAGAGGCACCAAGCCCCACTGCCATCAGCACAGGGCTGCCAGCAGGGCAGTTGCCACATCCCAGCTCTTTATTGATTCTGCTCCCCTTTTCTTTCCCCTTCTCAACTCTTTCTGAGCCCTGACCTGCTGTCTTCTGGGAAGTGCTGGCTGGGTTGTGAGAAAGGATCTCCCCGCTTTGGCAAATTTAGCTTGGTTTGGTGTCAGACGGCTGTGTCCGCAAGCTGCGGTGACTTGGTAGCCGGTGCAAGCCTGGTGGCACTCGCCACTTGCTCGGAAAGGAGCCCACCAGCCAAAAAGGTGCTTTTGTGCAGTGGAACTGTTTGCACAGAGCTGGAGTCGAGCAATGAAATATTCATAGGACACTAAAGCAGTGGGCTCACTGGCTGCCTTCTTATGGGAATTCAATAATACTGGAGACAGCCTTAATTCAATATTCAGAAAGCCTCTTTCTCTCTCCATCTCCCGGCTGTCTCTTTGGGTTCAGAGATCTTTTCGGAAACCTCCTTTCTGCACGCTGGATCCATTAGCAGAGAGTGGCAGAGAGGAGGAATGGGGGGAGAAGGAGGGGAAAGGCAAGGATGGGGACTGCATGAGGGACCTCTGGGTCTCCGAGCTGCCTCGTGGTGCTTTGCTGGATGGCCAGGGCCAGCCCTTCCTAAAAGCATGTCTGCGTTGGCTTTGGGGCCGGACCCAAACCTGTGCTCAGCGCTGAGCCAGTAAAGTCCTCCAGGGGCTGTTAACACATCAGTGGGGCGCTCGGGGTGCCCTGAGCCATGAATTTTTGGGGACTGGGAGCATGTCCTTGGTAGGCAGGGCTAACCACATGCCCTGTCCTGCTGCCCACGGGGACAGAGGTGGATCTGTGAGCTGAAAGGAGAAGACAAGCCGGGACCGACCACCTGCAGGGCAGCACAGAGCAGCAACAGGCTTGTCACCTCTAGCTCAGGACTGTGGTGCCCTGTGTGTTGCAGTGAAGGGGAGGTATAGAAGAGCAGCAGCTTTCCAAGCACTTAGGGCTGGGTTTTTAAGTTTTTTTTTTGTTTTGTTTTGTTTTTCTTTTTCCTTTTTTTTTTTTTTTCTTTTCCTCATAGGGTCCTTCCCAGAGAGCATTTAAAATTAAATGATTTACTCCACGATGCACTGGTTATTTGGTTTCTTCTGGCATCTCCCTGTCACGAACGCCCTCAAGAAGATCGATTTCGACCTTCAGAAAACCTCGCTATTAGCATTTGATCTTGTCAACCTCTTTTTATAGTGGCTCTCAAAGCTCAGCAGCAGCAGCTCGATGGCTATCTGCCACGCACGCAGATGCCAGCTGGCGGGGACAGCGCCTTGTCCCCCTGCTGGAGACTGGCACAGCACCACCCATACAAAGGGTGCACAGAAACTGGGGGAGAAATGGGAGGGTAGGGGGCTGAGCACGGCTCCAAGCTGCTGCCCACCCCCAAGACATGGTGGGAGCACTCTGGGGAAGCAAGAGATGTACATGCTGCTTCACTTTCCACTGGAAAGAATATATAAAAGGAATAAAATAAATAAAATAAAACCTTTTTTGTCCCTTACTCTGGCATCTCCAGGCCTGACCTTGATCAAGCAAATGCATTGAAGATGCTCTTTCCCCCTGTTGATATTTTATAGATTCTTGTTCTGGCTGTGTTTGGGTTTTACTCTATTTTTTTTAAGACTTTCTGGCAAATCGTCAGTCCCACAGATGACGGCTTGGAGCAGAACTCCCTGTCTGCTTGGAGCAGGTGCAGCTCTCTGCATGGGGTCCCAGGGAGCTCTCCCCACCCCTGCTGGGTGCTCTGGGTGATCCCAGTCCCATAGCACTGCGATGCCCCTTCCCACCCCAGCACCCCTCTCCGCTCCACAGCTGGGAGCCAGGCCGATGGCTGGGCCATGTCCCCTCAGGACATGGGGTCCTCCTGGGTACAGCCCAGAGCCCCCTGGTCCATGGGGACCCCCGGGGAAGCTCACAGCAGGCCGTGCCATTTGGCTGCTTCTCTTGAGCAGCTCTGCTTAGCTCCTACTACAATTTACAAATCTCCTTAAACAAGTTGCTTTGGGAGGAACAGGACCGAGTTTGCTTTTCTCCAGATTTCGATTCTTTTATTCTGTGTTTTGGTCAGATCTCCAGGTTAGGCTTTATCTGTAGCTGTGGTGTTTCCCGTTTCACACATACATTTGGGGTATCTTTAACAGCAAAGCGTGCTGGGGGCTGAAGGCAGAGACATGCACCAGAGCTTCACTTTGGAGAACGACTTATAAGCTATGGCAAAACGGGGCCACGGGGAAGGCTGAGCAAGGATGGGGCATTGCGTCTTCATCACAGTGCCCTACACTTTGCCTTCACCCCATCCTTCTCAAGGACAGCCTGAAGCACCCAGGGGTCTCCCTTTGCCCTAAATCCCTGTTGTTCCAGTGGTCCTTTGGGCAGCGGCGGGTGGAGGGCTGGCTCTGCTCCCCCTTGTCCCCCAGCCGCCCCCAGCTTCTCCTTCCATCAGCTGGGTGGAGGCCAGTGAGCCTCCAAAGAGGACCTCTGTGAGGGATAACGCCGCTGATGGATGTTGCCTGTCTGCGTGAATCGTCTGCCAGTAGGTCAAGAATTACTCAGATGTGTCTGTTATTCCAAATTATTCACTGATTCACGCGGCAGCTTACGCAGGAGCTCCTTGATTAGATTCCTCAATATTGAACGCCCCGGCTCTTCGGCCTGACCTTCTCGGCCACGTAAGCCTTCGGGCCATAAAGCATCCTTATCCAAAATCTTGACCTCATGTTTAATTTTATCACCGTTGACGTTAACGGAGGTTGGTTAAACTTAAGCGCACGCTGGATGTTTCAGCTTTCCTGTATCGGGGCCTCGGGACATTTCCCATCGCTGACTGATGACCTGAATTCAGAGATGCCTTTTCCCTGGCTTTGATGGGCTTCAGCTTGGCACGCACGCAATTCCTGGAATCAGTTTTCCACCACAGATGATCGTGAATCAATCATTTGCTTTCTGAACGTGTTCCACAGAATTCCCTCAGCTTTCAACACGCTGGCACCTCTCCTACCAGAAAATGAGTTGGCTCAACAGTTCTTGGGAGAGCAACCATCCCGAGAACTGTTCCCGCTTGGGAACAAAGGGATTTCAACACTTGAAGTGAACTTTTGTGGGATGACCTTTTTCAGAGCTTCCCCACCTTTGCTGAAAACCAGTCTCAACAAAAATGTGCTCGTGGGCAGAGGGCGGCTGAGAAGAAAGTGCGCACAAGGGTTGTCTGTGAATAGTGGTGAGCCCAGGGTGGTCTAGAGAAGACTTTTACACGTTCACCAGACCCTTGGGTATCTGATCTTCCCTGGACTACTCTATGGAAAATCGCTACAACACCCAGTATGAATTTACCTCACCTCACATGAGGTATCTGGCAGGTTGGTTGTCTAAACCGAGCAAAACATCCAGGCTCTGTCTTTGGTCAGTAAAGAGATGAGAAGGAGTTCAGAGGTTAATTTATCCCAGGTATTTGAGGAAACTGGCTAAGACAGCACCAATCACCCTCAGACATCTGCTTGATCATCCCTTTGGCAATTGAGGGATCCCAGATGACAGCTTTTGCTGCCACAACTAGCTTTGGGATGGTCAAAGTTAGTTAAAGGGCATCCTGCAACTTCACGAATCTCTCACACCATCCGAACACCCCAGTCTCAGGGTGGCTGCTCAAGGAGGGATGAAAGTCAGGAAGCGGGAATGGAGCATGTTTGCAATGAGGAACAAATCATTTTTGCCTATTCGTTTAATTGTCGGATGCTGCCTCTCTCCCCAAACTATTCGTGAGTAGATGGCAACTTTCTCTAATTTAATCATTAGTCCTAATTATTCAGTCCGTCTCTCCTATTAATAACAGGCAGTCAGCAGATTGACAGTAAGCAGCTCCGTGCAATTATTTTGCTGGGTGAGGCTGGAAACACGAGCCGTGCCAGGTATTTCTGCTGGGGCACAGATTGCATGGAGCATCCCTGCCTGCCGGCCGCGTGGATACGGAAGCCTAGAGCTGCATTTCTGGTGTGAATGCCCCTGTTTGCAAAATGAACACGTGCCAAAAAGCTGCTGGTTCCCAGACTCAAAGGCATTTGTGTGAATATCTGTGAAAAGGGAATACAAAGAAGGACCGAAGCTAATATATTTTAAATAGCTCCACAAATCATCGGTCTTGGTGTTGCAGGAGACAGCTTTCCTCAGGTTCAACCGTGTGCTCACACATTAAGTTACAACGGGAATTTGCCACCTGAAACTAATGGTGATTTATGGCGAGGGTACATGAGAAGTACCCAATATTTAATTAGCATGATGTTAATCAGCTACATCGCAGTCCCCTTCCTCCAGCCACACCAAGACCCACGTCAGTAGCATGTGAAGCCTCTGTCTTCCTCTCCTTGTGATATGGGGCAAGGATCCTGGACATCACCGAGCCACAGGCGAGTTACTTATGGCTAAGTAGCTTTAAGGCCGTTTTTGAGGCTGCAGCCTTACATTTCAGCAGGGAACAAACAGGGATCTCCTTTATGCCCGTACAGAACTAAATGTAAAGCCCCATGAGGCAGAACCAACTGCTCGCGGGCATGCCCTTGTCCCCCAAAAGAGGCGGCTGCTGCTCCAGCTGAGGAGTTCGCTCCAGACAGAAATCCCTGCGAGGGGAATGCATCGACTTCTGGTGGGGAGAGCTCTCTGGTTTTAAATTCACTCGAGATGCAGAGCTTATTCAATTATCAGCCATCGAGAGAACGAAACGTGGCTTCAGTCCAAACACCGAACGGGCAGGGGAGAAGATGACAGCCAGGTTAACCCTTCGTTTACCCTCTGGCTGGAGGAGGGTGGGCAGCGGGATGGCACCGAGCGATCCTACGTGTGTGCATGGTGAGGTGCCAAGGCTAAAGCTATCGGCTCACAGAAAGGACTTTTACCCTGGCCGTGCCTAGGAGGGCAGGTGGAAAAAACTCAGTTTGATGTGGTACCCGACAGGAGGATGCTCTGTTCACAAGCCCCCTTTTGTAAGGGGACCCCATGGAGCACAAAGGGCCCTCTGTCCTCAGGGGAGACCCACGGCTGGAAAAAAACAAAGAGAGACACCGGGAAAGCGTCTGGTTCATTATTCCTCTCTGAAAAGCTCTCCAGCGTCAGGCTTTTTGAAGGAAGACTCTGGGCGAGGAGGGGGGTGTGGATTAAAGCTGAAACTCATTGGAAGAGGCAAGGAGAGGGGGAAGCGTGTGGCGGTGGGGCTGGCGAGATGCGGACCCTCGCCAAATGCCCCGGGAGAGCCTCAGACGGGGGCTGGCAGCGGGGATCGTGTGCCAGTGCAGGCGGCTCAAAAAAAGCCCAGAAAAAAGGCCTTTTGCCTTCCTCTACAGCATGAAGGCTTTGGGGAAACTGCTCCCACAGAGGCTGCCTTCGTGTGAGCTGAACCTGGGGCGCAGGGAGCATTTCCCCTGCTGGGAAATAACCCCAGCTGAGCGTGGTGGGCAGCAGCAAGCCCACCCCGGGGAGCGCTGTGCCTCCGCTAGCTCAGCACCAGGGAGCACAGCTCCAACACCCAGAGCTGCTCAGCCTCCTGCCCCCCTTGGGGTGCTTTTTTCACCCCACCGTTTTCGCTGGGGCTGTGCAGCCACTCTGGGGAGCAGCAGGGTGCTGGATAGGAAGCAAACACCAAACAGCACTGCCTTTTTTTTCCAGCTCCACGTCTGTTGCTTGGATGCAATTTCTGCTGGGTGTCTAGTCCCGGGCAGGGAAGGGCTTGCTGGCTGTGCTGGTACCCGAGGCAGGAGCCCTGGCAGCTCTTTTGCCCGGGCTGAGCTTGCCCTCTGATGGCAAAGCCCGGTAGTGAGAGCAAACCGCTCCTTCGGCACCCCTAGGCTCGGGGGGAGCCTTCCCATCGCCAGGGAGCCCCCCCAGTGCTGCTGCTGCTGCACAGGCACCCTCAGTGCCGGAGCTCGCCCAGGGAGCAGGGCGAAGCCAGCAGCTTTCCCCAGCCACCCACCAACCTGCCCAAAGCCAGCAGCTGCTGGCTCACACGAGCCCTGCCATTGCCCTGGCTGCACTGGGTGCTGCTAGCAGGGTCCCTCGGGCACCCCAGCCATCGGTCAGGCCCCCAGCCCACCCGGGAGGCAGGGCTGGGGAGCAGACCCCACAACCAGCCAGAAGGCAGGACAAGGGATGGACACAAGCACAGCTCAGAGCAGGAGGAGAGGCCCAGACCTGACCCTAAATACATCCCCAGCCAGTGGGTGCATGGGTGCAGGTTCCAGGTGGGACTGTTCAGGGCAGTTGAGGCTTTTTGGTGCCCTCGGGTTCCTAGTGTGACACAAGAGGCAGAGCTGAACTTCCCCCCTATTTCTCTGCTGAAAGTCAGCCCCCAGGGATGCACCCCTGCAATGACAGAGCTCTGGGCTGCTCCAGCTTCAAGGAAATCCACTTGGAAAGCAGACGCTACACAAGGGTAGAGCTCCCCTCTGTGCACACACTTGGGAAGAGATGTAGGGGACTTGCTGCTGCCCATCTTTCTCCCCCCTTTTCAGAATGAAGTGCCATGTGCACGTGCCTGGGCACTCCGGGGTGAGAAAAGAAAAGTGCAAGGGTGGTGAAAACTGCAGAGCTCTTAGGACAATTTTTCTCACCGCATCACTTTGCTTCCTACATCAAGGAGGAGATGCGCCCAGCACTGGCTTTGGGCAATGAAGAATAGCACACAAACAGAGGGAAAAGCTCAGTTTGACAACTGGGCAGTGTGAAATTTCCCAGGCTGGAAACCTGCAGCAGGTCGGTGCATCACCCCTGGACATGCCCTTGGTGGCAGCTGCCTTCCGTAGAAGGGGAAAGTTTTCATAACCTACCAGTCTGCACCAGGAGGATCGATCCTGGAGAATGACAGTGGACTGGAACATATTCAGCCCGGTCAGCCCTGGCATGGTCATTCAACAGGCTCCAAAATGCTGAGATTTGAAATAGATTTCTGCATATGAGTTTCAGTTCCTGATTTTTTGAAAACTTACAGCAACCTAAGCCACACACACACTTCTTTAAAAACACCACTGAGCCCCGTGGCTTAGGCAAGCACCAGACCTCGGCAGCTGGGACCATGAGGAGATTTCAAGCCATGAAGTAAGTCCTCACAGGTGGTAACAGGCAAGGCAGATGATTTTGCTGTCCGTAGCATATTGGAGAAAGTTCACAGGAGATATCAGCACACAGTAATGCTCAAAAAACAATTGCAAGCCACTAAATTGACCTGTTATACATCATAAGGGCACACAAACTACATCATTGTTGATTATATTTTGTGGGAAAGAAATCAACCTGGGCAGAGATGCCAAATTCATTTTTATTAAAACAATTAGTACAGCATCCCGAGGCAGACCCAGGGCTGCTCAACTCGAGGACAGGCCAAGCCTGTGTGAGAGAGAAACCTGCAGCAGCCCTGCTTACACTGAGCGGTGGACAGAGGCTTAGTTAATGTTTCCTGGGAAGCCCACTCCTTGAATGCAAGGTCGAAGACTCTCAGCAAAAATAGTCCCATAAGGCAACCTGCACCCTACCCCTGGGCACGCGCATTTCAATGCGGTGTTTAGTAATAAGATACTATCTGTTTGTTTTTCCCCTTGTAAAAGTGATTTCAAAATTCTGAGCAGTGAGTCGGGTGTTTCTGCTTGGGTGGGTCAGAAATGAAGTCAGGCTCCCCTGCAGCTTCGCCACAGACCGCACACGTGGAAGCGGAGTCGCACGTGCATTGCTGGTTGGGTCTCTGCAGCACCCAGGAACCTTGGAGACAGCATTTCAGTATCACAGGAGAACCACCAAGTGTTTTTAACCTCATTTTAGCTCAACCAAATCAAACCCCACTTCAGAAGATCTGAACGATCCAGTTGGCAGCCAAGAGGTGACACCTTTCCCAGATAAGCACTTTTTATTTTCTTTAAATGATCGGAGCTGTTCAAATGCAGCAGTAAATGTTAATATTTTACTTTGCTGGTTCTTTATTTCTGAAAATGATGCTTGAATCGCGTTTGCCCAAAATCTCTACACTAGCTTGGAGTTAGGTTAAGGCTAATGCACAAAACTCCTCCTGGGAGTGGCAAAGGTGTTGTTATAAAGCATTGGAAAACAAACAAACAAACAAACAAAAAAAAAACAAAAAACAAAACAAAACAAAACAAAAAACTATTTTTAAATAGCATTGTATAATCCTAACTGTAACAGATGTCACTAAGCACCCTCCCTCCCAGCAATATTTGATTCTTCACTTTTAAAACAGAAAGGAAATTTAAAAGAAAAAAGCCAATACTGCCCATCCACCGCGCCCTCCAGATTCCCACTCCTCTGTGCCTGGCTTCAGGAATTAAAGCTTGGAGATATGTGTCCTGGTTTCTTCCGGTAAGCAGAGGAGGGAGTGTGCCTAACGGGTAGGAACTGGGTCTCTTGGACAGCTGCAGGTTTGCTTTAGGAGAAGTTGCTGACAGCCTAATTTTCAGATTTATGGAGCAGTAAGAGTTGCCATTGACTCTGTAACCAGGTGATGAATCTCTCCATGCTTCATTTTTTTCAGCTAGAAAATGAGAGAAATGGCGTTTCTGTCACTGGCTAGCTGGGAGGTTAATGCAATGATTATTAATAAGGCTCTCTAATGACCTCTGGAGCAGCAATTCCCAAGCCTGATGGCAGCTCCTACCGGGGGCTGCAGTGCACCTGAACAGGGTAACGGCCCTGGTGGAAATTAGGTGGCAACCACAGGCTCTGCAACGGGAGCAGAAGTAATTTTCCTAATGAGTCACCGGCAGTCAGGAGCGGAACCTGGGACTTGAATGTCACTTCCCCAAACACCTGGCCAGCGTTGCTCTGCGTGGAAGGAGTTGCAGACTCCCTGGCGTCCTTCACGATTCCTGCAGCTGTGCCAGGAGTGGGTATCATGGCTGCAGCGGCCTGTTGCACAGGGAAATGGATCTGCAGATATAAAAGTCACAAAGTGGGGCTTATAATGAGCAGGATTTACGTACCCAGAAGAACAGAACCTACATTGCTATTAAGGTTCACTCACCTATAGACACAACTTTTCTGCTCCTTCCTATGTCAGGGCTAGTGTGTCACCCCTGCTCGCGCAGGACAAGAACCAGAATGATGCTGTTCAGGACGCAGTCAGTGCCCACCTTCGGAGGGTGGACAATGTGGTAAAATAAGAGCAGGTTCCTACAGCAGGTTTTCCAAAATGTACTCCTATTAGAAACACCAGTTTTGTTGTGCAAAGTAATCCCTAAGGCAGATAGAGGCAGCTTATCCTGGGGTAACCGAGCTGTTTTCAGTCTAGGTTTCAGGGCACTGAGTGATGGGCTGGGTACAAGGCGCTTGCCTTGCTGTGCTCCACACACCTTTGAAGGTACGGACACGTTTATCTCCTTTAAAAGAAGACATAAGCTTAACACCCAGGTTAAGTGAGGAAACAGAGGGATTCTTTGGGACAGGTTTGAACAGGACCCCAGGAAGAACGTACTACAAGGGAGTGCAGAGATCCCCACTCTCCCCTGCACTGAACCCAGCACAAGTTTTGCTCCCAAATGGGATCCCAGCCACAGGGCCGTGTAAGCAATGGGCATGCAGCTTACTGCAGGGAACAGAAAAATCCCTTACAGCTGATCTATTGTTTCACTCCTGTACCCCTGCCACTGAGCCTAATAACTGTTGTCAATATTTGGACTGTAGCAAATTAATTTAGTGCTCATTTTGTGCTAACAGGGACTTGAGGATAACTGGCATGCCACTGTTCCAGCTGTGGTGAGCTTTAAAGCTGTGAACATTAAAACCGTGTCCTTTATCCTGCTACAACACACAGGTATCTCTAAGAAGTAGCATGTAATCTTCCTTTAGGCTGCATACATTGATCTTGAAGCTGGTAATGCAAGGTAACCCTAGGAAGGAAAGGTTTCAGGTGGTTAGCAGAAGCCAGAGGCTGTTCAGTATTCATCTGGCCAGTGCAGAAAAGATCTTTGCTTCAGGGGCCTCCGGAAGTTCATAATGATATCCTGAAGCTCAGGTATTAGGGAGTTGGTCTTTCAATGCCGAAGGTGCTGAGTGCCACACTCACCACTAGGCCTGCAGGTGGAGGTGGTGCAGGGAAGGCCAGTTACACAGAGGCATTGGAGGGGAAATATCTGACCCTTAAACGCTTTTACCTGGCCCACTTTTTCCTCCCTGGAGCACAGCCAGTAATATTAAGTATCAAAAAATTGCATGGCTTTAGCCTCCACTGAAATCAGTGGGAATCGATGTGTTTCAGTGTCTTTGTGGGATTAGAACTGAGACTTTCCAGTCAGAAGGCTATTTATAGAAACAAGGGGAAGAATCTTTGGCTCATCCCCCAGAAAACAAATAAAACCCACAATAACTATGAAAAGGAAAGTTTTCAATAGCAGCTACAAGGGGTTAAATCATGGGAGTGACAGTAATGGCAGATGTCATCTTATAAAGGTGAGACAACTCTGACCCAGCTCTTAAAGAAAAGTTGCTCTGACTTCCCAGACTCAGGTTTGTGGGTTTGTTTGTTTGTTTGTTTTTTCTCAACATTAGGAGTAAACAAAAAAGCCCAGCTGCATCTGGGGAGATCAGGGATTGCACCCCACAGCTGTCCATGCACATCAGCACCCCCCCGGCAAAACAAGAGCTGGGTTTCACTGCACTCCCTTTGCGAGATGCAGAATGTGGCTAGCCCTACCACATGCACCAGAGACATCTGACCAACACTGCCTACCTGAAGCCACCTTTTTCTCTCAGACCAGTTTTACCAGCTCTCATACTGGTTTTGCAGACGACTGAAGGTGCACTCTGCTGCCTGCACTGGGAGGAGTGCTGCAGAGCTGATCTCTCTGGGCGTTTTCCCATACCTGGGTTTAGGATTACCATCCTCGGGGAATGCCCTTGAGTTTCCCCAGCTGCCTCAAAATCTCTTTAACCCTAGACAGGAAAAGCTGATAGCAGACAATACAGTTACTCAGTGCAAAGTAGGCAATACACCTCTACAGGTCATTTGAAGAGAAATGAAGGAACTGGTATCTTTCTGCATTACGCCTGGCCAAGCTGAGAAGCAGGCAGTGCTGTTTCATGAAGCCCTCTGACTTCAGTTTGCCTCACGGAATCCTGGGGCTGGAGGAAACATTTCCCTTGACACACAAAGCATCTTTGGGGAATCATTCATTATTGCTTTATGCATTAACTTTCTGGAACTTTATGGAAGAGGGCTGCCCTAGCTTCCGTAAAACTGGGGACTACCACCTTCTTGTAGGGAAACTGGCACATTCCCTGGGTCTGGTTAGTGGGATTATGAATCGCTTGGGCAGAGAGTAGGCTCAAGCCCAGCATAAACTGCTAACTCATTACCAGGCATGATGCCTTTCTGCAGGGCTGGACAACATTCAGTTTGTGTAGAAAGCCTCAGCAGAGTAGAGAATTGTGAGTGACAGCATCCCATGGGATACAGTTGGCTCCTTCCTCGTCCTTGAAGGTCCTCCGGTGATGGATGCTTGGGGTGGACAGAGAGCATCCTCAAGGGACAACATGACAACCTTGTTCCTCAGCACTGTAATAAAGACACAGTAGCTGGGAACACCTCCTCGCTCTTTCAGCCATCCTCTGCACTTTCCTACCTCTCCCCCACAAAAAGCCAGAGGGGTGGCTGCTTTCACCCCACGCTCTCCTCGCCAGCACTCCCCGTTTCCCAGCTGCACCTCCATGACAGGTCCCCTTCCCCTCAGCCAGGGCTGGCCTCCTGCCCCATGGGGCCTCCGCTGCACCCAGGGAGGGGGAAAACGGGATGGACCCAGGCTTTGGGGGGCCACTCGTGAACTGGGGGAACCCGCCCACAGGATATGGTCTACAAATTTAAAGGTCTTTCTTAAATGGTTATCAGGAAGGCAATGAATAATCCAGAAAGGTAGCATTTTATGGGGCAAAAAACGATTCACGTCTTGGAGAGCTTTGTGTATTGTGATCTTTTTTGATGATGTGACAGAGCTAGGTGAGGCTGCACCTCGAGTGCTGTGTTTAGCTTACTATAGGAAGGCCCCTATAGGTCTCAGGGGAGACCTCATTGCTCTCTGCAACTCCCTGAAAGGAAGGTGTGGGGAGCTGGGGATCGGCCTCTTCTCACAGGTAGCTAGCTAGAGGACTAGAGGGAACGGCCTCAAGTTGTGCCAGGGGAGGTTCAGGCTGGCAATGAGACATTTCTGCTCAGAAGAGCAGTCAGGCACTGGGATGGGTTGCCCAGGGAGGTGGTGGAGTCACCGTCCCTGGGGGTGTTTGAGGAGAGGTTGGACCTGGTGCTTAGGGACACGGTTTGGTGGGTGATACTGGTGGTTGGAGCCGATGATCTTGAAGGGCTTTTCCACCCTCAATGTTTCTATGGCTCCATGGACTGCCCGGGACTGCTGCGGGTGTCAAGCACCAACCACCACGGGCTGAGGGCAAGGAACGGCGCAGGAGGCGAAATGGCGGAGGGCAGGAGACCCCCACCCGCCCACCTCCACAGCGGAGCGGCCCCAGCACCCCGCGGCCCGTCCCGGCAGCGCCGCGGCTCCCCGGAGGGCTCCGCAGGCACCGCCCGGGGGCAGCGCCGAGCGCGGGGCGGCTCCGCGGGGAGGCTCCGCCGCCAGCCCCGGGCCCGCTCCGCCCTGAGGGCAGCCGGAGCCCGCCCCGCCGCGGGCGGCGCATGCGCGGCGCCGTGTGTCCGCCTGTCAATAAAGCTTGAACCAGCGCCGGGCCGGGGGCGCTCGGGCGGGCGCGTTTGGGTTTGGGGGTGCTGCTTTTTTTTTTTTCTTCCTTTTTATTTTTTTTTAAATATTTTTTGAACCAACTTTATCGCTCCGCTGGCGCCGCCCGCTCGCCCGGCGATGCGCTGAGGCGGCCGCCGCCGCGCTCGGCCCCGCTCCGCCCGGCCCGGCCTCGGCATGTCGGGCAGCCGCCCGCCGCCGCACCCCGCCGCGCCGCCCGCCGCCTCCTCCTCCTCCTCCTCCTCCTCCTCGGCCGCGGCCATGGCGCCCGGCTCGTCCTCCTCGGGCGGCTCGGCGCCGCGGCCTGTGCTGGTGGCGGCCGCCGTGTCGGGCTCGGGCGCGGCGGTGGCGGCGGGCGCGGGGCTGGCCCGGCTGGCGGCGGCGGCGCGGCCCGGAGCGGGAGGAGGAGGAGGAGGAGGAGGGGGGGGGGGAGGCTCCTCGGCGAGCGGCGGCAGCAGCAGGAAGAGGCCGCTGCTCACCCCGCTCTGCAACGGGCTCATCAACTCCTACGAGGACAAGAGCAACGACTTCGTGTGGTGAGAGGGGTGGGGGGGGGCGTATCGCGACAGCGCGGGGCGGGCGGCGATAGTAGGGGCGGCCCCGCGGGCACCCGGCTCGGCTGTGCCCCCGGGAAGGGAAGGGCTCGCCCTGCCTCCCAACACAGCCAGGCCGCCCCCAGGAGGGCCCCGAGGCGAGGTGACCCTTCTGGAGGTAAGCACAGGGCTGCTGCTGCCCTGTTTGGGGTTCGTGCCCCTCCAGGTGAGGTGTGAGGCTCGTGGCTGCTGATCCTGACAGAGCCAGCGAAACCCTCGTGGGCTTTGCTGGGGATGGTCGGCTGGCGTGACATAACGGTAGTGCTTGTGTCAGCCTCGCACCTAAAACCAGATGGGTAGGAAAAATCTGCGATGATGAGATAAAGGCTTGTCTGGAGTCCCTTCACGTGTTGTCCTAATGTTTGGCCCAAACTGCAGGTTTTGACTGGAAGTGCCCCTTTGGCAGGTGTGGGGGAGCGAGGCTCTGCGTTGATAACTAGCTGGTAATGCTGGGTTTTAAAGAGCACCCTATTGTTAATGGCTTTCAAATCTTCAAACATAAGGAGTAGGTTTGGCTTTTATAGCTGGCTGGATGTACTAAAATGTGAGAACAGAAAGTTGGGGTAAGTGTTCACAGCTGAGAGGCAAACCGTGATGATGAGATACTGGAGACAAGCATGGGTTAGAGGAAAGTCGTGCATCTGAAGGAACCCGTAAAACAGTAGGAAAAGAAATGGACCACAGCTGGCAGGGTGGCCTTGTCTGGCTGTGCTGACTTCCAGGTGAGGGTCAGGTGTTTGGCATCTCTGCAGGACAGGCATCGTAGCGAAATCCTGCAGACCCGATCCTATAGCTTTGTAAGCGATCTGGCAGGGTAGATAGGAAATATCCCTACTACTAAAGTGAGAACCTGAAGCTGCTGAAAAGTTAGTGGCAGGAAAACCAGCAACTACTGGCTAGTAATAAGGAGTAATTTCTGATCATTACTTCTCCCTGTGGGTAGTGGCTTGCTCTGCAGCAGAGTTGGGGTGAGCGTACGTCCCTGATCAGCGGGGGTCCTGCTCTGAGTGCCAGGCCGTGTTAGATGCATTTAGGGGAACTTGTTTTGGGAGATGTCTGCCTTGCTGCTGCTCACGGGTTTTCTGGCTGTGAGTGTTCTTGCTTCTTCCTTCCCACTGCTGTAATGCTCCAGCAGGGCTGGTCTGCAGCCATCATTCCCTGTCCCTTTAGAGTTATCTTTTGCTCTGTGTTTGTTGTCTGTTGTAGACATGAATGTGTTTGGAGGGAAGGGAAACGAAGTAAGTTTCCCTTGGGAAAGGGACAGTTGAAATATTTTGCATTGGTTCAAAAAGCAGGGTTTCTTACTGTTTTTTGTACAGGTAAGTGCTTCAAGGAGAGTGCATAATGAGTTGTTTTCTCCTCATCCAGGAGTACTGCTGGCTGAACTAAGTGAGAAGGAAAAATCAGCTGAGCAGTAATCAAGGCAAAATGTCTATTCCTGTCCCCCTCCTGGTATTTACAGGAGAGCCATGCTGGGTGTATTTAAGTGCAGGTCAGAACCTTTAAGAGCAAGTGATAATTACAGTTAACTTACCTGGGTTCCTCACTGCCGTGTGTTTCTGTGGGCTGTAGGGCTTGTTCTTGTTTATATTAACAGTAGATTCAAATTATAGTACTTATCTTTTTTTTTTTTGAGGTAGCAATACAGTTATGTAGCACAGAAATAAAAGCTCAGCTGGCAACTTTGGAGTTCTGAGCAATGTCCAGTAAGACGGGTGCATGTGTGAGGGCTTAAATAATTGATTTAAGCGAGCTTTGGCTGTCCCAGCCTGAGAGGCAGGAGCTTTCTGTGTGCCATTTTTCCATAAGGATGCTGTCAAGCCACTGCCAGCTGCAGGGAGGGGAGCGTTTGACAATTTTTCTGCACGTGGGCCGTGAGTTCCTGGTAGCGGCAGCTGTAAAGTCTGCAGCAGGTCCTGCCTGCACCAGGCTGAAGTTGGGAAAGAAAAGAGAAGTTTGGGTGAGTTGCGTGTGTGCAGGTGCGTGTGGAAATACTGTAAACAGTGTGCGCAACCTGCCTGTCTGTCATCCAAAAATGCCCTCTCAGCACTGTGAGGCTGAGGCTTTAACCCAAACGTTGGCATACCTTGCTGGGCTGGGTTGTGAAACGTTCAGCAAGTGTACGTCAGGAGTTTGTACATGAGTGCTGTTTGTGGTACGTAGCACCTTCCTGGAAGTGTGGCGTGCCCCACCAGGAAAGTGTGTGTGTCTGACTTGCCAACTGCGTGGTGGTGAGAGAAACTTTTTGTGCCTCTTTGTGCACGCTGTGGATTTGAAGGCAGACTTTGTGCTGCTTCTGCAGCCAGGCCTTTCTGCAGTTGCCTGGAGAGTGTCTGTCTGAAAGGGAATCCTCTAATTGGAGGATTTCCTTCTCTCCAGCAGTGTAATTGCCTACGGTTTTCCCAAGCCTTACCTTAACCCTCCCAATTAATGGTTCACTAAACCTTTCTAAAACCAGTTACTCTCTGCTTTGCTTCGCAGATGGAGGGGATCATACTGCAGGCTGACTTTTCAGAGGCTGTTTCATATCAGTGCTTGTTTCTGAGCTCTTTCATAAATACGAACATGTGGAAAAGAGTATGTGGCATACAGACCTGGAGAGGTACAGCCAACTTACCTGGCTGTAGGAAGCACTGTTTGCTACACTTAGAGGTAGACTTGAGTCTTTTCTTAGGTATTTACCCATTAATGGTGATGCCAGGCATGGACTGAGTATGTTTGTATGTTTGTGATCTGGTAAGTCCCTTTAATAAGGAGTGCTTCAAACTGACTGGAGGTCACAAACTGAAATGTTACCCTAAACAGCTCTTTATGACAATTCTATAATCTGAAACAATGATAACTCCATAATCTGTTCTTGTGTTATAGCTTCGTACTGATCAGATAGTAATGGCAGTGCTCTTTAACTGGTCACACTCTGAGGAAATGACAGAGCCTGGAGTTGGTCCCGCTTTCTTCTCAGGCCCAGGAAGAACAGAACAGGAGAGAGAAGCTGTAAGCAGGTCCTGTTTGGTGTGGGACAGAAGGAAGTATGAAATGTGCTTGAATTTTATAGTGACTGTTTCCACCAGGTGTTCAGGTAGCTGAGGTTGACAAAAGCACTTGAAGTACTCTGAAAACAGCTGGCAAAATGCGGAGGCAAGTAGTTGGTTAAAACAAAAATGTTTGATATCTGCCCTGATGTCTCAACCATAGAGAAAGAAAATACCTGATAAGCCTTTGCAGTTCAGAAAGTGCTGGACAAGGAACTGTTGAGTAAATAAGGTATCGGTATCTGGTAAGGAACACTGAAATCTATGGCTGCTGAAGTACTTTGCATCTTTTTACATGGCACTGCTGCTTAAGGCTCTCAAGTAGAGAATAAGAGCTACCTCATGCATAGGAGCCTTGATTTTGCCATACCTGTGCTGCTCAGTTTTGGCACATGCTGCAAGCTGCAGTATGGCTCAAGTTCCTGCCTCTGGCCTTTAATCTGTTCTTAACCTTCCCTCTCTAGGATCCATTAAAACAAATGGCACACAGCAACTCTCATGTAACAGCCAGCTTGGCTTTGATAAGTATTGAGATATCAGTCTTCTTTCCATTTGTAAATCAGTCAGCGTTTTGGGGTGAAACTGTTCTTAATGGAAACTTCAGGCTCTGTTGAATGACCCTGTGCTGAATGGCTGTTTCTGTGGGCTCTGATCATTTTTTCTCAGCTGTTTCAATTCTGTCATTTCTCCAGTCAAGCTGGTATGGAGAAGAATAAGTTTGGAAATGGGGGCCTGGAGTAGCTGTGGTGTCAGGAGGACATCTTCCTTGTTTAGCTCTGATTTGCCACATCCGACTGCAGCCAGAACAGCATGGTAGTCTTGGTCCCTAGTGCACTGCCTGCAAGAAATGCAGGGGTGTGCTGGAGAAAACACACCCGACCCCGTAGGAAGCAGCAGTTTTTAGCATTTGTGGGGAGTGGGGCTGTGTTATGTGGCACGATTAGAAGAAGGCAGAGAAGTTTAGCTCTGTCACCAGTGGGGAGAAACCAGCCTCAGATGTTCACACATCTTTTTTGCAGAAAAGGACCTGCTAGGGAAGAGAGGGGCAGGTGGTCGTTAATCATTTTTGTGGCTTCTTCTGGGGAACAATTGGTGGGCAGTGGCTTGGTTGGTTCAAAGAATAATGTTCTGGTTTGATTTGTTTGCTTCTAAGCCATGTGTATGTAGCTGATGTGCTGGGATGTTGAAGACAACCTGGTTTGTGCCCCAGGGTGGGCAAACTCTTTGAGCCATCCATGATGCCCAGTTTGGTCACTCTGATGGAGATCGAGTTGGTAGAGGCTGCAACTTCATCTCCAAATACTATTTTTAAAGCCTGTAGAGGTATCTCCTTCTCATGTTTAAATGCCTAACGGGGTCTCACAAATTTCTATTCTCTGAAGAGAGCGATGAGATGTGGGACGGACTTCTTAGGAGCGTTGGCGATGGGCCTTTCTCCCCTAGAGGGGGAGAAATGGAGGTGAAATCACACCTGCTCAGCCAGTGGTGTGGTCTGAGGTCAGGTGTTTTGAACTGAACTTTGGAGAAGATGGATGCTTTGCAAAAGCTGTTAGCAGTCCTGTAACAGTTGCACGTCCTTCTCCTGTCAGCTCCCTGCCTGGTCCTTGGCAGTTATGAAGGCAGTTGGTTATGAATGGCTGTTGGCTGAAAAATAGGAGAATAAACTGATTTTGGCATTGCTTATAAACACCTTGTGTCTGTTCACAATAAAAACAAATGTTTATGATCAGTTTGAGATTTAATACAGATAGCTAGGAGGTCCTTTGCTTGTCAGAGGTACTCTGGCTTTGGGTAGTTTGCAGCTGTTGAAAGCCTCACCAGTGAAGGCTCACCTGGTTTCCAGTTGTAGCAAACTGCAGGATCGTTCCAAGGCCATAGAGCCCTCGATTGCCCTTTTGATCTTTATTCTGCCTAGCTGTTGTTGCACTTTTTTTGTCCTCTTCTGCTTTACAAACAGAAAAGATTACCTACGAGTGATTGGGTAGCTGCTTTGAATTAATACTTTTTTTTTTTTTTTTAACTTAAAAAGATGTCTTTGATTTTGTTTTCAGCCCCATCTGTTTTGATATGATTGAAGAAGCCTACATGACGAAATGCGGACACAGCTTCTGGTAAGATCTTTGTATCACGCGGTGCTGGTGACCTGACATCATTGTGAAACCCTTTCCTTGAGTTTACTGCTACTTCTGTTTTCTGTCCCTGCGCTGAAGAAATCGAAATCAAAATTTAAAAGGTGGTTACCAGTTAAACTAAAATGAAGTCTATGAAGTGTTAAAACCCAAACTTTGTGCCACCATGATTTCCTCTGTAATGCAACAAAATGGTCATAAACTGTTGGTAGCATTCCATGCTCAGAGTCAGAGCAGTTTGTCAGCTTATTTTCTTGGGAAATGGAAGCTTTCTGTTACCACCTGAAGCAGTGGGTCCTGCTGTTACAGAGGTCACAGGAGCCAGCGTTGGTGTTGGGAGGTTCTCTCTTCCTTCGTGCAAGACCATACGGTTTGAAGTGGCTTCCAGGTTGTCTAGGGTGATTCTATTAAACTTCAGAGAAGATGCTTTAGGCTTGTTTCTTTCTTTTCCCCATTGATCTTTTTCTCTTTGCAAAATGTTTACTAGGAAGCTCTTGTATCAAATAGGTTCAAGGTTCACATTGTTTCAGTATGTTATCTCTGGTTGTCACAAGGAGCAAGAATGTTTCGTGGAAACATACAAGAATCCTCTGGGGCAGGTGTACAGTTATCTGCTCCTCTGGATCTCAACTAGGGGTTGGAATAAATGTTGAACTATCAGGCTTTAATGTTTGCTGTATTCCATACTGTTATGGTGTCTGTTAAACAGAAACAAATCTCCCACCTTTTCAAGAAGTAATATTTTAGTAGCATAAAACACCTTGAGCAACAGAATCAGTTAACTTTCAGAATGTTTTGACCTCTATATGTATACGGGTAAGATAACATCTGATTTTATGCCCTATATGTAATATTTTAACCTGGTGATCTGTAACACTTTTTCAAAAGTCCAAGATAAGAGGCATTCAAATACCTTTACTTAGGAAGAACAGAGCAATGTTGTCTGATACCTTTTGAAATTGACATCAAGCTTGGTTCTTAGGGAGTGAGGTGCTTAAATTTAATGTTAAAGTGCATCTTTGGAGTTACTCTGTCCCTCAAATAGCTAAGAGCTCAACAGTGACTCTGGAGTGACTCGTATTAATAGCTGCTGAGAGGCAGAGGGGAAATGTGAGACCCTGGTGAAGATACTTTGTCAGTGCTCGATTACGTGAAGTGCACAGTAGTTTTCAGTGTCACTTGCAAACTATTTGGCTAACCTGGAAAAGTTGCTGCTGAATAACACGGTCTGTCTGCTAGCTCTGCGTGTGGAAGCAGGGCACAAATTCAAGATTCAAGCATAACTGAAGTATGCAAGTTGCCATAATCCTCAGTGAAATAAAGGAGTGAAGTACTTAAATACCTTTTTGTAATCCTTGCCAAGAAACTTTTTTTTTTTTTTGCTGTAGCATGCTCCTAGTCAATATTGGAATGCTTTGACTTCACTGTAAGTTCTCGACAACACAGCTGTTAGCTAGCAGTGCAAGTCAAGTACACATTATCTAAGGTGGATGCTATTTCCTTTGTACTTATGTTTTTTTCTTTATGTTTACGTACTTTATCTTGTCTTTTAAACAGCTATAAATGTATTCACCAGAGCTTGGAAGACAATAACAGATGTCCCAAATGTAACTATGTTGTGGACAACATAGATCATCTTTATCCCAACTTCTTAGGTGAGCTCCAGGCTTGTTTTTGTAAGAAACATCTTTGTTGTGATGGAAGGCATGTACTTGTAAATTCATCCTATAAATAACTTGCTTGCAGATATTGAAAATGAAGGCCAAGCATCACTCCTTTGGTCAACTGCTTTTTTTTTTTTAAAAAAAAAAAAGTGGTCAACTTTTTTATTTTTAAAAAAAAGTGGTTAGTAGTGTAGGTTGTTACACTCCATTGTCTCTAGCAGTCTTATGTATGCTGAGTTACAGCAGGGAGACTGACTTGCTGCTTTATGCATGCTATAAAAAACAAAATGAAGATGTTTTCTGGCGACTTGAGATTTGGATCTCTACTTTTGTTTTCCTGCATTGTCTGTTTAATAATCAAGAACTTGTGCTGTTTTCAAAGTATGAACACTGAAAGGGGGAGGCTGAATTACTTATGGTACTGCTTTGGTGACTACGGCGTGGTCCAAGTGGTGTGTGTGTGTAAATTACATAAAATATTCGTACACATATGCAATCCTAATTAATCGCTGCATAAGCAAAGAAGGAAAATGATCTTCACTGGAAATAGTTAAATAGTGGGTTATGAGGAGAAAACACCAAAGAAAAATGCATTGGAGTGTGAAATATCGAAATTAAACTAAATCTTGATTTCATATGCTGGGATATCTGTTTAATAATAGATTAAAAGCTATGGTAGCCAATGAATGCTTCAGAAACAGTCATCCTGATTTAGACCCAAGCATGTTGTGCAGAAGATGGTGCTGAGGCAAGTCTTGGAGGATGTATAAAAAAAAAAAAAAAGAGGTATACATGTAAAGGGGTGAGCTTATCTTAGTCTCTTTACAGTGTTTGCTAAGCTGGAGTGAAATAAAACTGTAGCAAAAATAACTGAAGCAAAGAATGTAGTGATTTAAAGGAGCAAGTTGTTCTATTTGGCTGCACTTGTTCTCAGCCTGTAGTAAGTCTGTTAATGTTTTATTTCCTTCATACTCCTCTTAGATGTACATCTGCTTTAAAGCTGGAAAACCATGGTACTTAAAAATAAATAAATGAAGCAATTTTAGGGATGTGTAGGCATTATGTTTACTGATTTTTTTTTTTTAAATCTCTATCCTTAACAAATTGTCCAAAGAAGAAATTGGTTAGAGAAAAATGGACAAAATGTCCTACTGTTTTAACGGCTAGTAAACTTACTGTGGAATTTATAATTAAAAAAAAATAGAGGTGGATTTTATATGCTTATTTTGAGAGCTCAAAACTAATCTCTTTTTACGTCTATTTGTTTTTCAGTCAATGAACTGATTCTTAAACAAAAACAGAGATCTGAGGAGAAAAGATTCAAACTGGACCATTCAGTGAGTAGCACCGTATGTTCCAACTTTCTTACTTTATTTAATGGTTTTATACAGCAATTGTTATTATGTGGCTTAATTTCGAATAAATTGTATTGTTGAGCTGTTGCATGAATTTGCTTTATGGGGTAGTAATACAGATATCGGTGGCACTGTATTCCTTCAACCTTGATAATTCCACTTCTTCCTGCCAGCTGTTTTACAGGTAAAAGCAAGCTGTGTTAGTGTAACTAAATGTCATGTAATATCTTGAATATAACGTGGGAAACTACCCTTAGAAGCACACTTGTTTAAAGGTAATAATCTTCATTCAGTGCTGGAAATTACAGCTACAATAAGACTAATAAATGATCATAAGTGCTACACGCTTGTGTGATCATGTGTGAGAAGTTACGTTCTACAGAGAAATGGAAGGATAATACCAACCACAAGAGGGAGAAGGATGTGTTTGGAGTAGTGGTGTTCTGGCTCTCATCCCAGAAAAAACTGCCTGGTTCTCTTCTAAACTTTGTTCATGTCACGGAATCAGAGTGCGAATTAGCCTGAGCTGCATTCCTGGTTGAGGGAAACCCTGTACTGCGGCAGTGGATGCTCCTGTACATTAAGATCAAAAAGAGTATATGATATTAACCAGGAAACTTGCATAATAATTGTCTTACTATGTCTGGTTTCCTTCCTTGGCTTCTATATAAGTCATAAATAAGGATGCAAGGTAATACTGAAAATCAGAGCCCCTGTTTTTCTCAGTTTAAAAAGTACAGCTCTATTGAAGTGTTATTAGTTTAAGGACTGCATTGCAGAAAACTATGCTTTTGGTAGTTGTATGCTTTAGAAAAGAGCAGTCTTCAAAGATTCATTCATTTACTTGCAGTCAGTTCTATATTCAAGATAAAATATAAAGGATTTAATATCTCATTTAAAATGCACGCAGCTAACCTGAAGGCATGTACAATAACTTCTTGGGATTTGGTTCCACTTTCACAGAAAGCACCTTTAAAAACTGCCAGTAGATGCATCTAAGTTAGATAACTGCCATCAGATGGAAATCTACAGTGAATTATTCCAAAAAGTTGGGTCTATCTCTTGGCAACAAATAAAAATACCAACATCTTCTAAAAAGAGCAGCTTTGCTGCTGTATGAGCTCCTTAATATGCATGCTCTCCTCTTGTACTACTTTTGATGTTAAGTGAAATTATTAAAGACATGTTACAGCAAATGAATCCTGTGTTAAGCACCATTTCTTGGCAAAGGATATGTCTCATTAATTAAGAAATCACGTTACGGCATCTCTGAAGCTTTCTGAATAGTGCAGATTAATAAAATAATAGCACTAGTCAGTAAAGATTGTATTTTAGTCCCTTCAGTGATGGCTAGGGCAAGATTTATACCGTATATCAAACAAATATATAGCAGTCTTGTCTGTACTGCAAATGTAATTCTAGAATCTGAGCTGTTATAGATATTTGAGTCTTTTCCTATCCACTTCTCAATTTATTCAGACATCTTTCTCTTCAACCTTGCCTATTGAGCCTGACAAACATGTAAACCGTATTCCAATTGCTTTCCATTTCTGGAAGAATTTTTTTTCAAGGTTAATATTTTGCCTCTTTTCCTTTTGAAGTAGTCTTCAACACATTTAACTTTTAATTCTGTGTTTATGTCCAAAACAAACTCTTTGTGGGGCAGTCCATCTCCCAAATAAAAAGAGAAATGTTCCTTTTTCATAAATCTGATGCTTATTCTCATTTCATTCTTATGAAAATGAAATTATGCCCTGAAAGTTAAGTTGTACTACTTAAAATCTGTCTTATATAGCATGTTGATTTGATTTAAAGTTACTTATTTTTTTCTAGTTGTTCTAGGTTGAAATTGTGCTGTGCTTTTTGTCTGTGGCTTCCACAGGTTCTAAGTGTTGTGTAAAAAGAAATAATGTTCTGTATGAATGTTACATTCTTTGTCTTAATCTTGCCAATACAAATAGGTTATAGCCTCTTAGAAATTGTCTGCTTTAGATAGGGTGGCATTTCTAGTTGCTTGCAAACCTAAATATCTTGATTTAGCGTCATAGCTTCAGAGGAGAGGGTTTTTTGATCCAGCTTTGTTTTTTCTCTTTTTTTTTTTTTTTGAAGGCCTAAAGACCTTTCAACCACATCCTGAGGTTTCCTAATGCAAAGCTGTGCCTAGTGTTAACATATTATTCAGCCTTTCCTGTTCTAAAAGATACTTTTTTTTGCTAACTTTACTGACAACGAGAAGGGCAAACAACCTGTAGAGAAGGGAGAATGGGCTTCATGGTAATGTGCTTGTTCTCCAAGGAGTACTTCTCAGTTCTAACAGGTTGAATGAAAAGATCACCTTGATTAGTTTCGTCTTCTTTCTTGCTGTTTCATTTCCTATGAAAATGCTCCGAAGAGGAATAGCGTGGGAAGTGGGAATTAAAGAAACAGACCAATACTACTTTCTAACATTTGCATTTAGTATTAAGGCTTTACCTATTACTTGGTTAAAAAATTAAAAGGTATTGCCACTTAACAATATTTCAGATGGATGTAACTGAACTGAGCTTCAATAAACAACACTGTTTCTCTCCCTAGAAATATGTTCTTAGAAACTAGGGCACAAATCGGATAAAATTGTGGCTCTAATACTCTCTTCCTAGCAGTAGCTGTGCTCTCATAAAGTACAAGTTCTCAAAATATCTTCCGAACAAGATAAGCAGTTACACAGAGCAGTAGGACAGAAGAGCTATGGCCTGTACATGTGGGAGGGTTGGGAATTGTGATTTCTGTGCTTTGAGGTTTTTACAAAGGGATGAAATATTGCATTTTTGCCTTTAATATCTGTTGCTGGATATAGCCATGGGTGTCTTGAACTTAATGTCTCTCCAATGTCTCTCATCTTTCTAGAATGGCCATAGGTGGCAGATAATTCAAGATTTGTTGGGAACTGATCAAGACAATCTTGACTTGGCTAATGTCAACCTGATGCTGGAGCTGCTGGTGCAAAAAAAGAAGCAGTTAGAAGCAGTAAGAAATCTCTTGTATCCTTTTTAAATGAAAGTTAATAGCTTTTTCTTCTTATGTCGCTGTCCTCTTAAAGAAAAATTGTAGTGAAAGTTCAGATGTCTCATATTAAGTCAGTTTGAAGACTTAAGCAATGTGGCTTAGGCAAAGCTATTTCTATGATTTAACTGCAACATGGCTAGGTTGGGATAGTTGTTATGTATTTGGTCATTCCATGCTGTTAGTCTCAGATGAGCATTTTGCAGTTAAAAGAACCAGACCTTCTAAATTCAACTGAATTATGAATTTGGCCAAGTGAAGTTGGAGTAGAATTTCAATTATGTTTTAAAACAGGTGAGGAAAAGTTGTATTAGAAACTGCTTATCTTATTCGCTCTTGCAGAATTAATGTTTACTTACTCTCCTCCTATCAGAACCACAGGCTAACTGGAAAACTTTTATTGACTTTGAGCAAAATTATGTTACTGTCTTGTGTGGGGGGCTTGTACATAACTCTTTCATTGTGGTTCAGTGAAAATGAAGTGGGAGTAAAGTTCATAACTTCAGAGTAAAAACACTTTGTACTCAAGGCTGTTTCACACTTGTGACAAATGTGAAACAAAGAAACAAGATCTAGTGTATAGGTGCTTCTAAGCAGGAATATCTTTTAAGGATACTAAGTCCTAAAAAAAAAAAAAAAGGACAAAAAACCCAGCTTGACACTTCAAGAACGCTAAACATTTTATTTCTACTTGCTTCACTTTTTAAATTATAGTCAAAGGGCTGGGGAGGAAGAACAAGAATATCTCGTGAAAAATAGTTTTCTTGCCTCCTGATCTCTCTACTTTTCCTGTCCCCTCTGCCTTTAATGGTTTGTATGCGATAATATCCTGAACCTTTTTGAGTGTATGTTCACAGTCCTCTAGTGGCAAGTATTTCTGTAGGTGGTGGAATGAAGCTTTAGAATGCTGGGATAGGATTAGGGCTATATTAATGCTAAAATACATTTATTTTTTTTCCCTGTTATGCACCTCTTCTCTTGCTCTGATAAGTTTTTGGCTTATTTAGGTGAAAATATTAAACCAATGGTTGAGGCAAATGACCTGTTATGGAAAGATTGGAAATGGATATTTTCAATTTCACCAGTAATTTTTGTCTTCCATTCACAAAGTCTTCAGCAGTCATCCCTTTACATAATTTCAAATGTTAGTTTTGGCAGGCAGTGTTTTTTATACAGAAGTAGCATACTGAAGTATGAAAATCACAGAAGTGGACACTAATGATCTTCTAGGACAGAAGATTAGTCTTCAAAGAATCTGTATTCCAAAAGCAATTTCAGGTGCAGTAGACAGAAAAGCATTTCCTCTTATTAGTAACTCTTCAGAAATACACAAACAAGAACTGCTACAAGGATTTCTGCCTTCATGTAAAAAGTTGTGATCCAAACAAAACTTTAACACACGTGAGGCAAAGGATAATTACTGTTCTTAAAACTGCATTAACCTATTTTCCTTTCCTTGTCTCTGAAAGCCGTTTTTATGCAAAGTGTGAATTTCTGTATATAAAATGAATGTTTGTGTAACTGTTGGATAGATATTAAGAGAAACACTCTTATTTACTGTGTTACAGGAGTCCCATGCTGCCCAATTGCAGATCCTCATGGAATTTCTTAAAGTTGCCAGAAGAAATAAACGAGAGGTAACTTGCTTTGTTTTTCAGCTGGTGAGGTGTTGTTTGTGGCCTTCTGTCGTTTTGCTTCTGTTTAAGTGATGTGTTAGCCTGACATTATCTCTTTAAAGAAAAAGACAAGGCCTGTTTGGGGAAGTCTCATGCAGATGATATATGGGATTCAAGGGAAGTTAATCTGTTTGTGTGATGCCTTCAGTTCTTAATCTCTTGCCTTTTTGTCTCTCACTGATGTAAATTCAATTTGGAATCTCTATCCTGTAGTTCTCTTCTTCCCACATGCTTTACCAAATTCTTGAAACAAGATATTTTCTGTGATGGAAAAGTTGAAAGCCTGAGGAGGAATGAAACTGGTCTGTCTCATTTTTTTTTTTTTTTCTTTTTAGAGTATCAAATGCCATGACTAATGCTGTGCCACAAAAGAACAAATAGTCTGTGCTCTTCCTCATTTGTCTCAAAATGAGCCTCCTAAGGAATTAGAGAGGGTTCCATAATCAAATATATTGTCTTTCATGGTTTGGGACTTCTCATTTATAACTGTCATACAAATAGCATAAACCCTGGTACCAGAAATATCCTAGAAACCTAGAGAAATGATGGTGAAAACCACAAAAGGAAAAGCTTTCAGGAGGCACTGTTCTTTGCGGAACATCAGACCCAACAGTGTGAATGCAAAGTGCTGCAAACTTGAACCATGTTAAGGCAGTGCGCATGAGAAACATTTTTCGGAATGGTTTGAGGGTCTGGTTGCAGAGTCATCCCGAAGCATGAAGCAGACTATTTGTTTAAGCCTTCAAGGTTAAAAAGAAAATCTTTATTTCTGTTGGTTTTGGTTAAACAGCAAAGGCAGGAGCACTGTTTGAAACCACTGAGGCATCTCCACATCTATTTTTTTTTTTTAAAGTGGTAGAAAGTTACTTTATGACACCCCTCAATCCTCAGAATATCTGTTTTCATTTTTCTTCTATTCCTAATGTTTAGGACTATCCAGTGAGTTTAAGCAACTTGAATAATCTTTGTGGCAGAACTAATGCAGGCTCTGGCCATTGTCCACGTGTGCTCATTAAATACCTTCTGTGAAAACTTGATGCAGCTTGAAGGACTGTTGCAAGATTTCCCAAATTTCACAAGAACCATGTTTGTCTGGGAGGTGAACTGTGAAGCTGGTATGGCAGGAGGCTCATACACAGCCGGGGCATCCTTTTTTTGAGTAATGGTTCAAGTGCAAGGCGTTTGGGGGCAATACCAAGAATAAAAAACAATGATGGCTTGGCTTTGCTCTCCTGCAGCTGAAACTGAGTTGCAACAAGTCTTGCAGAAGGAAGTGCTATTGGTGCCTGCCTTAGGTCACGTGTTGAGTGGGATGGATGAAGGGAAACTGCATAGCTTCACTTTTTTTTAACATGTGTGGTGTTCTTCCACTGACTGTGTTCAGCACCTGGGGAACCTTTTCTATTATGTGTGTACCATTGCCTTTAGCAGTAATGGACGGGGACTCCATCATTTTTAAGGCTAAGAACTGGCCTTGGGAACATCCTGAAGCTTATTGGGACAGAGGATTTACTTCAGATCCTTTGTCCCTGCTTGTGTTCCCTCTGGTGTTGAGATTTCTTCTGGTGTAATTTCTTTAACCCTGTCCCCCCCCCCCCTGCCCTTTGTATCCCAACATGAAATGCAGACTGTCACATCTCAAAAGTCCTCTGTGCAGGCCTGTCAGTTCAGAGCTTGCCGTAGTGTTAGCATCTAGCCTTGCCATTCTTCTTAAAGGAAATGAAGCCTTGTCAGACTTGTACTAGCAATCTTTCTTTTTGGTTGATAAGAAACAATGGATAGAAGCATGGAAAATGCAGAGCAGTCAATAAGATAGTTTTGGGAAGATATCAGAACGTGTATTCAGTGATCAAGACTCCAGCTGTACTGCTAGATTAAATTAATCCAGCTGGTACTTCTGCTACAGGAAATCCTAAGCTCCTCCTTGTAGGCAGCAGAGTTTGTTACACATACTACTTTATAGAAGAAAGAAAACAAACACATTTTTATTTGGATAGTAGAACTACTGTTTGGAGCAAGGACATGGCTTATGCCTGTGGTGCAGGTGTATCTGGGTGTAACCTGCATGGAGATGTCTGTGGAAACCTGAGGTGCTAGTTCCGAAGAGGGCTTTAGATGATCTTAATGAAGTAAAGCAGAGGAAGGTTATCGGGGATATGTATGTATTCTGATGCTGTAGAAGGTGACTTCTTAAGAAGTAAAGATGGAACTCAGCATGCAAGGACCTTGGAATGCTTCTGCAAGGTATTCACTGTAGCTAAGAGTCATGTCAGCAGGCTTTATTTTGTGGAGGCAATGTGAAGGATCACTACTCGTGGTTTTTTTTTTTTTTTTTTTTTTACTAATTCAATTGTGGTTCTAGTAAAGATGACCACAGAGCAATTGGAATTTCACTCAGTAAGCTATAGGTGTACCATGTGTGTGTTTTGTTTTGTTTTTTTTTAAAAAAAGGAAAGTTGCTTTTGTGTAGTTTGAGAGTGCCTGTTTCAAATCTGTCTTAAATGTTTAAAGAAATATGCAATTTCCTTGTTAACTTTTTCTGGTGTGCCTCTTTGAATATTATTTATTGCATGATTTTATTAACAGGTTTTACTTATCAGACTCCAGTTTCTTATGTAGAGACTAGGTACAGTGTTTGCTAATACAGTTATTATCCCAGGGTTAGTGTACTTGCTTATTGTTTCATAACATGTTCAGAGCATAAAATTAACCACCTGTAAGCCTCCTTGCTTACTTCACTAAGAAGTTTTTTTCCCTTCTGTTTCCCAGAAATGGTGACTTCTGAGCATATTGGTGGGCTGTTTATACCTAGAAGAAAACTCTATAGACTTATACTTAAGAATTCAGAATATTGCTGTAGTAAAGTCTTTTTGACAAATGCCTCTTCCTTGCGCTTTCATCATTTCTCTAGAAGATAAATGTGAGGTTTAGCACCTGCAGAAGTTTCCATTAGAAATCCTGTTTTGATGTGCTCATAACTTTCCAAAACATTGATCTTTCAAGTTGAAATTTACTGCATGTATTTTGCACGAAGGTATTTGCAAGTCCTTTTTCTTTTAAGGTTATATCTTGTTTTCTTTCTGACCTATGGCAATATGGCAAAAAACAAACTCCTGGCAATACTAATGGGAAAAAAAAAAAAAACTGACTTTGTAAAAGATTGAAAACAAATGGCTAAAGCTTGAAAATACTTTTTCAACAGAATATGTTTTGGAGGGAAGGAATGTATTGATCATCCACAATAGTTGGTTGTCTCAAAAGCAAATGTAGCGTGGCTGCATGCCTTTCCATATGTGTGCATAGTTAATTGAATGCACACTTCCCATTTTTTTCATCCAGCATTCTCTTCTGTTGAAATAAAAGATCCAAGGACTCTAGAAGGTCAAGTTTAATAACAAAATACTTGACTTGGTTTCTCTTCAAAATAGTAATAAGAAACAAAATGACCAACCTGTGACATCTTTAAATTTATATTTTAATGTCAGAATTTTAATGCTGTTAGCTTAGTTGTGTTGCGTAAATACTTAATGAAAGTTAAACTTGAAATACTTTTAAATGATCACGTTTTCATCTTGAACCCTTTGTAAGAAAGCTGATGATACCAGGTAACACAGTTCTGCTCAGTTCTATTTTCATTATTTAAGGAGACTTTTTACTAATTGCCTTGTCATGATTTTAATCCTACAACATAAAGCAAGACACCACCACACCTATGTACCTGTGCATATGTATGCTTATGTGTTACGTATAATTTGTCCTAAAACATTTTTAGCATAGCTACTTAATGGAGAGTCTGTTATGCATTTCTGTGAAGTAGAACATTTGCTTGCTGAAGGAAGATAATTAGCTTAATGATTGGTATCACAAATCAAGTTCAGCAATGTGCAGGTGATATCCCCTAGATGCATTCATCCTGCTTTTGACGGCTGTCACTTCATCTTTACACTTCATGGGCTTTTTGTTTCTAATAATGTTTGTTAGACATGAGATATAATGTGACGAGACCTCTTTCATATCTGCTAACACAAGGGGTCTGTTTTCAGCTCTTAAATATCGTGGGGCAGAGGAGTAATCCTGCAGTGTTCTCAGGTTTTCTGTGCTGAGTGCCTGCTCAGCGTTTCAGAATCATCATCACTGTTTTCAGCCTCAGATACGCATCTACCCGAGCATCTCCACTTACTCCATATTATGAGCATGTTAAATACTAAAAATAAGAGGAGTTATTAGTTTTTGTGGGATAATTGCAGGGAGTTACAAGCATGAATTCTCCAGGGATGTCATTAGCTTGTTAATCACTTCACCTGTCAGATCTTATTGTTCTGTGCATACACACATGGATGAACTAATGAATAAGCAAGAGGAGGTGACAGAACAAGAAATCTGTTATGCTCTTATGTTGTCATATAGTCTTGATTACATTCCATGACTCCTGAGGTGAATTTATAGCTATAGTACTCTTTCCCTTGCGTTGCACTTAAATAACTGGTATTTTAAATCTATTTGCATTTCTAAGCTGCTCAATTAGAGACATGAGTTCTGACTGCAGTGATAAGCCAAGGATGCAGTTAATGTATGAGCAGCAGGCTAGGGATTACCATAAAAATTTCAGTATATATTAGCTGATTGTCCTTTCTTTCTTCTGTGGAGAGATCTTTCCAAAGAAAGAGGGGGCATCTCTTAACCCTAGGAGCTAACTGGCATTGTGTCGGGATGTAATAAATTCTGAATTAATCTAAATGTTTAGACAATTTTCTTTCTTGCCCTACCAGTCCTTCTCTTGTGATACCCTTCAATCAGACCATATTAGTAAGCATTCAAAGTCTTGCTCTCACAACCCAAACTGGAGGATTTATAGTGGGCAACTGGGTAGAAATTAAAAGTATGAAACACTTTTGGTCAGCCATGTATCTCCACCCTCCTGCTTGCAGGAATTCTGTGC
The DNA here is from genome assembly GCF_964211825.1 of Aythya ferina. NCBI lineage: Eukaryota > Metazoa > Chordata > Aves > Anseriformes > Anatidae > Aythya > Aythya ferina. The sequence goes on from NC_140304.1 coordinate 13,602,957, forward strand.
GTTGATCCAACAAGGATGCTGTCTTCAAACTTCTGTTACCTCGTCCCCAATCAAGAAGAAATGGTTGCCATTTGGAGGAAGTATTGATCACAGAAATATTCCCTGCAGGCAAGTCTGCTATGGATGGCCTGCCTATATGTCTAAAAGGCTTGGATTCCACATTTGACCAATGAAAACAACATTCAGAGACTCATGCATTCTTCGTGTCTTCATACCAAAAAACATTGCATCATTTTTCACTTATGCAAAGACTTCGTAACATCAAAGCTTTTAGCAAATGGAATTTGATGTCAAAATTTGCAGTTAATTTAAAAGGCTAAAATCTCTTTCAACTCTGAAGATTACTTCCTTGCTGTACTTGCCCTGTATGTTATAATAGGCTGTGTTAGAAGCAATAATGGAAGGAAAACCCTGAGACAGATGAGACGTCCAGCTGGCTTTCAGAGAAATTGATCTAATTCATTGTAGAGATGCAGTTGAGGTATTCAGTTTTATGGTAAGAAACTGTAAATCAGTTTCTTGGGGGTCTGAACTGAGGTTCAGCTGCTAATATACTGAAGTTTATACTCAAGTTTGTTAGAAGACAAGTTGATGGAAAGATAAGTAGAAAGAGATAACATTGGATGAAGTTTCTTTTTTGTCTTGATCTATTGTATGTAGGGTGGTGAAACTTCTGGATCAGAGCATTGAGGGTGTGTGTGTGAACATAATGTGACTTGTTTCTAAAAACATGAATCCTGAAATTCTATTTAAGCTGCTCGGTGGGAGTTGCATTAGTAATTTCACAATATTTCTATTGAAAATAAATTCTGCTATTCTTGTGCCTTTTCTAGAGTTTGAAACACAGTTGATCAAGGGTGTATGGCTCTTTCCCGCATGCATTTTTCGAGGCTGTTTCTTTCCAGGCCTTCTCCTTGACACCAGGAAATTCTGCTGAGCCCTGGTCTAGATGGTAGCATCCTGCATCCATCAGTGAATGAACAAAGTTAAGAAAAATGCCAGGTTTAGTGTGAACAACTCCGATGTAATGGCAGCTTTTCTTGTAAGTACTTAAATCTGGACAAGGAGACCCAATCAGGACTGCTTTTTGTCTGTGCTCTACAAACACAACAAATGAAGTCACTGCCTCGTGGGCCTTCAGTCCAGGAAAAACAGGAAGCACGAGGATGGGAAACAGCTCTGTGCCCAGCTACACTTGTTGGTAGATAGCTGACTGAAATCCTGTTCTGACCATATCCTGGCCTCTAGTGCTGTGTAAACCCAAGTTACTATTCCCAACCTAGATTCTTGTATGCAAAGTCAGGAGTGTTTTGGTGGTGGTGAGAGCTGTATCTGTGCATAGCTGCACTGAGATGATGTCACTTCATGCACGTAGTCCAGGGCTGAGAGTTGTATTTAGGGAACTCTTGAGTCTGAAACTGTCTAGATATGTATACAAACCAGAGGGTTCTTGGGGACTGCTTGGTGGTCTGAAGGGCTTGGATCTAAAAGGTTATCTAATAAGAAAGCTACGAGAGCCTATGTTCCCTGCTATGGTAGCTCCTTTTTTTTCTAACTGCTGAGTCTGTTTCTTTCCTTGGCCATTGCTTTCACTTTTTTTTTTTTTTGCCTATTACTGCTAGGTTATTTAAGGTTGCCAGTAGTCATGCTTTTATTCTTTAATTCTTCAGCAACCTTTGAAGAGTCTGTACTTGGAAGGGGGCTATATTCTGCCTGTACTGGAAGCATTTTTGACTGGTTGTTGTGGGGTGGGAGTCAAGTTGTGTACTCACACTGCAGAGCTGTGCAGCTCATTCACTGTGTGAGCTTGTCTGTCCTTGTAGCTCAGCTGAGACTAGCTCCGAGTTGTGCCTTTAGCTTGTTTTTTGTAACTGACATGCAGCTCCTTGACATCCTATTTTTCCAGGCCATTAGTTCATGACTTGCATGTTCTGAAACTTGTTTTCCAGAGGTTATACGAACAACCTATTTTGAGATCATCCTTTTCCTTTTGTACACATGCATTTGTGTAATCTGGGACCAGAACATTATACACCTACTTCTTGTAGTTTATCTACTGTGATGTGGAAACAACTAGGTGTGTTATAACTGCTGAACTGAAGCCTTCTGCTTGTCCACGTTGTTCCTTTCAGTTCAGGGAAAGCATCTGTGTTGGGGGAGAGTTTATACTATGTGCTTCTATTTTAGCATTTATTTAAGCATTCATTCTAGGTGTTATGCTGACTTAATCTAGAGCCTGACAGGCATGATTCTGCTCGTCACTGGGACAGGACTCGGCTTGATTTATTATTTATTTATTTATTTTTTTGGTGCCCAACAAGATTGAAAATCAAATTAAGAGCCTATAAGTCTGGATATACTACAAGGACTATAATTTATCTAGCTTTCCCTAAATGTTCCTCAATGTCTGGCAATTTATAAATCAGTCTGTTTATTCAGAGTTTAATTGGAATGAACATGAACAGATTTAAGGGCTTTGATAGATTAAAGCAAAACCATAAAACACTTAAGTTGACCTACCAGAAAAAAGGTCTCTATGTGGGCATTAGTAACCCGTTTGCTGATGGGGGTAAGAAGTCTCTTCCTACAGTAACCATGCAATGCACTTGCCTTATTTTTAGGCTTTACCTGTGAAGCTTGATAGGTTCAAGTTGCCCCAATGTAACTAGAAGGAAACTTTAGCCCCAGTAAATTACGTTCCAAATCTGGTACTTTTGGTTCTCTGCAATATTTAATAAAAGCTGGCTGATAAAATGCCTCTGCTCTGGTGCCTATAAAAAGTTCTCCTGTTTATGTGGTGACAACCACCATCAGTTATTTTTCAGTATTCTCGTTTGGCTATGAGCCAGGGCATTGTAGAATAGCTGATTTCCTTGCTGTAATTTTGGAACTTCTCAGTGTGTTTTTGTAACTTCATTTTTAAATGAAGTTTATGAAAGTGGGGGACTAATGGTATTTGACTGCTAGAGCTGAGTACAGGCAGGACCCATGCTGTGTGAGTGTCACTTAGCTTTACCACTAATCTTGGAGCTATAGCACCACCTGCTATTCTTGCTGTAGGTTTTGCAAGTGAAAATGGAATTATCTGTTATGGTGTAGTGGTTTGTAAATTATCTGTGGCAGTCTAGGTTTAAACCATTAAACTTGTGCTGTCTGTGACTAAAATTAAGTACGAACTGAAAACTTCAGAGTAGAAAGATTAGGATACAGGTACAATCTCATGTTGTTCCACGGAAGAATCGGCCATCTTAGAAACAGACATAGACCCAGCAGTCCTCTCCTGCCTTCAGGGACAGGCGTTCTTAATGTTGAAAAGGTAAATTAGAGTAGTGGGTTACACATAAGAATTAGCAATGCTGATCAACAGTGGGAATGTTATTGATAGGGTTTGTTTGCTTAAAAACAAAAGGCTGTCATTTTAAAATCAGGCCTAAGCACTTGAGGGAGTAAATCTTTGGAAGTATTTTGCCAAATGTTCTTGGGAATATGTCATACTAAGTGTACTATGTAATGCGATACTAATAATTTTGGGTTTGGACTATTTGATATTCCCTTGTAAATTCTGAAAGCAAAAAATTTGTCAAGCCTTCAAAAAATGCGTTGTGCTTAGTGTGCTTTCAGTGGACTTGCCAACTTGGTAATAGCTTCTGGTCAAATGCCACAGTGCTAGCTGTCTGCAGCTTTTTATTGCGAGTTGAGGCAAGTCAGCTGGGCTTCCAGTTCTCAATTTCTTCATTAGGGCTGTGTGTCTTGGTGAACCAGGCTTACACTGGAGCTGGGATTGGTCAGGGTAGGCCCGGACTTGGAGCTCCCACCTAGAGAAGTGAGTCTGCTAGAGTCTTGCAAGGCTGGGCATAGCATGTGAGGGTGTTTGGACAAGAGAGGTTTGAAGTAGGGTGGGGATTCAAGCTGGTAAGCAGGGGATGCTCTTGCCTCGGAATAAATGGTAGTCCTCAAGTCCATGTCCTCTCAGTTATGAGAAACGAGCAAAGCTGGGATATTGACTGAAAAGTATTCCCCAAAACCAGTGTGACCCACAGAAGGGAGAGAGAATGACCGAGTGTGTAAGTTCCTGTCTGACCCTTTCAAAGACAGCCCTTGGTTAGGTTGACCACTGTCTGTGATGTAACCGAGGTAAGTAGTTCACCTTGAAAGAAACACCATGATGGTTGGTGCCAGGAGCAAATCTCTCCCTGGTCATAACAGGTATTTTTTGCCAATCTGAAAATCTTGCCAGTAACATTAAATTATCAATTGGCAGGTTAGCTGCCAGTGAGAGAAACACCCTTAATAGTTTTAGTAAAGTATTTCATATTAAAGGATAAAATGGTTGCTGTCTTGTTCATGGTGTTTTTCCCAGATCATGTTCAGTGCTTGTAAACTAATTGTAAATACCTTGAATGGAAGGTAAATATCTTGCATGGGGGACTACAGAAGCATTACTTGCATAATGTGGGTCTCTTTGTGATTAAAATCCAAGTACCTCATGCTCTTGTTTTTTTTTTTTTTTACCGTTACATGATAGCAACTTTTGTCTTGAATGTAGTTTGCATGCCTACTTGCGTTAATCTGTGCATATGAACTGCCTATTGACTTTTGAATAATGTAGTATGCTAATTAAAATGGTTAAGGTTTCTCCCTAAAGAGATCTTTATTTATGGTGGTGGTGCAGTGCAGATTGATTTAGATTTCTCTCATTCTCTTATCCACAGCAATTGGAACAGATCCAGAAGGAGCTAAGTGTTCTGGAAGAAGATATTAAACGAGTAGAGGTGAGGTGCCCCAATGTTCCAACTCTGGCAATTTTTCATTTCCATCAAGCTGTCTGCCTTGCTGTGGGGCTGCTGTGTTAAATTTATGGTGTTGGGTTCAGTAATGGGAAAACGAACAGATGATGTTCTTTCTTTAATTTGTTCATATAGTTGATGTGTGCAAGCTGCAGGTTGGTAAGAGGGCGCTTTATGGAAACTTATCTCTTATATAATCATATCTTTCAATTTCTTTGTATGGGTAGTAAGTATTTTAGAATAACCACCAGAAATCAACAGCTGGTTTATTGATCGTAACTGATTTTTGTTTGTTGCCCTATTCTGGCTGTTTGCACAGGGTATTTAAATTTTAAGTGTGCCACTCTTAGGATGGAGATGTACTGGGGTGCACGAGAGAGCTGTAACACAGAGGCAGGGTAGGAACAGAACCAGCTCCTGTCATGTCAAAGCAGAAAGAATCTGCTACTTCCTGATGTAATTCTTCTAATTTTGGTAGGGATCTCTTTAGACTTTAAGAATTATTCTTTAAGTATTTGTAAACCCATCAGCGTAATCTTTCTGTACTTATTTAGTTCTTCAGGTTTCTGTTTGGTCCTTTCCTGTAATCATTATAGTGTTTTGATTGTGAAATAGGCAATTTTCACGAATGCATCAAATTTGGCCACCTCTCAAAAACAGAGTTCCCTTAGAGCTTCTTGGAAATCAATTTGCATGTCTGCTGCTTCACTGCCAGCTTCCATGCACTGCCCAAAAGCCTATTAGATTTCTTCATTTACTTACAATTCATATAAATGCTGATGAATAATCAAAATATAAATAAAACTGACAACCGCCAGAACTTCCCTTCAGATGATAGCTGCACAAATTATAGCTTGGTAGGTAACAAGCTGGCTTTCCTGAATCTTCCCATTCTTGGGAAATAAATATAAATTTGCTTGTTAGACTGGTAAAATAGGCCTTCAGATTTAGGAGAAGCTATTCCCAAAGCTGTTGGATTCCTTGAAGAATATCTAGCTCCCTGCTTTTCTGCTCTTTAATCAAGCCCTTCAGTGGACGGCAGCTGGAATATGCATCCAGTGTGTGACAGTGACCTTACGGCTGACCTCTGAAGTCTGGGATGTCTTTTGTCACAAATATCTTACTTTCTACCTAGCAACTAATGGGCACCTAGTGGGAATTTAAAAAGCTCCAGTAATGTTGTCCTGGAACACCTTGCCCCCCTACCTAATGAGCTGCAGCATCCTTCATAGCTTTCATTTCTCAAATGGGTTAAAGATAGAATCTCCTACTGGGTGCACTGCAGTGATTTAGCCTTCAAGTGACAAAGCCAAGTTCATGTGCAAAGTTTCTGTTGTGCATCTGTCCCACAGAAGGTTGATATATCCTCTTTCAAGTCTAAGGCACGATGCCACCTTTGCTTTGCCTTCTTTTGGCCGTTCTTGCCCTGATCCACATCCAACATGACTTTATAGCTGTGAAGGCTATAGATAAAAGCTTGCATCTATGTCAGAAGTGTGGTTAGAGCTTGCTTGTTCTGCTGTGTTTGAGAGGTACTGGGTTAGAGGCCATTGATGTTAACTGAATCATTTTTTTTCTTTTTGAGTATAAGCTTCATAACTGCTCTTTTGGGGCAGGGGGGGAATCACTGTGGAGTTTCATAAACACAATTGGAGCAAAACTGAAAGGAAAAGTGTAACGACTTCTAGGTGGAAGCTGAAGAAGTGCAGATACAGTTGGTTATTTGCTTGGAGGGGAAAAAAACACCTCTGTAAATACCATATATTGAAACGTTCATGTATTCATGTATTGTCAGCTTTGCTGTAATGTGGCTTTCTGTTTCAGGAAATGAGTGGCTTGTATTCCCCAGTCAGTGAGGACAGTACAGTGCCACAGTTCGAAGCTCCTTCACCTTCGCACAGGTATGGACCTTGCAACTCGGAATGTGGATTTGGGACTGTACATATTGCACTATGCTTGTTAGTCTTTTCCATGCAATGCACAAAACACAAGCAAAACTAGACTTTGAGTACCATACAGTATGTTCTGTTTTTGATTGATACAAACTCTAGTAGAAGAAAGCAGTGAAAGCAAAGAAAGCAAACACCATCTGAGACTATAGTTGGATGAAAAAACACATCTCTTACCCAGATACTGTGGAAAGCTGATAATTTTAAATGTAGAATGGATTAGTTAACTTGAATTCTAGGCCTTTGCTATGGTATGAAATGTTACTATTAAATACATACTACCTTTCCTGAACACTATGCAGTTTTGCTTCGCATATGAAAAGTCTAAATTTTGTATGATACTGTTGTCCTATAGCTTTTCCACTCAGCATGAGTGGCTAAAGGTATAGGCTCACAGAATCAGATTTAAACAGAATCAAGAGTATGCATGTTTTAATGTCTGATTTGATTTAATGAAATATATTTCTAATAACATACTTTCAATGTGGATTTTTGTCTGAAATATTGCATAGTCTGGTTTCTTGATGACAAAATTGCAGATGCTTCTTATGTCCAAGTTGCACGTGCCAGGGTTTGTAGTGTTCCACTTCTTCATAGCCCTATTTTTTGGCTGTAGGAAAGCTCAGATTTTACAGGGCCAAGTTATGTTATTAAATGATCATCTCTACTACTTCTCCCAAGTGTATTTTCCTAATAGTGGAGTTCTTTGTGGTTGACTTTGTTATAAAATTTTCTCAGTACCTTTTCTACAACTAGGGGTTCTAAACCTGGTAGTACAGAAGTGAGAAAGATACGATCAGATTTCCTCTCCTGGACACATTTCGGTATAGTGCTTTGTTATGGAGCGTAGCAGTAGTAGCTGGGGCTTTTACTGAGATGCTGTTTCTGGATATAGAGACAAGTATCTCTCATTTCTAGGAAATTCTAGTTGGCCCTGAGGGAAGGGATGGGAATATGGCCAAGATGGATGGGAGCAGTGTTTGTTACTCTGCTGTTTGCCCAATTTTTGGATGCAGGTGCATCTTCATGTGGGTTACTGCTGTTCTGCTAAGCAGCAGTTTTGTGAAGATGAGATTTTTGTCAGGTTCTACCAGTTCACCGGTTATTGGCTATTAAACAGTTTTGCTTGTGGTTTGTTTCAAGTTACTGCTACTTGAGGAAAACTTAGGCATGGGTTGGGCTGGACTTGTTACTTCTATGTTGAATGGCTTCAGGCCTAGAAACCTTTTTTCTAGGAAGATTGTATTTATGAGTAGATGTGTGTTACTTGGGGCAAGTTAACAAACAAGCTCCCAAAGAACTTTCTGTTGAAACCTGTTGACACCTGAGAAAATATTTTAAGCCCAGGACTCTTTGTGAAAGAGTTCACAAATCTGCTGCGTGTGACCTATACTGGTTTCAGTCTACTGAGAGTTCTTACTATTTCTTCATGCCTGCTTATTTTGTGTGCTAGGGTCAGTTGTTTTCAGTTCTTCCTTTGGAAGATGCAAGATAATGTCTCGAATATTTCAGGGAGCTTCAGCTAAGGTCTGCTGGGAGATGGTGTGGATCAGATTATGGCAGGTGCAGAGACCATGAGTTTGTGTTTTTGCCAGGTCTTATTATGTTTGTCCAGTTCCATCTTGGTTGGGTCTTGAACCTTTGTAGGTTGTTTTCCCCTGTTACAAAACAATACCAAGAGTGTGGTAAAACGAAGTGTTTAGGGTTTTTCTGTAGTGTTTGGAGTTGCCTTCTCTCTCAGTGTAAGACCTGCTTTTCTATTTCTTACTGACACTGCTGCGTTAGAGGTAGTTCTGAGTGTGCAAAGAAAATAGTAGGTGAAGGTGGTGTTTGAACAGGTATCACTTTTTGCCTGGCTGTTGCAGCTTCTATCCCTGTCCTATTCAGAAGTTGTTTTTATGTATTTCAAGTAATTGAATTGGCTTAAATTACCCAACCTCTGATTCCGGAAACTTCTACCCCTTGAAATTCATTCTCTTTTCATCATTAAATAAAAGTTCTGGAGAGTATCTCATGAATTAACTGTTACTCCTTATTGGAAAGAATAGTGCAGAACAACTGATAGGAGCTTTAATCTGCTGGTTTTTCCAGTTCTATGTTAACTGATATATTTAATCTTCAAAGTGCATTTATTGATGCTGTGAATCAGTAAGAATGAAATACAAATGTTTCTGAGATAGCTTCACTTCCTTCATTTAACTTCAGTTAGAAGTTTAAGTATCTGCAAGTTTAATATTTTAACAGAATTAAAATAGTATGTATATTTAATAAAGAATATAACTTGTTAACATGCTTAATACACTGAAATTAAATAGTCATATAAATTTACTATTTTGTGTCATAAATAGCACAAGGCCAAGGATCCAAGCTGAGATCTAAAAAATAGTTTCTTTAGCCTTTGAATTTAAAGCTCAAGAATATAGTTCTCTGGAATTCCAAGTTTTATCTGGTCTCTGGTGACTTGCCCTTATTCATCTGCTTCCTCCGAATTACAAGCTTGCTCCATTAATTCTGTGTCTTTTCATCTTTAATAGCTTTGTTTCCTATCCCAAACAGATTGAAAATGTGAAACTACAGTGCCTCCCACCCATCTTCCTTTTTAAGTCCCTTAGCAAAAAAGCGAATGCTGTCGTGTTCAATACACTCTCTGCTTCAAGAAACAAACATTTTCCCCTTTATGCTTGTTCAGGGTATGATGAAATATTCAATTGGGTAATAGCATGGCACTTGTTTACAGGATTGCAGATTGCTGGGTTTGTATACTAATAGAGAACAAGATGGGAAGAATAGGGAAAAGAACAAATAGTTCTGGGTAGGGTTTTTCTGAACAGGCGTATGTGCTATTTTTGCTATCAGTAAATGGTGCAAACAAGAGATACAAGTAAGCAACTTCTGTGACTAGCTGTTCAGGTAGTACTAGCAATAACAAACGATCACTCTAATAGGCATTTCTCAGGAAAGATTCTGATCTAAAAATTAGTTGCCTGGTAACTCAGGGTCAGTTATCAAAATCCTGATCTCCTTCCCCTCCATTTGTTCTAATTACTCTTCACATGCATAAGACCATAACAAATGTGATTTAGAGACCACAGGTTGCTGCGTTGCTGTTCTTCTTGTTCCAGATTTTAAAATGTGTCATTTTAGTGTAGCTGGATCTCTTAACTGAGCCTACTGCTGCAGCTTCTTAAGAAGAGCTTAGAGGAAACTTGCATTTTTCTGATTATTTGCTTCCTGTTTTTTAAAAGGAAAACATACAAGCTTTTGCCAGCTAACTCTGCTACAGGCTCTGCACAGAAATGACTTTGAATTTGTATTCTGGTTAGGGAAATGACGTCTGCACTCTTGAAGGCTCTACATCACCAGACAACCTGCAGCAGAACGAGACTAGACGCTCTAAGTCTCTGTGTTTTGCTGTTAATTGCCACTATACCTGTCTCGGAGTGGAGTACTTTTTCATTGCTTTCCAGCCAAGTGTCTTACTCATGCTGTTCCTGGCAGGATCTGCTGTACGTGTTTCATTATTTCTTGTGGCCACATTCTAATTTAAAGTTCATTGTCCCTGACCGTGCTTGAAAAAGCTCTGCTGCTTTCTCCCTGCAATAGCTAGCAGCAGATAATGATTTTTATCCCTTAGATTTTCTTTGTTTGTAGCTTTTGTCTTGCTTGTAACAGAACTCCAATCAATCTCATCTCGCTAGTTAGCCACTAGCGATACTTTAAAATCATCTCTCATCATCTGTTTCTACTTCCTTCTACCTCCAGGGGAGCTTTAAAACATTCAGAGAAATATTTAAGCACTAGTACCACTATTTCATCCTTCTAGATTTGCAGGTACCCTGACTGGCATTTCAGCCAGACCACTTGTTTTATGACCAAGGATGTCAAGTGTACGCATCAGTTCTGGCAGCTATTACATAAACATCAAGAGGCACAACTGTCTTGTACAAAACCAGGACAAACGAATGTTCTGGCAGCTTTTTAAAGAAACCTTCAATTTTCCCAAGCAGTGCTTAAATCCAGGGTTACCGTATAAGTAAAACTGAGAATAATGAGCATAGCTTCTTTTCTGTCCAAGCCAAGTGACATAGCAGAAATGAGTTACAGAATAAAGATTTCCAGAAACAAGCCATGATGATATTTACAATGTGTTCTCTGTAACTATTAAAACAGTATTCTTTTATGTTAACCTGTATTTTAAATTTTTTAGTAAGTTTTAATCTGGCTCTGGTGTTGCATTCTGATGGCTAAATATTTTGCCCATGTGTATAAGAATACTGAACCACCTGTTTTCTGACTGTATCAGATGCTTTTGCATTCTTTGGAAGTTGAATTCCTGGAGTTAGCATATGTTTTTGAAAACAGCGATTTAAGGTATGCTGTGTCATAAATACTGATTATGCATGGTAGCGGTTTCCAGTAATAATCCTGGCTGTCGGTATTGGGTTTAATTCTATGTTTTGTTGCTGGTATCCTGTATTGATTCAGAAATGCCGTGAACACTTGTCTTCCTTAAGTTGGTTCCTCTATCTTCTTGTTCATGGTGCTGTTTCAAATGTCACAGCATTAAATTTCCCTTTTTTCAAAGGAAGCGAAATCCATTGGTGGCATGTTATTTTCAGAATGTCCTACCCTGCATATTTTGTACAGAAGATGACTTCACATTCTAATTAAAAATTATTAGATTGCGCTACACTTAATTGTGTGTGACAGTAAACAAATTTCTTGTATATACAAAGATGATCAGCATTCTGTTGTAGACATCCTGTATTTAAAAAAAAAAAAAAAAAAAACACAACAAGAAAACCTACATCCCTCCCAGCCCCCCAAACAAAAAACAACCTTGTGCTCCCTGTCTGTAAAATGGATTTCAAAGGCAAGTGGTTCTACAGGATGTAAGAGGATGGGAGAGAAAAATGGGTTGGAAATGATAAAGGATGATTGTACAGTGATTTAAGCAGACTATTTCTTTTGGTTTTGCAGTAGTATTATTGACTCCACGGAGTACAGCCAGCCTCCAGGCTTCAGTGGCAGTTCTCAGGTAAGGTAATACATGTGTCTGCACACAGGGGAAAGGAGTAGCAGATGTGGAGGTTGGGGAGAGATTAAGAAAAACATAACACAATTCAGGGTGCCAGTGAACTGGCCTCTTGCTTTAACTGGTTATGAGGGCAAACTGCAGGGGATTGTCCCCCTCTGCTCTGCCCTGGTGATGCCCCACCTGCAGTGCTATGTCCAGGTCTGGGGTCCCCAGCACCAGAAGGATGTGGGGCTGTTAGAGTGGGTCCAGAGGAGGGCACAAAGATGCTCAAGGGGCTGGAGCACCTCTCCTACAAAGAGAGGCTGAGAGATCTGGGGCTGCTCATCCTATAGGAGAAGGCTACAAGGAGACCTTATTGCAACCTTTCAGTCCTTTAAGGGGTCTTACATTTAAAAAAAAAAAAAAAAAAAAAGGGGGGGGCGGGAAGGAGAGAAACTCTTTAGTCCATCAGATAACGACAAGGGGGAATGGTTTATAACCTAAAAGTACGGAGACTTAAATTTGAGGTTAGGAGGAAATTCTTCACTCAGAGGGAGGTGAGGCACTGGCACAGGTTGCCCTGAGAGGCTGTGGATGCCCCATCCCTGGAGGTGTTCAAGTCCAGGTTAGATGAGGCCCTGGGCAACCTGATCTAGTGGGTGGTGTCCCTGCCTATGGCAGGGGGTGGGGTTGGAACTGGGTGATCCTTGAGGTCCCTTCCAACCCGAGACATTCTATGATTTTAGCCTCAGAAATGACTGTTCATGATAATGAATGTTCATAGTAATGCAGACAAAGAAAATTAATCTAGTGTATTTAGATTGTGACTTAATTCCCAAAGGTGACTCTACCAAGGCAGGGGGGACACATTTTGCTCTCCATCTCTTCAAGTCAGCAGTATTTTGGAAGGGATGTAAATTCCTCACCTTTTGCATTGACCTAAATAGTTTTGGATCAAATCTGACTTCTAATACAGGAACAGTTGTTCTCCAAACATACAGTTGTCTTGTAGTCTGTCATTGTTAGGGCCTTACAAACTGTACTAAGACTTCATATTGCAAAGGGCAAGAAGTTGAGCACATAATGAAGCAGTTTGGCAGGCAGCCTCTAAACTCGGTTCGACCTGCGTGGCCTAGCTCCAAACCCATGGCAGTGCTGTCACTTGGGGGTGGATCAGCTGAGCTGTGAAGATCACACTGGTATCCAGCTCACTGCTTCAAAAGGGGTTTGGTTATAGAGAAGTTCTTATTTAGGCTGGTTGCTGGTTACATGCAAACTCATGTCTCTGGTGCTCTCTTGGTGGGCACACAAGTATTAAGCAACTAGCAAATTAACAGGTGCAAGTGCTGCTGGATCCTGTCTGACAGTAACTGATAGACCTGAATCTGGGGCTTTTTGCAGCTGTGTAACTAATTGGTCATGAGAAACTTTCCTATGTTAGCCTGTGGAAGGAAGTTTGTAGTTCCTGATACTGTGGTCTGTGAGGTTTTTGCTTGAATGAAGGATTGCAGCTCCACCATGCTCTAAAGGGCATGTAAATTCTCGGTGGGGGTTTTATGTTCGGGACTGATATGTTATAGTGTGTGTTTGTTCTCCGCTGGCACTACTTGCCTCGGTGCTTTAATTTTTCCTTTGAAGTGGAAAGAAATGGCATAGCTGTACTGCACAGAACAAACAACCTAGATTTTCTAGTCATTCCTGTGACAGTCTTATTTGTGAGAGTAATTTTTTGTCCTCAAATGCGATTTTTTGTCCTTGACAGTGCAAAGACTGTATTCTCCAGTGCAAATTTGCTAATCAAACTTTAATGTATGTTTGGATCGGGAGTTGAGAGAGAACTCTTAAGCCTTTCATTCAAAGGTAGTCTCATTTCAACAAGAGTTTACAGCGAAAAGTTATTTACAGTAAAAACAGTTCTAAGAATGTAAATTCAATTGTGTACTTTAAACTGTCAGTCACACCAGAAATCTTAGATTCAGTACAGCTGCAGTACACAGCCATGCTGGAATGGACAGCATATTGTGCTTTCCTGATATGATGACTCTTGGCATTGCTTGCAAATGTGTTCTTAAAGAAGAATTTATATATCACTGAGCTACAGGACAATTTTAAATAAACAGTGGACAAGTTGCATAGGTCCTGGGGAATCCTGCAGGTAGTATTTAGTTGCAGTACCTCTCGTTTTTGCTGGCAATCAGGAGCTTGTATACAGCTATGAAGCTCTTTCTGTTTAAGAGGACTCCTTGGGGTGCCTACTGGAGTTCAGGCAGAAGAATAACTCTTGATAAGAGTAATCTTAACTAATGTTCTCAGCTGGAACAACCATAACAGGTTTCTTAGTTTCCATAACACAGTGAGCAGTTTTCTCTTATTTCCCATTATTTCTTCACTCCTGTTTCCTGGCATTGCTTAACAAGTAGCTGTGAAGCAGACTTGTTTGCTTAGAAGCTCATCACATGGTTTGGTTTTAAAAAGAAAAAAAAAAAAAGAGTTGCTTAAAATCCTTAGCTGCTGAGCATCATGTCAAGATGGCTTAATGCAGATGGGTTCCCAGGACAGCTGGATCACTGGAGACCTGCTCCAGGGGGATTTTCCTCTGGAGACCAAGCAGCTGTGTGAAATGGCAGGCAAGCTGCTTCAAAACACAGGGGCTACCTCGGTGTGTACCGACCCATCTAGCAGATTTAGGCTTGGGTTATATCACTCATCACGTTGCAGGCAGTTTGTCTTAACAAGACTGAAGTGCTTGCTGCTCAGCACTTGGAGTTGTTTTGAGCCCTTCGTGCTTCTGGTGTGCCGAGAGAGGCTGGAGCCCTCGCAGGCTGGTGCTCCAAATTAAGAGAGATGCCATAAGAGTGTTCCATTAAAGCTCTCTTAAAGCTGTTGAAGCTTTAGAAAATTGCAGTTAAAAGGTGTTGAGGTAGAAGTACTTCCCAGCGTTGGAGCTGTGTTTTGAGATTGGAGCTGCTTGCAAGAAGAAAGAAGCTGTTGAGCAGAGGCACAGTCAGCGTGTGGTTGTGAGTCATGATGCCAGCACATAGCTGGGGGCCTCGCACAGGAGCTGACACTTGGAGATCTTGTGGCTTGGGGTTTGCTTTCCTCCTTATAAGTTAAGATACTGTTCATACAGCTGTAAGAACTTCAGACTAGGTTATAAACTTAGTTAATCCTTGGTAGCTTTCTGGATGGTTGTAATGCATGCAGCCTGTTCTCCTGCATGGATTGAGGGGGAGTTAAGTCCTTCCTGGTGTGTGCTGGATGGGTTTTGTTAGTGCTGGTGAGTGGCACTACAGCCCCTGTGCATGTTCGGGGTGCTCACTAGGAAGCCTTCGTTATGGAGCTTGATGGTTCTTGGATCTTCTAGCGTTTCCTCATTAGCTTTGAGCAAGTGTGATGTGTGAGACTTTAACTAAAAGCAAGGTGCTCTTCATGCCTCTCCTGTAATAGAGGAATTTGTTCCTTTCACTAGTGATTACAGCAAGTACTTGGTTTTCTGGTTCTTCTTGGGGGAGAGGTGGTGGATGCAGTTTCAGTCCCTTGCTTCTGTCTCTCACTACTGCTGCTTACGTAGATTGGGAAATGACTTTTATATTTCCAAGGACTTCTTTTCAACTAACCTTTGAACTTGATGGTGTCTTAGTGTATCTCTGCTTCATTTGCTTATTTTATAGTTACTGAGTTACTTTAAAAGAAATAATTTAGTAACTACCTCCTTAAAATAAACAACCCCTCTTTTCAAGCAGTTTTTCAGAGCTCTAGCAAGAATGCCCAAGTCCATGTGGTGTGAGAACTGGAAGCTCCGGGGGTTGCTGCTATTCTGTGTATGAAGCTGAATTTGCAAAGATTCAGAAAACAAGTACTGTCGAAAAGCAGCTGCTTGTATGCACCCTGTAACTTGACAACTTGAGACTCTAAGCATAACTGTTGATAGTAATAAGAGATTTATTGTCACTGTAAACTTTTTAACTAGCCAGATATAATCTATAAACTGTTTGCAATTTATTAAAATCTACTGAAATAGAACCCGGGCCTGGCTTTACTTTTCTGAAGAAGGTTCTCTCCTCCATTCAGACCAAAAAGCAGCCCTGGTATAACAGCACGCTAGCCTCACGACGGAAGCGGCTCACGGCTCACTTTGAGGACCTAGAGCAGTGCTATTTTTCCACAAGGATGACACGTGTCTCAGGTGAGTTCTTGCTCAGTGTTCAGCTCCTGACATTAGTTAACTTCTACAGTCCTAGTCTGCAGAAAAGAGAGAGCAGCCTTTACCTTTTCCCTGCCTGGGAATTTTGCTCTGCATATTTGTGTATAACTCAAATAATCCCACCTAGGTTTTTGACTGATCTTTGAGGTTTTTAAGCTTATAAAATGATTCCATCATTTAGGAGGGAGTTGTATATTGTGCTGTAATGCTGTACTGTGAAAGGGCATAATGTGTAACAAACAACTTCACCGATGCTTGTCCTGAAGATGTGAATGCTTGAAAACAGTGCCTGGGTAGCCTTTCTACTAGGTGTGGTATAAATGCAGCAGTTAAAACGTTACTACCAAAGTACTGCAGAAGTAAAAACAAGTTGATAAATGCTTACATATTTAACAGGCAATATGACACTTGCATGTTGTCTAGATCATGAGTCTTGGTTAAAAAATGGCTTGAAGCATACAAGCTGAGTGTGCAGGCATGTCATTATCCCATGGGGCACACCTTAGATTTAATACTTGTTTTGTAGAATTAGAAGCTGTTTTCACAGTTGCCTAGATTGCCTCATTCATAATTGAGTAACAGTGTGACAGCAGCTAGAGTAATTGTTACATAGAGGATGGATGGTTCTTAATTACATAAGAAGATTCTCCTCAGAAATGAATGGGTCAAATGAATGCCTCTTGAGGGAGAGGAGGGTTGTTCTCTGGCTCCCCTGGGGAAGAAGCAAGCTTTGGGGGGAAGTTCTGTATGATGAGCTGTGGCACGCAAGAGATCTGCCACACCAGGCTCTGAGCCTCAGCTTATACAAAGAAGGGCAGAGCGCAAGAATGAGTGGGGAGCCACCAGGGATGAGAGAAACCTCAGAGGCTTAAGAGGGAACCAGGCAGAGGTTGCTGCGGCAGAATATCTTCCCTCATAACCTTGGAAGGCAAGGATCAACCTCCAGAGGACGTATCAGCAAGCAAGCCAGGGCAGAAATTCCTGCTGTTCTCCTCTGTGGATTTAGTTTGAGTCTTATCCACTTCAAAATCATCAAGGTCTTATTTCTTTTTTCATTTTTTTTTTAAAAAATAGCCTTTATTTTTAAAGGCTACCAGACATTTTAGGGGAGCTCATACTTGGGTGAAAGACCTGGGCATATCTATTTCAGGGTGGTGCCTGGCTCAGGTCTTGTTGTGCACAGCAGCATAACTTTAACAGAGTGTGACACACTGGGAGAGTGCTTCAGGAGCTGGAAGATTGGAGAAGCTGCTTGTGTATGACCAGCCTGTCTGCACTGAAGTGCTAGCAATGCTTTGCAGACTACAGCACTTCACAGATCACACTGAGATGCTTTCATACAGTGTTATCTGGGTGATGCGTAACTGTGTTCATGTTAAAATAATACCTTTATTAACAGAGGATAACAAATGGGACTTTTCCCGGCATTCCCTTGTGGAAGGCATCCTTCTTCATAATTGGAACTATAAATATGAATGCGATGAAACTGTTTTATTTGTGTGTCAGCTGCACCAAGAGTGGAGGATTTGCAAGTGTGAGTTTTTCCCTAAATAAGGGATAACCTGTAATACTTAATT
This sequence comes from Aythya ferina, assembly GCF_964211825.1. Classification (NCBI taxonomy): domain Eukaryota; kingdom Metazoa; phylum Chordata; class Aves; order Anseriformes; family Anatidae; genus Aythya; species Aythya ferina. The sequence continues at coordinate 13,620,491 of NC_140304.1, forward strand.
AGGTTTTCTTCTATTCGGAGTCATTCCTGCTTTTTGACACATTTTAAATAGGATTTAATGTGGCTATATGCTTTTTGCAAGATATATGTTTTTGCAGGAGATGCCTGAGAGCCTTCTACTAAGGAGTGGAGAAGTAATATAACTGTAATTATGAAATGGCCTTGCACTTTGACAGGGAAAATGTCTTGAGAAATAACACTTGGTTTTCCAGGCATAGATACAGAATAAATTATAGGAGGACTGAGTGCTTGATCTCAAAATATGGGAAATGGAAGAGTAGCAGCTATTTGCGCCTATTAAAGTGTCAAAGGAGGAGGAAGGAGTCTTTGAAAAATACTGACTGATGTTTACATACTTCTCAAGCTGTTTCCTGTAGCGGTCAGGTGCAGATGATTTAATTTAGAGCAGTACTTTGTTCATTTTGCCTATTTTGATCCATCTGACATGGGTAATGTACCCACAGCCAGGACCCTTAAACATGCTAATTACTGGCCTCCCCTGTTCCTTTATACAATCAAACATTAAACAGTGTGTGAGGGAGACTTCAAAATGCCTTATGACTGTGGAGCAGTATAATTATTTCTGATGGCAGGGAATTACCAAGGTGCAGAAAGTGATTATTCTGTTTTCCCACCAGAAATCATAGTTGAATTTTACCATTGAAACCTTGTTTTTCTTTTCACCCCACTATTTCCAAAGACTTCTAGGGAGTTGAGCTTTGTCACTTCCTTATGCTATTGATAAGGAACTGATAAGGATAACTAGAGCATGAATTCGTGACTTCAGAGGCACAAGAGATGTGTGCACTGTGCTGCTGCAGTAGTCTAACAGAAGGCGAGGTGTGCAGTGCTGTGACTTGCATGCTGGCCTGCCTGTAAACTGAGGTGCTGTGTGTTAGTGATCACTGCTCTCAGCTTGGTCTCTTACACTATCGTGCAAAAAGACAACAGAAGTGTAGCGTTAGAGGAAGAAAGGGGGAACTGCTGCAAATTCTGGGGGTAGTTGCAAAGCCTGAGGGCTCTGTCTGGTGTTTGACTGCAGATGCATGATCACTTTCAGGAAAGCTGGCTTGTCCACAGGGCATTGCTGTAAGCTAGGAATTTTTCCTTATTTAGGAAATTCCAAATTTTAAAACGGTTTAAACAAAATTCCATTCATACTGAGGAAAGTTAGGACTTGAGGTTGCAGGGAATAATTTTTAGTTATCTATACTGCAATTTAGTTTTAACTTTTGTAGCAAACTTCCATTTTCCACAGAATGTTTATCATCATTATTCAAGCTGGCTCAATTTCACCTTGTCTGCTGAAGGTCATAATTCCACAAAGCTTACAGCTCAGGGAGTCTTCTGGTTTCATGCTTGTCTCCCTTCTCCAGCCATGAAACAGCTCTCCCCTAGCTCTGTTGCTTTTGGAGTAACAAGAGAAATATTTTCTGCTAGAAGTATTTGGAATGTAATTGACACCAAATGTAGGCATATTGTAACTGAAGTACAATTCAGGGGAAAGGGAATATATTTTCACTTCCATTGAATGCTAGACATATTCTTTACGCTGCATGTTGATGTGCTTAAGGATTTTCTGTTAATAATCTTCGTGGCCTACGGGCTTTGAATTTGACTAAAATAAGTGAGCTCATCTACCAGGAAAGCTGTATTTGTGATCACTAGGCGGATTCTCAATGCAGTAGGTTCACTGGAAAGACTTAATTTACACTCTGAAAATCCTGCTGCCTTCAGGGAATGCTAGAGGTGGGAAATAAAACCTGTTTTTGACCAAGAATCCTTCCCAAATAACAGGCAGATGTGGTGTCACATGAAGATATGCATTTTGATGATTGTTTGCTGCTGTGTTTATTCACCTTATTATTCTTCATCCTCCCCAACTCTGGTACCCCTCCCTAGATGACAGCAGAACCACAAGCCAGCTGGATGAGTTTCAGGAGTGTCTATCCAAGTTCACACGCTACAATTCTGTCCGCCCCCTGGCAACGCTGTCCTATGCTAGTGACCTCTACAATGGCTCCAGCATAGTCTCCAGGTAAGAAATACTGTGCCTCTAACAGCACGTTTCATGGCAATACAGGCAGCTGAGGCCAAATTAATGACTTGTATTAAACAAGTTATGGTCTGTACATGTACAACACTTGACTGTGGCTTCCTGAAATAGTTTGGCAGATGTATGGTTATCATTGATCTGTGAAGGCACTTGAGTACCACAGTACTATTTTCTTCCAGTTTGTATTCAAGACCAAGTGCAGAACCTTTGAGATGCTCATGAGCATCTGCAGCCTTTCTGGGAAGACATGAAGCCTGTTGTGGGCTCAGTGCTCTTCATGTTAGTATGGTTGCATTATAAGTGATACAAGTCTAGGATTTTAAGAAACACTTTTTTTTTTTTTGGAATTGGTAATGATGAATCCGTGCTGGTGTTAAATGGTGTTGGTGGAGCCAGTCATAATGGCAGGTAGTAAATAGCTGAGTTGTTTATAGCTGTGATTGCTTGACCTCTGCTAAGTGTTGAAAGCTGTTTACCGTGCTCAAACTAGTGAGGGGGTGATTGTGGTGAAGCCAACTCGATAACTCTGCTCTTGCCAACGATATCTCTGCACCCTCTGCCACGTGGGATGGTCACATCCTGTGCACCACTGAAGTTCATCTGAGCCTGCAGTGGACCTGTTGAGACACCGAAGTTGATGAAATGTTTAACAGGGTTAGTTTCTTCTAGTTTAACACCACGAACCAGCTCTCAAGCCTGAGAGAATACATGGGATGGGGAGAGGCTGGGACCTGCCAGCAGCCCTTACCTTCAGCTGGTTTCAGCAGCTGTGGAAGCATACCCTGAGGGATTTAATTAGTCTGTGGTAGCCTGTTTAGAGCTGTTGGTAGTGTCAGAAAAGATGATGCAATATATTAATTGGTATTTTTTTTCTATATGGCACGTATTCAGGACCCATTAGCTCTTCCCAGGCACATTTTACAAAATGAAATGCATTTGTTCACAGCAACCTTCTGATGAGGAGTGGTTGTATCATCCCTATTTTATAGGTAGGGAGCATGGGATCCGGAGTGGCCATACCTGAGGTCTTGAAAGAAACATTACAATAATATGATGAATCGAGCTTGGGCTTTCAGAGTCTAGATCTAATACCTTCCACTAGAGCAATTCAGACAGTGACAGAACAGCTTGAATATTTCTTGAAATACTACAAGAAATACGTATTACATGAAAAAATTGAAGCATGTGTAGCATAAAATATATATATTTTTAAAGCAGCATTGATCCCCTAACTACTGCAATATGTAGCAGGAATGCGTAATGTCCGACTTGTTCACAGAGGTCAGAACACAATAATCACTGATCTGACGTATATTTAACCTGCACTGATTGGGTTCATGCTAGCTGCAATGAAATGCAGATGGGAATCTCACTGCAACATAGACAAACTTCCTTAGCTACCAACTTGAGCATGGATTGGATTTTGCTCCTTTGCCCTTTTCTCTCCTTGACATTCTGCAAGAACAGCATTTTTGTGGTATTTGGTTAGAAAATGCTGGAAGGGCAGTAAATCTCACTCTGGTTTTGAAGGTATTATAATTCTTGGGTGAAATATAGGTTTGAAAAGTATGTGTTTTATTGTTGTTAAAAATGAAGATACTTCAGGGCCTCCCTCCAAGCCAGCGCTAGAATCGGTAGTTATTTAATGTTCAGTGCATTTAACTCCAAAAAGCTTGGATTCCAACTTAATGTTCCTCCCTTGCTTGTACTTCTTATTAGAAGCATTCAATAAATTTTTAGTTGTTTTTAGTATGTGGGCTGAGTAAGAGTTCACATTTGAGTGTGTCCTTAAGTGCTTCGGTAAAGAAATGCTGCCGAATGTTCTGCTGCTGTAACTCTAGCTAGCTTCTGGCTAGCCAAACAGTTCCTTTAAAGTTTGAATTTGTTAATCAAGAATTTGTATATAATATGTGCTGTCCAACACATTCTGCTGTTCACTATTGTTCTTCATCCTAATTAGTAGGCTCAAGTTGAAAGAGAGCCTCTGAAAGTAATAAGTGAGGTGTGTGAGTCTTGGTGAGGGCAGCTTAGGATAATAAAAACTCACAGGTAACCACGGATGGGGTGAATTAATTACCAGGGTGCTTTAAAAAGATTTCTCACTGAGTGAAATGCTGTGAAAAGTTTTATTGTTTAGAGGACCAGATAAACACATACATACACTGATTCCTAAATGTGCTCCTGGGCATTCTGTAGGAACCTTGAAATAAATGACAAAAAGGTGAGTCTTACTGGTTAGCTGTTGCTGTTGACAAAAATCTGTCCATACGTAGCAAATAAGGTTTACAAATAAGGGATCATCAATAAAAAAAAAAAATCCAGCAAAAACACAAAAACAACCAAAACCCAATCACCTGTATTTTAAAGGGGATGTCTTAACTATATTTAGTAATCTAAGTGGGATTTATCTGAAGTTAAACTTCCTTGTATGTAATGTAGCTTTTTTAAATATATCAAATAAAGGGATATTATAAACTGACAGAATACAGGGGTGCTTGGTTTGCATTGCTTTAACGTGCACTGGGCTCTGAAAACTCCGCTGGCTTGAAGTTTAAGATATATTAACTCTGTGTGCGAAGGAAGTTGATGGAAACATGTTCCTTATCTGCAAAACCTAGTTTATTTATAAGGGAAATAAAACTGGATTTATGGGAAAGGAATGAAAAGTGTAATTAAAGACTGTTTATAAGCAGGCTGGAAAAAGTCCCCCAGCTGAGCATTAGGAGTACTCTCCTGAGCCACTTGCCACAAGCATATTTATGAATGCCTGGACTACTGGAGGACTAATAAAAGATGATCAACAACCCCCTGCATGTTGTGTTACCTGGAAACATCCTGGTGAAGTACGAGGAAAGCTGCCGTTGCCTTTCAGGCTGACGAGGAGCCAGTGCTCCAGTGCTGGCGCTCCCTGGGCAGCATCCACACGGTGGCAGCCGCTGGTTGCAGTGCAGGGGGTGGGCAGCAGCCGGTCCCTAAGCTGCATCTTCCATCAGGGATTTGCTATTTTATTGAATAAGGTGCGTGCTGCAAGATGGGAAGCCGGGCCAGGCGTTCTTGCTTTGCTTAGAAGCAGGGCACATGCATGAGAATTGTAACCCTCCTCTTTAACCCGTACTTGCTTCAGGAAAGGCCAACAGAGGATGAGCAGTGGAAATAAATGGGAAGATTTGCAGTGGCTAGTTGTTTGGTTTTGCTTCTGTTAACATCAGGGTGACTTTGAGCATGCTTTGCAGTATGAATGTGTGTATAGCTCAATATGCTAAATGTCTCTTCTACGCCCAGTTTTCCAAGCACAAAGTGTTTACATGGCTTTCCTGAGCATGTGAAGTTTTGCTAGAATTGGGCCAAGGAATAAATTTTGCATTTATTATGCCCCCAGACAGAGCAGTCGTGAGAGCTTAACTTTTCTTCTCTCCACTTACTGAGGCAGTAAATAGTAGAAGGCTTTCTTTTAAAGATGAGACCGTAAACTGCAGCGTTAGCATTACAATGATTTATGTAGAAAATTGCTTTAGCGCTGTCAGAGGCCTTCAGAGAATAATGTGGCAGTCTTTCATATTTCAAAAAAAAAATGAACAGAAAAATAGCAGAAAGGCTACAGCAAGATGTCTGTCTGAAATCTGGTTATCAGCAAGCTGGCTGTGCCTGCTGGAGTCCCCGTGTCTGGTGGAAACGGGGGTGCTTCTGTCCCAGAAGCCCTGAAGATTCTGGGGCAAATGGTATGTAGGTTTTCATAATTGCTTATACTTCAAATGCTTCTGGGCTAGTTTACCACTTCTCCAGAAGGTCTTAAAATGACATCCAAAGGGCTTTGTATACAAAGCTCTTTGGATACAGTCAAAGTACAGCCAAAGCTATATTTGCCTAGAGGCTTAGTTATTTACCTCATTAAAGCAAAAATAAAATATTTGGCTGCTGAAATCTCACTCATCAAGATATGGCTTTTACCTTTGGGGTCTGCTGTTTTTTTGATTTATTGTTTTATTACTTATTCTGTTGCCTCTAAGCAGTGTAGTGGATCTGAAGAGACCTTCCTGAGCATTCAAACAGTACAATTAAGCCACAGTTTCAAGGTTGTACTTTTTGTTTGTGTTGACCCTTTCAGTAACATGACCTGAAGTCCTTTCTTCAAAGGTGACATTAAAAGAAAAAAACCATTAGGAGGACATTTTCCGTCTATTCACTGAACCACTCTATTCTTTCATTCCCCTTTTTACTTCAGCTTACTTGCTCGTCCATATAAATTCTGAGATCTGTACTTAATAAGGTGCCTTTTAGTTCTGTATCTACCATAACAAGTCTCTTTCGCCTTTTTTTTTTTAATGCACTGTGCTGGCTGGGATTAGATGAGCGCTTTTATTAAGTTTGTGACCAGTGATGCCTCTATCTCGGTGGTAAAGACGAATGAAAGAAACGCGCAAGTGGGTTTATCCTTCACAGGATCACGTCTGAGTGCAATAGATGCTGAGGAGGTGAGAAATGAGGAGGGCTGAATTTTTCTTATAGCCTTTTCTAAGTCAATCATTTTTTGAAATGGGCTCTTATTTAAAGGTGGCAGTTCTAAACTGTGGATGGATCTGTCTTGGCTTGTTCTTCCGAACTGGAGAGAAGAGAAATGCTCAGGTAAAGCAACTTTAACTGCAGAGTGGCAGAGGATATGCGAAAAGTAATACCTGAACCTCGTCAGTGTTTGAGCCCTTCCTCTGGCTCTGTTATGTTACTTTGACTCACGTGAAGTTTTGGCCTCCAGACCAGAGGCTGTCTGGGGTTGAAGTGGAATTGTGTTTAATTTGAGCTGGGAAAAACAAAAGCAGCTTTTCTATTACTTTCTCTCCTCTTGAGCATAGAACTCATACATTTCCTAGTACAGGGCTGTGGTCTGGATCCTGTGAGCAGAAGCCGAATAAAATGTGTAACCAGCAGGAGGGTTACACAGGTGTCAGCTCCCAGCTCTGACTTCGGGGCAATCTCAGCTCAGCAATGTAACCCTCCTGGTCCTGAGGACAGGCCTGTATCCCAGAAGGGACTGTGAAACCCAAGGTGAACTTGCCAGGTCATATCTCCAGTCCTTGATGGAAAAAATAAACTTTCTGGTGCTTGTGTTGACATTGCGGAGAGTCAGAAGCCTGTTCTTACATCTGCATTTACTTTAAGGGATAAAATTTACATAATTTTAAATTGGGAAGCTAATGAATGAAAGTTTCATAGCCACCAGTGGGACGTTCTTTTCTCTAGTAATTTCAGACTATCTGGTAGTAAGACGATCTTTTTCCCATTAAGCTTTTAGTACTTCAAAGCTGTCTCCATCTGCAGATAATTAGATGGGTTTTTTAATTTAAATCAAATTTTATGAATTTTTATGAATAGTCTGAAAAAGTATTGAAGAGTCCTTGATCAATGTGGGAATCAGCTTTTAAACCAAATGTATTAAACAGAATGATTGTTCCTCATGATCTCTTCTATAATGTGGAGCAATTTCCTGCAGCTGATGCGAGCGGTTCTTGGGAGATGCTGCGTGGTGCCCCCTGGCTGCAGCCCTGTGCTGCTGAGCACTGGAGCAGACCTGAAGAGGTTGGACTGCAGACCTCCCAGGGTCCCTTCCAGCCTGGGTATCTGGTGTTGTGTCATTAGCTAAAGCAACCTGTAGCTAAGTGCTGTTAAAGCTTATAAATCAAATCCAAGCCTGTGGACTGTGGGCTTGCGCTAAAGGCGTGCGGTCAGCTTGTCGTGTTTGTGGCTTCCTGCTGAGCATCTTCTCTTTGAAGGAGAAGCCATGTCCTCCTGTGGCTCTGCCACCATGCAAAGTGAGGTTTGCTTCGTTGTACTTTGGGATGCCCCGCTTGAGAAGGGGTGTTAACTGGCAGAGGACCATTTATTCGAATGAGACCGGGCTCTTCAAGGACTGGCTCTGTAAAAGCGCAGGGATTGACAGCAGATGCTGTAGTGCAAAAACGTCCTCTGAGAGGTGGATATCCAGGATGGAGGCTGCTAGCACATGGAAGGCATGTACATCACTGTATTCCCCCCCCCCCCTTCCTGACTGCTCAGTCCAACAGGCTTTTCTATGATTTTCTGTGAGGCTGCAGGCAGCTGCCCTTCTGTTCCTGCTCCTGTCTGTGCAACAGGCAGCACTGCTGGCAGGCGATGGCTGTGATCTGACCTCAGAAATAGGACTTGCAGCCGTGGAGGCTGTGGTTTTGCAGCATCTTCTGTGTGGAAAATGGCATTGACAAAGCCAAGGACAGATTTTTCATGAATTTCACAAACTTGCCTTCCCCCTTCTCGATTTTACAGCTTTCCATAACTGTTGAGTTGGATGCAGTGAGCCTCTGGGCTGATTGCTCGAGGAAACAAAGCCCATTGTTAATGGTGCAGGTGGTTTATTGGGGTCTCTTTAATTTCTAGCCATACCTGTTGGAAATGCCTTGCTTTGGCAGCAGGTCATTACCTTAATAATTAGCACACCTTTAGATTTTTTTTTTTTGTTTTCCTTCCTTGATTAGGGGAGTTAGTTTGTTAAATGACAGGTTGGCGTGCGGAGATGTGTGGGGTGGTCTTTAACAGCTCAGAGAACCCTACCAGCAGTTCAGCCTGGAGAAGAGGCTTGAGCAAATGGTAATTAAAAATGGTTATTAATGTTGACTCTAGTAATAAATACAGGGTGAGACAAGGATGTTTTGGATTCATGTGTTGCCTAAATATTGTAGAATCAGTTATGAAGTGACACTGATGGATATGATCTTGTAATCATACAAACAAGCATGTATATACCTATTTGTGTAAATGATGGTGGAAGTCAGGTTGAGTTTTTCTGCATAAAACATAAATGAAGGATATTGGAGCCTGTGGAGGGACTGTGTTTTACAGTCCCAAGGCTGATGGATATTTCTGATGCTGAACTCCTTTTTTAATGTTTGTCCCACTGCCCCTTCGGCTGTGTTTGCAGCTGCGGTGCTCTAGTTTGGAGAAACAAAACCTTTGTTGGGGGCATAATAAATGCCGTGGCTTGGAAACAAGCTTGCAAGCTCTTGATTGGTTTTATGCTCAGAGAGGACTTGAATATCTATCAGAAGTGACTCAGTTTATGCCTACTTGATGGCATGATCCTGCTAGGATGGTACTGCTGTACAGACAACCTTTCAACTGGTCTGAGTTAGGCTTTGGTGTGGAAAAAGTTTTTTACTCTCTCAAACCTACTTCGTATACAGCATGGGAAGAGGCTGCCAGCTTCCTTTCTGAAAGAGTTTCTCAAGCTTGAAAGCAGAACAGGTGAGTATGTTTGGAGACCTAAAACCTCTTCTACCTTAATATTTTATGATGTTCAAGCTGTGCTTGTGCTACTGTCAGAGCTGTTAATAAGCTGGTAATATCAGCAAAGCTGGGGGAAAGGGAGGGTCCTGTTCTTCCTATAGGAATAGGTTACCTGAGATATTACAGCAGGCAGACCGACAATTTGGCTCAAATGTTAAATGGCATCATAAGCAAAAATGATAAACATTCTGCACTTAACCGTTGGCAACTTTTGGTAAACATTTGTCTACCCTAGCTTATTTAAAAATGGTGCTTTTTGAAACAACTGAATCTAATCCTCATTAACTTGCACGGTAGTTGTCTGCAGTGACTTTGGCTCATTGTACTTCTGTGTATCTGGCATATAAACCCTGGGACTGTCGTCATCTTCTCCTCAGCATGCAGAAGAGCATCGCCTGGCAGTAAAGTGGCTTTTTATCAATGCGCTTTATGTTCAGTTGCTTGCAAAATTCAGTAGTTCCCTATAGGTTTTCTCATCATTAGTGCTAATTAAGCTAGGTTCCCCTGAATACTTATATGAATAAAACTTATTTAGTAGAATAGAATGTCCCTAGCTACACAGTCTCATAAAGTTAGAAGGGGTTTTGGGGTTGTATTTAGAGGAGATTAGTTTCAGGGTTGCTTCCCCACCAAAACAGAGGGGATCTTGGTTTTGAAAGCTGAGCTATTGCTGGAAGCAGCCTTTTTCATAGCATAGTGCATTCACTCTCTCATTGGGTTTAAAAAAGGAATAATTCTATTTCATCTAGTGATTGAAAAAGCATGGAAGTAGCTATGTTGGTTTTGACTTCAGAACTGAGAGATGGAGCTAAACCTACCAAACCTCAATTTCAGTTTAATATTCTCCTTTAAATATACTGAGTGGATTGGAAGTATTGCTAAGTTGTCTCTGTTAGAACTGATGGCATTTCATTACACATAAAAGGATTTTTGAAAGCATGAAATGGTCTTAGAACTAGGTCTAATGACATTACTTAGTCAACTTGGTACGTTTTTATACCTTTCTTCAAACAGAGCAGAATAAAACTCTAGGCTACAGTGGCTGTGAGAAAGACGCTGGAAGTGTGACTGCAGCATGATTGGTGTAATAATGTCTTTGTGAGAGCTCAAGAGTTGAGGACTCACCTTCTCTGTGCAGTGCAGACTTAATAAACAGTGATGTCTTTCCTTATTTGTTTCCCAGCTGATAGGAGTGGTTATGAGTAAAAGCTTATAATCAACACACAAAGAGCTGACATTCTGCTGGCTTATTTTCATGCTACAAAGAGGCTGCTGCTAAGCAAGCCTCTGTTTCCATCAGCTGCTTGAAGCCTGGAGGAGGTGCAGTGGCAGGTGTGGGTACCTGAGGTCCATTCAAAGAGCAGCTGGTGCTGCTGAATCTACAGCTGGAGTATCCCAAACTGCTCCAAGAAACGGGATCAAACTGAAATAGCTCAGGATCCTCTGTGCTGTTGACGGGGAGATGTGCTGTAACCAGCAACACAGGAGTCTGGGCTGTTGGCCAGCACCATGCCTTCTTGTGGGATGGTGAGGAGTGATACCACTGTAGGAGGGCTGCTGGCTTGCCCAGTTCTGCTACTGGGGCTCCAGCAGGCTTCTTCCCATGATCTGGTGCTTTGTTCCTTGCTGCGGATAGATGGGAAGAGATTCTCTTGGCTCCAGCAGAGGTAAAACTGAAGCTTTGGTGTATTCTCCATCTACTGCCCCGGTTCAGGTCCAGATCTACTTCATATTCTTTGTGGTAAGTTAACAGTGAGTGCCTAACAGGGAAAAGAAAAAAGGGAACTCTCAGGCATGCAGCTCACAGCCCTCATGTTCTGTACTGCATGCGATTTTCCCAGGCTGTCTGCCTGCTGTTCTGGAGCTCCCAAGCGCTTCTGCCCATCCCTTTCTTGGTGCTACTCAGTTCATGGACACACCTGTGGTTTGGTCAGAGGGAAACATCTAATGGTATTTCTTCATAGAAAGTGATGTACTTAATCTTGGGCAGGAATGCTTACTTCCTAAAGCACTTTCCCTTTGCTAGAGGAGACCTAGATTAAAACTGAGATCTCTGAACAAGGGTTCAAATGGATGTTCAGCTTTTTTTCTGGAATAGCACTATATCAAAGGGACTACGAGGTTGGGTATTTCTTCCAGTTCTTGCAGTCTGGCTGTAGGCAGAACAGAAATAACTGCAGGTACTGGGTGAGCTTCCTCACTGCTGGGGGTGAGGGAGTCCTTGGGGGTGGGAAGTAAATGGGAACTGTAGGTGTGCTCAGGGAATAGGAAGGCCTTCCCGAGTGACGGGGTTGTTTGCTTCTATGCGTCTCTTTACAAGTGGCAGGAAGTTTCTCCTGTTAGGACCAGCTGCCATTTGGGGCTGACAGACTTGTGCTCAGTTAGTGCTCGGTTAGCTCAGTTGTGTGTTCTCCTTCCCTTCGCTCCTCTTTCCACCCTGGCTTTGTTTCTGCTGGGTCAGTTATGGAGCTGATGTTACTGAAATTGTCCTTTTCACTTGAACCTTGCACAGAACTTACCCATGTTCCTTTTTGAAAAGAGATCAGAATGAAAATAGTAGAAATGGTGGAAGCCCAAAACCGATTCCATCTGCAAGCTACTTTTGATTTAAAAAATAAATAAATAAAATAGTCTTGACCTGTGGCATAGGGGATGTGGAGACTTCCTATTTCACAAAAAGTGGCAAATGTTTGTGAAAGATAACCTCATTTTATACTTGATAACTCTTCCCCGCATTCAGACATCTTCGTGTCCTGTTGCCTGTTGGGAGGTGGAGGTTCCTGCGGTGTCTTCAGCACAGGTTTCTCCATGGCCTGGTAAGGAACATGCCAGGCAGCCTGCAGAATCCCCTAACCAAACATGGGGTTAGGTGAAGAGGATGCATCCAAATCACTGCTTGAAGCAAAAAAATGTACAGGCAGTAAATCTAACCTCTGCAACGAGTGGAATAGTCCTGGGCTGTTACTATATTTAGAGTGCTTTGTGCTCCACAGGTCGTCTTCTGGGATGTCTCATCCACCAAAATCAGTTCTTCATCAGATCTCAATTAGTCTTGAATCTGATCCATTAAGAGGCCATAATTATGGTAGCTGAGACGTCTGTCAGATTTGTCCTCTAATCAAGCTAATTTTCTGATGATCTGGGGTCGTGTCTAACCCTGGTTGATGCGGTTCTTAAGGATGAAGATGTTTGCTGTGAGGGAATCAGTAAGTAGTGTCTCGTTTGGATAGCTAACTTGTCTGCTGGTACAGCAGTCTGCAGAACTGATGGGTCTTTCTTTAAGGGGGACTTCCTCAGATTTAGGGACTACAGCGGCCTGGCTGGGGTTGTGGTGTGCTGGCACAGCTGATTTAAAAAACCTCCCTTGCAGCACAGCAACTGGAATGGGGTGGGACATGGACTGATGGTGCTCTATGCGTGTTGTGGCACTGGCTCAGGATTTTGCCCAGTGACAGACTTCATTTAGATGGTGCTCTGCAGTAAGGAGTAACTGATGCAACTGTTGCTTTACAATTTAAAAAGAAAAACAATATTTTAGCCATGTACAGCTTTAGCATAATAGTCTTTTGATACTGAAACTTCATACACTCATACACTTTGTCTCGGTAACCTTTGCTTTTATATGTGACAAAACTTTGTCTTTGAGGTGATGAAGCACAAAATGAGTATTGTTAGAGCAGCTTCCTATGCCTGAACGTAGCTTTGTTTTTAAAACCACAAATTAGTATGCTAGTGCACACTTAGTGACACTAATTACATTGCCTTAAAATAAAAGTCTGCTGTAAAAACAGTCTCTCAGGCATGTGATGTTAATACGAATTTCTGTATTGGTCCCAGGTGCCAAACAGTCTGCAGTGGTGGTCACGATGTTGGACTGTTACCTATATTTATACTCTTTTGACTTCATTGTTTCTAAATGGATGTTGGAAGTAGGCGAACAGGCTCCAAGGAATAGGCTTGGGGATTGTTGAAGCGACAGAATATCCCTGAGAGGCTGAGGAGTGGGAGCATGAAGTGAGACTTTCAGGAAATGTAAGCAAAGAACAAACACTGCTGCTGTCACCCCACCTGTCTCCCACTAGTTAATGTTTTCCCCAATTTAAAGAGAGCAATCTGTCCACATCCCCATTGATGTGGGGCCAAGGTAAGATGGCAAATGGGACTGGAGACGTAGAAGTAAAAATAGCCTGGTATTAGCTAGAAGTAGAATTGACAGGATTTGGTGTATTCAGTCTTAAATCATATACAGTCCCATGGGAGGGACTGAATTGTATGCTCTGTGGAAGTGGCACCTTCTGCTGCCCCCAGTCTTGTTATCAAGTCAGGATTCATGACTAGTGGTGATTGTAGTGTGTGTGTGTGTGTAGTGGAAACAGTGTTCAGGGATTACCAGTGTCAGGTTCTCCCTGCCACCACCACCGTGCCGTGCAGCAGCAAGGATTGGGTGACAGTGGTGGGACAAAGCAAACCTTTGTCTATGCCAAGTGAGTCTTCTGGCGACTGCTTGCTAGTTCTAGTATGAAGTGTTTCAACACCAGTTGTGCTGTCACCTGGTTTGTAAACACTATGGCTTTGTCAGCCTCACTTTTCCCCTCCCTCAGCCCTCTGTTAGCCAAAGCCAAGAGTTCAGCCTTTCTGGTGCCTCCCTTGTAAGGCAGCTGCTCCGTTCCTTTAATTATTCTGATTGCCCATCTGTATGCGTTCTCCAGCTCCAGTGTGTCCTCTGGGCATGTGGCAAACACAACTGCGTGCACCATCGGGATGCAAATGTAGCAAGGCTTTATACTGTGGTAAAAATGGGAAATACTCATTCTTCACTGGGTCCCCACAGGTCTGCCCTCAATGCCAAGCCGAGCTTCCAGACATGTTTCAGAAGCAATTTATTTCCTAATTCCATTTGTTAGCTACAAGTGCTCTCCAAGGTCATGGGTTTTAGAATTAAAATGAAGAAGTTGATTTATAATCTCGGATTGAGAATAAGGAAAAGCAGTAGAGAAATCAGAATTCTGGAGAGTGCCTTTGTTTTCCATATGAGGCTGGTTGCTTGACTTTGTAGGAAAAATAAAGCAGTGGCTCGGGAATTGGAGATGTCTGTCTTGTTTTCCCTAAAACAGGACAATTGGTTCCTTTCAATTTGATCTCTACAAGTAAATTCTGTAGCGCATTGATAAATCTTTTCAAAAAAGCTCAGCAGTTCTTGTGTCCCCAAAAGATTCCTTATAAAAATTCAGATAGTTGTTTGTCAGAAATGGAGTTCAAAAGCGTTGGCTTTAAAAAGGAGGGAGGAGGAAAAACCAATTGTTAATTGCTTCTAATGTGCACAGATTCGAGGAGCAAGGGTCACTGCTAGTCTGAAAGGAAACTGCAGTGGATGCTCAAATGCTTGAAGTATGGCTTACCTCCAGCACTTCCTTAAATATTGGAAATAACAGAAAATACTACAGCAGTTTCTTGGTTTTATTAGTTTTTCGTGTTCCTTTAGCCTTCCTTCTAATAGTTTTTGAAGCTTGTTTTAAAGTATCTCCTTAGCTCATTAGAAAAATCAAACTATGGGTTTTTCCTTCTTGGGAAGGACAAATGAAGAAAACCATCAAGTTCATTAAACAAACGTTGTTGCTGACATTGACTAAGTTGTGACAGTGATGTGCCCTGTCTTTTTACCTGTGGCCCATGCTTTGCTGCCCTGCTGTGGCATCTTGGGCTTCCTTCCTTCCTTCTCTGTGCCAGCCAGGCAGTTGTACTCTTTTTCTCAGGGTAAGCCCGTTCATGAGCTGCAGAAAGCAGCCACGTTCTTGGCCAGTTTGGGTATTTCTGGTGATGAGCTGTCTTAGCCCTCAGTGCAGAGGGCAACCTGCAGTCTCTAGAGGTGGTTGCTTCAGGCTGGAGTTGAGGTGGGTTTATAGTCCACCTGCTCTCTCACATGCTTTGACTGTATAAATGTGTCACCTGAAAACCAGGTTTCAAGAGTTAGCCCCATTGTGTCTGTTGGCAACAAATAAAACCAAGTTCTCTGAATTTCATACAGATAAATGTGTGTAAGCCAGTGTTCATATTGAAACAAAAAGGCTTCAGACAGTAAGTGACAGGAATTCCATCGAGCTAGTTAAATGCAAATGAGCCCTGCTTAATACTAAACACGTTTAGAAGACTTGCAGGAAAAAGCATGGAAATAACTGTTACCATGCAAGTGGGCTGTTTGTCCTAATCCTGATCAGTCCAGGGGGAAGCAGAGCTTTGCAGATATTAGGAATGGTTTTGTATGGTAAATAATCTGCTCCATTAGTTGTTTAAACGGTTCGTATTTCTCTTTTGTAAACCACTTCCTAAAGGCTGACTGGCAGAGAAGTAGAAATGTTTTGTACGAGCGCTGTGTGCCATGCATCGTTTGTGGAGGGCAGGGTGCAATGCTGCGTGAGGTTGCTGTGCTGGGTTTGCCTGCCTTTCTCATGGCCGATGAACATCTGAGCAGGTGGTGGTTTATTTGTGCATCAGTTTTCTCCCTGCAGTGTCTTTGATACTGTTTGAAGGTCGCAGGTCTGGCAATCCGTTTCATTGGCTGATTCTTTTTATTAATTTTTTAATGGTATGTTAACTTTACTGACATATTGAAATACTCATTTGTTATGTCTACAGTATGTCTTTAGCATTAATTCAAATTTCTTATTTGGAGAAGCAAACCTACCCCAGGTGAGACAGTGTTCTGTTCTAATAACTTGGCTTTTTGCAAGACATGGTAATATATTATTTTTCTTCAGCAGAAGGATGAAGGTATAAATTGAACCCAAGTAGATGAATTGCTGCCATCAGTTTGGTTGTGCTCTACCTGAATCTACGGGGCAGTAAACAGGAGCCGAGACAGCAGTTCAATTAAGATTGTGATACAAGTAAATCCATTCTTTTGGTATATGGACTTTTGATTATAAAATTCTTCCATAGAGCAGAGTGAGCTGGCAAGACAAGACAGGCCTGAAAGGTGCTTTTGTCGTGCCTGTATAAAAAGTGATGGGGCTGACAGAGATCTGAGGAGGGGTGAAAGCAGCTTGCTGCTTTACTGCTTGCTTTGCCTCTCCCATTTTATATAAACAGGTGCATTCTTGCCTACTTTAATCCCCAGCCATTAGCACGTTCATTTTCTTTACCTTTTTCTGGGCTTGTGATTTGGCAGGCTTGGCCTGCCTAACTGACTTCTCCAGCAAACCCAGTCATGGTGGGGCTGTCTCCTGCTGCTGCTCTGGTGAATTTTAGGTTCTGGAGTTAAAAGGCCAAATTTCAAGCTGCTTCATTGAATTATTTTGTGTCATCAGACTGCATATCAACAGTCCTCCTCTTCTGTGGTTTAAAAATAACTGGATAACTTGATCCTTTACGAGGATCTGAAAACTGGCAGTTGAATTTATCTTCCCTTGAAAGCATTGCAGTGCCTTCAGCTTCTCAGCTATTGCAAGGGGTAGTAAAACATGAGCTGCTGAAGCTGTGAGGGCAGCCTGAAGAGCCCCCTCTTTTAACTGGTTCGTTGCTTTCTGACTGTAGGAAGTTACCTTAAGTGCCTCAGCTCAGGATTTACAGGCTGTATGAATGTGAAAATCTGATCAGCCAAAGCTAGGTGTTCTCTGCTGTCATTCAGAACTTGCTGGCTGGTGCGCAAATGCCATGGCTTCTTGAAAAAGTTGTGGTAGGGACCGGTGAGATTGAAATTTTAATTACTGAGTGGGTAAGGCCCAAGAGGGATCTGTGGAAGTAGTAGAAGATTGCTTCGTCAAGAGATTTGAGAAGATCTGGCACCCCATCATAGCAACCTGGGGACTGAGGGCAAATGCTGCACCCAACCACTTTCTAGGAGTAGCACCAAATTTTTGATAGGTGTCTGCAGGCATCCCTCCTGCTGAACCTCAGGCTCCTTCAGAATAAGGAGCTACTTCTAGAAAGCAGGTTTACTTCTCTGGCTACTGGATGTTTAATGGATTTCTCTCGAGCCCTTGCAAGCTGTGAAAGTAGCAATGACGCGAGCTCTGTATAACCTGCTGCCTGCATCCTTCTCAGATGTGTGTCATGTACAACCTCAGGCTTTTCTCATTTGCGGCTTAACTTTGTTATGAGGTGACTGCTTTTACTTGCAACTTCATTGATATCTATTACAAACTTGCCCTGCAGTTCAAGAAAGTAAGTGCCTATGTTTCCAAGAGCAACCCTAAGTGGAAGTCATAGTGTGCAAGTGTTTTACAGTATCGATGATATGCATTTTAGCCCTTTGTTGTTGCTTAGGGAATTTAGAGGGCCTTTCTCTACAAGTACTGATTTACTCTGCATTGACACTTACAGTTCACTAAGCTGCTGTATACAAGAGCTAAGGGATGGAGCAATGCAACCAAAAGAAATTAATTGGCAGTTATCCCATAGCATCTTGTTTTCAAAGACCATACAGCTGAATTTTAAGCATGTTTCCAGGGTGAGCTGTCAGCTTTGATGTTCAGGTGCTGTATAATGTAGCTGGTGTAGTTGAACTGTAAAAACTTCCAGAGCACCTGAACAAAAGTTAATTTGTAAATCAAAATGTATGTGCACTTGGAGGGGATTAGAAGATGGTGCCTGAGAGCAAGAAAACTGTTTGCCAGACCTTTCTAAGGTGCTCTGAATGGGGTCTTTGCTAACTGCACTCTTCAGAAGGATCATGATCGTCAGCTCTGCCAAACTGAAGGTTCAGATGGTAAAATACCCTGCTGCTAAGTGCATGTCTTGTGTGGCATGGTTCTCAATCTGTGCTTTTTTTTCCCTAGTATTGAGTTTGACCGAGACTGTGACTACTTTGCCATTGCTGGGGTGACAAAGAAGATTAAAGTCTATGAGTATGGTACAGTCATTCAGGATGCAGTGGATATTCACTACCCTGAGAATGAAATGACCTGTAATTCCAAAATCAGGTAGGTGTTGACTTTGCATTTACACTCGAATCACCTTTTTTATTTTGTCTAGTGGCTGTTTTGCTTTCTTCATTCATTTCAGTAATGTTTGGCAGGGAAGGGAAGGGTAGAAAGCAGGAGCTGGTAGAGAGCTTGCTTCAAGTTCTGAGTGGGACAAGGTGGTGGTGGCACAAAGGATTGGGTATGCCAGGCTCATCCAAGGGAACAGGAGGCCCAGGTGTTCAGGCAGTAAGAGGGGCATATGGTAGTGAACTGTCTTCATGTTCCTTGTAAATGCTCTTGGATACGCACTTGGTTGAAAGCAGAGTAAAACCAGAGTAGTGGATCTGCTACAGGTAATGACTGAGCTTATCTAAAGATAACTTTTGTCCCTGGCTCTTCATAAGAGCCACCAGTTCTTTCATGCTCTGTTCATTTTGTTGACTGGGTCATTTCCATTGTGCCAAGAAGCTGCTAGTCCTCAAGAAACGTGCCTCATGTGCACCTTCTGCCGATGAATTTATATCTGCTTGAAGTAGTGTTTGAGCCTCCTTATGTTGAGCTTTTGGGAAAAGACTTCGCTTGATTTTTGGCTTTGTGCTTCTATCGTTAACTGTCAACCAGATCTCTAATCTTTTTAGATGATTCAAGTCAAAGAAATTATAGACCACCCCAGAATTTCAATTGAAAGAATCCAACTAATGTAACTTAAAAAAAGGCCTAATTCAAAAATTCAGTTACAGTTCAAAGGTAAATAATATAAGCAATCAAACCAATCCTGTGCTATAAGAGAAAACTTCAGCACTCCTGAACTCGTTTGTTTTTACTCAGTACTCTACATTTTTAAAACAGTAAAGCACCTGCAAAAGTGTAGGCAACAGATTTATGTAAGTCCAGCTTCTACTAAAATAAAATGGTGTACAACAAGAATAATAATGTTTGCAAGTCTGCTTTATAGCATAAAAGAATAATTTTGTACTTGATATGTTCCATAAGATAGATAAGTCACGCTTCTGTTGGTTATGTTGATTATTGTATATGTGTATTTTATGGAGGAGAAGATGTAAATACAACTACTTAGGGACTAGCTTTCCAGATTTCTCTATTTGAGTGAAGGTGTTCATTATGGACTAGGCAGCATACAAATGTAATAGGCTCTCTCCCTGTGCACCTGTGTTTGTATACAGTTTGCATTTATTTAAATGCACCCTTTTGCTTAGAATGAGCCTTTTCTAATCAACTACCGGCTTTCTTCATTCTTGCCTGCTCTCTTTTCATGACATTGGTATTTATGCCAGTCTCTTTCAACTGTCTTTTTCCCCCCTCTGATTTATTGCCTGTGAGGAGATGGACATAAACAGTACGAGAGGAACTTGTATTGATAAGCCATATTGCTGTTGGAGATTGTTTTGCTGGACTTGTGAAACGCTCTGCTTTTTTTTGGAGCAAATATAGTCAGTTCATGCTGCTCAGCTCCGTTATTCTGAAGAGAAGAGCAGAATAATGGAACAATCTTGCAGTTGATTAATACCTCTTGCCTTAATTAGAAAGGGAAAATAATATGAACTCCGTATTTCCTTCTGAGTCTACTTCCGAACTCGCTGCTTCACATTTGATAGGAATCTGCCCCGACAGCCCTGCCAGGCGTTAGGTAATTGTTTGTTCTGCCTTCCCCGGCAGTCACTGGTGCGCAGAGCTGCATCACCGCATCCAGTGATGTTACTCCTGTCAGCTTTGCGCTCCAGACAAGACACTGCTTGCGTTCAACACCTCTCTTTCTCAAATTCTATGCACATATATATAAAAATATACGATGATGCTAAATGTATTGTCCTCTGACAGCCTGCCTCAGCGGAGGTGGACAAGGTCCTCTTCGTTTCCTTGCTCTAGTTTCGCTCATTGGTCCCAGGAAATGCTTTTTTTCTTTTTCTTTCCCATTGGCACCTTCACATTATATCAGCCTTCCTTCTGCATGTGGGTGCTCTTGGTTTTGACAAATAAAGTGAGGCTGTCACTCAAATGCATCCTTGCTATATCCATTAGCTGTGCTGCCATTCACTGGTCCTGTGGCTCGCTGTCACAGTGTAAAAGAGTATAATAATTTGCTATTCTGAGGTGGCATAGCTTGAGGGAAAACTTATATAGGAAGACAGTAATTGTGTTAGAGAATATTGCAGTATGCTGAAAATGTGCCTGGGTTGTAGTAAAAACCAAACAAGTGGAGCCTGCTTGTAGAAAGCCTTGGCTTAAAGCTGTTTGATCTTAATTCGGGTGGCGGTACGGGATCTTCCAAAGGCTTATTCTGACTACTTGCTAGTGCCCTTTCTGATGCCAGGGACAGGTGTATTCTTGTAGTGCTATGTGGGCGGTACATCTCTTGCCCGCTATCTCTTGGGGATTCTGCTGAAGATCTTGGTTGGATTTTTGGACCTTGGTTGGACCCCGGCATGCTGCCATTCAAAAACCCATTTGTCGTAGGGTTGCCTTGTGGAAAGCTTCGAGTTCTCGGCTGTTTTTAGGAGGCCATTTAGAAAGCAAATAAAATGAGCTTGCTCAAGACAGTGTTAGCTGCTGGCGTGGTGCTCTACAGACAGCTGAGGATGTTCAGCCTGTCCCGGGCACGTCCTGCAGAGACGTGGGGACAGCACACATCTGGGATCTGGTGACATGCTCTGTCATAGCTGGCATGTGACAGCAGCACGGCTTGTAGGGTCCCTTCCCCTCTCTGCAGGCAGCTTTGCTTTCCTGACAGACGTCAGGGGATGCTCGCCCTGCGTGGATCCTGGTTAACCTCATTCCAGGCAGTGATGCTGGAGCACGAGGCGCTACTGCTTACGTCGGTGACACGACTGTCAGGGGAGCAGTGGCACTGAGGGATGTCTGTGAGAGCACTGGAGGGCTGGGAGCGAGCCCGCTGTCCTGATGCAGCTGTGGGGAAGCCCTTGCCCGGCCACCACTGGCACCAGCCCAGCACGGAGCCTGCTGCAGGCTCTGGTTTTGCACAGGCAGTGCTGGGCTGCAGGCTTGCCTGGAGCTGTATCCGAGCCTTTCTTCCTCTTTTCCAGCCCCCTCTCTACACCCACCAGCTTCTTAAATACCTTCCTTTTTCATCATCTGCTGAGCTTTCTGATCTTTATTTTTAAGAATGGGGAGGAAGTTGGTGTGTCAGTGTTCTGGTAAATGCGCGCCACGTCCCCCGGGGATGACAGAGGCAGAAGCTTCCAGGAAAAACACAAGCTGACACACAAATCCTCATAAAAATCCCATTTACAGATTCATAGCTTCAGCGCAAGAAGCAAATCCTGGCATTGTGTAGGAGCTATAAACAGCACCCTGTGAGCTAATTGTGATTTGCGGCGTCCCTGGCAGTGGCAGGCGATAATCTGCAGCTCCCCCCACCCCAGAGCACGGGGTGGTAGGGGAAAAGAGGGACAGGGTGAACAGCGAGCTGCTGCTCTCCTGGGATTTATTCAAGAAGCAGAATTGTTGCTTTACCATAGGTTGCAGGAGGGGGGAAAAAAAAAAACAAACACAAAAACAGGAAGGCTAGCGTTCAGGTAAAAGAAATAAGCTTTAGGCCTTGTTAATCTATAATAGGTGATGCGCAAGTGCGGTTAGGTAAACACGCCTTTGAAATACGTGTTTAATATTCTGCATGCCCACTGCTGTGTGTTTGCAGCACCTGTACTTCGGTGATAGATGTTACCCAAACCTCCCAAATCAGCTGCATCTGTTTAGTCGACTGCAGTAAAAGCAAAGCATCAGAAGGTCTCTTTTTTAGCAGGCTGATAGTATTTTATTGTTCTCATTTTTTGGTGTCAGTAAATCAAACGTATGATTGCTCTAGCCTAATAGCAGTTCATGGGCACGTTGCTGTCAGGTTTTAAAATGTCACTCGCTTCCCAACATTAAGTTTTAAATTAGTCAACAACTCAGCATGGCGCTCTTCAGTTCGGTCTGCTGTTTGGAGAGGTATGAACTCTTTATGCTGAAAAACTTCACAAATGGTTGTTGGACGTCTGTATTTCCACTGCAGAAAACATATAACACTAAACAGGCTATAAAAAGTATGCACTCAACTTCTATTAATTCCAGTTTCCAGAGTACCTGCCTCATTTTGGAGTGAAATGAAGTAGTCATTCTGCAGAACTATTCCTCTTAAACCTACAAAACACTTCCTTTGGATTGATTAGGGGGAAAAAAAAATGTCCTTAAACATTTGTTGTGATGGTGTAATTCTGCATGTCTCTGAAGTATTTGGTTAGCATTGCTACATGGATGCTCCTTGCCAGTAATGGATTATTCCCTTAAAAGCATTTCTGTTGTAAAATGACTGGGCATCAGTTGACTTATAGTAATAGACTGGATCCCAAGCGTTTGGCACTCAGAAGCACATCAGACCACAGCAGTTCTATGCCTTATTAAAAGCTTTAACTCTGTTTAGGTCACTTGCCAGAGGGGCTGTTGACACCTGCTAACTTGATCCTGGATTTGAGACCTTTCAGCCATAAAAGCATTGGTTCATGGAAGGAACAGCAGCATGACTGACAGCACTAACTGAGCCAGCCCCCTCGTGTCACTGAATGAGATGAACAGAAATCTTCCTGGGGTCAGGATTTCCATGTGTCCAGATCTGATGATGAGGTTAGGAGAATGAGAGCTAATCACCCACTGCTGAAACAGTGAGACCTGCTTGTAGCGTTTTTCCCAGCTAATCTCCTAGGAAATAAAGCTGCCAGAAATTAGAGCAAGGTAGATGGCTGGGGTGCAGCTGTTGCACTGTTTCTGGATTGAAGAACAAAACAAAAACTGAAAAGGATGGTTACTAGTGTTTAAAATAACAGCTGACCTTGCATAACCCCTTTTCATTATGCAACAACCCCTTTTTATTATGCATTGTCTCAACCTTAGGTAACTATCTCTTGTATCATACCTCACAGCATCCATATTTCATTTTTTTTTTTAACCCTGTGTGTGGCTGCAGGTTGTCTGCAAAAGGTTGTTTTTACGTGCTCTGGGGTTTTGGTGCTTAATTCATCTGAGGACTGAGGAAGCTGCATTTTTGGTCCATCTCCCTTCACCTTTTCCTTTCCCTGTCTCCATCTTGCTTACCTATATACTTCTGAGTCTTACCCAATTTGTTACCCATGATAACACCTTACTAAAGCACCAGAAGATAAAGGCTTTGCAGGTTTCATCAAAATCCCCCATGTTGGGCGAGGAAGAGAGATCTGTGCCCCCACAGAAGGGAACACTGCAGTACCATCCAGCCCTCTGTACATCCCAGAGAAGCCCCATTAAAGAGAGACACTGCAATGTCCCAGCCACAGGACAGCTGTTTTTTTATTCAGCTCTGTACTGTCACAGATGCCAGAGAATACAACCATGGGGCAGTCAGGGTAGGGGTGTGCAGAACAGCTTGTTTTTCATTTTAATAGGGCGAATGATCAGGTAAGTGTCCTTTACCTGGAGAGGGAGCCCCCCTCTCTCTGATCCAACCCTGAATTGTGCTCTACAAAAAGTTACTTTTGAGGCTTTAACTTATAAAGAAGCTTAAGTACTGCAGTGTCAGGGAGAATGTTTCTAATTTCAGACTTTGCAGAGAGTCAGGTGATGAGGGAAGAATTAAAGCAGAGAGGTGGAACAGGATTGGTTTTGTCTTATTATGATCCTTTAATCATATTCCTTAAAAATGAAAGATTTATGGTGTGTGTGACTTAAAAGGTGTTAATTGAACCACTTAGTCGCTGCAAATCCCCAAACATTTTTCACCTGTCAGTTCCCATTTTCCCTGTCTCACTCTACCTACAAATGCTTTCCAAGTGAGCATTAACCCCTTGTTAGCACCAGCAGGCTTAGGTGGTGCAGAACACACAGCCTGCTCTTCGCTGCGCTAAGTCTAATAAATGTGCTTTTGGGCACAGAAAGCCTTCATTTTTCTCCATCGGTATCGATTGATCTGATAACATATTACTTCTCCCTATAAACTTGACATTACTTACATCCTTAGATCTAGCACGTCTCAGACAGCACTGTTACACTGTAGGTTTTTTTTTTTTTTACACACTTAATAGTTCTGAATTTTCATCATTAGGGCTGACTTTTTTTTTTTTTTTTTTTTTTGCAAGATCCAGTGATACTATTACCCTCTGCATAGTTTATCTTGCATTTCCTAGCTCTCTCTTGCAGGTCAGACAGGGCTCTTGTGCTCCCCTAGCACAGATCCCCTAACCAGCCAGGCACCAGCACATCTCCCCTTCTCTCCACCTGCCTGATGTGCTCTCACTGCTGTCTGGATAGAGGAGTGCATTCTCTGGGACTTGGCCCTGTGCTGTATTCTGTCTGCTCATCTATGGCTGAACTTCGGTATTTCTTTCTTCAGCTGTCTCCTTGAAGCCCTGACTCAAGTGGAGGTGAGGCGGCAGGGGAAAAGCTTTAAGCAGATAAATGTCTAGTGCATTGTTTACCCCCGCTATTACTTGGAGGCTGCTCCCAGCCCAGGGCCTCGTGCTGTAGCTGTAGAGCTCTGAACCACTTCTCCTTCCATCAGTGGTCAGCTGTCCTACGTATGGGACGGAGGCTGCAGATGTCAGGTGTGGTTATCTCTTATCTCTGGACTGCTGCAGCCTTCATCTCCTAATCTCCTAGTCCTGGCGAGCAGTGCCTGCCAGCTGCACCTGTCCTCAGGGAGCCCCCTGAGCCTCTGAGCGAGGCTTCCAGTAAATGGCAGACTCAAGACCTGCTTTTCTGTGGGCACCTGAAGGTGGTAGCATCAACATAGTGATGCGTTCCTGGTGATCCTAGTGCTAACTCTAGGGACAACCTTGAACTTGCAAGGTGAGGTGACACTAACCCTTTCTAATTAATGACTTATTCTGGAAGATGTGAAACCAGGAGAAGCACTACCTAAACTGTGTCACCTCAGCTCTCTTCAGCTGATGGTACAAGGTAAAGATTTTATTGGGTAAGTAAAACTTTCAAACTTCTGAAAGCAAAGCTTTAAAAACAATAGAGGCTGTTAGGAGAAAGCAGTGTGCAAGTATGTGAGCTGTAGGGAGGTGTGGGCACAGGCAGAAGTGCGGCCGTTTCCATAAAGCAAGCTTCCCAAGATGCATGGGGGAAGGAAGGTCCTGAAATCATTTTCCAAGCATCACGCAGTGGTGCGGGAGACTTGTGGGAAAATGGGACTGTTGGATGACTTGGTCTTGTGTTTTAAGTTGGAGTAACTTTTACAGACAGAGCATGTCAGAGCTGGAAGTCTTTTTGGATTACCCGGTGAAGTTTCCCATTGATACGAGCACCAACAGTGCGTTTTTTTCACACATCTCTTCAAATATCTCTCTTCAAATTTCTCTTAGAAACCAGCTGAGTTTCTTGCCTCCCATTACTCAGCTGCTCCAGAACATCAAAGAAACTTGTTTGTGCCACAGCAATGTAGCAATCAGTTGTGACTGCAGTTGGTGTTCATAGTCTCCCTGTAATTACAAAGTTATATTCATGCCCCGGTAAGCTAGAGCATGGTCAGGAATAGGACACCAGAGTTGCTTGTAGTTATTCAGCTAATCAAAGAACAATAGTGCTTATATTTTTAAACTGCCTTAACAAAGGAAAAGGATTTTCCCCTCTGCAAGTGCCTGACTCCTAAGGAAAACAGGATGCAAGTGTTTAGTGGAACCAAGAATTTGCCAAGGTGAAAATGCTCCTTAGGGATTCCATGTATCTACATCGGACTTCAAAGCGTGGCTGCACTAATCGAAGGATTACTAAAAAGTTACAGGAACGTGGACTTCCAGCATTATTGTTGGTTAAAACTTGGCCTTAAGGCTGCCATAATCTAGTTAACTGTGTCAGAGCTGTTTGATGACCTGCGTGAATTGGCTCTGTCAGTTCAGTTTCTGCTACATGCATCACAGTTGATACCAACTGGCGTGCTTTTGTGCCAGATGGTCCAAAAATTGGTGAACAAGTATTACAAATTTGCTTACCTCTGTCAGATTTTCAGGAGGCAGAGTGGAGGCATAGTGCCAGAACAGTCTGAATGTGACTTGGCAGTATTGTTGCGCTTGTTTTGTCTGCTAGCAGTTAGAGTTTGTCAGTGGAATTGTCGCTTAGTTTTACATAGCCACTTAATTCAGTTTAAAATATAAGCCATGCAATATCCTTCCTGGTAAGAAACATCTCCTAAACTGCTGTTCCCTTCTGAATTGGAAGGGGCTTCCCCCCATGTGCAGATAGCTGAAAGTACTTTGTCAGAAGTCACAGGCTTTCATTGTGCGTGTAGGTATGTGTTTGCTGTTGGCTGTATTGTAGGGAGAGGGGTTGGTTTGTCCTCCATGCAGCTATATGTTTTGCGTGTATAGCTTCTGCTAGGCAAGTAGTTATCCTTGTGGTAATGATAAAAGTAGTAGCTCTTGGCAAGAGACGAAGTCATCAAACCCTGAGCTCTGAGCTTTTTGTGGAATTCGAGCAGCAGAACAACAGCATTATTAGAGATGGATGTATCTTAAAATAAACAAAGCCAACCAAATCCTAGTATTTCCTGTTGGAGCAACTGACATCACTCAAGCAAGTAAAGCTTTTCTTTTAGCTCATGGTGGAAGGTTTGCTATGTTTCTGGCGAGTTTTGGTTTTGGCACCTCTTAAATGTTTCAGTGAAGTGACTGACCAGATCATAGAATCATCTAGGTTGGAAAAGACGTTCAAGATCATCCCTTGTTGAACATTGTGCAAAGAGACTGACATTGCAAGCATGATTTTTTTGTTGTAAGGTGTGATTTAAGGTAAGACTGACTGTGTCTCTTTTTTTTTTAGCTGTATCAGCTGGAGTAGTTACCACAAGAACCTGCTAGCCAGCAGCGACTATGAAGGCACCGTCATCCTGTGGGATGGGTTCACAGGACAAAGATCCAAGGTCTACCAGGTAATGTACAGTCAGTGAGCAACACTTCCCCATGCTATAGACCGTGTCAGGGGAGCAGCGTTAGGGCTAAGATGCAGCTTTTTGTTCAGCAGTAGGCTTACAAGCTTCACAAGGCAAAATAGATTGTGCTTCTGTTTGGCAAATGGCTCATCCATACAGCTTTATGGAGCTGTAGTCCTCTGAAGGAGTCACCTATATCTTCTTGTTACAGGCATGAAATGGTTGATGTTTTCTTGCTGCTGCTCACAGGCAGGGAATCTGTACGGGGAGAAATGAGTTTCTTGAACTTCTGTCTTGCCTTTCTTTAGAAACCTCTCTTTTTCTCTCTCTGTACCTGTTCCATGTCTGTCTTTGTCAAAAGCCTTCTGTAAAATCCTGCAGTGATTTGCTGTTGCAGGTGCTTGTAAAGCAGAAGAGCAAGATGCAGGTGCAACTGGTAAGTCTGGCAGAAGGGACCAGTAGGCAGAAGGCTTCCTGATGGAGTTCTGTGCTCAGCAGAGCAGTGCGTGCGCAGAAGTGGACTGAGCTCAGCAGTGAGGCCTTGTGATCAGACCAAGGAGGCTGCTGGAAGAAAAGACAGCCCATTCAGGGAGAGGTTGGAAGTGCTGCAGGGTCTTCCATAGGTAGAATACTGCATTGAAAGTGGTCAGTGGCAATGAACTGCAGGCTAGCCTTCAGTTCTCCTTTCTTGACAGTTCAATTAAGTTTTAATTCCTACTTAAGGCTTTGTTTGTTCTTTTGTTGTGTTTTAGCCATTTATAATGCTTGTTTTCATTAATCCTCTGCGTATCTCAATTAAAAACAAATTATACTGGACAAAATCTTGTCTGTTTTCCTCACAAATGCCTTTTGCATTTCTTTAAGACTGAATAATGAGCCTGGATGGGACCAGCTGTTGCTTGTGTTAAAACAAACTAATTTTGTTTCTTTATCAGATCACTGGAATTTTTTGTATTTGGATTTACATAGTTAAAGGCATACACAGTGACATCTGCTTCACATGTATTAGAAATCCTTTAGTGACTTTATCCTGGTGAGCTTTTCATGTTATTGTCTTGCTGGCCTGTACAAAGATTTATTCAATGCAGTGGTTTGCTTCCACGTGGGATATGCCAGCATAGCAGATACAGCTCTTTTGTGTTTTGGGGAGGAGTAGGCTTATAAGTATGCATTTGGAAAAACAGGATTAGACACCAGAAGTTTTGTTTCCCAATTGAATAGGAAGGTAAGGATTTCCAGGACTTCCAGAGAAGAGGTGTTTGGAATGGCTTATGAACACGCATCTTAATCATTATAAGGAGATATAGCTGTGTTCTACTACAATAATTGGCAGCACGCAATGGAACAGCAGCTAAACTGTGCTGGGAAAACAGATCTTTAACGTTTATTTCCTGAACTCAATATTGCTTCAAGATTTAAAAACAAAAGTAAAAATAAACAAAAATAAAAACTGGTTTTAGCTTTCAAAATTGCTGTTCTGCTGTTGTTTTCTTTCATGGCATGTCTGGCATGCCATACAAGCATTGGTCTGTCTGGGAGAAAAGGCTTTTCTTGAGAAACTGCTAAATATACTAAAGTTTTCTGGCCAGGAATCTCCTGATGATTTATACCAAACAGCATGCATTTTTCTTTTACTATTTTATCAGATTACAACTCACTACCATGCAATATTTTTTTTCTCTAAACAGGAACATGAAAAAAGGTGCTGGAGTGTTGACTTTAACTTGATGGACCCAAAACTATTGGCTTCAGGCTCTGATGATGCAAAAGGTATTTTTTTTCCCCATCTCTGTGCAGAAGGCTTGTGCTTTGTGTATTCCCTTTGAGGCATAAAAATGTGATATTTCAAGTAGCTGATTCCTCAGCTGCCTTCGATATTGTACTTGATGTGGTAATGTGTCAAGATATTCCCAAACTGTTCAGAACTTAGAGAAAGAGAGGCTTTGTTTGGATTAAGATTTCTTGGTATGATGTTCACAATTCTCAGGTAGTATGCTCTCTAGCATTTTCCAAATCGCTAAACAAAGCAAAATGTGTTTTAACATTAGTTAAGCTTGTTGAGTTAAAGCCTTGGGGCCTTTTAAAAGAGCAGCGTGTATTTGTATTTCACAAATTCAGTTTTCGGTGAAAAAGCAGAAGTTAAACAGCAGAAGGCATCTTTTTACCTGTATTTCTCAATGTTAAAGATTGTGCGTGGTAGGAAGCCTCTTGCTTTCATGATGTGCAGGGTGTTTCTAAGAGTTTAATGGAGCTGGGCCGTGGACTGAATGGGAGCATTGGGACAAGCTCTCAACTTCTGTGCTCCAGGGCCCATTTGTCGAAGGGCTTTTGGAGATCCTTTAAAGGAGCCTTTTCCCAACATACTGGTAGGAAAATCTTCCTTTCCTAAGAAGCTGTAGGAAACTAATAAAGACAGCACTGAAGAATACGTAATGTTCTTCATCCCTAATGAACAAGATTTCATCTGTAATGTGTTTACAAGATCAAATTTAGTTATTAAGCAGCAGGAGCTGTAGAGTCCCTTTCATAGTCCTTGGGGATGAGCTCTCCTAGATGGTTTAATACAGCTCTAGACAGAGCTGTTCATGGTCTGCTTTGAAATGATAAATTTTATATATCCATTAAACCTTGAAAACCTTTCTTGTGCAGAATGCTTTTAAATTCTGTTTCAAAAGAAAACTGCATTAGTATTCTTCAAATACATTTGACATTCTTCATGTCATTGGTAATTTCATTTACAGCATTGCTTTAATGATTATTTTATATTTAAGGTGCTTTTTAGATGTTTTTGATACACTTGCCTCCTTCTGGTTGAAGTGGAGAGTTTTCTCTGTGCTTAAATACAGTGAGTGAACATTCACCTTGTAAATTATCAGCCTTTCCATCGCTCTGCTCCCCCCCTCATGCTATGCATTTGAAAAAGCTTATCTTCCAGGTAGACACACACTTATTAGCATGTTAACAAGTTGTCCTGCAAAGCCAGCTGCAAGCAGAGCTCTTGTCTCTAGTTTAACAGTTCACTTTTTCAGTAATAGTTTCTAAAAGTGTAGTATTTCCTTAGAAATGACTGTAGCAGCGTTTGCAAATCGACATAACTCACACTTCAATCCATGAAGGTCTTTTGAAGGTACACCGGGGTTTTGGTGAGCAGAATTGGCCTAGAACATTTTATCCTTTGCTCCTACCACGGTTTGCCTGTGATTTGCATACATAATAAGCAACTGGAGACAAATGGAGTTCTGTGAGTGTTTGAAATAAGCACAGCTTTTAAGTCTTTAAGGTACAGAGCAACAGCAGCAAACACCCAAATCAAACTGATTCTGGAGTCCAACTTCCATCTCAGTCATCATACTGAAAGAGTTAAGTGCTACTTTTTCCTCACATTTATAAGTTGTCTGAACTTATAAGTCTGCCTAACTTATATTTTTTAATCTGTTTGCTTACCTTAATGAGTGCTCAATTTTGTTCTGGCCAGCTCTGAATATGCATTAAGGACATGTTTGGCCAGGTACAGTGTCTGGTGGGAAATATAAGAGCTGTGTAACCTTCCTGTTCTTTTACCTCTCTGCTTGTATGAGGCTGCTGCACTGGGCTTTCTAACAAGAAATTTCAGTGTTGATAGATACTGGTGTGACCAGAGCAATTGGAGCTAATCTCTTCATGCTTCCCTGGAAAGCATGGGCATAAAATTTTCTTGTCAAGTGATCAGGACAAGCCAGCAAAAAAGTGACAGCCTTGCCAGTTCTTCCTGCATGCCTGCGTATCTGCTTGTCTTTTCTCAGTCTTTTCAAGTTAGAGGCTAATTTTTAAAGCACTCGGTGTGCTCAGTAGACATGTATTGGGAAAGGAGCTTTTAGATTAATAATCCTATCATCAGGGCTTCAGAACAGGCTCTGCCATGGCTCATACACAGCAAAGGGGGTGCTGATGAACAGAGTATCACAAGGGATAAAATGCTTCTGATATAGTTGGAAACAACATCCTTGGGTATTCTTGGGTCCTGCATCATGTTCATTAGTTGAAGATGATCCGGGATGTTTATTTGTGAAAGGTCTTTGTACTTTAATAGCAGATAATGAGAGCATAGAAGCATTATTGTATTTGGAATAACTGCATGCATGAAAACCTCATTTTTATCTATGGTTGTCACCCCCTTCCCTTTTAAAGGGGCAAAGGTAGTCGAGTATGTCCCTGGAGATCCAAAGTGTAAGCCCATGAGACAGCAGTGAGCAAAATTAAAATGTTTACTTGTGCTATGAGCAGTTTGGGGAAAGTGCGTGGTCTTAATTTCAGTTCTTATATGTTTCTGGTAATGGCAGGAAAAATGATTCCTCCCATAAGGAGGAAAAGGTGAAGCTGTGCTATTTCAGCGGAGAAGGTTTAGTTCTGTGAAGGCATACAATCAGTATCAAAGGGTTGGGGTAGTGCTGGAGCCAGTGCAGACTTGCAGCTGTTTCCTAATCCAGTATTGCTCTCTGTTCCAGACCAGGAATGCAGTTTGCTGGTTGGGGTGAAGTTAGGACACAAGACAGTGAGAGCAAGATATTACCTAATGCCCTGTGGGTAGAATTTCAACCTCCCCTAGGGTAGTGACCAATTCTGGAGCAGTCAAGCACCTATTCTTTCTTCTGATGTCTTTGAAGCTCTCCGAAACACATGGAAATGCAGGCAACTTTGAGAAACTAAAGGAAGAGTCCTGGTTTTATGTCACTTGTTAGCTGTAGTCCCTTCACTCTTACCAGCACAAAATGGAGAGGTGGAGCAGAACAGGAGCACCTGAAGGCTCAGAGCTGCAGTGGGAGGTTACTTTTCCTTGACTCGTGGCAAGGAGGAATGCAGGTAACTATTGCATTGCAAAAAGGGAGAACTATTTCTGTGCAGCCTTGGTAAATGAGACCACAGCTGCATTACCGGCACCTATTTTTCACAGTACCCATGAATTTGGTTGCTGAGCTGGCTTCGTGAAAGAGTGCAGCATTGCTGGGAGCTGCATGTCAGGGTTTGCACCCCAGCTTTGAGGATGTTCAGAGCGTTGGTGCTTCATTTTCAAAGGTAGCTAGCTCCTTCAGCTTCTGCTGCTTTAACTGCTCTTAAAATATCAGGCTGAACTTTGTCTGTTCATTTTCCTGGCTAATAGCGGTTCAATAATTTCTTGGAGATTTGAGGGTCGTATTCAACAGGGAGTGCCTCAAAAGGTCAAGATGATGCTGATGGTTAAAGTGGCAACCAAGATACCTGACTGACTGACTTATGCTTTGTGTGAACAATGAGGGATGCTGTGAAGTCGTTGCCTGCTAACAGTCCTGAGTTTACACCGTGCTCCTGCTCGACTTCAGCGTGGCAGCTGGGTACATCGAGCCCTTTGGCTACTGCAGCAGTGCAGGCATTACACCTCTTTCAGTCAGTGCTGGGGCACAGAACTGAGCTATGGAAGATGAATTTATAAACTGACACGCTTGGTGTAAAGCTCCAACCCAATAAAAAGAATATTGAAAAGACTGACACTTTTAAAGGGGGGGAGTTTTTTTTTTAAGAGGCAGCATCTTATTTTTTTGGTGAAGGGACACTTGGCCACAGAGGTGTATCTGTCAGTAACAGCAATACTAGGAGACATACACTTTGGGAACATGTGTTTTAGAAATAGTCAATCTCAGATGGTTGTTTGCCTCATTTACACAATTCTAAGTGTTAAAGGCATCTGTGTGTTGTATAATTACTGCCTCGACCTCAGCAAAATTGCTGAAAGCTACAGCAAATAAACTCTACCCTTATGAATTATGCTTTATTAACCTGTCAGTTCTTTTTGCAAAAATAATGGACAGTTCCAGGTAAAACTTGACAAGTTTCATTATGCGTTGTTAGATGTCGCATATATCCTTTTTTATGGCACTGACTAAGATATAATTGGAGCTTAGCGTATCCCACAGCAGTTAGATCACAGAAATTGCTGCAGACTCTAATCTGTGTCTGTCAGTGGTAACGAATATTATGATGGCTTTGAACACACAGGTCGTCTCTTCACCAGGGTAAATGGCTGAGCTTATGACCTGAAGACTTGAACCAAAAATGAGCCAAGTTGCAGCGTAGCCCTCAATTAGCTTCTGCCACAGAACTGAGACCCAACGGCCATTTGTTTAGTAGAGGAGAGGTGGTGTCAAGAAGAGACTTGTCCGCTTTGGACAGAGCTTTAAGTATCGATAAGTAGATAGAAGGCTCCAAGGCAAGTGTGTGTTTTCAGTCCTAGGTTTGGGCAGAACGTTGCTCTGGATGGTGAGAACATTTAACCTCCCTGCACACCTCAGGTTTAAGCAGTATTGTCTGCCAGCATCCTCTAATCACAACCTTATTTGCTCCCTATGCTGTCACTTTCCTAAACATGTTGTCCTCTACTGCCACTGCAACTTAGACTGAACATCTCTGTTCATTAAAGCAAAATACTGATGTTTTGCTACTGTGCCAAATTATCTTTTTCCTGGCTCTATATTTCTCTGCTGCCCTCCTCCCCCCCCAGCAGAAACACACTGGGGAGGTATATCATCCAGTCTCACTTGGGAGCAGAGAGCATCTTAAGCTATGCTTGTAAGGCTGTTTGTTTCATTTAGAAATGTAGCTAGAGCTGTATTATAGCTCAGGTAAATAAGGATGGATTTATTTCTGAAAATCCAGCAACAGGTTGGGGGCTGTTTTCATTGAATTTTACATAATAGTTATATGCAAATACAGCATGCATCAGTGTTTGTTTCTGGTATCTGTGTGCAGCTTTATAATGGTTCCAGGCAGCTGTCAGATGCCAACAGGACTGTATTTTAAAAAGCTTGAGTGGTGCACTCTGAGCAGTCGTGTATTTCCTTCATTCTTGAAGCCATTCTCCTACGTATGGTCAGAAACAGCACAGTCTTGTTGTGTTCTGTTGCTGGCAGTACTACTTAAAAAAAAAAAAAAAAAAAAGGTGCCTTAGAATGAACCTGCCAATGTTCCTCCCTTTCCTTGTGTAAAACCTTGTCTAAAACATGTTTGAGTAATCCATGTGGAAGTCTTGCTTCTCCTTCAAAGCTCCAGGGAACGAATGGCCGAGAGGAGGCATAGAGGAGCACTCTAAGGGTGGGAGGACGTGCAGTCAGGCTACTTATTACCTCATTTGTTTATTGAGGTAATAAACACTGGGGAAACTATTCCTGGTCCTTTTTGCCATTTTTGCTCACTCCTTTACCTCCAAAGTGAGCTTTCCCTCAAAAGGTGGCAGAGGACCCATTGGCTACAGATCTGAAGAAGCCCAAGCAGTTCTTGGAGCTGTTTAAAGGATTGAGCCTTTGGGTAGCTCCTGCATGTTCAGTCCTTAGCTCTAGCCTCTATCTTGCTCTGCCTACTCCTCAGCACGCTGTTCATGACACTCAAATGTTACACAACCCCCTCATTGAGAAGAGGGGGAAGGGATAATGTTTGTCTGATTGAAGTCTTTGTAGCAGACCCTGTTGATGCCAGTGTGCTGCTCCCTTTGCCCAGACTGAGGGCAGCGTTTCACCTGCACCTTTTAAAAATAAGGTGCATTATGTGGGGAGCACCTAACAGTCTTCATCTTTAAGGTTAAATGATGCTCAAAATTTTTGTGGAGGGAGGGGAAAGCTAAATTTTGAAAAGCCTGTGGTATTTTCTGTTGGTTTTCCTGGGAAGCCCTGAAGCCAGTACACAGGGGAAGAGCTCACTCCGTATGATGTGGTTAAATCAATGTTCACACAGTAGTCTCACAAAACAGTAGAGTCCTTTGTACTAAGGAAATATATCATCATAGGAAGCTAGCATACTGATTTCTTTTCTGTCTGTGCCAGTTCCTTGAGAATAAAACAAGTTGTTCTTACTTGCTGTGCTTAAGCATACAATTAGGTGTATTTATTCTGTGCAAAGCAATTCTGCTTTGGAGCATGGAGTTCTTCTGTACAGCCAGGCTAGGAAACGAGGAACAAAAAGGGCATAAGTCTTCCTGCTCTTGATTATATGAATCTGTAGTCCTCTAGTCTTAAATGTTAAGATTATAACATGTATTGAGTCACCTGCTCCGAAGAAGCCCTCAGCTGCGTGGGATGTGGACCTTCTCCATACTCACGGGAGATGCTGATGTGTATGTACCAGAGAGTGTTCTCAGGCTCACTAGCCATTGGTTGCAATCTGACCTTTTCTGATCATTAGCATCTTGGTAACTGAGGTTGTTCAGAATCTTATACATGAAAATCTTACATATAAAGGAACTATGTTTTACACCTTTCAGATAAAGTTTGTTTTTTGTTTATTCATTTCTCTCTTTTTGTTTCTCTAGTGAAGCTGTGGTCTACCAACTTGGACAATTCAGTAGCAAGCATCGAAGCCAAGGCAAATGTGTGCTGTGTGAAATTCAGCCCCTCTTCTAGGTATCACCTAGCTTTTGGCTGTGCAGGTAGGTAAAAGGGTCTTCTGAGAAAGAAATGCTGTTTCTTCCTTGCTTTAAGCTGCTTCTTCAGGAGACTTGAGATTGGCTGCTGTACCCAGAACTGAGGTGTCTTTGCAGTTAAAATGCCTCTGAGTAGGACTTCAAGCGTGCAGTCACCCAGAAGGCATCAATGATACTCAAGTGTCAACTCTGTTCTGCCGTCCAACTTCTTAATTTGGGTGTCCATCAGAGATAAAAACTCACAAAAGCAAGTCAGAGTGTATTTATTGGGATAACTAAGATTACCAGGCAAATCTCAGGTTTGTGAGCCTGGAAGCTAGGTTAATATGTTAACATGGTAGTTGTTCTTCCTGATTTATAGCATTGCTTATGAAAGCTACAAAGCCATACTGGGAATTTTAACTGGTTTTACCTGAGGCATGCTGTAAAAGATTGGCTGTACTTGTTTCCCATAGCTGCAACTGTAGTCCCTGTGGATGGCTGATGTTTTCTATGTTGGGCAAAGCATCTCTGTTAATGTTGTGTGTTGTTGTTTTTTTTTAAAGTAGTCAATGGGAAAGGCATGGTGAGACTTCTATTCACTTAGGTTAAATAGGTTTTGGTAATAATACAAAGACTTGAAAGCAGAGCAGATATCACTTTGGGAGGAAACTGTGTCGTGCTATGCGTGCAGCAACTGAAACTCAGAGGTACCTATTATAAATGTTTAACCAACTCTGCATTTCCTTTCTCCTCGGGGAGTTTTAATGTGCTTGTAACTAGATGTTCTGATGGCACTAGCTATCTCTGGACTTCGGGAGATATGTTGATCACATTCTTGCAACCACTGATTTGCCATTTCATTTAGATGTTCCAATTTCCAGTCTGGTTCTACTTAAATTTTGACTCTTAGAAGAGAAAAAATAAATTTGCATTTTGATACACTGCAAAAATGGATTCAAGTTGGAGTGTAAAATATTGACTTGCTTGACAGGCATCTCGCTGAAGGTTAGTGAATTACATGCAAGAATAGAATTGAATTACAATACCTACTAGCAGCATTTGAATGAAAGGGACTATCTGTGAGAGGCTCTAGGGAAAGATGAGAGCACCAGCTCCAAATGAATCAGCTGCTGATTAAAATAGATATGTAATAGCACCACAATACAGAATTCTTCCTGATAAATCAGTAACTGGGATTCCTTTCCACCTGAAAGGCAGAGGGGAGACAAGGCACAGATAAATCTGTGAAGATTTTTGGAGCTGTAGGGCACATAAGATGAAAGCAGAGTGTCTATCCATCAGGCCATGCTTGTGCCTGATGAACCACAATGGTCTTGTCTTCAAGTTATTTTGGGAAAGGCATTAGTGAGTGTCATGGGTTAGTTGGAAGTTTTAGATGACTACACGTGTGTTTTTGAGATTTAGAGAACGCTGATGGTAAAATGGTACTTGCACTGGGGAAGAACATGGAGGGAGACAGCAGATAAAATTTTAAAGTGTTTACATCTGCTTGATGCTTGGTAATTAAGTTTTTAAATAAAAATTAAAATGGATATTTAACTATGATTGCTGAAACAATTACATGGAGTAATTGAACTGATGGGAATGATTTTCCACAAAGGAATTGTAATTGATCTTTCAGCCATAAACACATGTGAAAAAATATGTGAAATTAAAAATCCCGGGGTCTTAAAAGGTGGTTTTATTTTTGAACTGAAAAATTGAGGGCAAAAAGTTTATTTTGTTCTGTGTAGAATATGAAAGTGGGCACTGTCCTGTTTAATGTGTTATGGCAGAGACGGATTTTTTTTCTCCTCCATGAGTTCCAAATGATCTTGTTTACTAAATTCATTCAGTCTATGGAAAGAAGTGATATAACTTGTAAATAGTGTGATTTGTCATGTGAGCTCTAATCTTCATAAAGGAAGAGTAAAAGCTGTTTTCTTTAAGCAGTATTAATGCACACACTTTGGACACATGAATTTGGAGGTTCCTGTTTGCCTCTGTAGGAATAAAGATGAGCAGTACAAGACACTAATTCATTGACCACTATAAGGGGCAGTTTTAGAAAGTTGGCTTGTCTTTGCCAGGGCTTGCTCATTGAAGTTCCAGTTCTGAGAATGTCAACTACTTTCTCAGTGCTTTATCCAGTGATAAAGGAACCGAGCCTTACCACCACTGTGCTCACAGCAGAGTTTTGTGCAGTCTTTAAGGAGCAGTACTGCTCCTGTGTATACTTGTATTTGTTGATTTGATGGAACTTCAACTTTCCCTATAGCTGTGATCCCTTTTTGTAAGGCCTTGTTCTTTTACATCTTGAGTAATGAAATGTTCTGCTCTGCCCTTGACAAAGGCATCATGCCCACTAGTGTCCATCTATTCAGGATGCCTCTTTGAAGTCAGTCTTTATAATCAGTTGCTTCAACTAGACTAGCTTTCTCCTTGAATCTCTGTGGTGGTTCCCCCCCTTGTGTTATCCATAAAAACAGGATGATTATCTTAAGATTCTTTCTACCTTGTCTCAGTTTATGGATCCCTTCTCATTTGTTAGTAAAATGTTGACTCTTGGCTGACTTCTGTCAGCGTTGCCATACAGTTGCGCTTGGGTAAAATATGTGGAGGTAGCTTTGTACTTCCAGACTTGCTCCAGTTTTGGAAGAATTCCCTTTATCTTCATATCTCCCCAAAATTTCAGAAGGTCTACCAACACGTGGTACCAGTTAGGTGAGCTGATGCAGCAGCCTGTTGAAATGGTCATCCATTTCCCCATGCTGAGTTCCTGGGCAGGTCCCTGCCCTTAGCAACAGCAGGAGAAGATGAAGTGTCAGTCTTAAACAAAATCTCCTGAGAAGGGCTTGATGTGGGTTGGAACTGAAATCTCTTGTAGCTGTGGGTTTCTTGGTTGAAGCCTCTGCTTCAGTCGCTGTGGGGCTCTGGTTTAGATACAGCTGTGGTCAAAAGTGATAACACTATGCTTCCGTGTGGGGAATGCTCCTTTAACATGAAGTACTGGGTGGGCTTCGAGTTCAATGCATGGAAAACTGTGCTTAGCTGCTACTATAGAAGCAAATCCCAGGATTACCATCTAATATTAGTGATGGATGTTTCTTCTCTGGGCTCTTTGCTCTGAAAGCTTTTAGATGACCAAAAGATCATTTTTGTGACTTAAAACAGAACAAATGAGCAATAAAGTGGAAGAGGAGCCTAAAAGGAGAGAAATGAATATTTGGTTTAGGAAATAATTCTCCTAAAATTCGACAGGCACTTCAGGTTAGAAGAAAGCTATCACATCTGACTGCAACCTGATAAAATCTGTTGCAGTGGAGAGGGCATATAAAGAAGAAAAGATCCCTTTTGTCTGTTACTTCAATAAAATATTCTATTTGCATGCTTACTGAGTTGAAACATTGTGCAGTATAAACTGTAATCACTGCCGAATACAAAATCAGGTAATTCTGTGGTCTTTTCTTTTTAAAAATAGATAGGGCTTTATCCTGAAATTAGCTATATAAATCATGACCAAAGTTGTTATTGTTCTGCCTCAGCAACAGCACTGATGCCCTCAACCTATATATTTTCTAGCAGTACTGTTTCCCTTCTTAAAAAAAAAAAAAAAAAAAAAAGGCTGTGAATACATGCAGTTTGCAGCTTGAATGGCCAAGTTGTGCAGCCCGGGTGAGATCAGACTGTCTGCGAACTCGATGAGCTAAGCATAGCTCTTTGTAGTAGCAATGCTTTATCGTGGCGTGCTGTGATACTGTCAGCAGCTACCACTGACCTTTTATTTCCCATATATTAGGAGATCAGATCATCAAAACTTCAGATTCCAAAGTTCTTACACTGGAGGCATCTTCTTGAATGCTATTTTTTTTTTCCCTGTGGGACCCACAAATCTGGTAGGTTGGTTTGGGGGTGAGGGGGACTCCTCAGTGCTGCACAGATGTGAGACATAGAGCGCCTGCTCTCCAAGAGTTCTACAAACAAGTGGAAGCAGTACAGGTAGATGGAGAGGTGCAGCAGAACAGCTATGACGTATTCAGAGATTAATGGTTTTGTTGAGTGAGTTTTAACCATGGTCAGGTCTTACTGCATTGTCGTAAACCGTTGACAGCATGGGTTCAGGTGACCTGACCTGGGAAAACAGGACAGTGCTGATTTATGTTGACTTTAATGCTTACCTAAAATTACAGCCTCAGAGTTTGAGACCCTCTGCACTGGGGAAGTCTCTCCATAGTGCTGAGGCTTTTACCTTTCTCCTGTTCGTGCATTTCTTGCCCATTCTGTCTCTCCTCCTCATTTCCCTACTTGTACAATGCTGCTGTGCCAGAACGCTTCCCAAGAATGTGGTTGGTCTTCCAAGATGGTTTTGCCCTTGCCTAGAAGGTTTTGCATGCTATTTAAAAATCTTGCAACATCTACAGCATTACAGAGCAGCGTCATACTCTGGCTTTGAACGCTGGAGCCTTCCATTTGTTGTTGAAAGGCCACAAAACTAATGATTCTGCTTCACAGCGTACAACATGAAAAGGGCTCCTGTTGCTATGTCAACAGCTTTGTTTTGATTTTCAACTGTTCCATCACCCCTTAAAATCTCTGCACAGCCCTGATGCACTTACAGTTCAGGGTCACGTGTGGCTTCTTTATCAGCATCATTCAATTTTGCTAATATACTCGGTGTCTAAGCAGGACTGCTTTGGAGACCATCCTTGTCCAGTGAAATATTGATTTTTCTGCAGTAACTGGAGCAGTGATTTCTCTCTTCCAAATATCTCTCTGTAGAGCTAGCCTTTCATGCTTCCTCAGATCTGGGTGACTTGCCTGCCTTGTCACTCAGCTTAGGAGAATGATGTGATATTAATGACCAAGAAGGCAGTATGCCTTTTTGGAAGTGAATTAATGTTTTCCAGCTGAAAGCAAGGTCCTACCTTAATAGATTCTCCTGGGTAAGTACTCCGCTCTGTCGAAAACCTACAGTGACTCAGAAAGAGTCCATTTGTGCAAATATATGACATGTTTAGGGTGGAGTTGGGCAGCTTCTTTGAGCTTAAGCTACAACATTATCTTTAGCACGTGAATTGAGTGCAGTATTCAAATGCACAGGCAAGGGTCAGGCATTTCCTCGAAGCATGACCCTGAAGTTTACAGCAACACTTCCAAATTGAGCCTTTCTGAAATTGGCAGGGCATGCAGCAGTCAAGGACTTGCCTGTTAGGTCGGTTGGGCTTCGCGTGTCTTACCTTTTTTGTGGGTATTCAGCAAGTGTCCTCTAGTCCTTAATTTTTGAGGTTGTTGGCAAGGAAAGATGAGGACAAGGTCCATGATTCAGAAGTGCACACTGGACGTCTTGGGGGCTAAACTCATTCCAGAAACCATGGCAAGTGTTTCAGTTGTGGCAGCCTTTGAAAGCACCTACGCTACCTGCTCAATCTGCTGAGGGTCATTTTGCCAAAACAACAAATTCCTTCAGTGGTAACAATCATATATCTGTACTGACAGTGCATGTGTTGGGGGAAGTGCTGAGCTTAGTGACATTGTTCAGTTTAGAACAAGGTCTTGAAGGTTTGATTTTAAAATGATGCTGGGATGCAATATAAAGTGAAGTATCAACCTGCCTTCTGCTGCCCTGATGCATGTTTGAAGAGACTTTCTGACTCGGATCAGACTTGCTTGGTAGCTCAGTCTGCTGCTGCTTCTGGCGTGACAAAGAGAAGAACTGCAGCCACACGGTGTTACCGAAACCGATGATGTTTGCAGTGAAACCAGCTTGCCTGTTCATGCCCATCTGAGGCCAGGTGAGTCCCTGAGTCTTCAGGCTGTGCTGCAGCGTGTCTTAGTGCTGAGGCTGCTTCCCAGCAGGTCAGGAGGGGACAAGAAACTGCTTGCAGGCATCCAGGAGATATGTGCATGAATTTCACGAAACTTCATGAAGTTATATAAGCTTTTACATTCTGTACACAGAAAACGTCATCTCTGATTTGTTGTATAAGGCGCTCGCAATAATGAGTGAGTCGCATTCTAGAGACCTACTGGGAGTTACCAAACTTTTATCCTAGAGGTTGTCACACTTCAGTAACAAGTGAACAAATAAAATGAACTCAAAGCTCCATTTGATTCTCTGGAGAAAAGGATAAATCTATCAGTGGCAGAAACAAGCGTGCTAATTGTTTGCTTAAATATTCTTTTCCTGAACATTTTGTCTTATGACTGGTGCAGAAGTTATTTATTCAACATTACAAAATCCAAATTAAAATTGAAATGAGCCTTGAAATTCAGGAACAGAATAGGCAACTCTGAGATTCGTCTTTTCCTCCAACTGCCAAATTGTTCTTGCTACTGGTTGCTGCTGTGTTCCTAGTAGTTTAACCCATTTCACACCTGGAGTTTGTGAAGTTAGTTTTTCTAGTAGCTCAGTTGGAAGGAATTACTTGTTGGAATGGATCTTCTGTAGCGCATTAGTGTGGTACCTCCTTTTCAAGCTGCTGCAGAGATGAACCATTCCAGTATCTTATTTGGGTACAGTGCAGGATTACTTTACAACATACACTACTTTTTTTCCATACAAACTGGTGAAAATTGTTACACTGCATAGGAAAACATGTAACCTGCAAATGCAGTGTGACCTGTCATCTAGAAGGCTTCATTTTGTAGCATCTGAGCATCTAAGCTTTGCACGTGGTTTTCAAGAAGAGAATTTTTAAATGCTTGTGCTAGGTTGAGAGTTCCCCTAGAGAGGAACTGATAGCCATTTGTAACTGAAGCTGATGACAACAAGTAAGGCTGTAGATGCATGTACAAACCCAGCAACCCTTCACATGGCTTACTTCATTGCCTGGCTAGATCACAGATTGCCTCTCTCCCACATTGGATACCTGTGTATCATCTTATAGTCTTCCCATGTTTGTTTCATCATCTGCATACCCCACCATATCTTTAGTGGGGCTTTGGTTGAAGCATTCTCATCTGAAGCTTCAATATTACTGGTCAGGACAGTATCTGTTATATCCATTATTCCAACAGTAGTGGAATCTGCTTTGAGAGCAGTTTAGGTGATGAATCAATGGCCGTCTCCAGAACCTGGTAGCAGGAGGCTTGTCTCCTCAGGCTACTTAAGCACAACGTAGTACTGGGCCAACATCAGCTTTGAGAGTTTGGCCAACTTGTGTCCTCAGCTGCTTGTTGTAAGGCACATGGCAGCAGTCTGCACATTCCCTAGAGCCAGTTTGATTGCTCTGAAGCTTGTTGAGTGGTTATTGTATGATGTTCACTGATACAACAAAAAATATAAAGCTGTTGCTTCATAGAGATACTCCTAAAAACTTAGGGAGGATGTTTATTTTCATATCTATCTTTTTTAACATCTTAGGTTACCTTATCTGCATGAACTCATCTCGGAGCACGCAGTCTTGGAGTCCAACTGCTGTCTCTCCCCTCCATCGCAGCTCCATGACCTGCAGTACTTGGAGTCAATCAGTAGCCAGTGCTCTGGTTTGCAGTGAGATCAAACATCGTGTCCTGGAAATATCTAGAATCAGGATCTAGAGCTGCTGGCTTTGGATGTATCCAGCAGTCACTGTGCTAGTAGGACTCGTGGTGCTCATGTGAGATGTTTCAGATCTTAGGATATGTAGTCTGTATAGACAGCATGGGTTGGGGCACCTTTTACTATAAAATGACTCCTCTTCACATATTCTAGGCGTTGTAAAACTCATTTTTAGCCATTGATACGCGTGCATTAGCAGATATAGTCAAACATGTTCATAGTTATGGAGAACAGTAGGTTATACTCACTTTTTCTTCATCAGTCTTAAAGAATGAATTCTTCTAAAAGCTGTAGGTTGTTACTGCTGTTCTCTAAATTAGTTTTGTAACGTTGGTACATCTGCCTTACCCGTACTGATTTTTTTCCCCAGCAATCTGGTAGGAACCAATCTTTGAATTGCATGCAAACTAGCTAGCCCTTATTCCTGTGAGAAGTCTCTTATAGTTTTTTAAAACCATAAAGGTCAAAGTTTCAAAGGAGTTTTAGAGAAATCTGTTTTGCTTCCCTTCCCATCTGAGCCCTTTTTCTCAACTGATTAAGATCTCTAATGCTTTATGTCTCCTCCTTCTCTCCTTAATATGAGGCAAGTTACTTAGTGGAGGCTTTATGGGCTGCTGTGTCAAAAGCTTTTGACAAGTCAATAAAAAATGTCCCCAGTGCATGAAGACCATTATCCATACCCCGGCAAATGTCATCTGTAACTTCAAACCATAGGGAATCTGTTGAATATGAAGGTTAAAAACCCAGTTGGCAGTTCCCATCAAGGCTGCTGTTCCCTTCTTATGTTCAGTAGAGGGAGATATAGATCTTCAGTGAAATGCTAGTGTTGATATACATTAAAAAAAAAAAAAGGTGCAGTTGGTGTTGTAAGAGATTAAAATCACTGGCTGAAGCATCATCTTTACTGTAGAGCTCTGGCAAAATATATCAAATGCTAACCTGTAACCCCCTGTCTTCACATCCCTGAGCCTTTCCTTGATAGAGTGGTTATTGTGCTGTTGGTTTTGCCAGGGATGAAGCTGAGGCTAGCAGATGTGTTGAATACAACTGCAGCTCTCTTGAATTCAGCTTTCATGGAGGTGAG
The DNA here is from genome assembly GCF_964211825.1 of Aythya ferina. Lineage (NCBI taxonomy): Eukaryota > Metazoa > Chordata > Aves > Anseriformes > Anatidae > Aythya > Aythya ferina. The sequence goes on from NC_140304.1 coordinate 13,664,702, forward strand.
CGTTTCCCATGCTGCTTTTTTATCATCCAGTCAGTCATACAGAACACCATCAGGCATTTCCTTCTCAAAGCTGTGCTCTGCCTTCATTTACATGGAAAGCTGAGATGGATTTGTGTTGGGTTCCCTAAATACGATGGGCGATTGCCTTCTAAAATCATCTGTATCGTGGTGTGGGAAAATGAGATTGAGCTGTCAGAATGCAGTCATCCCCAAATACCTGCATGCCTTCCTTTACTTTTGAAATCTTTTGTCTCCTTTGTAACATCACTGGTTCTGTGCCTTCTTTACTGACAATATATTTTCAGGTTTTGGCACCAGCAAAATAAATCATACAGAGCTTGCTTAATATTGTATACTTCTAAGAGCATGATGTAAGGGAGGAGCACATGAAGGAGTTCTGACCTACAGGGAAAAATCTCTTGAATGCTTTTCTCAACCTCTGGTCCCTTTTTGGGTGGATGTTGAATGCTTGTAACACCTATGAAGACAGGGTGTGCAGGAGCTCCCTGGGAGTCTTGAACAATGGAGTTTGAGACCACTTGTCTAGACAGAACTCTGATAGCAAACATGAATGAAGTACTGCATCCCAAATTATGTCAAGCACACACACAAAATACAAAATAAGGACTTTGTTCCAGTTCACTGCTGCAGACCAGAGCGTTGCTCCTCGAATAGATTGCCAAAATTCCCCTGGGGCAAAAGAAGATGGTTATTCAGAGGAAAAAATGTTCTTTTACTGCTAAGGGAACTCAGATAAAAATAAGAGGTAAAGTAAATGTGTCAAATGGATAATTTTGACTTAGTTACAGAAATTACAAGTACTTTGGTTCTGTAACAGAATGCTATAAATACAAAGCTATATCCAGGAAACATTTTAATTGTGCCTGTAACAATGACTGTATTGGGGTAGATTTTTCTTTTTTTTTTGTTGGTTCTCTTGAAGGGAAGGTGTGAGCAGGAAAAATAAATATCAGTTGGCTTTGCCCGTGCTGTGATGATCTTCCAACAAGGAGACATTAGGGTGAGATGGTTTTCTCTGTTCTCTCCTCATGTGATTTGTCGTGCTGCAAGTGGAAAACAGCGTGGTGCGTTCTTCAGCAAAATGCTCTGCACAATTTGGTATGCCAGAGGTTCTTAGCGTCAAGCTGCATCAAACCCATTTTTAATCTCTTCACTTACAGTAAGGGAAATGGTTTGTAAAGAGGATGCTGATGTCAGCTCACTGTCGATATTTATCTCATTTCTTCCTCAGAAAATTCTTGTGTTAATTTTCATTGCAGGGCTTTTGTTCTCTTGAATTCAAGTCTGTGTTATTTCCCATGTTTAATGCATTGTCTTCATTCATTTTCCCAGAGCATCCATGTCCTTTATGTAGTGGAAACTATCACATTGGTTTATCACAAGCATTTTCAGGGAGAGAAGACAAAGCCTGTACTGATCCTAGCCCATTCTGGTATTGCTTTGAGTGAAATGAATCTCTCTTTATAGTGCTTCCTTGGCTGGGAGGCTTTCTTGCCATTCTTTCTTGAATGCCCAAATAACATCTTGGCTTTCTGTTGGTATAGTAAAGATCCACTTATTCCATACTCTGTTCTGCCCTGGAGAGCACCCATTTTTACATGTCTTGGTGGGTTGTATTATTCCCAAAGCTGGAGTGTTCAACTCTGTCCAGTCTTCTCTCCAGAGCAAGACCCACACATGGATGGTCAAACTCCACTCCCACCTCTCTGCTGTCAGGGAGGAAACTTTACTTCATTCATGACTCTTTTGACCAAAGCCACCTCAGTCACATGAGTGTATGTCTTTAAATGCTGTTGTTTGGTATTACAGACTCTGCAAAAGTTAAAATTCAGTAGTTCATCTTAGTTCATCTTCTTTTTTTTTTTTTTTTTAACTAGTAAGAATAAACTTAATTACAGGAGAACAAAGGTTGAATGGCAGTACCTCATGCCTCCTCCAGCATGTGGGAGTACATAGACAAAACCTGAAAGATCTAAGAAGACAAATGCCTTATCTTTCTTATGTCAATAGCAAATAGCTTAGGTAAATTTGGATTAAAAAAATATTCTTCCTAATTCTTTGACATAAGAGCACTCTTCAGGACAGCCAGGACCAGAGAACAGTTTGTAGAATCTCCATCTTTGGAGATGCTCAGAGCTTGACTGACTAGGCCTTGAGCACAGTTACTGAACTTGAGTTGAATCTAACTTTGCACATGACCCTCTTCTGAGCAAGAAGATCTGGTTGGAAGAGACCTCTGGAATCCATCTCACATAGTTCTATGATTTTAAGGGCCCTTGAGCAAAAGTGGATTTTAATCAGAAATTGCACTCTGCATAAGGATTAAGTTTGTTTTGACTTTCTCATAATTAAATCCTGAGTTGTTTTTTGACCAGCCTCTGAGGAAATCGCTGCCGTTGGGGAGGCTCTGTTTCCTGGTATGGAGGTAGGTAGAAGGTCCACTGGGGAGGTTCAGCTTTCTTCTTAATAGTTTTCAAGCTACTCTGTATGGCTCTGATGGCTTTGAGGTCAAGAGTAGCACTGAGGCTTTTGTAAGATCTCGTAAAAGTTCTCATCTTCAGTGTTTGGACTCTGATAGCAGCTCTCTTTCCTCAGATGTTTGAGGAAGAGCAGTGCTTGTTTATTTGGCCCTTGTTCAGGTTTCTGTGAGGACAAAGGCATCCAGTATGTAAAGCCATCTCTCAAGTACTGCAATACAGCCTGTTGTACTTCAGTGTGCTACTGTTCATTTGAGTTTAATTTGAAATCAGGATTTAAAATTGGGATGTTAGTCCCTTTTATCTCCTTCCTCTTGCTCTGTACTAACAGGAGAGTTTTCAGCACTGAAAACCAACGTTGTATGTAAGCCTCCTGATTGTTTCCTTTTTTTAGTCTAGCCTAAGATTTTACCTCTGAGGATGCAAACTTGCTTTTTTTTAGGGAGAAATCACATTGAGCCTGGCAGAAAAAGACTTCTGTTTAACTTGTCTTGATGTTAAAAATCAGTTGTTCTATTGGTTGGTTGTGTCTGTTGAACAAAAATTCATTAAAGTGTCTTGCCCTTCCCTTTCTGGAATAGCACTCATGGGAGTGATAATGTGTGCTCTTTCTTTTCACCCACACACTTGAAACACAAGCTTTTGTTTGAGCCACTGGACTTAGGACACTTGAAGGCTTTGGGATGTGTTTGTGTTTAGCTCATCTAGGCAACTTGTTCAGCAGAAAGAAATAAATCTGGTAGCCTTAAAGTCTTCAGTCTGTCCCTTCTGTGCACTAAGTATTCTTGTATGCTTCGTATACAGAGGAGAAATATGTGAAAGGGAAGCTCAATTCCTATAGGTAGATGTTTAAATATAAATAATCGGATTTCAGTGAATTCTTTCAATATGTTTTGAGTGGTGGATGCTTCCTTCAGGATTTCTAAAATCATTTTTTAACCATCAGATGTAGAAATAGAATCAAACTCCATGAAATTATGCCTCTCATGTTTCGTTCTGAAGATACCATGTGGGCTTTTTGTTAACATTTTATTAAAGGTTATTTTTTCTTTTGTTTCTTTATAACCTAACTGTGGGAGACCACAGGCATCTTGCACCAGCTCTGCCTGGCTTCAGTTTTAATGTTGCTGGACAATTCATTTAATAATCCTCCTCCACCCCTCACTCAGGCTTGTATTGGTGTCTCTGCTTCTCACTGCCTACATGCGGGCTTTTGTTACGGTGAAAATGGGCAGCCTTGGATCAAGACTTGACTATCAGGGAGAAAAACAAATGGACAAAACTGAGGGGATAATCAACCACTGACACAAGACGCTAAATAAACAGGGTTATCGCTATCAAAGAAGCATGAGGGAAACATATATAAGGCTGTGCCCTACCCTGGGCTTCTGTTTCAGTAGAACAGCAGCAGCACGAGGCAAGCAGGACTGCAGGCAGCAGCTGGAGCATTTATATAGAAAATGAATTTGATCCCTAAGTTTGCTATTGAAGATATTGATTATTTAAAAGAAAACAAAAGTTCAGAATGTGCTTTGGTAACAGAAGACCTCTTAACAGACCTTAGTAACACCTAGTTTGCTCCACTCGGACTTAATTTTATGGATATGGGCGTTTCTTGGCTGTAATGTTCATCTGTAGCAGTGAGCACCACTTGCATTCTCAGGCATATAAGCACTTGAAAAATGAGGGCAATGTAAATTACTTATTTTTTGAGTAGATCAATAGGAGAAATATTGAACAGTTGAGAAATATGCATTTCTGTATGAAGTAAGAAAAATGGTCATTGGTTCTTCTGCAATTCCATTTTCCAGAGAAGAGCTACAGGACCTTTGCGTGCATCTCTTGGGGCTTTCTAGTCATTACATCCCTTGAATGTAGAATTGTTGCCTTGCAGGTAAATTGGTGTTTTGCTGCCCATCGCTTGATGATATTCCTTCTAGTAAGTGGCTCTTGATCAAAAAAAAAAAAAAAAAAAAAAAAAGCCTTGGATGGCCTGTAAGTAGCTCTAGGGTGGTAAATGTTGGTGGTGAAGGTGGGTGAAGCACATGGCATGGAAGATGAAGGTGAAGGTGGCTCAGAATTGCTGGGTACCTGCAGAGCTCAGTTGCTCTGCTTCAGTGGGCATGCGTTACCACCCCTGCGGGACCAGTGCTCCGTGCAACCCAGCACGGTGCTGCTGTGTGGTGCACCCTCCTAGACCTTCCTGCAGAGAGCTTGCCTTGGAGTTGCTGCTCCTCAGTACGTTTTAAGAGTTTTGCACTAGGTGATGTGAGCCTCGAGCCTTCTAGTAACAGCTGCTTTGTGAATTTTAGTAACAAATCTCCTGAAGAGTAAGGGAAATCGCTTTTAGCAAAAGGCGGACTTTACCTCTTTTTGTTTAAACAGCGAAAAATACAAGAGCAATTACATCTTTTTTGAACAGTCTGAAAATTATCTAAGATGCTACTGGCTCAATTAGCAATTCCCAGCTCTTTTCAGAAGTTCTTAACCTGATTTCCTAAGATTGTGTAACCACATCATCGATTTGTTCACTGGCCCCCCTCCCTTGCAGAGGGAGATGCTCACCTCCTCGCCTTGCATGCTGCAGAAGTGGCCTTCCCGCCTGCCCTGCTCCTGCTGGCTGCATTCTTGGGAATTTATGAGCTGATAAGCAGTGAGTGATGCCAGCCTCTGCTGACATGGGCTATATTTCCTGAAGAGGCAGTGAGATCTCTTGGAAGTTTTGTTGGAGTTGTCAGCACTTGCGCTAAGAAGTCCAAATTTGTGATTAGTTGTCACTAAGCAGCTCGAAGGTGAGAGTGTAGCCTCCTTCCAGGAAGCAAGCAGATCTGGCAAAGCACTATTAAAAAACTCAGACTCGTGGTCTGTGACCTCTCAGCAGCAGCAGCAAAGCTGAGCTGCTCTTTTTGCTTTTTGAGACCATTCAAAAAAAATAAAATAAAATAGATGAAATAGACATAATATGGCCTGCTGGAGAGAACTGGGATTCAGGAGGAGCGGCAGCAGGACTCTGTCTTGCTCAGCTTATGCAGCGACATTGAACTGGATGAGAATCATTTTGGAGTGTTTAATTTGTTCCGGTATGTATACATGTTCTTTCCCATTATCTCATGTATATTTCAATTAAGCCAGAATACAAAAGACAGAGTAAAGCAGTAAGTTGTTGCTGCCTAAGGTTAGGCAGGAGACTTTTAACTGTGGAAGCATTGTTTTCAAGCTGAAATTATTTTAAGTGAGTTTTCTGGCCAGGGATAGAAACTGTGGAGCTGAAAAAACAAACACACACTGAAAGTTGATTATAATGCTGATGGTTGAGGAGCAGAATGAGAAGCAAATAAGCCTGTGCGTGCTGGCTAGCAATGAAACGCAGGCACTTTGTGGCTTCTAGAAATGCCGAGGGCAGGAGCAAATGGCGTTTAAGGAGTTTGGAGCTGCTGCAGAGTTTGGGAACTTTGTGTCCCCTTGGTGCCCACTCTTTTGCTGACCGTCAGCTGGGAGCAGCACTGCCCCTGCTTGGAGCCGTGCCGAGCTTCGTGCCCCTGATGCTGTCCTCATGGCCAGCCTCAGTTCATCCAAATGTGCCCCACGAGGCTCCTGCCAGCCTACCTGGGAGTTGTATTTTTCTCATTAGCTTCATTTCCAGGCTCTCTGCTTCCTCAGCAGATGGCATTTTTATCTTGTTTTCGGAAAGCCCATATGGCCTAAAAGAGAGAGTATCTCTTTAACTGTAAAACACGACCACCTGTTCGGGTTTTAATGAATGCGGGAGGCACACGTCTTCATACATCTACTTAAAAATAGCTGCTTCGGTTGAATTAAAAACAAAAAAACAAAAAAAAAAAAAAAAAAAAAACACTGATTGTGTGCCAACACTTTGGCTGCTGAAATAATCAATTAATAATTAAGTGGCTAATTTTAGAACCCCCCGGCCTTGCTGTTCCCTTTCTCTTGCTGCACTGAGAGCAGGCAGTGATTGATGGCCCTGCCGGTACGGGGAGGCACGTTGTGCTGGGGCCAGCTGCCAGCGGCCTTACAGCTGTTTGTGGTGATGTTCAGAAGGCAAATGCAACTTCATGGCCCTTCGCAGCAAATGGCCTTGGCTTTTCCTGCTCCAGCTCTCATGCTCAGCATTGCTCCAGCTGCTGACAGGGCCCTCCGCAGGAACCTTCCTGTCCCTGTCACCCTCTGAAGGATAAAATCTGGTGCTCAGAAGGTGTCCTAATGACAGGCCAGCTGGAGGGGAGGCTGAAACTGGGAGCAAAAAGAGGCTTGAGGGGCTTATCTGCTACCTGGCTCCTAATAGAAAGCCCTGCTGGAATCATTTCTGCTCGTTAAAATAACAATCACCACTTAACTGTTTCCTAGCTCCAGGATCAGGTGTGCTGGCCAGGCTGGGAAATGGGTCTACTTTCAGCTGAGTTTTCCAAGAGGTGGAAGGGAGCGAGATGTTCTCAAGACGATGAAAATGCCCACATAGTAGGGATGCTCTGGGGATTTTGGTTGATAGTAGCAGCAGTTCTGAGGGTTTTCATTTCGGGGGAAGAAAAAATGGGGGCCTGCGAAGGAACGCTCGGGGTGCGGCACTGCTGGCGTTTCAGCACTCATAAGGGCGGGCATGAGAGCTGCTGAGCTCCCATCACTGCCCGAACCCTGCTGCACCCCGTGGAGGAAGCCTGAGGGATGTAGAGAAGGGTCTGGGGGGGGGGGGAGACAGTTAGGAAGTTTTACTGGAGACCTCACTGGTGCTGGAGTGATACGCAGATGCCCAAAGCAAAGAGGAGGACGACTTGCCTGCTCACCACGCTTTGCTGCAGGTTGCTCCTGTAGTCCCCTGTCCTGCTGTGGCCAGCAATTAGCCCAGTAATGCAGGTGAAAAGCTGCATTTGCTCTGAAGGCAGCTTCTAGAGCTGTAGCCTGATCAATAGGAATCCAGTTATCTCTCGAACCACGTGGGATTCTGAGACAGCCGGGCGCTGTTTGTATGGCTGAGAGCCCTGCTTTGAAACTCCGTGCAAATACGAAAATAGCTGTGGCTACTGGCATTTAAATGCATCTTCATGCAATCTCTGTGACGATCTGCCACTGGGGGTGTGCTGTTTCAGCGGGACGAGGGTCAGAGCAGTTTTCAGCTGCTGTCTGGGTGCTGTGAGTTGCCTGCTGAGAAGGGAGGCTTCCTGCTCTGTCTCCATGCACGCATGTGGCCTCCCCTCCCTGAATGTCCAGAACAGCAGGGGATAATTAAATGAAGCCCGACATTAATGATGGCAAGTCAGGGAGGGAGTAGCTTATTAACCTTGCTGAGCTGGAAAGAGTACTGGGTGTCTTTGGGGCTTGGATCTCATGGGGGCTGCTATTCTTGCTTTCCTTTTTCTGTTTTCCTGGGAATTGACACAGTTGTGCAGAAAATAAAGCGTACCACTGATTCTGTTGCAATCCCTTTTATGTGGCTGTGGCACTGCAGCACATCTGCGAATTAAATCTTAAGAAGAATTGGAATCCAGTCTCTGCTCTCTCATTAGCAGAAATGCTAATTCTCTCTTGGTAATAAAGCCAAAAACTAAAGTATAGGGGTTACCCATAAGAAATTCAGGCACTCTTTTCCACTCTGCTGTGAAGCAGTGGACAGGCTGAGTGTGTAGCCTAAGGTTTCTGAACAGTTTTCCAAGAGGGGACAGATTGAGGAAGGAAAGAGGGGTGAGCAGGGAATGAGAACTGGCAATTAGCCTGCCCAGGCATGGTGCCAAGAAGGGAGGCAGGAGCAGCGAGGGTCCTCTTAGCTGCTGCCTTGCATGTGGGCTAAGTGGGGTTTGCAGAACTAAATTTTGGGGCTGTTCTAAGCAGTCTGCTTTTAAATGCTACTTTCCAATAGTGCAGACTATTTACCCTAGGTGAGGTTTCCATGTGGAAACCATTGTCAGGGCTTCCAGCATGAGCTGATTCCCTCTGAGAGGTCCCGTGTGTCCTCCCCAGCGGATGAATTTGACCTCTTCTTTCTCATCCCCAGATCACTGTGTCCACTACTACGACCTCCGCAACACTAAGCAGCCCATCATGGTGTTCAAAGGGCATCGCAAGGCAGTCTCCTATGCAAAATTTGTGAGTGGGGAAGAAATTGTCTCCGCGTAAGTATTTCCTATTAGGTAGGCTAAAAACCTCGTAGCCCTTGGTTTCTGGCAGTCATTGGGGCCCTCGTGCGAGTTCCCCGGCGTGGGTGGGTGTGCACAGTCGCTGCTGTGCTTTTCGGAAGCAGATCGTTGCTTTTTCAAAGATGAAAATAGCAATTCGTTCCTGGTGTCACTTGGCTCTGCTCTGTCTTGTGGAGCTAAAAAGCTTAAGAGGAACGCTGAGGCAAACAGATCCAGTTTCTGACCACAAGCCCTGAGTTTGGGACGGTGCAAGTGGATGGTCCCCTTCTGAATAGCTTGTGTGCAGGGGGTGCTCCTGAGCACAGGTTTGCTGGCAGCCTCAGGGATGTTACCAATGTGCAGTAACAGGGCAGCTGGGGAGTGACAGAAGTGATCGAATAGTATTGCTACATCCCAAGAGGATGTTTGGCTATGGCCTGAAAGCAACTTGGATAGAAGTGCCCCAAAACCACGGGGCTGCCTCAGTTCTAGGTATGTTTTCCTGTATGTAGGAATGAGTGTGTCTGTCGGATCACATGGGGAAATTAAATGTGTATTTAAAGTAACTGTTAAATGATTGGGAAAACGCAAGAAACCTTTGGGGTCTGTAGGCTGCCAGGGGTGTGTATCATAGGTGTTACATGTGAATGTATTGCCATCAGAGGGCACCAGGACTGAATCATGGGGTTAGGTCTAGTCCCAGAAAGTAGGCTTGCTGCCTTGTGCTGAGGGGATGGTTATCCATCCCAGTTCTGTCCTGGGTTTGCACATAGCTTGCTCAAGAAGTCTGGAGCCAAAGCAGAGCTTTTTTTTTAAAGTGTTTGTGTGAGCATCCAGACTGCTGGTGAATTATGCTGATGTGAGCAGTGTGATGGAAGGTTCCCTGGTGACTTCTAGTGCTGCTTACCAGTTCCTCTCTTCTTAATTCCATTAGCATTATAGCTCTTTGTAAGGGTGCTAATTCGTACCTGGAACACAGAGCAAATTAAATTGAACGCTTTGAACCAAATCTGACTAAGAAGAAAGCATTTAATAGGGATGTAAGGAACTTGGGAATGTTTTACAGCCATGATCAAGTGGAGCATCGTATGTGTGATGCTTCAGGACAAAATGGCACTTTCCTGCTTGAGAATGGCTATCCCTGAGTCCTGGGAGGGAATAGAAATAGGGCTGTTAGACCTGGACAGGGAACTAACTGCAGGGTTCACCTATCTTTGTGTGTGAACAGCAAGAAATGGTGGGGAGAGTAGATTTTTCATGTCTTAATTTTGCAAACTGGGCAGTCGGCAGTAGTGACTCCCAAAAACAAAGCACTAATCCCTTTTAAGGGGGGAAAAAAAAAGTATGTTCATATTCTCTAAATTTTTTAACTAAAGCTGTTTTATAGATTGCATTGATTTACTGTGCTTTATAGAGTTAGGTTTTGACCTCAGGGATGTTCAGAACTGCCTGGTATTTAGCACAACACGCTGATTGCAGTGCTGATTTACAGAGAGGCAGATTTAACAGAGCAGCACATCCATGATGTTTTTTTTGGAGAGGGTATGAAACCAGAAGAGCAGTGTAATAGCAGAGGGATTAGTGGCCTTTTCCCGTCCTTGTGGTACAGTGGCAGGTAACTGTCATCTTACATGGCACACTTGTCCGAAGCAATGAAAACATGGCTAGGGCTTGATGAGAAATTGTTAACAGGAAGAGCATTCCATTAGTTAATAGGTTAAGTGTTTTTATTTTAACAGGGAGATCTAGAATATAATGTGGAGGTTAAGTGCCTATGTACGTAAGGTCTTCTTGATGGGTTAGCTGAGAGCACGAGCTATCACAGGAACCTGACAGCTTGTAGACCAGGGATTTTCTTTCACTGCTTCACTCTGTTTTCAGAAGTGTTTAGTTTCCAAGCAACTCTGAAGCTTTAAAAAGCAGTGCTTTAAAAATAATATTGCTACCCTAATAGCAAAGAAAGCTTGTCCCTCTACCTCTGGGCAAAAAAAGAAAAAGTGGTATATATCTTTTTCCCCTTTCAATGTTTTGCTGTGGTGGTAAGTACAAGAGAAGGGAAGGGAGCTGCAGCATAGGGCAGCAATGGATGTGGAACAATCAGACAGAAACCAAATACCCTGTTTTAGGGTGCCCCCAGTCAAGACCTGGGACCAGGATTGCACTTCTGCTCGAGTCATAGTATTAGAGATAAAGTTCATACCTTTGTTGTGATCTGACCTCGTGCTATTATTACAAATGACTAACAAATCTTGCTGCAGCTCCCTTATCACTCCTTTGTCATTCCAGCTGTCATTGAGGGCTGAGATAAGGTTTTTGCAGTAGAGCACGAGGTGCATCTCTCTCTTGTGCTATATTTTTAGGCAAATGTGACATTGGTACAGGACTAATGTCAGGAATATTTGATGGATATTGTTGTTTTTTTCTTTCAGCTTCTAATACTTGGAAAGCAGAAAGGTTGGGTAACACAACCTGTACCTGCCTCTCCTCTCTCCCACCTCAGCAGGATGACAGGTCCTACTCCCAATCCCTTTCAAATTTCAGATTAGAACAGCTCTCTTTTTCTCAAGAGTAGGTTAGCTGGACTCTGGTCCCCACCACATCAGCACTTCTAGATGTCCTGTGGATTGCATCCCTGTAAGTCAGGGAGTGTAAGAATATCCAAAGGTGGCATTTGCTGGAGAATTACCTCCTGGGAGGTGAAAGGCTCGAGTTCTCTTGGATTTGGGGAGACAAATTAATCCTGTATCTCTCTCAGAAACCGAGGTCTTCCTAGTTTTGCTGAGCTCTGCCAGGTGTAGAAGACTACCCACACCTCCCTTCTTTTGCCAAAAGGGAAGTGTTTGCTTATGGTAAACAGAAAAACATTTTGAAGGCAGGTATGTCTGCATGTGGGGGAGCAAAGTAAAACATTGATTTTGATTTTATCCCAGCAGAGTTGTGTATTTTTAAAAGTAATATTTAGCTTCGCCGTCAAGGTGAAAACAGTGAAAGTTTGAGATTTGTATCCAGGCAGTCCCCAGATGCTGGGCAGGAGGAGAACATCCTGCTTTCAGGGCAGCTGGAGGGGAGGAGACTGCTTCCTACCTTGAGTGCTGTAAAGGCATGAATGAGAGTTGGAGCAAGCAGGCAGAAAGGAACAGCCTTTGCCTATTCTGTAGAGGTTACATTAAAAAAAAGTGTCCTGGATCTGCAAGGATTTGGAGGAGGCGGTGAAGGACCACAGGCTATGTACAGTCCAGTGGAGAATTCTGCAATTGATTGGAGAAAAGGAGAGTAATAGGAATTTTTTTTATTCAAACATGTAATGCATTTTGATGGTCTTATAAAATGATGTGATCCTTTTCCAAGTTCAAGCTGGGTTGCATGTGATTGAAAGTGAAATAAATCTCACTGAGTGCACCAAGACTTCCTACACTTCCATTGCAAGCAGAGTGTTAAGGAGCAGCGTTTCAAGTGAGCATTACCTGCCATATGGCAGCAGTGTGACTTTAAGTGTTGTTTTCAGGTCAACAGACAGTCAGCTGAAGCTCTGGAACGTAGGGAAACCTCACTGTTTGCGCTCCTTCAAGGGTCACATCAACGAGAAGAATTTTGTAGGGCTGGCATCCAATGGGGACTACATTGCCTGTGGTGAGTAGAGCAGCCACCCTGACACGTGTTAGAGTGACTCCTTGGAGCTCCTGCCTCTCTGTTTGCAAAGCATACCAGCAAGGTACCACATAGCTGCATGGACCTCTTAATTAGAGGATCGGTCTGAGCTTCCATCCTCCTCTTCCCTCATGAGGAATGGTGTAAGGAGCCTGATTTAAGGAGTTATGAACTTAGTTTCCTCTCATTAAAGATGAGGTCTTTGTATATGGTGATTCGGGTTTGCTGTCACCAAAAGCTCATTGCTGATGCAGTTGCTGTTGATAGTGTTTGTCTTTAAAGTTTATCAACTGACACATCCTCCTGTACCTGTCTAAGAAAGGTCAGTAGCCTGGACCACACAAGCAGTCACATTCTTGTCACTTCGTACAGCATTCTGCATGGTGAAGCAATGACACCCTCAGTGTGAACAGCTTCCAGAAGACTAAATCACCCTTAAGCAGTTACTCCTTTGGAAGCTTGTCTCTTTGCCACTTACGTCAGGCTGTTGAAACTCTGCAAATCCTCAAGTCTTGGTGGAAGAGCAATGGCATGCTGAGCCCTGTGGGATGGCTGCTCCGGTGCAGCAGGGAGGAGGACCTTAGCTTGTGTGTTCTCTGATCTCTCCACAGCTTGCAAGGCAGAAATTGGGATGGATTTCTAAACAAAGTCTTCACACTGTATAGTTTCTCTTACTTAAACCTCCATAGACCAAGCTGTCATATTTGATTACTGCAAGCAAAACTGACAGTGCTACCTGCCTCATGGCTGTAACGCCAAGCAGGCATTCCACGTGCTAGTGTAGATGCACTGCTCAGATTGCTGGGTCCTAAGGAAGTTCTGGAGTAAGGTTGGGGTCCTGGATATTTTACAGTTGTCTTGTAATAAAGCTACAGTTGTCTTGTAATAAAGCCTGGCTCTGCTTTAAGCATTGTGAAAGTTTGCTGTGGAGCATGCCAAGTTGCTAAGGCACCATGAGCACAATGATAACTACTAGGAGGAAGTGTTACGTCTTTAAACAACAGAAGAGCTAAGAAGCCTTATTTTTGTGCCTCTTTGCAGAATGTAATCTTGCATATTTACTTTTTATTTCCAGGAAGTGAAAATAATTCCCTTTACCTATACTATAAGGGCCTCTCAAAGACACTGCTGACGTTCAAGTTTGATACGGTCAAGAGCGTCCTGGACAAGGACAGGAAGGAAGATGACACCAATGAGTTTGTGAGTGCTGTCTGCTGGAGGGCGCTTCCAGATGGGGTAAGCTTCCTGCTCGTTCAGCTGGCTGGGTGCTAAAGGGATGCCTCCTGCTTGCTTTGACACCGCTGAGGATTTGACTGCATTTGGTGTTTCCCTGTTCATGGATAGTACAGACCAGTGTAAGAAAGTCAAGAGCTGCAGGGTAACTGAAGCACTGTGGACTGGGCGGGGGGGGAATGTTGGGGGACAAGAGATTGCTGTGGTCTAAATTCTTCTACCTCTGTGTCTGAATTTATTTTCTTCTGTATCTGAAACCCCCAAAGCAGAAGTGTGTGTTTGACATGCAATTTGTTTGTGTGTTGTGCAGCAGTTTTGTTGCTTTAACATTTACAGATACTGCGCACCTTTATTTAAATGTTACACTGTCCACATGGGCTTGCTCATTGAAATACATGCTGCATGTTTAGATATGTAAAAGGTGAGCCCAGGCTGCAGTTACCTCAGTGACAGGCAATTCATATATATAAAGCATGTACTGATGCTGCAAGCAGACCTGAATCCACTTCTGTGAGTGTTCTTCAGGCGTGGGGCTGTCTTGGAGGCCAAGAATGCTGCTTGTAAATTTTGAGTCTCTTTGAAAACCTTGTGTAAAAAAAAAAAACCTTGAGCAAGTGACTCTCTCGTATGTAAGTGTTTGAAGATCAGATATTTAACTGGTTTGCTGGGAGGAGGAGGAGAGGAGCTCATCCTAAATGCAGTCTTATCAAGCAGCTAAAATGGAATGTTGCCTAATTGATGTCCTGAGACATTGCATTCACAAAGATAACATTTCGGAAGGGTAACATCTACCAATCTGTTTCAGTATGAAGAAACTGCCCCCACAACTGTGATTCAGTTCTAACTGTCACGAATGTCAGATGAAAGCTTCTGAGCAAAGAAAAAATAAAAATAAACAAAGATCAAGCATCTGAAATAATAGATCGCACTTGCAATTGAAAATTGAAAAGTGGGGTGTTTCAGTTGGAGCAGTGGGCACGAGAGTAAATGATGTAGGGTCACTGTTTTTCTGGCTGGGGATTTCATATATACAGATGGCACATCTCAGATGAAGAGTGACTATTGGAAGTTTTGTAATTTTGTTTCCGCTGGATAAAAATGTGCTGTGGGAACCTGGGTCCACATACGCCCTTTCTTTAACTTTCTTTACTACAGTGTTTTCCTGTTGGGTTGTCCTGCTGACTTCCTGTCCAGCTTTCCTTCAGACCACACGATAATTGTGGTCTCACCCCTTGCATTATTTCTGTTGCTGCCCGCTCCTTACCGGGCTTATTGTGCTTTACAAACCTGCTGTTCAAACCGCTGGGAAACTTCTGAGCAGTCACCAAGGGCTGTCAAACAATTCTTCATAAGTAAAAATGAAAAAATCTGTGCAATGAAAATGTAAGAATTCAAAACCATAACAGTTCAGGAACAGTTAAATCAGGCCCACAAAGATTGCACCAAATAACATTCAAGTTTTCCCTTGTTAAGCAGCATTCAGAATCTGTCACCACTCTGATTTTTTTTCCTATCACTCCTCCGCTTTTCCCTGGGCTACTTTCAAATTAGTGTTTCTCCCATGGCAGCCCTGGTACCTGGCTTCAGTTTGTAATGAAAACAGCAAAATGCTGCCTGTGATCTGAGAGCCACTGGCTGAGCATTTTGCTTTGCATGTCTGCAGTGCGTGTCATCCTGCTTTACATCGCGAGCAAGCAGTCACGCTTGCTTTTGCCAAGAAGCCTTCATGTTTCCTTGTACCATCCCTCCAGCCTCCCCAAGACGTGAAGTGCTCTTCAGCGACGCGCCCGCACACTTCTCCTCCCTCTTGTAAGGGTGTAGTGGTCCTCTCAGGTCTAATTGAGACTTTGCTCATGTTCTTTGGAAATTAAATTACTGCACAGCCAAAGGTCACTTATATCCGCAAAGTCTTGCTCAAATGATGGAACTTTTATTCTCCTTTTTGATAACGTTTCTTAAATTGACAAGATCCTCAAATGAGCTGCGTATGTATGGGCTCCCTAAAAGCCGGCGTGTTTTTTAATGATGCTCGGATGAGAGAAGTCCTTTGCCTTGCAGTGCTGTCAGCATGTTTGGGAATTGGCAAACTTACAGCCTATTTCTAGCTTAATTGCAGACTTTGATCCTGAGTGAGTCACCCGGCCTTAGTTTCCTCATTACAAGAGCTACCACACCTACTCTTACTGCTGGGGGTGGTCATGCTGGTTCTGCTGGAGGATACCTATGTCGAAGTGCAGAGCTCAGCACAGGCTAGGAAGCCTGCCAAAGAGCTGTAGCAAACGCTGTGGGTAAGCTTTGTGCTGGTCTCTGTGCCTTGTTGGGCCAGTTCAACACCATCTTGCTCATCTCCACAGCAGTGGTCGCTGTGCAGTAACTTTGGTTTGCAAATGGGAGTCTTTCAGGCAGGGGGCTGCGGGTGTAGTGTGCCAGCTTTTCCCCAGGACACCCCAGTGGAGCAGACTCTTCTGTTTCCCCATGGCGGTGCTCTCAAGGATTGTTCTTTAATTAACCTTTTGAGATGAGTAAGTTTCAGATCTGTCAGTTATCTTGGGAAGCAGAAGTACATGTGCTCCATTTCACGCACTTAAGTGCAAAATCTTGGATCCTAATTAAAACTTAAACCAGAACTTTCAGATGAAATGTCATTGATTCTTTCTTAAATCTATTTTTGTATAATTCAAGCTTTTTCCTTTCTCCTGAGCCAAAGTCAAGCTGTGCCAGCAGTCCTTGCCAGAATCCACTGTTGTTTCCCCCTCTCTTGGTCTTCCCCTGCTTAGGATGATGCAGAGACCTTTCTACTCTAGCTGTCGCTTCTCCAGCTGTGGAGGTACAGGCAGTGTGTTTTTTCCACATGTTGAAGCTGTATTGAGTTAGAGAAACTGTTCTTTGTAAGCGCTTATTAGCTTTTTGCGTAAGGCTTATTTTTCAACTCTTACAGTTAAGTAATTTTTAGAAATGAGCACTAGCTTGTAGGGTACTATTTGTTAGACTATTCAAAGAGAAACATTTCAGCATGTACTTCAGGGAGCAAGCCTTTGTGCTTCTTTTGATGCTGCATTTTGGACAACGGTAAACGGGGCTATATTATTTTTAAGGCAATCATTAGTATTTTGTGGGTAATGCCATTTGTCGCTTCTTTTTCCTCTTTGAAAATTAGAGAAGGCTTCAGGAAATTGTTGGCCAAAGTGACCTGCTAATATGAGTTGGTAAGTTAGAAGCAGGATCAGAGACACATTTCAGAATCCCCCCAGAACCAAATCTTTGTTTCACAAGTCAAGTTTTTTTTAATATACCTGTCATCCCTTATTTCTGGCACCTCAGCAGGACTTACCTAACTTGATTTGAAACCCAAATCTGGTCTTGAGATGGCTGCATACATTCTTCTATTTTGTTAGCATCTAAGCAGACTAAAGTCATGATGTTCTCCTCTTCCATAAAGGGGACACCTTTTGTTTGGACCCGGTTTGCCATATTCCAGAGTCCAAGATGTGAATCGCACATCTCTTCAATTGTTGTATGTCAAATAGCCCCTTTCCCAGTCATGGTTAGCATTTCTCAGAAAGAAGCTGTCAAAAGAGAAACCAATGCTGAACCTGCTCCCAGGACAGCAAAAAGGTATTACTGCTGAACACAGAAGCAATTTGATTATGTAGATTAAGCGTGGCTCAATCTATCATAATCACTGTAAAGACTCCATTTAATTTTGTACCTGTTTGCATGAGTATTCATTACTGCTGATAAGCAGGTTAGCTGGGGAAAGATTTCTCAAGCTGAAATGTCAAGGTTTCGATACGAGTAAGGAGATAAAGCTAAGAGCAGGAAAATGCTATGTAAATTAGCTTAGGTAAAGCCTTACTTATTTGTGTGTGTATGTATAAAATATACATATGTTTCGTCTTTTGGAGGGGTAAGGAAGGGGATGCATTGAGAGCAGTGCTGCAGACTGTCCAAGGTATCTAGCTCTAATGAGAGGGTCGGGGGCTGTGTGCTGGGAGGACTGCAGCAGGGGGAAGAGCAGGGGCACGGCAGCGCTGTGCAACCATCTGCATTGGATGACATGGGAGGTGCTGGTGTGCATTTCCTCACCTTGCTGGCACTCCACAACAGTCAGCTCAATTTAGAGGAGTCTGGAAACAACTGTCCAGCCACCAGTGCAAGAAGCAGGCTGTGGGACTTTGGGGCTTCAGGCTGCCTTTAGGCACTCATGTGACAGAGATCTTCATAACTAGTCTTACATCTCCGAACTAACCTTCATTAATCTTTGAAGATGGAAATATTCCCTTCAGGTAGGTTTTTGGTGCAGCTCTTTGGAAAGCAAGCTTTTCCTCCGTTTGTTTTTTTCAACTCCCCTCAACGCTCAGCTTTGTTTCTTAATGATGTCTGGCTTGAATTCTTTAAATAGAAACCTGTAATTATTTCACAATAAGCTGGTCATTTAATAGGGCTGTAATCTTGTTCAGTGATGAAAAGTAGCCATCCTTTGTTTCCCAGTAGCCTAATAAATGGTACGCAGCATACACATGAGCTAGCGTGGATTCTGATAATTTACAATCAGCAAATTGGCTCCCTTCACTGGATTTAATTTAGCCAATACAAATTATTTCGGGAAGTGATTCATTGCCATTTTAAAGCACTAATTAATTTGGATGACTTATGAACGTTAGAAATGAAACCTCCTTTGTCATTCCCAAATAACCAAATTGCTTATTCAGTGACATTCCTGAGTAACTTGTATCGAGTGCAACTACGTCCCTTGTAACTTGAAATTTTCAATGGGACTGGGGGGGAGAACAGGAGGAACACTTCATATTTTTGTGCTTCTTTGCTGCTGAAAAGTTTAAGGTCTCAAAACTGCCCAGAATTTTGACTTACGTCTTTGGCTCAGGTTTGCTTATTTTCACAGCATCCTCAGCTAGTTGTTCAGATAGCAGTGAAGCTTCAGATTACTGAAGTGTATCTATCATACGGGAGAGAAGAAAGCCTGCATGAAGTGGTCAAACCCAGACCATCCTTTGCCTCCTTCTGGTCCAGGTGGCTGCGCAGGCAGCAGTGGGAGCGTGTCCCTGGAGGGGACCTGATGTTTTCTGCTTCATCTTTTCTTGCTTGAAGCAGGGCTCAACTTAGGTTCCTTGGAAGCTGGCCCCGGCATTCCTGAGCAGCATCTCCCAAAGTGGTGTTCTTGCAGGTTATTCTCTGGTGTGGCATTGCAGTGTCCTGGAAATGCAGTAGTTTTCCCTTGTGACTGATACACACAGCAGTTTATGGCAAGCTGAGAATGATCGGCTTTTAAGAAAGCTAGGAGACGTAGCTTTGATCAGATTTATTCTTTTTTTTTTCCTCTCCCCCTCCTAAAAATCTTCAAAGATTTTCTTCCCTCTGGTGGAACTTGCCTAAGCCCCGTAGCGTGCATGCTGTGAAGCTGGAAGCTGTGTGATAGCTTCCCACTCCTCTCTAAATGCCCTCTTCTCTCTGGCCTTTGGCTGTGCTTTAAACAAGACATTTTTGGCTTTTTTACTTAGCTGCTTCACACTTTCCAGCCTTAGAAGGGAAATAAAACATATTTACAATCTATCTTTTTCATGTCTTTTCCTCCTTTTATTTGCTTGGGAATCTCGGATCTTCAGTGGCAGCTAGAATATTGCAAGATAACATCAGGCATGCTTGAGGTTTTCTTCCAAATCTTACCTTATTACTTATGCATACCAACATACACAGTGTATTTTGTTTTGTATGCCACTTGAAAACTATTGTTGTGTGCAGAATAGTTTCTACCTTAGACATTAAAAAAAAAGTCAGTAGTTCAGTATGCGTGCTCCTTTGTTTTGAACATGTCCATATTCTTTTATACCCGCATCTCTTCAAACACTCATTCTGGGGCTTTGGTTTGTTTGGCCAAAGAGAATTAATTAAAAAAAAAAAAAAAGTTACTCTATAACAGTGTTTTACGCCTCATCACAACCCTGGAAGTCCAACTGCAGAAAACTTCTTGGGGAAAAACATCCTCTATTATTAATAGTTCGTGCATTATATTGAAACTTCAATGTTTTGACACTTCAGTCCGTGTGAAAGACCATCTTGGTAATGTGATTATGCAAATTATAGGCTTTAGGAGAAAGTGTTTAAGTTGGACTCTTTCGTACAAGAAGACAAATATTGGTAAATGCTCTTTCATTACCACCTTTCCCCGGCTGCAGGGTGCCCTCTGAGCTCCCTCCCAGCATGGGGGCGAGCACCAGGGACAGGGCTGAAGGGTGTCAGGCACTGCCCCTAGCACTGGCTTCTGCGCGCTCATCATGTCTGCTGAGGGGCATTTGGGGGCAGAAAAAGATGCCTCGCCTCCCCTATTTTCCTGTTTCAGGGCTCAACACGGCATGACAGCAGGTAGCTGGTACATAATGCATACGTTAACTCTTCCTTTTCTAGATGCAGAGCAGCCTGTGCGAGCAGAGGGGATGAGGCTGTCGCCTTTGTTCAGCCCTGGAAGTTCAGGTCCCCTGTGGTACTGCAGCAGTCTGATATCATTCTAGCTTCTATTTTAAGAATAGCCTTTCCAAGAAGTGTAGGTGGTTCTTTTTTTTTCATTTGTTAGTTTTAAGTTTACATTTACAAACTCAATTTCTCTCTCCTCCTGCAAGGTGAGGTGTGTATCTTTTTTCCTGCATAAATCACAGAAAATTGCCACGGGGGTGATGTTTTTTAGAAGTGAAGAAAGATCAAAGTTGCACATACCGCTTGAATGAAGGCAGTACTTACATTCAGACTTCCGTAGCTGATATTTGCTTACCAACGCATCTCTCCTAGTGCCGGGAGAAGCGTGATGCAGATGGGACTGACGTCTTCCTTCTTGGAGCCATCTCCTTCCTAGAGCAAGTGAATGACACGGTGGTCAGCATAACTCTGAGTACTGTTGACACTACAGCTCAGTAGCTGATCCCGGCGGTGCAGCTGTATGGATAATGGATTGCAGTTCACTCCACTGTAAGCAGAGGTCCACGCAGGTTCTTGTTGTTTCCTAGGTTTTAAGAAAATAGCAGTACCCCCACACAATCAGAAATTGCGTTGGTATGGTACATGCTGTGAGCTGGGGGCGCAAAGTCTCTGCAGCTGTCATTAAACTTGTAAGTGGCTGTGTTTCTCCCCTGTTGGGACTCTGCTGCTTTAGTAACCATCAATTCATTATAAAGGTCTGAGTTGTATAATGGATGAACCCAAGTCAGGAATGCACCTGGAACCTTGACTTCATTCCCAGCTCCATCCTTTGTTCCCCGTTGTACCATACAAGCTGAGGAGCAGCAGTATGTATTGTGGGGCCCTTCACATATGCTGTATCCCCAACAGGACCAGTTAATAGAAAATTGCTTGTATTATGGTAATGCTAAGGGACACCCTTATGTATTCTGTAGAGGGCAAATAAGAGATTTGTATTCAGGGAGCATTTGCTTATCAAATTAAACTTTGGTATGATTTTTCCTCCCCCATCAAACCTCTGCAGTGCTGCTGTTGGACCCTTGGACTGAACTCTGATACATGTCCTGCTGGGCTGTAAAGATGCTGAATCAAACAATTAATTAGGTTGTTATAAGGTTTACATATATTTTTTTTTTTCAGATGAAGCCTAGAAACCTGCTTACTGTGAGTTGTCAGCTCCTCTTTTCCGTTTGTTCTTGATGTCTTTGTGAGAGAGCTCAGCCTCATTTTTTCATCCTCTGTGGTACGAGGCTTTACAGGGGGCAGGCTTGCTCTCTCTTCCCCCAGAACTCATAGCCTTTGGATAGGAAGACCTACTTCTAATATTTCTTCCACCCCACTCCCCAAATAACACTGCTGCCCCCTTCTTGTCCCTGCACAGGGGGCTTTGCTCCAAGACACTGCAAGCAGTAAGTCCTTGCAAGAAACAAGCAAGGTTTGCAGGTACTGGAGTCTGCTTCTGTTGCCTGATCTCAAATGCCAACAAAAGGTGGTCTCTTCTGGATTAGTCACAAAGACTACACAAGCAGCCTCTGCTATCCTGTCCCCTGATAAGTTCATCTGGCTTTGCTTGTGGTTTCGTTTTTTTTTTTTTGAAGTGCCATCTATCTGCTGACATCTCTGGTTGGAACAAAGGAGCCTGTGAGATGAGCTCTGGCTACGTGAAGCTACTCAGGGAGCTAGGCAGTACTTGGTTTGTCGTTTATGAAGTAGATGAAGGGGCTGTTTAAGATGGAAATGTGAGGGTAAAAATACATCTCACCACTTTGTGCTGAAGAAGGAGCCTGGTTTCAGAGGAGTAAGAGCGATGCAGGTTTCAGGAAGCCATTGGTATCAGGCTCACCATCACCCAAAAGTCATCTTCAGTGGAGCAGCACAATTCCCACACCGAGGATATCTGGAACGCTCACTGCTGATGTTCTGCTGTCACTGCTGCTTGAAGGTGGTTTTATAACCTCATCCCCTTTAAAAAAAAAAAAGTGACTGCTTCAATTACCGTCAAAGCAACCTCTCAATATTTTTTTCTCATTTTCTGGTGTACCTCCTGACGGCGAGCTCTGCAAGGCCACCACCATTCAGGAGTTGTGGTTCATGAGCTGCATCAACCTTGTGCTCTGGTGCTCCTAATTAAGCAGTTTTACTGGCAAGGATTTAATGTTTTACAGAGTCTAAATGAAGTGGAAAAAATATGAACTGATTTTTTTTTCTTTCCAGCACAAGATTTTGATCAGATAATTTAACCTCTGGGTGAAATGGAAGTAGAAGCGTTTATGCACAGGTCTGCAAAAGCTTTGCTTTATGCAGGTCTCTACATTAACAGTTCTTGGCTTTGGAGTAATCCTTCTGGAGGCTTCCTTATGCTTTCTGCACTTCCATTATCAATAGCAAAATGCCAGAGCATCCTGAAACCCCATAACTTGTGACCAGTTTAACATCAATTGCATTGCTTTTTAGTAAGGCAAGAATTTCAGCTTTTGTCGCGCTGCTTTTCTATCAGCAAAAAAGATTTGTCTCTTTAGCCTAGTTAAACTACCCCAGGCTTCTCAGTGTTGTCATGACCTCCTAACCAAGGCCAGATGAGCTAGCTACCTGCACGCAGTCAGCTGGAATCAAAACTACCTGGGTATGTAATTAGGACGTGATTATTTTCTGTTGAATACCTACAGTTATAACAATCAGCCCTGCCTAAGGAAGGGAATCCGGTATGGCTTGAAAATGATGTTTTACAATTTAATGGGTACCTCCTGGCCAGGAGTGGTGCTGGTGGTGTTGCTCGTGCAGCTGCGCAGCGGGGTTTGCCTTCGCACAAGGCTCTGCGAGGAAAGCAGTGCCTCAAACAGCAACACCTCTTTCATGCTGTTGTATATCAGAATCGCTTCCTGAACTTTTATTTGGTTGCTAAAGCTGTAGGAAAGTAAGCTGTGCGATGCAATAGTGGATTTTCTAGATTTACTTCATATGTCTGAAGTGAATATTAAGCTGAGCAGAGAGGCGCAGACAGATGAGACAACTGCATTGTTTTCCACTTATTTATAATAATGAGAGATACTGGAGGGAAGATAAGCAGTATTACATATACTGGGAGGAAAGATTGGTTCAGATCCATTAAAGAAAAAAAGCTGCTTTTACCTGTAATCTGTAGATAGTGTTATAAATTAATTGCAGCAGGAGAAACCACACCCCTCCTCACTGGCAGAGACTCAGCATCCTTATCCTTGGTCAAGCCTCCAAAGCAAGCATACATGAATATTTTTTCTTCCTAGTTTCTTGGTTGATCAATTCAATTGAGCAATTGTTGCCTTTCTCTTCCAAGACAGACTTCTTTACAAAGCAGGCTGATTGGGACAAGTTTGTTCTCCAGACCACCCACTAATGGAAAGCCTGTCTAGTCTGGGAAGTGTGTGCTTGTGGAAAGTCTTCTCTTGTTTAGAGCAAAATATCCTTGATTAAAATAGGAGGTTAATAGTGCTTCTGTGTGTGTCTTGGTTTAGAGCTCGCATGTTAGCTCCAGCATTAGCAAGGATAAATTTGAGCCAGCAGCAGTTTTAAAAAAAAAGAGAAATGAGCTGGAAGTGAAATACAAATGTCCTTATTTAGTACAAAAGGATTCATCTTGTTGTAGCCTTTCTCTCTTCGTTAGGTTCTCATTTGGCAGAAGTTAGGCAACGTTTGAGAACGGGAGGTAAAACAGGAGTTAGCAGCTTGCGAAATCTGGGTGCTGGTGTTGCAGCAAGCAGCCTGCGCTGGGAATGCGCGAGTTTTCCTTGTTCCAAAACGTTAGAGTATATATTTACCTTACGAAGGGTAAGCAGAGAGTCACACTGAAAATCACTCTGCTGGTGCTCAGATGTTTGTATAAGAAAAATACTGCTTTAAAGATTTCTTTTAGATAAATGTTTGGATAGCGGTATGCTTCCAGGGCAAGGAGGCTCACTTCGCTGGCAGTACCCTTCCCAGGGCACCCTTGATTGCAAACTCAAACCCTCTCCAAGTCCCTTGGATGCTTTCTGCAGCCATCCCTGCGGTTCCTGTAAAAATGCTCCTTGCTTTTCCCAGGAGCAGAGCTGACTGAATGTGCAGGTGGGGACAAGACCGTCTCCTTGTAAGCCAACTGCAGTCTCAAAATCTTTAGCTTTTGATCCCTGTTTTGAACCTGGGAATTACGGCTCCCTCCCCACACCAGAACGGGTGAGAATTCATTTTTATATAGACTTTAAAGTTTCCGTTTTCCTTTCTGAGCAGGTTTAAGGTGGTTTTATGATGCAGACAAATGTGTTCTCAGCCAGGATGGGGCTTCTGTATTCTTTATATCTGGAATGGTGACACACAAATGGGGAATTTGACTCCATCTCCCTATAAATAAAAATTAATGAAGTAACGAATCTGATGCACACTAAGCCATGCTGTCTCTGCCTCTCCTTACCCAGAGGAACACATACTGTGTATGTGCTTTGTGTTGTTTTGTTTTTTTTCTAGGATCCCTTTCTTATTGCATCATTTAGTTCTTGCCTGGAAGCTGTGGCTAGGGTAGTT
Organism: Aythya ferina; assembly: GCF_964211825.1. Lineage (NCBI taxonomy): Eukaryota > Metazoa > Chordata > Aves > Anseriformes > Anatidae > Aythya > Aythya ferina. The sequence continues at coordinate 13,689,207 of NC_140304.1, forward strand.
GATTGTGAACTTCTTGCAGGAGCTGTCCTCCTGCTGCTGATGTAGCAGCATATATAGGTGTGCTGCAACAAGAAGTAGGTCTTGTTTAGTCCAGTTGTTTTTATCTTCTCAGATTCACTGTGCTTTGTCCTATATTCTCAGACTTTGAGAGCCTGCAAGGAAACAGCAGGTACCTGCCTTGTTCTCCAGCTCCAGAGCCATGATGTCTATTAAGGAGTAAGTCAGCAGCAGCGTCTCTTCAGAAAGAGCATTTAAAGGGTAGTAAAAAAGGAAGGAGGAAGCAGATTAGCTGGAAATTAATAATAAAAAAGTAATCAAATGCTGGAATTGTTTGTTGTCTTCCCTCATCAGCAGAGCTCAGGTTTGTATTCTCATATTTGTGTAGCTGAAGGATATGAAATCAGAGGTACTGTGTCTCTAAACAAGGGACTTGTTCCTTCCTGCAATTCCAGTAGTAAATGGCGTGATTTTTTTCATTATGGGCTTGAATCTTCTTAAACATCCCCTTGGCTGTTAGTGTCATTGGTAGCTTAATGGATTTCTTGATTGTTGAGCTCCTTTTTTGATACAGTATTGTTAATCTGTGCATGTTCTCAGAATGAGGGTTAAAAACAGTCATTTCAATTTGAGATATCTAGAGATAATTTTTATACCCACTGTGTGAAAATAACTTGAACAGTACTAGAATTATCCATTGTAAGCGAGATGATTTTACTCGTGAATTGGGTTTACAGATAAAATCTTCCTCATTCCTGGGACCTGGATTTTCTATTCATCGCTCTCTTAAGATTAATCGGGAGCAAGACTTAATCCAGAAGATGATTGAATTGTCCTTAAACAGTGATGTAGAACGTTACCCAGATCTCACTTTATCAAAATCCTTTTTCAGTCCTGCAATACTGAGAAATCATGAGTATATGAACTACTTGTGATGTGCACCACATGAAGATACTTTTTCTTTATTTTCTGGCTCTTTAGAAAGGAAATATTTTTTGATTTTTTTTTTAAGTTGTCGTAAGCTAAAGTTGTCATGAGCTGTTGTGTGGAATGGGCTAAATCTGTGTAGCATATTAGGAATTTTGTCTTGCAATAAGAATAAAGGTTTCCTTCCACCCGCAAAAGCCTCTGACAGCTTAAAGGTCTGCCACTAACTGAGCCACTGCTGATTTTGTGCAGTTGCCAGGACAGAAATTCAAGTACCTTAGTGCAGCTGTATTTCCAGACTGGGAACCTTGTTTCAGATTCTGTCAAAACAAAAAAATAGCAAGGAAAGACAAATGGAGGCTCCAGCTGCCCAGACCTTTTGACAGCCCTGCAGGACCCTGCAGTGGGCATCGCTGGGCAAAGCTGCAGCCTCCCCTCGCTCCCACTGCTGCTGCCAGCCCCGACTTTGTGCTTATGCTGCAGCAATGCTAACAACAAAAACATAACTTTTAAGAATTAATGCCTCTTTAATCTCCTGTTTTTCAGCAGGAAGCATGTAGAGCATGCAGGTTGTCTTAAATCTCCAGTTACAGCACAGAATAACGATTTCATCTTTTTTAGGTTTGTTTTTTCCCTTTTGGAGGAGCAAGATGAGAGCATGGGGTGGAGGGGAGCATCTAATTTGAGGACTTCCAGGCTGTGACCTGCAAGCTTGATAGTCCATCACATAATTTGAGGACTGCCACAAGAAAATGGTTTGTGATCAGTAACACTCGGGAACTGGTAATAGATGCATGTACCGCATCTAAAAAAAAAAAGTGTACGTGTTGTTTAATGGCCTTGCTGTAAGGACACTGGCAGCCAGCACGCTGCTGGCACGCTGCTCCCTGTGGTTTAGGAGGGTAGTCAAGGCCAGGAGATTTAGGGGCTTATTAAAGGCACTGCAGCTTCAGGCACTGCTGCTAGCTAGCAGTCACCAGGTGAATAAGAAAGGAGCCTTTCGTGCCTTGTCAAGCCCTGTTGTGCCTGTGTCCTGTGCAGCCTCTTTCTTGTGGCCAGAGTGACTCTGACCTTCTGAGTTAAACTTGCGCACTTAATGATAATTTTTCGATTATTTGAATCCTCTTTTCTCCAGCTTATTTGCATGCACTCAATCACGTTTCATTTAGGATTTGATGCAGGCGGAAGCTGTGGATAAAGGACTGTACCAAAGTCTGTTTTAATCAAGTTGTCGAGGGCTGGAAGCTGCTGGACCAGTTGGGACCAGTCGTGGGCAAACGAAGAGTGTTTTGTCCACTGTTGCAGTCTTCCTAGAGTAAAGTGGAGGTCTCTGTCTGCTTTAGGAGAGCCAACTAAACTGGATCGTTCCCCTCCATACATGTTTTAAGCCAAAATGGGCCGATACAGCTCCTGCAGCTGCTTTCACAGCTTGTTCTGCTGCCAGCTGTGAAGGTCCAAAGGGGGGCATTGGCAACCCAAAGCTAAGCATAATTGCTTAGGGGTAGCCCAGCCCCGTAGTAAACAAAGACTATAATCAGAGCTGTTGTGTTTTGTATTAAAATGTCCTTTTTTCAAGTCCTCGTTAGGTTTATAGCAAGCTGGCTGGAGAGGTGATTAAATTCTGCTGGAAAAGTGCATGGGATGGAGCAGGTCTCCACGTCCTGGGGTTCCCCTTCCTTCTCAGTTTGTCCTGCTGCTTCTAGAGGCAGTAGTATGCTGTGAGCCAGCTTTACAGTTTTGGTTGAAAATAACTGTGCAAAAGCCCATCAAAGCTGTTCATGTCCCAGAGTCACTTAAATATATCCATATATTAGTATCTAAAAGGCACCTCAGAGTGTGAGAGCTCCCTGGCATGCCAAGGGCCATTGCAGTCATCTGTTGGTGTCCCCAGACAGGCTCTAGTGAATCTTCAACAGACCTGACCATGTTTGTGTGCCCAGAAAGCCCAGGTACTGAAAGGAAAAGCAGGGAGGATGGAATTGCTCTCTTGAGTTTTTTTGGATGAGCGCTGGCCTGCTGCCTGGTTCCTGTCACTGTTTTGCAGAAGTGAGACAGATCTGGAAGAGGTGGTTGCAGCTGTGTATCTGAAAAATAGTGCTTTTAATTGCTAATTAATTGAAGTTACCATTTGCATTTGGGGTTTTCCTTTTTAAAGAATGACATGCATGCAACCACTGGCGTTGTTTATTTATAGTATGACTGAACCAGAAACTTTCTTCTGCTGTTTTGCTGGTACAACTGTACTTCGTTTATTGAATCTTCTGCTTTCCCATCCATTTTTTTGGCTTCTGTATGGATAGCCCTTGTTATTCTAGTCCTTGACTCCCCTCCTCTGCGGACATATAAACCTGTAATGTTTTCCCTTTCGTCTTTGTAAACAATAGGCAGTCGGGCTAATAGCGTAAGTACAAAGTCAAGGGGGCTTTGCAGATTCAGCTTGACAGCTCTTCTCCCTGAATTATTTAAAGGCTGTAGACAAAAACACCCATCTAGAGCTTCAGATGACTTCTCATCCAGTATTGTGGAGAATACCTGATAACGTGAGCCCCACTGATTTTGCCCACTGAAGTCCACACAATCAGTAGAGTAGCAAATGCAATTAGAATGCAGAGGCCATGTCCTGGTGTCCCTCCAAAAGGCGAGTGAGTTGCAGGGAGGTGAGGTGAAAGAATAGGGAAATTTCTCTCTGGCTGTAAGGGTTGTGTGTCAAGTTAGGGTGGCTGGTTTTTTTCCTCCTCTCACAATCAGTGAACTTACCTAAAGACATCCTACATCTTTCTTCTGACTTAACAACCCACCAAGGATTGCAATTATTTTTGCATTCTCATAGTTTTTAAATCTAAAACGCTTTTCAACAGTTGAATGACCCAGTGATTTCTGATTTCTCAGGTGCATTTCTGTTGCTGGTTTCACTTGTCCTTCTGGATCCTGGGCTGTTTTAGATGGATGGGATCAGGGAAGCAGGCAGCAGAGCACAATTGAGTCCTTCAGATGATGTGAAGTTCATTATTACCTTTTGAATAGTTCATTCTGCAGAACTAAGTAGGGAAGATGTCATGCTTGGCACTTACTGCACTAAAGCTATAAAGCTGTGCTCTCATCAATCTCAGTAGCTAAGGCATAGCCATTGTCTCTTCCTGCTCCCTTCTCCCCCAGGTAAATGCAGTAGAGAAAGCATCAGAAGTAGGATATTAGAGAAACAGCCTCATATGTATCATCTGTACACCGCATGGTTATGTTTAATGAAGTTCTTCACCTTTTATGTACAGTCATACCTTTATTAAAATTCAATTTACTGTATGTCTTTCAACACCAGCAGTACCATTTGGTAATCAACACTGATATTTTGCAACGTGGCCTTCCTTTGAGAGCTGACTCGCAAAAATGTCAGGCGGGCTGCAACATAGCTTCCTTCAGCAATGCCACGCTTTCTTTCAGGTTACAAGTGAAAGGCAGTACCCTGCCTGACAGCCTTGCAAGCATGACCCAGCTCGAGGTCCAGTTCAGCTCCCTTGTGCATATGCTCATGACGATAAGGATTTATGGAGACCATGCTGACCTTGAGCCAGCCTGGCTCCAACCTCATTCTCATCTGTGGGTGAGCTGGGGGCTGGCTCTGCTGCCCGGGGGAGGATGCCCAGCGCCGCTGCCCCATCCTTATCCGTGCTTACCCTGTTGCACCAGAATAGAAAGCAGAGGAAGAAAATGACTAGAGGCTGTAGCTGATTTTCAGTGGCAACCTCTAGTTTATCAACAGATTATCTACCGTGTGATTTTCCTTTGTGTTCATATGATGCCCTGGCCAGTGAAAATATTTGCTTGCTGCGTTTGGAGCACTTTGAAATGCTATTTTTGGGAGAGAAGGCTTCCTGTTTCTAGGTAAAGCGCTGCTTTGTCTGCATTGCAGGAGGTTTCAGGTATGTAGTGCTGCAGTTGAGCCTGTTTATACCATTAGCTGGATTGAAAGTTAAAGGAGAGCAGCAGGTTGTGAATTGTTTCAAGATTAATGGAAACTATTGTTTTACCTTAATTAAACTTTTATTCATTAAATCAATTCCTCTTTCCAAAACAGGTGTATGGTATAAATAACACTAATATAGGGATAAATTCATGGAGCTTAGATACATACTAATATTAACACTTTCTCTGCAAGAAACAATTTGTCCCTTTTCTCACCAGGTGCTGGTGGTTTCACTCGTGATACACAAGCCATGCTATGTTCTAGGCTGCTTCATGGATTTTTGTCCTTGGGCCTTCCCCCTGATATCTTTTCTAACTTTTTTTCCCCTGACACTTCTCCTTCCAGTGTGGTGAAAACTGTTCTGTGAAAACACTTGTGTTCAGAGTTGCAGCTTGTGTATTTTCTCCTGCTCTAAAAAAAAGGAAGTGGGTGTGTATATATATTTTTGTGTATATTTATTTTTACATTTCCTGGAGTGGTTTATACAGCTACAGGCTGGGCTGTCTTGCAGGCAGGTATCCTTTCCTCTTCTGTTCTTACCACCACGCAGCTGCAGCCCTTAGGGTAGAAGCAGCCTGACAGGGGTCAGATATTTCCATTCTCCTGCTGAGCCTCACTTCCCCTGCCCTTGCTGTAGTTCTGCTTCCCACGCAGGCACCTAAACCCCCACCTTCCCTGTGTGCAGCCTTGGGTGGAGGTATAGCATCTCAGGTGTGCTGTCATTTTCCCCCTACAAACAGCATCCTCAGCCTTGGCACTTAAACCCTTGGTTTTGTTCCAGTTGCTGTTAGAAATACCAGCCCTGGCTTAAAGAGAAATGAAGGCTTTGATTTCCATGGCTGCCAAACTTCTGGCCCATCCAGAAACACAATTAGAAGCCTTGCAGATGCAGCGAAACCATCGTGTTTCTTTTCCAGCTGGCATGAGCATCCAGAATAGTTAATGTGTGTTCTGCAGGTATCAGAGCGCTCGAGTCCCTGTGCAGCGTCATTCCAAGACCCATTAACAAACCGGTCAGGATTTTAACATATGTCCCGAGCCTTCAAAGTTGGCTTGCTTGCAGAGGGAGACGTTAACCTGTGCAGTCTGAACCACCGTCGCCCTGACCCTTTCGCCTAGCTGCAGTCAGAGGTGACGGATCGTGGTCTCCAGCCAGCAGCCTGCTGCAGGCACCGCGCAGCATCCGCCGCGGCTCCCTCATTGCTGTGCTATCAGGGCTCTGTTTTGGCTTGGCGGCGGGATTTCACGTCAGAACGGATGGGGATGTTCAGGGAACATTATTACAGTTAAAGCTTACAAATGAGCTGTCTGGGTTCGGCTTGTCTGAACGTGAGCTTTTTTGCATGTGTGGCAGGTGGAGGTGACTTTCATTAGGGCAACGCAGAGGAGCTGCAATCGGTATAAGATCCAATTTGCTAGGTATTGTCCAAGCAGACAGCAAGTGACAGTTTATTGCCCCTGAAGGCTTGACAGCCAAGCCATATAAAATGAACAGTAGCAGAGTATGAATCCGTTATCAGTTTTAAATAAATTCATTTCCTTAGTCCATCAGCCATTTTGTGAGTTTTTTTGCCAAAACCTTCCCCTCTTGCTGACCCAGCCAGCCTGACTCAGCTTGGCTCTCTGCCATTCCTGACATCTTTTAGGATTAACCCCTTCTCCCATGTTGATTTCCACCATCTGTGACAATAATGCATTAATTGTTCTTCCACTTTTGCTTTGAGGGAACAGTGCCATGCGATGGGTTTAGTCCCATGTGGCTAAGCAAGGCTTTGTGCATCACTGTGCTCAGAGAAGGACGGCTCTGCATCCTGCCGTCGTAAGGCATCGGTACTCAGGTCCCTTGATTTCAGAGATCCAGTTGCCAAAGAGGTTGAGGAGATGAGCTCCTCTGCATTTCAGTGAAAACTTCCAAAAATGCAGCTGTTCTTGCTTACAGGCATGCTGTTAAATTAAAGGGACTGACAGTAGGCATCATCTGGGTCTGAAATGCTTCATCACGTGATAATTGGGAAACCTAAAGCATTACAACAGCAAGTAACTGCATACAGAGCAGAATTAATGAGCTTCAGCAAGCACAAGGCTGGACCTGCCTGGGATGGGCTGCTGTGCTGAATTCCAGGTGGCTGCCAGGCGCTACCAAAAAAAAAAAAAAGCCATCACTGACAGCACTGTGGGCAAATCAATTTGGCTGTCAGCTATAGCATCGGTCCCAAGAACCACTGCTTTTTCTGTACCAACCAGGGGAATCAAACTAAAGTGCTGGATCCAGAACTGTTTAGGCTCAGGACACGGAGCATGTCCTCAAACAGCTGGCGTGGATGTGAGAAGGGAAGGGGCAACAGCAGGAGGGGCTCTGCAGGGTCTGAAGCACAGGTGAAGCCGCAGCTTTGTAGAGGAGCAAGAATGGTGGGGCTCCTGGTATTTTCTGACATTGAAGGGCCACTGCATGTTGTCCAAACCCCTCGGCTAGGTAGCACATTGGGCCTGGTGCCTTCAGCCTCACCTGGCAGGCTGCTGTGGGCTGGGGGGGTTCAGTGTGCCTGGTGGGGTTTGTGCCCCTGGTCCGTCTGGGAGAGGAGTGCAGCTGGAACAGGTTTCTCGTCAGCAAATAAATAAATGGCACAGCTCAGAAAAGGAATGCTTATTAGAAGAGTGAAATCTCAGGGGGATTACTTGCTGCTTCTTGTCTTCAGTGCCTCGTTGTGAACATCTGGATTAACCTTGAGCAAATCCACTGGGGGTGCTGCCTCGGTTTCCCCACATGTCAAAGTAGGATAATGCTTCAGCTGCCTCACCAGGACATTTGTTACTCTTAATTAATGTTGTAATGTGTCTTTGGTTCCTCTGGTAAAGTATGCTGTGTGAATGCTAAGTTGTTTTTACTGATTGGATTGTTAATTAAATGTGCACATATAAATGATTTATTGGCATTAGAGAACTAAGACTTAATAATTTAAAATATTAGCATCAAGGTGGGTTAGGTCAATTTTAAGCCTACAGCACTCCCCCTGTTTAGAGGATTAAACTGGTACTGGAAACTTAGAGGACATAAATGGCATTGGGAGAGAAAGGGAAGCAGGAGCTTGGCCACCTAATGAGTTATTCCGCGGTGTCTCCATGTGGAGGCTGTTTTAATTCAGGACCTCACCGCCAGTGCATGGCCTGGGGAAACCATTGGCAGGATCAGCAGTGCGCTGAGTTTTGGAGGGCATGGGAGGTGTCATTGAACCATTCCTCTTGGACTGACTTAGAAACCATTTGTCAGCGTTCAGAAGTGCACGCTCCAGTTCGACGTAGCAGATGACGTATGAAATTAGCTTGGTGTTCCAGGAAAAAAGCAGCAAAGGAAGGATGTCTGGGGGAACGCGTGTGCCAGGCTGCTGACGTGGATCACCTCCTGCTGACGGCTCCTGGCCCAGCAGTGGTTATATCTTCCCCACAAAGTCACGTGGAGCTTCAGCCTCTAACCTCAAGGCTTCTGCCTCCTTATGTTCTTCTGTTCTCTAACCAGGCAGATGTTTGAGGTGAATAAGCTGTAGCTGACAGCCAAGGCAGCACCAGGGGAAGAGGTATGGCATCCTCGTGTACTAAGGAGTTCAGGGGCCTGGAAGTTCAGAGCGGAGGAGAGGAGGCGTGCGGCAGCAGGTGCGGTTGGTCAAGTGGCTGGATGCTGGGGCTGGAGCGGAGGGTCAGCCCTCGTCCATTCCTTTTCTGAACCCAAGCAAAACGTTCACGCTGGTGTTAGTGACAGTGTGCTGGAGGCAAAAGGGTTGGAAATAAAGGGAAGCGGGATTTACAAGGCTGGATTCACAAAGGCAGGGAGAGCGGAGATGCAAAGACGTGGCATGGTGCTGTAGATCGGGCACCTGAAACTGGAGAACAGAGCACTGAAAGTAGGGTTGTGGTGAGAGAACCAATGTGAGGGACTGATCCCAAAAATACGAAATCCCCAAAGGATATGGACAGATGGTCTGGGAAAGATGGAAGTGTTTTTGCACAAACCAGGGAGTTGTCCCTTTCTGTGTGAAGGTTTGAAAGAGGGAACTGAGCAGCTGGAAAGTGTTGGATGTAGTGTAGCTGGGAGAGGAAGCACTGACTTGCTGAAAATGAGAAGGAAGAAGTAAAGAGAAGGTGAGAGGGATGGGGGAACGCGTCTTTAGAGTGAAAGAGATGCATAGGAGAGCTATCTAAACATGAAGAAGGGTTTAAACAAATTGGAGTTTGCCCTTCGCAGTGGGGCAAGGAGAGTGCTCCAAGTTCCAGAGGAGCAAGGAGCTGAGGAGCATAGCCTTGGATGTCTCTGGCATCTCTCAGGGGTTTCCCAGCAGCATCTCTCTGTTTCTTCCCCCGCAGCAGCCCAGGGCAGCAGTTGGGAGCAGTGGTCCTTGCTGTGCTTGGGGACTGGGCTGTGCAGCACTCGCAGTAGGCTGTGTTTGTCGAGTAAACTGCTTGTGTAATTCGGGGGAGCTAGATCTGAAGAGGCTTTTCACGTTCTAGTGACTTCTGTTTACAGCCTTTGATCCCTGATGGTTTGCAGTTGGTCTGCACGAAATGAAAATCTAAAGCACCAGATTTAGGTCACACTTCTGAGTACTCATATGCAGAGTTGGTGGTGATTTCTCAGATCACACGTTTTCTCTGATTAAAAAATGAGCGTTTAGGAGGGAGGCATACGCAGCAGTGATAACAACAGTAATACCCGCACCCCAGGGCTTCCTTTTGCCACATGCAGCACTGATGGGCAGGGCGGCATGACCTTGGTTGGGAAGAGATTAAATTCATCACCTCCAGCATGAGGTAATGACTGAGTGCAACAAACAGAAGAGGAGGGAGGGAGGGAGGGAAGGAGGAAAATGTATGGGCATAAGAATGCACTTCTTGGACGATGCAGTTGTCGAGCGCCGCGCTGCATCGCATTATGTAGAATTGCCAAATGAATGTTTGGGGGCTTTAGTACTAATAGAATAGATGCTAAAAGCTGTTTTCACAAAACTAATGCCTAACTATTTCCTGTGGTTTTGCAGAATTGATGCTAATGTGTTGCATGTTTATGTATATGTTTTTTGTAGGCTTATTGCAAGCTATATTTATATACTGCTGGCGCTTTGTTCAAGGCCTTGAGCTGATTGTTTGTGGGGAGTGGCTGAAATCCCACAGTATATGGTGATAGAAATGAGCAGCTTTAGAGATCTCATCACAGATAGATGGGCAGTGGGGCTCAGTATTTGCACACGTAAAGGAGGAGAAAACTTGCCCATTGGGGAGGGAGAGGGGTTGGTGGGTGTGTATGTTAATAGCAACATAATTTGGTTTTAACATGTCTCTCTACCTGGCCTGACGATGGATGTGCAACAGCTGTTTAAGCTGTGTAGTTCAGCATGCACTAGGTGCAGAGTAATAAGCCTCTGACAAGTTATTCTCATCTTGTATTCTAAATAAATTAGGCGCTCATCAAAAGCAGTTTGGTTCCAAAACGACTAAATTACAGAGGTGGTTGCCTGTAACGTGCCAGCAGTTCCTAGGGTGGGCTTTGCTGGCTGGCTCTTCCCTTTGTACAGATTTCTTTGCCCTCTTCCAAGCAGTTTCATTGGCCCCATTTGCATCTTGAATTCAGAAGGGAGCAAATCGGTGCCCAGTTGCATGCAGCTCCGTCCACGTGTGTGCCTCTTTTCTTCTAGCCTGGTCTTTAGTTGCCTTGTTGAGCTTGTTTTCTTGAGAGCTGCACACTGAAAAGAAGGGTCATGCTATGAAAAAGTGATTTCTCACTTGGCTGAGAGATAGCTTACTACTTATTTGAGTGTGTCATTGGAGCAAGCCTTGGACTGCTTTCCTCTGAGCACCCGCGTGCTGTGAATACAGAAACCTGGGTGTATATAGTAGCAAATAAGCTTCCAGTTGCGTGGTATCTTCTTGTGCTGAGTTTGGTCTGAATAGAAGTAGGAAAATACATTAAGTGTAAAATCCCAAAATGAGCAGACTGCTTCTTTGGGGATGCTTTCTTAGGGTAGGAAAGAAGGATATGTTCATGTTTTGGGAGTTGCAGTTGGAAAATGCCAGATGTGGAAGTGTCAGAAAACCTAATAAAAGCGTCCATGGAAAAGAGGTTAAAGTATGGAATTGCAGAAAAATGAGGGCAGGGATTCAATGAGATGCTGAATTTCTGCCTATTCTCACTTCGTAGGGAGGCTAGATTCGTGAAGATCTCGTGAAGAAGCTTCAAGCTCTGCATGAGGCAGGATGAGGAAAACTAATTTGGTTGAATGCTTTTTCCCTTTATAGAGTACCCATGGATTCCTACATGAGAAAAAGCTTCATGAGTGCGTGTATGGTTGTGGGCAACTCTTTCCAAAGAAAGCAAGCCAAAGGAGTGTTGTCATCTGTAAATCTGTAGGTTAATGTGTTAAGAAAATGTCTTTATTATGCTATGCAGGTGTGATTGTGTAGCATTTATAAACTTGGAGAGGGGAAAAAACCTCAGTATCTACAGCTGGAGTTAGAAAGAAGCACAGATGAGACCTTTTTTAGATTTATTTAGTCATCGCATTTTTTTCCTCAGATAAGCCTAAGGAGGCTTTAGCTCCGTGTATAAAGGAATTACCTTCAGAACAAGATAAAAATACAGTTTCCAAGGATTAAAAAAACTCACCATTTAGGCATGTGTGTTCTGTTCCAGATTTAAAACCTGAAGAGCTGGATGGTGCTGCTACTGAAAAGTCTTGGTATGGCATAGTTTGCGTGTAAGACAATAAATAAAGAACTTCTTTAAAGAACTTCTCAGCTTAAAGAAGTAATTCTGCTTGGGCCTGATGTTCCTAGTGGAGATAGTATTCTGTTAAATTTATTCAGAAGGGATTAATATTAGGCAGTTGTGATGGCACATAAAGTAAATTCTGGAATGCAGGGAAATAATGGGTTGTGCATTGCTCTTAAACAATTGTACCGTGCACCCGTTCATCGATTAAAGATTGTATCACAACAATGAAAAAAAGATAATTCTGTGTGCAATGTATTACCCTGATGGGAGGAATTGTCATTTACTAGTTTAACTCTTTTTAAAAAAAAAAAAAATAAACTTGTATGTTGGAAGTTCATCTTGTTTCACAGGTTAGAATTTGTAATTTTCTTTCAAAAATGAAAGCTGACTTGAGTCATGCAACAAGAAAATAACGGGATCTTGAGGGATTTAGAGTGAAGAGCCATTATAATCTGCTAATTACAAGGTGGAGAGCAGTCAAGCATTGGTGTTCTGTTGGGGAGCTACTTTCACACATCTTGATATATGAAAAGGCTTCGTGTGTGATGTCGATGTGGAAGCGTACAGTGAAATGTTTTGAAGATGGTCAGCGGCTTTAGTCCTAAAAGCCAGCGCTGACTAATGGCCATGCTCAGTACAGACCGAGCAGCTTTACTGCTGAAGAAATGGTTTTTTGTGCAAACAGCACTAGATTTAGTTCAACTGTGCACTCTTATTCCATCTATAAATAACATAAAACAATGGCCAAGCTTTCTCACCCACTATATTTTCCCATTGTTCCAACAGCTTTACTTAATTAGGGCTCTAGCTCCTTTGAATGCATGTTCGGGGTTAGTCGGCAGTGAGTCTGTCTGCTTGAAAGGGAATTGCTGACAAACCAGGCATTTGTTAGCAAAAACGTCTGCTGGGGCGGGAAGGTGAGAAGTTGCTAATTTAAAATAAGATCTTTAAGAATCCTAGCTGTGAATCTATAGAACAACTCTTGCTGAAAATCCAGAAAATTTATGCTTACCTCAATGGCTATGGGGCTGGAAGGCTGGGGGGAATGCGCTTTATTTGTGCAGAAATGTGGGAATGGGAGAGGCAAAAAGTTCTTGGCCTGTAATTATTTATGATACAGCAGAAGTCCCAAATAAGATTTTCAGTCTATTGCACAAATGTGTGCGCATATAACTTGTAGGAACATCTTTCTCCACTATCAGTACCTTAATCCTCCTAACCAACAACTTCTTCATCCCATTGCATTGTTGCTGCTGTTTGTAGAAGGCGGGGGGGGGGAGTACAAACGTAGGAAATAAGTACAGATTGTATCATTTTTCCTTTAACCAAGCTTTCCTTCTTCCTCAGTGTGGTCCTGGTGGGAAGCAGCTGGATAAGTCTGTTTGAAGCGTAGCTTTGTCTGGCTAACGGCACTGAAGAGTGCTTCTGCATCTTTTATGTATTTGCATACGCGGTCAGAGCTGTTAGCTACCCGGTGCATTTCCCACCTCTTTAAGAGCTCTGACTCTGTTCCTGGTAAGAACAGCTTTCACGAAACTGCCCCATTTGCAGAACATGAGCCAGCAGTGTGCCCATGTGGCCAAGAAGGCCACCAGTATCCTGGCTTGTATCAGGAATAGTGCAGCCAGCAGGGCCAGGGAGGTGATCATTCCTTGTATTCAGCTCTGGTGAGGCTGCACCTCAAGTGCTGGGTTTGGTTTTGGGCCCCTCACTACATGAAGGACACGGAGGCCCTGGAGCGTGTCCAGAGAAGGGCTGTGAAGCTGGTGAAGGGCCTGGAGCACAAGTCCTGTGAGGGGTGGCTGAGGGAGCTGGGGGTGTTTGGGCTGGGGAAGAGGAGGCACAGGGGAGACTTCAGTGCTCTCTGCAATGCTTGGGGTGGACAGAGAGCATCCTCAAGGGACATACGGAGTGATCCCTTGCTCACCTCTTCGGTAATGAGGGGAGATGGCCAGAGATGACCCTTGCAGTTGCTCTGTGGAGTTGTCTGCCTGAATATCAGCATGCTTTCCAAGTAGACATGTGTCCTCATTGCAGTTGTAACCACTGTCTGTCTGGGTGACATTTTTAGCTAGGTCCCCCCACCCAGTGTTTTCTTGCCCAGAGTCTTATTCCTTATTACACTGAAGCAGCTCTGACAATTTTCAGGGCTTCAATTTTTTTGGCTAAGTTTTCTTCAAGTTTCTTGAAACTTTCAGATCATTTCTGATTCTCCTAGTGCTGACTACTGTTGCATGAATGCCAGCAGTCAGCCAGGCCCTCCTTCCCCACCCTCCCTTCCCTGTACAAATTGCTTCCCCAGGGCCATCCACATACAGGGCTCATCTAGGAGGGGAGCAAATCAGAGTGCTTCAAAACCCAGCTGTCACCAGGTGAATAATTCCTTTGAATGATGAATGTAGCAGGTATCTCATCTACTCAGGAAGGTCCCAAATTTGATTTTGTTTTTCTTTCCCCTCAAGAGTGTGCTGTGGCAATTTCTTCTTTTGGCGCAATCAGTGAAAGTCCCTTTGAATCCCAAGGGTAAATGCTCTGAAGTTGCTGTGGGTGGATGAATCACGTTCTTCCAGTGCTGGTTCCAGGTGATGGGGATGTCAGGCTGAGGACAGAGGTGCTTGCATCTGGTCTGTCTTTATTCCCAAGTCTGATTTACAACTTCATTTTGCATAATGCCTACCTTCATGTGGATATACATCCAGTCTCCAGGAAGTAAAAGATTTGTGGTGGGCTCATCCTTCCCAGTGTCAAGGAACTGTTCTTCAGACTTCCCTTAATATCTGATAATGATATCTCATTTCCCTGATGAGAGTCTTGAGGCGCACCTACATTTGGCAGTTAATCCTCTTAAATTCCTCTGTGTCTCCAAGAGGCAAGCAGCAGTGCGTTCTGCTGACTTTCCCAGAGCCTTGCTTTTTTCTGTTGATTTAACAGGACCAAAACTCTTAAACAGTCTCCTGTCAATGCTATGTCTGTCCCTGGCTTATTGAAATGCCACGCTATCTCAGTGTGTGGAACCCGAGCACGCTGTGTCACGTCTCCACCCATCACTCCTTATCTGCACTGATGGGCATAGGAGAGGTTGCCACATCTCATCAGGTAGCACAGACTATGGCTTTCCACAGGGGTGAAATAATACTTGAGATTAGCAACCGTATGGAACAAAATGCTGTTGTTTGCCAGGCAGTAAACCCTTCTCTCAATTTTGATTGTACTTGTTCCTTTTGTGTTTGCCCCTTCAATCTTGTTTTAGCAAAGGCAGCTGGCACCCGCTGCCTCGAAGGGCTACAGCTGCTGACCTCCTACAGCAGGACCCCACGCAGGTGCATGCTTAGAGTCATTTCGCAAACCCATTTCTCCAGAGCCAGGACTACTCAGTTGTGGTGGATTCTGCATTGTTCTGCATTTTCCTGCCTCTGCTTGGGGAGCTTTTGGCCCCTGCAGCAAGCAAGGAGGGATGGAGAAGGCCAACCTTCTGACCTTCCTGCCCTACAGAGTCACAAAGTGGTAGCGATAAAGCAGGATGTGCAAGCGAAGCTGACAGTGGTAGCCTGAGATCTGTAGATGCTTGTAGCGGTGCCACAGGGGAAATAGGTATCCCACCAGCTAGGTGGCCGTGGTGGTTGTCTTTTGAGGTAACTCCATTCACGTGTGCCCTGTCCAAAAAGGTCGGTTCAGTACATGGCTGTTGCAAGTTATAAACCTGCAGGTCTCTTCGTACTATCTAAGCGTCTTCGTGACTTGCTTAGGTTTTAACGCATTGAATGTATTGGCTGTTTTACAGGCAACGCAGAAGGAAGAGAGTTGTTCCTCTAGCGGATTCAAAAAGTTACTTAGCTGTGTTCCCAGAGAAGCAATGTTAGAGCGCCTTAACACACGAGTCGCTGTTCGTTCGATGACAGATTTGGTGCTAATTTTGCTGCTGTCTGCTCCTGTTTGTGTCTCCTGTTTCTGGATGAAAGCAGCAGAGCAGTGATTAGCTCAGACCCTGCTGAAAAAAAACTGTGCCTCTGAAGAACAAGAGAGAGAGAGTATATTACTCTCTGGCATTTTTATTTTATTTAGCAAGGTAAAACTGTTCATTGAGCCAGAGTTCATTTACAGTGGTACCCCAGCAGACTGCAGCCACAGGATGAATTACCAATCACTTGCAGTGAAAACGGGAATCGTTCAGACCCTGGATTGTCTGTACCCAGGAGTTCAAGTCTCTGGCACTTCTCAACAGATTGGTACCCGTGCCTCTTTTCCAAAATCCTATCAGGCATCCCAGAGCAATCTGGTACCTGTTCTGGTTCCCAAAGCACACTTAGATCTGCGTTCCCCCTGGTGTTTTCTGATTGTAACTGTTAACCAGAAGCTGGGGAGTTCACAGGATTAGACTTTGCTAGCCACCAAATTAATGGAAATTGGAGTATATGCTTCCTTTGAGGATGTATTTTCTTCTTGGGAGCTTTGACTTTGGAGGATCATTGCTGAGATAATACCAGGAGTCGTAACTAATCCCCTAATGGGTAGTACTGGGGGTGAACAAATCTATTTATAACAATTAGCCCAGCAGGCTATCAGAAGGCTGCTCTTACCTGATCAGTGGGTTTTCATGTCAGAAAGGATTTCTCTCCCTCTGCTTGAGAGCTGGTGGCTGTGCAGGCTCCTGAATCTGGTGGCGAGGCAGCATGCAAGTCCATCCATCCCCTTGTGCCCTGACCACATTGTGCCTGCTGCCCACGGGGCTGCCTCTCCACCTCCAGCCCCAAATGCCAGCGGGGCTGTTCCAGTCACCGGCTTCCTCTAAAAATGCAGGTGTTAAGTGACAGGATAATTACAGCGAGTTTCTATGAGGATGGATAGCAGCAGCATGAGAAATTGAAAGACATGCCTGAGGAAAAAAATACCAGCTACCCTCAGACAAAGCAGCTTGTGCTGGGCGGTTTGGCAGCATCGCCTATGACCACTGGTGCCATTGCCCCAGCGCTCACTTCTGATAGGGTTTTTGGCACCTGGTTCCTTTGGGGCTTCCCTTCCCCAAAAGGTTTTGGTTCGGGAGGGTGTGTTTGCACTCGCTGGTCACATCAGGAGTTCAGACTGAAGGGCAGAGGCTCTCCTGTCCGTGGCTGGCACCTGCTGTTAGCCTGGGGTTGCCCAGCTGGGGTGGCAGAGCATTAATTTGCAGACAACCAGGATATCTCCAAAGGAAATTCCATCAATTCGCAGGAGGTAAATCGATGCTGTCTTTCTGAGTAATAGCAGGGCTGAAGCCCTTTCTTCTTCTCCAAATTTTGTGTATTTGCTATTGCTTTCTAATGGTGGGTAAGACAAAGCTGCTGCTCTTTGTTTTACTGGTCTGAAACCTCTCGGCTGGGCAGGAGGTTGGGTGGCCTCAGAGCTGGAGAGGTTTTGTCACGTTGATGAGTCAGTTCAGTTAGGAAAGGCACCAGAGACCTTTGTCCATATGCTGCCAAAAGATGAAAATGATTGTTGTTATTTGCCCACTTCACAGGGAGGCTGTAAGGATTAATTCATGTTTGTAAATTGCTTTTGAGATTTAAAGCTCTGTACAAGCAGTAAGGATTATTGCTTTCTAATTCTTTAAGGCAACATAACTTTTTATAAAGACTTTTAGCTTCCAGAGCACCCTGGAAATGGGAAGAGTTAAGTTCTCTTGCAATCAGATCTACCCCTAATATCTAAAGGAAAAAGCAAACTACTTCACTACTGCTTCAAAAAAAAAAAAAAGGGGGGGGGGGAAAACTGTCAATGGTGAATTGTGACAGTGCCTCTTCTTTTTTTCAGGAGTCCAACGTGCTGATTGCTGCTAACAGTCAGGGTACAATTAAGGTAAGTTATTTCATGCATCTTCTCTTTAAGCACTTGAATCCGTTGTTAGCAAAGAGCAAGGTCACAGACATGGTACAGCCAGGAGAAACCATTAGAGGAGGTCATCCCAGCTGTGGAAGTTTGCAATTTAAATGATGTATTTGCCTCTGGCACACGGAGGAACGAGCAGACAGCACAAGAGCAATGAAACAGAGGTAGAGACGAGGTGGAGAAAAGCTGCTGGCAGCTGCCCAGCACCCACCATGCCTCTGCCACTCTGGGTGGTGTGCAGGGAAACCAGCTTGCATCGGGGAGAGCTCGGTGCTCGGCAGTGATGTGCTGCTTAGATTAAACCTGGGCCCAGCGCTGGGTTTTATGTATGCAGTATTTTTCTTGACTGATAATAGGTGCCATGTCTCAGTTGCCACAGCAGCCGCTGGGTTTTCGCATTGGTTCAAAAGCAGCTGTGTGGCGTTGCTTTGAATGGGGAGGTTTTAAATTAGTGCTGTCTGGCACAAACATCTCCACGCGCTCGTGTTGATTTTTGTGACAGCAGAGGAGGCTCTGCGTTAGCTCGCTGGCATTAGCCAGACCCCGTTCTCTGGCTGCTGCCGATGTGGGGTGCAGTAGAGCTGAAAGCTGAGCTCCTGATGTGCAGCCAGCTAGAGCAGTGCTTGAAATGAGCAGGGATGCTCCCTCGCCTTGCCTACTCCAAGCGCACGGACTGACTTTAACAGACAGCAGCTGCCAGCGTAGGGTTTTATGAAAGCAACAGCCTTCCCCGTGCACAGAAGAGAAGCGAATGTTTTGCCAGGTTTTCAGCACTCAGATAAAAGTCTCTCCAGAATATCTGTTCGATGCATTTCTATCCATGAAGCATCGAGCAATATGAAAAAGGCTTTGTCCCCCTTCGCATGCGTATCAAATGGGTAGCCAGGCAAAATTAGTTCCAAGCCCAGGTGCTGGCTGCTCTGGAGAGCCTTGGATCCACTATCATCCTTGACTGAGCTCAGCAGCATTCACCTCACCATGCTCTTGGGGCTTGGTGGTTAGTGCTGCGTGCATGTGGCCCAGAGCTCTGACACTCTGTAGCTGCTGATAAAGGTATTTACTTGCTGTCTGCAAAGCTGCATGCTGGGTTGCCACCCTGGTGAAGCTGTGAGACTCCTCCCGATTCTCCCTTGTGCCCCTGTTGTGCTGGCAGTTCTGTGAAACCAGACCAGAGCCAATAATCTGTACGATGCTGGAAAAAAAAAAAAAAAAAAGAAAAAAAAATCCAGAAAAAAATCACTGAAAAGGCAGAAATGAGGGGAGACCCAAGTGTCCTCTGTGTGTGTGACAAAATTTATTTTTTTCTTCCTTTTTTTAGGCCACAAGTGGTGTGGTTACTCCTGTTATTGCAGTGTGTGATGCTGTAGCCTTTTGTTTGTAGGTGACTAATTTATCAGGCTTTGGAACTGGTTGCTTGTTACTTCGGTCACTTCCTTCTTAGTAAAATGGGCAAAGCATACAGATGCTGTTGATATCTTTAAGTGAATTAAGCAGCAACAGGAGAGGTTTTGCTCATGCTCTTTGCTTCTTAATGAGAGAAGGTGGAGGGAGGAATGTGTAAACAGCCAAGGTTATTTGAATTGTGATATTTCCATTTGAATTTATCAGCAGGCAGGGGGGATGGTGTGATGGTCTGGCAGGGCCTGGGAAAGGGCTGAATTTGCAATTACACCATGGGCACAAACCCCCTTCAGCCGTGCCATCCTGTACTCGTGGGCTAAAGCCTTTAGCCCTCCCTGCTAAAACCAGCCTGGGGTATTACCGGCTGTACAAATCACTCAGCAGGTGCCACCCCTCACAATTCTTGTCTCATCGCGTGGTATTACTGCGTGCTGGTGAGTAAAGGGGAAAAGGGGAGACAGGAAGGGTCAGACATGTCCTAGTGATCTATATGCTGATATAGGAGGTAATGAATGTCGTAAATTCATATTCTAAATGTCTTGTCTTCCCTATTAATCAGGTACTGGAGCTGGTATGAAGGGTTTTCTCTCAAGGCTTGAGGTACTTGGTCCTGCTGATATGCTACAGTGTTCATCTGGGATCCTCAGTGGGACAAGAAACCGAAACCACCTTGATGTTCTTCCCCAAAACCATCGCGTTTGTTTTTATTTTTTCCATTTATGGACTTTTGAGGACATTTTGAGACACTGGGAACACCAGTGAACTGTCTGCCATCAACATTAACTCCACAGACTTTGCTGCTGCTGGTGGTGGTATGGTTGTCTAATTTTTATGATAGGAAAACAAATTCTTTTAAATAAAAACAAAAAGGAATAATAAAATTTATTGAGCCACAAGCTGAAGCTGGAAGATTCTCTCTTGTTGCATATGGGAACAGATTTTCTTGGGAAGGGAACTTACAGGACCACACAGGGCTGCTGTCAGTTGCACATCTCCAGTTACCTTTACCTGGACTGTTCATCCCTACTGGGGGGAAAAAAGTCTCCAAGCCGTACCTGGACACGCAAGCAATTCATTTTGAGATATGGTTGAGTTGTTCCTTTGACTTTTTGATTTTTATTTTAGATGCATTAAATGTTGAGAAATTGTCACCCAGGTTGACGCCGCTGGAGACTGTAGTCCTCTGGTTGTCAAGAAGAGAAGGGCAGCTTCCTTGCTCTTCTTTGTGCCCATGCTTCAACCCAAAGGGGCTGCTCCGAAGGAGAGGAGCAAGTCATCCATTCACCCACGTGAGCCTGGCCCTTCCTGCTGCCTGCCAACAACTGTGCTGAAGTGACCTGAACCTGGCACCCGGACTGACCTCACCGAGATGTCACGCAGTAACGACCTCACCACCACTGATCTGGCTGTGTTTGACTATCCCAGCTAGAGTAGAAAGTCTCTTGATCCAGTTACCAAAGCCCTGCACCACTACTGTCCCGTGTGGTCCGATTGTGTTTGCCCCTCTGCAAACCATCCGTGGGAGCTGAGCATTGTGAACGTTGTAATAAGAGAGGGGATGGAGTTGGTTTGTAATGTGTTTCAGAGCCATGATATAAGTAGCCTTATTTTTAATGGTCATGCATACACTTAAATTGTACATACAGAGGGGGAATAAAGCGTGAAGCTAAGAGTTGTTGTTGCTTTGTTGGCAGAATACGGGGGGGTAAGAAGGTGCAGACAGACTTCAGGAGTAACAGTCCTGGGGAGCTGCCAGGACTTGTTAGGCTGGGAGGCGGAGTTGGTGGGTGGAGTGTCTGTTCTGGTTGTGTCTGGCAAAGGTGTGATATGTGCAGCAGTACCTGGAGGAAGCGTTTCCATTCACAGACAGCACTCCTGGAATTCACTCACAGCCATGCTCATCTCCCTTGTGTCCCTGAGGCTGGGGTTGCTGCACAGGCATAGCGCTCCCTGCATGGGCAGAGTGAAGTCCTGCTCCACTCAGGCCACCCATCAAGCAGCTGTAGCTGCTGAAAGGTGTTGTATATCCTTCACGTGTTAAACGCCTGATACTGCTCTTCCCAGAAGGGTTGTGGGGTCTTGCGACCTCCTTTGGTCACAAGGCAAAAAAATAAATAAATAAATAAAAGATGCTCTTAGTATCTTAGTATGAAACAAAGGAGAAGGGATGAAGGCTTGTAGCAAAGCTGGGGACAGATCCTGTCCTGTGTCAGTTTGTGCGTTCCTTGGTTCCTTGAGCTGACAGCCGTGGCTCTCAGCAGGTGGGTGTAGGACACGATCATTTGGCAGAGTCATGGCTGGGGGGAGGAAGCGCAGGGCGCTGAGCTGCAGGAGCTGCGTGGGCAGCACCCTGTGCGCGCTGGGCTTCGCCCACGGTCACTGGCATGCCAGGGGAATGAGAAAAATCACAAGATGGTGTTTGTCCTGCTCTGGGGTACTATCTGCAGGTCTCAGCCACGTGAGTCACCAGAGTCACTGTGGCAGAAGGGATCGAAATTGGCTCTGTCAGAGTCGGGGCAGCCAATGCTCCCTGCCAAGTGCCCATTTCCAGAGGCTGCTGGTGGGTGACTGCGCCCTGAGCCCTGCCAGCAGCCCTTGCCCCCTCTGCTTTCCCTCGCTTCGATCTCAGCTTTGCCCCAGCCTCTCTCATTTATTGGTGCCTATTGATTTATTCTGTGAGCTGCTGTTGTTGTGTCTGGTGTTTTGATGAGAGCCTGTGGGCGCTTCCCCTTGTACCCCAGCTCTGTGCCACGGGCAGCCACTTTTTGTCAAGCGCCTGCCTGCCTTCTCTGCCCCCCACGTTGAGCGGCCTCTGTGTTTTAAATTGAAATGGCTCTGCTGAAGCAGAGATGCTCAAAAACAGAAGGGAAAACAGCTATTTTGAATGCTGCAAGGTTACTCCTTGAATTAAGCAGGGAAAACAGTTTAACATCAGCCTTCTTTATTTTTTAGGTTTTCATTCCGCTTCAATCAAGATAAAATGCAAATTTGGTGTCTGGCCCTAATTAGAAACACAGCAGCTCATAAACACGAGTTGATGGCATTTTTTGTCTTTGTCTTTTTGTCACAAGTGATACGCTCTTTATTTTAATCCCCTTAATTTTTCTTCCTTCAGGTAACTCTCTGCTGTTGATGTATATTAAGCTGCATATAATTACTTACTGTAATCTTTTAGCAGCGTTTGGTTCAATTTCTTCCGACTTAGTCGTTGCTCTCCCAAGCCCTTGCTTTGCCGTGTGTTACCCCAAAGAAAAGCGACCCGTGTGGAAGGACAGGGCCCCCTCCCAGTCACTCTGCCTGCAGAAGAGGCAATGTGCTGACTGTGCAGCCTTGCAAAGGGTCTCGTCTGCTGCCTTGAGAAGCCATCCAGGGCTTGGAGATGCTCAAACACTGAGCCAGGACAGAGATTCGTAAGTCCCTCTGGGAAACTCAGTCCAGTGCTGAGCTGCTCTCACTGCAAAAGTTAACTGCAGGTGGTGGACACTGGTCCAGAATAGTTTTTGGTTTTGCCTCCGGTGTTTGTGTCCCTGGGAGAGGTGCTGGGCGAGGAAGGCTTTTCTTTGAGAAAGGGAATTGGAAATCCCGCACGGCAAGCCAGCCTCTTTAATTAATTTCAAAGCATTCAATAAAAGAGTAGGAGGAACATGCTTCAGTGCTAGAAAGGAGTTCATAGCTGGAGAGAATTGAAAATGATGGTCAAGGGGAAATTTAAATTAATATCAATATGTCGGTGCTCTTCAGTGAGCGCAGGCGGGCCGCGAATGCCAGCGTTCGACCCGCGTGCTGGGTCCTTGTTTGTTTAGAGTAATTCTGTTTAACCACGGAAGGTTGCAAAGACACCCACAGATAATTGGAAAGGCAAGCCCAGCTCCTTCCTTGTTCATGAGTCCTCTTTCTCCTTTTTGGAGGCCAGCAATAGCCAGCAGGCTGTGGTCAGAGGTGGAGCAGCACCATGATGCGTGCCTTGAAGAAAGCAAGAAGGCAAGCCCAGGTGTAGCAGGACCTGTGACATGGGACCAGAGCCCACATCTCTTCTTCCTTCAGAGAGGCAGCTGTAGGCATCCCCACAGCCTTCTGGTGACCATCACCAAATGCTTTGCTTTGGGTTTGCTTTCAGAGCAGGTTCTTGGATTGTGGGTCTTATCCTCTCTGTTCAGCAAGGCAGTACAAGGGTATTTGGTCCACATCTTCAGGGGCTTTGATAATAAAGTGGTTGGGTGGGTTAAAGCACAGCTTCCTTCTCTGCTCCACCTTAGCAAACCACTTCAGGAGGCTTTTCAAAAGCAGCAGGTTTCAGTGTTTCCATTTTGACTTTCACCCCTTAAATCTGGGTCTGGGTGATGATTCACCATCGCAGGATCAGAATTTGTCCTATAAAATCAAGCAGCAGGAAAAAGCCCTCGGGTGAGGGAGTGATGTGGGATCTCCTCAGGGACTTGAATGAGCAGCACCAGCCCCGGCATCCTCCCCAAAATCTCTGCCCCCTTGGATCAGCCACAGTTGGACGGCAGGAGAGGGCTGGGAGCACACTGTCACTTCGTCTCCAAAATCCTCCCAGGCAGTCGAAGAAAATAATTTGGAGGCTTTCAAATATGAAGAATGTAAAGGCCATCCTTAGGAGGCATGAATAATAGCAAGTGACAGCCCAAACTGAGCCAGCAGTGCGAGCCCAACGCCAATCCCCCCCTGGCTGTGCCCGTGCAGCCAGGGCCCTGGGCAAGGCTCTGTGCTGGGCGCCAGCTCCTTTTCCTGGGGTTGCTGTAGGGGTGGCCCCTTTTACAAGGCTGGCAGCCACTTGCTCGTGTGTCCCCCCCCCACTGCCAGCCGGTGCCCACGCCCTGCCCCACCTCGTCCCTTGGGGCTGGGCCCCTCGCAGTAGATGGAGATGGGTGCAGGAACATCCACATGCAGGTAAGGAGCGGTCTTGGTGCCTCCTTGGGGCTGCGGGACCCCCTTTGGCCAAATGCCACAGCAGGGCTGGACCTGCTAAACCCACTTAGGGTCCAGAGCTGGACCCTAAACCCATTTACCCATGGGGATGCTCCTGCTGGAGCTCTCCCCAGGCTCAGGAGCATCCTCGTGGGTAAATGGGTTTAGGGGATCTTTTTTACAGAATTACTTCTCCTTTCCGTCTTTCAGGGACCACTCCTCCCCTGCTGGTTTGCATTTGCTTGGCAGCAGCAAAAAACACCCTGAAGGCACTATTGATCTGTGGTGGGGGCAGAGGGGCAGCGAAGCGGGGCGACCCCTCCAAGGCATGAGAGCATCACTGCTCCCATCACGGATGGGTGACACTGAGCCAAAGCCCAGCAGACCGCGAGGATGAGTTGGGGACTGAGCAGCACTGGGGCTCAGAAATTATTTGGGAACAGCACGGGTGCCAAAACGATGCTCACGGAGGGGTGGGAGAATAACACACACTGGTCACCCCGCCGGGTTTCTGGTGCCCAAGAGCAGGCAGCATCCTATGTGCTCTCTTTCCCCCTCCACGTTTCCTTTCCTCCTCTTCTTTTTTCCCCATAGGAGATTAATGGTAATTCTTTGTCTTTTAACATGACTGTGCCTTACAAATTCTCTCTCTCGCCTTCATCCTTTAAATTATCCACATAATAAAATATGCATTCAGTGATTTCAGGTCATAATTTGATCTACTTAGGGAAGAAAAGGGATGATGGAGAAGGGTTGCCAGCATGCTCCACTTTCATCCATTTATCTTTATTTATCATCTTTCTTTCCTAATAACCCATGTGCAGCCCCGTGATGCCAACACCCCTACCTACGTGCTGCTTCCTTGCAGAACAAGACCAAGTCCTGTGCTGTGCTCCGGCTTGGTGGGACCCGGTGAGCCCCCAGCCCCTGGCTGTTGGTGAAGGTGTTGTTACAGGGCTGGGAACATCAAGCAGGGGGCATCGAGCTGCTGGCAGTCAGGGACAGAGCTGCAGGGACAGCAGTGCACAGAAACCCTGCTGCAGCATCCCCAGGACACAAGTTTGGGTCGACTCCTGTTGCTGTTAAGTTCCTGCCCAAGAAACGGAGCTGAATGATGGCGAACAGGAGCTGGGGTTTGCAGGACCGCCACAAGCCAGCTGCAGGCTGTTCAACAACCCAGCAGAGCTGGGCGCTCCCAGCTGCTGGCCCTGCCTGGGCTCAGTTTTACCCAGCTGTGTAATGAGCGTGAATTCACCACCATGCAAAGCCCAAGCATCTTATCCAGCAGAACAGGAGTGGGGGCAAGGATCCCTCCTTCCTCTTGTCCCTCAGGGAGCTGTGGGAGGCAGGGGCTGTTGTATGGCAGCGGGTGATGCAGCTGTGGAGCGAGTCCCCTTCTGGCCACTTCTGTCCCAAGAGCCACTGGCTGCTGCCGGAGCCCTCCTCCCCACGGCACCCAGGGCTGCCAGAGTCTCATTTCAGTACCAGACGCTAAACCTGAACGTGGAATTTAATTGCTTTAATACCCTCCTTAACACGCTGCAACATCGGAATGAATTTTCTTGGTAAGAGCAGCACCCAAGGGAATTTTGCATTTTAAAAAACCCCAGGAGCCCACTGTACGCTGCTGCAAATTCCCCCTGCGCTCCCCTCTGCCCCACCGCTGAGGAGGGGATGGAGATGCAGAAGGCGAGGGTCCCCCACCCTGGGGCTGATGCCACTCCTCTGCCCACCCCCTCAAACTGTGCCTGTGCCCAAGGACCGAGCCACCCTCACCCGGTGCCCCGAGGTTTGGAGAAGAGCAGCAGCAAGCGGCGAGCAAGCCGGATGCAGCGTGCGAGCGCCCACGCTGCGAGCATGTCGGGCTTGTTTGCCACAAAAATCATGGTTTAAAATCCCTGTGCTTAGCGTGGTCCGTGTAACAATGTCCCCAGGGTGCCTATTTTTCCTGTAGCTGTTTACAGAGCTATTTGTCTGTCTGCAAGCTGGCGAAGCCTCTCGTTACCCTGACGCAAAGCTATCGGTTTCAGCAGCACTGGTGGGGCTGCGGTGTGGGCGCCTGGGTAGGAGGGGGTTGGTTTGGGTAAAGGAGATTTTCTAGGAACAAGGTTTTGGAAAGTCTGTGAAACAAGAGGTTGCAAAGAGGAGAACATCCAAAAATACTGTTTTCTGGACATGATGGGGTAAAAACTTGCCTGCCCTTGCTTTACGTCATCCAGCATTGTGGCCAAAGATTCTCTTTCAGAATAAATAATCCTGCTTGCCTGGACTCATTTAAGTCAGAGAGGCACTGAAATGCCCCTGCAGAAGGACAGCTCTGTGCCTGTGAACCCCTTGCTTCTGTCTTCCCGGTGCCACCTGAGGCTCAGCCAGCGATGAACCCGACATTAAACACACTCCTCCGTGAGGGCTGGGGACATCACCCAGCCTCTTGCCTTCCTTTTTGAGTGATTTATTCTGGTGATGGAGATGCTCTCAGCACGGACAAATGAGAAAACAAGGGCTTGTGCTGCAATGATGCTTTGATGGTGAGGCGTTAACATCAGCACCACTTACCTGGGACAGCATGGAAGCCAGAGAGGGAGAAGGACCAAAGAGGAGGATGGGTGGCCAGAGGCACGGCCTCAATCTGCCCCTGCAGAAATGCCACCAACCTCGTCCCCAGAAGCCACGGAGATGGTGCCAGGTCTCTGCCATTGAGCAGGGGAGCAAGGGGAGCTTTTCTGCTGGGCACTGACTTGTTTCCTGCTGCAGCTGCTCCGTCTGCCTCCGCTCTGCACTGCAAGCCACAGGATTTCCCAATGCTGCGTCCCCAGGGTGAGCTCGGACTCCATGGCCACGCACCGCAGCATCGTGACTGGGGGAGCCGGGTTGTATTTTGCCAGTGAAGAGGATGCCCAAGTGCAACACTGGGGCTCAGTCCAGCACCATTTGCTTTCCAAATGCGTAGCGTTTGGAGGCTGTGTGATGGGAGCAGCCTGGCGAAGCCCCTGCTAGGGGGACAACTGCTGCTGCGCAATTGCTGCACCAGTCTGGGACAAGACTGGCAGAGATGGGGCAAGATGCCCACAAAGCCAAAGCAGCTGTGCTGAAAGCAGCAGGAGTGCAGATCCACCCGGTGGCTTTTCTCCAAAGCCGGAACCCTTTTGGATCCTTTTTGTTGTTTTTCTTTTTTTTTGTTTTCTCTTTTTAAAATTCTTTTTCCTACAGCGCCGCCTCTCCCAAAGAGCAACAGGTGTCCGTGCTGTCAGCGGCACCACTGGGTCGTTTCCTTCAAAGGCAAAATGAAAAATCCATTTGGTTTCTTGTGTGCTGCCTATGGTCTATAAACACAGCTTTATTGGATGTTTTCAGAAAGCTATCTGCTTGTAATAAGCATTTTATATACGCGGTTTCAGCTGCGACCCGCCTGCTGGAGCAGCGCGAGCGCGCAGCGATGCCGCACAGTAATATTAATGTTCAGCCAAAAAAAATTCCCCGGTTTCTGCCCAGCAAGGTCAAACACGCTGCTTGCAGGGCCACTTGCTGGCCTCTCCAGCCCAGGGCTGCCGCCTGGTTTTGCTTTGCTCCATACGCACCCAGCAGCGTTCACCCTTGCCCAGCTGCTGCATGGGAGCAGATTTCTGGGGTTTGATCGGAGGACGCAGGACTTGTGGAAAGGTTGGGTTGAGGTTTGCCCAGAACACCAGCCAGGTATTGGTGCTTCTGCTTGCTGATGCTGGTGAGGTTGCTGCCTCTGCCCCGGAGCCGTGCAGTGTGGCTCATAAGGAGTAGGTTGGAGCCACTGCTGGAAACTGCCTAACCCCACGCACATCCTCAGGCTGGCTTTGCCTTTTCCAACTTCGGTGAACCAGCTCAGCTGGGAAATAACCTCAGCTAACAACGGCACTGCTCCTCACTGGGCACAAAGCTTTGGGAGGCTCATTACTTTGAATATTCAGCTAAGTTGTGAAATCGAAAGGAATCAGAGTGCTCTGAATCTGTTAAAATACAATATCACAATCTCTTCAGGATCTTCCCTGCTTTTTTTTTTTTTTTTTTTTTTTGGCTGGGTGATGGTAATTGGGTGGATTTGTCAGGAATTCACAAATAGCTTTAAATCTGCAAGGAGAGAACTCAATTGGCACTTCCTCCTGGCCGTATTTGAGGCAGCGGCCGCGGGGGATTTGGGCTCATTTCTCCTGTTCGAGGTGACGCCAGTGCGTGGCTCTGCAGGAGCAGCAGGGACTGCTGAACTCAGGGCTTTTTAACTGAGATGCACAAGGACAGGTGTAAAAACCCCAGTGCCAGCTTGGCCTTTTTATCCTTCCCCAAGGTCTGGAGCAGCTGCTGGCACCCATCACCTGAAGGGGGCCTGCGGGAGGGATGGAGGGGGACTGTCTGCTGGGCAGAGCAGCAATGGGACACAGTGCAGTGGCTTTAAACTAAAAGAGGGTGGGTTTAGATGAGATATTGGAGGAAGTTCTTCACTCAGAGGGCGGTGAGGCACTGGCACAGGCTGCCCAGGGAAGCTGCAGATGCCTGGTCCCTGGGGATGTTGGATGGGGCTCTAGGAGGAGGTGTTGGGTAGAAAGGACCTAGCAGGGTTGGGACCAGGTGACCTTTAGGGCCCCTTCCAACCCAAACCATCCCATTGTTCTGTGATGCTGTGGTCCAACAGGGCAGGAAGCCCCACACACCAGTGGCAGTTTCCACCCCTGTTAACCCTCAGCAGGGCAGCAAGGCCCAACCCTTGTTGCGTGCAGTTGCCCTGCTGCTTTGCGTTCCCAGCCCAGCCAAACTCAGCGGGCTCACTCCTTCCATCTCTTACTTTGTCACTGTTACTTTTTTTTTTTTTTTTTTTTGTGCTCCTCCTGGGAATTTCATGGTGCTGCCTTCCCCGCACGCCCCTTTGAAGATGCTGCATCCCCCGGGGCAGCCGCCTTGCAGCAGGGCCGGCGGGGGCGGCGATGCAGCACCAGCAGCAGCAGCACCAGGAGCAGAAGGAGCAGCAGCATCAGGAGCATCAGCACCAGCAGCAGCACCAGGAGCAGCAGCAGCAGTGCCGCCTGGGTTTTCGGGCGGGCTTTTCCTCCCGCTTCTGCCCGCTAGGTGGCTGCGTGCTGGGAGGAGAGCCCGGAGCGGGGAGCGAGGGGAGAAGAGGGGCGAGCAGGAAAAAAAAAAAAAAAAAAAAAAAAAAAAAAAAAAGGAGAAGAAAAAAAAAAAAAAAAAACAAGCTGCTGAAATTTAAGCAGGGGAGGGAGCGGCAGCCAGGCAGTGCCGGGGTCGCTCCGCTCCGCCGCAGCAGGCAGCGGGGCTGCCGGCGCCAGGCCGAGCCCGGGGACCCCTCCGGAGCGGGGGCTCCCCAAATTCCCACCCGACGGCGGCGGCAGGAGGAGCCGGCCCGGCCCGGTGAGTGCCTCCAGCACCGCGGACAGCTCCGCACCCGCACCCCGCGCTCCGCACCCCGCGCCCCGCATCCCCCGCGCTGCCCGGCCCCCGCCGCCCCTGCAGCCCCCCCCGACCACCGCATCGCCCCCAGCCCATCGCCCCCCATCGCCCCCCATCGCCCCCCAGGCTCGGAGGGAGGCGGCGGGGGGACGGAGCCCGGCCGGGGAGGGGGGGCGGGGGGCGCAGGTTTTTTTGCGGGGAGAGAGGGATGCGCGGGGGGGAAAGGCGGTGGGGGAGAGGGTCGGGGGATCGGGGGGGTGCGGCAAAAGCCGCTCGCACTTTCTGCGAGTTCCCTTCGTTGCTGGAAGGAGGTTGAGGAAATTTGGCTCTCGGCACCTGCGTCACACGGCGAGAGGAGGCAGCGGGGGGGGCTGCATCTCGCTGCGTCCTGCGGGCAGCGCCGGGGACACCTCGCTGCCCCCCCCGCTCCGTGCTCCTTGTGCCTCCTTGTGCCTCCGTCCCCACACCCCTTCCCTCCAGCCCACGGCTCCCCTTCCCACGGGGACCCCTCTCAGGCGGCAGCCCCGGCTCCGGGCGGGCTGGGTGGGGGCAGCCCCAGCCCCGAGGCCACCCGGGCCCCGCCGAGCAGCGGGGGCTGCCCAAAGCCCGGCTCTCTCTGGTCGCGTTCAAAGTTTGAACGAGGTTTCTTTTTTTTTTTTTTTTTTTTTTTTTTTTCCTCCTTCTCTTGCTTGCTCGGGAATAGCTCGGAGGCGCCCCGCGCGTGGCTGCGTTTTGGGGTGAAACCTGGGGGGGTTTGGGGCGGAACCCGGAGGGTCTGAACGCCAGCCCTGTCATTTCGTGGAGCCGGAGAGAAAACAAAACGGAGGAAAGGGCCCCGCTGGCACCACCACACGCCGGATCTCAGCGGCCTCTTTCCTCCATCAGGAGCTGGGGCTGGAGCATCCCTGCCGAGCCGCTCCCCGGGGAGCCCGGTGCTCCGAGCAGCCGGGGAAGGAGAGGCACGGCCGTGCCCCAGGCAGGGATGAATCCGGCACACTCCATCAGCAGGGACCTGTCAGAGCTCCTGGCAGGCTCCCCCAGCTTCGGCAGCCCCCTGGCCCCACTCGTCTTGCCGGGGCGCGTGGCGAACGCGTCGAGAAAATGCTCGTCAGTGAGCAGGGGCGTGCGGGTGCGAGGTCGGTGCTGGGAGGCATTACATAAACAAACGGAGCAGAGCCACAAGTGAGGTGCTGGAAGGAGTCAATTCATTGACGGAGCTGCCCAAGCAGAAGGGATAAAGCCGGCAGCACGGTGACATGGCGTGGCAGCCGCTTATAATCCCCTCTGCTTTTAATTGTGTCTGTAATGAGAAATGAAATGTCAATGTCATTAGCTGCCGCCGCTCGCCATCCCCATCGGCGTGGCACTGGGGGACAGGGGACACGCAGGGGCTCGGCCACGTGCCCCACAGCCAGACCAGAGCTAAAACTGCAGCGAGGGCAAACCCAGGGCTGGTCAGATCCCCCCAGCCCTGCTGCGGGCTCTTACAGCCCTTGTCCCCAGGAAGAAGTGGGCTGGGGCAGTGGGGAATACAAATGATTGGGAAAAAATATTAAGAAGGAAATTTATGGAGGAATCTGTGGTATCCTCCTGTATCCTGGAGATGTGCATCAAAAGCATCTGTTTTCACCCCAGGAGGAGAGCCAGCCCCACTGTGTCTGACCATGGGCCACAGGGACGGGCACTGCTGAGGCTGCAGCGCTGGAGGGCTCCTCGGCTCCTTGCCCCAAAGGGTGGTTGCGTAGGATGATGTAGCTTGGGGCTGCCTGGGACAAGGGTAGCTTAGGACAAGGTACTCAGCCGGTAGCTTTGGCTCAGTTGCACAGATGGATTTCTTATGGTATTGTCTGAAGTAGACCCAAAGTTTGGAGGAATCCAGCCCGGGATGGGGGCTGGAGCTGCAGCCGGCTGTGTGCTGCCTGTGGAGATGTCACATTGAGAGCTGAGCCTGGGGGTCCCGGTGGGCACCTCGGTGGGCAGAAATCCTGGGCTGCGTTAAGCTGCCAGCAGACCAAGGAGGTGCCTTTTCCCCTCCACCTAGCACTGGCGAGGTCACACCTGGGGTGCTGGACCCAATCCTGGGCTCCCCAAGTCAAGAGACACGGAGCTACTGGAGCACCCAGAGAGTGCTCCCAGGTGCCAAAGGGACAGGAGCACCCAAGGGTCACCGTGTGGGTGACAGGGCACCAGCACGGGCTGCCCAGAGAGGCCAGGGAGTCTTTGTTCTTGGAGACACTCAAAAGCCACCTGGTCATGGAGCTGGGCACCCTGCTCTCAGCTGGGAATGGTTGGGAATGGCTGCCCAAACATCACTGCCAGGACGTCCCTGGTCCCAGGGGGCTCTTTGTGGGATGCTTTGGACCTCTCAGAGGTCTGTGAGCCTTCCCAAGGAACGGGCTCCAGTGGCTGCGGCATGGTCCTCTTCTCCTTCTCTCCTCTTCTCCCCTTCTCCTCTTCTTGGTACTGGCATGGCTGCAGGGGTTGGGGATAGATCCATATGGGGCTGCACCACAATACACTCCCCAGCCCT
This sequence comes from Aythya ferina, assembly GCF_964211825.1. Taxonomy (NCBI): domain Eukaryota; kingdom Metazoa; phylum Chordata; class Aves; order Anseriformes; family Anatidae; genus Aythya; species Aythya ferina. The sequence goes on from NC_140304.1 coordinate 13,721,001, forward strand.
CTTCTTCCAAACCCCCTGTCTCCTTATGCTTATCTCAGAGCCTGATTTCTAAATCCTTCACTTTACCTCTATAATTACCCCTCGCAACCTCCTGCAGCAGCTTCCTGATGATCCCCAGGGACCTGTTTGATTTCCCCCCGTGCTTTGTTCCCTGTTGCCTTGCAGTGTCAAAGCCTTGAAGGTCCGTAAGCGCCGGTGCTCCCCTCCAGCAACACAGCTGCAGGGGAGGCAAAAATTGAAGGGCTGGAGGTGCAGCCTGGGCTGTCCCACCACTGGCCCTGGCTCTGGTGCCTTCCTGGAGGTGGTGACTCTCGTGGCCAGCATCCCGGGGGGGCAGACTGGGGGTCTCCCATGAGAGGAAGGTCCAAGCAGCGCTCACTGCCTCTGCGTGAGGAGCAGAGCCAAGATCCTGCAGGACTTGCAGTGCTGTGAGGTGTTGTGGCCACATGCAGGCTCTTGCTAAGGCTTGAGAGGTTGTGTAGAAATGCCCCTGCTCTTCAGCTGGGGTTTGGTCTCCTTCACATGTGCTCCGTGGTTGTTTTGTGACCCCACGGCTGGTTGCTGCTGGGTTTGCTGGGTTTGCTGGTGTGGCTGGGTTTGCTGGTGAGGCAGGCATCACAGCAATGCTAAATCCTCCCTCCGTGCCCCCTGTGGGCAGTTGGGGGCATAGGGGAGTCAAGACCACCCAAAAGCTCTCATCAAAAAGGGCAGCACAGGTGATGTCTGCTCTCCGAGTCTCCTGTCTCCAGCTGGGAGGCAAGAGGGGCAAGGATGGCTTGGGTCATGCAACATCCCCCTCACATCCGTGTTTCCAACCCATTTCAGTCCCTAATCACCCTTTCCAAACTGGAAATGTGAACCTCTTCCCTTTATTTCAGCTGAAATCATGATAATCAGCAGAAAGCTCTGAAAATACTCCTGATTCCTAAAGCCCATCCCTGAGCAAGAGCACAGCCCTGACGCCGGAGGCCGGTTGCCTCCAAATTAGCCAGCTGGAGCTCTCGGCTGGTAATTAAATGCAGATTGATTGGGATAGATCGGGCTGTTTTCCCTTCGGGTGCAGCAGGGGTTCCTGGGGAAAACGCTCAAGCTGGTGCTAACGGGACCCCCCCACACCCCGAGATGTCCAAGGAAATCCCATTGCAAAGCACGAGCTTTAAACTTACCCTTAATTACCCAGATAATTTATCACAGAGCACTAGGAACAGAGTAAAGCAGACAAACAGTTCTGAGATAGATCTCAAGGAATTGCTTCATTTAGCAAATAATTTTAATGTAAGTAACTATTTCCTACAACGGGGACAGGGCTGGAGTGCCACGGGGGGCTCCCAGCCACAGAAGGGATGAGCCCTCTGTGTAATTCCTCATTCATTACTGCTGAGCACCCCTCTTGGCAGCTAAACCAGGATGGATGATGTGGTTTTTGGCTGTTCTGTGCTCACCCGCAGCATCCCCACTGCTGCCAGGGATGTGGCGTCCCCGTGCAGGTGGAGGCTGGGAGAGTGCCCGTGCAGCAGCACCGGGTCCCCTCAGGGCAGGGAATCAGTGAGCAAATCTGGGGTGAATCCGTCTGCTTGCCGTTCTGCTGAAGTGCAGGGTTTTTGTTAGCCTTGTGCTGGAGTCCTGCTCGGCGCTGTGCAATCGCCCTGCGAATCGGGTGGCTCGGGGATGCTTGAGGAAAGGGGATCGGTGTCCCGCTCGGGGTAAGCGTTGCCTGGTTCAGACAGCCTGGGCCAGCGCACCCAGGGATGCTTCATCTCCCTGGGCAAGTGGGTGGGAAAGCCAATGGCCCAAAGCCGGGCCACGAAGCTTCGCAGCCTCCTCATTAGTTGCTTCTTCCCCTCTCCCTCCCCTCCATCTCCCCCTCCTGCTCCCGACCCGTCCCTCTCCCTCACCAGCCTCACCACACTCTCTTCCCTGCTCCGGGCTTTTGTTTCCCTCCCGGCTCAGCTGAAAAGCGCTATTTATTGCGTCAGGCGCTCGCATGAAGAGAGGCTCTCTCCGGCTGCCCGCCGCAGATGGGGACCTCGCTCAATCCGCGCCCTGTTCTCAGCTGGGGAATAACAATGAACTCGAGACGGAGAAAGAGCAGCTCTGTGCTGCGGGAGACAGCCCTGTCCGTGGGGCTAAAATAACTCCACTTGTTTTATTTATAAACTCCGGGGGGACGGGGAGTGACCAGCATACAGATGTTGGCACAGCTGGCCCGGCCGGCACTACGTGCCCCGGCACAAGGCTGCCACGCTGCGGGGCTGCGCTGGGGTCCCGCATCCCACCCACAGCAGGGATGCTCCCGTGGTGCTCAGCTTCCCCCCCAGAGGAAGGGGTGGGGGAGCAGGGAGTAAAAACCGGCAAAGAAAAGCCTTTCTTCATCATTTATGAGTGCACACAAAATGAAAGGAATGGCGATAGCAGTTAAGCTGATTTCTCCCCATCCGGCTCCCTCCCCTCTGCTGCCCCCCCATACACGCGCTCACTCCCGCTCGTCTCCTCCCGCGCTCCCACGAGTGAATTGGATTAGTCACATCCTTAATTAACTGTGCTGGTGTGAGCTCTATTAGGTATTAAATGTTTGTCACAATCCAATTAAAAAAGCCATCCCAGCAGGGCAGAGGTTTAGCAGTGCCATGGGCTTGCAGCCAGGTGGGGGGCATGGGGCAGAGCCCCCTCCAGCCCCACAGACACCCATGGCGTTGGTTTGCCTTCAGGAAGGGCTCAGACCTCAGCATTAGACCTGGGTGTTTTTGCTCCAAGGCTTCCCACACTGGCGCTGGCTTTGCTTTCTGCCTCCAGCCACACGCTGCTGATTTAACCCAAGACATCACCATTTTGGTTCTGTCTCCCCACGCACACACTATATCCCCCCAGCAGCCTAACCCACAAACCCACCATGCCTGCGGGGCTCTTGCTTCTTTTTTCCCAGCCTTTCAGCCCATTCCCAAGCATTACAGAATTGCACATCTCCCCTCACCCTCTGCAGCAGGACTTTATTAAAGCCCCATGGAAACTTTGGATTCATTCTCATTACCAACGCTCCGCTGTGCTGCGCTGTGCCAGCTCCCCCGGTCCCGAGCCCTAGGAGTTTGCAGGGGCAGCCTGGCCACAGGGAGCACCGGGGCTGGCTTCTTGCTAAGCTTTTATTATTTTAATTTCCTCTTTTTCACCAAATGGCACGGCTCATTTGGCTGCAGTTCCCAGGCTTGCCCTTGGTGCTTTGCTGCGGACGAGGTAAACCACGGGCCAAGCCTGTGGTTGAGGCATCGATTTGCACAGTAGGTTAGGTGCCACTCAGCAATTTTATTGTAAACAAAATAAAATAAAATCCTCTGGGGTGAATTTTGACCATGGCATCCCTGCAGGTACCCAGGAGATGGCGGTGGGACCCATGGGCACCCACGGCCATGTCTCACCCTGATGTCCCACGGCAGTGGTCTGGGAGCAGAGACCCTGGCGGGGAGCAGCTCCTTTGCAGCAGAAGCAGAAAGCCTTAATCCCTTTAAATTTCTCTTTATTGATTGTGGATTTATGGCTAAGCCACTCGCTGTGGAAACGCATGAGCTTCCCCCTCACAAGTGCATTAGCAGGCAGCGGGAGCCCACCCGGGGTCTGCTCCAGCTCCCAGCGGGGCTGCAGATGGGGGGGCTGCCTGGGTGTGCAGCACCCTGCAGCAGCACGCAGGTGTCCCCGGTGGGATGCAATGGTTTGTCACCTCCGCATGGCCAGGGTGACCCCTGGGTGCTGGTGGCAGTGAGTGGGAAATGGGCACCACTCGCTTTTTGGGTCGCCCCCCAAATTCCCCTGGGGGTCCCACGCCCTCGGGCTGTGGCTCACTGGGCTGGGGTAAAAGGGCTTCCTGTTATCGATCCCCAGAGCACAGAATCTGCAGCTCCAGAGGATTTTCTTCCCAGCAATCAATGGAAATGTGGTTATCAGGAAAACGTGTTTGACCTGGACAAGTGTTTTAGCAATGTAAACAGAGCTGGAGTGGGGGGGAGAGGAGATAAGGAGCGCGCTGAGTGGAGACAGGCAGCGGCACAAAGGCTGGGAGATGAGAGGGGCTGAGATAAGGAGCGGGGAGGGAGGGGAGAGGAGCCTGGGGAAGAGGTGGCAATGAGGAGAGGAAGGGGACAGGAGGAGTGAAGGAAGGAAGGGGATGATTTCCTTAAAGGAGCACAAGGGCAGGTTTCCATGGAAATGGGTGCTGGCAGGGCGGCGGTACGGGTGATGCTCTGCCTGGCCCTGGCCGTGGGGACCATGGGGACCATGGGACTGTCCCCGCCAGTCCCCAGGTGGGGCGATGCTGTCCCTGTCCCTCACTTTGGGGGCCCTGGGGTGGCATCCATCAGCTTGTAGTCCTGCAGCTCCCCTCTGCCAAACTTTTCCCCTTCATTCGCCTCCTCCCTCTTTCCTCACAACTCAACCTGTGAGACAGCCGTGTCAAAGGGGCCTTGATTAGAGGCTTTAATTAGACCCTGGCCACTAGACTGATGGTCTTGTGTACGCCTCGGTGCCATCCAAATGGGCTTTTGCAGCACCCACAGCGAGCCTGGCGTACGTGGATCTCCCTCATTTCAGGGCTGCACGCTGCAGCTGATGGCTAGCCCTCCATGTGAGCCCCAGGTGACACCAGGACCAGTCCCAAGGTGACACCAGGAGTGATCCCAAGGTGACACCGGGTGTGATCCCGTGCTTCCCCGACCTGCTGCCTGGGTTTTGGCTGCCCCATTGATGCCCACAAACCCCACGCTCTGTGCCAGCCCCACCATGCGGGACTGATGGGAGCTGGTCAGCCGCTGGCGACAGCGAGTCCCCCAGCGTCAATACCAGTCTGTTTCCAACGGGTTCCAAAAATTAATAACAAATAGGGCTGGAGAGAGGAGAAGTCCTGAAATTGGGGTTGGATGGCCTGGTGAGACAAACATATTTCAGGACAGACCTGAGCACCAGTGTGGGCAGAAGGGATGCGTGGGGCGACCAAGCAAAGATACCCCTGCCACCAGCACCCACGATGCAGGAGTGACAGCCCACGGCACCCAGAGGGGCTGAACAGTTCCAGGGCTGGACGGGGCAATGAATTTTAACCCCCCAAAAGTGCCCTGTGAAGCTAAGGGTCTCCACCACTGGAACCAGGAGCAGAAACCACGGGATTAGTAATTTACACAGCTGTGTTAAGCAGGGCAGCAGGGGAGTTAAAGAGATCCAGCTCTGAGGCTTCGCAGTACAATTTGAGCCTCTCAGTCCTCCCTCCTGTCCCATGGAGCCGCCGATGTCCTGGATGGGTGTTTGCCCCATGTTCGCCTTACAGCATCGCTCCAATCGTTACTGTAATTACACAGTAATTACCATGTTCTCTCTCTCTCTGCACTTTGTCCCCATCACAGGCACCTCTTGATTATCGGTAACGCCGGCACTGCAGCTGAGTACAAAACTCCCATTTCCCAGTAATTTGCAGCCCGGTGGAATAGCTGTAACTAAAGCCACACCAACTTTGTGATTGTGGGGTTCATTACTTAATTACCTAGTTAATTAACCTCCAGCACTGGGGGGGGAGCAGAGGTCTCCAGGGCACTCAGACAGCTTAGGGAAACTGAGGCACAGGCACTGAGCCAGGGGTTTCAGCTAGGGCCAGTGTTACAAATACATTACAGGTAAAAACCTGACATCTTTAATTGAGCATGCGAAGGGCAGGGTTTCTTCCAGCAAGGCTGCACTTGATGCACAGGGTTTGGGGACACCCACCCCAGGATTTGGGGACACCCATCGTGCTGCGAAGGCTAGCACAGCCCATCAATCCGCAGGTACCCAGCTCTGCACCTTCTGTTGTCACCCTAACAGCCACGTCCCCACTTGGAGGGAAGAGCCAGGGGATTTCTCTACTAAAAAAAGGCTTTTTTTTCAGCTTCAATATGTGCGGTGCCTGGCATGGGGTTGGGGGGAGGAATGGCGGGGGGAGCTCTTGGTGAAAATGAGCCCCCAGAATTTTGCTTAGCAGCCCGCGGGGCAGGCTGGGCTTTGATCAGCACACGTGCACGGGTGGCCTTTTTTTGGCTGCGCCTGCAGCATGTGGCTGGAAGAAGTCCAGTCCCTGGGGCGAGCACCCAAAAATGACACAACGGAGGCGGGAGTGAGCACAAGGAAAATTGTCACCCTCCGGGGAGGGAGAGGCAGGGGAAAAAAATGCATGCAGGGCCAGGCAGAACACAGTGAGGCAACCAACCCTCCTAGGCTATGTTTTTGCTGCAGGCAAGCTGGCGTTTTGCAGCACGGCTTGGTGCCAGGGCAAGGTGGGTGTCACAGGTGAAGGCTTTGGCAAGGAGATGAGGAGCAGGAGGGACTTTTCTCCAGCCCCCCTTCCTTCACCCCTCTGGGTGAAGGAATTTGGGAAAAGCAGGGTGCCCCTGTACATCGCCACTCCCTTGATGCTGATGCGCAGGAGAAAACTTCTCTGTTAGTAGGCTAAATCCCCAAACCAGGTGAAAAGTCCCCAGGATAGGATGCTGAGGTGCTGTGCCCATACCGATCTGCCACCAGGCTGTGGTGCATGGAGGAAATGTCACCAGGTGCTGTGCTGGTGGGGACTCAGGGCTGGGGCCAGGAGCACAGGGCAGTGATGGGCACAAGAGGAGAGAAGCAATGGGGGTGGTAAACAAGATCGATGCACAGATTAAAGAGGCAGAGGGAAGAGAGGCAAAGGTTAAGAATATAAATAGGTAATGCTCCAACTCAGATTGCGAGGGAGAGGCGAGGGAGGTTAGATGGGAATAAAGCAGGGGCTGAGTTGTTGGAGAGCTGGGTAAAAAGAGAGCATGGAAGTGATGGGGAGAAAAACTGGGTGGTTAAATAAGTGGTGAGATGAGAGGAGCTGGGGGCAGAGGATGGGGACAGGGTCGTCATCACCGCCCAGACACCACTGCCTCTCACAGCCTGCGGGGTGGGGAGACGACAGGAAAGGAAGAAAACCCCGGCATCTCCCAAATGCAGCTCATTTGAATTCCCCTGCCAAGCCCCAAGTTACTTTATACAGCCTCCTATTTTCTCGGCTATCTGCTGAAACATTAATTTTACAGCCCTAGTCAAAAAAAGCTGTTGGGAACAAAGCAAGTTGCACAGTGGTGCTTATTCCCTGCACTGCAAACCGACACCATGGTGCCTTCCCTCCCCCCTTAACGACACCCCGATGGCTCTGCAAAGTGGGCTGGGCTATTAATTGCATCGCCTTGCACCAGCCAAAACCCAGAGCAGCACCACTGGGCTGGGCACGGGCTCCTTTTGCTCTCGGGAAGAGAAGCAGAGGATGCACCAAGCCCTCCGGCATGGGTGCTGCAGGAGGCGAGGGTGGTGGTACCCCACCAGGACGCCCCAGCAAAGTGTGGGGGGAAGTTCCTGCTGGCACAGCCCAGGTGCCGTGCTGGTATCTAGGTATATAAGAACTGGGTGCATAGATATGTGCTCCTATTAACACTGCTGTTTGTGTTTTCTGCTGGTTTCAGGGGGCACAGGAAGGGATGAGGTCGTGGAGCCTCTGCAGGGCATCACCGTGACTGTTTTTGCAACTTCTCAACCTGCTGAGTCACAGGTTTGGTGGCTCCAAATAGATTCTCATTAATGTATCAGGGTGATGGGCTCACTTGGTTGTCCATTATTCATTTTTTATGATACATAAGACACTTTCCAAAAGCCAAAAAAAAAAAAAAAAATCCAGGTGTTTTACTCCCCTTTGTAATTAGATTTGGTAATTAGGCTCTCCTTAGTAATACTGCAGATTTTTGTCCAAGCAGCAGGAATTTTGGGGCCTTCCTCCTTCCTCCCTCCAGCTTAGGCAATGGGGCAGCACATCTCTAGGATCATAGAGTCACAGAACCTTCTAGGCTGGAAAAGACCTTGAAGATCACCTACTCCAGCCATCAACCTGACCTACCAAGTCCTAACCCACGTCCCTCGGTGCCATATCCTCATCTCTGAAACACCTCCAGGGATGGGGACACCCCACCTCCCTGGGCAGCCCACTCCAGTGCTTGGCCACCCTTCCTCCACATGAAGAAATTGTTCCCAATGTCCAGTCCAACCTGCCCTGATGTAGCCCCCAAGAGAGTCAACCCCAAGAAGGGCAGAACTGATGGGACCCAACAATTGTGCAGTTATTAGGGAAATGAACAAGAAAAATGGGATTACTTAAAAAAAAAAAAAAAAAAAAAAAAAAAAAAAAAGCTAGCATGAGAAGCAGCATTTGATGCTTTGCCATTGCTTGGAGTCACATGGAGCGTGGCAATTAAAAGCTGGCGAGGCTTGATTGGCAGGAATGGGAGATGGTGCCAGCGCCTGGCACGGCGTGGGTCTCTCCCACCTGCCTGTCCTTCCTGACCTCTCAGACCTCCACCGGATGCCAAGCAGACGAAGGCTGCTAAATCAGCTGCAGTCCTTCCCCGTTACTTCATTTATTTTATTTTTCTAAACCGGCAGCTTGGAAATAAGAAGGGCCCTCGAGGCAGAGCTGTCTCCAGGTTGAGTTATTTCGCCCCATCCCTCTCTGCATCCCCTTTGCCCTTCATCCTCAGGCTCTCCAGGTGCCTCCACATGCTCTTTGGTGGGATAGGGTGTGCTATGATTCGCATCTGGGTGTCGCATTCAAAAGGAGAGATGATGTTTTGGGAATTGTTTTCTGTTCGGTTTAATTCGTTTTTAATCAGCTGACGGTAATGATTTGATACAGAGCATCTTCCCGAGCGGAGGTTAATCACTGCTGAGCAAGCCTTTCACTCTGCGTTATTTAGAGAGGCGTTTTAGAGAAATACTGTTGGAGAGGCTATTTAACCACGTATTTGTTTTCACTGTGTACACAGCTTTTTCATGGGCTTCCCAGCATCTAATGTGAAGAGATTTTATTTATTTTTGTCATTTGGAGGGAATTCAGCCCTGCCAAACTGCCCGGGATTGGTGGCTCCTGAGGCTGCAGTAATCTGTGCAGACCATCTGGGCTGCAGACCTGGGGGGCTGGAAAGCCCTGTCCCCACCAGCCGAGCTCCAAATCTCTGAGTATTGGAGATACAGAGAAAGGGAATGACCCCATGGCTGTACCAGCATGTACTAAGTGCCAGTTTTCTCTCCGGGAGTGTTTGTAGCTTGATGATGGTGTGGGAGCCAGCTCTGAGCCGGATTTGCCAGCCCCACAGAGCAGGACTGGGGGAGCAAACCCCAAACCCAGCTAGCAGCTGGGGTCTTGCAAATACTAAATTGCTCCTTCAGGAGGGTATCTGGGCACACTCAGAAACCCGCTGCCAGTGAAGCCCCTGGGGCCAGTCCTTTGCAAGGCACCGGCAGCAGTTCTCAGCCCCTTGGCAGTACCCAGGGAGCAGAGCATCCTGCATCAGCCCCTGCGCACTTCTGGTTCCATCCTGCTGCCAGGATTAAAGTGTCTGTCTCGAGATGGTGAATTATCCCTCGGCTGGTGTATAGCTAATGTAATTAAGCGGTGTTTAAAGACTCCCCAAGGTGCTCCCTTCCCAGCCTTGCGGTTTGCAGTGGGCTTGCTCTTAACCACAGCTCGCAAACCCAAGGCAGCAGCCCCATGGGGCTCTACAGCAAAAAAAGGGCTGGGCCCCCAAATCATTTACTGACCTCACCAAACAGTTTCCATTTAATTAAAAGACAACAAAACCAACAACAACCAGAAAAAAAAAAAAAAAAAAAAACCTCCCAGGTGCTCCCTCTCCAGATGTTCAGCATGCTTGTGCCTCGGTGGCACCAGCTCTTCCAGCACGGGTTTGCTGGCTGTGTTGTCTGAATCTTTAAAGTGTTGGACACCACACTGCCCACTTTCTGCCACTTCCTTGTCTTTTTTAGCAACAAAAAAAAATATCAAAATAATGCGGTTTAGTGGTTGGAATGGACAGCAGGTTACAGCAGTGAGGCAGCTCGCTCAGGCGAGCCCTGCTGATGCCTTTAAGAGGCAACCTGTGGCTACAGATTAAAGCTGGAAGCCCAGAGAGTCAGGCTCCTTCCTGGACCTGCTTTAAACACAGCACCCTGTGCCTTGCCAGCTCGTCAGCCAAATCCTTTCCTTTGACACTCAAATTCCCCACTGCCCTCTATTATACCCATCCTATAGCAATCTAGAAATAGTAGCTGAGCAATGAGAACTGCACTGTCTCCCTTCATTTATTCCACTTCAGCCGAGCTAGAATTAGCAAAGCCCCACCAGTGTATTTATTCCCATTTTTCCCTTTTGCCCTAAGCCGTGTTCCCTCCTAGCATCACTGATCCAAACAGCACAGAGTCTGATAACGATAGGCAGTGTTCCCCCCTGCCATGGGATGCATTATTTATGCACTGCATCGATCGTGGGAAATAACCCCAGGGCATTCGAACATGATCGAAATCGCAGCTCGCCCTGCCGACGTTAATTACCCGTCAGCCCGGCATAATTAACAGTTCCCAACACCCCAATTCCCCAGCTCCACACACAGCCCCTGAGCGCTGCCTGCATACGGACGGGGCCTGGGGATGCCCAGCACATGTTGCAGCATCGCTTGCTGCAGACGGGCATCGCTCGCACTGTAATCCATGTGTGCTGCATCAGTCACCCAAATCCACCTGCCTTTGCTCCCTGCCATCCCCCTCTGCTCTTCTCCGCAGCTTTCAGGAGATCTTTAGTGCCTTCTTTAGTGTTTCCCTGCCTTGACAGTTCTTACAGGAATAAATGAAATCACCTCTCAATCTTCTTGATAAACTAAACAGGCTCAGCTCTCTGAATCTCTCACAGAGAGGTGTTTTCCCAATCCTCTGGTAATTCTGTGGCTCTGTAACCTGCAGGCTTCTGCTCAGTGCCATAGGGTGGACACAGCAGTGCCCTGTTCCTACATAGCACCCGAAATGGTGCCCAAAACACCCAGGCTCTCTCCCACCCTTTCTCTCCAGGTAGAGCAGTGCCCCAGAGGTGGAGGAGCCCAGCCCAGCACCTTCACCAGCACCAGGTTTAAACGCTCCTGGTTTTTGCCTGTGATATTTTTGTGCGGCCACACACGGAGAAGGGGCTGTGATCAGCTGATAAAACCTGGAATATGATGCCCTGATCATGCTCGATAAGCCAGGAAGGTTTCATAAGAAGCTAATGCTCTGCCCTGCCCTGTTCCCGTGATATTCAGTGAGATACAACACTGCCAGATCCCCAAAACCATGGAGCAAGGGGTGCAGTGCTGGTGCAGCCCTCCCTGTGCTGGGCAAGAGACTCTCCCCCTACTATTAATGCCAATGAAGGAGCTTTTGAATGCCTCTCCTGAGTGAATAAGGTGGTTTCAGGAAGCTGCTGGTGCTGTGGCTGAAGGGTGGGCGGTTTTGGCATTGCCCAGAGCATAGCAGCCACCAGAACAGCACCGACAGGATGCGGTGCTCAGGGCTGCACCATGGGAATTTGTGGAAGTGGGCACCTTTGCAACAAAAACCTTTCTTCCACTAAAACCACGGGGAAAATGAAAGGAATAAACCATGCCTGGAGCCGTTGGAAGCTGTAGGCATGGAAAATCAGGGAGGGTTGCGGATGTTCCCCTGCCTGGGCAGGAGAGGGGGCACTGATGGTGGGAGGAGGTGGTCGCACCCACCAGGGAAGCTGGAGGCTAATGGAAGGATAATGTCACCAATTAGGGCTTTAGCAGAGGTGAAAATGCTGTAATTGTGATAGAGGATGAGGGGAAGATACCCACTCAGAGCTGGTGCAAATCAGTGCAATGCCATGGACCGAAGCATCAGCTCACACCCAGGCACCAATCCCAACCACAACAGGGAAAGGAAAATGGCTGATAAAGCAAGCAATAACAGCAAAAAAAAAAATAAAATAAAATATAAAATAAAATAAAATCGGTAAAACTGTAATGAAGACTAATTAAAATATTGCCATCATCACAGGGATGATGCTGAGCACAGGGCGGGTGGTGATGACAGCACTACCCAACAGAGGCAGAGCAGAGTGGTGCTGGTGGCGGTGGGGGGGCTGCAGGAGACACCGGCTTGTCGGGATGGAGGAGTAGGTCCTGGAATTGTGATGGGAATAATTATGACTCTAATGGGGTGGTAATAAAGATAATGGAATCGTAATTGAGGAGGGGATGGCTGTAGAGGAGGAGGAGCAGATAACAGCCTTGTAAAGGAGATGATAAGAAAGATAATGGGTGGTAATGGAGTTGTTGTTAAAGGTAATGGAGTTATAATGAGGTGACTGCAGCAGGTAGGAGAGACGGTTGGTTTATCGAGGACCATGATGCAGAGAGGACTATATTTCTAATTCATCATGACAGGCAGTGGTGGAGGTGACCAGGAAGCTAATAATAACTGAAGGGGTCAACTGTTCAGACAAATGTGGACACGTAGCGAGCACGGCAGGACCATGGCCCTGGGGACGCAGTGCAGAGGTGGTGGCAGCAGGGACGTTGCACTGCAGCACGAGCACGAGGTGCAAGGCAGAGACACAAGAACAAGTCCTGGGCAAGCCCTGTGAGGTTTGCTTTAGGGCAGGGCTGTCCTTCAGGGCTCTGAGACGGGGAGCAGGGGGCAGCTGGTGGCGAGGATGAAGATGAGGATGAGGATGAGGAGCCCCTGCAGTGGAGCTGACGGTGACTGGGACCAGCTGGTGACTGCAGCAGGACCTAGCAAGGGCAGGGCTGGTCCTTGCGGGCAGAGCTGCGATGTCAGCGCCTGGCCAGGACAGACACAAGAGTGAGCTCATCTCAGCAGCACAGGCACTGCCTCAGGGGACGAGGCAGAGGGCAGCTGATGCCACCGTGCCTCACGGTTGTCATTTTCAGCCACGTGCATCGGGTCGTCTCCTCCTGAGTTCAGCACACAGTCCCCAGTCCTTCCTGCAGTCCTGTTAATGCCTGGTTTGGAGTTGCTCTAAGTGATTTCTCCATCACCCTTGTGCACCTCCACCTTGGTGCTTGCAGCCTGCTCATGCCATTTGCTGAGCTCATCGCTGTTTCTGACTCCGTTCCCTCTCCACATGAGCTTGCTCACCAACATCACCAGCCTTAACCCACCCCTTGGAAACAGCTGGGCTGGAGACCCTCAATTCTCTCCCCAGATGGCTTGAGGGAGGTGTTTCAACCACCTCTCCTCTCCTCGTGGTGAGGACCACACCAGACCAGGTTCTTTATCCTGCTTTTGGGACTTGCACACATCAGTTCAAGCCTCATCACCAAGTTCTGGCATATCTCCTGCGCCTCAAGAGCAGGTATCCCATCATAGGAGCAAATTGGTTTCACATTTGTTCTCAACAAACCTGTGCTGATTGCTGCTTTGTAGCCTCATTACCCTCCAGGTTCTTACAAATTGATTGCTTAATGACTTCTTGTAATTCTCCCTGCCTTCTCATAATGCTCCCTGTTTTGGAGCCAGGCTTCCAGTTGCCCTGCTGAAGAGATGCTCACTTGCCACCAGCAGCTCTTGGAGAAACCTCGTAAGCCCACCATGATTACCCTGGCCTAATTAGCTGTCTGGGAGGGAGGGCTGAAGCACAGCCCACAGTGGATCCTCTCAGCTCCCCCCCTCCACGGAGGCAGTGAGCTCGGTCTCTCCTTAGTTCCCCTTCCCTGTCCAATGCATTTACAAAAAGTTTTTTTCACAGCCTTTAGGTTGATGGCCTGTTGGAGCTTGTCCTGTTCATACCTAGCTGAGCATCTGCTCTGCCAACCCCATCACTGGGTTTCTGCCCTCATTTCCCCTTTTCTGCTACCCTTTTTGTCTGAGCCACCTTCCTCCTATCCCACTGCATCAGGAAGGCTTGTTTTGGTGCCCCTAGAACAGTCACTTTACGTAATTGCAAGCTTCCCTGCTCTCTTTATCCCTCAGATCATCTTCCCTAGCGATGTTACCTACCAGTTCCCTGAGTTTTTTTCGGTCCATTATCCTCACTCTGCTGTTCTCGCTCCTTTTCTCGTGGCACTGTGCGCTCCGCTATTTTGTAATTTATTTCCTGAAATTACCTCCCACTTTTTTTTTCAGACAGTTCTTCTCTATTAGCCCAAATTAGATCCAGAATAGCAGCTTCTCCAGTAGCTTTCTCCATCATTGGAAACGAGATGTTGCCATCACATACCCTGAGATCTGAATGGCTCCATCCTGTCGTACCTCTCCCATGAGGTGTCCGTGTAATCGAAGGCACTGTTGCCATGAGGTTGCACGGTGTGGAGGCACCTGAGGTTAGAAAAGCCCCTTGCATCCACCCACCTCCCCACCCTAACTCACGTGAGGTCTGGCCCAACAGTTTCACCCTATTTTGGCCACCCCTTTCAGGTTACCCACATCCAAGTAACCTGCTGCCAGCCCCTTGCTAACCTTCAGGAGAAATGCCCTGTTCTTGGAGCCCCGTTTTCTTTCATTCCTTTGTGGCCAGTTTCCTTCTTCCCAAACAAGCTGCACTGGGTCCTGTTTATCCCCGTAATCCTATTTAAGACCTACAACAAAGCTCTAAGACTACATCACCCTTTTTATTTGCCATACTCAACCACACTCTCCTTGTTATGTGCCTTCTCATCCCCTTTCTGATCTCACCATTTTTTGTTTTTCCCTGCCATTTTTTGGCATTTCTCTGGCAGGTGTTTGGCACATCTTTGCTTTGCCAGCAAGCTGGCATGACCAGAATGCCTTGGCAATGGCCATCGGAGCTCAAGGACAGGCCACCACAATGGTAAGCCTGCCTCCACCAGCCTTTAGGTCATCCACCCCCGGGGACATTCCACACCAAAGCATGCCTCTGCTTCTAGGGGATAGGATTTCATGGGTTTAAAGTAACATCTGTGCCTGCCTGAGAAGGGGAGAAGCATCCTTTAAATGCTCAAGCACCTGTGGAAAAAAAAAAAAAAAAAAAAAAAAAAAAAAAAGAAAGAGCTAACAAGTAAAAATAAATAAATAAATAAATAAATAAATAAATAAATCAAGGCCAAAAAAATGAAAAAAAAGAACACAGGAGATTGCACCTGCCTCCAGGATAACCTAGGAACATCTTTTTTATCACTGAAAGTCCATTTTCCATCGAAGATGGGACTTTTTTTTTTGGTCTTAATCAGTTTCCCAATAGAGAAACATGAAGTCGAAATAACCCAACAGACCAAAGGACAAAGCAATTGCAAGTCCCCTGGCTGGTCGCCAAATCAAACTCTGCTATATACAGGGGAAAAAAAAATGAAAGAAAAAAAAAAATCACTACAACAGGTCTCCCAAAGGGAAAACAGGCAGTGAGGATGAAGGATAGGAGGGGAAATTGGAAGAGAAAGTTGGCCTGACTTCAGGACCAGCATGTGCACAGATCCTTTAATGGCTAACCAGCCCAGAGACGTTGGTAGAAAAACTCCCATTTGTGTTATCACCACAAGTTCCAGCCCTGATAAATAATAAGACAGAAAAACTGTGAGCACTGTCATGTAGCAAAAATCTTCACCCCTAAGGTGCTGTCATTGCAGGAGAGGTCTGTAGCAGGGAGATGACATCCTATGTCTCTGGTACAGGGTTGGCCAGGATGCTCGGAGAGTTCCTCAGAGATTCATGGGTCTGGGATGTTCACTGGTCATTCTGGGTCAGGGCTGTTGGATGTAGGGGAAAAAATATCTATCTATCTATCTATCTATCTATCTATCTATCTATCTATCTATCTATCTATCTATCTACCTAATAAATGGGGCCATGGGGCTAGGAGCTGCACCAGGACCAGGGTTCCTGCAGCACCATGGGCGGGTGTTGACCCACCTGCTGGTGGTATCCCCACACCTCATCAGGTGGCTGGAGAGAAAATGGAAAAATAAAATAAGTCAGGGGGATAAAATCCCCAGTATGCAGGAGATGTTATTGCTGTGATTTTGGCTCTTGTAGATGCCCAAATACTGGCGTGCATGGTCTGAGTTTCCTAAGAAACTGTACCCTGTGGAAAAGTCCCACAGGATGTAATAGCAATGCAGCTAGCAGGGTTACCCTGAAACCTGTAGGATTTAATAGCTCGGGTTGCTCTTTCTAAGAGTGGTTTTAACTAGCCAATACATTTTTATGGCAGGGAGAATAATTCTCTCACTTTCATAGAGCATGAGCCACAAAAAACCTGTAAGAAAATCATTTTCTATTAAATTCTTTATTACTTTCAAGGGGACAAAAAGCAAAGAAATGCAACCAAAGTTACATTTTCCATTAGTTGCAGATTCTTTTTAATTCTTAGTGTAAGCCTTGCAAGGATTTATGTGTCGGACTCCCCACTCTATATCCATGGTCCTTTGGTTTGGAATAAAATTGGGGTACATTGCAGCCCCAAAGCTGGGCATTACTCAGTCCATGTGCGCACAGATCTGTGCATGTTCAGTCCTTAGCCAGGGCTCGTGGACCCTGCCAGGCACCTCTTTGCATGCTGGAGCTGGTATTAAATTGGGGGGGAACAAAAATTTGCTGGCTCTGAGATGCCCTCCCTGTGGCAGAGTGAATCACCAGGACAGCGCAGCCTTGGATCCATGAGCTGTTTCACCTGGAAGTCAGCCCAGGCTGAGCCAGTGTTTGGGCAAGGAGGAGCTCTGATGTTGCACCACCAAGGGGTTGTCTAAAAATAAAATAAAATAAAAATATATTTTCAGCCCCAGCCCTTCCCCAGACTCCCATGGAGCACAGGGCCATCTCCTCGCTCCTCTCCGTCCCAAGGACCAGGAGGTTGGAAAGTCAGCTCTGGGTTGGAGGGAATGGGAGCTGGAGCAGAGGGAGCAGATTTGCTCCCTCAGGTCCTTACCTTGTCCCAGGTCCCATTTTTCTGTGGATTTTGCAGGATCAGCTGGCTGCCAGCCGCAGGACCAGGCAATTCAGCAACCAATAGGTTTTTATGGATATTTAAGCTTTGATTTAAGCTCCTGCTGTCATGGCAAATAGAAAATGCTTTCTGACATGCCAAGAAAGGCTGACATGAAATGTAGGCATGTTTCCATCACCTACCCACCCCCCAGAAAAAAATAAAATGTGCTAACAAGAACATAATTACAAACCTGACACCAACAGCCAGAGGTGTGCAGGCACAGGCTGAGCCACTAGATAAATGCTGGAGGAACGGATCCTGTTGCCGTCAGCACTTTTCACTAAAGTATTTTGGGTAAAATAAATAAATAAATCATTTTAAATCAACTCAACATGAACTTGCATCTTCTTATGGTGGGAGCTGTAGTGGGTCTGCCCCAGCACCCAGGCACAGGACAGACGGACAGACCCAGTGCCAGTGCCCCCGTGGTGAAGAAGTCACTATCTTTCTGTTTGCTGTACTTAGGGTGTGGGAGTGGCAGCCCCTGTCCATCTCAGTTAGTGGCTGTGTCCTGCTCCCGGCTGGCACCAGGAGGTGTTTGCTCGCAGGTTTATGCAGAAGCACCGCACAACCAATAATCCCTGGCTTTCGCACTGCTGCACTCCAACTCTGCAAATATTTTTGGCTATTTCCCCCCTTCCTACGGTGCTGCAATTGCCGTCCAAGTGATCTCGTTTCTCAGTTCAGCAAGCCCTACAGGAAGACCACAGTGTGTTATTTATCATTATTTATCTACCCTTTGGATCAAAAGGGAAAGGGCAGCAAAGGCAGGCAAGAAAGAGTGCTCCAGATGACTGTGGCTAATCTGGGCTTAGAAATTATAAAATTCACCAACTCAGAGAAATAAGAAGTGCTGAATCAGCCTTCCCTGATCAGCAAAGGGCAACTGTGTATGTGCATGGGTTGGCACTGGGGATGGAGGGAGGAGGGAGCAGAGCACAATGAACTTTTCTGCTGGTGACAGGGGTTGTGTCACATCACTGCCACAGCATTGAAGGGGTCTCCTTCAGCATGCAATTCTTCAGAAGAAAAAAAAAAAAAAAAGGAAAAAAAAAAAAAAAAAAAAAAGGAAAATTGATTTTAAGTGCTTGCTTGTAAACTGTCCAACCCCAACACTCATGATGCTAGTGGGATAATTTAAGTGAGCAAAACCAAGCTGGAGCTTAGAAAGCCTGACAGACCAGCAGGCTTGCTTCCAAGCTCTCATGCCCTGCACCGGCTCCAAGCTCAGCAAAATTATATTACACATTTATATCCACTCCTTAATGAGGTACTTGCCTATTATAGGGCAATAAAAACTCAGCCTGACTCAGGTCTTCTGTGCAAGTCCATGCTGGTGCACTGAGGCTTCCCAATCACCTTTATTTTCCCTGCAATAAAAGGCACAGACGCTGCTACCAGGTCCTACACAGGGACGTAAAATGGGGACAGACTGGGGGTTTCCCACTCTACCTCAAGAATTTGGTGGCAGGATTAAACCAGAGACAATGGAGCTGGCGAGCTGTGCCCTGTGCTTGTGGGGAAGCAGCGGGAGATGGGTGTGTGCTCAAGGCTGATGAAGGGAGCAGCAGCCCTGGGTTTGGGGCAGCCAGTACCTGCAGGCAGCCCTGTGCATACCCAGGGCTGCCACCTCCTCTCCATACGCACACACAAGGCTCACCTGGCATGGAAAAAAAAATAATAAAATAAGTAAAACAGATTAACCTATCTGACAGTACAGCGAGGATGTGTTAAACCCAGCCCAGCTGGCTGGCTCAGGAAAAAAAAAAATAGTGGTTATTACTGCAAACTCTATATACATTATTTATCAAATGAAGTCTCTGCAGCAGGTCTACGATTCATTTCCTTGCTCTGGTTGTCTTTTTGATGGTAGAAATCATCTTGAGCCCTGCTATGGGGCTGGGGGTGAGCATCTCTGCTGCTCTCCCAAAATGCTGAGGTTAAGGTATGGGAGGTGGTTGGTGCACGAGCAGTACGCTGCTCGATGCACAGCCGGTGTTACTTGTGTGGGGGGAGGCTGTGTGCTCCGTCCAGGGGAGCAAAGTCTGGCACAAGTGTCTGCTGCTTTGCTGAATAACTGGGGGAAACTCTGCAGAAACTGCAATTGGTAGGAAATATCAAATATTGGAGGGTTCAAACAGTGTGATCCCTGCTGCCACCTGCCAGGTTGCATGTGAATCAGCCGCAGTCCATGGCTTAGCTTGAGTGATATGTTAAAAAGGGAGAAAAATGAGAATTTTCCAGTCTAGGTATAAACAATCTGAGGTATGCCAGAGCACGCACGACCTGAGGGGCGCATCAGGTCTGCTCCTTCTCCACAGTGTAAAAATACACACCCAGGGGAAAATGAATGCAAAGACATGCCCGACGGGCATTTCTTTGCCATGCAGTCCTGTGGAAGCACTTCCAAATCCCGTTTTGGGGCCAGGTGCCCTGGTGCCACAGATGAAATCCGACGCAACTCTGCCTTCCAGCAGTGCTCGCCTCCTGCCCTTTGCATGGCCCCCCGGCCAATGCATCTAGCTTCCCAGCCCCTTCCGTGCATCTTTAATTTGCATAATATCCGTGCAGGGGGGTGATAGCTGGCAGCACTTTGGTGGAGCCAGGATGGGGGCTCCCCAAGTCAGGGAATTTGCATCCACCGCGGCTAAGTGCAAGGCTGCGAGGAGGGCCAGGACGGCTCGCGCACTAATGAAACATGACAGCAAGCACCCAGTACATGAGCACGAGGCTTTGCTGCTGTGTGCTGAGAGCAAATGGGGAAAAAAAAAAAACACCTCATGCACGTGGCCAAGAGGGACCTGAAGCCAGTGTAATTCATGTGAGATGAATCCACTGGGGATCCAGGCTGTCTCTTGCACTGGGTTCCCTCCGTGCTGGAGGATGGCCACGTGGCCCTGCCACCGTCTGTCCATGAGTCTCTGCCTGTGCAAGGATGGGAAGAGGGAGGGATGATGGCAAGGGGAGCAGGGGAGAGAAAGGGAAGGAGGGCAACTCTGCACACTCGTGTGGTGCTGCACCAGATCCCCACACTGAGCTCCTGCCATACAGGTGCTAAATGTAGCCGTAAGCAGAAAGCAATCACATGGTCATTTGCACCTGAAGTCCATTTAGGATAGGCAAAAAACAGAGTAGCAGAGAAAAAGCTGAGCCAGACAAGGATACAGGAAGAGCTAAAAGCCCAACCGTTTTGTCAGATTTCTCAGCAGTTCACGATAAATCTCTGTGGGATGCAAAGCGATGGCAGCCCCACCACGCAGCCCCCACCATGCCGTGCCAGCAGGTCCTCCATCACCCTCCAAAATTCATTACCAATGTCCCTGCCAAAGACAAAAATAACATTGTATTTATTTCTGTGCTTAAATTCCAGTTGCCATGTGATTAAGTACTATCACGTAATTGAAGAGGATTTAGAGGGTGTTTGTGCCCTGCAATGCTCCGCAATTATGGTTAATTCCAGCTTTATGGCTTCAGAGCATCACCAGAGCTGCTCCAGGGCCAGCAGAGCTTCATTTCAGGGGTCAGAAACACAGCTCGTGACTGTGTCACTGAAGGGTAGGAAATCCAAAAAATTCTAGCCCCGTCTAAAACCATGAATTTGTGTGTTCCTGGGTAAAAAGAGTCTACAAAACTCTGCAGCAAGGTGTCTCGTACAGCTGGGTGCTGTGGGCCAGATTCAGGCCTCAGCTGCTGATGTGTTAATGAAATGAGTTTGCCCTAAAACTTTGTGCTCATCCTTTCCCATGGGAGCTTATAGAGGCTATTGATATATGCCGTGAAAATTCAATAAAAGAGTATGTAATGAAAGAAAGATATAATGTAGGCTGTGATCACAAAGGCACACATGAATTATTAAGCCTGCCGAATTTACAGGCAGCTCGGGGAACTATAGATTTCTTCCTCCACATATAGTTGGGGAATGCTGTTAAAAGCATCAGAGTATTTCATGCTTAACCATGCAATTAGTCAGCAGGGGGAGGTGCTCGCTCCCCGGGCATCCCGGCACAGCTCGAGAGCCAGCTCGCATCCATCCACAGCCCCGGCCCCCCCAGGACTGCTGGGGCACCTGATGCCCCAAAGCAAGGCATTCAATCTGGTTTCACTTGGAGATGCTCTTGGGCTGTCCAAATCTTAAATCGTCCCCAGCACAGTGCTCACCACATCCCTCTTGTGTTCCCCCCTCCATATTTTGCAGCTGTGCCATACCTGTGCCGGTCCCATGGTGTGAGTTGTGCCTGCTGTGACTGCACTTGCAAGGCAATAAAAAAGGGGCCACAGATGCTGCTCGGGACTGCAACATGTAAAAATAACCTACAATATATATTTAAGGAGGACGCTCTGCAGGATTTTTTTTTTTCTCTATTTCTTCCTTCAGTGGCCCCTAAGATGCAAATCCTGTGTGCAGAGAGGCTGTTTGGGAGGGAAAGAGAGCACTGGGCTCTGTTACATTTTGGGCAAAAGTGCTCAAACGTTTTTCTCAGTTTTAGATTGTTTCATTTTATTGAGCCCCGTGCACATAAATGGTATCAGATTGATTTTTTCGCAGATCCCCTAAGCTGAAGCATTTTGGAGCTGAGCGTTCGACACCTGCCAAACTTGAATTTGAACCTTAATTTAAACTCCTGCCTGGGCTGGCCCAAATTCACCCGCAAACCTGTCATTAATGCGACTTCTCTTCCTGGGTAGACAAGTCCTGACCTTTCAAACTGTGCATGCAGCCCCAAATTGTTCCCACAACTCTGTTTATAATAATAAAAGAAAATAAAGAGAAAGCTCTCCTAGCATCATGTTGTGGGGATGCAACTGCCCCTGCAGCACCACCACCTGAAGCCATCCATCCACCCAGGTGATGCCACCATTTGCTGCCCAGAAATGAGCGCTGGGCAGTGTCCCACGGGCACCCAGCACGACAAGTATTGGGTTCGGGTCCATGAACCTGGTGGTTTCTATGAGCAAATGGATGTCTTTTTGTCTGTGGGTTGGGGTCACGGAATCACAGACACATCTAGGTTGGAAAGAATCTCCAAGGTGACCAAGCCCAACCATGACATTGAAGCTGTGAGCCACGCGACCTGCTCACCATCCTTACCTAGTCCTCATGGCCGTGCACACACTCTCCTCCATCCTACCTGCAAGCACTTCCAGCGGCCAGGCTGGGTTCTCCTGGGCGGCGAGGTGTTTGGGAGGACTTTATTTTGTTCCCACCACTGAGGTTGCTCTGCAGCCCTGCAACAGGGCTCACTTCGAAGCTCCAGCCTGGCTCTGCGCACTGGCATGTGGCCATAATTACTTTCCTATGGAACATACACACACACACACACAAAAAAAAAAAAAAAAAAAAAAAAAAAAAAAAAAAAAAAAGCAGGGAGAGAGGCCAAGGAGCTCGCGGTGAGTCTCTCATGCCAGCAAGTCAATCAAAGGCAGGCAGTGCTAATTAGTCCCTGTGCCACCCATAGGTCAGCCAGGGCCACCAAGAAGCTGCGGGGGAGGTCAGGAGGTGGTAAGGATTGGGGAGGAGGTGTTGGGGGGCTCTGAGAGCAGCCCCCCTTGAGCAAGGCTCATCCACGGGGTGTTGCAGGGGTGTCGAAGGAGAAAAGCCCTGGATGGACCCAGTGCCTTCACCATCAGGTTGAAGGCACTCAAGCTTAACTTTCTGGTTAGTCTCACGAGTTGAGTTGCTTAGTTGTCCCCAGCTTTGGGCAAGTAGCCCCAAAACACTGCTTAAGGTACACCCACCCCACCTTGTTGTCTTCTCAGGTGTCCTCCTCCTTTCCCTCCCCTGTGAGCATGGACAAAGTCACCATGAGGAGCAAAGGTGAAAGAGGTGGTCACTCCACCTTGGAGTTGTTTCCATTTTATTTCCATTTTTCTTGCTTTGCCAGAAACCATAAACAAAAAGAAAGAGAGCCTACCAAAGGTGTCCCACATGCCTGCTCGTGAGAAGAAAAAGTGCAGCAGGAACGCTGCAGTAATGTGGGATAATAACCCCATAAATGCTGTGAGTTGTCTGAATAGTTGTATTTACAGGAGTACCTTGGTATTGTAGGAGAGGAATCAGTAAGGAAATATTTTCATTGAGCAACAGGGGAAGAGGGAGAGGCACAGCCGCTCCCTGGGGAGCTGGATAGGAGCTTCAGAGCAGGGGGTAATGGCAGTGAGAGAGGGAAACTGCTCGAGATTACGGCACTTGCAGACAGCAGCAAAGTCAGATCACACCAAAGCAGCACACCTTTATCCTCTCCCATCCCCAGAAACCCAACCACTGAGCTATTGCACCCATCCTGCTGGAGAACCCCAGGTTGTCATCCCACCTCATCCTGCCACCAAAAGTCCCAGAAGGAGCATGTTGTAGTGGATGGGGCAATTCCTACCTCTTGGCACTGCACATGCCTTGGCCCTTCAAGGCAGGTCCCATCTCAACAGGACCACATCTTGGCTCTGAATAATACCTGAAGTTCATGACTTCTTAGAGCTTTGGTAAAATTTCTGGTGATGCAGTGAGGAGCTCTTCAGCTCCTTGCACCTTTTTACCAAAACCATGAGGAACCCATTGTCTGGATTTATGTGCCTGGTGGTCAGCACACAATAGTCCCAGCGAGAGTAATGGGGCTGAATCCATCCCCAGCACAAGCAGGATGGCACTGGGGATTTCAGGCTGCAGATAAGGGTGGCCTTTGAGCCAAGATTGGCACCTGGGGGGTCACAGCTGGTATGGAAATGAGAAGTTGTTTTGTTTCAAATCAAAGCAATTTTAACCCATAATCCAGAGCACGGGTAGGAGGTGAAGCCACTTCAACACGAGGGATTTGTCTGCTCAGAGCACAAACCTAAAGGAGCTCAAGCTTGCGTGGTGTAATTTAACGGTGTTTAGCGTCGAGGCTGCCGTTCCTATAGCTACTGGAGGAAGCTTAGCAACCCCGGGCTCAGCTCCTGGGGCACCGAGTTAGGACCTAAGGCAGGGATGCGGCACCTTCACCCGTGCCTTAACCCTTCATACTGCTCAGTACTGGTGTTGCACTGAATGCAGAACCCATAAGGGGTGTTCCTGCCAGATACACGAGCATGTGAGGTTTCATTAGTACCAAATTAACCATTTTCCTTTAAAAATATAACAGGGAGAAGAAGCTGCCTCTGCCACCATTTGAGGGCTGCACCAGGGGTTATTGGGGTGGCACAAAGGTCTGGGCCATCAGCACCAGAAGGCAGGGGCAGCATGCACAAAGGTGGGCAGGGGGAGGCCCACCTGCTCCCCACCACCTGTGGGTTCCTCCTGGACCCAGTCTGGACTTCACCAAAGCCAACAGGGCTGTACTCATGTTGAGCTGGCCCCACATCCCTCTGGACAATTCTGCTTCTCTACCCTGTGCACAGCTGCAGGGCCTGTGCCAACAATGCTCCCTTTTCTTCTGTGTCCTCAGGTCCTCCCTCCACTTGGCTGACCAAGGCTGGCTTAGAAGGCTTTTCCCTGTCCCAGAAAAATGGGGACTGACAGTGAAAACCCAGTGCTGAGGAACGTGCTCCTCAGCTTCAACTTGCTACTGCTGGGCACCGTCCTCAAGCCTTTCGAGTGCCGGCTGGAGGTGACAACAGAGCCAGCCGAGCGGCCAGCCGTGGATGAGGAGGGTGGTCTTGCCAACTGCAGTCCACCCATCAAAGAGCAGCCCATGGTCTTCCACCACATCTACAACATCAACATCCCCCTGGACAGCTGCTGCTCCTCCATGCTCAAGCCTTCGGCCGAGGAGGTGAGTTCAGAAGACGACAGGCTGGCGGAGTACACGGAGCAGACCTCCGACAGCGAGAGCCAGGTCACCTTCACCCACAGGATTAACTTGCCCAAGCAGGCCTGCAAGTGCTCCACCTCCCTCCCGTCCCTGCAGGAGCTGCTGAGCAGGATTGAGATGCTGGAGAGGGAGGTCTCCATGCTCCGCGACCAATGCAACTCCAATTGCTGCCAAGAAAATGCAGCCACAGGTAGTAATGTGATCCTGTTAGCTCTTGCTGGGGGCTCAGGGCTCGAGCCGAAGGCAGGAGAAATGCAGAGATGGTGATGCCACTCGAAGTAGTGATGGAGGAAAACCTATGTTCACTCATGGCTGTGTTCTTAGGGAAAAGCCCAGCTTAGAGCCTCCAAGACAGGAAAGTCCCTGGGAGGATTCAGTAACTCAAGTCCCCAAGGCTCACTTGCTGTGAAAACCCCATGATCAAAAAGGTACCCACCGGGCAGAGCCAAAATCTCATTAAAAATAAAATTACATCTGCTGAGGGGTTAGAATACAGTTGGGTTCCCCAACTGTGTTCTCCCCACAATTCTGTTAAAGATCTGCCGCTGTTCATGGGGCAGGGAGGGGAGAAATATCTGCTGTTCTCCTCGGCTGTCCCCAGGCTGAAGGCAGCACTGCAGGAGCCAGCAATAAGCTTCTTCATCTTCTCTGCAGGGACAGTCAGTGCCTATGAAAATGTAAGCAAATAAATAAATAAATAAATAAATACAGAGAACAACTTCTATTGCCTTAAAAGACTCAAACAAAACCTATAACAAATGCACAAAACCATCAACAGGATACTTCATCTGAATAACAATGCATGCAATTGTTGAAGCTCTCTGAGAAACCCATCAGGGTTTCTTTGGTAAAGATGCAGCTCGGTCCCTCTGTAATATGAGATAATGAAATAATGAGATGGGTTATGAAAGATTTGGGCTAGAGGCTACCTTTCAGTAGTGCAGGTGCTAGCTCTCAAGTGGTTTCCTACATCTCAGGTAGCTTCATCAAAGGTGCTGTCTGGAAGGGCACCTGGTGCAGCTCAGTCCTGCTGGGGCGCTCCTGATGTGGCTCCCATCAACAGTGTGACTGGATGAAAGGGGATGGAAAACACCCATGCAGGCCACAGATGTGTGCACAGCAAGGGTTAAAACCAAGTGGAAAGCACAATGAGAAAAAACTGATTTAAAGGAATTCATTTAAAATACTGATGGGCAAATTTGGGTTGTTTGCAACATACATAGCCTGTCCCATTAAACATTTATCACTTGTTGGAGCCTCCACTCGGATCGCAGATGTGTACCGAGGTAAAACTGGAGTAATCTCATTCATTTTACCTGAGTCGCTTTCAATTCATTGCACTGCAAACGAGATCAGGATCCCAACCCCGCAGCCTGAGGCGCTTCCCCACAGAAAGCTGCTGTCTTCCAGCAAACATACGAGCACTCTCTCTCTTTGATAACTCCACTGGTGGCTGGGCTCTGAAGAGAACCTGATCACCATTCCCGATGTGGGAAGTATTCTGCAAAGCCACCCAAACATGTCTGTCTGGCACAGCATACAACTAAGCCCTTCTACAGGAGTATCTGATGCCTACGCCATAGACAGAGCTGTAATAGATAAGATGAGAAATTCAGCTGAGGGGACAAAAAGTCTGGTGGTGTGTTTTCTGCATGGTGTAGAGGCTTCCTGAGGGCTGGAAGGGTTTCTCTTCTTCTGTGTTTTACACAGAAAAAGAAAGAAAAGCAGTCAAAATTAGCAGGGGAAAAATAAGTCAGAATGGTAAACCCAAAGCTGGAGCATCAGGTCCATGTCATGGGGGAATAGCGGGAAGCTCTGGCAAAGTCAGAGCAACTTATCCCTTATCCCCATGTGCCCATTCCCTCCCCGGAGCAAGTCTGCTGAGTGACAGGGGGACACTGCAAGTGGTGGCTCCGTGTCTTCCCTATTTTCCCACAACCCCCACGTGCATTGAAGACAAGAGGAAATTGTCCCAAGTTGCACCAGGGGAAGTGTAGGTTGGATATTATGAAAAATTGTGTCATTGAAAGGGTTGTGAAGTCTTGGAACAGGCTGCTCATGGAAGTGGTTGAGTCACAATCCATGGAGGTCTTCAAAAAACATGTAGATATAGTGCTTGGTGGCATGGTTTGCTGGGAGACTTGGCAGTGCTGGGTTAAAGGTTGGACCAGATGATCTCTGAGGTCTTTTCCAACCTAAATGATCCTGTGATTCTCTACCTGAACCCGTGTGCAAAGCCAACAGCTCCATCCCAATCAGAGTCACCAGGGTAGGAGCAGACATGATGTCTTTGGGTACAGAGCTGCCTCTTGTAAGAGACCAGGACCTCTCAACTGTACGGTGAAACAGCAGGTGGAGAGGAGACAACAGACAACAGAGCCAGTTAAGTTGTGGCAGGTGCAGAGGACTTGGACAGGAAAGGATTTTGTTTGTTTGTTTGTTGTGGTTTTGTTTTGTTTTGTTTTGTTTCCCCACTAAGAGGTCTGGGGAGCTAAAAAGAAAGCAAAGGAAGCTCTTGCACCTGACAGGGCTGATGGCACCCCGTGGAGGCCAGAGCTCCAGAGGGGACATGCCTGAAGCCTAACACAAGCCCCAGCATCGCCCATCCTGCAAATCATGCCTTCTCCAGCCCTAAAGCCACCAACTCCCCTGAGCCAGGGGAGCGCAGCTGTAGGGAGTACCATGCTCCCCCTGCTTGCACCCCATCCCCGAGCCCCAGCGGCGGGGCTCTGACCGCCCACCCTGGGTCCTTTTGCAGGGCGCCTGGATTACACCCTGCCGTGCAGCGGCCATGGGAACTTCAGCCTGGAGTCGTGCCGCTGCGTCTGCAGCGAGGGCTGGGCTGGCAGCAACTGCTCGGAGCCCCGCTGCCCCCGGGGCTGCTCCAGCCGTGGCGTCTGCCTGGAGGGCCAGTGCGTCTGCGACAACGACTACGGTGGTGAGGACTGCTCCCAGCTCCGCTGCCCCGCCGGCTGCGGTGCCCGCGGGCTCTGCGTGGATGGAGAGTGTGTCTGCGAGGAGGGCTTCGCTGGGGAGGACTGCTCCCAGCCCCGCTGCCCCCGTGACTGCTCGGGCAAGGGGTACTGCACCAACGGCACCTGTGTGTGCGTGGAGGGCTATGCCGGAGAGGACTGCGGGTGGTTGCGGTGTCCCAACGCCTGCAGTGGACGTGGCATCTGCCAGGATGGCATCTGTGTCTGCGAGGATGGTTATGGAGGGCAGGACTGCTCAGCAGGTAAGGGTGTGTGGGGTGACAGATCCTAATGTGTGAGGAAGGGCTTCGAGGTGTCCAGAGCCCCATAGGAGCACCACAAAGCTTGGGAGGAACCCATAGATGGTAGAGCACATCATGCAGGACTTGCTCAGGTGCAGCAGCTTGACTGCCTCCCTCCTGTCCCTGTGCCCAAAGATTCTATGCATGGCAGTTTGGGAGGTGAGTTAAAAGTCAGTGACTCATGTCCAAATGTTGGTGGTAAGCTCCTGTTACAACAGCAGTGCAATCAGGTTCTCCTGGCCCTTTGGCTTGCAGTTGCAGGTAACACTACATACTCACAGCTGATCCCTGGCCAAGAGCCCAAACCCACATTCAGCCAAGAGGCCCACCCTCCCTTACCCATGGCCAGAGGATAAGCCATGTGTGTCCTGATGCTCTCCTTCCCTCTACCCTTCTCATCAGTGGCTCCTCCCGAAAACCTGCGCGTGACGGGGATTACCGACGGCTCCATCGAGCTGGCATGGGACAGCCCTGGAGCAGCCACCGAGTACGTCGTCTCCTACCAGCCGGCGGGGCCGGGGGGGACCCAGCTCCAGCAGCGGGTGCCTGGGGACTGGAGCACCATCACCATCACAGAGCTGGAGCCAGGCGTCGCCTACAACGTCAGCATCTACGCGGTCATCAGCGATGTCTTGAGCATCCCTGTTACCGCCAAGGTGACAACCAGTAAGTATCTGACTGCACTTGTCAGTCGGTGCCCAGATAACCAGGGGTGATGCTTGTCAGGTGGCTGAAGAAGACAGCACTCGCCTGTGTAATGAGGAGCTTTCACAGCAGCCTGTCAGGGTTAATCCATCTCATAATTGCCATCTTCTAGGATGGCTTTCCTAACATAACACATTGCCTTGCCATGTTGTTGTGCAGCTTGCTCAAGCTGACTCACATTTTCCATGAAAACCTTCTAGCAGCAGAAAATTGAGCCTTCAAAAATATATATTGGGAGTATTTTTATCCATATATATATCTGTATGGGGATATAGGAGAGGCAGAGATGTGTCCACTCTCCACAGGAAGTCTCAGTTTGAAAACCCAAATGGCTGAAAATCAAGGAAACATCCACTGTTTAGTTGAAGCCCCCAGAGCCCCAAATACTTTACATATTTGTGATATATTGTAAAAGTCACAGATTTTGCTCCCTATTCTGGATGGAGTCCCCATGACAAATCCCCACCATACAGGTGATAGCGCAGCAAGAAGGGATGTTGCTGTCCATCACAAGATAACTAGTGCTGTCTGGGACCATAACACACAAGAAGGAAACAGGAATACTGTGAAAACTGTGACAGCAGCCTCCAGAAAACATCCTTGGAAACAAGACAGATAGAGAAGGGGAAAACAAGCTATCCAGATACCCCTTTTGCAACCTCATTGCTCAGTTCATTTGCATGGTGTCATTAGTTGCAATGCATCAGGATGCTGCAAGGGAGGACATCCCCTTCCTCTCCCTCCAGCCCTTTCAGAGGGGAGACAAAGGGACAATGACTGCTAACATGGACCAAGAGGGCCTCATTTCTATCGTCCTGATAACAAAATAGCCTCAGGGAGGATGCTCTGGCTCTCACCACCTCCTGATCCCTTCCAGACCTGGCCACACCGCAGGGGCTGAAGTTCAAGACCATCACAGAGACAACGGCGGAGGTGCAGTGGGAGCCCTTCTCCTTTCCCTTTGATGGCTGGGAGATCAGCTTCATCCCCAAGGTACCACTACCCCCATCCCCAGCACAGCATCGCGGTTACACCCTAACCATATTGAGCCAGCAGGGCCAAATACCCTCCCCCCCAAAACAAACAAACAAACAAACAACAACATTGTTTTGCAGTTTTCATGCTTCCTGTCAGACAACCCCAAACATCTCAAACTCAAATTGATGGCTAGTGTTTCCCCATCAGTCTTCGTTATCAAGACACAAGTTCTCAAAGAAATTCCCCCCCCTCAAAAAAAAAATATATATATAAGGACATCTTCCAGCTTTGCTGCTTCTTGTTGCCACCTCCTCTTTTTCCCTTCCATCTCCTTTGCCATGACCCTTCCCTCTATCTTTCTGCACCTTAAGCCACCCCAAAAAGCCCAGACCTAACCAACCAGCCATTAGCTCTCAGACCTCCAGCTTCCTCAAGCCACATGCTCAGATAATTCCTGCCACGGCATTTTAATTGTGGTGATGAACAGGTAGAATTGGTGCCAGAAAAGATGAAAAGGATGAAAGTGTTGCCCTAAATATCACATATTTTCCATGTGCAGTAACAAAAATTGTACATCAAGTATTTCATCTATATTCATAATTTCTAGACCATTTAGCCATAAGTATAGCTTCAATTGTATATGGAGCCTCTTTATAAGAGGCATTCAATCCTCAGCAGTAAAAGAAATGCTGATTAAGGGCTCAATTATGCCGTTTTCTCTTGTACAAAATCCTCACTGGAGTCAGAGGCAGCTCTGGGCAGTTAGAGCACAGCAGAACTCGGCCCCAAAGTTTTAACAGCTCTTAACTGCAAAGCATCATGAGACGCAGCACAAAACAGGGACCTGAGGGCTTGAAATAACTCATTCCCCACTTCCAAAAAGGGCTGGGAGCATCTTGGTGCAATTTTAGATACACAAATTGTGTTGGAAGGCAAAGTTTGGGTACCATGGTTACAAACCTAAGGGCACTGGGATGGAATACAAAAATTTCGTATTTTGGAATGAAATAAGGCTACGCCATGAAAAGGCCACCTGAGCCTAGTAATGAAAACCCAGCGTATCTTTGAAGCATTTCACCAATACACGTGAATTAATCTCAACAACATTCCCCTGGAACAGATAAATGGGTATAGACACATTTTAGGGTAAGGAATTTGTGGGATAGAAGTAACTTTCTCTCCCACAGTGACATCAGCAATATTTTTTTCTTAAGCCAGCCTAATGCAAACTAATGCAAACTCCCATTTGTCTCCCATTTCCCTTTTTGTTGTCTCTCATTTCCCTTTTATAAGCTTAAAACCAGTGAGAAAGTTTTCAGGAAACAAAGGGATAAAGTGCAAAAGGATGGATGTTCCTTGGGGCAGGTTTTCAGAGGAGGGAAGGGCTGCAGCTCACAGGGCTTTAATTTTAACATCTGTCCATCAGGCATGTGGTCTTGCATTGTAAAGATGCGGTTTTGCTCCTGCTGCTGAAATCAGACTCTCTCAAGTCTCTACCAGTGGCTTTTCTCCCAAAACAAGGCAGAGGGTGCTGTGTCCCCGGCTGCCTGGGAGCCACGCTTGCTCAGGCAGACACAAAACCATTGCCGCACCCCAGTTAAAAGCAAAATCTAGTCCAAGAGGTGGCAACGTGAATAAATAAATAAATATATTTATATAATAAAAAAGAACATCAGTAAAGCAGTGTTGTTGCAAATAACCCCTATGCTGTGGGCTTGCAAATCGAGGTCAATCTGCCTTTCCAAAAACAGGGTGTGAGGAGACTAATTTTGTCCTTGGTGGCCCCACAGGGGTGTGCACACCCTCCCCCTGAGCAAGCCACTCTCTGCACCCCCACATTGCTATTGGTCCCCAAAAACTGTCTCAGGTGGGGATTGCACATCTGCTGCTTGTACTGGGGGAAGAAATGGGAACTAAAACCAATGCAGAGATATCTGGGGTAATGAGACCAGCTCTGCATGGTGATCAGTGAAAAGCAGAAGTGATGACAGATTTAGAAAAGAAAATTAGGAAAGGTAAGATGGCAATTTATGGATAAAATGGAAGATTTCCTGTTTAATGAGAAAAATAGATTAATATGAATTGAGAGCTATGTGCAGAGATTTGTTTAGTGCATCATTGGTGAAGACAGCAGGAAGAAAAGATCCATTGTCCAAACACTGGCAGGGAAGGTGACATTTGCAGTTACTTAAAAGACTTGAGTTTTTCAGAGCACAAAACACAAAGTATAGCAAATTTAATCAATATACTTTAAAAGGACAGGGTGCCAAAATAAAGATGTTACGGTTTCATCCCTGTATGAAATGCTGAAAGATCCTGGCACCTGAATAACAGCCATGCAGGCAAAAGGAGTGCAGGGTTTGTTTTTTATTATCTTTTCTGTTCTGGGGAACAGCAGATATACAGATGGCAAAGTACAGAAAGGGGGGGAAGGGGCGGGGGGGGGCTGGGAGGAGGAAGAGAAAAAGGGGATGGGGAAGGAAGGATTTCTCAGCCTAAAATCTTGGGTGCTTCACACTTCGTGGGTGACTTCACCCCAGGCTCTACATCTCCATGGTGGGACATATCAGTGTGAGGGGTATAGGACTGGATGTGTGGAACCCGCCTGTATTCATCCTTAAAAAGCTTTGTGTGTGTGTGTGTGTTTTAACCCATTTCTCATTCTCGATGCTTTTTCTCACCCTGTCCCCTGGCAGAACAACGAGGGCGGTGTGATCGCCCAGCTCCCCAGCACCGTCACCACCTTCAACCAGACGGGGCTGAAGCCGGGTGAGGAGTACACCGTCACCGTGGTGGCCCTCAAGGACCAAGCCAGGAGCCCCCCTGCCTCCGACAGCGTCTCCACCCGTGAGTGAGCCCAGCCCCAGGCAGCATGCGGCCAAGGACTGCAGCATCCCATGTTTCATCCCCAAAATAAGGTCCCAGAAGCAAGAGCATCCCTGCAGCCCAACATGGATAAAGATAGTGATGCCTTCTGCAGGGATATTTTGTAATCTGAAAATACATGAGTTTGGGTTCCCACTTGGCTCAAAATGAGGGTTTTGACTGTCTCACCAAGTGGCCTCTCTAATGATATTTGAGGATATTTGGATCTAATGATATTTGGCAATGAGGGTATAGCCAACCAGCACCAGTAGCCACTCTGCCATACACTGTAATGGGGAGCTTGCAGCCCTCCTGTAGCAAAACCAGCTCAAAAAAAAAAAAAAAAAAAAAAAAAAAAACAGGGCCAAAAAGCTGTCCAAGCCAGATATTTGGGGCATCAGGCACACAAAATTGGTTTTCTTCAATCCAACATCCTGAATTTGGATGCCTAGCACAACCCAAGTGCCCAAGCTAGAAGTGCATCACAGCAATAGACTTTTTGACCCTCTCCCTTCAAATTGCTGAGAGCACAAAAAGAGTGGTGAGGTTAATGGGGTTGGGAGCCATGGCTCTGGTCAGCTTGTATTAATATAGTTGGAGAAACAGAATAATTCCTCTTCTCTGCTTATCTCACCTGAGCCACATTTTGGAGGCGGGACACCCCCAAGAACCGTCTCTGTAATTGCACTGCCTACTCATCTGTAGCAGATTAAAACTCCCACCTGCTTTCATGCTACTAAACACCCTCTACTCCCACCCATTCAGGCAAATTAGGCACTGGGGCAGGGAGCCAGAAACAGCTTGATGAAGAATAAGGTCTCCTCCGCGCCAAGGAGGACATGGCAATGGGCAGAGTGCAGGGAAAAGGTGCTTTCCAGGCCAGAGCTGCTGCAGCCCGCCTTGGCAGCCAGGCAAACCTCTACCTCTGTCCAAGCTGTTGCAAATGGAAACAGCATTTTGATAGCTCCCAGAGGATTGTAACAAGGTGCTGTTCTCTCCGGGCTGCTAAATTTGAGGTTTTGGGGAGGCAGAGGTGGTGTGGATTGAAGGGAGGGTTCCCTCACCAGCAGCAGCCCCTGGCTTGCTGAAGATCTGGGCTTTCTCAGCACAGTCCTGCTCTGCTTGACATGGCTTAACAGAGACATCTCCTGGTCGAGCCGAAACCTTTCCCATTCCCTAGGAAGGCAGGGGAAAGAAATAGAGAGGCTGGTACATCAAACTCAGTGGTTGACCTTAGTGAGGGGGAGCGCAGCTGGGCCAGTGGGCTCCTGGTTCTCTCCATGAAGGGGTCCTTACGCTGGCCTGCCTTCCTCTGCAGTGCTCCCACAGTGTTGCCCCCACCACCCTTGTTCTGCCTCAGCACCTCGTGCTGGGACCGAGCAGCACTCGATGTTCTCCAGCACCACTGCATCCTGCTCACCCCTGCCCATGCACATCTCCCCCAGCACTTTCCCACCCAGGGGTACAGGATTCAGCACACCTTTATTATGTAGTGACATTTCTGATACGTACAGTACCTTGGCCATATTCATATGCAGTACAGTCTGAACTATAAGATAGTTCAGCGTGCCTTTTTCCCCACCTTCTGGTCACAGCAGTGATCAAACAGGTTGCCAGTGCGTTAGCAGTGCCACGGCACAGGAGCATCCATCCATGCAGCAGTTAGATGCTGATGGTCCCACAGGACTCAAAACATCCCTCACCTGGGCCCTGGGATAAGCACTGGCGGGTCCAGGAGGAGAAAGAGCTTGATTCTCCGCAAAAGAGATAAAAATGTCCAAAACAGTCTTAGTCTCTCTCCTGTATGAGTGCTTTAGCTAAATCCCCTTTATGTGAGCGGGTTCGGTGGTGGACACCCACCATAGCCCCACTCCCAGCTGGTTACAAGGACCCACCAGTGGCATTTTCTTCTCTCCCCCCAGCACCGACACATTGACAGCTCCAGGAGCTGATCCCTCAGCTTAGCTACAAAGCGGGAGTTGGCACTGAAGCAGGAACATTTCTAGAGGCGTTCCTCAGCTCTTGATGGTTGGATCAGTCCTTGGCCCCATGTTATTTAACACACTGTCAACGCTTTTCAAAAGGCATAACAGACATAACATCATTGCTGATAAATTTTCTCAATGACAGAAGGGCTAGGAAAAGAGTAAATTGAGTGGAAGGAGATCATCGATAAGAGCAGTTTGAATGGCTTGAAGAGCCTGGCACAAAGGAAAACTATGTTTTTCAATGCGTTGCT
Organism: Aythya ferina; assembly: GCF_964211825.1. Taxonomy (NCBI): domain Eukaryota; kingdom Metazoa; phylum Chordata; class Aves; order Anseriformes; family Anatidae; genus Aythya; species Aythya ferina. The sequence goes on from NC_140304.1 coordinate 13,755,650, forward strand.
GAGTCTGAGCAGTTATCTAGGAGCAAAGAAAATGGACCACAGCTAAATGTAGGAGGTTTTATCCCAGGCAATGCCTCCTGAAAAAAAGCCCAAGAGGAATTGTTGCCAACACCCAGCTTGAGAGAAGGGCAGAAGTTTCATTATATCTGTAATGGGCATTGACCGGAGAGCTACTGGGTCCTGCTCTGGTGTTCAAAGCTGAGGAGGAGATAAGGGGGAAGTGCAGAGGGTTTGAGAAAGAGCCAGGAGACTGGAATAAGGGACTGGGAACCCACCAGGACCAGGCTCCTGAGCACCTGGAGTTGGAGGGGTCAAGTCCCTCGCCCACATCACCTTTAATCCACGCCACTCTGAAGGTCAGGTTGAATTCCCATATCTGCTGCACTCCCTACCTCACCCTCCCCAAATAACCACCACCCCTTTCCCCCCAACCCTCCGCAGTCATCGACGGCCCGACGCAGATCCTGGTGCGGGACGTCTCCGACACGGTGGCCTTCGTGGAGTGGACGCCCCCGCGTGCCCGGGTGGACGCCATCCTGCTGAAGTACGGGCTGGCGGACGGGGAGGGCGGGAGGACCACCTTCCGCCTGCAGCCCCCCCTCAGCCAGTACTCCCTGCAGGCCCTGCGCCCCGGTGCCCGCTACCACCTCGCCGTCAGCGCCCTCCGGGGTGCCAACGAGAGCCGGCCGGCCCTCGCCCAGTTCACCACAGGTAGCCGGAGGAGCTGGCCGGGGGATTGAGGCCAAAGCATATGGCGGGCATGTGGGTGGGTGGGTGGGGGGAGTGGGGGCAGTGCCAGCCCCCCCTGAAGGCTCACTGCACGCGTCCATGCTTTAGCAGCATGGATTTTTCTCCCCAGCATGAATGAGCTCAGGGTTTGGGCTGCTGCTTGGGAGGAAGCAGTGGGATGGTTAGGGTGCAGGTCCAAGAGAAGACACCTGGAGGAAGGTGTCTTGCATCCCATTACAGAACAAATGGAATCATAACATCATGGGGTCATCTAGGTTGGAAAAGACCTTCTAGATCACCAAGTCCAGCCATCAAACTGACCTACCGAGTCCCATCACTAACCCATGTCCCTCAGTGCCACATCTTCATGTCTCTCAAATACCTCCAGGGATGGGGAATCCCTCACTTCCCCGGGCAGCACACTACCGTGCTTGACCCTCCCTGTGAAGAAATTTTCCCTAATGGCCAGTCTAACCTCCCCTGGCACAACTTGAGGCCTTTTCCTTATGTCCCATTGCTTGTCACCTGAGAAAAGAGACCAATCCCCTCCTTGTTGCAGCCTCCTGTCAGGGAGTTGCAGATATCGATGGGGACTCCCCTCAGCCTCCCATTCTCCAAACTAAACAACCCCCACAAACACAGCAATTTACTTCCCTAATACCACCCACAGATCAGTGTGCACCAGGGAGGTCTCAATTTAAGACAATGCTCCTGTACCCGCTCAGCATTGAGAGCCAAGGCATTGCCTGAAAAATTGGCAATCAAGCAGCTGGAAGCAGCCCAGTCAAAAATGTAGTTATCTTATTTTATATCGTATATGAATAGCCGAACTGGTCAGTAAAATCTTAATTAATGTTGAGCCTGCAGATAGCTAACAGGTTTAATTTACCATGCCATAAAGGAAGAGGTAGAGAGCATAAATCAGTGCTCTTTTATGGCATATAAATTACTTGTCATGTACATCACTGGTGGATACTAGGCTCCTATTACAATAACCGCAGTGTGTGAGTTGTGTGTGTATATATCTGTGTAGATATGTACTTAGGATGAGATGTTCTTTGCGATTGCTTCACTGAGTTGGCCTTCCTCGCTTTATTTCTAAATGACAGCATAAAAAAAACCCTCCTGAGGCCAGACCCAGAGCAGGTGTTAATGCCCTGCTCACAGCAACACTCAGCAGCCACCAGACCCTGCCCTGCCCAAACCCATTGCTCGCAGGAGGGATTACCGTGCAAATCCAGGCACACAGCCTCGGCAGCACTAATAAACCACTTGGTCAGCCTGGACAGTGTCTGAGCACAAACAAGTCTGCAAAGATGTTCGAGGTTTTCTAGGACTTCAGGCCAATGTTTGGTGGCTTTATAGCTTTGGTCCCAGTGAACTCACGGGTGGCACCCCCAGGTCTGTGCTGAGTAGGAGGTGACAGCAGATGCCCCCCAGCCATGGGGATGTGCCACCTGGGTCCCCTCGCCATGGCTCCCAGAGCCTGGTGGTGAGATTGTGCCTCTCTCCCTTGTGTCACACAGAGATTGATGCCCCCAAGAACCTGCGGGTGGGCTCACGGACACCCGCCAGCCTTGAGCTCGCCTGGGACAACAGCGAGGCGGAGGCACACAGCTACAGGGTGGTCTACAGCACCCTAGCTGGAGAGCACTACCACGAGGTTCTGGTGCCACGGGACACTGGCCCCACCACCCGGGCCACCCTCACAGGTATGCCCCCACCCACGCATCATACTCATCCTCCTCACAAGCAGTTAGGGTAAGGGAGAGCCCAGACCAGCACTACTGTGTGCTTGCCCTGGCCCTGGCACAGATTTGAGGCTGATTTGGGGTTTTCTGCTTACTGCAGAGAAGGTTTTCCTCAGGACAGAGCTCTATTTTCCTTCCATGGGTTGGGGTGCTGCTCAGCTAGGAAGACAGTGGTGCACCTTGGTCCCAGGGTCCCAAACAGAGCTGGCAAGGGGCAGAGTGAGAAATGGGGAGAGAAAGGTGTTTTAGATTGATCTAGAGAAAAATATTATTCCCCACCCCCTTGCTGGGATACTGATACCCCGTAATTGAGTTCTTTGCTTTTTTCCAAATCCGTACAAAACAAACCCAGACCCAGGGATGCCATTTCTGAGCAAGTACCTCCAGAACTGCATAGTCCAGGCTAGCATGCAGGTGTCACTGTGCTCAGCAAACACCACCACCTCCCACTGCCAACCTCACCAGGGACATCCCAAACACCCTTTGCAAGAGCACCATGAAGAACCATCCAAGACCTATTTTCCTTTCTCAACTACAACTGGTTGTCTGCCAAATTTGCAGCTCTAGTGGCATTTTAGAGGGAAAAAATTGCTTCTATATTAAAAAAAAAAATCATTCATTAAGCTTGACACTCATCTAGATCTTCAGTATAGCATGGCACCAGGTTCTTCCACATATTATCTCAGGTTCAAACACCTCTGCCATTTGTGTCTACAGGAACAAGTACATTCAGTGGAAAAGTCAAATGCAAACATGCAGTCATGGCAGCACCAAGTCACAAGAAAGGCTGGAGGGGAGAAAAACAATTAGAGCAGTTAGCTTGAAAATGTGGTATGTGAGAAAAATATGTATTAGGGACAGTTTTTGCTGCAACGATGCACGTGGAGAAGTGGGATTGAGATAAAGTTGGACAGTCTAAGGGATGGGGGATCTGGTGATGGTCCCATGTTCTCTAGGTCATGGGCTGCCTTGCTAGATGAGATGGAGAGGAAGACAGGACAGCCACTGCAGCTGGCAGGAGAGCTGAAGACAGCCTCTCCGTAGCTTCACGTAGCTTCAAGCACGTGGCATCCCCCTCCTCTAGGGTTTCCTTACCCCTGGTGCAGCCTGTTGAGGTGGATTTCCAGTTGCTGAGGACCTGGTAGGATCCACAGAATAAAAGCCTTCTTCTGTCCCCAGGAAAAGTGATGAGGAATGGTGCTGTGCAGAGCTTATCAAAAATTTTAAAACCCAGCAAGCCTTGATCTGCCCCATAAGTCTCTTTCCAGAGATGTGAATTGGCACAGCTGTCAGAAATATTGGTGATTTTTCCCTATCCAAAATTGCTGGGAGAGAAGAGGTAGGGCTGGAAGGCTTATGGCTTTCTCTAACCCAGTGGGAAAGATCAATACACCATTGGGAGGAGATAAATGTAGCTGCCAAATGCCAAGCAGGGGAGATAGACAGACCCAGGAGATGTCCCACAGAGATAAAGCAGCCACCAGCAACAGGTGTAGAGGAAATTATCTTGATTAGCTTGATTCCCATTCCCTGCGAGAGAACCACAGGATACGTCCACCACAAGCAACATGCCCGAGTCGGCTCCCAGCTAGACTGTGCCTTTACTAATTAATGTGTGTTTCATTTACTCTGCATAATGTATTTCTTTTTGAGACACCAACCCTGTGACAATATTTGATGTTGAATCACTACAGAAACAAATACAGCTACTTTATCATTCCCATCTCAGCTCACTCCCTCTCTCTCTCACACAGTTTCTGTCTTGATGCCAGCAATTACCGCAGACCTCAGTAACAGCTTTAATAAATTGGTTATTTCTGAGCTAGACTAATCCCATTTCCCTATCCAAAGGCATCTGGGGGCTTTTAAAAAATGCTCAGCTCTCCTACAACACCCGGAGGAGCTGCTGAGCTGTGGGACAGCTGGTCATCCTGGGGACAAACAGTAGGGCCCCCCAGTCCCCAGCCATGGGATGGAGGGCTCACACCCCAGGACCACCCATCCAGGTGCTGCTCTCATGCACCTTTGTGTCCTTTCCACCCACTGGCAGACCTGGTGCCGGGGACAGAGTATGGCATTGGGATTACGGCCGTGATGGATAGCCAGCAGAGCGTGCCAGCGACCATGAACGCCAGAACCGGTGAGTTTGGCCCCATTCAGCACAGCCTGATCCTATGCCCCACCACCACCAGCTCCCACATCCCCCATGGGACAACCTGTGCGTGGGGACAAGCATCTGCAACACCCAACCCACAGAGCTTGACAGCCCCCGGGACCTCCTGGTGACGGCCTCCACGGAGACATCCATCTCACTGGCCTGGACCAAAGCCATGGGTCCCATCGACCACTACCGAGTCACCTTCACCCCTGCCTCAGGGATGGCCTCCGAAGTGACAGTGTCCCCAGAAAAGTCACAGCTCACCCTCTCGGAGCTGGAGCCTGGGACAGAGTACACGATCACCATCATCGCTGAGAGGGGACGTCAGCAGAGCCTGGAGGCCACCGTGGATGCTTTCACAGGTAAAGAAAAAGAAGCAGAGCGAAGGCCAAGCACAGGGCTGGCCTTGCTACCAGCCTACACGTCCCTGGCACCAAAACACATGAGATGGCGACAGGGATGAGATTTGGAGGCAATCCATCCACGTGAGAGCATGTCCATGGACCTGAGAAGGGTGATGGCCCTGCCAGTGCAGGGGTCCTGTCCCCCCAGATGCTGGCACTGACCATGCTTGCTTGGTTGGAGGCTCCCATAACAAGGATGTGGGGTTGGGGGAACTGCCAGCCCCTGCTGTCCTCTGTGGTCAGAGTGGCCCGTGTGTCCATAAGGAGGAGAAAACAGGCCTTGAGGAGCCTCAAAAGCACCTCTAGGAGGAAAAAAAATAAAATAAAATAAAATTTGAGAAGCCCAGACAGCTTACAGCAGGTATAGCAGGATGGCTCCACCACTCATCACACAGAGCTGGGATGGAGCATGTTTGCAGGCAGAGCTGAGCAAAACATAATTTCCTCCTCCCAGTTCTGCCTCTGGATCCCAGTTTCAGCCCACCAGATCACCCAGACCCAGGGTTTTGCCACCTCTGCCTGCTATCTGCCAGGCGAGCACTGGTGCACAGCACTAGGTACAACCTGGAGGCTGGGAACTGCAGACAGCGTGGGCTGATCCTCCCCTCTCTGGTTTGCAGGGGTCCGGCCCATCACACAGCTGCACTTCTCCCAGCTGACATCCTCCAGCGTGAACATCACGTGGAGTGACCCGTCCCCACCAGCAGACCACCTGGTCCTCACCTACAGCCCCCGGGATGAGGAGGCGGCGCAGCGGCTGGTGCTTGATGGCACCCTCAAGCACGCCAGCCTGACAGGCTTGCGGCCGTCCACCGAGTACCTGGTGTCGCTGGTGGCTGTCCATGGCGCGGTCAGCTCCGAGCCCGTCGTGGGCTCCATCACGACAGGTACCCGCTGGGCACGGGACCCTCCCGGGAGGGCGGGCGAGGGGACGGGGAGCGGACCTGCCTCCCACAGCTTTGCTTTCTGCTCCATCTCACCAGGGATGGATGCACCGAAGGACCTTAGGGTGGGCAACATCACCCAGGACTCCATGATCGTCTACTGGAGCCCTCCTGTCGCTGCTTTTGACCACTACAGAATATCCTACCGTGCCAATGAAGGTAATGGATGGGACGTCGTGGAGGTTCCCTCTTGGCAGTGCTGTACCCCAGGGTGCATGTGGCCCTGGACGTAAGCTAAGGAAAGGGCTTTAGAAGTGTCCAAATAGCTGCAGCCCATTTTGCTTTTCCTTTTCTTTTGGAGAAGGTGGTGCAAAAGCAGCTGCTGGGGATGGGATCAGGGGCAGAGGCCAGTCCCATACCACTGCATGACCCCAGCCACAACCAGCACAGCTCCCCAGATCCCACCTCCTCCACCAGCCTCCCCCAGCTCACCTCCAACCCCTGAGCCTCAGTTTTTGTCTATGATGCTGAAAAGGTCAAGCCAGCACAGCGGCATCCACCTGCAGGCACAGAACCCAGTTGCCCCCACTGTCAGCCCCGGAGGGGGTTTGTGGCATTGCCCTCTCCTCCCCACGGGACACAGGGACCAGCCGTGTCACCAATGCTCTTGGCTCTGTCCCTGCAGGGAGGACAGACAGCGCTGCCATCGCTAGTGATGCCACCGAGTACAGCCTCCACCGCCTGCAGCCCGCCACCAAGTACGAGATTGGGGTGAAGAGCGTGCGGGGCCGAGAGGAAAGTGAGGTGGCCTCCATCACCACGTACACAGGTGGGACAGGGCTCCTAGGGGACAGGCAGTGATCAAACTGTGCCAGCTCTGGCCCCTGCTTGTGCTGGCAATCAGACAGGTGAGAGTGGGGTGAACCTAATGGTTCTCACTCATGATGAGTGGGGCTCACAAGGGCCCACTGCGGACTTTCAAAGTATGTCTAAGGAAACTTTTTCCCATATACATGGGTTGTCATGGAAGGAGTAATAAATCTGTGTACCAGGCCAGAGAAGTGATGTTGGACACCCATAAGAACCTTTCCTAAATGAAGTACAGGCTTCCAGAAATAATCCCTGGGGAAAGATGTGTCAAAGCCCTAATACAAACAACATCTATTGCAAGAATAAAACACTCTGCTATCCGCAGACTCCTCAAAACCTAAAACAAAACAAAACAAAAAAACTAACTTCCCATACCATACATCAAGAAAACAGTGGAAGACAAGGCCAAGCAGCAAAGCAGTGCAAGCTTTGCTCTCCAGCTAGGGCAGCAATAATTCTTCTACAGGCATGCATGTGTGCCTAGGCATCGAGGCAGGCCCACAAGAAGCCCTTCCAGTTTGCAGTCCAGTCTCTTCATGCACCTGACTGTCCAAATCCATTCCCTCTGCAGCCATGGATGCCCCCTTGGGTGTCACGGCCACCAATATCACCCCCACGGAGGCACTGCTGCAGTGGAACCCACCGCTGATGGACGTGGAGAGCTACATCCTTGTCCTCACCCGCCACGCAGGTGCGATTAGACCCCACAACCCTCTGCTGCAAGCTTTGCTGGGGCTCCATTTCAGCTCACCTCCACTTCTCCCCCACCCTAATGCTAGGAGCTTGGTGGTCGTCCCCCACAGGAAGGAGTCCCTCCTTTGGGAACGCAGCTGCTGGTGGGTGGTGGGACTTTCCCCATCCCTGGGCACCAGCTCATCCTGCAGGGGTCCTATGCATCTCCACTGCCCACCGCCCAGCCCCATTGCATGGCAGTCCACATGGGGACTGGGATTCTCCCACTTCACTAACTGGCCTGCTGGCAGCCCAGGGGCAAGCAAGTCCCCACACATCTCCCATCCCACGCAAACCCAACATATGGCAAGCCCATGAGTCCTGCTATAGAAGGGAAAGAAAGCAGCAGGCAAATATATGCACTGTGGCAAAATAAGACCATCCTTCAGACTGAGTACCACCCCTGCTGCTCAGCTCCTGAACATGGTATTTCAGCAATATAAGTTTTTTTGACCGTGAGGTCATGCTCACAGCTGTATTTCAGAGGAGCTCCTATCCTAACTCACCTCTTCTGGCTTACAGTTGCAGGAGAAACAATTCTTGTGGATGGGACCAACCAGGAGTACCAGCTGACCAACCTTCTGCCCAGCACCACCTACACGGTCGTTATGTATGCCACCAATGGGCCCCTCACCAGCCAGACCATCAGCACCAACTTCACAACTCGTACGTACAGACATGTGCCCTGTTGTATGTCCCCAGCCATTCGCCCACTGCAGGAAAAGAGGCCAAAAAGTCTGAGCCTAAACTCTCATTACAAATAACGTAGCCATGTGCCAAAAGGACACCCAAGGGCTGGTGTGGACACAACACAAGAACAGGAATTTCACCACTGGAAACATTAATCTTCAGTTTCACTCTTTCAACATCCATCCACCTCTTTCTTTGATTTCCCCTGGATGTAGTTTCCTGAGAAGACCCTTGACTTGGTCTCCTTCTTTCCCAAGGCCATAGTCTCCAACCTTTTTAGTTTCCAAGGAGCTTGATAGACCCAGTATCGCATGCATTTCAGAGACACTCCACTTCAGAGAGCATGCAGAGGGCTTTTAGAGGTTTGCAGAGCTCTGCAGGGGATGGGTGATCAGGGCTGGAAACTGAGGGCAAGGATGGACTTTGGGCTGTAGCACGGGGTTGGGGGGGGGGTCGAATCCCAACCCACTGGGATGGGGAGCAGGTTTGAGCAGGCTGGGAGGGGGGGAAGTGTGTGAGGACCTGTACTTCCCTGCGTGCCCATCCACCCTTGCAGTTTTGGATCCTCCGAGCAACTTGACTGCAAGCGAAGTCACTCGGCGGAGTGCCCTCCTCTCCTGGTTGCCTCCCGTGGGAGAGATCGAGAACTACATCATGACTTACAGATCGACCGACGGCAGCCGCAAGGTGAGTCCTCCTGGAGAGAGGGGCTCTGTAAGGCGGGGGACACCAAGATCATGGAGAAGTGAGCAGGGGAAACCCAACAAAGCAAAAAAAAGACGCTCTCCAGGCCAGGGAGACCAGAAGGGCATACTACACTCTTCAGGAGCAAAACTTACTTTAGATAAACTATCAGAGAAAGCTGAAAATGATTGCCTAGGGCAAAGTCTCTGCACACACAGGCAAGTCTGGACAAAGAGGGTATAGCTGGGAAGTCTGAAGGAACAGACAAAATTCACAGCTTGTGAAAGACAATTGTGAAGCAAGATGAGGCAGGAAAAAAATATCCAGCAAACAGAGATGTTAACAAAGTGGTTTGCCCTTCTTGCAAAGATTAAGATAGGTACAGACAGCTAATTAATCCCGCAATACAATATATTTGATTACTTAATGAGTGTGTCCATACCTGTCTGCCTGGAGGAACTGCTACAAACACTAGCAGAAGTGTGTCACTGCAAATTATCTTACTTCCTTTGCCAGCACGACTGGCTTGCAGCAGCCAAAGGGCAACAGCTTTGCAGAAGGGGTTCAATACAACGCTGTGTGGCATTGGCTGGTGACCAGAAAAATTAACCTGACAACATCTGATGGAGCCAAAACTGTCTGGTATCCAAGCTTGGCCAGCTCTGCTCCTTACAGTGCTTGGGCAATCAGTCATGCCCAGTATTGAGGATGTGCAGGTCCCAGCACTGCTGGTAAATAGAGCACACAGAATGCAAGCATTTAAACCTCCTGCATCTGAACCAGCTAGCTTTGTCTTACCTGCACCATCCCAAAGGTGATCCACTGGCCTCCTGCTGACTTAGTCCAGAGGTCATAAGCAGCCATGCAGCATCCTCAGCCAGGCACCAAGGGCTGCAGCTTCCCTTCCCTCCTCGCTTGCTCTTTAGGCTCCCCATCGTTTTTCTCATCTGTTGCTCTTGGTGTCTACCTCCTTCTGGGACCCATGTACAGGAGCTGATTGTGGATGCCGAGGACACATGGATCCGCCTGGAGGGGCTTTCTGAGACCACAGAGTACACCGTGCGCCTGCAAGCTGCCCAAAACGCCATGCGGAGTGGCTTCATCTCCACTACCTTCACCACAGGTGAGGCTCACACCACTCATCACCCTTATGGGCTGTTCCTCCTCAAGCAGCATTTCACCAGATCCACAGGTGTACTCGTTTCCATGACCCATGGTGCTGCCGGGCACCCACTCTCCCATTTCCACCAGGCCCTTTGCCTTGCCCTTGCCTCTCCTCAAAGAGGTAACTAGAGGGAAAAACATTAAAGTTGACAAAATGTGCCACCACAGTCTTATAGTGAGCTGGGAGAGACCTGGTTCATCTCCCCACACTGTAGACATGGTCTGATCTGGTGTGAATATCAAGGAGGCGCATCTCTACCACCTCTAGTGGAGGCAGAGCCTGTATACCTTCAGGACTGTGATCCCACCGATTTTGTCTGGTTGCATTATTCCTCCCCCATCTAATTAGAGAGAAGTCACGATCTGCTAAGGCAAGGGGAATGGTTTCCTTTCTAAATCAAGTGGTAGGTACTCACAGCCACCACAGTGCTCACACGTGCAAGAACAAAGCTTGGACGAAAATGTCACTGTTGCCCCCACCCTCTGCAACCATTCACATTAGAACCATGCACTTAATGGCCAGAGTGCATTTTGTTCAGGGCTGAATACAATTGCATTTCTGCTGGGCTTCAAAAGCACTGAGCAGCCAGGGGATGATGCCCATGCCCCTACACCAAAATTCCCCCCATCTGTGCTGCCAGTTCGATTAAGAGAGTTTTCTTTGAATCTGCTGTGAATACACTTCCCCATCCTCGTTACATGCAAAGGTCCCCTCACCTGCTTTCAAGAGATAATAGAAACTATTTACGTCAACAAAAAAAAGACAAGACTCTTTTCTATGGATGAGGCTCTCCTGTTTTTCTCATCTCTTATGTGGGCACATAAAGCCAGTGCAATTCAGGCAGGCAACGGAAAAATGTCTGTAATCTTCGAGGCTGCTCTGGAGTCAGGGACAGAACCTCTCAGGGATGGCTTCTTAGCAAAGAGAAATCAGCAGAAACCCACTCACATCAGGCAATGAGAGCACTGCTTCCATTAAACAAAAATTTGGGACCTTGATGGCATTAGAGACATTATTGCCAGCTAATGCAGCATCTGAAGAGAGGTTTAATTTGCCTTAAGGTAGGCGTTAGCAGGAAACCAATTTCTCCCTATCTACCCCATAGAAAAGGAGGAGTTGTGTTTGAGGAGAAAAAGAAAATGAAAGGGAAAAAAAAAAAAAAAAAAGGCTTAATTTAAAATGTTTTGCTTCCTTATGCTCACAGTACACATCCCAGGTTTCCTCCATTCCCTCTGACATATTAATAGCTCTGCCGCTTTGTTTCATGTTTGCATAAGGTTCTTGGGGAGTTGTATACAGATGGGACAAAAGGAAGAAACAGATACAATATTTATAATTTATAGTGGTTTGAAATGCCTTTCAAGGTCTGCTTGGCTCTTAAAGATATGAATATAAATTAAGAAACAAGTAATCTCCACAGAGCTCAGGGGAGCCTAGAGTGGATGTCTTTGAAGCAGTTTTCATTGCTGAATGCTACAAAATGTGAACGCTGTCTCACCAGACCTTGTGCTACAAACTGCAGAGGCAGGAAAAAAATAGGGGATCTCCAATATTTGGAAAAAACGACCGCCTCTGGGTCTTCAGGGCACAGGGGTTTGGGAAGTAACAGATGTTCTGAACCCTTGTCCTGGTGTCACGCAGTCAGGATGGGTGCACGCAGCACATCCCTCACGCCCTCTTGAGGTCTCCTCTCGAGAGGCTCTTGAAAGCCAACATCCACGTTGCCTACTCTGTACCCTGTCATCTGGACAATGGAAGAAAAAAAAAAAAAAAAGATGCAGGTCCCCTTTTCACAGTAAATGAGAAAGAAAATGAACACAGAGCTGACCTCCTATTGCTGCCGAGATCTCACAGTTGAGACTCCCTTAAGCTCTGTCCCCCAAATGAGATGTGTCTTCAGCGGAAGACACCTGGAACACGGCCACAGGGCTCATGCTGTCAATCTCCAGCATCTCACGTGAATGAATTCCTACTCAATTTTGAAGCGACTATCAGCCCAGTGCAAGTCTGACATCATTTACAAGGACATCGATCAGGAGCATTCCCCTGGAGTCAGTAAAATCATAAAAACTTATTTAGAGTTGGCAATCCTAAGAGGAAAACAGGTTTTGCTATTTTCACAGCTGTCCAAATACGCCAGTGACAGCTTAAACCCCAGGGTTTCAGACACGGTGCAGAAAGATGGGCCAAGAAGTGAGCCTCATCACTCACCATGATGTTACCGCACACCTTTCCAATACAGGATGTGCAGGAGATTAATTAATATGTGCAGAGATTATTCCATTACATTCTCCAATGCTGATGGATGTGAAGTGGCCACCGCCTTGCAGAATAACATGGGACTTGGCAGAAGCCAAGTTAGACCCTTCCTGGATTGTAACCAGCAGGGCCCAAGACACGCGGAAAGGTTGTTCCCCTGCCCGATTTATATATTTTTTTTAATTTTACAGGTGGCCGCATCTTTGCCAACCCTCAGGACTGCGCCCAGCACCTGATGAATGGAGACACGCTGAGTGGCGTCTACACCATCTCCATCAACGGGGACCTCGGCCAGCGGGTGCAGGTGTACTGCGACATGACCACAGACGGGGGCGGCTGGATTGTGAGTAGCGAGTGCACCAAGGGCAGGCTTTGATGTTTTCCTTCTCCCTCAGATGTTGATTGCTTGAATAGTGTCTTTCCTGGGAACACAGGCTGTTCCTAGAGGAACAAGAAGGTGCTGTGGCCCTATACTGCCTGCATCATGACAAAACCCTAGCTGCTCCCCCAGCTCTCCTAACGGGCAGCACCTCCAGCAGCACAGCAGCCCCAGCATCAACCCAGAGACTGCAGCTCAATGGGAACAGTGACAGAACCACTCCCTGCAGCCCCCGTACACGCTGTCCCCATCGCAAAGGAGCCAAGCCCCATCCTGCCAGCAAAGCCAAGCACCACGCCGCGCAGGAACAAGAGCAGGCTTAATATTGCTCGCTTCGTTTCACACGCCATGGGGAATGGCCCACGCTCCAGTAATAATAGTTACACTTGGAGAAATGCCCCTTGATTTATTTGACACATTTGCAGTGCTTTTAGAGAACAAAATCTGTGAGTGAAGCTGAGCTGATTTATTGTTTTAGAAATGAAATTAATGTCTAGGAGCTTTCATAAGGAATGATTCACACAGCCTGCAATATGATGGTGTCAGGCATCACCCAGATTGGGTCTGCACAGGAGCATTTCAGATGCAAATGCCTGTTTTGCTGTTGAACTGCACAATCACTGCTTGTCTTGACTTAGATGGACTGGCAACCTAGGTAAACAATGCTCTGGCACTTTGATGTTATTCGTGTCAAACACTCGCTCACATGTATTACCCAAAACCCCCCTTGATGTACAGTCAAAACAAGGCCAAAAAAAAAAAAAAAAAAAAAAAAAAAAAGTGCTTCCTCAAACGCTGAGTTCTTGCAGTGGTTTTGTGTTTGTTTTTTTTAGCTGGGAAATTTCACTCTGCTTCAGAGTATCCCCTTGGGTATCACAGAGGAGCCAGCCAAACAGAAATCACGTGCTAGAAAGCCAGAGAAACTGTGCCATGGGTACAGCAGGGAGTTTGAAGCTGAATCTTCCCTCCTAGGCCCATTATGGCATTAATATGCCATAATCTTCTAGCTTGTCTTTAGCTTACCTGTCTGCACCCGAATTGACTGCATGGCTGAAATTAACAGTCCCCAGCTGGGCATTGCAGTTTTCTCTCCTGAAAGGCTCTGTGAAAGGGCAGAGCACGCCCCAGGCTGTGTGTATCCCAAAGCCCAGCTAGCTTGTCCCACTTCTCACCAGGCTTTCCTCTGGCTTTTCCCTGCTGCAGGTTTTCCAGAGGCGGCAGAACGGACTGACCGATTTCTTCCGGAAATGGGCAGATTACCGCGTCGGCTTCGGCAACCTGGAGGACGAGTTTTGGCTGGGTAAGACCTTCATCGAGGTGCCAGGTTTGAGCTCACTGTGTCGGCACAATTTCCTCCCCAGCCCCAGCTGTCTCTTCTCACCACTCCCCTGCACTCCCCAGACCCTTTTCCTTCCCTTGTTTGTTCCCTGATGCTGTGTCGGGAAGGCACACATGGGCATGGGACCAAAAAGCACGCTGTGAAGGTGCCCTGGGTGCTCCATGCGGCAGCTGAGGAGGGGTCATGATGGGGCTCTTCAAGAGCCAGGATTTTCCCTTGTTGAGAGGTTGTGATGGAGGACCACATCTCAAAGATCTCTCCCAGCCTTAGCCAGTGAGTTACCCAAAGTAGGAAAGGGGGGAATAGGAGATCTGACCCAGCTCTGAAATGGAGCATTCTCCCCCAAGATCTGAACACAAGCCGGCCCTCCAGCATAGCCACGCTCTGTCTCATGCCTCAGCTGAAGCCCAAGGTGGGTGGGCAACACCAGCAGCACCAGGGCTCCCCCCAGCTTCAGCAGCATGCAGAGAGCTGAGACTTGAGCCCACCTCCCATAGCCACAGGGAGCTGAAGCTTGAGTGGGGACAGAGCTCAGCCCCTACCAGTGCCTCAGGAGAGAAAGGCTTAACCAGAAGTTGCTCTCTGGCTCCTCTCCTTGCTCTCACTTCCCAGAAGCAGTTTATTTGCCTGGAGCTTTTTTGTTTGCTCTCAGAGCAGACCCAGGTGCCACATCTCACCAACATCTCGCTGCATGTCTCTCCAGGCCTGGACAACATACACAAGATCACATCCCAGGGGCGCTATGAGCTGCGAATAGACATGAGGGATGGTCAGGACGCGGCGTACGCCTACTACGACAAGTTCTCCATCGGCGACTCCAGGAGCCTCTACAAGCTCCGAATAGGAGACTACAATGGCACTTCTGGTACAGCCCCTCCCGTGGAGTAGGGAAATCCTGCCACCAGTGGCTCTGCAGCTGTAGAGGGAATCCCAACATCAGAGCTTGCTCTTCTGGAGCAGCAAGATGCAAACCCATAGTCCTTCCTGCCTTCCCGCAGTTCATCACGTAAACCAGGCTGATAAATCACACTAAGGACATAGGGAATTTTCCATCGGGGATCAGATAGTAAATATCAGAGCCATTGCTGTTCAGATTATCAGGTCAATTGTCAGAGGTATCCCCTCACTCAACAGCCTCCTCAGCTCACTAGTGATGCTGTGCCACAGGGTGTGTTTCTCACCCTCCCCTACAGCCATGGAAAAATCTGAAATCCTCTGCATGGGTTTGTCCCACACAGACCAGACCATAGCCAGTTTTGCAAGGACACTCACGCCTGTTTGCTCAGTTGACACAGCAGCTTTGCCCACCAGAAAATGGTGGGTGAAGGGAGGAGAACATGGGGTCTCTTCCCTGAGAAGAGGAGTAGAGGTACAGCTACAGCCCCTCTGGCTGGGATAGAAGTGTCCAGTGACTGCAAGCCTCCATGAGCCCACCTGTGTGGGTCAACCTCGCTTAAAGCTCTTCCCACAGCTTGGGAAGAAAAATAGTCCTGGATTTAATAGCCCTCTGGGCTTCCAGCTCTGCAGCTGCACTCATGCAGTGCTCTTCTCTCCCCCAAAAGGAGCTGCTCTCCCCATAGCAAGGAGGTGGCTTGGGCAGAAAAAGACATCACATGCCTTCCAAAACACCCCTTACCCAGAGGAAAAAAGATAAGCCAAACATCTTGGTTCAAGAGACAAATGCTTGGTCTCCTCTGGGAGAAGTTCCCCTTGTATAACTGGAGGGAAGGAAGATGACAAAGTCCTGCAGTTACACAGCAGATGCAGGCTGCAAGAAATCAGGGGGGTTCGTTCATTTCTAAAGCACCAAAATTCAGATCCAGACTCAGATTACTACCAAATTACCTACCAAATCCAAATAGGCTCTAGGATTTGCTATGGTCTGCACTGATCCCAACTCAACAGCAGAGGCCCTCAGATGAACCAACTGTGGGCAGTTCCAGTAAACGTCATTCCCACACCACCCCGCCAGCCTTCAGCTGTTGGAGCTGGTGACCGATAGGCTGACACACATACTAGAACACCCCAATTTCCTTGTGAAAGACCAGATGGCTTGGGCATTGAGGCATGCAAGCCAAGAGCAAGCATGTTTGTCCATCGCCCTTAACAGCATCTCTTTCCGCAGGGGACTCCCTCACCTACCATCAGGGCCGCCCCTTCTCCACCAAGGACAGAGACAATGACGTGGCTGTGACCAACTGTGCCATGTCCTACAAGGGGGCCTGGTGGTACAAGAACTGCCATCGGACCAACCTCAATGGCAAGTACGGAGAGGCCCGGCACAGCCAGGTAAGGGCCGAGCTGGGCTGTGAACCCTCAGCATCACTCCTTGTGGTGGGACCCAGCCCAGCAGCAGGCTGGGGCTGGGGCCCTGTGGCCAGTTCATGGGGTGAAGATCACAGCTGGGGTGACTCTGTAGCAGCCAGAACAAGCGAAGCCTCCTTTGAGCTACTGGGGCTTCGTGCCTCGCTTTGGCTGCCTTGGTTATTTACCATAGCAGGCTGTTAAGTTACACTAAAAAATGCATACATCAAACCTGATCAGGAACCTTTGAGCTGTGGGAGAAAAAAACAAGCAAAGCCACAGCAGCTGAAGAGCTTCTCGTTCCCACTGCAGCAGGTTCTTCCTTCTGGCTTCTCTAGGCAGTCAAGCTTGTTTCCTTCCTCTTCCACTCTAGTTTCACGTACGGGTCTTTCTTTACCCTGAACCTCTATTTTCCTCCTGCCAGGGAATTAACTGGTACCATTGGAAAGGCCACGAGTTCTCCATCCCCTTCGTGGAAATGAAGATGCGACCTTACAACCACCGTAACATCTCTGGGAGGAAGCGACGGTCCCTACAGCTCTGAGCCAGCCGACCCCCTCTCCCACCACTTGACCTTTTCTGTCATTTGTTTGTATTTTATAATATGAAAAGGGGGAAAAAAAATACTGCTCCTCTGAGATAGCAACCTGACCCTCATAAGTCCTGGAGGGAACCACAGCACAAGCAAGGGCTGTGGGAGAGGAAAGACCTCATTGCTTTGCATCTGTCCCAGAGAAATACCAAATTTCCAGTCTCCCTACCCCAGTACTTTGGCCCTTAACACAAAAGGAAAGAGACCGATAGATTTTTGATATTTTTGTTAAAAGACTTAGAGAAGTCAATACCCCAGCAATACCCTGTCAGATGCTTTTGCCACAGGGCTCATGGCAGAACCCCTCCCGACAGGGACCTTGGTGCAGCCAGGGCCACCCCACCAGCTCTGCCACCCCATGGGCACCAGCTCCCCCAGCAGGCAGGGGGTCACCTCTCCCCCCTGGCATCCTGTCCTGAGCTTTGGTTATCGCAGGGGTCACCAGGAGGACCTGGAAAAGGTCTGCATACGTAGGTGAGACACAGAGAACCCACAACTCATATGCTGGGAGAGGAAAAAAAGAAAAAGGGAAAAAAAGAACAACAAAAAAAAAAAAAGATTCATGCAGTCTGGCAGTCTTGTTAGGGCCTGTTTCCTCTGCTTTCTCTGTATGCCATGGCATTGTCACTCACAGAGGTCACTGGGTGCAAACCAAAGAGCCACAGAGAAGGACCAGCAACCAATAAACTACTGCACAACCCCAGCCCAGCCCAGGTGCCATGTCCAGGGGCCTCCAGCAAGTGGAGAAATGATGCCAGCAGCTGAAGGAGGATATATGCAAGCTGGGAAATGCCCAGTCCCTTCCCTCTCCTACACCATCCCTCTTCTCTGCCATCACAAGAGGGACCCAAATAGTGCCTTGGTATCACCATCTTTCTAATGGGAGATCAGTTCTTTCCCCTCTTTGAAGGAAGTCTTGGTCCATTCAGACTTCGGAGCACTTGGAGACCTATGAAAGGCAGACATGTTCACCCTTCCCATCCTTAATTTCTCTCATCTTAAGGAAGACAGAAACTTCAGGTAGCCTTGGTTGTGCTCTGCTGTCATCGGCACCACCTTCACAAACCCAAGTGTCCATCTGTCTGGATCCACTCCTCCGCAGAGGGCTGCGGTCAATGCTGTGCATTGTTCCTCGGAGAAGGGACTTGTCCACAAGTCTGAGGACAATGCAGCTCATCATTGGATTCACAGCTGAGGGAGCATTACAAATGCTAAACACTGCTTTTTGATTTGATCACACTGAAGCTGCTTTGTCTCAAGAAACATCTTCCAGATGGGAACATAAAGGCATCTTTGCAGTAGCTTATAATTCAGGCCAGTGTCTCTTTCGTGGTCATGTTCCTTGGTTTGCTAACATTACTCATCGCTGCTGTGGAGCTGAAGAAAGGCCTCCAGCAGGAAACGCAGCCTCTTCATGCATGCTGTGCATTGACACACGAGCTCAGCCAAACTCCAGGTCAGGATCGGATACAGGGTCTGGACCTTCAGCCAGTCAGCTCACAACATGCCATCTGACCACAGGGAGGATGCTGCAGCTCATGCAGAAATGAGGCATCTCTTCTTCCTTCCCATCAGCATTAAATCAGGCACCAGGTGCAGCAGCCAGCTGAGCAAGATGATAGGATCTGACACAGGCAGTGTCACTGATGGCAGTATCTCATGCCTCCTGAGCAGCCCACTCCATTTTAGGAGCCAAAGAGCCAAGAGGTGGCATCAGGTAGAGCTGATTAAAGGTGAAGAAGCCTCCTACTTGACCAGCATGGTAACATTTTTCCCCACCACCAAGCTTTGGTAGGTAAGAAGTGCCCTAACAAAAGCACTGTTGTGTGGTGGTTATAGCCAGGAGCAGAGACTTACAGAGGATGGCATTCATCTCCTGTCTCGGACGGTGCTGTTTGCTGGTGCACCCAAGTGAAATGAAGAGATGTCAGTGGGAAATCGGGAGCTCGGCATTTACTATCAAGGGGAAGGCAAGAAACCTCTTTTTTCATAAGCACAAAACAAAGAGAAAATCAAAACTTGCCTTGCTTTTCCAGGAGGCTCAAAAGAAGATTCTCAAAGAGGTTGATTATTCTTTGAGCAGGTTTCCTGACATGCGTCCCTCCCTCCCTGCTTACATCTGTCATCCCTCTTATAAGTCCTGCTGCTGGGATGAGAGAGCCCGGCTGACACCACCCCATCGCTGGGTCTGAGGGACGCCCTTGGAGATAATATTCAACCTTCCAGTGTTATTGTAAACCAAACAGGTTCTTTCAGAACAACAAAGGAGCCCTCACCAGTGCAAAACCCTGGCTCCTCCCTGATTCTTGGTCTGCTCTTGCCTGCTTGGCTTCTCTCCATTGCTGTCCTGATGGTTCAGGGACCCTTTGCCCAGGCACTGCTGTCGTTGCATCCCTTGTCTCACACATGGCAGCAGGGTGCTGCCTTTCCATTAGTTTGGTGAAGCAACACTGAAGTTGCTAAAATCTTTGGAAAGGAAAGATATTTACAAGCTGCAGTTTTGCTCTCCTGGTGACAACCTAACCCAAGCCCAGGCAAATGATCAGCAGTGATGACCAGATCCTCTGGGCCATTGCCCCTCGTTCACGTTGTCCATAGACAAGATGCAGTTTTTCAGAAATTTATTTTTCATCAGCTCACGATGACATTTTTTTTTGGACTAAGCTCCTGCCAGTGGCTTCAAGCAAACTTGTGTTTAATGGTGATGCTACAGAGTGGCCAGATGACTGAGTACAGCCTCTTTGTATCCTCCATCACCCAGAAAAGGGCAAGCCATTTTTTTCAGAATTCATTCTCCAAATACAGCAACTTTGGCCCTGTCCCTCATCAGGGTGGCTCAGGCCTGACACTCCCAGGAATGAAGGCTGGGTCCTGCACGGTGCTCATCTCAAGAGAACATCGCTCCAGTACGTGGCCCATCGCCGGGCTCTGCCCAACCAGTTTGTATGGCCCAGGCTTGTCTTAGACCCCAGAACAAACCTGAAGCCCCTCCCCAACCCACACCGGTCCTGCAGAGCCACCTCATGTCCATCATCCAGCAGAAGACCCACAGGACCTCCCAGCCTTGCAAAGCCACATCTTACTTTTAACCCCGAAACCCTAGAAGGAAACACCAAGGAGCTTTCTCATCTCTTGCCCAATGTTTTCTTTCCCTCCATTTCCATTCCCAGCTGACCTGAAGCCCATCTTTCAACCATGTGCTGCTTTAAAACACAGCCAAAGAAAAAAGGCCTGAAAGGAAAAGCTGCTCTCAGTACACTGATCCTCAAGACAGTGTTCAGAGATGGATAATTTATTGAAGAGGCCTCCCTGGAAATATCTGGGCTTTGGCAGAAGGATGCTGGAGGAGTGTCAGCGCCACTCAAAGACTGGGGAGAAGCCTTTGCCTCTGCTCCTTCTCTTTGTGTTCCTTCACCATGGGCATCTCAAAGTGCAGTACGAGCCTAAATGTACTCTCAACTCTTTCCCAAGGGGCTATTTACCCCACATGAAGCAGAGCTTAGGGCACCCTGATGGAGTTCAGCAGGAACCAAAGCTCCCACTCCTGGGGTGGCCACACACCCCCAGCAGTGCCCGTGAGCCTTGACCCTCCCAGACACTGCCAACAAAGAGTTCTCACCCCCCCAAAAAAACTTTAATCCTTACACCCATTGACCAAAGGCTCTGTCCCGGGGCCAAGCCCAGCCCCACCAACCACCCAACCAAGCCCCCCACACATGGGTTGCACCCTCCAGGGCCACCTTCCCCCCCTCCCTATACCAGCTGGTGTCCGAGTGGGGATGGTACCATCTCCCTGCCCCTGTAGGGGAGAGGTTTGGGGGTATGGGGGGGGAAAGGCTCATCCCTGGGGAAATGCTGCCCTCCAGGCCCCCTCGGCACCCAGCCTGGGGGTGCAAGCCCAAAGCTCCGCAGGTGCCAGCAGCTTCTTGGAGGGATGGTGGCACTGAGACAGAACCAGCCCAACAGAAAGCAGTCCCCTGCATGCAGGCATTACACTGCAATTGTGCTGATTGCTTCAAAAATCCAAAACAAATAAATAAGAAAATAAAAACAAACACACGCAGATAAGAAGGAAGAATGGAGGCAATGAAATCCCTTGGACAGATTCTAATGAACTAAAACACAGACCACTGCAGCCAAATGAGGGGGAAGATGAAAGCAGATAAATTCATAAAGAAAATAAATAAATAATATATTAAACAACCCTCCCCACCCCGTAATGAAAACGTAGCTGGGAGAATGGGATCGACGCTTGTTAACCATTGTTAACTAGTATTTTTAGTCCTGACCGCTCTTAGGCTATGTATAGTTCCTTTTTTTAATGCATTTTCTATACATTAATAAAAGATACCGAAGGAGCGAGCTGTGTGCCTGTCTGTGTCCCCGCCTGTCCGTGTCCCCTGCCCCTAGCACCCATCCAACCCTGGGAGGAGGCACCAAGCCCTGACCCTGTTCTCCCACCAGGGACTCGCCTCCTCAGGACCTACCCAGGACCCCTCCTGCTTTTTTGTGTCCCAACAGCTTGGCCATGGGTGCCAGGGGTTTGTGCCACGAGGTTCTTCTAGGCTGGGAGAACGTGGTCTTCGTGCTTGCCAAGTGTGCAAAGAAACATGAAGGGGGACACAGCAACTGAGACACAAAGGGCAGAGCAACTGGGCTAAAAATAAAAATAAATTTAAAAAAAAAAGGAGGAACACTGGGTACAGCCCAGCACAGATGGGCTGGGCAGTCTCCATCCTTGGAAGTTCTCAGGATCCAGAAGGAGAAAGCCCTGAGCAACCCTGTCTGCTTGGGGCAGCAGGGACCTGAGCCTCTGAGGTCTCCTCCGGACCAAGTTACCCCCGCACCCCATTCAGAAGAACAGAGAGACCCCACAGTTGGGTCAGGGTGGCTGGTCCTTAGGCTCCAGGTACAGCAGGAGCAAGCCGGGGGCAGAGCTGCTCCTTGGCCTCAGTTTCTGTTCACAAATTCAACTGCTCCCAGGGGCCTTCAGCTCTGCAGTTCACAGCTAGAGAAACCAACCAGTGCCAGTGATCGGGAGTGGAGCTGGAGACCCCGACACCTTTGGTTAAAGCCCCCTCCTGATTTAAACACGAATCTGTCCCCAGCACGAAGGAACCCCTCAAAAGCCAAATTGCAAGGCAGCCTCCTTCCACCAGCAGAACGTGCTCCTGGTAAAAAAGAATAAAACCTTAATTTAGCAAAATCTCCAGGACAAGTCTGAATTTCAGAGAGCATGGGAAGTTTCCCTTCGTTTCGCACAGAGGCTTTATTTAGATCTCCTCCTCCTGAATTTCCATGCTCGCTGTGTTGCCAGCCGGGATGAGAACGCCTGAAAGAAGCCCTTCTGCCAGACTGCTACAATATTTGTAAAATTTAATTTTGGAGAGACAAAACCAGGGGAATTTGCTTGGTGGTGGTTGCTAAACTTCTGTTTCTCGCTCCAATTTGAGAGAAAAAAAGGAACCGCTGTGCATGGGGCACAGCCACGGCCCCCCCACTGCCAGGAGCCCCGGCCGAGCACTGCCTGCACTCAACAGCCCCTGTGTGCTGCTCTGGCAATGGCCCAGTGCAGGCACAGGGCCAGAATGGCTCTGATTTGCACCAAGCAAGGCCCACAAAGCCTTTTAGAGATGAGTGAGCTGGATGGCAGCCCCACCAGGGTCCCCATCCAGCACTGAACAAGGTGTAGTTGCGTGGTGCCATTTCACATCTCTCGCCTCCCTCCTGGGCTGTGCATGGCAGCCACGTTCCCCCGGGGCTCTTCCAGCCCGAGCAGATCCCCCAGCCCTGCTGCCTGCACTTTGTCCTGAAACGTTTCATCAGAGCCCTCTTACCAAAGTCCCCTTCTTGCATGAGCGATGCTCAGGAACTTTGTCCCACCAGCAAACATTGGGAGCACGGACAAAGGTCCCCGATCAGGCTGGCAGACACCAGTCCCAAACCCAGAGCCTGAACAACTGCAGTATTAACCCGCTACCTCCTCTCCTGAAGTCACCCTACCATCCTCCTTTCTCTGCCCATCACCTCATCCCTGTGCCCAGAGCGAGGGGGATGCAGAAGCCATCTTTGGTGTTCACAACAGCCCCTTGTCCCCATGCTGTCCCTAGCCTTGGTGACATCACAACAAAAGAGGATGTTGAGGAGGGAGAAAAGAAAGCAGCTTTGCAAGAAAAACCCTCCAGAAAGTGAAAGAAGGAGCGATAAGGTGGGAAATCCTATCATTAGTGATTTGACAAGCCGATGAGAGAAACTGGGGGCAGGGGGGGAGGAAGGGGCACTGTGGCATGAGGAGTGGCATGGAGGGATGGAGGAGTGCCAGCATCCCATGTCCCCCTGCCGCTGGGGACAGGCCCAGGCCCTTGGGCTGCCCTCCTGCTCCCACGTCCCCAGGGCACCCGAGTCATGTCGAAAGCAGCCAGCATCTGCCCACTCCCCGTCTCGTATCGGTTCCTCACCCATGACCCAGAGCTGCCCCTGCCCACCAGCTCCAGCATCCTCCTGGGGGGGGGCAAGAAGAGGTAAAGCTGCTGCAAGAGGAAGGCCTCAGGCATGTTTTGCCTCTTTCACCTCCCACAATTTGCATCTCGCTTTCGTTTCCTCAGGCACCCAGCTGCTGTCCTCCCTGCAGAGCCTGCGTGAGCAGGGGGAGCTCGGGGCAGTGCCACCAACCAACACTGGCAGCCAGGGGTCTGCAGCACATGGTGACCCCCTGTAAAATACCCCAAACACCTCAAATCCTGAGCTGCTGCTCCTGGAGCAGGGAAGATTCGGGTTAAATTTCAGCTCCAGCAGCCAAAGTCTGCCAAGGTGACCAAGAGCTCTGGGACAAGAGACACATCTGGGAAATCCCATCTGAGGTGGTCCAAGCCCCTGGTGGGGCCGCTGCCACCAGGCAGAGTGGTCCAGCCCCTCGAGAGCCGAGCTTCAACTCCCCAGAGACACCAGCAAGTGGCATGTCCCACAGAAACGACTTGCAACTGGCTTTTTTTTTTTTTTTTTTTTTTAATTAGGCAGCTGCTTATCATTAAAGAAATGGCATCACCTTGCCCAGCTCTTACTGCTCCCCTGGGCTCAGGTTTGGTGGTGCTGCACCCAGGGGCCCCAAGGGCACCGCTCAGCTGAGGGAAAGAGCACGGCTGGGAGGGGGGAGCCAGCTGCGACCCTGCTCCCACAAACACAAACGTGTTTTTGCCTAAAAGGGAATTTTGGCAGCTCTCAGCATCAGGCAGAAACCAGGTGTTCAGAGCAGCATGAGATTAAAAAGTAGTAATAATAATAAAGGGAAAGAAATCCAACCAACCCAACCGGCATCTCCACTCACAGCCGTTAACCCCCAGGAGGCCGCCTTGCAGCCAGCAATCCCGATGGAGAGAAGCCAGGTCAGATACAGACCCTGGGGAAGGAAAACCCCGTGGGCACCGAGGCTGTGTCCTGGCATTGCTTGTTCCCACGCAGGTGGTTGACACCCCCCCCAAAAAACACAGCCTTGGGAGGCAACGGGTGCTGGGATCCCCGTTCCCACTTACACAGCAAATTGCAGAGCGAACCTTGGGAGAGGAAAGGCTGCCATTGAGCCCCCTAGACCCCAAACTCCATGATGCCAGCCAAGGCACTGTGCCATGCTCACCCTCTCCTCCAAAGTATCGCCCATCCCATCCTCCTCCCACCTCTCAGGTTTTGCTCCAAAGCCGGAAAGGCAACTGCTGCTGTTCAAATAAATACCAAGGGCTGCTATTTTTATCCAGTGAGTGACTGGGCATGCTTTATTTTTGGTGTTTAAACTGCAGCCTCCCTTTTTCTTTTTTCTTTCTTTCTTTTTTTTTTTTTTTATAGCTGGGAGGGGGTAGAGGGAAGGAAAAGGCAGAAGCATCGGGGAAAAATGAAAGGAATGTTTCCCTGGGAGCAGAGTTTTCCATTGCTTACTTTAAGCTGGGCCAGTGTGTGCAAACAGAGAGCCGAGGGGAAGGTGTGCCCATGCCTGCGGCCGCTCCTGTCTGTGCTGCCTGGGAGGCAAAATCAGGAAATTTGGGGGTGAGGGTGCAAGGCTGCAACACCTCGATGGGGAAAAGTTTGCAGCAAGCGGTGGGTTTGCTGGCAAGCCTGAGCAAGGAGGAATTAACATCACGTAACAATTGCGATTGAATGTAGTAAACATTTGCCTGAAAAGCAGTGCTGCAGCGAATGCACACCCGTTAATGTCGGCTAGGGGCTGGGGCAAAAAGAGCTCTCAGCTGTGGGATGCATCTTTCCAGCCACGATTTTGCCCTTGATTTGGGTTAAAAACAAACAAAACAAGTCCTGGGGGATTGCATGCTTTGGGTAAAAATAGGCGATTTGCTGTGAGCTCCTGTGGCTCCTATGGGATGCGTAGGCTCACGCCTGGAGCGCCGATGCACTACTGGTGCTGTTTTCTCTGCCAGCCAGAGGCACTTCAGCTTTTCCCAAACTTTTAGGTCTTGTTTCAGCTTTAAAGGGACCAAAACTCCCACAAAGGTCTCCACAGGTTCCTCAGCCTGAGCTGGAGAGCCAGGAGGAAGAAAAAAAAAAAGTGGCGTAAATCCGGCGTGGGAATGATTCATTGGCCTCTGAGTCACAGCTTCCTCTTACTCGGTGCCGCTTCTGAAAAACAGCAAAGGCGTCCGCAGCGCCCGGGCACGCTGGGCACCTCCTGCCCAGGGGGTGCCCCTTTTGCCATCGCCCAGCACACGCTGTAGGAGCCAGGGTGGCCCCACGGCCTGCAGGGCAGCGTGGCGGACGGGTGAGAGGAGCAGGTGGTGGGCTCCGAGCCCCCAAAAAGCTGGTGGCTGCGCGAAGCCTCCCATGCCAACCCAGCGCCATCGCGGTGCCCCGTGACGGGAGCTGGCACCGTGAGGGGCACGGGCGCTGAGGGCGACTCCGGGGATGCTTCCACTTTGCCCCCCAGGACCTGGCCGAGGGGCTGGCGTTGCTCAACCAGAACTAAATAAAGTTGTGGAGCCCCCAGACCCCTCTCGGGGCGCCCCCGTGGGGGCGGGCTCGGGGCCGGGGGGGTCCGGGAGGGGCCGGCCGGGGGCGGAGGCAGCGGGGCCGGGCGCCCGTTCCCTCCCCGGGAGGGCGGAGGGAAGGGAAGGGGAGGGGGGGCCCCGGCGTCGTCGTCGCCTCCCCGGCAGAGTTTGGGCGAGCACCTGGCCGGGGACGCGGGGCAGACGGAGGAAGGCCTCGGAGCGCAGGTCGGGGGCGGGCAGGGGCTGGGGGATGCGGGCCGTGGGGGGCGCTGCGGGAGCCCTGACAGCGCCGGGGGGCTTCGGGTGGCCGGGCCGGGGCCGTGCTGATGGGGAGGGGGGCGCAGGGATGGGGCCGAGCTCACGGCGGAGTTTGGCTGTGCGCCTGGTATCCAGCGCCCGCAGCGGGAGTTTTGGGGCTGGGGGTGGGAGCGCCGGCACCGCTGCGGGCTGGAAGGGTGGAGGGGGGAGAAAGGCGAAGGCTCGCTTGGGTTTGGGCTTGGGTGGTGGCTTTTGGTGTGCGTTTGGATTTGTTACCATTTGAGGAACATCTCCCGAGCCTGCTGTGGGTTGGGGATGCCGGCTGGCCAGGCTGGTGTTATGCCTCGTTTCCAGCAGGGCAGTGTGCAGGCACGGCTAGGAAGGGAACCGCTGGCCCTCAGGGTCAGATTTCACCCGGGTTCCCTTCAAGCCTGCAGGTGCAAAGGGGAAGTGGATGTCCTCCCTCCATACGTGCCTTGCCACCCCTGTGCCGGCTGTGTCAGCAGGCCCCGAGGGAGAAGTCCGCACGTAGCAGGTCCCAGCCCCACTCTCAGGGAGCTGCCGCCTCCCTACAATCTTCACCTCTGGCCCCCACGCTGCGGTTGCTCAGTCTCAGGCATGGGCGAGCTGGCATTGCCAAGGCAACTCTGTGTTTTGGTTCCTTTGCCTCCCCAGCCAGGAGTGTTGGCCCCAGTTTGTGCTTGTTTTCCACCCACGGCCGCCCGTAACGCAGGAGATGCTCCCCGCCCTTGAAAATCGGCTCGCTTCCAGCCGACGCCAGTTAAAAGAGCCGACGCTGGGCACCAATGGTCAATAAAACCTTACACAAGGGGCACAGAGAGCAGCCCCAGCCCCATGTCCCCACCACAGGATTTCCCGAGCGAGTTACCGTGTCAGCTTTCCCCTGACATGCTGCCAGTGCTGGCTACCCAAAAACAAAGAGCTCATTTAGCAGGGCATTGAGCAGCCTTCCCAAAGACACTGCCCTGTCTCTGAGCACCTCCCTGGCCCAATTTTTGTTCCCATACCTCAACCGAGAAAAACAGCCAAGCTCCTGCCAGCAGCTCTGCGGGCTCTGAGCTCAGGTCCATCAGGGGCCATAGCATGGACACAGCTCTCCCTCTCCATCCTCTCTCTTGGAGGGAGATGCTGTGGCTTCACCAAACTGAGCGACACCATGAAATTTTCCGAAACGGTGAGGCTGCACTGAGGCAGCCTTTGAGCTAGCAACGAGTGGCCTCGGCTAACCCCTTGCGCTCACAGGCTCCAAAGGCACCAGTTTTCCTGCTCTCCCCTCCCCTCTGTTCTTTAAAACTGAAGAACCCCTTTCTTTAGCACATAGACATCTCTTCATCCGCAAAACAAAGGGCGATGCGCACACCAAAAAGAAAAGGCGTTTATAAACCAGCTGCGGAGCCGTGCTCGGAGGTGGCCGGGGCTGTGGTTTCGGCACAGGGCAGTGCCAGGGCCCTCAGAGGGATACTGCTAGGTCACTGCACCGCAGCCCCCGGTGCCATTACCCCACGTCGGTGGGCTCGGGTTGGGACCCGCTGCTCCACTGCTTCCCCACATGCCTCAGCCAGGAAGGTCCCTCTGGGCCAGGCACATCCCAAAATCAACCAGTCAGGGCTTTTTTTCAGCACATTCAGATCCATTTTCAAGTGGAAGCATTTCAAAGGGCTCTGCTTTTCTTTTTTTTTTTTTTTTAAACTGCAAACAATTAATTATGAGCTTAAAAGGAAGTCCCAGCCCTCCTTCCCTCCTCTGAAGCTCAGAGGCAGTAAACACGAAGCAGCTCAGTGCAGGAATAAAACTGTACATCCTGTTTTGTCTGAAACTAAGGCGGTTGTTGGTCTTGTGTTGTTTTGTTTGTTTGTTTGCTTGCTTTTTGGAGTTAAGTGTATCATAGGAGGCAATGTTCCTGCCTGGATAATGAATGGCCAGGGTATTTATGGATAAATGGCAAACTTGCCTCGCGCAGATGGCTCAGGCCGAGGGAAAGCTGCTCTGTTTATTTGTGCTGCCATTTAACCTTTATGACATCTCTACTAAAAAAAGGCCTCTGAGAGAAGGCAATTTGGGACACCGAGCATCTGAAAGAAGCTGCCCTCTGCGTTCCCCCTGTGCAGAACCTGGGGGCAGCAGAAGTAGCAATGGGCACCAGGGGACAGTCCCGTACCTCCCCTGGGAACAAACCCCTTTTTAGTTTCCCTTTGAGCGTGCAGGAAGCAGAAGATGCAGCGCTTCCAAAGGCAGGATTTTCCCTTTGGTGCTGCCCCTTGGAGCCTGGCTGCCCAGATACCGCCCCTGACGGAGAGCCCCGCTTCCTCTGGGGGTGTCACAAGCACTATGTTTAGGGCTAGGTGGGGCTCTTTTGGTTTCTTTTTCAGACCGGGTGGTTTTTTCTGGTCACTAGGAGGGTGTGTGACTGTGAGGCTAGGCGGGAGGATGTGCATGGCGAAGTGCAGCGGAAACCCACAGTGCTGTGTGCACGAGCATCCTCGAGGCCACAGGTGCTGCAACAGCAATAAGCATGGTTCAGAGCGGGGAATGACAGCACCGCAGTCGTAGAAGCTTCAAGCAAAAGCAGGCCAGGGCTGCTCCTGTTCCTCCCTGGGGGAGTGTGGTCTCTGCAGGAGCAGTCAGAGACCCAGAGATTGGGGGTTATCTGAGCAGAGCCCAGCTGCCAGTGGCTGTTGGCTCTGCTCAAAATTTCTCCGCTTCGCCCTGGGTCTGGCTGCTGGTGATGGTGTGCAGCCCCTCCGGGACATCACTGGGGTTCAGGCTGTACAGCTGAGTTGTCACCCTGTGAAAGTCTGGTTTTCCTTTTACCGTACCTCAGTTTCCCCGTTGGTGCACACTGGGATTTCGGTATTCCCTGGAAAGGCTATAGGGCTTGAAGACCAAAGGCTGAGACACCGATGTAAAACATGGAGCAAGGGTGAAACATGGTCTTAGAGCCTGATGTTGCTCCTGCTGGCTCTGTCTGCACAGTCCATAATTCAGTGACCCCAAAACTTCAAATTCAGGGCTCAAAGGCCTCAGAGGAGCTTTGTCTGGCCCTAAGGCAGGACCAGAGCTGGGAGTGGAGGCAGCAGCTCCCTTACCCCTGCCTGCCTCCATGGCGGGTTGCCTGCAGGAGGGTTTCCCCAAAAACCTGGGGCTCAGCAGCACCTTTCCCTCCAAGGGAGAGGAAAACCTCGTGTCATGCCACAAAAATGTTCCTCAGCCCTGCCCAAGCCTTGGAGCAATTCCCAGGTGAGTCACAGAGACTCCTCTATCCCAGGCCAAGGCTCATCCCACTCCTGCAGACAGCCCCTGCTCACACAGAGGTGGAATTGGGTGCAGGGCTGCTCTCTGGGGACTGGGGTCCCGCACCACACCATGGGTGATCTGCTCAGGTTCAGCAGGCTCTCACCTACTGAGTGCTCCTCGCTGGAGGGACACTTGGCCGGACCCCTCTGTGGCTGCAGACCTCTCACCCTGCGGAGGCTTTGGCCATGCTGGCATCTCCAAGGAAAAAAATGCCAAGGGTGCAGGCAACTGACTTGTGTGATTTCTCGTCTCTGCAGGCACCATCCAGAGCCACTTGTGAAGCCCGATAGCTCTTTCCAGGAGCCAAACGTATCCCGAGGGGCCTTCAAGCAGAGGAAGCCTGCTGCCCAGGGGGCAACATGGAGCAGAAGATCAGCTCTTTCTTTAATTCCATCTTGGAACTCATCCGCACCAAGCACAAGGAGGGAGTCTTCAACACTGTCTGCCTCGTAGTGCTGATGGGCCTGCCCTTTGTCGTCCTCATCGCGTCCATTTTCATCTGCTGCCACTGCTGCTTCTCCAGCTGGCGGCGGCGGCGGCAAAGTAGGAAGAAAGGCGGCCCCAGCAGCAAGGGACAGCCACACGCCGACAAGAACAAGAAGAACAAGAAGAAGAAGAAGAAGAAGGATGAAGAGGACCTGTGGATCTCAGCTCAGCCCAAGCTGCTCTTGCTGGACAAGAGGCCATCCTTGCCCATCTAGCAGACAAGAGGACACACGGTCTGTCCCCGCAGATGCTGCCGGTCCTTCCAGCTGCGCACTACGAGGGGCAAGGAGATGCCAAAACTGCTGCCATTTCACAGTGACTTTGAGAAGAGGCAGAGTCCAGCACCAAAGGGCGAGCACAGAGCAAGGCAGTTGGACGCAGGTTTGTGTCCCGCACTGCAGCGGTGTGCCCGAAGCTCAAAACCCCGGTGAAGGACACACACACATGTACGGACACCAGTCCCACTGAGCACCTGGGGGTGACCCACCACCAGGCTGTGCACCCCCTCATCTTGGAGTCACAAAGCAAGCCGAGCGCAGCATTACAGCACAGCGCAGAGGCATCCTGTCCCCTCTGGCCCCCAAACCAAAGGCAATAAGAGCACCGCGAGGTGCAACTCAGCCCGACCTCAGAGACCTCAGGACCCAATTTAAGGCAGCAAAGCAGAAGTCCACGCTACCACCCAGCCTAGAGGCAGGAAGGAGCGAGGAGGCCACAAGACCAGTCCTTTTGCACCAGCACTTCAAAAATGTTCCTTGAAAGACTGTTTTGTGCAGACTTGCCTTTGAAGAGCCCACCGTGCTGCAGCAAAGGCTGCACCACCTCTGTGCTACTGCAAGAGCAGAGACGTAACCTGAGGCTGTGTAACAGTTCAGCTACGGGCATTAGTGTTATTTATTGAATGACTACTAAAGAGCAGGACCAAAGGCCCCCTCTGCCGGGGGCTAGGCACACTGAATCGGTATCGGAGCAGCAGAGACACTTGCCTGGCACACTCAGCCCTCCTCTTGGCCCATGCCACGCACTGGGACATGCGCAGACCCACCAGCACATGCTGCTGCCAGCCGGGCAGCTCTCCCAGCTGCTGTATGGCTGTTGAGACAGCTGCATCTGGGATTTGGGATGTGCTGGAGGGTACATCCTGTCCTTCCTACCCAGCTGGATCCCACACCCATCTCCATCTCCATCATCCTTGTCTCTCCATCACCTCCTTGGACAAGCGATAGCTCAGCCGGCCTCAGCAGCTACCAGCCCACACCCAGCTCTCAGCCCTGCTCAGGTTTAACCCTCTGCTCCCCCCAAACCTACCTCCTGAGGAGCTGGGGGATCTCCTCTGCGCCCCGCTCTCCATCCCACCAGGCTCTGTCTCCCCCAGTTTGCTTTGCCAGAGAGGGATGCGCAGATGTGATCAGAGGCTTCATCACATCTATTTTTTGCCCTGCATCCTCCTGCTTTTTACCACTTTTTAAAGCCCCTGGTGCAGACTGGAGCTGCCAACGAGAGCCAGACATCTGGGGAGGAGAAGCCAAACCCACAAGGACAAGCCTGGATGGAGCTGCTGGACGTGGCCACATCCAGCCTGAGGAAAGGCAGTGCCATTTTCCCAGCTCCCAGGTGGGAAAGCCACCAGTTCCCAGCGGTCACTTGTGTCACCCGGCCCCAGTTTGTCCGCCTCCACCAGGGCGGTGACGCTAATGTCACATCACAGGGCTTGGCTCCGTCTGGCTGTGTTGGTGACAGCCTTGAGGCCAGGCTCCTCCTCATGCAGGGCTTAAATTGCCCCCATATGTGCCTTATTTCCCACTTCACTTTGTGACCATTGAAACAAGCAGCTCCCTCCTCCTCCAGAACAGGAAGCCACATATAATGGTGGGAGAATGAGGCTTTGCCACACCTAATCCCAGAGAGAAACATCCGTCCCCTGGCCAGGTACTGCTCCCCCAGTTCAGCCAGACCAAGAAGGGGCTGCGGGGTGACCCCACAGCACCCACCGTGGCGAGGAGGCGAGAGCAGCACGGTACAGAAACGCCGCCACGTGGGCCCTGCACTGCAGCCACCCCTGCACTGTCTCCCTGCAACTTCATTTCAGCATAGACCTCTTATTTTCCTAAGGAGTCCATGCAACAGGGGAAAAAATAAACTTTTTGCCTTTTTTTTTTTTTTTTTTTTACAAAAATAAATTACTGCAAAACTGTAATCAAGTGCCGTATCTCTAGCTCTCAGTCATGTTTACTTTCATGGGGAAATTTTTCTTGTATCTGTGCCCTGGCCCTAGATAAGACAGCGGGAGAGCTCAGTGGTCAGAGGCTCTGTGCCTTCCTGTCTGCAGCCAGCTGTGCAGCTCCGAGATGTTTTCTTAAAGAAACAGCTTAGCTTAATCAAGTTTAATGGCCTCGCCTTGCTAATGAACACAGTCGAGCTCCTCTCCCCAAGGGCAAAAAGTAGCAGGAGGAAGAAAAAAACCTCTTTGCAGCTCAAAACGCTGCTTTTTTCCTCCTTGTGGAGGGTCTGCAGCACAGAATGAGCCCCAGCTGATTTTCATCAGACAAGTATTTCACGGTGTCTGCAGCTCCTCGCAGCTGTCTGCACCAGGCATGCAGCAGGGCCAGAGCTTCCCCAAATGGGGCAGTGAGTGGCTGCAGAGCTCCCTGTCCATGAAAACAAACAAAAATGAAACCTGCCCCCGGGGCTGGGGGGGTCAAGTTGATCATCCCTTAAACTGGAGCAGTCCAGGGATTGCCAAAACTGTCCCACACGCTCCTGAAACACCCCTAGGAGGGGAGAATTGGATTCTCATTGAGTGTTGTGTTATTTCTTCAGCCAAGAAAGGTTGAAGCAATGACCAAAAGCAGCATGGCTGCTTGCTAAGCTAGCGCCCGGTGCAGTGAGACGCTGCTGTCTTCTCTCTCCATAGCCCACTGAATGCTGAGTTACACCACTGGGAAGTGGGGGGGACAGTGGGGAGGTGGGTGAGGATTCCACCAGCTCCGCACAGCTGCGTTGTGCAGAGTTCAGCCCTCCAAGTGCCAGCAGCAGCAGCGGCTGTGCTGAGCCTGACGTAACACAGCAGATGGGTCCTGGCATAGCCATCAACAGCACAGTCCCCATCAAGCCAGTGATGCCGAGGCAGTGCATGCTTCTGGGACTGAAGTTCTGCCCTGGGCACACTGCAAACCTCACTGTCCACAAAATTTGCAAGGCAGAAGCTTTGAGAAGCTGTTCTGGCCCTAAGGCACAGCCACTGCAGGGCTGGGTATAGCCTCAAAACAAGGGCAGTAAGAGGATGTCAATTTTTTTTCTGGGACTACCCCAAGCAGCCCAAGCCTTCAAACCAGACCAGCCAGCTCCTGCAGGCAAAGAAATTGTGTTATTGGAGCAGTCTGAGCTTCTAAAGCTGTAATACAGACTGGTTAACCCCAAAAAGGTCTTTCTATGGAGGCCAGCTGGATACAGGACACATTCTCCTAAGCTAGCATGAAGAGAGGATGCCATCCCGTGGCTGTTCGGAAACACTGACTTCCCACATAGCTCTAGCAGCTGCCGGTGACTGCCCTTCCGAGTGAAGGGGAGGGCCCACACTTAGAAGGGAAAAGTAAATGCCACCTCCAAAACTGCTAATAAGGTGCCTCACTTGCCTTTAGCTGAGATACAAAGCCCAGCCTTCTTAAGAGAACATTCCCTGCTCCCAAGTAAGTTTCAGCTTTGGGGGAGGATCATGTTTTGCCTCTGTGGATTGCACAGGGACGAGCTGCTGGGAGCAGTCATTCCTGCTGCTTTTTAGAGCATACATTTGATTTTAGAGTGCTGTTGCGTAAGGCTAGTCCTCAGGTTCCCCTCGCTCACCTGCCTCACACCTGCACCATGCCCCTTAACTGACCATCACAGTGAAACCTGTCCTCTCATGCAGACAAGTGCATGATGGCGAGGAATCACTTAAGCACAAAAAATAATCTCTCTCCTTTTCCCAAGTCCTTTTCTCATGCTCTTAGCAAAGAGCTGCAAAACACTTCAAGTGCAATTTTCCTTTCCTCTCCGCCCTCCATTACTCTCTTCCTTCCCTCATATGGGGGGGCTTGGATGTCCTCATGCAGCTCAGCTGAGTCTCTGCCTGCCCACCCCGACAAGCAACATAGAAATGAAAGTAGTACAAAGAATTTAGAGCTCACCTTTGAGGCAACTCTCTGGCTAGCTCTCCTCAGCCAGGTCCTAGCAGCCACAGAGCAGTTAATTGCTTTGCAGTATCAAGTCATGAAGAGATCACGTAGTCCCCGTCTCCATTCTGGAGCAGACTCCAAAGGACTAATTGTTATGGTGCCAGTTTTTCCACATAGCTCTGGCAATGCTATGGGCCTGGTATTACTCCACCTCTGTAAAGAAAGCTTAGTTTAAATTGAAAACAATAATAATTCTACCACCCAAAGCAAAGACGACAGAAATATTTTCAGACCTCCTTTATTTGTAATTTTATTGCTTCCCCAGTCTGATAAATATTCTTTAAAACGTGTTGCTCAGCTTAGCACTGGGATAGAAGAAGCCACTAAGACATAGGACAATCACATTCCAATCTGCTCAGACAAGCAAGCCTTTAAGCAAGCATCGTTTGGTGAGCTCATACTTCTTCCTTGGCCGTAACTGATGGTCCAGAATTTACATATCTGCTCAGGGCAAGAAAGTAAAACTCACCTTTATGGTTGTGAAGAAGAAAGCAGCCAAATGTGAAACCAGATGCTGGAGCCCACCTGAATCTGCAGACAGCCTGAAAGAAAAGCCTGAGGGAGAGCGTGCAGGATGATCAGTTTAATTCAAAGATGCTCATTTTAGGGTTGGATGATAAGCGATTTGATTTCAGAATCACTGGCTACCCACACTGCTAATGAAAAAGCAGAGGGCGGCAGATGGAACAGTCGCACAGAGGATTTTCTTCCTGGCCTGTATCAGGTAAGCATCATGTAGAGGTTTGGGATGGTAGTAAGAGCTTGGAGGACTGTAACCCTCACAGTCTCACCTTTTTCTGGGCATCATCTGGGAGCATGAACATTAATTCACTGCATGTCTCCTCAGGCTTGTCGTCTGACTGTGAGACAAGAAGAGACAAGCTGAACATAGAGCAGAATTTTTACTTGGAAAGATGTGATATTGGAGCTTGAGGAACCTGAGGAAGCCAGACTACAGACTTTGCCTGGGTTAATGAGCCCTGCTAACAGCCTGACAATGTCTCCCAAAGCCCAGCAATTTGACTGGAGGCAGAGAAAGGAATGCTGTGCCCCAGAAGATGAGGGGAAAAGAAACGAGGACTACAGACCAAGTGAAGGAAAGGAGACTGTCTCAGGAAAGTGCGCTCTGGTACAATGTAGGGAGCTTTCATTTTTCAGTGGGATCAAATTTATTTTTGTTGAAGTCTGAGGTGGATGGCACCAGAGAAACAAGGAGTCAGCAAGCTGGGTTTTAAGAAACAATAGCATGTATTAACACTTGTTTTACACGCAATTCATAAAAGTTGCATACATTGGATCAAGCAGGTCCTTGTCACATTTAGCCAACCAGGGAAGCTACAAGCCCAATGCCCCCAGCGAGCCCCCTCCCAGTCTCTGACAGATCACCTGTCAGGAGCTCCAAAGGCTGGAAGCAGGCTGGGCTGCAGACACAGAGCCTTCTGGGGGCAAGTTGGTCAACAGTTGCTTCCAAAGTGTTGGAAAAAGTCATCCAAACCTAACTTTGATAAGAAATACCAAATAATAATTTTGGGGTCCTGCACAGAGGACAATTTAAGCCCTGATCTTCTTCCTCCTTCCCTGTAGAGTTCTCTTCCTCCTCCCAAGGATTGACTCATTACTAGAAGACTGAGGACGGATCTTCATCTCGGTAAAAGGGATGGAGAACTCATGGCCCTTCCATGGCTCCCAGTTCACTCCCTGGGAAAAAAAAAAAACAAGGAATGCCTTTTATTAAAGCAAGCAGATCGGTGCTAGGAGTTTGCCACTCTCCCTCCACCCCACAAACAGAGATGCTATTGTTCACCAGATTTTAGCTGTAATTGTAATCAGTTTTCCAGACACTCCTAATACAAACTAAATCTGTCTGCTTTGGAACCCAACTGGACTGAGCTGTCTTCAAGCACAAAAATCAGAATGTACAATAAGACACACATCAAGGCATGTACTGAAAGCACTTGCTCTTTTCTCTGTTCCCCTGTGCATCAAGACAGCTCCACCTCCGATATCTCCATCCACACAGGAATCAGGAGGCTGTGAGCTCAAACCCTCTGGATCGAGGGAGAATAACTGAGTAAGATCCGTGAGCTTCCTTATGGATAATTTTCCTTTCACATGAAATGAGTTAAAATAGCCTTGGCAATCTCTTCTGCTGCAGCACCCACCCTCTGTGAGTCTTCCTAAGGCTAGTGAGAAGAGCTGACCATCACACAGAGATGTGCCACTCACCTCACTGTGTTTGCTCTCCCCGTATTTCCCGTTAAGGTTGGCCAAGTGGCAGTTCTTGTACCACCACGCGCCATGGTGTGTCAGAGCACAGTTGCTGAGAGCCACATCATTGTCTCTGTCCCACGTTGTGAACTTCCAGCCATTGTGGTAGGTCATGGCATCCCCTAAGGGAAGGAATTGCAGACGTGAATAGGAATAAGGGAGTGCAGTTGCTCGGCTTGAGTGTTTATGTCAGGCAGAACAAAGCAGGCCTGTCAGGGGAAAGGCAACAATGCAGGATGGGGCTGGAGAATAATTTCTAATTGGCTGCTATTAGAGGCCATGTCCAAGGGCTGGGTCCTCTGCTGCTGAAGATGCAGATCTTAGGGCAGCAGGAGATTAAAAAGTAAGTGGAAGACTATGGACACAATGGCAATGGTAAGGATTTGCTAGTGGCAGAAGCCAGCACGAGGATAGATCCTACTGCTGAGCAAACTCCCCTTCTGAACAAAAAAAAAGTTCTCTTTGTATTTCTCAGCTGGGGAGCCCCAGAAGTTGCTCCCCCATGGGCACAGGTTATCTCATGGAACTGCTTCATGCCTGTTCAGCTGGTGTTTCTCTGGGTCACAGAGCAATTCTCTTCCCAGCAAAAGAGCAACTTTCTCCCATCCTCAACAGGAGACAGCCCTGCTCAGTCCTCCTGGGAAGTACAGACATCTCTCCTCAAAACGAGCCACATCCAATCTAACCTGACCTAACAAGCTGCCATGCTACTGGCAAAATCAACATAAAGGCCCCAGCATTTGCTCCCCTGTGTGAAGCAGAGGAAGCACGAGTCACAGGCACTCCTCACCAGCATTGCCTCTGTAATTCCCCACCGACAGCCTGTATCTCTCTCTGCTAGAGGCAACCTGGAAGAAGTCGTAGACAGCGTAGGCAGACTCATTGGCTGTCCGCAGATCCACCCGCAGCTCATAGCGGATGGGGCTGCTGCTTGTGAGATTGTGCAGCTGGTCAAGACCTAGAGGGAAGAAAAAAAAAAAATACTTTTAAAAGGGAAAAGCCTGTTCACCTTTGCAGTCCTGGAATCTCACCCTGTGGCCATTTTGGTTAAATCAGCTATTTCCTGCCTGCCTCCTTCCCTGCTTGATGCTGTCATGACATTTTGCCAAGTTTATGCTGTCTTACCCCATTTTTTTTTGTCAAGAGATAACATTGTCAGGGA
This sequence comes from Aythya ferina, assembly GCF_964211825.1. Lineage (NCBI taxonomy): Eukaryota > Metazoa > Chordata > Aves > Anseriformes > Anatidae > Aythya > Aythya ferina. The sequence goes on from NC_140304.1 coordinate 13,793,280, forward strand.
AAAAAAAAAAAAAAAAAGCTTAAAGCAGCATGAGACAAACTGTGCAACATTATTTTTCCAATTATTTTTTCCAATTATTTTTTCCAACATTCAAAGACCCTTGCTCCAAAGACCTTGACCTATTTAGGGCTGGATTCTCTGATCCAAGCAGAGCTAGCTAACAAAAATGACAGCACACTAGGTTTTGCACAATACCATGGATTTTACATTTTCATCAATGTAATTTCTTTATTTCTCCTCTTATAGGAGCATGCAATTTCCAGAATTTGGCTTGCTCTGGGACCACTCCAAACCTCAAACTTGTCAGTGGAAAGACTTAGCAAGCCTTTACAGATCCTCAGTGTTTCATTAGCACTTCCAGGGAAGACACAAAAGCTGACAGGTGAAGACTGAAGGCTCAGCAGGGCCTGGGTATTTCAACATTTAGGTGCTTCTACAACGCTAATCTTCAGCTCTTCACCAGTAACACCCCTGTACTGTACCAAGCCAAAATTCCCCAGTGGGATCTCCGAAGCCTTCCACATAATTTTTCCAACGTTTGTAGAAATCCAGCTCGCCTGTGTTCCGCCTCTGAAACACCTGCAAAGCAAGAATTGCTGAGTGAGAGTTCACAGCAGGCTGAGGAGAGACAAACAGTATTGGGGTGAGAAATCCTCATTGTGATTCAAATACACTCTGAAAGGTGAAGTGTTCAGGAACAGACAAATCTAGCTAATGGTATGCTGCAGCTGATCAGGGTACACATGCATTCGTTTTCATTTTCTGACTCCAGAGAATCAAATACTCACTAAGGTTGAAAAACACCTCTAAGATCATCTGGTCCAACCTTTAACCCAGCACTGCCAAGTCCCCCACTAAACCATGTCACCAAGCACTACATCTGCATGTTTTTTGAAGACCTCTCCATAGACTCAGTGACCTCAGATCCCCAGTGACTCAGCTACTTTTCCTGAGTAGCTTGTTCCAATACTTCACAATCCTTTCAGTGAAGAATTTTTTCCTAATAGCCAACCTACACTGCCTTGGCACAATTTAAGGCCATTTCTTCTTGTCTTCTCACTTAGCGCTTGGGAAAAGAGACCCATCTCCATCTCGCTATACCCTCCTTTAAGGTAACTGTAGAGCGAAAAAACACCTGGGGTGAATACTTAGTTGTACAAATTGTACAATTTACTTTTCCACTAATCCCTGCAGGCAAGGATCCTGCAAATCCCCACGTGATCTCAACACTTGGGCGAATCAGGCTTATGGACAAGATACAGAGGTACTTTTAGGTTTCTAAACTTCACCAGAATCAGCAGGACTTGGGCAGTAACACACAATGTGTTTCAGTGGAGAAAATCACTTATCAGTGAAAATAAAAATTGAAGAAGGGAATGAAGATTTTTTATTTGGTCATTTAGGGAGAATCTCAGATTCATTATTTCACCCTTATACAAATTCTTCACCTCAAAGTGCCTGTGTTCTCCCTCCAGCTTCCCTTGAGTGACTCACTTGTGTGGTCACAGTCTGGGTGCAGACTCACAGTACTAGCATTTAAAATATTACCATCAGCTGAACTGCATTAACTGTCCATACATGTAACCTTACACTGTGGTCAAGATGAGATAACCTAGCTTAGTCAATTTATTACAAAAGATCTTTAAGATAAGTTGTACTAACTTGTCTTTGCCCCAACTGGCAAGAGGCAGCATGTTAAACTGCCATAACTCAGTGATTACCCTCAATCAGCAACAATATAAGCCTCGAGTCACACTCATGAACAAGTAATGAAGAGTCCAGCATCCCCCGTCAAGCTTTTGAGCCACTCAGCCTCTCACAGCTTTTCTACTGTCTGTCTGAGAGTTATCCATCAACATCCACCTCCCTTCCTAAAACATTGCTACTCCATCAAGGCAGGAGCTGAAACACAGCAGGGCAGCAGAGGAAAAAGCATCAGCAAAGCCCAGTATGAGGTTCACTTGACCACATTCATTTAAAAAATAAAAATAAATCAGAGAAGCACTCACTATCCACCCGCCTCCATCGGTGGTCATGTCACAGTACACCTGCATTGGCCTGCTGCTGTCTCCATTGAGGTAAATGGTGTATGTGCCACTCAGGGCATCTCCATTCTGCTGTATCTGGCTGCAGTCTGCTGGATATGGGTAGAGGAAGCTAACTGGGAGAAGAGAGAGGGCAAGACAGAACATCAGCAAGGTAGGCCATAAAGCTGGAGCAGGCATCTCACACCCTTAGGAATCTCCTACAGACAATGGTTCTGGATGAGAAGAAAAGGAAGTGCCCAGCTGCACCAGCAGGTAGCTGCAGGCAGCCTTCCCCACTGCTTGGGAGCTGGCACATGGGTGGGGCCACCAGAGGCTGCAAGAGATGCCGTCTTGGGTCACAGTGAGAGCAGGACAAGGAGCCCTTGCCTGTGATGGTGGGAATGCCAGTAATCAGGGAGTTTATTTTCTCTGCATCTCACAACCCGTCCACAATTGGCAGCCTCTGTGAGGACTGGCATGGTACAAGAGACTCCCACATCAAGCTGGCGTGAGATTTTGTTTGATTTGCTGTCATCCTGGTGCACATATCCTGATCTCTGAAAACAACCCAGGCAGCTGCCCAATGCTACAACAGTACTTATATAACTGCACCCTATTATTAAGAGAACGGTGCAGAACAATCCCTAGCTTATAATCTCTTCTGCCTGCTGGCAGCTCACCAGGAGGCTTTGTCCTGCCCTTGGCCAGCAAGGTTTGCCAGCAGCACTGACCAATGTGGGCAATCTCCACTTGCTCCATCCTGTTGTGTTCTCAAGCCTCCAGATGGTGTGGCTTAGAACAGACAATCAGCCAGAAGACAAGCTGTTGACTCACTAGATGGCTTGCTTCTGATCACATAGTTTCCCAGTGTATCTGTAGAACAGGAACTCCATCCCTGACCTTTACCATAAAACATAACAGCTGCAGAGCCCAGGGGAAAGTGCAACACCAAGGCCCGATCCTACCTGTTGAGAAGGTACTGTCTGTCTTTCTGCTCTGGCGATCTCCCTTATAGGCCATCACAAAAATGGTATATTTTGCTCCTTGTTCCAGTCCTTCCAGCACAAACCGTTGTTCTCTAGGACCCAGCTGCACTGCCTGCCAAATAAAACAACTGAAGATCAACCCAAGTTTGAATAGCATTTAGCTTTTCTGGACTACAGTGCCTCACACTCTGCATCTATTTATGGGCTTTTCTTGTAGAGTTCAGACAGGCACACACTGGCTGCATACCCTTGAGATGTGGAGTCCATTTCCTCAGAAGGAAAAATTGGAGCAGGGTCTCAAGAAACACTGTTACGACACTATTACTTTATCCCTGCTGAGTGCTACTCTTCCATGTTAGAAAAGCAAACTGAAGTAGCAAACCTGTTCTCTTCACCCTGAACATCTGTTGGGAAGAGGCACTGCACCATCATGAAGTCCCTCCACAGCTTCTACTCCTGAAAGCCTTAGGTTCTGCCTCCCCAGGCTATGGATAGCATAGATTCCCCCTCAACATTGTTTCCCTGTTGTCCATACACCCACGAGATCCAACTGGCAGAGCCTATAACCACAGGGGTTATCTCAGAGGGCTCTGCAGGGCTGAGGAATTCACCATACCTTGCTGGTGCCATCTGGACCCTGGTAGGTCAGAGAATAGCCATCAATCTGTGCTGCAGGAGGAGTCCAGGTAACTACACCAGTAGACTGAGTCACATCTGATACACGCAGGTTCTTGGGAGGATCAATCTCTATTGAAAAAGAAATGAAGATTCAAGTCCCTTTGCATAAAGGAAAGACAGCAACTCCATCATAGAGCCTGAGCAGAACTTTCAATGCCTGATCCTGTTACCTGGGAACTACAGAAGTTACTTGGTGAAGCTCATGGCTAGCAAGAAGCAGCCTAGACCAACCATGGCAAGGTCTGTTATAGATCAGACTTGGTGCTTTGCAGCCCTGCAACTGGCTCAACTGTACAGGGACTCACAGGGTCTGGGAGCCCCTGATCCACCTGCCTGAGAAGCCCGAGAAAAAGGCAGTTCACAGCAAGTGTCAAAAAGCATCTGTCTTATGAGATAACCACAACAGGGGTCCAGTGCTTCCCTAATGATAAAAGCAAATTTCTAAAGCTCAGCTAGTAGTAACACTAATGGAAGCAGCCTCTCACTAATTTTCACCCTATGCTTGCTATATTCTGGTGTTTGGGGAATCTCTTATAGAAAACAGCAGTAGGTTCTTATGGACTTCCATGTTTTAGAGAGAGGGTACTTGGTGGGCAGTGCAGGCCTTGAGGGAAGAGTGCTCCAACCCTGAAGCATGCCTGAGTTTATGGCAAACTACAACTGAGTAATTCAGCACAATTCCCTGTTCCTCTGTAGATCTCTGTGGTTGACAATGGGCATACCATTTAACTTGCCCTTTGATTCAGTTCTTGTCTCTATAAACCAGGCAAGGTCTTTCAGACCTTGAAGAGCATTAGGAGGACAATGGTAACAAGGATTATAATGCAACAATGAAATATTAGACTTGTGAGAAGGCCAGAGATGAAGACAAGGCCAAGCCATGTCTTTTTTGGATAAACAAGAAGAGCAGAGCAGTGTGGCTTCTCTGGATTCCGTGTACATAGGGTTACCACTTAACAAACGTATAAAAACAGAAGAAATCAAAACACCAAATACAACAAAGTGACAGAACTCTGAAGTCACACATGTTGTTCAAAACACAAGCTATCCATTATAATTGAAAATAGCCATTCAATAGGTTCCTGAGTGAAGCATTAGGTCATTGTTAGTGAACTCATGCTTGGTATGGGAGACTACTACACAATTGCTTTAAATGAAATGACTCAGAAATCCTCTTAGAGGTGCTCATTATATGTACACCTCCTGTTGGACAGAAGAGGGAGCTAAAAGGTATCAAATCCATTAGAAAAAACAAGTGATGGGAAGTGCAGCCTTAGAGACAGTCCTCAGATTTGACAGTGCTATTCCTAAAGGCCGGCAATTTCCACGGCTTAAGGATATTACTGCAAATAGCTCCCTGCTACAGCTTGTTTTAATGATAGGGAATAAGCAACCATCACCTAGAGTTAAGAAATGTATTTTTTTCATCAGAAGTTAGACTGTTTTATCAGGTGTCATTTTATTTGGAAATACATCACTACGAGGAAAAAAAGTGTGCAGATATATCAAAAATATCCCTACTGATGCTAAATGCATTCCCTCTCTGGGCAGTTTCACTTCTTGTGAAATTTCTATATGCATCCATTTTCATTCTAGTTGAAAAAAAAATAAATAAATAAAAATAAACATTTTGCTGAAACTCTCCTTGAGTTTCTTCATTTGTTCCCATCAGCTGCCCTCAACCTCTGTAAGCACTGGGGAACTGTCTGGCATCTTGCCCCAAATCTAAGCTTTATCTGTTCTATCTCACACCAGCTTGACTCAGAAGCTAAAAAAATGTACGTTAGCAAGGCCAGTGGATATGGAGTGACCCTGAAATATTCCCAGAACACCATAATCCTTATGGCTGACTGAACAGGACAGATTTAAGCCTGTTTTGCAGTCTCCTAGGACCAGCCTAGGGTCATGAGTCAGGCCATTATTTTTAACTGTCCCTGAATCTAAGACATTTTAACTTTCAGATGTTAAACCTCTGTTACTGTTAGGCTCGATAGCAGCATGCAAAGCACTGCACACTTTTGATTAAGGACAAGTGAAATAAGGTCAGTACTCAGCTGTCACAACTCCTGTGTTATGACATCTGCCTCTTCTGTTGCAGCCTGTAATAGTCTCTGCTATACCAGGCTATAATCACACACTTATCTCCAGAATGGGTTTACCACTGTGGATCTTCATTACCCACTAATGCAATTGGAGACCACAAAAAATAACAAGAGAGTGGGGTTCTACCCTGTTCCTCTTCCCTTCCACCCACAGTTACCTGTCAGTACATCCGTGCTTGCCCTCTTGCTCTGTTTGCTTCCCAACTCTGCCCAGAGATGGATGGTATACTTCATGCCTGCATTTAGTCCTGTCAGAGTTGTAATGCTCTTGGCTTTCCCCACTTCCATTTCCTTGGTGTCCCCATCAGCAGAAGTGTAGCTCACCATATACCTATCTATGGGAGCTTCGACGCTATCCCAAGAGATGGTGGCTGAGTCCTCTGTCACTTGGTCTGCTACCAGATTCTTTGGGCTGTCCATTTCTAAGAAATAAAGTGTGAAATATAAAGCATGAGTAACTGAAAGACATACACATTGCTCTTTAAAGCTCTTGCTTTCTAAAGACCCATGATATAGATGGTGTACACCATGTCTGGTTTCAAGTTAATCAGGGTCATAAGACCTGTGTCCTGCCCCATCTATCCCCCATTCCCAGGAAGCTGCCAGTCAGTCAGTCTTCAGCCTAGCTAAGCAGCCAATTCCTGTGAGCAAAAGCCTTCATTATATTAAATGAATTACTGATATTTAAGAGACTTCTTCTGGGCTCAGACAATTCTCTACCTTTTCAAGTTATAGAAGATGAGTAAAATGGGATCATTCCCTTCCAAGTCCGGATTCACAGGTAAACACTTTTCTTATTAGTGGCAGTAGTTGAACCACCTTAAGTTTGAGCAGGGTTCAACAGCAGCAATATACACTGCCGGGCAGCACTCAGCCACACCTGGACACCAAAATCAGCAGGCAGTGCTGGTAAGTGAGGACCACAGTGCTTTACTAAAGCACAATGCAGCTTCTGCTACTCTGATAGTTTCTGAACAGACCAGTTCAGTTATTAGTTCCTATAAGCAATTAGCATTTTTCCTCTTGACTCAAGGAGCGACACCATTTCTATCTGAAGCTTTCTATCTGAAGGTGCTGGGAACATGGATGTTTTCTCATCATAGGCGACCACAAGATGAACTGCTGTCTAGCATATGCTCTGCAACAAGCCAGAAGGAAATGGGCCAGAAACAGAGATCACCTTTGCATCACAGTGTTGTGTAGTACCACAGAGATTCTCCTGAGATACCTGTCACTGCCTCAGTGCTGGTCCTCTTGCTCTGCCGGGTTCCCTTCTCTGCCCAGAGGTAGATGACATATTTAGTGCCAGGTTTCAGTTCTATCAGAGTTGTGGCAGCCTTGTTCTTCCCCACTTCTATCTCCTCAGTGTCACCATCAGCAGAGGTGTAGTTCAGCATGTACCTATCTATGGGAGCGTGGACCCTGTCCCAGGAGATAGTGGCTGTCCTCTCTGTCACTTGATCAGTCACCAGGTGAGCAGGACTGTCAATATCTGCAGAGTGAAAAGTTAAAAACACAAGTTGTCACAGTCTGGCTGTGCTGAGCCACCAGGAGACTCCTGGAGGAAACTCCAGGAGTACCCACCTACAGGACTTCCCACCCCCCCCCCACCCCAAAAAAAAAAAAAGCAGTAAAACTGCCTTGGGAGAGGCTTATTCAGCATTAAGGCAAAGCTGGGCTGTCACTTATGCTCTTAATTCACCCTTGTTCTCTTACCTGTCACAGCCTCAGTGCTGGCCCTCTTGCTCTGTTGTTCTCCCTTTTCTGCCCAGACACGAATCACATACTCCATGCCCGTCTTCAGTCCTGCTAAGATGGTGACATTCTTGTCTTTCTCCACTTCTCTCTCCTCTGTATACCCATCAGCCGATGTGTAACTCACTCTGTATCTGTCTATTGAAGCCAGGACTTTGTTCCAGGAAACAGTAATTGCATCCTCTGTCACTTGGTCAGTCAACAGCTTAGTTGGGCTGTCGATTTCTATAAGCAGAAATAGTTATTAGAAGTTTTAGTATAGCACTGTGGTGATCACAATGGTCTAAAACAGTCGATGGAAACTGCTCCTGCACGGCCACATGGCTGGCTGAACCATAAGAACTGTGCAAAACAGTGCTTCAAGGAGTTCCCCAATCGAGCTGCAGATGCAGCTGCAAGCACCCCTGCAATTAAAGCTCCCTGCCACCAGGGGACAGTGACCAAATGTCCTGTTCAGGAGATTTGATTCCTGACATGATTCTTACCTTATGACATGATACCAATACATTTGCTTTTCCTTTTTAAGGAACCCTGTTATGACTGTGAAAAACCTGTATGAGCCCACAGCACAGCTGGGCAAGGTCACAAGAGTCACCCAGCGAACAGCTTAGAGGTGGCTTATGGCATTTTTAAGACAAGGCATAAATTACACATTCCAGTTACAAGGCTTTAGCTTTGGCTGTGTTTCAGTGCTCTCACTACTGACAGTAACTGGTCCATAACAGGACTCAAAAAGAAGAACCTTCTCCTAAGCTGGAGACCTGTTCAGCCACACAGGTAAAAATGACATGATTTTTTTGCCTTATTAAAAACCCATGCAATGCAGAAGCTGTACTGAAACATTAATAAAATGAGTTTGAAATTCAAACCTAGCTCCCTCCTCCTGCTGCTGCTACAACTTACCTGTCACAGCTCTGGTGCTGGCCTTCTTGCTCCTCTGGGGACCCTTCTCTGCCCAGATGTGGATGATATATTCCATGCCTGGCTTCAGATCCAGTAAGGTGATGATGCTGTTTTCACTGCCCACCTCTATTTCCTTGATGTCCCCATCATCTGAAGTGTATCTCACCATGTACCTGTCTATGGGAGCCTCCACTTTATTCCATGAGACAGTGGCTGTATCCTCTGACACTCGGTCTGTCACCACATTGGTTGGGCTATCAATTCCTGGGAGAACATTTTGAAACAAAGGATTAGGGAACTCCATGCAAGTTAATCCATAGATATACCTGTCATAGCATGGACACATTTCCTTCATTTTGCCTTGCTGCTCTAGCCAGTTTTAACGGTCATCCAGGCTCCTCCTACAGCCCCTCAAGAAAGAAAGGTATCCATAAGGATCCAGAATAGTCAGGGTAGGAAGAAACCAAGATTTTTCTGCCTTCTAGATGAAACAATCTATTACTTTCTGTAGGAAGATCTTACAGTCCTCTTACCTCACTTTCTTTGGGTAATGATTCTAGCACTACCTCTGCGCCTGCCCTTCTCACAGCACTCATCCTTTCTGGGTCTCTGGTGTCAGCCATTTGTTGCTTCTTCCTTTCTGCCTACCCTGCAAACCTGTCTCTCAGACTCCCCCAGACTACTGCTATTTTAGGTGATGTTTAGTGTTGGCTCTTGTAATAACTGGTATTTGTTCTAGTCCTAAATTTCAGAGGTTATATAAGAAAATGAACAGGATTATTCATTGTGATTTTTTTTTTCTTTTCAAGTTTTCCTGCCCCCACGTTTGTGAAGAACAGCTTGAAAACATGAGCAAAGGGCACTCATAGAATCATGCCATCATAGAATACCCTGAGTTGAAAGGGACCCACAAGGATCATTAACCTTAACCTATAGGAGTTTCAAATAAACAGAATCTATGTGCAAGAAGCACAGCCTTAAAATGACAGTGGAGAGGCTGTAGGTTTTGTTGTCTTACATCAATTTATTTTTAATGGAACAATTTACTCAGGAATGTCAGGCCTGATTTGGTATTTTCCAGTCTTTGGATGCCGCTCGCCCTCCCTTTTGTAAGAAAATCGATTTTCAGAGTTTCCAGTGTTTTACAGGTAGAATGAGACTTCAAAATTCTTCAGACTCCCTTTTGCAATACAGTAACTACCCCGTAAACATTCTGCCATGTTTTTGAAGAGTTTGAAGCATCAAAGAACCAACAGATTTTCCAGACCTGCTTAAAAGTCTGGAATGACTGTGCTGCCATTTATAGGAAAAATATCCACTACTGTTCAGTCACAGCCTGGTGAACAGAAAAATAATGCTGGAGCCAGGGAATACAAGAAGGAAGAAGAACTTACCTTCTTTTTTATTGCTCCTGAGCTCAGAGGCCAGACAAATCACCAGCAGCCAATGTCTGCAAAGCAGTCATCAGCAGCAGCTATACACAGACTGGAAATTGTGTGCTAGGTCTCAGCAAGACTAAATTGTCAATGGTCTGGGTAGGGAAGGCATGAACAAGCAAACTCAGAGTTACTGCTGGGCCTGGCTCTGAGCTCATTTCAAGTTAAGGGTAAAGATACCGTAGGTTTAAAACCAAGGCAGAAGACTGAGCTAAGACTAGGTTTAGTGTTTAACAAACAGCATAGATAAGCTTAAACAACACATAAGTACCCCCGCCTGACTGCAGTATGCATAAAGAAAACAGCCAACTGAGTACCTTTCGCAGCCTTGAACTGTCCCTGAACCCTGTAGTAACATCATTAGCATTAAAGAAACTTCCCACCTACCAGTCTTGCCACTCACTGAGAATGGTTTCCCCTCTTTACCATCTTTCACAGGTATGACAGTGACCTCGTACTCCGTGCCAGGTTTCAGGCCTAATAAGAGCAAAAGGGAGCATTACCAACAAGTAGGAAAGACAGAATTTTTTCTTAAACAAAGCTATTTTGTTTAGTCTACACAATTCTACAACAAAAGTTTGCAGCAGAGATCAAAGTAAAACGTGGATTTCTATCTAAACTTCCATTCATCTTGAGAATGCCTTGGTAGCACTCCAGTCTTGCCATTAGGGTTTACATTGACCACAGTAAGTGAGGACTTCCCTAACATCCGTATTCCCAGCTCTGAAATAGAAAATGCTTTATTTCTGACAAGAACAGAATTAAAGCTGAATACCTTGAAACCTGTTATCCATATGGCACAGAAACTTTCTCCTTGTGGAGGTACCCGTTATTATGGGACAGGGGAATCCCAGTAGATCTTACTCTGGCCTACAGTGGTCAGAAGGTGAAGAACACTTGAGAGAGAATTGTCTCAGGACTATGACCAAAATCAATCACTCCTACCACTTCTCCCTGTCCTTGTCCAATTTGGAATAGTCACAAGTACTCACCAGTCACAATGTGTCTGCTCTTGGGGTCACTGCTTTTGGGTACCACAACCTGCTTCTCATCCATCTCCACCAGGGACCTGAACTTCAGCTTGTAATAATCCACATCCATTGGTGGGTTCTCCCACTCCACTTCTAGGGAGTGCTCCATCTCCTCTGCCATCCAGATGGCACTGGGTGCTGACAGGACTGGAAAGCACAAAGCAGAGTGCCCGGAGGAAGCAGCATCAGCATCAGAAAGTGACTATAAGGTCCTCCTCCCTCCCCAGTTGCCTTCTCTTAGACCCGAGACATTTTCCTCAGCGAAACTGAAAAGCTACATGGGTACAGCACAACATGTTTTTAAAAAGGCTTAGTTTTATCCATGAGACAGAAAGCTCTTGAGTTGGCATGTTATCATCTCCCACCTATTGTGCTAGGGAAAAAAAAAAAAAAAAAGTCAAAATAACCCAACTTCTCACTTTTGGCCAAGGGCAGGCAGCCAGCATGCCATGAGCTGCTAATAAAATAGCATTTCATTTCTAGAGAGACTGCTTCAAATACAGTCTTTCCATACACAACCTCCTGTTCTCAGTAACATCAGGTTCATTCAGTCCTGGAAAGAGACTATGAGGAAAACTTACTGCTGCAGGCATGTTTGGCAGATGTGTACATAGAAACTATGTCCTCCCTACTCTGAAGTGTCTTCTTCATCCAGTCAAACAGTACGCTAGTCTTAATAACATGCTGCCTTTTTGCTTGCTTTTATTTCTGCTCCTTGCAGGGGGCAACATCATGGATTCCCTGAAATTCAGAGGTGTCAACGCCAGTCCAATTTGGACAAGACAAAAGGAGAGAGGAAACTTGCAATACTTTCAGCTCCAGCAACACAGATCTAGAGAGAGATTCTCCAGAAGAAAACAACAGAAAACTGTGACTGGGATTGGGAAGAGAAACTGCTCTTCAGCATTCAGACAGGACACTGAAAACCTGCAAAGTCAAACCATTTGCTCTAGTTGCTTGAAACTAAATTTAAAGATCTACAGATCTTGACCCTGAAGAAAAAGACTGTCAGGTCCTACCCGTGCTTGCTTCTAGATGCTTGGGCTCACTGGTAATCCCCTTCTTTACATGACAAAGTGTGACATTGTATGTGGTGCTGGGGTGGAGACCCACAATCTCATAGCTGAGCCGCTCTTTGGGCACATGGACTTGTTTCACCAACATCTCATGTTCTACTGGGTAATAGCTAATGAGGTAATTATCCACATCAATCACTTGGTCCCAGCTGACAGTCAGGGAGTCCTCTGTGGAGTTCAGCAGGCGCAGGTTCTGAGGAGCAAGCACTAGAAGAGAAAGAAAGCATCCATCTGTAGAGCAAACATTCACCTCCTTGTCTGTCTGAATGAGAAAGTCACTATTTAATTATTCCTTTTATGGACTGGAAAATAATTCCTGGACTGTACAAAACCCAGGAGATGTGCAGAGAAGCTCCTGGCCTGAAGTGAAAGGGATCATCAGACAGATTCACTCTGAGGTGAATTAGGAGGACGCATGGCTGTGGGACATGCCAGAAATCCATCTTGCATTCTGCTTGCACTCGTCAATCTCCCTCCTTCTGGCAGCTTCTGCCCCGGAAGCAGACTGAGGCCCTAATGGCCTAAGTGAGCAGGAAACAAGCAGCACATTTATAGATTGAGTGCTGGGCTGAGAGTGCACACAGCGCTCATCAGGAACCCTGCTCTGCTGGGAGTGGCCAGGAGTCCCTCTTCATTTTCCTTCCAGCTTTTTCTGATTATGGCATCAAACACAGACTTCTTGATTAAACTAGTACTGTGCTGAGATACCAAACAACTTTTTTTTTTTTTTATAGGATACTCTCATTCTCCTCTCTCTCTCTCTCTCTCCTTCAGCTGCTACACATAGGTAGGTTTGTACTTTAACCTGTGTTTTCTCCTTTCCCTCATTCAGAAATGTTTTCCAGGCAATTCTTGAAGATATGGACCACTCAGCAATCCTTGAGCACAATCCCAGCAGGAACTTGGAGAGAAATATGGTGACTCCAGGTTTGGCTTGCCTATGGGATTAGCCCAGTTCTTCTCAGGGAGGGAAAAAGGGAAACTCAGAATGAAAGAAAGGAGTCAGAAATAACTCACAAGCTTTTCTTACCCTGGGAGCAGTCAGGGCCAAAGAAGCCCTCATGGCAGTAGCACTCTCCTGTGTCACAAAACCCATTGCCACTGCAGTCCCCGGGACATCGTTTCTCACTGCAGTCCTCTCCGGTGAACTCCTCATAGCACTGGCAGACCCCTCTGGCTGTGTCACAGATCCCATTGCCACTGCAGTTCTCAGGACAGAGCTGCTGGCTGCAATCCTCACCAAAATAGGGCTCATCACAGACACACTTCCCACCATCACAGCGCCCACGGCCGTGGCAGCGGCAGGTGGGGCGGGAGCAGTCACTGCCCTCCCAGCCCTCGGAGCACTTACAGCTGCACGTCTCGTACAGGAATGTCCCGTGGCCGCTGCAGGGAGAGATGCCTGGCCAGAGCACCAGGACAGCATGCAGGTGAAAGAAAAAAAAATAAAAAGGAAAAAAGTTAGGAACAGAGCAATGAGAAGGTGCGTTCAAGGCCACTAAAGGGAAAGCTTAATTATCATGGGAAAACATGGGCTGGAAAGACCTGAAGGCATCACACGGGCCACCTGCCCCTCGTCCAAAGGTGACCACCTCCACTGTTGTCTTTCCCAGTCCATTTGTCCAGGGTCAGCAGCAGTGCAGATTCCACAAACACACCAAACAATAAACTAGAAAGCTTTTCACAGCCTCTAACTTCAATCTTCCTGGTTGTCAGTGAAGCTCACCACTTCTCACCACTGTTACTGTAAAGATGGAGAGCACATTATTCCTATCTGCTATAAGTCTTTTTTTGTTTGTTTGTTTGTTTCATGTATCCAAGGACTTAGCACTTCTCCCTGCATCCATTCCTCAAACAACACCAGTTTGTTAAATCCTTTCTTAGAGGCCATGCTGAATAAGCCTGGGATTGCAGGCAGAGCCAGTGGCTGCCACAAAACATCAGCACCAGAAACTCTGCTCCTCTTTTAGTCAGGTATCAAAGAAGAAATAAAGCTAATGATTTTCAACAACTGAAAAATTCTGGAGGCAGAAATGAGAAAGGAAAGACGGTAACAAAAAGGGCCTTCTCCATCTTCTACTCCAAAATTCCTCCATTGAATCCTCCCATCTACATGCCTGGGGAGATTTCCCTTGCACTGGTTTCAGAAATGGTGCATACTAATGCATTTTGGGACCTCGGTATTTCTTTTCACATCGCAGAACCCCAAGCACCACTTCATCCACAGGACTCAAGCATTTCACTCACAGGGAACCTCCATAACCCCTTACAGATGAATTCCAGTCCCCAGATCTCTGAGGAAAAAAAGCTATATGTGGGAAGAAAAACAAACAAACAAACAGATACTGCAATTGTTAGGTACCTTGGCTTCCCCCACAGCACTTCTGAGGGCTGCAGACTTCTCTCAGCTCTGCCACTTGTTTCTCTAGCTTCTCCATCCTCTCAAGCAGACCTTTGATGTGGGCCAGAGTTTCACAGTCCCCTTTGGGTTTGTGCACATGGATGTTGTGCCTAAAGATGATATTCTGCTCTTTGTTTTCCTCAGTCTCCCCAGGATCTAGCTGCACCTCACTGTTGTCCACATGCTGCAATGGATCTGCCTCCACCTTGATCTGAGAAGACGTTGGCAAGTCAATCTTGTAGGAGTGGCTGAAGGATATTCGTTGACCATTGCTGGTGCAGTTGTCAGAGGCAGGAAGTTGAGCGGCAGATGTCTGAACAGCACAGCACAGCAATACCCCAACTAGGAAGGCAAACCAGCTCTGAAAATCCATCCAGCAGGTTTTCAGAGGAAGCACTGATCCCTGAAACAGCACAGCTACTTTCAAAAAGAAGAAAATGTAAGAAATGTGGTCAGAAAGATGGATTTCATGATTATTATTTTTTTTTTAAGACAACTTCTCCACTTTGTCCTGATTCAGAACTAGGTTGGTCAGCACCTCGAAAAGAGTCATGCTTCTAGAACTCCTGACTAGGAGCTTTAAACTTGCAATTCTCACATGACAACATTATAGTCCTCTGCAATTATTAATTACACCATAGCTCTTCCCACCCCACTGCAATTACAACAGCCACTGTATCAGTTTCCTAGTTGTGGTCCAAATTACCAATTGGCAGGTCATGGTAAGTGATCTCCAGCAGCACCTCAGCTCTCATGGTTTTCAACTAGAAGCTTGACAACTATGGTGATGCTGTGCCCAGTAAAAATTCAGAGAGCTGTCATTTATCTTTCAGTATAACAAGTAGAGCACTTTCTGAGGTCAGCTAAGAGCAGTGGGAACTGGGATAAAATATATGGCTGATTGCAGCTGGAAAATGACTCATGCCCATCTGCACTGCAGCATCAAACATCCATGTCGTCCTCCCGACATCCACAGCCTGTGGTTCTCCAAATGTACCACCTTCAGCACAGGGCCTGACAACACCGTGCGCTGACCTGACACAGTGCCAGCCCTTGTCTTAGAGTCCCCATCTCTGCTTCTGCCTGCTGAAGACAGAAAAGAGGCTTCTGTGGAGCTGAGGACACCTGCTTTGGAGAGGCAGGACTGACAGTTTTGCATCACCTCACCTCATTAAGTCTCTCAAAATGCTCACTTTTGGTACAGCTGTCCTGAGAGACATCTGAACTGGCTACCTGCAGCTCCAAGCTGTCGTGTTGATTACCTCTGACTTAGTCCATGACTTCAAAAAAGCCCTTTAGATTATTGGGTTTTAGCTGTGGGACTCAAATGATGCATGAAATGAAACCCAGCCTCCTCACCCAATATAGTGCAGAGCGTACACTGTTACCTGGACTGGGGGAATTCAAACATTTCCTCCATTTTAAATTGACTTGTTAGTAATGTGTGTACCTGAACACTGGCTCTGCTTGGGGAACTTGAAGTTTATTTTGCTTTGACTCAATATCTGATGTGTTATCTCAGCAATGGCAAGGCTCATTTAGAAGCTACTAGAGCAACTCTTAATACACGGTGAGGATAAGTTGTAAACCCATTTGTTTTCCTGTACTTTTATTTCAAAAATATTCTTTCTTTCCTACCCCGCAGATGTACATAGGAAGAGCTTTTTTTTTCAGGCTGATTAAATATCAGAACTAAGGCTTAAAAATAATTACTGTTGAACTGCATTGACATTTAAAAGTCAAAAGCGAAGTCCAAACATTTAGGGTAAAGTCTTCAGCAAGAACAAAACTGTTTGCTGTAAAACTTTTATGTTGTTAACCACAGAAGAATTTTGGAGTTCAGAAAGGAATACCTTCTACACAAGAATAACAGGAAGGGAGAAACTGAACAAACATTGGGTGGAAGGATAAACTGTAAAATTAGAAGTCTAAATTTAAATTTATTTCTTAGCTTATTCCACATTACAACCTGAATTTTGGCATTAATGGTGTCAGTCTGTACAGAAGGTGATATATCCTTAGTTAAAAGCTTTGAATTTCATCTCACAGGATGCAAAACCAAAATGCCACCATATGCGACTTAGTAAGCAGTCATGTTATTCAGTGCACAAGCAGCAGAAAAAAAAACTTTAAGTGCTAAATTAGGTAGTGTGACAACTAGAAAACATTTGGCCAATATGTATCCATAGTAACAGCACATCTGAATCCAGACAATAGCGATCTCCCAGATAATACTTTTTGAAGTAACAGCAGACTTCACTCCTAAACAACCATACAGAACACTAAGTTTTCAGCTCCTCTGCTGTTCCTACTATAATTATGTTTCTGAAAGTCACCAGGTCCTCAATTATGATAAAAGCAAACCGTTTCTGTGAAATATCCCTGTATGTGCCTTTCATTTGGAAAAATCACTACCATTAGGTCCACATCCACCATTGTACAGGAAGGTCTTCTTCATGCTCAGAAACATGAGGCTTCGGTTACTAAAAACAGACCAAAACACTACCAATATCATATTATGCACGTAGACCACTACAGCACTACCTCATTTCCCTCCAAGCAAAATTACTGACATCCAACAAAATAGAGCACGGATTTCAAGACTTTCTTAATTTTCTTGTATGAATTATATATAATAAAGGCATCACCCCTGCTTCTCATTCCCAAGGAGCAGTTTGTTTTTTTCCCTCCATTCAGCATGTATTTTACTACATTTAACTTACTGTTAGAGAAAAGGAGGGTGGACAAAGGATATGTTGCCCTGCTGAGGCAAGGCTTCTTCCCTATATCCTTCTTCTTTATTTCCAGACCTATGGACGTGAGGGCCCTGAATCCAATGCCACCTCCCCAAGTACACACAAAATCCCTTCTCTCAGCACAGAGTCCTGAATACCATCCGAGGTTACATCATGATATCATTACAAATTAGGGCTTCCTGAAAACCACCAACTGATCTCAGATTTTCCTGGGGCTGGAGATCATTCAAGAGGAAAAACTCCTGAATGTAAGCATTTCTGTTAAGCATAATGAAAGAGAAGGACAGCTATTTTGGCTTCATTATCTTGTAATAAGGAGATTTTCCCCTGCTGTTAAAGAGTGGGTTTAACTGACTCATCGTGGAGAATATCGCGTCATATATGTAGCTAGTGATAATGGGGGACTAAGGAACGGAAGAATTTAGGAAAGAATGCCTAGCAGTCAGACCTATTAGGCTACACAACATTCTCCCAAGGAAACGGATGGAAGAAGCTCTGCTCACATCTTTTTAACCTTCATAGAAGAAAGCAGAGGATAACCAAAGCTGGAGAGGACCTCTCCAGCTCTCAGAGTACTTCTGAGGAAGACTTCAACAATCTAAGTCTGTAAGGCTTTTTCCACCCTACATGTCAGTGCTTGAAGGTTTGGGGTACATACCTTTGCAGTATGAACTTCTGGGGACAATGCATGACTGGATGCTGGTCCAATCAAGGCAGGAGTTGATAAAGACCCAGATGTGAATACTAGAAGCATGTCACCCAGGTGGTGTGGATGGAGATGGGACAGAGGAGAGAAAGAGAGCTTGTAGTCAGCGCAGAAAGGACATGCAGGTCCAGGACAGCCCTGGGGCTGCAGAAGGAAGAGAGAGGCAGAAACAATTAATAAGATCAAGGACTGAGCAATGTGGGGAACTAACCATGCTGGAGGATGATTAAAGAGCTGTCCCCAGAAGAGAAGACCATGGAGAAATAAAACCAGTATTACCAGGGACCAGGAGGCCTAGTCCATCAGCAGAAGGAATACATGTGTATGGACACAGCAAGAGTTATGCAAAGCAACAATAAAAGCAATATGAATTAAAGCTGAAGGAAAACAGCCAGAAAAAAAAGGAGCCTTGGGCTGAGACCTGAGCTTTTTAAGTACCAAGGGCCAATGTATCAGGCTATTTTTTGTGCACAGCATTTTGCAAGCTTGAGCTAGAGCAGAAGTTGCCAAGTTGTACCACAGTACTGGAAACATAGGAGGTGGTAGTTTCCTAATTGCTGAGTTAGAAAAGCAGGCACATCTAACCATCCTAAAGCCAGGGAGGTTTCCTGAAGAACACAAGAGGAGTAACAGATACTCTGCGACACAAATCCTTTTGCGATGTCCGATAAGCAAGGTGTACCAACTCTTCACACATGAATGACAGATTGCTTCCAAAATGGTACATACTCATTAGAAAGGGCAGAGAAGCTTACCAGTGTTTTCACATTTACTGGTTAGGATAAATGTGCATTTTGATGTGCATTTTGTAACAAATTCCCTAGCTCTCTTCTCTCTCTTCTGTTAGATCAGTAGTTCCCAGCTTAAGGCAGTTGGCTTTTCATGAGGAAAATCTTTGTTTTGTTACATGTATAGTTCAAAAATGTTTTAACACCTGTATTTAATCAATTTTACCTATCCACAGAATGTCTTTCATATATATATGTGTGTGTGTATATATACATATATACATACACATACATATAACCAGTATATACAATAAAGTGGTATTATTGTGGAAACAGTAGTCTATTTCATTTTATGTGGTAAAGACCTTCTACTGAATTGACTTCCACATGGAGTCTGTGAAGAGGTACATTAGAAAGCACAGAAGGAGATTTTAGGTGAGAAAGTACGAAGAATCATTTAGAATGTTTGTTGCAATTATAACATGTAAATGTGATCAAATTCCAGAAAGACCTGCTGTATGAAAGGGCTTTTAAAACAATCGCTATGACACAGAAATGAGAGCCAAAAATGGAAATTGCCAGGAACAAGCATTCTAAAATAACTAGTTTGTAGGTTAAAGCCTGCTTCCAATAAAGCCAATGGCAAAACTCCCATTTCTTTCAGCAGGTTTCATACCACTGGAAGAGACAGCCTGTTAAACCTTAATCCCTTCAGCCAGGAGTGACACTAACTACT
Source organism: Aythya ferina (assembly GCF_964211825.1). NCBI lineage: Eukaryota > Metazoa > Chordata > Aves > Anseriformes > Anatidae > Aythya > Aythya ferina. Next base: position 13,812,601 of record NC_140304.1, read on the forward strand.
GCTCCATATACTACATGTTTTGCAGTAATAATACATCCCCATAACATAGGGTTGTTGATGTTTGTGTGAGGCTTTCAAACCTTTAGAGTACACGTACTACAGATGGATTTTTCATTCAGAAACAACAAGAATGTCAGAGGTTAAAAAATAAAACACTTCTCTTACCTTTCAAGTACTTTCAGTTGCCTTTTACAGAGCTCTTCTGATGTATCTGCAACTTGCAGAGCTGATCTGGGCAAGCTGAAAGCTCACAGAGATCTCTTCTCTTCCCAGCCCAGCTGCAAACCACTCCACTGCTCTCTGCAGTGAATTTAAGTCCCCACGCTCCAAATTAAAGGAACCAATAAGGTCTCTGGGTGTTTCCTTCCCACATACTGCCTAGGGAACTGCCTCGGGGGTTTGGGAGGGATCCCCCACTCAGTGTTGTCCATCCTACCAGCAGAAAGAAGCTCATCCTATTCATTTTATGCTCCACCTCACACAGAAAGCCCTTCCAGACCTGTACATGTGGCAAAAAACACCTCAGCACTGCTGTGAAGACCCACATGTTCAAAAGCAATTTTGAAGAACAAGAGGTGTGAAATTCATGTATAGTCAACACCAAGAGCAAAAGTGTAACACTTTTAAAAAGCAGCAATACTCAAATAAAAATTACAGTTAGCATAGCATAACAGAAGGGTTGGAAGGGACATTAGAGATCACCTGCTTCTGCAATGGCCAGGACCACCTCCCACCAGACAAAGTAGCCCAAAGCCCCATCCAACCTGGCCTTAAACACTTTAGCCCCAGGGATGGGACATCCACAGCTTTTCTGGGCAGTCTGTGCCAGTGCCTCACTGCCCTTCGAGTGAAGAATTTCCCTTATTACTAAGGTGCCCAGAAGATAATCATAAGCACCTGTGTTATACAGACATGTTTTTAGATAAAAATCTATCCAAGGACTCTGACCAGTTACTTTACGTCTCTGTAAGCAGAAACTGTCTGTAAAAAACTCGAGATGGTAAGGACTATCTATACACATGAAGATTTTAGCCACGGATGGACAGGGTGTGAAGTAAGACACATTTTCTTGCATTAAAATAAAACACCATAAACTCTCCAGGAAGCTTTGCACTTTCTCCAAACCCTAACCCTAGGCAGTGAGTAGCTCCATTACACACCCCACACAGAAAGCCCACCAAAAAGACCCAAAACTACACAAAACCAAAAGGCTTTTGGTACACTTAATCCTTCTTTGGCAGACCCTTCCCCACCCCACTCACACAGCGGGTCTGCACTTTTCTCTCTCCAACCACTAACCCAAATTCATGTTTGAACCATAACCCAGTCCCTAACCCTAGGCAGTGACCAGCTCCAACACACATCCCACCTAGCGATCCCACCAAAAGAGACCACAACTCAAAGCTTCTGCTATTCCTCAGCCTTCTTTGGCAGACCCTTCTCAACATGGTATTCTTTCAAGGGACCTCATTTTCCCACCTGCACAGCTTGTTAGGTGCTGATTGCACTGTTTGATGCTATAGAGAGACTTGAGAAAGGCTTTAGCTTTGGATGAAATAATAATTCTCCTTCTCCTGCTCTTCGTGTTCCTTGCTTATCTGGACCATCTAACAAGCATGCAGACACCTGAGGGAAATATGACAAAATACTAAATAAGTAAATATGTGGTCTAATATGCAAATGCCCTTTGATCACGTCTGCCCCCTTTATTAATTTTCACTGCCTATACACTACAGATTGATTTTACCATCTGGAAAGATGCAGAAATAGGAAATTATACACATTATAATCAGGGAATAAGTCTTGAATCTTTCTCCCTGCAAACACCAGAAACCTGTTTCCATGCCAGTCACACATCTTCCCTCTATGCCAGTTTAATTCTCTGTGTAACATATATCAGTGGTATCAGCTGAGCACATTCACAGGGCAGAAACCTTCAGGTCAGTTAACAGGTTGGCTGTGTTATAAATGAAGTCTCAACTCAATCTGAATCTAGTAATATTTATACTTATAAACGGTATAAAAGCTATAAAAGGCAAGTAAACAGCGCTGAGTGTGTGGGGAGTCTACGCTCCACCAACACGCACACACGAATATCAAACATTCTAAATATACAGAACATTGCTTTTACATACTAAACCCGAGTACACCTATACAATCATAAAAGGTAACAAACAATCCTTTAAGTTCCATGACTTAAGAGTCTCCGTTTTCCATTGCTTTTCTTGATTACAAACAACAGTCTCCATTTTCATCCCTTTTGAACAATATGTCTTGCTTTAAGTTGTCAAGCAACTTGATCTTCGGGCCTTACGTATCCCGTTCCTTCTGGATTGAAGAAGAGCGTATCCATCTCCTTTTCAAGGCCAATGGGGCCTGGGTCAAAAGGCGCGTCCAGGTCACCAGGAGATGTAACAGCAAAAGCCTTCGATGGCTGTAGCAGCAGAGGGGCCCATGGCGTAGCAGTCAGATCAGTAAAGGAGCCCGCAGCTTCTTCACTATCTGGCAAACCACACGTTTCTGACTGTGGTCCCACAGGGCTCTTTAAGGCCTCAGAGACTGCTCGCCAGGTGCCGAGCAATCCCGGCACTACCTTGTCGTTTTTCGTAGCAGAGTCCCACACCTTGACCTCAATTTGGTCCCGTATTTCAGGATCATAAACTGTTTGATTGTTAGTGAGGAGAATAAGCTGTAAGGTTACCAGGACAGTCTTTGTTTCTAAGGATGTATGATTTCCCATACTGCGCAACTGCTTACCAGCAAGAGGCAGTTGTGTGCGCGGGTCGGCTTCTCTCAGCTTGAGCTTCTTCCCAGCTCCGGTGCGCCCACTTCCAGTGACTGTCAGTACGAGCTTCTCTGAGCAGTTTGCTGAGTGTGGCCGAACCTATCTTCATGAGGCGATCAATGTGCCTGTTCCCGTCCTGGTCTCCGTTCTGCTAGCCTGTTCCTTTTCATTCCTTCTTTCTCCTTTATTGATGGCATAACTTCATTGTATTGTGTTGCCTTTTTTTTTTATCTCGAGGACAGGCTCTCCTCTTATGCCCTTCTCCCCACAGCAGTCCTTTTCAAAACAACTTTTCATTGGTCAAACAACTTTGCATATAACAGCAACGGCAAACACCCAGAAACTTCCATGCCTTAACAGCTGGAGAACAAGAAACCAGCTGGAGAACAAGCAACCCTGAGACTGCATGGAGTCTCCTGAATCACCCTTCCTTTGTTCCCTTTATATTCCTGATGGCCTCATTGTTAAGAGTCTGATGTCACCATCAACCACGGGGCTTTCCGACCCCCATGGCCACACTCCCAAATCTCCCCCTTCTTTCTTAATAGCAACCACTTTCTCGACACGAATTACCGACACGAATTACTCCATATATAACAAAATGTTGGGGGTGCGGCTTTTTGAAGTGTTTCTGACACTACAAACGTTAGGTGTGGGGTTTTGAGTATTTTAAGTAGCTGTTTCTGTCCAACCGTTGGGGGTGCGTGTTTCTGCCGCAGGATGCTGGGGGTTTCTCTACAAAATGGCGCCCGGGGGAGAGTAGTCTGAATTGGGTTGTGGGGCCGTGCCCCACCCCACCCATTGGACTCAGCGCGCCGGCCGTGAGTCTGTCTCAAGGCGCCGCGGGGCCACGAGCATCCGCCGGGGCGGGGGGAGGCCGAGGGAGCTTCCCCGCCCCCGCTTCTCCTGCCCAGGCCGGCCCTGCGCGGCGCCCCCCCTTGCTGGTGGCTCACCCGCCCGCGCGGGCGGGGCCCTGCTGGGGCCGCGGGCGGCCCTTCCCTCAGACCTTCCCCGAGGCGGGGCCGGCGGGTGACGGGCACCCCGTGGGTGGCCTCGGCGGTGAGCTTCCCCCGGACGCCATTATGGGTGCCAGGAGGGTATATAAAGCCCCGCGCTGCGGCTGCCTTTAGGTCAGGGCGAGATGCCCAGCGTGCACCGCGCCGCATGCTAATGAGGGCACGCCCCTTTCCCGGCGAGCGGGGGGCTCGCAGTGCCGTGGGGCGCTGCCGGCTGCTGGGCACCGCCAGCGAGCCCTGTGGGGCCGGCACCCACCCGTGACCGGCTGTGGGGTATCGCTGCTCTCCTAAAACCCACAAAACCCACCAGGAGTGACACAAACCCAAGCACACCTGGCTCTGCCTCCGCCAGGGCCCCCTGCACCTCAGGTCTGCCTTACGGGGCAGAAGTGACCCGATGCTGGGATGGACCCCACACGTGTGTGGACCCCACAGGGGGCCCTGGGATGGGTGCTCGTAGGGCAGCCCTGCTGTGAGGTCCGTACCCCGCCTGCTTTGTGGCACTAAGCACTTTTTGCTGCCTTCCCCCCCCTTTTGGGTTGGTTTAAATGGGCTGAGCAGTAGGCAACGCTCACCTGGAGCCTTAAACATCCAACACCTTCTTGGGATTGTATGTCAGGGCTGTTATATATGAAGTCTCAACTTAATCGTAATTTAGTAATATTTATAAAAGGAATATTTATAAAAGGTATAAAAGGCAAGGAAACAGTGCTGGGTGTGCAGGGAGTCTATGCTCCACCAACACGCACGCACGCACGAACATTTTTTTTTTATATTTCTGATGGCCTCATTGTTAAGAGTCTGATGTTACCATCAACCACAGGGCTTGCTGACCCCCATGGCCACACTCCCAAATCTCCCTCTTCTTCATTAATATCAACCAACTTCTCGACTTGAATTACCACTCCATAAGTAACAACAGCCGCATTGCTTTTTTTTTCTTTTTCCTTGAAAATGTTCCCATAATGTGGTGAATGCTTCAATGTCACTGCATCACATTTTCCTGATGGAACTCTTCCCCCATCATTTCTACAAACTTTCCTCTTCCAACCTCTGATCCTTTTGGACAGATCCAGAGGTTTTTGTGGAAGCTGCTCAGTCACCCTAATGAAGGAGGCATTACAGAGGCTGACATATAATACACAACCCTCTGAAGTGGTTCGGGTTCTTTACTTTTTCCAGCCACAAAAGCAGAGGAAATTGTTTCACTATAGCAGGAAAGACTGAGCACAGACCCCAGTTTTTAACTTCCTTCCCCTCCCAGGCCCCCTTGAGGCCGTCGATGCGGGTGGGCAGCACCGCGTTTGGGGGCTGCGGGCGGGCTTCCAGTCAGGGCGAGGCCGGGCAGCGACCGCTGGTGGCGCTCGCGAGGGCCCAGGCGCGGTGCCGAGAAGATGGCGGCGGGCGCGCTGCGCTGGGCGCTGCGGGCGGCTGGGCAGGTCAGCGCCACCGGCAGCCCCTTCCAGCAACCCGGCCGCCTCAGGGCGCCGCGGCGGCGGGCACGGCCCCCGTGGGGCTCCGGGGGAAGCGCCTGAGAACAACTGGGGGGCTGGAGGGGGGTAAACTGTGAGGTTATTTGTGTCTGCTGGATGATAGATTAATTCCGCGCTGGCTTTTGCGAACTAAAATGCGAAATGTCTTAGGAGCTGCACTGCGGGAAGGGAATTAGGAAAAGCCCGGCAAATTCAAGTTTATGGGAGTAATTCGTACCTGAACTGGGCAAATAAGCAAAACGAGTGTGGGTGATTTTTTTTTTAATTAGGTTCTCCCCTCACCGTGCACAAGACAAGTGCGGAGCTACTTCGTGGACTGGAGGATGCTGCGCGATGTGAAGAGGAGGAAGCTGGCGTACGAGTATGCTGACGAGCGGCTGCGGATCAACGCCATCCGAAAGAACACCATCCTGCCCAAGGAGCTGCAGGTACTGGGCCGCTGCGCTCAGCTGGGCCCTGCGGGCACGCTGTGAGGGCTCCCGTGGCTGTTAGCACTGCTGCAGGCACTGCATTTAAAACTGACCAGCTGGACCAGGTGATAACAACAGGGCACGCTCCTGGCTTTGTTGGCATCTTACACCAGTGCCTCTCCTGAAGTAGTAGCTGTAACACTACATACAGTGAAAACTCAGCTCCTTAGTTATCAGTTACATACCTTTGGAAAGCTGTTTTCCATGATGGCGTATTATATGGTTACTTTTATAGTCGTCTAAGTAAACTTAGGATTTTGGCTCTTGCGTTTATTTAGAAACTTGAAAGCCTGATCCTGCCAAAGTCACCTATTTGATTAAAAATAGGTAATTTTAACTTTTTGCGTGAGCTAGAAGCACATAAAATTTGCATCAGATCTGGACATTAGGTGTTTTCTAAAGTATACATATTTGCTGCCCTGCAGTCAGCCTTTCTTAGTAAGCATTAAGAATATTTTCAAGTGTTTGAAATACTCTTAAAATATTCATGTATATATTTGGTCTGATCATGCCTAGTTGTGGGGATATACTTCCATTCTTAAAAGTCCTGGGAGAGAAAGTTTGTGAATCTGCTTTTATGTACTGATTTTACCATCTTCTTGGCACGTCTAGTTTGTGTTGAATGTTCACGCAAGGGTGGGAGGGCAGATTGCACCTGGCTTTGTTTTTGGTATTCCTCAGCTGCTTTTGTCACCTTTTGAAGTCACAGTTGTAGCAGCAGTTAGAAACAAAAACTTAAGGAAAGTAACTTTTACCTCCTCTACAAAATGTTATTTGGACTCCAAATGTAACATCTTAAAAGAAGAAGCTGTGAGTTCTCTGAAAGTATAGGCTGCTTTCTTAATAAAAATCCTAGGAATTAAATAAGCTAAAAAAATACTGCGAGTGGTTGGCCCTATTAGATAAATTGTAGGTATACAAGCACATACACAAGTAAGGTGCTTGATGGGACATCAAAAGCAGTAACTACAGAATGTTCCAAGACAAAAAGTCCCGCTGACCTTGCCTTTACTAAAGTTGAAAGTCACCTGGCTGCTCTCTTGATCCTGTCCTCTTTTGAAAGGGAGGATCCCCTTACAAGATAGCCTGACATTATTGCTTTTCAGCACTCTATAACAGGAGTATGCAACATAACGGGAGATTTTGTAGTCCAGCATCAGACCTTCATTTAACCACCAAGGTTTCCTACCATAGGATTCTTTAAGCCCTTCTTTCCTTAAAAATTTAGCATATTAAGAGTGCTACAGTTAGACGCTTACCTAACCTCAAGCATCTTCTTTTAGACTGCATTTCCTGGCTAAACATACTTGTTCTGAAATTCCAGTTGCTGCAACCTCATGCTTTTTGAAAACTGTTTTTGCTCTCTTGTACAGAAAAAGAACTTTCTTAAGCCTTCTCATTAGAGCAGAGACACTTTGACCTGTCCTTCTCTGCCTGTAGCACCTGTTGAAGGGTGAAATCCCTTTTACTGACATCAAAGTATATTACATAGGAAGACAGTTAACAAGAAATTGATTTAAATTCAATTCAACTTAAAGGACTAGCCCACTCTATTTTTACTTGGCTTGAGGTAGTTCTGTTTGTTTCAGCTTTTATTTTTAGCTTCAGGTTGTAAGTTTAAATTTGAGGCCTCCATGGAGGTCATCTTACATTCACTGTTAGGATGCCCAGAAGGAAGGGCAGGAGGAAGTTTACTATCAAAAGGTCAAGCGTAATCATGAGGTAATGGTAGCTTGTGGTGATACCTATTTTACAGCTCTGCTGTGAGGTCTGGAAATAAGACTTCATATTCACAGGGAACATAGTTACACTCTGTGCTGTGGTCTTCTGTTTTAGGAAGTGGCTGATAAAGAGATTGCTGCATTGCCTCGGGACAGCTGCCCTGTGAGAATCCGAAATAGGTGTGTTCTGACATCCCGCCCTCGGGGGGTGAAGAGGCGGTGGAGGCTGAGCAGAATTGTTTTCCGCCATTTTGCTGATCACGCTCAGATGTCTGGGATACAGAGGGCCATGTGGTAGATCGCTGAATGGATGTACGTTCAGGCAGAAAACACAAACTCCGTTTGTGCGTTCAAGACTGTCCTGTGGATGAGCCCAGCATCAAACTGATACAGAAGGAAGAAGAGCCATGCTAATTCATTACATGCATTTACTAGATTGTGACTGGTATGTTGCTTTTTGTCAGTCAGCTGGTAACTGCACTAAGCTGGTCTGTGTGAAAGGCGATTTTATTATGAGAGGAGAAAAATCACTGATTGTTGCAGAACTAATCTGTGGTTTGTGATAAGGGCAACATCAGAAATAAAGACATACAGCATAGGCTCATTTAAGCACTTTTTTTTGTCACCATACGATTGCGTTCACGATGGTAATTTGGGTAAAAGCGTAAGTGAAACTGCAGAACAGGGCAAAGTAGTATTCCACCATGAACAAGGAACATGAACTGAAAAATAAAACATGGCCATAGGTTTAGATACTCTTGCTATGCAAACTTAATACATGTACAAACAGACAGAGTGGATAAAGGACCTATTAGAAACTACAACATGCTAATATTCCTCTCCTACTTACAGTGCAGAGCTTGGTCCAGTTCTTTAATTACAAGGTAGCAATTAAGTCCAGACCACAACAGGAGAGTAATGGCTTGATTAATTTGGCAGGTAACATCAAATAAATTTGTCCTCGGGAAAGACATGAGAAGGAAGCAGGAAGGAAACAGTAACCCCAACCAAGCCTGCTGCTAAGTTCATGTTTGCCATGTACTCTTCTTCAAAGCAGGGCAATAAAAGAGGAAATGGCTATTCTGTCCCTCACAGTAGCAGGGAGAGGCTGCAATTAAATAGGCCAAGTCGTACTGCCATCAGATGGAAGACACAGGCAGCACGTTAAGAGCAACCTATCACCTTCAATTTTGTCAAATTTTGGAGCATAAACTATCTTAATGTACTACTTACTCTGTTACCTTAAAACTCTTCAAAGTCGATAGGAGATAACGAAGCTTTTCTCTTTTCATTATATACTGCTAGAGCCAGGGTGAACTCACTACCTAGCATCAGCAGCTCACTGTTCTCCTGTGACTGATGCCACCTCAAAGACACCCCAAGGAGGTCAGAATTAGCACAGAGGTTTATGAGCTGTTTTCATTTTCAAAAGCCGTAAAAGGTTAAACAGGCAGTAGTTAATTTCTAAGTAATCATTCAATTTTAATACCACATCATAAACATCATTTTTTTTCTGCTCTAATAGCAAGTGCACTGTCTTGAGATAGTGGTTCTACTTTCTACAGCATTTATCGTATTTACTCTTCAACATACTTTCCCACGTCATCAAAAAACCCACCCCAGCAGTTAGCATGACATTAGTCCCAGTAACCAGATGGGTACCATTGTCACTTGCAACAGAGAGGCTTTGACCCGTCTTAGTTTAGGATTCCTTTTCTTTTACATTCTGTTCTCAGTTTCAGAAAAGACTCCACTCAGCTGAGATGCTTTTTCAGGGAGGGGTAAGGATTTACCTACGCTCCACTCTTCAGGAGATGGTGAGCCACTTGACTGAAGGAAATGCTTTATAAGCTATTTTATTTAAATATTTTCTCCAACCTGAAATGGAAAATGACTGTCTTTGCTTGGAAGAAGGTTTTGTAAACAATGATCTTTGCAGCACAGTGAGTCTCACATGGAAGATCAATATTAAGGCGGCCCTTAGAGTACTTTCAAATATCCATTGGTATGTCCCCTTTGGATTGCTTTTCTCTGCTTTCAACCCAGGCCTTGTTGATGGTGCGCTTCATTTCATCATCTCCTTCTGCATACATCTTTTTTAAAAGGTTCATAAGCCCCTCACTAGGATCTGAGGTGTCATAGGCAGCCTTCCTGCAAGATGGATACATACAAGAATATGAGGCATATCTAACAATTCTCTGCAAAACCCAAACACTAATATTTGTTAGAAACATCTTGGTATCAAGATTTTGCTTTGGCAAAGTCTTAGACTGTGTAAGTCTTCAGTCACAACTGTCACCACATAAAGAGAGAAAATCCTTAAGGGTCTACTCAGAGTAAGTGCATGTCCACTTTGAGCTGTCCTATTAAGGATAACAGGAAGCATTTTGCAATGAACATGATCCTTGAAGCACCACCCAGAATTAATCCTACAGAGCAGGACCCGAACATAACAGACCCAGAATGTGCCAACATAGGTAGTTACTAGCATAGCTGCAGGCTACCTGAAAAACATGCAGATGACAATAAAACAGCAGAGGGAGCAAGTTACCCAAGTACGGGGCTAGCTACCAGCCTCAAAGTCCCCAGCACTTTTAGAAAGTAACTTGTCATACTCCAAGCCTTTGAATATGGCAGCAGTATTAGTCCTGACAGGCTGGATAGCGTATGGTACTTCTCTGCACAAGACATTAAATAAAATGACCCAGTCCCTCCAGCAATGTGTATCAGGAGTCAAATCGTCTTCTCCTGATCTCCAGTGCTGTTTGGGATGTTGTGGGATGGGAAAATAGTTTTGCTCTGGTTAGCTAGGACTAATCAGTCTAAGCAAGTCATCCTACAGAGATACACAAAGTGATCAGTCATTGGCAGGCCTAAGCATCTCAAAAGTGAGTGCTTCCACACTCCAAGGAAGAACACTTTTGGATGAAAATGTGTTTATTGTAAAACAATATCAGAGTATTATGTACAACATTTTCTATTTAGATATATTAAAAAAACATCCTGCATGCAGGTGTCTCCTGCTGTGGTTTATCACCCTTTCATATCCAGCACCTAAGCTGCATGTAGGATTGCTCCCAAGCACTTGAAGCACAGTAATCTAAATTAGCTTGAGATTTTGTACAATAATCCAGGTAAGCAAAAACCTGTTTTGCCAGAAGGATACTGGGGTTTTGTGCAGGCACTTCAAACACACAAAAAAATTATATAATTATTTTGACCAGCATAGCTGCAGGAAATATATACTTAGCTTAAAAACAGTCAATCTCACTAGAGCAGTTCTTGAAAGGAATGCAGCCAGCAAGATGTAACTGACTCTTTATTTGGTTAATTATCTCCAGCACTTTCACTGCAGGCCTTATCTGTCACATTTCTAATGATGCAACATTCATCACTAGCAATAAATCAGTAGAAGAGAGGCTGACAGCTGCTCTAAGTGCACCTCCCTCCACAAAAAAAGTGCACTAAGAGTGCACCAAAAAAATAATAATATATATACTAACCTAATGATTTTCAAATACCTTATGGGCTTATCCCCCAGAGCAGCAGTTTTCAGTTTGACTACACAGGCAAGAGAAGAGTTGAAATGCACTGTCCCTAAAGCAATTTGGGAAACAATTAACAGAAGATGATTACAGAAGAGGAGTACAGAAACACTTACTCTTTCTCTTTGCTTTCTTTTTCCACTTGAGTAAGACAATCCCACTTTTCCTCCCGCTTCTTCCTACACATCACAAGGACTGTGTCTGTCTTTATCTGTATGGAGAACAGCAAGACACGAGTTTAGAATACTAAAGAATAATAGTTACAATCACAATGAATAAGATGAGCTTATGACGCAAGTGTCTTTCTATCCCTGCAAATTCCTGAAGCGTTTATTTCTGCTATTGATTTTAGGTAATATACAGAAGTTGCAATATCTATTCAGCCTCAGGGCACCAAGTCATAACCTCATTGTAGAGTAGCACAGTACTACCATACTGACACTACAGCATAGTACTAATTTTACGGTAGAGAAGAACATGCAGTGCTGTAAAAGCACCATTCAGTAATTTTTAGGATACTAAATGTATCCAGGATTGTCTGGTGACTATATTTACAGGAGTTTTTAGAATACCTTGTTTTGGTAGATGCTTTCCCAACTCATTTCTCCAAGGGTAAGAAACTAGTTTAAGGACATTGCTTAATCTTGCAGTATGTCTGCAAGTTAAAAGCAAAGCCTGTTTAATTGCAACCCTGACCTAAATTTTACAAAACCTCTGCATGCCACAGCAAACAAAGTTCTGCTTGAGCTTTAGCTTAATTCAGAAAGCAAAACAACCATTGCTTGTTTCTGCATCATATTAAAAATCACTGGCACATCACTCTCACTTATTTCAGTTGTTTTAATTTTGTACAAGTCTAGTTTTAGAGCAATTTCAAATTGAACTATTATTTAGTTCAATGATGTGCTTTGGTTCAAAGGTGCTACAAGTAGCAAAGTAAAGACAGTATTACTAGTTGCAGTCATCACCAGTGAAATGTTACTGGTATTCAATGCAGAGCAATGCACCCTTAAGAAAATCAGAGCAAGTTTTAGACACTGTTTTGGGCATTATACCTCTTTAAGCTACCCACGGTTTCAGTCTGCTGTCAAGCCTCCCGTCTACTCTAAAATTGCAAATAATAGATGCTTAGTGGAATTTTCTGCTTAATTATTTCTGAAATCCTGTTGGAAAGCTATTTTAAAAAGTCTATAGTATCTATTCATGATCTTTTGGGGTAGAAGCCCATGGTCATGGTCTTCAGAGATTGATTCCACAATTGTGACAACTACAGATTATTACAGATCATGTTCACAGGGAAAACACTTTATCGATAAACTGTTAGACACTTTATAGACTGAAGGTTAGCACTGGACCTCTTAAACTAGTCAAACATGGTACTGTGTAAGGGGCCTAAAGATCTGTAACAGATGGGATGCACTGACCTTCCTAGAGCTGCCTTCCACAGAGATGGGTTTCAGGAGGTTGTTGAAGGTCATGGTGTAGTTCTTCCCATTCAGATTCTTAACTAGAAGATCAAACGACCTGGAACCAGAAGGTGGGGAGAGGGAAGGTATTAAAAAATATTCCAGCTGGTGGGAGACTGTTCTACCCTGCCACCAAAAATAGTGTCTGAAAGCCCTTTAGCAGGTTCATTTCTGGGGCACTTCACCTGGCTTGAATTACTTTCTACTCAAGGCTTCCAAATCTTCAATTAGATTTAATGCTGAGTACTGAAAAGGACCTACTCAGACTTCACAACAAATCTTTGGGGTTCTTTCTGTCTCATTGGCCTCCTACAACCTTGGTAAAGCAGATTTATTTAATCAACATTTCAGTTCTATCACCATCAAAAAACAGGGCTAACACTACATACCCTGTCAACCACAATGAGGTATAACAAGCATTTTTAAATTAAAGTTAAAAAAAAAAAAAAAAAAAAAAACACTTTAAGGAGCACTATACTTAAGGGTATGTGCTAAGTAAATAAATAGAACGGAGAAAAGGGGGGAAGCATTGGGCATGGCTGATGCAGAACAGCACTCAACAAAACACATTTCTGCATTGCAAATAACTTTCTTCAACAGTGCTCTCCTTGTGGCATGGTGCAACAAGATCAACTCACCTCTCTGTGAAATTCACCTGCACATTCTCTGCTGGGAGCTTCTGAACTCCATTTAAAGAGATGTAAATCTTAATAAACTTATCTGACTGATCCCAACCTGCAAGGGAAAAAGATTAAGATCTAGCTTCCATCCATAAACTTCACACATTCCATTCTAACATCCCCACAATGACCATGACCTATGCCTTATTAAAACAATCTTCAGAGAAACAAGAGATAGATGTGAATTGGGCATAATTCAAGAGCAAAAGGAGGTGCATACATAGCCGTGTTCCCTAACTTCTCTAAATTCTGTGAAAAGCCATGTATCAACTCAGGTAAAAGGACAGCAACCCCGTCTGCGTAGGGGGGAGTCAGAGGTAGAGGTCTGGTTTTGCTGCAGTTTCCATGACCCACTTTTCCCCTGCACAGCAAGTATCTTGAGCAATTCCTTCTCCTTTCACCTATATGGCAAGCAGAGAAACCAAAGCTCACTCTTTAATTCTTACTAAGTATTAGGCAATGGAAAAATACTAGCTGGTACACCAGGGACCCTTAAGACACTCCACCAGTACTGAACAACTATCACCCAGACAGAATTAACCATGCCATGGTTGGGACAGCACAGTAAGCACACAGAAGCTTTTAAAGTGAGGTCTCCAGTATGAAATTAACATTTGTGAGAACTTCTCAATAGCACTAAATGGTACCTGTAACTCACACTAATGCCTCCCAGGCTTCTCTTCAGGGAGATGCCTAAGCTGTAAAACGCAGTAAGAAAACTAAACCTACCATAATTGTTTATTTTCACCGTGTACCCTCCCAGCGATGACTTTTCTTCTTCTACCGCATCCTTTGGCTTTGGCAGAGGCTGATTCTTGATTTCTAGCTCCAGCTTGTGCTTTTCTGTCAGCAGCACATCGCGGAGCCGCTTCCTCGTGACTTTCACAAGCAATTCTTTAACCTCTTCCAAATCTTTCAGCAACTGGTTCGCAAACGAGAGATCGCAACGCGCGTGAGTTACGCCCTCCTTTTCAATGCAGGCTCACGGCTGAGCTCCTTCACTCACAGCGCCTCCGAGCCCGCCGGGTGCAGCACGCTCAGCCCCAGCAGCCGCCCGCCCACCCCTCCGTGCGCTGCGAAGCACGAGGCCGCCCGCTCCTCACCAGCATCCAACTCCCCACCCGGCTGCCCCCGCGGGTGCCCTCTCCCCGCGCTCGGAGCCGCTCCGCCCTCACGGCGGATGGAGGAGGGGGGGGATGAGGCTCCCGCTCACCTCCTCGCGCGCGGCGGCCATGTCGCGAGCGGTGCTGCGCGGCGCTGCGCTGCGCCTCCCTAGCGGCGGCTCCGCGGCCCCTCTGGAACCTTCCGGCCTCCCGCCCCGCGGAAATGGCGTCGCTGCCTCCTCCTCTTCCTCCGGGAGCCCGCCGCCGCCTTCCGCCGGCCGAGCGGAACGGGAGGGGCACAGCGGCTGTTGGCGACCGTTAGCGGCCGTTAGCGACCGTTAGCTGCGCCCTGAGGCAGCGCCCCGGCGGTAGCTGAGGGAGCGGCTCCTGGCCCGTCCCGGCCGTGTCGGAGCGACCCAAACACGCGTTTTCCGATCTTTCTTTGTACCCTGCCGTGGGCCAGGGGAGCTTTGATGACACACGGTGGTCCTGTGGAGAAGGCTTGGCATGGCTTTCCTCAGGTATTTCTACCGGAGGTGCTCAAAGGGAAAAGTACACCGAAATGTGTCTCACCAGTTACCGAGTCAGTGTACTAAAAAAAAAAATAAAACGTGTGTATTCCCAGGTCTCATTCGAGCACTGAGATTTCCCAGAGGAGGAAAAATAAAATGCATTCGCAATCTTTCAGTGGTGGAAAGATTGTGAGTGAGACTCAGCGTCTTCCTACAGGTGTCTTATGAAAGAGGGAGCCCGAGGCAGGATACAGCCATTCTGCGTTTGAAAAGCAACTTTCTTTAAATGAAAGGGTGCCAGATACTAACATCTAATATATGAAATTGAGGAACGTCAGTTCACTTGTTGATTTGTGCACCTTTTTTTTTTTTTTTTTTTTTTTTCCCCTTTTTTAAAGTGGCCATCCAGGAGTTAGTTAATCTGTAGAGGGTTTTTTTTTGCAAAGGTATGGAGGGAAGAATAGATCCCAGTAAGATAAGAAAGTCATGGAAAACCAGAAGCCAAAGACTGGTTTTCAAGGCTGAGTTCCACAAATCAGTTTTAACAGACGTACTGAAGTGTTTGACATAACCCTCTGGTCCGGGGCTTCAGAAACTGTTAGTAACTAACTGACGAGCTGTAATAACCAACGCTGTGGTCATGTTTAACGTTCCTAGTACTGAGCTTCAGCTTGCAGATTTTCAGCCACAGTGTTTGAAGCTGTGCCAGTTGATTTTATCTGGAAATATGTAACATGGTCATGCTTATTTAATGGGTTTCTGTCTCTTGATGGCTCCTCCTGCTCCCTGCTTCTCTTCCTTCAGGCATGGTGCCCATTTCTCTTGCACACTGCTAGGGCAGCATGAAGTCCTTAGCCACTCCTGCTTCCCCACTGCTGTATACGAACAACTTTTCCTAGAAGTGTGTTTACTACTGTGTTCTCTATGCTGGAAACTCAGAGCAGTGTTTGGAGAGGAGTGTCCAGGTGACCAGTTAGCTTTCTAGCACAGTGCCTATCCATCGGATTACTGTGGTATGGGTTACCCCTGTGCACAGGTACACTATACTGCCAGCTGGGAATTAGCTATGGGACATACACGTTTCAGGCAGCTAGTCTGCAGAGCCAGTGTCCTAGCACAACAGTGCTGCTTGAAAATAACCAAGTGGAGTGAACTGTACCAGAAAACCCAACTCAGCAATTTGCTATTGCAAACAGATTTAAGCTGTTTAAGTGGCTTATGAAAATAAGCACCTTATTCCCATTTTGTTTGCATTTCCATTTATTTTACAAGGCATCGTTCACACAATGATAACAAGGTACTGATCCAAACAATTCTGTAACAATTAAAAAAGTAAACATTTGTTGTGACCATGTACATTAAATTGCACTTTTAATAACAAGCATTACACTTATATTTCTGTATTATACTTTATATAATACATGGATTTGTTACACAAGAACTGGCAGTACTAAGCTGTTCTCAGTTAAAAGTCTCACAGCACTATAATGTTCTTTTTCCCCACGTTTATCTAGTAAAGTATATTTTATATACTAGGACCATAACCAGATAACAAATGCAACTACAAACCCGGAAAATGTCATTGTTCATCAGCACGATGAAGCTGCTCTCTATTTTCAGTGTGCTGAAGTGAAGCCACCTTGAATGGCAGACAAGAGTGCTCTGGTTCAGAATCATACTTGATTAGACCCTCTTCTGCCTTGCCATCTTTTCCCTGTTTAAATAAGCCAGAGAATCCTCTTACTTGGGAAAGCAATAGTTCCCAAAGCTCAAGAGAGCTCCTGGTAGTTTTGAAGATGGTATCAGTACCAGTGTGTCCCTAAGAGTTACTGGAAGGGGGGTATTGGAATCTGGAGAAAAAGCTGAGAACATCTGCTTTTGTTTGCATTGGTAGTAGCATCCATGTATCATATAAAATACAAAAATAAGAGAAACTGAAAGGAAATTAGTACAGCTCAAGATTCTGGTGGTATCAAATCACAAATGAAGTCTGTGATACCAAATCCTTTTGCTGTATTTATCCCTTTGTGATTCAGTTTCCTATATATTATTCTATATATAAGATATAGTTTTCCAAAGATACATATATATTCCTTTACAGGTTAAATAAAAGCAAGTCCCACTGAATAAGAAAATAAGAGGAAGTAATGTTCTAGTTCTCTACCCATATTTTTTTTTTTTCCCAGGTAAAAATAACATGAAATACATTCAGTCGCAAAGCAGCTGGATTCCAGGAGAAATGGAGAGCCCTGTATTCCTGGAGGATTAACCTGTACGTCTTAAGTTATGATCCTGAAACAAATTGTGTAGACTTCTGAGTTAGAAAAGTTAGGATCTTTATCAATGCTGATAATTAGTCATCCAGTTCCAAATTCTTTGAATTTCCCAAAACCAACTATGGATTAGCCCAGTTTTAATGGCTGCTGTGATGTATAATCTAACTTGAAAGGTCCAAAAATCAGTGCTTCGTTGTATCTCCCCTTAGTACTGTTACTTGGAAAGAGGTAACGGGACAGCTCCCAGTAGGATAGTAGCATAATAGATGAAAATAGAATCTAGTTCAAGCCTTCACATTTGTGAGAACAATGTGATGCCTGGTGCTGTGTGCACCCACAGCCCTGGGCATGCACAGCATTGTGTGTTTTGTGCACCCAGCTGTTTGTACAACAGCCTTTTCTGCAGGGTTGAGCTGTAAAAGAGGCATGCTGGTCAACCAAAATGACATAGAGTAGGGTTTTCCCTACAGCAGCTGGGAGAAAACCAGCATTGTAAGACAACGGAGTTTCTGTTTTCAATGCCAAAGGTATTTAGATTTACTAGATTACATAGAAGTATGGCAATTATCCTCGTGTCTAACAGGAAATCAAAATAAGAGGTTCTTTGACACATACAAGCAGTTTCACAGATCTCACTGAAAGTACTAGAAGGGAATGGACTTCCTTGTTTCCTGTGGAAAAAGCATTAATTTCTGATGTATTTTTTAAGTTTTTATGTCAATAAAGTTAGATTTGTATTGACTTCTAAGTGCCAAGTTCAGTCAGCAACTGATACCGGGACACTGAAGTCAATGGGCTCCTTTGTGCTTTGTCAAGGCCCTGAATTATTTCTGTTAGATGTTGGAGCTCCCTCTCCTGTTGTAAACAGCTGTCTTTATTCCGTGTTGTTTTTCACACAATGGCACAGGTGAAAGCATCTATTTAGAAGAAATTTTAAGGTCAAACCAGTTCTTTAAATTCAGTTCTTTAAAATGTCTAACAAGGAAAAAAAAAGTTTATCTAACATGTAAATTAACCGTAGCAAATTAGACAATATACTAATTAACAGGCAATACAAAGAAATGTTTGTCAGCTGGTAGTACTGATTACACAGCTGACTACCTCTCCTGATACAGGTTTTACTAATCATTCACTGGTATGGATCTCAGGGACTTTGCAGTTTCTTGGGCAGTTTCTTGGATTAAAGCCACCCATGATATTTTCTATGTTACTGTCTTTAATTATTTCTAGGTATGTTTAGAATTTGTTGAAGTAAGTGAAGTGCTATTACTTTAGCGTAGTAAGTTTGAGTCACAAAGATAATCCAAGACTAGTTCACAGATGTACTGCAGAACTAAATCAGCCTTGCTTCATTTATCCTGTAAAGTGTTACAGTCAAAGTAAATACTTTTTAAAGTGGAAAAAAGCAGTTGTGTATTTCCCCCTCACACCCCCCCCCTTTTTTTTTCATATTGTATTGGGCATCTCAGGAGAAGATTAGAATCTGACAAGATAAAGCAGTTGTACTAAAAATAATCTTTGGAGGTTTGTCCCTAATCAAAGTAAAGGCTTTATTTCAGAACTGTGCATTCTCAATAAAATTAAAAAATAGATTTAGTTCCATAAAGATATATTTATAACATTCAAATTATCTTCAATACAATTTTTATGTTGATACATAGTTCGATACTGACTAAGGAGAAGAAAAAAAAGAATCATTCGAATCTTAAGAAGTGGGTTCCAGTGCCACATGAAAATAAGTTTCAGCAAGACTTTGATGATGTTTCCCTCTGAAAATCTGAATATTGAACCAGCTATCCCTGACAGATCAGTTGGTCTGGGATATGAGTATTTATAGCAAGTACTCCATCAACCACTGCTGAAAGGACTAATTAAAACAGATTTTTTTTTCTTACAAGAAACTGAGTATCTCAACAGCATGTACAGTCAGCAGGCAGCTTTAGCTTGCCTGGTTTAATCCTGCAGCTCTGCTGCTTTCCTTGTTTCTGCATTTAACTATGCTTGTTCATCAAGATAATAACATAGAGCTATTTTTCTCATTCCTTCAGTAATTTTGAGAAGATAGTTTCCACATAAATATTACTCTTCCAAGTGCCACTGCTACGAATGCTACCCGGGATGCACAGATGGAAGGTGAAAGTCGCTTACTGCCCTTACATCATTGCCAAAAATGTGTAATTCAGCCATTGCCTTCTGAAACTTTTTTGGTGCTGTGAGAGGCACAAGGTAAGCCAGTTCCTATCCTACAGGGTGTTGAAATCATCATGGCTAGCAGGTAGCAAACATGTATTTCTCACAGAAACTCAACTTCCACAGTCAGAGAGATATTACAATGAGAAGGATGATAGTGTGTCAAAGCTAGTTCTATGAAACATGGAAGCTTATTTAACACTTCCTTTTTGATGAACTGGGGAAGTACTGCTTCACTCATCCACTCACTCTCTCTCATTGGACCCTTTACATGATGTAACACATTGACTTGGCAAAAGACTAAATGGGGAAAAAAAAATCAAGACTTAATTTTTAATTTGAATCACCTCTAGTAAGTGCCATAAAAAGGATAGGGACATGACTGTACATCAGGGAGCTGGAGCAGGGAGCAGCAGTGAGCTGTTACATGAACTCAGCTGCTCAGGGAATCACAGTCTTAACATTTTTATTATTATTATTATTATTACTGCATTTTTCCAATCAAGGTTTTAAATCCACCTGTAAGTATGATTTAAGATAAATGACATGAGAAATGTGGACACTTGTCCAACCATTGGTGTCACTCATCAGCACAGTACTCTCACCATACCAATCAAGTGTTCTTAAGTGTCACTTCAAATTTATTTCACTGTTTATTTCAAGTGTGAAATGGTACTGATAAGTGAGTTAATAATGCTAGGTTTAGATAGCCTACAGAATGGAAGCATCTTTGCAAATATTATTAGAAGTGACCACAAAAAGGAAGATTTTTTTTTTTCTCTTTGCAAAAGAGATCCCTTCTGCTTTTTCCTATTTTTTTTTTCTTTTTTTTTTTTTTCCCTCACCCTGTTAAGGTTTCCAGATGATCACTTTTCTTGCAGGTACTTTAAAAAAATACCAACATTTTAAACTCCTTATTCTTAGAAGAGAGTTAGAAGTTCATCGCAGGATAGTTATGTCAGGACAGTGATTATATTTTGATCTCTACTTCAAACAAGTGACTGCCTTTCAGAATTGTTCCTCTGGCACAAGTAAACATTAAACTTGTACCGCCCTGTTTGAAGTAATTCACAATTATGCTTGACAACAAAGCACAAGATGAGTATCATTAATTTTTATTGTACAAAACGGACAAGATATGGCATTCCTTTGAATTAAAAAAAGATCAAAAGAGAACAAATGTACTTGGAACAATTTTGTAAATGGAACAATTAATACACAACCTTTTGTCCAGCAATATTTATCTGCAAGACCACCTTATAGACATGACAAGTATAATTAAAAAAATATTCCATCAGTTCAAGCAATAGTTTAATTTTCCATGAAAGAAGTATTTCTATAAACACTTTATGTTCAGTCAAAACAAACACTTTTGAATTTTCTTACCTTAGAGATATAAAACAAACAGAGAGGTTTGGGAATCATCAGAGAAGTCTATCCCATGGGAAAAGTCTAAGCTTTGTATTAGAGTTGAAAATGTTTTTATAAAAATAAGTAATACCGATATAGCATTTCCTAGCCAAATATTTATGGCAAATTGATCTTGTTTTTGTGGTGATTTCTTCATCAGTGCAGCAAAAGCCTGTTGTTTGTTTTATTTGACACCTCACTTCCGTGTAAAACTCAAAAATTGAATATAGACCCAGGGAAAAGTTTTTGTTAATTTTATTCATAAAAGCTACCCTTTATTGCACAGGACTTACAAAAGGTCAAAACTATGCAAGGTTTTCAGTTGGCTTATCAGAAAAAACATCGAATAAATGTTGAACAGTTTTCCCTTTCTCCCAGTGGAAGGAATTCTTTCTTGGCATTCTTAGTATAAACGTGAAATAAAAAAGGGGAACTAGGTAACTATGTTAAATTCCAGTTCAGTTGTAAATAAACAACAGTGCTACTCAGTGCTACAAAGAACTGCACTATTTGCATTTCTGAAGAAAAAAATGATCAAAACTATGAAATTATCCGGGAAGCTCACAAACAATTGTGCCAAGACAGTGCAAGACTATCTTTGCTTCTTTGCTATGGCCTAAGCTTTACAAAAAAGTGAAAAAGTGCTTTTCTGCAGGACGTAGTCACTGCGATAAACTTCTGAGATGGTCCCAGGGCATAAGTTATCCTAGACACTCACACACACACTAGTACTTGTTACACTGTGCTTTCTGTGAAGAGATTATGCTGCAGTACTTTACATTTTCCATTCTCTCTTCCTCCAGAAGAAAAAAAAACAACTTCTATGCAAGATAAAAATAATTTTGAATAATTAGTCATGTATTAAAGAACTAGTTTTGAATTATTTATTCATTTTAACATCTAGTCATATAAAATAAAGTGTAAAAGTATGAAGGTATCAGAACGTGGCTTTCAGCAAGGCAGTTTGGGAAGTAAGAATTCAACATAAAACAGAATATTTTTTCCCCTTTGAAAAGGATCACATCAGAATGAATGAAAAACATTGAAGAATTTCACTTCAAGCCTGCACTCCTGCCTTTTGTCCTTTACCCAAGAGGAGAGACCACTGGAAGAATCCTCCAGGGTTTCAGTTGTGTTGTTCTTTGTGCTCTTGTATCAGGTCTGGCTGGAACTATGTACTGCCCTCTTTGGGTGGCAGGGGTTGCTGAGGCTGCTGTGGTGGCTGTGTGCCTGTGGCAGTTTTAATAGAGTTCAGAGTTTTGCTAAACCAAGAGTTCTTGGCAGCTTGGATTTCATTCATAAGGGCTCCTCTCTGATGCTCCAGCTCCTAAGAAAGCAAAATGGTCAGAATTGATCAAAAACAAACAAACAAACAAACAAGAGCATCTTCAGACTCAGTTCCTTGCAACCTCCCAGGCACTGGGGAGAAAAACATTGAAATCACTGAAACAGTATTTAGACATACAAATGGAAATCTCTTTTCTTTTGTTCTTCTCTCTTTTTAAAAGCAAGCAAACAAACAACAACAACAACAAAAACAGACAATCCTAAGATTCTGGAAGTTCACAGGTATAGAGCAGGTACAGGCATATGCTCCCTTTAGCGCCATTTTTAACCCCATGATTCATAACTTGCACGGATCAACTTGGACAGAGTACGACAAGGCTAAGGAGACTGCCCTGCAGTACCTGCATTCCACATACCTGAATTTTGCACTTGGCTTCCACAAGCTGCAGTTTGGTCTGTGCAAGTTCCAGCTCCATCTCTCTCAGTTGCTTCTTCAGTGCATCCTTCTCGTCATCTGTTTCTATGCCTTTATTCTCCATGCTTAGTGAAGGCAGCTTCAGTGTCCCCTCTTTACTGAAAATCTCACTGCAGTGTTTGCAGGCCATCACTTTACCCTGAAATAGCCAGAAAGCTCGTTTTTAATCCATGTTACAGGAGTCGCTCTGTTTCTTGGAAGAGCCATTTTTATGTTAGATTGCCTTTCTGTGCTGAAGTTTTCACACTTGACATTAAGAGAATTTGAGAATTTCTTGAACAACTTCCTGAATGCATGAAACAGTATAAAGAAATCCTAAAGCCTATTTAGCATGCTCTGATAATGCTTTTGCTCCTCTTCATTACTCAAACCTTCTTGCTACCAAAGCATTTTCATATTTTGCAGTATTTATGTCAGCACAATTCAGAAGAATAAATTACATGCTGGGAACTTCCACAAAAGCACTTGACCAAATTTTTGTACAGATTTTGATATTTCCAAGAAACCCAGGTAACTTTTCCACATTTCCAGAAGCAAGCAGTCAGCCTGTGTTTGCTGCAAGGGACAATGCTACCTTCCTGATGCTTGTTTAGCTTCCTAGGGGATGGTCCTTTTTGCTAACAACATCTGACACACAGTAGTAAAGTTTTCATGCTACCTGGCAAGGTGAGCCAGCCGCTCATGGCTGAAGATATAGCACAGCTGGCCTGGGTCACAAACAAACACAGGATATTGAACTGTTCAGCAAATTATAGGAACATCTATACTAGTATATTTTTGGATGAATAACAGATAAAAATTACCACTACAAAGCAACAAATCAGGTTCAGCTTGAGTACTAAGGAAAAAACTAGAAGTTACAGCAGAGAGAAAATGATTCTGCCTACTCAGTAGTGACACAGAAGAGGGATGGAATTATTACCTGATCAGGAAATATTTACCATCAGTGCAGATACTAGAAGGGAGAGGAGGAACTGCTATGGAAATTCTGGGTATGAACCAAGTTGTGCTAATTACTTAAAATTGTTCTGCTTAACTTACACGGTAGGCAAGTGTAGAAAGCCAAAGATAAACAGTGGCCTAATAGCAATGCTGATCCCCTCCAGCATGCATGCTGGAGTAGCAGCACGTTTTCTCCTCTAGAGAGACATCTTTTGTTTTCATTTAAATAAAAGATCTAAGTAAATACAGCCTCTGTACATTTTTGCCAAAAGTATACATTTCTACATGAAAATCTATATGCACTTCAGTTTGAGAATTCCAGCCTGTATGATACAAGATAAAGAACACTGGAAGGAGATACACCCTTGAATCATTCACATTGTGTGAAAAATGCACATGGGGCTATCAGTGCAGCTGTTTGGATGTCACAGTTGTTGCAATAAATTTCACTTCCCCTTTTGTTTTGTGTCACTGACCACACTTGCGTTAGAGCCGTCCTGTATGTAGAGGCATCACTCTCACCTTCACAACTTCCAGTTCATCTTTACTGGCTGCCTGCTGTTTTTCCAGCCTGGTACTCAGCTGGGAACAAATCTGGAGCAGAGAAAGCAGTCTCTTAGATAAAGTTTATTTTATTAAAATATTACTTAATCTTTTTAGCTTTTTTTTTTTTTTTTTTTTTTTTTTTTTAGAGCTAACATTTCTTAAATTCTGTCTCACTCAGGTAGGTACGTGTGTTCACCCTCAACAAATCCACTGCTGGGGATAACGGAGACCAAAAAAAATGGCAGCATTCAACATAGAACCTGAACATGGACACCAGAACATTTTATTGATTAACTGGTTTATGATATTTCCACTGCATTATGTCACACAGCAAAGAAACATTCATCCTAC
The DNA here is from genome assembly GCF_964211825.1 of Aythya ferina. NCBI lineage: Eukaryota > Metazoa > Chordata > Aves > Anseriformes > Anatidae > Aythya > Aythya ferina. The sequence continues at coordinate 13,836,869 of NC_140304.1, forward strand.
AGTACACAAAATAGCTTAAAGAAGGGTTATTCTTCATTTCCCAAATTAGCAGACTATTAGGAAAATCAAAAAGATTTATCACAAATTATAATGCTTTCTGAAAGCCTAAAACATAACGTATCTTATTTAAAGGATGAGATAAGCAACTCTAAAAGTTCAGCTCTCAGGACATGTTGAAAAGAGTTTACAAATAAATACAAGAGGGTGTCTTTAGAACCATTACCTGTTTATAGTCTGCAATAATGGCTGTGGTTTTCTTAATCTCAGATTCTGCCTTCTCTAGCTGCTTCCTGAAGACTTCCTTCAGCTAGGAGTTGAAGGAGAGAAGTTACACAGTACACTGAAAAAAGGTTTCAAAATGCATCATCAAATTGTTCTCTCAAAGTATTGCTGTGTTTACAACAATTCTACATCTTTTTCTTACCAATTTCCAGTGCTTCAGAAGTAGAAAGTCTGATTTACTCAATATACAAACATCTACGATAACAAAAAAAGTCTATACTGTGATACAGTGTATCATTGTTCAGAGAACTGTCCTATACAGGAATTTTCTTTCTCCATGTGCAGCATGGTCCACAGTTACGTGCTTTGTTGTTGGGTTGTTTGTTTGTTTGTTTGTTTTTCCTCTGCACACTGTCACAGGGGGTTTGGGCAGACAAATTGTTTGGAGATGGAACAAGGAGAAGAATCTCTCAGCACTATCACGCTCATCCCCAAAACAGAAGGAAAAAAATCTTTTTAGTTGCCGACAAAGAGAAACAGAAGCAGGAATCTGTTTTAGTTGTGCCAGCTAACTCATTCCTCCACCGTTAAGAACCACTAAACGTGGAGAGCCATCTCAGCAGGATTAAGGCCTCCATTGCCTTTTATATACTAACCACGGAACTTGCAGAGAGAGGAAAAAAAAAGAAGAAAAAATATCAATTGTTATAGTCAGTGTTGTCAAATGGCAAAAATGAGAGCCCCTGTATCATTCTCAAAGCATGCTTACATGTACATCAGTATTCAGCACATAAGATATGCAGGATCAAAAGACTAAGACTAAACATTTTGCAATTGAGTGAAGTCAGGTCTGGGCAGCAAAATCACTCCAACCCTCAGTTCTGTCCTTTTGATTCTAGCTTCTGAGAGGAATGCCCATAGCTTTGTTTCAGTGAACCAGCACCCTCTTAGAAGGCAACAATTCCTCCAGTAACCCTCTCTAGATAATTAAGAGACATCTAATCATGCCTCCTTAGTTGTGACTGCTTACCACCTATGAAAATGATTGTTATAATACTGGGAAGGGAGTAAGATACAGAAAATTGGACATTCAGGAAAACACTGAAACGTGTACTTAGAAAAAAAATACCCTGGCACTTTGAACTTTTAAATGCCACTGCACTTTGAAGACAAAAATCCCTTCCGTAACCACAATACATTCATGCTTTTCAGATTATCCTTTTGCTTGCATTCAGCTTAGTAGGAAAGACTGGAGAATGCCTTACCTGAGCAGTTTCCTCTTCCTGCTTCCGTTTCTCTTCCTCTGTCTCCACTAGTTTCTGTTTGGTCAGGAGAAGTTCCTTGTTCAAAACATCAGCTTTGTCTTCAGCCTAGAATTAGAAACACTGGTGTAAATCATGTTATCTGTGCCAATATAAGTGTATCGGTGTGTATATATCTCACAAATACTGCAGCTTCATGATCTAGAGTTGCCTTTTCCTGCCCTCGATGGCTCACCCAACCTATTTTGTAAATGAAATTCCCTTTTCAAGTAGCTATTTTCTAAATTATTTCTTTGTGCTTCAACTGTGGAAAAGAACCCTTTTGTCAAGTGTTACCCACACCCAGGTGACAGGTGAGCATAGATCATATGTCGTAATACAAATGATATATAAAATATTTTTGTTGGGAATGATATTAATGTAGGAGAAGGAAGCATGATTCAGCTCCTGTGTAACTTTAGATAACATTTAATTTTTCTATCTTTCAGGCTAGTTGCCTGCAGTGTACCTTACAAAGCATCAGAGCTTAGACAAGTATAAGAGACAAAGAGAACCACCAGAAAAAAAGGTTTGTTAACAATTGTTTCCTGGAGAGCCTTGATACTGCGTGCGTACTGGAGAATACAAACTTTCTCCTTTCTTTAAGGGGCCAAGCTTATGTAGATATATACTGGGAATTTTTTGGATTCTGAGAGCACTGTCCTCACTGATCACCGGATTGAGCACCAGGAGAGAAATGTATTTTTCAACACCTGGATGTATTCTGTTGACTTCCCCAACTGGGAGATACATACTGCAACACATCACTTCCACCACCCAGTTACTGAGCAGAACAGGCAATGACTGTAGTCAAATATTACTTACTTGCTGGAAATACAAGAGGGAAAATGATATTACAAACAACAACAGCGCAGATATTATCTCTGACCTGCGCTTTGTTTTTTTCTACTACCAATGGTATTAGCTTATCTACTGCTACAGTGTTAATTATTAATGAGGGTGTTAGTGGTGACTGTGAGCAGCTGAAGCAGCTCCACCAAGACTTCGTCTGAAAAGATGGACTGAGGATTCCTGCATTGCTCACTGCATATACAAGGCTGTATGGGAGAAAGCAAAAATGAGAAGCAATAGAACAGACGAGGGATAAGGCTGACATCTCAAAACAAAAGAGCTCAGGGATAACAAAGGTATTTTTGACAAAAGACTTGTTTAGGACATACTTCGGAGAATCAACTAAAAATCTTTCCTCCTTTTATATGGTCATTCCAGGTTTTCCAAGCACCTGCCATGGTGTACAGTATCACCTCTCCTTGCGAGTGAGAAATGCAGCAGCACAAAGCTTTTCTTTCAGTGCCACTGAACTGAGGTGGGGTGTGGGAACACTTAATGGAGCCACTCATCTACAGAGAAACTGCTAAAATGCAGGAGAGCAAAGAATGGGGCTGGCAAAGGTGTGTCTAACAGCTTTGTGATGATACTTCAGAACACAGCAGGGGCAGAAGCAGATATAAAGCTGCTTTACATACAGCTATTCCTGGGGAAGACAGAGCACCTCGATGCAGTGTTTTTGTCTTCTACACTGCAATGCCCACTCCAGCAGGCAAAGTGGTTATCTGCCCGTGCTTGCTCACCAAGGTGCCTCAGATTTTTAGAATCACACGAATCCACATCAGAAGTACCTAGCTGCCAAGGGTCTGACTAAATAGAAATACACTACTGTGGCCAATGATGTTTACAATTCTGAGGTTAGATAAAGAAGCCAAATAAATACAGAAAATCAAATTGAGAGACCCCTGCAGGAAAAGATTTTACATTGTAAGAGGCACTACAGCCTTCACTAAGCAAGATGCTAATCATGAGGGGTGGTGGAATATGGCCCTCCTGTATTTCATACCACACCACTTCATTCTCTTTAATGTAGTTGGCTATACTGAAATTGCTGTGAAAAAAATAGATCCACATAAGGTAGCAGACATTCTGCAAAGCAACTTCCCTTACAATCGCTCTTTTGAGGAATATATGATACCTTTTTCCAGTAAACGTTTGTTCTTTGGTACCTGCCTAAAAGATTATGGCTTACATTTTGTAAAATGAACTGCAACAGAGAAGGTACGGTCAGTGTTAATAATACACTGCTGTGTATGCCTCTGCCTGCATCCACGTGGAGATACAGCAACTAGAATTAAGGCTGTCAGGAAAACAAAGGCACAAATACCAATGCTTTTAATTTTATGTAAATGCTTTCACTTGAGCAAACAACAGGGCTACTAAAACTAGCATTGCGAAGCTGGAGTTTGGAGCCATCTCCTTCAGCATTACCTGGTCCAGGTCATTCCGTAAGGCAATTTTGCTTGTAACAAGCTCATGGGCAAGGTCATCGTTCTCCTGCTCCAGCCTCATGCTAGCTTCTTGGAGCCTGCGATTTTCCCTCTGCAGAAAGAAAGGAACAACCAAAAGAGGAAATTAACTCTTATCAATATTAAAGAGCAGTAAGCGAATATGTTGTATGTATAAAACACTGATAAGGCAAGAGTGCACATTAAGACAGGACTGCTGCTCTGGGAAACAACAGTGAATTAAGCCAGCAGTGCAAATGCAGCAATTCCACTTACATCCCAATGGTTATGTTTGAGTCACATAAGTGACACACTGTAGGGTTTCTCTGTCAAAAGTAAACACAGTCCTCTCAATAAAAACATCTGCTTTCTTATTTCCTTTGATGAGGAGGAATCAGACAGATAAAATCCCACCCAGCAGCAGTGAACAGGGAGATAACTCGAAATAATGTTTCCATGCAGAAAGCTGTCCTCTGCTCCATTTTACAAAACCTAATCTGCAGGCAATCCATAAAAATAGTCCATTCTGGAGATGCTGTGGTACCAACCATTCGTCCTCTGTGGGACCAGTAAAGAACAGCATTTAGAAGGGAACTCCTTACAACTCATATAACATGTACATCCACCTGTATGCTTTCTCTGTAACTTGCACCAGTGACAACAGGTACATTTTACAGGACACCTGCTGAGAAAAAGTGCCAGATGGAGAGGGGACATCAGTCCCTGAGCACAGGTCCAGAACCTGTTCTGCCCACGATGCACGACAACACGAAATGTAGACCTTCAAGACTGCAGGCACCTCCTACCTGCTCCATAAAGGCAGAAATGACTACATAGAGCACTAACTGGTGAAGGTAATGCATTGGAAAAAAAAGAAAACCAGCAATTCATGTTTCTTAAAAATCAATTTATGTGACTGTTATTTAGGGCTGAGAAGCATAATTATATTCAGAAGGTATCTGTGGGTTGGTGGACTTCCAGGAGTCCACATCAAATCCCCTGGCTTCAGAAGAACACAGTGAGGTGAGTCTGATACAGGTGCCCTTCTCAAACAGATTTTGAGAGAGCAAAAAAAATTGCTGACTTTCAGTCACATAGTGACTGCAAAAGAGACTGGAAATGGAATCTGTTTGCTGTGGAAACTCAAGAAAAATGCAAAGTTCACATGGAAGTTTATAGATGGAGAAACAGTAACCTACATGCTAACATCTCAAAAAGGCCACTTGAAAGGTTATGGTCTCCAAAGAAATACAGTAAAAGGGAATATATTAACAGCACTTAGAACAGCAAAAATATTTCAAGAGTTGCTCATTGAATGTTTTCCTACAAAATGTGATTTCTTTGCATAAGCATATTATTCACCAGTCTTCACTTCCTCTTGTTCACCAGCTATGCTCAAATAATTCTTTCCAAAGCTCACCACAGTGAAACAACTGCTTTTCATCTGTTTCAAAAAGTTTTTGCATGCCTGTCTTAAAAAAGGACAACTACAGTTCTAAGAGGATGCTAAAAAAGGTCTCTTCTTTGTCTTAGCTTCCTCTGTGGCAGGAAGCAGAACCTCTGCAAATACCTTCTTCTTACTGGGACATTATTGTGTAAGTGGATTGTGCACTACCCTTTACAGGAAAGTAAGTTCATTTCCTCCCCAAAAGACTGTACTTTAAATAACTTTGTTTTGTTATAGAAACCCTAAAATACTTGTGATTTCACACAATTAAAATAACCACTGCTAAAAGACACCTAACTTTGGGGATTTTTTTTTAATCGCATCATATTCTGTTTGAGACAAGGAATTTTTAAAGTAAAATTATCCTGTAGGGATGATATATACTTGGAAGCATAACAGCAAATTGCTATCTTCAGTAATAATAATAATAAACAACTCCAATGAAGCTTTATTTCTGTATTTTGTTCAGACCATCCAAGAAGTGTTGGTTTATATAGACACAGGTCTGTTAGTGAGCAGTTATCAAAAAGTCATAAGTTCACTTAGAAACTGGGACAAAATCAGGACTGTATTACTGTCAAGTGCTACAGCACCAATACCTTTTTGTAGGGATGTTGCTTAGAGCAAGAAATCAGCAAGTTCTTAGACTTCCACAAAATAACCCAGAAAGAAGTTTGCTTTAACATTTTTGCTATGCTTTTGCCAAAAGCTTCTGTGTCCGCAAAGCAAGCTGCACGGTGTGAAGTTCGGAGTTCCTGCTTTGCATTCGCAGACAAGTGGAAAGCAAGCTACGTGGTTGGAAATGCGCTATCCTCCTCTTAAACTGAAATTTACACAATACGTTTTTAATAAGTTAAATATCTCTTACCTTGGACATCCAGTCAATATCTAAGAGCTGAGTCTCTCATTGGGCCACCTTTACTCTTCCTCCACACAGGGCAGTATGTGCGATTAGATGGTTTGTCCTTTCCAGCTCCTCCCCCCAGATCTAGCAGTGAAAAACTGCCTCCTTCCTCAGGAGGAAACTCTTATCTGCTTACGTCTAAATAAAACCTAACGTTACACAATGAAGACAAAAATATCAAACAGTGCTTTTTGTATCTAGCAAATTACTTCCGATGCCTCTGAGATATACACAGGGTTTTTATAAAATACCAGTTGCAATGGAATGAAGCTCAATAGATGGAGCTGGTTCATTATAGCAGGACTCGCAAGCAGTATTTTGTAACCTGACATTAGCCAACTAGTCAGACCTGTTAGTTGTCCTCAGTGTAAACTGACAGCTCCCTGCCTTTTCTCCAGACACCACTAACAATTTACTGACTATACCAACAATTTCCTTCTCTTCAGTATCACCCAGTTTCTAGGTTTCTACAATCATTAAAACACAAGATTCCCTCTTTCCCAAATACCTCTTTCCTGTTACAAAAGGCATCTGGTGAACTCTTTTAAAAGGAGGATACTGCATTTCCAAAAGGGACAAACACCGCTGGTACGGACAAACACAAAAAAAACTTACCTCCAGTAAAGTCACAGACCAAATACTGCTTTCAACCATTGGTGTAAAGACAGTGAAAACAGGATATAAAATAATTTTTAATACCAACAAAAGTAGCCAAAATAAAATAAAATAGCCAAATCTTCAGTGGGTTTTTGGTTCCTATTTTTAAAGAGGATATTCTCCAACTTCCATTACGTACTTGACAGAAAGAAGACAAACTTGAGAGCAGCAGGCGAGCCTCAGCCCAGGAAGACCGAAAGGCTTAGACTCCACCCTTTGCTCCCATCCAGCCAGCATGAAGGAGCGATACCAGACATGACTAGTGATGATGAGGTATTCTCTCTATGCTGCTACTCAAGCTGGGTGTAATGAGTCACAAACCTTGTTAAGCAATTCAGTGTCACATTTGCTGATGAACAAACACCCAAACCACAGATCTTTGGGCAAGAACAGGTCCTCAGTGGCAGAATGACAGCATGAATTAAAATTCACTTTCCTAGATGCAAGCAAACTGAGGTCTTCGTAAGCCCATTGGAAAGACCTCTGGCTTGTGAAGGCAGCTCTGAAGGAAAATCCTGTAAAACGCCACCTAGAAAGCCAAAAGGCTTTTAGAGCAAACTGTCCAGGAAAACCTTTCATGGGAAGCAAAACTCAAGCACCCGGAGGTGGTTTGTGTTTTTTGCTTGTTGACTCAAAAAATATTCCCAGAAGTGCCATAGCACTTTTTTTTTTCCTTTCCTTTTTCTTAAAACCAGAAACAAACAAAAAATCTACATCAGGAGTTACCTTACATTTTTCCTCATGGCAGTTACCAGGACTCTGAATAAAAATGACCAGTGTATTAGTTTTTGCTTCCACTTCAAAGACACAAAAGGCTGTTATCTCCAAATTACCTTTATTCAGACAGACAACATCTCTGTCACGCAACAAAGTCCACAGATGAAAATGCATTCCTACCTTCAGAACAGAACCCTGGGCACAGGCAGGGTCTGACTGGAAAACTCCAGCCAACTTTGCATGAACATATCCTTTTTATTTAAACTCAAAGATTCCTAGATCCAACTTCAGCAATTTCTTATCAAATCAACCACAACCCTGTTACATGAGATGTTCTGTTCTCAAACACGGAAAAAAAAATTATAGAAAAATATCAATCTGAATCATATTGCTGTTTTTTCTGCACATACAGGTCACTTTTTTATTGACTTCTATAGGCAATTTTTAATTTATTTTAACTAAAAATCATGAAAACTGGTGGCAAACAGGAATTTAGAACTTGTTTACTTTTACAACCTTTTAAAATCTGACAAAAATATGAGTGATAGCTTGTTATGTGTAATAGAAGATAAAATTAGTTGACTGTGAAAACATCCAAAAAAAGAAAAACACAAAAAAACAAAACACTTTTCCTACATAAAACTTGTAAATACAGGAGAAAAACACCAAACCTTATTGCTCTCTTTAATACTGTTCTTTTGGTAAATCAAATCTACTGCAATCAACATGTGAAACAGGAGCTGCGCAGGAACTCCTGTGGCATGTAACACATCTTACTGTAGCACGTGAACTCAACCTCTCAAGAAAACGTGACTGGTGAATGGCAGGCCTGGCTTCACAAAACCAGCCCTCTTCTGCAGCTTACGGAGCACTCAGGTTGGTGGCTTTGGAGCAGCAGCTGCCAGCTGGCTGGATACACCCCTGCTGCCCTCAGCCCTCAGACACAGGGAATTTTTCCCGGGGCTCCTCAGCCCCAGCACTCCTGTGCCCAGAAGGTCATTTCACAGGGAGACGTCCTTCCTCACTGCAATTCCGAAGTGCCAACACACCCCCATTGCTGTGGTACACCTCTATAGTCCCAACAAATCTCTTTTGGCAACAAGAACTGTGATACGCTGCAAACAACAAATCTGTAAAAGCTATAACTAAAAACTGTCAACAAACTGAAAGCATGTTTCCTCCTCGACCTAGAAGAGGAATGTTCGGCGTGGATCTCCATGCATCTAAGGAACACCTCCTTCCTGGGTAGTAAATTAAAATAACATTTTGTTCTGGAAGAGAAGCTGTAAAAAGTTTAACAACGTGGGCCTTGGGGGCACAGCCCAGGCAGAGAGCACGCAAGGCCAGAGGGAGCTAGCAGCAATGCTGTGCTCAGAGGCAATACCAGCTCTTCAAAGCAGTGGAGACTCAGTCATTTCCCAAACCAAGCCCAGCTGGACAGCGTCTAGCACTGATGCTGCCAAAACAAAATGCATTTGTAAGCATATGGGCTGCTGTATGATCTTTTAAGGGACAAGTGAAGCTGACTTTTTACTTTCTGCCCACTAGGAAACACTATGGAAATGTCCATTCCCACCAATCTCAGCCAGACACATAAATAAAATCAAGCAAGACAAGAAGCAGAGAACACTTACAAGCATTTCTCCATGACATCCGTCAGCTGAAAAATGAGTCCAAACTGTGCATTTAATGTGAAGCTAACCAGTTATGGAGCCTCTCTCTAATCACAGCCTCAGTAAGAAGAGCAGAACCAATCCAGTGAGTTACAAAAGTACAAGCCCAAACTTGGGCTGTGATCTTGACTGTGACAGTGACTCACACACGCAGGGGCCAAAGAGCCACTTTTTAATTATCCCCCAACTGCAAACGAGCATATATTCTTCACCATCAGTTGCCCAAGATTAACTAGTTAAGGTGCTCCTACAGAGCTTTAAAGAAGCCTTCTTTGGGTTTTAAGCATTATTTTAATTCCACAGTAGCATGAGTGAACCACTTAATTTTTATTTTATTTTTTTTTAATAGAAATTTTCTGGTTAACAACTCTTGGCTGCTACAGCAGTCCCGGTCCTCATGAACCATAAAACGTACACTCCTTAACATAAAAAACTATATTTAAAACATTGATGTTCACAGGTAAATACTTTAAAAAAATAAAAATTAAAAAAGTCAGTTTTACTTTCTCTGTAACTGTAACTCTATCTCATCCTATTTATGAAGCACGGCATAGTCTTTTGCCACAGGTTTTCACACTGTGGTTTTCTGAACATGGTGTACTTTCCTTATGTTCACATACTGTGTAAACCTTTGCACGCCCTATTATTTACTACTCCACATTCCAGGCATTCTCTATACCAACAGCATTGTCACTTCACATAATAAGGCACAATGAAGAACAGCAGGATAACAATACAGGTGTGTGTAAGCAACATCAATTCCCAGCAAAACTGGGCAATATGCAGTAAAGTGCTTCAATTCTGGCAGCTTCACCTAAGGAAATCTAACCTCTTTTTAAAATAAGCAAGTAATAAATGAATCCTGAACTCTATGTAAAGTGTAAACATAGAGGCAGAACCTCCATCACACAAAAATCTATGGCAACAGAATGTAGCAGTAACAATAAAATAAATACACCAGAATGATAAGCAATACTGATCCAAAATTTAAAAACTATTATTTTTTTTTTGGTGAACTATCAAGTTATCATATGAATAACTGAAGCTCTATTCCTCTGCTGATCTAAAGCAGGATGTTTATTACTATGAATTCTATTGCAGTAGTACATTAGGACTCCAGGCGAGCTAAGGATCCCACTGTACTAGGCATCATATTAGCAAAAAAAAATTACTAACATTTCCTACAAACAGATGAAAAACAAGGATCATATCAGTCAAGGAAGAGTTCATCTTCCAAAAGTCTCTGTGGATGTTACTGCATACAGCTTGTGCTAGAACAATATGTATTTTCTCCTTTTTGTGTCTGTAGCTGAGAATCACCCTTTGTTTCTGCGTCTCATGAAGATCTCCCGTAAAAGTGCAACAGCAGGAGAGTTACCTACAAACATATAAACTGAAAGAAGAAAAATATTATATGTGGCTATTTGAAGATGTCTTGAGAGTAACAAATTGTGATTCAAATACTCCTGTAAAACACTAAGTCCAAGCGTTCAAAGTGCTCTTTCAAGAAAGTTTCACCTGCCATTTTAATTCCCTAAAATCTGCATCAGCATATCCTAGAGAGGTGAGCGTGGTACACGTACCTCTGCTTAACTGCTAGAACTGGATCACTTCCCACAGAATGTAGCCAACGAACCAAGTTCCCATACAGCATCTCCCATACCTTGTATCTGTCCATGGGATCTTCCTGTTGCAGCTGACTCTCTCGCATTGTTTGGTACTCTTTCTCATATTTCTTCAGCTTTTTTGTTGGCACCTGTGGAACACATTTGGAAGACGTGTATTTAGAGATTAGAGAAATGCTGGACAGGCTGCCTGAAAGCTCTGCCTGCAAACAGGAAGCAAAGCAAGTGCTGGAAAGCTGCTGATGAATGAAGTCGCTCCCCATTGCCCCCCCGTCCCTACTCAGCAAGCCATGTCAAACACTTACCAATACAGTTCACACTGGCAGAAATCCTTCTGCGCCTACTGTTGTTAATTTTTCAAATACTTAGCAGAAAATGAGAGTGAAGGAGAGACGTTTTAATGAGAGAAACAAGAAGGAAAGAACCACAAACAACAGGATTGAGAGAACAGGGATGAGGAAAATATGCTTTGATATGTATGATTCACTAAAACAAAGTGCCTTAGCAAAAAAAACTGCTACCACTGAGATTAGAAGAAAAGAGTGTGCATGCACAAGGACTGGACAGTTCCCTGGGGGAGATCAAAGTAATGGTTTTTATTGCTGAAAGAGTATTAATGTCTAAATTGCTAGCTTGTGACCAATGCCCTCATGCAGTCTGGCACCAGAATCCTAGGCTAAGGTGGAGACGCTGCAGCACTCGCTTCCAGCCGCAGCAGGGAAGCAGCAAAGCAACAACACAGAAATCACAAGCCGTTTGGTAAACAACGAGGCAGAAAGGTCAAGTCCCAGGGAGTTTGATTTCTGGGAAAGCACAGCTTTGAACATGAAACAAGGTACACAGAGAGCCCAAGTATGTTTTTAAACAACGCATGGAGATCCTTTGCTTTACTTTCACCTAATTGGTAACGCCATGCGTTACGAGCCATCCTGCCTCTCTCTGGAGACCAGTAATAGCATTACTGTACCTCTGCTGTACAATGAGAAGCTGCCCATTATCATATGCTGGCATCCAGAGAGATCACTAACACAACACACCATCAGGACTTGTAAATACATGCTCTTTCTGATTTGTTATGTATTTCTGATCTGTTATGTATCTGTCTCTTCCTCTTGTATGTATTGATCTTGTCTAGCTAACTGCTGGTGCAAGGGCATGCCACTGTCACCTTGCCCGAGGGCACAAAATTACTGCCAATCAGCAGAGATACATTTTTACATGTGGTTTTGTTGTTGGTTTTCAGTCCGATACCTCCTTCCTCTGTGATACGGGATGGGACCAGCAAGTTCTCAGTGTCACTGCAGAGAGGCCTCTGGGAGGTACAGGAGAAAACATGAAACCCGTGACCTGCACAGCAGAGTGTGCAAGGAGCTATCCTGGAGAAGCAGACAGCGCTAACAAAGCTATACTGATGCCCACAATCACAAATGAAATCTTACACAAGGCCCCCCTCCCCTTAAAAAAAAGCAAAGTAAAGGGGAAACAAAAACTTTCAGTGTTTCGGACATACAGATGCAAATTTCACTTCTATCACTCAGTATTGCAAACCACAGTGAAATACAAATTATTTAATGAGAGGCGCTTTTTAACTTTTCAGCCGGGCAACACACTAGGTACACAACCAGCCCTTTTTGTCTTAGCTGCAACTTGAAACCACTGAGGCTATTTAGTAATCAAGAATAAGAAATCAGTTCAGCACAGAATTTTGAACTCCGTAAACCCATCACACATCCAAAGCCTCATCTATTCCCTCCTTCAAAAATGCTTACTTTAATCTTACCCAGAGAAACAGATCAAGGCTTCCAGGCTGGAGCATTACGAGGATCCTCCAGACCCAGCTCTCTTGTGTTATTTTGGCATTTTATGCTCCTGTGTGCTACCAGCACAAAATTAAGATAGGCATGAGGGAAACATCATGGGGCAGTATAGCAAAAAGGTGCAACATAGGTGAGACTTAGGAGATGATCTCTTCAACTAAATATTTTCCTGATTCTGGTGCTTTTAACTAAGCTTTTACGGTACAAATAAGAAGTAACTCTCACTACAGAGAGAGAGGGAGAGAAGCGTGCCACGCATGCAGCCACATGAGTCCTTCAGCAGGAATCAAGCTCACGAATCAAGAAGGCACGTCTTAACACCCTGTAACTCTTCCCACCAACCACTCATCTCTTCTTTACATTCCTCAGTTTTGATTCACAGCTGTGAGTAGGACCATGCCTGGGTCCTCTGTGGCCACAGCAGGGGCAAGTTCACAACTCCTCCAAGAGCCACCCATGGACCAGCAGCTGTGTGCTGGGACCAAGCGCAGGGTCCGCACGCCTGGTCTGCTCTCCAGCAAGTGGCGTGCCAATGTTTCTTTACCAGTGTTAGCAGCAAATATGCTAAACCCCGATCAAAGCATCAGGGTACATGAGAATATGCAGCGTTGTAGTTAGAAAACGGCTTCTGTGCTCATCAAAAGAATATCCTGGCTTTGGCATGGCAATGCCAATGTACACTACAACCTTGTCTTAATTGGAAAGCAGTACCTAAATACAGTGAAATTCTATCTTAAGGATTTTGTTGTGGTAGGAAAGTCCTATTAGAGAACCAGTTCATACTAATCCACTTATCCCATGAAATACAAACCATAGCAGGTATGCTTCATAACTCTGGCAGAGACTAGGTTACTCTGTTATTGTCTATTCAGCCACAGTATTCAAAGAAGTTTTGTGATTTATTACAGCACTTTCTCCTTCTGCAAATACCCTGCTAAACTAAAACAACAACAACAACAAAATTAAAGCCTGTTTCCATATTTCCTAATTTAATGCCCTTAAACAAATTGTGAATTCAGCAAGGGACTTGTCTTTAAGCCCTTCTATAAGCACCTAGTGCTAGCTGTGCTTTGGTCTTCATGGATTGCTCCTGAACAAAGCGTGCTCATAAATTTTCTGTAAAAGCTTCTGTAATATTGATTTCTTCTTCCTTAAGCACCACGAGACATATTGGCTAGAACTGATGGTTATCAAATTTAGGAGACTCTCATGGTTTATAAATATTGTTCATCTGTTTATCTCAGTATCTTCTTGACTCACTTTATTTTATTGTCTTCATGCATAAAATCACATCACAACTAGTCATACATATAGAAAAAGCCACGCAGAGCATCTTAACAAAACGTCCATGCAGAAGAAACGAACAAACAAAAATTCTTTCTGGAAAAAATAATAGACAGGTGCATGGAGCATCCAAGGAGTCACTGCAGTGAGCTGATATGCCTCAGGTGAGAAAAAAATACTTGTTTTTTAGCTGGCTCCCTGTTCAGGCAAGACTTGAAAGATCTGCTTCACCTTCTCTGGCAATCCTGCTCACTGGCAGCGTGCCGAGCATCGGCATTCACTCAGCTCCAAGAGACCTCTCCCTCATTCTGCAATTTCTTTTGCTGTTTACAGGCAGTTCAGTCTGACCTTGCTGGATTAATAAATCACACATCTATGACTCCTTCCTCTGAAATGTTTTATTGCTCTAATGAAGCACGAGCACTCAGAAGAGGTAGTTATCATTATGTTCATTTGGCAGCCAAGGAAATGGAAGCAGAGATGTAAAGTGATTTCCTGAACATGCAGAAGACAGCCAGAGGCTGATCCAGATAGATCCCATTACCTGTTTTCCAATTTCCAGTATCATCAGAGTGCCACACAGGGCAGAGCATCTTTCCCACATTCCCCCTTCTCTTGCTTTCTAGCATTGCATAAAGCCTCCAAAAATACATAGTCTCATCAAGCGACCAGTACAGTCAGCATTCAGCTCTCTGCACACCTTCTGGTTCTGAGAAACGCACTGGGGACACACAGCCAGCGCCCAAACTGTGTGATGCTTTCCTTTCCCATTTCTGAAGTAGTCAAAATTTTGCTGTTTCCCTGGCTACATATGCACTTGGCATTTAGGAGTGATGCCAGGCACTTGCATTCCCTCAAAGATGAGGTTATGTGACGTGCTGGTGACCAACACAGGAGATTAGGGTGCGCACTGACAGCAGCCACAGACACCCTACAGTCCCACTTCCCTTTTTTCCCCATCTGTCACGTGCCTCAGCCTGCAGTGCCCCACTCTACCCACTGCTGTAAGCTGCGCTCCCCAGCACACATGGTACTCGGAGAGGACAGGGCCAGCACCCCAGGACCAGCGTCCAGCCCTCGCTCTGCAAGTGAGCACTGGCTCCAAGTGGCTCTCACAAAACCACAGCTATATGCTCCCCTCGAGGGAATCCCAGTTACGCTTGTGCATACTTAGTTTTCTTCACGTGATGGTTTAAAACAGTATTAAAAGCAAGCTAATTTTGACATGATGCTTGGTTCTCTGAGGTGTGTCCTGTGAAGATGGCAAGCTTTAAACAGAACTTCAGAAGGTGGATTAGTGGAATTAAACCGAACAGATTTCATGCATTGTCTTTGTTCACATCTGAAGTTGCTGTCTCACTTTTCTCTAATTAATACTTCATATTTAAAAGACAAATTAGATTCAAGGAAGGATAGTCCAGCTCAGCACTTCATTAAGCCAAATTAAGACTCAAATTTAATACATGAAGAAACTGACTTGATGCTTTACTATTCAGTCATTGATGTGGATAGATGTATCATCCTTCCTTCAAAGCATGGTTGGCAAAAGGTGTGAAGAAACACCTTGCAAGATCTGGCACTGGAAATAAGATGCAGAAGTAGATAAGCAATTTATTTTTCTTTTGGGAGGATACAGTAACAAAAAAGAAAAAACTCACAGAAACATGTTGACACAACAGACTTGTCTCTTGGATTAGATTTTAAAGGGGATGAGTGGGATGTCATATAGAGACATTATGCAAAACAATCAGAACAACTTTATCTCCAATGAAATATTAGCCACAAGCATGAAGTCTGAAAGGAAAAAGGCCAAATCAGAGTTTCTCACAAAACTCCATTCACACTGCAGAAAGAAATTCTGCAGCATTCATATGGAGAATGAATGTAGGGATTAAAATCAGCTCTTTCCTAAATAAAATGCACAAGCTGGAACACAGTTTGAAGGATTCCCGCCTCTCCTTTTGTCACTGTGCAGTGAAGGGCTTGCTGATAACAGGCTGATTTCAAACCTGCAGTGAAGCAAGTGGAACAACTGTCATCACTGTTTCTCCTTGCTGCAGTATCACTGCCAGGACCCTGACATCCCCATTCTAAAACACAACCACAAATCTCATTGAATGTTGTATCACCCCTGGGTTTAGGGCAACATGGTCAAAAAGTTTTTGTGAAGAAGCCTCTTATCTGATTCTAGCATTATCCTCACTGCAGCCTGGCTTTGTGCAAATTTGCAGCACAAAACCTGCAGTACCATCGCAGCGGGTAAAGGTGGGTCCGCACTGCTGTTACTCTGCTCGCGCTCATGCATTGCCAGCAGCACGGTAAGAGCCCCGAATGTCAGATGTTACTTTGCCATCTACAGAGACAGGAAGGAGATGTTGCCTGGAATTCCTTGGAAAGGTCCACTATGCTGGAGAGATCGTCTGCTTCACGTGCGCCTGTCTGGCTGCCTGCTGCAGAGCAGCATCTCTCACTACCCTGTAGTTGTAAAAAAGAACTTACAGAGATGCTCTTTTCATATCAGCAAAGCAACTTGCTCTGAAACAGCGCACCTAAGTGTGCCTTCATTGCAGGGTTGAGGGTTATTCCTTCTGTACACGACCTCTTTGGCAGTTCTGTAGGTGTAAGACCTCCTGAAGAGAGCCTTCAGGATAACACAAATCCAGGCTGAATGCTGGCTGGGGGCAAAGCAAATCAGCTTTGCTTTGAACTTTTATTTTTATTCAACTCTTTCACATCACCCCACTATTAAAATATCTCAATTGCAGCTGAGACACGCATAGAAATTTATAAAAAGAGGAAAGGCAGGTTGCAAGCTTACAGCGTACTCGCACAATTTGCTGTGATTCAAAATGGCAGTAGCCATGATCAGCAACGCTGGATGATTTCCAAAAGCAGATCCTTTTGTCAGTCTTCAGTCTCTAGCGTATTTCCATTCATCTAAACCTGTGGAACCTGGCATAACACATTATTCTGCCATGGCCCTTCTGTTTACAGATCTGCTTAGTTAGGCTCAGTTAACAGTACAGTGAACTTAGTTAAGAGTTAGCTGAGGCCGAAAGATATTCGGGAAGCTTCTTTATACAGCAATCCACCAGCAACACAGGGAAAGAGAACAAGAAATTCAGATTCCCCAAGCTGTGGCTCTGAACACCGGAGCGTACTTTGGCACTCATTGCAGTACTTGTGTTTTGGAGGCACATATATGGACTACAGGGGAATCTGCATTAAAAAAAAAAAGGCTCCAGAAAAGCACGTTATGCCTTGTGGCAGAGATTCTTCAAAATATTCACCTCCAGATTCCCAAATTAGTTTTCAGCATTCAAAAATTCCTTTGCACTTTGAGCTATGGAGGGTTTATTATCCACTTTAACACTATGTTTCAGCAAGAACAAAACAACAAAAAACCCACACCCAACATCCTGAGTGGCTTAAAAGCAGTGCTTAGAAATGGCTGATTATTTTATATACTTGCAACGGATGTCTAGCTGCTCACAGACAAAAACTGCTTCCTCTCATATAGATAAGGGCTTTAGTACTGAGATGTACACAGTGAAGGGAAACAGCTACACCTGCTTTGTCAGCAAGCAACCATTTTGCATTTAAATCAGCTCTGGTCAACAGGAGCACTGTTGTGAAGGATGAAAATATTCCAAACGTTCTAGATGGAAGAGGTCTGTACACAGGTCATTTGTATTATCCGACATAATTTAAAGAATGTCCGAACGATGAGGTCTCTGCCACAGAAGACTACGTAAGCTAAATGGAAATCCTGATATATCCTGAGGACACGGGCTAGGAGTGGGTAGGTGGTGGAACTGATGCACTGACCAGACATTTGGGACAAAGTCCTGCTCTCCATAAGAGTTTTCTACCAACAGCAGCAGTTTTTCCATCACAGACCTTATCTGTTGGTTTGTACCTTGCAAAATAAGAGTTCTGTGTGATGTTATATGTCTTTCTTACACCTTTCAGTATAAAGCACTTGGTGCTAAAGGTTTTACTATGTATATACGTGTCTATACACACACACACTCACACACCTCCTTGGTGACTCTGCAGAACCAGACCCTCAGCTCTCCCCCATTTCGAGGTGCATCGTTCTTTGCTGTAGACCTAAGCCACACCAATGAAAAGAAATGAGGACTGTTATGTTACACTACATGCAGCCCTAGAAAGCCCATGGAGAAATCCTGTCTCAATACAGAGAAAATGGTGAAATTCAGTAAATTTGAAAAACAAAACAAGTGGAATCATTTTGGCTTTTGGGAGAGAAGGGAATGCCATGGTGGTGCAACAAAACGCTCTCCGTTAGAACAGTGCTTTCCCTGGTGGTGCCCACGCGGCTCACCAATAAATCCCACCTCAAAGGCACGCTGCCTGACTGAGGGTCACCGTGCCAGGTTTGTCGCCTGTACACTCTAAGAGCTGACATGTCAGCCACTCCTCTCCCCCAGCCCCAAGGTGTTTTTTTCACGTTGCAGTGCCTAAAATCTCATGACTCGGATTCATGTGCAAAATACCACTACCACCCCTCTGCACTGCCCCCCACTTTTTCTGAAAGGGATGAAGTGTGGCTTGAGCAGCAGTTTTCAAACTTTCTGCCATGACTCCCTCCCAGTTCAATCACCCTTGTTCTTGTCACTGCCACATGAGAGCCTGTGGTGGCATGAAGTGTTGAACATCTGGGATGAATAAAATCTAATCCCGTGGCCTGGGCTTCTTGACACATTTCTTCACACATCACAGTAATGAAACAGAAGGGATTGGGAAGAGAAGTGAAGTCTTCACCTGTGTCCCTGGGACAACAGAATCAGAAAATCAGGAAAAAGCCCACAGGAATTTTCTTGCGTGACTTCACAAAGAAACAACCTCTCCCCAGCTAGAGGAAGCAGCTGCACTGTATTTGGGTTCCCTTTCCAGCCCCGTCTGTAAGATCCTGACGCTAACACAGATCTATCTACTGGCACACTTATGGGAAACTGCCAACATGAGGCTAGCAACTGATCAGTAACCCGGTAAAAAATATTGCTATTATCGAGGCTGTAAAGCCGGTCCCATTGAACAGATTTAGCCCACAGAACCAACAGCTTGCAGCTTACACGCCCTCAGCTGAATGCACCCGAAGCCTGCCACGAGGCTGGTGCAACCAGCTGTCCACAGGACACTGCTGAACTATCACATCCCATCTTGCCTCCTGTCACACTGCCTGCACAGCACAGGGCTGATTGTTTAAAAAAAATAAAAATGATAATAATAATAATAAAATTAAAAAAAAAAAAAAATATATATATATATATATATATATATAAAGTCTTCTTCCTGAGCAGGAGGATTGCAAGTGTAAGCCATATGTCCAAGAGCTAGCTGTGTTCATTGCTGAGGAACCTGCTGGTGCTCTCTGAGCATGGATTATTTTGTTAATGTTGTTTTACATCAATCGTTTTGCGTCACAATATTAAGAAAGTCTTACTGCTGTCACACTTACATTTGCAAGTGTCCTTAAAATCGCAGTCAGATTTCTCTGATGTGTGGTGAGGTCCTTGATGCTAAGAACACCTTTCATTACTTTTATGAATAATTCAGGCCCCCAGGTTATTAAGAGCAATTACTTTCTAGTGCATTACTCCACAAGCAGAAAATACGTACCTCTTCTTTATTACGGCTGAATCATTATACACTTACACTCAGGGCTCCGCAGCCATTTCTGTTACATCAAATACTCTTACCTCCCTTTCAGTAATTAACACAACTTTTACCACATCTTCTCAAAAGCCATGCCTTCCTTCTACTTGCCCAACCCCATAAAAAAAACACCGCTAAAAGCCTCAAAATAAAAACCTCATTGTTTAAAACAGCACAATAAATGAAGGCATTTTGAAAACGCACATCAGACACCGCCCGGTTTCCCAGGTATTGGGAACACTCACTGATGGCAGTATTTTAGGCAGATAACTAATGCTTGCCCTGCTCTGATAGCTTTACAGTCCTTCATCTGCCGAGGTTTCCTCCGTGCCTTTAACGAGGCTTTGGGTTTTGCCGTATTTTGTGTATTTTTCAGCCTATATGGGACCTGCAAAGCCTCTTGTCACGGAGCCAGCAGGTCACTGGAGGCAGGGCAGGCTCGGAGAGTCTGAGAGCATCAGCTGCCCGGTGACAGGCTGTGAGTGCTGCTGGAGAGCACCTCTGGGGAAGGGAGCGCACAGCACCGCTGCTCACCAGCCCTGAGAGAGACGAGGTGGGCGTAGTGAGTGGTAAACACAACCTATAAACCCCCACACAGAAGACTTGCTCTCATCCATTGCAACTACATGAGACGCTGCTAGGTTAACCCACTGCTGATGGACCAGGACTCACCACCTCACCATCCAGCAGGTGGAAGCCCAGCAGCATCTCGGCACCGGCAGCAGCAGGAGGCATGCGTCAGGCAGGAGGGGCTGAAGGCCACACATGGCCACAATGCCAAGGCCAGCTGGAAACCCAGGCTGCCACCGCCTCTCAAGAAAGGACTCTACAAAAGAAAAAGTTCCCACAAAGCGAAAACACCCACTTTTTGTGGAAAAGGTCAGATAACGTTAGCAGCAACACCTAACTCCCACCTTTTTCACCCTCTGGTGCCATCCCCACCTCAGCAGCACAGCCCCATTTTCTTTCCGAGCTCTCCGTCCCAGGCCTGCCTCTTCCATCTCCCCTTCCTCTTGGCAGGGAAAGACCCAGGCACCCAGCTGGTGGCTAACTGAACTCCGTGCTGCCTCAACAGCGCTGACAGCTCAGCCTAAACCATCTGCGTGTGCTTGGTGTTGCCTACACGCTCTTGTGGCACCCAGGGTAAAGGCTGAACAAACTCCCTAATGCTGCAACTTGCAGCACCTTGTGACTTGGCAGGGATTGCCAGAACCACAGCGCTTTGTGCATATGCTGAACTCTGCCTTGACTTACCTAATATGCTACTCTGAAATCAAACCATTGTGATTTTTCTTAGCACAAAAGACAGCCTACAGCTTCACAACAACATGACCAGCATAACCAGCACTCCAGGTCTTTTTTTTTTTTTTTTTTTGTGCTAAGTTCATATTGACACAGCTATAAGGAAGCAGAAAAACAAAGATGGGCATACAACAGCGCATGAAAGCGCAAACACCAGGGTAAGAGAAACTGGAATGTACATCCAGAGACAAGGTCGGGAGTTATATGTGTCAAATTCTCCCGAGAACGGGTTTCAAAGAGTGACAACAGTTGTAGATAACAAACAGAATATTTTAACTAATACATCCACCTGTATGAACTTTTTATTCACATTCTAATACTTAAAAAGTTAGGCTTTTATAAAGAGATGAATTTCATTTTTATCTAGTTTCAGCACTCCTTTCAAATTGGATTAACCTCATGGAGGTATTAACAGAAAATGGATAAATGTGTACTCTGCATCTCTTATAACTGCACACACAAGTTTGGGTTTTGTGTATGGCTTTAAGTAAGTGGCAATGGATTACATTAATGGCAACCTACAGAAGTGAGAAGTGAGGTAAGAACGCTGGAGGGCTCAACTTCAGGAGCTTCCAACCTTTATTCTGACTTTGCTTTCTCATCTTATGACAGCTCCTGTATCTAAGAGATTTGAAGTGGCCGTACCAATCTTACCTGACCTA
This sequence comes from Aythya ferina, assembly GCF_964211825.1. Taxonomy (NCBI): domain Eukaryota; kingdom Metazoa; phylum Chordata; class Aves; order Anseriformes; family Anatidae; genus Aythya; species Aythya ferina. The sequence goes on from NC_140304.1 coordinate 13,858,459, forward strand.
TCTCACCTGTGGGGAGAGAAGCAAATTGCATGCTGCCTCACATAGGACTTCTGATAAGCTGTTACTTTACTTCTGTACTTCAATTATGAAATGTGGCCTAGTACAAAGTAGCTCGCCACCTACACTTCTTCAGTTGCAGACATTTATACTGATACCCAACACATTCCAGGTCAACGAACCTAAAGGCTTAGTGAACTGATCATGTTTGGAAACTTATTTCACTTCTCCCAAATGTGCTTGTAATAGTGGTGGATTTTCTAGAGTACCTAGAAAGCGTGTATCAATTTTCCTGGAATTATTTCTAAGAAGAAAATGAGGAAGCTCCAAAATACTGAAATATCCCACTCTTGAGTGCTTTATTAGAAAGATTGTTTGATTAAATCCTTCTTGATCCAATTACTATATGAGGACAGCAAGAAGAAGCACATTTAATCATGAAGAAAACATGAATGGAAAATAATACAGGTTATTGAACAGGAACAAAGTTAGTGACAAAAAAACGTTAAAAGCAGAAGATAAAAAGTTTCAAGTTCAGCCTAATGAAGGCCAACACAGAATTTATTCTACAGCATATTGGAAACAATAGGATTCCTCTGCTGTTCACATATGTTAATAGAGCTCAAAAACATTATACAGAAGAGTCAGAAGTGTCCAGAAAATAGCATTACTCTGTTGGAAACCAGGCCGTACAGTTTCAGGCAGTAGAGAAGTACTGACAGAACTAGCAGAGGAGGTCTCTGGCCCACTGATGTTCATTTTTAGTAAATCCTTGAACACAGCAGAGATTCACTTAGACTAAAAGAGAATTCTGTTATTACCAATATTTGCAAGGCACAAATCAAATCACCTGGATCACTTCAGTTGGTTAGCTGAAACCCAGAAAACCACACACCCCAGCTCTGATAAACTGATAAGGATCCAGCTGATAATTGGCACAGGAACGTGGCCGGTTCCACATCAATGTGATTTTGTGAAGTGGAGATACCGTTCTGTTTTTTTCCTCTAATAAAAGTAACTTTACAGCTTTACTGGGCTTTTCTAGCACTGGGTTCACTACCACGTGACAGATTTAAAAAACAAAGCAAAAAAAACAACCAACCAACCAACCAAAAAAAAAAAAACAAAAAAACAGAAGAGTATATAATAGCATGAATTTGAAAGCTTAGGAGATGGGTCAAAAACAAACAACAGAACACCATTACCAAAGGCAATTGCTACTCAGTGACATTTTTCATGTTTGGTTAATGATATTCAAAAGTGTTTCTTCTGGGACTCGTAAAGATCTGGCTCTGTTAGATGTTACATCAGTGACCTGGAAGTGAAAAATCCAATCCTGTTGATGAAATCTGCAGATGACACGTGGCTAGGAAGAGGAACCCTCAGAGGAACAAGCAGGGACCCAGCAGAGCTGCCAGCCAGCGGCACAGCAGGGAGCTGGCCGCTTTCTGCCCCTGCACCAAGGGCTGCAGCTTCGCCTCTGTCCACTTCTGCCCTGCAGCAGTAACGCACTGCTGCCAAGACATTTTGGTGCCACAAGCTGGAGGTCCAGGATGGCAGAAAGCAAATGGGATGCAATATAAAAACAAGCAGCCCGAGGTATTTCAGTACCAGTTACTCATTTTCATGTTTAATGAGTGAAGAAGGTCAGCTAGGCAGGAAGAAGAGTCAAACTACACGCCAGCTGCACAGTACCGTGCCGTAAAACATACGCTGCTCCACTGTTTATAAGACGCACATTTGGGGCTGGATTTATGTACATTAAACAAGCACTTTGAGTGTTATCAGACAAGTGCCTGCTCCATAATTAAGGCTGTGTTATTAGCAGCAGAAAGGACCAGGAGCTTCCCCATTGCAGGGAGGTTAATGCCTCTCTGGCCTGAAAGGATTTCACATACAGGTGTTTCACGCTGTCGCTGTGGAAGCTGTGCCCGTTTTCCTAATTATGCTGGAATTTTAAAGTTTAAAACACCGGAAACAAGGCATTTTATTTTAAATGTGCTTAGTTTTAGCATCCAAATGTGTCAATCAAGTCTTGATGAGAAAAAAAGTTGCTAGCCAACTAATGTTTGTTAGTCACACTGTCAAATCTGAAGTAAGAGTTACCAAGCAAACCACAGGCTGACACTACTGCCCATTTCATCAGCTTCACACGAGCAGTTTCTTTACCTATTTCAAATCCTAATGAGCTTCAGTGGAAGAAGATAACATTGGAGAGCTGACGCCCTAAAGCATAATAGGTTGTATGTATTATTTTATAAATAAAAATTCAGATGATATTCGTTGTCTTTATTACTTCACATAAACAAGCCTCATTTGACTTTTTGGGAGACTGAAGATTTGTACTGGTAGAAGAAACTGCATCAAAGATATAGAAACAACAAGGGTGACAGGTTATGAGTGAAACACACAAAAGTTTAAAAAATCTTCAGATTTTTAAAGGGAACATAGCTGAGTGCTGCTATCATAGAGGACAAGGGACTTGAACGATGAAGAGAAGGGAAAGACAAAAATGATTAGATGTTTCTTTTTTTTCTTCTGGGATTACCTGATTATAACAAACTGTTATTGTATTTCTTATTTATTATATATATATATATATAAAAGAAAAATTATGCTTCTCCAAAGAAAAAGCGAGAGGATTAGGGCAGAATCTGACCCTGCCCTATGGAGGAGCAGGGGCAGAGATGAGAGCTCCTAGAGAGCTCCTGAAAGCTGGATCCCTGCTTCTTTTGGGAAGGGAAAAGAGAAAGGAAGGATAATGGGAAAGGCACAGATGAGGATTAAATCTGCTGGAAAGAGCCAGTCCTAGTAACAGTGACCACCCAAACTCTTTTTCTTCTTTTGGCAGCAGCAACAGCAGCAAGCTGGGGATAATACCACCCACAGAAATGTGGTTCTCATGTGCTGGCAGCTCCTCCTAACTGCAAGACCCCACAGGAGACGACAGAATTACAAACTCACAGACAAACGGAGATTGGAAGGGCTTTCCACTGGGCACGTGGTCCAGCCTCCTGCTTAGGCAGGACTAGCTTGAATTATTGAAAGCTTCAGTCATTGAAAGCTTCTAGCATGAGCTCAATTATTGAGCCTCCAAGGCTGGAGGAGATGTTGGGTGGAGATGCTGGGGGCTCCCCCAGCAGAATTGCTTTCCCTTATATTAAACCAGAATTTGCTTTGCTGCCAATCATGACCATTCCTCTTGCATTTTCATTGTGAATCTCTGAGAAGAGTCTGTAGCCCCCTGCCGAACTCGCTCCGGTTGGGAATATCCCTTTCTGTCAGCAGCTCTCGATGGGTTTCAGTACTTGAGATGCACCCTTGTGGTTCTGCCACCTGAAAACCAAGTTTCTGCCAGCTGAAAATGAAGGCTCGTCCTCTGTTAGTGGCTAGGCCTGAAGATGTTAAACAGCACCAACCCTCAGCATTGAGCCCACTGGCAACCCCAAAACCAACTTTTAGCCAGGTGCCAGTGGTCCGGCCACAGACCCCTGCACCCTGGGCATTGACCCTCAGCTCTCCACTCGCTGTGCCATGAACCTGTCCCCTCTCACCTCCTCAGTTTGCCTCCACCGCCTCTATGGGAAACAGAGAAATCATTGTGGCAGGGTCTGCTGGTGTCTAACCACAAAGGATTTCTGTAAAATGCCTGATAATCCCCCTAAACAGAGGGGCAAGGCAGGCAGGCAAATGAGAATACAACGAAGCTTTCCAGAAGAATGTCCTTCAACCCTGGATTAAGAGGATTATACCACTTAGCACAGCACATTTGTAACTCCTCGGATCCAGGTTTTCTGCAGATAAGTTGAGAATTTAAATTCCCTAGAGGAAAGCTACTCGGTTCTTGCACAAAGTAACACAGCAGTCAACTTACATGCTTCTTTGCACTTCTGTGCAATGTAGCCTTGGAATAACATAAAGAAATGTTCCCTCAAGGACATAGCAAACTAAAGGAAGGTTATCCTGATCCCACACTTACTGACACTATTTGTCTGGTTCTGTGTGCTTCTTTCTCGCGATAGCCAGCTGCCCCTCCTTGAGACCATATCATGATGGTTAACAGTGCAAACTCCTTTTGCACAGGTGCAAGTGATTACCTAAGATGCAAACCGGCAGAGAAGCAAGACTACAGAGCAAATACCCCAGGTGCCATGGTCATGCTGCAACAGGACTAGGTTTTTGAAAAGATACCTTACAGGACTGCTGTCATGCAGTGTTGCTTTGGGGCACGTCTAACAAAACTTTACCTCAGATCACCTACCTTTATGGCATCCTCTATTTTAAATTATTTTTCATTATTCCCCCAAAACACTGAAATTGAATTAATACCAGCCAGAGTTAACTGCCATTGAAACACACAGCAAATACCTGCTGGTACTGTACGAGGTTTCTTACAGAGAGAAAGTACTCCCACTAACTTGTCTGGTATTGCATGAAAGCAACACTAAAAGCACTGCTACATGTTTCACCAAAATGCTCCCTTTTTCCATTTGGAAATACGACTGGAATCATATTTTAACTTTTCTCTGCAGCCAGAAAAGCATACTAGAAACACCTTGAAAAATAGCCAAGCCTTGATTTTGCAAACAAACAGATGAATTCCCAGGTACAAAAACACCCATGATGGTAACAAACTCTCAGAATAAAGGAAAACTCTGCAAATTCGTTCTGCAGAACCTTGCTTTACGGACAGCACATACTTTGGTGCAGACTGGTAAAGCGACCAGGATAGAGTCAGTAGGATTTGCCCCAACATATCCCCACTTGTCCCATGATTAAACGTAGCAACAGAGAACCGAAAGAAACTTTCTGAGTCATGCCATAGTAGCACAGGCTCCCACGCATCCTTTAATCCTATCACCATTTTGTTGAGCTTCATCTTAAACCTACTTAGGTTGACTGCACCACTGTTAGCATATCTTAAACATTTCAAAAACAATTTTAAAGACCGAATATTTCCTATGTAAATCCGGAAAAAAAAAACAACCACCTTCACTTAGTAACTGGCAGCATAATGCACTGAAATATGTTAATGCTCCTTAATTCAGGGGAGCAACAGAGCTGCTATGAACACACACTTGCAGGAAAGTCAACCACTCATATCTTATCAAAAACATTAATAATGATACTTTTTCCTCTCGTAATATTTGTTTGCTAGGAGGTAAGCAGTTACTTCACTGAGAAATCACTAAAATAAAAAAGTTATTTCATCGCCTCTTCAGCAGGGCAAGCACCTGGAGGAGCTGTTACGTGGTGCTCCTGACCCAGGGCAATCCACGCACCCCGAGCCAGGTCCATAAGGCAGCATCCTTTGTTTCTTCTCTGAAGCCATAGAGCACAGAGGCCACCACTGAAGCCATCTAAGCAGCACTTTTCAAAGGTCTAAATTATCGGGTAAGCCACCCATGACGTGCTTCCTTACCGCACGGATTCTTATCTAACCAACTAGGGTTAGCCCCAGAGCACAGCAGCATGCCAGCTCACCCGGGAGACCCCAGCACAGCAGGCAGCCCCTGGTACACTGGCTAAGATAAAAGCTATATGGAGCCTGGTCTCTAACCAAGGCACGTGGAAGTACACAGCTTGTCTGGATTGCCATGCTGATTAGCTACATACTGATAGCCAGCTGCTCCAGCACACCTCACGTCCGGGTGAGACAGCGAAGGGCATCCCAACCAAAGGGACCGGGCAAACCCTCATTCAGGTGTGAGGGTCTGGGGGAGATGCAGAAGATGAATTTGTGCACAGGCAGAAAAACCCAAGCAGGAAATACACGTAGGAAGGTTTTACACAGTGTGGCAAGAAAGCCAAATTATTCTCTTCTGAGAGCACCTCCTTTGTTGCAGTTTAACAAACCACCTCAGGTAGCTTTAGGATGTACTTAGTGCGTGGATACATTCACAGACCAAAATCTGCAAACACAAATGCTTAATTGGATTGCTAAATAATTAGCCTGATTTGTATTCACAGTGAAATTTGAACAGTATCTGCTTTCAAGCTAGGCTCCACATCTAGACATTCATATATTTTCAAAGTCTTCTTTCAACTCATTCTAGGTTGATTGACTCACACAGGGGCTCAGCTGTACGATTTGAGACCAAAGATGAATTTTGGCACCAAATTTCAGAGTTCAAACCAGCGACTTCAGTGCAGCTCCCTAGAAGAGCTGGGATCTCCATGGGGGCAGCAGATGCTCACACTGCATGTAACTTACACAAATATGCTACTTGTCAAAAAAGCAAGAGACAATTTGACTAAGAAGTTCCTACAGGTACTTAAGTTGATTTCAGAAGATCATAGAAAAGTGTTAAATCATCCTCAGAGACTCAGTGACTGAGGGTGACCTATATCACTGATCCCAGGCCTGAATCTTTAACTGACATGTTCAGACACAGGAAGAGCTTACAGCATTTAGTGCCAATTCCACTGTTGGAAGAGTTCAGTTTATTTCAGTAGGATTTCCAAAATATTACTTCAATTATTTTGCTACTAAGCAGGTTGTCCTCTTCTAAACTTAGCAACCCAGAAAGTTATTATTTTAATAATCTTATCTCCACTGAAATAAAGGGTTAATTTTAATTTTGTTGATAAAAGTAAATTGCTGAAAAGGTAATAAAAGAGAAAAAATAGATAAATAATACATAGTTTTCAGCAGAAGAACTGAACCACTGTAAAGAGTATAACCTTAAGCACTACTGACAAAGGAGCAAGAGGAACACCTACCACAGATTTGGGTTTGCTGACTGCCACCAGATTGGCTAGAAAGTCTTCATCACACAGCTGGCTAAAAACATGGGCATCGTAAGCCACCATTATGGAGATCTCTTCCATCATTTTGCCGGCAAGCTGCCGTTAGCAGCGAGAGCAGGTTCACGATCCGAGCCTGAACCTTGGCTCAGTTCTTTGTCAGTTGTTCACACCCACCTGAAGAAGCTAACGAGGAAGGAGTGTCACAAGAGAAAATATGACCTAGCAAACCAGCTCTCACACAGGCTTCCCTCTCGAGGGTGCCTTTTGTTATTACAGGAAGCACATATGAAACACCTGCTCATATTCTCAACAGCCCACTTGCAAAAACATCTCCTGAAGTTTGAAAAAATCCCAGCAAGTAGTTTAAGTTCCAGTATTAGGCTGCAGGTGAAAAAGCAGTAGCCAAACCAGATCAGAATTAATCAAGAAATGATCCACCAGCACTTGGCAGCAGAACTGGAATCCCTTCTGTTGTTCTCAAACTTGGTAGTGATAGTTTTTTCTTTATATCTAGCTTTCCTCCAGAGAAAGCTGATATTCTTGTTCAGCAGAGGTTTGCTTCCCAGGGAGTTAGTTCTTTTGGCTTGTTTGTAAGTTCACAGAGAACGGTGTTATGATGATTTCTTTCAAACGTTCCCTGGAGATTTCCATGAGTTTCTAAATCTCTCCTTTGAAACTCTCAAGAAACATTCACCTTCTCCTGTAGGCAGAGCTGAACTGTGTTTTGTGCCACTTGGTTCCTTGCTTTTCGCAGGAAGATGACGGTCTCAAGTCACAACCCCCCCACAAAAGAGTCCTTCAGTTTCCATTCATAACACAGTAAAACAGTCGTGCAAAGCGCAAATGAAATGCGTAAAATCTTCCTTGAATCAGCTTGAACCTCCACAATTGAAATAAAATCAATTTATCCAATTGAAAATATTCACAGCAGAAGGTTTTTAACCTGAATCCAGGACTGCTTTGCTTTCAGTTAAGCAATATGCTATCTTGTCTCAGAGCCCTAAGCAGCAAAGTTGTCTTTCAAATTACTTCTGACTTGCCAGTTCACTTATCATAACATCTGACAGAGAGAAAAAGCTAGTGTGAGGAAAAAAATGTGGAAAAAAAATTAAAAATCAATATTCTCAAAGCTATAAATGAAAATCTAGAAAATAATAAATAGTTTGGAAAACAAAACAAACACACATCCCCAGCAGAAACTCTTCTCAGGATACTTTGGCAAGGTAAAACTTCTAACTAAGCCAGCACTTTTGCTTAGATTCCTCTGCTACATTCTCCTCTCTGGAAGCCTTTTGTTCTTCCTGGAAAAAAATATATATATAAAAAATTGTACCTGCTCGAGAAGCATAAATCACTTCAGATGTGCATTTGTCCCAAAATAGAGTATGTGCTGGGTGCTGCAAACCTGGTAGAAGTATCCAGTTCAACTTGCCAGTAGCAGATGTTTAAGCTCTTGCTTTCCAGACCTAGCAGGGCAAGACGCACCTCACTGCTCTCTTTTTCCTGTGCTCTTGAAGTATCCTTGTCAAAGATTACATGGATGTCTAAGTAGAACCAGGTGCTATTTGCATTTGAATAGGAAATTTGAGCAACAGCTGTAGCATTCAGGATTAAAAACTCAACATGTATTTCACTTAAATAGGGGGAGAAATTACATGTTATTGCTAGGAAACAGAGAGAATTCTAATAGGCTTATAGCAAACAAAAATGCAGTACTTGAGGTTAAATCCTGGAGTCTAAAGCAGCTTCTGATCATGCTTAACCCTTGCAGGACGAAGAAAGGTATTTTTTCCTTGAAATGCCTCTATATTTTTTTTTTTTAAATCTTTATCCTTCTTCAAAGGCTTACAGAGTTTTTCCAATTATTTCCCGCAGCAGGGACACTTCAGATTCAGATCCTGAAGCAACATCCAGCTCAGAGGTTTGCTCTTTGTGTCACCTATAAAAAAAAATCATACCTGATATGCTAAAATCTGCTCATGTTTTCAGAAGTACTTTAAATGACCGCTTCCTCTTTGGCTTCATCACCTTGTGTGGTGTTTTGTTTTTTTTTTCTGTTTTTGTAGGAGAAGTTAAAAGCGTAATGCTCCAAGGCGCTGCTCCTCGGCTCGCCCAGGCAGGAGCACGGGTGCCTACGCGGCGCACTGACAAAGGCACCTGTTGTGAGAGGTAAAGAAAATAACTTCCCACAGTGCCCCCGCCTCGCTGGCAATCGCTCAGAGGCTCTGAGCACGGCCTGAGATTACATTTGAATAGTCATGTATGCACAGGGGAGAGAGCGCGCAGTGTAACAACAAACACTGCCATGTTAATGAGGGACCAATTTAATTCTGCAATAAGGGCAGGAGGTGGGGAATGCAAATTATCAGACGTGCTCGGCAGCTGCAGCTACTCGGATCCCTCTGCTGATTTAGAGAACAGGCATTTTTATTTGTAAGGAATTAAGAGCCTGAATCTCTATTTCCTTTTTTCACCTTCAACAGAAGGGGTTTGATGACTTAACAGAGCTCGATATACAGGCTTCTAATGTACCATTGCCTGAGTAATTCTCACATATCTCCTTAACAGAGGGCTGACAATTTTGGCATGTTCTAACTAGCAATCACGGGAACTAACAACTGATTTTGGATGTTGGCTAATGCGTATCTTCACTTTAAAAAGGATGTTTTTCAGCTGTTATTTCAAGCTAGGATGGCTGAGCTGCCTCCAGATCTCTGTGAACCTGCAGTCTGCATTCACATTAACAGTCTGTGCTGCATTCAACATGAAACAGAGCACAAAATTTTAATAAGTATTTCAATACGGTTAGACTAAAACTTGTGGGCTAAACTGGTGGAAGCAGCAAACACTGGAAAGGAAAAGGCAGCAAGCATGGAGATACCCGTGACTACCTCCCCAGGCCACACCATGCATTCTTGCCAGAATTTCAATACAGTCACCCCCCCCCCCCCAATATTTCGGACTACTGAACTGATGAATAATCTGTCAAAAAAACTACAAAAACCACATAGTGCAGCTTTGAATCAAATAGCACTTCTCTGTGTAACACCAGCTCTACCTTGCAGCTGCCTTCCCCAAGGAGCAGGAGCAGTTCCTCACGCAACGTATTTTGAAAGCATACCTCCAAAGCAGCAGTTTTTGGAGAAACGGTTCACCCGAGCAGTCAAGATGACAGAGGAGAGCTCGCAGAAGGACAGGTGAGCTGCAGATAACCTTTAACTAATTAAGGTAAGTAGCCCTAATTACATTTGTTGGGATTTCTGTGCTGGTGGATAACAGAGGTGAATGGAAAATTCCTGAATTGAGCAAACCAGCTAGCTTAGCAAAGCAAAACCTGCTCACTCCCAAGATAAATTCACTCTCACTCCACCCCCAGGAATGTCTTACTGCTAGCTGACAGGGACGGGATCTTCTGATAGACGGGAAAGCGTTACTTAGGTGAGGTATGTGCCGTTTCTGGCTAAGCACTCATTACTGCCGCTGTGCTTCTGAAATGTCACTTGCTGCCATTTGCTTTTCTTGTATTAATGACGCTGGGAAGTTTACAGCAGCCTTCAGATAAGGAAACATAACACTCCTTTCATAGCACTTGAAATGGCATTCGGCAGCATTCAGGGTAAGCTTACAGGGTGTTTTTTTCACCCAAATGAGAATGAATAATGATAGTATCAAGCTCTCTCGGTACCTCCCTTACCCAGCAGTGACCAGTATCAACTGTTTCCAACACAACCGGCAGTGAAAAAGACTTCATACAGAGTCAAACACTGTGAATCCCAAAATGAAGCCACCTTCTCTCCTCACCCAAGGAGGGCCAGCTGACCATCGGAGCACAGCGAACACCCCAACTTTTCAGCATGCATGGAAGTTACCCGCGGTCCCACCTGAAGCCCCCTTGTCGCAGCTGATCAAGCACAGGTCGTGTTGCTGCCCCCAACAAGTCTCTGCTGTGCCCATCTAGCAGCCAGATGAAACCTCTGTGTTGGGACACAAGGTGGGGAGCAGCTGCCTGCCCTTCACAAAGGTGGCAATCCCCCGGATTAAGCAGCAAATCCTCTACTATTGTGCTGTGTAGCCCTCAGCAATGCTACAATGTTATTCATAACTCTGTTCCGGTTTTAGACATCAGGAATATCTCTAGGGGTGCTTTTGGATTCAAAGTGAGCTCTGAATACTAAGCCATTGCTCACGGAGAATGCTCTATGCCAGTTGATAAAAGCAGCCAGCAGGTTCAGGCTGATCAGGCTGGTTCAGCAATCGCATCTCCAAGTTTTATTTTTATTATTTAAAATGTCAAATAGCATGGCCTATTTTTTTTCCCAAGTAAGTGGGTGTGTGCACCTGTGTTTCTCCTAAAATAATCCTCCCAACGTGTGGAAAAATCTGGGCTCGACGTGCTTTAGCACATGTACTTCCACGGGTAAACCCGCAGCATCCGCAGCCATGCCACATTCTTAGGATACGAGAGCGGGTAGAACTGTAACCTCATTTTCACAGCTGAAAGCTGGCTGGAAGGAGTGAATATCCTCCCTCCAGCAGTGGCAGAGGTCAGCGGGGCTGCAATTGCTGAGGCAGGGGCTTTTCCACCCAGCCGGTGATGCTGCCGCGCTCTCCCCCTCCGTGTAAACATGTGGCCTGCTGCACACGTAGGAAAAGGGGCAAGGCCTTTGGTTCTTCAGTTATGTTGCCAGCTCTGCCTTTTGCATTATCAACTGGGAGCACAGATAATAAAAGATGCTGGTACCATCTCCCTCGTCTGCTTCAGTTGTACAGGAAAGCAAACTCACTGTAAAAGAGGCAGGGACCTTTACAAAATTAGGATTGAAGTGAACGTAGCAGAAAACGCTCGGGTACCCTCCTTCCAGCCTTTCCCAGTCACCTGTGTGCCCAACTAAGTGCTCATCCTGCACCCTCCACATCTGCCACGTAGGAATTGCCTTCCCCGCAGCGCCTAACTTATCCTCAAGGCTTGGGAAAAAAGTCCTCAAACCATCAGCCTCACCACCAAAATCACAACAGGCAGAACAAGCCAGCTGACAGCCCCACAAGCTTCTGAAGGTCACTCCCTGTATTTTTGAAAGTATATTCTCAATTAATTCTGCTCTGTGTATTGGCTCCGTTTCTCAGAGCCTGTTCTTAATGCCTGCAATTTTAAAGGGCTTGTGTCAAGTCTGCATTTCAAGTTTGACATTTACATGAAACTACAGCTTGAACTACAGCTAAACAAGGGTGTGAAGCTGGCTAAAACAAACCCACCCATCTGATTTCTAAAAATTGTATGAACTTGAAAAAGATTAAAAAGCAGCATAACTGGATGCTAGACTACAGGTACATACTCGCTATCAGTCAGCTCAGTCCATGACAGAATATTCTGCAGCCTTTTAAATTAACTTACGACTCTCTTTTTAATTTTAATTAAATTCACATTTTTAATTTCTGTTTCCATATTTCTTTTCCATGCTGCCACTGTCACTTTTTAAGGGCACCAGCAGTGATTTCCTCTCTTCAGCTAAGTTCTCCTCAGATGCCAGCTGTCTGGCAAAATCACCTCTCTTCCTGAAATTCTTAACTGCCAAAAGCTTGTATGGGAGTTGGGGTGACTTTTGGCTTGTGTTTTTCAGAGGCAAGGCCAGCACAGGGCTCTCACCTGGCCTAATTCCTGCCGTGGTTTATTGTGTGGCCCTACAAAGAGCTGCGGTGTCACGGGAGGTGAACGCAGCAGGGCGCAGCACATGCAGTGCACCAGATGTCCCTGAGCAGCTTTTGCTACCAAGTAAAAGTCACGCTGAAGCTTACTGTAAGCTTTCTGGAAGTCTTTGGCTTTTGAGAAAATGGATTTTACAGCACAGCCAGGGCATGCATCGAACGTAGAACCCAATACAACGTAGTGAGGCTTACAATAGATGAGCATTACTCTTTCCTAGCCATCCATTTATATTAGGAAAATAGGTGATTTTTTATTTTTTTTTTCTGCTTGCAGAGGCAAGAGATGCTCATAATGAGCTTCACGACACACAAACAGCCACTCTGATCCTAAGGCACTCCCAGTGGGGTCACACTGGTTTGCATCACAGATTTCCACACAGAAACCATTCAGAAGACAGAAATTCCTAACCTGACTTAGGGCATAATTTCCCCCGAGGCAGCACACTTCTGCCACTTGTTTTGTGTTTTGCCCCGTCTCTTTGCGGAATTATTTTTTACCTCCTCCCAGCTCAGTGGCAGTGGGCACCCACAACATACACAGGGAGGGAAGCTAGAGCAGGGCAGGAGTAGGGGAAGTCCCAGGGAACCTCAGATGTGCTCCAGGCCATGGCCAGCATCTCCTGAATCTGTGCCCTTGGGGCCAAATAAATGCAAACAGGTCCCTCCAGCTGCCGAAGGGACAAAGATAAATAATCTGATAAACGTCTCTTGTACATCTTCTCTGGGGCTATTAATCCAAGAACTGAACAATGGTTTGTATGACATTTTGACCAGGCAAATGCCATTAAGAACTAAATTCTGTAATAAAGTGATCCCACACAGGAAATTTTATGTTAAAATTGTTGAATTTATCGCTACAACTAGTATTTAAAAGAAAAAAAAAATGGGATCAAGTATTGTTCAAGAAAATTAGCATAAGAGTTGTAGTAGGAGTGCTTTGCACTTAACATTACTTACTGGCTTTCTGGACATATTTCGTATTTCAGTTCTGGGATTTCACCCAAACAGCAGGCAGGCTAATGCAAGCAGAGCCAATTTCATCAAGCAAAAAAAATCATCCGGGTAAAAGAACCAGTTTTTCATACAGGCAATAATCACACAATAAGTATAGATTTGTACTGCTATCCTCATCCATGGTCAACTGGCTTTTTATTTCAAGTAAATGATCGACATTAATTAATGTCTCGTAGCACATTGAGAAGTGGTGTTCGTCACACGAAGAGACTCAAGGCTGAACCCCACTCCTGACTTTCTTTCTCCAGGTAGATACATACCCACAAATTTATCTTTACCTCCCTAAACAGGGATTAACAGTCATTATCTACCTCCTGGTGGAAGGTTAATAATGGCAAAATCCAGGAAAAGTGCAAAACTATAGGTTATACTATCACTATTCTTGTTATTCTTGTTAGTAATTTGTCTGTCAAGTTTTCTCCAGAGTGTCCTGCCTGGTGTGCCCTGTATTACACAGTGATTTAGTATATTTAGTTACTGTAACTTTGCACCTGCCCTTTAGCCTGGGACAAGAAAAAAGGAGAACGAACAAAAGACTGAGGAGCCAGGCACTATGAAAAATTCCTGTAGTCCAAATAATAATAATAATAATAAAAGCAGGACTACAGTGCACCCTCCATCCATCACAACATGAGCTGGCTGGCACAAAACCACTGTAGCCCATCCTGCTCTGCAGTGGTTAGGCAGGGGCTGTGCTGGTACCTCTGTCTGAAGCCCCACATAAAACCCCTTTCTGGTGAAGCTCCAGAAAGGTTTGTGGCCATCTTCTACTGGGAGCCCCGATGAAAGCTGAATGGGAAAGGTGAGACATTTTGATGTGTACCTAACACAATAGTAATGGTATGTCCCCCAAACAAAAAATAAATCAGGACTATGATTGCTTAGAAGATGAGATAAAGAAATTATGTGGATGAGCAGGATATGGCACATGGTGTCAACCACACTGGATTAAACCAGACAGACTAGTCCGAGTATCTTGGTGGTTGAGGTTTAGAAGTCAGACAGCTTGACTGTGAGAGGCAGTCTAGACTGAGGAATGCTTGTAGACTCTGAAATGGGATCATTTCATGCATTATACATTAAAAGTATAAACTACTGCTGCTTTCCAGGAGAGCAGTGTGTCCCACTATGATGGAGTTAAAGATGAAAATATTAGCTTGGAGGTCAAAGGATGAAATGTAGCCAAAAAAGGTCCAGAAAACCATACTTGCTAGTACATATTCATACTGAAGGTGAGTAAGAGGGGTCAGATATAGAAAGCATTTGACATGAGATCTGTTTGCTGGGAAAGAAGTCTCAGTGGTCCTCCAGAGGAGAAGATGGAGGGATTTGTACAGGTCACATCCAGAGGAGGGAAGCAGCTCTGGACTGTGCAAACTGATCAGCCATAGAAGATATCTGCACCATCCACTAATCTAAGCCTGGCATTATCCTTTGCTGCTAAATCCTTATTCATCATCACTTAGTACAGTGAAAGGGAAATTCTGTTCTCAGAAGATGATTTGGGAGACAAACTATTTCAGTGCTTAACTGTGCTGATCTAGTCTCCTACTGTGAAAATCTGCATCTGTGTTTAATGCCTCAAAATACCACAATGGGAAAAGCTTCTGTATTTATATATGATTTAAAGATTAACTTGTCTCAATTTGACTGTTAATAAGCTTATTCGAAGAGCTCAAATGGTATGTGTGGAGGGGGGAGAGAAGGCAGATTCTTACACACTTTACCGGAACAGCATGATAATGAGGTATTTCAGCCAGCAGACAACCTGAAATATTTCAACACACCCTTCTTCCCTCCTCATTTGTCTTATTCCAAGTTTATTTTTTATTTAAACTTTGAACTACAGCTCTGGTATTATTGCTATTATTATACCTCCACGACTAAAAGAAATGAGACGCTCCCTTAAAAAAATAAAGACAAGAATTGGTCCAGCTTAGCACAGATGTCTGCAGGGCAAGGGAACATTTTCTCCTTGTACCCCTGTGTGAAGGCTGCACACAACGTACTGCTCAAGCTGATGTTGGCATTTCTGCCATGAGCGCGAGGGCTGCGCTCTCTTGGAAGCTTGCTCTGTTGCTGTTGACTCCCCTCAATGTCCAAAAAAAAAGAGCTATATTTAGAGAGAAAATTGAACCACAGCTTTTAACCTGTTCTTGATTTTCAACGTGCCTTGTATAGAGGGGAGGTGTTTAAGCGTAATTCCTTCTGCAAGGAATGCAAGGGAAGTACATGGAGTACATGAGAGGTAATTCCTGCTTGATTTGAAGGAAAAAACCCAAACCAACAAAACAGCACAAAAACAAAGGTTGCAATAAAATTTAGGATGAGTTGCAAAAATAAGTTTTTTAAAAAAAAGAGGTTTCTACTATAAATTTCCATAATGATTTTCTAAATTACACTTTTTATATGATCAGCATCATTGTTTTCACTGTCTGTCAAAGTCAATCCCTAAGACAAACAGAAAAAGCCTAAAAAATGGGAAAGTTGGGCATATAGCCGTGAATAACTATGAGAGATCATTCTTTGGCTTCTCTTACTTTCTGCTTCTCTCAGTTTTAATGTTGGTTATGATAAAAGGCAGCAGCTTCAGCCTGCCAACCACCAGTATTCAGAAAGGATCCCTTCCACCAGATTTCAACTCTGGGTTTACAGTTCAAATGAATAGGGGGAAAATCAGTGTCTTCATTAGTTCACTCATTTGGAAACAACAAGAAAAAGCCCTAGTGTTCCTTCTTTGGCCTACAGCAATAGTGAATCGTGCTAGTTTATCTGATAGTGTAAACATGATACTGATCTGAAAATGAAGGAAAAAAGCTAATAAAAAATAATAAGCTAATTAATAACTAACATAAAAAGAAAAGCTATATTGCTGTCTCTACGTGGATACTATATGTAATGTAAATCCTAGTGATTTATGTAATGTTTTGAAAGGTTACAGATGTCCTAAGCTCCTCCTCTAATTATTCTGTAAAAGTAGTAATAGACTTGATCACCGTTCTTGATCACTTTCCTCAGCCCAAGGTGTTGATTTACTGGTATGTTACACTACTTTTTGCTTCTAGAGAAACACCTCACTGCAGAACTTTACAATAAGCTGGAGAACTACAGACTTAGCAACACTCCTGGCACTGGAAGAGTTGGCTGGGGACTGGCAACTGATTTAGTGGTACATAAAGTGGTCCCCTTGTGGTTATAAGGTGAGTGACGTGAACGAATTGCATGAGCAATTCTTGTGATACAGAGCATTCATTTTGTTGCATAGTATTGACATTACTGAGATGGATGCTATCTCTGCTGAACCATGTTGGGATAAAAATAATAGTTTCATTATCCCCATTTAGGAATATACAATATATAGAGAAAGACAAGACAGGTCTGAGTCAAATTTTTCTTGTCTCTCACAATGGAGTAAAACAGCACCAAAAGAAAAAGCTTACAGTGAGCTAAAGATTGAGCACCTTATCTTAGGATCTCCACACTTTTGGCCATCTATCAGGAATGTATGAGCTGAGCTTCCTTTGTCAGTACTGTTTGCATTCCTGTGCCCTTCTTGAATCTTTCAGTTGCAGGATTCCAGGTTACAGGCAGCTGGCTGGGTGCAAGAACACTGACAATACTGATCCTGTAGCCTCAGAGCAGCTACATCTCCTGCAGTGTCTCTCTCAGCCAGGTATACTTCATCCTTTCTCATCACTGCAAATCACCCTGCATTTTGCCTTGACTTGAAAATTCAGGACTGAAATATAGGGGTATATATATTGGGGGGTTGGAACTAGATCATGAAGGTCCCTTCCAACCCAGGCCACTCTATGACTCTATGAAATATTAATTTGACACCCCGTGAATGTACAGAACAAAAGCCAAGTCCATCAGGTAGGGAGAGCAATGACAAGGGTAGGGATCCCCATCCACACTAGCCACTTGCCTCTTTCTGGGTATTAATCATGATTTTCCACTCCCTAAAACATCTGACTTCTTCCTATATGAAAGATCCTATTCTTTCTATCCTCATTTAATGAAATTAAGATCCATTAACTCAATCTTGCTAGAAGTACCTGAAACAAATTCTCAGGGCAGTAGAAGTTATTTTAGGGCATTTCAGATGGCTCTCAGCCTCCTCTGTTTTGCTCACAACTCAGCCTCAAGTACACCTGAGAAAAATACTTGATTGAGCCCCCAGGAAACTTCAGGGCTCTAAGTGAATAATGGCACCAAGACGTACACACTAATGCAAATAGCACAACATGATATCCCAGTGATAAACGTGTGTCATGAATGACAAAAAGGTCAAGAGTTCCTTTAGAAAATACCAGAATACAGCTAATACAAGAATGCCAAACCGCTCCCAGAAATATTTTAGTTTTCCAAACAGGTAACTGAATGCTTAAAGCAAGTACGGCCAAAATTCAATCTGGACATAAAACCTCAACTTCCTTATCTTACTTTGATGTTAAAAAAAAAAATAAAAAAAAAATTACACTAGGCATTGTACACAACCCCTGTTCTGCTGGAGTGCACATACAAAACAAAGCATTCACGTGCTTGTCTTTGTTCTTCTCCAGAGAGGGTCAGGTAATGGATGGATCACCAAAGCAGAAAAATGACTTTCTACCAAAAAGAAGTCTGTGATGAAAACTACAACACAGACAAAAAAGCTGTCAGTCTGTAGCAGACAAGGCAGTAAGGAGAGGACCACAAGGCAACAGCTGCCAGAGAAGCGTAGTCCAGACAATCAGCTCATTAGTATCGTGTGTGCATGATGAAATGAAAAAGTAGAAAACATAAAAGGAAAAAAGGAAGAAAAAACATTTTGGTAGCTGTTTGTTCTAAATAAATCTCTACAGGATTCCTTCTCCTCTTTCTCAAGCTCTACAGCATGGAGTAAAGGTGCAAAATATTGGAGTTTGTGAGAGCATCTGAACAGCTTTTCAAGCCCTTACTGAAAAGCGCAGTAGTTCTGTCATCAAAGTTATCTCTGGAGTTGAACGATCATGCTGGCATGACCAATGCTACCATGACATATAAAGTTGGACTCTGTTATTCTGTTATTTCACTTAACACTTTCCTGGTTGTGAAAAGCCATGAAAACCAGTGGTGCTGACTTTTGCTTGGCAAGGAGATCCTCTGGGCGACACGGGATGCTGCACATAAACTATCTCTACCTTCCCCCAGTTTGGGAGCACGTCCAGAAAAAATGGCTTCGTTCCGCTTCTGCTCTCCTTTGTCCATCCAGGTGCAGCCACTGCAAACATGCTGCCGGTTGGTCTGTACAACAAATCCTCTAGCAGCAACCTGTTCCTCTAGCCGATACAACTGAAGGCAAACCTGTGCCCTGGCTGGTAGCCCAGCCGCACCCCACAAAAATGCAGCTCTTCCTGTGTAACTGCTTCTGCAGGAGGGCTATTCCCAGGTAAGGGATAACATCTTTTCACTCTTCACAGACCTACTTAGGCTACATGAAGCCTGCAACACAGATAAAGCTGAAATCAAAGCAGCCAGAAATAAACCAAACATAAAAATGGCTTAAAGCTGCCTCGCCTTTTTGTTTGTTTGTTTGTTTTTAATCCATCAAGAACTGTTGGGACCAAACAGATTCACACTGAGTACAGTGGTCCATGGCCAGCTACGCCTCTAAAATATACTTCCAGCCCCCTGGGGGCTGCTGCTGCAGCTTGGCAAACAGCATGAGGGTTTGCTCAGCTGCTGGCCAGGAAAAACAGCAGAAACAGGGCTGGTGCTGCTCGAGAAAAGACAGGCAGATAGGCAAGGTGCACTACTGCGACTCGGAGGCCTTCAGCCCTGCTTCCGTGTTGTGGGAGAAATCTGTTTAGCTGAATAAGGAGGTGAAGAGCACAAATAAAGCCATAGAGTCGAGGGCCAGCTGCAGACAAGCAGAGGCCTGCGGCCTAGCCCGTACTTTGGAGGTTGCCTGGCAACAAGCGGGCTGCTGCAGGCTGAGGCTGCAGGGAATTGGCAGGTTTACCTGCAGTTTGTCTTCTGTGGGGCCGGGAAGGTGTCCCCAGAAAGGCAGGGGGAGAAGAGCAATACCTCAATGAGCTGACACAGCAGGCATCTTCTAAGGGTGCTTCCTGAGGGTGGGGGAGGCTGTAATTACAGTGGCAAAGGGGCTCTGTCCTGCCTGCATCCTGCTAAACTCCAAAGCACACCTGGCATGTTAATAATTCAGTCTTGATTCAAATGATGTCCATTCCAGTCACCTCGCGGGTTAATTACTTGTTAACAATCTTAAATCTCAAACCCAATCACATCAGACTACCCTTGCTATGTAAGTGACAGCTGACTGTACACTGCATTTTCAGAATCATCTAACACATCTCCCCATTACTTCAGCTCTGGGTTATCTCAATGCCATCTCAGCTTTCACTTAAGGAATTTGCTCCCTGTGAATCTTTCAAGTAACTGAATCTCAGCTTTACAGACCCACTTATTCTGGCCAAATAATTCTAAATCATGTTGCTTCTCCAGCCTTCTGCAACAACCCCATGTGGCCACTGAGGATCATTACATAGACAGCAGCGATTACAGAGAACAGAGTAATGAGAACAGCAAGAACAACGCTGGTAAACATTTCATGGAAATAGGAGCCTCGAATAGGAGTTTTGAATGAAAGATTTCTCCAGGTCACTTACTCTGGAGCCAGATTGCAACAGCTAGATGGATTCCACTGCTAAATGCATATGAAGCTGGTCCCTCACAGCTGTGGATCCCCACTCCACCACCCATGGGACGGTGGTGCAAGAAGGCAGTCAGGTTAGGAAAGGAATGCTAAGTGGACCTTTCCCTTGCTTTTTACACATAAAAAGAACAGCGGAAACTTGTTTTACAAGCCATCATGTTTCATAGCAGTAAATTACAGATTGTAGAGTACATTGGCCATTTTCAAACTGCATAATTATGGGCATGATTTCTGGGTCCTTGGGGAGCTACACATGCTGAGGCACCTTTGGCAATGTTTTCTTTTCCTGTTTGGGGTTGGAAAGAAGGCAACTGAGGCTTCCTGATTTGGCAAACATTTAGGAGAGATGCCCTCCATTTCCTTAATGAGCCTATTAAGAGAATCTATCAAAGGTGTAAGGACGAGTCTCAGAGGAAAGAAACACGGAGAGAGAACAGATTGTCCTGAGATATTCACAGTACATGAACACAAGAAAACAACCTATAGGCAACTATAATCAGTTGGGAACAATGTGATCACATTGCTGGAGAAGCACACTAATCTCATATACCTGGGTGCTTTTTCTTTTCGCTCGGCCAAAGAGCTGTGTCTGAGCATACAGCTTCTGAACTTGAGCAAAATGAGTGACTTAAGAGAGATGTGCTTATTTCAGGTCATATGAACCAAACACTAACAAAACTCAAAAGGGAGTTCATTTTCCAACTTTCCTAAGTGAATCTTTGCCAGCATGCATTTCAGGTTTTAACCTCCCCAGAGAGTTTAAAAAAGGTTGCTATATTCATACAAATATCCTAGTTACAGGGCAAAGCAACGCACAGCAACTGGCTCACATCACTCTCTACCACACAGACTTTTATTTAAAAGATTAACTACGACCCAACACTGCTCATTTTCCACTGCTTAGCCCCAGTTTATGGGGAAGCAGTCTTCCTTGCATGGCAAACAGCTGCCTGCACTGCCTGCAGAAGCCACTTCAAGTATATGCAGGGTAGAGATTATATTAAGAGCAGAAGAGAAGGGGAAGGTGGAGGAGCAGACAGGATCAACAATGCTTAGGAGCTTGAAGGACAAGATGCATTAATACACATGCTTATTTCTCTTAAAATGTCATTCTGTCAATCGTCATGGTTTCCAGACTTTCAGAATTTAATTATGCTGTAATTACTTCCTACTTGGACAAGGCCACAAAACTAAAAGCTCGGTATCTTCTTGGACAAGGCACAAAACTAAAAGCTCAGTATCTTCCTACAGAATTTTACTGTATGTTCTTTACACTTCTGTAGCAGCCAAGCTTCCTTTCTTTATGTCAACAAATTTGCCTTTAGAATAAAAATACCAGTTTAGGTCCATTAGTGTAGTGTAAGGCACATAAAAAGTTAAGAGCCATTATTGCTCTTATTTCCAAGAAGCATAGGCTTGTTTGTCCTCTTGTTAATCCTTACAACTTGCTTTTTATCATAAAAGCAACAAAAAGAAAACAAATACAAAACACAGACACACATAACCCTAAGGCAGGTGCTTTTTCAACACATGCCCTCCTGGACGAGTAAGGACCCATGAAATCCTTCACCTCACTGACTTGAAAACATTTTTCATTTTTTTCCTCCTCTCCCCTACCCCCAAATTCCCATGATGGTACAAGATCTTGCATAGCATTCTTATACTGCAGATCAAAGGCTGGAAACCTGTAAGGGATACAGGTAAATAGTTCACCTGTTTAAACAGGTAGTCTGTAAACATTGTTTGTGACACAGTACGTCTATCAGACATTATTCTTACTGAAATGTGGATGTTACAATAAAGAAAGCTGGAAGGAAAACAAAGAGGGACTCCTGGCCACTCCCAGCAGAGCAGGGTTCCTGATGAGTGCTGTGTGCGCTCTCAGCCCAGCACTCAATCTATAAATGTGCTGCTCGTTTCCTGCTCACTTAGGCCATTAGGGCCTCAGTCTGCTTCCGGAGGAGAAGCTGCCAGATGGAGAGAGATTGATGAGCGCAAGCAGAATGCAAGACGGATTTCTGGCTCGTCCCACAGCCACATGTCCTCCTAATTCACCTCGGAGTGAATCAGTGGTGTCTGTGATGATTCTTTTCACTTCAGGTCAGGAGCTACTCTGCTGCCAGAGAACAAGAGGAGGAGGGTTTTTGAGGGTTACCTAACCCAGGCAGCACCTCGATCCCCAGCACACCCTCCTAGTGCCACTTCCTCCAGTCTTGCCCAGGCACCTCTTGGTTGAGTCCCAGAGTGGTCAGGATTGTCACAGCAGCAGGAGAGAAGGCTCTGGTGCATCTCAGGGCAGAACGACAAAACAGGTTGCAAAAAGAGATTCCACTGGGCTAGAGAGTCACTGCCTTGGCATGAGCCCATCATCAAAGCACCCTGCTGGGGGAGACGCAAACTGTCCCTGGCAAGATGTACTTTCTTGATCCATGTCCTTCCCCCTCAAAAAGGAACACTCCCTGCTTCAAGCTGTGCTTGGAAAAGGAAAGAACAAATTATGTACACTTGAAGGAAGTTCATTACAACACACGCTTGAATTTCACCTTTTATTACAAGAGAAACAAAAGCCTAAAGTGCCTCTGAACATCCTGCTGCTATTAAAAGTGATGAGATTTATGTCTATATGGACCTATGTAAGAATGACTGTTTTCTCTTTTCTTCCTTGCAATGGGTTTGTTCGGATCTATATTCTGCAGGCATCGAACTGCAGCTCCTCACTGCAAGAAGCTCCCTTTCATTTTTACCTCACGAATAAAGAAATCACATGTACTGTTTTCAGGGCTACTTAAAATAATACAGCACCGAGAAGGTGATGATTTTTTATCTCATTTCTGACAGGTCACACAGATTGCAAAGTCATCAAAACTAACAGCCTGACAATAATTTTTTCTTGTGCCATTAACACTGGAAAAAGAGCCTCAAGTGAGGAAGGTAGCTTATCAGAAGATGCAGATGTTATTGAACACAGTATCTTGCAACCAGCTACCTCTGGGGAGAGAGGGAGCATGTCAGCGTGAGCAAGCAGGACGAAGCATTCTCGTTAGCCACTTAGGAATCAAAGCCTTGATCTGTTTCCAATTTCTTCCACAACTCTTGACTAGCTGAGATAATCGATATTCCCTACTGTGTAAGGATGAAGCATCCCATGAGGCACAATCAGGTGGCTTTCTCAGACTGCTGTAAAATTGTTCCTCAGGAGGATGGACGATAAGGTCATTGATCTTGTGCTCTAAGCTATGGGTTAACAAAAGGATTTCTGGGATTAGGAAAAAGCTGTTCAGACAATCACTTGACTCTGCTAAGAACTTTAGCTTTAGTTTTATTTTTCTCAGAGGTCAAGGCCTCCAAGCTGTATCAGCCACGTCATATTTCTGTTCATGGAAGCACACCTCTATTTCTTGTTTGGGAAAGGAGTGAAAAATATCCCCCTCCAGGGTGGTGAAATGTGCAGATGCAGCTGGGCTAAAGGTCTGTTGAAGCTGCCGGGTTTGCAGCTCTGTTGTCACAGTAACTGGGTGACTCAATGTGACATGCTGTCTTTGGGCCTGAGTCATGTACGCACACCGAGTGTACCCTACACTTCCCAATTTAAGAGAGTACGTATTATGCTGATTAATTACTCAGAGATGAGATTTTCTGTTGCTTGAATGTTTTTTTGTTTGTTTGTTTTTGTTTGGTTTGTTTGTTTGTTTGTTTGTTGTCCCCCCCCAGCTTTTGACTAACTTCACTTGCAGAGTCAAATTTTGGTTAAGAATTATTGTCAAGGTAATTGTATTAAGTAAGTAAAGAAGTTGAAAGAATTATAAACAGATATGAAACCACTACGAGGACTGAATCTTCAACTGCTGCTTAAACAATTGAAGAGAAAAATCATTGATACGTTGGCAATGTTTTCCAGTGACCTGACCTACACTGATGCTTTTTAACTTTTTCCTCCCCTTTTACTTTTTGTTGTGGAGATGAGAAACTGGGGAAGTGTAAGCAAAGAGGAGTAGGAACCTGTTCCCAGCCTCCCAAGACCCCCAGGAGTTCTTCAAGTCCTCAACACACCTGCATTTACTTAAGCCCAAACACAAACAAATTAAATTATATGAACAATTGAACCCTATATTTACTACACGACTTACTCTCCACAAGAGAAACAAGCCTATAATATAGCAAAATAAAAATGAATTAACTTCAGGACACTAGAAAATCCTGAAGCAAAGCAACAAGGAAATCCTAAAAACGTGAATATTGCCTTACAAAGCACTCAGCTAAACTTCTACTCCAGTAGCTGCATATTGCTTAGATAACAATCAAGTAATCACTCACTGTATTTGACTTAGAACTGTATCAATAATGGCAAAAATAGTAGCCAGGGTTTGTAATGGGAAGTTATTAATAGGGACCTCAGTTCTAAAAGCTGCTGTCACTGCAGACCTTTGCATTTATAAAATGCATACTGCCACTTTTCTATACTTAGTTTTGTTTGTACACTTATTTTTAAAGTGCAGAACTTCATCTGCAGGTGCCTAAGAAACCAAACACCAGCAAAAAACTGCACAAAGACACTGTCCCCAGAGTCTTTTCTTTGTTTATTTGCAAAAGCTCTGGGGAAAAAAAAAAAAAAAAAAGAAGAACATTGTCAACCTTTGTCTTTTTTTTTTTTTTCTAACTTTATTTTTTATTGTTATTTTATTTTTAAAGTTTAGCTTTAGGTGTAAGTATGGCATAGTGCCTCAGAGTTCTGTTACTTCATTTAATTTCTCAGATAACAGACCAGACCCAACTGCCCTCTGCACTACGCTGAGAATGAATCATCCACTTTTTCCCCTAAGTCACCCCATGCAGTAGTAATTGACTCTGGATTACCTGAGGTTTGTGTAAGTCAAGACTCATTTCCAATAATTTAAGCTTTAAATTCTATAACATCTGTAGAAACGAAATAATCACAGTACTTCTAACAAAGATGCATATCAGAAAGGTTGATCAAATATGACACAAGGCAGCTTGAAACTTCTGCCAAGATGTAATCTCTTCCAAATGCAAATTTTCTAAGATTTCTAGGCATAGAAATAGATAATAACTCTCTTTGCTAGCAAGGAACTTCCAACAGACAACAGAGCTTTTTTCCCCACTGTTCAGAAGGGAGAATACAGAATTTATCTGTATTTACAGGAACTGAGTTTTAAAAGAATAAAGACACTATATTCTATGGGATCCTGCAGTTAAAAATAGGTTATCACAGACAAGACAAAGACTCAGGTTAGCAAAGGTTTCAGCAATTTGGCACCAGGGTCTTTTGTATATGAAGAAACAGATTTCTTCCAAGTTTCCTTGGAAGTAAGCTGTGCTGCTTACTGCTGAGGTGCTGCCTGTTTCCTCAGGTCTGACTGCCTGAATGAGCCCAAGAGAAGAAGAGATGAGTTTCCACCTCCAGGAAGGTTTCTGCCTTCTTAAGCCTGAGCAGTTTTGCTGCTGCTGAAGGAATGCTTGGCCAATACAAGCATAGGCCTCATTTCTAGAAATTTCTGAACCTGCACTTTTAACTACACCTTCCTCCACAGAACAGGAAAGCCTAGCTTTCTGTTTATCTTTCAGTCTGGTCATAAGTATCGATCCTGGGATACATTTGTTTTTCGTCTACAGCCTCTTGTGTGTCACAGAAGTGTCTAAAAGAACACATCTTACCATGAACAAGAGATACTGCAAACCTGCTGGACTCCAACATCACAGTCTTTCTCCATATTCAGACTTAAGGCATCCCTCAGAAGAAACAGTTATAGGCTGCTCTTTCATTCGGGTGTTTTTTTTCTTCAAAGGATGAGAGAGTTTAGACTTTCTCTTCTAAAGAACAACTAAGATGACCTTGAAGCTCACAGTGTTAACTGTGACTCTACATACTCTGCAACCACTTGTCCTTCAGACCACTGGATATAAAAAACTTTTTATACAATATCCTTACTCGTCACCATACAGGAGGTTAGTCAGGACCTAACAAAATCTCCCAGCCAACCTGCATATGGGATTCATGTGTCCTATCAAACTTGGGAAAAAATTTCGCTTTCATAGAACTGAGTTATTTTAGACAAATTGTATCAAAGATCACAGAAGACAGAAATGTCAGTGAGAGTCCATGCCACCTTTATCTACTGCTCTCTGTACTATTTTTGGCACCCCTTCACAAAGAGGGTGGAAGATTACACTTATTTTCCCCCTCCTCTCCAAAAAATCTGGAGTTTCTCCTAGAAAAAATAATGCTTCAACTTAAAATTGTAGTAGTTTTGCACAATCCAAATGAGCTTTTTAGCAAATACAACATGCAATGAAATACATTTGCTAGGTTTGACATGCCTAGTCATTCTGAATTAAAGTCAGGTTAATTTAAGCTTACTCTGGAAGAAAGCAATCTCTATAGACAATCTGCACCTTTGTGCTATCCATCTGACCCTATGACTGTGTCCTCCTCCCGTGTGAGTAACAATGCAGGTTCAGAGAGAAATTATCACACACAGATATTCTGAGACATTACTAGAAAAAGCATGTAGGTTTTCTTGAAGAAACAGAGGAGCTATTCATACCAAGATCTGAGGAAGCAAAGGAGTTGTTATTCATGCAGATGGAAAGAGCCAGATTCAAGAAGCTTGAGCCAAAAGATCTTCTGAGCATGCTTTCCTTCTGTGGGTCTGAAAGGGGAAACATCTGTCCTCCTGGACAGCTGTGACTCCTGACAGCATGACGCTGAACAAAATGGAAGTTAAAATATATAGAATATATGCTACCTGTGGCCTGCTGGACCATGGAACAGTTTTCAAATGTCAACGCTTGGAATATATTCCAGATGTCAATACTGTACTCAACTAAACTTATACTATCTAGTGCAAATCTCTTAATGATATATACTGTCATACACTTGCTGGGAATCTGGACAATGGCTCTAACTTATACAGTACTTTAAAAACCCTTACCTTCAACACTCTTCTTGTTGATGGCATTACTCTGAGAAGTACAAGTACACATGCAGACAAATGGGTACTACAAGGACACCAACATTTGTATTCAATTTGTATTCAGTCTGGTTGCAAAGATACTTTAGATGGTTAAAATGTGATTATATGCAATTATTAATAAGAAAATCATATTCCTTCCCTGTTGATAAAAATTACCAATTGACCTGATTCAATTTACAATGCCAACTCAAATCAAATGAAAAAAAAAAAAAAAAGAGAGAGAAGTTTTCCTAATGCTTATACACCATGAAAATCTAACCTCACTACCAAACACAAGCATCATGTCTGCTCACTGGAAAACCAGATATGTAGAGTTCAAATAAATACTTCATAGCTGAAAGTGATTTTTAAATGCATGACTCTTCCTACATTGTTAACATTTATCAGCAAGATGACGATAGTATTAAACATCTAAATCCACTGCACTACTGTTGCCACTTTAATATGATTTCCAGATGCCAGGCCATTGTGCTGCATTATACCACAAAGCCAAGCAGAAAGGAAGAAGCTAAAGTTGAAAACAGAGCAGGCATTAAAAAACATGACCCTCCTTACAGCAACAATAGGATCCTGCACTACGGAGATAACAGCGCAGGCATAAGTGGAATTGATCATTGGCTTTTAATAAGAAATCACATCCAGACACAGCAGGGTTTTCTATAGATCTAAACACAATTCTTTTCAGTTTAGTTTGGTGTTTTCTTGAGAAGTTGATAAATGAGCAATTTTTTTCCTGTCCTTTATATTGGAAGATGAATTAGATATATTGCTGGAAGAACCAAAGGAATAAAAACCTTGTGCAGTTTCAGAGCCTTTCCACAGTATCTCTTTTGCTTTCTGCTGCATGTGTTGTTTTACCATCTCTCACAATACCAAGGTGTTAGCTTCAAAACATCGGTTTGAATTTTCAAAACATTGAAATAGCGAAATCATTAAAGTTAATCTGTTTTAAAACTACACAAAGAACTACCCTGAAAGGAGAACTTTTGTACAGCTCCTGCTACCAACCTTTGGCTCTGCTCATGCAGTTTCCCCATGAGCCAAGACACAGCTTTTGTTGCAAGACCAGCTGTGGGGGTGCTCAGCTCTGGCAGGCAGCAGACCCCTTATCTAACATGGGGCAGCTTCTGCATTCTTCTCACAGAAGCCACCCCTATGGCCCCCTGCTACCAAAACACTGCCAAGTAAACCCACTACACACTGAAAAAGCCATTATTTTTTTCTCAAGGCCCTTTGCTTCTGAGGTGTTGAGAGCAGCAACCCTGTAGCACTGCTGGGTCTACTGAGCAGCTGCATTTCCTCCAGAGAGGGGAGACCACTACATGGCTAGGAAGTGGCTTCTCCTATAAGAACTTCTGCCAGGTCTTTCCAGCCACTCATGGTGATGACAGAGTAGAAAAGGTGACACTGCTATTCCTGGACTACATGAAGGAAGGTGTCATTGCAGCAGCTGCCCTTCAATCACAAAATCTGTCCTGCAGGTTCTTTTACTCAGTGTTTGTAGAGCCTCTTCCATGGCTTCCCCCAACCTTCACAGGCCCCAAGAGATGGCTGCCTACAGTGATGTTCCCGGTAGCTCTCCACTTACCTGTCTGCTATGCTCAGCTGCGGGGCATCTCTCGGTCTGCAATGTAACATGGTTTGAATGCCAGCTCCTTGTCTTTGAAAGACCGCAGGACAGAAATGAGCAGAACTCTCCAAGTTCACTCAAGTACTGTCAAACCGAGACATTTCCCTATGGAGAAAATCTCACAATGCCCCTTACTTTGTCCCAATCTACAGTTCAACTGACTGAAGTCAAGTGTAAGAATAGAGGTGGTAGGCTTCCTGTATTAAAGTGAAACAACATGACACTTTCCTTAGGACATACACAGATCTCTGCAAGAGAAATTGCATTAGGAGATGCAAAATGTAACTCAGACAGATTGAGCTAGTATGTCAAATGTGCTGTTGTTTTAATAAAACAGCAACATTAAGTTTAACCTTCGTTCATCTAGAATAAACACTTTCTTTCTTCATTCATTCATCACACTGAGTTTCCAGACACACAGAAAAAACTCTGAATTCCACCATCACCCCCAAGAGCATGAGCAAAAAAAGCACTGTTCATCATTCTAGGGTTACTTTTTATCACAGAGACATAATATGCAAGATGCTCTGGTCATGTAGGAAATTATCATCCTCGAGCCCATTTTTACTACTGTAAAGCTTGCTGGATGCTCTGGGAGGAATACGCCCCTCCTTCCATAAAGGCCATTGCAAAATGGAAGGTATGGTCATTAGAAGCAGAAGACCAACAGGAAACAAAGGAGGAATATCTCCCATTTATTAACTCCGAATTTAATCTTTTGTCATTTTCATCTTTTATTAAATTTTTATTAGCCCTTAAATTAGCATCTGACATCCTACTCAGAGGATTAATGTCTTTCTCCTCTGTTTGGCTGTTTCTGAGCTGGGAAATTTATGCAATGCAGGTCTCTATCTACCCTAAGAGTCTCAGCAGATACTTTCACAAATTCAGTCTCTTCCACCTGAACAAATCTTATATTCTGCAAATGATGGATATAATACATCAGCCGGGTATCAGTGGGACCCTACTCTCCAATTATGTAACACGCATATGTGGAAACTGACAGGAAGCTTCTTAGGCTATATTATTTCATAGTATGAATTACTACAGAACATTCCTAAGCCACGGAATTCTATCCAACGATCACATGCCAGGAAATACTGCCATTATTTCTAATTCCACTGACTTTGATCACAATGATTTCCTCAGTGGTAAGTTATGGAAATTCAGACCTGGTTGGTGATCACCATGGATAGTCCTTAATTGAATGAGACAGGCTCTAACGCATTTTAAATACAATTTTCAATTAATAGGATTTTTTTCTTTGTATTCGCAGAATTGTTCTCAAGGGAGAGTTTCATGCTAATTCTTTTAAATTTGTTTTTAAAATCAGATGACAAGACTACTATTTCCAGTACAGCACCTTTAAAATCTGAGGGTTAGCTCCTGAAATCATGAGTTAAACTTAAGTGTGAAACTAAGGGGAAAAAATGCCATGCCTTTTTTCTTTTGCCTTCTCTAGAACCATGACAGAGCTCATGGCAGAAAAAAAAAAAGCAAAAAAAGCAAAAAAGAAAAGCAAAAGGTGGATAATTACTTGTTAAAGCACGCATTTTGTAGTAACTTGGAATTAAAAAAAAAAAAAAAAAGAAAAGAAATATTGCAAAAGATATAGCACAAATATGAAGTCTGACTACACCATGACTCTGTTCTCAAGTTTTTATGCCTCAGTCATTAGTTTACAAACCTAAAACACTCCCTGGCACTTACTGTGTGATGCTTACCCTACAAACATCTGGTGTTTGGTCTACAAATACTAATACACTAGTGAGAAGCAGTGGAAGACACACAGTGCCTGACTTATACAACAGAAAATACACGTTTAATGGTTTTGTTTGTTGCCTTTTTTAACAGCACGGGTTTTGCTGCATTCAACAGTACAGCTAACTATTCTTCATGTAACCTCTGCAGTCCCTAGGACCTCTTGTAATGTAACTATCAAGACCGTAATTTCTTATTTGAGCATGTCAACTTGTGTAATTATTCGTTCCTGTTTGTAAATACAGACCATGTTATAACTAATTAAAGACTGACAGAAAAATTGAGGTTGGATGGGAACTTTGGAGATCATCTTGTCCAGCCCACCTACCCAAAGCAGGGTTAGGTAAAGCTGGCTGTTCAGGACCGGTTGTGTTTTCAGTATCTCCACAGATGGAGGCTCCACAACTCCCTTTGGACAACCTGTTACTGTGTCCGATCACCACTGAAGTTTAAAAAAAATAATCATCTGCAACTCTCTGAGGATTCTTTTTTCTCTGTCCTCCAAGTCATTAATGAAGAAGCTGAAGAATATGCCAGTATCAGCCCCTGGGGTACAACACCAGTGGCTGTCCTCCAGCAGTTCACCCTGCTAACCACAACCCATTAAACTGAGCAGTTCAGCCAGATTCCAGTCCACTTCTTCATCAGTTTGTTTGTGAGGATGTTATGGGAGACAGCATCACAAGCCTTTCTGTGCTTGAGATAAGCAACATCCTCAGCTCTCCCCTCATCCACCAAGCCAGACGTCTCGTCATGGAAGGCTATCAGCTTGGCTAAGTGTCATTTCCCATTCTTAAATCCATGTTGGTTACTCCTCATCACTTTCTTCCTCATGAGCTGATTTTCTTTACTGCCTATCAAACAGTTAATGTGCCATCTGCAGTCAGAGGTCATGCTCCCTTGATTCAGACTTGGCTCTCTAAAGACATTCTACTTGGCAAAAGTGAGAAAAATGATCCAAATAAATAAAAACTGTGAATGTGAAGTCAGTTCAACCCTTGTGTTTTAATTTAATGTGGGACATCAAGTTAACAGAGTCAAGGCACCACATAATCACTCAGTAGGGATGCGTAACAAATACTGAGAGCAGTCTGAAAGAAGTAGGAATGGCAGCATCTGCTTGCAAAAGCACCAGAAGAAACAATAGAGACAGGGCTAGGAGAAGGACAAGCACTGACACACAATGGGCAGAAGAGACAGCAGCCCAAGTGGCAGACGAGAAGCGTCCTGCCACACCTCAAGCAGAAGGCCACACGCTGCTCAGGCCCCACGAGAGATGCCCAGCCAGCTGGAGAGGGCAGCAAAGCCACCACGCACCAGCCCTGCCACCAGGACAGGCCGCAAGCCTTCAACGCACCCTCAAGGAGGAAGCGGAGGCGAGGGGCAGCAACGTGACTGATCCAGAGGCTGAAGAAAGCAAGCTTTGAGGGAAAGGACTGTGCCATAAGAAACGCCCCGCTCTTAAAGAGGGCAAAAAACTTGCCTAACAGTTTATTGACATTGGCCAAGAGGAACCCAAGAGACGTAGTGAGGATGTTACAGCCACTGGCCCTCCTCACCACACACGGGTGCACCTGGCCAAGCAGTAGGCCTGGTGGTGGTGAGTGCGTGGCCACCGGCGTGCATGAAATCCATGACAGAAGGAGCACAGGTGAGTGAAAACAGATGTAGTCCAAGTAACTACAACCCTCTCCTCCGATAAGATCTTGCACTGGGTTTTGTTGCATTACATTCATGTAAGTCTTCCACATTTTCTGCCACTTTTGATGAAAATGGGCACTGCATAACCCCACGTGCAGGCTGGTGACTCAGAAAGGCAGAGAGCTGCTGTAAGCAAACCTACATTCACTGAGCTAAGATGAGTCATGGCCCTACTTCAGACCACCTCAGTTCTCCATGAGAGTACCCACAAGCTACTCACTGATTACAACATCCCCCGATGTCCAGAGTTCCTCCCATTTAGATTAGTTTTCCAAACTATGCTATTAATCCTGATGACAAACTCAACTAAAAGTCTCTGAATCTCAGAACATGCCTCTCCACAGGCTTAGCTGTTCTGAGCCTAACTATCAGAACAGTTTTGCTCAGGACGGTTTTGATCCCCTGCTATTGCCTTACACTGCATGAAGGAATGCACTGCAAGCCCAGTGGGCAAGTAGAACCCAGCTAGGCTCCTTGCAAGGGTGGGCTGTTATTAACACAGCAGAAGGCAGCTTGAATCTTCTGCTATTTCCCATCTCTGCTAATCCCAGGTCATAATTCTTGACCCTGAATCCACCTAAAGAGGAGTCCAGAATTTCACTCTCTCCTTTTAAAAGGCCCCACGTGCTGAACCCATGCAGGGCACTGTGCACTTACCATCTGCCTCAAATGCATTTCAAAATACTTTCCAATAAAACACATCTTAGAAATACATACCCAGTACAAATTGAAAAAAATGATAAAAAATATCATATGGCTTGCAATGTATTTTACAAGAAGAAATTAGAAAGGGAAGCCCAAGAAAATCGATAAACATCTATTCCAAAAAGTACCATGAGAACTTCTATTTTAACCTCTCATCAGAAAAATATGGACTGAATAAACAACATAAAGATAATGTTACTGTACTTGATAAATCCTTAAATTACACAAACTATGAAATCAAGCAGCACAAAAGCAAGTGAATAAACACATTGAGAGAGATATAAAGCAAAGTGTTAGAGGAGCAATCTTTCTGTTCACATGGTCTTGGCCCATTATTGGACCACACTAAACACACATTTCCCATCAGTGCTCACACTTCAAGAAGTAACAAAACCACTTATTTCAAAATCAAATGTTAAAACCCATCCCATGGCTCTTTCTTGGGTCATCCTGTGGGTGTACAGCATGGTCTTGGTAGCATAGAACATAAAAAAGATGTTCTCTCTTGGTAAGCTTGATAGACAAACAAAACTAAGTTTCTACTCCACTTCAATTGTTTTATACAGAGAGCGGCGCTCTGCAAATAAATAGCTTTGGGGCGAAACAAATAATATACAACCATGATGATCATCAGATATTTGATTCATTGTTTAGTGCTGTCACTATTTATAAATCAATGAATTAGCAAGTTTTGACTGTGCCATTTTTCGATCATAAGCTTACTGTTTTAATTATTAAGAATGTGCCAAAGCAAAGAGGGTAAAGCTCTGTGCTGTACTTTCTTTAAATATAATAAGTGTGTACAGATATACATACATACACCAAAAATAATAAATTAATGATTTCATTGCTTTACTTTGCACGTGCTACTGTCATTCTTATACACAGTACCTTACTTTTTCTGTAAGAACTCTGGGTGAATGAGCGGAAATGAAAACTGCCCTTACCTTAATGTTGCAAGCTTGTTCCATCAGTCTCCTGGCGTTCTCCTCAGCTCTGTACCTCTTGGGCAGCTGAACCCTGAAGAATTTCAAAGCTCCTTCAAAATCAGCTTGTAGAAGGTCCTCTTTTGAGGTCTGCAATCAAACACAGAGAACTACGCTAAACACTGAGAACATGTAGTCGTGCACTTTTACTGGATTTGTCATTTACTGACTGCATTCCAAACCACCAACATTCACATTAGCCCAAAAAACATCCTCTTTAAAATCAGCTCTCTAATCCATTTCTCATAAAACAAGACAGAGGCTAAAACTTATCCCAGGAATCCCAGGCAGAGTAGCACAATCAGAGGACTACAACACATTAATGTATTTCATCCTTCTGTACCTGCAGGGTAAGAAAGGGATTCTGGCTAAGCCTGTCAAGATGAAACTGAGTAAGGGAAAAACAAAACAAAACAAAACCAAGCAAACAATAAAAACCTAGGAGAATCCATAATGTTTTTAGAGAGCTTATGCTTTAGAACATCGCTGATTTTTATAGTGCTACCCTAAAAAGATAATACATAGATACATAGATATGGTTGCAGACATGAACAGCAGAAGCAAAAATGCATATGACTCATAAGAGGCATCAGCAAGTCAATATGTAGAAGTCTGTGACACAATTTCTCAAAGAACACTCTGCCAGAAAATGTTTCACATGTTTATTTCGATATTTCTCATAAGACTGTACCTCTCACTGTGGTAGCAAGACTAACAGGTCAGAAAATGTTAAACACTCAGCATTAATCCAGTTCTGCTACTGACGGAGTAATATGATTCATGGGTCAGGGACAAATGCATTAATTTTTGGAGATGCGAGAACTATACCAGAAGATTTTACAGATATGCAAAAGCAAGCCTTTAGGCTGTTCCTTAAAAAGGT
Source organism: Aythya ferina (assembly GCF_964211825.1). NCBI lineage: Eukaryota > Metazoa > Chordata > Aves > Anseriformes > Anatidae > Aythya > Aythya ferina. The sequence continues at coordinate 13,893,281 of NC_140304.1, forward strand.
TCACAGAGACTGTACATCCAGACAAGACATTCAGGACATCACCTCAAAATGTGAATGTCTTTTAAGCCAGAAGGAACAAAGGAACATGTGTCAGCGTACAGAGCAGCACCACGGAGGCTGGAGCTGTGTACCACCACACTTCAGCCGACACCTCCAGAGAGACACAGGTGCCTTTGCTGAAGGGGCTCTCCTTTCCTAAGCTATCCTCTCACCCACCCAAAATCCGTTGCTGCTTCCACACAACCGCTTTCCAGCAAACACGCTGCAGCCAAACACATGGGATCTGGCTCCACACTGGAAGAACTGGGAAAACAGCAGTCCTTGTCATGAAAGAGGTAAGACTAGATGATACTCTTCTTTCTCCTCGGTGTTAGATTTGTTTCAAATAAGTAGAAATAAATTTAATTCTCACTACAGAAAAAAAAAATTACTAATGGGTTTTATTTACAAATTCTCCCTATGTATCATATTAACAAGTCTCAGTAGCTCATTTACATGAAAATAATTAAACCTACTATGTAAAACATTTTATTAAAAGTACAAGTATATTGCTTCCCAAAGCAAACTGAACTTCAATGTGGTACTGCAGATACTAAGAGCATGCAACAGCGAGACTCCAACACAGCTTGACATATTCCATAGTCCTGCTAAAAATGCTACAGCTGGGTCCACTAAAACATAGCAGTTTGACCAAGCTTTATCTGATGGGGAAATGGAGAAGGGTTTTTGAATGGATTTTTAATGATGAACAAAACTGGGAACCACAGAATTTAAGAGGGCATTTTCATGGTTATCCAGCATTTCCAATAGCGGAGAACATGAGCTGACATCAGAGGTCTGCCACCCGAGCACCAATAATCATCACTGCTCAGTGTCCAACCTTCCACTTTGGGGACAGCACAGCAACCTGTCCTTTGGCTTCCTCAATCAAGACCAACAAAATATCCATTCCGTACATTTACCTATTACCCTACATATTTCTGGAGATGATCATACCGTACACCCTGCTGAAGACTTACTAGTAGTTTCTGCTACATTAATCTCAAGGTAAGAGTGAGAAAACTCTAAATGCAGCTGAAGTTGCTTTGGCAGATCTCTTTCCCTTTGACTGCAGCATTTTCTAACTTTGTCTTCAAGCTGCTCAGAGTTCCCTCAAGATCTCTTTGATCCTCCCTTCACTTCCAGCCAAGGTAGCTGCTGGGTCATCACTGCAAGGACACAACAAAAGCTGCCTTCAGGATGTGGATGAGAAATGCTCAGCTTTACCAACTCTCACATCTGATTCTGTCCACAAAACTTTGGCAGAAGGACTATCTGGCTGAGGCCCCATCTGACAAGACTGATGTCATGTGGACAGTGAGCTGGTGCACTTAGGCACCTAATGAATCAGACCCACTCGTGAACACAGCTACGGCCAACACATCCATTTCCTCCTCTGCACGCTGTTTTTCTTCTGGACAAGGTTTAGTAAGGCTGTATACGCTTTTGCCATGCTTGAGGCTTGGTCAGTGCTTCGGACGCACAGCGGGCTGTATTTGGGGTGACCTGCTGGCAGCGAGCAGTGCTCTGTGCCAGAAGCCACGCTGACAACCAAGGCACTCTGGGCAAAGTTCAGCTGGATAACGGTGATAGAAAAGCAGTAATTGGTTTAACAACCAGCTGACTCCAAAGTGATTTCCCCCCCTCTCTCTCCACAATGCTGACTGCTGTTTTTGCCATACAGGTCAAACAGATTTCCCTACAACATTATACATTTGCCCTCTTTGGAGACAAGCTTGCTGCTGCATTTCCAGTCCAGAATATTATATATGTCAATAAAGTGAGAGGTAGGCCCCTAACATTCAGCTCTTTCTACTTGGCTGAGTATTTTCATTTCATTAAAATAATCTGTTGACCAGAAAGTTAGAGTTTCACTATTAAAATCAGAAGAAATCAAAGTAATCTTTTGAGAGCAATGTTAACTGGGTTTTGCATTTTGTATAGTTAATGCTTTTTTTGGTCTAAATTATGCAAACAAAGCTTTTCAGGTACTAATTAAAAACAGGAAACAACAAAAATCGGTATGTGTATATAAATACATACGAATATACATTTTTTATACATATACGATATATGCAGTACAAAAAAGTGTATAGCATTGTTGTTTTATTATTCACATTTCTTGACATTTTGTGATTTTAATCAATAAATCATAAAGACATTTCAGGCACCTTTTGGCAGCTGTTTGACAGGCAGAGATTTGTAAATTTGCTGGTTCATGTTACTCAGCTCATGGATCTCCTGAACAACTCATTTCAATAAACCATCTGTAAGTCTAATGAAGCAATAATTCACATTTGGCAGGTACATTGTATTTTGAGGCACATTGGGACTTCAGGGCATTTTTTAATATTCAAGATGTAATTCTTAAATAATCATATTTTTGTATAAAATATATAAAGAAAAACAACAGGCAAAAGATGAGCCTCACTGAGAACTATGAACATAACGTCAACTTCCAATGAACTTCTAAACTCTCAGCTTGCGTTTTAGGGTTTGGCTATACACGTTCCCTCACATGTCCTTCCCACATTACTTAAGTATTTCAATATGTTCATAAAATGATCTTAATTGGATTATTTGAAACTTAGGACAAGCCCCTTTGCAGAATTAATCAGCAAACTTTCAAGTCAATAGACAAAATTCTGTGAAATTGCAAAGTTCTGAAAAACAGATCATCACAGCTCTTTTTTTTGAGACTTAAATGATGTTTTTTATATTATTACTATTATCATCATCATCATTTTAAAGTAAATACTGTTACTACTGCCATCTCCAAAATACTTAGGGAAATGTGATTAAGACATAGGCTTGGCTTTTTTCTTTAATTTAATTTTTCTGTCTTCAATTATTAATTTTGCAGTCTCATTCCTTACTGACTGTACCAACTGAATCTCCTGTTCCCACCTGGGAACTTATAGAGCAGAAGAAATTTCAGATCAACCACATGGCACTTCCTTAATTTAATTCTTCCTCTTTTACACAAACAGATAAAAAAAAAAAAATCTGTAGTGTTCTATGCATACGGTATATACACACAGAATTTCTATAGAATGTGAGCGAACATAAAGTACGTGCTGTACAATCTTAGGAATATGAATCAGGAACAAGATGAAGTAAAAGGCAGAGAAGAATCCAGCCATACTCTACTCCACTATTAAATTTGCTGTCAGAAAATTCAAAATGCTCACATGTAATTTTACACCAATTTCGCAGACTATAATATTTAATATTGATATTTAATATTAAAAATCCTTAACATGCACTGTGTGATTTTAAGTTCTTGTAGAAGCTGCAGTGTAACATGAAGGTATGGGAGGTGTTTTTTCTAACCTGATGGTTCCCTTCCCACTGGTAGCAGCAGACTGCAATGCTGCATGTTGCATGATTTTGTGCTGTGCTGCCCTTTGACCTGAGGACTGTGAAATGGCTCCAAGAGGAGGAAGTTGACCTGCTGAGCTTCCAAGGACTGCCAGGATGGGTGGACTTGGAATCCAGGCTGGGGACAGATGGACTGGCAAAGCTACCCTGCCACAGGTGCGCTGGCATGCACTTCCAACACGATCCATCAAAAGCCTCCTTTCATTGGCATCACTTCTACGCTCTTCTTTGCTGGGAAAGCTATACTGTCACAAAGACATATATTTTTTCCTGTTAAAATCTGTGTTTTCTGTTAAACACGGCTTGGTATAAAAGTGTCACGGCAAAAAAATATAACCTGACTATAGGCAAAAGCTTTCAGAAGGCCTAGTTGGGGTTTTGTGCACGATGAGTTGGCATCCAGCAGGGATCCTCTGCTTGCCCACTGCCTACATACAGCAGTGCACCTCTGCTCAAAATTACACCAGTGTTTGTGTGCAGATCCAGACTTATGAAAGGCAATGTTCATTCTGCCCCGTAAAATGCTGATGAATGTGTGGAAGAGCAAACAAAAAATCTCCTAGCTCTACCCACCCACAGATATCCCCAAGGGGAAAAATCCACACAGAATTAGTGCTGTTCCACTTGCTCATCATCACATATAACTGATGCCAGTGAGCAGGTGATCTGAATTTTTCTGAGGTTACAGATTATATTTTTCAAATAACACTATTATATAGTGTTGTTATTATACCTATACCTATAGGTATAATATATATATATATACACACCTATATATATTATATAGGTATACATTCTGCCTGTCATAGGCATTTATTCCCCAAACCACAGCAGAGAAAGATGCTTATATATGCACAAAAGAATCTACTTCTTAATTTTACAAAAGTCCAAGGTTTTGAAGTATCTTTAGTTCTGATTAAAGTACAAATTCTTGGTCCTCAGGCTTTTCTAATTTTTTTTTTAAAAAATCATCAGAAACAGTCTCTACTCCTCCATGGAATGGGTATATGTCAGAAGGGATATATGTCAAAAGAAGTATATTTAGCTAATAAAACCTGGCAGGAAATCACATTGACTTCACAAATCAAGGCTCTTTGATAACACAAGCATTGTGTGTATTGTTTTGCCTTTTTCCTTCCCCTCCCCTTTTTTTAAATAAATAAAATAATGTCATTCAGCAAAGCTCAGATGTCTGGCTGCTGAAGTACACTGAATTCCCTGGTATGCCCTATCAGGAGGGCCAGCTCCAAAGCCTGATTAAGTCAAGTGAAAAAGAGCTTTGTATTTTTGCCTCTGCTTCCTTAGAGGTCATCACAAAACAATTCAGAATGATTTGGTAGTCCTTGACCAGGAGACCAACAGCACTAAAGCAGCTGGATGGGATGGAAGAAGGTTTAGATGCACTTTGAGCTAGACTGGCATAATGCTTACAAACACAGCAGCTTCAGCCATGCATTATTAGCCATTACGGCAGGCACAACACCCAATTCTACAAGTGCCTGTAGGTATCCAAATTCATCTTCACTTTACTAGCAATTTAAGACTTTGTGAACATTGTCCCTACCATCTAACAACGTTTGGAACACAACACAGACTCAGCTACCTGCTTTTTTTTTATATATATTTTTTTGAGCATCTTGCAATGCACAGATCACCATCATTTATCTGAGGGTACTGCAGAACACCAAGCAGAGGTTCAGCAGCACGATGAAAATGCAAGACAGGTCACTCCATAACACCACAATACAGGACTACGCAGGGCGTGGAAATGAAGGAAAGGCACCAAGCTACAAGAACATGGTACAGGTCAGTAAAAGCACTCTTTTCCCAGGCATCCCATAAAAATGACATTCTGGTGTCACACCACTGAGCAGGCATGCCCCAGGGCTGTAGCTCAGTTTATGGCACCCCAGAGCAGACCCAGCTAGGGCTAGTTGCTGACTTTCAGATTCTCTGCTATTTCGTGGCTTTGGGTGTGTTTTGCACAGCAGCAGCAATGATGAAGGCGTACTTCTGTGTACCATAAGATGCCACACCAATTTCAGGCCATTTCACACACAGACATCAGTTGCTATGACAGATAAGAACATCTTTAACAATTTATTTCCCAGATAATTCCACACATGTATTTTAAACTTTTTTTTTTACATGGTGTCACCTGCCTTGTCAAAACCGAATATAGAAACAGCAGAAAACCAAAACACATCAACACAGCTTAAATGTTATGAATGCTTAAAACAAACCTTTGATGTCACAAGTGTAAGATTTGAACTGCAGAGAATTAACGCACTTTCCATCAGCACCTAGAAGTAGACAGGGCATGCTGCTTATCTGCAGTCATTGCAGAACTGAGAACAAAAGCATTCACAGCTTTAGAAAAGATTTTTCGGTGATGCAGACCTGGTTGCGACCCTTTGAGCTGCTGAAGGAGTGGCACTGGCTCCCAGCAGCAGGACCTGTGTTCAGCCCTCCCAGGCTGCCAGGAAGAAGAAAGAGTCGGTGCTTAGGGTTGTAAGAAGCCAAGGAAAAAAAGAAGAGACATCTCACACCTCCGTTCAGCATAAAGAATCCTGGGGGGAAAGCAGGTTTGGGAGGAAAGATGGCAAATTCACAGAGAATTAATTTCAAGAAAACGTGATCTCACCGCAAGCAGCCGAGGCACAAACAGGCGATGCCCCATCCCCAGAAGTTCCAGCACCCGACATGCATACTCATTCACCAGCTTGCTTCTCTCGTCATGCATGTCCTGTGACTTTTTGACAGGTGGTGTGAGCTTGGCAGCTGGGGTTTTGCAAGGTACCCCTTCTTCCATGAGCAGTAAGTAGTAAGTATCCAGAGTGAGAAGAACAGGCTTTTAACCACAATTTCAAAAAGTGCAGTGCCAGAAGAGCCAGCCTGAGCTCTTTGCTATCGGTTCAGATGGGCGTCTACAGCACAGCAGACACTCTCAAAATGAGAAAAGCATCTTTGCTAAGAATCAAGGAAAAATATGATCCACTGTGCTGGCTCAGCCAGAGTCCGAAGTAGATTTGAAAAAGAAACCAAAGAAAACATGGATCTAAAATGTACCTAAAAGGCAGGAAAATGGCAGAAAATGAGTGCAGGAAAGCTCTGACAGAAGGAAAGCAATGGAGAGCTCTCAGGGCTCAGCGTGTCTGAGACTGTGCGTGTGAGCAGACAGCAGCAGCAATAAGAGCAATAAAGCCAGGGCAGTTAGGAAGCTGCAAAGAGAAAAGGATGAGCTCATTGCAAGCTCGGATCCGTGACAAGCGTGGCGGCTGCTGCTGCTGCCTCTTGCTGTGCATCAGTAATGAAGGGGTAGGAGAGGAGGGGGCTGGGAGGGGGTGAATGAGCATGCAGCGTGCGTCTCGGGGGAGAATGCCGTAATAAGAAGCCAATAGTGAGCGGCTGGACGGATGAGCTCCCCCTCCCCGTCTACCTTACATCAATTCAACTGTGACGGGTTTTGCTGCTGGATCCAAGGCTCGTGTACATGAACCGCATCCTCTAACGCTCGATGTTTAGGGAGAAATCAGCCTGCCAGGCAGTGGAATGACTTTTGGTCGATCTGCTTCTGCATAACGCAAGCACAGACAAAGTGCAATCTGGAGCCGGGCAGGTAGGGCAGGGACCCTCCTACCTCCCTCCCAGGCTGCCAAACTGGAGAGGGGCAAGGACACCACCAGGGACTGCTGGCGAGGAGGGCAGCAGCCGGCTTCCGAAAAGCCAGGGAGATGTAGCCTAGCCTGCGCAGGATCGAGTTAAATAATTTAAATAACGATCATTTCCAGCACTGTCTTCTCCAGAGGCGTTTCTAAACCTGGATACAATCAGTAGAGAGGGGATGATGTCAGCATGTGCATTTCAATTGGTTCTAGAAATTAACTGCACGTTTGTAAGGAAATGCTGTGATGTCACACATTAAATTGCCTCGCATCTTCCCCGTGCGGGGAGCAGGCCAGGTGCCTCTGCCATCTGGTTAAGGACAACGCAGCAGGCTATTTCTGCGGTTCTGTATTTTAGAAAGCATGTTTTTATGCTGCTTCCCTTTTGCACTGCCTAATTATAACCTGGGCTCTGTAACAGAACAATACACTTTTCAATCACAGCGGTGATATTGCACAGATTCCAACACAGAGAAAGGCGATAATTTAAAATATCGCAAGGAGATCTGGAGATCTAAAGCAGAGCAATTGCAAACACTTCTGCAAATACATTATTTTTGATATAAAAGCCATTTGTCTATCATGTCAAGAAAAATCATTTAAAATACTAATGCAAAGTAAAAATCAGTAGCTTGGATTTGTTGAATTGAAATAAGAAAGATGTTCACAAGTAGTTCAAATATGAACACTAATTTTAATATGCCATGAACAAGCATAAATAAAAACTGCAAATGGCAGAGAAAAATAAATTCATTTCGTACAGTCTGATACACCACCCATACCAGACTCCTTTCTAATACAAGCAAGTTTTCTTGGAAGAAGAAGAGATGAAAAAAAGGGACAGTATCATTGAAAATCTCCCCATGCACACAGGTCACCTTGGCTCACGGAGACACGTGAAGCAGGTGGGAGAACGGATGCATCAGAAAGAGCAGAAGTCACAGGTCAGAGACAACAACTGACAACAACGAGGCCTCAGCGAACTCTCCTGGGGCAAAATGGGATTGAAGTTGACTTCACCACCAAATTCGCCAGCAAATTTTGTGCAGTATTGAATGAGCTCTTTTATACATGTTATCACCTGAAAGCTGGCTGAAGCACCATGGGCTGTGAGATGCTGCTTTGCAGAGGAAACCCACCCAGATGGAGCAGAGCACAGAGCAGGACTGCGAAGAGAGAGGTGATGGCGCTTCTGCCCAGGCTGAGCTTGTGCTCTGTGCATATGCAAGGACCACGATCAGTCATATATCACAGCTTGAAGTCTCACCTCAGTGAGCTATGTTTGTAGGGCAAGGGGTTTAAAGAAAAGAAAGTAGATCTTTTTTTGTGTGTGTGTGTGGAATTTTTCAAGTGCTTACATCTAGCTTAAACACCTGCGGGCACACATGATATTCAAGGGACATTCAGGTTCTATTCTCAATATGGGAATGAAAATATTACTCAAAATATTAAAAGAAAGAAATAAGAGTGTTCTGTTGTGTGCTTTGGGAAACAAGGAAGATACAGACGTAACCGGAAGCATAGGGGTGAATGGGAAGAGTCAGTGGTGACCAAACACAACTTGTGGGCAGAGAACTGAGTGCTGTCCATATAAAAAGCCTTATTTTTTTCCTTGCATAAACCAAACTTAAGCTACTAGCTCTCATCTTTACAGAGTTTTGCATTTGGTTCACTTTGGGTAATGTCTGGGCTTATGAATAATGGAACGAAGTGATTATTAATTAAAGTCTTTAATTCTAGAAAGTTGTAATAGGATCCAATAGTTAGAGGCTAAAACCAGATGAATTCAGGTTAGAAATAAGGTTCAAATTTTTAGGAATGAGGAAAATTAACTACAGGACTAGCATCCCAAGGGATGTGGTCTACTACCATCATTACAATTTTTACATCAGGCCTGGATTACTTGCTTTAAAAATAGGTCTCTAAAACCTGAAAAGTTCCAAAGCTTCACAAAAAAACCTGCATTATCAGCTAAAATCCAATGCCCAGTGTTTATTAGGTTTTTCAGCTCTCATTCTACAAAAACTTCGTGGCTTTCATTGTTGTTATGCCTCTTCTTTGGAAGAAGAGCTGGGGGGAATATCAAAACAGTATGTGGGAGAAAATCATGCCAGTTCTTCACACAGCGTAACAGTGATCTGTCATTTAGATTTGCAGTTTAAGATATTTTATACTCCCTGCCATTCTCAGATACTCCACATCCTAACTGAACACTGCATCTTATTTTTACCCATGTCTGATGAGGAATTGTGATTTTCCTTTCACGTAGACTTCACTGCTCCTTTCTGTGCCTTCACCACTGCTCTTACCCTACCGTTAGCTTGCTGTCCTGTATTCTTGCACATGAAGTAGAATACCTTATGCTAAACACCTATTATTTGAGCTTTGATTTCCATATTGTAGGCTACCTGGGCTTTTAAATACAATTTTGTTTCTGGCCTTCCTATCCATGCAACAAACATCCGCACCGCTGGCACTGGGTTATACAAGCGTGTGAGTGCCGTGGATTCCTTTCTCCCTTTCTGCTTCCCCTGCACACACATTCTCCACATTCTCCCATAGCCTAGCCAAGTGTATCTTCTCTCTGTCCCCATCTTCCCGGCAAAAGCATCACTAGTCCTACCTCCTATCCTGTGCTTTATGTTGACAAGAATATAAAATGTTTACGATAATGGGGCATGGTACTGAAAGGTCAGCACTGAGATACACTGAACATTTTCATAATTGCTATATCAATTGCTAATTGCCTATGTATGATAACATCTCTCTTTTCTATGTCAACTGTCCAAAAAAAAAAAAAAAAAAAAGGAATTGGATTGCCTTTAACATTTTAGTGTTTAGTGTTTTACTGGCAAAAGTAACCGGCTTTGAAAAGCTAAATAGAATATAAAACTAGAAGAATAAAATAGAAAGCTCTCTTTCAAGTTTATTTCCACAAAGAATAAGACAAATTCTGCACCAGAACAACTCTGAAAATCCATACCAATTACATCATGCCCACAATGAGAGCTTCACCTCTTACCTTATCAGAAATTACTTTGTCCTTTGTGTTCTCTGGGTCTAATCACAACTGTGTAATCTGAATTGAGTGACGTTTACATCTTTAACATTATTAGAGAGAACACAACAAAATTAATTTTCAGAGCAGATTCCAACAGTGATCTGTGTTGGGGTCCGTGCTGGTTAGCCTGTTCTTAAATGGCTTGGAAAAGAGGGTGAATCGAGGGTGAATCTCAAGGTGACAATGTTGGCGAATGTTACTAAATTATTCAGGGTTTTAAAGACACGGGATTACAGTAAAGAATTGCTGGAGGACTGTAAGAGACTGAATGACTGGGAAATAGTACGGTAAATTACAAGTCAACGTAGACAAGTGTAAATTGATGCAAATAGGAAAAAAAAACTATCAATTTTACATATAAGTGATAGCTGACAATTGCTACTCCGAATGAATATAGTGGCAAGTGAAGATGGCAAATAAAGATAGTGGCAAGTGGTAATTTCAGCACCGGGCATGTGTTGAGTGACAAAAGGCGGCTTTATTTTCAGGGATGTTACACCGGCTATTTGGGTTACAATGCAAGCCACATAGCTCCCTGAAGAAATAGGAGTAACTTACCCACAAACAACAGAATCCAGTGCCTATGAGACTGAATCACTACTCTAGCTATCTTTGGTATGTCTGCTTCACATGAGCATAAATTTTTGTGCTATGCCTTTAACACAGAACAAAATTTCAGATTTGGTTTTAAAGTTCTGGGTTGGCATTAAGTGGTAATGCAAGAGATAAATCACAGACAAAATCCAAGACAGATTAGGTCAAATGTCTGTTCAAAGAAATGAGTGCCTTGGAAGTGAAATAAAAACATAAATATATAACCTGTAATCTGTTAATTAAGAAGTGAAACGTAAATGTCTATTTTGGTACAGAATAATTTTATTCAATTTTTTTGCCCTTACTGAAGTCCTCCATACCTAAAGTGGTGAAACAGGATTTGTGGATCACTCTGGTTAATCATGAATATTATTCCATACAAACATATGAGAACAATACAATCCTAATGGTAATCAGATAAAGTAGATTCTTCTAGAAATAAGGAATACAATGTCAACACAGGAAACACAACACAACCTCTCTCAAAGATCCAGTCATTCACATCCAAAAAGACAAACGCAGATTTGAGCAGATGCAGAAGGCCACTACTAAGATGTTCAAGGGTTCAAGAATACCAAGAATATTGATTTGTTTAGTAAAGAATATGATTGATAGTTATAAATACTTCAAGGTGAGAAACACCAGCATGTCTCTGCAAGAGGGCTATTTAAGATAAAGGACACAGTTGATCTAAGACCAGGGAAGTGTAGAAAGCTGAGTAGTAAGTTTAGACTGAAACAAGAGTAATGTTGCAGAAAAAAATATATATATGCAAAAAGCAAAAAATGGCCTTCCACCAACAATTTTGTTGCTGTTACTAGCTTATAAAATGGCTGCCACGTCACGTAATGGTGCGATTCAGCAGAGAAGCATTTCTTTGGCCCAGAAGTTCCTTTACAGTCCACATGCATAATAATATAAAAATATCAAATAATCCTCATAAGCCAGGGCAACTTTGAAAATTTTTTTATCATTATTATTATTTTTTAAACGAGCCTTTGTATCAACTAATCTATTAATTTAAGAATTAATAGAATCACCTGCTGTCCCTGCCAGTGTAACTGGTATTCTTCCTAATCTGTTAGGCACACACTGCCACAAACAGCACGGAGACTGAAAGGTGGCAACAGAAATAACCAACAACCACCACCGCCTTGTTCATGTAACACACAGTTACCATCAGAGAGCATAGCCTAGAGCAGGAGCCTAAGACCTCAGAGCCCCTATCAGAAATGCTGCTCCCATTTGCCTGAGTTCAAGGACCAACACATAGCAGTGCTGACTGTAAGACAACATACCTACTGAAGTGAAGCTCTAGATGATAAACAACAAATACTTTATTTGTTTCTTACTATTTTCTACCCATTTCAATTTGAATATCATGTACTTTACCAATGAAAACCATAGCTTTTCTCTGGCATTAAGCTATGCATTTTTAATGGTTACACAGATGAAATAACTTTCAACAACCTAGCCGTTGAGTGGTGTTACAAACCACAAGCTAGGAGTAGAGCATCCCCTGGAAAGAAAATTAGGACGTAGACTTACCTTAAAAACCTGTGGTTACTTCTTATGTTTCCAGTTTATGAAACTTTCTTCCCTCGTCAGTAGGTAGTAACCTAACCTAGAACCTGATTTTTCCACATCACATATTTTAATACTTGCCTCATTTTGCTAATTCCAAACTAAAGCACGCATTTAGCTTTTTATTTTTTTCCCGAGGTAGCAAGATCAGAAACATAAGTTTACGGAAATAATTACAGAAATATGCAAATTTGAAACAAAGCTTATTGCTTTTTTTTTTCTTTCTTTCTTTCTTGCCACATGTGAAGACTTTCATGTTTATTTTGTATTTTCTGACAAAGAAACTAACTAGCTGATGACAAAAGAGACCAGAAAATATGCTGGCACTGGAATGGTTCATTTTGCTCTGTCACTCTCAACTAAGTCTTACTGGAGATTTTGTAAGTGAAAACACCAATACAATGTTGCTTGCTGACTTGTTCTGAACCACACTGGTCTATGCTGCCTTTCTCAGCACTAGGGCTCTTCTCACACCCCAGTGCTGAATTCACCATGTTTTCCGATGCTCAGCAAATGAAAAGCAAGGAATGTCTATGCTATTAGCTCAGCTCACTGGATGTTAATTCAGGTGCAGTCTCAACATGACGTAACTGAATGATTAATGTCAAACTGCAAAATGCTGCCACCAGCTGGATAGCGTGACTGGTGAGCACACTGATGAGCAGTGCCTGCTGAAGCGACAGGCATTGGAAAGCTACACAAAAATAAGACTCTGTTTATACTTTGATAAATCAGATTAATGCCCTATTACAAATGATGGCCTCTGTGGCTGAAGAGCTTTAATCTGCTAGCTGCTCATTGCTGCAAACATGCTCAGTATGTGGGAGGTGGAAAGGGAAAGGATTCCTCTCGTGTCTTAAATGCGTGTTTTTTTTTTTGCATTGAGATGTCACGGGTAATTGGTCACAGAAGTAGTACTGTCGTTTCAAAACCAACAGCCACTCACTTTAAATACAAGCAGCTGGTTGCAACAGTGAGAAACTGCACTGAGTAAGAGGAAGATCAATCTAAAAGCTTTCTGTTGTTATTTAGTGAGGGACTGAGAAGCACACACTTCACAAAAATGTGAGAAAATTGGCATTTGCAGAGTAAAGACTCAGATATTCCTCTGATTTATGACTTCCTCCAAACTGAAACTAATATAAGAGATTGAGGATGAGAACATATAGCTCTGTTTTAACATAGAACAAATCCTTACTAATTGTTCTCATCTGGTTCAGAATCAGCAAGAAGCACGCCTTAGAAACTCACAGCTTTTAAAGCTGTTGTTCTGCAGCACTCGTATTCACTTTCTTCAATTTAAAAAGACCAGTAAAATAAAGCACATTGTCTTTAATGGTTAAGAGAGGTTATGAACACATCTGAACAGGAAAAAATTATTTCAGGTCTCCAGGTATGAAATTATTTTACCCCCTAACAGAACAGCAATTCCTGCTTGAGAGCAATTCATAATGCTAATTTGATGATAGACAATCACCAGCCCTGTGCTGGTAACACTTGGAAATGTGCTCTGATGTGAACGCTTCTGATTTAGAATCCTAGCCTACTTAGCTGTATCTTCTTCACAGTTGTTTTTGGCTATGATACAGAAATATTTTATCAGGATAATACTTCCCTTACCATTTAGAGCCCATTACTACCAAAGAGGCAAATAGAGAATCCTGCATAAGCACAAGAAGAATCACTACAAGCAGAATTAGAAAACAACTCTTAAAACTCCTTAGCCTAGAAAATAGTTTTATAATAACACTAACAAAATACTTCCTTGAATTTTCCTCTCCTGGAAAGGCCAAAGAGAAATGTTCAACTGGAAAAACAGTGTATTGTGGAATGTACATAAAATAAAAAGACTGAGCATTGTCTGTTAAAAGAAACTTGGCTTGAAAAATAAATTTGCGGTATGACTTGTCTGAATTAAGGATTTTAGTTCTTTCTAACGTTCATCACATTTTCTGAGGAGTTGTTCTGACCTCTGGGTGCACACCCACAGTCTCAAAGCCAGTTTATATAACTGCACAACTTGTGAACGTTGATATAAGTTACTTTTGAGCTGTCTCGCTGCCATCCAAAGGACCAGTGGTTTACCTAGAGGTCAGTGGGGTTTTTGTGCTTTAGGTAAATGCTGTTCACCTAAATGAAAGGTAGAAGTTACCCATTTCATAAAAGGCTTCCATTCCTCTCTTGGCATTACAAATACATTTAATACCAAATAATATTCAATTACTTTTCTTGCGTATTGATATGAAAGAATCCAGCCACAAAAGAAATACCCTGTGAAGTGAATCATAATTGTTTTCTAAATAGTAATTGCACGGAAGACACTTAAATCCTGAGACTGCACTCCTTGTTCCAGGAACATTGGAACATGATTAAGTTTAATAAAAACAAATTTACCGTAAGTGTAATTCTGAAGACATCTCTACCTATGATATTTCTCCTCTGCTCCCTCCCCCAGAAGTCCCACCGTTATCATTCCCTTTCAACACAATACATTCAGCTGGAGAAAACATTCCATACGGTTGAATAAAAAAGCTTCTAATCAATGGCTTACCTTTAAGAGAGCCAAGGCTACATGAAAGATTATGTTCATGCCCTGAAAAATAAGAAGAAAGAGATTTCAATCATTCCCCATATACAAATCTCTTTTCCCTATTACTTATCATTATGTAGCATCTCTAACGAGATACTGCAAATCCCTAGGGAATGCCTCTCTTTTCTCTGCTATACTTCAAAGTTCATCATTAAAGCCCCAAGGCCCAGCTTCCAAACTCCTGGCTGGAGAAAATAAAGGCTCTTGGGAGCTTTAGGAATCTCACTGTCATTAGCCAGGTGCCCTGCATGTCACAGGACATCCCTCCAGATTTTTGGTTCCTCCCAATATTTTTCACGAACAGTGCAGAATATTGTCATAAGCAGGTCCTCAAGAAAATGATAAGATGATAAGATTTTTGCCTAGTAACAGAAAGCCAAGATTAATCATGTAAAATCTTTCACACACACCATTAAAGCAACAACAAAAAAACACAAGTACAAAATACACCTGGTAATAGCCTAAGTCAAAACCATTTCATAGGTCAGCAAATCGATATCTGCATCAAATAGTCTGATTTCTGGTTCACAAAAGCTGGAAACACATGTATACAGAAATCCATTCAGTAAATGATACAGTGACAATGTCTAATCACGTAAAAATCAAAGAAAGCACACAGCACTTCATTTACTGACTACAGAGGGGTGAAAAAGGCTATGTTTCCACTTGTTTTATACAAAAATCTGGAATTCCATTCCTCCGCTATTTTTCAGCATCTTTTTGACAACTGAGAGCCTGAGATTTTCTCAGAAGCCAAGGAAGCACACACTGAAGGATGCCCCTTTAGAGCACCTTAGCTGAAAGTGCTCTTGGGGTCCTACTGTACAGCCAGCCAAGGGCCAGCAGCCCCACTGCTGTGTGCACCCCCCTCTGCCTGGCAGTGGCAACTGTGCCTACCTATCTGGGTAATTTAACTTTATAAATAGCTTCAAGATCATCCAAATATGAAAAATACCTTATGTAATTCTTATTTGCTGTGTTATCATAAAACCATAGAAACATTAAGGCTGGAAAAGCCCTCCCAGTTCATCTGGTCCAACCATTACCTTGCCAGCAACGTCACTCACTAACCCATGTCCCTAAGCACCACGTCCAACCTTTCCTCAAACACCCCCAGGGACGGTGACTCCACCACTTCCAGGGGTAACCCGTCCCAGTGCCTGACTGCTCCTTCTGAGAGGAAATGTCTCCTCATTTCCAACCTGAAACTCCCCTGATGCAACTTGAGGCCATTTCCTCTAGTCCTATCACTGGTTACCTGTGAGAAGAGTCCAACCCCCAGCTCCCCACACCTTCCTTTCAGGGAGTTGCAGAGAGCAATGAGGTCTCCCCTGAGCCTCCTCTTCTCCAGACTAAACACCCCCAGCTCCCTCAGCTGCCCCTCACAGGACTTGTGTTTCAGGCCCTTCACCAGCTTCATAGCCCATCTCTGGACACGCTCCAGGGCCTCAATATCCTTCTTGTAGTGAGGGGCCCAAAGCTGAACACAGCACTCGAGGTGCAGCCTCACCAGAGAAGAGTACAGTGGGACGATCACCTCCCTGGTCCCGCTGGCTGCACTATTCCTGATACAATCCAGGATGCCGTTGGCCTTCTTGCCCACCTGGGCACCCTGCTGGCTCATGTTCAGGTAAGCATCCACCAACACCCCCAGATCCTTTTCCTCTGCACAGCTTTCCTGCCACTCTGCCCAAAGCCTGTAGCACTGCATGGGGTTGTTGTGGCCAAAGTGCAGGACCTGGCACTGAGCCATGTGGGCCTCATGTCCTTCGTGTTCAGAATGCCGTATATCCTGGATTATATTTAACATATCTTCTTACATGTTTCTTTAATGGAAAGATAAATCTTTCTTTGTAACATCTTTCAGAGTAGATATCTAAAAATGTCTTAACAGATTTGCACGCAAGTGACACTGACATATACATACAGTGCCTTGAAGGGATTTTACCATTAATTAGTCTTGGAAATGCTACTACATCAGCCATAATGAATATTGCAACACAATGAATTACTTTGCAATTTGATGCATCATCATTATGATAACAAACTGGCTTTTTCCACTAGAGGTCACAATTGCAGCAGGACTGAACCAAAAAAAAAGAAAACATTCATGGGAAACTCCTTTCCAAAGGGGATAACAAATATTTCAAATACAATAGTTATTTTGCTCTTTATACTTAATTTTAATAGAAAAAAAGTCTGGCTGTGAATTTCAGTCATGACACTTAACACCAGAGCACCAGCAGCAGTGAATTAAGTTCACAGCACTCCCACTTTTATTCCAAATATCCACTTGAAGCCATCACTTCATTGCGCACAGTCATGACACATTAACAACTATTATTTACTAACAGAGAGGATTCAGTATGAGCATTCAATGTATAAATGAGAGTCACAACTACAGGCTATGGCAAACATTCTGCTTTCTTTCTAACTGGTTGATCAGATTTAGTTATTTTATGACTAGGTACAATGCATAACTGTTGGATTACTGAGGAATTCATGTCCTGTATATTTTCCGGCATTAGCAAGAAAAAAGAAAAAACAAAACAAAACAAAACCAGTCTTCGTTTATTTTTTAAATATATTTTTTTTCTGACTTGCCTGAAACTCAAATTGTTCATGAATTCACACTAATCACACTCCTTCCTGTTTCTCCTCATCATAACTCTTTGTATGGAGAACAAATGTGGCAGAAATGGGTTTCCTCCTGCCTTGAGGATCCCCAGCTCTTTTTCCTGCCTCACCATGCCCAGGGTGGCTCACAGATTCCCTAATGTTACATTAGATGTGCAACCCACAAACACCCAAAAACGAGAAAGCCAAAAGACTTAAGACGTTTATACAGAACTGCATTGGCACCCCATTATTCCTGAGAACAGAAAGCAATTTGCACCTTTCCCTTTCCTCCACAGAAGAGGTAACTCCCACACCAAGGCAATACTGCAGAGCAGAGGCAGCAAGTGCTGCAGGCAACGGCAGCTCCATGCTGACCAGCTCGGACTTTCTGCACCTTAAGGATGAATACCCGTCGACAGCTGGGTGAATTGGAGGTGGCTTCTGCTCAGGTGCTTGGATTTCCAGCACAATGCTTTACATTTCCAGTGCAGCACCTTACCCACCCATTTTAACAACTCATTGTGTAACCACTGATCTGCATACTTGAATGACTTTTTCCTAGCGCATGGAAGACTGTTCTGATATAGCCAAGTTTAATGATTATGATTATGAAAAAGGAGGCTAGTTCAACTCTTTTTTTTTTTTTTTTTTCCCCACAATCTCTTATTTAAAAGCCTACTTTATTTACAACACACTGATTTATAAGATTCAGCTTAAACTCCTCCATCTATTTTAGAAGCAGAAGTACCAAAAATACCAATGTGTACCAGACATATAAATCATTGCTAGCAATATCCCTCCAGCAATTTTATAATGGAAAAATGAAAGTACATACAAATCATCCACAACTGGGAAGAGGAGTGAGCCCATATTAAATAAGCTTTAGATAATTACTCTTTAAAACCAAAGTTCCTATGTTTAACCCATTTTGAAGCAAATGCTTTAATGTCATGAAGATCTGATCTTAATATTAAAAACATCCTTGCAAACATGAAAGTTGTCAATAATTACCTAAGCACTCACTTGTTTAACATGCAACAGCCAAAATTAAAAATATTCAGGATTCTAAACCAGAACTGTTATTAGAGCACAGGAATGGTTGGGGGCCTATCATTGTGTCATATCATTCCTCATGCAGCCATTCTCTTGTCTTGCACCCCAAGGGGTTCACTGATGCTGCACGCATGCTGGAGGGGTGTACAGTGTGCAGATTCAGACATGAAGCCCATGGGCAACAGCCCCAGGAACACAGTGTGTGGATATGCTCCTCCACAGCACTTTTAGTTAGCATTTTGCAGAAAGCCCAGCAGCTCCTATGACAGCCTGTCTAGAGGCTTATCTGTCCAGCCAAGCATCTGCACAGTATCTTCTTTCTTCCAGCAGGTGTTATTTATGAACCCTCTTAAGC
Source organism: Aythya ferina (assembly GCF_964211825.1). Lineage (NCBI taxonomy): Eukaryota > Metazoa > Chordata > Aves > Anseriformes > Anatidae > Aythya > Aythya ferina. The sequence continues at coordinate 13,912,222 of NC_140304.1, forward strand.
TTGTGTAGAGGCCTCAAAGAGGTCCATGAAAGTGCTCGTGCTCAGGACTTCTGGAGAACGAACAAACCCATGTCAAAGCAGACAACTCTGCTATTCTGCAGTCAAGGAGGTAAGAGAAAAGGAAATGTTCCCTTTCCCAACCTTTGTGCTATCTTACAACCTTCTAAGGCTCCCGCTTATCATGTATCCATTTGTCTAAATTTATGTTAAAAGACTGTACTTTCCATCAGGTTCTAGCTAATTCTCATGAGCAAAACCCTGAAACCATATCTCCTGAGACTCTAAAAATGTAATGCTTCAACCGCATGATACATGTACACTGACATCAAGGCTGGCTTAAAATAAGTGGAAATATTATTATGTTAACCTTCTTCTAGTGAGAGGTTTTCCCCGTTCCCTAACACCCGCTGCAGCTGTGACTCCCCGTAAAGACAGAAGCCCTCCTTGAGGTGCCCTCAGTTCGACTTGCTGTGCGCTTTGAAACGAGATGACTTCCGCAAAGACCTCAAAGTGGATTGGGAACAAGGAATAACAAACAAAGATGACAAAGAGCCTATTAAAGTGGTCTTATTGGGTGTGATTTGCAACAGAAAGGGTGCTAGTGGCTTCCTGTAGAAGCGAGGAGGCACAGCTATCCATCTGACCTAGCAAATCTGCCAAGAGACAGGAAAAAAGGGTGTTGAGGAAGCAGTAAACTCATACAGGCCAAAGCTCACCAGCCTGGCGCAGAGAAGACAGAAGAGTTAGGCCAAACAATTTAATCATACAGTATCTGGACAACATTTGTCATGGGGACTTCTTTGGAGTTTATCACACATTTTAAAGCTTTGCTTAGCTGACAGAAGCCTATTGGGAAGTTAGGCTACATTAAATACTAGCAATAATCCCTCTCCAGCCCAAACCATCTGACAGACCTTCCTCTGGTTACAGGGAAGCACCCCCGCATCATTTCCACAAATAAAAGGAAGTGAATCTCTTCAAAGAATGTATGAGAAATTCATTTAACATGAGCACCCTTATCTGTGGCTTTGTTCCTAGATATGAGTGACACATAGTGGGAAGTAGGGAAGATATCGATGCAACATTCCCTGAAGCTCCACACCAAGTGAAGAAGAATGTATAAGCACTTAAGGATGGGCTGAGAAGTCTCCAGACTCACATGACATGTCATCAAGAACCAGTTAACCTGTGCTAGTTTTCTAATAACTGAATTTTCCATTTTTTTTTCCCTTTAAAAAAGAGAGAGAGATTAGCTATTCCACTGAAGTTCATTTGACATTGTTTCATTATTTGAAAGTGTTTCATAATGATGTGTTTGACTGCACACTCTTTCAAAAGAGCTGTAGAGGGTAATTGGGGTTACAAACTCTAAAGGAGAATTAAAATTCTATTTATGTTTTGGATTGCTTTCAGCAAAACATTTGGTTGGCAACTGTAATATGTTGAGAATACACAACAAATTTTAGGAATGTCACAAATATATTTACTTTGCTGACACCACAAATACATGCTCTGAAGCTAAAATTTCTCTTTGTAAGTAATGCAGACTTGGAGCACACTCTGCAGGGATCTGCACGTTAATTTGGATCTTTTACTTAGATGCATAGGCTCATGCGTTTATGCAAGCTCAGCAACAGGACAACTAAAGGAAAGAAAGGCCAACTCATTCAAATAAGGCACCAGATAAAAGGTATAGTTCTTGCTACAAAGACTGTCTGCACTTGTACACAGCTCATCCACGTGCATTTGTGTTCAGTCATGGTTATTGCTTTAGCTACTAACATACCCTTTGAATTATTAGCTCTTGCTAACCTAGCAGATCATGGACACACACAAAAAGAATTGCTAAGTTCCACTGGAAAATTACTTCACAGCTCTTGCTCTAGTAGGCCAAAAGAAACTTAATTTTCAAATTCTGGTTTGACTTCATATAACTAAAAGCTACAAAAACATGATCTTATTATTGTGTAAAATATCAAGGTTTGTATAAGCAATGGACAGCCTTCTTACTAAATAGTTATCTTGGAGAAAAGAAATATTGCAAAAAGATCTTACTGCTAGAGTATGAGGTACAGCTGACTTTGCAAACTGGTTTTCCTGCAGTGCGCCCATATATATTGCTCCAACAAAAACTCACAGCAGGAAATGTTATAAACATGTAAAAGAAGCAAAGAAAATGCACGTTTCTCCATCCTGATACTACAATGTGGTGGGTAATATACAGACCCAATTAAGACCAGTTGACTGAGTTATTAGATAAGCAGGTACCATGGAGATAATTAAAAATGGTACCATGGGATTCAGTATTCATTGTGCTATTTTTCTGTATTTTACAGCATGAAAAGGCATGTGAGTAATAGTACCAGGAAACCATGAAAATAAGATTTTGCATTACATTTTCTTTGGTTGTTTGCTTCTAACAGAAATGAATGTGATTTAGGAGTGCTAGTAAATATTTAGATGCTTTGGCTGACTTTCACGTAATTTGCTTCTAAGATGTTGCTAAGGCTGGATGAAGGTCAAGCGTGCTATGAGATTAGCCCTTTTTTTGTCCAGCTTCTGTGACTGTTTTCAAAGAACGAACATTACAGCCGTGGGATTTTAAGTCATTTCTACATATCAAATTGCTCCCTGACATCTGGCGTTTCTGCAGTGGCATGCTCCTAATTCACTGGCAGCTGGTTATGGGCTGGCAGCATGCCTTCTCCATTTGCTTGACCAAGCCATCTACTAACATCAGGTACTGGCTCTTCTGGTTTTCAGAGGTTTAAATCTGATGGCCCTTTGACATTCCTTTCCCTCTTTCTTAACCTGATTAATATAGGGACAGAGAAAAGAGCCTGAATCCACATCAGGGGATGGAAAAAGAGACCTCAGATCTCTGTAGACAGACAGGTCCTCCAATTCTCACAGGGAAATGGGATGACCATTAGACACATTGAGAGAAGCAGAAATCTTCCAGACCCCAAGTTTCTTCAGAAGAGACAAGATGAGGGGCTCAGAACACCTGTTGAGAGAGACGTGTCTCCTTCCCCTATGCATGTTCCCCCAGTCACACAACACAAGGAAAATGTATGCCCCCACACCATCTGATCTCTTTCCCAACACTCGTTATTCATGATGTCCCTTTCCCAGTGACAACACAGCCTTGGCCCTTGCCTTTGCCTTCATTGCCCCTCTCCAACATGCACCTGAATGCAAAGTTCACTTTCTGATTTTACGTATTTTATCAAAAAATCCAGCACAACCTCAAGTTCCAAGTACAAAGTAACAGAATGTGTTTTGGCAGAGGCAGGCTGCACCACCCTGTCTTTTAAAAACAGTCCCCAAATTAGCTTAGCTTCCTGGATTTGTTCACAGAATATCACTCTCCTATTTGTGATCCTTTTCCTTCAGTTATTTCTGAAGTGTTTTTCAGTACTGCCAAAGCTGCCTAGACTATGCTGCTACTCAAATACAGCAGATGGCACTGGTGTTAAGCAAGCATTATGGAAATTAACTATATTCCTAGAAAAATCAACCAAGTGAACATCAACTAGTAAGTGGCTAAAATCTTTCAGTAGCGATGGAGAAAATAATTCAGAGACATATTGTGATACAACATGAGCTGTCTCACCCCAGCAAGGCACAACTAGGTCATTCGCTTGGATCCCTCATCTTCGGCAACTTTTCACCTGCATCTCAGAACAGAAGCAGCCCCAATGTTTTGGGATCACAACATTTATCAACATCACCAAAAAGGTACCTTCTGTTCACATAAGTTATCTTGAATTGCAGATTGCTGTGAAGCAGTTTTTTCTTTGCTCATGCTGAGCATTTATCACCAGCCTTGTTATTTTCGGGATAAACAAGCTGCAGCTATGAATGGAAGACACATAAATTATGGATGCTCACAGGAACAGCTGGACAACACAGTGTAAAGGGTTGTGTTAAATCTTGTGTCTCTCCAAGAACCTCTTGAATGTGCTCTATTAAAATACTCTTTTCCTCAATCCACACTTGAATTCTTATAAAATCTGTATAGCTTTAAAAGATAATAGAGCATCTTGTGTATCCCTGTGGCAATATAGAACATTTTGTTATATACCTCTAATATTTCTGCTTTTGATTGAAATTTTATATCCCAACACCCAATGCTTCTTGTGGCCTTCAGTTAGAAAATAAATTTAAAATCTTAATTATAATAATCTGAACATTTCAAACACACACATACAACAACTTCAAAAAGTTGCTCATCCATAAAGCACCCAATCAAATACTACATCCTTTTTTCATTCTTTTTAGTTTATCTTCTAGTACTGAAAAATAACACGGCAGTAGTCATCAGACAAATTAAGCTAAACTTTCTTTTAGCATGGATTTACATAATTCACCTAAATACATAAAAGCAAAGCATCCAGGGCCAGAAAACCTGAGCTAACCCTACTGCACACCCTAGGTTTTTGCAATGAAGATGATGATAACAGCTGATATGTCAGCAGATGCTTCTCGATGCAGAAAAGTCATTTCTATTCCACAGATAATCAACTTAAAATTCCTTACCTTTTTCTAGGTTATGGATCACCTTAATTTTCTAGCTTTCTTTTGCCTCACAACATTTAAAGTAACATCTGTTTTAGGAGATAAGAGACTCTCCACACACTGTACGTATAGGTACATGTCATACTTTGATTTAAGAACACTGCACAAATGTAGCTATGCTTTTGTAACATTATTCTGGGACACGCTCCTTAATGACAACATTTCAGACCCTAACAGTCTTGATATATGCCATTTTAAAAATAAAGACTTTTATATAGCAACTTGTGCCTGACTATGTGGAAGGCCTTAAACCAACTAACCCATGCATACTTTCTTCCTCAGCATAGCAAGCCCCAAAGGTAGCACACCAGTGTTACCCAAGTGGACACACATGTTCAAATCCGAGTCTCTTCCATCTGCAGCCTGAGACACAGCCCACTCTCCTTCATCTTAAGCCACTTAAAACCCAACTGTAACAACCTCAGAAAGAAATCCTTTCCAGTCTCTTTGCAAGAAGGAGCAGTGGCTGATAAAGACTTCCAAAAGGAGACTTGGCTCCCGAGCAGCCATAATGCAAGGAGCACCGGGCAGGAGGAAGGACGCAGTCTGCACGCCAGTCACATTGCCTGCATTCATAAGAAGGAAAACAAACAACCCCCCCAGCCTTTTCCAGCTCACACATATGACATTGGCTTTACTTTTGTAAATAGCATGGGAATAATGAGAGAAGTTTCAGCACAGATCTATATCTACTCATTACTTCAGTCTTGTTTTTAATGTGTTTTTACTGAAATAGATTTGATTTTTAGCAAGCCCTGTCAGCTGTGTTGTAAGGTTTATTAAAACTGTCACAGCTTGAAGGGTTAACAAATGCAAACAATGCGACAACAATCATTAATTCCAAAAATTTTCCAAATCTTTCCCTGTGGCTCTACAGAAGATAAAAATCCAGGCACAATATTTTACTTAATTCACACTTCATCTGCATGTTGATTTACAGAGGAAGTGGGCTTGTTCCTGACTTGGTTCCTGAGGAAGTTTAATAAATTAAAACGTTAATCTGTTCTTTCTCAACTCTGCTGAAGGGATCACAGAAGTATCTGGCAGTGACAGACACAAACCAGCAGCCCGTTGGGGTACCCACTCTGCAGTTAGGACAAACGCTCAGCGATGGCTGGTCTTAGCGTCTGAGCGACTTCACACAGCTCAGGGGGTCCTGGGACACCCCTTCTTCAGTACGGCACATGTAAGACAGAAACCACAGCCTCAGCACTGATAGTTATACATTGTCTAAGGTTTTCATTATTTCACTACAAAGCAGTGCTCCCAGGCACCACGCCTATATAACACAGGGCCACGGTTTCACCAGCGATAGGTGTTCATTTGCCAGCAAGAAGGCACACTTTAATTTCTATTTAAAATAAAATATAATGATAATAATAATAATAATAAAAGCCCACACCCATTAGCCTTCACCATCACAGGTAGTTTATCAAAACTGATTATAAAAGCCACTTTATATGAAATTCAAAATGTGATACTTGATAAACAAAGGCCAACATCTTCCCCCGTGCTGCTATGTAGTCCTGGGAAACGCAGTTTCACTTCTCTGATACTAGCTGTATAGAAAACACTGAATTATTTAATATTCAAAAGTGACAGATAACCAGTTGCTTCCTCTCCTATTTAGTTCTGATCATAAAATCGTAGCTCAGTAGTCAAACTATCAATTTTTGTAAGAAGACTATATAATTACTGACACTATAATATATAAATTTCTGTACCAGCCCCGAAAAGGCAGCATGAAGGGTTTTTTTATACTCCTTGAAAGCAAAGATGTACAATCTTGTGTATTTTGTATCTTCAGGAACTGCACACAAAAACAGCCAGACAAAGGCAGGTTACCAATAAAGCTTCAAAGTTCCAGGTTAATAACCATGTAATAACCAAATAAAACCTTGAGCTTCTGTGTGTGTGTGCGTGTCCACCCATCCCCCAACTGATTTGAGTATTTTCTTTTCATGAAATTTTAAAAAATGCTTTTAAGTTGTCTGTCAACCATTTTTTTCATTTCTCTTTTCTCCTTTTCTCCTTTTTTTCCCCCTTTTCTTAATGTCACTTATTTAGTACTTCTAAAACACATATTTTAATTCTGAATTGTAAATTTTAAAATGCAAAAGGAAGTTGAATGTTAAAAGTTAAACAAATAATTTAAAATTTGCAGTAAAAGAAGGCAGCAAAACAAAGCAGACTCACAAGGTGTTCAATACCATAATATCACATTGATGGATAAGACCAACAAGTCCACATAGCACTTGGATTTTTATCATAAAGTTACTCTTTAATGCAAATAGAAATAGCAAAAGGAGGCTAACGAAGTGTTGAAACAGGCAGCTAAAAGGAGCCTTGTAGAAAGATCTTCAGCTGATGTTGACATGTTCAAATTTATCTGCGTAGCCAAGCTCAAAAGCAAGCACTTTGCTGTAATCATATAAAAGCTTTCAACTGGATCTACAGGTTGTGTGTTTTGTTTGTTTGTTTGTTTGTTTGTTTTTTTATTACAGTCAAACGTGAAGTATTAAGCCTTATAATATGTACCATGGCACTATGGATTACCAGCCTGCAAGCCCGAAATTTTCTTCAAGTTGCTGTCCAAGGAAAGACAAATCACTTCAATACATTTCCTTCTTGGATAACCCTGGGTGACAGACTCTGTCCTACAGTTATCAAGGCAGAATTCTAAGGCCACTGGAAATTTGGGTAATTTGGGGGTTGAATGACATCTTCAACAGTCTGCATATGGCTTAAAAAAAAAAAAGGTCAGAGGAAGACAACAGGATGAAAGAATCATGTACAGGTCACAGCAAGTCCAAAATTCATACGAGTTTGGGCTATTTATTTATTTATTTATCTATCAAGTCATATTTAAGTTGAGAATGATGAAAAGACCTTCAATGTAATGGCACGCATTTTGATGTGATTTTAAAAGTTTCTCGATTATTCTCATATCCCAATGTAGCAAATAGTTCATGGGCTGCCACATCCCTGGATTTGGTCTTGCTCAGGAGGGCCACGTCCCAGCTGGGCTGCTGCCATCCCACAACACGAGCAAGGGAAGCAGATGTGCCCACTTACCCAGTCCTCTCTGGATTGAGAGTTAAAAGGTATCTGTAACGGTCAACGTCACTCTTCCAGCCAGAGTCAAAAACTAAAAAGACAAATCTCATCCAAGAATTCCTGCATGACCCAAACTGTCCATCCATAACTCAAGTACTTTTGTGGGCACCAGAGAACCTCCCTTGGGATGTCCAGTTTGCAGCACCCAGGCAGCAATGGTTTAAGTCTTTTTCTTCCCCCAATATTTTTCTTTCATAGGAGTCACATGTGATGTAAACAGTTTGTCAGTGACTGACAGAACAGAGATATGGAGAAAGCACAGCCAGGAAGGAAACTGAAGCTACTTAAAATTCATCTGTATTTATGAAAAATTAATGAGAAGGCTGGAAGCTTATTAAAAAAAAAAAAAAAGCCTTCAAAGATTTTTTTTTTTTCCAGAAGAATATGCTCTGGTGTTAGCAGCTGCAACTGTTTTTTTCTCCTTCCAGTTGCTGGAATTACAGGCATGCTGTTTGTTCAGAGATAAAGTAAAGAGCAATTTAATGCAGACCAAAATTATTTTTTGACTGCTCCTTCTGGAGGCTGACTGGACGGACAGCTTCACAATATGATTTCAGTCCCTCATTAAGGAATGATTTCTTGCCTAGTCTGTCTAGTCACAGAATCACACAGAATCGCGGGGGTTGGAAGGTACCTCAAGAGATCATCAGGTCCAACCCCCTTGCCAAATCAGGTTCCCTAGAGCAAGTTGCCCAGGTAGGCATCCAGACGGGCCTTGAATATCTCCAGAGAAGGAGACTCCACAACCTCCCTGGGCAGCCTGTTCCAGTGCTCCGTCACCCTCACTGTGAAGAAGTTCTTTTGCACGTTGGCACAGAATTTTCCTGCGCTCTATCTTGTGACCATTACCCCTTATCCTGTCCCCACAAACCACTGAAAAGAGGTTGACCAAATCCCACTGTCTCCCACGCCTCAGGTATTTATAAACATTGATGAGATCCTCTCTCAGTCTTCTTTTCTCCAGGCTGAACAGACCCAAGTCCTTTGATATCATTTTCCTTCTACAATGAGGGCCAACTAGATCTTCATTTTAATGTAATTTTAATCTATGCTTCTTTCACAGATTCTCAGAACTAATTGCCTGTTACACTCCAGACTGGTTGACTCATGAACATTAGGAGCAGTTTGATAGTCTACGCTGTTGCCTCAGTATGCTGTTTACGCATTGCCCCACTGTTTCTCAAGATGTCTGCATGCATCTTCCCATTTGAAATCAATTTTCTTACCAGTTCTGATTTATTTTTAACTGTTGTAAAAGATGTTTCTCTAGCTTTATGTGGTTACCCTTCACAGATGCTAACAAGTTTCTCTTTCCCTAGCAGACTCTACTGTTGATTCTATCACTTTCTTTTTGGATTCCTTCACCTTCCTTCCCAGAGAAATTCCTTCAGACCTTTTGAGATGAACACTGCCAGATGTGAGATATTTAATGGGGAAGGTTTTTTTTTTTTCACTGTAAACTTTAAATCTATATTAACAATGACTGAAATATTTCTTCAGCGTATTTTGTCATCAAACTTAATATAATAAGAAGTGCAAAAGCTTAAGTCAGGATGTAACTATACTGCTAGCAGAATGATCGCCACCAGGAAATGGTGTTCTGTACTTCTTGACAAACTATTTCTTAAAACAGTTACTTCTGAGATCAACTGTACACCAATATCAGAATGAAGAAATGAACTCAACTAGCAAAGAATGATCAAATCCACACCAGAAGTCCATTCGGAAAATGAGCTCACTAACAATTCAAAAGTGGTCAGGGTATTATGTTCATCTATTGCATAACCATCTCTGCAAAAAGGAGGGCAAAGATGAAACAAGACTAACAACTTCTGCTCTCTTTCTATTTGCTTACTTAAATAATCAAGGCGTAGTGAAAAATCAGAGCTCAGATAAGTCAAAAGCAAAACATACTTATATGGAAACATGGAATTGATTCCTGGAAGTATTAGCTCACCTCTTTTTGATAACCGAGCACCAATATGCGGAAGTAATACTCTTAAGGAAAAAGTATTGAGTTATGAGTAGTGGACAATATTTGTTTTGCAATTAATATTACCAACATGTGTGCAGCAAGACTGAAAATTCACAAGTAGAATGCTTCACAGTAAGAAATGAACAGAAGAAACTAGAGCCAGCAGTGTTTCATACTTGTGAAGCCCTTTGCATCTGAAAATATCAATTATGTATACATATTTTTCAAAATACACAAGTAGAATATGACCATCTCTATGCCCTGACTTCTCAGTGACAAAAAGAAGTACTAACACCTCACCAAAATTAACGTTCCTTTTTTTTTTTTTCCCATTCCATTCTATTTTTTTAAACAAAGTTCACATGTCTACAATTCAGAAATGTACCATTCTGTACTTGCAGTAATGTATTCCTTAGTTGGAATATTAGAAAAAAAATAGGATGGAAAGAGCTTCATTCAATTGAGATGCTTACCAGTTCTCATTATTTGTTTAATACCAGGCCATCAAAGCAGCATGCAATATCCTTACAGTCTTTAGGCATTCTGAATCAGAAAATCTGGGGAGTTTTCCTACTAAAAGCCTACTAGGTATCTTCAAAAGATTAGAATTCCTAACTTTGAATAAATTATTAACAAATTAAATTAGAACAGATGTGTACATCAGATATTCTTAATTAGATCCCTTCACAAAGAATGAAGCGATCCACCATTCTAATTTGAAAACCAAACCAGCATTTCACTGAACATCTTTCTCGATATAACCATGGTTTCTAAAGAATTTAGTATACACATTTTGAAATTAAACTGTAAATTACTCCAATGAAATGAAACAAAGAAAGATGAAAGTTCTTAACACATTTGGGGGATGGAGAAAGGGATTCCTGATTCAAGGAATTTTTACCTCACAAAGTAGTAAGTCAATGATGTGGAAGACCATGCAGAGTGGAAACTTGGCAGTGAAAAGAGTGAGGAACCACTGGGATGCATACATATGAGCTTCCAAATTGAGGTCTGAGAAATGGCTATACAAGTCAGGTAACTGCTCCTAGAGTAAAGGAAAAAATAAATGTTTCAGTATTACTCATTACTTCAGGTTCATCATCTGCATTGCCAGCAAGTACCAGGTTGCTAAAGACTGAAAAACATAAAGTGAAATCCTGGCTTCTTTAGAGCAATGGTAATGTTTCTTTATAACTTTCAGTGGCCATGGTTACAATTTGTAGGAAAATATTCACTATGGATTCTGTCATGGCATCAAACAACATACTATTAGGTAATACTGAGAAATTACAAAATCTTCAACGGGAAAAAGGCAGAGCAGATGTGAAATCTATGTCATGCATGGTATATGTTTTTAAAAGTTACTTCTTAACTGTGTCTTCTTGCAAATTATTCTGCTAAACAAGTAATAGACCACCTTGCAGAGCATGAAAGCAGCACAGCACACTAATGTTCATGACTTCATCACACAATGTCTCTAACTAGGAACATATATAACCAACACAAAATAATCACCGATAATTATACTCTACACTGATGATATACTCATTTTCTGTCAATGGAGTAAAAAGCTTTATGCCCATAACATAAATATTGAAAAGACCATATACTAGTGTTAAGAATCAAATTAATTAGTATTAAATTGTACTTGATCAAGTAGGAAATATGCACAGTTTGAAATCTGAAAAAAGATCATTCAATTAATTGTGGTCTGTGAACGTTTTTGTTTGTTTTTAACAAATCTCAGAGGTATGGATGTTCATTTATGGTAAATGACTCTAGCAGCTAGTTTTCACTATAATAACAGAAATCCAGGTCAAGGCTTAATGGACTGTTAGTAAGTGCTTATTAGTCAGAACACCAGTGTGTAAAACCTGCAACCTTTTATTTAAATTGCTTTGAATATGATATAATTACATCTGAAAAAGAGCGATGTACTGAAATTACAGCAAAATCTGTAAAATAACCTACACTTGATTTGTATTTCATAAGCATCAGGATGTCCTGATTTGCCTGACCTCTTAACCATCAACACAATTCATAGAAAGTAGGACACTGATGGTGGGAGTCCAAAAGATTTGCTAGCCTTAACAGAACAGAAAAATTCTCTCTAAGTAGCATAACAAAACAGGGAGGAGAGACAGTAAGCAAACAGAGAGTGAAAAAAACACAGATACATACTCTGCTTCGATACAAAGATTAGCAGCAAGATTGGTATATGAAAGAAATCAAGAAATTATAAATAAATCTGACTCACAATGTTTGGATCCAGATATTAAACTTCCCTGCTTTGGTTCTATACTACCTTAAAGGAGAGGGGTTTTATCATACAGTAGGTTATGAAATCAAAACATTAGTCTCCTCACCAATATTTCCATTTACGAAAGTAGAATAATTTGTTACTCTGGCCCCACCTGCATTAACTTCTCCAGCTGGAAAAATTTGCAATGGAGATCTTCAAAGTTATTTCTGTAGAGGTCCCTCAAGCCATAGTCATACATTATTTTCACAAATACACAGAATGCCTGCTCCTCTGGCATCTGGAAAAATACACAAACATAATTTAGAAAACTGAGCTGAGGATGGAAATTCTTTATACAGATAGAAACACACACACACGTATGCTTAAATACCTCAGGAACAACGAATTCAAAAACTGGGATATATTAAAATTTTCAGCAAAGCACCCCGATACTGTCATCAGTATTCTTTCTGCCAATAGGTACGAGATCAACCAGCACACAACCCTCAGAATATGAGTTAAAAATAAATAAATAAATAAATAAATAAATAAATAAATAAAAGGGAAGAAAAAGAAAAACAACATCCCAAGACACTGATTTCTATTGAGAGAAACTTGATTAAGTGAAAAAAGCAGGAGAGCTAAGATAAAGAACCCTTAGTGAGAATAATGCTTGTTTACTTTCATCCAAACCCCAAGACATGAAAATCTCTGAAGTCAGGTTTCAAACGATGAATAAGGAAATAACAAGTTTTGCCAACAGAACCTCCTTGGGAGCTTGGAGGGACCACTCCCCCCTATTAACATTGTGATTTTTTTCGGAAGCCGTATCTCCATAAGCTCTCTATTCCAGTTTGACCAAAATTTCTCATCCAACAGAATTTCAGAAGGTGGTACTGATGGAAAAGCTATGTGGGCCACTCTGATTTATTGGCTTGAACTTATAAAGTGTCGAATTTGTGGGAAGCCCTGTGTCATCAAACCTCCAGTGCTGCCATTTCCCTTTTCCCCCATGCCTTCAGGTAACACAGGAAGGAGACATGCACAAGCAGAGTCCCTGCAGGCCACAGATCAGGTCTTTGAAAAAAACACCTTGCTTTTGCAGGCACCAGACTGTTACAAATGAAAACAATTACTGAGTATCAAGAATGGCAATTCTTGACCTTTTAGTATACTCCCTCATTCACTCTCGTGCCAGTCCCTTATCAAATATCAGCAATAGATAAAAGCTCAGTATTTTTTCAAAGAGAATTTTAGTCTGATGATATTTACCTTCTGGGTTTTATCTTTTGTAATTCAGCCTATGATTATGCCCTATCTCCAGGGCCATGTGTGGACATTTTCATTTTCAGACAGCATATATAAAAATAACTAGTTGGAATAAAGAACTGCCAAGTCAGCTGCTAGCTATCTGTGCAGGCTAGATTCACCTAGGACAAGCTCTTAGAAATCTCAGTGCTCTTTATCACCATTTTATCTGGTCAGAACAATCCCCACTGACAGCGGATAAAGGCTGCAGACAAAGAAAAGGGAAGAAAATGTTTTATCCTGACCAAAAAGCTTGAATCTGCTCTAGAGTAAAATGCAAGCACGTACATTTTTTGTAAGGTAACAATTATTTCTAATAAAATGACAGATGCTCATGCACAAGCACACCTACCTTGCATGCTCAGACACACGTGCATTGACAGTCATTCCTCCCCCAGCACAGGGAGAGGGAACAGAGGTGAGTACTGGGCCAAAGGACATAAAGGCAGAGGCCATGGAGTCCTCACTCTGTGGACATAGGTTCTCCAATATTACCAACCCCAAGAATTCAAAATCATAAAATGAAGTTTATCTTTTTTTTTAAATTATTATTATTTTTAAGAAAATGCCTATTTTGGGCATTTCTGATTTTAAACATTCAGCTATCTGTCCCTTATTATTTTTACTTGGAATCACAAAAGCCAGAAATTTACCTGCTTTTTTTTTTTTAATGAATTTTTATTTTTTCACTTAGTAATGATTCCAAGAGTTAGACAGTGAGAAAAAAAATAATCAAATATTATGAGACTAACAGTAAAACTATCAGAGTTGGCAACACTGGTCTCCCATGACTAGAAATTACTTGCTCATCTTTGATGGGGATTTCACCAAAGCAGGAAAATCACAAAAAGCCAGGATGGAAGTTCAGGTTACCCAACCATCCCTGAAAGATATCTACACTGAAGGGAAATGATAGCCTGTCCCAGAAAAAAGGGGGAAAGGAAAGGGGATAGAATCCATGCAAAGACTGGAGAGTTAGAGAGGATCTCACAAGCTTTCACAGATACAGATTGGTTGGAAAATTTGAGAAAAACACAAGTTCAAGGACATCCTGGGAAGCTCCCAACTTACATGAGTGACACAGCTTCCCTTCCCCCCTTTCTCTGATTATTTCAGTTTAATATCCTATTATGAAAGCAAACATTACAAAGGGCAAATTAAAATGAGTGCAATTGCCATTTAGTATTCCCCACATAACAGGCCAATTTCTTCTAACTGCAGAAACACTGGAAACAAAGGTGAGTCTCTATCGTGATGACAGCACACTACCAAGAGAAAGGAGCTAAGTATTAGTTGAACATTAAGAATGTGACACCTACTCATTTCTAAAACCCTCCCGTATTGCAATTGGCTTATTCTTCCAGTGGAAATTAAACAACTTCTTTGGGTAAAAATTTACTCGCAAAATAACTGAGAGATGAGGTGATTTGCAGCATATGTGGGACTGCAATAACCTGACTAATTTCAGGTTTACTCTTGAGAAATCTAAAGCTTCTCTATAACACTTCCACTGTGTGTCATGCTCCATAAATATTCGAGGAGTCTTAGATCTCACTAGGAATTACAAATTATAGTTGAATTGATCAGAATTTGATTTCTTGATGCCTTAGGGAGAGTACATGTAGCATATATGCCACCAACGTCCTATCCAAAACCACAATCTAAAGCATATTTCAACCATGATTAATAATTTATTAATTAAAGCTTGATAGAAAAAGGTAATGGCCTGAATTAGAGTTGCTGTTGATGTCTGGGGAGTTTTATTCAGAAATTCTTTACAATATCCACCAATATCCATACTATTTGAATCTGTTTCTTTTCCACTGAAACATGATCAAAGTTAAAGCCAAATATAAAAACTGTTTATTTATCTCCCTATCACTATACACATACATGTACATACGCATATACAGGAGGTGACAGATCCAAGTTTCTACAGTTCTTGGTTACAGGCTAAAATACTAATGTTCAAATTCAGCTCTCATTCAAAAGATATTACAAAATGTCCTTAGGACACTGAAAATTAATGAGACTGCTTGCTCCTGTTGGCTACTCTGAGAATATCTCCCTTAAACCCAAAGGAAGTTTACCTACATAAGAATTAAATTCAAAGGAAAAATGTAACTCATCAGTGTCTGTTTTTGACACAGAAATGCTTGATAATTTATCAGATTTCTCCTAGATAAATGAAATCTACATCCGTAAAGATAGAAGCCATTATTCACTATTTGCCAAAAAGCAACAACAGGAAAATGAACAGAGACAAATAAACAAGAGTAAATATCTGTCAAACACTATGTTCCAGTACTACTGATTTTAAAGCTGCTTTGGCTTCAAATATCAAAGCTTTCATTTTGCAATTAACTCACATGGAGGAGTAGCACAGCTGCAAGGAAGGACTGTCCCTGGCAATATCCAATGTCTTCATCATAGACAGAGTATGCCTAGAAAAAATAAAAGTCAACATATACTCAGAATGCATTTACTCATTTGCTATTGATTGTATTACATTTTGATATTCAGAATACGTACAACCATGCAGGCTAAAATAATAAATGGAGTGAGATTGTAACCCACCTTGCATAGGTTTTCAGTGCACTTAGGAAAACCTGGGTATTTCGCCCTGAGTCTTCCATGAACATTGTATTTGTCTATTTTTATTTTTAAAACAGCATGAAAAGAGTTGGATGCAATTTCCCTTCACCTAAACTGGAGATAATTTCACTGAGGAATGGGAATTTCATTTCAGTAATGAAATAATGGGAATATAAAAAATGTAAGCTATGAACCAGGTGCCTTTGTGTGATGGGGAGCGTGCTTCTTTACTTCGTTCTGGAAAAACAAATCTTTACATCACGAAAGTTCAGGATCTGAGGCTGTTAGTTTGAAAATCACTGAGCACTACCCTACACTGAAAGTTTCATCAGAAACAGCTTTTCCATTTCCTTGCTATGCTGAAAAATGAAGACTCCTTCTCCTACAGTATGATGGCTGCGCCACTTTTTTCTTCCTATTAAAAATAACTGACCTTCCCTTCCTCTTTGCTTTTCAGAGACAAGATGATGAATACTGTTTTGAAAGAGATGTTAGAGGATGTTAAAAATCTGAGGAGACTTGAGAAAGTAAGCAGGAGCAGGACTGACAGCAGAAAGACAGCCATCCTGAGAGAAAAGCAAGGCGAAGCACAACAGCAGCACCAGGCCAGAGCTCCAGGAACAAGCCACGTGAACCAAGAAATGTGCTTTGCCCCCGGACTACCTCCAGCACCGCTTACAGCCAAGCGTGTTTCGAACTGGAACACTGTGCTTACCTGCAGGTTTTAAGTTTGCAATGGAATCAGATTGCAAATTCAGTAAGTGGAAGCAGGATGAACGACAAGAGTAGTGCTGGGGGAACCAAAGCCACAGGGGTCTGCCCCACTGGATTTTAGAAGTGCCTCAAAAGTCAAGAATTTTTTCTCAGAAAGACATTTGGCTCCTTTTAAGCCAAGTGCATTAATATAATTGCCAATAATTTCTGCCAGAACATTGAAATGGAGGCCAAAATGTATGTCAAGTCTTTAAACCACCTTTCTTTTTCACTCTGACTGGCAGAAACAAAGAAAGAAATATTTCTAAGAAATTATGCGCTGACTCCAGTAGAGAAGATTTCCATCAAGAATATTCACTGAGTATTCCGCTAAAGGTCACTGTTTGCGAACAACTCAGCCATACATCTCCTACTACATTTGCAGCACTGTGAAAAGCCAAAGCATGCCTTACCATCACTGGGCATTTGTCTGTGCTGCTGCTGGTCCCCAGCAGTTGGAACTGGGGTGACCTGGATTCCAACCCACTGCTCATTTTCATTTGTCAAGTAAATACAAGAAGACTAATCACACAAATTATTGCCAAAAATAAAAAATAAAAAATTAAGGAACCATTATAAGTTGCTTATTGGTTTCATCTATTCAAGCCATAAAAGCAAAATACACAAAATAACTCCAGAAGGATACAATAGCAGGCACAGAACTTGGAACTAGAAATAAGGGTGCTGTCCTTGAAAAAGTGAATTTTAAATTACTCTTTAGCTTCCAAACATGGAATTAACAGAAATTACTTTCAACGCTTAAATTAATATTGCATAGGGCTTATTAAAACCATCTCTGGTTAATAATACACAGTAAATAGAGTCTTTATGTCTTTGTTCCCCAAATCTATCAGTTTATGGATGCCTGTTAGTTTGTTTCCGTAGCACTCCTAAAAGATGCATTATTTCTGCTTTTGAAAGGCCAGCTCCAGATATGCCAAATTGCAAATAATAAATTTGATTTATGATTTCTTCATACTGCATAAAACACTTTTATTTTACTTAACAACAACAACAAAAAATCCAAGCTGAAAAATAGTAGATGATTGACCTTTTGGGGAGGCTCCCTTTGTCTTGAGAAGTAATAATACTGCAACAGTAATAATTTGCAGAAAATTCTCTTATCAGAAGCAATGTTAGCACAATAGCTAATAGTTTGCTGAAAACAGTATTGAACTAATGCAAACAATTTTTTTTTTTATAAAACAAAAAACAAACAAACAACAACAACAACAAAAAAACTACTGGGAAATCAACACAGTGGAGCAAACAAACTGCCTCCGGAATTAGCATAGACAAAAAGTGAGGTAAGGAAAGCTGTCAGAAAGAAAAAGATATGCCTTGGAGATTGTGAAACAAAATGAAATTGTGGCAAAAGATAGAAAATGGGGGAAAAGCAGGAGGAAACAAACAACAAGAAAAGCCTCGCTCTGCATTTTAAGCATAAAAATATAAAGGAAGACCAAAGAACTTTCTCATGACCAACTTCCTGAGCACAATAAGACTAATAATAAATCGATTTTCAAACACATCCAGAGCAGGAAGGCAAAGGTTCTACTTGGAAAATACATGATGAAACATGATGTACAAAATTGTATTTTAACTCCAGCACAAAACCACAGGAACTTTCCTGGTGTCTGTTTTATTGCAGAATAATCACTGAGGTTGTCATCCTGCTGGAACCACTTCTAACAGGGAATGTGTTGAAGGGTCTTTCTCCAACTGAGTTTCAGAAAGAAATTATAAATTAAAATGATCAAAAAAATACTAAAAATTTATTAAGAACAGACAGTGTGGACACAAAGTTTCAAAGGAAAATAAACTGGTAAACCATTAATTGGCTTACTTAATCAGAAGAACAGACAACAAATGGGAGACATTTGTAAAAAAGAGGAAATCCATGGGACTACAAACAAGTAGTTTTGGATAATTTGGTTTTAAAAAATTGCAAGTTAATTAGTGGACATGTATATACATAGGACATAAGAGAAACACATCTGAGAGGTCCAGTAAATGGGACATATCTTGGAACATTTCTAACATGTCCTAGAAGAAACCATGAACTATTAAAGAAAATATATATGTATGTATTAACTGTTGAATCTGCTTGTTTTTTGTTTTGTTTTTAAATTAATTTCCACTAGGCCCCTCCCCACAACTCATCTTCAAAAGCAGCTGTTACAAGATACTTAGATCTGAACATGAGAATTAGATCAAACTGGAAAAAAATCTGCTGATAAGTCAAAGCAAAAGATTTTTATTTAAAAAAAAAATAGTCTGTAGAATCTACATGGTTTCATTTTATTTGCCCCAAGCAAATGCATTTTTGAAGCTTTATGCATATTTCCAATTATTATTATTATTATTTGGTTTTAAATAACCTATGGGACTTGTTATTGCTGAAATGTGATGTAATTAACCAAACTACCCTCAAAAATAAGGATGCTGCCTACAGATACCTCAATAATATTAAGTTCTTGATAAAAGATCTAAGATGAATTAAGATTTATCCTTTCAAGGAATTTAGGAGCATTAACTTTGTTTTTCTGTATGAAACATGAAAGCAAAGCAAAATCCCAAACCTCCTACTTCCACTGAAGTCACTGTTTACTTTGTAATTTCAAGAGAATGGGATTTTTCCCACGACAAGCTTTGATAATGTAGTAAACTTTCAGTTGTTATTTTCTTAAGCTCTTCAGGAACCTCCAGTCACAATGCATCAATTAACCAGGATCTGAAATATTCTCTTTCTCACAACTGAGATTTAATAACAATTCTGTCTCAAAGCCTACTTTAATTCCTTTTAACTTAACGAAGACCTCATCTACAGAATTAAAGTGTCTTTTTAATAACTGTCTGTCTTCTGCAGAGCTGAAGTGTGCAGTTATTAGCAAATCATCAGAAAGCGAACAGTTTGGAAGCAAAAGAGTCTCATCAAAAAAAGTCCATGGTAGAGAATCACAGAAGTAGACTTCTTTCTGGGAGTGATTTTTTTTTTTTTTTTTTTTAAACCACATGCATATTGGGAAAGTGGTTGAAGAATCCAGAGATGGACAGAAATTCTTCTTTAAAATAATTATTGGAGGAAAATCTTCCGAGATCAGAATCTTCCATGGATACAAAAATTCTAGGTATGTACTGCTGAAAAATGAAAGGTTGCTGATCTGAATGTAATAACTCAGCTTTGGGATTTCTGCAATTACTATGTATCAGTCCTAACGGTTTGAGAAAAGGAAGAGTAAGGAGCACATCTTGCATTCCAGACTGAACTTTGTTCACCATTTTGTCCTCATAAGCACGGAAAGTATTGCTTATACTTCCTGAAGGTTCACATGTACTTGAAATAGCAGCAAAATGCAAAACACTAACTAGTAAGTATCAGCTTACAGTCACACTGCCAATTTGCCTTTACCATAGTAACTCAATTCCATTAATTACAATTACATCAGAAATTAAGCAGATCTCATGATAAATATTTCTATAGTGCCTGCCTCATAAAAAGATCTTTCTCTTGTTTGCCAGAGCTTTCATCCCCCCCCACCCATACAGACACGCTTCACAGCAATGCCATGGAAAAGGTACAAGCAGAGGCCCTACAGATCTCCATTCCTCATCTGCAGTACCGGTGTCTCTCTTGTCAATAGTAAAGTTTTCTGGCACAGGGAACTCGCTTCTCTGAAATAGTGACAGGCGAACTGGCAAGCTGCTTGTTAACAGCCATGCTAGATATCTCTGTCCCTGGGAAAAAAAGCCAGAAAATGTAACAGAAATGCAAAATTTTTAGAATTATAAGCCTGATTTGCTCCCTTGACTTATTCTCTGTGTCACTACCGAAATGACAGAAACAATCCAGGACATCTTCTCGGTGTTTGATACAGAGATGACTCTGTGCTGGAGTCCATCTCAGTAGAGTTAAAAACCTGCATGGTGCCTGAAGAAGCTGTCAGTGAGAGCACAATTTAAAACGCCACACCTAATAGTACAATGTAAGGCTCCACATCTAAATTTATTACAGGGCCAACAGTCTGAAGGTAGGGATATTCCTATGACTGTCCCATCCTACAGGGAATTTCCATGTTAACTGAAAGGTGCATTTTTCAAAATTAGTTACTCATTTATTGAGTGTCCCTGAGGGGCAGCTGTACCATATGCACTATACCTCCTACAGAGCCACAGGCCTAGCAAAGGCCCAGGGAACAATGATGGGTTCGCACTCACTCAGGCAAGCCCCTGAACACAGTAAAGTCTTTACTCCATTTCTAGCACTTGAGATTCACAACCCTGACCTTTTTACTAGTACAGTCTCAGCAGAAAATCCATATGCAGGAACAGTACTGCTGCTGCCTCGCTAAGCACAGATGCACAGACGAGGAACCTTATTAATACAGAAATTGAAGAAGACAAGGCAACATTAAAAATCCTTTGCATGAAATAAGAAACAATATTTACTAAAACTGCTCTTCAATCCAGTAGTGAAGAAAATAAACAACTAAAAATAGATGAAAAATGATTCTTAACAGATTCTGTTTATGCTCCTATGTATATTCTAAAATACAATAGACTGCTATAGCAATGAAATAGACCTGCTCTTTGACAAGTAATTAAACCAAAGGGGACAAATACTTAAACCACTCATTTGTAAACTTGAAGAGATACTAAGAAAATATTGAGAAATGCAGAAGAACACGTGCATGCAGAAAAGAGGTCATAATATGAAAGAAGATGCTGCAACAACGTGAAAATGAAAACAAAACAAAACATACAAACAAACAAACAAAAAAAAACAGGATGGCATTCAGCAGCAGTTCTGCCATGCTGGAGGATGAGCCTAGAGTAATCCATCATTTGTTGCTTAGCACGATATAGAAGCTACTGGTCACAAAAGAGCAATTCAAAGACATTTTCGCATTTCAATTATACAGCAAAGAGAGTAAAGTATTAGCTTTACTAGAAAAACAGTTCATCATTCCCTCTACTAATCTGGGTATCAACAAACAGGCATTGTGACAACTGCTGAAATGCAGTGTCTCTTTTCAAGCCAAAAATCACACTGATCCCAGGCAAGTATGACTGGGTCTAAGAAAAAGCTCCGAATTTGATAAAGCAAGGAGATAAGTACTCAGTAACAAAAATACATCATGACACAAATGATTCATAGCTTTTCATAATGCCTTTTTCACTGGAAAACACTGACACCAACTCCAAATCTCTGAAAAATTATTCAACCACTTTCACAAAAACACAGAGATGTTGTATATAATTTTCTCAGTTTGTCCAGTAAGATTATTAACCTAGATAAATTGATTACCAGGCAACATATTCAGTTCCTGCTATTAACATCACAGTGGTTGTTTATCAAAGAGGAGTTACTTTAATCAAAAAATTAGAGAAAACATATCTCGCATTACATAGTGCACTGCGTACCCTCCAAAACTCAAGAGCCACACACCTTGATTCCCTGAAGGATAGAGCTGTTAACTACATATGCAAGCATGGAAGGAGGTCAAGAGTACTTTTCTGCTATGCTTTGTAACACAGCGAATTAACTCTTTAAATATAGCTTGAATTTTCATGTTATTTAAACAGAAAGGGTGCAAGAAATGTAAGTATTTCCTGAAGATGCTTGCTCTGGAAAATCTAGCTTATGCGATGTCCTCAAGTGAAATCTCCGATCTGGAACTTTTTTCATTCCTTATCACCACTGTCAGCCTTAAAGTTTATTTTTAGATACTTTACTTTGTCACATAAATGTTATGCAACTGAAGAAGTTTCCATCTTTCCTGATTTCCCACTGTTCTGAAGAAGAGATTAAGAGATTGAACTAGAACTGACAGACCTGTTCATATGAGGCAGTGAGCTTTTAATGCTTTTCCTTTTTATCTGACTGCTCAGATCAACTCTCTTTCCAGTAGGGCATGGAGAAAACGCTCCTCAGCTCTTTACCTTGAGGAGGGAGGGTAGTCCCTCTTCTGGCCTCATTCAGCAATCCCATTCTTCAAACATCCTGTTGCCATTTCAGAAGAAGGGTGTGAGTGCATTAGCACCTCTGATGGAAGTTATTCCAGTAACATAGAGCAGCCAGTGGAATGGCAACTTTATAAGAAAATTAATTAGTTTTTAAGAGTATTCCTCTAAAACTCACCAAGTCAATAACAAACTCAAGGTCCAGCTAGACACAGCCATAGATGGGTCATTTGCAGAACAAAGCCATCACCATTTCAGAAAACTGTACAAGTATGAGGAAAAGGGGCTGCCTAGAAATACACTTTACAGTTAAGCTTCATCTCCATACTGGCAAGTAGGTAGAAACTGGCAAGAATAAAAGCAGTAAACTTATGAATAATTCAATGTTGAATATTCAATATGGCTGTTATACTAGGAAGCAATGCTTCACAAATCCTTCTTTGAAGGAACCACTGAGTACATAAAAGAATAAGGCAGTCAGTATAGTATACAGGGATTTTTAAAAGACATTCAACAAGATTCCTTCCCAAAGACTTTTTAGGAAACTCAGCTGCCACAGAAGAAGGCTCAAATAATTGATTAAATGATAGGAAATCAAGGGAAGGAATAAACAGTCGGTTTTCGCCCACAGAATGAAGGTGAAGTCTCTTGCAGAATCTTACAGAAATATATGCTAGGTCTGATGCTGCTGAAAATATCCATAAATCATACAGAACACAAAAAATAGCACAGAAACGAAGTCTGGTGATGATACAAAGCTGCTTAGAGTAGTAAATTAAAAGCTGATTGCAAAGATGCTATGCAGAACCTGTTCATATAAATAGAGTGGCAAAATGGCAGAGGTGATTCGACTGCAGATAGAGAATGTTTCAAGGGAAAAGCAGTCCTCAACCTGATGCACATGCTGGTGGACTCTCATCTAGGCTCTTCCAGAAACCTGAGGGTGAGAGAAGCAACATCTGCAGCTCCTTTCTCTGCAGAAGTAGAGGTCCAGAGGGCAGAAAAAGCCCCGGCTGTGGGAGAGAAGTGCAGTTCTTCACTTTTGCTACAGACAACCCAGAAAGGACTGAAATGTCTACCTCTCTGAAGCTGTCTGCTAGACAGAAAAGTCTGTTAAGTCATTTCTAGTTCAATCAGTTTCCTTCCTTTATCTTCTCTTTATTAAACAAAATAAGCTAAGATACCCATTCATGAGAATGAGATTTTCTTTCCAAAGAATGTTCTCAAATCAAGTTCATCCTTGGCATGGAACTTCTACAGATTCTTTCCAATTTAGCAGTAGTCATCTAATTCTGGACACTGTAATGAAAAGCAGCTGCAGCAACTGTAAAAGACTGAGTTGTTCAAGTGATTCTATTCCTACCTAAGTTTCATCTACATACACATCCTTCTACACTTCATTATTTACCATTCCCTTCTCCGTGTCCCCTACAAATTTTTATCAGAAATGACTTTTCTGTTTTCTTTTAGGTGACTAACAGGAGAACATCAAATAAACAAGAGATCTTCGTGACACCTTGTTTGAAATACATTTGATTCAATGCTGCTACCTTTAGCAACCTGTTAGACAGTTTTTAATTCTTTAATGTGTATTTTATTCATATTCTAACTAGTCCAGTGATTATAATTTTCTTAGCATTGCATCAGACTACATGTTCTACAGAATTGTGATAAAATTGCCTTCACCAAAGAAAATCGTATTTCCTTTTTTTATGTTAGCTTGTCAAGATCTATTTTCAATAAACTTACAGGCATTCATTATAATATACTTCTCACATTTAATTCTTGATAAGCTGAATGCCATTCCATCATTTTTCACTTAACTGATAGCAAACTGACAAGTGAATAATTACCTACCCATCCTAGTTTTTCTTTTCAAAGCCCTCCAAGATTAGTGAGAAATCAATATAACTGGTCCGAAGTCCTCCCTGATCTTTTATTTTCCTATTATTAATTTTTATGTGGATTATTTAGGACAATGAACTTCAATATATGTAACCTAAGCAGCTATTTTTAACAGTTGTCCAAATTACTGTTTGAATAGCAGACTGTATCATCATAGAATTTATCTGAAGAACAGGAATACGTATCAATATACCCCAAAGGCAGGACACTCATGTCTACTTGTTATGACAACTCCATCATTTCTGTCTATAAATCAGCTGGAGGAGGAAACAGAGTAATAAGGAAAAGAAGAGCAGTAGAAATGTCTTTGTCATTTTTTCTACATGTAGAAAAAAATGTAAAACAAAAACTAACTGCCAAAAACACAATAAAATCTGACAGCAAGAGAATTACCTATCTAGCTGCAATGTTCTACCTTCCGGATCCCTCCTGAGCAACAAAACTCTATCTGTATAGCCCAGCCAAATCTGTTCACTTAGTACTTCACCTTCCCTATATATGTATTTAAATTGAAAAACATTAGACTTTTCCTTGATCAGAGGTGCTCTGAAGTTGTGAGTGAAAAGCTATACACAGAAATCAGTTGTGGAAAGGTCAGCTAACTTGTTCTCTAGATAATTATCTCAGAGATATTCCTGCTTAATCTAACTGCAAAGTTTGCTCTGTGGATTTCTCTTCCTCTGAAATCCTCTCTGCCAGGAGGGAGGAAAAAAGTTTTAATCCACCATTCTTCTACTGAAACGGCCCTCTGATAGCAAGCTGCCTGTCAGTAAAACTCACGTGAGCCTCAGCTCTTCTCACGTGCATCTTAGGAGATACAAAATGCTAAGTTACAAAAACTATTTCAGGATACCTAGTACTATTCTTCACATACATCCAAGTAAAGTGTTAAAAATGTATTGATTAGTGATTTGGATCAGAACAAGGTTAGCAGGGCAAAATACAATCACAGCAAAAACATGAACACTTGAAAATTCAGAGTACTGACTGTACCTTACAGATTTTGTATAGAGATTCCTGACCGTCTCCTTCTGTATCTTTGAAATAATCATGTGCTGGAAATGTACGATGAATATCTCGTGTGATGACACTCTCTTGAGCAGAATCCTGTAAAATGAGAGAAAAATCCCAAAATATTGGCTTGGTAACAGTGTAATTAAACAAACAGAACACAAAATTCTATGTGCAGTCGATGTGGTTACGTTAGATAACTGCTTTACTGACTGAGTCATACTCCAAAAATGCTTTGGGAAGAAACTGAAAAGCTTCTAGTTTTGAACACAGTAATAATTTGACAGTTTAACAAGAGCAACGTGGCATGTTTTCTGCCCTTCAGGCTTGCAGTTCAACTTCAGAACTCATAGAAAATGACTGGTTATTTAATTGTAGGTGCATTTTTCCTACAGAACATATGCTTACTGTATTTCTCTACAAGCAAAAAAAGAAAATCAGACCATCTCTCAAAGGCTCAGAGGTATTAATTTTAAATGTATATCAATCTACCATAAAAACCATGTTAATTACAAATTAGAGCTATTACTTAGAAATGTTCAAAGTCCATTGTTAAGTGGTCTTTAAGAGAACAAAATCAGAAATAGTACAAGAAAATGTTATACTTTCAGGTAAATCTCATATCCTCCTTGCTATTAGAACACCTTTGATAGCTTTTAATTTCATTTTTACATTGACAAGGAACTAGGGATAAGTTCAGGTGCCTAAACATGTGTGTCAAATGCCGTTTTAGAAGCCCTAAAATACCTTGCCTGATAAGCAGCTGCTACTGCAGAAGGATACAAGCCTCCTGTAAGTGCTGCATCATCTCTGCAAGCTCTACATGGACGATCTGCATACCCACATACGTCTAAAATGACACCGAATGCCCCTGTTTAGTCAACTGAATTGATCTCTAGCCATACCTGCCTCTGTAGATAAAGAAGTAATTGCTTACAACACTGTATTGCTATGAAAAGCTGGAAATCGTTGCAAAAAGAGCTGAGAAATGCTACTGTGTGTATGAGGAAGTGATACCAAAGCGTCAGAGCTGGAACTGCAGCAGCTAATCCATTATCTTTGGGTTCCAGTTACTCTCAGTAGGAGATACTACCTTTATAGTACCTTTAGGTCAGTAAATAGCAAACACTGCTATTAATTATTACCTTTGTAATCCTGAACGAAAAACCAACAGAAACTACACATGCAATTTAGGAAAGAAATCCTTTATAAACACTTTTATCTTGAGAACAAAATACATCTGTTTACCATAGAGAAGCCCTCAGATTACAGTTTGTAATCCAGGACTCTCCACAAAAAAAAAAAAAAAAAAAAAAAAAAAAAAAAAAAAAAAAAGTTTTAAACCCGCTGGAGTCAGCAACCAGGTAATCTCCCAGGTTTAGGTGGTTTCCTAATCCCATAAGGGCCCTACAGTGTACCTACGCTGTGCAATAAGGCAGCTGCCTGCAAGTACCCAAGGTCAGGCTGGTGGGGCCCTGGGCAACCTGCTCCAGCAGGAGGTGATCCTGCCCATGGCAGGGGGAGGATTAGGTGAGCTTCGAGGTCCCTTCCAACCCAAACCCTTCTGTGAGTCTGTGACTCCATGAAACAAGCAGCTCCCAGCTGCCCCAGAGATGGGAAACTGAAAACCCAAGAGATCAAAATCACAGAATCATCTAGGTTGGAAAAGACCTCCAAGATCACCTAGTCCAACCTCTGACCTAACACTAACCAGTCCTCCACTAAACCATATCACTGAGCTCTACATCTAAATGTCTTTTAAAGACCTCCAGGGATGGTGACTCCACCACTTCCCTGGGCAGCCTGTTCCAATGCCTCACAACCCTCTCACTAAAGAAGTTCTTCCTAATATCCAACCTAAAACACCCCCGGTGCAACTTTAGCCCATTCCCCCTTGTTCTGTCACCAGGCACGTGGGAGAACAGACCAACCTCCACCTCGCTACAGCCTCCTTTAAGTTACCTGTGGAGAATGATAAGGTCGCCCCTGAGCCTCCTTTTCTCCAGGCTGAACAAGCCCAGCTCCCTCAGCCGCTCCTCACAGGACTTGTTCTCCAGACCCCTCACAAGCTTCATTGCCCTTCTCTGGACTCGCTCGAGCACCTCGAGCGAGGGGCCCAAAACTGAACACAGTACTCGAGGTGCGGCCTCACCAGAGCTGAGTACAGGGGGACAATCACCTCCCTAGCCCTGCTGGTCACACTGTTCCTGATACAAGCCAGGATGCCGTTGGCCTTCTTGGCCACCTGAGCACACTGCTGGCTCATATTCGGCTGACTATCAACCATCACTCCCAGGTCCTTCTCTGCCTGGCAGCTCTCCAACCACTCATCTCCCAGCCTGTAGCTCTGCTTGGGGTTGTTGTGCCCCAGGTGCAGGACCCAGCACTTGGCCTTGTTGAACTTCATACAGTTGGCCTTACAACATCCTTACAGTCCTCCTGAGTGGCCTGCCCTCTTTTCCAAAGATCATAAACCTTTTTTTTCCTAAGCTCAAGGAAATCATGTGGTTTCTCCATTCACTCCCATGGCAGCTAAGACAATAGCTAGAGTTGCATCAAGTGCAAATTTGGCATTAACTTGTTTTCTACCAGCACTCGTTTGAGTAATCTTCTGTTCCCTTTGTTCTCAACTTGCCGTGTTACACCTCAGCTCCATCCTTCCTCCACACCCTCTGGACCCAGTCCAATCCTCCGGTGTTGCACACAGCAGTCTTCCTCTTTCCTCTCCCCACTTTCCCCCCAAAGTTCAGGTCTTCTGTGAATCTTTGCTATCCTGAATGTTCTGTTTCTGACGCCCTAATTTTCAGTGATCTCAACTGTTGCTCTCCCTTTGCTTGACAGTAACATCTTTAGTACAAGGCAACAACGCAATCTGTATTTTGTAAAATACCAGGCATGTTGTTATGTGCTGAGAAGAGGAAAGCTTGCAGAGAGGAGGTGTTTTTATTACACTTGCTGATACAGCTGGAGAAAATAAACATGCTTTTGTGCTTCCACCAGGTTACCATCAGGACTTGCAGGATCTCTAAGCATCACACAACTATTAGCGACTGAAACTAACCACGCAGTCTAAATCACATGCAACAAAACCAGGAATAATAATAAATGTTTAATAATGAGCAGCTCTCTAAACAGACTTCTTTAATGAGTATTTTCATTTACTTGGCTTCTAAACACAAGAGCAGCTAAATAATGGCAGTCTCCCCCTCTCCGACAGGTCTGACAGGTTGGTGACATTCCTAGGAATTGCCCTGAGCAGCATTTAAGACCCACCGGCACAGAACAGTTACCAAGCCTGCTGTAACAGCCTGCTGGGCTTCCCGTACCACACGGGGCCGCCTGGTCAGGCACAGCTGCAGCAAACAAAACTTCAGGGCCCACAGCGAGGACGGCAACTCAGTGCTCTCATATCAATGCCCCAAATATCAGTCTGGAAGCAGATTTATGCTAGAAATACTGCTGTGAGAACAATCCCACTACAGGCTGAAACCCTGACGTCTGATCCCTCTCTGACTGCCCATGAGCACCTCCCAGGACTGACCATCCTGCTGCAGGCATGCTCTCCAAAGAGAACGGGACCCTGGTGGTCTCACTCTGAATGAGGCCAACCCCAGCCTTTGAGAGATGCAGAAGCAAACAAAACTCCTGCGAAAGCACAGACCTCTGTAACAGTGCTGTGCTGTTGACCACTGCAAAGTAATTGTAATGCACTGCCTAAAATACCCTTTTTCAAGTGGCACAGTCTCGATTAGCCTTAAGAATGATGTTAAAAACTTCAATTCCTCCAGTTTCTAGGTGGTTCATGGTGACTGTTCGTGAAACTACCTGAAATATATAAGCTTCACAGCATGAACAGTGAAAGACGCCTGTGAAAACTCCCATAAAAATATGCATGATAAAGAATCAATATCTTGGTTCAGCATCTTCTCTTTTTCTTACAATTGGCAGTAAACAAGTCACTCTTTGAAAAACCCTTCTATTTTATACTTGTATCTTTATAATAATCACTTTTTCTCATATAAACAAATAATTTTCCTGTTCATTCTTCAGCACAAGTTTGGAAAGATGCAGGCATTTGAAAGAAAGTCAGAGGAGGGCCACTTTGTCCACCACACTCATCTTTCTCCTGTCCTACAGGCAGATGATGTTTGACTTCCCTGTACTTCTGTCTTTTCCTTAACTGTGAGCACATAAAAGCTGCCAGCATAGATGTCCACAGGAGGACCACAAAATATCTGTGTAAGGGCCCAAATACAAATTCACTTTTACTGCCTTGGAAGGATTCTGAAGCAGAGGCTTCATTCATCAGTAAGAACAGGCACGTCTAAAAAGCTAGGGGAAAATAATTGGAAACTAAATGGACAGAAAAAGGAATTTAAAATAAAAGACAGAACAAACTTTTTCTCTAAAGACAACATCCATCTGAAATACTACAAAACCATGAGTTTAAAAAAAAAAAAAAAAGTCCAGAGAGATCAGTGTAGAACTACTACTAAAATATATATATCTACAAAAAAATGTTAAATTTTCTGCCTTTTTTCAAACAGAATTCATTTATAGCCCTGTTCTCAGGAGTACCACTGCAGATTAGTTTACCCTTATCCTAATTCAGGATTTCAGAGACAGTTTTTATTCTTCTGAAACTCATGATTAGTTAATTTCTTATGAAAAAAAAAAAAAAAAGATAAGGTGAGATGGCTATCAAAGCATGACGAGTTCTAACGATCTTTCTCACTTCTAATAATTTCTGTGCTGCCAACTCAGAGAAACAATATTCTACTGAGGAAAAGAATTATCTTCATATGTCAACTTTATGACAGCTGACATCCTACTGAACAAGTTCTCTATTTTGAGTCGTCACACTTTAAAACAGCTGAAGTTCTGCAACTGTGAAGCAACTGTACTGGTATACTGACTTGTCGACACTGCTGTTGTTTTGCACTATTGAGACGCCACTGAATGTGGACGTAGGATGCCAGAAGGCAGACTGAAATAGAAATACAGAGAAAGAAAGCTATTTACATTAAAATAAACAGTAAAAGAAAATTAAGGCTATAGAGGCACTCAAAGTAAGAAATATAGGGCAATCACTGTGTATGTATATCAGGAATTATGTTTTAATTAGGAGCACTTCAGACACTTCAAATGAGATTCCTGCTCATGTATTGTCCTGAGAGTACCTATTCTGGAGATGGATTTTGGCTTATGCGGTAAAAGTGCCTCCTGCCTTGCTTTCCTTTGTTGTAAGAGCTGGAGGATATGGATGGTATGTGCCAGAAGAATGCAATGAAGACAGAAAAATCTCTCAGGGCACGGCCTCTTGATGCTGGTTGTTAAGACTCAGATCCTTTTCCAAACTAATACCCTTAAATTCTTTTGTGAAAACAGGCATACAGCTTCCACAAGAAAAATTGCAAGTCGTTGGTTGAGTTTTCCTTATTACATAGCTGCCTGTATTACCGCTGTGGACTCGGTATGGAGAAATGCAGAATCACTTACAACGCAAGGAAAGGAAGGAGTGTTGCTTCAAAAGTTTTATGTGAATACTAAGAAAAACAATAAACCAGGTCACAGGTGTCTCAAACCTGGCACTCAAACTGAGCAGTACTTCTGACCTCGATATCCTTGTGCTCCATTTCCCTGGTTAATAATAATTCCCCATCTCAGTGGGGTGTTGTGGAAATCAATTAACATCTGAAGTGCAGAAATACTGCAGTGATTGAGTCCTACAGAAATGCCAAATCGGAAAATAATAACTTCATCCTCAAATCCTGATTTGAATGGTTTATAGTAAGGCACAGGGTTACACAATGAAAAATAATAAGTGGGGAAGGAAAAACAAACAAACAAAACCCTGCCCATTAGATAAGTCCTATTCTTTCTGTATACAATACGGCAGGGATTCTGGGAAGAAGACACCAAAACCACAGAACTGTGGGTGATTGAGACTGAGTCAGAATGCATATGAGTAGACAATTTTATACCGCACCTCTTAAGTTCCAAAGGTTTATCTCTAATCTCATAAAAAACCTTTCTGGTTTGGTTTTATTCCATTACATGCAGAAACAAAATGATTTATATGTGCCAAAGAGTCAGCACAAGTTCACCTGAATGAACCCAATTACAAGGTCTGCATTTCTGGTGAGGTGTAAGCAGCTGATCTTTCATCAGATTGTCCCACCCGTGCTTTATCTCTTCACTACCCCAAAATAGCCAGGTACCGCAGTGTCAGGAAATAAGAAAAAATAAATAATCAAAATGTTTTCAGCATCTAATACTACAGTACATCGTAAGTCTGATGTGTCGTACTCCTTTGGGACTAGATACCAAAACTCTTGTGACCTATATGGAAAGCAACACTCCCAGGCTGCCACAGGTGTCTATCACTCTTTTAGCCAGAGATACATGATGTGGAAACGCATCATTCATGGTTCTTAATCCTGAAACGCTGTAAATGTAATTATTGACTGTCAAGTCCATGTTATTAGACATTGTTTCAGTACGCGACACATGTTGCTGAAGAAATAACTTTGTTTTTCATTTTGCTTATTTTGTTCCTTAAAGATTTTTTTGGTGTTCTTATACAGTTCCACACATACAACTAAGATGTGTGTTACTCTGATGGGAATAGGACTAATAGCTTTAAATTCTCCACCTTCACAAATAGGTAGCAAGCACAGAACACACAAATCAGTCAGTATTGGTCTGCAATGAGCCATGTACCTAGCATGCAGCTTTGCCCCTCCTTATTACTGACATGCTCCCAAACTCCTGCTTTCAATGAAACCTACCATCCCACTGTGCCAGCACATGCACACAAATCATAGAACCATAGAATCATTAAGGTTGGAAAAGACCTCCAAAATGATCTGGTCCAACCAGCACCATATTACCAATGTCATCCTCTAAACCATGTCCCTAAGCACCGTGTCCAACCTCTCCTTAAATACCCCCAGGGACAGTGACTCCACCACCTCCCTGGGCAACCCGTCCCAGTGCCTGACTGCTCTTCTGAGAAATGTCTCCTCATTTCCAGCCTGAACCTCCCCTGGAGCAACTTGAGGCCGTTCCCTCTAGTCCTATCACTGGTTACCTGTGAGAAGAGGCCGACCCCCAGCCCCCCACACCTTCCTTTCAGGGAGTTGCAGAGAGCAATGAGGTCTCCCCTGAGCCTCCTCTTCTCCAGACTAAACACCCCCAGCTCCCTCAGCTGCCCCTCACAGGACTTATGCTGCATAATTGCAGTCAAGATGAGCTGTTCCATCACCTTTCCTGGCACTGAGGTCAGGCCCACAGGCCTGTAGTTCCTCACGTACTCCTTATGACCCTTCTTATAGATGGGTGTCACACTAGCAACTCTCCAGTCATCTGGGAACTCTCCAGATGACAATGACCTCTGATAGATGATACCTCTATGAAATATCATCAACCCCTTTCTCTCATCATTTTCCATACACATTATAGCCCTCTCAGTAGAAGTGTGATCCAACAAAATCCCAGGTTCTTTACCAATAAATATCTGGGAAAAAAAAAAAAATCAATAGCTCTTCCTTTTAAAAACAGTCAATAAAAGAGGTTTGGCTTATGTTCAGTTCTTCTATAGCATTTTTGTAATATACACCTTGTAGTTCAGCTCTTTTCTATAAATAGGTATTTCTATCATCATCAGCTTTTATTCAGCAGAGAGCAGAAAACACACAAGAGTACTAATTAACAAAGAAGCAAACTGAGAAAAAAGCAGTGGATTACTCTGTAGAGACTTTAAAAAAAAAGGCACACATCAAGATATTTGACATGAACATAACACTTAGGTTAGCTCAGTAAATACATTGGTCAACTGCACTTTGCAAATTGCGACCGCTGCATTGCTTGGGCAAAACTGCTTTCCCCAAGCAGAAAGACCCCCCCATCAGTAGCTCCAACCTGAGCAGACCTGTGCTTCTGGCAGCTTAAACCTAGAACTGAATGTAGTGTCAGTCTCTCTTCTCTCCTTGGCATAAATGCAACGATTATTCTACATGCAGCTATAAAATACGACATGCTGTTGTAGCATTCTCACAGGTAAGGCAGAAGCAGCTCAGCTCTTATCAGGGTTAAGCCTTCAATCAGTCACAAACCAGATGACATTTTTCTGTAGCAAATCACAGCAACATTAGATCAGCTACAAAATACTCATTCTGCATGTGCTCACTCATTCTCCAAAACAAAGACTTTCCATGACCTTTACTATCTTTGTGTTTTATTCTCCTTCCCTTGTTCTTTACACTGTCCCTCTCTGGTATGCGACTGATAGATAATTTATTCTATTTCCTCTGCCATATCCTTTATGAAAAATGTCAAAAGAAAAATGCTGTTTGTACTACCAGGCTAGAGATCAAATTTTGAATGCACCAGGCTCAAAGTTTTGCCATTGGCATAGTAAGCTGTGAAGCCAGTTTCCCTTGAACACTTATCTTGAAAGCTCCCTGATCTCCCACAAGATATAAGGAACTCTGTACATAAGCAGATGGCTTTGGGTTTCTTTCTTTTCCATATGATGTACAGTTGGCATGACGGGCCACGTGCATCTATTTGTAGATATGACAGCATTTCAATTTTGATTTTATTGTGTTTGGGGCTTTACTTGTGTCAGACAATCTTAAGCAAAAATGATATCAAACATTTTTGTTAAAAGGTGGAGAGGAGAGAATTTTTTACGCAGTGGATTTTATCTTTTTTTTTTTTTTTTCTTGTTTTTAATAGCTATTACTTAGGAAGGTTCACCTCTGCAGAGGATATGAAGAACAGAACAATTAGACCAGGTGAAAGACATGTTGTCCAGGTTACTCACCAGTAGTTCACCTCTTATCTTAGAAAAGTGTATAGGCACTACCTCATTAACAGGCAAGAAAAAAATTTAATTCACTAACATATTTATGTAGCAAGTTAATTTTGTTCAAGTTCCTTCTGGTTTGCTTATTTTTAGATATGGTTTTTGCTTATGTCTCCTCTGTTAGAGATGCAATTCTATTTGTAAAGGCTAGAAAAAATGTTTTTGTGATTAATCTGTAATTTGAAATTCAAATATTCCCAACTCTACCACCAACTCACTGGGTAACTTCCAGAAGCAGGTAAGCCTGCTTCTAACAAGCAATACTGAACTGCACCCTTGGCAGATGGCTGTGAAAGACTATGTTGAAACTGTTTACATAAAATCAAAAAGGTAGTGCTACAAAACTTTGCTCAATTTTATTAAGTGTCTTGAAATCTTCACTACAAGAAAGATTTTTCTTTCTTACATAAGAAAGAAAACTACAGTTACTAGCTAAAAAGACATTTAAAAAAAGTAAACTCATTTAAAAACCTAGTGCCTACAAGATTCATCTCCTGCAGCATCACTGACCAAGTAGATGTCTGTGTAGTCAGCATCTCTTTCAGCATGTTTTTACTAATTCTGAAATTAAACCTACTTTTGTCCATGTGTTTTTGTTTTTTCTTTATATAAGAAATACAAAACCTGATGGTTTCACTGGCAGCCCTTGGTATCACTCGGCATTCATATCGGACTTGAACACTGAAGAGCAAGGCTCTTTAGCTTGTTTGGAGTATTTAACACCAAAACCACTCTTCAATGATATCTTAAAGTCTTTATTGCAGCTTCAGGAATCAGTGCACTGCAGAAGATGAAGGCCAGCCAGATGGTTAGAGAAAAGGACAGAAATACAAGCACATGGTTTTCATTTCTGCCTCTGAACCCGATTCAATTGTAGATATACTGAATTTTGTTTATTAATTTCTGAGCATCAAGCTCCTCATTTATAAATCTAGAGTGATAATATCCACAAATAAGCAATTAGTGTATGTCGAGCACTTTTATTCCTAACACAGAAGTGATTATGGAGGTGACACAACACTGTGCTAAAAGGAAAAGCTATGCAAGGCTAGTATATCATTTACATAAGATATTATTCTGTTTGTTACTGCTTTTTAAATAAAATTCTGGAAATAATGTTCTATTCATCTACTGTTTGGTCAACACTTGATGTACATTTCCTCACTGAATCTTTCTGAGTGTATCAGACACTAGAGACAGCTGCTGAAACCGCGCTTACCCAAGTCTCTGCTGAGCCACCACAGTCACCAAAGGTGGCACATACTGCGAACACAGCTCTGGAATTTGCTGCAAGATGGATCCTGGACATAAACAATCTAGAGATGCTGACACACAGGGGCTACAGTTCTGCTTTAACCCTTTCCTCAAATCCTCTCCTGTTTAATGTAGCATGAAGGGGCCTTCACCTGCTGATAATGCCCCGTATAGATAAAGTAGCTTTAAGCAGGTGCTCCCTAGGCTGATTGTCAATATCTGAGTGTATTACTAGAAATCTTTCATACAGTGGCAGATGAACCAATACTGCAATGAAGAGAATAACAGAATCCCAGACCGGCTGAGGCTGACAGGGCTCCTGGTTCCTCAGGCCCCAGGCCTGCCCCAGCAGGGTCCCCCCAGCTGGTGCCCAGCCCCACGTCCAGGCGGCTCTGGAAGCCCCTCAGGGAGGAGCCCCCCAGCCTCCATGGGCAGCCTGTGCCAGGCCCCAAGGTGCTGCCTGAGGGGCTGCGGGCTGAGCCCTGCCTCTGGGCCTGGCTCTGTCCTTTCCATACCCCTGTGGGGGTAGTTAGAGACATGGATGAGCTCCCCCAGACCTCCTCATGCAGCAGCAGGGTACCAGAGACCTCCTTTGCTCATGTTCAACTCGGTGCCACCTAGGACCCCCAGGTCATTTTCTGCCAAGCTGCTTTCCAGTTTGTTGGCCCCCAGAATGGGGGCTAGAAATGACCACATTAAGTAGCTCCTTCTAATTGCACCTGTAATTCACAAGCAGAAGCAGCGCTTTCAGGCTACCTCAATCCCTTAATTCAGCATAAACCCTGAAGTCCCCTAAATCCCATTCTTACCAGCAGAGCCAGCAGTGTGACAGCTGCAGATGACAAAGGAAAGACCACGCTATAGAGCTCTGCCAATAATTGGGACCTATGGGGCTGTGTGTGAATCACCAAAAGCAGCTCCATTTTTGCCTTTGTATTTTGGTCTGTTTTATTCCTATTGTTTGAAAATGAAATTCACTTTAGATTCAGTACCACCTAAGATTCAGATCAATACAGTACTGACATTAGAGAGCATTAATCTGGTCATATATGGGTCATAACAATAAAGACCAGACAGTACAAAGACAGCACAGTGCACTAAAATAACCCTAACTTAGTTTCAAATGATATCTGTTTTCTATATACTACTTCTCAGAGTGTACCTGCTGTATAGGCATGAGCCTATAGTCCAGGGATACTTCAGTTGTTCTTTCTTCTTGGAATCAGTCAACAGAGCCTACATCTACCTCTTATATAATGATTAAGTTTAGTTTATTCCAATTATTCTGATTAAAATGGGGAGGTTTTCTGGATTTACAGATAATGCTGTCACTTCACAAAGATCTCTTTCTGAATTCCTTAGTTTTCAAAAGTAACACATGAACAAAATTTCTGTCTGTGCATACATTCTTGAGGACAAAAAAAAAAGGGAATCTGTTTAAATATGCTAATTCTAATTGGATCAACACTGCCCTTCTTGGCAACTTTGACATTTGTGCCAATCTGCAAAACAAAAAGAAAATCAATGATTTCCCATCCCATCAGAAACAAGGAATAACCATGAGACGCAAGAAAATAGCTATTTTTATCATCAGAAGATGCAATGAGCCCACTTCAGTAAAAACCCTCAGGCATGGAGGAATAAAACAAAGTTACAGTGACAAAATGAAAACAAATCACAAAAACATGTTAATCCCTTCACACAAAGGATATTACTGGAAAAATACCATGAGACAGCACTTGCTTTTACAGAAGTGCCTTCCATGCATTTAAAGTCAAAACATGTCTCAGCTGTGTTACTCACTTACAGTAACGTCCATGTTGAAAACCACATGATATATAAGCAAAGCTCAATGGGTAAAAATTAACAACACTCCCTTCCTTCCCCCCACACCTCCTCCCCCCCCCCCCCCCCCCAGAAAAAAAAGTTCACTTCTCTGAAGTCAACTATATTTTTTTACAGTATTTTTCAACAGTAATCATCAATTGAACACAATTTTATAATTCTGGAGCCTTGTTTATTATGTTACTTGATCATTACATTTGATGCAAAGAAGATTATTTCCCCACTTTTTAGAGATAAGGCTGCTTGCACACAAAATTAATTCTCATCCACCAGGATCTATACCGAGGTCTGCCAAAACTCAAAGCCCACCCACAAAACACCAGAAAATTAAGTAGGCTTAGTAACATCCACACCCTTAGCACCTCTGAGAGCACCTAAAAGGATCTTGGTGGTAGGCAGAAGCTGTAACAAGCAGGCATCCTCCAGTCAGGTATGACAGAAAACTGGAAAGACACAGAAGCATCCTCCCCTGGGGCTTGGCAGGGCTGGCTGGAAAGGCAATTTCTTGGGACTTCTGAAGTCTTCTCAAAACTGCCAGCAAAATGACTCCTCATAAATCAAGGAAACTCACATTAAGCTGCTGTCTGCAGAGGAATCGCCCAGAGCCATGGAACTGGGAGCACATTTTGGTTGTATAAAGAAGGATAACATACAGAGACAAGGTTACAGTGAAGAGGTAACCTTGTCTTCACTTCCCTTCCTCCTTTATTTTATCCTCTTGGCTTTCCAGACTAAATACTTCACATGAATTGAGTTACTTCATTACGTGTGTATTTGCCTGAGGTGCAGGAAAGGTTCCAACCTGTGGCTGAATGACCTCGAGTGCTTCACAAACATGATTACGATGGGCTGGTCAGCAGCAGAATAAGATAACAAACACTGCCAGACTGTCACCATGCAAAGCAGTCACTGGGCAATGAGCAGCAAGGAGGGAGTGAAGTACAGGGCAGGGGAGAAGCAGACTGAGACTGAAGGGACAGAAATGAAGCCAAGAAGTGATGGCAAAACGGAGAGGAACAAGAAGAAATCATGGGACATAAAACAAAACAAGACAAAAGAGAAGTACCAGAGAGATTGTATTTAGTTCTTGTTGCATAAAAGGAAGCTGTAAATCAAATACCTTATCTTCATTTAAATAAATAAAAATCAGTTTTAAAGAAAATCCAAATTGCTTTTGCACTATGCAGACTACAGAATTTTGTAAAATCTGGTTATAGCTATTAGATCGATGAAAAGGCTTTCTTTTCTTATTTTAAATATATACTACACTATTGAAACAATCCTACCGTCAAGAATTCTGTAACTCCTATAAAGCCGATGCACATTGAACTTTAGACTTCCTGAAGTTGCTTCTCTGCTTTGGGATTATTTAAGTGCATTTTGCCATTTTTTGATACTGATGCTCACTTCTTGCACTTTATCACCAATAGAAGCCAAGACTGAAGAACACATGGAATACGCGGCATTACTGACATTAGCCTGGGTACTTACAGGTACTACTGAAAACAACACAGATCACAAGTGCTCATTCCTGTTCCTATTACTCCTTCTGACAAGCATTACTGTAGCTTCAGTGCATTTCTTAACAGACACTTCCCTATCTTATTTTGTTATCTTGTGTGATTCCTTATCTATCTGATCATGGCTCATCTAAACCTAATTCAAGGAGTTTTACTAGGCTGTTTGCAACTTTCACCATCAGGTACAACTGTTAATTTGCCAACTGAAGGAAATAGTAATTGAAAGATCGACTTACAGATGTATAGATGTGTATCAGAAACTATTGAAAAAAAGATAGCTTCTCACTACTTCTGAGTTTACATTTCTCTCTCATCACGCATTCATATCTACATCCATTTCCAGCCATTTCTGCCTCACATCTGTATTTCTATGTAGGTAAAATCTATCAGTCACATAATGTTTCTATTATATTTTCAGGGGTTGTTCCTTCTGAAATACTTGGTAGCCTTTGAGGTTTACAGATAATAGCCTACATTACTTCTGATCATTTGGCACATAGAAGTGAGATCCATCCAAGTTTTGGGTTGTTAGAATTTTTAATCCAGAAGGAATTTTAATCTAGAAGGTCAAAAGCAATTTATGAAGCTGCTTTCTGTAAACTGGTATTTAGTTCTATTTTAAAACAGAATGTCATATAGGTTTATAAGAATGTGTGTATTATCACTTTGAAGCTGTGCAGAACAAGGTCGGAGGATGAAATGAGTCCCACAGAACACACTACACGCTTCTCACACTCATTCTTTTCCTGACTGCAAAGTAAGGAATAAACTAGACGGACAAAACTATTTTACAGAAGTTATTTGTGTTGCCAGCAAATGTAAACAAGCTAACAATGCCAAAAGCAAAAAGTACCACCAACAAACACAAAGTATGACTAAACTCACACAGAAACAACAAACTCTACCAAATTTGCAAAATCTGGGCTCTTCTCACACAGATTACAGCAGAATGGCCAAACTTTCCTTTGTAAGTGCTTTCGGTTGAGGCCCAGCAAAACCTGCAGAGCTGCTCAGTCCAGCAGAGGAGGACATCTCACTCAAGGAGTCTCAGATTTAATAGCAGCTTGCTGAAAACTGCACATGCTGCTAGCAGTTGCTGAAACTACTTCGTATTCAAGAGAAAGTGGGGGAGCGGATAAACCTTATTAAGTAATTAAAGGAACTTTACCACAGCTATCCAGTTACATTGTTGTAATAAAATCTCATATCCGGAGCAGAACGATACAGCTGCACAACCCATTGTGAAAAGCATCTCATTTTGCTGCCCCACGCAGGTATCTAAAGCTTTCAGTGGTAAAGCTTCCAGGGTACAGCCCTTGCCTCTCCACTCGCCCTCTGGCCTTACAATCCCTGTCTAAGAGCACAGAGCAGAGACTTGCAAATCCCAGGAGGCAATGTGAGGCGACACAGCCCGTACAAGCTCAAAAGACATACCTCTGCGAGGATCAGCAGAAAGACCAGCTTAGTAGCACACCAACAACCCCGTTTAGAAAAGCAAAGGGCACATTTCTTTTGTGCCATGCCACCTAGCATGGGACAGCATTATGGCGTACATTCCCATGAGGATTTTTGCATTGGAAAACTCCCCAGGCTGCTTTATAACTATGATCCAAAAGGACTTCATTCTCACTAAAACCAACTAATTATCTTAATGATGATAACTACTGATAACCACTGATCTGTTGACCAGGGCATCGCAGATCCTGAACCTTACCAGCACTTGCACCTTCTCAGGACCAAGACAGAAACCTAAATCTGCTGTCACAGCAAAGTGGGTTGCAGGCTCTCATAGAGAGATTAAGCAGAGGCAAAAGATTAAAATCCCACTATATAAATGCCTGTCAATATCCAATATAAAAGATAGAAAACACCAAAAGTACTGTATAAAACCACATTTGATTCTAAACAGAATATGGTACCAAAGTTTTCTGTTGAATATCAGCAGCTTTTTATGCAACGAATAAGTAAGTGTAAACGTAGATTGCTATTTATAGGCAAAACAGAATGTGCATCTAGTAAACACCTGGAGTTTCTCCTGCTTTGATATTGCATAGTACTCTTCTCCATGACAGCCACCTCTTTCCCAAGCTGTCCCTAAACTGGAAAAGACATGATCTCCAGAGACTGTAGAAGTATTTGACTTGAGGCCTAATTTATTGCAAAGCTATCAGAAAACATTATCCTATTAATAATGAAAATTTAAATAAACAAATTGCAATGCTTGTCTCAGAGTAAGGTAGGGAGCTATTTATTTAACAGATAATGCTAGCTTTGTAATTGGAAAAGCTTTTATCTAATTTTTAACCCTATTAAATCTCTCTGCACATTGCTGCTCTTAAAAACAAAGTGTGACAGTGGCTTAATCAGCAGTTAACTATATTAAAGTTCATAGCCTATTTTTAGTTCAGCTCTGCTTTATGTCACATAAAGAAGAGACAAAATATGGAAGATCAGCCTGAAGACAGATTTTGGAATTATCACTACAGATTTCCTCCTGCTAAACTTATCATTTCAAAGAAAGCAGTAGAAAAATTACCTAAAAGTTCTGCCTAATTTGAGAACCACTGTCAGCCAGAAATGGCAAACAAATAAAGTAAAAATAAATAAATAAATAAAGGACATTTAAATTACATTGAAAAAAAAAAAAAAGCAGTGTGGAGAAATTAAGGTTCTGGGTTTAAAACTCTAGAGAGCTATCAAATCTTGTATACTATGATTGTGATTTTTCCAGTTACCTTGTATTACTTCATATACTCTGCTGCTTAAAGAGCTCATCACAAGTCAAATTGGTGGGGAGAAGGGGTGAAAGGTACCCCGTACATTCAGCACTGCTGAGTTCAGTCTCAAAGATGACTCAGACTGAGCAGGGCTGATGGTGTTTCCTCCTGCCCGCTGGGGTGCCCTGAAGAAGGTAAGGATTCAGCTGTGCTGAATAACACACACAAAGATCGCAGGCTCCTAGTGGCCAGGGGACGCGTTAACTCAGCTGCTTCCCAGCTGCCCTAATGATATCGCTTCCTCCAGCAAGACATTTTGGGTTGGGCTACAAAGAGGAAAAGAAGAACACATGATGATAAAGCCACAGATCAAGCCTTCATTTACAAGAAAACGCCATGCAATCTGATAGCACTGATTGTCCCTGATTTCCAGACCCAGCACGGAATTAATTAATCCACATTTTAGATTGTAGGCTGGATGGGGCTGGGGGCAGCCTGTGCTGGTGGAGGGGCCCTGCCCATGGCTGGGGGCTGGAGCCAGGTAGTCTTTGAGGTCCCTTCCAACCCAAAGCATTCTATGATTCTATATAAAAACAAAATACTAATATACAAAATGCTAACTTAAAAGGAAGATTTGTCATACCATTTGCAAATCACACTGCTGCCTGTCATTTTCAGTCATCCCAAATACATGTATGCCAGGGACTGTAGCTTTGTAAAAGAAACATACATAATGCATTCAA
Organism: Aythya ferina; assembly: GCF_964211825.1. NCBI lineage: Eukaryota > Metazoa > Chordata > Aves > Anseriformes > Anatidae > Aythya > Aythya ferina. The sequence continues at coordinate 13,954,624 of NC_140304.1, forward strand.
CTTCCAACAAAGTAGCTTGTGCTTCGGATTGGTTTTCCCAATGTGCCCTTCCAAGAAAATGATATAAAACACTACAAGAGGGTACTACACTTAATTTGCTGAGGGGAAAATTTATTTGTCTTTGAAATCATTCATTATGAACAAATGCTCCGAGGGAAGGCCTCATCAATAATTGAGAGAATGATTGGAGGAAACTACTAAGAGAAATAAACAGTACTGGGAAACCTCTGAAGACAAAAGAGGTGGAAAACGCTCACAAACGACACCGTTAATAGCACGCCCCCTTACATTGACACTGCAGTGAGTGCACCTCAGAGCAGTACCCAGCAGCAGTGTTTCTAGGCTGGAAAGGACTTATCTCCATGGAACAACACCAAAGCGATATGTGATACCGCTACCTTACATTCAAAGTACGCTCAACTCACACTTTAAATACTACATTACTCTCACCATAGGAGCAAACTAAATGTATTTTTCATCAACGTTTTTTTCCACACTTCTTCCCTAGAGGATTCTCTGGAAATACTTCAACGCTGTGGGGTTGTTCTTTACTTTTTGAGAAAACAAGCACAGATGTCTGGGTCTTAGCAAAAATAAATAAATAAATAAACCCAAAGTACTTAACTGTTAATTTGCAGGCCAATAATTCATCATGCTTCATTAGGCTTACTACTTATTTTACAGCTGCCTCCCAGAGAGGAGAGAGTCTCCTAGAGCAGCACAGGCAGCGACTGCAGCTCGAGCACTGCAAGCACGCGGGCAAGCACGGCAGAGAGCACCTCACTTCAGAGGTGAAGGCAGCAAGCCAGATAGGGGATTTCTTCAGGCTTGCCAAATAAAATGGAAGTAACAGTGGGAAATGGCACTGTGAATCCAGGACTTGTCTAAAATTCACACCACTTACTGTAACATCAAACCACACAAGCTGTTTTAAGACACAGTCACAACACTAGAAAGCACTGGTGGATGCCTCGAGTCACTAAAGACACTGCCTGGGCTCTGCTGCTACGTGTAGGCAGCAAAGCCACTCTGTTTTGTTTTGTTTTTTTTTTTGAGATCTTAGGGTGAGTGTGCTACACGAATGCTAAAAAGTCATCTTGTCCCTTATAAAGACAGCTACCCGAACCATGCTGCCTGTGGACTACACGTCCCCGCACACTCCCTTAAGCTGGGGCCGGCACTGAACTAACCATATGCTGAACTGAAGGAGGCCACAGCTACCACAGAGGAAAGGCAGCGGTCATTTCCAGCTGGGCCAACTGCCTGGTGTGTGCCCCGGCTGCCCGTAGGAGCCACAGAGGCAACAGAGCAGCAGAGGAGGTTGGGGTGTCCGCGGGGAAGTTGGAAGGCAGGCTGCAGCCCCAGTTCAGACCCACATAAGCTGCCAAGGAACTCTCCATGTCCCAGCTTTCGAACAGCTGCAGCCTTGGGCCAGACAATATTTCTTATAGGACAAAGTGTAAAGATCCTTTTCAGCTGAAAGCAGTAGACAGAACAGATCAAGAGAAGCTGCTTCATGAAATGAGAGCTCGGGTAGTACCTGGCACGATTCATTAGCTCCCAGATTATCTGCACACCTGCTACATTCCTTCTAGCCCTTAAAAAATAAATAAATCTGAAGAATTCCATCTCACAAAGCACCGTAGGAATGGCCATGTGCAAAGAACAGCCCCAAAAGCGCTGTAACCTTGCCTTTGAGGGCAAGGTTAAAGTTGGACCAGATGATCTTAGAGGTCTTCTCCAACTTAAATGATTCTGTGATTCTGTTTTAAAAAGAGATCAGGTTTGGCTGACTTGGTAGCGGACTCCTAGAAGCTGGTAAATGAACTCCAAGTGCTTGTTCCACTCATGGGTGATCCCACAAGAACTCTTCTGCCAGGCAGGACCTAGCTCTCTGCACCTCGTTACTGCAGCCTGTACAGCTCTGAATGCTTCATAAATACTTCTAAAGATACTCCCGTATTATCTCAGGCAACTTTTTCTCTACTGCTTTTTATAAAAACGGTGATATCACACCACTGTATTTCTCAGTTTTGAAAATACATTGAAACCAACAAACTTGAAGCACGGAAAAAAAAAATCAGGGTAACCATTCAGGCACACAAGATCAAAACTTGGCCCAAAGATTGCTGCTGGGTACCTGAAGCCAAAAATAAAAAGCTCAGCTACAAAGAAATGGAATCCAGCCAAGTTAATTTTGTACAAAACCACACAAAGTAAGAGGGCAATACACCATGAGAGAATTGGATTTCAGATCTCTCATCTTTTCTGTGAAAGATGTACAATACTGACAGCACAGATGGCACCGGCTCAGTCCTAATCAAAACTAATGAAGTTGAACTTGATACACAACCCTTTAATGAGCAGAATGTATTTTTGTTTTCCCATCCATTTGAAAGCTATCACACAGCAATGAAAATCATTAAGCCAGCACATTAAATGCACAATGTATCGTAACAGAGGTAGTATTTTGTGAACACCTGAGAAGGTCGGTAACAAGTGGTGATGCATACACACATAATTGAATTGGAGTTGGCTTTCCTGTCCCAAAAGAAAGTCTCACTGATACCACATACTACTAATCTTTAAAGGAAGAAGTCTTGTTCAGTTTCCTTATTTTTAAGAGAAACTTCACAAGGCACCACACCTCAAAAAAAAATCTACTCATTAGCATTTAAATTCATATATTGTATGTACCCAGCAAAAAATGTGGTAACGAGCTAGATGACATTTCACTTTACTAGCAGCTACGGCATAAAAATCTTCATGCCTGAAGGACAGGGAGAAATGCGGAGAACGTGTGGAGAAACTAAGCAGACTTGCCATATTGAGAGCACTAGGTCAGTGCCTCATTCAGTTCATAACTAACCAGTCAGGTCATCTTTAATTCTTTTTAAAATAAAAATATAAAATATTTCATCATAATAACCAAAATTAGCTATTCACGAGCAGACAGGGCTAGTGTGTGGCTTACAGTCAGAACCCACAGTTGGTACCAAAAACAGACTTGGACTGTTGAATGAGATGCAATAAGGAAATTCACCTCCTGCAAGGATTACACCCAGTGCACCCTGCCTCCATTTCAAGTTACTGACAGCGCTGTTTCTCCAGTTTGGGTTTATTCTGTGCAAACATGGCTGTCCTACACAGCACACAGGGGGAGAAGAGGGATCTGTCTCACACGCTCTGCTGGCACGGCAGCAGCAGGTCAGATGCTGGGCTGAGCACCTGCCAAACACTTACAGAACACAAAAAAAGGCGACAGTAACTGGAAAGCAATAGAAGTTTGCTTGACTAATACAAAACTTAAATACTATCTCTTCATTCTGCCTTCTCACACAGGGTCCTATCAGCCCAAAGCCTGGATCTGAAGGATTGTGTGCATCTGCTTGCACAAAGTTGACTGCTCAGGTACAAAAATTAGTTACAGCATTTGATATGACATTTGAAAGACATTGACCATACATGCCTGGGTTAAACACTGAGAAAACAATGTTTCACTGGATCTTTCAAAAAAAAAAAAAAAAAAAAGGTTAAGGTGAAAACGGCAAAATTAGTCATTTAAAAAAATTCTGCCCCAGTGCATCCTTTTTCAGCAAAATAGCAAGAGTGAGAAAGACAGGAGAAAATATACCACAGGAGAAAAGATACCACTAAGGTAATAAAATCATCCCTGTTAGCATTTTTATTAATTATTTTCATAAACATATATTGTGCCTTGCAATTAAAATTCAGTGTGCCTGAGTTGCCATGGCAGCACAACTTCCACAGAACAATAAATTCTTCAAGCTCAGCCATGAAGAGTGCTAGGGAGCTGCAAGGGAGGCTTCTGCGGAAGGCTTGCGGGGTGCCTGGAGGAGACAGGGCAGAAATCAAAAGCAAAAATAGCTTCCACTGTTTACAAAATGCAGAAATCAATACTAAAGGAGACTTCCACATTTCCAAGGTGGCTTCTGCAGAATGCAAATGCTGACTTTTTTTTTTCCCTCCTCCAATTGTCTTCTCGGTCTCCTAATAGCTGCAAACAATCCTGGTAGACTGTTTGGGCAGCGCTCACCTCGGGCAGCTTGGCCGGAGCTATAAATAGTGCCTGCACCATCTGCCAGCCGGCTCCTGTGCCGAAGGCGCTGCTGGCGCGCTCACCCCGCGCTCTGCCAGGCCCGCGGCTGGGAGCCGGCAGCCACGCAGGGCCCGGGTGTGAGCCGGAGATAATGAGGTGAGGAGCGAAGGCGGCATCGCTGTAATTAACTGCTGGTTCGAGACTGTGTGCTGTAAAGAAATCATATGGAGGCTAAGAGAACCTTAAAAGGATAATTAATAATACCGTGTGGAGTCTGCAGGCACTTTTCTTACTGTAGCGATTCTTCACAATGACACCATTTTTACTTCCAGTTACAGAGAAATTAGTAATAGATAAAAATAAACCTCAAATATCAACCGCAGTAGCCAAAAATAATCCGGCTGGGGAGCCAGACCTAACCTGAATGAGTCAGCATCAGGACTCGGGAGTGAGGTAGGAGACGAGGGTTTGCCGTCCACCACCCAAGCCCTCAGTGCTGTCCAGCATCGTGGCCCAGTGCTGGACACTGGGGACAGACCCTGTGAGTGTTGCTTCGACTCAGAGTGACCAGAAGGTAGCTGATTGCTTCCAGTGTAACCCAGGCAGTTCAGATGTCCAGCAGTCCCCGACCTTTCAAGCAATCCCCAGCCCAAGGATGGAGGTGACCCCTAGGAGCACACACGACCAACAGGGCTGATAACCGTGTCATTTCCCTAGGAAATAAATTGCAAGAAAGTTGACCACAAAATTACTGTCTGCCAAATAACAGAGTTAATTTGGGAAAAAAAAAAAAGAAGACAGGCCATTTGATTTCTCTTTTCTCCTCTCTCTCACAATTCAATCCTTCAGGGCTCGTTTCTGCTCTCATTGTGGACGGGATCAGAACTGCCGAGCAGCAGCACTGCTGTGGCTTTTCTGTTGTAAAGAAAAAGCTCTCTCTACATAAAGATTTTGGCCACACCATTCAGAAATGACACAAAATTCAGCAGTACTTCTTACATTTATAAATCTGTATTTGTAGAATTATCAGTAGATCGAGCAAGCACATTTTGCTTATTTTTCAAACACTCATTTTCTTTGAGTACTTTTGTCACATTGCACAGATTTTGTTCTTCAATATTGTCAATGCTTTCTAAACGAAGCTCTCATTTCTCTGCTAGTTCATTTATACATTCCCTACAGTGGCTCGAGGGAAGCAGTTATTCTTCTGCACCTGGCACCTGTGACACAGCATCCCGAAGGTGCTCTGCATTGACCCGGCGCTAGGAAGGCAGTGCCCCAGCACAACAGGTTACATGGAGCACATTCAGCGCCCCCCTTGGAGGTCTCAAGGCCTCACTAGACCAAGCTGCAGCTTCCTACATTTAGGGATAGCGGCCGTCCAGCTCCGGGAAGCAGGTTGGACTAGGCGACCTCCAGACTAGTCTTCCTCTCCCCATCTCTGGTTGTGTCTCCAGGCTAGACCCCTCGGACACACTGCAGCTTCTCCTGGCTCCGTTTCTATTTAGGACATGCTGTATGGACTAGAACTCTCCAACAAGATCTGGAGAAGGGAAGATGAAATTCTGAGGCGATAAATAAGATCCCACTCCAGAGTCAGGCTCCCAACTTTGCTCTAAAGTCACTTGCAGTGGTAAGAACTTGTCCCAGCTCAGTTGTCTGGTTCAGGACGACAGCAGCTGGTGGTCACTATTATTTCCCCCAACAGCAGCAAGCATCTGCCAAAGTTTTTGTATTTCTGTTGTGAGCATGCACAAAGCCTGTCTTCATGCTCAGCAGCTCAGTGTGAGGAGTGAAGTACCGAGCATGTAGTAGACACTTTAGTAGCTACAGAACAAGTCAGTAGGAGGAGATAGCAAATACTCACATTTACTTTTTAGAAGGTAATCTTTCTGACAAGGTAATCTTTAACATACTTTAACCCACGTATTGTTAACTTGCACAATCTTGACACTTTAAACATCCACTTTTCCTTCACCTGAGAATTCGTCTCAGTGGAGGAGCTAGTGTAACAGGAGCATTCATTATCTCTTCCAAGGTAGCTGGCAGAATTTTAGTTTCTCATAAGTGACTATCAAAGATTTTTTTTTTCAATTATATGTTCAGATTGCCAACTGGGGTAAGACACATCCTTTGTAAAACTTTCATCTCATTCTTGAAAAGATAAATTCATCTGTCTGAATAAGCAAAAAAGCACACAGGAGGTTTCTTCTGAGCACAAAGAAACACTAATACATGGAGAGCTTAAGCTAATAATCAACACAGCTTCAAAAAATCCTTATCACAACAGAAATACACGGCCAAATTCCTGCAATTTTAGAGTTCCTCAACCAGTAGTGAATTACAGAGTTGTTGAGGCTGGAAGGCATCTCTGGAGACTGCCTGGCAGGGACAGCTGGAACAAGTTGCTCAGGACCACATTCAGCAATGGTCGAGTATCTCCAGCAACCATGGCCCTGTCCTGCAGTGACTTCAACGTGCTCACATCCCCCTGCCCTGGGAGGCAGCCCTGAACCAGGAGGAGAACCAGGAGGATGGGGGAGGAGGAGAAAGAAAAGGAGGGGGACGATGCACAAGGAGGAGAAAGAGGGGGAGGACACGCACCCACTTACTGTACACCTTGTGGACCCTCATGGGCACAGCTGGTCACCACGCCTTCACACAAGAATATCCACCTAGCAAGCTACGCTAGCCAGCATCATGTGAGTTTTAATGGATTTGCAACTCATATTAAAATAATACACATGAGAAATTAATAAAAGACCTTTTTTTTTTTTTTTTTTTCTTTTAACACATCACTCTCTCTGGATGGTATTTCTGTGAAAAAATGCAGCCCCGAATGAATGGTTAAAACACAACAAGCTCCCATGTCAATACCTTTGGAAACAGTCTATTTCTTTAGAGATGTGTATATTTAGTGGAGGCTAACAAGCATTTCAGCAGCAGACAAGGAGTTTCCATCTCCGTGAGGTTTCCAGGCCAGAAACAAGTGCTTTGATTGTTAAACATTAAGCCTGAAGCACTACAGGTGAGCAGCAGAACAAACGATTTTTATCATTACTCTTCATGCTTTAATTACCTTTATCAAATGCCATCTGAGACTACCTATTTTTAAATCCCTCCACTTAATCTGTGATTAAACTAATTTAGCACAGATTTTATTCTTCCCTACTTCTACAGCTCTATCCTGAATCAAGTCCATATTTTCGCACAGAACATTCCTTAGGACATTTACACAGCCAGCATGATGAAAAAAACAACTTCCAGAAACAAGTCTGGGATACCGTTGTTGGTGAAACCCCAAAAAAATCTATCAAAGGGATACAAAAGCAATATACTGAAATAATTTAGCACCACAAAACACTTTCATAGCAGGTGAAAGATTTGCTTTTAAGCAGTGGAAATACAATTAGCGATTGTTTAAATACGAATTGACACAGTGTCTTTTAATATGAATTATGTGCTGTCATTCTTATGTATCCATTTGGACAATGAAAACCAAAATGCCAGTATCTCTTTTATTTATAATCACCTTTGGTCATTTCCATTGCAGTTAATATCTGTCACTAAAAACTATAATATTTGGAAAGAAGAAAATGAGAGATAATTAAATATTTTATTGAATCTTAATGACTAATGTTAAAAACTGTTGCAATTACTTATCAATTCCTTACACAGGCTTCTTTTCCTTAGGAAAAAAATAAGTTCTGAGTTCAATATAAGACAGAAAAGCCTCAGAGAAAAGGTGTCCAGCACTGAAACCATCTTCCTCACTTAACTGCTAAATGAAATTTAGAAGAAAAAAAGCCACAAACCCAAAAAAAGCAGGATAGACAGGCAAACTGTGTGCGTGGAAACTGAGAAAAGGCAGGAAAACAGCCCACTGGGAGGAAGGGGAAAGTTGCCCACTGACAAGTGTAAGGAGATGCAGCCCAGCAAAATCTGACACATCAATTGCATCAAAACACTTCAAAAATTAAAGCACAGTAACTAGGCACAGAGGGGGAAAATGAGCGAACTGCCATGGGACTGAGACACGAGCTATACTCGGAACTGTAACTTAAGTCAGAAACTTCTTTTGAAAATCTCCTTTTCCGAGAAAGCATCCCAAATTATGAGGCTTCAGAGCTCAGCTTCGCTTGCTTTCTCTGGCCTAACAAATCCTAAATTCTTCCAATGCGCAGAGCACATCCATCTCACTTCTGCTGTTCACCTCAAAGCTAGGACCTTGAGACATTAGAAATATCTATTTAAATCCTTCTTAAACCAAGGACAGAATTTAATCCAATTCATCTGTATCCAGCCCAGTGAGCAGTCAGAGGCAGCCCCCTCCAAGCTCTTTCCCAAATCCCCAAAGAAAGCAGACTACTGCCATGCGAGGGGCAAATGACTGACAGGGTAGGGAGCACTTGTCTACCAGAAGAGAAGACAAATCTAAATATTACCATGAAAAACTGCATGTAATAAATGAAAATCTTGGTAGAGAGTCTTCACACAAGTTTAAAAGGTTGTGAATAGTAAAGAGAAGATCCCAACACATAAAAAATTCATGCTGTTTGATTTAAAAGCTTCTCTCTTTTATATGCGTTGAGCTGCATCAATACTTGCTTTTGAGGAATATTCTTAGTATCGTGCAATTTGCAAATATGTGTTAACTCAAAATATAACGCACATCTCCATTCTTCTGCCATGCTAAAGGAGTGCTAAATATAGCTCAGAATTTGACAATATTTTAAAAAATATCTAATTTGTTCATTCTGTGTTCTTCTGCTTTGATAATTATTTCTTTTCATCTCTCCCTGACTCACACACAGAGGTAACCAAAGGAGAATGAAAAAATAGAGGTGGGAGGAGAGTCGAGAAGTGGCACGGACTTGAAAAGCTTTGAATGCCTTCAATCATCTGGAAAATCACAAGTACCAACCTTTTAACTTCTCTAATTAAACACTCACGACATGTACTGCTGAACAGCTTTTAGTAGTTCACTACTACATACAATTACATTTTCAAGGCTTTTCCTAATTTTTATGCTTCTTTTAGTTTCTAATACAGTATTTCAACAACTGCACTTCAAATTTCGTGCTGAAAAATAGAGCCTGACTTGCAGTCATGAAGGACAAAACAAAACTGGAGGGGCGGAACTGGAAAGGTGCTTGAGCTCTGCCATTCTTCAGTCGTACTGCCTCGAGACATTCCTCCATACCTCCTAGTGGAAAATCATACATGAACTTAAAGGGAGAAGGAAATGACAGCACAAACAAAGTTGAAACTTTTAGCCAAAATAGAGTGGAAGCTGTATTTCACTCAAAGATGTTATATATGGAGTGGTAATTCGTGTCGAGAAAATGGTTGATATTAATAAAGAAGGGGGAGATGTGGGAGTGTGGCCATGGAGGTCAGCAAGCCCCATCATTGATGATAACATCAGACTCTTAACGATGAGGCCATCAGGAATGTAAAAGAGTTTAGAGGGAACTAAGAAGGGTGATTCAGGAGACTCCATGCAGTCTCGGGTGGCTTGTTCTCCAGCCGTTAAGGCATGGAAGTTTCTGGGTGTTTGCCGTTGCTGTTATATGCAAAGTTGTTGACCAATGAAAAGTTGTTTTGAAGAGAACTGCTGTGGGGAGAAGGATATAAGAGGGGTGCCTGTCCTCAAGATAAAAAATAAAATAAAATAAAAATAAAAATTCATCACATCGAGCTGCCTTATGTCATCAATAAAGAAGCAGAAAGAAGGAATGAAAAGGAACAGGCTAGTGGAACGGAGACCAGGACGGGAACAGGCACATCGATCGCCTCATGAAGATGGGTTCGGCCACACTCAGCAAACCACTCAGAGAAGCTCGTACTGAAAGTTGCTGGAAATGGGCGCACCGGAGCTGGAGAGAAGCTCAAGCTGAGAGAAGCATGGAGGCCTGTGGGGCCACAATCACAAATGTGTGGTTTACCAGACAGTGAGGGAGCTGCGGGCTGGCTCCTTTACTGATCCAACTGCTATGCCTCTGCTGCTACAGCCATCAAAGTCTTTTGCTGTTCCGCCCCCTGGTGACCTGGACATGCCTTTTGACCCAGGCCTATTGGCCTTGAAAAGGAGATGGATATGCTTTTCTTCGATCCAGGAAGAACGGGATACATAAGGCCTGAAGGCCGAGTTGCTTGACAACTTAAAGCAAGAGATATTGTTCAAAAGCAATGGAAAATGGAGACTTGTTTGTAGTCAAGAAAAGGAATAGAAAATGGAGACTGTTAAGTCATGGAACTTAAAGGATTGTTTGTTAGCTTTCCTGACTGTACGTATGTATAGGCGTATTTGGGTTTAGCAATGTTCTGTATATTTAGAATGTTTGATGTTTGTGTGTGCGTGTTGGTGGAGTGTAAACTCCCTGCACACCCAGCGCTGTTTACTTGCCTTTTATACCTTTTATAAATATTCTTTTATAAATATTACTAAATTCAGATTGAGATGAGACTTCATTTATAACAAAGAGAAGCAAGATGCAGCAGCAGTGCCGCACGCCTCTTTCTGCACTGCCGCTATGGCTGCCAATATCTAGATCATCTTTCCCCAAAAAGTTGTTCCTTACCTTTTGGAAACATCGCTGCGCTCACATGGAGATTATCCATATGAATGTGTCTTTGAAAGCGCCATCAAAAAATATGCCTTTTTATTTCTAAGTTTTAGAACTATGTCCAACTAAAACAAAACACAGCCTGAGTACATACAGACTCTTAAAATATTGCTAGATGCCGCAGTGATATGGGATATAAAACAAGAACAGATACAGTCATAGAAGTAGGAAAACTGAATATGCATGGTTGAGTTCATGAAATTAAGATATTAGTCAATACACAGTTACAAACCTGTGGCATGTCAGATATTAGGTTCATGCTTCTAATACCTTCTTAATCTAATTTTTCTGCCTAATTCTGGCAGCGCTTGTCAGCAGGTATTTTAAAAATACAATACATATTCCTCAAAAGAGAGCTTACACGTCACTGCTTGCTGTGCCATGTTCCATGCAAACCCACAGTCACAAAGGATTGTATTAGATAATTGGTCACATTTTAAGAATAAGAATCTTATTTTGTAAGACCTAAAAATGGTTCTGCACTCCCTACAATTAAAAGACAATGGCATGTACAGTATGCTGTATTTCAACCCTAAATTTAGATACGTATAAATCAATATCTCCCAATCAAACACAGGAAGTCTTGAAGAAATTATATGCATTAAAGTTAGAAATAACATTTTAAGAAAAATAAGTGATATAGAAATTGAAAAAAGAAAAATTGCATTTTCAATCAAGTTGAAATGCATGAAAATAACATAATGCAGACAGAAAGCGAGGCTGTAAAATAATGTGATTACAGGCTCCTCTTCTTCAAGGATCTTTTTCTTCAAGGAAAAACGGCAGTAATTATACCACTGATCAGGCCCAGGAGATGGGAATCAGAACGACCAGAATGAATATGAAAGCAATCCATGTCAGACCTGTTAGTACCACAACATACATCTCTTTGACATTTACAGAGACCAACAGCCAAAAACAGAGTGCAGACAGCAGCTAATCTGCTCGTATTTGGGTCCTGCTTTTTAGATAAGAATGGATTTTGTGAAATTAAAGTTTTTTTTTTCAGTAATTATTTAAGAATCATTGCAATTAGAAGGTTAAAACTAGTGGCTGGTTATTTCTCCTGAACAAGAAAGTGTCCGTGTTGCTATGAGCAAGGCTCTCCATCACTAAATGTTTAATCTTGTTTATCCTATGTGGATGAGTTTAAGATAATCTAATAACTACTCATTTTTAACTCCAGAAATACAAATTTTATCAAAGGCCTTACCAATAAAAGCATTACAAGTCCTGGGACCTTGTGGATTCCAGTTCCTCTGCTTTTCAGTAATAGAATCATTTCCACAATTGGTTTCGTGTGCTGATGTAGCACATGTTCACAGCCAGTTTATATACATTGAAATGGGCATGCAAACAAATCTATCCCTTTTCACAGTATTTTTCAGCAGTGAGGATGCTTCTACGTCCTGCACGTAGACACACGCACCTCTGTAGAGACGTGTGGAGCAGAACCAGCAGCAAGCACTGGCCAAGGCACCGCTGGCCGCCACCAAAGCAGCTCAGCCCGGCGGGCCCAGTTCCCTCACACTGCACTGGGGATAATGCAGGCAAGGGAGTTGAGTGCTTTTGTCACAGAGGTGAGGAGAGAGGAGAGAAGACATGTATTTTTCCAAAGACCGAAGAAACAAAGCTGAGGTTAGCTTGTTATTCATCTCAACTCCCACCTGCAAACACCTCCTCCTGTTTTATTATTTTTATTTTTTTAACTGTTGTGTGCGTTGGGTGGTTTTTCAACTTTAAACCTCAAGAATTTCTACTGAAGTTTCCTTGCAGCAAACACAACACCTACGAAATCCAAAGGAACCGGGAGGGAGGCACGGACATGGGCTGGGGGGGCAGCAGCTTGAAGGAAATGAATCATGTTTCCTGCATAGGCTGGGGCCGTGCTATTTGTCCCCAGCCAAGCAGAGTCTCCTTACCGCAGAAACCACAACAAAGGGCTGGGACTGACCATAACCAGGTTTGCCCGGCAACGCTGTTGGCTTTGCCAAGCGTCCAGCATAAATTAAAAAGCAAATCATATTAGTATTTCACTTTTAAGAAGAAAATGACTGACCATAATTAAGACAAATGCCTACTCCACACACCTGTTTAGCACCCAGAATGTTACACATTGTCCCTGGGTTGGAATATTTTATACCGAAACCTTTCTTAAAGCAGGGAAGCGTCACTTCCACTTAACTGTTGCTAAATCCCCCTGCAAAATATGTGTGTGTTAAACACAACCAACATGAGCTTCAATGTCATTTCTTTTGGCAGCAGCACTCCCAAGAAGCGACGTTCCCCAGCGTGCTTCTGCCTACTGGCAGCTACCCTGCTGAAGGCAGAGGCAGGCCGCTGCTGCTCGTAATGGGGACCGAAGACAACAGGCATTGCAGTCTTCTGATGCTCCTCACTGCAAATTGCAAACGAATTTCTGAGGAAAAGTGATCTCATTTTAATCAATTACTAATGTAAAGACATAAAATTGAGCGAAATCGAAAGTGGGAGATTATACTTCCCTTTCTCTCCTTAAGGAAAGTAACTCTATAATAAAGTTTGACATGTTATTATGAAAACTGCTCAGCACAGATCAGCGAGGGAAGCTCCTCTTGCTGCCTGAAGCACACAGTCTCAATTTCCCTTTAGCTGCTTACAGGTAGCCTGAGAGGGTGCAGGGCTCCCTACCCTGCAGCCCCTCACTTGCATTTTCCTGGCCAAGCCCACGGAGCAGCTCGGAAGAAGAACAGCCACCCACAGTCCCGTCAGCCAGCCCCCAGCACCCGCAGCAAGGCACAGAGCAGAGCACCTGGCACAGCCTCTCCATCGCTCACCACTCCGTACAAAGGGACGAGTGCAGGACAAGCGAGACACCGAAGGCCAGGTCACCCCGCGGAACTCCTGGGGCCCTGCAGCCCTGCAGCCTGCCCCACGTTTCCCCCGCAGCAGAGCCATACACGCAGGCTTTGTAACATAAGGAACCATCGGACTACTGAAATTCTCACATATGGCTTCAGACAGAGCAGTGTGTTAGACACTCCACTTCAAAATATATTTCTTATCCATTCTCTTCTTTTTCTCAAGTATCGTTTCATTGATCGAGTGGAACAGGCTCTATAAAACTTTGTCTGTATCCTGAGAACATGTTCTGTTACAATAACTTTAACACTGCTGACTATACAGTAGCACTGATACCATTCATGCACCATCTCATAATTGGAAGTGTTTGCTTGTATTGTTTCTATTTTAAATCTTTTTTAAAGGCTTCATCATCATTCCATGACCTCACTTCTTTATCTTGTCATTTCTGTGGCATTTGTTGAAACAAATAACAAGGCCTGCTTTCAGTGCCCAATTACAGGAACAATGTTATCCTGTAAACGCATAAGACAGCTTTTCATTAAACTTGCTCTCACCAATACATCGATACCAGTGATGCATTAAGATGTATTTTTAGTTTTGTTTCATATGGAAATGAATCTTCCCCAACCACTGTGGGATTCCTGCTTTCCCTCACTTGGCATCACCTCTGCTTGCCCCCAGTGAGTGGCAGGAGGAGAGGAGTTTCACTGGCACGTAGCACAAAGCCACTTGACACCTCCAGGTCTTAGCTTCTTACCCATAGACAAAATGTATACGACCATCAATAAAGACAGAGGAAATTAATGATTTCAAACACAATATTCTCACTAGATCACATTCTTCCTTGTCTCTGTAGTCACTGTTGGGCAGTGTACACTTTTAAAGGCACTCAGTTATAGCATCTGTGAATAACAAGCAAGTTAAAAGCACACGTGGATACCACCTTCATGTTTCTTAAAGCCTGGAATGTTTGGTGAGCTAGGGAGCTGAGGTTTTGTTTGTTTGTTTGCTTGTTTGTCTTTGAGGGCTCAAGTAGGGAATGTAAGTGCAATGTCCTTCACAAAAATCTCCTGTCGCTTGTTTAAATTATGGGTAAAACATTCTTCTTCCTCATGACACAGATTTTGTTTGACTCAGGTAACTCTGAATAAGCTGTACTCATATCCCTTTCTTCTATGTTGTTGATTTTTAGAAAAAAACATGCAATTTTATAATTCAAATTAATTGCTCCCATAGACAACAGCTCAATTTCATCCACAAAGGGCACCACAACTTAACAATCCCACTTGCTCCCCTGTCTAAAGACTTGTATTTTTTCTTTACTTTTGGGGGTAGGCTGGGGTTTTATCATTATTAAAAGAAATGCACACTGCTATCTCCTTGATACCATGAAGAATTTAGTTGTTTTGGGAGGACAGAACGGCTGAGCCATTTGCATCTACCCAGGCAGGGGGAAGTGAGAGGCGTATGATAAAAACCTGTCAGCAGCAGCATCTGCAAAACGAAGAGGATGAGGAGCACCACTATGGTGCCTGCAGTTACCTAGTCACAGTGCTAACAGCTTTTCTCAGCTGCCTACTTAGAATACAGCCTCATGACCTATAGGGCTGACAACAGCACTTCAAAACTATCCATTTATTTACACCCTGTTAATAATTCATCCCGAGACACATTGCCCATAAATACCAATACAATTTATCACTGATGCGACCTCCCCATAAGTAATGCTACAACAATCCCATAAACCTGTGATTGAAGACTCCATACACAGCAGCATCCATGCAAGTATTAGAATTATCCTGCTATTTTACTCAGGCGTTAGAAAATCAACTACAGTGGAGAACCATTAATGCCTGCGCATGGGGCTTTCTGCACTAACAACCCAGACTCTTACGAGAATTTTAATGCTCTGTCCATGTGGCTCAGGTATTTTTCCTGTATAACCGCGTCCACTTTGGAATAGTATGAGCATGAATGAGTAACTGTACTTGCAAGCAGGGGATGCGTGAAAAGGTTGGTATTAAAAAGGTATTTTTTCACTGTACAGTATCCCTTATACAATGGCAATAGAATGAAACAGTACAGACAGGACACACAGTTAGTGCTGTGCCAGGATGCAGTACCCTTCAGATGCTGTTAACACACTGTCTGTAACAGAAGTCATTACTAAATGTCTTTCTACTTTACACAGAAATAACAGAGGTGTTTGAAGTGTGTTGACCCTCTTGGATTAAGTTTTCTAAAATACTACACCGCTCGTCAAATTATTTAATGGAGACAAACTTATCACTAACACCAGTATAATTTTTTTTTCCTGTTTTCATTGTGAAGTATGTGTAAGCTGTTTTGGTTTTGATCTCTAGCAAATGCAACCTCTGCAGAAGCAGAGATTTTCTTCACACTTTAACCAAGAAATACCTCCAAACTCCAGAAAACTGTCCTAACCATGCTGCAAGGTGCACCTGCAGCTTTCCAGAAAAGCCTCTGCGGAGCTCTGGCTTCCAGCTCTGTTTCAGCAGCACCGGTTCTGGCACAGCCCTGCTCCGCACAGTGCCCCAGGACAGGAGGCACAGCTCCCAGAGCTCACACATAGGATTTGAAAACATGCAGCTGGCAGGGAGAATTGTAAGCACTAAAAGCAGTTTTTCTAAAACACGTCATTCACCTCAACAAAACTGCGCCACTGCCTCAGAAAAGATGTTATTTTATTTCTTAGCCAGGGATGCTGCAAAGCTCTCCAGTGCAAATTGCCTCACACCAAGAATTACCAGGGGCAAACAAACAAGGTGTTCCCAAACGTTACATTGCTAATCCTGTTTCACGATTATTAATGCTCAGATCAAGATAGCAAATACAAATGTAACAGTGCCAACTTCTAGGAAACCTCTCATTGCTAAGGTAATTATTTTGTTATGCACACCGTGGAACTGGAAAAAAAAAAAGAGCGTGAAGGAGTGGGTGCTGTCTGCTTCTTGGCATCAACAAGAAGCTTAAAAAATTCTCTACTCGTTGATGGAAAGAGATAGAGAAAATGAACAGTGTTGGTTCCAACAGAGCCAAAACATGACTTATTCTTATCCACCTGCCACCACCTAGCAGAAACAACTTCCTATGTATTTGATGAAGAACAACAGTACGTCGCCCATCCTATCACCAGTCCTAGACACCAGACAGAAGTATGACCACTGAATTTGTTAAAAGAGTAGCCTACTTCATAAATTTCATTACAATGGAGCCCAGCAAAACCAAGCTCTCTGTTAAGGATACAATGGATACAACCCATCATGAAAGCAATGGACAACAGCTTACAACAAGCCCTTGTTTCATCTGGCTTTGTTTTCCCCTACACTGTCCAAGCTCTCATCTAAGTCTTTTACCCAGTTAAAATGCTCACAACTTGGAATACAACTCTGTATCTTTGAAATATGTTTTGCTCAACAAAAACTTGCTTACTTTGCAAGTGCTCTTTATTAAGTATTAACTGTTCATGCCCTAGAGATTTCCAGTTCCCAACTTAAACTGGAAGTAGTAGTATAAAAACACTTGATACCAATACCATAATTATAACTTGTATTCAGAAAGGTAGCCTAACTTTTCTGCTCCCTTCTGATCTCAACCAAATGCTAGACAACTGCCAGATCCAAAAGGCAGAATCAGAGCATCCTAAAGCATGTGCTGGCTGGCATGCAGCCACGTAGCTGGATTCAGCTGCACTCATCCTTCAGGAGGAACCACCTAGACACGGTCTCGGAAAGGACTCAAATCATCCAGTTACTTTCAGTTCCCTTGTGGAGCAGCTCTTTCTCCTCTGCATTTGCAGCCACAGTGCTTCCACTCACAGTGCCCTCAGAACAATGCAACAGAGATAATTTTCAGAGCACCATTTGTTGGAAAAGGCAGAAAGCGCTTGCCTGTAACTACAAGGAAAAAGGAGAATCGGAAAAAAAAACAGAAGACTGACAAAATAAGTGGTATTTAAAAATACATAAATGAATGAAAAACAGGAAAAATGGAAACAGGATTCATTCTGATGGTGTATCCATTACGTTTAACTCCTAACAGTATTTACATCAGTGACAAAACTTTCAACTCCTGGAAGCCAACAATCAAAAATAAAAGATTAAGTATTCATAATCCCTAACCAGGCTGAAAACAATCACCATGCAAACTTAGTTAGAAGAAAATGACCAAATTCCAAATCTCAGGAAGTTTATAAGTTACCTGTGAGGATTCCTTACTTGTTTTACTAACAAATCCACAGTTGCTGAGTGATTTGACTTGGATTTTGGGTTGCTCAGTAACCCTGAAAAATCAGGCCAGGACTACTCAGTAGCCCCGCATGTGTATTTGGGAACTTAACTTTAAATCCCCAAGTTTCAAAGCGCAGTCCATAGAATCACAGAATCATTAAGGTTGGAAAAGACCTCTAAGATCATCTGGTCCAACCCTACCACCAATGTCACCCACTAACCGATGTCCCTAAGCACCAGGCCCAACCTTTCCTCAAACACCCCCAGGGACGGTGACTCCACCACTTCCGGGGGTAATCCGTCCCAGTGCCTGACTGCTCCTTCTGAGAGGAAATGTCTCCTCATTTCCAACCTGAACCTCCCCTGGAGCAACTTGAGGCCGTTCCCTCTAGTCCTATCACTGGTTACCTGTGAGAAGAGGCCGACCCCCAGCTCTCCACACCTTCCTTTCAGGGAGTTGCAGAGAGCAATGAGGTCTCCCCTGAGCCTCCTCTTCTCCAGACGAAACAACCCCAATTCTCTCTACTGCCCCTCACAGGACTTGTGTTTCAGGCCCTTCAGCAGCTTCGTAGCCCTTCTCTGGACACACTCCAGGGCCTCGATGTGCTTCATGTAGTGAGGGGCCCAAAGCTGAACGCAGCACTTGAGGTGCGGCCTCACCTACCTCTATCTATTACACCATCAAAAAAGATCACAATACGCAAAGCTCTCTGAGCCATGTGATTTATTTTTTGCCTCACAAAATGCTACCTTTCTTGATTATTCATTGCCTCTCTGATAACCACTTAAGAATGACCTTTAACTTTGCAGACTATATCCTGTGGGTATCTGCCCTGTAATAGCGAGTACGGTGTGAGCAGGAGCAGATGACAAAGAAACCCTGCCTGACTTGTGTCTGAATAGGACCTGAGGATTTCAATTCAGATCACCAAGCTTCCTCTGACACCTTCTCAGAGCAGTAAGATCTTTTAAACTGAAAGACAAACCCCAAGTAGAGATCTGGAGCAGCTGTGGACCCAGCACATGAGAAATTGAGAACTGGGGTTACCAATCAACTACCAAAGGGAAACCTTGGCAAGAGAAACATGGATGATCTGAAAGTGCAAAATTAGTTAGAAGCTCAGCTCTTGCACGATCTGAATAAGTTAGTTTCTGTTTTGTTTTAAACAGAATTATTACTGGATAGATTATACCTGATGACAGAATTAAAATATTATTACTTAAAGTTTAGGTAATATAAGCTGAATATAAACTAAGAGACTGTGAATGCCCCAGATCAGATCAAATTTGGACTTACGGGTATATTTTGAAATCAAAAAATGATGTATAACAATAAGAAAAAACAGCAATTTAAAACCATCCAAAGGAAAAAAAAAATCGTTTTTGCTTTTCTAAGGAAGATTTTACTTCACAGGTCTGAGAAAATGACTTTTCACAGAAACAAATACCAAAATGTTAGAAATATAATCTAGGATAGGTAAGGATGGCTGTGTAGGCTTCTCTTTTCTCTCATGCTCAGTCCTGCTAGGAGAAATAAATTAACTAGAGAATAAAAAGAGCATTGCTCCAGAAGCCTGTATTTGACAGTACCACAAGAAGAAACACCCTCCAAAACAAGGCATAAAGTTTCAGCCAAAACATTCTTGAAACCCCTAAAACTTGCCCCTTTCCCAAACTTCCCACACTGGCTGGAGGGAATTAACACTTTGTAGCCTCCTGCACACGAAAAAACCCTTGCATCACCGAAAAGCTTTGCTTGGTTCTGTTTTGTTGTGCTTGCTTCAAGGTTTCTGTACCATCTCCTGGGTGCATTCCAAGCCCTATCTGGAGTTCATCCCATGCCCCAGATGGGATCTCTGCGTGTGGCAGGCTGAGAGGGAAGGATGTCCTCCTCCAGCCTCACATTTTACATAAGCCCTAACAGCAAACCTACACACAATTCTTTGCTCACACCAATATGATGATGATGATGATGATGATGATGATGATGATGATGATGATGATGATGATGATGATGATAATAATAATAATAATAATTTCCATCAGAATTCCAGTGTCGCTTGGCCTGTTCTCTGATAGAGGAAAAGTTTTAAGAGTTTTTAAGGGAAGACAGTCATCGGAGCACAAAAACACATCTGGAACATAACACATGTAGCTTCTGCCTTGTGTGTATGAAATTCAATGCATGTGCTCGCACATGAGGCTGACATAAGCCTGCTCGTAGGCCTATGTGGCCTGACTAGGTCCTGGCTTCAGGAATTCATTTTGTGAGTTTGAGGTGGGTTTTAGGTTTGGTATCTTTAAAGCCAGAATTGCAGAACACAAGGTCAAAGAGACCTTAGCATAGGTTTGTGTCTATTCCTACATACCATTTTATGTCTTGTGAATGACCTTACTACTAATAAAATGAGTGTTAATCGAAGGCTGCCTGTTTTACAACCTATAACTACATGGTTGATGAGGATCCAAGTTACCAATCTTCCAAACCACTTGTAAAAGATTGTGGCAGTGAGCAAGACAGGATACAAATTTACTGGCACCAAATTCTAAATTCAGGCTCTAAATCTATCCAAATCAATGAAATTTTAAGAACAATTAAATACAAATGTAACACAATGTATGCAAATATTGCCCTAATTTTAAAGGAAAATGATTAATAAGAAAGCAGGCCCACTCAAATACAGCTAGGGATGCTGCTGCAAAGACCCAGAAAGAGCTGAGAAGACTGAACCGAGATGAAACATTTTCTCCAGCTGTAACAGCAAAAGATATGACCTGAACTTGATTTATATGCATGAGATTATTTTCCTGTGGACAATAAAGAAGGCACAAATAATAAACTGAGGTAAGACCAACAGTCTTCTGTTATGTGGAAAACTCTCACAGAAAAAAAGCTCCTTGTAGCAGTGGTCAAGGAACCATGTTAAATATCTAACAAAAATTCTACACAACAGTAAACAATTAAATAAGATTGTTTTGTGAGGATCACAGTCTAAATCATAAATAGAAAACTGTGTTTTTGATTTCAAAATGTATATATATTTCCTAGAGGATTTGAGGTTTCAACACTATTTTTGAATGTTCAAGTATTCTGCCAAGTAAAATGGACAGTATCAGATGGCAATAATAAAAAATAAGACTTGATCTTGAATGAATGAATTTATTATAAAATACTTAAAGCCTTTTTGTTCATATGGCATTACTTCACTTAAAGAAAAGCTGTCAATATGCCTATTAAACTACAAAATAAGAGCAATGCAATACGGTTTTCAGAATAGATTGGGTTGGGAGGGCTCAACAAAGAAACTACAACAAAATTTAGCTAAACTTTTTGGAATTCAGACACAGTCATTCCAAAACAATATTCTGCAGTTATACTTTTTAAACTGTCATGTGTTTACCGCAACGAACTATATCTACATTTTTTTTTTTTTTTTTACTAATCTTATAAAATATAGTTTAATACCCTTAAATTATTAGCATGTTTACATACATGGAAAATTAATATTGTTTTGCAATCCTGCTGGTCAATGTGCTTGTTCTGGAAATGGACTGAAAATATGAAGTGCAATGTAGCAAACCAGACTGAAACATTCGCTTTTTTTTTTTCTTTTATGGTCTAGCATTTTAGCAGTTTTTCTTAACAGAGATGAAAAATGTGATTTTTTTTTTTTGGACATAAGTTAACTTTATTTTCAGTTTAGCATACACACACACACGGATGCACACTTTTTTCTGTGAGACTTCTGTTCTCATTAGTAATGCTGCTGATGCATTCCCTCCTACTGCAATGGAGCCAATCATGAGTCATGTCATGCACTTGCCTAAAAATCACAAGTTTAAGGCTTTCCATATCACTGGTAGACTGAATGTAGAGAACTGAGCCAAGGCTCCTTAAAATTCAAGATTTCTCCAAAAGTCAATGGGAATTTTACTTGAAGAAAGGATGAAGTGTTGAACCAAATTACCTACAATTAATCATTGGAACAAGCTGCCACATGTAAAAGCTACAAAAAGGCATCTTGCTGAAAATGTTGTAAAGTTCTGCTGACTTCTAGACCGAAATTTTTCTGTGCATGAATGTAAATACTGTTGAGAGGCATGTTTGAAATGCTTGTTAGTACCTATACCTTAATTTTTCAGTATTTTAAATGAGTAGTAACAAGAATGTTTCCCAAACACAAAGCTATAGTATAAACCAAATATCTGCCTGAAATTTCAAGGTCAACTGCACAAGTATATCTGTTATTATTTGAGAAACACTTCATACAGAAGAAAACTAAAAGTTCCCATCGTCTTGCTGGCTTCTGCAAGCCTGCTTAAATTCTGTAAGAACACAAACCAGACAAGGCGCTAATGTTTATATGAGGCATCTAAGTGGGGAAAGGACCTGAACGTACATCAAACATCACATTTTATTCACAGAACACCACTACTGATGCTGGTTTTAAAAGAAAATGAGAACTTGTTATTAGGGACAAGCCATATTTAACTTATCTAACTGCAGAATGAAAGGAGTGGGATGAAATAGCTCTCCTCTACAAAAAGCTGGTGAGAACATACAGTTACGGAGATACACTGACGGGCAGAGCAAACTAGATGCTGCTTCCAACTCCATAAATATATCAGCCCCAGTTTCACAGAATTCTGGTTTGAATTTTGGTTTTATTTCTGAATGGATGATGCGTTGTTTCTGAAAATAAATGACATGCTGCTAATTACTAGTTGAACAACACAGTCATACTCCATCCTTACTATGGCTCATCAAGGCACTTGCCTTGTTCACTGTGGGACTTTCTTAGTTTCCCTGTTAACTTCAGTCAACTCTATATTTTAAAACAAACAACAAAAAAGATGTTTAGAAAGGGCTAAGAAGCCCTTTTTGCTGTGGACTGCCAGTAACACTTGCTGAAAATGGCTCCTAGCTACTATGATTACTGGGGCAAAAAAGGAGAAGTTTACCCCCTATCACTTGATATCAGAACTACTGCTTTGATGGTGCTCTTCCAACAGATATTCTGCTTCAGCAGGCAGAAACGATGGGGACACTTGATCATCCTGACACTTCTATTCTCACAGCCATGTTCCACAGACACACAAAGATGCACAGCCACAGATGTCCATGTTTCACTCACAATTTTATTCATAAAAAACAGATGCAGTAAATTGTGCGTTCTCTTCCTGACAGAAAAACTATGAAAAGGAGTATTCAAGGTTAGTATAAGAAAAGTATTAAAGATGCAACAATGCGACAGCAGGAATTATGAGCAGACCGTTCAGGCTGACCCTCAGCTCTGGCATCATGCCACCTGCACCAGCAGGTGCCAACAGTGGCTATGGAAAAGTGTCTTTTGTCAACACATCCCCCAGTTTCATCACTCCGCAGGCTTTGCTTTCATCCCACTACCTCAATCTTCATTTATTCCACTGGAAGGGAGACAGCGAGCAACTGTGAGCCACCCTCCTGCCCAGGGCACTCAGGCCTCGTGCAGGCCTCTCACTGCCCTGTGCCTCCTTCTCCTGTCCCAGGCCCAAGCCCTGGACCCAAACCCCAGGCCCAAACCCCCAGCCCCTCCACTCTGCCTTAGGGCCAAGCAGGTCCCCACCACTCCTCCAGCTGGAACACCACAGCCCAGGCTTGCACACAATATTCAAGACCCTGGCATGCCATGCTGATGGTAGTGATGCTTTCAAATAATTTTCTTTATTTTAACTACTACTATCCCAGAGCTTTGGGGTTGGCTGCTGCTTGTTAAACTAATGTTTCCACACGATGACTTCTGGTAACCCAGAACCTGTTGCTGACAGGAGACGGACACAACTCATTTCATTACCAGCTGAAAAACGAGGGCTGTTTTACTTCAGGATCAGCATTTACATTTCTTTCTTGAATCTCAGCTGCCGTTTGAAATTCAAATCTTTCCCCAAATAAATTATCAGCAGGTGTTCCTCACCTACATCACATTTGAAATCTTCTTTTACCAATGAAAATTGTCTTGCTATAAATTTATTTTCAACCACAAACAAAATCAATACCATTATTACAAGAGCACTTTGCCATGACTTTTATTTTTAAAATACAGGCATCGCTAATGCAGTGAAATTCATAAAATAAAATGACCATCAAAGCACAATTGTATCAACGACCAACCATCACAAACACACTTCCCCCCCCCCCCCCCAAACGAGCTTTCCAAGGCAGAAGAAAGGCAAACCAGAAGAAAGGAGCCACAAATTCACAGGGATAACATGGACGCAACTTCTAGCTGCACGTAAGCAATAACCCTCATATGCTCTCATCAAAATCAAAGGAAATACATACCATAGCAATAGAAATTTCTATAGAATAGAATGTTGATTCACCACCAGAACAGAGTTTCTTTAGTCAGTAACATTTACAAAAACAAATCAGTGGCAAACATTATTCTAGCTCAACAGAAGAAGTTGGAGAACTTGGCACCCGGAGCTGAGGCTTATTGCCAAGACACCTGAAATCTGGTAAAAAAGGTACAACAGCAGCTCCTTTTAGGTACAATGGAATACATCCTAAGTAGATTTAAGGCTCAATAGTGTTCCCGTGAAGGACGAGATCTTTCTAATATTCTCATAAAGGCTTTTACATGAGTCAAGTGAAGAACATCTAAGTAACAGCAAAATTGAATTTAAAATTCAAATTCAAATTTAAGATTGAATTAAAAAAAAAAAGCAACACATGCCAGAGGTCAACGTAAAGCACAGCCAGCAAAGGAAAATAATTAATTGGATCCCAAGATACCGAATATCAGAAAATATGGTCTCCTAAAGTCCTGAGTTGAAAAATTAAAAATCTTAAAACTAATTTTATTATATTATGTAATTATATTTATTAGATTTCTTAGTGTTTTACGTCATCTTCATACGCCAATATGAAGTGTGGCCTGGAAAACATTTAAGTAGCCAGTATTATGGAGAAAGCAGTTTTGGATAAAGGTCTTTCACCGATAGCCAGCGTTGACTGTTTTGGCTTTGGTTGTTTTAGCATATGCTTGGTGCTCATCTGACTCTAGCCACAAAGTGGTCCCCAAAGCCCTTGAAATGAAGAAAAAGCTGCCACTGGAACCTTGCCATTATATGACTGTTTACAAGCCTTAAGGACGTATAGTTGCACAATAATCATTACAAAAACTGGAGTGTCCACAATCCACCTGGTTATACTGAAACTCTCTGATGAAGATCCTGTTTACCTTGTGAGGGCACAGGTTAAAAAGAGATCCATCAGTTCCTGACCCAGTAATTCATTACTCTCAGCATACGAAGCTCTCTTTTTCCCCTTTTTTCAATAAAACTTTCTACTAATTTCCTTACTATTCTAAACCCTGCAAAAACCTTGTAGAAGCCATTTAAGGCACTGCTGCCTTCAGCTGTCTCCCACAGCCCTTTTCTGGCTGCTGAACCCCACTCAGCGTGGGTACGAGAGCACATGAGGGCTTGGCGGCCACACCAGCGCACTGGATGTCATAGCCCTGCCCCTGAAACGTGGCTCTGCTCGGAGCTGCCAGCCTGACCTGGGAGCGCCAAGGTAAAAGGAGGCGAGGCACAGGCGTGTTTCGTTCTGCTGCCTCTGCTGCTGCAACTGGAACCATTTAAACCATGGCCGGTTTAGTCAGTGAGCATGAATCAGAGGTTTAAATGGCACGTGGTACTGAAAGGGATCTACAGGAATCTCAGCAGGAAAGACGAGAGAATGCATCTTCCAAAATGACACAAACGCCTTGTATTTGACAGCTGGCGTTTAAGCGCAGATGTGAGCACAGACGTACAGTAACACAACGGTATTAATACAAAGTACTCAGCCAGAGGTCACCCGCTGCCATGCCCCAGAGCCACGGAGAGGCTCATCCAGCAGCTCTCCTGCCTCAGTCTGCACATCCTGGCCTTGTGCCCCCCACAACAGCACAGCTCACGAGAACCTGTGCGCTGCCATCACTCCGGGAGCCTTAACAGCCTGTGGGTTCAGCAGGCGTCTTTCATAGGTCAGAACGAGTCTGCCTGATCGCTGGAAATACCACTTGTCCATTTGCAATTATAAATTCAAATGTCACGCAAGAACAGCTTTTAAATAATACATGCACAAGCATAAATATCACTTGAGAGACACATTCAAGGACCAGAAACTTTCACTGCATACAGACATCTGAAGACTTCCCTAACTGAAGTGTATGAAATTCAAAGCACTTGTATGTTTTGCTAGGAACACATTGCACTTTCTCCCAGGGAGCACTCGATCATACTTCCCCAAGGCACTATCCAATTTTTCACGAAAATATTTCATAAAACAGACCTCTTCCATGATGAAAAGAATTTGTGCTTATTCAAATAATTTACAAAAGAAGAGAAACAAGCCAACAGGCATATGCATTTCAGTTAAAGAAAACAAATACCGAAAAAGCAGTATCACCAAGATGCAGAAACACCCTCACGTGATTAATGCTGACATCTCTGAGCTTCCTCTTCACAAAAAACTTTGTGTTTTGTCACTTTTTCTGATATTGCTGATTGTAAAATTTAGATTACAAGCTTTGAGGCCCGAGTGAATATCATATGCAAAACGTACAACTTTTTTGCCTGGTAATGACTGCATTTATAGAAGCTGCATTTCGATCAGAATCGCCTTCGCTTTGCTCAAATCGAGTCACAGGGTGATTAACAGTAAAATGAAAAGCCTGTAGCACTTCTATCACCTTCTTCTCAAGAGGGTTATGTTTGGCAGGAGTCAGCATAAGACTGTGATAAAATCCCAAAATCTCCAGGCATTTTTACTGCCTGAAATTGCTTTTCCCAGCCTCCTGTCAGCACAGCTGACAGCACTAAGGTTTCCTTATATTCGACCTATCCTTCACAGTACTTTCACAGTACTTTTTACACAGTACAGACAAAGGAAAAGTCCACAGAAATCATATATGTTAAAGGGAGATTAGATTTTGTTGATGTTTTCTTGAGGTTGTGCTGGGGAACAGAGCCATTAACAGCTTCTCCTCCACTCACGTACTGTTCCTTTAGCACTTAAAGCTTGTTGAGCTCACATCATATTTTCTGGAAGGATTTTCCTAACATCAGATGGAGAAAGGAGTCATGCCATTTAAGCTTGACTAGAAAAATCTGTGAGTAGGAAGCTACCTTAAATATCCTTCTGAATCGCTTTCATCCCACTGATCTACAATAATGACATAGTCCATTGTTAACAATTAAAAACACTTAATGACTGCAGAGATCTACATATGAATTCAGTATCAACTAAAAAAAAATAAACACGTATAGGATAAATGGGAAAAAAAACAGATTTTACTTTAACTTGGTATTTGGTTTAGCAAAAATCACACAGTCTTTGGAAAATGCCGTCTTTAAGCAACATTCCAGACAGTCTGCAAGCGACAAGAAAATGCTACCTCCAGGATGCTTCCTTTTCTGGAAAGGCCTAAAAATTAATCATCACCTAGATAACAAAGCGATGCCAGGTTTCGCCAGTCAAGTGACACGCAAAATATTTTACCTAATTCAGTGAATTTGTTGAACGATGTAGACCCTGCACTTAAAACAGCACAAAGAGAAAGGGCAAGGGTACAGGGGGCAGTAAGTCAAAGGCTTAAACCGATCCTTCTGGTGACAGTGACAGCAGAACTGAAAGCCCTGCAGAAGAGGCGATCCTAGAGGCTAGCTGAGGAGGCTGCTGCCACCTCCGCTGACTGGCCTCCCCCGGCACCCATGGCCTGATGAACCTCTGGCACGTCCCCTTGGCAGGGCCAGCTCCAGGACTGAGCCAGACCTTTGGTTAAGGCGCATTCGCAGCAGCTCGGACGTTGGCGTACAGAGCCTCAACACTCCAGCAGCAGCACAAAACAATCCATATGGTTATTTGCTGGGCTACCGCCGCCATACGGAAAGATGAAACAGTTCCATGCTGAAAACCAGCTTTGGGAGAGCAGAAACCCTGATGCATTTCCCAGCAACTTGATACCCTGTTGCAGCAACTATCTGTTGTTTATATTTCAGCTCCATTTGTCATGCACAGGATAAGAAGCTAATGAAATTGCAAATTGTTATATCGACCCACTTTTTCTCAATAGCCAATTTCTAATACTGACTAGTAAGTTACTTTACTAAAAAAAAAAAAAAAAAAAAAAAAAAAAGACATTTTTATTAATTTTGGAGAGGATAAAAACTGAGCATCACTACAGATATTCAGTTGCCAAACACTAATAACATAAAAATATTTGTAAAAATGAAATAAATGCTATTTTCAAAAGTCTTCGTAAAATGTACCTGGGAAAGGTGGCTCAGTAAAGCAGAACACAACTTTTCAACAAAGGATGCACAAAGATTTTGCATAAAAATAAGCCTGGTATGAGACCTCATGCTTTACCAAGTACAATCACAAGATGGGTTTGTAAGTGGAAAAAAAAATCTTCCTATAAGAAAAACAGTAATTAAACATTTAAAAGACAGCCTTGTGCTTTTCATTACTACAGTTGTTTTTCCCTTTAAAGACTATTTTGAAGAGGAATTCACTCAGCTATTCCAGAAAAGAAGGAAGCAAATAGTAGTTGGAGAAGAAAATAATACTTTTCTGGTAGCATTTTTTCTGCCATTACAGGATTTATTTTTTTTTTCCTTTTCCTTAGGCTGGAGACATGAGTTTCTAAACACAGTAACACAGTTGACCTTTACCTTGCCTCCTACAAGCAGAAGTATTCCAGAGAAACCTAACGGCACAAAAGAAATCCACGCATGTTTGTTTTGCTTACCTATTAGATGTCTCTCTTCACTTTAACCTTTTTATTTACTATTTTACATATAAGTAGCTGTTAGCTCCCCCCCCCCTTTTTTTTTTTTTAAGGAACCTAAAGCTTTAGCAATTACCTTATTACCTATAATATCAGTAATGGTGCGATCAGATCTATTTATTTGGTTAGCATTATGTGATCTTATTACTTGCAACTTTATACCTCATGAAGAACTTTAGGCACATGAAACTGGGATAACATACTCTTAAAACATTTTTGTGTATGAGATGCCAGCTTTAGAAGTCCCATTCCTTAATCAGATTTTCATACAACATCATGGAACCTTATACAGATTGAAAATTAAAAGTGACAGATTGAGTGACTGAAATTTCTGTTGGACTTTTTTTTTTATCCATCGAAACGTCTGCCTTTATCATTTTTGGAAGAGAAGTCAGCACCAGCTGGAATCCTCAGATAGCATTAGTAAAACAATAACAAACCTCCCTTAAAAAAAAAAAAAATAAATACATTATGAGTTTAGAAAGCACTTTTGAAAAATGAAACACTAAACTTAAAAATTCGCATGACTAACCACTGGGTCAAATCCCATCACCTTGAAAGCAGCAATAGGAAATGCGGTATTTAACTCTGTTGAAGATGTTTAATTTGACACTTTCCAGGAAAGTAGGAGACTCAGGTTTACAGACAACAGAATGAATTCTGATTTTAGAGAAAGTGAAATAGTGAAATTCAGGCTACCAACAAGCAAATTAGTGCTCTTCCACCAATGTTATGTTGATGGTTAAGGAAGAAAAAAAAAAAAAAAAAAAAGGTGAGGAGTATAGAAAACTAGGATTTGTGTGCAGGGCAGTGGACTTCGCAGTGGACTTCTGCTATATCTTCTCCCTTCAAAGCCTGCCTAAGGAAAAGAGAAATCTTCACTCCCTCCTGATAACTCAACAAGCTCAGCACGATGGTTGAAAGGGATGTATTGCTAACTCTGCCCTGTGGGGCAAGGGGCCAGCAGCTGGTGAGTAACCTTGTGCTGCAGCCTCTGCAGAGAGGAAGCCTCCCGGCCTGGCCTCCCGCTTGCAGGCAGTAAAGCTCCGAGTTGATGTGTGTCAACTCTGTTGAGGTTTTACAAGCAGGGTTCGACTAAGGCACTACCGATATGAATGAGTTAGCTTGTGTATTTCTACATGTTTGTAGTTACAGTACCATGCTAAATAGATATTCTACTGCCTTCAAGACGTGTTTCTTGTTTTTAATAAAAGGTTTGTCCAACTTCAAGGATTTTCTAGAGCCTTTCTTGAATTTCTGGAGGTCACACAGAAACCCGTTACCAGGACTGCCAACAAAACCAGAAGCAGGAAGCACCCAGCTCTGGAGCACAGCTGTAGAACTATGTTATCAGTATGGCACCAGCCGCGTGAGCTGGGAGAGATGAGATATTTCACTGTTCCTTGACTAAGTCTTGCACACTGAGAACCTAACTAAGCAGGAAACAATACAGATAATCACAGAACTAAACAAATCCAAGTCTTGTTTGAGAGAAGAAACAGGCTTACACAACCTTCTGGAGCAGCCCAAAATAATCCTTGGAAATAAACGGCAACTTTTCAAAAGAAGGCGACAGGCCCGTTCCCATAGATGTGGAGGAATACGAGGTCCACAGAAGGAGAGCTACTCATTTTTCCATAATAGGTCAGGGCTAATTGTCAGCAACAGCTCAGCTTAGCCAGAGGAATGTTTCAAGATGTATTTCAATCTGCTTTAAAGGTTGTGCAATGTTAGGAACCAGCATACAAATACTTAAGACAGAAAGCAAACGGCTTTGAGTTTGGGATTTTAAATAGTCAACTTGTAAGTCCTTCATGAGTTCCTTTGTAAGGTGATCGGAGCCCAGAGGAACTTTCACAGAGAACAGAGTGTAACAGCAGGGAACTAAAGCCAAGGCTGGGTTTGATATACATAATACTACTTTATTCCATTGTTTCAACTTTCTTACACGTTTAAAAATGTACAGGGGTTCAGAACCACCTCAACAAAACAGAGTACATAATTAAGGGAGATCTAGAGTCAAACCACAGGTGTGCAAACGTGGCTAGCTTCTGGTACAAAAAGTAATAGGCACGGTCTTTACATATGCATTTTGGTGAA
Organism: Aythya ferina; assembly: GCF_964211825.1. Classification (NCBI taxonomy): domain Eukaryota; kingdom Metazoa; phylum Chordata; class Aves; order Anseriformes; family Anatidae; genus Aythya; species Aythya ferina. The sequence continues at coordinate 13,985,327 of NC_140304.1, forward strand.
AGAAGGAATAATAGTGCAGTGTTAAAAGGCACCAATAATCAATAATTGGGCCTTCTTTAAAAGCCAATAACCATCTAAGAAAATTACATTTGGTTCAAAATAATAATTTAAATATTTTATTGATTGGCATGCATCTGAACCCCTGGCAGTTTATTACACAAACCTAACGTGCGCCCTTGCAAAATAAAAAAGTTTCAATCAGTGGACCTGAAAGTCAGTTCACTACAAAAGGAAATACTGAAGCTCTTTGCCTGTATTTAATACTAGACTGTCTTGTTCACCTTCTCCAAAAGCACTTGTCCAACAAACATCGATTCAACAACTGCACAGAAGTAGTTCTCTTAAAATGAGTATTTTTTTTTTTAATCCTGTAGCATTGACCTATTCCATGTGCTATGAAAACATTAGGCACAGACCACAATTTACATTTTCTCTAAAAAAATTTTTGATAAAAAAGAATACAGTATGTGCAAGCTAGGTTCACACAAAGGATTGACAGCTACAACAGTAAGCTATTCAGACTTCCCAAATAAAAGGTTCTGTTATTTATTTTTAATTTTCTAAGCAGAATAGCACACTGCTGTGTGTGATTATCATATTTGCATTAGGATTATCTGTGTAGCCAATAAAGAAAAAGCTTTAGTACACCCTAAAGGACACTACATCAATACTGTGTGCTAATTTAACAGGACTGAGAGAATGAAAGACTGAAAAAGTCATTGTACACGGGCAGCTGCAGATACTCAGCTGGCCAGGAAAGGGTATTGCTTTCTCCAGGAAGAGTGATTTGAAACTCATTTTACCTTGTAGGTGTCCTCAAACTGAAGCACTGCAACTTGATGGAATTTAGAGATGCACAGAATGGAGGGAAAATAGTTAAATAGTTAAATAAATAAATAAATAAATAAATAAATAACAGGGGAAATGAGGGCAAGGGTCTGTGAAAGTTGTACCAGAATGTGCCATTTTATCCAAAAGCATCATGCCCGGTGTAGGTTTTATGCGTTGCGGACTGTTTGTAAAACTGAAAATTGTACAAGATCTGAGCAGAGACAGAGCTGGTTATTAATCTGCAACATCTACTGTAAGTCCTCAGGAATATAATTTACAGATAGCCACTTACTGTGTAGTTGATTGTTGCCTCTTAAATATATTTAAATTCAGAAGGCTACAGTATATTCTGACACAAAGATAGTAAGACAACTTTTCTACAAGGGCAAAAATGTAAGGTAGTAACTAACTTATTTATTTTATGAGGAACCTCCTTTGATGTGGTAGGTATAACATGCCCTTTGGAAGATTTTAGTTCTGACTTTCTTCATCACCTCTGTTGAACGGCTCTCCTCACAATTGCACAAGAGCTATATGCAAAGTTCAGTGACCCCTCTTAGAACAGCTTTTCTCTTTTCCAAAAGCACTTTTAAACTCAGCTCTAACAGCATAGCACACTAATCACGTAAACATTCCTCTTCTGGTAAGTTCCCAGATACAGCAAATACTATCAAAACTCCGTGTTTGACGACACACACCAGTTCTCTTTAAATGGAGCAGGAATTAGCCCGTTTCCTTGGTTTAGGGTCCCGTACATCCCTGTCTTTTAAACACATACAAGATGAACATATTGTCTCTGACAGTCTCCGCAGTCCCAGCCTGAAGACACTGTTGGAGAGGCTATAGATCACACAGTTGCAGAAACTATTGCTTATAGCAAGCCACGTTGTTAAGAAGGAAAGTGCTGGGTTTTCCAACACCCTAGAGCTCTCCAGCAGAAAGTATATGATATAAGGGAGCCACAGCATGTAGAACACGCTGGTTATCCGAAACAACACCATGGCATAGCGGCGGTCAGGGCTGTGCCCAGTCTCCCCAGCAGCATCCACTTCGTGGCTAGGAAATCGAGCTCTCCGATCATTGATCTCTTTGGTGTGCTGCCGGCAGATTTTAAAGATGTGGAAATATGTGAAACAAATGACAAAGGCAGCGGGAGCGTACAGTAAGCACACAATAAAGCCAGTAAAATAGGCATTAGTTAGCCAGGAGGTAGCACACCATTCAAAAATATCTCCATGGTAACCAGGTTTTCCCCAACCAAAAAAGGAAGGCAAGAAGATCAGACAAGAGTATATCCAGATCAAAATGATGCAGATTCTCAAGCGACAAGGTGTGACCAGTTGGTTATAGGAGAGAGGCTTTGTTATAGCGAGATAGCGATCCACACTGATGCAAGCAAGACACGCCATAGACACGCTTTTTAGCACAGAGATGATATATCCGAAAACTTGACAGGTCAAGGACTCGTGGACACCTGTTGAATAGTGAAGCAGTGACAAGGTAGGAACCAAGCAGCTAACTCCAACAAGAAGATCAGCGTAGGCCATGGTCTGGATAAAATAGCTGGTGGTATAATGGTGCAGAAGTGGAGCACAGTGGAAAACAAATATCACAGTTAAGTTACCCGCAATAATTAAAAAAGTTAGCAAGATAATAACAACCGTCTCAAGGATACAGATGTCAACTGCATTGTAGTGACCAAATCCAAGAGGGCAGGAGAGGTGCTCAGATATGTTCGTAACACTACTGCTCAGATTCAGAGTCCTCCATTCAATCCATCGGGACTGGTTCATGTTTTGTGATTAGGGAACACTGCGCTCTGAGTGTTAGCGAGCAGATGACATGCTTAACAGCAGCTAAGCTCTGCTTCAGCGTCTCACGATCTCTCTGTAGACACTGCCAGTGCTTACATTTGAGAGGGTTCTACAGTTCCAGAGCTGTTGATGCCTCCTCAGCATCAGTGCATCACCTCTGGCACACCTTAGCTTTAAGGAAAGAAAGTAAGAAAGAAAAAAAGAGAGAAAGAAAAGAAAGGAAAGAAGGAAAGGAAAACAAACAAACAAACAAACAAAAAAAAAAAAGCAAAGAAAAAAAAGCCAGAAAGAGAAAGGCCACTGATCAGCTCCTCCAGTGCTCTTGAGCAATCTTTACAAACACAAGGCACTTCTAAAACAAACAGGTACCGTGAAATACGGAAATAAAAACTGAAGAGCCACCTTCATTTCCCAGGGTATGACAGGGAAATCTGTTTATTTTCCTGAGAAAGTCATTTACTTTGGAATACAGGGGGGTGAGGGGAAGGAAAGGAAGGAGGAATCTTGGTACAGCTCAGGTTTCCTGGTCCAGCGGTTGCTGGAGGCAATCTTTTTAATGTCTCAATTTAAATCACAGAGTGACTTGAGAGTAAATGAAAAAGTTCATCATCTAATGCTGTCTGTTCTGGCTCTGTTCAGGAGATGGTACTCTGTCTCCATGCTATTCATTAGAAAGGTAAAGGAAAACACTTTTGTCAAGGTTAATTCCAATAGACTCACCACTGTTTGGGTATGAATAATGAATTTTATTTGGAGGGAGACAGGTGAGGGACAAGGCAGATGTGTCCTCTGACTCCCAAGAAAGAAAACATACAGCTCACATACAATGAGGAAGATCGTGTCTACTCATTTAAAAATCCAAAGGGTTTAAGAATAGAATTTGGAGACTTGTGTCAATATTCATAATTCCTTTAAACAGTTATAGTCCATTACAATTATTAATGCCAGGAGCATAATTCAAGGTCCCCACAGACAAAATAAATCCTCTTGAATTTAATTTCAGCAATGGCAATTTAAAATAATCATCTTTAGAAACTCTGCTGTATCTGCTAGAGTGGGTCGGCACACAGGAGTTTATAGCTATATCCATGATATTGCTCACCTCTGTAGCAACACCTGAATCATTTCACAAACCCCCACACTACACGAACAGAAACTTCCATCTGCATTCTGCTGTGAGGCTAATGAAATGCTGATTTGACTAGAAAAGCTGCCATTGTTTACTACTCCATTATTCTGTTATTCTGCTGCTTCTTCTAGGTAGTTTTAGAATTGCTAGATTTATTAGATGACCGGCATAATAACAATTGTGTAAACAAAATTGTTCTTCTAATTGCAGGACATTACCTTGCTCATTTTATTCGCAGTTGTGGAGAAAGCAAACATTACAAGAAAGCATCTTCTGCGTTCAGTTTAAAGTAAATGCTTGATTAGTTCAGGAATCATTAGGCAGGTAATTAATAGCATACAATCTTGCTTTTTGAAAGGCCCCTAGCAGGTTAAAACCATCTTTAATCCTGGAGTTCCTGAGACCAGAAGACTGGCGGTGAGAATTAATGAATCCACATAAAATGATTTCCAAGGTCATTGAGATATTCCGCTGGCGTTCGCTTCAAGTCTCTGCAAAAGTACCGGAACCTCTCTGGAGCTTTCGGCAGTCCTTGCCGGGTCTTCGAGAGGAATTTCAGCTACCAGAAAAGAAAAATCGTCTTCGATTCCCTTGCAGCAGCTCGACGGCAAGCTCGCTTTCCCGGAGTTCGCCTCCCGCCGCGCACCGCCACGCCGCGCGCCAAGTCCTTCGGCTTTTATCGGCTTTTATCACATCCCCCAACGGTTCCGGTCCTTCAGCCCTCCGGCTGCCGGCACGTCCCAGCCCGCCGCTCCCCGGCCCCGTGTGCGGGCAGCAGGACGAGCCCCCCCCGAGCGCATCCTCCTCGCCCTGCGCCGGGCGGCTGGGCAGGGCGCTGCGCTCCCCGCCGGGCGGCCGGGGCCGCTGCCGCCGCTCCCCTCCGGCCCCCCCCCGGCACCCGAGCTCCTGCTCCTGCTCCTCCTCCTCCTCCTCCACCACCTCCTCCTCCTCCTCCCAGCCGAGGAGCCGATGGCCGCGGCTGGGCGCCCCCCGCAGCGCGGCGGGGGAACGGCGGCGGGGTGCGGGACGCGGCCCTGGGGCTCCCGGCAGGGCGCCCCGAAAGCGGGCGGAGCTGTGGGGAAGGGGTCGCAGTAACGCCCCGCGGCAAGTGCAGAGCCCGCCGTCGAAGGACTGAAGAGAAGACAAAAAGCGCTCCGGTACCTCAAAATGGTGAACGGCTAGGACAAATTTGAGGACCACATTTACAGTCTGCATGTAGGGCTCTAAGCAAGACCTATCGGGAGCAGAGGTGGAGCAGGGAGCAGTTCTCCTTCCTCCTGTGCAGCAGCAGAACAAAGCACCACACACACCGAGGGCACAGGCAGGGCTTCTCCCTCCCCTCCTCAGGCCAGGCTGGGGTTAGCACTAGAGAAACAAAGGGCCTGTTAGAAAGAGACTCACTGGCAAGGCAGATGAGCAACGGCAAAGCCTAAAACTAAGCAGACCGCAGACATGACAATCCCAGTCCCTTGTGCTGGATATGGATTTGAGCAGTGCTAACTCCTGAGACTCCCCCATTACAGCCACCACTGCAACCGAGTCACCTTCGTGGGGTCACCCCCGGGTGATGGACAGCCCTGCAGCACCTGGTAAGGCACGCACAGGCCCGAGCTCTGACAACAAGCCCTCACATCAGCCAAATACTGCAGGTCTTGTACAAGAAGGCCGAGAGCTGCTCAGCAGGTAAGAGGGAACAGAAAAATCAATGGCAACCTCTGCTGGTTGGTTTTCGATGCAGGTAGAATGCTTGTTGCCTGAATTGTAATGAAAGGGACAGAGTGATTGAAGAGTAAGGACATCTCAATTCTTTCTTTACGACCAGAGTTCCTCTGCTACAGAAACAAAGGGCCTGCTGTGAGCTGCCAGCGGCTGCAGCACCCGCTGCTGCTCCTGGGGCAAACTGCAGCGGAGTGGCTGCACCAACCTGTACGGGATTTTACATGCATTTGGAGGCGAGTGAAAATTAAAGCACAAATCAGCTAGTCCTGGTGAGACTACCCGATTGCAGCCAGAAGTTTACAAGATTACTGGAACAGTTCATCAGAAGCAGCATGTTAAAAAGCTGTACAGAAAAAGTTTTCACTGGGGAAAGACACATCAGGGATGCTGGCACAGTTCTAAACAAAACGCGCTTCACAATTTCATTTGCATTTAAAGAAAAGGAAGTGAGAAAGAGTAGTTATAGTGGCAGAATCTAATAGGTGTCCCTAGGTAGGTATTTTGCATGCAGCATAAATCCCACAGATGGTGCTGTCCAGGAGGACGAAGCACTCTTCCTTCAAGCTGAATGGAAGCAGTGATTCCACATCTTCTTTGGGAATCATCTAGAAACAACAGAAGTTACCATCCAAAACAGGAGACTCACACCAAAGCACCCTGCTAAAAACAGAGGAGATGTGAAAGGAACTCGAGCTTCATGTCTGAAAAGAAAGAAAGCCTGTGATAGTTGTAGGGATGGGCATGGCCCTGCAAGGAAGCAAGGGAAAGCTCTGACAGAAACAGCCTGTCCAGAAGTTGACTTAGGAGCTCCGAGCAAGGAAGCAACCTATTTCTCATTTCTCTTATCTGAAAATGAATCCGAATATTGCCATTTTCCAAATCCTTCTCCCCCCTCTTCTTTTTTTTTTTTCATAAGAAAACAGGACTAATGCAAGCAGATCCTGCAATGCACAAAGCAACATCTCTCTCATTGCATCACTCATTTATCCTTTGAAGGCTTCCAAGACTCTGTTAAAATATTGGATTGTCAGCTGGACTAAATGGACTAAATTTCTCTAAAATCTTTTTTAAAGAAAGCCATTGATCAGAGCAGGGAGATGCAGCTGAGAGCATGGGATGCAGAACACAGCAGTTACTTCACAGCTCTCTACCAACTCCTTTTCTTTTGCCCAAGTCTTTGATATTTTCTTCCACCCACCTTCTTCTCAGCCTATAGAACAAAGGTGTCTCTTCAGGTTGCTTTTCTGTGTTGTGGTGGATCAGGAGAGAAAGCTGGGCATGCACGTTTGCAAGTATTGTGCAGCCCTTTGTGCTGTTAGTAAACATTTAATACCCCTGAAGTTTGTAGCTTCAGAACTAGCTACAAATGTTATTCATGTATTTAGTAAGTATTAAACAAATTCTTAAACTGCTACAATTTCCCTTAAAACATTACTACTTATGATCTCATGAATTTTCTGAATTTTACGTTAAAGAACATTTTTGTTCAGGAGAGGGTTCTCAGGATTATGCCATAGCTCCTAGGACAAATGGAACTCACTTCACATGTATTATTTGGAGTGACATATCCCACCAATCTTCCATGCCTCCAACAATATAAATAAAACACCCTGGAATAAGCTATCTATCAAGAAGTGAATTTTCTTCAGGGAATTGCTGTGAAGTGTAATGAATGGTGATAATTAACATTTGTCGAGAATTACACATAGCACCTGCTTGAAAAAACAGTGTTTAGGATTAATGCTGTGTAAGGATGCTATTTACTAACTGACCACATATGATTAAAAAAAGCCCTAAAATGAACAAAAAATGAAAATGGAAACATGAAAAAAGGTCTTAGGAATGGTATGAAAAGCAAAAAATTATAGAGGTGCCCACAGACAGGATCATGTGGCTGCCATTAAAACTAATCCAACTGTCCTTAAACCAGACATAGCTTTAAAAAAGTTCAGTGGCAAAAGCATGCAGACTCACTAAGCACCAGTGCTCCAGGCAGCCCGATGAAGAGCCCCGACTTTTCCTTTAACTCTTGCTTTTGATTACGTGACTCATGCTTAGTTAGCGGTTTGTGAAAGCATACTTACATTCTAAAAGAGCATGCTTTTCATTCCAAATCGTCCTTCTGCCTTTCAAGCACCATAACAAACCCATGTGCTGTGCAGCTATCCTAGCATAAAACAGTCTGTGTGTGTGGAAATACACTAGAGCAAACAAAATTGAATTAGCTATTAATTACATTGTGCTGCTTTCAAGAGACAATTAAAAGTTACACCTGTTAAATGTATCACAGGGCAAAAGATAGCAATTAAGAGAACTGTAAATAAAGAAACGATGAAACCTAGAGAATAGTCTGAATAGCACAGTATTACCCTTGTCCTATGGGAATCATTCCTCGTGTATTAAAATAATACTGATTTTTTTTAATAATACTGATTTTAATATCACATTCCTTTAAACTTTTTAGAGGCACATTTTGACCTAGCTGTGCTTTTACTAATACTTTTGTCTGTGTCAAGCCAGGCAGTACATCCTACAGATACGTTCATAACGGTATTCTAAAAATGTATCACAACTGTGCACCATGAGAGAGTATGTTCAAAAGGATTCCAGCTGTCTTCACAAAAGCATAAACTCGGTCAGTATTATAATTCCATTTCAGCATACCTATTAAAAAATCACAAACATTATGCTCACCTACTTTGTCTTTCCACATAACGCAAGACAAGTAGTTGTTTTAAACTACAGCATGACCTTTTAAAGGTGATTTTGATTTAAAATGAGTTCAAATGATGAATAATCATTTGCAGTGTTGATTAGGAAGCCAAGCTTTGAGGCTTGCCCAAAAGCAACTACTAAGATGTAAACACAAGGATCAAAACCATATATATGTGTCAGTCTTTCGGAATCACAAGTTTGGATGCAACAAAGAATAAAGTTGAAATACATGCACATATAACTTGCATTCTTCATTGCCTTTAAAAAAAAAAAAAAAGAAGAAAGAAAAATTGTGCCCAATATTAATTCTTGAAGTTCTTCCAAGAGCACCATCTCTGTTTTATCCCTGAAACATACCACTGAGCTCAATGCCAGTGCCACACATCTGCAAACTACTAATGTCCACCACTGCATGTGCTTCCGAATTCTTTTCCATCTCAGTACAATATTATTAACCTTCACAATGACAAACCCATCCTATAAAAGCTCCCAGCGCAACACTGTCAGCTTACTTTTAACAAAAATAGGTGTGTACACAGTATACGGGCTTAGAAGGATGGTGGAAAATACGCTGCATTAATGTGCTACGCATGATTACTGAGAATCTGTGCTGAAAGTTACAACGCACACTGCGTTTGCATGCATAATTTATTTTCTTCTCAAAAATAGTTTTAAATCCTTCAGAATTATCCGCTTCACTCCAGTTCTCTTTTCTAACTAATTGTTAACTGGCAGCTAGCATTGGGTGACGAATTCACAGATGCATGCCAGAAATGGCTTCAATTCCTCTTTTTATGGCCGCAGGCTATATTAAACGGTCCTGGTGCATTTTCCCAGAGCACCCAGCCTAATAAGAAGATGGGCTGGCTGGAAACGTGTGCCTAGTTACACAGACAATTCAGTTTTGATTTGCTTATACAATGGTCATGTTCCACCCTAAACTTTTCTTTTAACAGATTTTAAATAGAGCTTCCTCAAGGATAAAAGAGGCGGCTCTAGCTCAGAAAAACACTGCACAAACAGGACCATTAGGAGCAAAAATGACAGCTTTACCTGTTGGTATAGGCAAAATCAGTTAAGAGCTAAAAGATTCAGAATTTGTTTTAGTGCAAAATCTGCCGAGGAACACATGGTACCAATCCCAAATGTGGACTCACTGTTTCCCAAGAAGAAAAAGGTGAAAACCACCCAAGTAAATCTGTGATTTTTAGACAACTATCTTTAAACAATGTGCTACTCGGTATTACTATTCCACCAGTTTTGTGAAGAAATGGAAAAGAGGAGCATGGAAAGAATATGGCATAAAAACTATTTATAAACCGTAATGTGGTACGATTTCTTTTTATGGGTTTTAAGCTCAGCTTCATTTAGACTGAATTTTCCTCCCAGCTGGAACTGCTGAAGAGGTATCACTTAGAGACTCCACACTGCAAGAGAAATATCAGCACACACTTACATCAATACCACGCAGGAGAAAGGATCAGGAACAGTCCTACACCAAGAAGTCTGGAGGGAAAATTTAGCATACAATAGCATCTGAAGTAGACTCACAGATATGGAACCTGGCAGTGACAGATGTTTGAAAATGCCCCTGAAAGCAAGAATTACTGACCTATTTTTTCCTTCCAGAGTTAAAAGTTAGCTAATTCAAGTTTATAAAATCATCTCTCAGCTGGTAACTACATTACAAGTTTAATAACATCTAAATACATTCAACTTCCAGTATCTAGTGAATTTTGTCTTAAACTAGTTTGATTGTATTATATAATGAGGACGTTTATATATAAGTCTAGAAATTGGCACACACAAAATGTTATGTGAGCTGCGAAATTAGTTCTGATATTTTTTTTGAATAAAAATTGGCGTTATTTGCCATATTTGCAAAAGAAAAAAAATAAATTGAACACATACTTTGTCAGTACCGTTAATAGCTTAAATATCCCTTTAATAAAAAAAAACAGTAGCAGCAAACTGAAGAACAGAATTTTCCAATTCATGCACTCTGTGTACAGGCCTCTCTTGTTATTATGTCCAAGCAGAGACAATTCAATGAGTTTGCTTTTTAATGCATGTATTCCCCCTCTAAGATTTTCCAAGTATATTTTATCCCATTACCTCATAAAACTTACCACTTATATACATTTAAAAACAGAGGGCTTGTTTATAAATTGATTTTAGGTCTTGCAAAAAGTATTACAAATCTTTTCAGGTCCAAGTATCTGATAAATCTGTGCAGCCAAAAAAGGAATACGTGTATCTACATAAGCTTTGCTTCCATGAAACCTCAAAACAAAACAAAACAAAAAAAACGATACAATTTCTGTAGGTAAATTACTAAGTACTTCATATTCACTTCATTTTTAATTTTACCTTACATCTGCACATCAGATGTAGATGTCTTTAATACTAGCATTGAGACATCCCATGTGCACGCATGCCTTAACAACACTCACTGGGCAAATGATGTTGTGGATTGCTAAATCCCAGGCAAAAGACAGCATTTTTGAGAGAATCTAGAAATGTTTTTGGAAAGGACTCTATCAGGGAATACAGAGATCAAGTCTATAGATCAAGTTCAAGTCCAGCTTCTATCACTAATATTAAATTAACTATTAAACCTTTTCCCTTCTGCTCAAAATTGAGCTTTGAAGCTAAACATGAATCTCACAGGGTTTGAAGAGGTATCACATCACACAAGTGCCCCAGCTTGGTAGATAAATACACTGCGCGACATACTGGACTCCAACTAATTGACATTATGCCTGGGAAGGCCACGTGGGAAGAAATGGAAGCAGTGGGTGCTACCTGTTTTATTTGCATAGTATGCCAGTGGCAGTTATTTTTACATGGCCACTGGAATTAATTTGGCTTGAAAAGGCACACAGAATGTTTACTGAACACCCTTCTTCCCAACACGTCTCTTATGTTTGCTGCAAGAGCAAACTGAGCATAATTTGTCCTCATATTTTTAATGAAAGATAGATAAAGAATGACATGACAAAAATGGAGTTATTGGCTGCAAAACAATCTTCCAGTAAGAAAACAAACAAACAAACAGAAAGGACAGCTTTCAATAGAGTAAAGAAAAACACTCCCTATTTCAGCAGCAGTTGCTACATCTTATTTATAGCTATTCTATACAGTGAAATAAAGAGATTGGAAATTACTCAGTTACAGTACTGTAATACACTACATACAATGCATAAAAATAAAATCTCAGTGGTCATTTTCTACAAAAGAAGAGACTACACACAAATATCTGCATTATTTTTGATGCACAATTTATGAAAACAATCATTAGTCAAAAAACTCCATAAGAAATCAGATAAAGTAGATTAAAAAAAAAAAAAATTCAGCTCATGTTCTAACCAAAGTGCTCACAGGGGAAGAGCTTTGCTACATTCCCCTCCCCCCCCCCCCCAAAAGGTTATTTGTAAAACAAAGCAAAATAAAAAGTGAGGAAAAAATGGTTACATTCAAAAAGCTATATTTTATTGTTATGGCAACTGATGTGCTAAAAATAAAGAAATAAAGTTGTTATGGCAACTAGAATTTTAAAGGCAGTCAAAAGTAGAATAATCAAACATTCTCTTGGCTTAAAATGTAACGTCTATGACTCAATTTTCAGAACGAGCTTCAGAGACAAGTAGTGTTCCTTTTTTTGACTCTGCTTGGGAGACCACAATTAGCGCAGGTTTCAGATTGCTCTGCAGAGCACAAGGCAGGATGTGAAGGCAAACAGAAAATTGGGCTTTCTGAGTCCCCACACCTCGTGCTCCCTTCTTAATGCCCTGGCAGCCTTAGTGAGCCCTGCATCACACAGCAGCTCATTACCACCATAAACTGCGACTGGACACTATGTCAGCACAGCGATCAGAGAACAATATATAACTGAAAGTTACTCGATGGTTTTAAATCAAGCATTGAAAAGTTCAGGAACACCAGAAGTCCTCTGTCTGAGCAAGCAGAGTTTTGCCTCTTTATATAGATGGGATTATAGACATGGCTATAATTACAAGATAGTACTATACTTAAATTTCTGATACTTGGTTGACCATCTTTACAGGGCTCTTAGCTTACGCAAGGGCTTCGACAGTGCAGCAAAGGCACAGAGAACTCCCTCTCCGACAGCCAGCTCTTGACAGATGCCAAAATTGCCACTTCAATTAAAAAGTTAATAGAACCTTGCACTGTGAAACTTTTCAAGGCTCATAGCCAGATAAGCCTTAATTAATATTAAGCAAAGTATTTAACTGATGTTTCAGAGACTTACGATTTTGAAGAGTAACTTATAATAGAAATCCTTCCACTGGAACCACGCACGTAGCATTTGCTTGCGTTCTCCATGAGGGCTAACATTTTAGCACAGTACATGCCTTGCACTTCGTCTTCCCTGCTGTTCACCAAGGTTCCTAGTAGCATTACTCAACTCTTTTCTGACCCACATGAAAGCCTTGGCTCTGTCCACCAGAGCTTTCAATGTGCACAGGGTGCATGGCCAAGAATTCTGGTTTGGGCTAAAAGAATCGGATCAAATCCTGCACAGAAATCAAGAGCTGCACCTCGTAAATCAAGCAACGCATAAGGAAGTGCAGCAAGGGTAACAAATTTTTGTGCAGTTTTGCTTCCCCAACCTCCATATTAATCCACAAGATTAGGTGCACAGGAAACTCATTCCCTCTTAGGCATCCCACGAAGCTACAAGTATTTCTAAAGTGCAAATAACAATGCAGGAAAATACGTTAATTGCAGAAGCTCTTGACTTTGTCACAGATTCACCAAAGGAAACTCCACGTACTAGAGTCGCTATACATAAATTTTCATCAGCAAAGATAAACCTTAGACATAAGAATATCAAAGTTTAAATAAAAATTTCAGAAAGTGTTCTCTGTAATGCCTAGGCGCAAGGAGTCAGGCTGCATATTCTCAAGGCTTGCTGCTGACTCAACCAGTTACTGAAGACAGAAAACATGCTGTTCTGAGCTTTCTATGAAATTAGTTTCCTCATTGTATAATTTTCTAAAATTAATCAACTGCATGTTTGCCTGAAGTGCAAGTCTTTCAGTTCAAAGAAAATGTGCAGCAGTCCAAATATCATGCCACTTAACTGACAGCTACATTAATCCATCCGGAGGGCACATTTCTTTTTATATCAGATATAGCCATTCTGTACCAAACATATAATATATATAAGCATCCCAAAAGAATATTTATTCTAATATGTGCAGGCCCATTTTATCCCTAACGCATGTTTTTATATTTGTAATTTTCCATAAAAGAAGAATTTGAGAGCAAGTGATTTTCATAGAAAGGCAAAGGAAATGCTGCAAGGTGTGACAACAGAGACCAAAAGCAGTTTCTGAAATTACAGTTATGAGTTTTTGTTTTTGTTTTTGTTTTTGTTTGTTTGTTTTTTAAAAAAGGCAGCATCATTCCAAAAGGTGCCACTAATTCCTTTGCCATACAGGTAACAAGAAGTATAGCTCAAGTGCAATTTTCTATTAACCCACAGCTATCTGAAGGCTGCCAGGAGACAGCCCCTTGCTCCTCCTGCCCTGCCCCAGCTGCATGCTCCCATCTCAGCCCATACACCACAGCTACCCGCAGAGGCAGCCTCACTGCCCTGACAGGGAAATGTGGGGAAGGAAGTTTTCTAAATAAAAATCTACAAGCGACCATGATGCAACAGCCTTGTAACTGAAGTAGAAGAAACCTCTTCTGGCAAGCTGACAGCCTGGATAAGGCATAGTCTGAAACTGCACCCCCAAATGAGAAGCTTTAGTTTTAGATTCAGACTGTATATATTGTACTACCTGGTCAGAAAAAGGTTGTATTTTGACACAGGATCACTTCTGAGACCAGCTGGCCACACAAACATGGCTTTATCAAATATGGTATCTGATTAAAAGTGATACAGCTCCATATCACTAATATTCAATTGTCAGCTCGAAAAACATCTGATGAAAATTCACAACCAGAAAAAATTCTTAGCTGCCAAAATATTTGTGTATGTTCACAGAAACCTACATAAAAGATTACTAGGAAGAGTAAATGCACTAGCAGACAGCAATTGTCTCCTTTTAGTTAGTTTACCTCAGCAGCTGTGAATTTGGTACTGATAGGGAAATTACTCTTAATTGGTATGAGTATACTCATCACTACAAAGGGAAAACATTTATGGGATACAGGCAGTAAATAAGATCTATAGGTCTCTCATTGCCTTCCAAGTGATTGCTGTGAAATGTAGTTAATACTAGCTCATCCCCTTAGAAGAATATCACAGAAAAAGAAAAAATGAGTAGTGATAAAATCCCAAAGTACAATATAAAGAAGTCATACATAAGTTAAGCTTGAAATAGGTATCTGCATTCTCCCCTATATTAAATTCCAGTTGGAATTTAAATGTTGTGTTCATCACGTACGTATGCTTTAATTTTTCTACATGTGCATGTCAAGCCTTTTTTTGGTTGCTGCTGTTGTTACAATTTTAATGTTTGTGAACTGTCCACCGCTGTAGTAAAACGTGCTTTACTAAAGCATTGACCACCACTGTTAGCCTTGATAACAAAGGTATTTTAAGAGACTTCAAACTGTGGTTCCTAAAGAGAAATAGGGGCTACAAAGACAGGGAAGGGCCTAGAGGGGAAGACTTATGAGGAGTGGCTGAGGTCACTTGGCCTGTTCAGCCTGGAGAAGAGGAGGCTGAGGGGAGTCCTCATCGCAGCCTACAGCTTCCTCACGAGGGGGAGCAGGCGCTGATCTCTTCTCTTTAGTGACTGGTGATAGGACCCGAGGGAAAGGTGTCAATCTGCGACAGGGGAGGGTCAGGTTGGACATCAGGAAAAGGTTCTTCACTGAGTGAGTGGCTGTGCACTGGAACAGGCTCGCCAGGGACACAGTCACAGCACCAAGCCTGTCGGAGTTTAAGCAGCGTTTGGACTGTGCTCTTAGTAATATGGTCTGATTTTCTTGGGTAGACCTGTGTGGTGCCAGGAGTTGTATTCGATGATTCTTACAGGTCCCTTCCAGTTCGGGATATTCTATGATGCTATGAAATAAAAAGCTAGACATGAAGAGTACTTCGGGATCCTTTGATTCTTAGTGTTCTTTTCTGAGCATCCAGGGCTCTCTAACTCCCATCACATCAAACACTGACACATTGAAACCAGCAATTAGGTAGTCAGCTCTCTTAAAAAGGATTTAGAAACAATAGCTTTCATCAAGCAGGCACAGGAAATACCGCTTATTTTACGAACTGTATTTTGCACCCTTTTCTACGTGAGGAAGTTCAGGACCTCAGATTGGGCTGGTACTCTTATTCCTAAGAATTTAAACAACCTTTCAAAATCATACAACAGAACTTACAGCTTGAATTCAGGCAAAAACCATTCAAACGCAATTCAGATTTTCAAGAAAATCCTTTTTAGATGGAATCACTGCACTGGGATCCACTGTGGCAGTTCTGCATGCAGCTGACACACAAATGGCCTTCCAATTCACATGTCAGATTCAGGCTGTCCCAGATTTCTCCCAAAGACTAATGCCACTATTAATTTATACATGCAATAACAGAAATTAGTCAGCCTTATAAACAAGGCATTTAAAATACAATTACTGTGTTTTTCAGTGCAGTCTTCCAACTCCTAGACTGCAGATCCTATATGTATCGCTGAACTCCTCTCAAACTAACTGCTCCATTACAGTAACATATGCAAAATGATGCTTCGTCTCCTCCAGTCACCGTCAGATAACTCCAGCCCTTGAGTAACGCAGCCTCCTGAACTCCAGATATCCAACCTTTGTTTGAGAGCAAGGCATGGTTAAGAAGTTGGCATACAAAGAATTTCAAATGAAAGGTGATACCCTGAGGAGGCTGACTTAAAAAGAAAAAAAATATGTATATTGTCAGGGATTGCAGTGCTCTTGCAATTGTCCACACACAACTATTTGATATGGTGTAGGGCACTGTTCAGATTAAGCAGAAAGATGCAGGCACAGGATACATATGCATTGCAGAAAGACAACACGCTGCAGAGAACTTCAGAAAGGAGCAGCACAGAACACTGACACCTCTACCGAATTCTGCTGTGGCTGCTCTCTCAGCATCAACATCATTACTGCTACAGGAAAACTGAACACCTCTTAACAAACCAGTATGCAAGTTAACCCAGGATATCTAGTAGCATTTTATCTACAGAGGGGCATCAGGGATTTTAGGAACAAGCTCTGAGGCGCAAAGAATTTACCAGAACTACCAGCTCTTATTGCTCGCTACATTGTAAAGATACAGCAAGACACTGAGACATCCCTGCTTCATCTTGCCCAACAAAATGCTATTATCAGCATATATATACTATACATATATTGCATATATGCTATACACACACACAGAGTTGATGAGAATATCAATTTAAGTATCAATTCTTCCAGTAACCATCATTTAAACCCACTCAGGCCATAATACTGTTACTATCATTCTATTTTAAGTGATGAACAACTGCGCTCCCCTACTTCTGCAGATAACAGATTATAAAGTCACAGAGACCACAGCAGAACATGGTCTCCAAGAGGACAAATGCAAATCTCATTTGCACTCTACCCTTCAGAACAAATGTGTTAATTTATAGCATTTTAGAGCTAGTAGGTCGTACAGTGTCCCAAGAGCCCGGAATTGCATTGTGTCGTTTTAATGCTATCATAAGTGGTTATGTACAAAAAAATTGCAAGAGAATTCTTTATGTTTTATACCTCAAATATCATGCATAAAGGTTAAAATTATTATTAAATAAAAATTATTAATGGATGCTATTCCTTTTTTTCCTGAAAAGAGCTGTCATTAAACATAAGAATTTCTTTTAACATGAAGAGTGAACACAAGATTTTCATTTTGCGCACACAAAAATTGAAAGATTTTCTCCAGATGAGCTATAAATGAATCAAAACTTGACAAATTAAATTCACCTTAGGGACACTTTATTTCTGAATTTGTAACAGAAGTATTAACATTTACTATGAAACTAGGTACCTTGGTACATTCGTAATAAACTAAACCTTTTATCTGAAGTCTGAATTTAAATGAAGCTATTTAAAGAATTAAAACTTCTGTCAACCTCTGCTCTTCAGAGGCAATACTTCCTTATTAACTTCTGTAAGTATTTTCAGTTCATCTCTAATTTATTATTCCACAACATGCAGCACCACTAAAATAATTCAAACAAGCAGAAAACGAACCACAAGGAATAACAGCTCAGCTTATACCAAAAATGAGGCGTCCTATCAATCCAACCAGCATATGGTCTTAATCCTTCTCTACAAAAGACATAAAATTAACAAAATGTCAAGAATCTACATGCCACAAAATGAACAATGTAAGTTTAACAAAATTGGTAAGTAAAAGTTATCCTAGCCCTCCCCTTTTTCAGGGAAGGTAGGGGTAAGTAAAGCTTGTGAATCTGCCTATACATATTGAATAAATTGAATTTAAAACAAACATGAAACTGGAAATGTTACATACACATCTCTCAGTGATCCGTTCCTCTACAGTTATTTTACTTCATATCTAAGCATCTAATTAAAAAAGCAATAAAACAAGTAGTATTCATTCTGGTCAAATAAAAAATGTTTTTCTTAATACCTGATCCTCATAACGTTTATTTTTAAATAACTGAGAAGCATATAACTATACCATTCTTGATACCTAATCTCTTTAGAAGTGAAGCAAAACCTTTTCTAGTTAGCATAAAAAAAAATAAGATAAAAAATGCTAGAACAACAAAAATATTACAGCTTGGCATTTTCCAAAGTATTACCATTGAAATTTCCCACTGATTGTTAAACAGACAACATGGAGACGGGCATGCTGTGTCTGTAGTATCTGTAACCACATGCAGAGCTCAGAGGATACTGGATGCTCCCCACTGAACAGGGCAGAAAACGCAGATTAGAATTATAGAAGTATTAAGGTTGGAAAAGACCTCCAAGATCATCAACCATCACCCCACCACCAATGTTACCCCCTAAACCATGTCCCTAAGCACCATGTCCAACCTCTCCTTCAATACTCCCAGGCTGTTATTGCTTTTAAAACCTTTGCTTTTAATACTAGGAACAGTCAAAAAACAGCTGGCATCTAAAACACTCATTACGTAAATTACAGTGGCAAACTTACCAACAGGTCAATAGCCACGGCCCCTATCAGCGTGGACAAGCTTCTCAGAAGTCTGTCATCTCTGTCATCCACACCAGCCCTGGAGCTGGCCTTTCACTGGATACCATTTGGCACGGTTTACACACTCAGCACATTTTAATTACTCTTGTGAAAGTTTTTCAAATGTACTATGAAAAGTACAAGCAAGAGCTGTTCTACTTCATTATTTCCAAAGTAATACAGAACACTGTCACTGTAAAACATTACTTCAGGTTTCCATGGCTGCTGGCTTGTGTCTCTTCTGCTCCCGATTACACTCAAACTATTTTTGTTCCGCTCTTTTTCCAGACACCATTACCTTTTCCTCTTGCATCTACCCAGAACAAAGTAGCTGTTCCACAGCATATGCAAACCATACTTACACTATCACTTGTCTATGCAGCCCTCAAGAGCAGCCTTTATAATACCCTAACAGTGAGTTATGAAATTACTTTTTCGTAATTGAATGTTAGCAAGGCTGAACAGGCAGCAATGAGGCCTAAAGGCCTTTAGTGTAAACACCAGAAATTTACTTTGTCCTCTCAGCTCTGATGCAATGCATATTCTTTTTGTTGCCTTTTTATCAGGGGCTGTGTCCTGTACGCATTTCTGATCCTTCGGTTCTGTTTTGAAATCTCCATCACTGCACAAAACTGCCTCATCATAACTAGTTACCCGGGAGGACAACTCCAACTCACATGCTTTGTCAAGATCTTGGTGTGCTCATATGTTTTCATCAGTCTCCAGGCAATCATTTATAGTGTTTGTAGACAAAGTAGCTACCTCCTTCATGCATTTGAGAAATGGTACCGTTTCTTTGTTGCTACCAACAGTAAGGCCCTAGCATCTGCAGCCTTAACACTAAACGCTTCCTGGATTTTAAGTGCCAAATGAAGATATCAGACTGTGGAAACAGGTTAGTGCATTTTTCATCAGGAATTTTATGTTCTTCCTATTCTAATAGACACGTATTTGAATCAGGGTCACACAAAGCATAGATATGTACTCTTTTTTTTTTTTTTTAAACCACTTGTAGAACACTCTTGATTTACAAAAGTCGGTGATTCAAAGAAAATAATTTTTAAGACCTCCAGGTTTTAAAGCTTGTCTGCCTACTCTTGGGCTGCATTGTCTTTCATTATTATTTACTGCTTTAGAGAATTCGGAGATGCGTTAAGGAAGGCTGCAGTGTAAGTGCAAATTGATTGGACTAAATATAATATAGTGAATAAGCTGCATTTAATAACACATCAGAAAATGCTTAAGCAGTCATTTATTATTATTATTATTAATTATTATTTATTTATTTATTTTTACAAATGCATTAAGTTGTTGCACTTTGCGCAGAAGCATAAGCTCACCCATTTTCACTGAGGACAAAGATACAGAATTCTAAACACAAATATTTGCCACAAAAATACTCTAATGTTTCAGTCCATTAACCAACCTGCTGTGGCAGCTGGTGAACAGTCATCTTTTTAATTAGCCTCCCTTACTGATTAATTAGTCTCAGAACACTGAGCAGTGGAACCCTGCACGATGCCATTGGGACAAAAGATATTCCTCTTCCTACTGCTAACCTAATAACCTTTGGTATAGCTGCAAATAACAAGCTTGATTAATTTTCTACTCCAAGCAAAACAGTCTTCCTAAATAAGTAATCCTCTCAAACCATGGCTAAACTGTTTCACACAAATAAAAAAGCAGTGACATCACAGCACCAGTTTCCAAGTCAACTACATTTACATGGACAGAATGGTTCATTTGTAATCTCCTCCACATTCTATTTCTACCTATGCTAACAAGCAAGCACTAAAAGAAAATAAAGCAAATATTACATATGAAACAAAGAAGCAAATACCCTTTTTACTTTGGAACAGTGTCAGTAATTTCAAAGTGTTAAAGGGAAACATTTCTGTATTGAGTTTACATGAAAGTTCATCTTCAATCCTTTGAGATCTTTTTGGAGACAGATGCACCAAGAAAAACAGTTTAATGAAGTTAATTCAATGGCTATGCTTAAGCAGATGATGAAACTTCAACAACACTACTTGCTAATTTTACCTATCCCATTTTTAACTTTTACTTTTGGACAAGAGATTACCATTACACTTCTGGGATAAGATGCTGACACCCGTTCTTCAGACGTCCCACAGCCCTACTACAATGAAAACACTTGTGTTCTGAGAAGGTGCTTAGAACAATGAAACTGGGCTTATTCAAATGTTTTTCTCTACTGTAACTCTTAGAGATTTGTAACAGAAGTCTTAAGATCGATCTGAAAGAAGCACGAATGGCAGCATCTGCTTGCAAAAGCACCAGAAGAAACAATAGAGACAGGGCTAGGAGAAGGGCAAGCACTGACACACGAGGGCAGAAGAGACAGCAGCCCAAGTGGCAGACGAGAAGTGTCCTGCCACACCTCGAGCAGAAGGCTGCACGCTGCTCAGGCCCCACGAGAGATGCCCAGCCAGCTGGAGAGGGCAGCAAAGCCACCACGCACCAGCCCTGCCACCAGGACAGGCCGCAAGCCTCCAACGCACCCGCAAGGAGGAAGCGGAGGCGAGGGGCAGGGACGTGACTGATCCAGAGGCTGAAGAAAGCAAGCTTTGAGGGAAAGGACTGTGCCATAAGAAATGCCCCGCTCTTAAAGAGGGCAAAAAACTTGTTAAAAATAAAAGTTTGTTGAGAATAACCAAGATAAACCCAGGAGATGTAGGGAGCACTTCACAGCCAGCATCCCTTGTCCTCCACGCATCACACAGCTGACCCTGGCCAATGCAGCCAGGCGCACACACCTCAGGGCTTCTGAGTACATGGGTACGAGAAATTTAGTATAAGCAATATGTAAAGTGCAATTTCATTCTTGAATGCAGACTGCTTCTATTTGCCATAAGTTACTGTTCTTTCCAGCAAACAAGTGTTAATCTTTAATTTTGTACCTGGACCTGCAGAACTTAATTTGAAAGGTATACAGACGTAGGAAATCATACCGTTGTTTTTGTTTGGTTTGGGTTTTGGTTTTTATTTTTTATTTATTCACTCCTTTAAAATGAGAGGATGTGTCTTGTAGGAGTCAGAAATTCCAGTACTGGTCAGAAAAGAAATAATAAACTATGTATATTAGCTCTAAATCAGCTAGATGCCCTAACAAACTTCCATATAGCTGGTCCTTACTGCAAGAGAATTTTACTTCAGTGTGATTAGTACTGATTTAAAATAACCACATTACTGACATAAATTATTTTCATGATTCGACAATATATAATCCCCAAATCAAAACATCTCATATTTGCTTTGAGATTTGGGAAAATTCTCCAGATTTTCACTCTACTGTAGAATGACTTGGTATGTTATTGGCCCAGACAGAAACCAACATTACACAGTCAGCACACAAAGCTATTTTTTGGCCAGCTCTTCTCAAGCTTGACCTTTTAATTAGTTATTATCTCTAACTGTTCTGGGCACATGCTCATATTGCCAAAGGTAATTATGACAACAAACAATCTTATTTTTGGTTCTCTTGAAAGTCATTTGGAAGGACAGACATACGGTCTTTCTTTAAGCCTTTTGACTCAAAATCATCAGCCATTTCAAAAATTGGCATTCGCATTCATACGTCAACTTTCGTTGCTCTTGAGTAACGCATTACTACCAAAGCCTAGTTCATCTGAAACCAGGCTTCTTGCTCTGATTCTAGTGAGGGAAAAGAAAAATGAGAATTGAAGAGAGATTTTGTTTTCTTAATCCAGAGAATCGGCAGCATTTCAAACTTCTCTGCATATGCTGTTAAATTAACTTTATACATACTGCTCGTTTCTTAGTGGAAATCAGATTGTAAATGGAAGATCTCTTACTGAGGAATTATACTATTAACCAAATCATAAATCTTGGCTCAGAAGGATCCATCCCAAAGTTTTCAAACTACAGAACATGAGTGGCTGTTTTCTTTTTCCGTTTTCTTTATTTTACATAAGCAACTCCATATAGCCCTGACACGTGTTGCTTTCTAAACTTAAGAAAAAGGACCTGAAAGAAGGTAGTTTCAACAGTAACAGTGCTAAGGAATAGGAACCCAGTAACCCATAACACTGAAAAGGTGAATAGAAGCCTTGCCCTACAAACTCAACAGGGAAAACACATGCAAGAAGGAAAACATCTAAAATACAAAAGCAAAACATTATTAATGGGCAGCATAAATGTAAGAAATAAAACATCTGTTCCATTTCAAATGTAACAAGTGCACTTTAGTAAGTTGCTTTATTACCACCATCAAGTGGCAACAGATTTCTAGTAATTTAGCATCAACAATGCCTGACACCCATTCTGACAGGGACAGAGCCTTCAACTGTAATGAGGCAGACAAACTGTGGCTTGCTGGTGGTTAGTTTATGGGAGTTCAAAATATATCTCATCATTGGAGCAGTCCACCTAAGCATCTTGAGAGGGACCACAAAGGTGAACGTGAAACACTGCCAAGGTAAGCAGGAGAAAAAACTCCCTCAACAAAGTGACCCTCACTTGTGCATCTGTTCTTCTATCTGCCTTCATCTAACAAATGGGCCTGACATGCTTTTACAAAAGCTCTATATACCAGCATTACCCCTTCATTATCATCACATATATTACCCCTTCATTATCATCACATAAGCAGTGCTGTCACACTGTTTTGCCTTCGTTTTTCCCCTTAAGAGAGAGAAATACATATTTCTCTCTTCTAACATATGTTTTCTTTTCCCCTCTCTGTGCTGTACCACATGCAGCAGGGTCAAAAGCCTATGGCACGCATACCAGAAAGGTAACTAAGGAAGATTCTGTCATACAGTGCAGATTTACATATATGCCAGAAGGGAAACAGCTGCCAAATCACAACTCCTACTCTCTAAAATTGTATGCAAGGCCTGCTATTGTGCTCCAGTAAAGATTTCTAAGAGGCCCAGAGAAATCACCAAGCTGGAACTCAGCAGGAGATGTAAGAAATGTTTCTGTGAGCAGAAGTATTTCTGTATCCCTGCCCTCCTAGAACTCCAAACTCAGCCAGAAATGGGGAACGTATCAGCGTGTGAAGACCCTGGTATGAGAATGGAAACTCAGTTCACTAGGACGTTCTTGACTGTCAGCCTCCAGTGCACAAGATGAACATGGGACGTGCCTCTTGGAGATGGTATGGCACTCATTTTTCTTACAGGACGGAGATTTTGTTTTCCTTTGTGCTGAAGTGAACCACTAAAACAAATCCCAAATTACTCACTCTCTTACACAACACACTGAAAAAAGCAGTTTTCTAACAGAAAAACTCTGCAGTAGATTTCAGAGCTCTGCACAGTGATGAATATATATATATAATATATATATATACACGCACACACGCATGCTGTAACATGCACACCAGATTTGTCAAGCGATGTGAATAATAGTTGGCCAATCTAACATATCACTTCTGCACAAACTGCATGCAATTGGCATAAAACAAATGTCTATATCACAATCTCTGAAGTAAATTTAAATGTTGAGACTCTGCTATCATTCAGTTCATCACAAGGGACACATTTTCAGCCTGCCAACAACACTGTTTTCCTCCACTAGTAAGCAGTTTTACCAGAACTTAACCAGCAACACTGGAGTAGTTTTAAAGTTCCTTTAAAGTCCCAGCATTTAACATAGTTCTCTCTGATCCCCAGAAACTGAAGTCACAAATTAGGCATCATATGTTCAATACTGGTAATTCCAGCTACTGGGTTTAACATTCAACTCGTGACAGTGAAATGACAGTTTTCAAGATTTGTTCCTCAAGTTAGGCCTCTAAAATTTACTTTAGAAAAAAAAATTTACATCTCATATAAACAAAGATGCTTTTAAAGTCAAGCCTCACTCAACAAAACTGTCCAGTATTCCTTACCTTACTAGTAACAGCTAATGTGTTAATGACCACAGTACTCTATACCCTTTCACTACGAATGACACAATTTAGCTGTGTTATTTTGATCACCAGGCCAAAAACAAACAAACAAACAAAAAACCCTGCACCTGTATAAATGTACTTTCTTACAAATCTCCAGGCACAGAGATTTTTCCACCAGGGCGTTCAGAGAGGGCTCTGCTGGAAGAGCTGTTACAAAGAGCTAGAAAATTGAGCAGCATGGGACACGGCATCAAACTTCCAAGGCAAGCCAGCTGTAGCAGGGAGCTGTCAAAGGAAGAGCCATACAAGGAGGGAAGCAGGCAGTGGGTTCAGGTTCAGCTGTTGATCCTGCTTCTTATATCTCAGTGCACTCGATCCTCAGGACTGCCCAGTGCAGAACTATGCCATCTCTTACCGCCTTGGTCTGTCTTACAGAAATGTGCTCAAGGATGCCCACGCTTACAGAATACTGAATGGTCAAGACACACGCAAAAACATCAGAAGTGAGCCTAATTAAGACAGAGACAATATAGCAGAATGACCAAAATACAAGGAGACAATGAATCTGCCCAGACTCATGAGTAAACCGAAAGAATCAAAATTAAAGCTATGCATTTGATGGGAAGAATAGTTAATTATGGAAAAAATAAAGTACACATTTGTATATTGGGATGGTAGCATACAATGAAGAAAAAAATCAGTTCTGCTTTTTCATACAGAAGTGAACAATGAATACTCAATAAATCTGTTTAACATGCATCTCATTATTGATACACTTAAGATCTACTACTACACTATTACAAAAATTTTAGTAGGATTCAGAGAATATATATATGCCTATTTATTTATAAACAGCCTAATTCACATTATAAGCACACCAAAATGAAACAGACAAGTGTTTCCAACACACCTAACGTTAGCTATTCCTCAAAACATACCTTATTTTTGCTTTGGTATAGTATTTCTCTTGTTCATTTCTTTTCATGAATCCTTTAATCTAATGTATGCCAAATGGTGTAGGCACCAGCAATTACATACAGTCAGACAATCCAAGAAAGTTGGATTTCAGAATAAAAGTGTTTTACTTTAGAAGAAAACTGAGTTTGCACAAATGCTTCAGAATAGAATTTAATTTTATAATCCATACCAGTGTATTTTTTTTTTATATTAAATACTATATGCAATATCATCTTCCAACATAACGTCACTGAAATATTTCTGCCATGAAAAGGACAAACGTAGCAAGGTATTTTTAAGGCATGAGGCCCTAGCTTCAAGATCAGGATTGTATTTTAGAAGTTTTCCACTCCCTCCTCCGCTGTGCAACAAACATCTTCCCCACTTTTGGAAAGCAAGGGCAAAATAACGGAGGTGGTTTTGATGCAACATGCAGCTGACAGATGTCCTGTGAATGGTTCCTAAGGAAAATATAACCTAGCTACCACGTCAAAAAGAAAGGTTTACACTATCAAAATACCTTTATTAGTAAAGGAAAAAGAAGCCATGATGACAAATCTCACTCCGGGGACACTCTTAAACTTTAGTAAGAAAGCTGGTAGATCAGATTAGGAGGGCAAGCATCAAAAAGATGTCGCAACATTATGAAACAAAGTGTTTACTGTACCCCAGAACTTGCGCATGGACAGATGGTCCCTTCTCCAGCTAACAAATCCAACACTTTCTTTGAGCAACATGTAGAGAGTATCTTCATCTCTTTGTGTCATTATGACCATTTTTGATACCACTTTTTTCCTCAGAGTGCGTAAGCACCCTGCCTTGCAAGAATTTTAGGACTACAGTGAGGGTACTTCCTGAAACTGAACAGAGTTTTTGCTAGTACAGTGGTTCTCAATCTTTAAATCACAGCTATAAGCACTTTGGAACAGGCTACAGACAACTTGAAGTGGTTATTAACTGCACTGGCAGCATTAGCATACAGAACAGGAGATTCCTGACAGGATTCTCTTCTCAAGCTGCCTGTACAGCAAGGAGAGTAGCTCCTGCTAAGTAAAATACCTCTAAATTTCTTTTATAAATAAACAACAAAATAAAAACCCCACAAGCTTGCTTTCTTATTTGTTACTAAAGCAAAACCAAAATGAAACAGTAAACTGAAGTATGCAGTGAACAGAAATTGCTGAAAAAAACATGAAGTTAAAAAACACCACCACCAAACAACAAGCTGATGTGCTTATTATCATCACAGCAAGTGCATAGAAAGCTAAATGTCAAGTATTACTACAGATATAGGTCAGCAATTTCCATTGTTAATGCCATTCAGCAGGTACCCATGGCAGGAGGTAAAGTCACCTAATCACAACTTCAGTTGCTTCAAACAAGTCAAACTGTTTCACTCTTCTGCTGCTTTGCCACTGAAAAAAATTGCTGCCAGTGTAATTCATTTTAACTGAGTAAAACGTCAACAAAAAAAAAAACAAACAAGAAAAAAAGTCACTTACCATTGTGATGAGAATTCTGTATTTGTCCAGCATCGCCTGGTTGTCATGGCATCCTGCCAGCAACTGCCAAACCTCTGCCCTCAGCGCTTCGGGAACACCTCTTTTCACCAGTGCAGATAATCCATTAGGTCTCACGACAAGGTTATTGTGCCTAAGAAACAGACAATCATTCATCTATTACTCTACAGAAACAGATATCAAGATACAAATATGAGAAGTTTTCCAACTTTCCAATGTTACTCCGAAAATTAAGAGTCATCAACTGACAAATAAATAATTCTTGTACTGCTCATACTAAACTAGTATTCTTCAGATGGGAAGAAAAATTGCTGCAAGGATTTACAATAACCACCAGCAGCAGAACATAGCGATTTCCAAAATTAATCCTGGGAGGATTAGAGATATTAATTAGAACAATAAACAATTGCAGAAATTGATCTAAACTGGCTAATAAAGAACAATTTGAATTGAAAGAGAGGACTATGCTATCTGTGAAAACAGTTTGATCTAAATATTTCTTCAATGTATATGTTTAGCATAGGTTAAAAAAATGAAAGGAAAAATAATCCTTACAGGGGAAAAAATTTTGGAAAACAACTAAAAGGTGATTTTAAGAGTACTAATGCAAAGGTTCAAGTTGAAGTTTTTACACTTAATGCCAAGAGGATATTGCAAGCCCCACAAAGCAGTAGCCCTTGCACACAGCTTTGCAAAATCCCAGCTCTCCAAACACACCTGCTAGTGGGCTGCGCTGGCATTTTACTACCTGCTTGTACACACCAAACAACGCTGGAGCACACTTCCAGGCTGACTCCCCAGCAGCACATAATTCATCCTACAAAAAGCGGGTGTATACAGCCACCAGAAGGCTGTAATCAGACCCGTTGGATACTGAAGATCACATATTTTCCAAACATAAACTAGTTACTGAGCCCATACCTTTAGGAGATAATTACTGCACACGATATTGCTGAGCTTTCAGTCACAGATATTTAAAAAGTCTTTTTGAGATAATAGTGTTTACTGACGTAGATTAAACCTGGCTTTGACTGGTTATGGCAATTTTCATAACAATGCAGCAGGAAGAATGCATGCATTGGCTCTATCTTGTCTAATGTAGGAAATGCTGACAACAATTTGCTTCGTTATTGTTTTGACCATTGTTATGTTTCTCATTTTTACTGGTAGGAGAACAGTGAGAATGGCAGTTTAGCCAAATTCTACCAAGCTGCCACTGAATTACATAAACTACATAACCCATAATTTGACCCTCAATTTTCTGTAAATGTTTAGAGTACTCATTCTTTGAAACAGGTCATTAGTATGTGAACAGTTTACCACTATAGTTTAAATTTAAAATGTGCTCTAAATAATTTCCTTTTTCCCATGCTCAGAGGACGATATCCATGATATACTTGTCCCAAATCACTGGGAAATGGGGGTGGAGGGAGAAACTTGTTCTATAATGCCCTTACTCTGTTCAGCACAGTAACTATCTGTATTTGTAAGCGTGTAGTGCAACACAAATCATTTCAAAGTTTATTATTTACTCAGCCTAACTGAAGGCCATTACGTAGCCCCTCTTCTCTTTTTCAGTATGTTTTGTAGCACGTCACGTTAGTACTCTTGTGATGGGAAAAAGATAGAAACAAAAAACAATGTCCCATCCACAGGACTATTAAGAGAACAAGACACTCTAAACAGTTACAAAGTGATGGAATTTAGGAATAAATAAATAAAAGACACTAGAAACTTAAAACACAAGTTGTGCAAATAAGAACCATTCACAAGACACTGCATATTAAATTAATTTGGTCATATGCATTACATATGAAATACAGAAGGCATTCTCTAAGGACTCAACAAGTAGGTAACACAAAATCAACACCTAAAAAGGTACATTCCCATATAAATGTTACAGAGCTTTTTCAGTGACACTAAGAAACAATACAAATAGCTTATGGCAACAACTAACAGAGATGCTCCTTCCATGTTACACCACCATCCTTACTCCTAACCATATTTGGAACTAAGAATGAAGCATTCTACAGCACACAATATTTTAATGTATTTGCCAAACATTTACAAAGCTTTACAGTATAGGCAATGTTTTTGCAATGCTAGTGCCTGCTGTAGAGCAGAACTAGCTTTAAAAAGCAACCTCTCTGTTTCCGAATATCTGTCTGGGAAAGAGTCTGATCATTAATAACCCTCACAATCGTGTTCTGCAATATTGAACAAATATACTTTTTTTCCCTCCCTGGTATAGAGGCCCAGGCACATTACATTGCTAGAGATTTTCTGGCCAGACTGTAACAGAAAAGAGCTTTAAATAAAAGCCTGCCTTACACCCAGTCTTATCCTTTAGCATGTGGGTCATTCATGGATGCTGACATGTTTAATTTGTAACAAAGTGCTATAATTTTCTTGCGTAAAGTTCAAATGCATCATTTTAAAAGGTCAAAGAGCAAGGACATAGAACAGCAATGCTAACTATGCTCCACCTTGACAAGTACTCAGCTAAACTAGTCCAGCTTGCAAGAAAATCTTTAGTGCTGAGGATGCAGTAAGTGGTATGCTTTGTGAAATAAATTAATAGGTATTCCACTAATTTCCAACTGTTTATCATACCTTGTTGTGAAATTATTCTTATTCCTTGTTATATGGTACCCTTTGAAGGAGACTTAGAGCAATGTTTCTGCTGAGTCAGCCCATTAGGTTACAGTGACATTTTAATTAAATGACAGGAAGCATCTAAAATGCAAGAAATTTTTCATCTAAGAGACAAATCAGCACACCAGTTCTCCAAGTGGAAATGTTAATTTTTGTTTATTTATGGTTTCTGCAAGTGCACAGATATTCCTTTAGCATATGGTGCAATGTTTAAAACACTAGAAGATTTCAATCTATTTTTAGTTTTCAAATTGTTAACGTTTTTCATCTGTTACGCTTTCCAGGTTTTGTTCTTAAGATATAACATAACACTGTTCAAGAACCCAAGTATTTTATATGCTTGAATTTATCTCAAAAAATAACATTATGTGAAACACTCCTAAAGAAGATATTTGCTACTGCTAGTCTTCAAGCTGGCTGGGATATCCCACTTCTCTTCCTTTAACTCACTTTAGCTGGGCTAAAAATTATTTAGTGTTTTGGCTACTAAATAATCCTCTGCGTTAAGTCTCTATACTTATGTTAGGGCTACAAAATAGTTTCCTACAAAAGTGTTTTTGTTTTTTTTCTTGTTGAATAATGTACTTGACTAAGATGAAGAAATTATTGGCTACGTGAAACTGGAGAGAATGAGCTGTGGGCAGTCAACCAGTTCTTTACTTCAGCATGCTCACCTACACGAGTCCAGATATTTGTCACAGGCAAAACTTAAAACTAACTGAATCAATGGACAGTCAAGTTTATGCAAGAAAATAAAAAAAAAAAAAGGTAACATCTTTCCATGCAAATGCAATGGAGACTGAAACAGACCTGCCACACAGCTCTTCTAAGGGCTCAAAATGGCTTCACTAATTAGTCTCGTAGAATGTACAAACAAAATTTTAGACAGATGTAAAATTCCAAGCAATTTATAAACTCACTTGGGATGCCCTTTAGAACAGGCCTTGGAGAGTTCTAAATAGCCCCAGAGCAAATCCGTTTACAGCCACTGCAGATGAGGAAAACATACTTCTGTGTAGGGATCAACTCACTTCCACACATTTCCTCAATATTTTCTTAATCATTCAGAGGGCCCATAGTGGGAATATTCATACAATCATTGTATTAAATATTTGTGCATCCCCCCCAAAATCTTTCACCAGAAATTTGAATAACAACATAATAAAAAGGCAACAAGAAGGAAGGGTCCTTTTAAGAATCTGGTGGTCTCATTTGAGGAAACTTTTCCATGAGATGTCCATTAAAGATCAGCTCTGCAGCAAAAGGTTGGTTTTCTCTAAAACTACAAGGTGGCCAAGCATAGGGGAAAAACATCTGAATAAGTCCTAAAAATGTTTTTCTGCTCTTTTTGGTGTTCGGAAAAAACAACTTTGGCAATTTCAAATTAAGAACCTCTGATTATATTTGTCCCAGGCAGCAGGAGCTATTACTTAAAAAGGGAAAAACCAAATAAGTGGTTCTGGCATTTGCTAGTAGCATAAGGTCTTGCAGAGGTAGCAAATAGAGACTTTTTCTCTCTTGGCAAAATATATGCTGCTGCTGAAGCATTTAATTAAACCACAGAAATAACACTGCTAAGAATACACTTTAGGCTTTCAAATAATCCTCATCTTACTCTTCACCAGAAAGAGTTTAAGTGAGGGTCAGAGTCTTCCTGGAATCTCTTTTTAAGTGATTACATGCAGCACATCAAAGGAAAAAAAGTGTTCCTAAACAAATCAGTTAGTTAAATGCATATCAGCTAGCACAATGGCAGACTAGATTTACTCCGTCTTTTATATCCTAGCACTAAGAGGCACTGAGATTCAGGAGGGTTCAACATCCAACCTCAAGGAAGCCAAGTGGCCAGAAATTCTTTATTTGAAAACTCGTTCAAGCAGTGCGAGCATAAAGAGACATACTCCAAAACACTGAAAGAAATAAGACTTGCACAGAAACTGGAGAAGACATTTGTCAAACAGCTAAGTTAAAATAAAGGGATTTACCAGCACCTTTCACCTTTCAAACCAAATTTATAAATACACTTCAGTGTTTTGCATTTTAGTTTTTAAACTACATAAATTGAAGTTTCAAACCTCCTGCACAAGAGCATACAGGTCTCAAAACAAAGACAAGGTTAGTATTTAAAGTCTAAATTGAAAAACAAGCAAAAAAACAGCATTACCATCTCACTAGTAATTCTCCCCAGGAATACAAAATCTTCTCAGGACAATCCTTTGACACATCACCAGTGCCACTGGAGAGTTCATTATCACTCTCTGCAAAATAAAAACAAAGACACAAACAAGAAAACAAAAGCATGCACAGATTTACCAAAAAGAACAGACAATAAAGATGCATACATATATGTACCAGACAAAGTCTTCTCACTTATCAGTTTTAAAACCAAGGGGACATAGAAAGTATTAGTGGAAATCTGAAGAAAGTATAGTAGATTTGATTTAATAAAAAAAAAAAAAAAGTGTATTAGTAAAGTTACCATAAACTTTAAGAGAAGTCTAGGGAACAATTCACAATGTTGTTATGGGGAAAAGGGTTGAGATGTAGAAAAGCATTACAAGAGAAAGGATTCAAGGCAGTCAACTCTCCGTTCAATGATATTTCACAATGAAAAATGATCTAAAAGTCACATCCACTCTATATTTCACACAAAGAGAAGTCTCTTGTAAAACACAGCAGCTAACAGTGCTCCAGTACACTTCAACCATTACACAGCACTCTGCTCTCACGTGGCACACCATTCTCAGCCTCCATGGAGCAATGAATGAAAGAACTTTGTACTGAAATAAGTTCACAGAAGAGCAGCAAAAATGACACTGTGACATTAGAGGTCATATTGCATGGGACAGAAAACAATGCTTAAAATGGATAAGAAACCTCAAAAATATTAAGAACAAATTACTTACGTAGGAATATAGGGCATTATATATGACAAACACACAGAACTAGAAGAGATAACATGAGCCTGTGACTGTGGGCTCAAATAAGCAGTAACCATATCCTGTTTAAAAGTGTCTTAGAACTCCGTACAGCTGTTCAGAGTAAGTGGAACAGTAACTTTTAAGAATGGCTCATCACGTGAACATGTCTTTGCAGTTATTCCAGTTTTATCTGAATAAAGTATTGCTAAAAACTAAACAAGAAACCCAACCCAAAAGGAGACACTGAAGTAGTCCCTTTACCCTTGGAGGCCTCTGGGACCATGATGATTTAGATGATAGAAGGTCTCTAAGGTTGTTCTTTGCTATGAACCGAGTTATCTTAAGAAGCTAAAATAAAACAAAAGAAGGATTAAAGCCATATCTGCTCCCAGAATCCCTTAACTAGTCAATCAGTCCAGTCATATCGGTTGCTGACCTAGTATTTTTAATTCCTCAGGTACATTAAACACTTCGTATCTGACTTCTTGTTGACAACTGGAGTTCAGGTACAGAAGGACCATCAATACTTACACAGTTATCCCCTTAAGTCTTCATCTTTGTCATTCTGTTTTCAACTACACCTTTCGAATTAATAGTTTTGCCAAGTGCAAGTCATTAATAACAACATCACAGATTTCTTATTTTGATAACAAAACATGAGGACAAATGATGGCAGATACTGTATTTCAAAGACAAATAACAGCAAAAATGCTGTCCTGAGAGAAAAGGAAAAGAAATGAAAAGATTTCTCACGTGCTTTAAATTACAGTGGGAAGTATTTAAGTGCAGGTTGGTTTTATATTTTTGTGTCTGTAAAGCTGTATTGTTTAATTTGAAATAGAAGTTTAAAACATTCATCATAAATCTACAGGAAAATTATGATTCTAAGGATTTGCAAGCCTTTGCGTATATTCCCTATATTTAAAGATGGAAACATGAAGATCCTAAAAAAAAAAAAACAACAAAAAAAACACACAACACAATTTTCACTAAAATCTGATATCACTCTAAAAGGTCTTCCAATAACCATTAAGCTCCAGTGGGGGAAAAAAAATATATATATATGTATATATATAAATTTGAAGACTAAACTTTCCTTTAATTTTAAAATTACCTAAAATATTCTACAAGGAAATCTCACTTTATATCGATGTTGGTAATATATATATATAAAAAGTTAAAATGTTTAAATGCATTGCATTCTTTAAATCCTCTCCTCTCCTGATTTGTGCCTAACTGGATAAAAGAGATCAATTATAAATGCTGCCCTACTACCTCCCCTAGAAACTGAGAAAAAGAATTTGAGGAAACCTTCTCTAGATTGTAAGAGTATCCTGGCAATTCAGAGACATAAGATGAACATATGGTACATATTAAGAATCTCAAGAAACCTGACTCACATTAGAAATTTGTCATAAACCACTATTTCAAAAAGGTTTCACACATTCAAGGTAGAGCAAGACAATCTGGCACAGAGGTCTCAAGAGATCTGAATTACTTTGGAGAGACTGAAGAGTTACAACATCTCTACCAGGGGGACTGGTAAAACAAACAAATCTAGCAATCTGAAACAAAACCTGATAAAGATGAATGTATTAAATTTCAATCTGACCAAAACATTTAAAAACAAAGCTACAAGGAATACTTTCAGGAACAAAGCACATTGATTGTTATCTGATCCAAACTTAGCTTGCATCAGACAAAACAGAAACAAAACCCTTCTTTCCTTGCTGCTCTGGTATTGTACATCAAATTCTTCAAAGTTATTAAGGAGATCAGTGTTACACAGCATATATATTCCAGCAAGATGGATTATAAAGCTACTGTGCTTCAGCCCTGAAAATTATTTCATCTGGAAGGCTTAACAGTATTTGGAATGTATTATTCAGTTGTATGTCAGAAAATCACAGGCCTTAATTAGAACTACCATATGCTCCCTTTCAAAAGACACTAACGTCAAACTTCAAAATAGAGCGGGGCAAAAGGTAGAGAATAAACAGCTTTAAAAAAAATCTCTGCTTTGTTTCCATCCTGAAGATTATTTACATATTCTGATCTGTTTAAGAAATCAAGTATAAATGGAGGGGGGAGGGGTATCTTCGGAGGGATATTTAACTGCAGATATTCTTCCCTGAAGTGTGCTTTCGCACATTTTCCCCACATTCTGTAGTATCTATAAGCCAGCAGCATTAGCCAGAGCATGATTACATCCTGTCTGATTCTGCAGGGAATGCAACAGATCCCTTCTTCTAGCCATACTGTGTATTTTTCCCTTCCTCTTTTATACGCCCTGCTCTCAGTGCCTCTCACCTGCAAAATTAAACCTATGCCTCATCAGAACAGGAAGAGGCTAGGTGACATTTGCAAAGAAGCAAACCTGAAGGGCTGGGTTGTGAACGTGTGGACACACAAATAGCCTTTAAGAATACTTACAGATAACATCAAGCCTCTCTGCCTTTTTGCTTAACCGTATTACTTATTCTTTCCTTGTGGATGGATAATTCATGGGTGCCCCATGAAACAATTCTCTAAATTCAGAGTCTGTTTAAAGCAAGGCTGAAGGACTGCACTTCCACAGCCAGCATCACTCCATATGGCTTCAGCACAGAATCCTAGAATAATTTGGGCTGGAAGAGACCTCTGGAGGTCATCTAGTCCAACCTCCTACTCCAAACAGCTTGAATTAGATCAGGTCACCCAGGGACCTGAAAGCAAGGGTAGTCTTGAAGACCTTCAAGAAAGAAGATTCTTGAATCTCTGCAGACAACCCATTCTGCTACTGGACCAGGATCGTGGTTTAAAACAAGTCCTCTTATCTGATCAGATCCTGTTCCAACTTGTGTCTGATGCCTGCAGCCCCTCGGCACATCATTGTACACCTCTGAGAAAAGTCTCGGTCCACCCCTGAGTCCTCTGATGTATTAGCTGATAACAACAAGGCTCTCCTCCGTGCAAGCTTTCTTTTCCAGCCTGAATGAACGCAATTCCTTAACTCTTTAAGATATGGCATGTGCTCCTGCCCTCTGGCCAGCTTGGTGCCATCCACTGGACTTGCTCCAGTGTGTCTGTCTGTCTTGTACTGGGGGGGGCCAGCGCTGGATGCAGTGCTCCAGTGCAGTCTCACAAGCTCTGAGGAGAGGGGATAGAGCTCTCCTTGGACCTGTGGACTGCTGGGCTCAGCCTTCTTTGCTGCGAGGCCACCCTGCTGGCTCCTTGCAGGTTTTTTTCCACTCAGGTGAAAAGATCTCCAGGTACTTTTTACAGAGATGCCTCCCAGATAGTTAGCCCCCAGCCTGTATTGTCACACAGTTCTTCTATCACAGATATAGGATTTACATTTGCCTTTCTTGGAGCTCCATGAGGTTCCCAGCAGCTCTTTTCTCCAGTGTGTCCCTCAGTCACTCTGAGCAGCAGCCCTGCCCTCCAGCACACTGACCCAGTGGTTGGTGTTGTCCACAAACCTGCTGAGACTGTGCCCAGCCCCACTGTCCAGGTCATTATTAAAGACCTTGAATATCACTGATCCCGACACCAACCCCTGAAATATACCACTTCTTACTGACTGACAGTTGGACTTTGCATCACTGAGCAATCCCTTCAGCCCAGCAGTCCAGCCAACTTTTCAACCACATTACTTTTCACTTTTCCAGTCCCTATCTCATCAATTTAATGGTATGGACACTGTGATGCTGTGTTGAAGTCCCTGCTAAAGTCAAGGTACACAGCACCCACTGCTCTTTTCTCATCCACAGCACTGGTCACCTTGTCACAGGAAAGCGATGGTTTGCCCTTCATCCATCGATGTAGTCTGTTCCTAATCACGTTGCTGTCCTTCAGGTGGTTAGAACCAACTTGCAGGAGGACTTCTTCCCTAACTGTCCCACAGACTGAGGTTAGACTGACCAGCCCATAACCTTACTCCTGGCCCAGTGTACTTGCTTTTCTTCTTGTATTTTGTTTTAGACATTGGCCATTTGCATGAGATAAATACTGAAGCACATACAGATGCTACTGGGGTTGGGGGGAAGATCTGCAGATGACAGATTTTGCATATAGGCTGCTTTTGTTAGTATGCCTATAGACAAACACAAGTGGCCTCTTTGAAAAATCTGCAGGAACATTCAAGAACAAACTATAATTAATGACTAACTAAAAAGAAGACTGGCAGCCTATTGGATGTATGTAATTTTGTGCCTACTCTGCTTAGAAACACTCATTACATAAGTTATTCATTATATGAGCAGACTATTTTGAATAGGGGACAGGGAGTTGTATTTTAAATGGCCCAGCACTAACACTTGTTATGTTACAATACTCCATTTACCAGGCTCAATTACAACTTTTTTGCCCCTTTAAAAACAGACTCCATCCTGTAGAAATATGACTGCTCATATGAAAGACCTTTTACCACTTTGTAGAAAAATAAACTTTGGCTCATTATTCTTGGTAACAAATAATTTGCAAAATGCGTCCTCATGTGGCCTGTCATCCACACAGCAGAAGCACCTCTTTGGATCTAGTCTAACCCAGAACACCCTGAAAGGCTAATTTTAATGGAAAACAACTTGAACTTTCACAATTATTCCACTTGATATCCAGTGGCAGTAAGGTTAGAGGGGTTGTTTCTTTTTCTACTACAACATTCACAAATGATGAACTGCCACAGCAGGCCACCCTATGGTTGTCCACATCTGCAGTACTGTAAAACCAGAAGAGGCTTTGACTATCTCCTAGGAAACCCACAGAGTAATAAAGTCAAGCCTTATGAGACAGCTCCGGTAGGTTATCCAAGTTGGCACTTTTTGAACTAGGCTAAAGACAACACAGGTCTTGATCATTTAGACCCTTGAAGATACTGTTCTAAGCTAACGCTACAACCCTCCAGTCATCTTCCTGAGCAGTTCACTCCAAGGACTTCATTACTGTAACTCGTGGACTGTATCTCTCACTGCTAATCTAATTCTTTCTTTCTGCAACTTATGCCAATGTTACTTTGTCTTAAATAGAGTTGCCACAGAAAACAATATTAGCACATCTTGCAACAAAAAGAAAAATCTTCTGTATTCTTATTTCTCTCGAAAACTCCACTTCTTTCCACATGAGGCTTCTGCTCATTTCTGCCTTCTCCCTTCAACTAGTCTGTATTTGCTTGATGAGCCATGTTCAAACAAAATATTGAGACATCAAGTGTTCAAAACAGAAGAATTACACAGACAGTAGCTCTTTACCGTAAGCAAATACCCCACAGAAATTAACACACACACACAAATGTTGGCTTTTCCTTCCCCCTTGTTCATTTTGGTAACACAATGCTTTTGAGCCCACAAATGCAGAACATGGAGAACCCCTAGATGAAACCTGATACAGAGCTAGATACAAAGATACATTATCTAGATATAGAGCTACCTTTTGGGAAGGTAGGTCTGCTCTGCTTCAAGAAGTCTACAAGATTACCTGAAATACAGCAGTGCCTTAGGAGTCAAACTAATTTGTCTGTTAACAAAAAATACAAATAAAGTACAGAACTATATTGTTCATTCCAAGAGTTCAAGCATAAAAGCAAAGAAGCAAAATACATCCTAAAATGACGGGAAATGCATGAAGATAGCAGGAAAAAAAAAATGAACAGGTGGGGTTTGAGCACTGAGATGAAGAAGAAAGAAGGATTTTTAATGAGTTTTAATTGAGAAGCTGTTGCAAGTGAAATAAAGAGTAGGTGGAACTGAAAAATAATATAGTTGGAGCAACCTGAGCAGGGCAGCCTGTAGGAGAAGGAAATTAGGTTGTGAAGATAGGTGTGAATAGAATTGGAATAATTCAAAAATGAGAAGCTTGATTTTTATGTAGGAGAAGAACAAAAATGAAGGGGGAGCTGAAGTTGGCAGCATATTATCAGGGCAACAAGATATAGACGTTACTGACATGGAATCATTCTGTACGTAAGAAATGAAAGAGGATCGTGAGAAAGGCCACAAAAAAAGCAAGCTTCCATTTATAAGGTAACAGGAAATTATAGAGCACGAGCTACAGAAAAGACAAGAGTGAAACAAAGTTTAAGCCATGAAATTCACTGTATTATCAAATAAGGTAGATTTGCAGAACGATTCAACTTTTTAATGCATTACAAAGTATTTTGATGAAGACAAAATATTTCAAAATGCCTTTCGAGTGATATATTTACACAATGATGATCCTCAGTAAATTCTGCTCAGTAAAGTGAGCAAATACAGCATATTTCCCAATTTGTCTGAAAGAAAATTAATCAGAACCAGAAAAAAAAAAAAAAAGTTTTATGAATATGAACAAAGAAAACTTGCACTGAATTCTGCTCACAATAAACTTCCGTTAATACTTAAGTTACACAATAAACTTGAAGAAAAATAATTTAGCAGCTACTGAAGTACATATAAAGAGACCAAAACCAAAAAGGATTCTAAGTTTTCCCCTAAAAGTTAACCAGTAATAGCAAAAGGTATTTTTATTCCTATTCCTTTTTATGAACTATAAATGTATACATTTGTTACTTAGTGTCACTCAAACGTAAGTTAATGTTGATGAATTCCAAAATTTTCATTACTTTGCAAGAAACCTACAAACTTAATTACTTCTCTATGCAACTGGAAACCCAGACTGAAAACACCTACAGCTGATAAGCATTGAAAGAAGGTGGAAGAGATGATGCCGTATTTCACTCCCTGTTATATTCACACTGCGAACAATAATGGTTTTTGCACAGGTTATGAAGTCTGTGCAATACCTCTCGAACGACCTAACCTTCCCCTTAGAAATCACTCCCATTGGCAAAGCTGTCGTTTCCTTTTTAATAAAAATTTCTGCATTTAAGCATATATCTCAGTTCCAAATCATATAGTTGCTACATAGGCACTGCACTGCTGTCACATTAAAAAAGATTGATTTAAAATTCACAAAAATAAGCCTGAGCTGTTCAGCCAAATCTGAGTGTAGAAACGTGCAAAGTGATGCTCCTACCCTCCTGTAGTGAACATACAAGTGTGCCACCATGACTTCTCTATGTTGGATGTAAAAATGCTTAAAGCTGAATAAAAAGTGGAGGAAATTATCACTTCAGTTGAGTAGTTCTGCTCCCACACAAATGACAAAGCCAACTAAATGCTGCACAGTGGAGGTATTCTTGTAAACATAAACATCTTCCCCATGTTCTATGCTGTCTGAAAAATGACAGATTTGAGAACACGCAAGAAAAAATCAAGTTTGAGATGCTGTCACAATTCTAAGACAATGCCATTTGTTATTCTGTATTTGCCATATTATGAATTTTAAAATGTATAGATTAATGTCTAATGCCACATTTGATATATCTATGTTTAAAAAAAAAAATCAATGTTACAAAAACATTAGAATTGTATATTGCCCATGGTTTATTTAAAGTGCCAGGGCAGTATTTAAGCCACTTATGAAATACAAAGGCTGAACAAAACAGCTAAAGTTAATTACCAAACCCAAAAAGAGACAAGAACCTCACGATTATTAGTAAAAAGCTGTGGGGAACTGTTTGTTGAGAAGTCTTTGTAATCACCTCTATATAAAGGCACTTGTTTTTTTTTTGTTGTTGTTGTTGTTTTTTTTGTTTTTTTTTTTTTTTTAACTGATATGAAACGTGAATTTGTATGAGCATAATGGTGGCACTCTGAGGCACACAAAGCCATGGCACTCATGACTGACACCTGGGAAGATCCTCTAGCAATAGGAAGCTCTAATTCGTAAGAAGCCAACAGCAATCCAAAAAGCAGCAAATCCTTTTTCAAACAACTTTTACGCTACCATACTGCTTGTAGGCAGACAAGGAAAAGACCACTACAGAAAAAAAGCATCGAAACATTCAAAATAATCTGTTATTGCTTCTGGACAAGATGCAAATTTAATCTCACTTATTGTGAGAAAAATGTCTGTTTTATACCACAATCTGAAGTTATTTTATGTAAATTAATACAAAAAAAAGGTTGAAATCAAAGAACCAGATTTCACCTGTGCACTCAAAGAATAAATCCCAAAAGCTAAAAGATTCCCCTCCACTATTCATGAACAACAGGACAGAGTTCTGGAATGATATTTTGCCTTGAGCTTCACAAAGCGAAACAAGGTATTTTACCAGGGAAAGAATCCCTTACAAAACCATGTTCCCACAAGCACCTTGCAGGTATGTCCTCTGGAACACAATACTCCAGAGAAAGTCACACATGGCTCTAGATGGCCTAGCCTGGAAACCCAGTTCACAGATGAACTCTGAGATCTGGATTAAATGACAGGAAAGAACACAAGTCCCTGCCAGATGACTGTCCCTGTGTATCCATTTACCTGTAAAACTGCAATTGAGAGAATTTTCATGTTGCTGGAGAATTTTCAGGTTGTTTCCATTTCATATATAACCCTGCAATTTCATCACAATGAAATTGACTTGAAAGCCACAAAATTGCTTCAAATTGAAAACATTTGAAATTCTTGCTTTTTTTAACAGAAAGGCCATACTTGCATGAGTAAATCCGAATATGCACAAATAGATCTGAACACAGCTGTAACTATCAATAACACCTTCCAGAGCAAACTAAAAAAAAAAAGTATTCTGCCTTTTTCTTTCCTTTTTTTTTTTTTTAATTTATAATAACAAAGTGATCACATTCTTTTCGGCAGCACAAAAATAGCTGGAGAAGTCAATCAAGTACATTTTTAATTACAGATGTTAACCTGTAAGGCATGAAAATCCAAGACAACGGATACTACAGCCCATAAAATGACATCAAGAATATTTTTTTTTCCCACTTGGAAGCTACAGATTCATATTCCTCCAAAGCACTTTAAAAATCAGACACTTCACCTTTGCTGAAGTTCCGTAAGAGATGAAGATAAACACTAGCCAAATGGCCTAATGGATTTACGATTTTTTAAATTTTAGTTCATTTTTATTGTAAGAATAAGACTTCAATATAGATTTATCTTGTTTAGTACCTAGCAACATTATTCTGCGTTGAGCTATTCTAAGAAACGTTTCTTATGAATTACATAAAGCTATTTTTAAATAGGATAAAAATGCAGAGTTCATTATTTCCATAGTGCTAATGGCATTTGTCTCACTCAGTCATCCTCGTGTGTTCATACTCTCCCTGGTCACAAGCCCCTGTTTTATCAGAAAATACTCTCAATAGCTTTATTGACTCCTAAAACGCCACCTCCTCTACTCTTTTGCTTTTTTGATTCCTGAAAACAGCCTCTACCCACCCACAACGTTTGACCCAGGATCTTAATTTAGTCTTGCTGATCATCTCTAATCATTTACTATTGCCCACCTCTGAATTATTGTACCCACCCTGTCTTTTTGTGCTCTCCCAAAACATTACTATCTCAATTTCTTTGAAGCTTTCAGGATTCTCTACCCTTTTAATCTACTTTCATTGTCAAATTTCACTGAATTTCCACATCTTATATATTAATTTTTCTATTGTAGAATACTTCTCTTTGTACGTAGAGCCAAGATAACTAGAGGGAACAGACAGAAAGCATTACCCTATTATGTTTGTTATTTCTTCTCTTCTGCCCTTTCTTACTCCTACAGCTTGATATTTATATATAATTTCTCCTTATTAAAAGCCAATTGCTAAGCTCTGAACACATTTCAATAGGATCCTTCTTGGTCTAAGCCAACTGTTTATGGATCAGTATCCCCTGTGCTGTCAGCTAGATCTCTGCTCAATTCCCAGCTGTCAGATATGTAATATTTTAAAAGATCAAGAAATTTAATGTTGCAGGAGAAAAAAATAAAAAAAAAAATCAAAAAACACAAGCACAGATAGTACTGCATTCCTGGAAGTCATTTCAGACTGTTCTAGAGGCAATCTACAACTCATTTTTAGGAGCTTCTTTTGGAGACTTGGTAGGCATGTTACCTTTTACCTAGCATGAATTACCTGCTTTGGGATGTCTACTAAACATAACATGCAGTGTTTACCCTGCAATTAATGGCCTGGGACAAGAGCTAGAAACCAGACACTTGGGACCACATAAAACTGAAAAGTAAAAATTAAAAAAATCCTCAGCTTAATTACAATCAGTTTAAAGCCTTTGGAAACACAGAGTATTTTGTGTTTTCAAACAGAATTGCTCTTATTTACAATGATCTTTACGATCCTAACAATATTTGATTTAAAATGAATCTCAAATAGTTATCTGGTATTCTCCTGAAAAGTTAGACCACTTAAAAAATAATAATTAAAATATTAGAACAAAAGGTCATGATTTCATCTATTGTCTAACCAGCACTTCTGCTAAAATAAGCAGAATTATTCTTCCCCTTTGTCACTTAAATGTTTCCAGGACTACATTCTCCTTGCAAATGCTTTTGTCAGAAACCAGTTTTCTCCAGTCCTTAGGCTCACACATGCAGCCACTTCACCCTGCCTCAGAATGACATGACAGTAAAAGTGGTCCATGCAGCTTTGACTTTTCTGAATAATGCAAGATGCAATCAAGCTTTCTGTATGTGTTCTCACTCATTCTTAACACACCAAAAGGCAGAAAGGTTAGTTCACTCAATAGTGCTCTGCACCTTTTTACAAGGTTCTACTCATAATTCAATATTAAAAAGTATCCTTTTCAGCTCATTGGTAATAAATCTATTTTATTTGAAGCTTTTTTTTTTTTTTAAAAAAAAAGATTAGAGCCTGAATTTAAGAGAAAACTTCTTACCAAGGAGAAAAAAAAAAATCCACAAGAAATAAACATAAAAAAAAAAAAGCAAAACATTATTTCCAAAGCAGGAAACCTTACGAGGCTAGGTTGCCAGAAATATCTATTATGATATTAATAATTTTATTAAAAACTCCACGTTGACCTGAAAGATCTCTTAAGTAGCTATCTCAAAGTCTTTGCAAAGATCATTTTTCAGCTGAAAAGCTACATAAAAGAGAGGCTAAAATTAAAAAAAAAAAAAAAAAAAAAAAAAAAAAAAAAAAAAAAGCTAACAGTCTTGTTTTGGGAAAATACATTTGGCTTTTCATTAAAGCAAAAAAGAACAAGAATACTGAAAAAAATGCTTTCTTAAAAACATCTTTATTCACATACTACTAACATAAGGCATCTTACTAAGTAAGATGCACAGCGTACACAGAAATCAGGTAAGGTGCACATGAAACATGCATTCTTACAGCATTATACAAATGAAACTGCAGTATGTAGTGTTTCTGGACTAAATTAAGTAATGTTCTGTGGGGATATAGGATGTAGCTAAAGATATAGCAAAAAAAAAAAAAAAAGAGAGAGAAGAAAAGAGATGATAATCCTCAATATCTCTAAATGGGAATACCAGCCTCTGGCCTATCTAATATTCCTTATAATGCACACTTGCCATGATAGCAAGCAGAAAAATCTATATGGCCTTAACATTAGACAAAAGAAAAAGCCTTCTTCCAAGGCTAAGACAAGACATTGTAAACTCAAGTTCTTTTTCCATCATCATAATTAGTACCCTGAAAAGAAAAAGAAAGAAAAAGAATGAAGAGATTTATTTAGAACAACTGGCAGTGACTCATTTAACCTGCATATCCACTAGGATAGATAACTTCTAGGCAGATAGCTCTAAATGCAGTTTCCATGAGAACAGAGTCACATCATGATATTTTTAATGTCTTCTCTTAGGAAGTAATCTACATTTAAAATATGGAAACTAGCATTAGGAAGCTAAACCAAAGTTAAACTCAGGTTCCTCAGTGGAATACTTTTACCCTATAATAAAGTAAAACAGCTTTATAATAGCACCAAGAGGATAATATCTACATTATTGCTAATTGTGCTACATTCATCAAACTCAAGAACAGCACTTTGCTCTTCTTGGTGAGAAGCAATATTAAAAACAAGCAAAAAAAGCGTTCAAGTAATTACTTAAACTCTGTCCTACCAGACAAGCTAACTTCTTAGAGAGACATACTTAGAGAGTTCTAGAACTTAGAGAGTTCTAGAGAGACAGCTCTAACATCCAGCAAACAAAAGAACACCCACAGATGTTGAACTTCACTACACTGAACTACAAGACTCAAAGGTCAATCTGAAATAATTCCTGCTATAATCAAAGTAATCCCAAGTACCCATTTAATACAAAAGCTCTGTTAGAGACAACAGCATTTTTACTATTTAGAATTGATAGTGGAATGTCAGTGATAGTCAATAGCTATCCTGTTCCCTCCCATGGAAGGGGTGGAAGGTTTCCAATTCTGCAAAGACCAGCTCTGTTAGCTCTGTTCTTGTAAGCCTAGCGTCACCTGGGATTTGCGTTTGTTGCTGCTGTTGTTTGTAAACAGTAGGGAGTAACCAGATCTGTCTGCTCCCGCATTAGTGACAGAGTTTATGCAATGTGAATCAGAACCAATATCCAACCATTTACAATCAACTAAGAATCAAAATGGAATTTTTCCACTTATTTTTCCAATAAGAAAAACTTTTTACAGCACTGACAGAACAGTGCCAGAAATCTGAAGAATAACTGTAGAACTATCATGAGTTCTGGTAGGTCAAATATTCAAATC
Organism: Aythya ferina; assembly: GCF_964211825.1. Classification (NCBI taxonomy): domain Eukaryota; kingdom Metazoa; phylum Chordata; class Aves; order Anseriformes; family Anatidae; genus Aythya; species Aythya ferina. The sequence continues at coordinate 14,030,227 of NC_140304.1, forward strand.
AAAGCTGGCACTAAAAGCCTATTCTGAAGGCTATGAGCTAGCCCTCGGGGTACACATGGACTACAGTTGGCCAAGGGCTCCAAAAAACATGTGGCAATACCCTGAGGAACCATAAGCTTTGGGATGAGAAGGCAAATACTCTGGTTCCAGAAACATCAGCAATCCCCAACATGATCACCAACTGAACCTAGAAGTATTCTGATAAGCCCCATTTAGAAGTGAGAAAAACTCACATGCTAGGCCCACAGTTTGGGGGCAGAGGAATTGTCTTTGAGCCCATTTCCACATCAATTTTGTTTGGTTTTCCTGTACATAGGCGTTTACAGCCAGCCATTTCAGTGTCATTCTTTAGCAGCACACTGAAGGCAAATGCTTTCTGGTCAGATGAAAAAACACTCCAGAAAATGTTTTCTATCTTATTAGCAGAGCACAAGTGCAGCAGTAACCAATTCTGAAGTGCACAGAAAAATGGACATGCACAGTCTACTGCTGGTATTGAAAGAACTACAAATAATGGTGCAGGGAAAAATGCTAATGCTAAAGAACTGCTGCTAGAAGGAAATTGTGTGTGATCTTACTGTCCAGCTGTACTTCTAATAGACACAAACAGGAAGAATTAAATGAGTAAATTAACAGCAGAAATGTAATAGTCTTATCTATGGAAACTGTGAGTGCTCACTTATTCTTACCTTCGTCTGCCTCATCCTCCTGGGATGATATGGGTCCTCCTCCACTTGTTGGGCTGACCAGTTCTTCCTCTCTTGCAGATTCTCTTTGTAGACTGACAACCTCATAAATTGGATCCCCAGTACTCGTGTGGCTTTTTCCTTCGGACTAAAACAAAATACACACATGTATAGGACCCCACTACTGACTAATACAGTTCTAATGGTCTGCCAAAACCAAACCAAAACACAGACAAAAAAAAAAAAATCATATCATGGCTAAAGAATAGTTTGGGGAAGACTCCCTCAGATTCCTTTGTAATGGCATATGTAGGCTGGCAGCAAAACATAACTGTGCTTCTCTTTTAAGGATTACAGTCAGAAGTTGCAAATAAACCAGCATTACTTCCAAAGCTGCCTCCTAGACACCATCTTAATTATCATTCAGAACTATGACAGAAAGGCTTTCCCGTTTAAGCACAGATACAATGAGATGAGGTCAAAGAGAAACTGCAGCAAAAGAAAATAGGGGAGAATAGGAAAAAAAATGGAATAACTGACATCACCACTTAAACAGGAATCAAATGACTTAGAGAAAAAAAAGTTTAAGTAGTAAGGGTTTTATTAGGTAAAGACAAGACTAAAGAAACAACAGAACGTTAAGTCATAAATCATGAAAAACTCCTTAGTGTTTCACCACCAACCCCAGAAAAGAAAACCAAAACAAAACAAAACAGACCAACTCATCTTTATTCCAGAGAGTATAACTTATACTATATTCCTCTCAATAGGGATATGTATCTGCTGTATCTAGCTACAAAATTTGTGTTTGTAGCCTAAGTTTGATTATATATATAAAAATATGCTCATATGACTGTGTACATGTGTAGAGGTCATGTATATACATTAATTTATCACATAATTTAACTTGGAAACTTTGGAATTTTGAGTGTGGTGTCTGCAGCTATGGATTTGGGGCCAGAACATTTTCAACAGAAAACACTTTGTTCTGTAAGAGCAGCTTTTCTTCCAAATCTGCCTCTGGTAGTGCAATAACTTCCAAGGCAAACTACCTCAAAAGTTGGGGGGCAGGGGAAAATTGTTTTATTTTTACTTAAAACTGGAGAAGGTCAGAGTTTAATCTTTGTCTTTCACATTCAGTGAACTTCGACGTGAAAACAGTTAGTTAACCATACCCCACTGGATACAACGCTGCAAGTTTTTAAAGTAAAGTCAACTCTAGTTTTTCCTCTGAGTTAAAGTTCTGAACACAATTATTATTCAGTTACATGCAGTGGTTAATATACGTGCAGAGAATTGTACAAAATGCAAACTAATGACTATATTAAATGGACTAGAACCAGCACAAAATTTCGTTCTGTTTTGTTCTTTGTGCTCTTGTCTAATAAGACAATTTTTGAGCATATTAAAAACATCAAATTAACCATGAAAAAGAAAAAGAATATAATCACAGAGTGTATTCAATTTAATTCAAAAGCAAAACTATGAAGGAGTTGGAAGACGACTCCATGACACCTTTTGCTGGAAACGACTAAACAGAACTAGCAATTTCGACAAGCTGTTGACATTATGCAGATAGGTAGCTTAAATAAGGACTGCTTGTACTAAAACAACATGAGTAATTTTATATTGAGAAAATCTATACTATTTCAGAGATAATAATCATTCAGATCTGCTTCCTTTAAAGCTGATACACCCTGGAAGAAGACAGTCATGTGGTTCCAACTATCAATCAGTTTTGCTGACTGAGCTTCTCAAAGTGTTTAATGAACTTTAGGACGGAGGCATAAAGGCGCTTGGGTTTTTTTTGTTTTGTTCTGTCTTTTAAATATTTAGCAAGCTATTACATTATTACATTCTACTTGTTTTATTCTCACAGAACACCTTTATCATATAATTACAAAGTACTTGGCTAAATCAGATATTGATGCCTGTAGCATTATTCACCATCACTATCTGTAGCTTTTATTTTTCATGGAGTAAGGCATGAGAGGTACTATGAATTCTTCTGCAACATACAAGAATCATGCGTCTTCAGGTCCTTGCACATGTTCTGCTTAACTGCAAGACCATCTGTACACAATGCAGGTAACTTGGTTAGTTGTTTTTCTGAAGCCTGAATTTGTTATCTACAACAACCTTTCCAAAGGTCGTGTTTTGATGATGAGAATGTGTATCAGCAGCATGGCAGTATGTTTATAGCAGTCCTAAACCTCACGGCAACCTGCATTTATGCCGTTTCTCATACCTGACTGCCCCTCACAAATTTGGGTTCAGACTAGCAGGTGTACAGGATTCTTTCCTCACCAGAATTTTGATTTTTCTCTCCTTACGGGCAAGTCTCACCCTGGGAAATGATACTCCATTACTTCCTTTCTTTCTGAACCTCCGTAATGAATGCTTCTTTACTGGGAAGGGCACCTTGCTCAGACAGCCCAAGTCAAAAGCTTCTTGCCAAGGACTCTGCACACTGGAACTCAGAACTGGGCAGACAGCATGCCTGAATTTCTCAGCTACAGTCAAACAGGCTACGCTTGTACAATAATGGATGGCACTGCTGTCATGATTTTACATCAGCAGGCAAACTATACCACAGCATTCACTGTCCTGCACAGAGGAAAACATCTATCCTACAACTGAGGCTACTGATAACAGCTTTCTGGTTCGCTAAAATGCACTTAAATTCAACTACTTTCCAAAGTGGCTGATCTCAATGCCATCTGCAAAGTTATTTTTAAAGAAGAAAGCGTCCTTATATATAGCTTCTTTCAGCATTACCTGCAAGTTATTTACTGAGTTTTACTGAGTTATCTATCAACAGCTCTTGTAATACAAATTACCCAACAGATAATTGGTTGAGTAACAACTTGCTACAGGTCGACCAGAGATCCTGTCTTCCATCACCAGGGCCTAATCTTGGAGTAAAATTGCCAGGATTAAAAATGCTCTTTCCCTGAAAGTCTGCAGAACAGCTCCTCGGAATTTTACAGCCGGAAGAAAAGCTTGTGTTTCTTCAGGGAAGGGAGGCATGTGTGTGTTGTCACATTATAAGGGGTGAGAAAGCAAAAGGAAAGCATCCGTAGTACTCAAAACTAAAACTGGTAGGGTTTTAACTGATTTAAGCGGAAAGGTTAATTGATTATAGCTATGTATCCAACAGTTGAAAAAGTAATATCTTCGAATGTGATTTCCTTAAATTGAAAATGTAGATATCCTCAACATTTGCATGTAACACTTGGTTTTCTCACATTTTCTTGAATTCCAAGTTACTATGCTAATCTGCAGAAGAATTACATAAACAGCATTTCATGCTATTTATTTACTTTAAGTGTTAAACACAGCTGCACTTTTGCTACATAGCATGAACACAGCTTGTTTTGCCAGACCCATTACTACACCCCACAGGATGATGACAATTAAAACATTCACACTAGGCTCAGTAGAATTAAATCACACCTATTTGGTTTCATTAGTCAAAGATAATAGATCATGATGCCAGTGCAAATGATACAGCTAGCCTCTGTTGTTCCCTTTTTGAACCAAGAACCCCACATTCTATGATTCAATGGTAAATCTTTGGAGAAAGCAGGTCAAAACTCTCTGCACGAGGATGCGTTGTATATCATCGTATATTGATAACAGGAAGGCATACACTTTATGTACCTTACCCAATGCCAGAATGAAGGAGTCCTTAGCAGTCTACTCAGTAGGTAACTATTGAACAAACGTGACCAGATGAGATGGATGGATATATCATCTCTTAGTGCTTGAGGAAGAAATAAATGCACCCTTCCAAGATACTTTGAAAAAAAAAAAGTAGTAATGGCCTAACTCAAACCACTGCATAAGGTTCCTCTGCCTTTAATTGATTACATCCTTTCAGCCACCTATCTTGGTATTTTGAATCTTAACACCCAGGATTTCCATGTTACGTATTAGTTGATTTTACAGTGAACAATTAATGTCATTTCTTGATTTTTACCAAACAGACTTGTTTTAGATGTCTGTGCCTACATCTGATTATATGAAGTTATAGAGAATTCAATAGACAGATTCAAAATTGTTTAAGCCCACAAAGCCAATGACTTATGACGTATATAATAATTCAGTTTACAAAGGCATCGAACACTTCTATATGCTACTTAACCGTAAGGTATTTAAACATTTCAACAAGTTAAAAAACCCTAAGGTGCAGTGCCATACTAACTTTTGTAAAGGACAAATTAAAACAGACAAAACGAATGCTCCCAGCATCAAATTTTCTTAAAAAAAAAAAAAAAAAAAAAAAAAAAGATACCTGTTTTAGCTTCATATAAAATGTTTCTGTGAAGGTTTTTCTGCTGAAGTACCAGAAGCGTTCATTAGCAGGATACACACGCACAACAGTCTCCAGCAAAAACCGCACTGGTTCTACTACTTCAGTGACAACCATATCCACTGCCACCGTCATGTATACACGCTTATCTAAAACACAAGAAGTCACGTACAGAAAAAGTGTCAAAAATTAAAACAATAAATGACAAACTGTTGTTCAAACTGAAACCATTTTCTATAAATTACTCATTCTATTGCATCTGATTTATTAATCTGATGATAACTCCGATGACTTTTTTTTTTGGAAAAAAAAATATCTGTGCAAACAGATTCAAAGCGTCATGCATGGAAAACAGCATTAGGATACTTTTTATCCATCCCTGTCCCATTCTTTGTGCTTGGCTATCTTCATAGCAGCAGTATGCAATGCTATTTTTTTCCTCATACTTAAGCCTAACTCAAACTTTTTTAAGTAGAGCAGAACACGGGATAAACTGACCAGAAGATGACACAGAAATAGTCCAAGTTTATCTTGCAGGTTTACAAAGCAAGAAAAGGATTGGTGGTTCTGGAAACTTATATCATCACAGAGAAGGTTAGCAATCATCATTTTGTAATACAACTGGTATCTATCATCCAAGAAGCACAGCTTTTTAAAACTAATATTGAGAATCATACATAATGGATCCCCAGGCCCTTTTGTCTTCTCAGACTGTGAGAGACAAAGTTGTGTTTTAGCAGCGGAAAATTTCACTAACCTTGCATATTCTAAAGTGATTGTGCAGGCCTGACAGTGGCATAGCAGTGGGGAGTATGTGAAGCAGATAAGGGGAAGGTCCCACTGTCCCAAAATAAGGAGGATAGCTAAGAAAAACAGGAGGAGCAGTGCAAAATCAGTGAAAACAAAAAGTAACAGGCCCTCTAGTCACAAGAGAAGAAGGAAAGAAAACAAAGGAAAAGGAGAAATTAATGGCTGGTCAAATAAAATTGTACATATAAAGTATAGTAATAAGCATCAAGTAGTTTGTGAACCCGTAGTACTCAGTCAATGAGGAAACAGGAGGAATCAAGCATTAGGTAATAGAGAAGAAAAGGTTATGATACACTTTTGCTGGGCACTCCTGGCTGGCAGGACACCCGCCACTGCAATCGCAAATAAAATAGCTTTACAGAAGACCCTGTCGGAGAAAATTATTGAGGTATTTCTCACAAGACCAAAGAAGCAAGTGGGAATTTCAAAAACAACAAAAGCCACATGCAAACACAAAGTCGTATCTTAAAATGGAAACCATGTCAAGCTTCACAGCAAGTAGTTTCACACAGTAGCCTACACACTACTAGAAATAACGTGATTTGAAAATTGAGCAGCAAGAACACCACCACTAACCGTATATACTTAGATATGCCTTTACACAACTGATACAAACTCTGCCTTGGGACAGGAAACAAACTCCAGGTTTGCAGTCAAACTTCACATCACGTCAGAGAACATCAATTCTAAGGATAAGGAACTATGCTATATATTAAAGCACTTCCATGCATTGCTTCCACCTTCCCAATGCTCTATGATGCTCAATGCTCTATGAACATCACATTTTTATGTCACATACATTTATATACACAAGTTCTGCTTTTAGCCATGGATGCTTGGAACATGGTGGTATATGTAGTCAGACATATACACCATGATTCCCAGGAAAACATGCATACATCAAACTCATGTCACATAAAAAACAAATTTAAGAATTAAACTACCTTTAGGTGTTTCCTCATTAAGTACTAGAAACATTGGTGCATTAGGATTCCATATTCCAGTAATTATGTAAGCCTTCCCATCAGAACTCTTTCCCATGGATTCCTAAAAGTGAAAACATACAGGATTTTACTAGAGTCATGACTGTAGATCAAAGAGACTGGGAGTGGGGAAAACAGTTCTGGGAAGCTCAGAGTAACATTGTGTTCAATCAAGAAAACACAACCTAAATAAAGAATATAATGGATTATAATGGAGCAGATATAATGGATTGAAAAAGGGTATAGGGAAGAGAAAAAAGAAATATTATGTATAATGGAAAAAAAAATATTTTATATAAGAAACTGAAGGCAAGACAGCTTACCAACATACTTTTTAAATATTTATTTTAAAAGACAAGCGACTACTTCAAGTTCTGAACAAGAATTTAAATTCAAATGAAGCAAATAATGGCAAAATTTTCAGAAATGGAAATGTTATTTTTGGAAATATGGAAAATGTATTTTTTTCAGAAAAAAAATAACACCACTTCCTTAATGCCCAAGTGTGTGTGTGTGTATATATATATATATATAAGAAAAAAAAACTCAATTACTTGCTCTATATTTTTAGGCAACGTGCTTAACACAATACAGAAAGCTTGGTTATATGTAATAACCAGCTATCAACTGACCTCATTGTTGTCTCCATCAATTTAACAAAAACAGATGCCACAGGTTTTGAAATTAATTGAAATATTTTGTCCATTACACATACCATCTGTTTCTAGTTCTAAGATATAAAATCCAGGATTTAAGAAAACAGAAGCAAACAAATACAAACAATGGGAGATTTATTTTTGGGGGGTGCTTTTATTTGGTTGTGTTTTTTCTGCTTGTTTTTCATTTGGTTTTTAAATCACCTGTATCTAAGTGGACTATTAGAACTAAGCATTACCATGTCTAGTAAATGCATGTCACTGTTCTTCACGTTTCGTCCAGGGCTTAGTAGCATCCCAAAGCATCTGTGAAGTTTTATTAAAAAAAAATTATCATTTCAAAGATAAAAATACTTTATTGAACATAATGACACAGCTACCCACTGCCTCAAATATAAAAAAAAATCTTTCTTAGTAATTTTTTGCTAGAATTATGGTAATGCTCAGGAAATACCACAACACAGATTACAGAAATGACAATGAAATTATTTTCCAAAATAAAGACAACAGAAATTGGTGTCTAACCTATGAAGAAACAATTATTCTTAAAGACAACTTAAAATATTAGGTTTAAGGATACCAACAATTCATGTACATTATAAAGAGATTGAACAGAAGAAATTCACTCAGTCCCTAGCAAAAATGAATTTAGGAATTATTTTTAAAATTGCTTTCATACAACTAAATGAATGTAACAATTTCACATACTGTATCACTCATAACCTTACTGGTGCAGCATCACCTAGCCTCACAGACCCTTAAAATAAGAATTTGCTCTATTTTTAGACTTTTGTTCTTTTTCTTAAGACCAAAGTTCTGTATTTTGCAGACACAAGGGCTCTTCATGATTGCAACTTATGGCCTTCATCTTTTACATTGTTGACCTCTTGTGACAACACACGTGATTAACGTGATTAGGATGAGATCAAAAACACCATAGCCCTACAACACAGTATTAATCCAGCACAAACAGCTAGGTTTAATTTTGCTCAAATAGATTCTATACCAATCCCACTATCTTCACTGCATGCCAGAAGTGATCTGATAAACCAGAGCAAGTAGGCTCATACCTTCCTCGCACCCTTTCCATTTGCTAAGAGCAAAAATCACCTCCTTAAGTATCCTGGGATAGTTCCATGTGCCAATAACCACTTCTGTATGTATGCCTATTCTCTACTGTCTCCTTCTCTTTAGACAAAAGGTCATGTTTTCTTCTTGGGTTTTAATGGCATTTTAACAACCAGCAGCTATCTCAAGATGTACCTCTTGTTTATTTATACTTACTGATCACATAATAGGAATTGTTATCACAGTATCATAGAATGTTACAAGTTGGAAGGGACCTTGAAAAGTCATCTAGTCCAATCCCCCTGCCGGAGCAGGAACACCTAGATCAGGTCATGCAGGAACGTGTCCAGGCAGGTTTTAAAAGTCTCCAGAGAAGACTCCACAACCCCCCTGGGCAGCCTGTTCTAGCGTTCTGTTACCCTCAGTGTAAAAAAGTTTCTTCTCATATTCAAGCAGAACCTCCTGCGTTCCAGCTTGCACCCATTGCCCCTTGTCCTATCTTTGGGTGTCACCAAGAAGAGCCTGGCTCCATCCTCCTGACACTCACACTTCACGTATTTAAAAACATTGATGAAGTCACCCCTGTCTCCTCTTCTCCAAGCTAAAGAGACCCATCTCCCTCAGCCTTCCCTCGTAAAGGAGATGCCCCACTCCCTTAATCGTCCTCGGGGCTCTGCGCTGGGCTCTCTCAAGCAGTTCTGTGTCCTCGAACCCAAAGCAAGGGGCCCAGAACTGTATGCAATATTCCATACTGTAGCCCTCATAGTGCTTTATTGTTGGCATCCTTCTAAGGAAATCAAGACAACAAGACTTTGAGGAATCCTACCATTACCCGCAATTTAAAATGTGCATACATAAAAGAGTAGGAAGCAGCTTCTGCCTTAAAGAGTTTGCAACCTAAGCAGAAAAGACAAAGGAAGTTTTATGCCCATTTAGCAACTCTATGAGATTACTCCACCACGGAGATAGTAAATAAGCCAGGGTTTTGAATTCCAGAATTCCAGTGGAGTCATTTAAAAGTATCAAAAAAGATTTGTAGTTAAAAGGAAAAAAATGATTTAAATGATTTGTGAACAATCATTTAAACTTTTGAACTTCCTGACTATTGAAAGTACAAATTCAGTTCTGAAGTTTCTGCAAATCACATTTGTATCTCTCCTTTGAGCATACTCCATGATGAATGAAAAATATTGAACCAAATTATGCATTTATAACATAAGGTGCAAGCTGGTTTGCACAGACTTTTTAATGTTAGATCTCAAATAAGAAAAAAAAAAAAAAAACCAACAAAGTAAATAACCTTTCTGGGCAATCTGTTCCAGTGCTCAACTCCCTTCATATTGACAACAACTGGCCTAACTCAGAGGAGTTTCCAGGGAGGTAACTTGTGTCCATTGACTCTAATCCTACCACTCCGCATTCCCAAGAAGAGACTGGCTCCCTCTCCTCTGTACCCCACAAGCTATGGGAAAGCACTATGAGGAGCTCCCACTCCCACCTTCTCTAAGGCTCAACAAAAACTCTTCTGTCATCTGGGCCAGTTATCCAAAGGAAAATTTTGATTTCTCAGCAAGCAGAAATTGTAAGGCATCATTTAAACAGTCATAGGAAAGTAGAGAAGACAGAATAGTTTCACAGCTTTCAGGCAAGAACACTATCATCAACAGAGATAGAATAGCAATTACTGTTTCAATAATGCTATATGAACTGTAAAAGATAGTCTTAACATAAGCTATTATTACACCATCTATTACTTTTGGCCCTAGCACATTTGGATATATGATTTTTGTTTTCTACCTCATTACTTTTATACATTAACTTACATCCATAATGGTATTTTTTCTTACCCATGCTCCTGCACTACAAAAGTCCTAAAAAGTGAAGTGGTAAATGAAATATTAGGCAGCAATGCAGATGTATCTACACAGCCTATGGCAGTGCCATGTAAAACAATGGTAGCTAGGATGCCAGGACTTGTACTTAACCACATGTGCAGACTTCTCTGGAGGACTAATTAGACCAGGCAGAATGTTACAGTAGACCAACTGCACTATTTTTAGTTCCTGAGGTGGAAATAGCTAAGAATAATCTATAACTTATAACAGAGGAGTCACCAGCTTCTGGCACATCTACTAAAGAAAACACTGAGGCTGAGATTCAGATGTAGGCAAAATAACCATGCTTTTCAAAGGCAACAGCTCACAGATCCCAGCTCTTGCTGTGCTTCTCTCAGAGGCACACAAAAATTCTGGCGTGTGCCAGCCAAAATGTTTGAGAAATATGCTTCTAAAAGACTGAGTCGGCAACAAGCAACCCCTGCCTCTCACAGAAATAGGTACTTACGATGACTGGTGACATCCTGCTACAGGAAGAGTCAGGGCTTCTCTTTGAAGTTCAAAAGACTAAACTGAGTTTAACTGAACTAAAGGAGCTCAAGACCTCTGCTTGCAGAGGAGCTTGATTTTACACAAACAGTTGTCACTGTGCTCAGCCGCCAATTTCAGAAGTGAAAATGACAGCTACGAACATCACCTTCAGAAGAATGATAACAACCTACCACACACCTCAGTTTCAGAAAGACCTGTAAAGACCATGGGCTTCAGTCCTGCCATTTCTGAGCTGTGGCTTTTCTGCACTTAGAGCTGGCTATCAAGTGACTACACACAGGTACACTACTCTGTTTAAACTCAGCTAGTTTCTACACCTGTAAAAAGAAAAAGAATTTAAGCTATTCCTCACTAATATAGATTTTCATTTGTATAAATACAAATGCTACCCACCAATAAAGCCAGTGGTATTACATTAACATGATAACATGATCTATGAGTTTCCAGTAACACTCAGCAAACAGCCAATATTCTGCATATCACTTCTAAGGACATCAAGTCTAGACCTTAACCTAAGGAATATCTGTATAACTTGCAAGTAACTCTCCTGTATGAATGGTAGCACAGTATATTTAAACACCACTATTTTAAAACCAACAGAGTCAGTTCTAGAACTTCTCCAAATAAAAGGCTGTTCACTCTCAAAAAAAAAAAAAAAAAAAATCAACTCTTAAAGCCCCCTAATTAGTAACTAGAATTTTCTTCCTGAACCCCATAAACAGAGACTTGATATCCCACACTGGGGGAACGAACCAATGCAGTGCCACCATGACTCAAACCTGGGAGACAGGAGTGAACGTTGCTTCTTCACCTGCTCCAACCAAGATAAAAATAGGCAAGCTCCACAGGGCTTGTTCAAGAACAGGCCACAAAGGTAGGAAGGGACAGAGTATCTTGGCTGTGGGTAACCTGTGCTATCCAACCCAGCCAGGGGCCCAGCCTGAACGCCAGGAAGTGGCATCAGCAGAGGTTCTGCCAGTGGTATCAGGTTGATTTTCTGAGACTGCCAATAAAGATTCTGGAACTCTTTAGACCAGAGAACATATTTCTTTAGCAACCTCCTTTTTGCATTATAATTTCACTTAAAAATATTTCCGAGACTTTTGGTGTTCTCTTAGGCAAGCTCAATTGATCTTTTACACCAGTTTTATTGTATTATTATATAGTGTAACACACACATATATATTATGCTCCAAGAGTATATAAAATGACTTACAAGCTTGTGTGTGTCATATCTATTACACGACTTTTATCAGCAAGTTTGTGGTGATAAAAATAACATCTAAATTGAGTCGTTCTAAATAACACCAAAATAAACGTTCAATTCTAATGAAGGTAGTTTTAGGAGAAAAACAAAAAAAAAGCAGACTCCTCAAGGTCCCCCACAAAGAAAATTATGTATAGAGATTCAATGTTATTCAGAAATGCTTAAAATAGTTCATCAGTCGTGAACTGAAATTTCAAGCCAACATTATTTAAATTAAAAATTTAATCCTATTGAAAATAGATTGTTTAAACTGATGAATAGCAAAAGCACAGTTTTACAATAGAAAAGCATTATCGTTAAAAATCTCTGCTCTATATCCCTCGTCTAAATGTTTTGTTTCATTTTTGAAAAAAATACCTTGAAAGCACACAGATCAATCAGGTTTTATGAGTTGTTGTTGTTTTGTTTTTTTTTTGATACTCCTGTTATCCTGAATTCCCTTTTCAATAAACTCGAATTCTCCTATTGTTACTTTTATGATAAGATTGCCATCTGGTGGCATTTGCTCTTTTTAAAAATAGAGATATCAAGAAGGAATTTTCTAATTTAAGCTAATACAATACCCACTATCGTAGCAGCAAGTGTCTACTGTTAACGAACCCATTAACTAATTGTTATTCTTCACGTGCATGGTCTGCTTCTTGTGCAAATGTCTTGCACAAAGATCAAATTATTCATTCTAAAAGAGTTCCCCTCATTTAATTTCCAGTAAATATAATATTTACTTTATTATAACTTTACTAATAACTTTACTAAATAACATGGATTATCAACCAGTCCCAAGATCTTCACCACTACTTAAAGATAAACATTAGAAACATACTTTTAAAAAAACAAACTACAATGAAATCCTACTGGTCTTGGAAGATTCCAACAAGAGATTGCTTCTAACCACTGGATTGAGTCCAAATTTGTACTATTCTAGTACATTGATCTAATGGAAAAATATTCTCCAGAGTTTAACATAGCCCAGACAATCTAATTTGGTCACTTTCTCTAAACAGTGAGATGCTGATAATACAGCCTTACAATAAACGTGTGTTTCTGCTTTACTTAAGAACAACAAAAAGTAAAATCAAAAGCATTTGAATGCCATAAGTATCCTAATAGCACATTCAAAAAATACATTTAAAATGCAAAAAGAGAAGTTTGACTATTACATACTATGTTTCCAAGACATCTTGTTTCCATCTTAACAATCACACAAATTACTTCAAGAGAACTTTGAAACTGAACTGTGCACCTAGAAATTAATTATATTATTCAATAATACTATGCTACTGTTGTTTTTCTTTCTTTTTCCAGGGAAAAGTAGATTAAATACTTTCCTCACAAAAACTTAATCCGCATTATCTTATTACTCTTACCTTTCAATGGCCAGTTCTTTGTTCGAGAGTTGTTGAACTGTAATAACCACTTTCTTCTCAATTCCCTGTTTAAGTTTGAAATACAATTTATCTCTATCCTTTGGTACTGGGCTAAAAGAATAATAATAAAGAAGCTCCTTTAGTACAGATAGAGAAGATTAACTGTTAAATACAGAAGAGACAGTAGTAACCAACTTAAATGGTAAGTTAATTTGAGAGAACCTCTCATAATACAATCATAAATTAATAAACAGCCACTGAAGTTTGACTTTGGTTCGTATGTAGCATCGTAACTGCCCACAGGATTTATCAGGCCCACATAGCCAATAATTCATGGGGTATTTTGTGTTTTGAAATAATAGCAAGTATAATACATATGAAGCAAAAAATAAAGAGGACATTTTCACATCATCAACTCTCTCGTCCATTCCAAAATTTATGTAATTAACTGTTAAGCAAAAATGATTTTGTTCCCCTGTAATGCTCAGAGTAGTTTACAATTTTCCAAACTTACAATGAATTTGGAATTAGTTAGCTTACAAAAATCTCAATTAAAAGAGTACTAACTTTTATTTATTCAGAAAAACTGTTTTAACAGAAGTTTGTACAGACTTCCTGTCTTTTCCATATGCACAGATGTATCTTGAGCATCTCTACCAAAAAATGTCTTAAGAAGAAGCTAATTTGAAAAATGGATGCTGATTTTTTAACCTTTATATAGAAAACGTGGGGAAAAAAAAAAAAGTAAAAAAAAAAAGTAAAAACAGAGCAACAGCTTTCTACTTATAGCAAGTCTACTAATGGAAAGAAGTCAAATGAGTTTCACCGCAACATAGGAGTTGTGAATTTTGCAAGCATGCATGATTCAGAACAATTTCTACTTTTCCATTCAGCTTACCTAAAATTTCCTTTTCCATCATCTTCTTTGACTTCTAAGGAAACACTGAAAGTGTACACATCACTATCTGGAGTGGGAAGAACGAAGTCCTTAACATGATCAGATGCTTGTTTGGAAGAACGTTTGAATGCTGTTGAAAAGCTATATAAAATTCGGCTGACCTGCAGAAAAGCAAAAGAAATAGTGGTATTATAAAAAGACACAGTATATTTTAATGTGGTATTATGATATGTTATCTTAAGGAACAAATCCCAATATACAACAGTTTCTGAAGTCAATCCCAAATTCAGTCAATTCTAGAATTACTGTCACTTGCCTTTTATACCAAAGAAAAACAAAAAACAACAAAAACAATACAAAAAACACCACCAATCACATCTGGTGTTTAATAGCCAAGCAAATTCAATAGTAATATTACCTATTTCTATTCATATCATATTCACTTCTGCTGTAATACTCAGTAAGTTAATACACATTACAAGATTGGGAATGCAAACCATTAGAGGACGCTTAACAATTTATATTTCAAGTAATGCATTTGAAAATACATCTCACAGCTTGCTCATGCAAACATTAAAAAATAAGATTCTTCTTTTCTATCCTTTATTTTTCTACCCTAGAAAATCCTTCTCTCAAGCTATCATGCAATTCTTGCTAAAATAAATAGGGCAACCATAGTACTGTAAGATGATTCTTTGTAAATCTCAAAGATCTACACTATAAAATGAGTCTGAAACCTACCCAAATGATGCCTGAAAAACAAAATACCTTAAATCTAGGCTTTCTAGAGTATAACTTTTAATTTTTATTAATATTCACATATGACCACCTGCACGTTCTGTAAAATCCATTACATGTTAATATCCATGTATTTTTCACGGCTATATATAAGTTTCCACATCAAGAATAACTTTTTCAGATATGCCTTCCATCCTTTATATGAGTCACTATAGAGCACTTAATACTCACTGCCTCTTTAATCTCACAGGAGAAAACATGAATCTGGAACTCCTCTGTTCCACAACTGCTTTCAGTGAATGCAAAACAGTCACTCTCTGAAGTTCCAGTTTGTCCACGCACACAAAACAACACCTTATAGATCGGAAAAGAAGCTATCTCCACATTGCTCGATTGATCTATTATTCTGTTGAGAGAAGGAACAGGGAAGATCAAGTAAAAAGGTCAGTAAAACAGACATACCTAAAAGATTTTCCTGCAATTAAAAAAATATCTAAACTGTAATTACTATTAAATTCAAGCATACAAGATGCAGAGTAGGTACAGGTATGTCAGGTTCCAGCTTTAAGAGAGAAATATTTTGGGTTTTAAAACAAATTAAGCCCCTATTACACTCCGTAAGACAAATATAGTACCTCTATCTCATGCAATAATACTGACCACCATTGCTCTGCAATCATTTATGAGAAACAAAAGCAGAAATGTAGAAACCACCACAGCTGTGAAAACATAATTTGCATACAAAGACCAAAGAAAAATCCATTTAAGGAAGCATTGTTTATGCAGAACATGTAAAACTATTTATCTTAGTAAACAATTCCTGCAGTGTTAAGTGATCATGAATCACAACAGCTTTAAAAACACCAAAAATGTAAAATCCAGTCTGCCGTGAACATCTGAATTTATTATACTGCCCTACCCTTTGAGCTAATTAGGTATTTATAGAAAATTAATAATTTATATGTATTTGTCAAACAGGCTTGTGCTCAAAAACAAAAACCATTTCCAGTGGAATTAGGCTTTTCACCCTCCTCATCTTTGTAATCTCAGAAAACTTCAGTGGACCCATACATCTATGACAAATATAGTAACTCCCTTGAAATACTTCCAAGGTGACACTTTTTTTTTAAAAAAAACAAAAACAAAAAAAGAGGTTTATCATACTAGAAAACAACCTTAGCACTGAAAAAAAATAATCAATGTAAATGAAAGTTTCGTGTTTGCTTCTCTAAAAGAAAAAAAAACTGCAAGAAAATTGCATTAACAACTATGAAAATAAATGCAGAAAACAAATGATAATAAGAAAAGATCACAGCAACAACACTCTGTATGTAGGTCCATCAAGAAGAAATTGCTGTGTAATGCTCTGGCTTATCAGTATGCTGGCTGCAGATCTAATCACACTCTCAGGCAGGATAACTTCTGCTTCAGCAGCACCAGAAGGGTATACATGCCTTCCCATCCAGTCCTTCCCTCTAACTGCTACTTACACTGCTCTAAGGGCTCACACAAAGCTTTAAACTCATTTCAAACTCCTAAAACAATCCAAAGAGTATTTGAGAAACTTTAAAGAGAACAGTGTGCTCACAATGGACAACTGCACAATGAATTTCAAGCACTAACAGAGCAACACAGACTTCCTCTGTCTCCTCACTCTTTATGCATATGCACATTCACACCAAGGCTGACTAAGCATTAGTTACATGAACAGAATCCCAAGTCAAAAACAATAAAGAAGTATTCTTCCAATGGCAAGAAAAGCCCAGAGAGGATTCAGCATACTGTAATACTGGAGCAACATGTGACATAGAACTTCAGATAAGTTGCCAGGTATTAGGAATGGAAACACTCGAAAATGGCACTGGTGTCACTTGAACTTCGATGGAGCATATTATACCACACACGGGTTCAACTTTACAGTTCTGCACAGATTCTTATGCTGTCTTTACCTTACAGGTGGCCTTCTACAATTAAAGATAAAAGAAACCTGTTTTTACTTGCAAGAAAACAACCTTCTTGAATGGCCACACAGCATCTGTGAAAATAAGTACAGCAAACCTAACTTCTAACGCCCATGTGACAGCTGCCATACTTAAAGCATGCAGTGCAATTTCCTAATTCAAATGAAGTATTGCCATAACCTCAAATCCTCAAATGAAATCTTAAATCGAGTTCAAAGACCAAAATGGAAGAAAATAATTTATATGCCTAAAGCTCTCTCTGTCTAGGGAAGATTATAGTCAACACAGTTTTCACAAGAAGATGAAGAAAGAAGGTCAAGAAGCTCAGACATTTAATTTATCAAGAAACTAAGGACAAGAGTTAAATTAGACCAAGAACCCATGTCTCTTACCAGAGGAAGACAGGAAATGAAGGAAATCTAACCAGATTCTTTAGAAATCTCAACTTCAGAGTTAAAATAAATAAGTAAAAACCCCTGAATATTAAGATGCTCCCTATTTCTGGATGTGGGGCCGCTGCAGATAAAACCTTTATTGTATTCTGATTAACAGGACATTTTCATCACTAATTAAAAGATCCTTCTCACAGGAAACAAAAAAATGTTTTCTACTATCTGGAGATAATCGACGCATGCATTGTGAGACAGGCACAGGTGAGACCTCGCTTTACCATAGCTATGTCTTGAAGTAGAGTCTAACATCTCAATCCCTCAAGAAGAATGAAAGAATAAATCAAACTCCCTCAGCTAACCCAAGACCTGCAGGACTACCACTACCTCAACGTATTTACCTTGCAGGTGATTACACAATAGAAAAAAATGGGAGAAAACAGGCATTATCAGCTCTCCCTTTCCAAAATACCAGTAATCGTTGAACAAGATGCTTATGTGGCTCTACAGCTAACAAGTGGGCAGTTACTGATAATTAGTACAGAGAATTTGACCCTCAGAGTAATCCCACACTGAAAAGATCCAGCTTCACATTTCATTTTCATGATTCATTGGTTTGAAAAGGCTGAAATCAACCTTCATAGGCTTTAGGGAAAATAACCACAAAGCAGCGAATGGGTTCACAAATGCAGCGCTTCCACAGATAAATCGCTTCCCTTTCAAAGACAAAGTTTTCCACTGTAGCGTACAAGAATCCTAGCCCCAAATCCAACAACTCTACTTCCCCACGTGAGCGACAAAGAACTCGTCTTTTACACGTCTGTGCAAGTAACAAAAGGAACATTTGTACATTACCTTACAGAGCCTTCTGGAACATTTGGAACATAAAGCGTTACGGGTAAAGGGGCCTGACATGAGTATTTCATGTTTGCCATGGCACGTAGAGCTTCTGGCTCGTTCCGAGGGGCAGACACCTTCATGCAACCTAAATAAGTCAGTTTGTTAAACAATACACTGTCCTCTTCCAGGGGTTCAGTAGGAGAAGATGGCCTTGGTGCAGACACTTCTGAAAATGAAGAAAACATTTGTTTGTTTGTTTGTTTTTTAACTATTTGGTTTTATTTTTCACGTATGGTTTTCTGAATAAGTTTAAGAGCAAAATCTCCAGTTGCTTCTGAGAAGCATGGGAGTAAGAAGTCCAACTCCAACAGTAAGAAATCCACTCAGCAGCTTAATATTAATATTGACCAAAACTGAATAGCAAGGGGTATTGATCCAAGCACGATCTGTACAGGCTATTCTCCAGAACAGTTACCAAATGAAGTTCCAGAAAGCATTATATTCGTTTTAACTTCAAACTTTAAAGGAAAGAACTGCCATATATGATTGGGAACAGGATATAAGATGAGGAAGCATTTTGTCAATACCTGTAGCAGAAGGGTCTAAAACAAGGTGCAAAGATGGCTGATTTGTTTGATCTGCTGACCCATTTCCAGCTGCCTGGCTGCAGGCATCACTGGAACCTTCTTGGAGAGCATTGTTCTGGTCTTTTTCAGAATCCCTCAGTATCTCTTCCATTGCCTTCTCCAGCTGATCATCTCCATTCGAAAATACCTGTAAGTAGAAGGGTATGACAGTTTTTATAGCTACTTGTAGTTTGACTATTACATTTTACAATCTTTACAATCTGGGAAAACAAGTAACCTGGCCACAGCTGCATTCTTCCTCCTGAGTCACACAACACACCAGAAGTGGAGCCAGCTACTTCCATTCTATTTTCACCTGGCAGACTGCTACACTACCCACTCACCAGTCAAAATTGGCAATAAGTTTCTAGTTTCAGAGGACACTAATGTATACCTCAAAGCTTAGTACTAAATTGCACTGAAACCAAAGATCTCAGAATCAAGAAAATTAAATCAAATATAATCCAGTGTATCCTCCCATTATGTACACTGCACATATTCACACTGCTAGTCCAACAACCATCTAAAACCTACAGACACCTCTTCAATTAACGGGTTTGTGTGCTTAGATTCTCCATTCAAAGAATATAACAGACTTTGTTGCAGATTTTTCCATATAGAAAAATCTTATAGAAATCTTATAGAATCTTCTCTTATAGAAAAATCTTATTTTCTTAGCCATATCCAATCCATTTCAATTGTTTCATCAATTGTCCCACACCTACAAGGGGTGCAAGTATATGGAAACAGCAGGAATCTTAATACTTATTTAAAATAAAGCAGTAGTAAACCTTTAGCTGAGGTTTTTCATCTTTTCCAGAGTCCTCAGACTGCTGATTAACCAGGACAAAATCTTCATTAATTAACGAGGATACAGTTTCAGGAATTCTACTGGCTTTACTAAATGATGTTTTGACTTCCATCTCAGGTCAGTAGTCTTCTCCTGCCAAAATAACCTAAAGAAGAAGGAAAATGTTAAGGAATGAGTTTCCAAGCTGTAAATAATATGATAATAGTTGTAATAGGAAGTTTCTGTACGATAATATCATACTTAAAGTCACACAAATTCATTATAATGTGCTTGATGACATTTCTCAAACTGATTTCATTGATATACAAGTTCATTTTTAATAGGAAGTGTGATTTTTAGGGTGTCTAATTAAAAATTCTATGATTCAACAGCAGAAACTGTTATCTATGTGTATGGGTAACACAAAAACAAGCCTACTTTGGAGCTTACACTTCTGTTTATAATCCTCCAGAGCCTGCTCCCTCTATCTCCCAAATTCCCACCTTTTTCCTTTCTCCCTCATAAAGATCTGTTTCTTAACTAGAGTGGCATACAGGTTATGTGAAGATGCAGATAATCTGATGACTCGTTTTCCAGAAATTATGTATCAAAGTGTATACTATACAAATTAAAACATATTTAACAGGCTATTATGTTAGTTGTTTTTTCATTATTATATCTACTGATGAAGTCAAAGATGATACTAAACCACAATCACATCCTTCTCAGCAAGTTTCTCTGAAATTGTCTACAATAGAGTTAATTCTGTTACTTGCACAAACAAAGCAAAGAAATAGACCTGTAAATACTTGAACAAGTTTTCTCCTGTCCACAAAGGGGAAAAAAATAACAAAAAATAGCAATTTATTGGTATTTCTTTACATAGCAAGTTCATTAAAAAACAAAAGCAAAACAAACACAAAAGCCCTGCACAATCAAGACCAATACCAGAACTTCAGAATGTCGACAGCTACTGTAGGTATCCAACACAAAGAAATCATCACCTACATCAATTCAGAACATCTTTCCTGGTCCCTTAGGGAACAACATCCTAGAATGAAGAACACTGGACAATACATGCTATTTTCAAAATAAAGTATATCTGTGATTTTTTTCTCTTTAAAATGTGTGTGTGTATATATATATATATATATATATATATATATATATACACACACAAATATACATACACACACGCATATAATTACTTTTTTTTTCCCCAGATACTTTTGATAAATAGCAGATACCTGCAGACATGGTATGCTTCCATATCAATTTCCTGAAAAATCCTAGTCTGGCTAAGCACTGGGCATTGGTGTGCGTAAGCCACAGAGTTCTGAAGGATCACTTAGAGCAGTGGGGGACAAAAACTGCTCCCTACTGCCATATTTGCAAGGCCGAACACAATTTTTACCTTGATGTAGAGACCTAAAACACTGCTTGGGCCCTGCCTCCTTCTGAGCTACAGTTTCAAAACAAGAACTGATCACGAAAAGAACGCAAATTTAGGTCTACCTAGAGGGAACTACAAAAACATCACTTAAGAAAAGCCATGAAAGCCCTCTTCCTTTCTCAGCAAGCGTTATTTAAACCTGCTAGCTACAAGAAGCAGTTCAGTAATTTGGAATCAAAAGACAAACGTGGGAACTACGCTTTCAATACAAAAATATTTTGTATCACTTTTGAAACCACAGTCAATATGCTTTTGGTCTTTTAAAGACTTGGTTTGTCAAAACCATGTACACACAGCTCCACCAAAATATTTTCCCTCTCCCTAACGCAGTCACAATTTTACCTTTCAAGGCAGCGAGGGCATTATACCCAGAAGTCTCAGAGCAACTAAAGAACTCAAATTCTTCAAATAACTAACTTGTATTATAGCACAAAAATTTGCTAGGAGACTCACGTTAGAAAAAGGCCACCAAACAATGGCTAAAATACTGAGAGAGAGATTAGAAATTTGGATCAGCGGTGAGTCGAACTCACAAGCAGGAATTTTTTGCAGACAAATGATGTAAGGTGAGCTCTGCCCAAGCCTCAGTAATGGATTCACCACTGCTGTCAGTTTTGTTTCAGTGTTTTGAAGTATCTTTGCTTTAAAGGTCTTTCTGGCAAGAGACAAAACCAAATCTATATATACGACACTGAGTACATTATGAGCAGTTTATTAACCCCATCTAGTTGCTTTTTAACAAATGTAATCTTGGAAAAATGTTACTGAAGAACCTATCTATTATTTGCAATACAGAGCCAGTCCAACTGAAAATGAGTATTAATTTCAAAGCCAATCCTCAATACAATAGCAGAACGTCACTTTATGGAATTCTTTGAAGGCGATGAAAAAACAAATACAGGTAAAGCCAGAGAAAATGATAACAAAACAAGGAAGGCATACTGAGGTTTTTTCTTGCCTTATGTGGATAAAGATAGTTTAAGGGAAGTCCTACTTCCTAAATAAGGAAGACGAAGGAAGTATTATAAACAGCAGATGACTGCAGGGAGTTTCTAATTCTGTGCAAATTTGCTAAAAGCATACCATTCGCATTCTTGCAATTACATTCAATTTGCAAAGCACTTAATGTATTTTAGAGCATAGTTCAAGCTTGAACCACCACACTGAGTGCAGACACATACCTTTTTCCAGACACAGCTATACTAGCTGAATAAATTACCACCCCGACCTTTTCATTCCAACCTACTCCAAGCTGCCATCAGCATTATTCACCCAATGCTCTTTACCCCAACTCAGTTAAAACCCCGGCAGTCTCCACTTGACAGCCAAAGATGAATGCGCACAGGTCAGCCGTTCAGGAGGTGAGTTCCTTGACCAGAAGAATGCTTCTCTACACTCCTCATCCCACACAAGCACAGTTACAAGTCTACAAACCACACAGGTCTTCTGCTAAGACCACCTCTTGATGCCCATGACAGACATCATGCCAGGTGACAAATTAAAAATAATGGAAACTATGGAAAACGTGGATATTATAAGGATGAACATCTCACTGTGAACAGATTGCTCGTTTCCTCCCCCTTTCAAGTCACATGCCATTCAGAAAGCAAAAGCTTTCCATACAATATTGCATGACCAATCTGTGATCAAAAATAACTTTTAATGCCTGAAAATATACCAAGAATCGTGATCAAGTTGTACTCAAAATTAAACCATTTTACTTAAGTTCATGAGCGTTTAATAATTTGACTAGGGGTCTCAAGAAGATTACTGAGATTTATAGCATTTTAAGAAGTAAGCTACATAGAGGGAAAACGATGTTTGTTTATTTTTTCCACATCATAAATACACGGGTTCTAATACTTCAGCTAAGCACTTTTGAAGAAAAGCAATGAAGAGAATAAAAACCTCATTTGAATGAATCAAGGTTATTTGGGGAACAGAAGGAATAGAACACCTGAGAGGGTTTTTTATACTGTATTAACAAGAAAAAAGGCAAACGACTTCTGGACATCAGTAGATCATTATGTTATTTCCCTTTCTTCATTAGCTTCACCCCATATTAAGGACTTTCAGTCCTTAGTCATTGCAGAGTTATAAACCTGAACTCCCCTTTTCCTTACAAAAGTCAAAAAACAAATGACAGTATCACAAGTAGGCATATGCAAAGAACAGGCCCCCTACTAAACTCAGAAATATTTTTTTTTATTTATTATTGTTGATTGCATTAATCAGAACGTATAGACGGCTATACAGCCTACAGTCCTGTTCAGTTTATTCCCTGAAATTACGAGCAGATGATCCTGGAGCTGAAGGCCCTCTCAGAATACTCAGTGAAAGAGGTTTAGCATTTGCATTCAGTTACTGCTCAAACTGCACTTGACACTCAGGGACAGGAAAGCCCATAGAAGCAATACACCTCACCTGCTTTTGCATGAAGTCCAGTGGCTTTGTTTAAGCTGCTAATGCAGTTTCAAATGGTGTGAATACACCTTCGGGTCTGGCAACAGCACTCGAAGGATAAAAACCACAGGCTAGACGGTCACTACCCAAACCAGCAGGAGGAAGAGTCAGAAGCGCTCGTCCAACAATGCCTTCAAAAAGATGACAATAAATTGTGCTTTCAAAGTTCTCTTGACAGTAATACTGGAAGTATGTACTACTACCGCAAGGAAGTAATTTCTACAAAAGAAGTATCTTGAGCAGTCACATTCTTTCCTGTAGAGAAGATAATTCTTCCTCCACACTGATGAGCAATACCACAAAGAAAACAATTCAGAAACTCAGCAACAATTACTCAGGAAGAAATTATCCCAAAACTCTGCTAAATAAAGCAACTGTATGATGAAACGACTGCAATTCTAAAAGAGGAACAATCTCAGAAAGGGCTTTCTGACAAACAGCTTTTCAAAACAAAATATATTGGACATAGAAAGTAATCAGATTTACCTAAAAGAGGGGGGCGGGGGGGGAAGAACTTCCTCTGCAAAATATTTTAAGTTCTAATGGTACTATGACAACCGAAGAAAAGCTGTTGCTTTTCTCCATGAGCTTTACACCGCTCATTTTGTCTTTCTGTACTTCAGTTCCCAACGCCTTGCTTATGCAAAGTCCTAGACAAAAGCTAAGCCACTCCTGTTGGACTACGAGTGTTTTGTGGCCAGAGACCAGAACCCACTGCATATGCGTACAGTGCTAAGCGTTAGAAGGCCCAAACCTAGGAGCTTCTCTGCTTCATTCCAGTAAGGCACCATGGGTTCATCGCGACTGCCAAAGCCAGCCTCGGTGGCAGAAGAGCAAGAGAAGCTGAAGAACAGCAGCTCTGGAGGACTCATGTCTTCCACAGGAAAGAGAGAATCAAAGGAAGGGTCAGCGACTTTCCAGAAGGGACTTGCTTTGCAGACCTGACTAAATTCAGAAAGTTCCTCAGACTGGTCCCCATTAGCAAATGCCAACTTTAACAGGAACTAATCTTCTGAAGAAGTTACCTGACATTTTTGTGTTTACTTTCAGTTCACGTTCGAGTATTTCAAAGTTACTGCTGATGTTCACTGTAGGTTTGGCCTATATTTCATTTTCTTTCAGTATTACATTCAACATACCAGTAAACAAATCCTACTTCTTTTCAGAACTGATATTCTTCAAGGGACTCTGTGGGAGCTTTCCGAATTGGAAAGTCTCATAAAACTATGCAGTGATTCACCTTCTGCTAACAGATGTTTGAAGTGCAAATGTACACCGAGAAGCGTAACTTGTTCCCTTTTTGAGCCACACAATGCAACGCACGTGTGCGAAAAGAGCATTTAGCCAACTTCACTTGAAAGCACAGATGTGACTTAGAGTTGCAGTTTGCTGAAGTGGTGGGCATTATATTTTAATTTGCTGCTAAGGAAGCTGGAAACCAGACAGACGTGGACAGTCCCACACACACACACACACAAATAACCGAGTATCTTTACCATTACTTTGTATTTTAAGCAGCATGTCAAAACACTGCTACCAGAAGTCTCACCCAGTGAGGTAGCTACCACTAGAGAGGCATACCTTCTTCAGAAAGCCAACAAACACTTCACAAAGCTTTAGCTTTTCAATGCTTTTTCACTCAAAGACTGAATAGCTTTCTAAAATTCCTTACTACATTGTACGTTTAAGCAGCGCAGCTAACCATCTCCCACAAAATCCTTTTCTTTCCTATTGACCAAGTGCATGCATATGCAGCTGAAAACTCTATGTTTCATAAAACCAGTGTATAAATCTCACCAAAATCAACAGCACTGTAATTTTACTCTTAATGCCAAATTCTCTCTGTGTAATGTTCTTATAAGAAGCTAAGTCCCTATGTTCACACTACTACTGGTCCATGATCCATCAATTGTTTCCCAAAATCCTAGTTCTGGCTGTGAAAGGCACTGTAAAGAACATCTGGAAAAAACAAAATTAGCATTTACTTGGCTTACCAATACTGTTTCCTGAAATTAAAATCAACCTAACACAAAGAGATTGCTGCTGCATAAAACATTAAAACATATTATATTAAAATATTAATACGTATAGATATGTATATGTATAAAAGCATCTTCTAATTTCCATTAAAGCAATGTTAAGAGCTCAAAACAACAACAGGAAAAAAAACAACCACACACACACACAAGAAAAGGAAAGAAAAATCAACCATATAACTGAAAAGTAACCACAGAGCTTATTTTGGCAACACTGCCTCCTCTGTGAAAGCAAACTCCTATTTAATACACAACAGCAAATAATGAGGCTGTTCACAGACAGCAGACTGTTTTGAGTTGTTGTACCGGGTGCCTAGATACAGAGAAACAAGAGGCCTAGATACAGACTGGTCTTATGTCAATTTTGTAGCCAAGGAATAACTCTTAAAGGAAGACAGAAACAAAAGAAAACTACATAAACAAGAAAATGTATATTTTCCTTCAAAAGCATACTGCACACAGATCTTACAAAATAAATTTTAGCACAACCTTTTAAACAGATCCCATTTTGAATGCCATGCTCTTTATTCTAAAGGAGAGAAACTGCTTTGCTGAGCTGAAACCGGATTATGCATAAGCCACTGAACCACTCAAAGATTGCAGAGATGAATAGTTTGGGAGTCATTCTGGGAAAACTGCTGGTCTTATTCACCTTAACTCTAAGATGACCAGGGTGAAGAACCCTTCCAGAACGATGGTAGGCATGTGCTTGGTATATCAGCGGAGTGTGACTCAGGCAAGGAAGCAGCTGACATTTACAGCCCAGCAGAGAAGGGCCATCTCTTCTCTTCAGCAGAGATCAGCCACCGCTGCAAATCAAAGGCAAGAGGGAAGATGAGGAGCAGATGTAAAACAAACCCAATCCACCAATCCAAACCCCCTACAATTTAGGGGCAGAGGGCAGGGTATCATAAATGCTAGATGAAAGATCAGTCCAGGTGAATGAAAAAACATCAGGTAAGCTGCTAGCCACACAGGTAGCCGCCAGTAAGCTGGATACTTTCATTTGCACAAACTCCACAAACCAAGAAAAAAGCATTGCAGTGAACAAGCTACACACTAGACAAAACAGAGTTACAAATAAGGTTGAGGGGGGTGTTTTTAGGAAGAGAGAAACAATTATTCAGGCCTAAGATTTGTCCACACGCACAAGTGAGTGGCAGGAGAAAGGAGCTAACAAACAGACAACACCAGCATACCTGCTTCTTACTGACACATACTACTTTATGCTGTTTACAAGTATAACCAGTAGCAGCTAATCCAATTAGTATTGAACCAATTTAAAGATTGTTTTAATATTTTGCCAATTAAAAGCAAAGCTATTGTCCTCTCTATCCACCTTTCAAAATATACACTTCAGAAATAAGTGTAAATATGGCAGCTTCCACTACCCTACAGAGGTTATTCTTTTTGTGTCTTATGGCAGAAACACACACAAATACAGTAAATCTGCACATCAAGTGTTCTGGTACCCAGGCTTACTCGGTAGCCTCCCAGGATTTCAGACAACTTGCTTAAGCACAGCAGCTCGTTGTACCTCAAGGACAGAGCAACCAACGTAAATGAGCCCTGAAGTATTTCTTCACACTGCTTCCCTGCCATCAGCTAAGCACTAACACTTGGCTTCTTGGGCCGGTAAGTCATTTCTTACTTTGGAAATATAAGGTAGCAGCAAAGAGTGCCCGATTTTTCTCAGCTGCAGTCTGCCTGGGCAGCACGTCCGTTTCCTCTGTTCTTGATTGCGAGATGATGCTTCCAGGCAGCATTCAAACTGAACCCAAGCACTAGCTAATTTACTAAACCATATGGCCACTCACTCCAAAAATCTCATGACCTATATTCCAGAGGGTGGCAGTAGCATAGGACAACCAGTGTTTTAAAAGGGTGTTAATGTTTTATTCCCTAATAGTAAAAATAACAGCATCAGTTCAATTTAGCCTATGGGACAACCTCTCTCCATTAAATACACTGAAAGTTTTAACCAGGTATTTTCTCCACAAGCTATTATTTCCAAATTAAAGAAAAAAAAAAAAAAAAAGACACACCATGATGTAATGCAAAGCAGACCATATGGAAGAGCAGGCTGATCTAAGGCAGTAGAGATCCTGGGTGCCAATCTTTCCCCGTGCCAAACGAGTGCCTTATGAAGTGTCTCTTCCAGACACCTCGATTCACTGCCTGCCTCCTGAGCTAGTACACCCCTTGTTCCTCAGAGGAATCTGTGCCATACATTACAATTGTGATCTTAAGTTTGCAGAATAAATTTGGGGAATATTAAGTTTCACAGATTCAAGATGAAATTACAGTGTTTTGTTCACAACCCCAGGAACTACCTTTGTGCTCTCTGACCACAGGAAGTGAGATTCCCACTTCTCAGATGCTGTTAAACTGCAGCTGGTCAAACGCTACCACCGCAGGCTGAACAAATGATACTTCCTAGCCTATTTTAATGTTATTTTCCTTAGTCTTGTGTCTTTCGTTCTAGCAGATGTCACAGCAATCATAAGCTGTAAATGAGCAGCCACTCCAGACTTCTTTTTTTTCAACACTACTCATTTATGGATTTTCCAAAATGGCAAGACCTATGAGTTTTAGTTAGACAGCCACCAAAAGTTCTCCTGCTTTTGCAGCAAGACTGTCCAGTCTCAACAGTGCACCCAAAAATAGATAAGAAAAACATTTTCTTTATAACATAAAGCAAAACAAAGCTTCCCATTAAAAACAAATACTTTCTACAGAAGTAACACACTTAAAATCTTTTAGAATCCAAGCTAAGATCTTAAATCATCACTTGAAAAATAAAATATTTAGATAGAGCATGAAAAGATGGAGACAACAGTTCTTTTAAGGGCTGAGACTAACTGAAAGTGAAACCTCCTGAAAGTCAGGTTAACTGCTTCACATTGGGAAACCTGACTGTAGTAAGTACATAACGGTGTACACAACTAAAAGCTACAGTACGTGGCTTTAACTATTGCCTCCCTTAGTCCTGTGCATGTTGAACTGTAGAGGTGTAAACAGTATTTAGTTTTGATTTGACCAGTAAATTCTTAATACCTCTGCATGCCAGAAGTCATCTGCTGATATCCCACATTCCCTGGGCAAGTTTTTATAACGATATTCTGCGACGCCGCTCTAGTACTAGTTTCAAAGGTCATGACAGGTTTTAGAAGAATTAAGAAAATGAAAGTGGTTCTCTCCCAGAAAAACAGACTTCACTGGTAAGAACAGGGCACTACGTAACCAGATACACCTGGTACTAATAAACTGCTCTGTCCATCTAATCACATAATAATAACAATAAATTTCTATTTCTGCTTTTTCCATGTTAAGTCTGAAGGATCAATACAATTTGCTCATGTCATCAATCAAGATGAGAAGAAAGTGGTTTGGTCTCAACATGCAGGTCACTTCATATTTTCCAAAGTCCCCAAACTCTTTTAGAAACTGGTAAGAGGCGCACATGAAACTTTCTGAAAGACACATGCCAAGGAATACCACATACCTTCCTTGACTAAAACAAAGCATTATGTATTTATTAAGAACTGTGCATTCTTTGGGAAGATTTTGGTTGTATGATCTTTTTAACTAAACAAACCCATTCCAAAAAATCCTGAGCCAAAAAGATGCAGTTGGATTGGTTTTGGCTGTTGTTTTGTTTGTTTTTTAAAAAACACAGTCTCAATTTCTCAAAGGCTAAGTTAACTTCCCCCCAAAAAAGCATGCTGTGCTGTGGGTTTCAGCACAATCTATGCGTGGTTGTCATTAAACATAGATATAAAACTCACTATCGATATTTACATACTAACTACTCCAATTAAACATTTTTACTTCACGAAACAAGAGGAGGGTATTACAGTCAACTAATGCAAAATATAAAATTCACAGAACTACTAATGACAGAAGTTCACCTTCTAATAATTACACAAGGATTTACTTTCCATAACAGCATTTCCAACATGCTACCTTGAGCACCACTATGGGAACATCCCATTATCAAGCCCCTAAGCTCAGGACAAGGCAGCAAAATGGCAGACATTCAGCTGAGAGACTGCAGGAGTGCAACAGGTAATGAGGGGGGGCCCACAATAACCTCAAAGCCGGCGTTACAATGGATAAAGCTGACACCACCAGGAAAAAGCTGGAGTGAAGTGCCTAACTGACGCCTCACTGTTTTGGTGCTGAAATTTATACTCCACATTATCATTTGGATTTTTAAATCCTGCTATACTGCCAAGAACAACAGAGTCAAAATTAGAAAGGAGCCACAGCCATGAACCTCTCAGATGCATCCCAGCAATACACTTTTAAAGTTTCGACACAATCAACTCTTACAACTCGTATTCACCTACCCAACGAAAGGACAGTAATTATTCTGATACCCATAAACTCGTTTAGCAGGACATGCTGTAGGACATAATCATAGGGATCACTCATTTCCTTTCACACTCACAAAAGCCATTAATCCATGGGACAAGCAAACAATTTACAATGCAAGGAATCCAAACCCCAAACACAAAGTGCAACCTAGATGAGCTCCAGCATTCTGCCACGCGTTCAAGTCGAACTTCAGTCTTCAACAAACCCAACAAAGTGTTCAAGCTCTGTGAGCAGGGAACAAAAATTCACCTGTTCGCAAGTCCCAGCAAAGCAGATGGTATTCACTGCACTCCTACAGAGTGTAAGAACGGAACATTACTGCGGCGCTTCCTGGGAGTTTCGTAGAAAATATATAAAATAACGCAGCTGCTTTTTCCATGTTCCACAATACCACCTCAGAAAGCATACAGCTACCAGAAGGAAGAAGAAGCAGGATCACAGAGGCCGGGGTGGAAACTGGGAGGATACACTGGAAGGAGCAGCACCTGTCTTTGTCTTACTACGTACCCTTTGTCCTTATCTCTCTGGCTACCACCAGAAGTTAGATACTCATCTACGCTGTCCCTCAGTTTGACCCCTTCATAGGGGGGTCTCAGTTTCTGATGTCTCAATAAAACAAAAAAAGAATCAAAATAGAGAAATTGTAATAGTCAAAGGCAAATATAGAAGCCGTAACAAGGAACTTCCAACTTCATGTTAGTCTTTTGGGGCTTGACAACTGATTTCCTTGGACGTTTTCATCAACCATCTCCTCTCTCTTAACAGTTTTTATACATACCTGCAGCAATGAACAGTTAACAATTAATGTTCAAAACAATGTGCAATCGGTTACTGAGTTTTCTGTGCCCTTAATCACTTTTTTTTTTTGACTTAAAAACACTGAACAGTTATTTCCCCCCCCCCCCCCAAAAAAAAAAAATCTAGCTAACAGTTGCCAGTTTCTTGAAATTTTGTAAAGCCAAAACAAATGATTAAAGTATTAACAATTAGGATCAAGTATAACATGGATAAAAAAACATTTTATGGTAAAGCTGTCCAGGAACAAACACAAACTGCACACAAACAGAAAGGACTGATATTTCCACAGGCTCATCTTCATTGCACTGCCCAGTCGGAGCTCTAATTCAGGTTTTACTCCCAGACCTACTACTGGCATGCACATCAAGCTCTCTTTCATCTCTTTCAACTTAATTGCTGTTTTGTACTCAGATGCTCACACACATGCCGATTCAAGCTGAAAACATCAATACTTACAAGCTACAGATAGTTCATTAATACCTTGAAGACACAGGAGGTGACGAACTGCCTAAAAAAGCTGCTTCCCCTCCCACCATCTGCTCCCACTGCGAGTGTCCAGGCAGTACTGCGCTGAAAGAGGCTGGACAACTTACGTGACTGACAAAGAACCCCAGGGAAAGAAAGGAGGATTAGAGCACTCCTTCAGCCACTGCAACGCTTGGCTCAGCAAGCCCCTGTGTTCGCACAGCCACTGCACAGAACAGACAAAACCAGGCAGCGAGGACTGGGGACAACCGTTACTTAGGCAGCACTGCCACCAAGAAGTAACTTGTGAGATGTGAGTTCAAAATAACAGGAAATAATGAAAGCATACGCCAGAGAACAAAATAAAGCATCGGGTTTGTAGAATGGAGGGGAAAGAAACCACGTCTCTGCCACAGGCACTTCAAATGGCCCAGCCTAAGGTTCTTGTTTTCCTTTCTTTTTTTTTCTCCTTCCAGAAGACCAGCCAAAAACTGTCTCCTGTGAAAAAAAAATCAATTTGCAGTGTTCAAACATTCTTAATGAAGAGAAATATACCAGCACGTTCCTTAAGTGTAAATAAATATAAATAAAAACCTGCAAATTATTTTTGCAAGCCTATTTTAAAAGTTTAGCCAGCTATTAAATTTCTACACCTATTTCTAACTTAAAGTTACGGATTTGGTTTTGTATATAAACAACCACATGATGACAATGCACCAACTAAGGCATTCCTTATATAATAATGGTACTGAACAGAAAAGCAATTCAATGCAGCAGTTGTTTATATTTATTGGTTTCTTAACGAGAAATATTTATAATAAAAAGTGTTATCTCCCTAATAATAATGAATATTATTAAAATTAACTAAACACTACTAAACGTACTAAACATATTGACATACTAAAAGTCAATCTTTAAGATTCTCAGAGAAAGCCCTCGCTCATTTTTTCTTCCAAAAGGAAAATGAGAGCATTAGCTTACCAAACGCATGGACAGCTGCAACAGATCGCTGCCCAGTGCACAATTCCCACCAGGGAAAACTTGGTGCGTGTCTTAGGGTGCACATGACGGACCTAAGTTAGCCAGAACCAGCAGCTGTGCTCTACTAAACAGTGCCACTGTTGAACTCATCTCTGCACCCTGAAAGCACGGAGGTTTAAGAAGGGCTGTTCACTGCCAAAAGGGTACCTTTGGGACTTGGCCATGACTACGCAGTAACTCTCCTCTGGCAGCTCACACAGTTACGTCCTGCAGTAGGAAACCTGCCCTATAGAAGCTGTGCAAAGGAAAGACTATAAAGAGAGAAAGTAGCAAATATTCTCACAACTGCTTTTACCTGCAAGAAAAAGAAAACATCAGGGATTGGTCATAAATAAGCTCCTCAAAACAGGTTTTTTATGTTAAAAGGATTACCACCACGCGAGCTTTACAGCAAGTACCAAGAAAGGGCTTTGCTGCCCATTGCCTCCACGTCTGCTCCACGCCTCACCCAGGTCACCACCGCGCTACACCTCACTCCTCAGCCCAACAGCAATGAGGAAATCTTGCTCAGCCACCTACCAAACAGCTTTCGGGATCTGTTCTTAGATTCAGACACTGACTGAAATTCTATTCTGAGAATTTGCTGGTACTTAAAAAACACCTCTTTTTTCTTCTGCCCCTTGGCCTCTTCTTTCCTATTCCGGAATCATGTGAGAGACCCTGAAAAGCAGTTGAACCATTAAGTCACGGAGTTATTGTCCACCACGAGGGACAAGCTTCACCGTAACAAGAGTTTACCAGCATCCGAACATAAAACGAACGATCACGTTTGAAAGGCAAACATCCAGGCTGCAATTTTACCATTACTACAGGGTTTATTGAGCACAGTACTGCATGGAAATGTAACTCCTCTCAAATACCTTCCACCAGCAATCAATTCTGAATTCCCAGCCATGCTACAAATCGTATTGCGAGACTGAATCAATGCCAGAGACCTACTCAGACCCCCACAGCTACGCTATAATTGACATACCCAGCCAAAAACAGTACCAAGATAAACCTGTGGTTAAGTCAACATCAACACAAACCCAAACACTTACACCCATTCAGAAGTCACAGGCAACGTCAAGCACACACAGAGAGTTCAAACCACACAAGAACTTTCTTTTCAAACACTCTGCAGACTACAGCTCACCGACTTCCAGAACTACTTTGTTTGTCCTTGAATTGCTAAGACATAAACACAAGAATAACATGTGCAGGGTTGAACAAGAGCATGAAACAAATTATCCCCTCCACACAAATAAAATGGTACAATTTCAAAGTTTTATTCCAGTGATTTCTAAAATGGGTTTATGCAGCAACAAAGAGATGTAAAATGAACTCCAATTGAAAGCACTTGTGTATGGATTGCATTGAGTATTAATTCAACCAGCTTGCTCCTAAGTATAAACAACTTGTTATTTACAGTGCACAACAGGGAAGGACACACACTGAAGCTGTAAATTTCTACCTGGAATTTATTATTTTTAGTTGTGCCAAAAATTAAGGTCTAGTTCATTTTTTCAACTTGCTTTGTCTCTTTGGCACCAGAGTACACGCTGCCCTCTGCTTTTCAGACAGGACACGGAAAAGGTTGACATGCTTGGTGCCTGTTTTGCCCCAGTTTTCACTTGTAGGGCCTGCACTCAAGCCTCCCACACCCCTGCGCTTGGTAGCACAGTCTGCTGGAATGAAGAATGACCTCCGAAAGAAGAAGATGGAGTTTGGAAGCACTTGAGCAAGACAGAAGCACACAACTCTGTGTGCTTCCAGGTGGGTGCAACTTGGAGCCCAGAGGGAGCTGGCCAATGTCACAGAGACCACACTCTGCAAGTTTTTAAAAGGCTGTAAGCCTGGGGAAGGTTCCTTATGACTGGAAGAAAAGCAAACATCACATCCAGCTTCAAGAGGGGTGGAAGAGGAAGACCTGGGTAGCTACAGACCAGCCTAAGTCCATGAGAGGACGATGGAGCAAATCGTCCTGTCCAGATGGACAAGAAGGTGACTGGGAACAGCTAGTGTGGATTTACCAAGGGCAAGTGACACCTGACCAACACACCAGCTTGCTGCAAGATGGCCCGTTTAGGGGATGATGGAAGAGCACTTCACACAGCAGGTAATCAACACTGTCTCTCATGGTACCCTCAGAGCCAGACTGGTGAGGCAGGCACTGGGTAAACAAGCAACATTTTTTTTCAGGAAATGGAAAGGACGTGGACGTGCTCCTTTCAAAAGGATGGGGACAAGCTAGAGAAATGTGCTGGCAGGAGCCTCATGAAGTTCAACAGAGACAAGTGCAAAGTCCTGTATCCAAGACAGAATAAGCTAGTTATGTATTTAAGAATTGCAGCTGTCCTGTACATATAGGAAGCACTCATCTGATGCAGTATGCACAAATGTAAACATCCCTCAGCCACTTGCCCTTTAAACTTTTTTCCATTTTACCACTGTGCTTCCCTGTAACTCATACAGAAACATGTTTCTAGTGTTAATTTTGCACTTTTAAGCTCATTTGACCTAGAAAGAAAACACACCATCTTTGGTACTCTGATTCAAGTCTCAGGGATGACAAGACCAGGAAAGCAGAGGGCTGTGACCTGTCTTGCTTTGTGGCAGAAACTTTAATTTTTCTTCGGTCTGCTTAAAAACATTAGGAAGACCTTTGTTCCTGCTGCTCTTGCCAAAGAACAGGAAACATCTCCGCAAAGCAACAATATAACTGAGTTTTCCCACAATGGCCTTACTCATCTTTCAGAGTAATCTACTTAGCAGGTTTTAGAAACTTATTTAGGTATCACTTATAAGCAATCACACACACACACCAAACAAACCTTAAAAATCCATGGAGGTATTTTTTTAATACTTTGTAACACAACTTCTGTTTCTTTTTGAAGTTAAGAACACATGAAAAGGTGAAATAAATCAATTTCAATCTCTTTTCAAAAATTTCAAGCTTTGCCTCTCAAGCAGGATTCTATCAAAGCAAAGAGAAACCCCTAAGTGATCCAGGTTACAATAATGGCTCCTTTAAAAGCTGTACCATTAGAACAAACTAAGATTGAGGCTGGAACAAGCTGTCATAAATTTTAGTCTTATGAAAATATACTTTAAAACATCTTAGTCTTCTTTAAAAGAATACTTCTACAAAGCTTATGTTAATATTTGAAAGGTATGGTTCAATTTTCACTTAGGTCAACATTAAAATTCATGGGGAGAAAAAGCAATTACAGGAAAGATTAGTACAGCCAGTGGCCAGAAGGGAAAAAAGCTTCAGTGTTGCAATTTGACACATTTTTGCATCCATTTGTTTCAGAGTGCTGCTACACCAAAATTAAGAGTGCTGCTACGGTGTATCAGTCCATTGGGTACACAGAATGGATATAACCTAATGACAAATTAATTCAAACTGGAAATCAGAAGGTTAGCAATTACTGAAGTCAGTCAAGTTTGAAATAACCTTCCTGTTATAACAGAAATAACAAAAATATATGGATGATTATTTTTAAATTTGAGCGGAATAACTGCACAAACACCCCTGTCTAAAAACACCCAGATCGTTCTTCACAATTAATGAATCAACGGCAGGTTTAGCGAGAAGAAAGGGTATGCAAAGGAGAGAGCAAACTGCTACTGGGGACAAGCAGAATTAAAATACAGAACCAGAGGTGGCTCTGCTGCTAAGAGAGAAGAGAAAAAAAAAAAGACAAATGACACCAGGGTTTCATGACCAAGGGATGGCAGCACACAGGAGCTCCTACACCCTTAATATCACCTGCTACCTTCAACACAAGCACCATATACCAATCATACACTCAGGGCAGCTTCTTTTAGTAGCGGTGCCTTCTTAGATTAACTTACCGGCCATAAAAGCACGACCCAGATACCCATCACAGGCTGCGACTGCACCAGGACCGCAGCTGTTCCTTCCTCCCTACCAAAACACACTTCCTCCTCCTTTGGCTGGAGACAACATCCATAAGACCAGGCAAGTGAACTAGTTCAGGAAGTTGTTCTAACCAAAAAGTAACTTGGGAAGGGAAAAAAATAAATTAAGAAGTACTACTTTTTGCCCAGATTAGTTCTCTTGACTAACTCACTTCTTGGTTGCATGAGTCCCATTCATGACACAGGGAAGGAGTAACCACAACTCAGATTGTCTTCACTTGCCCTTGAGAACACACCAGCAACTTGGTTTCCCCAGAAAGCCACATTATGGCCTGGATGTTTTTGAAATTCCATTACTAACATCACCGAATCTTGATCACTTTTCAAAGGACTGAATGCTGTTTTTAACTGAGCAGTACTACATTTTGCTGTAACTACCTTAAAGAGAACGTTGCAGAGTACTTCAAAAAAACACATTCTGAGTTAGCTTCAATTCCTACAACAGCGAGTCAATTTGTGCTTCCTGTGTGTAACTGCAGCAGTAGTCCCTTCAAGCTTAGCCTGCCAACTAACCTCGCAAGTAGCACCATCAATACCACAAAACCCACACAAACAAACAGCATTGCCTACAGTGCTACCTAGATGCAGGCAGAGCTTGCAGAACCTATCCCATACCCCCCATAAGCCTTCAGAAGACACGGCACATGATGACTTATGACAGTCACCTGGGATCCTCACCTACACCTTGAGGCTCAGTCAAACAAGGCTATGCTGCCTGCCCGAGCATGCAGGGAGATGGTGTCACTGAGAAGTCCCTTTGGGGACAGAAAAGCCAGCTGCCCTTCTGCAGAGCTCTGTCTGAAAAGTCACCAACAAGATCGTGGGAGTACAGCCTGACTGAGAAAGAGAGAAGCAATGCTTACCTAAGCAGGCTACTTCTTATTTCTTACCAGACCTGTTACTGTCTTCAAAAACCATAACGTTGCCATTTTACATCTTTTTTTCCACCCTCTCACAGAAAAGAAGGGATTCCCGCTAGCACGCGGGTAGGAGACGCAGTAAGTTATTTACTCAAGGCAATCACAACCAAGCAGTCTTCACAGAGCTCGCAGAGTGACAGCAGGACCAAAGTACGCGCCACACTTCACAAACTTGCAGACAGGCAGAGCTGCCGAGCCCAGCTCATTCAGAGCGCCATACCCACTTCAGATGCTCTCAGCTGCTTTTTCAAGTACTTTACCTCAAGACAGGGATTTTTGTGCCGAGCCACGACCAGGGAGGGCCTAACTGTGGAAGGGGGCTGGTGAGAAGTAGAAGACGAAGGAAGAAAAGAACCACAGCAAGGTGGGTGAGCCCGAGCGACGCAGACGAGGCGGATTTAGGCCAGCAGCTCGCTGGCTCCTGGGAAGGGGCTCCCCTTGCCCTACGCGAGAGCAGGGCGGCAGCGCAGCGCTCCCGGCCCCGCACCAAGTTTCTCTCCCGGCTGCCCCCCTCCCACCTCCCCTTTCCTGGGGCCGGGGCGGCGGCTCGGAGGCAGCCCCGCGGGGCCGGGACGGCCGCCGGCCCCCGCTGCCCTCCCGCCCCCCGCCGCTTCCCCTCAGGGAGCCGCCCCCTCCCCTTCCCTCCCCGAGCCCCGCGGCGGCGGCGCCTCCCGCTTACCGCCCTGCGGCCCGTCCCAGCCCGCCTCCGCCTCAGGCCGCCTCCGGCCGCAGGGCAGCGGCAGCGGCAGGCCGGGCCGCCGGGGCTCGGCGGGGCTCAGCGGGCCGCGCAGCCGCCTCAGGGCCGAGCCAGCGCCGGCCACGTTCCGGCAGCGCCGCTTCCTTCCCCTCCTTCCCCGCTCTGCCCTCCCCTTCCCTCCCGTCCCCGCCCCGCTCCGAGCCGTTACCCGCCGCTACCGCCGCCCCCTCGGCGCCTCAGCGGCCCGGGTGCCCCCGGGGGCAGCGCGTCCCTCGCCTCGCCCGGCGGCCAGGAGCAGCGGCTCGGGCGCGGCCCGCCCACGGCAAAGACGTCGCCCTCCGGCCCCC
This sequence comes from Aythya ferina, assembly GCF_964211825.1. NCBI lineage: Eukaryota > Metazoa > Chordata > Aves > Anseriformes > Anatidae > Aythya > Aythya ferina. The sequence continues at coordinate 14,068,535 of NC_140304.1, forward strand.
GGGAAGCGGCGCGGCTCGCAGGGAGGCTGCTGAGCGCCCAGGGGCTCCGGTGATCCAGCTACGGCACGACAGGACCGGCGTGGGATAACCAAACTTTTCCGCCGGCGGATCCCAGCTGTGGGTTGTTTATCAGCAGTGTTTTTGTACGGCTAAATAAATATTTAATGTGTAAACGGTAAATAGACGTGTATGTTTAAGTAAATATCCGCAGTGTTTATGTGTAAATAATGAAAGGTTGTCCCGTTGCTTTCTTTTCTTTTGCCTTTTGTGTGAAACAAATTGCATTTAAATTAACCCCACAGCTTACGCAGCTCACTGGCGCCCTTTCCATGTCAGACAGGGAGCCTTGGAGCCTCGAGGAACATCAGGCCCCAGCACTAAACAACCGTCAGTGCCACCAACAGCGAGCCTGGGACACGCAGACTGCCCTGCGGGCGCTGGGTGTACGCGGGTGTCTTGTCGCTGGACAGCCAGGACAGACGGACAGACAGCAGCGCAGCAGGCAGCTCGTGTCCTGAATGATGCAGGGCTGCAGCACGTCCCGCTTCTGCTGCCTGCTGCAGGGCTGCACTGCTGGGAACAGGGGAAAGGCTGAAGCACAACCACTTGCAGCAGCAGTAACGCCGAAGTGCAATTTTTAAATCTCTTTTTAAATCACTTTAAGAGTGCAGCTACTTAAAGTTGATATATCCAAGCATTTAATTCTCATGTAAGAAAAGCAGACACATTTTGAATATGCAAAAAGGCCCAGAGCTGGCTTATTTATTACTCAGCCGTTTTGCATTGCGGTGCTGCAGCAAACTGCTCTCAAGGCTGGCAAAGCAAGCAGACGGGTGAGCATTCCCACAGAGCTATTTGGCCCACTGTATGCGGGACTATTTGGTCAGTTGTGTGCATTATTAGTGTTTCTCTGTTGGTATTACTATTATGCACTCTTAGAGCTATCTGTCCTAGTTGTCTGCAGCTGGTGTAAAATAATCTTCAGACTGTTTTTATCGCACCACAGGGTTCAGATAAACCACAACAGTGTGAAGAATTAAGAAAGATTAAGGGGGAAGAATATTAGAGGAGAGGAACACGATTAAACAAATTAACTGTCATTATCCTCAGATGCGACACACTTCTGTGAGAATATGGGTAATAAACATGAAGAACTGAAAGTCATGTTTTTAATATTAATAAGTGTTAAAAAAAATCATCAAGAACACGTCAAAAATAAATCATGGGATCTTGGCTTCAGCGAGGATTCCCATGCTATATCATCCACCCTTCTCATAAGAAGGCTAGAGGAACGTGGCCTATGTGAAACTTACATGACATGGTTAGAAAATGACACTCAGAAGTAACTCAGTTACAGTCAGAAGTAACTAGGTTATTTCTGAGTGTCATTTTCTAACCATGTCATGTAAGTTTCACATAGGTAAGTAGCTGAGTTACTTCTGAGTGTCACATATTCTAAACCAGAAGTTGTGTCACACATTCAAAACCAGAAGTTTGTAGCATGTGAGATTTCCAAATATTTATGTCCTGAATCTCAAACTGCCTAATGTTACCTGGTGCCGTATGACAGAGAATATTTTTATTATCCTTGTGAAGGATATCCTGTTCAGGTGAGAGCTGCAAGCATTTTGGAAGACAAAACTGAACAAATCATGGCAAGTTGAAACAAAGTTCTAAAGTAAATAGGATGTAATTCCATGAGGCAAGAAACTTAAGTAGAGCTGGGAATAACTGACTGCAAAACTGTAAACTGGAGACAAACTGGCTAAGTAGTTAATTTACAAAAAGAAGTCTTGGTTCAGAGCAGTTCACAAAAGAAAATGAGTCAACAGTGATTCAGGGTTGTAAAAAAAAACTGTGACGACTTTACTGGAAGAAAAAGACTGTCAAGCACAAGAAAAGTGAAGTAATGTTTCCACTCCACTGAGCTCAAAAAGGCTTTTAGTGAAGAAAAGTTCTCTGTTTTGGGCACCTCCTTCAATCAGGGAGAGTTCTGCGGAGAATGTGAAAAGCTACCAGTAGTCTGGAAAACCTGAGCGTGACTGAAAGAAGTTCAGATAGATACTTGAAAAGCCAGCAAAGACATATGAAATGTCCAGCCTGGGCAATATGAGAATTTGAAATGAAGAAAGCAGATTGTTTATGAGAAAAGTGAATACACACACCAGCTCAACTGTTCAGTAATGGAGATAACTTTTTGCTGCATAATAAACTCTCAGGCTAAAGCACTGATTATCACAAATAATCACCTGTAATGTCCTGAGAGGTATGAGAAAAACCCTGAAGACATAGAGCATCCACAAGCTGAGAAGAAAATCTTTTATTTTAAAATCCACTGAAGTAAAAAAAATAAAAATAAAAAAAATAAATCAATGCCAGGCCTCTCCTGTAGTATCCACTATGGGGAGCTGAAGGCTAATATTGCTGGACAGATGGTGATTAAGGAATCCAGCTGCATTCTAAATTGGAGCTATAAAGTCCATTTGCATTATTTTCACAACCTGAATGCTGCAAAGGTCACATATAAGTACTTGTTTTGACAGGAATGCCATTTAACCTTCTCTAAAGGATAATGGAGAGCCAAAGCCAAGGTCATCCAGCATTTGCCCAGAAGGGGCATTGCCAGCACCCGCTCCTGCCACCGCTAGAGACTTGTCTGTATCAGAATCCAGGACACTGTGAGGGACTGCCTGAAATGTCTGAAAATAGGCTCGAGGCAGGATTCCTATTCAGGAGGTAATCTATCTTATCCACGTAAATAATTGGAGGAAGTTACATAGTTTGGAACAAAACCAACAATTTTGGGGCAGGTAAGCTGGAAAAATATATTCTATTTTCAGATATACCTGTGTGTAACTTGTATGGACAGAATGGTTCCAGAAACTTTTGGTCTTTGTATGTGCTTTTGTATATTGTTTTAAACCAGAAGCTCAAAAATAAAAATAAAACCTTAAAGTGTTTAGAACTGATCCCGCCATGCTGTTTTTCCCACACAGCTAAGACCCTAGCATCATCACAGGGACACTGCCTCGGGTCTTTACAGTACCTCTGAGCACACTAGCCTAATATATTGATTTTATTGCTGGAACATGCTTTAGAACTCAGAAAACGGAGTGACTTCTTACACATTTAGAACAGCACTGGAAATACTTAGGAACAGCTCATGAAGTGGCTTTTCTCCAGGGAGATTTGATACCCTTAAAACCATAGGGCTGGTGCCAAACATCACATGCCAGAGATAAAATCGAGTCAAATCCTCTTCAACAAGTAATTAATTAATATTTGAAGTTTATGGGAAATATTTCACAGTTTAAATACTTGTTGAGACTTTCTAGATACAAGATGTGTTAAAGATGTCCAACACATTGTCTAATTCTAATTAAACTTGACACAGCACTAAATAAACACACTGTTGAATTCTGTCCACATAACGAGGATCAGAATATAGACTATTTGTTTTATAATGTGATTGTTGGTTTCCTATATTTGGTAGTTCAATAGTACAGAAGTGAGTCTACAAGTTATTTCTGACAGAACAAATCAGTATGAATCTGACAGCATTTGGAACTGAAGAAGTAGCTTATTTTCAGCAGTAATTACGTGGCAGAAAATACAGAAAACATTGCTACCACTTTTAAGATGAAGATGTGGCCTTTGAACAGTTACAGATGTAGGCTGAATCCACAAACTTCACCTGTCTCAAAAAACAGCGTTACTCTATTTTACAGAGAATAAATTGATATACACTGCTTTTAATTAGAAGTGTAAAATTATTTTCATGAAATTAGAACATTAAAAAAGAACAGCAAGCCTTTTGTTAACTACACACTTTTTAGAGCTGTGATCTGTACCCAAAGACATCCACATAACATCATGAACCTAAAAATCCTTTTGCTACCTATCAACATGTCCTGTGCCTGGCTGACGAGAAACAATGTCCCTGTCTCTCACCAGGCTCAGCAGAAGACTTTTCTAGCTGCAAGTTTCCTGATATGAGTAAGGTTTCACAGAATCATTAAGGTTGGAAAAGACCTTCAAGATCATCTGGTCCAACCATTAAGTTTTTCAAATAATTTTCTACTGTCTCACAGCCATTTGTAACAGTGTATGACCTTACACAGGAATGCAAGCACGAGGTCATTGTGCTAGAGTGACTGGGCTGTTAGTGGCCTTCCTGGTGCTGCTCTGTAACACCTGAATCAAGTGTCAGGTTCCAAATGGCCTTGCTAAACCAGGGGGCTCTACTAAATAACTGGTCAGTAGAATGAAGGGAGAAGCCTTTTTCCTTTTTGGGGATGGGAGATGGAATAGAATACATAACAAAGAAGCTGCCTCCTTCTGAGAAACGTAGGTTTGATAATGTAATTAGTATCAAGCTCAGATTTGGCAGAAGAGTGTTTTTTTTTTAAAAAAGGCTATTTTAACACATTAAGTACCTAGGAATAGAATTTTTACATGAAATGGGGCTGGAAAAACAGGTCACTTTCCTGCAAAAACTGACAAGGATTATATCCATTTTCAGAAGACCCATGGAGATAAAGCTGTGTCATGTAAGCTGTCACTTCACTGTGCATGTAATATAGATCCACTTGACAATAATATGTTTTACGGAAGTCTTATCGTCATGACATTTCATGCTTACATTAGATGCTGCTGAGTTAGAAGATCGCTATCTTGTTTAAGAAACAAAGTAAGCGCAAAGATGTGTGATAGGAAATGTTATCACCACATCACCAAGTGCTTTGCTGTTGATATATATGCACACAAAGAATATCCACAACTATTCGTATTATATAAACATACAAACATACACCCATACCCACATGAACATTGTGTGTATTACACACATTCTCTGATCTAAATATCTGTAACTGTTGCTACATCTATATACTCTTCTGCCTTTAAAGCCAAGGGTCTTATTTCCATAAATCCCCATCTGTTGATCTCATTCAAAAATGCAAGACGTGCCTAAAAGTTGCTGTAAAAATGTGCTTCTGAATCTTAACAGCAGAAAAGCTGATATAACTTCAGGCCCGTCTGTGGTAAACCACAATTGGTAGGTTCCATTAGTGATGCCCTACAAAGGTGTAAGGACTAAGACAAAATGTCAGTCTTAACGGGGTACAAAATGACAGGGGGCAAAAAAGCTTCTGTATTGTCAGTGTGTCTCTGCTCATCAGCATATGTATCTAGTATGAGAATCCCTGACCTCCAAAGCAATCCCTTCATCTGAAAAGTTCAGAAGAATAGGAAAATCGGAGTGCGATTAACTGTTTTCTGAGGAAAATATCTATCAGTTGGTTGTTAACAAGATCTAATCCCTGAACAGACGGCTGAGCAGCAATGGCTATAGGATACAAGATTAACAGAGTACATATTTCCTTCATGTTGCAGAGAAAAAATGAAAAATGCAGAGCAACCCAGCACTTATAGTCTCAGGAAGTAGCAGATTCCTGTGACAAGACTTCCAAAAACTTGAGAAGCAATAATTTACCATGCTACGCTGCAGCTCAGTATTTGCTAATAATATCGTTTAAAATTACAGTTTATTTCTCAATGGTTTCTGTTTTTGTTGTTGTTTGTTTGGGTTTGTTGTTTGTTTTTTCTTTTAGCAGGTAAATGTAAAGGTAGATGGAGGGTCAGATTTTTAGAATTTTTATGTTGCATTCCAATGATTCTCCTTTAGATTTGTGAGCTTGAGAAGTACAATAAATACAAAGCAAGTTAATTGCCTCCTGACACTTGTGGGTTGTGGCTGTTAGATCTGATAAATCAGTGAATAGGTCTGTGTACACTCTCATGTGCTTTTCAATGTTTGACTCACCTATGTGGAGTAGAAACAGTTTTATCTTGTCTCTTTAATACACAAATAAGCATATATATGCATGTGCATTTCCTGTGGAAGAAAATCTAAGGAGAGGGACTTTTCTTGTGTATGAAAAAGAGGACACTCCTTTTTTTTATTGCAAAGCATTATGTGCTAATGGAAATGCTGATAAGAAAAGCTGCCTCTTAGGCGAGACAGTGATAAACTGCAGCATAAACAACCTTTCCATATCAAACTGCTGAAATGAAGTTCAACTACAGCCAAGTTATAAAAACTGCAATGACAGCAAGACGAGTCTCTCTTTCTTTCTTACTCCTAATTTCCAAGCAGACCCACTGGAACACCAGAAGTATTGGAGACAACTAGACTTGAGATACTGTGGCCTTATGTATGAGAATGAGAAACATACCTAACAGGCCAGAAAGAACGCTTCTCAAAATACTTTAACTTTGTTAACAGGCTAAAACTTTTACCCATGTTGTAGCCTTCTGGGTACCTCAATGAATATGAAATTAGTTTTCATTTATCTCCAATAAACTGAAGTCACTTATACTAAAATTATTTGAATGTCTTAAAAATGTATATACAAGCCACATCTGTAATCACATTTGCAGAGTATTTTCCGATTCTTGCACTGTTGTTATTTTTTGTTTGTTTGTGTTTTTTGTTGTTGTTGTTTTGTTTTTTTCTTCATTTGGTTGTGTTTTTTTTTTGTTGTTTTGTTCTGTAGCAATTATATCAGTAGTTTACTAGCCAAACCACAATTACTATTTCTTCCTGTCTAGTGATGTGAGCTAATTCCACTACTTAGTTACTATTGTTCAATCAACTCACGGATTCGCTTTGGTGAAATTTCTTTTTTCTTCTTCTGTAAATGCCTCCTCCTTCACCTGCTGGAATTAAAGAAGAGTAGACAGCATCACTTGACACATCAGATTACTAACAATAAAAACAAATCATACTTGTGTGTTTCCTGCTCAAATTGAACTCCTAGGATGTTATGTAACAGTGTTTTACCAGTAATGAGAGAAAGAATAAAATGAAAATATTCTATTGAAAATAAATTTAAAAGCAGGGGAGGAAATTTGTAGCAAAGAGGTAGGGTTTTGTGTGTGATAGAATTTGCTTGTGAAAGTAGAATGCGATATGTAGACTCTGGTAAAAGAATTACGGAAATAACCATACAGCTACAATCTCACAAAAACAATCTCAGCCTACCTAAAAAAAAAATGACATGTTCCTTCTGAAAAAAAATATTTTTGTAATCTGTTTATCAAGCATGTGGTGTAGCTATATCTTACTAAATTTATAGTACTCTTTTCAAGAAACAGTGAGGGATGATATATTATTTCCCCCTGCAATTACCTGAAAAAACATACTTTTAAAAAAGTGCTAGAATTGAGATCTGAAAAAGTAGAAGCTACTAGATATCCACAGTAGCTAAATGATAATAATAATCCAAATTTATGTATTCATTCATGTGTTAAAATTAGCTAAAGCTTGTTTCCTCCTTTACTTTTATTTTCCTACAACAACTGATAGTCATGATTGCTGGAAGATGCACTGGGGAAGTCCTGTATCAGATGTTCTTAAAGCAAACCAGTACAAAACTTGAGTCTTTACATGGGACACAAAGCAAGGATAACTCCTGGAATAGGCAGCATGTTTTATTTTACTGCAGAAATGTCATGCCACCATGGAGAATTAAGACAGTCCCACTTTTTACTTGTACTCTAACTTGGAAATTTGATTGGAAAAATTACTCAGACAGCAGTTTAGTCATAATGCAATTACTGTAATTTGCATAGGTGTGGAGGATGTAGTGAGGTCTAGTGGTTGGAACAGGAGACCAGACCGTGAGATCTGGGTTTTATTCCACATCTTGCCACTGCTTGTGATGTGAACCTGAGCAGTTACTTAACCTCTATAGCTTCCCCTTCAAAGTGAGAGTAAGGCTGTGGTTTTACGTGCAGCTAAACAAACACATTGACTTGCTGTAGAAAAACCGTGCTGACTGTATCATCCTACTCGTCTTTCATTTTCCCCCCAGTTTTACAGAACATGAGGAAGCTGCCAGAAAGGAACAAAAATAATGTGGCTACTTTAGGTGGTTCTTGGTTTTATACATGAGATGGAATTCTTATAAAATGTTATTTTCTTAATTTTCATCATCACAACTCATGTTGTTTTCCTGAAACCAGTGAAAGGCTGTTGCAGGCTGCAATGCAACAACTTTATGAAGGAAGAAAAGATAAATTTCAACAGAAGTACTAGGGAGGAAGGGAAGGAAAGGCTTGTGCTTCTGTTTTTTGTTGAGACAGAGAGAAAAGGAACTAAATCAAGGAACTAAAATGCAAGATAAAGAGGTGGCAGCATATGGCACTTGGCACATAGGACTCCTGGCTCTCCCTGGGGGATTCAGAAGCCAAACAGATGGTTATTTCAGCAGAGGGCACCAGAACAACAAATACATTGTAGTGCCTTTGACTTGCTCTGCCCAGTGAACATTAAATCTCTGATATCCCCGCAGCCTCAGAGTGGGTCTGTGTTCTTGTCATGTTGTTACTTCTTATATTTTATAATGCTTCAAGGTGGTTTTTTTTTCCCCTTATGCCTAGAAAGAAATGTTGCTGAATGACACTCGAAGCTGTGGGATCAAAGCAAACAAGGCAATGGCATGTAAGCAAAAAGGAGTACCATGAGCATCTGTGCCACTCACTATGAAGTGATCCCTGTCAGTGGGACAGGGAGGCTAATGAGATGGTACCTCTAATGAGAAATCAGAGGGAATTTTCTTACCTTCCTCGTTCCTTCTTTTCCTTCACACTGGAAATGTTATTTTTTCATTCCTAGTAGTCTGAAAATGCAAATGTGAACTGCATTGATATTCTGCAAATCTATTTTGCATACCATCAAGTAACTGTAGTTACTTTGTAGTTACTAAGTTTTACAATTTTTTAAAGAAATCTGATAACAGTTGCTGAGTTACATACTATTATCTTGCTTGTGTGAATTGAATGATTGAAAGTGAAAGTACATTCATGGAATTACTTTTCATCTTACACTTGTGCCTTTCACATCCCATTACATCATTAAGGCTTCTGTTGTATAAATTAAATCTAAACTTCGTATGTTATGGTTTAGATACTGAGCTAAAAAGTGCTAAAGATTTTCTTTTTTATTTTGTTTTACATCACAAATGCAATAATTTTGGATGTGTGATTTTTTTTATTTCTACAGCAATGACGTTTTTTAATGATTGCAGCCCTTTGGGAAAATATTTAAATCTTGCCTTTCATTTTGATATCACAGGTTTCAAAATGAGAAATTTTCCATTATTATCAGCTTTAGTGGTCATGTAGATAACTGAAATAGCAAACTGAAACACTGCCAACGCATTAAAAGTCTTTCTTTTTACGAAGACAGCTATTGTATTACTGCATTGAAGCTTATATGGAAACAGTAATACAAAAATTGAATAATCAAAATGATACCACCTGACAGCTGCACTGATATTTTACCTTTTTCCTTTCGGTAATACACTCTAATGGAGGGATACATTTTGAATGTATAATCTGAAGGTTACTAGGTTGTCCACAAATATAACATCCTAGAATTGTGCCTACATTAGCACCTCTTTGGTGAGGAAAAAAAAAAGTCATGGAAAATTGACACATGTCGTTCTAGAATCTAAACTAATTCCTGTGGATTTTTCAGGACAATAAAGAACAATTTGAATAATTAGAGATAAATGACAGCAGAATTAATAACAAGCTGCAATGAGATATGAAAACAGTAATCCTAAAAGCAAATGTTTTGTGTTTCATATGTGAAAGCAGTGTATCATGAAGGAAGAAATGCGGGATAACTGCAGAGGGTAGACATTAAAATAATCTAGCTATTTAGTGAGATCAGTTCTTGAAAAAAAGAGGGAACAATCGCATCTACAAATTTCTGAATGTTTTAAATTCAGAATTAAGAATAATCAGCTAGAAAAGCGTTAATCAGATGAAGTTCTAAAATGGGTTTTGAAATTTAGAGCATGCATGCATCTTTGCATGGTCATAGTTACATAGGTCATTCCAGATCGCACTTCTCTAAACAATGCAGTACTGTGGTAAACTGTGCTGTAATACTGAAAATTGTTGTTAGCAAGTAAATACTGGATAGAATTTACTAAGTGGTCATAGAATTAAATGCTAGGGCAAACATAAGCTACCTGAAAATGAAAACCTTTCAATAAACAGGAACCATATATAGGAACTGACTATAGGAAGTGGTAAGGTCTCCAGACTGGAGTATTAAAAACTCAACTGAAGAAAACACCGGGATGATATGATGTGCAGTGTACAACCACTTGATATACACTAGGAAGTAAGAGGATGTCCTGAGGCCTTGACCATTTATAGTTTCTGTAACTTTAAACAAAGGTTGCAGTGAACACCTAGCATTTTAGTTCCTCGTGCTGGCTTCTGTGTCTGAACAGGATACTAATAACTTCAGTAAGGTTCACATTTCTAGTGTAACATTTAGGAAAGCAGGCTGCAAAAGATGACAAATGCTGGTTCAAAATTTTCTGTGTTATGTAAAGTTTTAAATTAGAGTAAAAGGATGAAGCGGATATTTAAACTGATCTAGGATAATATGCAGTGATATCACTTCTTGATTCGTTCACAAGAAGAAGGACTAATTAGATATGAATATGATGATTCTGTTGTTGTTTTTTTTTTAATAAACCATGCTGTGATTTGCCAATTGGTTATATGAAAGACTATACTTCAAGACAAAGACTCTTACATAATTTATACGGTCATTAGGAATAAGTGATCTCAATGTTTCATTTGGGCATTGTAGGAAGTATTTGTATGCCAACATAATGGTAAAAATGTAATAACACACTAACCTGTGGTCATCTCCAGCTTCTGAATCTGGTAAACTTTGGTACTCTCAATTAAATCATTTATTAAGATATTTAATTTTGTAACAATGGTACTAAAGGTTCTGATGCTTGCAAACATCCCTTTAGATTTGTTTAAGTCATTTGTTAAGCTCTTTGATATAACAAGAGAACAGCCATAATGCTTAAGACTCACACTTCCATGTTAAACTGTCAAAGTTGCACTTCTGTTTGTAATTCACACTAACTCATTATTGTTGAAGGAAGGGTCCAATTCACAAAGCTGTCTCAATTCTCTAGCCAACAGAGGAAAACAGGCCAAGGAACATCGCTAATGGGTAATTTAGAACACACAACTTAGAACCTAGGTTGCAATTTCATTTAGAATTGAGTCTAGCTAATTTAAAGGTGGTCTTTGGAAAGATCTTAATCTTCTCTGTTCATAAAACCTCCAATGCCTGTGACTATGGCAAGAAAACTTTGTTTTCAGAAACTAAAGTTGTTCTTAATATTATTTTATTCAAGCACCGATCCTTGAAAAACGTTAAGCTTAACTGTTTTGGTGAAAGTCTGTCATAGACAATTTCTTTTTTAAAAGTGACAGAATTCATGTTTAGCTACCATCACCACAGTTCTTGTAAAATTAATGTGAAAATCACAGCAGTCTGCAATCAATACAAAAGCCAGAAATGTGAGCTGAATATTAAATTCTACCATGTAAATTTTACCTTTTGTCTAGGAATCTAGCTCTGCTAATTGTTTCCGGGTTTGTGTCTGCATGTCATGATCCAGCTTCCTTTTGCAGGTTGCTGTCTCAAGACCCTGGCTCTGGGCCTGGTTATTTCCGACCTGACATTGCATCGTTTCAATGGTGTCTCAAGGTCATGCAGTCCTCTGCAGCTGGGATGTTGAACTGATAATGCAGCGCATGCTCCCTACAGTAGGGTAAAGCCTTTAGAAATGCAGTGATTCCACACACAGTATCCTGCACAGGCCTTCACTTTGGGTTAGCACATCAAAGCCTTTCATAAAAGGGGAATGATAGGGAAAAAAAATCAGGATGAGATTACGTAACACCTTATAGAAAGGGCAAAGCATAGAATTAGCTATTAGTGGTTTTTATAGCACTGAATTTTCTTAAGTAACAAGGTGCAAGAGAAGCCATACAAAACAAATCATGTGCCAAGCTTTGCCTCTGACTGATGTTACTTCACCTGGGTGCTGGTGCCAGAGAGCCCACTACAGACATTTAGGCCTCCTGCTAGGCACAGACATAATAACATATCTGGGGAACAGGATGGGACCATTGAACCCAGTATTTGTTATCAAAACAAAATTTTGTTTTGTCATTTTGTTGGCAAAATTCCTTAGCATCTTATATATCAGTTCATGTTTTCTTCAAACGTGAATCAAATTGATGCTACCTTGAAATATCCCGATGTCAGTTTCAAAATGCTTTGAGAACTAAATAGCAATCCGTATGTGCTAACTCAGTGCAGCAAGTTGTCATGAATATATGGAAAAATCCTTCAAGACTTCATTTCAAAACTTCTTAAGTAGACGAAATGTAGAAACATAGTTCCAGATAGTACGTGATGCAGTAGGGCTTGCTGGGTCCCCATCACCTCTTACCTTTATATTTGTTGAGGATGATGATGAAACAAATGTATCCTGCAGCAAAGCAAGCTAAGGAAGGACCTTCTTCAGCAGCAAGCCAAGCTCTGCGCCTTCCAGGGGGCCTGGTGAATAAAGAAATGAGGCCTCTGAACTGCACGGATACGCAGGATGGGGAGCAGCATTAATTTCCCCACACACACACATGCAAACGCACACACACCACCCTTTAAAGTAAGAAACCAACCCCAAACTCTAAGGTTTGGTGGCGTGAAGCAGTCCCGGGGGGCAGAGCAGGGCAGAGCAGCGCGCCCCGCTGAGGCAGGGCTCCCTCGGCTGCGGGCGCTGAGGTAAAATGGCGGGCTGCGGGGGGCTGCGGGGGGCTGCGGGACCGCACCCGGCTCCTCGGGACACACGTAACGTAACTGAGAGCTACAACCTCGGCCCTACAACCTCGCTGCAGCCGCGGTGAACGCTAGGGAGGAGGAAACAAGGTGGATGAAAGAAGGAAAAAAAAAGCTACAACAACCCAAAAGGCACGAAGGGGAGAGGGGAGCGCCTGCTGCTCCTGACGGGAACTCGCGATGCCCGCCCCGCGGTGGGTGACAGCACCCCCGCCCGGCAGCGCCGGCCCCTCGCCCCGCAGGGCTGTCCCCGGGCTCCAGCCCGTGACTCGGCTCTTTCTGCCGGTTCCTCCCCACCTGCCGGGGGGGGGCCGGGCGCAGGAAGGGGCGGGCGGCAGCGGCAAGGCGGTGGGGGCAGGCAGGCAGGCGAGGCGGAGCGGAGCGGGGAGGCAGCCGACGCACAAGATGGCCGCTGCTGCAGCGGCGGTGGCGGCGGGGCGACGGGAGGCGGCGGCGGCGCCCCGGAGCCAGTGGGTGCTGGAGGCGCAGGGCGCTGCGGCCACCCCCGTGTGCCGCAGCTGAGGGGGCCGGTGGCCGCTGCGGGGGGAGCCCGGCCCGTGTGGTGAGTGCGCTGCTTCCCCGGAGGGGAACGGAGCCGGGGGTGCGGGGAACAATGGGGTGAGGGCGAGAGGGCTGCGCCCCCGTCCCAGAGAGGGGTCGAGGCGGAGGGGTGGGCGCTGTGCTTGGCGCTGGGGCCCCTGCTGCTGCTGCTGCTCGCCTCGCTAGGCCTCGAGCTTCTGCCGGGCTCGATTTCTGAGCGCCCCGGGGAGGGAGCTGCTGAGGCCGGCGGAGGCAACGGGGGGCGGGGAGGGCCCGGCGGTTGGGCCCGGCCGGGTGGGGGCGAAGCAGCATTGCCTCAGGCTACGGCGGGGGAGCGACAGGCGGCTTTTGTGCGCGGCCTGCGCCTGCTGCTGTTTTTCCAGGGGCCGTGTGTGCCTGGAAAGAAGAGAAAAGCAAATCCCCGCACGGTTCAACCAGCACCAGGCGCAGCAGCAGCAGCAGCAGAGGGAAGGCCGGAGCCCCCTTCTCCGCGCCGCCCTCCCCCCGCCGGTTGTCGCCCTTTTGTCTGTGGCGCCTGAGGGAAGAGCGAGGTGGCCCCGGCCGTGACAGAACACAACAGAAACTCCGCTCGCTTTCACTAGTTTTTGGCGTTATTTTAGCTGTCGGATGACAGGGCGAGGATGGGTAAGGTTTCGTGCCGGGAGTGCGGCATTGGCACAGCCGCGTTTTAATGTGTTTTGGTGGTTGGGAATGCCCTGGTGTTGGTTTTTGTCCTCAAAAGCCATTGTGGAGTCTGTGCCATTTTATGAAGAGCAAACCGATGTGCTTATTTTTTCCTCAGAAGTGGGAATATTTAATTTTCTCCATACGGATGTATGTCTTTTACCTAAGAATAGCTCTCTTACTTTTAATTTTTGGTCAAGTATGACTGAAAAATCTTCTGCCCCTCCCTCCCCACATAGTAGGTACTGTTTTCACTGTGGTTTTTATTATACTGAAAATGGCCAAGTAAAAAATGATTCAAATAATCAAAAGGGACAAGGCAACCTCGGCTGTAGCGGAGCTGCTTTAATCACTGTAACTGTTTCAGCAGTGCTATCTTTTAATGATCCTGCTTGTAAGAGAAATGCCACTGTTAAGTTCTTTGTTTATGCTCTACTCTCGTTATATACCTACACAGAATTGTTAGGCAACTCTCAGATACTACAAGACGGAAATGTGCGTTCCTAAACTTTTTATTTTTATTTTTTTTTACCCCTTTAGTTTTACGAGGGTAGCAGGGTTGGTGCTCTATCAACTGTAAATATCTCTATTTTCTATATCTCTATTTGGAGTCCATGAAGCTAATAGGAGCCTTCCTGGTTGTACAAGTAGCCTGGTGTTCTTAGGAAAAGTGTGCGCATCACTGGCAGTTTTTAAGCTTCACCAGTAGACCCATGGACCATGGCTTTCTTTCATCTGTTAATACCTAATGTGGATATGAACTTATGGTTTCCACTAACATAAATAGAGACAGACTTTATCAGTAAGGCACGTTTCTTTTTCTCTGCAGCTGCTTATAGCTTTACCTTCCTGTCCTAGAAAAGGTTCTGTCAAAGCAGACAGCTTGATGGGTTGGGTTGAGGGAGGTTTGGAAATGCAGGTGCTGTCAACATACTCTGTTTTGACAACCGGAATCTTGAGTGCCATGCTCATCTGTCACTTTTGTGCAGCATTAATGTTAATGGAGATGGGTGGGAAGTTGTTTGTATGTTTTCTGGGTTTTGTGAGTGTTGCATCCAAATTATTTTAGTTTAAAACAAAAATATTCTGGAGACTTGTAATATTGTTGTATGCTGTTAAGAATTTTAAAATCTAATGTTCCGATGAACAGGTGAATGTATGAGTCCAGTAATTGCATTCAGTAATATGTCAAGATTTAATATAAGAGCATCTTAGGACACATATTGCTATATAATACTACTTGGTCATGTTAAAGCAGATGACAGAAATGAACAGGATTGTTTTTAGAAACCTCTGCCAGTGATTGACCAGCAATCTGGGTGGAAACCTTTGTCTATCTTGTTCAATTAAGCACTGCAGATGCTAAGATTCAATGAGCAAGTATATTAAAAATATTGACCTAAATTATTTATATTTAATTCAGAGGTCTTGCAGGTGATGATAGTGATCACCTCTGGTGATGGTGAAGTGTGATATCCAACTTCACCATCATCTAGTGTCTGTATCTCCTAACTAACCACTGCAGTAAAAGGGTGTCTGATACTTAAAAACAGGAAATTGACCTTTCCTGTTTTGTACTATTTAATAATATGAAAGATAATTACCTTTTTTACTCCACCTGAGAAATCATATAGCTTACACGCTGGATACCTGGAAAAAATATTTCATCCCTGTGGAAGAACTTGTGAAGTTGTAGCTTTCAAATAACATGAAGTGTAAAACTGCACGAAAAGGAAAGTGCTCATCTGCATTTAGACTCAAACATGCATCCCCAGTGTCTCAAAATAGCTATGCAGCAGACTGCCGCAGCTGTACAATACCTTTTAAGCAGACAATCCTTTGTAGAACTTGCAAAGTCCATGCATCATGTAAAATTCTTTTCCCCATTAGATTCACTGAATCATCTGACAGATAAAACTGTGTGGTTTTGCTCCCCAGTAAGTTGGAGAATAGTTGTTTGCTGGAGCATACCAAGTAATATGGTCTGCTAGGCCAAAAAAGAAATCTGGCTCAAAGTACGTGAGAGATAAGCCACGGGAGAATTTGTACTTTGAAGTTAATGCCTTGGACTGCACTTGGTAATGAATATGCAGCTATTATCATACCGAATAAATATATAATGTGTTTCTGTTTTGAAAGGTTATTATATAAACATTCAGCACCAGCTGAAATTGGTGTGACCTTCAAGGTTACTTCAGTGTAGGCTATATTACAGTAAAGCAATCTGAAGTCTTACAGACTCACGATAACTGAAAAGGAAAACCACAAATATTTACTCTTGTTACTTTCCTCTCTGTACGTAGATATTGGGTGCAGTTCCCATCACTTACTTCGGTCACTTGTTTTTCTCAAGAAGTACTTCTGATGACATTATCTTGCATCGGTTTCATTTTCTTCATTACCGGTACGGTAAAAGCTGCAATGGTATTAGATTTCAAAGACCTATATGATTTCTAATGCTTTTTTTTATTTGTGGAAATACGTAAATGGGAAGAAGGTGAAGCCCTATTAGGTTGTTAAAATAGTCCTTCTGACATAAAACGCTGTCTGGTTAGAGTGTTTTTGGAAATAACTTTCCTGTTACTGCATGATAACAACTCGTTGTGTGGTACCAGGTGAAGGGGGAACTAGCTCTTCTGATTGAAATATCAAGATTCCTAGATCTTTTGCTGGAAGTTTGTGTGGCCAGGAGCAATACCAGTAGTACAGTGCTCTGTGCTGGAATTGTTAGATAAATGTTTTGTGCAAGATTTATTTATTTATTTTTCCCAGGAGGTTCGTCTTTAATGTAGTTTGAAAGAAGGTGTGTACGTGTGGTCTGGCGCAACTTCTGGCAGGTGCAAATGGCTTGTTATGTACATCAGCAACATGTTACAGAAATGTTACGCAGGCAGACTTGGAATAATTTGCAGTAAGACTGGCAGAATAACAAGAGCAGGTTACCATTGAGAAGGTAGCTCTTGGCTCTGGGCCAAGCTTTAACTTGTTGTGAGCAAGAGACTGATGCCTTATTTAGATGAGAAATGTCACCTCATCTGGTTAGCAGCACTTCCTGAGCACCAACCATTGACATTTGAAAAATCTAAAGACTTGAATTCACACAGATAAAGGACCTAGACATCCTTTGCAGATTTCTACATGGAAGCTATTACTCAGCATACTCTTCTTGGAAAAAAGAAAACAGGATCTTAGGAAGCATAAAGGCTACATGTAGAAAAACAAAAAATCTGTGTCACTTGATTGTGTGCCTTTACCTACGCTATTTTGTACAATGTTACCTATATGATTAAAAAAGAGGAATTAATGGGAACGTAGAAAAAATCTTCACCTGAGAGGTGGTTGGGAGGAAGATGACAGGAATTAAGGGAAGAGGATTGTTGTGACAATTAAATATATTTTTTTCCTGTTTTGCAATATAAGAAATGGAAGATACCCAGTGAAACTGAGGAGTATTGCAAGTGTAGCAGAAGGAAAGGAACCAATCTTTCCTTTGCTTCACACAGATAGTGGCACTCTGGTTGCTCTGTATTTTGAGACAGTGCAGTAAAGGGTGTTTGCTTCAGTGATGGGTAATACAGTGGTAAGGCGAGTTGAATTCAGCATTCCAGAAGCTGCAGGGTTTATTGACAATTATTCATCCCAACCTCTATGTCACTAAAATAGCCATAAGTGACAACATTCTTGCTATACAGAGCCATCCCACCACTGATTCCTTGCAAAAAAATCTTGCAAAATCAGTGTGTTTTTTTTTTTGTAATTCTTCTCAGAAAGCACCATTCGTCAATTACACAAATGTTTAGAACTACAATGGGGTGCACGTTGTGTTAATCTGGGACTTCTGTGCTATGATTGCACTTCGGCTGCAAGCCTGCTGAAGAAACAAAGCATGTGGAATAGCTGTAGTAACTGAAATCCATGCTGCTCTGGGAGGTTCCTGATTCCTTTTGGTTTGTTTATTGTTTTAACAAAGCCTGGTTACTCTCATCCCTTCACTATTCTGTTTAAGTATGTGTTTTTAAAATCATGCTTTTTAACTACTGTTTAAAAGCAGGCAGTTAGGTTTAACATATGATCCAGGCATTCCAAGTATCGTTTTTCAGAACGCTTCCCTGTTTACCAAACCCTGTCAGGACAAGCTTTGAAGGTTGAGGTCTGGTTGTTTTAAAATTTGTTGTTCGTTACAAACTTCTGGTTGATCAGCTGATGGAACAATAGTGCTGTTAGCCTGGTTCTAAAGGCCATCTCAGAATTTCCTCTTCAAGTCATTTATAGCAATTACTTCAGTTAAAATGGTGAACAAGCTGGAAGGTTTTTCAATTAAAACTTCTAACTTCCCTTCTGTTTTGAAAGGAAACTTCTGGTAGAGAAGCAGGAATCCTGTCTGTTTAGTATGCACTGAAGGTCTTCAGGGACCTGCAAGCTAATTATTTTTGATAAATTGTTGCAGGCAGTGTTGGTCTCCAACTCAAATTTAAGAGCTGTCTTTTGAGGCAAAAGGAGTCAGGTTCAGGGGAGGTATTGCAATGAGAATGAATTGAAATTCATGCTGAGGGGGGTGGTTTTAATTACCCACTTATTAGTAAACCAGCTTCTTTGGAACACTCCCACTGTTCAGTAGCATTTTACATTCTCTGTGCTTTGTTTTTAGAGTAAACGTTATTCATACTGACTTAATCCTCTTCAGTTGTTTGTAGCAGTTTTATGTGAATCAGTAACTCTTCCATGTTTTACTACAATGATTGTGTAATATAAATGCCTGCTTTCCTGCAAAAATGAGAATTAAATACAACTTTTAACTACTGGCTCCTGCTTGTCTTGTAAGTCACATGTTTTTTGCTTGTTCTTTTTTTTTTCCCCTTCCTTTTGTTATCAGTTTGGAATGGAAGTTCTTCAGGTACTATTTGACATTTGGAACTGTACAAACAAATGAAAGTGGTGAGTTCCTTCAGTGTTTGTATCTGTTGCATCTGGTAATCACAGCACAGCAAGGCTAAAGTGGTTTGTATATAAAAAAAAAACAAACAAATAAAAAAAACAAAACAACAACAACAACAAAAAGACCTTGGAAATTATCAGCCAATTTAAAAGAAATAGAAAGTGAGTTTGATTAGCTTACATGGCACTCTGAACTTGTGACATGCTGTGTAAACATTATTTTATGACCATTCCTAATTCTGGCAGTTATGATCAGACCTAATGATGAGTAAATCTTATGTTTCAGGGTGTAGGCTGTTCTCTGAGAGACTCAGTAGAAGCCCTCTCTTTACAAGTGAACATCATGTTAATGAAATTTTGAAAATATCTGTTTGTGCTCATGAGTCCAGTGAAGCAATCGTCTCTGTTTGAGATGGTTTGTATTTCAGCCTGTTTTACAAAATCAAGCCTGAATTTTGTGCCACAGTCAGGTGTTCTGGGTGTTTTGTGGAACTATGAAAGAGCAAAATGTCCTGCTTCACAGAGGAGGTATAGAAGAAAGAGCAATGTGTAACGTGCTGGGAAGCAAGTCTCAGCCTCCCCCTCCTTACATGGAACACCTGCACAGTACTTGTGGTGTGCGTTCTAGCTGACTTAGGGCTTGAAGAGGTAGGCATTTTTTGAGCTCTCCTAGAGCAACTAAAAAGTCCTTTACGTGGCAGTTGAGTGATTTATTTTTTTTCTTTTTAAGACTTGTCTGGCGAACTCAGGTGTTCTCAAGTAACATACCAAATTGACAAAGTACTGTGTTGTAAACAACAGAAACAATCAAATTCAAAAGATCGTGATTAAATAGTTGTTCCTTACAACAACATAGGTGAACAATGACAGTTTCAATATTAATAACTATTGTGTGGTTAGATGTTAACATTCAAAAATATTTATATTTTTTGAAAGCTAGAAAATGACCAGCTTGTACTCAGCAGCTTTTATTCAGCAGTTCCAAAAGAACACGAATTCTTAGCTTTACTTGCTTTGTAAAGGGAACGTGGATTTTGTCTCAAGAATAGATCAGGACAAAAACAAAAATGATAAAGAACAAATGAAAGAAAATATCACTTTCCCATGTGTCTTTTCAGACTTCAAATGACTTTATTATAAGGGTCTTTGCTTGTGTGCTACAATGCTCTGGTTTTTGCGGGTTATTTTCTCCTCAATGCATTGATGTCTTTAATGATCTTTCTGTGGTATTAGCTACTTTTCTTCTAAGTATTCTGTTGGGTTGGTTTGTTTGTTTTTTTAAAAGCTTTGTTCTGATCTGAGCCACTATTCAATTCATCTAGATAAGGTAACAGAGATGGCATATTGCTTATTAATTTTGTTGCTTTGATAATCCAGGATGGGCTGCTTGGGTAATGGAGCGGCTGTGGGACTCTTTGTTCTTGGACTTTGCTGTCAACTCTCAAAATGTCACTGCTTCCTCTGGAACTGATGAGAAGTTTGGAAGCATTGTTCGTGGCACACTCCCTCGTGACTACTTTGGCTGTTGCTGTAAATTTGAAAGATAAAAATAAGTTAGGTTAAACTGGCTTGTTGAAATGGATTGGTAAGTTAAACCAGAGGCTGCAATTCAGGCTGTCCTTCCTGTTTATGAGTCATTCTCCTGTTTAATTGCGTGAAAAGGCCTCCTGTAGAATTAATTAAAGGAGAGATCTTAGTAGTGCTGCAAAAACCTTGCAGTTTAGTTAAAATGGTGATTTATTTTTTTAATTTTTATCTTCTTTGTTTAACGGCTCAGGCCTTAAAAATGGAAGCCTGGATACTGTGACTTCTTTGTAGGTGATGTATGCAACAAGTAGAAGGAAAATGTTATCAGGAAAGTGAGAATTCCTTTTTTAAACTTTCTTTGGTTGGAAAAGTCCAGGCTATTAATCCTTTAAATTTAAACTTCGGTTGGAATAATCCAGACTATTTTAAATGACTGCTTTGTAGCCAGCAGTTGTTGGACTCTACAGAAAAGTGTGAGCCATCAGGGATGTTTTCTGATGTTGCTAATGCTTGTGTGCGTTGTTAGTTTCTTGTATTTGTGTTCACGTGACTGCTGTCTGAAGGCATGGCTTGTACAATACCTTTTGTATGCTGCTTAGCTATTGTGTTGTACTTTGCAAAGAGCCTTTTCCTGACTTGCAGACAGCTTACTACATGTTTTCCTCTGTTTTTCTCTTCTGAATCATCTATTCCGTTTGTCAGGTTTAAGGATGTGTTTGTGTCGAGGAGCTGCAAAGAGATGAATAACTTATCTCACGTTCATAATTGTGCCTTAGTGCAGAAGAATGGTGCTGTGGACAATGCTCTCTGAAACACTTGACCAGAAAGCAAAAAGGCGTGGTTCAGTTGGTACTTCTCAAGTTAAGGACTTGCAGTAAGTCACCTTTGGTTGCCTGAGTGAATTTGGAGAATGGCATTTTTGTTTTGGCTTTGTTGTTTCAGAGCTGCTGATAAAGTCTGACTGGGTTAGAATAAGAGAGCTCTCCTAGGGGAAGCTTGGCAGCTTTGTGGCCACAAATGAAAACACATTCCATAGGTTATACTTGTACGAGATGTATCCTCTTTTTCCTATTACCAGAGCTGTTGAGACTTATTCTCTCTCGAAGCACTGTAATTTTTGCAGAGAATGTTCCAGAGGGGTGGGGGAACGCTTGGCAACACTTTCACGTCTCCTTAATGTGTGATGTTCTGTCTCAGTTCTATAGCATTTGCAAAAAGGAATGAATAAAAACAGGACTATTCAGATGGCATTAAAAAGGGCAAGCTACCTTAAGTGTGGTTTTTTTAGCTATTTTTTTCTGTACCAGGTGTGTCAGAAACAAACCAGTTGGATTATTCTACATTAAGCATCAATGTCTCTGCGTTGCAACTAATAGAAACTAAGTATTCCCCCGCCCTGTTTTCAAAGCCTGAGCGAGGATTTCCATGGCTTTAGCAAGCAGAAATCTGTAGTTAGCATTTCAGTCACTCCTTTCTCAGTGGAACTTCTCGGTCAAATGTTTCTAACAAAATTGCACACAAGGACTGGGCGGGGATGTCTCTGGGTGTGTTTCTAAGGAGGAATTACATGATCACAGCCATTTTTATGTGGGTTTTTAGCTTTGCTAGACCAGTTCAGAATAGAATAACTTGATCACTGTCAAGCTGAAGCTTGGGTATGATTTAGATGATTTCAGGACATACGTGGAAGAAGGCACCCACAGGAGTAAATGGTAAAGTAAATTGCATGCGTTGGTATTTGAGGACGTAATGGCGTGGCTATCGCGTTAGGCACTGCACGATGAGAGCGGGGTGTGGTGTTGGTATTACTCACTAGGCATTAAAATGATCACATGCATAGTTTCTCTTATGTAAAATCTGAAGAAAAAAATACGTACCATTGTGTTTGCCTTTGAGTAATGTATGCATTCACCTGCAAAATAAAAATGGTAGTTGTCTTGTCCCACTGCCCTTTCCCAGGAGAGGGGAAGAAGAAACCCTCAGACCAGTTCATGTGACAGCAATGGGGAGCCTTAAGGAAGGGGAAGTGAGTGACAGCAATCCTTTCCTCCAAGCCCAGCTGATAAGTCCTGAAATTGCATTAATGAATTAGTGTAGCTTTTGAGAAGTGGGAATAAAATCAGTCAGGTTGCTGCAGTGGGCTGATATATGAGCTGTCACTATGGAATGAAAATTGTCAGTAAGCCTGTGAAAATCCAATGACTGCAGTATGCTAATAAATACATTTAAATGCTTTGTTCCTGTTAGGCTTGGTATATCAAAGAAAATAATTCCCAGACCAACTGCAAGGGCTTCACAGTAGTTTTGTTTTATGGATTTTGAGAATTTTCCTTTGGATTGTTTGTCTTTTGGTTTTAGCTTACAGTCATAGCTTTTATTCCCAAGCCACTAAAGAGGCATTGGTATAGAGAGGCGTTGACGACACGGGTGGTAAGATGGTTTCGATGTCTGGTTTTCCCTTCTTCTGCCTTACAATATATTTAGATACCTGCTGTCTAACTGGGGCCTTACACAGCACAGGACAGAGGGTTTAAATGATCTACTCATGAAAATACTGTCAGTGTGAGGCTTACTTAGTGCTTACTCTGTCTTGGTTTGCAGCAAAGGAAGTGTGATTGGCAGCTAAACGCATGCGCTCCATTTTAAGACTCTAAGAGAAGGAAACTTCAAAAACCCAAGTAGCTTTCAGTGTGGTCAATGTGTACAGTAACTGCAATATTTATTACCAGATTCTCTCTCAAAGTACTGGAACAAGTAATGCTGCAGTCAGAGGGCGTGTGAGGGCCCAAACGCGTGTAGTCTTGCTGCAGCCTGTGGTGGTGTGCCTGGTACCAGCTCCTGCTGGGCTGGGGCTGCTTCCATAAGAAAATCCTTAGCAGGGGTCAGAACACCCAAGTGAAGTACAAAGACATTTCACTGAGGAGCTACTCCAGTTTTCTTTCTGGATGCCTTCTAGTCCTTTCCTTAATGAATGAGGTTCTTTAGCAGAAGTTTACCCTTTGCTTTTAAAAACATAGACTAGTTAGCATGCCGTGAGGAGTTCTGTGCTTTATACTGATAAAATTCTGGCAATAGGACACGTGAGGTGAAGTATCCTCTGTATTTTTATTTTACTTGGTTCCAGTTGCTGATACTGCTAAAACATGGTGGTAATATGTTTTTGGAGATGAGTAAATCTTGTAATACTTAACTGTATAAACTGTGTAAACAGCGCTCTGCTGAGTCAGCAGCAAATAAGAGCGCTCTGTTCTGAAAGAAGTACATTTCTGTAATAGATCTCCTATTACAAGGCTCAAGTAGCAAAATTCAGCAAGTTGGCAGTGGATTTTAACAGGTAACTTCCTGGGATTGTATTTTACCCTTTTGCTTCGATCATGTTCAAGTTATGTAACTTGAAACTTAAAAGGATTTTATAATTCAAAATCCCCTATTAAGAGATTATCCGATAGTCCTTTTTCTTATTTGAAGTCAGGCTTCTGCCAAAGATAATTATAATTCTCATCCATTACTGATAGGAGGATCAATGGGAGGTTCAAGGCTTTCCTTTTTTCCTTTTTACAGAACTGTCTTGCATTGTTAGGTGTATTTAAAAAAGTATATATCAAAAACTGTGTAGTATTCTTTTTTGTGGTTAAGCTCTGAAATGTCTGTTATTGGATAAGGGTAGGTGGTTAATGGAAACCTTGAGACTTAAGCCCTTAGTTTCCATTCACTAAAACCACATGAGTATTGTTTTTTAATGATTTTACGAAGTTGTAAAGAAAAGATGCTATTTATAAATCTGGAAGGTGAGATTAATACCAAAATACCAGAGCAGTGCTTTTTTTTTTTTTTTTTTTTTTTTTTTAATTGAAGGGTTAAGTTGAAAAATCCCATTCAGGCATAGCAGCTTGCCCCAGGCTATTTCTGGCCTCTGGGACTGCTCTTTTTAGCAATTCTACAAATTGAATCACCATGCCAGTAGCATTTAAAGCAAATGAGGCTCAATTACATTCTGAGTCAGAAGTACCTGAATTAACCTGCTTTCCAGCAAAGGTGGTGTGACCTCTGGTACTGATATTCAAAGGCTTTTGAGCCATGTGTGAGTGGTAATTTAAAACTACTTAGAATTGTTGAGCAGGTTTGTCTGTGTTGCTTTGTGTTTGACTTTTTGTAACAAAACTGTGCTCAGAGGTGTGGAGAAAATCTTGGAACAGTATGTTTGAGTAGCTTCATTTTTTTTTGTGCAACAGTTGCAACAGAGCTGAAACTCTCCAGGCTTGGTGCCATTACTGCAACAATCTGCCTCTTAACCTTGGATGACTCCAGAGCTTTAGCTAGGTTGGTTATTAAAACACAGCTGCAGCCTCTGTCATGGAAACAAGCAGAATAGTCATCCGTGAAACTTATGTTCTTTGTCTTAATATTCCTACTATTATAATCAGTGAGGCTGCTGCAGGGGTTGCCAGAGGGGCATATGTGGCTTAGTTTGGTCCCCTTGAGCTATTTTTGTTAGCTACTGTAGCATTTACATGATGGCCTCTGCATTTGCAACTCTGGTTCTAGGAGCAGTGGAAAACTTGAAGAGGTACAAGCTGCTACAGCATTTGCTCATATTCAGAGAGCACTTTGCTCCCCGTGGTGAGCCAAAAGGATGGTTTGACTGTATTTGCATGAATTGCACTGTTGAGAAACATTGGTTAAACCTAGATGTGGAGCATTACTTCTGAAGCATAGATGCCTTTGTAGGCGCACTTAGCATAAAGGAGCAATTCGATCGATTGTGGTCGTTTGAGTTGCATGTTCCATTTCACCTGCTCTTGTCATGCCTGACTGTTATTCTAGTCATCCTCGTTGGTAGGGTTGCTTAGTAGGGTTTGAAAATTTAGCTGCTACATCAGAGATGGATTCTATTAGTGAAAATGTACTTTAAAAGTCTGTTGCTCTAGTTGTTGCACAAGAAGCTGCTCGTGGAACTGCATCTAAAAACCTGGTGAGCACGTGTTGATGCTATAAGCGGCTCTCTCGCAGTTTCCCCTTTCTGTGCTTCCTCCCTCTTTCCCTAGTGTTCCCAAGACTGCTTGACCAGCTGACAGAGCTGGAGCAGCTCCTGGAGCCTGTAAAGAGCTAACGTGGGAAGGAGAGGGATTTGGTTGTGGCGGTTTGTGGCCCAGATACAGATGACACAGATGTGTCTGATCTAGAGCTGGCACGTGCGAGGCCATGCTGTCTCTCCAAGAAATGGTTCTGATTTGCTCCAGTGTAAGCCCCGCACAAACCTGCACTGCAAACCCCAAATATGTTTGTTTAATACATTTGTTTAACTGTCTTCATTGGGCATGCAGTTAAAACACAAGTCTGGATGCTTCAGTCTTCAAGGTTAAAATGGTTAGCCCATGTTAGCGTGTGGTGAGCAGTATGGGTCTGTCTGGTGCCTTAGTGAGGTAGGTTTCTGTTGCTGTGGTGTTAAGCCACCTTTAGATTGTCCCGCTTGTAGGTAGAGGTATTTCCAGTAAAAAAACTTCTAACAATACTGGTTTTAGTTCTTCATGAGACAAGCACAGCAAGTCTTAAACTGTGAGCTGGGAGAAGAATGGGGAAAATTTAGATTATCCTCTGATAGCAGCTCCTCACCTCTGCTGCTTGAAAGTGGCTGTGGCTGCAGTGTGGTGGTAGGCAAAGCAGTGTTCTGACAAATGTTTACAAACCTGTGCCTTTTCTGCAAAGCTGATGATATCATACAATTTTGTACTAATGTAGAAGTGATATCACGTGGTTGGCTGAATAGGTTCCCAAAGAAGAGCAGTTGAGTTCTTGAAGCTGATGTAGTTTAATAATTCTTTCTCAAAACATTTGAGAATGGAGAACATAATGGAGTAGAATTAAAATGGGGTTGGGGGTGCAAAATGTTGTTCTGAATGCCTGCTATCATGAATGCTGTACCAATAACCTAGATACTCTATTACCTTTTGAAATAATATCCCAGTGGTCTACAGATTATTTTGTATATAACATAAAATAGGAGATCCCTTCTTTTGATTACAGTACATTTAATAAAATGAACTCCTGAATTAAGAAACAGGCAGGCATGCAATGCTTCGGTAGGTTTCTGTGGCTTAAAAATTCATTACTGCTCTTTGATGACTTTGTGCTTTTATTAAAAGATCTTTTTGATGTTTAAATGCAGTCTTCCAAAATAAACTGCAGTTGAAGGTAAATAGAGTAACTGAAGCTTTATTAGAGACTACTGTTATGTAAACAGCTATTAACGTAAAGCCTTTAAATGGAGGCAGCATCTACTCAGTGACAAGAAAAACCAACTCCTAGTCAAAGCAAATAGAAGGAAGAGGAACTCCTGAGTCAAAATTTTCAAATGAACACGTAGAATACTTGTTTCCTGAATCCCTGTGAAGTTCTGTGTAAAGTGGAATTTTTACGTTTGCGTTTTACTCTTTTAATGATTCAGTGAAATTGATGCTGCAGCTTTTTTTCCTCTGCTTGGCAGTAGCCAGGTTTATTCACTTAATTCTACACTTGCAGCATGTTTCAGCCTTTCCTTTCTGTGTCACCTGTAACATTGGACATGTGAGGGTTTTTTGTTGGTGGTGGTTGCTTGGTTTGTTTTCAGTCTACTAGGTAACTTTAAGTCAAAACCTCTTTGGTAGAGTCAATAATGCAATGCGATCCATTGAACAGAGGGGGAAGGAGCTGGGTGGGAAGTTCAAACTTATTACCTGATTATCCTGTAACTCTAGGCCTGTAAATCTAGACTTATGTTCATTAAAGTTGTAACTGTAAACTTCTTTGTTTTGTTTTATTTGTTTGTTAGTTTTGTTTTGTTTTGAGACAAACTAACAGAAACACCTACACAGCTCCCAGAATTCCAGCTTTGGTAATTTCTGATATTTTTTTTTCTTTTCAGAAAGAGTGGCTGAGATGCTTTTGTAAAAGTTTGCAGGTGGTGGTGGCAATTATTAGAGACTGTGTTATTGGAGGCTGGGGAAGGCTGCTTTTTATTTTTGGACAGTTTTTGGTAAGTCACTAGGCAAACTTTAATTCTACCCTTCTCCATCTCACAGCTACTTATTGCAGTGGTAGCATTATTGTAGCTGTAGAATTACTGGCATCAAAGCAGTACTACAGCTGCTGAATCAAGCTGGGACAGAAATCTTAGTAGAGAGTAGGTGACAAACAACACTTTCTATTTTTTTATTTTTTTATTTTTTGTTGTTAGATTGTTTTTTGTTTTTGTTTTTTTGCCATCTGTGTCAGTGAATCATCCTGGATCTTCACAAAATGATTCATGTCTACTTATCTCAGTCTAAGACATGATGAAGGCCTTGCAGTGGCAATAAGGTCTTGATTTTCCCCTTTTCCTAAACTTACTTCTCAGCTCTGGAACACCTCTAGTAGTAGTCAGGTAACCATAGCTTTTTCCTGCATGGGAAAGAACAATACTGGCCTTTGTGATTTTGATATTTAATCTAGATTGCCTCATTAGCAAATGCCCATCTCGTTATTGGCATGCTGCTTTTGATACTTCACGTCACTAGAAGATGGACAGAAAAAATGTTTCACTGAAGCAAGCACATCAGATGCCTGTGCATCGAAAGTGTTCACCGTCTCTAGTTGGCTGCCTAGTTCCTGTAGCTTTCTCTTTTTGAAGTTCACTGCTGTTTAGGTTGCTTTGTTAGGTGAGGTGTTTATGTGGCTGGTCTGCTGCCCAATTTCAGACTCAGTTGTGTCAGCATGTAGCTGTCTGGGGGCACATCAATTGCTTGATAATTAGCTCTCATTCTCAAATTAGCTGTTCTAATTCTTAGGTGTTCAGAAAGCAGCCCTTCGATTGGCGTCTGCTTCCGGGAGAAAGCGAGGGGTTTGCTTCCATCACTTCTTACGAGCAAGGCTGGTAGCTCCCAAGTCTTCGACCTGTGGGACCAAAGCCACTCCTCTGAAAACCGCAGTGGATATTTCAGATGCTATCTGCTGCTAATCTGTTTGGTTCGTCCCTGATTTTTAATCCAGGTTTACTCATTGTGCTGCTGTTATAAGAGTTTGTGCATTTTCCATGCAGGTGATTAAACTGCAATGAAAATACGGTGTTCTGGCCCTGCTTGTCTGCTGCTCACTCCCCAGCCTGAATCAGCTGTGGGTTTAGTTGTCCCTATGGTTGTTGGTAAAAAATTTTTCCTAGGTAATAGACCATGAAGCCATTTGTTATTAGGGGTTGGTCACTTCCCCTTTCTTTTAAACAAGCTGTAAGGGCTGTCTGATATCAACCAGAAATGATGAAGTTAGTCACGTCTGTCTTCCATGAACACTTTTACTGTCCCAGCCAAGCGCAGGCTGTTCTGTCAGGGAGTATGAGCAGGGAGGTCTCAGCTGCCTTTCCACGTGTGTTGCCTTTTCCTGTTCTTGATCCCAATACTGTAAGTGATCAAATACTGAAGGAAAGTTAAGAAGTCAAGAAAAAGACACATTAAGCTTCGTTCTTTTTTTGTTTGTTTGTTTTGTTTTGTTTTTCCCCCTCACAAAATGCTGAGTAAATAACTTTATTCATCAGTTTTTTGGTCTGTAGGAGACTTCAGCTCTTGCCTTATGGGATGTTGTGAAACTCAAATTGTTCTCAATTGCTTTTAGATCCTCTGTTGGGGAGATACTAGAGCAGAGTTACGATACTCCCTCCCTGCCCCTCGTGGTGTTACAAGCCAGGAAGTTTCAAATGAGGGATTATAACATTTTGTCCTTAATTGGCCCCATTTTCCGAAGGAACTTTACAGATTGCCAAAACAAGAGACTTGCATGACAGTAGATCCATTTCTTCATCTGTTTTCATAGCTCAGATATGTTACTGAGGAAGACAAAGCAAACCTTGAACCTGATTTACCTGAGCTTCAGGGGGTTGGGACAGAAGCTTGGTGACATTTGTAACTTTTCTGTTTCTTTTTTTTTTTTTTTTTTTTAAGAGTCTTCTGGTCACCAGAGCCTGATGGTTTTTACATGGCTTTGAAAAAAGGGTGGGAACATGTTACACACAGACTTCCAGGATTTGCTGTTGGGTGGGAATTTCTTTTGTTACTGAGGTCTGTCTTCTGGGCGAGTGCTCAGCTGCCGGGGAGCGGGCATGCGCGGCAGGGGAGGAATGAGGAAGCGCTGCACTTGCCGCCAGCCTGGGGTGCACAGCAAAGTTTCAGAGAGCAAACGGGAGAGGGGTGGAAAAGCTCAACCTGTCAGAAATACTATTCTGGGCTTGTCGTGGTAGCGGTGTTCATGGAGCTCCCCAGGTGGAGGTAAGAAGCTTTTTCTTCTGCCTACTCTTGTCTGGTCAGACATGGGCTTTCTTTCTCTTTTTCTCTCTTCTCTCCTTTTTTTCTTCCTTTTCTTTTTCTCTTTCTTTCTTTTTTCTACCCCTGTCACCAGAAACTTTTCTGTGGAACTAGATAGGGAAAACGCTGGCTGGTGTTTGTCCTGTTCTGCAGACTAGGAGGTTGGCTTTGGGGTGTGTGTGTGTGTGGCTTCAGCATGCCTTTTGAGAACAGTGTGTTTGCTAGGCCTATAAACAACCGATTACTTCTGGCTGCTCAGAGTTTCACATGGGTTAGCTTGCCGGTTTTTCCCAAAAATTAAAATTGGATACTTTAAGTATCATGTGCTGTGCTTCCCATCAGGAAACAGAAGCTATTTGTGTACGCAGAAATGATCTGCACTACCTAGAGTGCAGTAGATTGGGAGGCTTATTTACTTAAATATTGCTTGTGAAGCACCAGTGAAAATCAGTCATGTCTGTGTGGTAGCAGAGGGGTCTGGTTGTTGGGCAGGGCTGTGCTGTGTGCATCAGGTAGTCCTCGTTAGCCAGGAATTGTTTTACTGTTACCTGCTTGCTTTGTTTAGGCTGTTGAGTTGTTTTTCATCTCAAGAGTCAGAGGGGTTTTGAAGTAATTCATGCCTCACCACATCAGTCCAGTATGAGAGAGGATCCCATCTTTGGGCAGGTTACTCTTTCTCAGAAATCTTTATGGTACTACCAAGGAGTAAGAGTCTTGAAAATAATGAACTGGTGTTTTCCTTAGTAGATTACATTATAGATTAGCTAAGAGCTGTATTTGCATGAGCAGGTTGGTTGGCAAGGCTCAGTTTGTTTTGGCAATGAGGAACTGCTTTTGCATTAAGCTTTGCACTAAGTAGGCTTGCTTGTGTGCTCGCTGTTGGAGGAAGTTCTGCTGGGTTTATTTCTGAGTAAGACAAAGTAAAAATAATACAGCTTCAGGACAAAATGAAAAGCAGGTGGGTAAAAATTACCATTACCCAGAATTTTGGTCTTCAAACGTCCAAAAAAAGCTGATACTGCTTGGGTGAGAAAAGGCTGAGTGAACTACCGTAAGGAGCCCTGTACAGCCAGGGCAGCAGGCAGCGCTTTTAAGAGATGGGTGTCCTGAAACTGCAGAGGGAGCGGGGCTGCCCTGGAGGTGTGCTGAGTCATCTGCCTGAGTGTAACGTGACTGCGGCCGGCCTGCCCCGCGGAGAGCGGCTGTGACGAAGGGACACATGATAGGGACTGCTGGGCTCGGAGCTAGGTCCGAGTACTGCGGCTGGGAGGAAGTCGGCTGATACCTGGGGCTTGTACCCAGGGGCTCGGGGAGCGCAGTGAACTCGGAGGGAGTTGAATTTTAACCGAAAGCAGAAGGGAGTCTGCCTGGGTGTCATTACATGCGGAGCTTGGTGCCAGCAGGTACTGGCACAAGGCAGTGTGGATTTTAAAAGCATTTTCATCTCCAAGGGCGAAGCTGCAGAAGCTTTCCAGTTGTGCCTGAGAGGCTCTGGCCCTGAGGCAGAACACGGCTGGGGCAGGAGGCAGCTCCGCCTCTGTGGCCTCGGCCTGAGCAGGGAACACGAGACAGCGTCGTGCCGCTGTGCCGAGGCTTGGCTGTCTGAAGCACCGGCAGAGCTCTCCGGTGGCATCCCAGGGGAGACAGGTCACTGATCTGATCGCAGTGTGACATTTCCAGTCTGGGTTAAGGATGGAATCTCAAGGATTTTGGGGGGATGGGGGAGGATCCAGAAGAGAAGAGACCTCAGTGATTTTTTTCCAAATTCTAACTGGAAAAATAAAGCCTGTACAGCGCTAAGCATAAGCAGGAGACTTGCATGCAGACATTTCATATGTTCAGACTGTCTCTGGTCCCAGTGCAGTGTCCAAGGTACGTCTTCTTCATTCCTAGTCTTCATTGGGTCTTCATTCCTAGTCTTCATTGGGTCTTCTTCATTCCTAGTTACAGGTCCGTGTTTTCTAGTTCTTGCACCATGGATGTCTTGTAGCTTTTTTTTTCTTGTGTTCTTCCCCACACCACAGTGTGTGAGTAGGAAGCTGAAGGCAAACCAGTGGTAGTAAAGCTTGCTTGCAAAACAGAACAAAAAAAAGCCTATTACCTCCATTTAGAGTAGGCTAGGTGCGTGGTATAGCATAAAATGACACTAGCAACTGAAATATTGGTAACTAATTTCTAGGCAAGTGTGTTGACTCCTCCTTGTCCTGAGATCTGTGGCGTATTACTTGAGCAAATGGTGGGCCCTGTTCAAAATGCTAGCAATTCAAATAATGTCCCTAACCTCTTATTCACTACACGCCTGTATATGACAGCACCTGTGTAGTTTCTGGTCTTCTTTTCTAGCGTGTATTTATCTTCAGTCATGCATGAAGATGTATGTGTAAATGTTTAAAATATTGGGAGTTAACGTGTGAAAGAGAAGGCAGAGTGGGCTAAGAAGTCATAATGTCCTGGGGAGGGGGATCTTACCCAAATTGGTATGGTTTGCTTGCAGGCTTTACATTGTGCTCACCAGACTCCGTACCTCTGGCATAATCCTGGAGAGGCATATTTAAAAAGTGTTGTCCCATGAAGGCATGCATGTGCTTTTTCTACCTTATCTGTTCTGGGAATTGTTCCCTCTTCCAGCAGTGGTGGTTCTGATAGCTGTCTGTGGCAATGAAACACTGTTTGCCATTGTCTCCTTGCAGCTTGTAATGTCTCCTGTGTTTAAAGCAGTTCTTGGAAACTAAGTGTTTTCTGACTTACAAGGTCATGGCAAGTCACAGACCTTGTACAAATGATGCATCTTCCCCAGTTTCACTTCTTACCTACCCCACCCGTCCGTACGCTTTGTGTCTGGGTAAGGTTTCTATTGGATCTCGGTGCACGACCGCTTCCAAGCCCAAAGACTGAGGACCCAGCTGGGAAACTGAAGCCGTGGATGTGGAGAGCTGCGTGGCAGCGGCAGTGCTTGGGGCAGTGCCAGCCCTGGGAGCTGTCGGTCCCTGCCGTGCCATTCCCACTGGCCACGGGACCAGAGGAGTTCCTGGTTCTGTGCTGTTCTGTTTGGGAGATTTATTGGCGGAACAGGTTTTGGTGCTCCAACAGCTATTTTCCTCTGTGGGGAAAAGGTTGGCTGGATTGAGCCAGTTAGCCATCTGTTTCGGCAGTTAGACTGCTCTGAAATGGATGGATGGCTTCCTGAGGTTGCTTCCAGACGTATTTTCTATTGTCAGCGCTATCAGCGGCCTTCCTCTGGTGTTTAGGCACCAGGACTTGTCCCCAGGTGCTGCAGAGCGAAAAGCTCAGCGCAGTGAGGGGCGGCAGGGAACTCCGTGAGGCAGAAGGGGAGCTTTCACCCCCAGTGAGACGTGCCTCTGTAGCCATCTCACCCCTGCTTGGGTGGGAGTGCCCTCCTGGCCTGGCTGCTCAGCGCCAGGCTGGGGCTGCTGAGGACCCTCCTGCAGTGTGCTTGTGTGTAAGCCTGCCTTCCTTTGCTTCCTAGCGTTTTGGAACCTGCCTTGCTGTCCTTCAACACTTGCTAAGGGACCAGTGATGCTATGAATTACTCCCTCCCCCGACTGGAAAACAGAAACTTCTCTCTCTAACATTAAGACTAAATAAATGTGACCTACTTCATTGTGCTGGTATGAGCAGGAACAACATGTCTCTGTTTTTTTAATTAGTTAACTCCTGTGTTAATGTGTGCTGAAGTCTCCTCTTTCCACTTCTGAGTCTGGGCTGGTGAAGTCTCTGTGCTCCCCCACTCGCTCTGTTGGCAGGGTAGCTTCGTGTTAGTGTCTGCTTTTAGATTTTCTCAGTAAGAAATTGCTCCTCTTGTTAATGCTTGGTTTAACACGGTGGTTAATAATCAATGTTTCAAATAGACTGTTCCAATTACTTCTGAATTGCAGATGAGTCTGGGAAATTGTTTCTGGCTATTTTAATGCCAGCA
Source organism: Aythya ferina (assembly GCF_964211825.1). Lineage (NCBI taxonomy): Eukaryota > Metazoa > Chordata > Aves > Anseriformes > Anatidae > Aythya > Aythya ferina. The sequence continues at coordinate 14,102,205 of NC_140304.1, forward strand.
GGGTAGGAAGGAAGCAATGTGATTCAGCTCTTAAACTGTGAACCTCGGATGGTGTACGGCAGGATGCACGCTCCTTGTGAAGCTGTGTACTGACGCTCTTTGCAGAGAGGATTGTAGTGTTTCAAGGTAGTTCCTATTACAGATTGGCTCACAAAGAGTGATTCTAGATGAGATGCTGAATGCCAAGGCTTATTAATAAAGGGAATCAATAAAGGAAGGGGAGGCTTGCAAGTAAATTCCCTAAATGTTTTAGGCAGTTAGCTCATTCAAGTAACTGACCAGTGTACATGTTTTCCTTTGGAATATAATGAGGCACTAGTAATGGGTTTGATGTGGCGGTCTGCTGACAAGATGAAAAATACTGGTTTTCTAATAAAGAGGTCATTTAGGGAAAAACAACACTATTCAGCACAGGCTGCAGGATGCTGGTATGTTGGGGTTAGCACCTGCAGTGCCTCTATCCACACAGGGTGCTGCCGAGGAAACGGACTTGCAGTGGGTACCTCGTTATATGGCTGTATGGTGCTGTGCATCTTGTGATGATATAGGTAGCCTCTTATTTTTATTAGCTTTAGAACTAAGCTTTGGATGTGCTGTTGAAACACGGCTAAAAGCTTAACTAGTGACTGTTCATTGTTTGCCTTGGCAAAATGATGTTAACTGAACAACATCGCGCTGCACTCTGGAACAAAAGCCTGGGGCTTTTCAGCCTGTTTTAGCATCCCATTTTTGTTGCTGTTTTAAAATGCTTTGATTCTTAATTATGCAATTCTAACTTGAAGTTTCTCTTGGCCTTTACTTGGTGTTGAGATTTTTCTTGTTTTCACGTTTTTCTCCTTTTTGTTATAGCTAAGATTTGGTGAAAGGTTGCTGGCTTTGCTTCTGTTTAAACAGATTATAGCAAGCGAGTGCTCTCTCCTTGGTGTAAAGCCTAAGCCAATGCGGTGTGGGAAAGTGAGAGATGGAGAAAAACCTGGCACTAATTCTGTGTTACCTGAGCTGGTTTTTGCTGACTTCACAGGTTATAGAGAGCGGGACAGACACTGAGTTTGTTCATTATTGATTTTGCTTCTGATAATGATTCTATTCACATCAATTCATGTCTCCTGTGTGCTGTTTTTTAACGTTCATCGTGTGCATTAAGTAGTCTTGCATTTCTTTATCGTCCCAGAGAGGTGTCTTATCTTCCCACTCCCTCACAGGTAGTAACATTTGCTTCCTCTGTGTGTTGATACGAAAGTGGCAAATAACAGACTGCCTCCGGGTTCTCGTCTGTTATGGTGTTTGTGTCATCTGTCAATGCATTAGAGAAAATTTGACTTTCTCTGCCTATAAAATCTCTAGATAGGGAATTAATGATATAAATCAGGCTTAGAAAGGGTTTTCTTGAGAGACAGTTCTTGCTCTTAGAGTCAGAAATGACTTGTGGAAGTTCTTCCTTCTTTTGAGGAACGGCGCTGCTTGGTGGACAGGCTGAGGGCAAGTTTGAAGTGCTGACTTACACCCCGTAACACGTGGGGATTCCCAGGATAATTGAGATGTGCCCAGATAAGTCCCTGTGGCATAACGCAGGTCTATGGGAATCCGCTTGATCCTGGGACTGGTGCTGTAGTAGCAGCAGAGGGGTGTTACCTGGCACTGTGTGTGAGCTGTGCTGATGCAGGTGGTATGTGGCTGCACCCCAGCCATTCACCCCGCACTGCTGAGGCTGTGGCAGCCCAGATGTGTCTGCAGAGTCACTGTGTGCCAGCCTGGAGCCCCTGAAGGCGGGGGAAACTTGCTCGTGATACGGGTTTTGGATGAAGCCTTGTCAAAGTAAAATTTTAATCAATACTTTAAATAAATAAATATTGTTTTAGTAGAATCAGTACAATAATGCTTTTAAAAATGTCTTGTTTTGTTTCAAATCTAGTTGATGCTAATTAGCTTGCCTGTAAAGAAGAAAACATTAAAATGGAAAATTAATCCAGCCTCATAACTTCAGGTGGATACCTACCTTGCTTTTTTTTTTTTTTTAAGGATGCCTAACAGCAGAAACAGTTCTAAGTGGCTTTTCCAGTGCCATAGAGTAGCTGGAATTAAAACAGGTTGTGACTCAGTCTATTTAATGTTAGAACTACCCTCCTAGCTGAGCTATACGTCTGTGAGTGGCGTTTGCATAGCACAAAGGATTTGAAATGCCTGTTCCAGCAGAGAATGCTAACTGTGTTTCTCTTCTCTTTTAGGTTATGTTTCACACTATGTGCTGACCGTCTGTACTTACAGAAGATATTTAAAAACAAACAGACTTTTTTTTCAAAGATTTTGATTCCAGTGGAATCTGTGCTTTAGATTTTTGTCCTGTCAATTAACTCCTGAAGCAATGCCTGTACAAGCTCCACAATGGACAGATTTTCTCTCCTGCCCAATTTGCACACAGACTTTCGACGAAACGATCCGAAAGCCCATCAGCTTGGGTTGCGGCCACACTGTCTGCAAGATGTGCCTCAACAAGCTCCACCGGAAGGCGTGCCCCTTTGACCAGACCACTATCAACACCGACATTGAACTCCTTCCTGTGAACTCGGCCTTGCTGCAGCTAGTGGGTGCTCAGGTAGCAATGCTTTTTTTTTTTTTTTTTTTTTTTTATCTCTTTCTGTGTTGTCCTCCAAAAGGAAAGGAGTAAAAAGACTCATGAATAAAGAATGTTACAGTGTAGAAGAGACATCTACATTTCTGTAGGCTGACTGTGGTGATTATAGGTTTTAGATCTCTGACCTGCTCTAGTGGAACAGCAGGTCAGATCTTGCTTCTACTGGTCACTGACTGATTTGGTGTTAGGTTTGTCGACAGCTCACAACTACACTAAATCAAAAGGGCTGGTTCTGTTTCCTTCCTTCTTCTCTAAGGTGTGACCATCTGTGCTCTGCTGAAAGCACGAGATAGATAACTTTGTGAGCTGATGTTAATCTAAACCCCCTCAGGAGAATGGGAGAGCCTGCCCCTTTCTGCTGGCAGGGGTGCACTGAGGCCAGCTGAAGGATGTTCTGACCAGAATGAGTACTCCACTGGTGCTACTGGCAGCCTAGGGAGAGGGGCCAGGGGAAAGAAGGACTGTCCTGTTCAGTTGCAGCACAGGCTTAAATTGATATAAGCGTATCGTGGTTAGAGCATCAGCAGTTTCTTGCAGCCCATACCTCCCAAGGCTGGACAGGGTCATGATCTTGGGGAGAGAAGGGATGATTGTGTCAAACTTACGGGTAAGAAGCAGAAATGTAGAAGGAATGCAGTTCCCTTGAAGTGGCCGTTGTTTTCCCATTTCCTGCTTCCCTGTCTGGGTTCAGCAGAGTTTCAGCAGAAAGTTCAGGGAAATGTGTAGGTCAGGGAAAAGAGATAACCTGTGTTGTGGAAAAACTGTAAAAGGAGAATGTGTTCTTAAGATATTTTTCACAAGGTACTATGACAAAGATCCAGGTGTGGTTTTACGACTTCCTTTTTTGTTCTGTGTTTTTGTTTATCAAGGAATGCTTATTTCTCTTCTTCATGCGGTGTATTGGTATGGAACTTGTATCAGAAGATTTAAAATTGCCTTGTGTTTCTGGCTGTACTGGTGATTCATCCTGCTCTGCAGGAGAGGGTAATGAGCTTCTGTGCTTCCATTTCTGTAATGTGCATATGCTGCCACCCTTGAAGGGCTTCCAAGCAGTGTGAGATCTGTGGGTGATGCCATAAATATTACCATTCTCTTCTTCCCCTCTTGCTCCTTTGTATCTTTCTTCCTTCCTCTTTGGAGTTTCTAGAGTAGTTCCGACTATAGCCAAATGTCCACATTTATGATAAAGGTCTTTGCTTCTGCATTTGTTTGGTGGTTTTGTGTACCTTTGTTATACTTTGTCTATGTAGGAAGCTATGGGATAGCTTAAATTAGAATTTCCACAAAAAGAAGATCCTGTGGAATGAGATGGAAAATCACCCAGCCCCTGTTACAATTAATTGTGAGTTTTATTCTGGTTTTGCTAGTTAGCTAGTCAGAACTTCCTCATCTGTATGTGTGAAGAAGGGTATGGCAGTGCTGTATGTGTCCTGAGAGCCCTCTGAGCTCTAGGTTCAGATTTTGACCTAATGGCATATTTTTTTGTGCTCCTTTTCATATCTTAAATTTTCCACAATCCAGATTCATAGAACCTTGTTTCATGGTGACCTTAAAACCTGCAAATGTCACCAAAAGAGACTGTACTCTCTTGCCTCTTGTTTGTCACCCATTCCTGCATGCATGCTTGCTCACTGCAGTGTGTGACGTGAGCAGTAATTGGTGGGCTTAGTGGGGCTTTTATTTCTGTCCCCACGTTCCCCTTAAGAGAAACTTGTACACACACACACCCTCAGCTCTCCTAGTTTCAGTGAGCATGTTGCAGTGCTGTGAATGAAATTAGCATTCAGTGTAAGTCACCATCCTTTCTCCTCTTCTCCTTCCCTTCCTGGCACCTCTTGCAGTGTTTACCAGACTCTGGAGTACTAGAGCATAATTAGACTGCTCTGCTGGGAAGGACAGGGAAACAGTGGCTTTTTTCCTCGAGTCTCTTTAAGAATGGCCAGGCTTGACATCTTTTGCAGAGGAAGGCTTCGCTGATGGACAAAAAAACAGTGCTGCAGAGAAACTATACCAACTTTGAGCTCTGTCTCATGAAGAAGATGGGCTCTCTTTGGTACACATCAACAAAAACGATCTGAGAGCAGCAAGCCAGAGCACGAAACAAGCAGTATCATCAATTTCCGTAACAAAACAAAGCCCACGTTATTGTTCCACTTCTTGTCTTAGTTTCAGGAGGTTGTGTGTGTCTTTAAACTCCCCTAATCTCCAACAAACCCGTGTGTACCTTAACCTGAGTCCGTAGAGACCTGTAATGCTTTATTTTTAAATGATGAATCCCAAAAAGCGGGCTTCCTTTTAGATGGAAATACAGTAGAACACAATTATAGCTTTTATCCGGGGGAGAAAAGAACAGTTTGTTCTTCTCCCTTTGGGGAGGTTTCTGAAAAGTTCACACGTTTATAAGTGTTGTGTGCTTTTTGCTGGAGGCAGAGGAGGAGAACAGGCAGTTCATGAAACAAATCTCTTCTGCTGTGACTGGCAGCATCGACAGGATTCCAGGGCAAGTCACATCGGCTGGCTTTCACACAGAGCCACAGGGTGAAGCAAGCAGGACTGTATTTCTGCAGAAAATGTGCTGAACTTGTAACACAGGCACCTGAGGAGCAGTAACCTATTTTCTTAATAAGAGCATTATCTTTGTGAAGGTTTCGTTGCTCTCGTGGTGAAGAGTGTTGGTTTCCTGCTTGAATTATTGTCTGCTCATGAATTTTCCCTCTTCCCACCCCTTTCCAAGGAGTAAAATTGTTTCCCAATTTAAAACCATACTTGATACGAAAACTGTTGCAGAGTTTCAAATTTCTGCTTCCCTGCCATAGTGTGGGGCACACCGAGCATGGACACAGGGTCTGTTCAGTGGGATTGTAGCTGGGCAGTTTGGCACGCACGTAGATAGGATCAGCCTCTGAAGGCCAGGGGAGAAGGGCTTGGAAGGAGTGGGTGAGAGTTGTTATTCCTGGGAGGGCTGGAGCTAGCTGAGCACTTCAGAGAGAGCTAAGAACAGTGTGAGGGAAGGGAGGCACAGTGCCTCTAATACAAATCAGAAAGGCTTTATTAGATCATCCCTGGGATAGCTTGCTTTTTAAACTTCTTAGGTAGAGGAAAAAAATCCCTTAAGCCAATTTCTAAGGGAACGAGGTTTTGCATGTTAACTATTCAAGCATCCCTGTATTACTCACGGTACGTAAATATTTTAAACATGACCAGGGCAGTGTTTTGAAGGTGCTAGTCATGGACCTGTCATCTAATCTCTTCCCTCCTGTTTTCTGCGGCACCTGAAACTGCATTGTGTGCACTCCAAACAGGTGACATCAAGTGGCAGTAATTCCTGTGGTGGTTTAATTTCTTCCGTAGTTTCCTGTGGACATGATAAATGCAATTCCAGGCAGCAGGCAGCGGAATCATGTGCACAATGAGAGAACATGCTGAGTGATCTTAACTCATAGCCCTTTGAAAAGGGGAAGACTGCGGCTGCAAAGCTTGAATTACCACTTGGTGATGTGGTGGTGTAGCTTCTGGTGAAGCGAGCGCCATGACAGGAATTTTCTGTGAAGAAGTTATCCTTGGTGAAGGCTCCTTCAGGAACTGGGCAGTGGGCTGTGGCCTTGGTTTGTTTTTTTTTTGGTTGTTTCTTAGCAGGAAACAAGACATCCATCCGTGGGGATGGAGGATGGTGCATTAGCATTCTTTTCTGCCCCCCCCCCCCCCCCCCTCGCACCGTGCAACCTGCCTCGTCCTGCAGCCACGCTGATGGGCAGCATTCCACTGCGCGGTACCTGCCCCTGTCACTCAGGCAGATGTGCACAGAATGAGCAAGGCTTAAATAAAGCATCTGAGGTTATTTTTCTGGTCTTGTTCGAGCCTCCCTTGGGAGGCATTCGTTGTGTTATGTAAATGTACTTGCAGTGAAAACTAAAACTGTGAAGGGTGTGGTGTCTGAGAAAATGGAATATTGAATGAGGATGAAAATCATGAACTCATTCTGCGGGGCATCTATTTTGAGGTTCTCAAGAGGCATTGTAAACAGACATGCCGGACACTTTGGTCATGCTCTCAGAGATATTTTGAGAAGGGGAAGTGAAAATGCTTTGAACTTGAATGATTTCTCACTTGTCCCCCAGCGATTGTTTGATAGAGCCAACATTAAAATACAGCTCTTATGTGACTTTTGTGAATCATGGCTTTTTTGTTCTTATTTTTTTTTTTTTTTCTTGGTCAGTGCTGTTCCCCTAATCTGAAATAGTAGGGGGGGAAGCCTTGGAACTGTGTATAGTAGTACCAGCAAAAGGATAAATTACTCATAAGCTTTTCTGGGAGTTATTTCATCCTCAGTGGTGTGATCCATGTGGGGAGAAATGTATTCTCTTCTGAAGGCTCCTGAAGCCACAAAATAAGCCTCTTGTGTTATCATTCCATGTGACGCTTGCTTCAGCTTAAGATGGAAGTTAAATCTCTGTCGAGCTGTTGTTTTACCAGAAGTACAGCTGTGCAGGACCTTCGGATTTTATGTTAAAGCTTCCCTTGCAAAGAGGAGAAAAGGGACTGAAATGCAAAGGCACAGTGTTGAATAGTTTCTTCAACTCTTGGCAGTTTTCCTGTGCCAGCTTTTTCCTGGGCCAGGGGAGGCTTTCTGTGAGCTGGCCAGACAGCCTGTGTGCTGCCAGCTGTGTTGTGCTGTGTCCGGCATTCCAGGCCACTGCCGTGAATGCACACTAACCCAGCACTGATTCCAGACAGAAATCCCAGGCTGAGTGCTGCTTCCTGCCCTGTCTGCTCCCAGCCCGCTCTGTCTGCTGCCTGTCGTGGTGCTGTGCTTGCATTTCAAGTCGGTGCTGTTGGCGGACTGCACGCTTGCAGGAGCAAGAGGGAATTTCCCCCAAATACATTACAGCTGGAGATAGGGCAGAGACTGCGCAGTGCCTGTCTCGGCACAAATGCATGAGATGCACACTGTGGGATCAGTGAGCCAGTTGTGCTGGTAGGACTTCCCAGACAGCAGCCTGGGAAAATGGCAGTGGCTTTGAAAAGGAGGTGGGGTGTTCTGTTAGCATGGAAGGGAATGCCAGAGTGTTAATTAATGCCTGGTGCCCAAGTCACAAGAAGCCAGCAGGGCTGAGGTTGGTGTTGGTGAAACAGTTACACTTCACCTCTGTAAGATCGGGCTACAAAAATCTACTTTTGCGAAATCTTTCTTGTTTAGAAACAGGAAAACAAATCCCTCATAAGTTAACTGTAGTCTGTGGAAAGCATCCAGGCTACCCTTCCTGTCTTGGTGTGATTAAACTCATGTTTTCCCCTGTAGGAGGAGTAAAAGTGTCTGATCCAGGCTGTTTTGATTATCTTGTTTCTGGAGTGGTATCAACTCTTGTAATTGTTGCAGCTTATGTTTTGCACTGGGAGGCTTTTTTTGTTGCTGACTTTCAAAGCAGGAGTTATGCAAGTAGTAACCCTGCTTTCTCTGAGGCCTGTCAGAATGAGAATTTCCCCCCAACTCAGCATGTAGGCCTGTAGAAGCGTGATCATGTCACTGGAACATGATTTCTGTTAAAATTAATAGGAAAACTCCTGTCCACGGTTGTGGTGAGGTACGTTTATATCAGTTCACGGCTTCTATTCACTGCTGCCATTGTAATGTTACTCTTGACATGGCTGGGGTACTTATGTGTGAAGGTTAACGGGTCCGTAGCAGTCTGCAGCTCAAGCATTGAAGACTTGTGCTTCCAGGTTGAGGCTCGGGTGAGCAGCTGCATAGGATTAGCATTATGTTGTAGTGATTGACTTGGAAATGGTGGAAGTCAGTCTGAGATCTATTTGCACTTCAGTAGCATACGCAAAAAGTGCCTGTGTTTAGTCTTCTGAAAAATTCCTGTTCTTTATGCTACCCTGTAGTTGTTGAGTTGATTGCTGAGTAGTAGTGTTTGTCTACGGTGCTGTGCTGCACCCCCAGATTTGTTAAAGCTGTAGGAATTGAAATTGGAGGAGGAAAAAAAAACACCTGCAGGGGGTGGGATTCAACATCCCTTCAAAAATGATTGTTTTCTGGTGAATGCCTGGATGAAGGAATAAATGCCATAGCCAAAACATAATAAAAATAAAATCAAGCCTGTAACTGTCCTGTGCTGCCAGATTGGTACCTGCAGTTTGTATTCCTTCGTACTATGCAGGGTAACGTGGTCTTTTTGCTTGCTTGACTGGGCCTGGGCAGAATACACTGCAAGGGTGGCCTAGTGCATCTGCTGCTTGGTATTTCTCCCACCTACACAGCTCAGATCACTTAGCCCTGGATGGTATCAGAGCTGTGAGGCCCTAGCTGTGAATCTGCATGTTCTTGCAAGCTAGAGTTTGTCTGATCTGTTCTATATTTGGTCAGCCAGCTCTGGAGATGTCTCAATATTCATGTGACTTTAACAAAAATTTATAGTAGCAAAGAATGCTAAGTTTCTCATGCTAATATATCTCTTGTTATGCTTCTATTTCCTGTCAGCCACTAAATAAAAAGTCTGATACAACCATAAATTTTCTGCCTAGTTTAATCTTCCGTTTAACTGATAGTTTTTTTTGCCATTTGTTCACTAAACAAGCTGGAAAAAAATGCTTACTAATGTAGAAAAACACTGAGAAGAAGAACAAAACAGGAAATGCTTGATATTAACTAGTTTCATGTGGCATTTGTAAGTATGACTGCCTGTTATTTATGCATATTTGTCATAAACGTACGTCATCTCTTCTCAGGTTCCTGAGCAGCAGCCAATTACTTTATGTAGTGGAGCTGAAGATACCAAGCATTATGAGGAGGGCAAGAAATGTGTGGAAGAATTAGCATTGTACCTCAAACCACTCAGCAGCGCAAGAGGTAATTCCTACATGGTTTCCTTTCAAAATGAAATATGGAAACACGTAACGTGCATAGCAAACTGTCCAAATGACTAGTTAGTCTATTAGGGGAAAAATTGATACAGATCTAGTTTAAAAATGACTGGTGGTTGAAAACACTTTCCTAGGCATTAGGGTTATGTCTTCACTTGGGGGAAAATAAATTCTAAGTCCTTAAGTCAAAAATAACGCCTAGAAAATGCTGAGGCACATTTGGCCATGGTACAGTAAGTTGAGACAAACTTAGTTGAATTCACCTCAGTAAACTAGATAAAGCTAAAAATCATGGTTTGACTTCTGCTTTGCTTTGAGATAACTGTAGTGCAGCATGTTTGTAGCAGAAGAATCAACTGAAACAAGAGAACTACTGGATATAGGACCTACAAGAGAAACAAGTAATACTTTGATATATAAGATTATATACAAGTGCAGGATTGTCTGAGTAATTCTAAAGTAACAAAATTGAACTGAGTTCCAGAGTATGTATTTTACCTACCTTGCGTATGGTGGACTTGGAAAACCTGCCAACCCTTCCTAGATGTAGAAGCCAATGAAATAGGAGAGGTGAGCAATATGGGTGTCAGGTTTCCAAAACTAGACTTTTACAAAAAGTTCTCTCAAGCTTTTCTAACTTGTACAGCACAACAGTAGTACCGTAACCACTCTTGAGTAGTAGTGCCCTAATGAACATGGCCCGTGCTGCAGAACAAGCTCAGCGAGGTAGCTCTGTGTCTGGTAACTTGTTTCTTACCCTGCTCTCAGTGGTTCCCAGAACATCTGTGAATGTATTTGTTCACGTGAGCTCAAAAGTGTTTGGGTCATACCAGTTTAGTTTGGGTAGGTCAAAGCAGCATCGATCTCAAATATAGGTAAGATACTCTATGTCTGAAAATGGACAGGTGGTTAAAGAAGACAGTGATCCCTGAAGCCCACAAATAAGGGAAGGGCTACAGCATGATCCTGTCCTTGAGGAGACACCTGAGAATCCATCGGGGAAGGTTCAGAGCAGACTTCCTACATGGGGGGAGAATTTGTAACGTCTTAGACAGCCAAAGCAGTCACAGAGACAAAAACATCAATCTGTGGGAAGGCTGACTGCATGGAGCTGTCAGCTTGTAATGCTGGGTGAAACAAACTGACAAAAACGAAGTGATGATATCCCTTCTCTGAGGTGTTCTGTTTAACAAGTGGACATCAGGAGAACTAGTTTTGCATTTCTCCAGCACGGCAGCTGAAGGCTGGCACAAGAGGAGGAGTTAAGAGGTAGCTGATATTTTTTCTGCTTTGTTTTATTTTGAAGGTGTGGGTCTTAACAGTACTACTCAGAGCGTTCTAAGTCGTCCTATGCAAAGGAAACTTGTGACACTAGTTCACTGCCAGCTAGTGGAGGAAGAAGGACGGATCAGAGCTATGCGTGCTGCACGGTCACTTGGTGAAAGAACAGTCACAGAGCTCATTCTTCAGCATCAAAATCCTCAGCAACTTTCTTCTAACCTTTGGGCTGCAGTGAGAGCCAGGGGGTGCCAGTTTCTTGGCCCAGGTAGGTAACACACATGTAGTACTGCTTGTGTACTAGAAGCAATTCAGAATTAGGAAGGACTAAGAAATGGACATCCTTGTGACTGAAATTGTCCGAGTGATTTTTATTGGGCACTGGCCTGATTTTATAATAGTAGGTCTTCAGAATTAATGATATAGCTATTAGGATGTTGTCATGGACTTTACGCTTTTTTAATGCTTTTGCAAATCTGTAAAATTCTGACTGCTCTGTGTTCTTTTGTTCTTGTGATAAAATAAAATAGAAAATAGTCTCTCAGCTGTCCTTTGGAGAGGCAAGACCCTTCTAGAGTTGTGTAGAAGAGATCTGGTACCCATAGGGTATGGGTGTGTCAAGTGTTTTTTTCTTTTTTTTTTTTTTTTTTTTTTTTTTTTTTAAGTTACGTATTTAGAAATCTAAATTCTTTTCCATAGAACACTAAATCAAATTTGCTTTAAAAAAAAAAAAAGTCTGGTTACTGAACATGTAGAGTTAACTTTCTGAGTACCAACAAAAAAGAATGCTGTGAAATAGGAAGCCAGTTGCTTAAAACAGAAGTGTTTGTTGTTTTTTTTTTACCACTGAAATAGATAAAGGAAGAGTAACCTTGGGATGCTAACTTCTGCACTGCTGCAAGGATCAAAGAGGCTTGTTATCTAGTCAAATACTTAGTGGTACATCGCCTAATATGTTTGTGGGGACACTAATTACTTTTACCTGCCCAGGAAGCAGCCTTGTTGTGCCTCAGTATGGCAGCATTCTGTGCTGGGAAAGGTGTGGGGATAATGCACTTCAAAAACTTATACTAGAACAGAGATACAGACAGGAATGAAGAAGTCTTCCTATCATCTGATACCCAAAAGAGAATAAAGCAAAAAAAAAAAAAAAAAAAAAAAAAAAAGTAATAATAATAAAAGAAAATATTTCTGCAGTCACAGTCTGGTAATCTGGAAGTACACGTGTGTGGCTTGTACCTGGTCTCCCACCCTTACTTGTAGGGAAACATGAAACAATGCTGATATCTTCCTTGGTCTTCTCTCATCTTTCTCTTCTCATTGTTTTCCCTCCAGCCATGCAAGAGGAGGCTTTAAAGCTGGTTCTGCTAGCTCTGGAAGATGGATCTGCGTTGTCACGGAAGGTCTTGGTTCTCTTTGTGGTTCAGAGACTGGAGCCACGATTTCCTCAGGCTTCTAAAACTAGCATTGGGCACGTTGTCCAGCTTCTTTACAGAGCCTCATGCTTCAAGGTATGAAGAAGATCCTGCCTGGAGACTTCATAATGCAGGGAAATATTTCTTTATATAGCAAAAAGACGTCTCAATTTAAAATTCATTTCATTTAAACGTACAAAAATGTGTACAAATGCACATTTTTGTTCTTCATTTTCAGTTTTCGTTGTCCTGTACTATTGATTCTGTCTAAAAATATGTATGGTTATAAGAAGTATTCCTAGTCAAGTCCGGAATGTGTTTAGAGAGTTCTTTCTCCTACATCTGTGGTGGCAGTGTAGGCTGAAATTGGAAGTTTAAGCTGTAAATCTAAGTTCGGGTGTTGTCCAGGCTTAATGGATGCACAGTAACAAAACCTGTATGTAAGTCGGTGTGGCTTATCTTCTTAGAGTCTTAAAGCTGGAAAATCTCCAGTTCTGTTAATTGAATGGTGATATGGATAGAAAGAAATGCAAGGCACTGGAGTACCAGAATTGTAATAAAGTGAATTTAAGCTGTTTATAGTGCTTTACACTATTTAATGGTCCATTCCTAGGTGCTCTACTTTAATGTCTTTCACTCTTGTTAAATTAGAAAAATGCTTTGTTGCTGGTACTGATACCCTAAAACAAAAATGTGCACTACAAACAAAATACCCTGGTTTGAGAAGTAAAGTCTAGAGGCTGTCAAGTTGTTTATGAAGTCTGATACTGCCACCAATGTTTGGGTCAGATTCTGAGTAAACTATATTTGATATTAACCGCAACCACCGAGAAGTGGACAAGTGTTATTTTAGTAGGAACCACTAGTGGTGGTGGCTGCAGACTATCGTAGTTCGGTTTCATTTGGGAGGAAGAATTTACTTGCTGGCTAACAATTTCTCTTGCCTTGGACTTTACATCTTCTTACCCTGTTTAATTGTATTTGGCTTGTTTCTCCCCGCTAGGTGACAAAGCGTGATGAGGATTCCTCCCTGATGCAATTGAAGGAGGAATTTCGGACTTACGAAGCTCTGAGAAGGGAACACGATTCCCAGATTGTTCAAATTGCTATGGAAGCAGGTTTACGCATTGCACCAGATCAGTGGTCCTCCCTGTTATACGGAGACCAATCTCACAAATCCCACATGCAGTCTATCATTGATAAGGTAAAGCCACCTAAGACCAGCCTACTTTATCTTCCTTGCAACTGTTTTAGGTTTATATGCTTATAATTTGAATGCTTGATATATACACGCGTTGTACCCAGGTGTACTCACCCATTAATCATTTGCTATATTATTTCAAAACCTGTTATGGCTTGAATAATTACAGCTGTAACCTAGTGAATCTTGCTCCCTCTGCCATCTTGCTATCTCTTTCTTCTTTACCTCTGTCAGCAGGTGAGAAGCCACAGGGGTTAGCTGCACCGGGGCTAGCTGGGAGGTGTCCTTTGTGAACATATGATAACTGTGAACGTGGCAGGAGAGGTTAATGGTTCACATTTTCAGGCAGGGAGCTAGCCAATAAGTTGGAAGAAGATCGGTCTCCTAGTCTGTACGTGAATGAAATAAGAGATGTTGAAACATGTTTCTTAATACAATGACTTGGCATTTGGAAATGCTCATACCTCTTTTTGGTTAGAGGGAACATTTGTCCTGTGTTCCCTAAAACGTTTAAAACGTTCCCTAAACGTTTAAATTAGGGGATTTCCCCTAAGATGTTAGGCAACACATAAAAGTGCCTAAATTAGCTGGGAAGAACTGAACTGTAATGCTTTGAACAGTTACAAAAGCTGTGAAATGATCGCTTTGGGTTGCCATTCAGGAGGATTGGCTCCAAGGACTGCTACGTATTGATGTATTTGCCCACATTTTCAGGTGTTCTGACAGAGGACATATGAAGGCTCTAGGTAGAGTTACAATATTTTTCAATACTTAACATGCGGGGATGCTAGTAATCTTTCTCCTTCTACCATCTTGCTCTTTACTGTCATCTGCATTTGGTGTAAACTAGGATGCAGTGCTGTTGGTTCAGGGATTGGAGATACCAGACTGTTCAGAAATCTTACTTAAATGTTCTCTAATATCTGCATTTCTTTCTGGGTGCCAGTACAACACAGAAAAGACAGGTTACATTGCTAGAAGTAACGCCAGCTTGTTTTGTCTATTTAGGACTGCGTTTCAATATCTAATGTCAAAAAAGGGTGTGTTCATAATACCATAGAAGGAATTTAATACAAGGTGCTGAAGTCAGCTTGTGTGAGTTAAAAAATAGTCCAGTTTTGTAAGGCAGCTCTGTGATCTTGTGGAGCAACCATTAGAAACGCTGAGGATTGCTTTGCCTGTAGAAAGTTAATTATTATAATTTTTTTAAGTTGCAGACCCCAGCCTCGTTTGCACAGAGTGTTCAGGAATTAACTATTGCTCTTCAGAGGACTGGAGATCCAGCTAACCTGAATCGTCTTCGACCTCACCTTGAGCTCCTGGCAAATATTGATCCCAGTCCAGGTCAGTCTAGATGTTTTGCAGGGCTGGGGGACCAAAAGAAACCACCACGTTTGGTTTAGCAAGAAGAGCCTTTAAAGTGTTAACGGTTTAAAAAATTGTTTCTCAAGTGGTAGGAGACATCTTCTGTAACTCAAACTTAAGATTCTCAAATGGTATTTATAACCAGCCTGGGAACAGCAGTGATTTGTGTGAGAAAACTATTTTGAAGCTAAAATAAATTCAAAAGAGTGTCAGGAATAATTTTACAACTTCTCAGAAGGTATCTTCTTTGTTTGACAGCACTAGGTGAGCATGAATGAGGATATTGGATACATACAATTCTGTGAGATTACATGGTGTGTGCCTCATATTAGGCAATTCTAACTGGAGAGACTGGCAGCAGTCTTACTCTTCTCCTTTTCCCTGTTTATTACACATGCTGCTGTTGGAAACCAGATTTGCAAAGCAACAGGATTATCATTAGAGCCCGTAATGCAAAGCCTTAGCTGCCAGTCTGAGTTTTTATCCTCTCCAGTTCTTTACCAGAGCAAATTTATTTACAAACTGGGGAGATTCCTTAAGAAAGGAATTACAGAAAAGACAGAAGCTGGGCAAGAATTGGTCTTAATGAGACAGGTGTGTTATGCTAAGGAATTTATTGTTTTCCTTGTTGATTTAGAATTCTGTAGAAGTGTGAACGATGGTCTGGGAAGGGGAAATTAAGCTGGAAAGAGCATAAAGGGTAAATAAAATCCAAGACGTTGACAGAAGAGAGATGGAAAGTGTTGGAAAAGTCAGTAGCAATACGAGTATGGACCCCCTGAGGGAGTAGGGATGGAAGGGATAGTGCTGTAGTTGAAGTTTTATACCCATTAATTTTTGTTAAAACCAAAACTAATCAAGTGTGTTAATGCCTAAACTGTGACATCAGGAGTCATAGTTCTTAGTTTCTGTCTGTTTAAGCAAATAAACTGACCTTTCAAATGAGGACCAGTTATGTGAGAAACAAAGTTTTCTCACAGTTGTACTTCACAGTTAAAGGCAAGGCAGTACTTTCTTCCCAAATCGTTCATATTGTAACTAGCCAGAGACAAAACAGTGCGTATTAGCAATTTGTTAGCCAAAGAGTGGTAAGGAAAGTGGAATCACTAATAGCCTTGCTGGAAGTTTCAGTAGGGAAGTCTGATTTTGAAGTCATTGCTCTGCTGTGCTATTGAGTTGCTTCCCTGCTGTTCTATAGGTACATTGCAGCTCCTCTGCAAGTGTCACGTACTTGTGAGCGGAACATAATTCTGTTAAAGATCTTGAAAGGCGCTTAGAGAAACACTTGGAGGTGCTGTGTATTGCAGCAGAGTGTGTCAGCACCCAGTGGGAGTGTCACCTGCTGGAACAGATTAAATGGTTAGACAAGTGTGTCAGTCAGCTAGATAGAGCAAGTACCCCTCTAGAATTAAGCCTGAAATTTATTTGCACTGCTTTGTGTTAGATGCTCTGCTGCATATACTAGCCTTGTGACATGTTTCCATGTGGGATACAACAATTTTGGTTGCTGTTCAGTGACTGCATGATCTAGGCAAGTGATGATGGCATTTATACAGAATAATCTTGCCTAATTTGTGAAGTGGGATTTTGAGACAGATTATCCATTACATGGAGATTTTGTACAAGGCATTTTCTCTGGAGGTCTTTGGAATATGAAAGCTCTTGTAAAAGGAGATTTGACATGGTAATAAATGGCTGATAGAGTGGCCCGTTTGATATTATGTGTGGTTCAATCTTGACTCTATACATACCTTTATTCATTACGTGGTACGTATCTCTGAATTAAAGTGCTTAATCCTTGTTCAATGACGTTTGTGAAGCTTTATCAGAAGCAACAAAAAAAATATGATATTGGTGGTTTCTTAGTAAACCTGGTTTTAGAAAATCCTTCTGACTTTCTTTTTCTTCCTATATATATATTCTCTGTTTCCTGTCGATGCTATAGATGCTCCACCTCCAACATGGGAACAACTGGAAAATGGACTGGTTGCCGTGAGGACGGTTGTTCATGGCTTAGTTGATTATATCCAGAATCACAGCAAGAAAGGAACGGATCAGCAACAGGTAAAAGCCAAATCATACAAGAAAAGCTTACTCGTAAATCTTATCTGGCTCTTTCTAATAGCAGATGTTTGTTAGTGCCACCTGGAGAGATTTGGTTTCACAGGGAGCAGGTTGAGAACGTTGCTACTCTTTCATATTTTAAAAAAAAAAAAAAAAAAAAAAAACATGGATTTGCACAGCTCACTAAGACGAAAAGAAAACAATCTGATCAAGCTACAAGAATAGGGATATGAATTAACACTCCTCATTAGAGGGTGGGGAGGAGGAGCTGGGGTGCCTCACACTGTGATCTGTGGGAATTTTCTTGTTTTTAATGACACATTTCAGCCAAGTCGCTCTGTTAATGAAAAGAATCTTACACCTGTATTTAATGGTGTATAAAGTTTAAAGATTTAGGAAGACTTCATGTGAAGGAACCATCTGGGTTTCTAAACCATTTTTTTGCTATTGTTTCAGAAATTGATGTTGCCAAATACATACTAGCTTATCTCACAATTACATCTTACCACATGTTCCTTTGATCTCATTTTGTTGTATAGCTAAGTTGATCTAAATGCTAGATGCTGCAGAAAGACAAAGCTGCTTGTCATATGTTCCCATTCCCTCTCTGTCTTGGCACTCAGCCTCCTGGAGAGCTGGTTCAGGGAGCTGAACAGGTAGAAAGATTCTCTTAGGACAAGGGGGAAGAAAAATCAAAGTAAATTATTTCAGCTCTTCTACCTTTTTGCATTCACTCAGATGTCTAATGAGCACAGTTACTGGCAAGAGGAAAGGCAGTAGGAATACACAAGTGGAAATCAGGGTGGGAAAAACAATGAAGGTTTTTGTTCTGGAGGGGCCATTGCCTAGATGTGGCATATGCTCGTAAAGGAACACACAACCTCCAGGTGGGAAGGGGGATGTATGCTGAGTTTGGGGCAGAGTTTTGCTGGCTAGCAACAGTGGCCAGCAGAGGGCTGTGCAGCTCACATACATTCTGCCTAAATCCTTTTTCACTGTAGTAGATAGCAAGAGAAAAAAAAAAAGAACAGTCTGCAGATGACTTCTTACAGATTTGCATCTTCTGGCTGAGTTTCTCACAAAGCAAGAGTCTACTTTTACAGACCTTTTCCTTGGTGAGAAGTCTGATATGGAATATTTCTGCCTCCAACTGATTTAATTTTGTGCATTTCAATAACTTCAAGATCACCTCAGGCCTTCTGTCAAAATTGATTTAAAGATTGGAAAACAGGCATACATGCAGATGGTGAGATTGCAGCGAGGCACTGTATATTTTTAAACTAACAGGAATCTATAAGACAGCCTATATCCTGATGATCTGTGTAGGAGTAAGACTGAATCCTCAACATTTATTACTAAAAATAATTATTAGAGGTAATCAAGAGACTTCTAGTCCGAAGGAGGACACAAAGTGTCTTGGTGAAGTTTATGTCTTAGAGATCAAAGGGATAATTCAGTGCTGTTTTTGAGCTAACAGAAAGCAATGGAAAAGTAACTGACCAAAGTGCGTTTATTTTCCGTCTACTACAAAGCCTGATCAATATTTGGCAATTTCTGATTAAGCATGGTATTATCTTTCTCCAGTCTGTATCAGTTTTGTTCACTGAACTGTTTCCAGAAACTTAAAACTATGTTCCAGTCAAGATCCAGGAATGAATAAACGAGTTTTAAAAGTGTGATAGTGCCTTAGTTGTCAAAACAACTATTCTTTTAATGTTCTGTTGAACAACCAAACATCAATACTGCTCCAGTTGCTTCACATTAGATACCCTTTGGAATGTTTAAATTGAAGGAATATTCAGCAGTTGTGCCTCTCTCTTAATAAAAGGATGTCTTCAGTTCTTGGTTAAGTGCTGTTACATCTGGTATATTCCTTGTGTTTTTTTAACCTTGCCAGCCTCCTCAGCACAGCAAGTACAAGACATACATGTGCCGAGACATGAAACAGAGAGGAGGATGCCCCCGAGGAGCCAGCTGCACCTTTGCACATTCACAGGAAGAGCTAGAAAAGTAAGTGTACAAATCATTTGCTTCGCCTTATCCTTAGGAGTTTTTTTTTTTTTTTTTAATCATATCTAGGAATGAGGAGAGGAAGCATTGCTTATCTATTACATTGGCAAGAAATAACATGAAAATTTTACAACAGTCACCTGTTAGGTTTTGGAGCTGTTTATTCTCAAATATGAAATATTTTGCTTTATACAACAGCAGCTTGAAAATTTGACATTTCCACAAGAAGTGTTAGAGATGTTGGGGGTAGGCTTTCTTTGTTCATTATCTCATAAGTGTGGCTTAAAATACTACTAGATTGCATCTGTTGTGGTCAGTCCTTCATGATTCTCATCCTGGCTTTTTAATTGGGTGTGAGAGAGAGGATGATACTGGTAGATTTCTTAAAGTCTAAAACTGGAAATACTGATACAGCAGTTCACTAGCTGTATAGCATGTAATGCATAGGCAAAATAGGAAGAAAAAAGAGCAGCGCACATGGTTTTAGAATGACAAAAGCGGTTATTCAAAATCTCAGAGAATAGGACTTTGATACATGTTGTGCAGAAACAGTTGTTTTATTTATTTATTTTATTTAATTTTTCCCTTTTGTCATAGTATTAAGAAAATGGAGAATGGTAGTGCCGTTTTGGGTGGTTATCAAGGGTGGTGAGTCAGTATTCTCACCACCAAACTAGTCGCGTATGTCAAGAAAGACAGTTCATTAGGTTTGCGGGTGGAGGAGGCCTAATTTATCCAGACTGGATTGTTTGCTGTAGTAGTAATGTTGTCCTGGGGTGAAGCAAGGTGAATGTTCTGCTTCAGGTTGTGGTGGTTTCTGTAGGTGGTTGGAGTACTTTGAGTTCTGATTCTTCCTTGTGTCTCTTATCTATGCTTAATTCCTTTGAGCAAATATTACATTAATTGTTTTCCTTTTAGAAATACTTGGTATGTACAATATGCATGGGAGAATATCTGAAATGCTTTTTTGGGGGAGAAAATTGCTGTTGCTATGTAGATCCTATATATATAAAATATAACATATATATGTATTACATATATATGTTATATATATATTAGCTTTAATTTTACAAGAGATGTTATAGGGTAGTATGTGGTAATGCCTTAGATTGCAAATTATAATCTAGACCTGCTTAAAAAGCAGCTGATTCCCCTTCTTGGCAAGGGATGAAGACCCTGTTTGCATAGGTTAATTTTTTGGTGTTACAAGAAATTTGTCCCTCACACACTGCAGCAAACATTCATAAATTTGTTCAAAAGAATCCAGAGGGCAGCACTGTACAACTTGGTTTCTTTCAAAGCATTTTATTATATAAAATACCGTATGAGCTCTTCCTGTCACTTTTGATCTGAATGTGTGTTATATATGTTTGTCTCTCTTTTGAGCATGCTGTTGTGCTCTAGATGAATGCGCAGGGGTGTCTAGTCGTCATCCTCTTGCAAGTTGCTTGCAAACCTTCACAGAAGAAGGGTCAGGAGCTATCAAATACTGCATCTCTAAGAGACCTAATAGAAGGGAGATGACCAGAAGTAATTGCCAGGCAGAACATAACAGTGGTTTCCCAACATCCTGTTGCTGCTTTTCAGTAGAGAACTGGTTTGGGCATTGAGCAGGATGCCCAGGTGAAGCAGTAAGTTCACCTGGGGAGTTCACTTCAGCTTGCCTCTGTGTCTCCCTCCAGCTGACTCACTTGTCTGACAGGAGATGCCAGAATAACTTCGGAGCAGCAAATGATTAGAAAGCCACAGGTGGTCTGGCCCTACTCAGGTGCTGACAGCGTGGTGATATCCCTGTTTGTTTACTCCTTTTTCCACATTCTGAATGATGTCCACTGTCAGTACTGTGCAGCGTGAACTGACAGTTCGGGTACGTGGGTGACCCAGCCAGGAAAGAGGGGTGCTGCTGGAGAGTTACAGAGTTACCTACAAGATAGTTAACGTGTCTTGCCACTGAACTCTTACAGGTGAACAGCCCAGATATATATGGTAAGAATTGTCTGCCTCTATACAGTCAGTCACATATTTAAAAAATATAAAATACTTTTTTTCCTACTGGCTGCACTGCTGATAATCCTGTTTATGTGGCCAAACCTCAAGATTATCCAAGGATTGAGTGCTAGAGTATAATGGCCCACTTTCTTCCTTGTCTGCAGCAATGTGTGTACTCTCCTAGTCTGTGTTATCTCACTTTGTTTGCTAGATACGATTTGGAAGTGTTGGCTTCAACCCATTCAACCCCTTTGAAGGCTTCCTAGATAGGGAACAGCCCCTTGTTCTGCAGTTATAACCAGTGGGAACACTCAGGCTGACAGATACGCCATCCCACCTGCATTCTGGTATCTATCTAATGGCAGGAGGTTTAGTGGAGGACCTTCAACTCTGGAATTTGCTCTGTTAGTCCAGTACCATCAGTCTGCTGATTTTTGTCAAACCTTAAAAGGCTCGTGTTTGTTTAGACTTATCAGAAGCAGTTAGATTTTTGGAATTACACTGTGTTTAGAAATACTATCTCTGAAATCACTTCATTTATCAAGCCGTGCAAGTGGTAAAGCTGCATATGACTATAGCAGCATAAATCTTGGCAAACTGCTTTAATATATGATATCATATTGCACTAAAGACTTAGGTTGTCTTGTTGTCAGACAAATGGTGTAACGGAATCTTTTCATCTTCTTTGATCCCTTTAATTGTTTGCTATCATTTTATTCTCTAAATAAAATGACTTGAATAGCCTGTAATTCTTATTTCTAAGTTTCCATTATTATGGGTAGTATTTTGTGATATTTGGTTTTGTTTGGTTTTGCTACAGTTGTAATGGATGTATGTACAGGAGGTAAGATTTTAAACTTGCTGTGAGAACCTGAGCTCTGAATAGTTGGTATACTTGTCATGACAAATCCATCCTTAGTGTGACTGATACTAGTTCTTCTGATTAAAGTTGCTATGAACAGGTCAGATATATGGTAGAATTTCATTGCTATGAAAAACATATCTCTCACTAGCCCCTAGGAAATTTGAATTACAACTTCAAGCTTTGAGTAGCACCTGTATTTGGGGGGAAAAAAAACAACAGCTTGAAATTCCTTTCAGCGTTTTGTTTCAATTTTTGATGTATGATCTCTTTTTCTCAAGATTTCGTAAAATGAACAAGCGTCTGGTTCCAAGAAGACCCCTGAGTGCCTCCCTGGGCCAGCTGAACGAAGTGGGCCTACCTTCAGGAGCTATCCTCTCGGATGAAGGGGGAGTGGACTTGCCCAACAGGAAAACCTCTGCTCTGCCAAATGGAATTGTGTCATCAGGCAGCACAGTGACGCAACTTATTTCTCGAGGGACTGACTCCGGTTATGAAACTGCTCTGAAGCCAGGGAAGATGGACCATCTGAGTAGCAGTGCCCCTGGATCCCCTCCTGACTTGTACGGGTCTTCCTAACTTGTTGAAAGTGTCATGTGTGTAAATATGCAGTAGAACCAAGTAAACCCATTCTCTAAGAGAAAAAAAAAAAAAAACATTTTTTTTGTTGTTCTTTAGTCTGGGGGCTGGTGTTGATGTTTTGTAGTGGTAGAGTGCAGTAGAAAACTAAAGCTAAAGCTGTAAACTGCTTTATGTCCCTGGTTGCTTGTATTTTAATTGGAAAACATGATTAAAGTCTTCACAAGGTGGAATATAGACAAGGAACCAGTGAGCTATATCAGGCCTTAATGTGCAATGTCATCTTTCTACTTTTTAGGTTGGAATCTGTCCCCAAGAACTCTATTTCTGCCTTACCAGTGAACCCTCATCCTGTGCCTGCTCGGGCACCAACAGATCTGCCTTCAGTGTCTGTCACAAAGCAGTTGCAAATGGTACCGCGTGGGTCTCAGTTGTATAGTACTCAGCAAGCAGATATGTTTTATCAGGATCACAGAGGAGCTGCCCCCCCGTTTGAGCCAGCACCATACCAACAGGGTGAGTTTGAGACCAAGTTCTCTGTCTCGTTTTTGAGTTTCATGCTGATTTTATTCTTCCTTCCCTCCCTGGTGTTTACTTAAGTTACTAAGTTAGAGTTTTCTTATGTTACATGAGCCGTGGGAATTAATGTGGTTATGGTATAAATACAATGGAAATTGACATGTCTGACATACAGATGTATTAAGCATGTAAATGCAGTTACTGAGCTGCCTCTCAGCAGGCTTTTTATGTCTTGACTGAAGACTCTGTTCCTGAGAAGGGTTTATGCTTGCGGGGTAAAAGTGCTCATTGAAAAGTGTATGGGTATTTCAGAACTGTCTTCACGTGTGTGAGATAGAGACAAGTGATATTAGAAAAGTGCTGGGCACAAAAGAAAACAGTATAAAAAGGAAATAAAGGGAAAAGAAAAGGAAATAAGGGGAGAAGTTGCATGTATGTAGAGGCCAAATGGAGAAAGAAAATAATGAAGGGGATTTTTAAAAGAAAAGGCACAATTATAAAGGTAGGGAATGATATTTGTCATGTAATGTAAGATTGGAGACAAAGTGAAGATAAGCTAACATGAAAGGAAAAGAAGGAATGGAAAAACTAAAGTGGGAAGAAAAAAAAAGTTGCAGAGCATTTTTGGGGAACAAAGCTTATATTTGACTTCTGCGTGCCAAAGAAGATCTCGGTTGTCCACAAAATTGAATGTGCTCATTGTTAGTGGTGTGCATGTGTCCATGTATGTATTTGAATTATCCAGAAGTGCCAGATAAATTACTGTACCTTCTGGTTATCTGAAGGTTTCAATCTTAGAAGTCATTGGTGGTTCAGAGTATTAAAATTTGCATCTGCTGTCCAGGAGGCAGAACAAATCTTTACTTTCTATGAACGGTTGTCATAATTACATTCTGTATCTTGTTTGTCTCTTCTTGTTGCCTAATTTCAGGAGTTTACTATCCTCAGACCATGTCTCGCTTTGTGCGACCTCCTCCATCAGCTCCTGAACCTGGTCCACCTTATCTAGACCATTACCCACCCTACCTGCAGGATCGTGTGGTGAGCTCACAGTACACACAGCCGCAGCAGTATCCTCCTATGGGACAACCCATTTACCCACCACACTATGACAGCCGTCGTGTGTACCCCCCTGTGCAGCCATATCAACGAGAGGAGATGGTCCGAGGAAGCCCTGTGCCTATTGAAATTCCCCAAGCGGCTGTACCCTCCTATGTACCTGAATCCAGGGACAGATACCAGCAAACAGAGGGTTATTGCCCAGTGGCTCCACATCTCAGTCAGATCAGACCTTCATGCCACAGGGTATGGTTTTTAAACGGCATTTTTGTAGCTGTGTCTGTGAGAAGAAAAAATGAATTACTTGAGAAATTGAATATTTTTGCAGTGAGGTGATGGGTTTTATGAGGAATTACAAGCTTGAAGTTTCAGAAGGGGGTGCATTTGATAAAGCTGATCAAAAACTGGGAGGCAATCTACTCACTGGTTAACTCAGTAATTGTAATCAACTCGGTAACTGTAATGATGTTAACGTGCAAAAAAAAGCAGGATCCAGTTTAGTGTTCGAAGTAGATAAGTATAATTTTCCTCTTCTTGCAGCATATAGCAGTTATGCTTTGTTTGGATAAACAGCATTTTCTAAAGTAGTAATTTTGTATATTAGTACCTCATAAGTTTTGTAATGTATTTCTGTCTTTGTTTCAGCCTCATCCCAGCCTGGATGAACTTCACCGACGAAGGAAGGAGATCATGGCCCAGCTAGAGGAGAGGAAAGTGATTTCTCCACCTCCTTTTGCACCTTCACCAACCTTGCCCCATCCTTTTCATTCGGAGGAGGTAAGCATATTTTGACAAAACTGATTCAAAAACATGTTTAGAAAACACTGTTGAGTTTGTGTGTGGTGAGGAGTGAAGATAACAAGAAAATTTTAACAGCACAACGTTGGAAAACTTATGGTGGAGAGATTTTGTGTTGTGGGTGGGAAGTCCTTATAGTGCAGCCTTCAATCTGGCTGGCTGTTCTGTGATCTACCACTGATCCTACATAATCTACTTCTGGTGCAACCAAGAGAATGAGGTCAAGCCATTATTAATTGAAGGAGTCGGCCTTTACAGCCACTGGACTTTGCATCGTTTACTCCTGACATGTTTAGAATTAAGTAACAGCTTGCTAGAAGTGTTTTTTTGTTTGTTTTTATCCAAGGTTAAAATACCACTTTCATACTGGCCAAGTGAACAGTCAGCACTGGGAGTGTAGCCAGGTGATTGGAATTTTGTGCTTGTTGTGGTCCAACTCCAAATGGATCAAATTTTAAAAATAAATAAAAATCCTTGTGGTATTTTTCTTCAAGTTCCCTGCTGTTGAACTAAGTAGCTGTGGCTGTGAACGTGCTTCTTCCCCTCACTGACAGAACCAGACTTTTGTTTTTGTACAGTACTTGGATGAAGACCTGAAGGTAGCTGGGAAGTACAAAGGAAATGACTACAGCCAGTATTCTCCCTGGTCCTGTGACACCATCGGCTCCTACATTGGAACCAAAGATGCAAAACCCAAAGATGTTGTGGCAGCAAGGAGTGTGGAGATGGCGGTATGTAGGGATTAGGGGAACACAGGAGGAAAATTTATACCTCTGAGTTGGGAAGGCCTCTTCCATTTACTTTCCAGGATGATGGCAGTGATTGTGTTTAAGCTCAAAAATGCGTTGTGGTCAAAGAATGTGTACAGAGTGGTGATTGTGGTAGCAGTGCTACTAGCTTCTACTTAAATGTTTCTTTTGTGATTTTTGTGACCACAAGAATACCCTAAACTTGCTTGGAACTTTTCAAGAGAAGTGTAATTGTAACATAACACTAGACTGATTCTTCCTGAAAATTATTTCAAACTGTAGGTTCTGCATATTCCATCCTTCGCTAAAACTCTGAGTGTCTATAATCTTATTTTGTGCAGCTGCTATTTTCCTAGTGCAAAAAGAAAGAGGCAGGGCTGCTAGGGTGTTATTACTGGGGATCTTGAATGGAGGAAACAAACAAAAACCACTGACTGAAATACCAATGCTATTTTATTTCTTTTTTGGTTTCTGCTGAATAGCTTTCTTTGAAAGCCTTGAAGGAACTGTGGGAACTGGGAACAAAAAGAAGGCTTTCTCCTGGAGAAAAAATAAAAAAAATCTAGAAAAGTAATTTCATATACAGCTTTGGTTCAGTTTTACTTGGCCTCTACTGCTCTGTACTACAGAACGTATTTGGCTTGAGTCATAACACTGTCACAGTTAGCTTGAGGAAGAGCTGAGGTTATGCTCAGTATTTTCTTATTGCTGTTGAAGTGGCAGCCTTCAAGGAAACCAACAGAAAATTCTTGTATTTCACTCTTACTGCTAGAAAACTGCAAACAGACTAACTTAGTTGAGAAGAAGCAGCCTCCTTTTTCATTGCTAACGTTCTGCCCCAGAGCTGTATCCCAGGAAAACAAATGGGATCTTTGCTGCTTTTCAGGTTTTTGTCTCTTCACAGGGAAAAAAAATTCTCAGGAGACCTTCTCTACAGGTGGCAAATGAATTAATTCTTTCTCTATTTATTGTTGTTCATGTGAGATTCCTTTTCTTAAGGATAAGAGTAGTATCATCTGGGACTGTATTATGTTGGATTTCATGCAGGTGGCACTTTAAATGGCGCTACTTTCTTTCCTCCCCACTCAGTAAAAAGAAACAAATTAGAAATGGTGCTAGCATCTGACAGGCTCAAGATTAAAATGGCACAAGTTTTTTTTAGAATTCTGAAGTAGATGTTGTCTAACGGTTCTTTCAGTTTTAGCATGTTAAGTTTCTTTAGTTTCCAGCTCAGTAGTGATTTCTTTTTACACCCCCTTTACTCCTAATTAGCTATGCTACTTTGTTTCCACCAGTCCTTGTACCCAATGAAAACTTGTAGAGTTTTAATTTAAGTTTGCACTGCAGCAAAGTTGTTTTTAACCCTTAACTGTTGGGTTTATCTGTTCATTTGTGACCCATGAGTGTGTAACTCTGACTTTGAGTTAGAAAGCTGGACATTCCAAGCAGTACTACTCCTTAAAGAAAAATCTGACTATGGAAAGATGTACTGGATGTGTCCAATACAAGTGTTCTACTGAGTAATTCTCATTTTGAGTCATCTGCAGTCTGTTAGATGATACGGGCCTTAAGGCTGGGCTTCAGAGGAATTTCTTTTGAACTATGAAAGGAATGTATATTCCTCCACGATGCCTACTGATCTCTTTGACTTCGTTCTGGAGTTCTTTCTCTCTTGTGCAAGTAAACTTTCTCTCTTTACTTCCTTTTGCTGCTGCTCCTTTCTATTGGTTTGATCAGAATTAATCCTGCAGCTTTCACGGTGGTGGTACTAACGGTTGGCTCAAGTTAGGCTGTTACAGAGGTGCGAACTCTTAACAATGGAGTTACAAACTGCAGAACAGGAAGTGTAGTTGAAGGGTGAAAGGAATCAAGAATATGAGAGAGATTGCTATACCGGTGTCAGCTTGTTATAAAAGCAATGTGTTTTTGTTCTCTTCTGGTCAAGTTCTTGACTGCCTTTCCCATCTCTTGTAGAATGTAGATAGTAAAGCCATGCGTGACCAACGCTTGGACATGCAGAGAAGAGCAGCAGAGACTGGCGATGATGACCTCATTCCATTTGGAGACCGACCAACTGTGTCGAGATTTGGGGCTATCTCTCGTACTTCCAAAGCAATGTACCAGAATTCTGGTCCCATGCAGGCCATGGCGGTTCAGGGAGCTTCCACCAAATCGATTATTTCAGGTAGGATGTGTGCTCTGGGATTTTGCAGGTTGTTGCTATTTTCTTCAGTGCTACAGTATAGTGCAAGTTGGAGGCAGCCCTTATCAGCTTGTTTCTTGTCTAAGAAATATAAATCAGATGTATGTTAAGACACTAAAATAACTGTAGATAGGGCTACGGGAGACTGACAAGCCCAAAGAAAAAGGCTGCACGACTTCCTGTTCCAAGGACGAGTTTGTGCACAGGTAATGCAATGGTAATCTGGTGTCACTGTTCTGGAAAAATTACTTTGTTCTGTTGGTCCCTCTCAGATGAAGCTTCTTTTAAATTTAAATTTAAAGCTTTCTAGAAACCTACTGCTTTCTCAGATATGTAATGGAAAACCATCGTAACATAAAGTACTGTACTGCGCTCATAGGTGGTTGCAGCTGCAGGCTTAATGCAGCTATAGTTTTGAGTACTGTTAGGAAAAAACAATAAACTAGGAAGTTCTTTCTATCTTTCTATGCATCTGTTTTCTAAACATATGTATAGTATGGCTGTATATCGTACTCCTAAAGCTGCTCTCTTTTTTGAGGTGTACTGAATAATCTTTACTTTTTTTTTTTTTTAATGATATTTCCCCAAAACTTCCTTCTAGATTTTTCAGGTGTTAACTGCAGGATACAAAAACAAAACTCTTTTGATTAATTCAAGAAACAACTTTCTAGACTTTATCACAGATAGAACTCAGCTTTCTATGAAGGCTTAATCTGCAAACTGGTATTAACTAAGTATTGCAGAATTATCAATCAACACTCAGGCCTTTTAGAGACTTGGGTAATAAAAATGATTGTTCTTACAGTGGCTGTCAGATATTTTCCCCTAGTGACCTGAATGTCTGAAGTCCTTCACAAACTTGTAGACTCTGGAGATGCTGAAGCTGTTTTTCCACTGAGAAAGTCCATAGCAACTCTTGTTGCACATACAGGAAGAGTCCTGCCTTACGCATGTGTGACTTCTCATGCTGTATTTTTGTGTTAATTTCAGAAATGGAAATATTAGACTTCTGTACTCTTAGAGAGCTGGCCTTCCTGATTATTTTCTAATGTCTGTCTTGCTCTGTGTGTTGAAGGACAGTTTTGCAGGATTGCAACATGATTTTTTCTGTTCACTTGCAGACTACAGTCCTTATGGAACTCATGGTGGCTGGGGAGGCTCTCCTTATTCTCCCCATCAAAATATACCTTCTCAGGGACGTTTCAATGACAGGTAGGAGTGTTTTGTTTGTGTTTTTTTTTTTTTTCTTTGCCATTGTCTAGATCTTCATTTTATCTCTTCCTGTGGCAGCTGAGGAAATATTTTTTGAAATCTCCTTACTTTTGAATATTTTTCTGATCCCAAAGGGAGAGACTGTCCATGTCAGATGTGGCTGGTCATGGAAAACAGTTGCCTTCAGCTGAGCGGGAGCAGCAGCTGCGCATGGAGCTGCAGCAAGTGGACCACCAGATTAGCCAGCAGACACAAATGCGAGGACTAGAGGTTGGTACCATCTGTAAGGGTGTTAAGGAGTGGAAGAGAGAGATGAAGCTAGCAAAGCTACTTTACATACGCTGATAATCCTTCTCCGACTCTAATAATACTCTGTAGCGATATTTAATCCTCTGATGCCAGTCATCAGACCTGTGGTACAAGTGTAAACTTGTCTGCTTAGCAGCAGAAACTTCCCTACTCTTCACATTATGGAAATCAACACCATATTTGAAGCTGCACTCTGTGCTCATTCATGTTTGCTTTCATTATCTCTCTCGCTCCCCCTCTGTTCACCTGTTAACTCAGAGGCACACTTTTTTGATGTATCTGTTCCTCTTGGCTTCACTGCCATTGAAAATGTCTGATTTTATGTACAGAAAGCTTTGACCTTCATCTGTTCAGTGTTTGGCTTTGTGTTGTGCCTGTTTCTTCCTAAATGGCTTAAGACACATGAGTAAAGAAAATAGATATTAAAGATGTTTAGCTTGAAAACTTAAAACTCAATATTTTGTCTCCTTGTTTAGAACAAATGTAGTCACTTGAAAAACAAGGAAAGATGGGAGTCTGCATTTGTAAAAGAATTAATGAGCTGATACTTCTGTTCCTATTTTGTGAGAAATAGGAGAAATGTCAAGGCATTGTGAAACAATGGATGTACTAAAGCTTTAGTTGCATTTTTTTTTCCTTTCCTAGGAAAAAAAAATCAGTACATGTTCTGTCTACAAAAAACCACATGTATTCTAGATGCCTCAGCCACTAGTCATATTAGCGTTTTCCTGGAAGGAACTGCTATAAATGGTGGACTGCAGTTCCCACTGAAGCTACCGTTACCTGATAACTTCTGTTATGGCTGAGGGGTTATTGCAAATTTGTCTTAATAGCTAACAAATTTGAAGTGGCAACAACAGTTAAAAGTAGTAGTTACTTGGAGTATAACTTGTGTTCGTGTTTGGGAACCAGAGGAGGAATTGTTTTAAATTTTGCATGACTGCCTTTGCCACAACGGAAGAGTATTGGAAAGTTTCAACAACCCGAAGTGGCCTGCCTCTCCTCCTCATTATTATTGCAATTGTGTCAGCGTTAAATCCTCCGTAGTCAGGTTTGAACTTTGGTTTGTCATAATTTGGATTTGTTGGAACTTGTCAGTTATTTTGAGTAACAACAGATTTGTCCCTTGTGTTCAAAGATGCAACTAGGTATTTGAAATCCAGAAGGCTTTATTAATTTACCTGTTAGAAGGTTGTCACAATCACCAAAATCAGTCTGAGCATAAAGAACTAGATTATCTTGCTTTCTTATCAAACAAATGAGCATTTCTACTTGTTAGCCCAGCCAGACGTTTGGCTGCATGGAGTAGTAGATAGTGTTTTCTGTGTTTAAACGCAGAGCACAAACATAAGGAACTGATTCCCAGATGTTTCCAGATTTTTTTTTTAAGTGCCTGACATGGTTACTGCCTTTACTTGGCTGCTGGTAGCTTGCAAGGGATTGTAGTCATCTGACCTTCTTTGTTCCTGTGCTTCTTTATCTGGGTCAGTCGAGAGCTACATATTGATGTCCACCTCTTACAACATTTTATGTGACTTGTACTAATACTGAACTCTAATGTAGAGCTTTGAAAAATTCTACTAGTATAAACAAAGCAGCAAGTTTGCTTATCTGTTACCTTTTATTCAACAAGTAGCTCACAAAAGAGGATTGGTTTTGCTCATGTGCTTCACCTTAATTTCAATAAGGAAGGGGTATGCAGGGAAAATCCATGTAAATTCATTACAGTAGACGCTATTTCACGTTGCTTGTTTAAAAAGGAAAAGACTTGGCTGCATGGAAAAAGAAATGTTTAAACTTGCCTTGGAAGTGATTTCAATTGGGACCTTTTTAAGCATGGAGAGAGAGTACTCGGTTTTGCAAATAAGCAATACTCCAGAGTTATGGCCTAGTGCCCTTTCTGTGCTCAGCGTGCTGTGTGCTCAGTTGTGTATGTGCTTGGCTTTATGTATTTAGGCTGGTAGTAACAGGCTGCTGTTGCAGAGGGAGGCGACTACCCTGGCAGGCCAACCACAGCCCCCACCCCCACCTCCCAAGTGGCCTGGGATGATCTCAAGTGAGCAGCTGAGCTTGGAGCTACACCAGGTGGAAAGGGAAATTGGGAAGAGAACCCGTGAGCTGAGCATGGTGAGTGCTGCGGGGCTGGGAGGCAGAGAGGTGGAGCAGAGGGCCGTGCAGATGGCTGCAGCCCTTCCACCCTGGCAAAAGGCTCTCTGCTGGATGACCATAGGTGGAGTCCCCCATCTCCCTCATCACTTCTCTCCTCTTCAAAACTTCTAGAGACGTTTCTTGTTTCTTCTTTGTGAAGAACTTGAATTGGAGACACTTTAAAATACTTCGCTGTTATTTTGTTGCTGTTTGAAAATGTGTGGCATTGAGTTTGTTGAAAGCCTTGAGTTGTCTCCGAGGTCACTGTGCCATGAGATTTGTAAACTGCTCTAATACAGAAAACATTTTCTGCAGGTACAGGCTAGCATTCAGTAGTCTGTGTGCTGTTACAGTCTGTGGTCTTTGCTTGTTGTTACAAGAATTATCCCTTCCTTTCAGGAAATACTGTGTCCTGAGAGGATAAATGTGTCTTAGCAAGTCTCTCGTCTCATGGCTTTTGTGGGCTACACTGTACAACTCCAATTTACAGGCTTTCATCATTGGTCCCAAAGAAAAAAGTCTCAATTTTTTTAACACTATGTTAAAGATTTTTTTTCTTCTATCCTTTTTTTTTTCTAAAGGAGAGCCAGTCTTCACTGGATATAAAAAACAAACTGGGCACCACTAAACAGACAGAAAATGGACAATTAGAACCACAAAGCAAGGTTCCAGCTGAGGACCTCGCACTAACATTCAGGTTAGTGAACATGGGTCTTCAGTCTCCCTTTGCGCAACAAGAGAGTGATTTAACCAGAGGCAATCTCTGATTTATAAATAATACACCTTGCTAAATCATCTCTGATATGCAAGCATCTACTAGAAAAAGATCACACCCATTAAGGTTTTCTAGCGCTTGTTTGAATTGCAGCTGGCAGGTAGCTGTATATCAATTAATGTAGCAGAAACAATGACGTATTTGCCAGACCAGAAGTCCATCTACTCCGTATTGGATGTTTAGTAGGGTGAAGTAGGAGAAGCACAACAACTATAAAAGAAATTTTTATCTGCTGTTTTAGTTTCAAGGAAAAGAAATGTTCCAAATGCAGAGGGAAGTTATTCCACCCAGTTAAGGTTAGTAATATGAATGTTTTCTAGGAAGGTATATTGTAACTTTGAAATGAAGTTTACTTTTATTAGTAGGCAGCAACTTTTTACCACAAATGCTGGGATTACTTTAATCTTTTTATTTCATACTTACGTGAAGTAAGTTGTTGGCTAGCAATGCTGGGAGTCCATGTAGCAGCTGTTTTCTGTTAGCTACCTCAGTCATACTTAAACAGAAATGCTCAAGTGCTGCAGATACTTCGTTAAGTCAAGTTTATAAAACTTCACATGAGCGGTTTGGAATCTGCATATTTATTCAGAAAGTGTATTTATTCAGGAAATGTATCCATCTCAATAGCTTATGAAGTCCACACTTCTTATAACCAATCCTTGAGTTCTGCTCTGCAATTAGCCTTATTTTTTTTCTCTCTGATACTTATCTGAAGCATAGGAGGCGACCTGTTGATTGGACAAGGCTTGTCTTTACATGCCTACATGTGTTCAGAACTGTTTATTGAGGTGCTACAGCAGCAAGTATTGAAGTCCTTTTGCTTTTTTTTTAAAAAAAAAAAAAAAAAAAAAAAAAAAAAAAAAAACCTTGAGTAATTACTTCTCTCTACCCCCACCCCCTTTCTCCTTGCAACTTTCTTTCAGCAGTGATGTTCCAAATGGATCTGCCTTGACACAGGAGAACATCGGCCTCCTGTCAAACAAGACAGCATCTCTCAGCCTGTCAGAGGACCCAGAGGGAGGAGGAGACAACCACGACTCCCAGAGAGTGGGAGTTACACCCACATCTGCTCCATGAAGTGAGGCCAGCATACCCCAGAGTTTCTTTTGCTGGGGTGTTGTTAGCTTCCATCACGTTTTTTTCCAGGGGTGATTGGAGAAACCCAGGAGTAACAGCAGTAGCAGAGCAGCAGGTCCAGAGGCAATGTGCACAAACACAACTACTAGAAACAAATCCTGCACATAGTTCACATTAACGCATTTTTTAATTAAAAAAAAATGAAAATTAGCAGTATCTGCAAGCGATTCAAATTAAATTTGTTTTTGTTCTGTGAATGAACTTTATTTTAATAACTTTGGACGCCTTGGGTCCCAGGGCTTAAAAAAAAAGATATTATATATATACTCTGTTTGATTAATTGTATGATCTTAATGAAGTAGGTTTTTCTTTTATTTTGGTATTATTACATAGCCAGTGCATAGTTCCTTATCACTTTAATTTCTTGACAAATAAAACAACCTGGCCACTTCCTTGTGTGATCTAAGAGTAAACAAGGAATGAGGGTTGGAGAGTAGCTGTGAATTGCAGTGTCAAAAGATGTGCAGCAAGTTTAATTCTTAAAATAAATCTTTCCCTTGTAGCTAGGAACTGAACCTTAGGTTTTGCAAGACTTATTCTTCTTTAAATAATTTAAATTTAAAGTACAAATGACAGAATCTTTTCAATGCAACCAGTGCAGTCCATAGCATAAGCGCTATCACAGCACGTGTGATTAAAACAAGAACAAAAGAAGTGTCCAATACACATTTTATTTAAAGGTTGCTGGCGTATTGTTTTCTGTTGGGGCTAAGGCGATCAGCTGTATGCAGACTGATCTACTACAACATGGGTATTTCTGAAGCTGGTTAGCTGGGGCCTGGGGTAAAGAGGCTTGAGTACCCAGTGAAGGCTGTGCAGCACAAGCAAGGCAGAAATAGCAAACAAGGAAAACATAAGGCTGTGCAGTTGCTGGAAGGATGTTAACAGCAAATGAGTTGCTCAACTGTGCTGGGTCATCCAGCATTTGTTGCTTTGTAGTTTTTGTTGTTTTGTTTTGTTTCCAATTTTCATTGGGCCTTTAAAATAAGCATACCCGAAGTCTGTACAATTAGGTTAATGCTAAGGGTCTTTCTGACCTCTGCTTTTTGAAGCAGATCTTTAAAGTGTGCCACCCTCTCAGCAACTCTTGCCTTTGTTATTTCTTCACTGCTATTTAATTACTATCAAAACATCATAACTTCTATGACCTGATTGTTTTCTTATTTCTGTTCAATGGTACACCAGTTAATTAGTGGTAATGCTGTTGTGAGAGCCTTTTTCTGAGAAGAAAGTCATCTTTGATTTGTGCATGTAAGTGATAGTAATCTTTCAAAAACATTTTTTTCTCTTTTAAGGTTCCCATTGTTTAGGGTCTGTATGCATCAATATCAGATGCCTCAGAATCAATTTGCAGGTTATCTGTCACCGCTGCACTGAGTCTTTCCTAGATTCATGTTTCACAGGAGGAAAGTTGCATCAAAAATGCCATGTAAGCTTCAGCATTGATTCTGTCAATAATAGTGAAAAGCAACTTTGGCTTTTTAAGCATAACTTGGAAAAAACATAAGCCTTTCTAGATCTGTTTTCTTTAAAAGTTTTAGAAAAAAAAGTTGTTCTTGCTGCACATTTTTTTTGACTTATCTGCATGCACTGGGGTGAGACCCTGTATACAAAGAACTCTGTGGAGATTAATTTTCAAGTGCTGCTCCCTCTGCATCTTCTTGGCCCATTCTCATTTTTTTCTTTCTGGGTTAGACTACTAAATCAGAAAGCACTGGTTATGTAATAAATTACTGCATTGCTTTGGTTGGGTAAAGCAAGAGTTAATAATTTTCTTGGTTTTTAGTTTTTTCCTTAACCTTAACTCCTGCTGAGGTCATAGCTACCTTGGGCTAAGCTTTGCATTCATCATACTGTTAAATAAAACAAAATGGGGGGTGGGAGGGGATACAGTCCCACTATTGCCTACCAGTAGGAGAGTCCAAACAGAAGACTCTTTTGAGTAGCAATTATTTAATTTGCCCAGTCAAGGCACCGCGTTTGTATACTATTTCACATTGAATTTGATTATGCCCTACAGACCTGGCTGGTCAAAGGATTTGATACACATATTGGCTTGGGATTCGAGCTTTCTTTTTTATTTAAATAAAAATTTATATATAAATATATATATACATATATACATAGTTATATCTGTATATATATTGGGTATGTTTTAAGAATTTTTTCGCATGAGTGCAGCTGTTGTGATCAAATGTCTGGGAGGTAGAAGCACTGAATGAAAATAAAGGCATTTTTCAGCACACACCCACCTTCTCCATATGTCTTTACACAGGTTTATTTCTCTCTTAGTTGAACTTTGGCCTCTTAACTGCTAAGAGTAGTTTTGAAGCTTGCTTTTTTTTTTTTTTTTTTTTTTAAATCCCTCTAACTTTCAGCAAAGAATCGTCTTTGCACTAGAACAGCTTCGCCCGCCCCCATCCATCCATATCTCCTACCTGAAGCCTGGCATTCCAGCCGCTCCCTTAGGAGCTGAGCAGAACTGGGCTAATGCAGTTTTGAGCCTGTCAGGTCTGTTCCTCCCTCCTCTGCCCTGGGCTTGGTGATGAGTAGAGGGTTCCCCTGGCAGCATGCTCACCACTCAGCTGCCACAGGCACCCTGCTGCATTCTCCCATCCCTAAGCGCAGAGCACCACCGTCAGGTCAGCCACCTCCTGGCTGATTTTAACTCTTCTTCCTGCTGTGTCTTCATTAACACAGGGAGCTTGTTTTAGCTGAGATAATGAGTGCAATATTCGCATCTAGGAGGACAAGCCCAGAATGTACCTTTTCTTTGATAGCAGTGGTTTTTTATGTAAACTGAATTCAGTTTATGTAAACTGAATTGTCAAAAATGGTTATGATGAATTTGAAACTACAGATTCATTTTCAACACTAGGAAGAAAAATGTGGAGGGGCAAAATACTTTTCACCTTTTATTACTTGTGCCAGCTATTTTCCTTTCCTGATTGATTTACCTTCCTCCCCTCCCCTTCTCTCCACTTCTGCTCTTGGGAGGTGTTCTATTAATAGTGAAGCTATTCAGATTGCCTTTACTGGCCTACGTATGGTGAATGCTTCCAAAACCCGTGGATTAGAAGGGAGACCTTACTGTTTTTTTTTCTTTGTCCAGCTCTCCATGCTGTACTTTGTGCATAGTGTCCTTGTTGTGATCAATGTGTCCAGGTGAAAGGCCTGTTTGCCCAGTATTATAGTTCGGCTTGTTAAACAGTTTGTTTAATATCTACCAACAATATTGATTTTTGGCTTTGGGTTTTTTCCCCTCTCCTGCCTTTTCCCTGCTTCCCTGGAAAAGTTGAGTTGACTGAAGTCAAACAGCAAAAACACAGTGCATGCTTTTAAGTCTTTTTGAAAGCTGCACGTAAAATTTTCACTTTTTCTGAAAAAGCATGCTAATAGCACTGATAGTACATGTAAGGGAAGCAATTGTGGTTACAGCACCCCTGGAGCAACTCTATATTGCTTGGTCCTATCATGGCCCCGGCTGTACAGAAATACTGTTACCTAAGTGAAACTGGTCTCACCTAGGCAGTGGCTCAGTCCCTCCTACTGGGGCAAGTAGTAACAATGCTACAATACCATTAGGGCACTACTGCGTTATTTAGTAGGTAGGCTGAATTTTGTACTGCAGTAGACATCTTTGAACACTTGTTGATACGGGAGTTTCAGCCCCAGCATGGACAAACCCCTCAGAATGGGAAGCTTCAGGTGTTAGGTTAAGCTTTAGTATGTCGAACAGTGATTCGGTCATTGTAGAAGTGGTTTGTTTTATGCTGTAGTGTTATTTTCCTTCTTCCCTTGTAACCATCTCTGCTTCTTCTCTTATGTCCTAGTTCTCTAAATAAGAGAAACCTCCACGTCTTCATCTGCTCCTTTTGTGCACTGGTGTATCCTGTCCCATTTTAGAGCAGCCCTTTTTTTCTTTAGATCAGAGTACCTTTCAAAACTTGCAGCACTGTTGTCCTCTTTCTTCTCAACTCCTTTTGTCTAGTTTCCTCTGAGCTTTATTCTCTCCCTTTTGTCTGTACCTTCCTTTCTTTCCTTCTGTGGCTTTCCCATTCACCCTCCCTGATTGTGTAACAGTGACAGCTTGCTGCCTCAAAACAGAGCATTCAAATGAATTCGCTTAGCCAATAACTTCTGTGAAGTTGCCTTTTCTAATGGTGTTATTACTCAGTGATGCACAAATGTGATATTGCCCCTACTGGTAGGCAAACGGGGGATCTGTATAAACATGGTAAACTGCTGTTTTTCTTTAAAGGAGAGCCAAAGACTTGTGCTTTACACTTTTTTTTTTCCTGGTGTAGCCATTTGATTGTCAAATCTTTGTAGGGTTTTGTGAGTTGACTGTATTATCCTAATAGAAATTTTTTAAAGTTCCTGATTGTTAAGCCTTATCCATGCATTGAATTGTGGAAAATCATTCCATGTAGTCACGCGATTTGCAATGTACTGAGATGTATCTGGGGTATTCTGACATGTTTTTAGTCTCACGTGCACTCCCCCAGCTGATGGAGTGGCTCATTTAGAGAGGGAGAAGGAACAGAAGTTTTATATTGTCAAAGAAGCCTTGTCTTAGTTTCAATCTAAATTGACTTGAATACTGATTTTAAATCTCTTCAGTTACGGGAAAGGATAATGTGTGGTGCAGATGTGACT
Organism: Aythya ferina; assembly: GCF_964211825.1. NCBI lineage: Eukaryota > Metazoa > Chordata > Aves > Anseriformes > Anatidae > Aythya > Aythya ferina. Next base: position 14,140,032 of record NC_140304.1, read on the forward strand.
GTTAAGCCCATTGGAACTGAAAAGATATGTCAAACTACCATTACATTAAATTAGATGTGGAAGAAGCAAACTTGTATGATGACATTGTCTCATGATGGCAAGAATTGAGTAAGGTGGGGGCAAATTCTTCTTTAGAAAAGATTAGGAATGAAGCTTTTCATTGATAATACAGTAAGTCACTTGCATTTCCCTTCCTTGATCTAACTTAAACTCTTGCAGACTGCTATTAAGGTTTTGGGGTTCAGAGAGGAATCTGAGTAGCATAATTGCTGATTTCCATTTATAATCTGGACTATAATGAAGCAGGTTAGAAGGTGGCGTCCTGACGAACCCTAGTACAAACTAGCTGTTTCAGAGCCGCTTGTATGGTCCAAGAAATTCAGTACTAATAATCAGGAGGCTCAACAGCAGGAGTGCCAACTCATCTTCTCTGTTCTAAAGTGGGAAACAAACAAAAAACACATCAGCAGTATGCAAGTTTGGTATATGTCTGTGTGTTTGAAGACGTATTTGTAGTCTTAGAATACCTAGAAGGAACATCACAAGGCTGACTGTGGCATGATCTTACTGTCATACTCAAGTTTTGTCATGTTTAGAAAACACACACTTCCAATGCTGTTAGCACTGACTTTTTTTTTAACAAAGTGTGTCAGCAACTTAATGTTTTGTATGATAATAGATCAATTTCCTTGGACAAAAAAAAAAAAAGGAAACGAAATTCTTGAGTTGTCTAAATAGGAATTTAGAAATGAACTGGAAGAACATCTGCCTTCTTTGCGTGTAAACTCTGAATTTGAGGAAAGTGAAACAGCTCTTCTAGGCCACCTCTTAAGGTATGGCCTTGGTGCTAGAAGTCAGGTGGCTGGTACTTGCAGGATGTGAGCACACAGGCTACGTAGCTCAAATTGATCTTTCTCAGATCAAATGTAATCTAAAATGTTAAACCTCATTGGGGATTCTCTTTTTCATACTCAACTGTTATCAACTGCATTATTTCCTACTGAAAGGAGGATGAAAGAGGCTGAAGAGCGAGTTCAAGTTACATAAGTAAGTGATTTAGGGGAATGTTATCCCAGTCAAGCCTGTTTACACAGTTAACATGTGGTCTTTATTCTTGTGTAGGAAGAAGAATGTAGCTGTTCAGTGTTGTCACAGTCTTCAAGGCACTTATTGTCATACAGGTAGAGCCTTGATTAGCAGGGAAAGAAGAGCAAACTTAATTTAATAATGATTTTTATTTTTTTAAATGGCAAGTGTAATATCATTCTGCAGAAACTCTCTGAACACTATGGTAAGTGAAGAGGGTGCAGCTTTTTACATCCCAGCAGCATGTGGGAATTTGGATTTGTCTGTATCCTCTTCTTTCTGCATCAGGAAAATCCCAGTCATTTGAAGCTTAGAATATGTGACCACAGTAATGAAAATTGGATGTCTGTAGCTTAGTAACCTAAATAATTGTTTTTTTCCCAGGTAATCTTTGCAATTTCAGTGAGTTTATGTATGATTTTAGTGCAGATTGCCAAGTGTTCAACATTTTGGAACATTCAGGTACCTAACTTCATCCAACAAAGTGAGTATCTTTGGACATACAGGTTGGAAGTTTTCATACTCCAGGAAACAAATGAAAGTTTTAGAAACACACGTTATCAGTTTCAATTTAACAAAACGCAATCTTGGGGAAGGTAGAAACAACAGGTGGTGCAGTGTCTCTGAAAAGAAGAATAATAAAAAAAAGATGATGTGATTACATATGAAATGTATATGGGCAAAATATATACCTGTAAGGAAAAAAAATCTTGTGGAGTATTTGATGTTTAAGAAATTATTTGCTTCTTTGTAATGTTAAATGGATTTACTAACTCTGTGGCAGACAGTACTCACAAGTCTTTGGCATCCAAACCAGGTTGTGTACTGGATGGATCCCACAACTGGACGTGTGCACTGACCTCTTTATTTCTAGCTTTTTAAAATGAAACTTGGCAGCAGTACTTCATAAATGTATAAAGCAACTAGAGACAGAAGAGAACACTGTTCGCATCGCAGCTGCTGCACAGTTTACCAATTGGTACCTTCAATCCACAGCCTCTCCTAAGGGAAGCTGCTCTAACATGGGCAAATCTAGCACACCAAATGACTTTGGTTTTGTGATTTTAAGAAGTTCCCCTTACCCCTTTTGGCCTCTGCTTGCTGTGTAAACAGCCTCTATGCTAAGAGAAGCTTTCCCTGAAGTCAGCTTAGCAACTGTACTGGAGCTTGATTATTTTCCCTGTTTTCTATAACCGGTAGCATAGTGTCGAGAGCTCCTTCCCCATTGTGTTTGTTGCTATGGGGAAGAAGAGGTGAGGCAAGGCATGCGTGGGAGGAGGGAGGAAGAGTTGCAGGATCTGTTCTGTGACAGTTCCCCCCCCCTTCTTTGAAATCTTCTGCTTCCAGTTGTGGGATTTCTCTATAGATGACATTTTTTTCTCCTGTTTTTGTAAGCCTAGTTTTCTTTGATCTTATTAGTTCTGTACAAGTCTCCCCGAGACATTCTGCAGTCATTATCACCTTTTTGGGTGGAGTTTATTTTTTGTTTGTTTGGTTGGTTTTTTAAATAACTTTTTAACATTGGTGCATATATGCTTGGGATAGAGCTCATGTAATTTTCCAATCGTATTGATTGTATGTGATTGTGCCCTGCAGAGGTATATTTAACAAAAAAATAAATAAAAAGGATAGTCTAGGTAATAAAGGAGACCGTGAGATTTGTTGAGTCAGGTTATGAACTATTTCTTGAATTTATTTAGGACATTGGATAAGTGAAATTCCCTGTCTGCTGTTCTCAAAAGTCAATGCTAAACAAAATGTCATTATTTCTGTTTATTGAACTGGTTCTTTAGTTGCTTTTCTCCTCCTCCTGCTGTTTTCTTCCTTTCCTGCTTTTCTTCCCCATCCAAAAAAAAAAATCTTGAGCCTTATGGGGATGGCTGACTGTTGGAGTGCTGTTGTGAATATGTATTGTTTGTAACTACCAGAACACTTTTACTAGGAGTAGAGATTAAGTAGGATGTATGAGAAGAATTCCATAAACTGAATTCTTTGCAAATTCAGGGGAAATTTGAAGCTTTTTACATACAGGTCTAGTCGTGGGGAGACACTGAGGCCTGTAAGGTATTGAGATGTCTTCCCTTGAAACGTTAGAGGCTTTGCTGCCTGTTGGAAAGTCTCTGAGATGACAAAAAGAGCAGAGGAGTTCACTCTGACTCCCTGTGTCTTTACTCCTGCAACAGACTTTTTTAAATGTGAAAGAAAAGCCTTTAGGTATTGTGCTGAAGTGGAACAGAGCAGATTGAAGGAGGCAAAAGGCAAGAGGATCCTGAGATCCAAAAAGCAGAGTTTGTCTCTTTTTTAACCTGTAGAGCCAACAGTGTTACTTCTTACTAAAGAATGGGGAAGCGGAGACCTGTTGTGTGTGCATGGTGGTTATGTAGAAAAAGCCATATGTCAAAATGCGATTTCTTTCTTCACCTTGTTTTTCTCCCTCCTAAAGCTGACTCAGCCTCTCCCTGCTTCCACATAGTGTGTAAGGGTCCTTTGAGCTGCAGATTCAACAAACAAATACTTTATTGAGTGGAAAGGTGGTGATTCGCTACTTGGTTTGTAAATAGATGAAAGTGTCTACAAGGTCGTATCTGCTTTTCTGTCAGCATTTATATTAAATGATAAATTAATGGTGAACACTTTGAAATATCTCTCATTTTCTGTCTCGGATGAGTGTACCTTCTCTGAAGTGGGATGTGATGTCCTGACAATTGAAGGCTTTCTTCAGACCAAGGCAAGTTTATTCTCCGCTGTGCTGGAGCACAAGCGATGCTGAACAGCAGAGAAGCCGTGCCCCTCTCTTAGGGTCTGGTCTGTGCTCTGGTGGCTCTGCTGGTGTAAGCCAAGCAGCTCCTTCGAACAAGGAAGGATATTCAGAATAATCTCCTTTGCTACTTGGAGAGATCCAGCATGAGGTGCTCACTTGGCTAACCCAAAGCCCATCATCGCCGTTAGGGCCCCTCACGCTTCACACAGCTGAGCTTCCTCACTGGAAAGGCTCGAAACATTCAGTTCCTGTAAAGGGAGGTGTGTTTAGCTAGCAATCCAGCAGAAAAATAGGCGTTGCTACTGGTGAAGGCTTTCTTTCCCATTCTCCCACTGGTCTGAGAGTTGCAGGACGCTCAGGGGCTTTAATAAAAAGCTGCAGAGTTTCTGTCAAGCAGTTGGTTTCTAAAAAAAAAAAACCATCTGCAGTGCTGTAGAGGGTCTGATCCCATTGGAAAGGAGCGGCTTTAACTCAGGAGCTTTGGGGAAACTGCATGGCAAGGAGGGGAGGCTGGTCCGAGTGGATGGCAGCTGCTGGAAAAACTTCTCACCTTTGGGTGGGGATACCAGGAGAGGAGTGAGCTGCAAAGCCTGGCCCAGAACTTGAGATTCCCTCGTCCCACCTTGCTCAGTGTGTCTTCCCTGAGCACCACCACAGAACAGCAGTGAGCACTCAAAGCACGAACCGAAATCGACGTGAATTTGCTTACCTCTCAGGTATGTTTAACGGCTGTCTCTTTCTAGGTTCTTTTCAGGTTCTCCAAAACGAGGGCCATGCAAGCACATTCAGAAAACATGACTCGCCTCTCCCTGCTGCTCTCAGTTGCTCTCAGTAGCTCAGGGCTCTTTTTTGTGAAAAGCAGAGCCTGTGATGCTCCCGCAGAGCTGGCAGGGAGCCGTGTGCTGTGCTGAGGGGGCTCAGGGAAGGCAGCAGCACCCTGACACGACATCCCTGGCTGGGCTGTCGTTGTCTTGTGCTTTCCCTGACCCGTGAGTGCAGCTCTGACTCCCCAGCTCTTGCCTGTGAGTGCAGCAGAGACTGCAGGTGCCTGATCCCCTTTGCCCCAGGCTGCCCGTGCTGTAGTTGGGTTGGGTTGGGGCAGCTGGTGGCTGCTCGGTGTGAGCTGGGACCCCTCTGCAGCTTTGGGAGAACAAGTCTCTGCCCTAGCACCGTCAGGCAGCCAGGGACTTGCTGTAAAGCACTTGAAATTTTGGATACTTCCTTAGGTACAGCCCAGGCACCGCTGCTGAGTTGTTGCTTTGAACTGAACCCATAATTAACTGGCACTGAAGTGCTGCACCTAGATGCTTTTGTCAGCCACCCTTTAGGGCACAGCTCGGGCAGCTTAAAGATCCTGTCAGCCCTTCCCCAAGGGTTGGGATACCTCGAGGAAGCAGCTGGCTTGCCTGCAGTGTGGATGCCGGCAGTTGCCTCAGTTTGCAAGGAACGTGAAGTCGCAGTGCTCCTGTGCCTTGTCACACTGCTGGCAGTTCATTCACGTTAGCCCCAGCTGTATGGGGTGTGCAGAGTATGGAGATGTTTGCTCATGGGTTGTTTTTTTACTGCCTTGAACTGCCTCAGTGTGGGACGAATGGAAGCCTGTGCGTGGGTATCTGCCTGCTGGGAGTGGAGACTCTCTGATTCCCTCTGAAGGCTCTGGGATCTGTGAGCCCGTGTGTCACCTCAGCACATGGAAACCAGCCGCCTCATGGAGCACCCCAAGCAGGTACAGCGTGCAAGCCTGTCCTCACAGAGCACATTTTACCTCCTGTGCTACCACGTGGCCAAAAACACTGCAGTGAATCCCTGCCTTGCATCACAGATCTGCTCTGCTGGGTGCTTCCTGCCCCGGCCTGCATCAGGCAGAAAGCAAACATGAGGGGCTTGTGGGTTTGGGTGTGCTGCTGGGCACTGTTTGGAGGGGATCCTGTAGCTTCTGTGCTTGTTCTTGGTGAAGATCCCCCCAGTTTGTGGAAGAGATGAGAGCAAGCACGAAGGTACAGCAGGTACGGTGCTCGTGTTGTACAAAGCCACTGTGAGAGCGGCACTTGTGGCCACGGGCTGTGGGGGAGAACCCCTAAAGCAAAGCTGGGTGCAGAGCATGCCATCCTCTTTGGCACTTACTTCCCCAATCTTTGTCCCATTTAATTCCAGTCTGCAGCTGTGTTGTCCGCTGAGACCTTGGCTCTTACTGGGCTAGTAGCGGTTGGCTTTGGTGCCTGCAGAGCCAGCCAGCTCCTGCGCTGCCATGTTCGGAGGCAGCGCCGCTCCCTTTGTGGGGCAGCTGTGTCCTAGACCTGAAATCTGTTGCTCAATGCTGCCCCCAGCACTGCTTGGGCCAGGGTGGAGGCTGTTAACCCACAGCTGCCCAGCTGTGCAAGTGGAAAGGTGAGGGGATTTAGGAGGGCGTGTGTTGGAAACCACGGGGCAGGAAGCGGGGTGGATTGTCCTACATTGTGCCCATTTGTTTGGGAAACGGACTGATGGGACAGTGATAGGGCTCGGGGCAGAAAGAAGCATTTTGCTGAGTTATGAGATGCTAATGTGAGGTTAACAAATACCTTAGGATGATCAGGTTTTTATTTGCCCTCCTGAAAGTTTTTTCATGAGCAGATAATTTTCTTATTGGCAAGAAATGGGCAGCTGGCATTGGTGTGCGATGGGTGGTCAAACTTTCCCTTGTCAGATTGAACTTTAAAACCTCTTTCAAACCAAACACTGTTTTTTTCTGCTCTTTGCTTAACCTTTTGCAGCTGGTCATCAGCCTTTGGCCTCAGCATCCTACTCCCCTCCCACCCTCTGCTTTCGTCTGTGCTCTGCTCAAGCACAGAAACCCAGTGGGGAAACTGCTTTGGACTGATTTGGGCACCCTCAGGTCTCGAGCAAGACTGCCTGTCTTCTCAACAACTTGTCTTTACATCCCAAAAGCAGAAGGCTGGAGGCAGCGGGCCAGGTAAGAGAAACCAATTCCACTCTTCTTTCATTTTTAATTAACTCCTTGTCACAGGTTCATTTCCCTTTGTAGGAGCCTGTGAACCCAGGCTGCTGCCAGCCTGCTCTCTTGCTCCGGGCACGGGCCGGAGGAGCTGTTTGGAGAAGGCTCTGCCAGCCCGGCTCTCACACGGGCCTGCTGGTGCTTGTGCTGTGCTTGGGTCTTGTCCCTTGTGTGCACCAGTCCCTGAGCTGGCTGGAAAGGAGCAGTGCTGATTTGCTCTCTGCTCCATTTGGGGGCTCTCAGGGGATCAGGGAAAGCTCTTTTTGAGCGCATAAGTCATCTTCAAGTGGTGTGAGCTGCTGGACTGCTTGGTACTCCCTGCGAGTGCTGCGGGACGCTCATGCCACAGCAGAGAGTGATGGCAGTTTCAGCCCGGCGTGTCTGGGGGAGCTCCCCAAGCTGGGGGCTCTGAGCCCCGTTTGTGGCTGCCCTTCCCTGCAGAGCCGAGCGGCGGCAGGGTGGGGATGTGCTGTGCTGGCTGCAGCCCGGCTGTGTCACACGGCAGGCGTGGGCTGGGGGCTTCTCTGCCTTTGCCTGGAGTCTTCTGGTTTCGAGCTGATTCAGCAACTCGCTTCTTGGCTTTCTACACTTCTCCCAGAAAAAATGAGCCCTTCCCAGTTTGTACATTCTTCCCTGCCAGTAACCCTTTTTAGACAGCGATGTTGCTGTAATGCTTTTGGGATCCTTCCAGGATGAGAGCGGTTGCCATATGGATGCGTGGCAGTGCTGCAGGGGGAAAGGGGAAGGCGAAGAGCTGCGGAGGGAGGCGGGCCGCTTCTCAGCGGAGTGACACGGCACTGAGCTGGCCTCAGCTAGGGAGGGCTCCTGCTCTAACGGGCAGCCCTCCCTTCTTGTAGAGGGCGTTCTCTGCAGGTCTCGTGCTTCCCCTCGTCCTGAAAATGCTGTGTACGTGCACTGGGTGGGCTGAGCTGGCCAAAGTGGCTGATAAATCTGAATTAAGGCGTTAAGTGTAAAATTCTGTATCACCTCCTAACTTACGGAGTCGGGACTGTACCATGCAGTCTACACATGCTCCCTTCCCCTGTGTGCTGGGTTTTATGCGTAGCGCCAGGCACCATCTGCCTTTGCCTTGAAAGAAGCAGGCAATCGTGCTCCTTGTGACCATACCTCTCCCAAAAGCATCTGAACAGCTTTCCTTTCTCTTCCCCTCCTGCCCTGGGTGGTTTTGGTGTCAGGGCGGCTGACTTCCTGCCTGGTTTAGGTTTTGCTCTTCGTGGTGTTGCAGCTGCTCTGCACACCCGTACTAAACCTTTTGAAAGATAATCTGTTTGTTTTTACCACCAAGAGTGGCCATGGCCTGAGCAAGAACATCTTGTTTTGGCATGTTTTCTTGCAGTGCTTGTTGCTATGCTATTAGCTGGAGAGGGCCCCTCAGGGCTCAACGCAGCCTTGGTGCCAAATGAGGTAATCGCTGCTTTTGCAGAAGAACTGGAGCCCAGATGAAGTTGTTGCTCAAGAGCCCGGTGAGGGGACTGTGAAAGAAGGCAGAGGTCTCCCACATCCCAGATCACCAGGTGCTGCAGAGACGGGCGGCACCGGTGGTGAACGCAGCTTGTCCATGCTCCGGTTCCTCACACGGCAGCGCGGTTACTGCAGTGCTGAGCGCACGGGGGCAGGCGGAGACCCAAGCTGGATGCTTCTCTTCCACAGCGGGCATGTCCTGGGCAAGCTGCCAGCCCTTTCCAGCAGTTGTTTCCCAAGCTGCTGTGGCTGTGGTCTGTGAGCTTCCTCCCGCAGGACACGTGAATAAACCCGACAGAGTCACGTAAAGGGCATCTCCAAACCACTCTGTGCAGAAGGCCTTGCGTGCTGCTTCATCAGCCCCTGCATGGCCAGCAAGGGTTTGCTGCCAGTGCTGGTGGGAGGGGCATCCCTTGCTTTAGCAGAGGTGGAAATGTAAATGATCTCTGGCTTTCTAGGAGACTTTTCAAGACCTGTTTTTGCTGGAATGTGGTCACTGATGTTAGTCTCACCTCCTCAGGTAACAGGGACAGTCAGTTTTTATCGCAGCATGGATGGGAATAGCTGCAATACCCTGGCTACACCATATGATTGTATGTAGTGCGCTTTTTAGGGACTGAAGATGCTCAGCACTTGGAAGGACTGGAAGAGGGGAAGGAAACGGTCAAACATTTTGTCTAAGGCTGGCTTGTCTGCCAAGCTTGTGGCATCTAGGGGCCCTCCACACGAGGAAGCTGGGTAGGAGCTGTACAGAAGCATAAATGCAACTGAACTGCAGACCCAGCTCTGGCAGCTGTACAGTGGGGGAGGCTCAGACCTTTGATCCACATGTCCTTGCACCAATTTGCCAGGGCTGCTTAAAAACAGGCACCCGGGGCTGTAGGAAAGCACTGTTTTCATTATGTCATGTGTAAAAGCAGAGTGTGCTCCGAGGCATTCCTGCTCCTGCTTCGTCCTGCAGCTGCAATATGAAAGGGCAATGGGAGGGGGGTACAGTGGCGGTCCTGCTGCTCGGGTGCTGTGACAATACTGGGGATTTCTTGGGCAGGCGGGTGCCTAGTGAGCTCTCTCTCTGGTTCCAGGGCAATGCATCTCTTTGTGGTGTGTCTCTTCAGCGTCTGGGGCCTGGCTGCCCCTAAGCCCTATGTTGTGGAAGATATTTGCACTGCGAAGCCCCGCGACATCCCGGTGAACCCCATGTGCATCTATCGCAACCCCGAGAAGAAGTTCCAGGAGGGCGAGGGGCAAGAGCCAGGGAAGGGCAAGAGCAAGATCCCGGAGTCCACTAACCCCCGGGTCTGGGAGCTGTCAAATGCCAACTCGCGCTTCGCCATCGTCTTCTACAAGTACCTGGCCGACTCCAAGGACAATGGAGAAAACATCTTCATGTCGCCCCTCAGCATTTCTACAGCCTTCGCCATGACCAAGCTCGGAGCGTGTGGTGACACCCTGCAGCAGCTCATGGAGGTCGGTGGTGTTTCCTCAGCCCTTCCCTGTAGCCGTCACCAAGGGCTGAAAGGCTGCAGAGGTGACGGTGGCCAACAGCTGCCGAGAGCCATCCGTGTCAGGGTGGCTCTCTGGCTTGAGAAGCACCATTGGGTTAAACAGCCCCTGGGGAGGAAGACGTGAGGCTGCTCGTGCCTCTGTGTTCAGATCCCAGCTCTGCAGGGACCACCTGTGGTCATCTGCAGTCTGGGGGCAGACCAGCAAAATGCTGAAATCCTTCCCCTCTTGGCCAGCCCCCCCTGCTGAGGGGACCCTTCTCTCGCTGAGCCAGTGCCCTCCCATAGGAGGTGGTGCCAGGGATCCCAGATGTCTGTGAGCGCTGTGCTGTGGGATTTTCTGTGCCTAAAGCCTTGAGCTGGAGACTAGCTGACAAATTCGAATTGTTCTTCCAGTTGGCAGCTAGGAACAGATTAGGGAGAAAAAAATGCGCTGCAGAAACCTACCCTCAAAGCAATTGCTACATCTTAGAAAACAGATAACAAGTACCAGAATTACTCAGCAGACCATGAGAATTGCTCCTGGGAAGGAGCAGCCTTCGGCCTTCTCACGGGAGGGCTTAGCCCAAACCTCCTGTGGCCTGTGCTGACCCAGGAGCTGCCTCCAGGCCCCTGCCGTGCTGCCCGCCTTGTGTGAGGCCCCCCGGGGCTGGGGCAGGGGGGTTGAATCCCTGAGCATGGACTGTGCTGGTTGTAACAGCGCTGGGGAAAGCCTGGTGGCTCACATGCTGGGCTGGAACTGGTTCCCTGACAGAGGTTGGGGGCACAGAGGAAAAACTTGCGGAGCAAAAGCTCTGAAGGCCTGTAGAGCTCTCAGTTCTGTGGCTTAGGCTGGCGAGGGAGGGCAAAGGCTGCTGGTGGGATCCTGGAGCTGTGGGGGAGTACAGGAGCTGGCTGGTGAATCTCTTCTCGCTGCTTGGCCCCTCCAGGTCTTCCAGTTTGATACTATTTCAGAAAAGACGTCCGACCAGGTCCACTTCTTCTTTGCCAAGCTCAACTGCCGGCTTTACAAGAAAGCCAACAAATCGTCAGAGCTAATATCAGCCAACCGCCTCTTCGGAGAGAAATCTTTGGTCTTTAACGAGACCTACCAGAACATCAGCGAAATAGTGTATGGAGCCAAACTCTGGCCGTTGAACTTCAAAGTGAGTGTGAACTTCTGTTGTTTGTGTGTGTCTTTTTTTCTGTGTGGGTTTTTTTTTTTTTTTTTGGTTTGTGGCAGAGGGAGGGGAGTGTTTTTTCCTCCCTGCCCTTCTGCTTTTGCTGCATCCTCACCTCCTGCCCGCAGGCAGTGCCACGCTCTGGGCATGCAGGACACAAGTGAAGGCAGGCGGGAGGACAGGACACAGCTCCTCCTGTCCCAGCTCCTTAACCACAATCACTTCGCAGCTCCTAATTTCTAAACACTGCAGCACTGTGCGGTGTCCTTCCTCAGCATGCACCCTGTAATGCCTCCTACAGAAGGGTTACAAAGAAGTTTTTTATAACCCTTGACTTAACCTATTTTGGTCTCGTCCTTCAGGAGAAGCCAGAGCTTTCCAGGAAGATCATAAATGAGTGGGTGGCTAATAAGACAGAGAGGCGCATTACAGAAGTGATCCCAGAGGGAAGCATCAATGATCTCACTGTCCTGGTCCTGGTCAACACCATTTATTTTAAGGTACAGCTAACAAAACTTGGGGGAGCAGCCAACTTCCCTGGGGGGAGTAATGATGCTCATGTTTGTCTCTGTGCTCCTCAATCTCCCTTGTAGGGGCACTGGAAATCACAGTTCCCGACTCCGAACACAAGACTGGATTTGTTTCATAAAGCCAACGGGGAGACCTGTCAAGTCCCAATCATGTACCAAGAGTCCAAATTCCGCCACGCATCCGTTCCCCAGGACAAAGTGCAGGTGATGGAGCTGCCTTACAAGGGGAACGATATCACAATGGTGCTGGTCCTGCCCTATGCTGGGACGCCGCTGGTGGAGGTAGAGCGAGACCTGACATCGGAGAAGCTGCAGGACTGGATAGACTCCATGCGGGAGGTCTCTCTCACAGTCTCTCTCCCTCGCTTCCGCATTGAGGACAGCTTCAGTGTCAAGGAGAAGCTGAGAAAAATGGGGCTGGAAGATCTCTTCAGTCCAGAAAATGCGAGACTCCCAGGTCAGATGTGGAAATGGGGTGGTGGAGGTGGAGGTATAACCGCTCCTCTGCAGGTGCCAGGGCAACACGTGAGGAAAAAGACTGTGCCCACATTGAAGTGATGCTACACCCATGAGGGACTCAGTGCTCTGTCCTCATCGAGGATGCACAGCCCTGCTCAGCACCAAGGGCATGGGAGTTGAGTAATCAATTACAGTTGATGGAGGATATCCTTGTTTTAGGGCAAATGTGCCTTCTGTTTTGAACACAGGTCATGAAAGGTCATGAAGGATGGAGGTGTTTTGTATCTTGAGCTGCTCTCTCCATACATTGTTGTAACTCTCCCCATTCTGTTATTCTGGGTTTCAGGCATAGTTGCAGAGGGCCGTACAGACCTGTACGTATCTGAGGCTTTCCACAAAGCCTTCCTTGAGGTAAGCCTTCTTTTGTCCCAGGATATGTTTTGCTCTTTCTTTTAAAAACTTGAAGCATAAAGGGAAAAAAGTAGCTCTGGACCAGTGGTGGTCACTTCCTCAGTGATTTGGGGCTCTGGGGTAAGGTAGAACCTCAGTACCTTGAGCGTGTAAAGGTGCTCAGCCCCCAGTGATGCTGCAGGTGTTGGGAGCACAAGTAGGACACGATGGGAGCCTGAGGCCTGATCCAAAGCTTTGTGACAAGACTCAAGTGCTCTTTCCTGCTTATTTCATGGCAGGTGTGTGCCGGGTGGGTGGCACAGCTTGGCACGGTTGGGCTGGCAGTGCTATCCTCCTGCCTTCCTTGGGTAGAGATCTCCTCTTTACCAATGTAAAAGAATGTGCTCTGACCTGTGCTGTCATCTTGTGCTCCAAACTGGTGGGGTAGGAGGGAGAGCCCTCCAACTGCTGCATAATGCCTGTATTTTAAACCCATCTTCTCTTTTGGTTGGTAGGTGAATGAAGAAGGCAGCGAGGCATCAGCGGCCACAGCCGTCCTTGTCTCCGGCCGCTCCTTCCCTATGAACAGAATTATCTTTGAAGCCAACAGGCCCTTCTTGCTTTTCATCCGGGAAGCCGCCCTCAACACCATCATCTTCATGGGCAGAATATCTGATCCTTGCTCCTAAATGGGCTGTCAGGGCCTCACTTCTCCCTTTCTGCCCTTGAAAAAGGGGCAGTAGGGTATCGGCACGCAGCCCACATCGCTGCCGGGGCGGTTGGTCTTACTGTTTGGTGCAAGCTGCGGGGACGGATTGGAACCAGCTGGGCTGCTCCTGCCCCTCCTTGCTGTGTCAGGTGAGGGGGTCTCAGAGGGCACCTCTCCTTCTTGCTCAGAGGAAACTGAATTTTTTGTGGCATCCAGGACTGAGTCCAGCATCGCTGTTGTTCTTGTATCCAACCCCTCCTCCCTTTCAGGCATCAAACTGTAACTCTGATCCCCCAGTACATTAAAAGCCTATACGTCTGTCTGTAACAAACTGATCTCTGAATGGACGCTTTTCACTAAGTTGCTTCCGAGACTTGTCAAGGAACGCGCCCTTACCTACACTCCTCAGTCCCGGCAGAACAGCTGGCAAGGCCAGTGGAACTGCCACAGCCAGAGGGCACGTGCTTGCTGGGCCAGAAACATCTTTCTGAAGTTTGGCACTGAACAGATGCTGGGTAGAAGAGCTGCCGAGTAGCAGAGTCCTCCTTGCCAGCAGCTTTGGTGTGTCTGATGTGTCCAAGTGCTGTACAGGCGCTGGTGAAAGCCTCATGGAGCCAAGGCTCCTGAATCTGTTGTTTTGAGAAGTAAGCTTCAAACTAGCTCCACATTCAAGTTACTGTAGCGGGGGTGGCTCTGGACAGTGGTGATGTCCTACTAAGGTGATAGCTGCAACTAATGCAACTGCCATCTCCAGCTGTGTGTGAGTTTGCTATCTCACCTGAGTGTACTCCTAGAGCTGAGGCTTGCTGGCCTGCTGCCACGCCATGTGTGTGATTTGAATTCTGGTCTACCCGAGGTGGTTATGCTGCAGTGGGACCTCTGGCAGGGTTGCCTTTGAGATGCAGAAGTGAAGTGTGATGAGCTTTTCTCTATGAGTTCTGTGTTCAAGGCAGCTGGTTAAAACGAGCAAAAAAGGCAGTGAAAGCATGGTCCGGTCCTGCTCGTGGTACGTGTTCCAGATGTGCTGTGTGCAGGCAGCTGCTTCTGTGCAGGCAGATGGCACTCCCCAGAGTGCAACTTCATCTGGATTTTGTAGGACCAGTAAAACTTGTTTCTAGAAAGGTTTCATCTTAGCAGCAGGTGCCTCGGCACGCCAACAGTGAGGTAGTTCACAGATGTGAATAGTCTGTGGGAAGACTAGCACAGGAGGATGTGTGGTCGTGGCTGGGGCCATTGTAGTTTTGGGAGTGGTTTTGGGAGCAGTTGGGCTTTGCAGCACTCCTGTAGGAGGAAGGTTTGAGCACCTGTGTTGCACAGTTCAGACATGGAGAGTTGTCTTCTCTGCTGCATCTCATGGCTGTTGCAGTCAGTGCCCTACGCAGAGAAGAGGCCTACGAGGCACTGACATTTGTGATGCTGAGGGTCTTAAATCCTCCTGTTGGTGTGCTTATCTGGAGTAATGCCTCTGAAAGAAACTGCATGCAGCAACTTTAACACAGAGGCTGGAACTCTGGGAGACAAGGGGGAGCATTTTGGAAATAACAAAGGGGTCAGAAAGCTCACTTTCCCTTACCACACCCACCTCTGCTGCTTTTCTTGCTGGGTGCTGCCTTCTGCTTGCTTACCTCGTTTCACAGCTCCAGCTGTGTACAATCTCTGCCTGTAACCTTTGCCTTTCTTGTTGTGATCGTTCTACACTGCGGACGTTGAAGATGGTGGGGGGAAAAAGAAAAGGAAGGTTGAGGATATGCCTGGATCTCCCTAACATGGCACTGAACCAAAATGCTTCCTCTGGCATCAGCAGCTGGGGAAGCCCTCTTGCTGCAACAGGAATCGGGTGTGAGAGCAGTGGCTTCCCCAGCCCAAGGGACTGCAAAGGGCTGAGCCTGCAGAAGTGGTAGACAAAGCTCAAAACCCAGGACCAGAAGGCATCTAAGGTGACAGGAAAAGCAGCCTGGGACAGTTCAGGCTCTGCCACGCTGGTAAGCTGAGGGCAGCAGGGTCGGGGTGCTCTCAGCACTGCTGATCAGAAGGGTTGGGTGCCCGTCCTGCCTGGGCAGCCCAGAGAAAGCCAACATCGGCCAGGACTGGGTGGCTACAAGAGACAGACCAGGATCTGAGTATTAAACCATTTAATTCTCAAACCACTCACATGCATAATGTTCTTTTACACAGTGTTAAAAGAAAGAAGAAAATGCAATTTGTTTTAATACAAACAGAATTTCAAGTATACATTTATAGAATTTTCAAAGATTCCTACCCAAGTTGCTAAGTTCTCATTCACATTGTTCTTAAAGCTGTCTGATGAGAGCGCTTTTTGTTAAACTGCTTTAAATGCAATTGTACAATCCCTCTACCTTTTGTTTTTTTTTTTCCCCCCTTCCCCAACTCTGGTTCTCGCGCTGCCTTTGCCTGGCCCCTTCCAGCAGCAGCGGCTGTTGCTGTATGTGACCAGCCTGCGAGCAGGCAGCCCTGCTGGGGCATCTGCCTCTGCCAGCTGCCACTGGACGAGGAAAAGAAAAGCCAGGGCAGAGGACCAGCTTGGGCACAGCTTGTAAAATCATTTTAAGAACAGTCTGATATCCACAAGTTACACACAGCAGGATCACACTTCAACCTACTGTAGACTAAGTGTGAACACTGACTTTTTTTTTTTTTTTTTTTTTTTTGAAACAAGGATTGCAACCAAAAATAAAATTGAAAAAATAATAGCACAGCAGGAAATTTCTGAACTGTGAAAATAAGTCTTGAGTCTTAGGACACTTGTCCTAAAAAGTTGGATTTCTAGGCCAACAGCTGATGGTGACAGCACAATTTTTCTTATTAATGGTTACTCTGCAAAGCAGCTTAGAGCGGAATCAATGTGGGACACACCAACTTGGATTTTAATTATTATTTTTAAATACTGAACTGACTAGGGCTCCATATCTACAGTACGGACTCCCCCCCAACCTCAGTAACAGCTTCACCATGGCTTTGCTCAGCCTGGTGCCCACGGATAGGCCGCCTGCTGTGTCACAACTGGGTGCAACTTCTGACCTACCACAAATGGGGTTTCAAGAGTCTTTACAGGCAAGGGTGTTTTTTTTGTTGTTGTTTTTTTGATCATGTTACGAAAGTATTCCAACAGGTCAACGCATGCCAGTCCTGTTAGTGCTACAGCACGGCTGAGCTGTGACCAGCTTTGCGGTCGGGGTGGAAAATCCTGTCCATAACATTGGCAGGGGCAGCACCGGGCCCGGAGGGGTGCGGGAGCGGGAGGTAGAGCTGCGGTAGTTTTGGGGCTGCCGGTGGCAGCCGAGGGTCTGGCACCATCGCTCCCTCCCGGGCTGTGGCTGGCGGCGAGCCCCCTGCCTGTACGGCTGTCTCGAAAGCCTGCAACAGCCATACTCATCTTACCATTTAAAGTGCATTTCTTCAGTAAAGGGTTTTTCTTTTTTTTTTTTTTCTTTTTTATTTATTTTTTTTATTTAAGAGGAACCTTTTTAAAGTGCTGTTCTAGTTTGGAAAGGGACTCTGCTTAGAAAAAAATGGCACCTTTTTGTGACAGATCTGCTCCCTGTATGCTTGTATAATATATATAAATTTGCAGAGTCAGATCTGCTGACTAATGACCGACGTATAAAAGTGTTATTTTTATTTAAGTTTATTGCTTTTTCACTGCTCTTGCTCCCTTGGAGGCGGAAGGGAGAGGGATTCTCCTCTCCCCCTCCGTGCTGCTAGCTCGGGTCCTGGTTAGCAGTTCAGCCTGCGGCCCCTGGCCAGCTTGCTGCGACGCAGGACACGCGAAGGAACGCACGCACCCTGCACGCTCACAGCCCCGCAGCTCGTCCCCAGGGGTTGCATGGCGAGGAACCAGCGTCAGGGGGACTGTGGCACCTGAAAGGCTCTCCCCGCTCCTGCCCGATGCCATTTTCATAGAGTCACTTTACAGAGCAGACCTGCGTTTCTGAAACGGAGGTAAGGAAAACAAATCTGTTTGAAGTGAAAGCTTTGCTGATAGTGTGTAGCATGGCAACCTCAGCACTCCGAGAGAGAGAGGTAGTTACTGTCCTGCGAATCTTCTGCTGCTTAATGCAACTCAATTTCTGGAGTGATTGCTCAAAATCAAAAAGGAAAAAAACTCCTGTGCTCTTCATTAGAAGTTAGCCCAGTTAAATCTTTCTGTTGAAGACATACTCAACTATTCCCTCCAAGAGGCTTTTTCTATTTTAGAAATTGATTGTCAGTTTAGCTTGTTACGAAATCAAATTTGATTAGCAAATTGCTATATAAAGCCACTTAGGTTGTTAACTCCTGTTACAATGCTCTTCTCTTCCACTGTTCCACGTGGAAGCGCTAAATCAGCGGTGTCCCTGTTTGGGGGTTATTGTTGGGCTGAACAGGGCTCTCAGTCACAGCTCATCTTCTGCAGTGTCACCACGTGACAGCATCAGACAGCATTTCATGCTCTGAGCAAGTTCAATGGAAATGTTAAAAAGAGCTACTGGTGTCCTATTCACAGTGTTGTACAGGAAAGGGGGGTGAGGCTGGGGAAAGGAGGGGGCAGAGGGCACCTTCAGCAACAACTGGGGCACAGCTCACGAGAGCTTTAGCTAGTGTTTAAGAGACCAGAGGCTTAGGGGAAAACGACGTACATTCCCTTCCCTTTTTCAGACAAAAGCACTATTTTGAATAGCTTGCTTTCATTTCTGTCAACTAGCCTCTGATACAGTCTGCCCTTGTCCTTCACTGGCCCTCCTTGTAAGCACGGGGCCCAAGGTGAGGAATAAATTACCACAAGAACATAGAGCTGCATATTATTCTCTTCCTAACTCAACTTTTAAAAGAGCTTATTCAGCAAAGTCCCTGTTCTGCCAGCAAGGATTACTCTGTCCTTGGCCTGTCTTCTCCTACCTGTCAGCAATATTATGTACACAATCACAAAAGAAACATGCCTTATTTGAGTGACAACGCTCCCCTTGCGCTTCAACATCTTTCTCATAGTTGCTTGCTCTGTGACAACACAGCCCTGGAAAGTGGCGCAGGGCTTTTTTCCAGGCAAGAACTTCAGGGGAGCTGAAGGGCTTTCATCTTGGGCAGAGGGCAGGACAAATTCTGCCCTCCATCCCCAAATGGATGTGATCCATCTGGATCCTGCGATCCAGATCTGCTGCTTCACCTAACAGCAGAACCCTGGCTTTGGAAACTCTCAAACCCCTAAGGAAAGTACCTGCACCATGCACAAAATGAGTCCCTGACCACATTTGCCCTCAGCCTCTAACCACGCACACGGGACAGCCTGTGCTGACAGCAACCCCGTCCCTGTATTTTCACAGAGCAAATGTGAGACTGCTTCACTTTGACTTTTGGTCACGTTGGTGCATCCAGCAAAGCACCCCAGGGCCAGGGACCAGCCGCAGGGGTGATGCGAGGCACGTTTCACGCTTTTAGCCAGACTCGAAGCTGTAATCCAGAGAATTGCACTGTCCCTGTTGTGTTAGTGTAACTCACAGCTACCTGCCTCAACACCGGCATGGCACCTTCCTTCTCCACACCAGCCCGTGCCTCTGTTAAGCCAACAGTTGCTCAGTTACCACCTTAATGCAATAAAGTATTAAATAAAAGCTTCACAGTAATCCATAGTTTCCTTAGACGTGTAAGATGTCTAAGAAAATAGCATCATGGGAGCATCCAGACCAAACCAATGCCCTAAACGCATCAATAAAAAAAAAAAAAGGACCCCAGAAAAACCTCTCGATCTCAAGACAGCTTCTGACCTTGCCCAAATGGGGAACCAGTGAAAGATCATCAGGTTGTAGCTCATTTCCAAGTGAAGTTTCTTGTCTGAGGCTTCATGATTCCTCCCCCAGACTCAGTAATTTATTTTTTTTTAATGCTGCTACTTTCTGTATTTTATGACCAGTAGTAAAATTAACCAATTTAGCTTCATTTTTACTTTCTAGTGAGTTTCACAGTTTTTGTGGGCCTTAGTGAATGGTATTGGTTCAGACTGCAAACATAATGGGAAGGTTTAAATAAATAAGTTCACTGCAATTAATAATAAAAATAATGAAGACATTTAACCATAAAGCTGAGGAGGATTAAGCACATTTACAAAATCTAAGTAAAGCTGGAGGCTTAACATAACTGACAGTTGGCAAAAAATTAATGCACTTATTTTCTTAAAGTACTGCCTTAGACAACTGCAGAAAAATAATAACTCAGAATATGTCAGATTAAACAAGGAAGTTACACAGCAGTATTTAAAAGACACCTGAATATATTTCAAAAGCTTAACTGATAGGAACTAGGAAGCCCATTAAAGCTGCCCATTTTTATATGATAATTCTATAAAAAATATATATATAGCTTGGCTTAGTCTGATGAAAAAAAGGAGGCTGCACTCACACTTGGGCGCAGCTGGACTTCTCCACAGACCTTTGTAGACAAGATGCTCTGTCATGGATTAATCCTTGACAAATTGAAAAAAAAACACAATGTGACATGGAAATGCAGTGGTGGGGTAAGGCTCTACCCCTCGCTTCACAGCATGTGGCGGGGCAGTGCCTCACACCCCCGTGGGGTGACAGAGGAGCCCCACATACCCGAGGGAGGGGCAGACCCTTGGGTCCAAGCCTCCCACCTTGAAGCAGGGCTTGCTTCAAGCAGGTTGCTCAGGGTTTTACCTGCCAGGTCTTGAGTATCTCCAAGGCTGGAGAGCTCACAGGCTCTTTGGACAACCTGTTCCAATGTTTGGCTATGTTCATGGTGAAAAAGTTTCTCATTATACCTAACCTGAACTTCCCGTGTACAAACTTCTGCCTACTGCTGCTGCTCCTTCCACCACGCGCCTCTGAGAGGTTTGGCTCTGTCTTCTCTGCACCCTCTCCTTGGCTGCGGAGTTTAAGTAGAAGGAATGGCATGAAGGAAAGAGTACTGAAATGAAAGCAAACTTCTGTCTTCAACAGCTTTAACACATGCTAGAAAGCATAATATTCAGAAAACAGCACTTTGCAATCTGCCTGGTGCTACCTGTTCTCAACTGTCACTTGCCACCCTTGAGGTTCTCCCAAGGGAGTTTCCAAAATCTGCAGGGCAAAGTTTCCTGCACTACAACCTGGCTCATTTCCTTAGGTTCCATTCTCAGATCCCTTGAAGAGCTCTGCAGATCCCAGAGCAGAGAACACCGGCGATGCTCAGCTCCAATGCTTCTGAACTGGGCATGAGCATCTCTTGTCTTCCAAGACCACGAGGCTTCCCGCACGCTCCTGCACACAGGCAGGTTCCAAAACAGCCCTTTCCCTGCCCGCAACATCCACACATGCTTCTCCCCAGGGATGCTGTGCTGTCGTTTCACCTACCCCCATTCCACTCAACACCTCCTGTTGCCTTCCAGTGGCAACAGCCACAGCTGGTGCTGAGAGCAGATGAGCCCGCCTCGTATTTCAGGGGACACGTGCCTTTTCTCCCTCCTTGCCAACCTACTTTCCTTGCCAGCTCACCATCACCCAATTAGAATACTTTTTTTTTTTTTTTTTTTAAAATGAAACTGATGGTGCCGATTTACCTGGGGCACCTCTAGCACGGGGCTGCCTCTCCCCCCGCAGCATGCCAGCTCCATGCTCCCGGCCGGGTACTGGGGCTCCCTTCCCTCCCACCCTGGCGGCGACACGGACATACCTGCTGTGGGTCTCGGTGGCCGCCTGGAGTGAGAAGGCAGGGCTCAAATGCTACCACTGTTCCTGTCCCAGATTTCTGAAATGGCTCATCTCACCCTGAAAAAACAAGTAGCTGAACATATGTTACCAGCCAGTACCCCCAGGTCTGCTCTACCACCCTGCCAAAAGCAGTTTTTATTCTTCATTCGCAGAAGCGCTTGGCACGTCCTGCTGCTTCTGGTTCTGAAGCTACGGGATCCCCTGCCCAGATCCCCCCAGCATATCCTCGGTGCTGACAGTCCTGCAGCTGAAGGCAGCAGTCTGTGGGAAGTCACGAGGCAAACTTCAGGAGAAAGCCCAGCCCACGTCCCTCACATCACGGACCCCAACAAGTGGGCACCAGCACCCGGTGACTTGGTCCAGGCTGCAGCACAGCCCCCAGCTCTGGTCCCCCAGCTAACCCAGCCCGTCGGCAGCAGGGAAGCCCTGGTACGAGCATCAGATCCTACAGCCCCGGACTTGAACCGATTGTCTGTGAAGTCCGACAAGTTTCCTAGTGCAGGTGCCTGAACAGCAGAGGTAAACCCGTTGGCAGCAGGCTGGCTCTTCTGGGCTAGTTCACGGAGAAGTTGCATGTAGATGACAAAGTGAAAGCCGTCATGCCACATCAAGATTACCTAAACAGCTTAAAAGTAATCAGGGAGGAGGGGACCTGTGATTTTTCAGCATTTCCATGATAGGAATTAAAGCTTTAAAAACAAAAAGCAGCTTTGTGGGCAGTGTCCCAAAGCCATCAGAGCAATTACAAGGGAAGGAAATTCCAACGCCCTTGCCCAAAGCCTCAGGCACACCCCTGCAGCGACCCCCTAAGCACCAAGGAGCCGCCCCGTGCAGCACACTGCTGCTACTCAATGTTCAGTTTGGGGCATTTTCAGCGAAAAGGGCTATCTTTCTGTAAAACTAATGCTATGCATGTACGGATATATATTACTGAAAGTTATTTAAAGAGAAGTGGCAGAAATTTCACATACGGCTGTCTCAGTAACTGTTCTGCCCAGTTAGCAGCCAGAGCTCAGTCTAAGGTACTTCTCCTCCCTGCCAGCAGAGCAGAGAAGTGTCCTCCTGCCCCAAGGAGGGTTACGGGATGCCTCAGCCTGATGGAATCTCTTTCCTCACAAAACCCAAGCAAAGCAGAGGCCGTGACGCTTTGCTAGGCACTGGTGCAGCACAGAAGGGCTCTTGTACTCAGCCCGCAGTCCCCAGTGACTACAATTAGAAATAGATTAGCTTACAGGCTTTTTATATTTGCCAGATCTGAACTCAGGAGCTATAAATTGTATTGCGTGTACACCAGGAGCTGCGAGTACGCACTAATCCTGCTGGAGAGTATTAAATGAACTTAATCAACAAGGGTGGGTGGGTATCATACTGCTCGATAGGAGGGATGCAGGGAAGCTTGCCATAAAAAGAGCCTCTGGCATGCGGGCTGAGCAGGAGAGCAAGAGGAAGCACGGCTGCTGCTAAGCCTGCAGGAGACTTTTTGTGGTCAAGTTGTAGCATTTGTAAGTTCCTCGGAAAGGCAATTACTCCCCCCATAGAGAAAAAAATAGCCAGATTTCACTTTTGAACCCATTTCCTCTTTTCATTGCTGACAGCAAAACATGCATCTCTTCAGAGGTTACTACAAAATACCTGCACCTCTAGACATCACTAAATAGCAAGTGCCTGTTTTCTAAAAGACTAAGCTAGAGACTGAACACACTGGCAGTTGTTTTTGTGGCCTCCTCTCTCCAGCACCCAGTTGTGCCAGACCACGGTCTGATTTGCCACATTCTCCCTTTTTACTTCTGGACTTGCCAGAACGTGCTCGTTTTCCTACAGAACACTTAAGTGCCATGGAGAACACTGCATCTTTAAGCCTTGATTTTGTTTAACAAAACCACTTCTCTGTACATCAAAGATGTCCAGAAGCCTTCAGAAGGCCCTGGAAACTCCCTCGGGGCTGGCTTTAATCACTGTGACAGCACAGAGGAGCCAAAGCCCTGGAGCATTGGGTCCAGTGGCAGCTCTACTCCACCTCAACGTGAACCTCCTGCCTCCAACCCTGGTTAGACACCACAGCTTGAAACAGCAAGCCACTGGGGACAGAGGCAGAACCAGTGCCAGAACCGAGTCAGTCTGTCCCGTCGGTATCAAAAAATCACCCTAATCCCGCGCTGACCAGGACAGGGTCAGGCAGAGGATCACTTCAGATCCATCTTACAGCATAAGGCAAAGCCACTCTCAAGTTCCCTTGCAGGAAAATCCTTGAGGCATTCCAGCAGGGAAGTCCTTATTCTTCTTTGAAGTACCCCAAATCACCAGGCGGGGCAGAGGCACGGTGCTTTGTGGCCAACAGGCACAGCGGGGCGGCTCGGGCTCCGGAGCAGTTCTGCTGGGGCAGTCCAGCAGCAGAAGCGCTGCCGAGACCTGGTCAAAGCACGAACTCAAACCGCCTCCAGCAGAGGCAAGTGCCTCGTCTCTGCCAGGCCGCACTGCTCCTGTAGCAGTTCCTCCAGCACCAAGTTAAACTGTGTGAGACAAAAACCAACAGCATTTCACATGGTCACCCACGCTGCCTCCCCACAATCCAACCTTACTAGCACGCCTTAAATCCGCCCGAGGTTTCCAGTTTCTAGCATTCAAAAGAAAAAGTTCTTCCATCTTACCTGCATTTTTGTCAACAACGATCTTTCCAAGAAGCATCATTTCACAAGCTGTAATACTTTGGTTTATAACTGGATTAAAATATAAATTAAACAATAATGCTAAATGAGTTTATACTGAAATACTTTATATATGTATACATATATATGCATATACTGGTACGTGTGTGTGCACTCCCTAACGACAGCTAGAGGAAGCAAAAGCTACTCTCCAAAGTCTTCTACTCTTCCAACTAGCTTCATCACCTTATCCATTGCAACAATTCCCTGTGCATAAAAGCTAATGGAGCACTGCAAGGTGGCACTGGTAATCAGCCAGATGACACAGACGTTCAGGAACAGAAAGACAATAAATTAGAAGCAGTAGTAACTTGTTCACAGTTGGGATGAGGATAATGTTATAAGAAACCTGAATTTTCTACAGTCCCTAAGAACAAAAAGTCAAACGGGTCAGTGAAGATTCCAGACGGATATGTTTTAGCTAAACCTAAAAGCAAAGATCGGATCCGACACAAAGAAATGGTAGAAACCCCATGAAATTTCTCCCAGCACGCTAAACTCTGGCACCATCAGTCTCAACAGGAAGATTTCCAGTACCTCCCTGGGACCAGAACTCAGCCCAGTCCTGCTTTGATCACAGCCTCCGTCCCAAGGACGGAGATGTTCACAATGAAGATGCCTTGTAGCCAACTCAGTCCTATGTCTGGAAAGAAAATGTTCCCAGGCCTTCCTCTTCAAACACCCGCATTATTGACTCTACCTCTTCTCTACCTACCATCCCTAACACCACAGTTCCATCTCTCCCAGTCCCAGCCTCTGAATTTTCCTATGTTTTGCAAACAAAAGCCTTTCAGCAATAATACTAACGCAGCTGGATATATTTTAGAGTTTGGAGGACTCTTCAGATACTTTTATAACCCACTTATGAGCAGATTCCAGATTCAGAATGATCTAAGCTTCTATTGAGACTAACTGCAGCAAAACTTTGGCCCCTGCTGCATTTTTTATTTAAAAAAAAAAAAAAAAAAAAGGCAACAAATCTACTCCAAAGTATTCCAAAATATTCTGGTAGGTGTTAGTTTCAAGCAGCAGCCAGTAGTGTTTGCATAGTTCTAGCTTTTATTTGGTTACAAATATATCTCTCTATATAAACCTACATACAAATGTATGTATGCATTTTATATTAAAATATCCTTTGAGTGACAATGATTAAAATAAAGATATTTAGCTGCTCTTTAGGACCTTCCGCTGACGATGTCAAAGCCCTGTGCATGATCTCAGCCCCTGGTGTGGGTAGTGCTCACCACTGTAGCGCCACCTTACAGAATAATAGCAGTCAGCTCCACCCAAAGGCTCTGGGTTTCTGACTGCAGAAACTCAGAGCCCAAGCCTAGAAGAAACACCAGAAGTTTTCTGAGTCACAGCCCCCTGACCTCTCCCATCCCCCAAACTTTTCTGGGAAGAACAGCATCGGTGTCACTTAGCTGCAGGAACACTCGGATGCCTGAATGGCACAGTGACGTTGGCACGTCAAGTATCAAACAGAAGGTTATTATGAAGATTAAATAATAAGTTTAAGGGGTGCTAATTTTCCTCGGCGTTAAAGGTGCATGACTCAGTCTCTCTTGCAAGCTACCTTCCTCCCAAACCAACTGCACCTGTTCAGTTGTATTTTTGTACACTGGCTTCTGCTGGGAAGAGGAAGGGCCAAGCAAATAAAAGCTACAACGTTGCTCTTGCAAACCCACAACATGGGTTCCATCACCCAACGAAGGACTGTCCTCAAGGACCAGACTGCTTAGAAGTATTTAAAGAACTGCGCGTCAAACTTTTATGTGACATTATTAAGTGAAATCATCGCGGCGGAGAGGCATGGGACTAACTGCCCTGGCTAAAAAGTCACTGAGTTGTCACAAAGCAGGAGCAGGCCGAGCACAGAGATCGGTCTCACTGATGTGTTTTGGCCTCAGTTTGAAGAGGGCTGAGCTCCTGGCCCTGTGCCTGCCCCGCTGTGCCTTCCCACGAGGCCGCAGCTTGCTCCAAGCACCATTCCAGCCCCGGCGGCTGGCCAGTGCCCACGGTCAGCCCCTGCCGACCTCGGCCAGGTTTGAAACAGCCGCAGAGGCACTACATGCTTTCTATTCTTCCTGCCTTCAGCCACCCAAACTTCGGCAAGCTCGGTTAAACAGATCACAGCTTAAAAGTATTTCAGAGGAGACATCGGCGAAGCAAAGGGCCACGACCTGGCGGCAGCAGCCTGACGAGGAGCTGCACCGGGAAGCCAGCGGCGGGTGGCATGGCCGTGCCACAGGACTGCTCTGCACAGGCCGGTGTTCCTGGCCAGCGTTAGGTGGCCAAGCATGTTCTCTGCCTCCCGTTAGAAATTCACATTTCACAACCCCCTCTCTGTAGCTGCTGCAAGTAAGCAGCCTCGGCCTGTTCTGCTTCTTTCTCTCTTCCAGCCCTACGCCAGTCATCCTCCCGAGAGGAAGGCTGTTAGCTTTTCCCCCAAGCAGCAGCACAGTATTAATACAATTCCTGTTATTTTCACAGCTATTCACAGGGAGCCCAGCAGCAGCAGGGAACGTCCGCAGCACCGCGCTTTGCCCTGCTGTGCCTTGGCACTGGGGCTTTCTGCAGGCTCACGGGGAGAACCGCAACACTTCACATCGGGAAGGTTTCCTTGCCGCTGCAAAGACCTACGGAATGCGTTCCCCCTCCAAAAAGGAAGGCTGCAGAAACAGAGCACGTTCCCTCTGCTGCCTGAGGCGAGCAAACAAACGGGTTAGCAAGCCCTAGCTCTGAAGCTGACAGAAATGTTAAGTTACAGAGGTATTAAAACACGACAGTTCGCTTCACATCCTCCTTGAATCACAGTTGAAATCACAGTTTTGGCAAAGGGGAAAAAGCTGAAGCTAGATGTGGAAATGCCAAGCCGTGCCTCAACCCATCGCAGAAGCACTGGCACTTGGAAAGCCGGCACCTGTTTCTCCACAGCTTCAGTGGAGCTACAAGATGGAGATGCAACAAAAGATGTTACCACGCCACTACGGGAAGCGACCCCAAGCAGCTGCAGCGCTGCTGGAAAACTCACACGAGGTCTTTCCAGCCTGCACACAGCCTCCAAGCCCTGATCCTGCAGTCGCAGCCGCATCTGCGCTGAGGAAGCCAATCGCTGAAAGAAAAGTTGAACAAACAACTCCTCCTGAACTGGTTCCCTCTCCTAGCGCAGCTGGCCTCGACGGCTTTCAGCACGGCTCACAAAAGCATTAGAGACACCATGATTTCCACACATACGTACACATACATGTCCATTAAATGTACAGAAATAATATTAAAATGATTCCCACTACCATTCCTTATACTGACTCTAGTTACAAGCTTATAAACTTCACCTCAATGAGGCCTGGGCAAGAATATTGGCTCTTTTGCATGCAATCAGAAATGATCATTTGTACAGTGGCAACCTCTGCACCAAAAAAAAAAAAAAAAAGAAAAAAAAAGAAAAAAAAAAGAAAAAAAAAGAAAAAAAAAAGAAAAAAAGAAAACCTTTCACAAGCTTTGTTTTCAGGCTAGCCTAGAACAATATGAAGGAACAATTTCACGACTTTCACCAGGCCAATTAAAAGTAGCAAATCAGCCAAACAGGATGCACCAATCTCACCCCGGGCTGCTAGGATGCTCCTCCATTCACAGTATCAATACAGTAAAACAAAAACAAAAACCTGCTCAAGAAACTCACAGCTATGCCATACAAATAAGGCATTCACCATTTTATGTCAGCCCTTCATCACTAAGCTTTGACGGATCAGTTGCCATCTGTTTCTGAAAAATGTTGCTTGTATAGCAGTTACTGCACCTTCACCCTTCTCTTCACAGCAAGCTTAGCAGGGAAACTTTCCCACTATATTTATATATAATATATGTATATAAATAATCTTATGTTTTTATAGTTTGGTAGTATTCTTTTAAAAGTTCTATTTTAAAACACTTAAAAAAATCTTTGAAGCAACTAAAAGTAACTTTTGACACTCTCTAGTGTGAACGGGATAGGACTTCAAAGTTTTTAACTTTTTTTCTTAATGATTTTTGGTAATTTCAAAAGCTATGACTAAAGCAGCATATTCTGCGTATCTCCGCTCCTCCCCGCACCTCGATTGCAACGAAACCTACCTTAGCCACCCTCTTACCTCTCATCTTCTGCGACTACTCTCTGGCAACCTTACTCTTTGACCTTTGACAGGAAACTGAACAGGGCTGGTCCCTTGGTTGGCTGCTCAGAACATCATCCCCTGCGTGTCGATGCACTTGACAGGAGAGGAAGAAGAAGGGACAGAAGGAAAATGGAAGGGGAGATGTCAGTTGTCCTGTTCGAAACGGTCAAGGAACTTGCGCTGGGCAGGTGCCCTGCTCAGAACACCTGCCAAGGCTCCTCTCTTAGGAGCACGTCCCTGGTGCACCTGATCCTGGCACCAAGCCCTTCCCCTCCCCACACACCACAGCATCAGAGCCATGTCTGCCTTTTGAGAGACGTGGGAGGAACAGTGAGACCCTTTGCCTCTTCAAAGTGGAGGGCGGGCAAGACCACTTCGCCCTTCTCCAAATTCTTGCCTCTAACAGGGCAGGAAAATGATCACGAGTCCCAATTTGCAGGTGGGGAAAGCGAGGCCGGGAAATATTCCCTGTGCCCAAAGCTGTGCAGGCAGGCAGCAGGAGAAGCTTTGTTTGCACTCAGAAAGCCTCCTGCCTGCCAAGACCACGCTGTAACCACTTGTCCAGCTTTCTTTGCAAAAGCAAGCTGGAATGTGCTTCTTTTTCAATGTCTCATTGTTCCTCCCATCGTCCTAAGGATCAGAACTTCATCCTTCCCTAAGACACACTTTAAAAATCCTAAAGAGAATCCCTTCAACCAAATGTCCTCTCCCAAACCCGATCTGCGCAACCTGTCGTGCATTTTCCCCTTCCATCACCAACAACTCAGCAACAGAACCAAAGAAAACTCTTAAAGTATTGCATATTTTTAAAAAGACTTCTTCAGAAGATGTCAAGATATTTGCACTTATCTACCTGTCCCATGCTTTTCTGTTTAGGAAACACGTAAGCACGTGCAAACACCTACAATACACAACACAGGCATGTCTCTCCAGGTTTGCTAAACTTGCTCTAAACATCAGAGCTTCTTAGAATACAAAAGTTTAAGTCCATGCAACGGGACAGAGTTGTGATTGCTCTAGGAACCACTGATATTAAGTTTCCTGAACCATTACGAGGAAATAAAGTAGGGTTTTCTTTTTTCATTTCAGCAATAAAAAAGTTATCAAACTAGTTTGTAGAAACATGTTCAAAAGCAACCACCCATGATTGCTTGGCTGGGATTACAGTATCTCAGTAAACCATATTGCTGTTATAAAAGATCAAGTGCGTGTCAAGGGGGGAGCTGGGGTGAAGGACGAATTTGGTAGCCAGCCTCTAACTCCTCCATTCAGCCAGCAAACAAACCTCTTCCTAAAGCCTGGCAGCACCTGAAGCATGGCAGCGCAGCGCTCAGGACGTCGGAGCGCTCCGAACCCTCCAGCTCAGCACCAGCAGAGGACAACCCTCTCCGAAAGACCCCTCCAAACCTTCTCCCCACACATTAGAGTGACGCAAACCTCACAGCTGCTAAATTTCTCTTTCAGTAGCCTAAGCGCTTCAAATTTTGCTGACCTCTAGAATGCTGCTTCATAGCCCTGCCCGCTTTTAACAAGGGGCAGGAGGCCACACGCCTGGAACGGGCGAGCCAAAAGCCCTAAAATAATAGTTTACGTAAAAATGTAAAAAGAGACACACCAAAAATAAGACAGGGATAAATATAGTCAGGCAAGGCAGGTTCCACTAGGACAGTCTGTTTGTTTTTTTTAACGTGGCCACTACCTGGGAAAGGGAGAAAGGCAAGTGCCCCTCGCCCCTGCTTGCCCCTCTGATGCGGGCCAGAAGACACAGCGAGGAGCAGCCAGGCTCGCTGGCTCTGCGCCGGCAGGAATTGGCAGCTGGGCCACAATCTTTTGAGAAATAAAAAGGACTGCTTGTCCCAAATGATCGCTATCGAACATTACAAAAATTTTAAATCCTGTCGATCCCTGAATAAGAAGAAGTTGATTGACACAGTTGTCTTGTTTTTCCTCAGGAAGATGAGGAATAAGGGAGAAAAACCTTTAACACTATGTTTGTGGGGTGTTGTGAGAGAAAGAGAGAGAGAGAGAAAGATTTTTCTATTTTGGCAACATCTTGGGAGCTTCTTTCTGTCCAATGGTGGCATTGCACTAATTACAGTACCAGCCTGCCAGGTTGGTGCTGACTCTCTAGAGCCAAAACGGGAAGGTGGTCCTTCCTCCCCACACCCTGCCGCTGCCTTTCAGTCTGGCCCAGTGGTGGACACAGATCCCTGTGCCGTCTCCCCCACGGCAACAGCTTCCTCCTGCGGGGGAGACTCTTCCTCTGCCTGCCCCCGAGACGTGACGGTGGTCTCGGGGGAAATGCTGTGAGGCCCCTCCAGAGGCACGCAGCCAGGGTGGTTCTTGCGAAAGTGCTGGTTGAGGATGGCCTGGAAAGGGAAGCTTTTGCCACAGACGTGGCAGTGAAAGGGCTTGTTGCCTGTGTGCTTGCGGATGTGATACTCCAGCTGATCCTTGCGGGTGTACTTCTTCCCACACATGCGGCAGACAAAAGGTGTGATGCCCATGTGGAGCCGCATGTGCCGGTCCAGGCTGCCCTTCTGGTTGAAGGATTTGGCGCAGTAAATGCAGGTGAGCCGTGGGTTGTACCGGAACCAGCGCTCCGAAACTTCCTGCTCCCGGAGATATTCCACGTAACCACTCACTCCAATCATGGCTGATTCTTCCCCCTGCGAAGGAAAAAACAGATTAAAAACAAAACGAAACAAAAAACAAGCAGCTTAAAAAGAAAAAAAAAAAAAAACTATGCGGAAAAGATCTGCTGTTTCTTCCTCTAGGCCCCAGTCCAGTTAAGCACTGGAGCATGTGCCAAACCTAGAAATCAACAGCACTAATGCCTGCAACCTCAAGCACACATTTAAGTGCTTAACTGGAGCCTTGGGGCTGGAGACAAATGAGCAATCAATTAGAAACCTCTGCTAGCGGCCCCCTCTGCCAAGCCATTCACTGGGTCTGGGGAAGAAAATACAGCCTTTGTCAGGAGGGCAGTTAGCCACTGACTGAGCTGTGGATCAAAGGTGTCAATACAAGCTACTCCGTTTTTTTTCCCCAAAAAATCTTGGAGCAGTTTGACTAAAATACTGTATACCGTATTCTGCTATACTTATTAAACGTTAGAAAAAAGCCAATTAATAAGCTTACAGTAACAAGAAGGTGGAATAAACTCCAGCTCACGTCTGAAACTCTCCGGGTGTCATTTCACGTGGGTATTTGTTCAGGTGTCCCTCAGGCTTCATTTTATAATGGCTCACGTTTGACTAAAGGCTTACGCAATCCATCCACCCCCGCGATATTGCAGGGGAGAGGCTGAGCAGAGCGAGCTGCGACCGGCTCCAAGACGCACGGCAAGGAGCAGCAGCTCTTTGCCGCCTGCTGCAAGCCAAAGAGCCACGGGCATCCCTCAGCCACACGGCTCGAGGACAGCCGCAGGCACTGCTTTCTGGAGCTGCTGTACCCGGAGGCAGCACACCTAGACAGCCCCTGAAGGCCTGCGTGTTTGTACTCCAAGCCTCACGCCTTTTCCTGAGGATGCCAAGCATGGAGGAGCAACCAGTGTGAACGCACAAGAGCCTCTGCCCCGACAGCTGGGGCTGGGCACACACAAGGAGCAGTGTAACCGTGCCAGGCACCGCCGAGTGCAGCTGCACAAGCAGTGGCAAGCTGCTCGGAACTAAAGGAGATGCACACAGCTGTGGTGCCTCCCTCGCACGCTGCCACTGGGCAGGGATTGCAGGCAGGCTGTTTATAACATTGACGTGGGAACAGCAGAAGTGTGAAAGGTGACAGCACTTCCCTGCATGTGTTGAAGCCCACGGTTCTAAGATTGCGGCTGTCTCACTACAGAGAAGTAACAGCATCTTTTCCATACTTAGAGCTGAAATTGCTTTCTGTTGCATTTGCCCTGGAGGGTTAGTTTGACCTGAAATTTTCTAGACATATTCTGAGGACCCAAAACAGGCCTTCGGCAAAATAAGAGCAAAAAGGTATCGTTTTATCGAAGGGCATCCGGAAGCTAGCAGACAGAAATCATGGTTTTTATTCTTCACTTCACTCAGTCTTACTCAAGGTCAAAGCAGCCTGGTAACTCCTCACATGCTTCCAGCAAAGTCATTTGATTACAAACTAACACATTACTTATGTGTCAGGAACACGAGATGTCCTTCCACAGGGTGCTGGGTGATGTCCTTGCGCTACTGTCACTGCAACACTGACTGCATGCAACAGAAGAATTAGACAAGGGACAAAAGACAAGAGACCTCTGTACAAACCCCCAGTCCTCCGATACTCCACCCAAAAGCTTTACTGGTGTAGTACTTGGAGTGCTTTTTGGAATGGTTTTGGTACCAGTAGGAAAAGGTTTGCATGTTGTCACCCCCCAGCCCCCTACAGAAGCCAGCTAACGCCTCTTCCTTCAGCTCGGGCACTTGCTGGCAGTGTTTTAGCACAGATCCAGGTGAACAGGGTTTCTCCTCAGGAGTTGGTGCCCTGCCCAGAATGAGGGTTGACATTTACGCCCTCAGACAACAAGAGAAACTCCTCATGTTTTCCAGGTATCTGGACGAAATCCCAACCAACAGACAGAATCAGCTATACACCATACACTGACGGCATGCATTCTGAGGATGGGCAACCAAACCCTTGCCACTAGTAAATATTTGGTCTTCGTTTTACAAACAGCATTGCTTGCAAATATAAAAGGTTACATGCTACACCGCAATGTAGTCCCCTTAACCTTCAACACCAACGTTTACTTGCAAACTGCTGGAACTGCCTACCTGGGAACTGGGCTGCTTGGGCTCATCCATCCGCCCGGGAGACTCGCTTTTTGATCTGTACCGCTCAGTCACAGCAACCATGCTGCCAGAAGGGCTAAATCTGTGGGGTGGGGGAAGAGTGTAAATGGAGTTTTTAATGGGCATCAGGTCACTATGGTGTGTAGAACAACGGGTGAGCAATAGAGGCACCTGTATAGCATCTCTTCATCCTCACCAGCTAACACACAGGAGGCGGAACAGCGCAAGTATAAAGGAAAAACCAAGTCATACTGGTCTGTGGTTTCAGTCTTAACATCTGAAAAATAAAACTGAGTCATTTGGCTTCCAGTTCAGTCACAGAGAGCTTTTGGGTTGCTATTGCAAGCAAGTAAATTGATATGGGCCCAGTGACTCAGGAACTCTCCAACAGGAGGAGAAACTGGTTCTCTAAGGGCACCTCTCACGTACCACCCTCGTGCTTATCCCCCTTGTGAGTGTGAAACTACGGCATATCACAAAAGTGATGCCAGGGACTCCAAGTAGGAAACAGTGGATACTGAGTGCAGTGTAAAAAAGAGTTGCTTGGGGCCCGCTGACCCATGGTGAAGAGTCGAGAGGCTAGGAAAGGCTTGCTCTCCCAAGGGCCAGCTCAACATAACTCCCACGGACTGGTTTATTAAATGGTAAGTGATGGAATATCCACTGTTTCCGGGAAGCTGTTCCCCCATAGGACCAGAGGGACTGAGCTGGAAGAGGAGGAGTGTGAAGGGAACCTCCCGCCATCAAATGCAAGCCCTCTCAGACACACAAGATCCGCTCTTTATCAGATCCATTCTTTGGTCTGAGCTAAGGGCAAGGAAACAAATGCTGCAGTGCTGGGGAAGCAAATGGACGAAGAAACAAAACACAGCATATTTCACCCCCTATTCCCAGTATAGGCTTTTTGCTGTTTCATATAAATCCAAACAACAGCAGAGGCCAATGGGCTCCCCACCACAACTGATTCAACAGATGCAACCCCAGGACCCACTGCTATCCCGGACCACCAGGAAGAAAGCTTCCTCTTGACCTACAGCTGGTGGCCAGCTTGTTCCTAGAACAGAACAACTCCCAGATTTTCAGGCCAGAAGGCATCATTACAATGGTACTTTGCGTAACGTATTATATACGACCTTGTTAATTCCAGTGCTGAGCATGGCATCTACTGAGGCTTCACAGCAACTTCTTTTTTAGACAAAAACCCTGCGTCAGCTGAAACGCTGAGAGGCAGAGATTCCACTCTATACATCTGTGAGCACTAACGATCCCAAGCTAGCCTACACCTGGAGATCCTGGGCTGATGGCTGTCCAGCCAAAACATTATGACCCAAACCAGATACACTCTGTAACGCGAGGAAAAAAATCCTCCAGTGCTTAGGCTTAAGAAGGACACGTGAAATATTAGGGGGAAACGTTCAAAAGCACCAACCCAACCAAGTGAAAATCATCTCAGTCTCCTCTTACAGCCAAGGTCAGGACATAAGCTGAAGAGAACTCACCTGTCAATCTCACTGCTGGTCGGCCTGACCACTTTGGCCCCTGAGGACCCTAACGCGTAAGTCTCTTGGCTCATTGATCCGTGGCCTGTGGTGTCAATCACCATCGCTGTGACCTCCTCAGCACTGCTCCCGTCTTCTCCTGACGGCTGATTCTCTGCCCCTAGCCACTCCTCCAGGTTCTCCATTTTAATGCGCACTCCTCCCAGCACTCGGACGTCATCGTCGCTCCGTCCGCCGCGGTCTCCTGCTCCCGTCTCGACATACCACTGTCCCGCTCTGTTGATCCGCAGGATGGGTTCCCTGCTTTCCACATCTGAGCTCTGTTCGATGATCTGGGGGCTGGTAGACTCCTCCGGTGGGCTGAGCTCCCGGATGTCCAGCACTGTGCTAACCTGGCCCAGGCGGCTCCCTTTCGGGGCGTTGTGACGAGGGCTCAGGGAACGGTTGAGATTTGGCGTCACCCGGTGAGACTCCGGGGGTCTCTCCTGATGCTTTGTCCTGGTTTGGCTCAACTCTGCTTCTACCTCTGCCACGTTAATTTTGAAGTGAATTCCCTCGAGAATCTGCGTGCATTTGTCTATGATGTGCTGCATCTGCAAGAAACTGGCAGCCGTTAGGTAACTGATGATGTCAGCCAGCTGCAGGCATATCCTACCGGTGTAACAAAAGGAAAGGAGCTGCTCAAAAACAGACGGGTTCTTGATGACAGAAATGGAAACTGTGCTCATTTCGTTCAAGGACATATGGTCGCGGAAGTAGGGCGAGCTGGCAGCCAGCACCACCTTGTGAGCGCGGAAAGCTTGCCCCTGCACGTTGACCACGATGTCACACAGGCGGCCCTGCATGCGCAGCTGGTTCAGGTGGCTCAGGACAGAGTTACTGAAGTCAGGAATCTCCAGCTGAATGTTCCCGCTCTTCTCCATGGCTGTCCCACTTGCAGGTGTAACCCGATCGAGAAAGAAAAAAAACCAAACAAGCTGTCATTAACAAAGCTGCTCTGTCCTCTGCATTTAGAGCCTTCTTCATCTACATCTATTCAGTTTGAAATATCGGGATTTTTAGAGAGCTTTCAGTGCTTAATTTACAAGTGGCTCACAGCAGATCTTTATGTTCTGTACATTGCCTTTTACAAACATTATGTTAAAACAGTCCCTGACAGATCCCCGTTCCCTGTGGCTTAAGTGCTCTAAACAGTTCATTCTGCAAGCCTCAATAAAAGCGCATTTGCATTGTAAAAAGAACACTGAAAATGGTTCAGGTTCTAAAAATAGGTAATGATTGCATAAGGGATTAAAATACTTAGCACTTGTACCTTCTAAGCATTTTGGAAGTGGAAATAAATATTGTTACAAGATTGTCCTTTACAGAGCAGGAATCATGAAGGAGAGACAGGGGCCTAAGTCTTCCCCAGTGACTTTTCAAAAGCTGACCAGCACGTGTTTGCACTCAAGACCTCTTAATCGCGTCATTAAAACAAAGATTTTCATCAATTGTGGCACTTCCGACACAGGGCAGAAAACAGACACCAGGCCAGTGAAAGCAAAAGAGCAGTAACCAACTCCAGCCACCAACACATCGACCATCCAGCCGGCTCAAACGACTCCACGAGAAAAGCAGCCAACGACTGTGTAGTTTGAGGTGCTGCGCACAGCAGAATATGCCTTGTGAACAATGGGGATTAGCACACGAGCTCTCCTACTTTCCTTTCCGTAATTCCTCTTTTTTTTTTTTTTTTCTTTTTTATAATCATCACATTTCATTTTGGCAAAGTTTGAAAAGAAGTCCTGACCATATATGGTCAAAATTCAGAATGGTCCAAAATTAGCCGTAAACTCACCCCCCCACACACACACACCAGAAAAAAAAAAAAAAAAGGAAAATAAATACCTTCATTAAAGACCTCTCGTGGCACGAGCTGCTCCCCAGTTGGATGGCATCTGAAGTGTTGATTAGGCAGAGTGCTGCAGATATCTAAACAATTTCGGGCAGTCCAGGAATACTGAGGCTGACAGTGCCTACTCTGAGAAATCTCCGAATAAAAGGGCCCAGCGCATGCCTCAGCTCACGCACATGTGCCTTCGGAGGGCAGGGGCCTAGAGCTTCGGCATGTTTTTTCGTTCTCAGCTACGGGCGCTGCAGGATAGTGCATGTTCGTGTGCCAGAACTGCCTTTGTGCAAACTTGGCAAAATATGTTACTAAACCTGAAGCTGCAGAGCAGCCTGTCAATCTCCCGAGGTCGCGCACGGGGATTGCTAAACCAGGGGACGGCTGCCGGGCTGCGGGGCGGATGAGCTCAGGGCTGCATCCAACTTCCCAAGGTGCAGCTCAACAGTGCCACATCTGAAGGCTGCTGCTCCCCTCGCCCTATCTTCGGGAGGAAGCGACAAAACCCACAAAGGACGAGGAAGCGGCTTGTAGCACGCAGAGCCGCGCCGGCACAGGGCTCGGAGCAGCGCTTCAGGCGCGGCCAAGCCGATGCCACCCCGCTGCCACCCCGCTGCCCTACCTGTCACGTTAACGGCACCATGCACCGGGGGGGCGTGCGGTCGGTGTCTTCGCTCTCTGCTCGTCTTCCGAGGCTGCGGCGTCTGGAAGCTTTCTGCCCCCTTCCCCTGCGGGAGGACGAAGCACAGGGAGGCAGGAGGAATGCAGCCGCGCCGCGGGGCTCTCCCCGGCAGAGCCGACACAGCCCTGGCGCTCCCCGCTGCGCTGGGGGTCACGGCGGCGGCGCTGGGCGACCCCGCTCCCCGCACCCCCGGCACCACAACCCCGCGGGACCAGGACCGGGACCGGGTCCGCGACCTCCCCGCGCCCTGCCCCCGGAGCGCTGCCCGCAGCGGGGGGCACGAGCCCAGCCCCGCGGGGCTGCGGGGCGCTGGCGGCGGCCGCGGGCGGCCTCAGCCGGGAGCGCGCTGAGTCCCGGGGGAGCCCCGTGCGCCGGGGCCGGGCGCTGCCCCCCCCGCCCCCCGCTCCCCTCGGGGCCGCCCCGCGCGGCTCGGATCCCCCCGGCCCCCCCCCGCCCGCCCCGCGCTCACCTCCCGGGGCTGGGATCGGCCCCGGCGCCGGCCCGGAAGCGCAACGCTGCCCCCCCCCTCATCCCCCCCCCGCCCAGGAAGAAAATCCCCCCTCCCGCCCCGCCCCGCCCCGCCCCGCCCCTCCCCGCCCCGCCCCGCCCTGCTCAGGGGGCGGGGCTCGGCGCGCTGACGTCACCGCGGCGCGGCTATATAAGGGGCGCGCGGCGGGCGAGCGGCCTTTCGAGGCGAGGCGCGGCGGCGGAGCGGATCGGGGGCTCTGCGACGCTCCCGGTGCGGCTCGGCAGCACGCGGCGTTGTGTCCCCCTCCCGGCCTTTTGATGGTACCGGCGGGCGGTGCGGAGGCGCGGCGGGGCGCGGTGGGTCCGCGGCGGGCGCTGGCGGAGGAGGATGGAGGCGGATTGGGGCCGCGGGGACTAGGCCGCGGCCTAGGCCTCGGGGTGCGCCCTGAAGGGAGCCGGGCCTCGTGCCGGGAAGGGGGGGGGGGTAGGTGGGATCCTGCAGCCCGCCGCGTGCCTGCGCATGATGAGAACCGTGTTGGTAGGGACATCTGAGGGGCTGATGAGTGCCAACACCGCTGAGCTGGGCGCGGAGCGGGGCGCTGCGGCACCCAGGGCAGCTCGTGGCCGCAGGGCTGGCCGGGCGCGCACTGCAGTGGGGGCGGGAGAGAAGGTTAAAAGTTAAAGGAAAAAAGATCCTGTGATTTTTGCCTAAATTAAAAAAAAAGGATTAGAAATTACTTTTGCAGGCTTGTTTCTGTTGCATCAGGGAAGGCTTTTCTATAAAGCTCAGGGCTTTGCTTTAAGTTTTACTTAAATATTTTGAAGGGAATGGGTGACTGCAATGATTTTAGTCTCTTAAAGAGTAATGCTTGTTCATTTGATTTCAGTGTAAGATGCATCAAATACACTCTTTCCTCTTCGGTGGCTTCACAAAAGGTAAGTACAGCTGCTGAAATGCAGATTTTAATTTGGGAAATAAACTGTTGTGTAGGTGTACTTGCAGATACTAGCCTGGGGTACTCCTGTGTCCCAGAACATTGCAGGACCAGCATTTGTAATGCAGCAGTTGACTGATGTCTCTGAGTAGTTTTCATGCTACTAGGAAGAGTCATGTGCTCTTTGTGCTGAGGATGGGATGTGAGGCTTCTGTTCAAAAACACTATTGCAGCTTCTAATTGGACTACAGGAGTATAATGGATACCTCTATTTCCTTTGTTACTGCTATTTCATCATGCACAGCAACAGACTAGAGAAAAGTGCTTGTAGCTATCAGGATTGATAACTAAATTGGAGAGCCTGTGATGTTTTCAGTTATTAGAGTAGTGGACAGAAGTGATTTCTGAAAACTCTGCACTGAGGCTTTTTTCTGTTATTAGTGTCACAGTCAGAGATACTGCACCTGGTTCTACACACACTTCAAACTGTCCTGTTTCCTCTAGGTCTGCTGCTCAATATGAAGACTTGATGCTACTTCACAAGGTAAATATAAAACTGAAAATTTAACATAAAATGGTGTTTAAGGATTTGCTGTTTGTCTATAGTACATTTCTTATTTTAGTGACCAGTAGGCAAACTGTATTCCCTATGCTAAGTTTTCCCTCTTGTGCCACAATGATGACTAATATAGTTTGCTACTCTTGACCAAGACAATGATGAGAGCTCATACCACCATGATTTCCATCTGAGGCACAACAGCTTAGAATTTACCTGGATATTTTGACTTTAGACAAACTTCTCATAAGCTTTTTTTCTTTCAGGTTTTGAATCATGCACTTACAGAAAAAACATCACCTGGTAAGAAACATTATGGAGTCTGCTGAGGGTTCCTCAATGGAGCTGCTGCCACATGGCAGTGGGGTGTGTAAAATGGATAAGAAATGTTCTGGGATTATTTTCTGCTAATGCACAGAAATAATAGATGCTTCGTAGTATTCAAAATACTCCTGAATATTTCTTTAATTTTTTTCTTTGGGGAATTCAATTTTCCAAAGCTATCACAGGAGATTGCTCAATACTATTACTCCACAGCAGATACAGTGATGATAGCATAGTTCAGCAGAGATTCTTGTGATGAACACAGTTCTGTCTTTCGCTCCTATCTGATGTATCTTGCTGTTGTGGTATATTGCTTGGAAATTGTAGACTTGGCCAAGAAAGCTGAGGGAATCTGATTTTTCTCTTGTTGCAGGCACTGGGAGAAGCAGCTACAAGCTATGCAAGGTAAATATTATATTGCCTGTGTCTGTGAAAACCAGCTTTCTGTCCATGAAAAGGCTGCGTATGATGACAGCATAGTTCAGCAGATGATCAGTGGTGATCACTTGTTCAGTCTTTCGCTCCTATCTGATGCAGCCTCCTGTACCTTAGGATAAGTTGACAGAGAACTGAAATGGAAAGCTTACAGTGAAATGCTACCCTCTGCATTTTGTCAAGCTCTTCAGAAGATCAGGAAAGGAGACAGACAAATGCTGAAATGTAGGATGAATAGGGTTTGCTATGTAGTTCTTAGTGAAAACTTGGCTCATCTGGTGTTTGTGCTCTAAGTCTTGTAAGTGTTGCTTTGCAGAATGCCCTGGACAGAGACAGAATGCCTGTGCTGGGTGTGAGAAGCTTTCACCTGTCAGTGATCTTGGCAAAGACGAGACTTCTCAAACTGAAGGTAATAGAAGATGTTTTAGTTGGATGCTATGTTTGGCTGTGCTGCTCTTGTGAAGTAATAGGTCAGCTACTGGGCTGCATTTCAGCCTGGGAACTTCTGTTTATATATGAGTCTGCAAATCCATTCTGTTCCTGGAAAATGTGAAGCAAAGATATAACTGCCCTAAGTGTGCCTTATGTTTCACAATAGAAATATGAAGTAATTATTTTGGAGGGTTAAAATTTCACAGAACACTTCTGTAAATAAATGTGGTACTGCTACATTTATGTTTAGGAAATTATGAGTTCAGTATCCAAAATGCTTTTCCTGGTTAGACCAGTCTGAATGTCAGGTGTTCCCACTTCAGAGGTGTGCTGATTTCTGCAGTCTCAGCAGTGATATCTCATGTTGAGAGCTGGGAGATTGGTTTGGGCCCCCTTGTGGAAGGGAATGGGAGCGCTGCAGTTTGCTGTATGTGATGTTGAATCAGGTCTCTGATCCCAGTGAGGATAAAACTTGACTAAACACTGATACAGCCTTTGGAGTTGTTATGCTAAAACTTTCTCCTGGACCACAACTAACAGTGACTTTTCCTTTGCAGACTCCTGAGTTGTTTCTTGTCATGATGTAAGTACTTGTTTCAACTTTGCAAGTTTATTAGTGTAGAAAGCCTAGAATATACATGTGAAGTATTTGGCTGGTGTGGGCAAAGGGGGTGGTGTTGGCTGCTTGCTTTTCAGCCAAACCAGGTGGATGCATAAGGGAAGAACTGCTGGATAAGACCCATACTTGGCAGACTGGTTTTGCTAAACTTAGTGCATCTGTGAGCTCCTGAAGTTGCTCTGATTGCACTGTTTGCCTTCTTCCTAAAGCAGATAGCAGTCCACAGACTGATAGTATAAGCTGCCTGTATGATGAAATGCAAACACACTGACTTCAATTGTGGAGGTCTGTAATTAGCTCTATCTGACTTCAGGCATCTGACTGGATTTCATTCCTGTGTCTGTTTATGTGCTGTCCTGATTCTGTTTTTTTTTCTAGTGCTGTTGTGGTAGAGCTGTGAGGTGGTACCAGCTGGTAGTGCTCAAGGAAAAAGTAAGTTCCCAGTGAATTTGTATAACTGCTTATAGCTGTGCTGTGGGATGGGGAAGTTGTGAGGTGCTGGCCCCTAATTGTAGTGCCATCTTTTGGTGCCTGTTTACGTAGTAGGCTCCTTCAAGATTTTCACAAGTTATTAGCAGCCAGCAAACCTCACTTACCAAGGTGCTGGGGATTGAATCTTATGTGGAAGACTGAAATTATTTGAAGTTTTTAAATAATCTGGTAATTTTGCAGACAGGCGTGGCATGTCTTACAGGGTTGTAATGATGTTGTCAAATGTCTGACCTGAAACTACTAATGTAGACTGCTCTTTACTGAAAGACCCTGTAACTGACAGTAGCTGTAAAAATAGTGGCAATAGTACTATAATGTTGATGTGCAGTTGGTATAAAATGCCACTGATATGAACTGTAATTTAGGGAACTGTAATTGAGGATCTCTTCTAGAGCAGAATGCTTTGAGATAGTTTACCTGGCTTTTTCTGGGGTGGTGTTGATGTAACATGAGTGCTTCTGGCTGCCATCAGATGAATGACAGTTTAGTCTGAGGGCATTTGTGAGCACCAGTAAGTAGTTTCAACCTGTGTGTGGAACCCCTAAAGACAGTGCAAAGAGGTGGTGATGGTTGCAACAAGAATGGAAGTTCGTTGAAGTCTGATGGTTGGAATATAACATTAGCATTGCACTGAAACTCTTATTTTGTTTTTATTTTAGTTTTGAGAATGGAAGAACTACCAGATACTCCGTGACAGATGTTAGGTAAGCTGTTTGCTTCTCAGTTGCCATAAGATAACATTTTGTACTGAAATGCTAACTGCTTTCCTGACCTGGCAATAAATAGTGTAGACCAATTGAAATATGTGACTGCTTTGCACAATTTGACTTTCTAGTTGATCAGAAAGAATGTGCCTTTACTCAGCAGCGCAGAGCTTGCATCAATGACTTCTGCTGATTGAAAACAGTATGCCTATTTGCTGTTCAATGCATGCAGTGGGCTTTGGCAGACAGTACTGATCTTATATTCAGAGTAATCTGGTAAATTCCTTGTCTGAGGCAAGATGAGAGTTATGTGATATGAGTGAAGAGGTAGATGTTAAGCTACTCTAAGCATGTACTGTTTGTGATGATGAATTTTAAGCAATGGGAATCTCTCTGAAGAAGACTGAGGAGGACTCTTGATCTGAAACAGTACACACATTCAGATTAACTGTTCAAGCATGGCCAAGTAGAGTGTTAATAAAAATGCACTTGTTACAGAGTGAAGCTGAGAAGGAAGGAGTGTGTGAGAACCAAGATTTTGCTTCTTTGAGGTAAGTGTAAAATAGAACACTTTATTGATCGTGGTGGTCCAGTAATTTCTGCAATATTTCTGTTATGTTAAGTGCATAAGATTAGTGCATAATTAGATATATTTTTTATTGTGCATCTTCCACTCCGAGCTATTGTGGGAATAAAAATGATGTGCATGGAGCAAGAATGAACTTCACTATAGGAGGTTTTCCAGCAGCTTTGGTACCCTGACAATTTCTTAACTATAGTCACTGACAAACTTAATGTAGAGTTCAGTTTGTATGAGCAAAAGATGTGGCCTCCATGACTCAAGCTTCTGATTTTGTCTTTACACAGTGGAAATAGTATAAAAAAATAATAATAATAATAAATAAATAAAATAAAATAAAATAAAAATAAAAAAAATTGTGGAAACTACTTAAGCTGATACAATATTGTTAATGTAATACAGCAGCAAGCATACAATTCCCATTATAACTCTTACCTGATGTACCTGGCTGTTTTATGAACTGACAGTGTAACGCTGCTGCACTCCTGAAATAATTAAAAAAAAAAAAAAATCTAATATCCTGTAGTTGGCAAAAATCACCTGAGTGGTAGCAATTGTGGTTTTGTTCAATGTACACACATCAAATTGAAGTTCCAGACTGTACAAACTTCTCAACTAGACCCAGTCTCACCTACAATAAATTGCCTATTTAAGTTCATCTCAAAAACATGTCCTTCATGGGACTTGTATTTTAGGTATCATAACTTACTCCAACTGTCTCTCTGGGGAGGGACAGTATCATAAAGCAAATATAACCAACTACTTTTTTGTGGTTCTTCTGATATTAGTAATTCTGTATTGCTAATTCAATTAAGATTAAGTTTTTGTATTCTATTTGAATGTTAAATGTTGAAGTTGTCACTTGGTGGCCAAAATGCAGCCTTGTTATAGGTTAAAATTAATTTGTATAGAATTTCATAGCTTTATGAAGTTGCATATAGCGATACCTTATTTTGAAACAATTTCTCTCTTCCTTAGGAATGAACTATTGTCGGCTGCCTCACTGGGTAAGATCACACAGATTCTTTCTTAAATGTAGGGAATTTTTGTAGCCACTGATGAAACTTGATTCTGCCAGATGAGTTACTGTGATATCACCACTTCCGTTCCATTCTTTCTGAGGCTACACAACTGCTGAGAGGAACTTCTAGTAGTTGTGCTACTGTGTGCTAACTGCATTTTCTTTCTTTAGGTGAGGAGGCAACTTTGAAACTAATATGAGGAATGAGAAAGGTGAGTGTAACTGTAGTAATAAAAACTTATTTGCTGGAACCAAATGATGATTAAAACCTTAGCTTGAACTCTCTCACTGAACAGAGATGAAAATCTAAGGTCTGAGCTGTTCCAGTCAGCTTCTTGTGCTGGTTTGGTGCCTTATAATGGTTCTTATGCTGTACTTAATAGGTGGAAGATCCCAGAATAATGGGCTACACTTGCATGAACAGCATTAGGAAGCCAAGACTTTGCGGTGGTAACATTTACCTCATACACTAATTGGAGCCAATAAAATTTTGTAAACTCTGCCTGTTGTTGTCAACTGCTTTCTGACTTGAAGGGCTTGCTGTAAGCTAGCTCTAGGCTATTTTGTAAAAGCTTCAAATGTTTGACTTTAGGGCAGGGAGCAAACTAGGTAATGCTAGTCCTGCAAGTGTTCTTTACTGTAGAGGATGTGTGGCTATTGCCAGTGTCAGAGCTCATGTCAACTCCAGTCTGCTCTGTCTGGATTTAGGCAAACCTACAAAGAAGTACATTCAGTGTTTCATAGGTGGGAGCTAAACATGATTTGCCTATTTGGTTCTAAACTTGTATGTCTGGTAATACATGACTTAATTATGCTAATTTCAGCAATAATTTCAGTAAGAAGATCTGGTGCTTTATTGGACTGCAACTACTTGGAGAGCTTTGTTTTTGTTGAGACTGAAGCCTGCTGAAGTGCTGATACTAGCTCATTCCAAGACCCATAGCGGCTGATGCAACTTTTTAGTCAGATAATTCCAAAAGATAAAATATTGCTCAAAAACACCAACTATGGAAACAGTATAGAGACAGTCTATAATGGAGCAACAATATATAGCTTGTATTCTGACATGCTTCCCCTGGATTGAGTATAATTTTTCTGGGGCAAGATAGCATTCAGCCTTCAGGAGACAAAGCTATAAGCAGAGGAGGGAGGTTTTGATAATCCTGTTAAATATAAACATTTGGGTGGCACTGGGGCCTGTTAAGATTTGCTTTATTCCCAAAGCTAATTAGTGCCAGGTTTCTTTATTTAAAAAAAAAAA
Organism: Aythya ferina; assembly: GCF_964211825.1. Lineage (NCBI taxonomy): Eukaryota > Metazoa > Chordata > Aves > Anseriformes > Anatidae > Aythya > Aythya ferina. Next base: position 14,184,351 of record NC_140304.1, read on the forward strand.
AGATTTAATGTACTTCCCCATATTTCTGTGGTGCTTCAGGTGTAATATCAATAGGGGAAAAGTTTTATGAAGAACTTAATCTGTAACACTTGAACTATTACTGTGGCAGTTCTACCAAGAAGTAGAATCAGACATACAAATGCTTGTGCAGGAATGTTTTCAGATAATTAGTGCTACCAAGAGATTTTCAGTATGAGGAACAGCATTAAGTTTCATCTCCCTCATAACCCAGCCTGTGTGAGCTACTTAAACTTCAGTGACATCTCTGTAGAACAGGACTGAAATCTTCTTAGGCTGAACAGTTTTTCATCCTAGATAAAGTGAATTAGAGATGTTCCTGTGTTCATGTGCAAATTAAATCTCTTCTGCACTAAAGCAAAAGCCATTAATAAGGTCTATTTTCATTCAGAACTGGTTAGTAGCCTCTTAGTATTCCTCCCCTGCATTACTTCTTAAAATACCACACTTCATTGTGCCTGTTGAAGAGTTTGAAGGGACTGTCATAGCCTGCAGTGTAGAAGAAATCTTCGTGGAATAGTTGGCCTCTGTTTCTTAAGATTCTGGCCAAGACTTCAGCTTCCTCAGCATATTTCTCTGTTGAGGCAAATCCACTGAAGGACCTGGTTGAAGTTTAAAAAAAAAAAAAAGGGGGGGGGGTTATACAATTTGTAGAAGGCCAAAATATCTGCTCCCTGCTTTGCATTGCTGAAGAGATGACAGGGTGGGGAAGCAATGCAGTATTTGAGCAATTCTCACGCAGTTTGTAGTTATTAAATGGCACATCAGAAGTTGTCAGGGTGAATGACTGCTGCATCTAAACTCCAGGCTCTAAATAGTGTGTATTCACTATGCACAGTTAAAAATCAGATGCAAGTAAGAATGTAGACCTGCTAGGTGAGCCCCAACCCTCTGTGAGCTTACCGGACAAAGATGGCTGCTGCCTTCCGCTCCTCAATAAACACATCTGAGTCTGTGGGCTGGGGGGGAGAGTCCTGGTGTTCAAATGGCACAAAGAAAGAGACCTTGAAGTCTGCACAGCCACGCTTTACCAGACATGTCACTGGCACAGTCATATCAATCTTCATCTCTAAAGGAGGGTAGAAAGTGTAATGAGCTGAAAGCAAAGACAGTGTCTGAATGCAACTCTAAGGGATGATGCAGGCTGCCTAAAACCACATGCCAAAACAGCTTCCCAGCATTACTGCTCGTTTGGACATTGATGCAAAGGAATGTACTGCCACATTCTGTTTTCATTTCTAACTGTAGAGCAATTTCTCACTGTCCAGGCTGCAGCTTCTTCAATCCTATGTGGTCCTTGGAACAGAGTTTTCAGCATCCCTCTAGGTGTAATCCCTGAGGGCCTTGGCAGAGGTGTGGTGGCCTAGTATAGGCAGGTGGGTGTTAGACTAGGAAAAGCCTCTGTGTCCAAGGTTATCTACTGCTGTAAGCTACTTGGCATCATCTCATTTGTGCTTCTAGCAGTTCAAACCCAGCATGTTCTACCTTTCTCATTCTTCCCTTGGATGTAGTGGAAGAGTTTCCAGAAGCCCTGGCGCAGTGCTTCTTTCTGGGTCTCTCCTCTGATGACTGTGCTGACCCACTTAGCTGTTTCATACTGGCGCAGTTCATAATCCTTTGCCTGGAAGGTAGCAAAAGTCGCAGTAACCACAAGATGAATACTAATGACACAAAGGGCAACTCTTTCCAAATCAGCCTGGAAGGATTGTGATTAAATAACCCCCAGCAGCCTCATAGCTGCAGTTACAGGTGTACCCCCAGGGTCAAATGCTGACACTTCCATTGCAAAACCATGCTATTCTGCCTTAGATGGAGCTCTTCAGAGCTTAGGAGTAGGTGTGCTTGTTTCCCCCTTTGCAATTAGGCATGAACAGTGTAGGAACACTTCCTTCATGCTTGTTCTCAGACTGGGAATCCTAAATCCACCCTGACAATGGAGAACTCTGTTCTCCTGGCCTTTAGGAGTTACCGTTGTCTCTGCTGTGTTCCACCGAGGGGACTGCAGATCCAGGGACAGAAATGTTTGCTTGAAGGATTTGATCATCTTGGTGGAGCTGAAAGGTAGACACAGTTCATTGGCCTCCACTCAATGCAGTATGAATGGGATATGGGAAAACATTAGGGCTTCTCTGCTAAATTTAAAAGGCTTTCCTCAGCCTCTGGTCTCCGACCTATCAGTAACATATGCACCAAAGACTAAGTTCAGGCAAAGACCAGACGCCTTCTGAAAGGTAATTGTCCCAGAAATTGTGAAGGGCTTGGCTTCCACCCCTCATCCTAAGGGTTTCAACAAAAAAAACTGAAATCTTTTTAGCTGTGAGGGAACAGAGAAACAAGATCATGAAACAAGATCAAGATCATGAAACCATGGCTAGGCTGCTGTTGGAGCGTTCATCCTTCAGTGTAAGCTGCCTTCCCTGTGAAGTGAGGGCATTTCCTGGCTGCAAAACAGAAGGTGGAAATCATCCTGCAAGTGAAATGGACCTGAGCAGTTAAACCACTTTGCACCTGGATGAGAAGGTACCGCTGTTGGTGGCTGCTGTAGTACTGATGGCATACGTAACGTTATTGGAAATCTCATAGTAGTTGATGCCTTGAAGACCTTCCGGAGTCTGGTGACTGGGTGAGATTTTTGTTATTTATGAATATGTTGCTGCTTTCCTATCTAGCCTTCACATGAAAGGAGAATGCTGAAAACATGAAAACACTCAACTTCCCCTCATTGTTCCAAAATAATCAGAACCACTACTGAAATATTGAGAGCTCTTTAAGTCTTACCTTGAAATATTTGGAGCCTTGGTTTATCATTTTTGTCAACACCAGGCAGATAGCACTACACAACTACATCCAGAGAAAGTCTCTGCTTTCTGTTACAATATCCTTATTACAATACCCTTAGCATGCACCTCAATTTGCAATGGCAGCATGCCATTAATTCAGCAAGATTCGTGATACTTCGATCATAATGCATTGTCTTCTCAGAACATGGCTTTATTGTGTATTTCTTGGGCAGCAGTAGCAGCTTTGGGGTTAATTTTAATTTCTCTGCCTCCTCAGCTGTTCATAGCTGCCCACACAAGAAGCTGTTGATTGCTCTGTGACTCGTGACCACTTCTTTCACGGGCTTTCGTAAACACTGAATTCAAGGTGCTATAACTGACAGCATCCCCCACTTCCAGCAGCAGGTATACAGCATTGCTCTGAGAGCCACGGTGAAATCATGCCACCTCAGATCACTGACACTTGATTCCTGAAGTCCACAAGTGTTTCAGTTTGCTGAATGGTGGTGGTATCTAACACAACGGATAGACCGTGTGCAATCTGTGATCAGCATTTTTTAAAGTCTTCAAGGTATGCTGTCTTAAACATGATGGTCCTGTTATCTCTTGAGATATTCTGGTAGCTGCAGTACTACGTATTCACTGTAATCATACACTGCTGCAGACTGCTGTTCAGTTCTGATCTCCTCCTTTACCCTGGTTTTGAGGTGGCTACAGCGAGTTTTCTGTTTGGGATCTATGAATTTTATTGAAAAAAAAAAACAACAACCCAACCTGTTGGCACTGATTTCACATATAATCCTTTAAGGAGCACACATACATGCACAAGTTGAAAAGTGTTTTCTAGTAGCTCCCATTGTTGTGGAGTAGTGGTGTGAATACCAGAACAATGCAGCTGGATACTGATTCCAAAAAAAAAAAAAGCAGGCACTGTTCCCCTCCCTGTCCCATCCTGAAGAAAGGTACCTGCATGAAGTTCAGCAGTCAGACTGGAATGGACTGTTATACATTAATACACTTTTTATCAATAGTATATACGTACATGTATCATCCAAACATAACAAGAAGGCACAAATCCAATTGTGTTATTGGAAGTAAATGTGAACAATCTATATGGAAATTTACAGTGTGAATATGTTTTATACGCTACCATTTCAAAAAAAATTGATAACGCTTTGCTGGCACTTCACTTTATTTCTCATTGCTACACCTTGATAGAAAACATGCTTGGTTTGTGCTCCCTGGGTATCTTAGAAAGCAGAGAAGTAAATGTTCCTCTGCTTAAATGTGCTGCTGTATTAGCTGGCTTGTTTCTGTGTGCCAATCCCAACCCCTCCTTAAACCTCTTCTTAGCTGCTGCTCACAGAACTTCTGTAACTGCAGCCAATACTATCGTGGCTGCGTGTAAGAAATATTTGAGTTACATAAGGCAATTATATGGAGAACACCAAGAACCCTCCAAATATTTATACTTGAATTCCTTGCAAGCACCTCCAGAGACTGTGAGTAAACACAGCCAGAATACGATATTCCATAGAGCTGCTAATTATATTTTTAAAGTGCAGAAAGTGGACATACTTACGTTTTGGTGAATAAGCTGTCGTCTTAACTATTAGGCTGTCCTTCTGAGGCTGCACGTAGCAGATGCTGCATGTCGGTGTTTATTTTAGTTCGATCAAACCCCGCCCATGCCTCAGCCCTACTGGAGGGAGATGCTCTTATGAAAACCAGATGTTGTAGCCTGACCCCTCTGGGTCTCATTGGAGAGCTCCCACACAAATGCCGAAAGCCCCACCTACAGCCCACGAGCCAACATTGGGTCCAGTGTGTGATCTGGCTCCACAAACCGTTTCGCACCCTTGTGTAACTTCCACCAGCTTCCATGGCACTGTGCCTACTTATGTTGAGGTCAGCGGTAGGTTTTGTGCTCTCGGGAGAAAGAAATGTACAAAAAAGTAATGTCATACGCCCCCTGCTCAGATTGCAAAGGGATGTTAGAAAATGAAAGCTTTTCCTTTTTAACCCTGGGGTGAAATGGTGGGTACAGATCTGGCTGCAAACAGCTAAGACCATCCTCACAAGATTTCTGCTGACCCGGTATGAAAGACAGACAGTGTTCTGTAATGACTGGCTGTTTTGAACAGCGTTCGAGACTGATCAGCCCCCTTAGCCCTTGGATATCTGCACAAAGGGATTGTACAAAGCTATTGTGAAAATCTGTTGTGCTTCACACAAAGTTAAGCTGGACTCTTCATTTAACCAGCAGCAGCTCCAGATGCATTTAGGTACCAGCACAGGAAAGCAGATTGAATTTTGCAGTTCGATTTCTGAGAACACTTCATGTGGAATGTTGTTTGATACACTCCTGTTCTGAAAGGGAAATTAAAAAAAAAAAAAAAAAAAGCCAAATAGCTCTTGCACACTGCTCCCTAATGCCACAAAAGTGGGCTGGTGTGAAGTGGGGTTTACTAGTTGAGCCTGGCAGAATGTGCTAAGGCCTCAGAACAGTTCCCTGCAGGTTTAGCACTTTTATGGAGTAAACGGTCTCTGTTTCACCTGTGTTCTGTTTGGATCAAACAGGAAATTCAGCAGGGCATTTTGGAGAAGAAGAAGCTGCTACATGGCAGGCACTGCATCGGAGCTAAAGGCATGCAGAGGCATTTGCTTGTGTCAGGTTAGCTGTTATGTTACTCTCTCAACCTAATTTTCTTGTAAAGTGTGTGCTGGTAATTACTTTCTTCAGAGCAGAGAAGCAGTAGTAAAGTAGTAAAAAACCTACACCCTGCCACCGCAGTTTGGTCCATCTCAACACAGTTAACCTTGATCTTTTGTACAGAGGAGTATTGCCTTGAAAGGGGGTGGCAACTAAAATGTAGATAAACACAAGCCCACTGTGAATTCTTGTTTTGTTCTGGAGAGACCCACAACAAATCCCCAGTCAGTATGTATGTGTCCAGCTGACATTTCTGTCCCCAACAAACAGCCAACTGTTCCTGGTGGAGTAGCCTGAAGTTTGAGAACAATCGCCAGTGTTTCCCAAGAGGTTGTTTTTCAACACTCCATTGTTTTCCACATATGCACTGTGAGGACATGCCAACAGTAGTAAGAGACAGCAGGGCAGGCATGAGGCCATGTGTTTGGTACCGAACTATATATGCACCCTTACCCTATATAACTGGGGAGGAGGAGCTGGGATATGTATGGCACGTGGCTGGTATTCTCTAGATTAGCTGACAAAGCAATATTTTTTTGTACTGTTGTAAACAAAAGAAGCAGAAATGAGAGTACAAGCTCACAGGCACTACAGAAGCTTGCAGTTTCTGGTTGTAACTGTACTGTTTGAGCAGATACTCCTGTGCACAGTTTGTGTTTAGGTACCAGTGTTTCAGGCTAGAAGCGCATGGTGGGTAAGTATAGGAAGAAGCCTTTGATACAATCAGTTGAGATTTCCATTTTTCTTCTCTATAGACTCTACCTACACTTACCATTAACAAGCCCAAACAATACGTTAAATAACATGCTGTAAAGCAAAAATGCTTCCATCTGTTCTATGGCAACATTACAGCCGCTGCTGTCAGATTTAGGCAAGGCATTTTAGGTCACCTGTATGCACAGAGGCAGGCACACATGGCTTGCACAAAGGGATGAATCTTCACTGAATTCTTGTGTCAGTATTGGACATGGAGCTCATGAAAAAGCTACGGTACATTTCATGATATTTTTAAGTTATGTTCTTATGACTGACAAATCTGTATTCTAATACAAAAAAATAGCGTGTAAGGGACAGAGAGGAACGTGTGCTGTGCACATGCTCCAGGCAGTTTTGCTTTTTTGCCTAAGCTGCTCACAGCATCAACCTTGTTCTTGGTAATGATTATGGTTTAACAGAAATGAGAATCTTAAGGTATAAATTGCATTTGCTTTTGCAAACAGCAGGTGATGCAGAAGCTCCTACTTCACAACAGAGAAGTAAACCATGTGATGTTTATTTCTACTATAAATAATAGTCTGGGCAGAAAAAATGTCTTTACACGTGGTTAGATAATCCGTGTCTTTCTGCTAATTCATCTCCCTAAAGAAGTTTCCTGGTTTCAGCTAGGATAGAGTTAATTTTCCTCCTAGGAGCTGGTAGGGTGTTGTGTTTGGGATTTAGGATAAAAATAACGTTGATGCCACACTGATGTTTTAATTGTTGCAGAGCAGTGCCTACACTAAGCCAAGGACTTTCCAGCTTCTTGCTGTCCTGCCAGCAGGCAGGCTGGTTGTGCTGCAGGAGCTGGGAGGGGACAGACCCAGGACAGCTGACCCCAACTGGCCACAGGGCTATTCCATACCTTATGGGGTCATGCAGAGCAATTAATATGGGGGGCTGGCTGGGGTCTGGGGGACCGGCTGCTCAGGGATAGACCAGGCATCGCAGTCTACTGCATTGTGCATCACTTGTACACATCATCATTATTATTATTATTTTCTGTCCTAATAAACTGTCTTTATCTCAACCCACAGGCTTTCACCTTTTTTTGATTCTCCCCCCCATCCCAAGTAGGGTGATGGGGGCGGGGGGGAGGGAGCAATCGGCTGTGCGGTTCTGAGCTGCCAGCCAGGTTAAACCGCAGGTCTCTAAACTTCTTGCTCTAAAGAAAGAGGAAACTTTCTAGCAAATTCTTTTATTTTCACTTCCGGTAGGGAAATAGAAGTAAGACAAATCTACCATCTTTTAAAGAAGCAGTCGAATGTACTAAAGTAGACCCCATGTTATCCCTTGCAAAAAAGTGCAATCTCTCCTCTAACTCCAATGAGCTGCCATTTGTTGCCATTTGTTTGCCCTTCAGCCAGTAATCACTTGCTTCCTGGAGAAGCCTCTGTGGATTTTGTCCATGTGCTTTTTGTATATTTCAAGGGACACACAAAGCTAAGGCATCTCCCTACTACCTTGAAGAGCTGACATCAAGATAGTTTGTGTGAATGAGACAACAGCTCTCAATGAGAGCAAAACCTAAAATCGTTCCAAACGAATGACTCCTTGCTAGTAGATCACTTAGTCAGAGATTGCATGGAACTGACTCATTTTGTCCAAATAAAAAGCATTCTACATGTAACGCCACTCTGGATCACTGCTGCATTAGCATTTTCCAAGATTCTCTTGCTGAAGGTTGCATTTCTGAATCATTCTAGATTTGAAGAATTATTCTTTATTAATCCCTCTGGCTGTCATGAAAAACATCCCTAAACCTTCCTCTCCTCTATCTTGAAAGAGCCCAGGAAGAAATTGGAAGCTTTTTCTGCTTTATTCACTTGTCTTATTTCCAAAATAAGGGTTATTTTTAATATGAATCTGTTTAGGGATCTAGCTATCAGCTGAACTCCACAAGCAATTAAGCCAGTAAACTTCTTTAGCCAGCATTAATAATTACCTAAATCCACAGAAAACATGCACTCCCCATTCAGTTCTAGAAGGATATGGGGTGAGTTCAGCTTCCCATGCAAATTAATCCTCTTTCTGAAGTCCAGTGTTTGAAGTCACCAACCATCCGTACAACAAATACTGCTCTCAAGCCATAATGAGAAGGAGATAGTTAAAAACCACAATGGCAGCCCAAAGCTTCTGTCTCTCAGCTACTAGATGGGCTCTCTGGATGAAGGTAGGTATTCACTTTCACCTCCAGCAAGACTCATTTCTCTACATGCATCTTCCAACAGTCCTTCAAGCAACTGCTTGTTGCCTGGTCCTTAAGGGCAGGAGCAGAATGGTGCTGCATTTTCTTTATTTGCTGCACCTTTCTAGTCTTTAAGGTGACTTCTTCCTTCTCTTCTTCACCTGGTTTGGCCTCGCCTCCCCTCCCCACCCCTCCCCTCCATCTCATTCTCAGCTTTCTCCCATCTTTATGATGCATGGGGTGAGACCACCTGGCAGCTCCTCTGCTTGGGGTCTGGGATAAGCTCCTGACTGCTGAAGGCAATGATGATGGGAACAGCCCCAAGAGTCTGAGAAAAAGATCAAGGTATACAGAAATTGCTCTAGAGATCCCAGGGTTTCTTTTTGGAGTCCCATGGACCTGAGAACATGTCCAGAGTTGCTGGAAACAGGTCCAGAGCATAAAAGAAATATTAAATAACTGCTCTCCTAAAATACTGTTTTCCACTTTCTCCAAAACAGATGTGAAAAAGTGGTGAGCTTCTGGGGGACTTTTTTATTTATTTATTTTTTACTTAGATTATGCAGGCCTACAGAGATGCTTTCACTAAGAATCTGGTCTCTATCTCTCCTTATAAAATAGGCTGATGTGGTTTCCTGCAGCAGATGGCACTGTTGTTTGTGTTCTGAGGTGAGCTTTACTCCCTCAAACCATCTTGGTTGTAAAGAGTGCCTTTAGTTCACAAAGGGAGCCATTAGATAGTCACAGTTCTTTGTACCTCTAAAGCTTTACACTTGAATACTCTCTAGTATCTGTTTCTGGTAATATTAAAAGTTTATTCATCCTGACATCTTAGTAATATTTTGGCATGCCAAGCGTTTTCTGCAGCAGACACACGAGTGAGTATCTGTCAGGAAAATTAACAAAAGTCCTAAATTAGGAAAATCTTCCAGGTTATGTTCAATTCAAGAAGAGTTAAACTGGTAACTGGTGGTATTCCAGACAGTACTGATATCCAACTTACCAGTTTCAAACTCAAATTTAAAATCTGAGAACTTCTGCACCTTCAGATTCAGAGCAGAGAAAGCAAGGTGGACACTATACATGTAATGACGTCACGCCAGCTGCTTGGATGATGCATTTCTGAGTGTCAAAAGACAAGATGAGAATCAGCAGCCAAATGGTATTTAACCAAATTTCTTCACTTTCATGGATGTTACCTTTTTGAATTTCTGCCATCATTTAGGCTTTTGTACTTCCTCTTAGTTCTAAAAATAGACTTGAGTAAGTGTATCATCTTTAAAGGAAAATGGTATCCAGATACATTTATTTACTTCAAAGACAAATGGAAGCAAACCTCTGTTTTAATTATGCCCAAACAAAACTGCAGACTTGATAGCTTAAGAAATGGGAAAATGCAGATGTCAGGACTGTGTAGGTGTACAGAATTGTGGTGTGGGCAAAGTAAAAGTAAAGGACAGGGGTGGTAATTATAGTTAGCGTTGCAAATGTTGGAAATGTTAGCAGAGCAACAACAACAAAAGCCATACCCCAACCTAACAGACTCCAGAGGAAACTTAGAGGACCTTTGGCTTTAGTAGTTAACCAGCCTTAGCGAAGCAGTGATTTGAATAATGGAGCACTTTTGATGGACATGTCAATCAGCTATGTTGGCACATGGCAAGTTTAGCCTCTTGGCACAAAACCTCTGGTGTTTATAAATTCCCTACTTGAAATTACCTTATGTGGTAATTTAGATAAGCTTTTGACATTAATGTTTGTTTATTTCCCATAGAGAAAAAATGCTTAAATCTATAAAACCATGCTTTTATTCCTCTAATTGGTTTGGAAAAATACCAATTGATTTTTGTTGGTGGTGTCCTTATCCTCTGAGTTTTGGCACCGCTAACACTTTCCTGCTTATTTCTGTGGCAACTGGGGAAACACTTTTCCGGTCATTGCACAGCACACTGCAGCTGCAGCCAGCCTAAACCTTTCTTCTGCTTTTCCCAAAATTTACAGTGCAAATTTTACGTTCTCCCCTGAATTTATATTTTCCTGAATATAAATTTCCACAGCCATTTAAATTTTTCTAAACTTGTTTTTACATATTAAAAAAAAAAAAAAAAAGACATTAAACACACACTTAAAATGAGTATAAAGGAGAGGAAGTATTTTAAATGGCCACAGTAAACTCCTTTTCTTCTTTCCTTCAGGGGAAGGATCATCCGTAGAATGCTGTATTCCCATACATGTCACTGCTGATTGCTCTGTAGTGGACCCTGAACTGGTGCATTGGGATGGCAGGATTTTACAAGATAGAGAAAAGTAAAGCATGGGTGTGAGTTTCAGCCTAGTGCAACTCTTGCGTTTTCAGGGAGAATTCTCATTCTGTGCAGGTGGTTATTTGCTGGTGCCTGGAGGAGGTTTAGTAATTATCCACTGTATTGTATAGTGCTGCTGAACTGAACCCATGCTGCCCTTCAAACCACTGTGAAATAACTTGCACACCAGCTTGGGCTAAAGCACATTCTTTTTCTTGTCTTCTGGTAATTGCAAGGGGCTTTATCAGTGTAAATATCTGCGAGCCTTACAGTCTTTACGATCATTTTCTTAATTACATTCCTTCTGAGATAAGCAAAGGCTGCCCTGAAATAGCAAACCTGCACCCAAGGGCTAGGTAAGAGGGACAGAGGCAGTGTGGGGTGTCTGAAACAGTCATCGTGGCTATGAAAGATGCAGGAAGACAGTCGCAGCCCTGGGCTGGGCTCTGGGCTGACAGACCTCAGCTCTGAACTGGGGAGGTAATGGGCTAGGGCAACTCCAAAATTTCTCAAAATGTCTCTAATCTACTGTAAGACTACTGTAAGACTTTAACCCCCTCTAGGCAGCTCTAAACCAGTATATATCACTTCTAAATTGCTCTAAAAGTCCTCTAATCAGCTCTGAGAAGTGGTGAGGACCTCCATATTGCTGCAGTGAGGCCATTGCTTCAAAACAGATGTAATTTACACAACTCTAAATGGCCTCTAAACCACTCTAAAACTCTTCTAATCAGCTATAAACAGCCACTAAATAGTTCTGAATATCTCAAAAAAATTATTACCACCTTTAAGATGCCTTAAAACTTCTTGTAAACAGCTCTAACGATCTCAAAACCTCCTCAAGTTCTTCTAAAACTCCTCAAAAGCACTCTAAGAGGTTCTGAGGAACTGTAATACCCCTTAAAGAGTGCTGTGGTCCTCTGAACTGCACCAATATCCTCCTAAACATGCTCCAAGGAGCTTTCAGGTTGATCTGATCTTATCTAGAATTCCTCTATATTGATCTGAAAACCTCTGAATTTCATTTGGGACTCTACAACTCCACCAAAAACCTTTAAAACTGCTTGGAGATGTTTTGAGGTGCTCTAAACCCCTCTGAAATAGCACTAGAGAGCTATGCAACACAGGCTCTTAAAGAGCTGTATTACAGCCCTTAATTGCTACAGCCAACTTTTAAAAATCATTTAACCGGTTCTAAAATACTCTAGAGCACCTCTAAACCAGTCTGGACTTCTTTACACAGTTCCAGAATCAGCTATAAACAAGGGTGAGCAGCTATAAACTCCAAAAGCTCCGTTTTACCACTCTGAAAACAGCACTACTCTCATCTAAGCTCCTTTACACTGCTTTGAGCAATACTAACATACCACAAAATACATCTCAAAACCCTCTCTATCTCTATGCAACTGCTCTAAAACTCTTCCACAGTTTTGAAACTGTTTTTTAGAGAAACCATGCTAAAACCTCTCTTCGATCCTTTAAAACTCGATCATGCTGATGAGTGCAGAGAAGCTCCAAGCCTGTCTGAACTGATCTAACACATCTAAAAAGAGTTAGCAGCTCTAAACCTATCTAGTGAAAGATCCCTGACATGGTGAGGGGTTGGACTAGCTTTAAGGTCCCTTCCAACCCAAACCATTCGATGTTTCTAATGTCTTGTAAAGCGTGCAGAAACTCCTGTAAAGTACTCTAAACAACTGAAAACTCTTGTGCCTCTTCTAAAACAGTCGGAGTTCTAAACTCTGCAATTCTAAACTCTTACGCAGCTCTAAAATTCCTCTGAAGTGCACTAAGCAGCTCTAAAATCCCTCTAGACCAATCTGTAACTCCTACAGACTGTTCTAAGCAGGTCTAACCTGACTTGTGGAAAACAGACTATAACCTTGGAATAGTTACGAAGCAGCTATGTTTATATGGCGCTGTGCACACATGCTGGACGCAAGGGGGATAGCTCCACCTAACTTGCACCCCAACAGTTAATGGCAGTGTACTTATATTAGTGGGACAAATACATATTCATTTAATTTCCCATAAGTCTCTTGTATATTCATCAGGCCTCAGAAGAATCAAATCCACTTCAACCCATTATAAAAGTTTCATATGCTGTCAATGCATTGAGCTTATGTGGCCAGATTTTGCCAGCAGCACTGAGTAGCTCTAAAATTCCGTTAATATACTCAAAAAATCTTCAAAACTTCCTCTAAATGTCTCTATGCAGCACTGAACTGCCTCTGAACCTTGCTAGAGATACTGTTCTGGGGCAAATACAGCTTAAGCTCTTCAGTAGTGACCCAGATGATGTGTAAGAGAACACCCTCAACAAGTCTGCAGATGGAAACACAAAGCTGGGAAGAGAGGTTGGCAGACCAGGCGGCTGTGCAGGCATCCGGAGGGACCTGGGCAGGCTGGAGACCTGGGCTGACAGGAACCTCATGGAGTTCAACCAAGTGCTTGCTGGGGGCTCACCAGGTGGAAAGCAGCTTGGCAGGAGAGGACCTGGGGGTCCTGCTGCGAAGCTGAACATGAGCCAGCAGTATCATGCTCTGCGTTAAGGCAGTGCTTTGCCAGCAGGTTGAGGGGGAGGCAATCCTTCCCCTCTGGTCAGCACCAGAGAGACACAGCTGGTGCTGGGCTTCTCTGTTGCATGGAATACATGGACTTACTACAGCCCATCCCCTGAAGAGCCTTGAAGATGGTTATGGAGTTGGAGAATCTATTACAAGGAGAGGCTGATGGAGCTGAGATGGTTCAGTTTGGAGAAAGAGATTCCACATTACCCATATGGATGGAAAGAGCACAGAGAAGAGGGGATGTCTCAAAGAATGAGAAAGGCTCTTCTCAGAGCCTCAAAGAAAGGAAAAATACATGTGCTTTGTGAGAACCTGCTAGTGAAGCCAAATCCCAGAGAAAGTGATCACAGTGTGAATAGCCCACAGCGTGCATATTTTGGAATGGAGGAGGAATACCAGAATCCCAACCTCTGAGATTATTATGTGACTACATGAAAAATGTGCTCCCAGAGCACACAACAACAGGGGATTGTTTTTGTAGATACTAGGTAGTCAGAAAAAGCGTTATAATGGAAGATCTGGAAGTGCATGCTGAAGGCAGAATGTCTCCCTGCACCTGCTTTAGGGATGAGGAACAGGTGTAGAAAACCCAGCTGATTTTCCCCAGGAAGGATGGGGAGAGTTGTGCTGTGCAGGAGCTTCATTTCTCCATGGGGCCCAGACTGCGCTGCCTGTGCTACACATCTGGCAAAACCACACGTGGGAGAAGAAAACAAAAGCCACATGGGCTGCGTGTGGGCAGCGGTTTTAGCAGCCCATTAGCCATTGTCTTCTGCTTGTTTGTTCAGTGCCATAACTCAAGGAATTATTTAGGTTGGAGAAGACCCATAAGAACATCGAGTCCAACCATCACCTAATGCTGCCAAGGCCACCGTTAAACCATGTCACCAAGTGATACATCCACGTCTCCTAAGTAAGTCCAGGGTAAGCGACTGCACCACTGTCCTGAGCAGCCTGTTAAGTGCCTAAGCACCCCTGCTGTGAAGAAGTTCTTCTCCACATCCTTGGCACAAGGAGAGACCAACACCCTCCTCACTGCAGCCTCCTGTCAGGGAGTTGCAGGGCACGATGTGGTCTTCCCTCAGTCACTTCTGCTCCAGAGTAAGCAGCCCCGGTTCCCTCAGTCCTCCCAACTCCTGCTGTTTGTCCTTCTGGTAGAGAGGGGCTCAAAACCGCACACAGGGCTGGAGGTGCGGGCTCACTGCACAGAGGGGCACTCGCTTCCCAACCCTGCTGGCTGCGCTGCTCTTGGTACAAGCCACTCGGCCCTCTTGGCCACCTGGGCACGCTGCTGGCTCATAGTTGACCCAAGGGCTGGTATGACCCAAGCGCAGCCCCCCGCTGCATGCCAGGCGATTGCACTTTGCTATTTCACGAGAAATTCGCCCCGAGTCCCCTCCACGCCTCAGCGCGAGGGGCAGCCCGCGGCCTCCGCCTCACGCCGGCAGGCCCGGCCCCGCGGCGGGGCGGGGTGAGGCGGAGCGGGGCCGAGCGGGGCCCCCCACTGCCGCCGCCGAGCCGCCGGGGAGGTGAGGGGAGAGGAGGGGAAGGGAGCCGGGGGGAGCTGGGGGGTCTGGGGGCGGCCTGGGCGCGGTCCCCGCTCGGCGCTCAGCCCGCCCCGCTGCATTGCTGCAGCGCGTACCGAGCCCGTTCCTCTCCCGGGATGGTGCTGCCCGCAGCAAGCTGTCAAAATGGTCTCCAAGTGCCGTTCTCAGCTCAAAATAATGCCAACGCAAAGTCCACTTCTTCTGAACTTTGCCTGTCCGGTTTTGTTGTGAACTGCAGTGAGCCGAAACAAAGCTTAAAGGTGGGAATCACTTTTCTCTCTTCCTTTCCCCAACAGCTCAATGACACCCGGAAAGAAGCTGGAGGGTCTCGTGGCAGCTGCCATCACTCCCATGACTCCCGATGGGTAAGCCTTACCTCGCACCATGGCACGGAGTGTTGTCAAACTGCTCTGGCAACTATTCCCTTAATCCACCGCTCTCCTCCTTTCCTACTGGGAACAGATCAGATCTGGTTCGTTTCTAAATCAGGTCTCTGATGAGGGAGGAGACGTCTAGGTGAGAAACTGCTCTCCAGGTTCCCCTAGCCCCTGTGTCCTCCTGTTCCCCAGCAAGTGCTGTAGGTCAGGGTTTGGAGAGTTTGGATCAGTCTTTCACCTGCTTTTCTATTGTTTTGGTAGATGCAAATTAAATCACAGTAAGGTCATATGAATAGAGTACTTTCAAACTTGTTAAGGCAAATCACAGTCCTGATTAGAAGAGCTCTTGTGAACTGGGCAATGATTCTTTAAATCCGATGTCTGTATACCCGTTTCTTACCCCTGGCTATCTTGTGCAAATTTTTAAGTTTATACATGTGTGCACAGAATTAGTTTAAACCAGAAGAAAATATTGCAGGGATTGCACAGTTCCAAAAATAACATCAAATCAAGAGCTGAAATTCTGCCTTTCTCAAAGAAATGATGATAAACAGATGCGTCATTACTGTATTTTGATGTTGCAAGACAGACTTGTTTGGAATCAGGAAAGGACCCTGAGCTTCTCAGATTTGTCAAGATCCACGTGTGTTTCTGAGGGACAAGGTTGAGAGTTGCTAATACATGCTTCTAAATATTAGCCTTTAGTTTTGAAAAATACTGTAAAGCAGAGTACTATCACAGTAAGGGAACTCATTTGCATCACAGTCACTGCTTAATTTCTTAATTTAAAGGAAACTTGATTGTGATTTCATTTGTTATTACTTGAATTTATTGCAACATAGTATGTGGAGAGTGGAAACGTATGGAAACAGCAAAGGAATATTACACACTGATAAACAAAATAAATTTGCTCTGGAGAGAAGATAAATCTAGAATTCAGTTTCCATTGTTTGTCAGGGAAGTCTGTTGCTTCCCTCATTCTTTAATGAGAGAGAGAGAGAGAGAGGTCAAAGTCACATGCAACAGACACCATTACACGGTCTGTGTCCAGCAGTTACAAGTATAGTTTAACTGTTTGCCAGCATGTGCACAAATATATTTGTGGTCTTAAGGAACTCTTGGTTTACCTAACAGTCCAAAAGGTTTGAGTCTATCTAATTTCTTGTGGAATGTAGCATGTGCTGAAGGTGTCATACCTTGGGGTATTTGTGTGTGTACAAATTCAAGACATCAGAAATACATGTCTTTATTTTTGGTTACTTTATCTCTAAGTTTAAAATTTCTGTAACTAGAGACTTAGAGTTGCTAAGGCTCCTAAGGTTGCTGCGGTTCCTTTCATTTCAGACAAATCAATCTTTCAGTGATTCGCCAATATGTGGATTATCTGGTAAGGGAGCAGAATGTGAAGAACATCTTTGGTAAGTTTTTTGTTTTGTTTTGTTTTCCCATAGAAACTGTGTTATGTTCCTTTTACCTGGATAGCAAACCTATGATATCTTGCCTGATAAGAGCTGTAATGGGAGGGACTGTGGATGTGGGATCCTCAGTGATGATTATATTCATCAGTGGAAAGAGTGTAAGCAATACTTAAGAGATCTTTTGCCTACACACCATTTCTGTGCGGGGTGAAATAAGCATTGCCTTCATACAGTAACTGGATGAAGCAATGAATGGATAATGCTGTGCTGGCAGACAAGACTTAATTGAATGATACTTCCCGTTGACCAAGCAGGACATAATCATCTGACTTAAATAACATCCACTCAGCATTGCAGAGAATCTTATGGGCTCATCAAAGCCATGTGAGCTTCTCTAGGAGCCCTCCAATGCACTGGGTGATACTGGAGTGGTCACTGCTCTCATCCTTCTCTTCTGCCTCCATCTAAGAGGCTGCTGCCAGGGCTTAGGGGTGTCTGGATAGATAATACAGCATCTGCTAAACCACATTTGTTCACAGCCTTGCGTACTTTACTAAGCTGAAGCCAGCGCTGAGAATTCTGTTCGAAATTTCAGTTAAGAGTGGCAGAATGAAAAATGGAGCGTGCTAGTAACTTCAGCTGTTTGTTTAATCTGTTGTTTTGTGACTGAGCATACTGACATTTCCTTCTTTTCAAGAGGTGCTTTAGCCTCAGATACATGGTTTCACTCACCAAATGTCAGACCTTTTCCTGGGCATGGAGGAATGAAAGTCCCTCTACCTGGCTAGCTGCTTGTCACTTCGTGCATTTGTCTCATTGCTGGGGGAAGAAGGTTTAACAGTTTCATCAGCTGAAATACCCAGGTTTTGGATGCAAGCATTTAGCAATGATAACGCTGTAATCCCCTTGCAGATGCTGGTACAGACCACTGTTATCTTAAAATGAATTGGAGGAAATATAATTCTGCTTAATTTCATCAAAATTGTCAGTACTTGCCTTCAGGAAAAGCAATGCCTGTAGGCCAGGCCTCAGCAGCTGTATTGTATTGTGTTGAAACAGTGAATGGCACCACAGGAGAAGGCCTGTCCCTTAGCATCCAGGAGAGGAAGCAGCTGGCAGAAGAATGGGTGCGCCAAGGAAAAGACAAGTGAGTAGCTGAGAGGAAATGGGAATTCTAAATCTCGTGTTATTATATAGGCTTGCCTAAGACATGTATAGCCAGGAAAAGAAACATTTGATGATAGCTTTTTTTTTTTTTTTCCTTTGAGTATTTTGTTGTTGGGCTTTATTCCCCAGCTCCTTTTTCAGAGAAGCTTGCTTTTTTGTCGCTGCCAGTTAGCTGGTATCCATTCCTACTCCTTGGGGAGCTTGTAAGAGTGCTTCTCTTTGGTAGACTGAAGGATGGAGGGAAGGAAAGGGCTATTTAAAGCCCTGTGAGCATTTCTTAACCTTTTAATATATTCATTAAATTATTTGGTATGGGGGAAGCTGTGGTGTAAAGTAGGCAAAGTCAGTGGCAAAAGAAGGAATTCAACCTATATCTTCAGTCATGTGTCTAAGTGCAAGTCTCTTCTCTGTCTCCTGCACCTATTGTAGTCTTCTATCACTTGCCTCTGTCTTCTCCTTAGTTGCTGTCAGAAGATGTGGAGAGAAGGGGGTGTTTTGGAGTAGGAGGGAGATAGTGAGCAGTAATAAACTGATGTGAAGGCTTACGGTCTGTGTGGATATAAAGGTGAAACACAGAAACAGGACTGATGGACTGGAACCTGGAAAATGCTCTTGGCAGGATCAGACAGGCTGTCTTTTAATTTAGCCCAGTGAAGTTCTTGTTCTGTGGCTTCCTGGTCTGAACTGATTCATTTAGGCAGACTGGTATTTTTCACCATCACTAAAACCTTCTGAATTTGTTCTTATGCAGACTAGATCATGTGATCATTCATGTGGGAGCACTAAGTCTACCAGAGTCCCAAGACCTGGTGCGTATATAATACGATTCCTTTTCACTATGTGTGTAATAATAAAAAAAAAAAAGTAGATGTACCTTCAGGTATTTTCTGTTCTCTCTTTCATAGGCAAGACACGCAGCAGCCATAGGTGCTAGCGGTATTGCTGTAATAGCCCCCTTCTTCTTCAAACCCACAAACAAAGGTGAGTAGATGTGATTGCCAGACCTCCTGAGGCCCTATTCTATTGCCTTCAAGCCACTAGCCGTATTTTCTGGTAAAAGAGAGCTCAAGAACTCTTGAGGACCACTGATGATAATACTGCTTCTTGTGGAGGAAGTGTGGCTTTCCTCTGAGAAATAGAAGAGTTTCCAGCTGCTTGCAAGATTTCTCTTCCAAATTCCACATCTTGAAGAATATTCTGAAAGGATGGGCATTTCAGCAGTGCAGTAATCCTTTATCATAGCTCTCGCATGTGCTCTCTTCCTTCTTTGGAAACTATTCTGGTGGTAATGTTTGTACACCTGTGCCGAGTCTGGCATCAAGAGAAAACAAAACCTAAAAGGAGAATGTTTTTTTCAAGGATGGTCTTCAAGAAGTCTCACAATAAAAAGTGTGATGAATGCCGTTTGGGATATATCTTGTTAGCATGTTGTGAAATGAGGAGTTGCTCATTGAAAGAGTAGTTAACTACCCTGTCTTCTGAACAGAGAGCACTGAGTTTGTGCTTGATCTGGGCTGCTCTAGAAAGCAGTCAGTTCTGTGCTGACACTTGGTGGATGCTGACCAACTCAATAAGCTGTTGATACAGCAGTGTCCCTTGTTATTGAGGTGATGGTTGTGACTTTGAGGCATACCTTTGCCCCAGCAGGGTTATCCATCTCTTGGTTCTGTGCACCTAGGGTTACCTCAAAACTTACAAACTGAGTGGTTTTGCTTTCAACATGATGACCATAATGTAAAAGAACCACATGATGTGAAGATTTGTAATAGAAATATTAAATTTTGTCTGAACTAATTATGACTGGAATTGTTTATATGAAAGCACCAGAAGAAACAGGAGTGGATTGCCAGAATGGCTGGAATTGATAGCCAAGGACACAGTCGGTGGCAATCAAACTGGTAAGCACAGAGGAACAGCACAAACATTAGCTGAAGGTCTTTGCTGTGATTGTAGTAGGATGACAGCAAGGTTTTAGCACATGGCTCTTTGACATTATTCTTCCTGCTGTGCCAATACAAAGATTGTCTAAGATTTATGTATGATGCAGTGAAAAGATTCTCGGGAAGAATATAAACTGTAATAACTCTCTGATTCCTAAAATGATGCAAAAAAAAGTTGTTGAGGGACCTGTTTGCTATCACCAGTTGAGCAGAACCCTAGTAAGGCGGATGTAAACTTCATCCCTTGTCCTCTGTGTTGTGCACAGGTAGGAGAGACCACTTGGTCTGGTGTTTGAGGTCCTGAGGCTTGGATGTGTGAGGGTATGTATTTCTGTAAGAGAATGAGTGTGAAATACTGAAATCAGTTTGGTTTGCAATAAATACCTTTGCCTTCCCTAGGGTCTTCCACTGAGCTGTGTTACAGTTGATTTTTGTGATGTGTGCAGGTTTTTATATTATTGGCTGTACAGGGTATGCAAACTGTGGATGGCCTATCCCCAGACCCTGTCTGCTGTGCATCTGAACTCTGTCACTGCGGCTGGTCTCCTTGTCTTACGGGGGTACTTGGTTGTTTTCTTCCAGATGAACTGGTTGCTTTCTTACAGAAAGTTGCATCTGAAGCCCCTGGGGTTCCATTTTATTACTACCACATTCCTCCTCTGACGGGTGTAAAGAGTAAGTACTTCTTAGTCAGCTCTTCCTGAGCCCCTAGACATGTAGCATCCTGAGAAACCCTAGCAGCTGGTGTGACTGGCCTACCAGCAGTATGGGGCTTCTGCTTAGCATCCTTCCCCAAAATATTTAGCAGAGGAATAAGGAATAGAATACAGATCATAAGTTGTTTGCCCTAGGCACCAGGTTATGTGGTGTTTCTGGGTGTATGAATTTATATTTATTCTTTGTTGCCAGTTCGTTGCTCAGTTTTCACTTATCCATGGTTTTTATTTCTAATCTGGCAAAAGGAATGTTTCAGAGAAAATGCCTTTGTTGTAACTTTGGGAAGTAATGACACTGACGTTGTCTGATGGGTCGGTTTAGAACTATGTAGTTTACCAAGCTTAGGCCAAAAGTGATTAACTTGTAAATATTAAGTGGGGAGGAAACAGGGAAATCTCCCAGAGCAGGGATGTGTTTCTTCATGTGAGGCTGCTGTTATGCACAGTTCGTGTTGAAGAGTTGCTGGATGGAATAAGAGAGCAGATCCCCACCTTCCAGGGTGTGAAGTTTAGCGACACAGACCTCTTGGACCTTGCACAGTGTATAAACAAGAATGGGAGCGAACAGTTTGCATTTCTCTATGGGGTGGATGAGGTAAGAGGCTCCCTTGAGGAAAAAAATAATCCTGGACATTCAGTACCAGCTAGTTTTGCTATGCTTCCCCCCCCCCCCTTTTTTTTTTTTTCCCTCTTTCTTTTGTTAAATAAAGTAAAAATGTTCTCTTTCTCCCCACATGCCAAACTAGCAACTGTTGGGTGCACTGGCAGTAGGGGTAAACGGAGCAGTTGGAAGGTCAGTATGGCTTGGACTCCCATCCCCCTCCCACACACACCTTACTGGTGTATCTTCCACTGTCTGCACGGTGCTTCTGTGACCGTCCTCCGTCACGGTGCTGGGGGATTCTCTAGGGTAAAGCTGCACGGTACAGAACAGACAGGCAAGCTAGCTCCAGTGCTTATGATGCTTGACTACCATCTGGGACCTCAGAGTGGGTTAGTTTAGGTGGTTATTGTTGCAGTCTGTGAGCTGACCACAGAATCATGGAATCATTCAGGTGGGAAAAGGTCTCTCATCTTGTCCAACCTTTAACCTAGTACTAAAGTCCACCACTAAACCATGCTACTAAGTCTACCCTTAGGTTTCAGCATATTTCTTTATGCTCATGGCAACTTTTCAAAGTAGGAAATTGCTTTTATCTTCATTATATGGATAAGGAACCAAAACCCAGAAAGGTAAAAATGATTTACTTTAGTTCACATGAGAAGTCTGTGAGGAAATGGGCTCTGCAACAATGCGTGCTGAGTTTTTCTGGTTTGACTTCTGCCCCTTGTACTAGGCTGTGAGATTGCTTAAATGAATTCCTCTATGCCACCTTAGCTTTTAGTAGATGATCCATTAAAAGAACAAATAACTGGGAAGTTTGTATTCTGAATTTAGTACAGTTAGCATGCTGAACTTCAGTATTGTCCAATTATTTCTTTTTATTCGTAAGTTTGAAAAATAATCCTGTTTGGAAAGAAATGGGGAGAGAAATCTGATCTCATAAACTCTTCCATAGGGCTTGCATACTTCTGATGCTTGACTTTTAACCATTCATAAACTGCAGGAAGGTAACAATGGCATTCTGATAATGTCAACAGGCAATACTTACGGCTACTTTGTTTCAGTGGTTCTAAGCTCCCCCTTTGCATTTACTGATTGGCTTGTTTGTTTGTTTGTCTTTGGCAGCACATACAACTATTTGGGTAGAAAAACCAAGCTGATGTTGCAAGCTTTTGCAAAGCCAGACCTTGCATTAGCACAAAAGTATCAGGTACAGTATTTTCGCTGTCCCCACTAGGCTTCTTTCTCCTTTAACTGTGCTGGGAGTGTTTTTTTCTGTGTGGTTTTGTCACCCATACACTGAGATACCTTTATTAGAGTAAATTTCTTTTAGTTCCAACCCTCTGCTTATTATTCACTCTCCTTGCATTTTGACCAGTCTTTACTGACTTACTTCTAACCAAGACTTCTTTATTTATCCTTCAACACTTAGATCTCATCTATGCAGAGCGGGCAATGGCCTGGCCTTTTTTCTTGAACAAGTTCACAGTGGCCAAGCCCCTTGGCTAGGACTATTCCAGTGATAGTTTACCTGAGGTAATGCAGAAAGCTTTCCGAAATCAGCTCAGCTCTGACCCCTCCTGGTCTTGGGCTGCTTGAAGGTTTTTGAGGAGTTCTGAGCAATCAGTATCCAAACTATACTCAGCATTTTAATGTCCTGTTGGGACATTTGATGCATCCTTCTTTTGCCTTAAAATACATGTAGAAATGACTGCAAGATGAACGTCTAAAGGACATCTGATCTGTTCAGATTTAAAATCTTTAGAGCCTGATGTGAGACTTGCCAGTATTCTCAGACTGCTTGCAGCAAGAGACAGCCTGAGCATTAGTAAAGAGACTGAGACTGATGGCTTTCTAATAGCCACCCCTACCTTCCCTGTTCCACTGGAGTAGAGTTAGTATTTCACACAGGCTGGCTAGGTGGCCAAGGGCTTTTCTTAAAGCTGTGCACCAATTGCATGTATGTAAATAACATAACAGCTCTAGGTGCTTTTACACCTTAAAATGTGAAGGGGTGAATAAGCTGCTGTTTGTCTATTCTAGTTTCTCATTGGGGAATTTCTCAACTTTGTCATCAAACTAGGTAAGTTATACACTGCCCTTGTCCCTTTCTATATCTTAAAATGCAGACTCAATGCTCCAGAAATTCTCCTGTTGCTGTACCCTCAGAATTTCCTTCCTGAAAGATTTCACAATGAGAAACTGTTGCTTATGCAGTTTCCTGAGTTGATAGCAGCTGGGAGCTCAAAGGGAGCTGACCAAGCATCCCTGAGAGAACCCACTGTCACTTCCTTCCTTCTGCTGCAAAAAGAGGTTAAAAGCTGTGACTCTCTGTGATTCTCTCTGTGATTTTCCTTTTTTCTTATACTATTTCTGTGGTTTTTGTTTTGTTTTTTTGTTAGTTTTTCTTTTTCTGCCTCCAAAAGCCCATTTTAACATAATTTCTGGAGAGCCATTTTTCTGAGATTGTGATGCCTAAGTAGGATAACACAGCTCTGATGCTTGTCTCTCCTTCCTTACTGTAATTAAAGATTAATCCAGTTCCAGGCTGTATAAGGCCAAAGTATTCTGAAACGGAATGATTTTTAAAAACAAAACCAAGTTGTAATTTAAAAAGCAATTTAAAGCAACCAAGCCAGAGTATTGCAGGGAGACTGGGATGTTTCATGGTTTTCACATAATGAATAGAATGGTCCGATGTGTTTTTGCTACACATACTGTATATAAACCCTGATGAATCTGGCTAAACTTTCAGGTTAAAAGTCAGAGCAAGAGCTCAGAGATGCATAAGAAGACTTGAGATATGGACAGGTAGGTCCCCTGAAGTTTCCCGTAGAGGTGTAAGCAGGTGCCTAGTGTCACTGCCACACGCCAGTAGGATGTTGCTACTCCCAAGGCTTTATTCTATGTGAGTACTCTGTAGGTTGCATCAGGGATGGCTGCAAATGTTGGGTTGCAAAAAGTAAAGTGGACATCTGAGAAAATACTTTGCCTCTCTATCTGTAGAAGGGAAACAATAGTAGTATCAATATATTAAATAAATAAGTGTAATAAGTAGGTCTGATTTTTACTGTAATGTCTTTCCTGCCTCCAAACATGATCATCTCTTCTTCATTGCACTGTTCTCACTTCCGAGAAGCGCTTAAAGCCTGGACGATGGCAGGTCACACTGCTCCTGCTTTTTGACACCTACACAGAGACTGGTTTGAGTGAAATGATCTGTAAGTGACCTGATTGTTGCTTTCATCTGCCCAGGTTTTGGTGTTGCACAGACGAAAGCTGTAATGACTTTTGTTTCTGGCATCCCCATGGGACCTCCCCGGCCTCCGCTTGTTAATGCCTCTGAGGAGTTCATTGCCAAGGCCAAAGCCAAGCTGGATAGCATTGTGTGGCCCAATAGTGACTGACTTCATCCCCTGTTGGTCTGGAAGTAGAGGCTCCTTTTCTGGGATTCACCATCACTCGGCACATTCCCCAGGAGATGGTTTGGCTGTCATTTCTTTCAGGGAGTTGGCAGTGTGCCTGAGCCTCGTCCGGGCACAGCTGGCACATGCGTAGTCGCCTTCTCGTGTAACTCTGCTCTGCTGCCATGGAGCTCTGCACTGCCCAGGACCAGCTGGTGTCTTAAAAAAAAAAAAAAGGCCTGCACCTCCTTCCACTTAGACCATGTTTTGTCTTCCCTTGCTGAGCGTCTCCAGCACTATTGTGTTTTTAAACACTACTCTGTTTTAAACACTGCTCTTTTAAACATCTGCTTGCTCAGGCTGGTGTTTCCTTGTTTGTCACAAAGTCATTGGGACACCGATTGTGCCTCCTCTCGTTGCCTTTGCACACCTTCACTTAACACACAATTTAAAACAAGACTTTTCTAACAGCCTTTGGCTCTCTAATGAGTGGGTGCCACTGCAGCCTTTTCCTCGCAGCACACCAGTGGCCCTGTCCCCTTGTGTCCCTCAGCCCCACACTGCTCCTGCTTCTCCCTCCAGCTGCCCAGCTGCAGCTGGGAGGCACGGGGTGATGCTGTGGGGTGGCTGTCCGGTGCTTGCAGCTGGCAGTGGGTGGGATGCCTGGGGAGCCCCTGCTCTGACCCGTGGTAGCTCGGTGTGGGCAACTGGGTGCTCAGAGGGTGCCTGGAGACACCCAGCTGGCTGCAAGCTTGGCGGTGTGACAGCCAGAACATCCCTGCTTCCTGCCTGTGAGTGCGAAGTGCACCGATCTTTGTCAGGGGAAAGTAGCATGGAAAAACGCTCTTATTTTAAAACATCAGCTGTAAAGAACTATGGTCATGTGCTGAACCTGTGCTGAAATGCATTAAAAAAAATCTGTTGAATTGCCATCTGGTGTGTGTGGTGTTACAATACTGCTCTGTGCTTGGCTCCAGGAGTCATGACTGTGGCAGCAGAAGCTTGGAATTCAGGTTGGCTTTGGGAAGGAGCTGACTCTGGCACGAGGTACTTGTACTGTGGGTTAGTTGTAAGAAATACCAGATTTGCACTGAGCGTTGAATCTGTCATTGTACCCTTCCTCCTCCTTCATCTTCCCCACCAAAAACCCAGTAACAAGTCTGGGAAGCACAGTGATACTGAGCGAGGCTTAAGGTACTGAGGCTGAGGTTGCACGTTATTCCAGAGGAGGCTGTGTGCTCACTTAGCTCGTTGAACCATTAGGTTTTTTGTGTGTTGAGGGCTAGTGACTGCTCACAGACACTTAACGGATGAATGGAGGGTGCTCCCTAAAACATTCCCTTTTATAATTTTTGTGATATGGGGCAATGGTTTTAAACCCAGTTTCATTGGTGTTACCGTTTTCCTGGCAAACTGATAGTGCTGGAAGTCAAAACCCGTTATTTGGAACCTCTTAAGCAGAATCCCAGAAAAGTGTGTTTGGTGGTGAGGAAATGAGTGTTAGCTACCTGTGTGACAACACCAAAGAATGGATGCAATCTACTGGTAATGCTGTTGTACAAAACTGTGGTTGAGGCTGGCTGGACTGTTGCAAATCTGCCTGTTTTGGGGTGTTGTTTTGTTTTGTTATGTTTTTTCCCAGAAGAAGAAATTGTATTTTAGTTAAAACCGTTCACATGCTCAGCAGAACAAAGAGCAGAAGTCAGAAGTGCATAAACGATCTATGCATGTGAAGCTGAGATGAAATAGAGTTGCTGACTACGGATGTAAAAGGGAAGAAAACGATTTAAAATGAGGGGCAGTGGTCGCAGAAAAAACAGGTAGAAAATGTCTGGTTGGTCTGAATTTTAAATAAGCTTCCTATGTTCAAGCTTTGTAGCAGCCTCTCAGTCAAGCTAGCAGGGTGTAAGGCTGCTATTCCAAAGCATGGCTCTGTTTCTGACAGCCTTGCTCACTGTCATCATGAGGAACAACAGCAGAGGACGCACAAGCTCGCTCCTGGTGTTTTCGTCTGGGGCTTTGGGGTTAAGGCCGAGGAAGGTGAAGCTGTGCAAAGTTCGCTGCTGTGTTTCAGCAGTATCCCTCCCTGCACTGATTCATTTTCTTCAACGAGATTTCGGGAAACACTCACACTCCCTGGGAATGGACTGCAGGCGTTTTCTTTAATAGGTATATTTTCTGGCCACAAGCTATATGTTCAAAACCTATGGGAACGTTTGTGTCTATCTATGTAGATAGCTATAGATATATACAATGATATGTAATAATGCTTGGTAATATTTATTCTGTGCTTATTAGCAAGTCGAATTTCGTATTTCTGTATTAATTACTGATTTTCAAGACACTTTAACTTGTATGTGCAGCAAGTCTCTTTATTTACAGGCTCAGGTGGAAGGCTTTAACTATGTTGTCACAGGCAATTCCACAAAGAACGATGTTTGAGATTTTGTCACTTAGTTCAGGTGAATGAAATGAAAAGGGACAAAATTCCTGCTTTTGGTGTAAGCCTCTCTTTCTTCTTCCCAAAGGTTAATCTTTGATTGCAGTGCTGTGCATCCAGGTGCATTTAATTTCAGGAGTTCAGTTTGGCTCCTGTGTGCAGTGAAGAGAAGTGAACCTGCAGAGCTTCTGCTTGCAGTGCTGGAAGCCTGGAATATAGACGGTGAATGATGGAGGATGATCTGGTAAAAACACCCGTGTTTTGCTCTGCCTAACTGGTGAATCTGGGGGAGAATTCACAGTTCCTGGAAAGTGCATTTCACGGGTGAATATAAAAATGTTTAATACCAATACTGACACTGGGAATTGTTTTAAATGGCACATTGTGATATATAATATTGTATATATTAAATACAAACACACAGAAACAGCACCATCACAGACATTTCAAACCAGACATTGAAAATGTGATGATTTTTCTAAACCACAGATGCCTTCTGCTGTAGCTCCTCCTGTGTAGTGGGATCACTGCTTGTTATGATGTTTGACATAAAAGCTGAGGAGGAAGGTGCCTCTTATCTTTACAACAGTTTTGGAGTACAGTAACTAAAGCATGAAGCTATGTATTGAATGTTGGGAGGGGAAGGAAGAGTCCTTTTGCAGTGTCCTGTTAAAGATGTATCTAAGTTACATAGTTTGGGTAGTGGAAGCAGTGTCCATGCCTCATTAGCCTGGGTGAAGCCCTTTGTTAATAGGAGCTGTGTTATTTCTGATGGACCGGTTAGTTTCATGGCAATGCCGTGTGCTGCACGGCTAGATCCTAAGCAGTGATGGCATGCTCTGTATCTTGAATAGAGTGGAGGTGGTTTGATCTGTTAGCTTCAAAATGGGAAGAATTCAAAGTGTAATCATAGACCATGGTTTTGTCACTTCCTAAGGGCGTTAGTGTTTTCTTTTTTTTTCATTTGTTTGTTGGTTTGTGTGTTTGTATTCATATAGAATATTTTGAATTGTCTTGGATGTAAGATATGGAACAGTATTTGTTAGCTTGCCGTGGGTGCTGAAGCAGTTGATTTTGTAATTGCTGAAATTCAGTAGGTCAGGGCTACCTTTTGGGGTAGAAATGCTTTTATAGAATGCTGTATGGAACTTTCTTTTTTCCATACTAGACCTTCAGAAGTAGAGGACTTAAATGATGAGCTGTGTTAGAACTGGACCTTGGAAAATGCCAATGCATGTCTGAACCATGTTTTTCCAAAAGGAGATTTGAGAAGAATATAAATAGACTCGAATTGGGCCTGACCACAGCGAGTTTGGTAGTTTTAGTCACCTGCTATGTATCAAGGGTTAGAAATAATTTTGGTGACAGTGGCTACACACACTTATTTGCAGTGCTCCACAGCGCCACTTGTTAAAGCAGAATTCTTTACCAGAACCACTAACATTTAAAAGAGAGCAATTAAAGTCCTTGAGAGAAAAATATGGTGTCTCCACATTCCTTTCTGAAGTTTCTTCCTTCTCTCTTCATTTTGCTGCCCTTGACTTGGTTTGTACACCATTTTATCCAGAGTGGTAACATCCCTAAATCTTGAAATGAGGGTGATGAGCCTTGGTTCTGAGATGTGAGTGACTTCTTCATGGACGTGCAAGGTTTACAATTGCTATGATCTAGCTAAGTGTTGACGTACCACTGCGAATTGAAAGAGTGCTGAACTGCTTGCAGTGGTTGTTTGGGTGACTGTAGGTGCCTGTGTGCAAATAAATCTTAAATATACTTATATTTGCTTCTATAGAAATGTGCTTTGAGGACGTTTTATTTATCTTTTCATTACAACTAACTTTGTTTGTAGCAGAATCTCCTATAGGAAAAATGAGTTTGGCAGAATCTTCCTGAAGGCATTTGGAGGGTGTTAAATTTCAGTTGGACCCAGGTGGGTGTTACCCTTTTTTGGGTTTCTGCCTGTTCCACCAAAAAATTCACATGTGCTCCTCCTCCTAAATAAAAATCACGCATAACAGATTGTGCATAAATAATTGATGTTTTTGGATTTTTACACATTTGGAATAGTCAAAAAAATCATCAGAGCTTACATTGTTTCTAGTGAAACAATTGCGTGTTGTGGCCAGAAATAATGCATGCTGCTGCTGCTAGATTTTGTTGTGGTTTCCATTTTTTCAGTTTTATAAACTTATATTTTTTTATGAATAAATATGTTTGGGATGGTTTTTTGTTTTGTTTTGTTTTTTGTTTGGTTGGTTCTTTTTTAAGGAATACAAGAAAATGTCCTTACTGCAGTCTTCCATGAGTCTCACTTGCAACATTTCTGGTATTCTCTTGATTCTAAAGAACAAAAAACATTTAAAATAAAGTGATCTGTGTCAGAAAGTTCTAAATTTTCATATACAATTGTATTTTAATTTGTAGATCTGAAACTACTCCAAAGCTCAATTATTTGGAATTTTTAAAAATAATTTTTTCTTGAGAGAAGTCTTGAATTTTCTTATTTAAACATTATACTCGTTCATCTGAATTGAAGTTAAATTAGTTTGCTAGCTTCCTGCTGCAAAATTGTATTGAGTTACAAGTTAATGCAATGGAAATGCAACACCATTCTTGTAATAGAAAGCTGGGGAGGCAGGATTTGAACTGCTCATTGTGAGTCATTCTGTGAGCAGTGCCTGAGATTGTCTTTATTTCCATTTTCCTGTTTGTCTGGCCAGCCAGTCTTCACAGGTTGAGTAAATTAAATTTATATTGTTTCCCTTCCCTTCCCTTCCCTTCCCTTCCCTTCCCTTCCCTTCCCTTCCCTTCCCTTCCCTTCCCTTCCCTTCCCTTCCCTTCCCTTCCCTTCCCTTCCCTTCCCTTCCCTTCCTTTCCCTTTTATTTTTTTGTAGGGCAACTGGAGCCTTATTTGCAGTGATGAATGTGGTCCAGAAGTACACAGTTTCTTCTCTCAGCTGAATGAGAAAGAAACTTCTTTTGAACTCATTGAGGCTCTGCTAATGTACATCAGGACTCTGAATGTCTTGGGAGTTGTACTTGCTTCCTTGCCTGGCTGGAACTTGATGTATATATACAATGCAGAAGCCTATAGAAATGAATCCAGGCTTTGGTACAAGCCACTGTGTTTATTGTATTTAATCTTCTTTTCCAAAGGAAACATCTGTCTGTGTGTAAAGACAAGAGTTGCATAAGTGACTTGGAGAATTGGATTGATTTGGCATGAAAATGAATGGGTAGAAATAATTATGTCAGGCAAAGAAGAAAGGAGATTTACACAGTAACAGACTCTCTTGTTTTCATGTTGTAGAAAGCTGCCAGTATAGAATTTCACTTCTTCATTCACAGATTCCTTTGGAGGAACAGTGTTGAGTGTTTCATCCCATGCGTCCTGGAGTAATGCAAGTATGAGAGCCTTTTCTGTGTTGACATTAACATACTTTGTGCTGTTGCAGAATATATTGTTGAATTTTTTGACAAGAGGTTATGTAGTTTATCTGGCAGAAGATCCTTAACTTTTTCAGACCAACTATTTCAGTACACATTTCCTGTTTGTACAGGCTATTTTATCTATCGCTCTGGCGGAGACCAGCATTACCATCGATGATGTGCTCTATCTTATAGACTGCTGCAAATGAAACAGCTTTTTGTTTTGTAAATGCTGTTCTTTGGAATGCAAAAAAGGTTTTCTGAACACACAGAACTGCCTTGTGTTCCCATAGTCACAGAGCTGAATTTAGGACTCTAGCTCCCTGAAGACAAATGTGCATTGTCTTTAGCCATTCCATACAGTTACAAACCACGCTGGCATTTCAGTAGGCTGCTTTTGGTCATCTGCATTCATGTGAAGTGTCACTGGGTCTCCATGCGAATTTGAAATATGTGAGCTGCCAAATGAGTATGAAAAACACAGAGCATATAGCCAGTGGAAAATAGGAAGAATTTTGTAGTCTATTATGGCTCCTGTCTTGCTATGCATGTTCTCTGAGCAAATTACGCATAGGGATCTCACTAATTGCATTAGAATTTTAAGCTTTTGAGACAGCTCTGAGAATCTCATTCTGTGTATAGCCCAGAGCACTGCTTTATAAATAGTGTGGTGCTTTAGTTTCAGACAGATGGCTAAGTAGCCAAAGCTTAGCTAGTCCAACAGGGGCGGTTTGCTTCTTGGAAGCAGTGTGGCTGCAAGGAAGAAAATAAGAGCTAATTTGGCAGGACTTAAGATGAGGGACATCTGATATTCTGCTCTTTTTGAAACAGACAAAAAGTGAAGCTGTTCACTGCTCACAATAACATAACAAACTGCGCCATGGTCTGGGCATAAAAAACTAATTTGGAGTAGTGGAAAGGAAGAGCTGGACACGTGTGTGTGTTTTCTGTGCAGTAGAACTCTTTGAAGGGTGAGGCTTTGTCCTTCAGAAATACAATAACTTTGGAGAGCTCTCTAAAAACTGTTCCATGCTACTTCTGATCAAACATGGGAAGTAAATTGAGGAAACAAAGGAGATGCATGAATTCTTGGACATCTCAGTTATTTTGCTTAGGTGGGAAAAATAAGGCAAGACAGTTGTTACTTTTCTCTCCATCCTCGTTCTGTGGCCTCGAAGACCCTTCTTGCTGCTGAACTGCTCCACCTTCCCTGCTGCTGAAACTTGGGATCTTCTATTGGTTAAACTGTTTCTCGTTTACTAGAGCCATGGAAATTTTTTGCCAGTTGCAGAAGTCTGCACAGCTGTTACACTCACTGGTCTCCCTCGGGAAACCTACAGTGCCCCTTTCAGGTAGCAGTTGGAGCATAGCTGCTCTATCTGCTCTCCAGTTTCTGAACATGCAACCATAATTCAACTTTTTGTAACCTCTAAAAGTATCAGTTGATCAAAAAACTCCCCTAAATTGACCTGATTTTTTAGATCTAGTCTAGTAGATACTATTCTAGCACAATGCAGTGATTTTAAAAAATAATATTTGACCTTAAACTGATATTAGGCTACTGAAGCCATCATGGGTCTTCATGCCTTGAAGGTTACTTTCCTGTGGGGAATGTAGAAACAAAACCTGCTAGATCCATGGTGTCTAATAAGGAAAGTGTGTGTTTTGTGGACTTATGCAGAGAGAGATACCAACTAAATCTGATGCTATCAGAATGTGAAATCTGTGGTGTTCTGAAACATTTTCTACTGTCTGTTGCTCAGTACATTGAGCAACATTGTTGAACAGCCATTCCTGGGAGTTCATAATTTCAACCAGCAAGCTAAATGATCACTAACAATGCTGTGCCAGAGATAGAGACTTAAGAGCTCTCTCTCTTTCTAACAGATCTTTTTGCTACCAGAAAAACAATCTTGGAAAGTACGCAGCAAAAAAATACTTACTCTTAGTGATCAAAGCAGAAAGATGCAGGTGGAGTTGGTATGGAGCTGAGAGAAGAACAAATATGGAAGAGCTAATATGAGGCCATCAGAAAGCAGATTGTTTTCTCAGAAATGGAAGTCCTTCCTTAGCCATGTAGGAGACAAGTGGAAAGGGACGTGTTTGGGGCTGGACACAAACATGCTGCAAGCTGACTCTTTGCATGGTCAACTCATGCTAGAAACCAGACTGGGTACTGGCGATGTGAGGGCTGTACCCTCTGTGCGTTTCCATTTTACATTTTCCCTGAGATAAGAATTGAGAAGAATGGAAAACAAATACTCTTAGAAGAGTACGGTAAGTGTGGATGGATTGACTAGGAAACAGTATTTGCTTGGGGGGCTGAGGAGGTGATACTTCATGCTGATGGAATGACCCATGATGGTGATCAAAGTGCATGTTCAAAAAAATGCATGCTTTTTGTTGTCTTCTCATTCCAGACTTCAAACTCATATGACACCTGAAAGGTTCTGAACACCATTTTGTGAAATAGCTTTGAGCATCAAATTGCTGCAGTTGGGAGGAATGTAACATTTTTTGGCCAAAGCAATAAAACCACCACCTTTGGGTGCAGTGATGGAAGCAGAATGCACACTAAGAGGTACCACCGTTTGTCCACAAGGTAGTGTGTTAACAAAGGTGAGTCCAAGTGATTTCCCATGCAGGGTGATCATTTACAAACTGCTTTAACATCTCTCTTGCTAGATTGTGTAGTAGCTTTTTGTAGTAGATTGTGTGGGTGGCAATGTCTTTTTCCAGCTGAAGAAATATTTGAATTCCCAAGTGGATTTTCTTTCCTTTAATAAATTTGAGCCTTTAAACTTAAGGCTTGTTTTGTTATTTTACCAGTGACTGATGCTAGCTTCCAGCTTCCTGTTTTCCAGCTGTGGCACTGTTGTGTATGACATAGATTCAGTCTAGTGCCTAAGGCATTAACAGAGCTACTATAAAACTAATAAAAAGGAGAGATTAACTGTTGTGTATTTTTTTTTTTGTATAATTACTACTTTCCACAGTTTGCTAACCTGAGTTTTCAGTATTATGTGAAGTAGTTAAATCTCCAGTTTCTGAATATGCAAACATCAATCAATATCCTCCTAAAAAAGAAACTGAAGTGGGGGTTAAGCAGTCTCCCCAGTTTCTTCAAGGAACTAGCTAGAATATGAGTAAAAAGAAGCAAGGTTTAAAACAGTGATCTCAAACCTAAGCATGCTTTGTAAATATCACTAAATAAGCATTTCTTAACATTTCCAATAACTGAAATATCTATTTGATGACTTTTGTGGGAAAAAAAAAAAGTGTAAAGAGACTACAATGCTTGTACATAAAGGGGAGACCAGAATAAAAACTGAAGGGATATGCATTCAAATTTAATGATCTGAAAATGGTTAGTGCTTTTTTACTTTGCTGATAAGAAATGCATTTCTTTAGGATTTTGAGATCAGTAGGTACTAAAAAAGGAGTTCTTTGTTTGCTTGCTTTCCCATTTTATTGCTGAGGCAAGAAATGTAAATGGTCTAATTAGGCTGATGTTTTCCAGAGTATTTGATGCCTGAGTCTGTAGAGCATGTAAACAGTAAGTCTGCATTTTTCCTTGGTTTCTTAAGAGTTTTTAAAGATTATATTTGTGCTGGTTTTCTTTGGCATGCAAATTTGAGAGAGAGAGGGCAAGAGAGTGCAAGAGAACATGAAATTATGAAGCAGAGTTAATGCTTATGGTCAAATGGCCAGAAAGTTAGGGACACCCATGAGACCCTTCGATCTGTAAACAGCCACTGCACTTGTTTGACTTTATTGTTGCCAAGGGTTTGATAAACCCCATTCTGATGCCTTTTGAGGTTTCTTTCAATGTGGGACATGCTGTCTGTACTGCCTCTAGCCACCTGCTCCCCAAACCTACCATCAGTGAATGCAAATGGCCGGATTGTGTCCATAGGAATTGTGCTGGGAGCAGGTTTTCAGATAGCCTAACTTCGCTCTCAGTCTTCCAAGCCTGGGATGATGCAAGGTACAAAATCTGTTTAGAAGTTATGGTGAGCAGTTGTGTGACTGGACTAGATATGTCATTGGCTGCTTTAACAGCTAGATTGTCAATCCTTTTCTTGCATGGACCGCTAATTCAATCTGTGTTCTAGAATGGGTGGTGAAGAAGCAGGAAAAAGATTTTGTGAACACAAAAGACTGAGCATGGCTATGCTTACGAATGACTTGGAAAGCAATAGTCCAGCTGAAAGGTACCAGTTCTGTCTTCCTAGAGAATGAGATTCTACGTGGACATAGCAATTTATGATTGTGTTTTTCATTCTGAGATGAGAGATAAATAAACAAGATAATCTATGATGAACACACAACCATAGAGGCATGCCCTAAATATCTTCTGCCTTTACAGCTGTGTTCAGATGAAATTTTAGTGCTGTCTCATTTTCTTATAGTTGCCTAACAGACAGAAAAACAGATGTTGTGATGGCTGAGGTGTGATATAGGGCGATTTTGGAGGCTGGCATTAGGGCTTCATGATTAAAATTATGTTTGACTAATTCTCCTTAGAGAGTTACCTCTCTGGTTTTCTTTGTTCTTCACTCGTTGCATCCATAAAATGTGTTCTGTAAGCACTGTGCTTCTCACTCCTTTTTATTAGCCTGAGGGAGTCTGTGTGATCTAAACATCGTGCTATTTGTCCTTTGGTTTTCTGGGTTTGTGCAGCAGGAAAGATGTGCAATAATGTGACATATTATTCAATTTTCCAAAATTGCTATTTTAAAACTGATGACCAGGTTCTGAATTTGCCACATGTCCTTGAGGAGCTTGTTTAGTCAATATGGCATGGCTGGCAGGATTCTGCAAATGATCCTCTCCCTTTGTTATTTTTTCTCTCTTTTTTTTTTTCCTAAATTATTTTTTTTTTTCTCCTCATGCTGTTAGAATCATTGCTGCATTTATCTTTAACTTTATTTCTGGGCAAGATAACCTGAAAACAAGCCACCAGAGACTCTGGGGAAGTTTGTAACAAATAAGCTAATGAAAACATCCATTCTGACCTCCCCCAAAAGATCTGTCTCCAAAACAAATGACAGGAAACATACTGTGGTACAGCACATTCTGGGCAAACCTCTCGCTCCTTGTTTTTGAAGAGCTTGGGAGAGAAAAATACCTCTTTGTAGTAGTATTTTTTAGCTTTTTGCTATCCATGAATTAATTGGAAACTAAATGTAGAACTGAAATGCTTTGAGTGCAGAGGTCGTTTGAGAGCAGATGCCCATCTGCCAGTTGATTGAATCAGAAAATGCATTGATCCAGGATCCTAAACAATTGCTGTACATGACCCATGGATGCTAGCCAGTCTTCTGTTCTCTGTCAACAGAATGTTTGATGACTCAACCGTTTAACAGCACTGGACCAGATAATAATCTAGATGTTGTAATCTCCTTGCTTGCTTTTGGGTCTACCCCAATGTCTGCTGCCACAAGGAGAAGAGGAAAATTCTTAACACTGAGGGGCACAATGCCTTCCACAAGTCATCTGTCAGCTGCCCTCTCAGCACCCAGAACATCAAGTATTTACCACCTTTTTTGTGTGTGTGTTTGGAAAAAAAGTAGCCTGCAAGCCTGGTTGTGGTGCCTGTGCAGTTACTTGAGGTGCCATGATGGCAATACCCTGATGTGTGCCGCCTCCTTTTGAAACCAGCTGTGTGCAACACTAGGGTTCACTCTGCCTGGGAAGTGCCCTGAAGAGATTTTTGTGAATAACCCTTGTATTAGCAAGGTTTCTTGCTGTAAGGACAGCCTCTTAAGAAGTGTCTCTTTTTTGAGCATGTGTAGTGGTTTCTGCTTAAACTGAAAACATGACACTAGGTAATTGCCATGAAAATCTACGTTAATTGGAACTTGAATAAGAGATACTATGTATTTTGCACCTTCCCTTAAGCGAGAGGCTGGGAAAACTTTATTTTTAAGTGTCAGAAACATGGCTGGAGGAGAGAAATGCTAAAGATTTGTCATTTGGCTCTGGCAGCATGCATTTTATGCCCATGACCAAATACCATCTGGATGTCTTTTTTTTTTTTTTTTTTTTTTTTTTAACTTCCCAGCCTGTAAAACAAAGGTGAAGAATTGCTTAAGTCTAGTTCACTGGTATGTTTGACTGTGGCCTGTTCCTTTCAAGATCTTAAGGAGCCACGTAGTTTTAGTTTGCTTTGTTTCTGTATCTTTCTGTTTTGGCAATAAGGATTATGTATTAAGTGTTACCTAAGTATGTTAAATCTGAAGAGCAAATTTAATTTTATCTTTAATTTGAACCATAACAGGTTCTCCCCTGGAAGTTGTGATATGTCTAATGTAATTGTTTCTGCTCTAGGATCAAGCTGAAAATGCCCCACAGCGTGGCTGCCTGCATCCCTGCTGTGCATGCTGCAATGGAGGCTCTCCATTTAGGTGACTAAAGATCTGGGGATCATTTAGCAGCTGGACCCACCAAACGAGCAAATGCGATCCATCAGCTCTCCAGGCCATCAGGTGCAGGCATCAGCCTGATGGCTGCTGATGCAAGGTTAGCTTGCCTCTGCTGGCTCATGCCGTCAGAGCTCAGGGGACAGGGAGCACTCACCGCCTCTGCCCCCAGGGACACCAAGTGCCCAAACAGCAGCTTCAAGCTGTCAGCTCACTGCTCATAGAGGCTGCAGAAGCCCAGAGCTAGTATCACCAGGAGAATTGTGGCTGGTGTGGAAAGGAGCTTTAGGCTTTTGCTGCAAGGTCAATAGTCTGAGCATATGTAAAATTGTCATGTTCAGGGTCTGATGGAGACAAATCACTGCCTGTTTCCACAGGAAGGACAAACAGCTCTCAGGAATAAAAGCTCTGTCATCGCCTGTTCCAAACCACAATGACTTTCATAGACAAGATAATCCAACTTTATTTTGGACAAACTTCTTCATCGCTTTCTCTAGAAACAAAACAAACATTCAGCTGTGCTTGCACCCATTTATTGCCCCTTATTCAAGTCTTCTTAGGCAGAGGAAAATGAACACACTTGTGAGCCATTACTAGTTTAGAATCAAAACAAAGGGCACCTTAGACATGCACTTCAGTGTATTTTGTGAGGAACAAAGTAAATATCCCTATGATCATATAAGCAGGTATAGGATTTGGATTTAGATTTTGAAGCCATCTGTTGTTGGTTTTGGTTGTAGGAAGTACAAGGCATTCTGAAGAAATCTCAGCATTGTCTAAAACCATTCTCTGCTAAACAAATTTCAAGTTACAGAACCTGGACTCAGTGGGGATTTTTCTTTGTTGTCTAATAAACTGTGCAAATAGGCCTTGCTGTAGTGGTTTTCTGTCTATGCCAGGCAGTACTTTGTTCCTTTGCAGCCAGCCACTGTCTTAGTGCATGCTGTGTTGCACTTCATGGCCCAGCAGCTGAGGAGTTCTTTTGCTTATTCAGATGATGTGGGAACATGGAATACCTTTTCCAAGACTGCTGTATGTGATGGTTCTCGTGTCTGCAGAACCTGACGTGAACTGTGCCCTTAATCTGAGGCAGTGTTTGTTTACATTCCTATTCCAAAATAGTCATGCTTCATTATTCCAAAAACATGTGAGAGTGCCTTTTTAATTAGAATTCATTGAAATTATAGCCTGTGGATTCCAGACATCCAGAGCTTTGCTGGCTGACTTGTGTTTGCAGAAGTATACCAGTGCAAAAGGGATAAAAAACCCCACAAAACATCAGTGAGGTATGGTTTCCTCCTCACCTCTCAGACTAGGACCTGAGAAGTGACCTGGAACAGGAGTGGAGGCACAGATTACTGTTAAGGGTTTCCTACAGTCAGGCTGTTTTTACTGTTGTGCAGGAACTCTTGTATGAACAAGATGAGCAAAGTGCTCCAGTTCACACTAAATGTGTACGTAAATGTTTTTGTTTTGGCCCAGACTGGTTGGGCTCCCTTACCTCATGTATACCCGACCACAGGAAGAGCTACGCTGGCCGGGCGCAGCAGCAGGCAGGGACTGACTGCTTCTGTGCACACACTTGGTACTGCAGGGCTTCAGGAGACCACGAGGCATCTGTGGGAGCAGCTCTGTACAAAATTTCTGCTACCATGCCTGATGAAATTAACCCCCCCGATAACCCAGCAGGCATTGGATTATTCAGAACCAATAATTGGTTGTATTTACAGGGGCATGGGGGTACCGGTGTTTGAGTAAAGTACAACATTTCCTGTATTTCTAATGAAGAGTTCTTAAAAACTGTATAAAGCTCAAGCATTAAACTCCCCAGTGCCATCTGCTGATGTAAGTGTTTGTGTAGGTTGGAGAATGGTTTCTCCATGGCTGTCGTTACTGAAAATCTCCAGCTTGGGAGCTGGTACAACCTATTAGGGAAGCAGAAGAGATGGACATTGAAAGATGTGCTGTAGCGTTAGCCATGTTCCCTTTTTGCATCTGTATTTATTGCGCCCAGACAAAACTGGCTTTCCTTTGCTTGTCCCCCCAGCTTCGTCTTATTCCGGTTGTGTTACTAACACAAGACTGGAAACCTGAAGCAGATGTCCAATGATTTTAAAGAGAATTATTCTTACAAATTTCAGTATCAAGCCTCCAGGTCTTAAAGATGATCTATTATCTGTTAAAGCTTTCTGTCTTTCTCTCTAGCTATTCCTGGTCTTCAAAAGAAGTCAGCATTTAAAGGGGAGATGAATGCAAGGTGAGCACAAAACAGAGGTTAAGGGGATGGCCCTACAGCAACAGGCTGTTCAGCTGCTCAGCACTGCCTCAGCCTTGGCATGGGCAGAAACAGAACTGGAATACTGGGAAGAGTTCGGATGAACTCTAGTGAATTGGCCATGCTTTTGACAGCAGTTTTACTGTTTTTTCCATTACTCGGTCCTGCTACTCTGGTTAAGATTTTGTTGATCTGTTCAGGTCTTTGTGTGGGTACTAGGGATTATGAAGTATGTGTACAATAAATATTGTATGATGCTGGCTGAAAACAGTTTTACTGGGTGTACTTTGATGTTAAGTCCTAGCTAAAGAAATTCCCTCTTTAGAGTAAATATGATTGTTCTCAGCTCTATTAAAAAAAAAAAAGTTCTAATTTGCAACAGTAAAGTTATTATCTACTATTATCTACTATCTACTATTATCTATCTGTTATCTACTATTGTTTATTATCTATTTACTATTGCTGGAAAAAGACTGTAAAACATTACCTTAATGCCACCAAGGCTGTGATGTGAGATCTCACTGGTTCTGATACTTTTGCAGTGATGGATTTTGTTACTCCCTAAGATGGCTATGCTTCTGGAGTACAGCTTGGCACCAGTCATTGACAAAAAGATTAAATCTGTCTTAATATTGCTTGTAGGAATTGTTTTAAAAATTGACGTTTGACATTTAAGAGTATAGTCAAGTGACAATAGTGTATGAAATTCTGCAGGTCATGTTCCTGTGTTGCAAGTTGCTGCTGAGATGGAGCTTCCAAGAGTACAGAGACCTGAGAATGACACAGAATGCAGGTTGAGGCAGAGGTGACACGGACTATTTAGCATCTAGGAATTACAGTATAGTTGATCTTTTTTTCTGTGCTAGTGTTTTATGTTTTAAGGAATGTCCAGCATGAAAGTTGTGCTTAACAATGTTAAGTCTGTTTTTTTACATCTAGTCCATCAGGGCAAATTAATTGGGAAAGCTTTAATCCCTGGCAACATTTCCTGTGCCAGAAATTAATAGAGTGGTCTAAACGAGGATTGACATCCTTAAACAACCTGGGTACATAAATTTGAAAATTAACTTGACATGACATTTATGTTTTCACAGTAAAAATTGAGGTTGAGATGAGTTTACTGTGTCAGTAAATTAAGCTGTGCTTTGTTTCAAAAAGCCAGCTTGTCAGAACACTCACATTGTTTTGTGCAACAAATTCAGTCATTTGAAATACAAGGCAAATGAAGCACCTGAGCCCCAGTAACTGAGCTATCTGTGATGGTCAGAGAAGCCCGTGAGCACATACTCCAATTCCCTCAGACCTTAATACACAATTTACTATTAGTCAACTGGTCAGATCAGCAACCACGGCACCACTGGCTGTTCCTAGCTGTACCAATGTAAGGTGCATTAGCTTTGTACCTTAGGCTTTTGATACTGCTAAACTCTCATGAGTGGCTTTTGAAACAGTTGCATTTTTTTTCTGTTTTTCCAGTTCCAAATGGAAAAGGAGAAGAGTAAGAGAAATATTGTCAATAGTGTCAAAACAATAATATGGAGGATAATACTTGTCAGTTGTTTACTTGAATTTTTATCTTGCTAGTTTGAAAGCTTCACAGAAATATTAAAAATGCTACCAACAAATTGCAAAGTTGCCATTAAGCCAACTTTTATCTTAATTTCTTCAAGCTGGACGTCATGCTTGCCTTCCTGTTTGTATGCACCATGCTGCATTAAACAGAAAACACAAACACTGTTCTTGTAAACTGCTCGATTTCAAAAGTCTGGTAATCAGAACAGAAAACACAAAGGCATAGAGAGAGATGAGAAATACACCATGTTAACTTTTGTCTTTGAGGTCCCGTCGCTTGGGAACAGCCTGTCAGAGTCAGGCACAGAGGAAATATGAGAATCTGTCTTTTATTGTACTGTTAGAGTAAATATGCAGAAAATTCATTTCCTCTACGTGGTATTACTCAGGCAGCACTTCGCATAATGTATCTCAGGGTAAGAATGGAAAAACTCTAGACATAGAGAGATTTCCACCAATGGAGAGAAATTCAACAGAACTTCTACAAGATCTTTACCTGGAGAAAGCTTAAAGGGAAAGTAGGTGGAGGACGAGGCCTTCTCTCGAAATCTTTTCTGTGAGCAATATCTTTATAGTAAAGATTCTTTCTGTGGATTTATTCAAAACATTTGTACTTGAGCTATATAGCAAGTGTTAAAAGTGTCCAGATACTGTTCTTGAGAAAACTGACCAAGTTAGCTTTACAGTTAGGTAATTGATCTCTTTTCCTGCCTGCAAATCAAAAATGCTGTGAGGAATACCAGCCAGGGGAAAGCTGGTATCACTGATACAATTTTATAAAAGTGTGAGGCTTAGCAGGCAAGTCAATGATGCCTTAGCTGTCTCTGAAAAAGATGCAGTTAGTGTTTAAAAACAGGAAAAAAAGATGAAGGTGTGAACACTTCTAATCTGGAACATGTCTGTTCATCCTGAGCTTTGACAAGAAAATTACCTGAAAGTGGCTGCCTGAAAACAGTTTGGCGGTTCAAGCATCATCAGCTTGGTAGTGTTTGTTATATGCAACAAAGAGACACACACAAGCTCTGAGATTTTCTCTTGCCTTGTTCAAAATCTCCCTTAAAAAAAAAAAAAAAGAAAAAAAGAAAAAAAATGCATCTATCTACATGAGCAGTTTACATTCGGGTAACTGCAACAAATTAAAGCTGGAGAACTGCTGGGAATAAACAAATAAATAAATAAATCAGCAAACACACCAGGAGTTCCAGGGATGGGAAGGCAAATGAAGCAAAAGAAGCTTCAAGCAATTAATGTCAGCATGGCACTTCATTGCCTATGTCCCAGCCTCCTGCTGATCTTCTTGACACTGTCAAGAGCTCTGAAAATCTGTTTGATATTCTTTGTGCTCAGCAGTAACAGGAAGCTGCATTAAAGCATCCTTAAAATAAACAAGCACTGAACAAACAATCCACGCCAGAGGCTTTGCGTGAAGCACTGTTTTTTCAAAGTGACCAAACCCATACACATTGGTTCCAGGAGGATAAGAAAATCTTTTAAAGAAGCATCGGGTGCTGCCTTAGTGTTTGCTATCACTGACAGTTGTTGGCCTTGGTGAAGCACATGCATTGTGTGTCTGGGCAGAGAAGTGGAGGATAAAAGACCGAGGTGTGAGGAATGCCTTCAGTTTATCTATACCACTGCTGGGATTTCTGCTCTTCCAGTTAGCACAAGCCTTTGCAGCACACAAGAGCCAACTTTTACAGGAGGCATTCCAGTAAACTTTCTCACCTGGAGGTAGGATGGCACACAGGAATTGGAGGAGTATTTTTGCATTGTTTTTGGGATACTAAAAAGAATTTAGAAATGATGAAGTAAAAGATAAACTCAGAACCTGATGCTGTATTTTACAAGGTGTGAGACCAGCTAACATCAAGCTGAACAAGGCAATGTATGCAAGTGAAGCACCAGTTAGGTGCTTGCAGGCTTCAAATCTGCAAGGTGTGATAAGTAGGGCTGGAAAGTTTGTTGGTGCTAATTTATAATTAAACCTGTCACCTTATGAAAGTGTTAAATACAGTGCTGATGTTGACCTTCTTTTGAAAAATAAACAAAACCCCCACACCTTTAAAGTTTCATTAGGAAAGAGGGACTGCCTACTTTATAGGTGCCATTACTGATGAATTTTATGCTGATTTAAGATAAGTTTTGTTAAACCTCGTTTTCACCAAGTCCTGCTATACTGCATTCCAGCTGCACAGCATTTCTCCCTTGGTAGTAATTAACTAATT
This sequence comes from Aythya ferina, assembly GCF_964211825.1. Taxonomy (NCBI): domain Eukaryota; kingdom Metazoa; phylum Chordata; class Aves; order Anseriformes; family Anatidae; genus Aythya; species Aythya ferina. The sequence continues at coordinate 14,227,218 of NC_140304.1, forward strand.
GTACTCTGCTGTTTATTCTCACACTTAAAGTTTTAAATCCAATTAAAAGCTCTGGTAAACTTTTTTTCTAACATTTGTTAAGAACCATTGATCAGGACTGCTTCAGAGCTCCAGTTCATAAAGACCAAAAAGACCAGTAAGTTATAAAAGACCACAATGCTAAGATCTAATATTAATGTCTTTAGTTGACATGGATAACTTTACAGCCATGTTTTGTCCTGGGAAAAATGACCATGTGGCCTCCACGGTGCCAACTTCCATAAGCCATATTCAAGTTTTCATGTTGCTGAGGTGGGGCATCTGTAGGAAAGTCTTTCACCTGTGCAGAAACGAATGAGTACCACTTCCTAGATCAGAGTGAACTAAAGAAGTGAAAGTAAAATTGTAAATTCAAATACAATTTAAAAATCAACTGCACCATACTTTTTGTTAGCTCTTTGCAAAAGCAACTGATTCTTTATGTACCAGGACTGTATTCTGGGAGAGGAATTTCAAGTTTTCCTCCAATGCTTTGGCTTGAAAAAAAAAAAAAGGCAGAAAGACTATACGTAGAGACTATAAATGAAGAATTGCCCCTTTTTTTTTTTCCTAACTACTGCTTTTGTGCATAACTAAGCTCCTGACCTATAGTCCTATAGTCAGTGTCTGCTATGTAGTTATCCATTTTTCCTCTTACCTTCTCTTAAATGAATTAGTTGCTCATTGTAGCCAACTTTTTTTTTTTTTTTTTTTTTTTTTTTTTAAGGGATGGAAGAGAGTAAGAGTTGTCTTCCTGGAAAATATGCTGATGCAGTTGCGACATGTTGAAAGGAACACATTGCAAGAAAAAAGAAAATTTTCAACCACGGTAAGCACAAATAATAATAGTATGATTGGTCGTGTAGCTCTGTGCTGACTGCCACTACTGCTGTGATCATTGGCACAAATTCTCACCTAAGGATGGAGAACAAACAGCTGAAAGTCTAGTCCTACCTCTGTAAAAAGATAAGCGGTAGGTGGCATGTAGGAGTCTTAGACAGACATGCAGTTTCTTTACAGATTCTGAAGTTAATGCAGATACACAGGGAGGTGGATCTGTTATAGTTTTATTTAGTTTTAATTATATGTATGTTTACATACTCTACTTCATTCAGTGCAAGAAATGACATTCCTGAAGATGTTCTTCTACATCTGTTTTATACTTATCCTCTACCTCTTTGAATTTTTGGGTAGACCTGTGTGGTGCCAGGAGTTGCACTCGATGATCCTTATGGGTCCCTTCCAACTGGGGATATTCTATGATTCTATACCTTTCATCCCATCACACTGCCAGCCTGATCAGTTCTGGGATTTAGTGGCAAGAAAGAATTTGAGGATTTACAATCATCCAAACCCTGCAGTGAGGGAACTATATGGATATGGTCTGCAGGGGAGAAAACTTCTGTGAGAAACTCCCCGTGGTGTAGTATTTTCCATGGCAGTATTATAAGGTTTAATTTTGTAAAAATCTTTGCGTGACTCAGAATCTGGCACTGGCCAAAGCACAAGCTTTGTTCATACATCTGTAGTGGCTGAAAGAGTAGAGTTCGACATTACAAGTTCTTCTAGTCCAACAGAAGATTTTTCTGAAAATGAATTTAAGGAACCAGTGTAGAAGAAAGAATCCATAGATACCAGGTGCTCATCAGATCTCAAAAGTCTCAGGACAACTAAAGACCATGGCTATAAATGTTAGAATCAAAACACACTATGTTATCTATTAATACAAAGATACATTATGGTAAAGACTAATATATATATATGTGTGTATATATATGTATCTTTATTCTTTACTATTTTTACTATTCTGTGCCAGATACTAAATAGAACATTTTGCCTAATAAGTTTCTGCCCACTATCCCTCTTAAAATGCGAAGTATTTTTATTCCCGAGTCCTTCTGATATATACTCAAATAATAATTAAGGGATTTATATGCTTATTTACATCAGAAAAAAAAATAATTCTCCCTGACACTGCCAGATTTCCCATGCAATTCCAAACAGAAGATTTAATCCACTTTCATATGTGAAACATACGTTCTTTAGATTGTGTGCTGTGTGTAGCCACATATCAGCTGATGGATATGCAAGCAGTGAAAGCTACTTTATTTATAGTAAGATGGATTAAATGCGAATTTTAATAAATCATTTGTGCATTCAGCGGGTACCACTCAAGCTCTGCATTAACAAAAGTAGACATTTGATTAAAAAATATAATTGTTCTACGGACAACAGAAACAATTGTTTGCTAGAGAACTGCATTTAAAGTATGTGAGCTTACTGCATGTAATTGTCTGCGTATTTGTACTATTTGAACTCACTGAAAATTATCTATGAAGGTCAGCCCTTGAGATGGTTTTACTGAAGTCTGACAGGACTTTCAGAAGCATATGAAGGAAAGTGATCGACAGGCAGTCCCAGGAGCTGTTTTCTTAGGAGAGGGTGGAAAAGTAGCATGTGATCATGCCTGTTCACGGCTACTGCAGTGTCTTATGGCATATCTAGAGCTGTGGCACTTCTAGTTTTTAAATGGTTTATTTTACAATATTAACATCATTTAAAGTTGCCTGTTTAGAGTGTGGATGTACAAATGTGTTCTTGAAATGAGCTATTGTCCTGAAGCCACTAATTTGTTAGCATCATCCTGGCCCTTCCAAATGAAGTCACAAAGGAAATATTCATGTTACAATCTGTAAGTGAATAGAGCAGCAATATGGAATGTATGCATGTATCAGTGTAGCAGGAAGATTTAAGAAAATTTAAAATGCTAAAATGTAAAAGCTTGTAATAATTTTCCTAATATGGAAAGACTGCAGATAATATAGTTAAATGAGAGTAAATTCTGGCATACCTATCATTTGTGGGTAGGTAGAGTAGGGAGCACTCTGGTACAATAAAACTTAGCTGTTTTTCTGCAGAATATAATTGGTAGCATACAAAAAAAGCAAAATTTTCTTAGTTTCTCACGATTTTGAGATTAGTAACATTATTAGAAGTTTCAAGCAGTATCCCAAGTAAATCCCTGTGAAGACATAAAACTTAAGGAAATGTGAAACATGTTGTTGCAAAAACTATGGAAGCAGAAGGAAAGGGCTACTAAACTTATAACATGAAAACCAATCACAATAATGAGAACAGTTTGATTCTGTATTTAAGAAAAGCCGAATTAGAAGATTTGTAGTAAGCCTCTGATAGTGAAACAACATTGAGTTTTTAGATATTTATAGAATCTAATAATGTCTTCTAGTGCTTCTGCCCTTATAAACAAAAACAAACTCCAGACCATGCATGAATTTTTGGATAATAGGCAAAATGTGTATTTCAGGACATGGGTTTTCAAGTCTTTTTCAAGTTTTGAGGTTTACCTCATTTGAACAACCATTTCAAGATAGGTAGAACAACCCCAAATTGATCAGCCAAGTTTTTCCAGTTCTCTAGCTTGTAACCTGAATCGTGAAGAGCCAGGAAAGAGCTTTGAACAGCTCGCTCGCATGCACACCACACCCCCTCTCCCCAAACTGTATCGGCTGGGACAACAGATGAGCAGTAGCACTGGTATTTACTATATGACCTTTTACAGCTGCCATAAAATGGTTCATCCTCCTCCCTTAGGGCTATCACAGACATTTAGTTTGGCTGGTGGAGTTGTCAGGCTGCTTGCAGGAATAGCCAGAAACTCTGCAATAGCCTTGGACTGGAGTTTGGTTTAGCTCATCTTTGGGCAAGGCAGCAGTCTACCACAAAAGGACAGAAGGAGAAGGGAAAAATATTCCTGCAGCTTTATCTGTAGAGGCTTCATCTGTTTTTTGCACTTGAGTGGTGCACTTGGGTACAAGAGGTGTGCTTTTATATGCTGGCCTGTGCCAGTAGAAGCTGGGTGGCTCTACTGTGCTGATAAAAAGAGCAAGGGTGGTGAAACAGCAGGTGGGTTAAGCCACACCAACCACAAAGAACTGAACAAAACCAGTCACCAGTGGTGGATCAACATCCTGCAGAAATCCTTCCCATAGCTGAGAGACAAAGTGCCTGCCGAACTGAAGAACTTCCAGCTTTTTCAGGCAAGGCACCAGTGTACGAGAGGCACTCGGCCTTGCGAGCATCCCTGACGTGATGGCACTGCGGTGGGAAGCAGCAGCCTGCCCTGAAGCGCAGTTATCACAGAAGTTCAGAAGGGCTTTTCTCCTTTTCCATAGCAGCTTCTGGATCACAAAGCATCTGGCACCCATAAGAGGACGGGAATCTGGGTCAGAATTTGAGTTCTGAATTTTTGAGTGTTTTGAGTGAATGTGAGTGGGGTTTTTTTGTTTTGTTTTTATAAATTAGGGCAAGTCATGCAGAAATATGTTCATCTGCATATGCTTATGACCACTAAAAATCACTATCAGTCAGTGGAAGAGTCAGAGCTAAACTCCAGCTTTCATACCAGCACGTTCCCAACCCTTGGAGCGAAGAGCAGCAACCAACCATCTGACTACCATTAAACATCACTAATAAAGCTGAAGGAAGTGATCTTGTGTTGGACTGAAAACAAAAAGTTTTGCATTTGCTTGGAAGCAGATCCTGCATGCTCACTCTTGGCAAGAACATGATAATCTTTCAACATTCTGAGGACTATTTACATATATGATACTTTTACTACTATTAACAAGAAAGACTAAGAGAAGCAAAACCCACTGTGGGAATAACTGTTGCTGTTCTCTTCTGGGAGTCATGTATGCATTGTCTTCATGAGCTGCATGCTCAAGGCACCCTCACCTCCTCCCCTGCTAAGAGGCTTTGCAATTTTTGAAATAGGTTACGGTACATAAAGTGAGAAAAAACAAGTCAAATGATTATGAGAAAATTCTTTTACAAACTATACACTGCCATTCTATAATCTTTATTCTAAGTGGGAGGCACCAAAAATGAAGTGAAGCAGCTAAATTTGAAAGTATTTTCACGTTTTCAAAGCCTGAAGAGTTTCAGATGGAGATTACTCTTTCTTCCCCAACTCAAAACAAAGTCCAAAATTATTGGTTTTGAAACTTAGGAAAAGAGTTTTATCTTTTAGTCTTCCAGACTGTATTTGCTTGACAGAAATTTTAAACAATTCAGTCATTAGGTCATCATGTTGGGCCAGAATATCTTTCTAGCTATGGGGAGTGGATTTACTCAAAATGCATTTTGAGTTTTATTGCACTTAAGATTCAAGTTTTCTGTGTCATTCCTCTTATGCTATTATCAAGCTGAAGTAAGCTTTCCAGTATTTCTGCTACAGATACAGTTCCTTTTTAAAATTGTATCATCTGTGAATGGTAAAATAGTGCAAAAAGTGCCAAATACTTCACAATTTCCAAAGCCTGGGCAACTCAAATCCAGCATTGTCCTGTCCATTGACAAGGTAAGCTTCCAGTAAAGTTATGCAATAGTCCAGTTCCTCCAAACTGTTACCAACCAGGTGTCTTGTATATTTTCTAAATTAAAAGAAAATGGTTCAGCAAAAGGTGAGGCGACTTTGAGCTGAGATGATAAACTCAGAGGTTGCTTGCAAGGAGCCTATTTTAGACAACAGGCTACATATCTAAGTACCTCTTTGCATTTGTGTCATCGTACACACACGGAACTACAGAGACATGGTTGTATGATCTTGTGATTCAATTCACAAAGCTTCTTATGATTCCTGAAAATTCCGTAAAAATAAACGGTCTATAACATTAAACTAAAAAATCAGTATTTGTGAGAGTAGTATCTTAGCTTTCTGTAATTCTTTCCAGGCAGAATATTTTTGAGTCCATGTGCAATACACATTAAAAGTAGTGGCTACATCAGATAACTATAGTAACCAGCATCAACAAGTAAGTAACAGAAGTGTATTTAAGTGTCCCAAATGCTAGTTTCTGAATTTACATTTTACAAGATGGTTATTTCACTCATTGCACATGACATATATTCAAAGTTGTCTAAACACCGCAAATAGCTTATTTAACTTTCCCACACTATATACCTTACTTTGAGTTGCTTCCAGCTTCACTGAGCCTTCAGTTCTCTGAAACTTTCAAAGTTCAGTCTGTACAAGGGTGATCTTCAAAGTCTGAATGGAGACTTTCCAAAACAGATGAAAGCAAGAGAAGTTACTGTAAACTTAAATATAGATACAGGACTATTTATTTATTTATTTATTTATTTATTGTTCTCAACGTATTCTGAGTCTGGGTCAGAAAAGCACGTTTAGTAAAACCAGAGCTGCCCAGCTGGCTATGTATAATGCTGTCTCTGAGGTGGACTTATAAATCACCATTGATAAGTGAGCAAAAAGATTTGAGCACACAGTGACTGACAAGGCGTACATGCATAAAAACATTAATATTACTTCATCATATGATAGTGGAAAATTTACTTTTAAAATATGCCCAACTGTCACATCCGACATTGTCATAGTGTTAAAAATTTGGAGAGTGCTTGAAGTGATCACAAAATATCCAAGGCCAAAAATAGGTCTAAGGAAAAGCCTTCAGTCTAGTTGACTTATCCAAGAGACGGCTGGGAACTTAATCTGGAGATGAAAGTGTTTACATAACCGAAGTCTTAAAAGAGAACATGAATTTTCTTTCTAAGTAAAAAAATAAAAAAATCTCTAATGACAACATACTATGCTTAGTAATGTTCATTTTATCCCACGGAAAGATAACTCCTTTCACTGTGAGAGACCCCTGGTGAAATGCTGCTATATTAAATAGACTATATAGGTCATTTGCCTCTCATGAGTTTTCATGGGTCAACAAGATAGATATCATGGATATCATTGGTATAGAATATAGGCAAAGAAGCTACCTCAACAGCTTTTCCAACAGAAGAGTAATTAAATCTTCAGAATTGATAATGATATGCTCTTGTTTAGTCTTTCAAATTCCAAGCCAGTTCTTTTCTTTCATCTTCAGTTTTTCCAAAAGGTATTTGCCATTGCATTGCTGGCACCCTCTGCCTGGTTTTAAGTGTTCAGAACAAAAGATGTACCTTCCCCATGTATTACCTCGCACTATTCTGTAAAACTACCTGCGTAGTTCTGTCTGTGGGCCCAGATTAAGAGGAAAGCCACTGAAAAAGAGGAGAGAATAGGCTAAAGAAACATGACAGTAGTTAATAGACAACGTAAAAAAACAAACAAGGCAATCTGCATCTAAATAATGTATTGTCACATGAGAAATGTTGCAGCGTTCACTTTGCTGGATTCACACCTAGGCTGCATCTCATAATGCTCGTGTGTCTGTGTCAGACTAACCAGAGTACCTGGTTAGTCTGCCAGCTGCCTCCCAGCTCACACGCTATCTGATGCTGCTCTGCTGTTGTACTAACCCGCTCCTATCTCACTGTTTCAGGACTGGTCTGCCTCTTGTGTGCTCCCGGACTGCACATACCTAACAAGCCCACTTGATTTCTGCCATTCCTGGTAATCATTCTTCAAACCAACCATTTACTGGAGATTTCAAACTCCTCAAGTTTCAGGAAATGTGAAGAATTCAGGAAATGTGAAAAATGCTGCCCAGCTACAGAAACAATAATGTAGTCGGAAGAGTCATGATGGCCTTATGCAATGCCACAATTTGAAAGTGAGTGACAGTTCAGGTTGGGACAACAACAAAATAAACTACTGGCTCTCTGTCCTTCTTGTGAAGACTGGGAATCCTTCTGACCAGTTCAAAGCAGCATGATGCTGGTAAGCACTCTTTGAAATAGCCCATCTGGCAGCTCATCTCCTTTTTCAAAGTTGCTGTATCCTACACCCCCTACTAACTTGATTACTCAAGATATTCAGCTGAGTGAGAGTTGTTATCAGTACATTTCATGATTTTTTCTTTTTATTACAACCCTGAGCCAATAACATGGCTCTGAATAAATCTGTAAGTGTCTTATCTACCAAAGAACATCAAATTTGTATGTTGCTGTTGATCACACAAATCATTTTATAGAGAACTAGCATTGATGATTCCTTAAATTCCCAAAATATATAGCAAAAAAAAAATAATGGTGCATTAATGACTTAACAATGAGTATAACGTTTTGTCCAGCGTTCTTCCAGATGCACAAGACAGCAAGAAGCATTCTTACTGAGAGCAACCACAAGCTACCTCTTACCACCTTACCTGGTGCCATCAGGTCTTCTCATCACCCCTTCACATTCTAGCTTCCCTGAAGGAGGAATTCAACAGAAGCTTGCAGAATTATCATACATAATTTGTAGTGGGATGAACAATTGCTTCATTGAGCGAAGTCCTGTTTGTACTCTGGAACCTGAAATAATTGGCAATCCTGACTGCATGATGTGAGGGGAATAACACACTGGGAGAACATCTGCTGTCCCAACTGAGACTTGGAAGGAAATTTGACAGTGAGTACTTGGGATCAGTATGAGAAAAATGCTAACTGTCTGTTGTACACTTCAGGGGACTAATAAAGCTATCTGCCATCTATTTGTGCGCTGTTATTCATTCTTTTTTCTCTGTTTAGAAATCCAGATGTTGCTAAACTGAGATTTGGCCATGTGGCTTCCAGTGACTGAATAGTTTTTACTGCCTCTTGTTCAGAAAGACAGAATTCGTTAAAAATGTGGACTCCTGTATTGGAGATAAATACTAGTAAAAGCTTTCAAGCCTGATTCCTTCTAAAGGTGGAAACCAGGGAATTCTCCTGCAGCTTGGCTCCTTTGGGACAGTCTCATATGCAGGCAGGGCATGAAATGGCTGGAAAACATAAAGAAAAGGTGGGGGGAAAAAAAGGAAGGAAGGAAGGAGGGAGGGAAGGAGGGAAAGAGAGAAGGAGGGAAGGAACTTTAAGTATTTTCCCAAATTGAGACAAGTTAAAAGGAACTCTTAGTGATTATCTGGAAGCTTATTGTGCTTTCAGCTACAGCGTGGGGAAGTAGCTTTATGTTTGCTTAAATGAGCTAGAAGGGAGTAACCTGGAGGGATTCCTATCTGGCCAAAATTATTAAATGCAACTCACCCGTTTTGCAACCAATATCATTTTAAGAAGAAAGGTAGGTGATTTGGTAAAATGAAAGGGAAGCTTAATGTGTCTATTCTGTCTGGGTTTGTAAGAGCCTTTAAATGAAGTGTACAAAATCCAGGAAGTGTTATCTGGTGATGACTGATAAATCAATAGCATTCAGTAAGGCACACTTCCCTACTAATATGCATATGCCGTAACACTTAATTGTTTTAAATTTGCGAAAATGTGAACACGAACAAACACATATAACATTTCAGATACTATTATAGACCTTTTGAGCTGCACTGAAGTGTTGATGAAAATGGTATGCTAGGTATGTGTTACTACATAAAGATGTTTATATTCTGGAGGCTTTTTGTTTTCTTAACCTTTGGAGTTAAACAGTCTGGGTAGCAAAAACTTGGTTGCCACAAGCTAGTGGTTGAAAGGAAGTGTGAAATGTGCTTTGAGAATGACACAAGCCAAAAGTGGACCAACGAAAAGCACATTCTAGGTTAAAAAAAACAATGAGAAGTGACAATGAGGTGCTATGTTAAAGACTATCCTGTGATTTAAAATCATGTAGGAAATAACTTTTAAGAAGCATGTTCTGGTATCTATCTGTATCTATGTCATTTCAATGCTAATTGAAATACAACTGTCTTCAACCAACAGGCATCTGAGATGAATCTTTGCCAGAAAACCGAAGTGGGAGAGATTGACATGATCACCGTGTAAAGCTGTAGCCTATCCTCTGTACACTCTCCTGGTGCTTACTGTAAGTTAACCCCATGACAGATGATTGCAGTTCATTTTTTAATAAATCAATGCAATAAATATTGATTTTAACTTTTTCATATGATTTTAAAAAGACATGACAATAGGTGAGGGTAATAGCCGAGGGTAAATTAACATACCTAAAATGAATTATTAGATAAATACTGCAGTTAAGGGCTTTTAATTGAATTAAGTTCTCTGATGTAATGATTGTATTGAGCTCCAAAACGAAAGAAATTATTACCAGTTGAAGAGAGTACAGATTTCCTATTTAAAGATCGGACAAGTAAAAGAGCAGGACACATGTTTTAGAATTAACCATCCCTTTGCAATCACGGCATTTTTCTGAACACCTGTCTTTGTCTTTCTTATGTTTCCATGCTGCACTGAGTAGGAGAAATTAAAATGTGGGCAGTATGTTGACGTTCACAGCAAGCAAAAGACAACTACGAAAAGTTATTTTAATACATTTTCAAATCTTTTCCTTAAGTACTTTGCTCGGGGTACATCAAAAGCCAAAACAGGAGACATTTATCAGTAAACAATGTTTATAAAGCATTTTAGACATTTTCCTATTGTTTATGATGATCACTTATGAGTTTAAAAATGTCATTTCCTTCCCTGACAGCTCCTAATTTTTCACTTTGCTTAATAATCCATAATTAGTAGTGTGGGTTTACATAGCGATTTGAATGCCTAAAAGTAGGAGACTAAATTCTCTTATTATTCAAATAATTACGGACACAGGAAAAAAAAAAAAAGGAAAAAGTAATTTGCTCCAACATGTGTTTTCCTGTGAAGGATTTGCATAGCTGTGCCAGTGAAGAACAGGACTCAAGATGTCATCTAATGAGGTTTCAACACTCTGCTTTTGGATCAGAATTAATTCCTAGTGCCTGCAAAATTAGCATGTCTTCCAGTCCTGTGGTAGCTATCGATGACAACTACCAGAGAACGGGTCTTGCACGTTTACATTTTTCATAGTTCCTCTTATGATTGCGAGACTGGAAGACTTAACAATCCCAAGGGACGTGACTTCCCTCCTCTTTAGCCGATGACTGAGAGGGTAGACACAGCCCTAGCTACAGCCTCTAGCCTCCACAGATGGTATCCTCTTTCCCACAAGACCCAGCCTGGTGGGTCTTTGGACAAGCTTTTGTTGGCTCAAAGACAAGGGAAGGAAGGGTAGGATATCAGAATGTTGGCACTTCTCCCAGCTTTTTGCAGCAGGAGTTGTGGGTGCTGTTCAGAAGCTCACTAGACCTATATCTGACTGCTGTTAACTTACTTAGAAGGCTTAGCAATGGTTCACAATACAGAAGAGCCATAAATCCTGGCAGGCTGGAGTCAGAGGAAGAAAAACCAGGAGATATAAAATAATATTAAGGCAGTAATGGTACTGTGTTATCCCACCACGACGGTCCTTTCTGGTGACTTACCGTGCAGAGTTCAGTTTAAAAAGATGTGACGGACCAGAGAGGATGGCACATTGCCCAAGAGCACACAGCGGGTGCAGCATTGTGTTAATGGATAGGTGTCAGATGCTTTTATAGACAGGAAGGAATGAGGATACAATGTTTACGTGATCTGACAAGGAACATGAAAAAAGTCAACAGTACAATTGCGATGCTGGTAGGAAGGTCAAACCCCTCGCCTATGCCCTCTTTTCTGCTAAAACAAAATTAGCCTTCCTTATTGTGCTGTAAACAAAACTGGTAGCATTGTTAGACCTGTAGCGTTTTTGACCTTGACCTTTCAGTTGTTTGTAATTTTGCCAGACTTACTATTTATTTCACTGAAACTGCATGTAGTATGCAGAGTGATTTGGATCAGATGGAAATGTCAGTGCGTACTACAGCGTGCAACTTATGTCAAAGCCACTGTGCGTACTGCACTGGGACACTGCTCCTTCTGAATTCTAGATCAAGGGATTGGTGTTTGATAGTAGAATGATCTTGATGTCAAAAATAAACTTTGAGTGTTCTTGCAAATGTCTGTCTAAAGATGTCTGTGTCACAAACTTCTGAAAACTGTAGTTCATGTTTGTTCTGTAGCTTTGCAGTGACTTTGTAGGGTTTAACAGCTGTGTATTCAGAAGATTGTGTTCATTCTGAGTATTGTATTTTCATTTTTTGCTCCTTGGCTACAGGAGCTGAACAGATTTTCCCTGAATTGCTTCTTTTGACTATTTAGTCCTTTGCAGTAGTAGTTTTTTCCAATGCAGAGAATGTGTCTTCTGTCCTCTCAGCTGGTCACTGTCTGACTGCCAGCAGGCATGCAGGCAGTGCAGGGGAGAATGGAGTGAGCTGGGGAGAACCAAGACTAGAGATGGGGCACGCCAGATACACGGCCAGGAACAGGCATGGGTGTGTATCGCAGAGACAGCTCTGTAGGGTCAAACTCCTTGCAGGTCCTCACCGTTCACTGTATGCTCCAAGTCATGTAAAGGAGAAACAACTCTGCTTCAGTTCACTTCCACACAGGAGCAGAGACAGGTTGCTGAGAAGCTTTAAAAGGAGGAACAAGCAGTAGGGGTGACCAGAGAATCTACAGATCCCCAAGTTATGTGTTATTGTTATCATTGTCCAGCAGGGCACCCAAGTTTTAACTCTTCAGGAATAACAACAAATCAAACTGCAGCTTGCTTGGCAAGACAAACTGTTTATTTAGCGGGAGAAACGTGAGCTCTGCTCATCTAAAATCAGTCATCTGAAAGATGATGACTTCTCAACTGACTGCCCCCTCCGTTAGATGGTTGATCTGACTTTGGAAGTTTAGGAATCCTGGATTTCCAGTGATGAGTTTTCCTTCTAGAAACAGTCAAAATGAATCAGCATCTGTTACAACTTCTGTCCACAGTTCTTTACAGGACTGTCTCCGTTGCTTGGTCTGTCTTCTGGGCTAATCAGCAAGTATCTTTTTTGATCTTTTTTGATTTCTTACCAATTATTTTCTGCACCTAACTTTCTTAGAGGCTGTGCTATTTTGGTTTGTTTGTTTTTGGAGATCTTAAGAACTATGCTAAAAGAGCATTAAGCTTATAAATGAGAGTTCTTAAAATGAGGGGTATGCTTGATTTAGGGTTGCTCTCAACAGCCATTTCTATGAGGAAAAGAAGGGTTTCACAAGTGATGAGACAGCAACCAGTTTTATTATTAATAAAACAATGATCATGAGAAGACAACTAGCAGATCATGCTATGAAAAAAACAGTTTGTGACCATACACAATAGTTAACAATTAACTGGGAAGAAAATGTCAGCCTGGAGACATTGGGCAAAAGGAGTTACCCAGCTGTGTATTGCAAAAGATCTTGGGATTTTTGCTGGAAGTTCAGGAAGGATATTTGTTAAACAATTTGACTGTGGTCACATAGGTCAACATCCTTTATGGTGAGATACTCATGACCACCCCCAGAACACGCGCTACTTTCTGGGATAGCATTTTATCAGCCTTGGAAGATAATTCTACTGGGAATGCTTTACAGTTAGTGTAAACAGCTCCAGCTCATGCACGTGAAGGATATGCATTGCTGGGCACATCAATGAAGAACAGGACTCAGACATTATCCGAATGGGTCTGGGTAAATGATTCCTGCTCTTTACAGCATGTTGGAAAGCTAAGCATTGCTGTAATTTCTTGGTGGCAGAGCATACATCAGTCGACAAAGGTGACACAGCTTGAGACTGTTCTTGGTGAATTTGCTGGCTATATTTTAGAGATGTAATAGCATACAGAGATAAGTTTAACCAGTTCCTTTCACACACTTCCATCCTTGCAGTGCACTGCATGTGCATTGATTGAGATTGGGAGAGCTACAAGGGGAGAAGAGGAGCGTTGAGGAATATCTCATCTCTAAGAAGTTCACTGGATGTTTCAAGGTTGAACTCACCCATCCATGTGTGCCCCTTTCGCAGTCGTCAGTGAGCTTTACAAAGGCAGGAGCTCATTGTGGTCAGGCAAGTAGAGGTCTTGGAGAAGGGAATGGAAAGAGAGGATAAAGATAAAAGATAACTCTCACTTGCTAGAAAACAGAGATTACTAATTAATTTCATACACACCACCAAACAGCTATTAAGCAAAAGTGTTTTTTGTTTAAAGGATGGGATGTGTTTGAATCCACAATATGAAGATGAAAAACTGCACAGTCCTTTCATCTTTAATTTTCATTTTATTTTTTTTTTTTTGCCACATTACAGTCTTACAAGAGAAGGTTAGGATACATCCCAGACCCACTCCAGAATAGATATGCTTCTCTCTCCATTTCTCCCGGGTTTGCAGAAACTTGTAAGAAGCAGATTACTTTTCATTAATGCATTTAGAGATTTTTTTATTCACCTACCAATAGTTGCTGCATGGGCTTATTTAGGATAATCTGCAAAAGAGTGACTAGAAAGTCAGACTTAAATAAAACACTTTATGAAACGCCTTCTGCTTTCACAGCTATCAGTTTCTATTCCAGATTTATTTATAAATGCTGTAACTCTCTGCTTCCATAAAACCATGATATATATAACTATTTAGTAACTAGCACAGTTATCTGGTTTATTCTTTACTTTTACTGCTGTTGATAGTGGACAAAGATTATACTGAAACCTCAGACATTTACCAGAATAATTCACATTTTCTGCAGACCCATTGTTGATTGCAGGACTTCTCTAAGCAGGATGGCCTTAAACCATATCGTAATACAGAATTGCATTTCTTGTGCACTTCTAGCATTAGTTCTAAGTTGCATTTGTTGCATTACATGTGGAAAGATATCCTTAGATCCTTAAAGTAGTTCCCCATCTGCAGTTCCTGCAATCCTTGTTGTAATAAACTGTGAGGTACATTAACTCTGGCAAAACTTTTCTCTTCAGTTTCAGCTATGCCTGTAGGTTGTTGCCTGGAGAAATCAAGCTTTTTTGTTGTTGCAGTTGATGCCAAGACTGAAGCAGTGCTGAGCTGGCAGGGATGGAATTGAAATCACACCTTGTACTTCGATTGTTTCACTTCGGACACTAGAAAGATATGATGGATCAGTTGATTAAAATTTGCAGCATTTTGTATGCTTCAGTGTAATTATACAGATTATCCCAGCTGGAATTGTCAGTCAAAATATTTAAGCCAACTTTTTAAAATAAAGATTTCAACTTTATACAGAAAATCAAGAGTGCCTAAAACTTTGCTTTTATCTTAATAAAATCAAAGTGCTTAGAGCAGGTTTTCTCTGTGTTTGCTGATACCTTACAGAAAACTGCAGTGTGGTTTCTTTTCACATATACCTGTAAGGCCACCTGAATTTTGTCACCCAGCGTTTCTGAATGTATTTTATTTATTTTATTTTTTTTTTTTTGTACTGACCCTGTGGCAAATCTGCTGACTTGCTTTCTTTTAAGTGTTTTTGTTTATTTGGTGGACGGGGAGTGGATGTCTGCTGTAATTACTGTTGTTTGGATTGTGTCCACTGAGAAAAGTAGACGGGCCTGTGGGAAGCCTCTGCGTTATGGGGGTCATGGCAGGGCAGAGCCAAGTGTGCTTCATCTCCCACCACTGCACACACTTCCTCTGCTGGCTGTGCCAGCCTGAGAGGCAAATTGTTCAAATGCAGCTGCTGGAAACTTCTTCCTACATCTCCCAGAACAGGCAGATTGTGAAAAGTAAAATCAGGTCGCTTGGGTGCCTTCTCCGGTGGCTGATAACTCTATAAGACTGATAGCACAGGGCTTTTCTGTCATTTGTTTTTTCGTGTAAACTGACATAAAAGTATGCAGTGAAATGTTTAGGTGTTGAGCAGTTTTCATGCTTGTTGTTTTTCTTTGTGGGGATAACTTCTAACAACCTGTTTTAAAAATTGAGACCCATGGAGCAACGAGGCTCAGCTTTGACAGTCTAAAACTTGTGAACAGTTTTCCTTAGCATGTGCATTGAAATTTTTTGTATGAACAACTAATGAAGATAAATGAGTATGGGAAGACCAAAACTTAAAATGTGTGTTGTCCTGTGATGCTTACTAGAAACATTCTGGACTTTATAACCCCAAGTGGGTCAAATGTATCTACTTAATTTAATTCTGCAAGACAAGCATGTCTCATCTGTTCCTTGCAGAAAAGTAAAAAGGCTCTTTATGTAGGTGTGTTAGTGTTTTCCTTGAGCTGCTGTGGAAGGAGAGAGATTAACTGTGCTTCTACTTTCTTTCAAACTGCTTGTGGATGTACAATACCTTGTTGCAATTTTGTTGTTGTTGTTGATCACATGGAAAGAAAATAGCCATTTTCTTCTTCTATTTCCTGTAAGTGGTGCTACTGTAATAAAGGCTGTTTCCTCTCAGGTTTTTATGGTGCTTTTGCTTTTTCGCATTTCATCTCTTTGTTCTGACTCTCTCCCCTCTTGCTCTCATTCATTTAATTTGATCTGAGTACCTCAAAGAAGAATTAAAGTAACAAAGTGCCATTTTTTACAGTCATCTTTATATATTTTTTCCTGACCACCTCTTGGCTAAATACAGAGCATGTTTTTCTGAGCCTTGGTATCATTGCAGTTAGCGCAGTTTGGGGCAATAAGTGCTTGAATACTTGAACCTGCTTTCAAAGAAGTTGCCATGTCATTTTTTCACTATTCTTTCATTTATCCCCATGCTGTCTAAGCCCAGCACAGTTACCAACATTATCCACAAATATTATTTGCTCTTTTTTGGTGGTTACCCGTAAGTTTTGTTGTTGTGCCCAGACTAAAGTCCTATCTATTTAGCAGTCCTTCCTTCCTTTCAGGCAACTCCTCCCACACAGCTTGACTCACTCTACTTCGTGGGATTTTCCAGTCACAAGAATTTATTGACCCAGGTACTGTTACTGTTATTCGCCCTGTAAGCACTGGAAAGTTAGAGAGGTTACCTGGCTGTCCTGCTCTATCAGCACCAGATAAATAGTGACCCCAGAATTATTACTTGTGACACCTTCCCTTTCAGATTCGAGTCCGGGTCAGTAACCTGGCAGCAGTGAAGGGTTTCCCAGTGCCTAAATGAAACAGATTTGGGTGGTAAGCCCTGACAACATGGAGCCTTTTCCATGGAAAAGGAAATTGTGCACTTTCATACATGAAGTTGGCAATCGGTAACTACTTAAAACCTGCTTCATTTATGTGAGCTCAAATAGCTAAGTGGGAAAAGAATATTTTATTTATTTTTGTGTGTTGCAAAAGCAATGTATTTACGGGGAATATGCTGGGATGCTTTGCTAGGCTCCAAGCTGACGGACTGTTTCAGCAGGTAAGGCGCTGAAGAGCGAGCACAGCTCAGGCTCGCGGAGGTGTAATTCTGATTTTGGCGAGATCAGCGCGAGCTGGGTGAGCAAAGCGTGGCCGCATCGCTCCGCTGCAGCGTTACAAACACGCGTGGCAGGGGAGAAACCGCGGCCAAGGGAACGAAGCGGGTTCTGGTGGGCAGAACCGAGCGCGGGGACTCGGTGCTCTCCGGTGCTCCCAGCCCAGCCGCCCCCTCCTCCTGTCAGCAGCACCCCTCCGGCTCGGGACCCGCAGGCTGCAGCCAGCCCCGGAGCCCCCCGGGCGGCGCCGCGCCGCGGGTCCCCGCCCTCCGCCTCCCCTCCGCGGCCGCCCCCGTCCCCCCCTCCCCGCATTCCAGCGGCGGGGCCGGGCCGGGCCATGGCGGCCGGGGGCAGCTCCCGGCCTGCCCCGCGCCGCCCGCCCGCCCCTCGGCAGCTCGCCCGGCTCCGCCCGGCGGCGCGGCGCGGCCCGGCCCAGCCCGCAGCGGGAGCAGGGCGCGAGTCGGCGGCTCGGAGCTGCGCGGCGGCCCCAGGCAGCCCCCGCCGCCCCCCGGCCCCCTCGGCCCGAGCCCCGCCGCCATGCGCGGCGGCGGGCGCCGGGCGCTGCCGCTGGTGCTGGCGGCGCTGGCGGCCCTGGCGCTGCCCCGCGGCTGCGGCGCCGCCATGGACGAGTGCGCGGAGGAGCGGAGCGGGCGGCCGCAGCGCTGCATGCCCGAGTTCGTCAACGCCGCCTTCAACGCCACGGTGGTGGCCACCAACACGTGCGGGTCGCCGGCCGAGGAGTACTGCGTGCAGACCGGCGTCACCGGCGTCACCCAGTCGTGCCACCTCTGCGACGCCGCCCAGCCCCACCTGCGGCACGGCGCCGCCTTCCTCACCGACTACAACAGCCAGGCCGACACCACCTGGTGGCAGAGCCAGAGCATGCTGGCCGGCGTGCAGCACCCCGCCGCCGTCAACCTCACCCTGCACCTGGGTAAGGCGGCGCGGGGTCAGCAGCCCCTCGGGGGGGGAGTCGCCGAGGGGTCGCTAATTAACCGGGGTAACCGCACGGCCCCGGCGTGCCGCCCGCAGCCCCCGCCCCGGAGCACAGCGACGCGCCTCGTCCTGCAGACAGCCCCGCTTGGGGTCGGGGAGGTGGGCGTTGGGCTTCGGGACCTTTGGGTGGGATGCGCCCGTGTCTCATGTGATGGAGGCGAGCCGCGGGCTCCCCTGGCAGCAGCGCCTGCCGGCTGCACCCACCTGCAGAGCCCCTCGTGTTGGGAGCGCTGCGATGAGCACACCGGCGTTACCGGGGCTAGGGGAGCGCGTTTGGGTTAGGGCGGGCAGTAACACCTCTTTTTCTGCTTTAGTTTTTACTTCTTGTACATCGGGAATTGTTATTCTCGTCATTGGAGAAAGCAGTAAGCTAAGAGTTGATTTCATTTATTAATAGAACATCATCATAATCCTTTATATTAAGGTAAACCTTAGATCATCATCATAACCCTTTATATCAAGGTAAACCTTAGTTTATAGGCTTATCTGCATTACTGCTGCATTTGATCCTGTGCAGCTCTGTGTGTGTGTGTGTATATATATATCACTTGAAAAACAATCCACTTTTCTAACATACTGGAACAAACGATGTGCTGTGTCCCAGGCTTTGAAGAAGTGTGCTCGTGTCTTTCATGAAAACACCATCTTTAAAACATCGCTGGCAAATCAATATTGTGGCACTGCAGTGTGGCGTCTGTCAATCACATGGGTTTCGGGTTTGTCTTAAGGGAAAGCTGCCTGCCCAACTATGAGGTACTTGCTCTAGGCTTGATGGTGGCAGGAGTTAATTTTAAGAAGACTTAATAGCGAAGTGTTAAGCTACTTATGCAGGTGGTGTTGTATGGTTTTGTGAGGCATTTGGGGGCATGAAGCCCTTCTACACAGCTGGTTCTGCATGATCTCCAAGGACCCACTTGATGCAGCAGCTGCCTTTACTTTTAAAGTGCTGCTATCCTGGCTGCTCAGCACTGCTGTGTGCCCCTTCAGGGCTGGCAGCATCCCCTCTGTGCCTCCAGCTTGCAAATGCTGTCCTGCGCTGAGTTTCTGCCAGCTTGGGATGTCTTGATTAACGTACAATGATGTTCGGCCTGTGTAGAGCAGGGTAATGTTTTCCTGCCACAGCAGAAGGCAAATAAGAGTTGCAAGGCTGTTGTCAACATGTGAAAGCAGGCTGTTGGGCCTTGTAACTTCTTTGGAAATTCTAAGAATTTACACGTCAAGTTTAAAAACCTTAGCTTGGGAATTGGATGCTAGCAGGCAGCTTGGTATAGAGAATAGTGTGGATCAGCATTATGAAGTTGCAGGTGTGTGTGGACAGGAGGTCTCAGCCCAAAAATTATGATGCTCACAGAAGAGAGGGGAAATTACCACCCCTTCTAGAAATGGCTATCAGCAGTCATAAATGCTTCTTATCTTCGTATGAAAGAGCACCAAGGCCCTCCAAGTAAGAGCCTTTCCCCGAGAGCTCTGGAGAAGTGAGCGTGTCTCTGGTTCGCATGTAAGCGAGCTGATGGGTGAGAGCAGGAGCGCACCGCCATGACCTTCCCTTCCACTTTCTTAAAAGCATCCCCTTGCTTCCCCCAGCTGCCAGCTCCTGAGGCTGAGTACTTTCTATCTGAGCCTTGCCCAAAGTAATCTTCCTTTTTTCCAGTGCCACCCTACCCCCTTATTCCCATGCATTCCAAGAATCAGGGACTTCAGGGAAGTGATGACGTCTTTTAAGCTGAGTGTGGAAGCTGAGACGTTGCGATGTGTAGGTAGTTGTCTTTGCTTGTTTCTGAAGTCAGAGTCCCATCGTTTTTACAGCCTGTGCTGTTCACTTCTGCTTGCAGCACTAGGACAGTCCTGGCATCTCCCCAGCACTTTGTGTGCACGTTTTAGTACGGCTTTGCTAGTTAGACCCCTCATGCAGCAAAACAAAGCCTTGGGGTAAAGCTTTAAACACTGGAAGAAGAGGACAAGAAAAAGTGTGGACTATTCCCGGTGCTGGCAAAGGCTTGGTTCCAGCTGTTGGGATCCCAGCATTTCCTTCCTTGGATGAAGGGGCAGCATCCATCCTCGGCACACCAGCAGCTTTGCTGCGAGCAGTCCTGCTTCTGTCCTCTCTTCCTCTGCACTGTCTGTTGTAACAAACATGTCAGCTGTGTTTGTGGGGCTGGGTCACAGTTAGAGCTGAGCCCTGCTGCTCGTGGCTTCTTCTGAAATCCGTGCTGCAGGCTGGTCTGTAAGCACCCCTCTCCACGACGGTCGGCATCTTGTCAATGTAAGATAAAGAAAACTCATTAAAGCCCCTGGCTGTTAGGAGAAATGGGTTGTGAGGCTCCTTCACCTCCCCCTTTTCTAAACGCTCAGTCCTTTATTTGGCTTTGAGGAGAGTACCAATGCTTGGTTATATATACTCTGTCTGCGAAGTGTACTTTGGGGCATGACTGCCATTTGAAGGCATTTGCAAGGAAACCCAGGCAGGATGCCAGCTTTTATGTTCAGCTTCAGTTTGATTTGCCAGTTGTTTGTAGCAGAAGAGATTTTTTTTCTTTTTAAGCACAGAAAGGCAGCTTTTTTTTTTTTAAAGGAAGGGCCACAAAACGTGCCCTAACTCAAGTATTCAGTTATGCAGCTGGGAAGCAAGCAGTCACCGCAGGTTGTCCTGGTGAAACCTTGCATGCTGGCCGGGCGCTGCCTTCCTAGGAAACAGGCATGGAACTAAATCAAGCAAGTGGGTTGTTTGCACGTAAAGGTTTGCATAAGGAGTTAAAACTAAACCCTGAGAAAAGGTGATTGATTCATTGGCAGAGTGTTCCTAGCACTTACGTAGGCACTCCAGGTTTGTGAGTGCCCAAGTACACTGTGACTCCAGCCTAAGATCCTCCTCAGTTACTAGTTTGGCTTTCAAATTAGGGCTTTTAGGGGATGCTCTCACTACCTACTCAGGTGAGAGCCTACTCAGCAAGCGGGCTCACCCAGCATGGTGCTGGTTATTCCCAAACAGCCGAGCATGGAGGGGGCAGGCTGAGGAGCTCAGTTCCTGACCCGCATTACCTTCTGCAGGGGCTTTATCCTGCATCTATAATCTTTCTTCAGTAAAGGTTTTTTATTGTGCAAGCCATTTAATTTGGAAGAGTCCTCTGTGCCGAACACAGCACCTTAGCAGTGCAATTTGTTGGGAAATCCTCGGGAGACGTTGTTGGACCTGGGCTGGGAATGGCTTGCCCAGTGCTCCAGTGCCTTCTCTGTGGTATTTGCAGAGCCCTGAGGGGACTCTATTTTAGTTGGCCTCACAAAGGCTTGATTTACATTTTGCAGGTTTCAACATGAGTAGTTAAGAGATCAGTTTTTTTAGTGGCCAGCAGTTGTTCGGTGCAGTTATATAAAGTAGCTCTAAAGCTCTTTATCGCTACTCACATACTCCTTAAATTCCAAAGTTTTCTCCAATTCCTCTGTCCTGCGTCCTTCTTGGGATGCTGGTGGCAGTGAGGCATTTGGGAATACTATACATGGCAGAGCACTTATTTTAGGGGATGGAGCGAGCTGCGATTGGGTGGTGTTTTTGCAGCAGAAATAGCTGCTATTTGTGGTGCTCGCCCTGAATTGCTGGAAGGATTAATCACCAGTTTTGACACAGACACATAGCTGTTTTTGTAGTTTTAAATCTTGGAAACTATTGTTTGCTGAGCTTACTGAAAAATTTCTGGTTTGCTCAGTAGCATTTGATTTGCAGCCCAAAGCTCCAGGGGGCTGGCTTGGCCTTGGCAAGGCTGCAAGCGAAAATCTCGGGCCGCTGCTTTTCATGGAAATGAAGAATGACACTGATCTGCAGCCTCTGGTTTACCATAATACTTAAACTGCAGCATAAAGAGCATAGCGTTGATGTCCTTCATTATGCAGCTCTTGCCAGGGCAGTGCTGGTACCGCTCATGTCCTTGGGGCCCCGGTGCTCTGATTGCTGCTGCTGGTAGTGCTGTGGTAGCTCCCGCACCGGCTGGCTGCTGTCTACCTGTGCCTTAGCTGGCATGTGGGATAAAATCAGGTCAGCCTACGCTTATGTGTCTCTTCTTCATCGAGTCTTGCTTATTAGTGGCTAGCACAATGCATTTTAAAGTTGGTTCAGAAAATAACATGAGTTCTGTAACTGCCCCGTAGGCTGCAGGAGCTGTGTGGCCTCAGCTGTCCTGTGGCACAAGCCTGGTTTTGGCCCAGGCACGGTGAGCCCAGGGAAATTCACTGGCTGTAGGTGAAGGACAAGCATGGGTGGGTGCCTGTGTCGAGGACCTGTGGCAATGCTAGCTCTGTTCCAAACTCGCTGTGATGTTTCAGCAGCTTAAGGCAAAGGCCTTCCCTGAGGATGGACTTTGGGGTTGGTTTGTCGGCCCATGGCAGCCTGTGAGCGGCGTGAGATTGAGGGCGTGTTGGTGGTGGTCTGCCCTGCGTGCCTGTGAAAGCAGGTGCATTATTAGACCGTGTTTGCCGTGTCTTGTCTGCACGCTGGATGCGACCGACTGCTCTTGGGTGTGTGAGAGTGGCCCGTCCCTGTTCTGCTGCCGTCACAGCGACTTCTTTCTAGCAACGTGCTCGTGCGAGGGCGGCGTTGGCCATCCCATCGGCACCGACGAGTGCTCTGGCTGGGTGCTCAGCACACCCTTTGTGCTGTGAGATTAGAAAGCTGCTGCCCGCAGAAGCGTACGGCTGTCAAGCGGGGCCGTGGGGGTGAGGCTACCTCCCACAGCCTGCCAGGCCACAGGTACGGGCTGGTACCGTGCTGTGAGCCTTCACAGGGGGCACTGCGTACTTCTGAGGGAGCACATCGCAAGTTCTCAGACTCTCCCCTCTACAGAAGCTCCTACAGTAGTGGAGATTTCAGCTGCAAAAAGGAACAGAAATGGTAAGGAAACTTTATTTAAGTTAAATGCAAACCACCCAGCCTCAGTCTTTAATCTCTTTTCTGCTGGTCCAGCCCTATTTGAGAGATGACTTAAAAAACAAAAACCCCCAAGCCCCCTATGTATTATTCAGTAATCTTCAGCATTTTGTTTTGAAACTGGGTGGCAAAGCTCTCCTGGTTTCCATGCTTCTACTTGTTGCAGATATTCCAATGTGATAGTCATCAAAGAGAAGTTTCCAGTGGTAATCATGCCTGCAGTTCTGACACAACACAGCTGTGTTCACTAATGGAGAATTTCAAAATTTCCTCTTTCAGAAATAGTATCCAAAAACTATTATAGGATTTTTTTGTGTGTAGGTAAGCCAGTATTATCTTGTTATATAGGAGGCAGAATTCCAGATAGCTTTAGGGTTTATCTGTGCATTTGTTTTGGGGCATGGTTGTTTTGTGGGGGAAGGGGAAGGTTTGTGAGCTTTTTGGTGAGGTGGTGTAGTGAGATCTTGCAAAGACATGGGGTTTGTGGATTTGTGGATCAGCTCTCGGTAGTGTTCTTGTCTTTGTTGCAGAGAGAAGTACTTGGAGAACAGTTTATCTGGCCTTGCTTTGCATTGCGTGACACATCTTCTGGGAGGGCAGCAAGGGAATCCTCCAGTTCAGCGTCAGGGGCATGGGATGCTCTTGAGGGAAGGCTGGGTGCAGAGTTGGTCCCAACGCTGGGCAGGCTGAGCTGGAAGGGGGGCTCGGCCCTTCCTGACAGAAAGGCCAGCTACATCTTGGGAATCTTCTAAAAACAAAACACCTAAATTCCATGACACATCAAGATCTGCTTGATGACAAGGCTTGTTGTTCCTTGGCCCCTCCATGTCTAAGTGGACGGTGTGCGTGCGGCTGCATGGTTTCTCCGTGGCACTTCTTCTCTCCCCTGTTCCAGGGCCGAGTGAACTCGGCAAAGTCTCAAGTTGGCAGCAGTCCAGTTCTCAGCAAATTGCTTTCATCTTGTGATTTATCTTTTCAAGGTCTGCTTTATAGCTCAGCCTCCTTGGGCACCAGAAAAGGCCTGGTTCTGCCGTGGTGAGCACCTGGCACGTGGGCTGAGTAATTTCTGAGGGGGGAAAAGTGCCAAGGATCCTGAGCAGATTTGTTGGTAAAAAGGATTTTCTTTCCTTGTATATTTTGCTTCAATGTATATAGTTTTGGAAAGCAGCTCTTTGAATTCAAAGATAACGTCTCTCTTGGGGCTTTAAGGAAATGGTTGTATCGAACCTCTGTCTTCAAGAGGGATAAGCAGTCCCTTTTTGTGATACTTTCTTATGCTGTAAACTAAATGCTCCGTTTGTGTTGGTACTATCTCTTACTGGGATTAATGGGATGAAAAATCATTCCCTTCTGGAAAAATGCTTCTTGGCATCATAGCGTTAAGTAAAATTGCTTAACTAAGTGAAAAGAAATCTTTCTTGTCCAGGGACTTCTGTGGTTCGTTTCCAATTATGTTGGTTATTTATGGTCCTTTCATGTGCAGTCCTCTGCATGTCCCATCCTATGGGATTTTGTGTGGGATGTTCTTCCCGACAGTCCCCTGCAGTGAGCTAGGCTGCACAGCCAGTCCCGGGGGATGAGCCCTAGAGAGGCCACACTGCTGCCTGTGAGCTCCCGAGCATAGTTTATTTGTGGGTATCCTGCATATCTGCATCTGCTGGAGCCGGTACTGCCTCCTGGCTGCAGCCATTGCTGTGCACGGTGTGGTCCAGCTCTCCCTGCTCTGGTTCTGGTGCTGATGCCTCCCTGCCACTGCTTTGGTGTCTCCTGTGCTTCAGGACCTTCTCTGGGTTCCTTGGTGGGTCTCCTGGCTCCCACTAGCCTGGCTTGAGGAGCGTACTGCGTGCAGTTTTGCAGTGCTGAGTCACTTGCTTGATGGAAGTTGTGAATGATCTGGTGATTCAACCATATATGGTTTCTCTCATCTTCTTGCTGACCCCCTGTTGGCTTCACTCTTGTGTTTTCTGGCCCCTCTCCTCTATCTGTCCCTGGCTTTCTGTTCCTTTCCTCAGCTCCTTGCAGTGTGCCTGGGCTTTGCTTCCCTCCTGCTCCCATTTCCCTGGTGCTGATGTTCATGAGCTGTGTAATTTGAGGGGATTCCTCACACCTAGGACACTCTGAGTGCACCGTAGTTGGATGCCCTAATGTTCTTTAGTCATCATTTCATCATAAAACCTCAGCTCTTTTCGCTGTTGATTCTTAATGTGTGGAGGGTTAGGAAGAAGATGTAAAAAGCATGAAGTGAGGAGATGCTGGGCCCCTCACTGCAGGAAGATCATTGAGGTGCTTGAGCGAGTCCAGAGAAAGGCAACGAAGCTGGTGAGGGGTCTGGAGAACAAGTCTTCCGACAAGAGGTTGAGGGAGCTGGGATTGTTCAGTCTGGAGAAGAGGAGGCTCAGGGGCGACCTTATTGCTCCCTATAGGTACCTTAAAGGAGGCTGTAGCGAGGTGGGGGTTGGTCTGTTCTCCCACGTGCCTGGTGACAGGACAAGGGAGAACGGGCTAAAGTTGCGCTAAGGGAGGTTTAGGTTGGATATTAAGAAAAACCTCTTTACTGAGAAGGGTTGTTAAGTTGCCCACGGAAGTGGTTGAGTCACCATCCCTGGAGGTCTTTAAAAGATGTTTAGATGTAGAGCTCAGTGATATGGTTTAGTGGAGGACTGGTTAGTGTTAGGTCAGAGGTTGGACTCGATGATCTTGGAGGTGTCTTCCAACCTAGATGATTCTGTGAGACTTGGAAAACCCTGAGCAAGCCTCAAGACAGGGAGGCTGAGCTTACTTACCTGGGCACTCGGACAGTTGGGCGTCTGTGGGAGCTGACCAGGCGTAGGCTTGCAAGCGTTTCTTGCTAGCCATGCAAATGCTTGAACTCTGAATAAACCAAACTCCCGTGATCATTCCCTACTGAATGAAATGCAGCTTTCTGCCTGCTTTACCTCCCAGCCTGCTCCCTGCCCCCCAGCTCCTCCTCTCCAGAGATTTCACGCTGCACTGGGAAGGGATGGATGTTCAGTGGAGGTCGACCGGCACTCTGCAGGCATGAGTTAACTGGTTAAATTACTGGCATTGCACATCACTGCTCTTCTGCTCTCTGAGCAGAGTGACTCTGCATACGTCTGTACGTACACGCTGCCACTTTCTCACACGGAATGGCTTTTATCCATTGGTAATTTGTCTGAAAACATTGAAGTCGGTTGTCGTGGTGCCAGTCCTTGACTTCTGGTTGGGAATGGAAGCTTGTGGTTTTCGTGAGGGATTGATATTTCATATGGTAGTAAATGCCTCTAGGAAACAATGAAATGACTTGCAGAGCTACTGATCTGAAACTAGAGCTCTCTTGCAAGTAATTGGTGTCGTTTATTATCCTAAAAGGGCAGTTATAAACAATGCATTTTTCTTTTCATGGGTAAATTTCTAAACACTGGAGATTTGAGGCTACTGGATGAGGAAAAAATTACTAGAAGCTGTCTGAGTAGATGAGTTTAAAAGAAACATTTATTGACCCCATCATTGGTGTTCCCCATCATTGGCATCCTGTGTGGAAGGTTTGATGTGTCACTGTGAGTCACCATAGACCTTCCCAGTCCTACTGCTGTGAACTGTGTGTGAACTGCAAACATCTGGCTGAAAGCCTCCGGGAGGAGACCACATCACTCATCTACCCAGGGCAAACAGGCAGGAGTACTGCTTACAACACAGCTGCTTTGGTCAGTTTGAGGGGTATTTTCTCTGCTGCAGATTTCTTCCTGACCTTACTTTCCTGTACTTCCATCCCTCATAAGGTGCAGGAGCTGTGTAAGAATAAGTCCATATCAGCTTGGGAGGTGCTGGAAGGCCAGAAATCCCAAACTCAGAGCATCCCAAGTTGGTGTGCTCTGTTGGCACTGCTGCCAGCCTTTATTTGGGTGAGGATTGCACAACTTCATGAACTGTCCCCCAGAAGGGACTATTAAAAGGTATTTAATTTGGTATCCACTGATACATTTAGAGAGATCTGGGAAAATGTGTTCAACTCTCTATGTAGGTAGTGTTGGGGAAGATCATCAGAAGATTCCCCAAATTGGGTTTCTTGCCTTGATTCTCTGTGAGTACAAGCCTGACAATAAAAATCCTGCTTTTTGATGACAAATCATATTTTGCTCCTAATTCGTAGCACCCAACAGTAGTGTCTGAAAACGGTCTGGAGAAGCTGTGATGCGGCTGCAGCTCCGGCTGTTGAGGAACATTGCAGTCACCAGCAGAGGTGAAATTTTTGGTCACACCAGGGAAGGAACTGGTTTGTTTTTTGGGTGTGCTTGAGTAGCTGGCTCTGGTCTCTCCATACGTTTTAACCAAGTTAATGTTTATTACTGCCCAGGATTTGGATGCGCTGCTGCAGCCGTGGTGTGGTCTGGGCTGGTGACATTGATTTCTGTGCACACAGTGTCAGTAGCTATTGCATGGAAGAGGCCAGAAGTGTTCATAGGAAGGGAAGCTTGGTTCTTCCTATTGCAAACCTTGTACCAAATGTCTCCTCGTTAATTTGTCTGCGAATTAATAGCCTTTTTCATGTCATCCAAGCCGTCTGTTTTGCAACTTCAGGGGCTGTGGCATTGTTCTGTTGTGGAACGCTTGGTAGAAAATTAACATGCTGCTCTGGCAGATGGGAGGGACCCTGTTCCCCAGCCTTTCTGTCACACAAATCCAGCTTTTCTGTTTCTTCCCCACCCCTAAAAAATCTACGTTAACTTGAAAACAGTGGGAGGGAATTAAATGTGTTTTGAAAGGGTGATCCCATGGGCAGGAGTGGTATTGAGTGCTTACACAGTGTATAGAAAGGGTTTGTGGGAAGAGAGGTTGTTCAGCAAAATGAATGCAGTTTAGAGTTGTTAATCTGTGTCATTAGCACTGTGTACCAGAAAGTTTAAACTCTGCCTGACTAAATAGCACGACTCTTTGAAATTCACAGCAGTGCTGGCAGCCCCCTGGCTTTTGTCGAGCCCAGCAGCCCTGTGCCTCATCCCACCGCAGGAAGCCATTGGTGGCTCTGGGGAAACCACGAGAGCCCGGCTCCAAGAAACCTCAAGCAAATGAGTCGGTGTCGCCACCGGACCCGCAGAAGGTGCAGGTGTGAAATGAACCAACCCTCGGCTCTCTCTCAAACTTACTTTCACGTCTGTGCTCCCTGTGTGTAATTAGCACAGCGCAGGAAAGCTTTCTTCATCGCCCCCTCTGAGGGCTGGTGCATGTCCCGACTTGTCCAAGAAATCTATTGGTAATAGTCCAAAGCACAAAGGGAGCACGGAGCACGTCCGTCTGTGGCCGTGTGCCATCTCCAGAAGCCTTCGCCTTGTGCAGGTAGTTGTGCTGGCTGCCCACGGTGCTTCGAGGCAAGCTTGTCTTGAAACACGTGGTTGTGGTCTGTCAGCTTTTGCTCTTCTCATGCTGACTTCTGAAAGCCATTTTTTTTGTCACAGGAAACTCAGCAGAAAAGTTAATTGATTGCTAAAATGTTTTGCTTGGCAAGCGGGCGCAATGCCTGTGAAGGGCGTTTTAAATACAGTGGCAGCTCATCAGGTACGTGATGCTTGGCCACCCCTTGGGTGAGAAGTGGCTCTTGCTTCAGGTGGTAGCACAAGGTGTCTTGTCAGGTCTGAAATAATGACTGCCTCACCGTGCATTTTTAAAAGAGAAACAAAAAATACGTGCCTGTGTAGTGGGTTTATGTGGCAAGGTTTCGGTAGTGGGGGGCCATTGGGGTGGCTTCTGTGAGAAGAATCCAGAGGCCCCTGGTGGAGCAGGCTGTCCCCCTGCAGCCCATGGGTCCCACATGGAGCAGATCTCCACGTTGCAGCCCGTGGAGGAGCCCCCGGTGGAGCAGGTGGATGTGGCCTGGAGGAGGCTGCGGCCCATGGAGAGCCCCTGCAGGAGCAGGCCCCGGGCTGGAGCTTCAGCTTGTGGAGAGGAGCCCACGCAGGAGCAGAGGGTCTCGGGGGAGCTGCCGCCCACCTGTGGGGGACTTGTCAGGAGCAAACTGCTCCAGCACGGATGGACCCTGTGGTATGGAGCTGTGTGGGAGCAATTCTTGAAGAGCTGCTGCCTGTGGGCAGCCCCCGCAGGCTCAGTTCAGGAAAGACGGCATCCCGTGGGAGGGATCCCACGGGGAGCAGGGGCAGAGAGTGACCGTGAAGGAGCGGCGGAGATGAAGTGCTACGGACTGACTGCAGACCGTGTTCCCCTGCACCGCTTGGGGAGAGGAGGTGGAAGAGGGTGGATGGGTGAAAGGTTGTTTTTTTTTTTTTTCTTTGTTTTTCAGTTCTCTAGCTTGTTAGTAATAGCCAATAAATTTTACTATCTCCCTACTCTGAGTCTGTTTTGCCCATCATGATACTTGTTGAGTGATCTCCCTGTCCTTATCTCAACCCTTGAGCCCTTTGCTTCATATTTTCTCCCCCTTCCTCTTTGAGGAGGGGGAGTGAGAGAGCAGTTGAGGTGGAGTTCAGCTGCCCACCCGAGTAAAACCACCACATCTTGGTAAATTTTCCAAGTGTCCGGCCCTTCAAGATAGCTGTGAAGACCACTTCTGCCTTCTCAGATGTAAGCTGAGTGGTGGGGTATACCTTGAGCCTCCAGGACAAGCAGTGATGGTTTGAGGTATTTTAGAGTCGAACATCAAAAGCTATCACACAGTTAATGATAAACTAGTTAAACTCTAGTAGCAGAGACCATTGCTTTGAAGTAGAAGTGAGCATTTGTAGTTGAAAGAACATTTAAGTCCTAGCTTAGTGTACTTTTTTTTACATCCCTGAGAAAAGTATGTTTAAAGACTTAAAGAGTAGGTTTCTTAAGCTGTTGGAAAAGATAACTTGTCATTCCGAACTGGCAATTAAAAATGAATCAATAAATAGTTGGTACATCATTCTAGGAATGCCTTCCATCCTCATGCCTAAAGGACATACACCGCTTCTTCTTTGAAGAACATTTGCAAGGTAAAAAACAAACAAATCATCGTTAAGCTCCTCCAAAATTAAGTACGAGCAATAAGGATGCTCTGTAGGAAGCCTGGGCTTTCACTTCTGGCTTGAATAATGGACAACGTCCATGAGTTGCTCAACTCCTCGCCCAGGCTGTACCATTTTGTGTTGTGCACCTACTTCTTTCCCTTCCTTCTTCCCCAACTCCCGCAGTTTTTATGCTGTCTCTGCACTCAGTTACTGTGACAGCACATTGCAGAGCAGAAACACTGCGCAGTGTTCCCGCAGTGGCCTTGTGCTTTGTTTTGGAGGCAGGAGGTGAAGGTGCAGTGTCCCTGTGCCACCAAGGTACTCCTGCTGCTCTGCTGGGGCTGGGGGCACGGATCTGCAGCCCTGGGTTGAGCCTCTCAGCTTGTTTCATCAAGTCCTAGTGGCTTCCTTGATCGAAAGATAACCTTTTTGGTGGGTTTGGAGATAAGGGGATCACTGCTGCAATGTGCCTGGGGCCATGCAAGTGCTGGCTGAAGGGGAAGAAGTGCTGGGAATGCACAGCCTGCGGCAGGGACTGGACACAGCTTACACAAGTTTCAGCCAATTTTGGAAACACCCTAAAGTGTGGTGGATTTTTTTTTTAATTAATTTATTTTTTTTTTTTTACAAAGAGCCTTGCAGTAATTTTAATCAGAAGTGAGCACTTTGGTTTATGTAAAGCTACTCAGAGCTTTTGATGCTCAGACTTCAGTAAAAGAAAGAAATGAGCAAGCTAAAATTTCTCTTTTGGGCCTTGCCACAGGGATGCAGATCATTCAGCTGACAAACCTAGGAAAAAGGTTGAGATATTATAGGGCCTTTCTGGGGAAGGGTTTTCATAAATAAAATACGCATGTTTGTGTTCTGACTTAAACACAGAATTCTTACATAGTTTTACTTTATGTAAAACATCTTCATTTTAGTTTGAGATTCAGCTGTCCTAGCTTGTTCTAGCTGACTTTGCATAAGCAAACTTTTAAAAATTAGTAATCCATTAAAATAAGTGGACAAAGTGATATTTATGCAGCTGTTTGATGCTCTGGAAAGCAGATTCAGGGGCAAAGGATTGATCAATAGTGTCTCTTTTAAATCTGTTCATCATAATTAAGATGAATTGATGTGAAGACTAAGCCTAATTTTCATAAATAATGCTGAAGTATCAGCTGGTGCATCCAAATACAATTACATTTATACACTCATTTTAATATTAATAAGGTAATGACTTTTTTTTTTTTTATGGGCTAAGAGCTCCTGTAGTGATGGATGAGATAAAGCCCATAAAAGCCTCCTATGCTGCTGCTGGACAACACCCATCCCAGAGCCAATCAAACTACTGAATGACAGACAGAGCCTGGAGATGTCTGTTGTGTCTCAGTGCCTTGGGTTAGCTGCTTAAACAGCTCCTGCAGAATTACTGTCAGGCTGGCCAGGTTGGTGCTGTGTCAGTATTTCTTTTATTGAAAACCTTCCCCAGGGATGCACGGCTGGCAAACCCATCTTGGAGGACACAGCCCTGCAAGTCTTTGTAGAATACAGATGCAAAACCAATGGCCGAAAACATGCTTTTTGGGCCAGAAAATGAGCGGGATTCATTAGTCTTAAGGAGAGTATTTTTTTTTTCTTTTTTTCTGATGCAACTTTCACCTACTTAATTTGTGGCTGCCTGGAGGGATGGAAAAGGAGCTTAGCATACCTGAGGGCTTTACTTAGAGTTCTCCATTTATGTGTCCTACCCACACAGCGATGAGCAAGAAAACCCTTAGAGCTATGAATTTTTGTGCAGGTATGCAGCAGCTCCTGCCCAGGCCACTGCAGAGGATCCAGTGGCGCTGAGGGGCAGGCCCTGGCTCTGTGACCAGAGGCGCTGTGCCGGGAGCAGGAGCCACCTGCCCGCTTGGGTTCCTGGGTTGTGAGGGGCTTGGATGGAGCACACACCCCGACAGCTTTCATTTCGGCACATAAGGGTTGTATATGTGTAGTGGTGCCTGAATCATGGGAGCAAGTGCTCTTCATTCAGGTTACCAAAGACTTCTTTGTAAGTGCGGGCAGAGTTTTGTAGTGCAGCTTTTTTTTTTTTTTTTTTTCTCCTTTTTTCTCACTGCTGTGGATGGAGGTGAGCTGTCAACTGTCTCCTGTCTGAATAACACTTGAAAGCTGCCCCAAACGGCCTTGGTTTGAAAAACAGTGCGAAGGTGTTGGGGCATTCAAGCCGTGGGGCCACTGTCATGCTGCTGCTGGGGGTCCTGGGCCCTTCCTCCCTGCTAACGGGGAGGGGCTGAAACCTCTGCATAAACTTTGTTTTTAGATGTGCAATGCGTAGTTTCTTTCCACTGCAGCAGGCTTGTGACCGTTTTAGGGCAAAGTGTCCTCAGTCTGAGCGTGACCTGAGTTCAAGCTAAGGCTTGTTCGCTAAGGGTAGTCTGTGCATCCATGGGGGCTTCCAGGTGTTCTTGTACTGCTTGCATTTACAGTACAGTCCTCAGCATCCTAAAGAAAATTCAAGGCATTAGGTGCATCTATGGAATAACAAGCTGTTTAGGATCACCCTGCTCCCTTACAACACCCATTCTCTGTGGCAGCCATGCCAGGTGACGTTTGCTCCATGGCACAAGCATATTACACAGGAAACTTTGTGTTAGGCTCAACTCTGTCACCTGCTGTTGTGCTCCCAGATGATCAGGCATCAGTTTTCAGCATCTGTCCCGTCTCCGAGGCCGCCATGTGATGCTTGTTCAGGAATCCCTGTGATGCATTTGGGCTGCTGGAGGTTACAGCTTGTGTTCATGTTAATTGGGTTTGCTCTGAAAAAATTCCTTCAACTCCTTCAGTTCTGTTTCCCTTAGATTTATTAAATAGTTGTCCTGTGCACAGATGGAAAATGTTAAAAATAGAAGTGCTCAAGGCAGGGCTATTGTTTTGGTGTTGACAGGCTTGCTGGAAGCTGATGCACACTGTGTATTTTAAGAAGTGCTGCGTTTTTAAGATCTCTGTTATGTCATCTTGACCCAGTACCGAGGAGCTGCTTTTCTGCGCTAAGAGGAGACCATCTTTTGGATTCACTACCCTCTCAGTGTGCTGCCACCCATTATGTAGGCCAAATAGTCCAAATAACAGACAGCTCAGGATTTCTGAATTACTTCTGCCTTTTGTGATGAAGAGGACACCAGCTGTAAAGCTAGTCAGAAGAACCTGAGATAGTATCCGAGGCACCAACTGCTTTTTGGTAACTTCTTCCTCTGCTGAAATCCTTTTTTCCTTGTTTAATCACTCCGCAGGCAAGACTATAAATATAAATAAATAAAATACAAGTAATGATAGGACGTGGCAGCAGCTTGGGTGAAGACCTCTCAACTTAGTCCTTCCCAGTAAAGTCAGCTGCAGAGGATTGAGACAAGGTTGGATCACCTTGCATCCATCCTAGAGTAGAACAAAATGGAAGGAAACCAAAGCAAATAAGTGAGTTTCTATGATTCCCACCCCTCTACCACCTGTCAAAGTAGCTGTAAGCACTAGAAAAAAATAATTTTTCAGGACCCCAAACTTTACCAAGCATGCCCCAAAGGGAAGGTGAGCATTTCAGAAGGGAAGGAAAGGCAGGCAGGGCTGCTGCTTGGGACTCAGTCACTATGGAGCTGTGTCCCCAAATACAAACTGAAGCCACAGGCAGCCTCGCCTTGGCTGTTGCTACTGCAGAGAAGAGCTTCCAAATGTAAACAGCGCCCGAAATGATGGAGGAAGTTTCCTGTTCCTCCAGTCTGAAATTGCCTTCTTCATAGTAGCTGTCAGCTGTTGGTATCTGCCTTTTGTCATCGCTGAAATCTAAGGGTGACCACACAGATTTTATTGTGCTGTTGCTGATTGCTTCAGCAGATATATAGGCTTATCTCAAGCCTGCACAGCACTTGCCAGATATTATTCTGTACCCAGCTGTCTCCTCCACAGCTGTGAAAGTCATCTGTAACTCGTGTGGAACCACACTTCTGCGAGAAATTAGGACATACGGCAAACGTAAGGGAAACGTAAAAAGCTGCTTTTTTTTTTTTTTTTTAGCTTGCCTAAAATGGTCAAAGAAAATCCAGTCTGGTGAATGTATAGTTGTGGGAATAAGGGAGGCTTTTTGCTGACATTCAGGTTTTTGCAGTGTAGCAATTGCTCCTTTCTTTCTTTGCATTGCAAGGGGTTTTATACCCCTCGCACCTATTGTTAAGATTCCCTCTATGTTCAGTCTGATTTAATAGGATCCGCTGACTTTCAAGATGCAGTCCAGCAGAATGTGTGTTGACAAGGAACAGTTAATTTTGCTTCCTTACCCAAACTCTGCATTACATGTTAGGACTAGGATACTCTTTTCCATATGGCTCAGTAGCACCCTATTCAGTGGATGATTGTAGTAACATAAAGAGATCCTAAAGAAGCGTGTGTAAAAAAATGACCTTATAAAAATAAATAACTGGGTCAATGTCATTTACTGGTTGTGCTTTATTCCAAATGTGGGAAAGTTCTTTATTTTCTTGGACGCAGCAGGTCCGTGACGGCACAGCAGCCTGGTGGGATTGCCCCCATCCTGACTTCACAAGGTGCGTAGCCAAAGTGGGCTTATGTTCGGATGGAGCGCACATGCTTACTTTCTATTTTCAACAATTAATTGCAAATGCTGGCGAATTATCTTAACGTTTCTGGAGGCTAACGGAGACTAGATTTTTTTTTTTGGTGAGAAAACACTGTTTCTTTTTTTGGAGTTCAAGTGAGTATCATGCTTCTGTAAGACTTTTTTAAAAGTTTCTATTTCTCCTTGTGGAGAAATAACTTCCAAAATGTTCACTGTCATAGGTCACAGAATTTCTGTGCTAAATTGGGAATATAGCTGGCAGCTGGCTTATTCTCAGGGAATTTTTCATGCCTGGTTGGTGTAGAAAGCTTCAGATACTTAGCTCTGGGGGGGATAAAAGCTTCTTAGTTGTGTTTTTTTTTTTTTTTTTTTCCAGTTACTTGGTTTTTACTTTTTAAGTATTTTTTCATGGCCTTTTCCACTTCTGTGGAATAAATTGAGACTTGAAGTGGTTGAACTTTAGCAACGACTTGGTATTCAGTTTCATGTTTGCATTGCCTCTTGCGTACAAGACTCCATTTCCTCTTTGTGTTTTTTTTTTTTTTTTTTTCTTTTTTCCCTGCCAAACCCCCTTGTTTCAGATCTGCTTCCTGCTTGCAGCTTTATACCAGCTTGGGAATCTTTTCACAACCATTCGTTGCTTTTGGTGTGCAGCAGAGGCACAACCGCACTGGGTATGACTTTTTTTTTTTTTTTTTTTTTTAAAAAAAGATGAAACTGTCAGTTGGATATAGCCAAGTTTTTTCAATGTTTTCCCCCAGCATTTTGCACGTAATTATTTTGTGTGGTTGGAAAGAAAAAAAAAAAAAAGAGAGAAAAAGATTTCAGAATTTTTTTTTTCTATGGCATTGTGGCTAATCAAACTTTTTTAAGAAAAAAAAAGGCAGAATCAGAGATGAGTGGTCTTCACCTGGCTGCTTGCACTTGCATGCGTCCTCCAGAGCTGGATGGCCACATAAGGGGATGTGGCTTCTGTTGTAGAATTGGTAGTAGGAAAAGTCAAGCTGCTCGTCATGCCTTCCTCTCTTGCTCACCAGTGATGGGTGTCACCCACTAGTTCTGTAGATTGTGTTTTGACTTCCAGTTTTTAGTTCTTGTCCCCAGTTATTAAATGGATACCTCATGTAAGACTTTCCCAAGGTGTCCTTCAGTGGTGGTGCTGGGATCCCCAGCCAAACAAAGCACTCTTAGGCACATACATGTTAAACTTCTCCAGTCTCTGCAAAAGTACAGGCAAACAATTGGTGGCAAAACCCAGAAAGGTGACCTGGCTGATCCTATTGTTTTCAGGGACTGCGGCTTTCCTGTTTGTGCATCCTGGCTTTCAGATGTTCATCCTGCTCTTTATGAATGAAGTGCTTTTGCATGTATCTCAGGGTTCTTGCATGTTGCTCTCCGTGCAGTTTTTGATTGCTCTCCTGGTTTTGGAAATGATCACATCAATCTGTAAGTGGCAGAGAGAAACCTCCCCTTGTCTTTGAACATGTAAAAATACAGCCCTGGCAAACTTTTTTTTTTTTTTTTATTTTCCTTTCTGGAACAGGAGTCCATTAGAGAAATGAAAATGGTATTTAGTTGCTTTTCCTATTTTTTTTTCCAATGATTTATATCCTGAGTGCAGCACAGCCCCTTGAAATGAGGGTTTGCAGAGCTAGGAATTGCCAGAAGCTGATGGTCATCCTGTTTTTCTGATTGAGGCATTTACCTTGGAGATGAATTCAGATGTTTCCAAACTCTGTGCTGAATTATCAAACAGTGATAGGAGTAAGTAGTAATTGGTAATTGAGACAAACCTCTCTGCTGTTACAATGTGATACAGCTGGAGGTTGCATGAGAGTGAGGAGAATGTAAGCAGTAGTCTATAAACCACTCTTGGAAGGCGGTTATATTTAAAAAAAAAAAAAAAAAAAAAAAAAGCTTTGATACGTGTATTTCAGGAATTGACCTACAGATTCATTACCTTTCTATGCCATTGAGAGGCTTAATGGCATGGTAGAGAAGTAGAAGATTAAACTGATGGATGCACTGGTTGTGAATCAAAGGAGGAAACTGGTGGTTCCTGAGTTTGTGTTCTAGCTCTAGGGATGCCCTTAGGACTGTCTAGTGACCTGACATCCAGATGGTGTTTCACCTTCAGATCCACTCAGGGTTTTGGTGAAGGAAAGTTCATGATTTGTTGGCAGAGCTGGGCACGACAGAGAGCTTTGTTCTAGGACAGAGATGCTCAAATTTCTGTTACGGGGACTCCATCCTGCAGCTTTACCAGAGCCACCCATGAGTGCTGCTCTGTTTGAGGGCTTCTATCTGGAGCTACTGCTCCTGGGCAGACTTTCAAACCTCAGGCATGCTACAGGTGTGTACTCTTTAAAGGAAAACTTCATTTTCCACTGAAAATAGCGCATGCGGTTTCATTTGCAGAACTGTTTGCTCCAAAACTGATTTTTTTTTCCAGAGAGCAGAGATAGCAGTGGGCTCTCAGCTGGATGCTTCCTTTTTTACTGTCCAAAGAGCAGGCCGGAGTACTTTCAACTAAGTGAAGTTTTGCCAAAATATACATTTTTGCTTAAAGCAATATATCACTAGGAACACTTCTGGCTTTCATGCTTTAGGGAAAGAAGTTGGTCTGGACACTGTAGCCTGGTTTCTGTTTATTTTAGCACTGGTCTGGAGCCTAGGAACAGAGTTTCAGGTTCCTGATCTAGAGAGAACTAGTAGGGAAGATGCCAAGTGATTTTTCTTGAATGTGAAATATTTTGTATCTCTACCCAGCCTGCTTATGGGGTGATGCCACTGGTGTGCTGGCTGGTCGGCTACATGCGAAGTGATCTCCACATCGGTAACTCCTTACAGCTTTGCTCCTGAAAAATGCCTGAAACATTTTGTTTCTGCCTGTCCTCTGGTGCTGGTATGGAACAGGCTTGTGTTCTACTTCTGTCTGGTGCAGGCAGAGGAAAATGTTTATAGTGTTTTAATTCTTCAAAACTTTTGAAAATATACCTATTTTAGAACATCCAACTCTGTTGCATGCAATGTTTTTTTCTCTGGCTTGGTTCCTTCCCGAAGAAAAGGCTTTTTGATTTCTTAGTAAGTTCGCTACAGAAGTGCCAATGCTGCTTGCAGGCAGGGCCACAGACCTCCCTGCATCCATTTCCT
Organism: Aythya ferina; assembly: GCF_964211825.1. NCBI lineage: Eukaryota > Metazoa > Chordata > Aves > Anseriformes > Anatidae > Aythya > Aythya ferina. Next base: position 14,264,936 of record NC_140304.1, read on the forward strand.
GCGAGGTCTGTGGTTCCTCAGTGCTGCTCTCGCCTCTGCCATGTTTGCTACACACGATGCAGAATTTATTTTACTGCAGGTGCAGAATTTATCTGAGAGATGTGGAGCCAGCATGGAGGGCGGCAGCATCTGTTTCCATCTGTGGAGTTCAGCAATAGTCCTGTTCATGTGGGATAATTTGTGTAAAAAAAAAAAAAAAATCAGACTTGGACAAATCTGTGCTATGAAGAAAAACAGCCTAAGTGAGGATGCATCTCTGTCCAAAATTAACTGGAAAACTGGAAAAAGGAGACTGGCTCACCCATTTTCTGTATCTGACAACATGGGAACATCACACTCAGTGGTTATACCAAGTGTGCAGGGTAGGATCAAGGGATGTCTCCTCGTCTCTGTTCCTCTTATTGGACATCCTTGTGTTTAAAGTCTGTGGACTTGATGCTTCCCTACATCTAGAATTTCCTGATTTGCAGAACTTCATACTTTCAGTTGGTGAAGTGACAAAGCCCCATTAAGAAATGAGAAGTGCTCATCTGAGTAGGTAATTGGCAAACATTTTGCTTGAAATTTAAAGGAAGTAGGAAGGAAAAAAATCTCAAATGAAGTTTTGTCTTAGGGCAGATGTGAAGCCCTTTCCTCATCATCTCTCACCAGGACAAGTTTTTACTGCTGTCAATTGCAAGCTGATCTCTTAATTTGTGTGTGTGTTTTTTTTTTTTTTTACTGTTTTATAAAGCAGAAATTGTAATGGAAGTGTGTCTCAGGAGCAGTCTGGAGGGGGCTACACGTGTGTCTGGGGTGGGGGGGATTATAGAAATAGGTGTGTCTTTTTTTTTTTTTTTTGGTCTTGTTCCTTAGTGACCTCATGGCTACAGGTTTCAGTTGTGATCGACATCTGAGTACTACTAGATGTATTTGTTTTAATCTGATAGTTCAGGATGTCATTTATTGAAAAACAAGAAATCTTCTAATACATAACTGAGGTTTCTCTAGCTGGAGTTTTGAATATGCTTTTTTTTAAGCATGGGAACACGTGCTGCAGCATTACTCAAACAACCTATAGGTTTTCCATTGAATGGGACTTTAACACAGTAAATCCAGAGGGGTTTGGTGTTCTGCCATGTTTCCTTGCTATTGTGGTGGTGTTGCTCGCACACCACTGGTGAGCTGTAGGCTGTAACTGCATGCGTCACTGACTTTACTGGTGTGGTGAATATATAGCTATTATGCTTCCAGCTTCAGGTCTGGTTGTTCTTTGTGGCCACACTTTACGTCTTGGTTACTCTCAGCTGTTTTGGGAGGGGAGACCCCAGGTCTGTCCCAGCAGGGCCCCCCAGCTGGTGCCCAGCCCCACGTCCAGGCGGCTCTGGAAGCCCCTCAGGGAAGAGCCCCCCAGCCTCCGTGGGCAGCCTGTGCCAGGCCCCGAGGTGCTGCCTGAGGGGCTGCGGGCTGAGCCCTGCCTCTGGGCTTGGCCCTGGGCACCGCTGGCAGCTGCCTGGCTCCATCCAGACAGTTGGATGCTTGTGCCTGTTTTTAACATTTACCCCTGCAGATAGGGTTACAGTAAGCTGTTATTTTCTGGAAGCGTGTGAAGATCAGGGTGATGGCAGAAGACAACTCTTTGCCCTGCTGAAGCCCACTCCAGAGAATTCACCCAAGCTGGAAGGGTGGACAGGGGCTGTCAGGAGGAACAGATGGTTCTTATTTCTAATTTTACAGCGTTTTCTCCCCTTCCCGCACCCCCTGTGGTCAGATTAAATGATTTCTTTTATTAATTCCAGTGACTTCTGTAAACAGACTGTGTAAATATACATAAACAAATGCCAGATCTGCCTTGGTTTGTACATTTGAGAGCAAATCTCTGGCCAGGGGAAGAAGGAGGATAGAGGCGCGGATCGCCTTTTATCTTTGCTGGAGTAAACCTGTCCCCTGGGCTGGGGGTGTGTGCTGGCTCTAAAGGGCAGGGGCCCCAGCATTGCAACGTCTGGGAGGCTTGAAGCCTGCAGTTGTTGTTCCAGATGTTGTATGGTCTTTTAAAATTAAAGAATAAACAAGAAGCTATTAGTATTCCTGATGTGCAGCTGAGAGGATGTGCTGGTGACTGGCAGGGAGGGAAGAAGCTCTGTGGCCACGTTGGGTGGGGGATAGAGGAATAAGCTGTCGGAGGTACATTCCTGGCATGAAAAAAGAGAGTATTTGCTAGAGTATGGGAGAGGCTTTAGCAGGTTTTTACTCTTCAAGATTTCCTTGTGGCGAGGGGTTTAAAAAAAAATGCAGTCAGTTTTCATCAGAGGTTAGCAGTGGGATTTCTCAAGAACCTCTGTTGGCATCTGTGGTTTTTAATCTCTTTAAAAGGCGAAGAGGTAATATTTGCAGATGACACAGCTCCTGAAGCCAGTACTAATGAAGCTGGTTAGGTGGTTTCAGAGGCGTTTCAGAAGGCTGCAGCAATGTTAGGTTATTCTGTAGCACAGCAAATAGAATGCTCCATGGATGTGTGGAAGATCGCCTGATGGAGGGAGGTGTTTGACACATTCACTTCCACTGATCTGCGTTAATTCTTGGCTACACTGGGCAAAACACTCAGCCATACATTACTGGATGAGTCTTCATTGGCAGGTGGGATTAATTGAATCATTAATTGGTTTTAGTAATGGAAGATATAGTGAAGGGAGAATGGGAATGCCCAGTGGGGTCCAAATCTCTGTGGTAACATCACTGAAGACAAGGTTAAAAAAAATCTGCTGAACGTATACTCAGGGATTTTTCACTGCTGTCATTAGGAAGTGATTATCTGCAATTTACAATGGTGCTTGTTTTACATTTGATTTTAGCAGCTCCAGCAGGAAAAGGAGAGTCTGAGGGGAGGACAAATGACAAGCTTGTTCTCCTGGAGCAGTGCAGCTCAGATAGGCTTCTTGCCCTTGGCATCTTCTTCACTCCACACCTTGCAAAATAGTTCCAAGATCGTCTGTCCCCTTTATGAACTTGGAGAAGGGAGGAAAAATTCTAGATATGAGAAGACTTGGGACTGAAAAGCTGCTATGGGAAATGGCACTCTTGGATGTACATGCAGCAGTGCTGGATGTGTTTTGGGAAAACCAGTGAAGTTGGCTGTCTGTCTGCAGATGGAGGTTGATGGGCTTCAGTGGGAACACCTACCTTCTACTCTGGTGCAAAATAAATCCCATTCAGTGCAAACTGCTGTGGTACATCATTTAAGCTCTTCTGTCTTTATGCTGAATATCAATTAAAGCTCCTTGGATTGGTTTTGAGAGTGTATGAGTGTAGCGTCTCAAAGCCCTACCTACCTTTTTCCGAAGTAGGGATAACCTCAATACTTAAAGGAGCAAAATTTTGTAAAACACTGAAAAGCTCTTTTAAGCCAGCAACACAATGCTTTAATTTCCTGTTGGATAAAGCCTCGGCAAATGTAAAATATTAAGTGGTCAGATGAATACAGGGATTATCCTTTTTTGGGAAGGGTGGAGGTGGGGATGCCAGCTCAGCCACTCTGTCCAACCCATTGTCCATCAAAGCAGTTGATGCCATTCCTCTGCTGCCAGGATGGATGCTGGAGCCTTCTGCTTGAAGCTTGTGACATTGCAGCTCGGTGGGTGGAGGAGCTGGATTTGTTTTACGTGCTGTTCTGCAGTTGGGGCCCGGTGGGGCTTCTGCGATGGGAAGGGGAGGCTTCTCTGCAGCTGCAAGTTAAAGGATAAACAAGAGGAAAAACAAAGATGTTAGCACAGTTTGTGCTTGATTGGGCTGTCCAGACACTGAGCAATGAAAACAGACCAGATGTGGCGTATCTGGTGTGAGTGGTTTTGGCAGTCCTCTTTGTGGAGCACCATCCTTCCCAGGCCTGCACACTCAGCTGGGTGCAGGACGCGATGGGCTTTCCCTCTGGAGACTTCACTGTAGACCTGAGTTTTTTAATTTCTTCTTCCTTTCTTAATGCATTCCCTTGAGGAGAAGGAGAGTTGAGCAGTGGTTGTGGCTCATCTGAACGGCTTCCATTCTTGCATGGAACCAAAAAAAAAGCACTTTCGCCAAAGCTGTGCAGGTACCAATGCAATGTAAGATGATGATCACCTGTCCTCCCATCTGTAGTAGTGCCGGAGGACTGCAGAGTTAGTGCAAATATTAATATTTCTCTCTTTTTGCATTATTTCAAATATACAAAACCTACACCTACCTACAAAACCTAAACCTACCTTCCAAACCTACAAAAGTTGAACATGTCCATGATCATGCAGTTTGTAAAGGGGGAGTCATGCAAAAATGTTATAAGGGGTGTGTTGATGTCCTGTTCTGGAAAACAAATCTAGAGTTTAATTTTGACTTTAAAATGAATTGAACGTTGTATATGTATAGCATAACCACAGACACACTGTTGAAGATGCCATGCATAGAAAAATCACTAAATAAAGGATTCTTTGGAAAAATTTAAATACCTTGACTTTGGCTGGGAGATTTCCATATTTTTTTCATTCAGTGTTCTGAAAAATAAATAGATTAGATCAGGAGTTAAGTCAGCTCTTTAGCTACAGGTTTCTTATCAACCTTTCATTATTTCATCTTTTTTTTTTTTTTAAATAGTCTTGAAGTTTTTTGTTTTTTTTTTTCTTCTGAATGATGCTTTGTTTGAATACACTTCCAAGATTCACTGTTAATGGTGGGTATTAGGATTGAGGGATTATCCCAACATCGTAGTTCCTCATTGTTTGACAGGGAAGTGGGAACTGGGGGCGATTAGCTGCTTCTAAAGGGATTTCAAAGGGGTGTGGGAAAAGGAAGAGCTGCAAGCCTCCTGTGTGCTGACAGTGAGTGTCCATCGAAGCCTGGAACATAACCTCAAAGGTCTCATACCTAGAAATTAGTGGTGTTGGTGTTTTTTTTCTATTTTTTTTTTTTCTCCCTCTGGTGCTCCTTTAAACCCTAGGTAGAGACTATTCAATGCAGATAGGATCAGCACAGCTTCATGTTTGTTTGCTATGGAGATGCAAATATTTAGGGAAACTTTGCTTAGCAAATACATGAGTAAATCCACCTTTTTTTCAGCTCTAAAGATATTTATGTCAGAGGGACCTTGAAATATTTGAGTGCTCTGTCTAGAGGGAAACAGTTGGCTCTTGAGAAGAACTGTTAAAAAAAAATCAGAAAAAAAAAACACGTTATTTTTGGTGTGACAATGTAATATATGAATGCAATTAAACAGCATCCTGATTTTCCTCTTTTGCATCTCATCTTCATGCTTACAGCTTTACTAGTGAAGTTCATCTTGTTTCCAAAGCTCATTGGCATGTCCCTGAAAGGGCTGGGAACAGCCTGGCTTTGTTTTCCCATGAGTTGGGGGGAAATGATTTCTCTTCAGCCAGTGAGTCTGGGGGAGGATATGGCCGTGTTAGGCAATGTGCTTTAAATCGCGGGACCATTACTACTTGGTCACTTGGTTAATGAAGCTTTACATAGTTTGTGTACTTAATGTTCCTGGGAGATTGAAACGCTCTTAAAAAGCAAATCTGTCCAACAGCCCTATCCTTCTACAACATAAATTAAAATATGAAGTAACCCGATCTGGCTAGGTGATAAGCTGAGTGTTACTGGAGAAAACAAAGCCGCATCTGCTCAGTGTACTGATGTGATTTTGTGCTCCGTTCTGGAGCAGAGACCTTTGTCTGGATAAAAAGTACTTGGCTTACACAGATTTTTAACTGAAGTCTCTCAAATTTTATTTCTGTTATTGCTCACATTGATTTACCTTCAGCAAGTAGGGTTTTTGGATAGAGGAAGACTGAGAGGAGGAAACTGCATGCTTACAGCTGAAGTAAGGGGTAGGAGTTCAAGCATGAATGCATCCAAAAACTTCCTAAAGGTCCTTTTCCCATAGGTGTTTTCCAAAGTAAGCTCTGCTTACTCTAGCAGTACTTTACCACCGTATATACTGCACTTTAAATTATAGGACTGCCTTTTTCTCAGCAAAACCAGCTATTCCAGGAAAACAACCCGCATCTTCCCCCAGGCTGTCAATTTTTTTGTTCAGGTTTGTACCTTTTTCCCTACTGTTCTCACCACGTTTCAAAAATTAGCAGCACTCATCTGGATTTCTTTATACGCCTATAACAATAAAAAGTAATAACAATAAAAAAGTAATAACAAAAAAGTAATAACAATAAAAAAGTAATAACAGTAAAAGTCCATTGCTGTTTTTAATCAACTGAAAATTAACTTTTTTCTTCTGTCTTTTGCTTTGCAAAGAGCAATTGAGTTAAAATGCTCAAACAACTTCTTGCAGAAGTAGCCCAGGTTGATCTGGAAATGATTAATGCTATTGTTAGTATTGATTTAAGTCTCTCCTGTTGTCATCTGTGTAAAATCTGGCATGTCTAATCACAGGCTGATAGCTTTTTATAGCAACCCTTTCCTTTGCCTTGGTTTATGTGAGGAGACCTGAAATTAAACTACATTGGGTGCACTGAAAAACTTTTTCTTAAGAAAATTTCCTCACGTCTGAGCAGGCAGCTGGTAGTAGAAGCTGTTGAATGAGCTTAGATGTGACTCTGACTTTTTATGAAATACAAATTTTATCTCCTTTAAAGTTTTTTTTTTTTCCAGATAAAAATAATGTTATTGTATTCATGCAAGTAATTTACAGCAAAATACAGGGTTATTAGACCATGGTGAAAGGAAATCTGAGCATGCGCTCAACTTGTCCATAAATTTGAAGTTCTCTGAGGTTTGTTCTGCTTTTGGAGTAGGCTGTGAATGAAACCATTTCCCAAATCCACCCACCAAGTCTTCAGAGCAGTGAGACATCCAAGAAGGTTGTTGCTGTCCGTTTGCTCATGCAGAGGGAGGCTGTTCCATCCGGTATCATTCCATTTACTTCGTGTGCTAAAGCCTCTTTATGACAGTGTGACAGGAGGCTCATGGAAATTTTCAGCGTGACTCAGGAAACCGTAGCCATTAGTTTACTCTTTGCAAACATGAGGCAGTTGTGCTTCTGGTTCTGGAATGCATCTTAGGAAGTAACTCACCCAAGAATTTGGTCTGTGCCCTGTCGTGCCCCGCATAGTTTCTGAACACTTTCCTCTCTTTCTGCTTGGCTGGATAGAAGAAGGAAGCTCTCTGTGGTAATGACAGCTCTTGTTAGCGTTATCAAAAAAGTCAGCCAGAGGGAACCAGGATTCAAACACTCATCTTCACCTCTTGTGGGTTTTGGCTTCTGCAGTCAGGTGTGAGGTATCCCTGTCAAGGAGATCAGAAGATGCAGGACTTCCCTTCCATAACTCTGGAGGCTTGTATGTAGGAAGCCATATGTTATTAATTCCTCTATTCACTGGGCTGCTTCCGTCCCACCCTTCCTGTTGTATTGCTAAAATATTGGGAATTGTGCAGGTCTCGATTGCCTGCTTTGAATGTCTCACTTCACCTGAGAAGATCTCAACAGCCGCTGAGTTGTCCTACTGCCTCTCCTGTTCATCTGCTGATCTACAGTAACAAAACACCTTGATTTAAGACAAGAGATGAAGTCCTTGGAAAGCTTTCCATTTCTGGCACTCTTTATTTTCAAGCTAGAAACACTCAAGTAAGGTTTTTCACTTATATTCTGGTGTGAGGGTCTATAATGAGAAGTCCAAGTGGGTTTGAAGGTTAGAAGGCAGTGTTGATGGTATGTGCATTTTTGATGAGTGAAAATCCTTCCCCCATTTCTCCAGCATGTTTATAGTGTTTCCTTAATGTGGACAGATCCTGGGTTTGCCTTTTTTTCTTCCTTCAGAGGCTTATGCTACTGCTGAATCTCATTCACTAAAATGTTTTGTTCATGAATTTGTGGGGAGACCCACGAGGGTGTGCATTGTGCCACAAGATTTCTGTGTCATTGTGGCTGATGTGTGCTGCTGCTGAGGGCTTAAAATTAATCGGTTTTATTTTTTGGTCTATGACTGAACCTATTAATTACTTTGACAATATGTATCGATGCCTTCATTTGATATCAGAAGTTTAGTGGGAAATGGTAGGCTTTAAAAAATATTTATCTGATCAGGCTATCAAATAAGCAAATCTAGAATTTGTATGATTTGGTATCTTCGTTTTTTTGTCATTTCTGTTGCACCGAGTTACACAAATCCATCTGGGAGTGATAAATGTATTGATGGCTTTAGCTAGCTCCTTGCTCAGGAGGGAGTGGTGACAGTATTTAGGAAGGTAGAAGTAAGAAGCTTATCTTCCTGGGCGGTGTCAAGCAGATTAAATTATTCCATTTTCCAACTGCTGGCTTCCCATGAGCTGCCCACACTTTTCCAGTTTTTTATGTTTAGACACCCTGATGTTTTACTAATGGTGAAATCTGAAGACTGACATTTGGGGTTGGTGTGGTGGTAGTTTCCCTTGACCTCTGAATGAGGAACCCATCTGGGGAACAAGGAGACATGGTTATACTGCAGTGAGCTTTTGGAGAAGCAAAGCCCTTGATGCTCTAGGCCACCAGCAGACTGAAGAGCATGATGCTCTTCAGCTCTGATGGAGTGTTTGTAGGTTGAAGGAGCCATAGGTTTGGATTTGACTATCACTGAAGGTGATGGAAGCAAAGGCTGGAGAGTGCCTTTGGGATTTGACTGGGCGCGGGGTGCTGCTCGGGCAGTTGCTGAAGGCTGCTGGCAGGGGGTTCTGCAGTGACCTCCCTGCAGCGTCCTGCACAGTAACCCTGGGGCTGGTGAACCTACTCCTTGTGAAGTGAGTGGGTTTTCTTTTGCCTTGTCTGGACTTTGTTCTGTGTTTCTGCAGCTGTTCCTAATCCACAGTTCTTTCCTTAAAGGCAGTTCTGACTTCTTGAGTGTCGTGACCCCTGACCATCTGGGAAATAAAACGTATTTCTTTGAGTAGCTTCCACCAGCCTGCTCAGCCTGTTCTTTACGATATAACTGCCACCCTGTTCAACTCCTAACAAGGTGAATTAATTGGGGAGTTATTAGGGTTTGCTTGCATTCCTGTCATCAGGAACAAGTCACTACCATTTGGCTTTATATGGAGTGGTAGTACAGCCTTTGTGTCAGACCAGCAGATAAGCTCTAGAAATGAACGTCCCTGTGAATGGTCTTTTCTTTTGTTAACATCTAACGTTTTGTTTCCACCAGGGCTCTTCTCGGAAAACATAGTTTGTAGGAAACTTGTTTGATGTTACATTGCCTCAGCAATATCCCAGGTGGTGTTTAGTCTCACTTCCAGCTGCGAGGTCGGTAGCTTTTGAAATCTTTCCTTTATAAAGTAGCAGCAAAGTGATGTTCTTTGTCTGGAGATCTCCCTCTGACACAAAATGGTAAGGAAAGGTTGTGCACACGTGCATTTTTTTAATATATATATATATATAAATAAATCCAGCCTGTAGCCTAGTTAGGGAGGAGTTTTGATGTACAGATAACTTTCCAAATCTAGGTTTGGTGTTGATTTTTTTTTTTTTTGAGCCTGACACAAAGCAGATTTGTCTCTATTGTAGTCTGTCCTTGCATTAACCAAGGATGTCAGATCTTGAAGCTGACTGTACTCAGAAGCCTGGAGTTAGCATCCCCTTTGAAGTGTCAATAGAGAGCACCCAGTTTCATTTTTTTGTTAGTGGTTTTCTGACATAATCCTATTGAGCTGTTTCTGTGGGAAAATGGTCGAGCTAAGCCATGCTTCCTTCTCAAGTATGCTTTCTGGTTTTGCTGAATTCTCTCTCCTTAAAATAATCACTGTGTCTAGAGATTTGGTGCCTTTCCAGAAAGGATGTGTAGATGTACATGAACTTGGGTGTTTTAATGTACCTTTGTAACCTTCACGAGTGTTTTCGGTGTGTGCATTTCATTCTCCAGGTGTGGGTTTGAAGGCACTCACTAGCTGCTGTCGTGAGTGGAGAACTTAAGTGCAGTTCCCTCTCTGCTTCGAGAAAGAACATAAAAATGAGAGAAACTTTGCTTCTGACTTTCCAAAACATATTTGAAACATAAGTCAGTGGCAAGCTTTGTTTTGGAAATGGCCTCGCTCCAGCAATGGCTTTGCCAAGCCTGTTTATCCCAATTCCTTCCTCAGCTTAGTAGGCTGAGAAAGTAAAACTATTGTGTGGGTGGCTGGTTGAAAACGGTCCTTATGGATATTGCTGTAATTTGTTTCACAAATAGTGATAGCTTGTACATAAGCCTGTAATTCACATAAAATGCATTAAGGAATAGTGTGAAGGCATGGGAACTGCTACTTGAGATCCAGGCAGGGCTCTGGCAGGAGGAGAGACAGGCTGGTGGAAAAGGCAGAGGTTTCTCAGTGTGATGGAGAGATGGAAGGTGTGGAAGCTCTGGGCTGTGCTGAATGATGCCATTCAGATGTGCTAGAAGTTAATTCTCTCAAACAGTTATTGAAGAATGCAAAACTTGCTAAGTACTGGAGAAAAAAGAAAGCTGTCCTGGCTGCCCTGAGCCAGGTGATGGATGCGAACAGCAGCAGCGCTCTTTCCAACTAGCTGCAGCGTTAGTTATGGCCTGTGTCTGAAAAAAATCTTTGCCTGGTGAGTGGGAGGTGGAAGGGCAGGGGCAGGAGGGAGATAAACCACCGAATTCTCTGGAATTTGGATGGTTTCAGGCTAGGAAGATGTTATCGCCTCCTGCTGGTTGTGAAGACAGCACTGGTCTGGACAACTTGTCTCACTCCTAGAGCAGCTGCTGGATTTGCTGCTCTGTATAGTCGTTTAATTTAACATGTTTATAATTAGGCTCAACAGCACAAGTTGTGTATTTTCGATGTCTGATTCAGATAGGAGCAAAGTTAGGCATTAGAGCTGCTGCGGGTTATGAGCACATGGAGGCGAGGGGACAGCCCAAAGACCCTCACGTAACAGGAGCTGGGGGCCGCGTTGTTGGGCTGGGTCTAGAGATGGGAGCGCAGGGGCTGCTCGGTGTCCCGCCAGCCCAGGCAGGCCTGACCCACGTCCCCTCTGCTGCCTGTGGCCGGGTGCTTGGGCTTGTCACTCGGGTTTGCTGGCCTTGCAGAGCCCTGGCACTGCACGTGCAGGACATGTGCAGGTTGAAAGAGCGAGAGGCCAGAGCACAGCGCTTCTGGGGGAGCTCGCGCTGCCCCCGCACAGAAGAAGAGCGGACCTCAGGAAAGCCCTGCACTGCCTTCCCTCCCTGCTAAAAGACTTCTCTGGTTCAACTTTTTTTTTTTTTTTTTTTTCCATGGCAAGTGAGTAAAATCTGCATGTCCTTTACATACATGGCTTTGCCGTTCTCAGCAGATCGCCTGGTACTCACACAGCCTGTTTGCAAGGCACTGCAGCACGATCTGATGAAGCTTGTTCTTCTTGCAAGAAGTTACATTTCACAGTTGGCCAAACATCACATACAAGTAGCTACACCTTCATTTTGTTTCTATTTAAACTTCTGCTTCTTTTGTGACTTATTTTGTCACTTTAACTTGAATCCTATGAGAAAAACATGACAGTGGGTCAGGTTTGGTTTGGTTCCTCCCAAGATACTTTACCCAAGAACCAGCTGTAAGAGAGGCATCTTACCCCATTGCCAGGGATGGGAAGTGCTGCCTATACACGGCTCAGCTGAATGCTCTTCGGTGGATCTCTGACCTCCTGGTGCCACCAGTTCTGCTCTGTTGTGTGGGCTGTGCTGGTGGCTGCTTGCTTCAGTTCCTACTGGGTGGTAGCTGCATCTCCTGCAGGAGGCACTTGGTTGGAAAACTGAACCTCGCTGTGGCTCCAGGGTCCCTCGGGATGGGGATCGGGTGGGAGCTGCCACATTTAAGGGATTGCAACTGCTGAAGTCACTGGTGGTGGGGTCATTACAGTGAATCAGTGGTGAAATGATTGCTTCTTGGCAGTTGCCTTGCCTTCTGCTGGGAATAAAGGGCAAAAAACAGCTTGCTCTCGTTTGGGGGAGAGGTAGGCAGTAAACCCCAACTCTACAATACCTCTTGAGTCGAAAGAGCAACTTGGTTTGACCCATAGCTGTTGAGCACAGGCCATGGAGCAGTTTCTGGCCACTTCATACCAGCAGATGAACTTGTCAAGGATCCCAATCTGCTGTCACCCAGATCTTCTTGCCTTGGTGCTGATGCTGGTAGCAGGAGGTAGCTTTGCAGTCTGGGTACATGAACAAAATAGAGCCCCTCCCAAAATGGCACATGGAGCCCTCGATCATCTGTGATCCGTCTGTACTTGCCTTTTTAAAACAAGCTTTTATCATTTGTGCTGAAAAAGGGCTTTGAGGCTGCTTGTGCAGATAGGACTTCCGTGTTGTACATGGTATCTGTCTTTCCAGTCCCTAATGAATAAACACAGCTGGCTTTTTTGGGAAGTCAACTTAACATCTTTGCATCAAAGCTGTACAAATAAAGCAGCAAGCCTTACTGAATTATTGGACAACATTTTCTGATTTTTATGCTGATCCACACGCTGACTTCTCAACATCAGATGGAAAAAAATGTGTTTTTTCTTTTTCTTTTCTTTTTTTTTTTTTTTTTATTATTTCCTGAGGCTGCCTGCAGCCCATGCAGGGGGAAGCAACTTTCCCCTCCTCCCCCTTTGGAAACATGACTGGAACAAGCAGCCTTGATGACTTATCAATGTTGGATTATTATGCAATAATTTACTAGGCAGCCTTTTGCTGTCCGGACCGCCTACACTCCCAAGTCAATTGTGCCTTTGTTCAGGAGTGCTTGGAAGAATGCATGACCTCATGGGGTGGTGGGAGTTCATGTTCGTTCCAGTGTGCTAAAGGCTGCACCAGTTCCACCGAGTGTCCCAAACGCATTTCCTTCCTCCTGCCCTGTTTTGGTACGAATGCCTAGAAAAAGCAATCTGTACTTGTTTCTCCAGGGGCTTTCTTAAAAATGCAAACACGCAACTCAGTGGAGCTCTGCGTGCCGAAATCTCATTTGGTAGAATGTGGTTTGTAATTAGGTTATGTTAAAATCCTTCAGACCTTTCTTGTTCACGACACACCTGCCTGAATCCCTGGGTCCTTCAGGAGAAGACAAGAAAATCAACCGAAGCTTTCTCATTACCACTTTTCACATGTGCTCCCAGGAAGGCCAGGAAGGTTCAGAATGAGATCTGTCGTCCATGATGCTGCATGGTGTTGTTTTTCTAAGGAAGATCACCGGAAAAGGAGAAACCCTGCATTTTCTTTTCTTTTTTTTTTTTTTTTCTTCAGACTCTGGCTATTCCATTTTATGTGCAACACCAGTGCTGTAATCTTCCTCCTCCACAAATTTTCCCAGAAAAGCTAGGGTGTAGTTACAACAGATATTTGCTCTAGAACTATAATAATTTCTTGCTTTTTGTCATAAGTTTGGCCATTTCATGTGTATGTGATGCAAGCGACATAACTTACCAGTTATGTGTCTTGCAGGTGTTGGGCTGATGTTTACTAAACCTATTTTATTCCAAAAGAGCAAGTTGCTCTGGAAGTTTCTCATTCTCTTATCCTTCCAACTACTGTCCTGCTTTCATTGCTTGTCTGCATGCTGGAAAACCCTTTCCCATTCTGCAGGATGGGATAACTCCTTCTTAAATACTGCCTTTGCACCAGTGGTCCCTGTGCCTGTGCTCTATGGAGGATTTCTAGCATGGAAGGCTGCCCAAAATCATGGCAGTAGCTGAGTCTGGAGTAGTGGACTCAGGAAGCAGCAATCAGTCTTAAATAAGAGCTCGCTAACTTGCCAGCATCAGTGTGTGTGTTCCTTGCAGCTTCCTGCTCGTGTAGGGTCGCAGTACCTCTGCTACGCCCTGTACGTGGTGGGGGCTGCTGCCTCCTGCTATTGCTGGTAGTTCTTCATTCCTCAGAGAGGAGCAGATAAGTGTTTCGCTGCCCTCGAGTCTTTTGCTGGTTCAACACTGTGTTGGATGATGGGTGGCGGTTCAGGAAGGCAGAATGGAGTTAGGAGGGAGAACAAGAAGGGTGCATGGCTGTGAGTGCCTTCCAGTTCTGTGGGCTGGCAAACCTGGCCTTTTGTCCTGGGGCTGAGAGTGGGACGGGTCAGACGGGACAAAAAGCAAAAGGAAATGCCAGGGGTATTGAGAGCTGCTCGCTCTTTCTCGTCATTGTGAATTGGAAATGAAATCTAGTAACAAAGTAATAAATATGCTACCGTGTTGTCTTCAGGTCTTTTAAATTTTACATGGAATTGTCGTCAGCAGGTGTCTCTAAGAAAAACGCTGCTTGAAACCAGAGCTAACCAAAAGAGAAACATTCAGAGCAAAGCTGAGCTGTTCCATTACTATTCAGGGAATTTTGCTGAAAATACTTGTGCAGAAGTTTGACTCTGCCTGACGTGGTCTTCTCGGACAGACTTTTATCCTCAGCAGCAAAACTTAACAGCTGCATTTTAAAGCTTACTGCTCTGGGGCTGTACTGAGTTGCAGAGAATAAAGGAGAGGGAGCGTGAGCTCTTTCTGAAGCCATGCAGAGGATGTGAGCGGACCGATAATGAAGGAGGCAAGTGTCGGTCGGGGCTTATCTCAAAGGCATCTGCTCACAATCCAGTGCTTGTAGTCAGAGTGCCAGCTGGCGGGATGCTTTCCTGATGTAAATTATCCATCCCTTCTGAGGGGCCTGAGCACAAGGAGGCCTTTTGTGTCTAGGGATGAATTCCTAACTTGGGGGGAAAGGGAAGAGTTTCTTGTAAAGATCTAAATAGCATTTACTTAAATTTTCCAGGCTATCCTTATGGTTTTCAGCATAGTATGTGTCCTGCTAGACCTTGGGATGCAGAAGTGGGAGATGACCCTGCTGACATCCATCAGCTTGCCTGGAGGTTGTGGCCAGCTTGACAACACGGTCAGGTTGCTGGGGGTAGTGTTTAGCAGCTTTCGGCACAGGGAACATCTCTGACACCATCTTCGCCCCCTCTCCCCCTTCACCACACAGGCTTGCTAAAATCTGGAACTGAAGTGCTTCCTTGAAGGCTTATCCGTGTGCCTGCTTTAAGAGACTGCTCGTATGTGAGACCAAGTGGACCAAACCGTGATTAAAAAAAGATCAACGTCTAGGAACAGAAGAGCAATAACTTCTTGTCTTCCAAATTAAACGTTTAGAACTGCCTTTCACCTAGTTATTGCTGTTGCCATGTCTCAGGGTAATAGTAGCATGTATTTATTCAGCCCTGCAAGACTCGAAGGCAGCCTGGAAGGCTTAGCTTTGCTAGCAAAAAGGCTCTGCAACCTTGAAGAGCCCTGCTAGTGGCCAGGCTGCTAAGCACAGCTTTTGCACTCAGTATAAACAGGGGGAAAACGTATTTCAACACTGTCAGCTGTCTTGGGTAAACGCTATTGTTCCAGCAGTATTTACCCGTGGCGAGCTGATACAGTGCTGGAGCACAGCCCTGCTGCGTGCACTAACTGCATTCCTGTGTCACGCCATCAGCAAGGCCTCTCAAGGAGTTCCAGTGCCAGCTGAAATGAATTTATTTTCACCTGGGCAAACCCGTGCAGTTTCCAGTGTGTTTTTGTTGGCCCATGGTGTAAAACTGCAGGCGGAGAAGGGGAGGGTTCTTTCCATTTAGCATGGGAGATTTCTGTGGAAAAATGGTTTTGTGCTGCCGAGAGTGCATTCTGCACGTGTTGTACCTTTAGCTTAGCTGTTTTTTGTTTTGTTTTGTTTTGCAGGGATCTGTAGGAGACCTGATTGGGGAACAGAGCTATAATCTAGTAGTAGAGAAGGGGAAAAAAAACGGGGTTGTTGCGTGCTGTGGAGGTGGCATGGTTGTTTTTGTTGGGACAGCCCTGCAAACCTGACAATCTGTTTCTTTTTTTTGGGACATGCAGGCTGTGAGCTGCCCTTCCTGCTAGAGCATTTGTGTTTGCAGAGTGTAAGCACAAGCCCGCTTCTCCTCTTCATTCGCTGGGTTCTTTCACCGCATTTCCTCCTTGAAGTCATCTTGATGAAGCCTGAACTTGGGTTTTGCTTCTATCTAGAGAGGCTGTCCTAGCTGAAGAAAACCAAGCTATTTGTGCACGTCTGGCTATCGGTTTGTGTCTGTGCTTGCCTTGAAGTTCTGCTTACCTGCTCTTCACCTTTTAGCACTCTTTGCCTTCGGTGAGGGGTTGTTCTTGAGAAGAGACCACATAGCAGGAGAAATGGGAAGCCTGTGAGGGTCTGATTTAAACACCTGATATATGCTGCTTTCTCCTCGCTTTGTGCTGAGACTCATACAAAAAATGCTTCTAAATAGAAAGGGGTTGCTCATCTCCTGCTTGAACTGGGCAGCAATTGGAAGCTTATCCCAAGTTGTGTTATGATGTTGAGTGTTCACACTTAGAATTTCTGGCTTCTGTGGAATCAATTTGTCGTCAACAGTGTGATTGCTTCTCACTTGTTGCCTTCTGTGTGTGAGGAGCTCGTGTCAAGTGGCTTGACCCCAAACCAACAGTGAGCTGGTACTGAGCAAGAGCCACAGATCGTGAATATCTGGCTTCCAGTCTTGTGCTTCGGTCATCATCAGCTTGTACACTATATAAATAGTAGTGAGTCTTTTGTAGGAAGTGCCGGGGAGAGAGATTGTGTCTGTACAATGCCCCAGTTGTCTTCCACGGCATACCCTAAAATAGCCCTTCTGGTAGGCAGGAGTATTGTCAGATTTAGTCTTTAAACATGAGCTTGGTCTTTTGTGTGTGTGTGTGTCCTTGCTACATGCCAGCATCAATTTGTCACGTGCTGTATGTACGTGTGTGTGCTGATGTGCTGAGTTCTGGATCCTTTAGCACGCTTTTCTTCCTGCTTCTGTGTTCCCAGTGGTCAGAAAGGACAGCAAGTCATCTGCACCGGCCGTGCAGTGAGCGTGCCTAGCACGGACTGCTCCTGGTGTCCTGCACACGGGAGCTGCGGCCACCGACCCAAGCCTGACCACTTGGTGTCTCCAGCCCGAGTATCGTGTGTGCATCTTGCAGCCGGTGTGACCACAAGAAGGGGCTTCAGCACAACCCTGGGGCAAGGCTCCCACCTGCAGAGCGGCACCTGCAAACCCCACGTCTCACGTAGAGATGGGGAGATAGAACATCTTGTCTGGAGTCACTCATTAACTCCAGTTCAAAGCCTACCTTGCATGAAGCTGAGCTGATTTAAGTCAGGCTAGGTATGGAAGGACTTCAATTGCAGGTGGATTTTCATTGCAGTCAGGTTTTTGCATATGTGCTTAGAGGCGCACACTGTTCCCATTGCCTTGTGCTGCCTGGTTTGTTTTAACTTGTGCAGTGAACCACTCTTCAGCAGGTGCAAAGCCTTGTGTTAAACTTTAACACAGTGTAGTTAGCTCATTTTTACAAATTGAGGTTAAATCTGCATGACCTCCAGGCAGAGAGAGCCTGAGTCTTGATTAGTTGAAACTCTTCTGGTGGCTTTTTTTTGGTAAGTGAAGAGCAGCGGATGCTGCAGGCTGTGCTCCGAGCAGTGTTTTTCTCGGAGGTGGTGGGAGGGTAGAAGAGCGCGGCAGAGATGAAACTCCTGATGATTTGTCCTAGACAAACCTCGCCTTGTCCTTGCATGCTCCCAGCTGCGTGCTGGTGGCTGTGCCTCTCACGTTTCCATACGGCTGTTGGCTGCCCGCGGCAAATCCAAAATCTAGCGTGCATTTAGCTCCGGGATGGGGTGATCGCCCACAGCCTGCTGGCCAAGGTGCAGCAGTAACAGCCAGCACGCAGCTTGGCCAGTGCAACATGCCTGCTCCTGGTGCAGGAATGCCAAGGTGAAGAATGCAGCAATGTGAAGAGGCTAAAGGTTTTCTTGTGGGTGTGAAGCCCCTCATGGCTGGCTTAGTGCTCAGGGGTGGGCACTCAAGTCAGCAGAGAGAATCTCAACAGACACAAACTGTTAATGTATCTGTTGTAATCTGTCATCCTTTGGGCATACGGACATTATCAGTGATGCCTGTAGAAACGAATTAGAGCTCACAAGCTGTGTGTTTGGTTGCACTGAAATCCATAGATCTGTTTATTTATCTACTCAGTCTTCCTGTTGACTTTCTCCATTGGTATCTTCACCTTGTCTTTGCTGGGAAATACAGTGCTGGTGCTACTGGGCACTGCTCATCCTACTGGATGGTCCTAGAGGAGATGTTCTAAACAGAACTGTGGTGCAGTCTCCTCAGTCTTTGTTTTAAGTTGAGTCTTTCTCATGACTTTCTCCTCTCACCCGCAGGAAAGGCCTTCGACATCACATACGTGCGTCTGAAGTTCCACACCAGCCGGCCGGAGAGCTTTGCAATCTACAAACGCACCAGGGAAGATGGCCCGTGGGTGCCCTACCAGTACTACAGCGGGTCCTGTGAGAGCACCTATAACAAAGTGAATCGGGGTTTTATTCGGACTGGAGAGGATGAGCAGCAGGCACTCTGCACGGATGAGTTCAGTGACATCTCCCCTCTCACTGGGGGCAACGTGGCTTTCTCAACGCTGGAGGGGCGACCCAGTGCCTACAACTTTGACAACAGCCCTGTGCTACAGGTACGCGAGCGGGAGCATATCAGATGGTCTGGGCTGAGTTCTTTTGCTTAGCTGTCATGGGTGGCAGCTTTGTGTGAACTGTGGGCTGCACTTACAGCCCTTATTCAGCCTGAAGGACTGTTGGACAGGTAAGTTGGGTTGAACGATCCGAAGAAATGCATTTGAAGAAAGAGTAAACTCTAGACTCTATCAAAAGTAAGTTTATGGTAAAAACAACAACAACAACAAAAAAAAAATTAGTGGCATGAAAGATGACTTTTAAGAGGCTTAATGGAAATTATTGGATACTTACCTCTGCCAACTTAGAAGGCAGTTGTGTGCATCTTGCTGTTTCAAAAAGACCAGGAGATGGTAGTGCCTGTATCAGATTGATATTTGAGGCATTTGCATGTAGATTTTGAGCATGAAAGTTTAAGAAATGTGGTATTCTTCTAAACAATTAAAGGATTATTTGAAACTCTAACTTGTTCTATCTCGTGTGCTGTGGTGGAGGGAGCTTGGTTTTATCTACAGCATTTAGTTTCTCTTACAAAAGGCTTGGATAAGGGGTTTAGTGGGGGGTCTTTTGTTCTTACCATTCACAGCACTGGCTGGGTAGTGGTCTGGAGCATACCAGTAGCACCAGTTTATCCAGTTTACTCGCAATTTTCTCTGTGCTGCTTGATGACTTTTCCAGATTACATTGCAACAAAGAGCTCAAGCTGTGGAATTTGCCCCATCGGGGCTTGTCTCCTTCCTCTGGAGCTGTGACCGGCACGCCCTCGCGTCAGCCGTCCTTCCCTGTTCTCATAGATTAGCAAGAGCACACTGAGCTTTGGGCGCCCAGCAGGTTCGGGGCTCGCCTGCCTCTGATCTGCAGCCAGAGGGCAGAAAAGCAGGGTCTGGTAAGGCTCAATTATATAAAGGAAAATAAAGATTAATGGAAAAGAGAAAAACACACAAAATGGAAAAGAGCCAATTTGGCCACCTTGTTCATGCAGCTAGACCTTGCTGTGAGCAGAGTCCAGTCATTAAGGGTGAACAGAGATCCCAAGTTAGTGGTACGATGCGTGATCTTCCCATAAACTCCCATAGGAATGGAGACCTGACCACTGGTTTCCTAAAATACATGCAAACCTCTGGCATTGCTTTTCAGAACTGAAGTCAGTGTGTGTTTTGTGCTCAGCATTTCCCCGTGTTTATGCCAGTGTTTGTAATTCAGCAAATCTTCTTATTGTGCTGGTTAATCAGCATCATTGCTGCAGTGCAGTTGTACATGCATGGATGTTTTTCCCATATTCTTTATGGTGTTTGAAGGAAAGAAGTATTGCAAAAGCTGTAACAAGAACAGTGTGGTGCTAATAGTAGTCACAGGCTGAAGATGACATGGAATTTGGGGACAAGCTACGTTTGCTGGCTGTTGCTGGAGGAGGGTAGGGTACTGTGCTGAAGATGCTGTGTAAATATTATGAAAAGCTCTTGTGTTGCAAGTCAGATCTGCCTGCCTGTTTTTCTTCCCACCCTCACTCATCTGTCTGTGTCTTTTTGTCTGGAGGTGTGTGGCTGCAGACGAGCATACCCTAAAGCTTTTTCCATTCTTGCTTTGCAAGAAAGCTGTTGTCAGCCGGTGAGGTATGTGAGGGCAGCACACAGGCCCCCCGCTCTGTTTGCTGAAGATGTTGCCCACGGCTTCCCGGCTGAGAGCAGCCAGCACCCGGGGAGGCACGGGGAAGGGGAGGCAGGGACAGGAGGGGTGTCTGGAAAACTTATCTGAACCGAGAGGATATGATGCGAGGCTTCCTGGGCAGGGACGCGTGAGCCTCAGAGGTACAGAGGGGGAAATGATGAGGCAGGAGCGTGCTGACTGATGAATGACTGCTGGCGTGACTTACTGAGTGTAAATACAGCTGCTAACGATACGGTGCTGACGTGCACTGGAGGGCTACGTCTGATGTGTATGTACTCTGATGGGATTTTTGTCTGCTCTAGGAATGGGTGACGGCTACTGACATCAGGGTGAGCCTCAACCGTCTGAACACCTTTGGAGATGAAGTTTTCAATGACCCCAAAGTTCTCAAGTCATATTACTATGCTATTTCTGATTTTGCCGTGGGTGGTAGGTGAGTAAACAACAAACCTATGTATTTGTTTGAAGCTTTTTGTCAGGATTACTGAAGTGCTTTAAAGTTTTTGATTATACTCACGTGGACCGTTAGGTTCCAGTCTTTATTGACTGTCCTAAGTCAAAAATGCAGTAGAATGCGTCTTGTGAAGCTTGCAAACACTACGTATTACCTATTGAGGCTATAAATTTCAGGGACATGCAGATTGAATATTTTATTTTCCTGATTAGATCAAATGTTAAGCAATCAGGGAAGGGGTACAAAAAGAG
Source organism: Aythya ferina (assembly GCF_964211825.1). Lineage (NCBI taxonomy): Eukaryota > Metazoa > Chordata > Aves > Anseriformes > Anatidae > Aythya > Aythya ferina. Next base: position 14,285,785 of record NC_140304.1, read on the forward strand.
TGACAAGAATGTAAAATGAAAGGGAAAAAAAACTTTTTCTACCCAATGCTTTTTGTGGTTTTGCTTTACGTGTAGCCTAGAATAAAAGCAGAGATGTTGAGATTTTTGACATGCTACACCTAAATATTGGGGGACAAATCCTGCAAAGATCTGAAGCACTGTACAGTGCCGTGGTTCTCTGTGCCCTTTTCCTTTTGCTAAAGCATATTGCAAAATGCTTTAATCTTAACTTTCTGACAGTAAAATGTTTTCATAAATAGAGTTGGGACCAATGGAGTGTCTCAGGTTGTTTGTAGAGAGCAGTCCTGAGACTGGGCTTTGGTATCAGTCACCTTGTGCTAATTTATTTCTTACCCTTACGAACGGTAGCATGTGGCCAGTGTGCACATCTCTTCTTGGACTTTCATGAGAGAGATGCATACTAGTCTAAACCCAACATTTTTACTTCTCCTGCTCAGTTTATTCTACTTCAGTGTTGGACTTCAGAGGAGGCAGGTTAGCCTTCTTGCTCTTTAAATGCTTGCCTTGAGCATGCTACACCTGCTTGTTTCATAGTAACTGTGTTAGCAGTTTTGCCAGAGTCTTACACCTTCAAATATGTCTTGTCTCAGACTTTGAGATCTGGGCGTTGTTTTCTGGATTGCTCTGTGTGGGTGACCTGGATTGTTGAAGTTTAAATACCTGTTCCTTGTCTTGTTACCCAGATGCAAATGCAACGGTCATGCAAGTGAGTGCGTGAGGAATGAGCTTGGGAAGCTGGTCTGCAACTGCAAGCACAACACCTTTGGGGTCGACTGTGAAAAGTGCCTTCCTTTCTTCAATGACCGGCCGTGGAGGAGAGCGACAGCAGAGAGTGCCAATGAATGCTTGCGTATGTGTGAACGTGCCTTGCACGGAAATTGCTCATGGTTTTGGTCCCCTGCCTCTGTTGTCGTGCTGGTCTTGCATGGTTTTAAGGCTCAGCTCCAGTTAGCCAGTGCTAAGGGTCTTGAATACAGTTTCCCCAGTGGTTTAGGAATACATGTCCAATAAGCTGCTTGTAGGATTTGTGCTCTCAAGATGGAGATGCTTTAAATCCCTCTTAATGCCTCTGGAAGTATCTCAGGTTACAGAGAGCCTTCAGTGTGAGTTTAGATAATGTAATAATCTAAGTTCAAATGCCTGCCCACATTTTCAGAGGAAGAAGACCAGAGCTTCCCTTAGAGGCAGACCTTGAACTGAAACAACCAAATGCTGTATTTTATCTGGCATTTACACAGAATGTCCTGCTTGTTCTCTGATGAAGCGCATGGCTGCAGATGGGCTGTTACTGTTATCGTGTCAGCATTCAGATTCTCCTCAGGGATTTGCACACATAAGGCACTCTCAAAATGAGCTCAGATTCCTGTCCCAGAGTATAAGCTGATGAGAAAATAGAGCAAAGTCCATTTCCTTGTGCTACTCTGAGCACATCCAGGTCTTTTGAAGAATGTTGCCTTGGGTTTGTCATTCCTGTCCTGTAGGACCTTTCTGGAAGATTTGTACAAAGGGGTATCTCCTTTCTGGAGGATTGGAGTGACCTTTAGGAAAGATTTGCCACAAAAACTTAACAGCTTGTACTAGAAAAAAAGCCTGCATTTAGTATGCTGGAGTGTAAATGTCCTTTACAAAGCTCATTTGGTATTCTGACTTCCTCTTCCATTTGGATTATTGTTTTTTAGTTACTTGCAAACTGTTTCATCCAGTTTCAAGACTTGCAACAGTTCTGGGCTGCAAATGTGAATCTCCAGGACCAAATTTTTCTCAGTTTTGTGTCACAGACCAAAGCTCCTGCTAGTTTACTTTATGGGGAGCTTTTTCAGACAGAAAAGCTTTCTTCCTGTCTGACCTCTGTGTGTGCTGATAGTTCCCAGCTGTCTGGTGGAGACCTGTGGCTTCCCTTGACAGGCCACCGAAACCCAGCTCTCCTGCTCCCCAAACAGATGAAATCCATGATCTGCCTGCTCCCAGAGCAGAAACTCTTCGTGCAGCATGGGGTCAGCCCTTACTGATATCTTCTGGTGCTTGTTTGCACGGCTGAGATCAGCGTTGCTGTGTGGGAGGCAACATGTTGGCTGGAAGTGGCAGCCTGGCCCGAGGGTGCGATGCCGGGTATCTTCCAGCCCTGCCTGTCCATGGTCTCGGGTGCTTGGTGGCACTGCCAGTCATTTCCCTCCCCTAGGGGATGGACGGGATGAAGTGCTCAAGGTCTGTGCTGACAGCTGGTGTAGCCATGTGCTGGTTTGGCACATCAAGCCCATTTCATCATTGCAGCCTTGTACCTGCAACTGCTGCAAAAACACATTTTTTCCTCTTTCTTCTCACTGCTGCACAAATGTCTCAGGATGGTTAAAGGTTCTTTCTCCAAGCTGAATATTCAGCTGTGTGTAGTGGGTCTTGTGACGGCTGGGCTCTGGATAGCCACACACACACCACTCATGGATGATACCCTTTTTCTGCAGCTTGCGACTGCAATGGGAGGTCCCAAGAGTGCTACTTCGATCCCGAGCTGTACCGCTCAACAGGCCACGGTGGCCACTGCGTGGGCTGCCAGGATAACACTGATGGTGCCCACTGCGAGAGGTGCAGGGACAGCTTCTACCGCCTTGGGAGTGAGGAGGGATGTCTGCCCTGCAACTGCAACCCAGTTGGTAAGTAGAGGCAGCAAATATTTATGCACGGAAGTTCATGCAAGCTCTTCTCTGTTTTTCAGCTCTTGGCAAACTGTAGGGGTAAAAAGAGATTTTTTTTTTTCTTTTGGCCTACACAGGAAATGTTTATTGGGTTGTATTATGGTTAAAATTATCCTTGGATCTAACTGGGGATGGGGTGGCAGGGGCAGATGGATCACCACTGCATCATTTCCTCCTTCAAATGTGCTCTAAAGTAGTTGTCTTTTTTTTTTCACAACTGTGTATGTGTTACCCTGGACACACCCAGCACTGAAGTGCTCGTTTAAATTCTTACTAAACAAGATTATGCGGGTGGATATTTCTGGAAGTTATTCATACTGAAGAATGGTAGAGAGCATTAGCAGCATCAATTTCTCCTACTGAGTATCTAAGCACTGTAAATATAAACTTCTGAAACCTTAAACACAAAAGGGGGTGAGAAAAAAACAAAGTTGACTCAAAATATGTAGTCAGACTCATTTTTTTTTTAAATGATTGGAAAAAATTCTGGCAGGAGAACCAACCTGTTGTAGCCAAGGGAACCACTTGACCTGTATGGAGCAATCCCATAACTACACCAGTCCCATGACAAATACGGGTGAAGGAAACAAAGGGTAACAGATAGTAAAATATGATGTTAGGTTCCAAAATAGAGTAGCTGGAATAAGTAATTGCTTGTGGCATGCCCTAAAAGCAGCCAGCAAGAGGTCTGGCAGGGTATGTCTCCTATCTAATTTGGTCAGAGAGTTGCACAGTTGTGAAACGTTTGACCAAGAAAGGCCTCTTTCTTCTCCCTCTGCTCTCCCTGGTTCTTGTGCCTGACCTTATTTTACGGCGTGTTTGTGCACAGGGTTTGTGTCAGGGAGTGGGAGAAGGAGTGAGGTGATGTCTCAGGTATTTAAGGATGAATTTCAAAGGGCATTATAACTTTAGCCATCAGCTTGTATGCCATGGCACACTGTCACCCCATGAGTATTTGAAGCCCCTGAATCAGTTTAGATGTTAGTTTTCCATCTGATTACTGTTTTTTCCTAAGTATTCAATAGTGGGACTGCAATGGATATTTAAACTCTGCATATGGTGAAGGCTTTGTGAGTTCTTCTCTCTCTTCTGTCTGACCTCATCATATCACAACTTTCTGCTTTGCTATAATCTTCCAGTGTGGATCAAAGTGGAAAGAAGCAACTATTCCTGTATTTTTATATACTTTTATTCTGGTAGTTAACTCTCACAATGCTGACAAATTGTAGTCTGCTGGCTGCATTGGTGCTTGGGAAAACAGTATTTTGTCTGCCTCAGATTAAAGAAACCTGTGCTACTGTTTGTGCAAGTCCCTTTCTACTTGTGAGCAGTACTTTTGAGGAATGTGTCCTGTCAAAAAAGATTTTTGCTATAGAATTTATTAAGGTTAATAGTGTCACATGCAGACTCTCTCTGAGGAGACAATTCAGTCTTTAAATTCAACTCGGGAGTCAATGGAGAAAATTGTAACATGAGGGGGAGAAGAGGTCAGAATATCTCCTGGCAACGGGTAAATGATAATTAGAAAGAACACAGGATTTAGGGTATAAAATCTCAGAAAGGATGTGTTGCAGGGAAAGAAAAGGCAGGGAATTAGGCAGGCAAAGACAACATTGAGGACAGAAGAGGAATAAGGAGGAGCATGCAATGAAAGGGTAAAGGTACATATAAAAAGGGTAGTTGGAAAGAATACTTAAAGCTGACAACAGTTTTGTTTTTGGAAAAGTAGGTAAAGGTTTGTCTCTTTAGAGTTGCAATGGAAAAACAGGGACCTGTAAGGCATCACTCACCAGCTTGAAGCTATGCCTCAGACTTTTTCTTGTGTATCTTTCATGCTTCAAGAGCTGAAGAAAATCACAAGCTCATACAGTTCCGTGGGTCTGTTAAGGTCCCTGTCCCTTGATTCCCCACAGGCTCCCTCAGCACGCAGTGCGATAGCTACGGCCAGTGCAGCTGCAAACCTGGTGTGATGGGTGATAAATGTGACCGGTGCCAGCCAGGTTTCCACTCCCTCTCTGAGGCTGGGTGCAGGTAAGGGGGAACTGCTGCTCTTTGGTGGAGGAACCTCTGTCTAAAAGAAAAAGCAGATACATTTTCAGGGCTGTGCGGCTTTAATGAATTATCCTCTCTCTTGTCTCTCTCAGGCCCTGTTCTTGCAATCCTGCTGGTAGCACAGGTGAATGCAATGTCGAAACAGGACGATGTACTTGCAAGGACAATGTTGAAGGCTTCCACTGTGAGAGGTGAGTTTCTCTTCCTGTGGCTTTGTTTCAAGAATGAGAAATATTTGAGCAATGGCCTGGAGTAAACATCAAGGAAATTAATTCTTTTTCCATTGCATATGCAGATGCAAACCTGGGTTTTTCCATCTGGATCCCTCAAATCCAAGAGGCTGTACCCCCTGCTTCTGTTTTGGACACTCCTCAGTTTGCACCAATGCTGTTGGCTACAGCATCTACAGCATCACCTCCAGCTTCCAGTTCGGTAAAATCGAGTCTGTCTTTGTATCTCAGGTTGGGCTGTAGACCAAAGCATGAGAAGCGATTAAAATCGTGCTCTTTCCTCCCTGTGTGGGATAGCAAACTTTGGGCAGGCAGGTACAGGATCCCTTTCTCGGAAGTGCTGAGTTACTGAAGTCAATGGGAGCTTTCCCGTCTTCAGGTTGTTTGTTCAGTTGGGGTGGAAGGAATTCGCTGCTTTGGCCTCAGGCACCCACTGTGCTTAACGTACACCTCACGGTTTTAAGTAAGTGTTGTAAAATTTTATAACAGAGAGTATCTGAGAAGGGGCATTTTCTCAATTTTAGAGCCGAATGAGGAGTTTGAGAGTATTATAATCATTTTAGATCCTGGGTTAAATGGCTCTGAATAAAACAGGTGGGTTTCTGATGGATGTGTAAGCTGTGCACAAATCTTTTTTCATACAGTTTCCTGCATAGAAATGTTTTCATTCTGCATAGTCTAAAAAGAACATATTTTTAGTTAAAATTCCAATGGAGAACAGCTCTTATGAAGGCTGAAATTTGCATCAAGTCATAGATGACTTCAGGTTTTCCAGTTCTTTACTGAGGTCTTTAGAAATGAAGATGTTGAAAAGTATTTTTTATAGGGCTCAAAAATCAGAGGGTTCAGGTCAGCATTCCAATAACTGACTCAGGTCAGTTAGTACCAGTGTATAAAATGCAAATTAGTTATATATAAGCAGCTTGCAGTATGATGTGAGTAGTCTGTGCAAAGCTGCTCCTTCAAAGGGTGTTGATCCTTGTACATTTGGTTTTCAGGAGAGGATGAGTGGCGTGCTGAACAACGTGACGGCTCAGAAGTCCCCCTCCAGTGGAGTGCAGAGACCCAGGATATCTCTGTCATCTCAGACAGCTACTTCCCCATGTATTTTGTTGCACCACGTAGGTCATTCAAGAAGCGAGGTTTTCTGCACTGCCTGTGATCTTCTCTATCCCCTGACTGTAAGGATTTCTTCCCATTTCAGGCAAGTTCTTGGGCAACCAAGTTTTGAGTTATGGTCAGAACCTGACCTTCTCCTTCCGTGTGGACAGACGAGACACACGCCTTTCTGCAGAGGACCTGGTGCTGGAAGGGGCTGGGCTGAGAGTGTCAGTGCCTCTCATTGCCCAGGGCAACTCCTACCCCAGTGAGAGCCCACTGACCTACACCTTCAGGTGAGTGTGGTCCCAGCCCAGCAAGAGGCTGGAGCAGCTGGGACCTAGCCTGCTGTGCACCCTGCCCTATCAGCTCTTGAGAACGCAAACAGCATTAATTTAAGCTCGCAAGAGCAGTCTTATCAGGTTAATTTGAAGCTCGCTGTTCATCAGTGTTGCATAAATGTACGCAAAGTATGTGGCAATCGCATACCATTGTTGGAAATGGTGCTTTAAAAGAGCACAGCTGTTAGTATCTGAAAGCTTTGCAAATGATACACAGTTCTTCTCCCTAGGCTCCATGAGGCCACCGATTACCCGTGGAGGCCTGCTCTGTCTGCGTTCGACTTTCAGAAGCTTCTCCACAATTTGACTGCCATCAAGATCCGTGGGACATACAGTGAGAGAAGTGAGTCACTGAGCAGAGCATCACAGAAAAGAGGGGCAGACAGACCCTTTTGTCCAGTGCTCTAGTTGTTTTATTACAAGACCCGGTCATAAATAACTGTGGAGAGTTAATTTGGCAGAGCCATGTGGAATTGCTTTCCACCTGGCCTTGCAGTGCAAGAGCTTCTCTCGGGCTTTCTGGAGAGGGGATGGGGAAGCAAAGTGCTGTCTGTGAGAGTCTCAAAATGAGCACTCATTACCTGCTTATGCTGCTCTGGGGAGCAGATGTGGTTCTGTGCTTCTAAATGTGGAGTTCTGCTGTGTTGTGCAGCCAGCGTCTTCCAGATTGGTGGTAATATGTAATGCAGAGTCCTGAAGGACACAGTAAGGGAGATGTAGGGAGTTTAAAATAATTTCTCCAGGAACAGTTAACTTCCCCTGTTTTCTAATCGTGCCTTGGCAGGACAAGTGTGGAGGACAAGGTATTGAAAGCACAGCATGTGCTGAACATGTTCAAAAGTACCCCGTGACGAGGATTTATGAAAATCAGGCACTAATTAGGGGCAAAAATATTTGAATCTTTGGATACTGCCATGTGAAGGATTTTCTGAGTTTAAAAACAAGTATGTACAAAGGACAAATCTGCGTTTGGGGAAGATGAGGAAGCTGCAAGTGTTTTGAGTAGAGGTTGTTCATAAAGCAGAATGCAGGGTGGTGAAGAGGAGGGGGGCAAAGGTGTGGAGCAAGCTGTCCCTATGGCACCGTAGCTGTTGCTAATAACACAGAAGCTGGGGGCTCTGCTCAGTGCTTGAGAGCCACTACAGCAGTACAGGCCTAGTGCTGTAACACACACTGGCTATTGTATTATTGTGTGTCCAGGCACAGTTCTGCTCCAGGGAAGGGGTGGGTTGGGGTGGGGGGGGAAGCTTTCAAATGCTGAAGAGTTTGCCCTGAGGCATGGTTTACAGACACTGCTTGAGGAAGGTGTATTTAAATTGCTGGAGAGATTGTCTGTCCTCCCTAGAAAGGCAGAAATTGTTTTCGGTATTTGATTTGGAAATGGAAACCGTATGCGTGTAAAGCATAACTTCTTTTAGCTGACAGTACTTACTTGTACTCAGCATCCTCCTCTGGCTTGTTCTCGACTTTCTAGCCCTGCACATGCCCTGTGTGAGCTATATTGCATCTTTGCTCATCTGTCTAAACTTCCCTGGAGGATTTTGCTTCTTGATTCACCTTATCAGCTGCAGACCTATCTCTTGTGCAGTTCTGATGCACTAGGTGAAATGCTGATGAAGTATTTCCCCTCTCTGGTTCTCAGGTGCTGGCCACCTGGATGATGTTACCATCACAAGTGCTCTCCCCGGGCCCGGCGTGCCTGCAGCATGGGTGGAGAGCTGCTCCTGTCCAGCAGGCTACGAGGGGCAGTTCTGTGAGCGCTGCTCCTCTGGGTACCGCCGAGAAACACCCGGTCTTGGGCCCTACAGCCCCTGCGTGCCTTGCACTTGCAACGGGCACAGCGAGACGTGTGATCCTGAGACAGGTAAGAAGGGGTGATGGGAAAGGGAGCAGCCAGGGGGCTGTTCTCCTTCCTGTGTTGGATGAAGAATAAAAAAATGTGTTCTCTGTTCCAGGTGTGTGCAACTGTAGGGATAACACAGCGGGGTCTCACTGCGAGAAGTGCAGCGATGGGTATTACGGGGATGCAACGGCAGGCACGGCCTCAGACTGCCAGCCCTGCCCGTGCCCTGGTGGCTCCAGCTGTGCCATCGTACCCCGCACAAGGGAGGTTGTGTGCACCAGCTGCCAGGCTGGCACGACAGGTGAGTCCTTACCAGAAAGGGCTTTGTTCTACACCCCATGTGCCTGTGGACATGTCTTGTACCAGTTCTGCTGCTGTGACCCACAGTGAGTGGCACTGACAACTGCTGTGTCTCCAGGTTCAAATGCAATTTATTTCTCCCTTCTTCTAGACCTATTTTCTCTCTCTTGTAAGGCTCAGGGATGCAGAACTGTTCTTTGTGCCCTTCTCTTAAGATCAAAAGGGTAACAAAGATTTAATCTGTACAAAGCCCAGATGTTTCTCTGCTATGTATCTGAGCCATGCTAGCTTCTGGTACAGAGTCTAGTACACATAATTGTGTGGCATTGGGCTGAAAGTTTGATAGATCTAAAAGAGCCAGGAAGGATGGGTCAGACTGAAACAAAATTAGAAGATGAGCTTCCTATTTGCCAGCCAGAGGCACCTTGGGATGCTTGCAGCAAGAGCGCCAGTGTCCTGCATGGATAAAGTAGGAAGGCTGCATTGACTCATGCATACCAATCGAAAAGTACAAGACCAAATTTATACTCAACAGTTCTAAAGAGAAATATGTGAACAGGTGCTGCTCTTTTTTCTTAATGATAAACCGTGAAGGCTGAGCATGTACTTGAGTTGTTAAGTGGAGCTTTTTGTTCTGCTTGCCAACAGCAAATAAGACGTAAAATGGTTGGCAGCCTCAGTGCTTCTCTGTTGATTTTATGCTTGGCATGAAAGAGTCCAAAGTACAGACTACCTGTAAATGCCTTAAATGCTTAGGAAAGCCCCTGATCAAGCACACAGACACACTATTTAGAGCAGCTCCTGGGAGTTGCCGTGGGTGCTACCACTTTGTGAACTAAAGCAGAGCCTGGGGGCCTGAGTTCGAAGTCCCCTGCAGCTCAGGCATGAGTATGAGCTCAGCTTTACTTGTAGCTGACAGGGTCACACGAGGGTCCCTCTTGACTCCCATCTTTCTGTATGTGGTTGTGATGTGGTGGGAAAGGTGAAGGGAAAGATGGATGGTGTATGTAAGAGCTGCCAAAGAAACAGCTTTTAGCTGGCTGGCAATGATGTGTCTGCAATGAGCTTTGGGAACTGCTGGCTTGGATGCTTTGTGGCTGCCTGTGGAGGTTCAGCAGGTCTCCTTGGCCATGTGGCTTCCTGAAGCAGTGGCGTCCGGCTGAGTTCTACCTACTTGAATTCTTCAATTAACAACAAATTACAGCAAATATGGCTTGAGGTGATAGGAGGGAAGGGGGAAGCTGAAATAATTCATAACACAAAGTTCCAGTGAAAAAGGATTAAATTTAGAGATAGAGAGGGATTCTTGTGTAGTCTTGTGCACCTTTCTGGTTCCTTCACAAGGAGAAAAAGGGAAGAAGCTGAGGAGTGTACTTCCTGGGGGGCTGCAGAAGAAGGCCAGGTGAGACTGCAGCAGTGGGCTCTTTGCTGTAGCACGTGTGCTTCTGTCCTGCCCCAGGCAAAAGATGCGAGCTGTGTGACGATGCCTATTTTGGGGACCCACTTGGTGAGAACGGCGCTGTGAGGCCTTGCCGCCTATGCCAGTGCAATGACAACATTGATCCTAACGCTGTGGGGAACTGCAACCGCCAGACAGGGGAGTGCCTCAAGTGCATCTACAACACAGCCGGCTTCTACTGCGACCGCTGCAAAGACGGCTTCTTCGGGAACCCCCTGGCCCCCAACCCTGCTGACAAGTGCCGGGGTAAGAGTCTTTTCCTCTTGCATTTAGAAGCAGTTTTGTCCCTTAGAACTGCCTTTGGGTGATGCTTCCCATTCTTTTTCTTTTTGCAGCATGTCACTGTAATCCCTATGGCACTGTGAATCAACAGACAAGCTGCAATCAAGTGACGGGGCAGTGCGAGTGCCTCTCGCATGTCACCGAGAGGGACTGCAGTGCTTGCGAGCCTGGCTTCTTCAACCTCCAGAGCGGACGTGGCTGTGAGAGGTAAGTCACCTTGGCATGGGGCAATGAGCCTGGTTTTGGAGGATCTGTGTTTAGCAGGTGGAGGAACGTGGTATTTCTCACAAGTAACTGGTGTTTTGTGTTGATGCTGCCAAGGGCAGAGAGGAACAGGAGTTAAGGAGCAGCTCTGAAGGCTGTACAAAAAGCTTGACTTATAAATAGCTTTATAAATAGCTTTAAATCAGAGTTTTAAATAGAAACATGTCACGTGGCTGCGTGATCGTTGGTAGCCGGGGCTCATGGGTTCCTTTTTTTAGTGCAACCACCAAGTGACCTTGCATGGTTCAAAGGCTCAGTGCCTTGTCCCATATCTGCACTGCAAAGTCACTCCACTGGCATGGAAACTTCCAGCTGTGCTCACTAGGGCTCCTTCAGAGGTGCTTCACTCATGCCTGCTGTCTGTTGTCACCACCTAACCTGTGGCTGTGTCCTCCAGGTGTGACTGCCATGCACTGGGCTCCACCAACGGCCAGTGCGACATACGAACAGGGCAGTGCGAGTGCCAGCCTGGCGTCACCGGGCAGCGTTGTGACAGATGCGAGGCCAACCACTTCGGATTTGGCCCTGAAGGCTGCAAACGTAAGTGAGATTCCCTGCAAGTGGTCTCAGTTCACAGATCCAGTGTTGAGGAGCAACATACCTTGTAAACATAATTGCAAAAGAGTATGGTCCAAACTTTTCTCCTCATATCCCCACCTCTCAAGAGAGGGGGGGAAAAAAAAAAAAAAAGTGAAGTTGATTACAATGCAATGGGGTAAGAAATTAAAATGTTTTGTGGAAGAGGCAATGGCAAAACTATTAATACAGTTTGACATTAAATGAGCTGTGTCCAGCTACACGGTGTGCCTTCCCATGTGTGGCAGCACTCTGCTGGGGAGCAGGGCTCTGTCTGTGTTTTGGTAGGTCCCCTGTTGGTTCGCAGGGAATGGTCTGTAGCTGTAGGGTATTTCTGCGTCCTCTCAGATCTGACTGAAGTTTGACTTCCCTGCAGCGTGCGATTGTGACCCTGAGGGTTCACGTTCCCTGCAGTGCCGGGAGGACGGTCGCTGCGAGTGCAAGGAAGGCTTTGTGGGGACCCGCTGCGACCAGTGTGAGGAGAACTATTTCTATAACCGGTCGTGGCCAGGCTGTCAGGAGTGTCCTGCATGTTACCGACTAGTGAAAGATAAGGTAAGGCCACGAATGTGACTGTTTGGTTTCCAGAGTCAGTGCCACGCACCATAACTATTTGCCCATCAGCAAATATATTGACTGCTCCTCGCTCCATGCTGTAGCTGTGCTCCATCCCTCTCGTGCAGGTGGCAGAGCAGCGAGAGAGGCTTCAGGAGCTGGAAAATCTTATAGCGAATCTGGGTACGGGAGAAGAAACTGTAACTGACCAAGCCTTTGAGGAGAGGTTGAAGCAGGCAGAAAGAGATGTCATGGAGCTGCTCCGAGAAGCACAAAACAGCAAAGGTGAGTTGAGCCGATCAGGCGTGGACTAAGGAGAAATGAGGTCTTTGCTTGACGTGCACATTCCCTTAGGATGCAAAGCTTTTAATTTCAGGCCTGTACTGTGCGTTAGGATAGACAACTATTTTGGGTAGTGCTGAGACTGTACGTGTTATCACTGAAACAACGAGGGCTGTGATTTTATCCCTGGTGTTCCCCATGGTCTTTATTTAAGCAAAGAAAGATCTGCCTTTGTATAATAGATAGAAGTCTTACCCTTTTCTCCATGTGCAAAGGAAGATTACTTGCTTTGTAAAGAAGCAGAAGACTTTCCAGTACGTGGATGGGTACATCTGTGTTTCTGCAGCTTTCACCAGTAAGAAATGGTGAAAATGTTCACAAATTTGCTCAGATACCTTGGGATAAAGCATTTCTTGTTGGGTTATCACCAGTGATTAGAATGAAAGCTTCAAAATCCTACTGGCAGGTTTTATTATCCCACCATAAAGTGTATAATGGTCTGAAAAGTGCTGTTACGGTGGCCTGTAGGTGTTTTTCCTGTTAAACTCTGCTTCAAAGAGGTTCTTTACTGTAGGATGTCTGTGAGCAGGGCATTTAGGAATTTGAATTTTTGCTGAGAGGTTTTTAACACGTAAGTTGATGTGTATTCTGGAGAAGAGCAACTTGAAGAAGATTCTTAATTTGAAACCACTTCTGAAAAAATTTGTCCCCTTTTTGCGAAACTGGGAAAAGCTGGCAAAAATCTGACATCACATGTCATTTGCTTGGAAAGATTCCTGCTGGTAGTGGGAATGATTCATGAAACTCTTCTGAGTTCTAACTGGGGTAGCTTTATGTTCCCTGCCTAGCATCCACACCTAGATAACAGTAGTCCTGAGTAGGAGGTAAGAGAGTGGGCATTGTGGTAAGGTTAGGGCATGGATTGGGTTTTGTGGTGGTGTTTTTTGTCTTTCTTTCCACATCCTCACTCAAGAAAAGACAAGTTAAATGCAAGTCCTACCCTTGCAAAAAGCCCATGTGACATTTATTTGTGCTTTTCTACTTGATGCATTTTTTTTAAAGACATTAAATGTGCACATTCAATACATAGGATGTGCTACAAGGTGAGGACACAATGTATTTGTAAAAAATCATAATTTTGGATGTGTGTGGGCTTCTTTTACTTTATTTCTTAACAGTGCTCTCACCTTTTCACAAATAATTCTTTCTGGTCCTGAGGCATGCATCTGTGCTTTATGGCTCCATTATTATGACATTTTTCTGAGGAGTTACCTGGTGGTCAAGAATTTGGGTATTTTGGGTGGTCATAGGTTCTACAGATAGAAGAACCAAGGCTGGGTTGTTTGTCCTCCCCAGTCCAGAGGGATGCTGAAAGCTGGGAAGAGTTGGGGTGGATTTGCTGTTCTGCAGATCTTCCAGCTGCTCTGTCTGGAGGTTCTCGGGGGGGAGCCACCATTGGCCAAAGAGAAGGGCTGTACTGCCCTTGTAGTAATTAAGATAAAAAAGAATTAGCAAAGCAGATGTTTCATACCTAATGAGGAGTAGCTCTGTTGTCTTTTTTTTTTTTTTTTTTTTTTTTAATCAATGTAGAGGTGAAAAATGATTCTGAACACAAATCTCCTGTTAGAGCCAGTTCAGACACCCAGCAGACTGTCTCATTAGTAGTTAATGACTCTTATGCACATTCTGGTGATGGCTTCGATCTCAAGTGAACTGATTCATGAAACAGCTTTGCTAAGTCCCCTTTCAATAGGGGGTTAATCTGCCAACCTGTTGCCTGCAAAGGTAAGCTGCTGCTCCAACTTCTCTTCCTGCTGTAATCAATTTTGCTTCCTCTTTTGTATCGTGTCTTTCAGATGTAGATCAGGGCCTGATGGATCGTCTCAAAAACATCAACAGCACACTAGTGAGTCAGCTCAACAGGCTGAGGAACATCCAGAACACTGTGCAGGAGACGGAGGACTTAGCAGAGAAAGCCCGGAAACGGGTGGAAGCCACAGAAGACCTGATCACAACAGCTTCTGATATGCTAGAGAAAGCAAAGATGGCAGCTGACAATGTGGTGAGTGTGCAGTGGAGATCCGGTGGGGCAAGGAGAGGACAGGGCCTTTCCTTGCTGTACTGTCTGGGTGTGTTTCTCTGCTCTTTCTCTCTCTTGTAGCAAACTTGCTATGGAAGCATCTTCTCCTTTACTCAGTAATGTGGAAAACAAAGGAAAATCTCAATTATCTGTCATAAATCGTATCTTAGCCCCCTGCTCAAAGAAAAATATTAAAATAAATAAATATTAAAACATTTGCTTTTAAGGGGTAACTGCTAGTATAAACTGCATGAACTTAAGAAAAAATAGAGAGGCCAAAAGTAGGTTAGACACATCTCAAAGCATTTAGATCATGACAATAAATGTTTAAAGCATTGATGAATAAAATATGGTAGTAGAGCTTCAAGGTATTTTTTCTTTCTTTTTTTCCAGTCCATTACACCTCCGGAGTCAACTGGCGACCCTAACAACATGACTCTGTTGGCAGAAGAGGCCCGTAAGCTGGCTGAAAGGTAGCCTGTGGTGCTGCACGCTCCCCAGCCCACATCAGTGCCCTACAGCCACCTAGAAGAGGGGGGGAAATGAGGTTTGGTCTGGGTGCACACCTGTGTGTTTGGGCAAACGCTGTGTCTGTGCACCAGGGACATGTGTGGCCGTAGTGGGTGCTCATAGACTGGTCTCATGGGTGCTGCTGGAGTAACGTTTGTGGTTGCAGAGATGTTCCCAAACAGCATCTTCCATTGCAAATGTTGCAGCTGTGCAAATCTGGGTGAAGGAAGGAAAAATAGGAGAAAATAAAAACTTAGAGTTGAGGATAGAAACTGCTGCTTAACAATTCCAATGGCGTTATTTTTCTTCTGTAATCTTGTCCAGACACAAGCAAGAAGCGGATGAGATTGTTCGTGTAGCCAAGGCAGCAAATGATACTTCCACAGAAGCGTATCAGCTGCTGCTGAAGACCTTGGCTGGGGAAAACCAAACAGCGAATGATATTGATGAGCTCAACCAGAAGTGAGTCAGCAACAGAAAATTGTTTTTATTTCCTGGCTTTAGAGCAGTACTTAAGTTTAAGATGCCTTTTTAGCATTTTATGCTTTAGATCTTACGACAGTTGCCTCTGTTTTAGCCTCTCTACTTGTTCAGTAAGTTTGAGTCTACCAAAAGAATTATAGAGTAACTGGATCTGTGGTTTGCTCTTTTTTTGTTGTTTTGTTTTTTTAATTAGATATAATCAAGCAAGGAACATTTCTCGGGACCTAGAGAAACAGGCTGACAAGGTGCTTACAGAGGCAGAGGAAGCTGGAAACAAGGCCCTTCAAATCTATGCTAATCTCACCAGTCTGCCCACCGTGGATTCCACAGGGCTAGAGGTACATGAATGAAGCATCATACGTAGTATTTTGTAAAGACAGGTGTGGATGATCATTAAGGCAGCATGCTAGGTTGCAGGCACATGTTGTATGTGCTCTGCTAATGTTACTCTACATCTGTCTGTGGAATTTTCATCCATCAAGGTATCACTGAGACTTCTATATTGCTCTTTATGCAAGAGATTAACAAGCAGGAAACTGCAAACATAGACCCTCCCACAGTCTCTGAAGGACAAAAAAAAAGAGCGAAATGTTATTTGTCAGACATCATGGCTTGAATCAAAAAGTGCAAAGAATCCGGTCCCCGCTGAAGTCTGCAGAGCTGCTCCGTTTCCTTCACTCACTGTAGTAGTGCAGACTTTCTTATGCACAAAAGTGTTGGCATCCCCTGTCCTGCACTGCACAGACCATTGTATTTGGAACTTTGAAGGAGCAAAGTTACAGCTATAACTTGTCATCACTTCTGCCTGTTTCAACATTAGAAATTATACTATGTTTTGTCACCTGTTCAGAATTTCTTTAATGTTCGGAGAATCTGCATTTGTTTCTGATTTCTACACGCAGAATGAAGCAAATAAGATCAAGAAGGAAGCAGAGGAGTTAGATCAACTAATAGCAAGGAAGCTGAAAGACTATGAAGACTTGAGAGAAGACAT
The DNA here is from genome assembly GCF_964211825.1 of Aythya ferina. Lineage (NCBI taxonomy): Eukaryota > Metazoa > Chordata > Aves > Anseriformes > Anatidae > Aythya > Aythya ferina. The sequence continues at coordinate 14,301,845 of NC_140304.1, forward strand.
GAAAGGAAAGGAGCAGGAAGTAAAGAACCTTTTGGAGAAAGGGAAGACGGAGCAGCAGGTCAGTTCTGTTTTGTGCAGGCTTTTGTTCCCTGAGAGGAAGAAGAAAAAAACAAACAAATAACTGCCCAGATGTGAAAGACTTGGCCTTACTCAGTCATATCTCAGCAGTGTTTGTTACTTACACAAATATTGAGGAATGGTCCTGTGAAGGAAATGCTAAAGCCACTTCACTGCGGAGAGTTGGGATATTTGGAGAGTTGGTACATTGGTACATTTTGGTACATTGGAGAGTTGGTATATTTGGCAGGTGTGTATTCAGGATGGTGTTCCAAAGTACCAGAATTTACTATGATTTCAGAGGAAGTATTGCCACTCACTTAGGGGATCACTGCAGTTCCGTATTGCAGTGGTGTTTCATGCTAAATGATGCTTTCTGAGAGGCCTACATGGTCATCCATCAAACGGTAAGAGTATGTTGATAGATGTCTTGTCTCCTTAGACTGCAGACCAGCTCCTGGCTCGAGCAGATGCAGCAAAAGCCCTGGCTGAGGAAGCTGCTCGGAAAGGCAACGGCACACTGCAGGAGGCTAATACCATTCTCAGCAACCTGAAAGGTAAAGAGAAAACACTTGCAGGGAATCCCTTAATTCTTAGAGAGGTAACTCTGCAGTATAGCCATCTCAGTTAAATGAGTCATGCTGTTGCCAGTACCCAAGTGTTGGACAGATTCTTCTGGCTTTTTTAAAGGAAAGTGGAAGTCTTTCCAATGACTAGAAATCTCCTTTTTGGCCAGCTTACTTATTTAGCCTGAGATGATGTGTAACAGTGTGAACTGCAAGCGTGTGCACCCCCAGACCCCAGTTTGCTGTTCTTCCCTCTAATTTCAAGGAGGCAAAGCCAGGGTAGTTTGGTCAGAGAAGCATCCCAAAGCTCTTCTGGAGCAGATGATGAGAATCTGTTTTGCCCTTTCTTAGATTTTGATAAGCGAGTGAACGACAACAAGACAGCAGCTGAGGAGGCACTGAAGAAGATTCCTGCCATCACCCGGACCATTGCTGAAGCCAACAATAAGACACGCCAGGCAGAGATGGCACTTGGCAATGCTGCTGCTGATGCCCGCGAAGCCAAGGCTAAAGCAGATGATGCTGAGAAGATCGCCAGTTCTGTTCAGAAGGTGAGTCCCTTGCAGTTCTGGAGCCAACCTTCCGGAGGTATTGGCGTGTATTTGCATAAACTCTGTTCCAGAATGTTAGACGCCTTCACTGCCTGTTTCCATCCTCTTCCCATGTTGGCTGTAGAGTGCTGCTGCTACCAGAGCTGAAGCTGACAAGACTTTCTCTGATGTGACGGGGCTGGCCAAAGAAGTGGATGACATGATGAAGCAACTCCAGGAAGCAGAAAAAGAGCTGAAGCGGAAGCAAGATGATGCTGATCAGGACATGATGATGGCAGGCATGGTAAGTGACGCTGACAGCAGAGGCAAGAAGATGTATTCTCCCTGCTGTCCTGCCAGTGCAAGCCTTCTTCTGCTCACTGGGTGCAGTTAGTATTCTCTATCTGCCAAATTTTAAGTGGAATTGAATGCATGAGACTAATGAAGGAGCTCCTATAGTAACCTTACCATAGGTTCATTACTCAACTTTGAGAGCCAGTTTCCTTAACATAGTACTTTTATTTTAACAGAAACCTGACTCTGTTCTAACTTCTCATGCATAACTCTTCTTAGTTACCAGGGATCCACATCCTTTCTTGTAGAAAACTGAGTATTTGAAGGTTGTCTTTGCCAACGCTGTGACGGATATCTCAGCACAGAGATCATTTTGGAGAGAGGAAACGGATATGTGCAACTGCTTGGGCAAATGCATGAAAAGGAGAGGCAGTGGTTTCATAAACCCTACAGAGTTTATTGTGCTCTTGTTTTTTTTTCACCCTGCAGGCTTCACAGGCAGCCCAGGAGGCAGAAGACAATGCAAGAAAAGCAAAGAACTCTGTGAACAGCTTGCTTACTGTCATTAACGATCTTTTAGATCAACTAGGTAAGGCTCTCCTTACATGTGCTATATTCCTTTGAGTGTTTTCCTGTCTCCTGTTTGGGAAGTGCTGGCGGCCAGTGTTGTGTGGTGCTGTGCCATGAATCAAATATCTCTTTTTTTTTCTTTTTTCTTTTTTTAGAAATTGGGTTTATGTGCTTTTGGCAAGTGTTTTTTTTTTTTTTTCTTTTTCTCTGGGTTAGCTTCAAAGCTCACTGTGCAGTGTTCAGTACTGCTTTCCTGCAAGCTGAGGACTATTTTTGAGGCACTGGAGTGTGCAGCCAATTCACGTGGTCCTATTTTAATGCAGAGATGGACAGTCTGATGGAGATCTTGGTTCACTCGTCCAGAGCAGGGGCTCTGCTGCGTGTAAGCACCCGAAAGCAGTGCTTCAAAACCTTTTTAATGGTCTATTTCCTTCTGGCTTCTCAGGGCAACTGGAGACGGTGGACTTGAACAAACTGAACGAGATTGAGGGTACCCTGAATAGTGCCAAAGACCAGATGAGAAGTAGCGACCTGGACCAGAAAGTGTCTTTGCTTGAGAGAGAAGCCAGGAAGCAAGATGATGCAATACAGGCCTACAACAGGGACATTGAGGAAATCCTGAAAGACATTAGCAACCTGGAAGACATCAAGAAGACCTTGCCATCTGGCTGTTTTAACACCCCGTCCATTGAGAAACCCTAAGGGAGCGCTGGGGGTGGAGGGTATTCCCCGGGTGACTGGTGGAGCAATGGTTTGGCTATGGAGTGCCTTAACACACCTTACCTTCTTCAAATCCCCAACTCTTCGTGGCTCGTAGCCACTGTTCTCTTTTCAAATCAGGATAAGTTGAAAAGTTTTTTTTTTTTTTTTTTTTTTTTTAAGAGAGGCGAATTAAATATCCGTCGTTGGGCATCAAAGGGTTTTTTATATAAATTGTCTTCCTGAGCACTCCACCTTCACCCCTTTCTCAGACAGTTTCCCTTTAATTAGTGCAAGGATGAGAGATGCTCTGGACTCTTTATTCTGTGGTTCAGAAATAACCATGTGAGCTGTATACAGCAAGGCAAAACTAACTCTACTTTCTCTCCTTTCTTCTCCCCTTGACTGTAAAATCCTTGGTCCCAGAGCTCTGTCCCTATGAAGGAAGGAGGTTGGCTACCAAAGTATTACTGTAATGGCCAGTATAGCTGCACTCATTCAGATCCCTGTTCCCAACTTCTAACCCTGTGATTTTTTTTTATTTTGTTTCGTTACGTTGACTAGTGGCCAATCAAAACCATTGGTAGCCTTTTATGAAATATCCTAAGCCTCTTTCTGAAATGCTTTCTGTGATGATGCATCGCTCTGAGAATAATGCAGCCTCTGAGAGGAGCTTTTTGGGAAGATGGGATGCTAGGGGAGTGGTAGGTCTTGCCAGCACTGCTGCGGGCCTGTGGAGCAGAAGTTTTGTGTGCAGTCTGCAAGCAGCTGCCGGTTGGGTAGTCCAGGCTGGGGAGTCTGAAAGTGATGAGCTGAGTTCCCATCTGGAGGTGTTGCCCTCAGATCACCAGAGGATCTTTGTTTTAGGCTACAGGTGTCTGACTGACAGATTCATTTGTTCAAGCAGCAGAAATCTTGCTGAAGAGGAGAGCTGCCATCCAGAGAGCTCTGACAGCTGGTCTGAACTTCAACCTGAATGTGTTTGGGTAGGGAAGGAAGAGGGCTTGAAGATGTAAATGAGAAGGTCTTTCTCCCCATCGTCTTCCTGAAGGAGGCTAGTAGTATTTTTACACTTTTTGGTATTGCTCTCACCGTACTTTCCCCCCCCCCCAACCTGGCTGAAAGAGCAGTTTTCAGGTTCCTCCTGAGGCAGTGCTTCCCACTGCCAGCTGCTTGGTGGTGCTGGGAGGCAGCAGTGGGAGCCCTTCACTCCTCCCTCAGCCCTCCTCTGATACGAGAGCACCCTCTGCAGCTTCCTCCATGGCTCCAGCCCAGCATCCCCTCTCTCTCTTCCTTAAGATCCAGCATATATCTATCCTTAAACACTATGCAACTTTGTACGTTTGCGTAGCGGGGAAGAAATTATTATCTGACACACACTGGTGCTATTAATTATTTCAAATTTATATTTTTTGTGTGAATGTGATATTTTTTTTCCGTTTTTATCATGATTATAGTGTGAGGAAGTCTCTCGTGTGCATGTGTATGCGTGTGTAAATATACTCAGCCATATTTCCAGAGTGGCACAGCCTGGCCTCCTCTATGTGCTTTCCCCTGTAACCATCAAGGCACGTGCACCACGTATCGCTTCTGTCCATATAACCCCCTTGGAGCCCGCTGTTTCCTCTAGCAGGGCTCCCACCCTCTTCCCCCAGTGCGTGTTCTCAGCATCCGCATGGCATGGGGCCAGCAGTGACCCACGCCTGCTGCTGCAGCCGGGGGACGGGCGCTTTGTGCCCTCCAGGTTCTGGCCGCGATGCTCTGGGAGCGGCGGCAGTTTCGCAGCTGGACTGTGAGGAGCTGGAGCGCTGTCGGGACCCGGTGTTGAGGTGGTCAGAGCTGGGTTTGGGGTTCAGACCTCTGTGCAAGGAGTGAGGACGTAGCTGGAGGCTGAGCGCATCCTCAAACTGCTGCGGGGAGAGGGGATGTTTCTAGCAAACCCTGCCTCTCTCTTATACCCATCTTCCTAGAGTTCTTGCAATTTACCAAAAACTGCCTTGGGGTTTGCCCCCACCTGTGAACATACCAATCCCACCCCTGGAGGAGAGTTTCCCTATGCTTGCCCACGCCCGTGGGACCTTCACATCAGTGTTTTCTGGCTGGCTGCTCTGGTCAGATGGCTGTCTAACCACGTCACCTCTCTGCCAAGGCTGTGAGAAGAGCAGATGTGAAGATGCGCGCATGCCCTGGCTGACCTCAGGCCTAAGGTTTCCTGCTTTCTCTTCTATTTTTTTTTTGTTGTTGTTAAGCTGTTTTTAACAGAATTTTATTTTTAAATAAAAAAAAAAAATCTTTATAAGCGATCTCTTAATCACTACTGCATTACAGCCATTACTCATTGTATAAGTCCAGTTATTTCTTTGCGTAAGGTGATGTTGGGACAGCTGCTGGTGGGGTGCTGGGTGTCGCGGGCAGCGCATGGCGGTCCCTTCATCACTTGATTCCTGACTGTGGCCCCCTCAGTATGTGCCTTCACTTCAGCTTTTTTGCCTTAATCTGTGGTCTCGCTGTCTGGGGCGGTGAACAAAATGCAACACTTGCAGTTTTTATGTATAAAACAGTATTTCTTATTTATAATAAAGTCTGAATATTTGTAACCCCCTATACACTGGGATTCCTTTGAGTTTTGCTTTTTTGGCGCTGGTTGATGTGGGTCTGTCTCTGTTACGGGGTTCTTCTCTTGCTCAGTGAGCTGGAAGAGCAGGGTGAGGGGCAGGGAAGGGAGGAGAAAAGTAATTTGCAAATTCCTGCAGCGGGCTGCAAATGGACACACTGAACACAGGTTTCTCTCTGTGTCCAGAGCTGAGTTGCACTGACTGCAATGAATTTTACACTGCTGTTTTTCCAATCCTTTGGAAATAAGAGTGTGTCCCGTCTGTGCAACGCTGTTGGATCTGAGCTCTTCTTGAAGGAACAGGAGGTTGGAGGGGTGGCTCTTTGCACTTCAGGGGTATGATCTTGTATGCTTAAAGCAGGCTTGCTGAAAAGCAAGGGCCTCTGGGGTGAAAGGACTGAAAGGGAAATGGAAACCCTACATAAAGGACCTGGGTTTTCTTCAACAGGAACTGCTGACAACCTGGGTGTTCTCTGTTGTTCCTGTGTCCTGTCAGCAAGAGCGAAGAGATTTCATTCCTGAATTAAGTTTTGAATGTTAGGAAAGATGACTGTGATAACAGATCACGGGCTGGAGTGCCTGACCCTGGCAGGAGATGCCACCATGGCCAGGGAGGAGCTGCAGGGATGTGGGGACCCGAGGGACCTGCTCCCCAGCAGCCTCTCTCCAGGCTTGTTCGCTGCTGTGACCTGGGAAACAAGGCAGTGTGAAAGGAAGTGGGCTGAGGAAGCTTGTCAAGTATTTGAGCCCAGGAGTCCACCCAGGATCTGAGGGGGATGTTTCTGCCCAGCAGGGGCTGAGCTTGGCTTTGAGGTGGACATCAAGAGGAGGGACCTTGCTCATGGGGGATGCAACATGCTTTGCTGGCTTTTCTCTAATTTCTGGGGACTTTTTCCACTCTCAGAGGTCAAACTCCATGCCTGTGCTCTCTGGAGGAAGGTGGGGCTGCCCCAGGGGTCAGCTGGCAATGGCGAGGAGCTGGGCAGTGGAGGGGTCTTCACAGCTAGGGTGAAAAGCAGCCGGGTGCTTGTCCTAGCGAAAGTGGGAGCTCCGCGGGGCTTCGTGGAGCTTGGGGCCCTTCCCAGGCTGCTCTGTAGAGGCAAAGGGGAGAGCACAGCAGGACAGAAATGCCAGAGTCCCTGCCTGTCTGCCTGCCTACCTGTCTGTGTCTCATCCCCTCGTGTACAGGCAGGGCGGTGGCGAGGCGAGGCCAGACGTGACGGCGTTTCCTCGCTGCACCCTGCCCCGCTTGCTCAGCGCCGTGGCCCCGCAGGCAGGGCCTGGGTCCCAGCCAGAGAAAGGCGGCCCCGAGGCTGTGATCTTTGCGGGGTCACTCCTGTCACCAGGGGTGGCTCTCAGCTCAGCCCGCCCCGTAATCCAGGGGGAATTTTTAGCATATGAGACATGGCTTCCCTGAGCCAAAGGCTGTGTATTTTTTATGCCTTGCTGGAGTAAAATGTGGAGGTGGTGGGACTGCTGCTGGGGTCTGGCTGGGTTCTTGTTCTTCTGCCCCCCCGTGACCCGAGGGGCCACTGGCTCTGGTGAGCACGGCTGGGTCCTGGGGGTCCCACCAAGCTCTTGCCCAAATTCTCCATCTCTTTTCTGCTCTGTGTAGCTGAAATTAGAGGCTTTGCCTTTCCTGAACATGGGCTGTCCCAGCTGCCAAGCTGTGCCTCCAGGTACGCCAGAAGTGTACATAAAAACCACAGAAGTGCCAAAGAATGTGTTCTGAAGGATGTTCCTGAGCAAGGGGCTGTGTTTAAAGGATTAACCAACTGGTGTTCTGCTTTAGGCACTGTGGGACTGGGAGGAAGCTCCTTATGCTGACAGGTTTTGCAGTACGTGGACACATGTAGGTGAGCACGTGCACGTGGGGCAACAGTGGCTGGAAGGAAAGCAAGCCAGCAAGCACCTGAGGAGAACCCACTTCTGCACAGGCCCCAAGGGAGCAGCAACGTTTGTGTAAGGCCTTCTCCAGCCAGCGCTGCCATCACAGTGGGTGACAATTCTCCTGCAGTGGGTGGTGGGCACCAGGTTTTTTCAGGTCTAGTGTGTTTTGAAAATCACGGCCTTGAAACTCTGCTTTGGGCAGTGTCTGCGTGCATTAATGCAGCTTTTAGAGGTGACTTTGAGTGCTGGTGGAGGATGACGAAGTCAGAGTAACCAAAGCAAATATGCAGAAATGACTAGAGAGCGAGCTGTGTCAGTGCTTGTTTGCAGAAGTGAGGTCAGAGGCTGAGTGCAAATGGCGAGACAGAAGGAATAACAAGAAAGAGCCAAATAAGGAAAAATCGCAATTCTTGTGAAAAGCTTCCTGATGGCAAGATCTGGTCTAATAGAGAACTCGGTCAAGAATTTGGGTTTTGGAGCAGAACGGATTAAGTGCATTTCACTAAAGGAATAAACAGGCCTATAGGAACTCTGCCAAGTAGGTGGGAATGCGGTGTTTTTGTCTCACTACTTAAAAAATAATGAAAGAATCAGACAAGACAATCTTGGTTGTCAAATGTCAACATGCCACTACTGCATTTGTGAAGCTAGTATCCTTGTTGTGAGCTATATTAAGACACAGTGTATGCAATTAAAAGGGAGCAGCCTGTTTGTAAAAGAGAGTTGAATCAGTCGGCAGAGGCAAGTTAAACTTGGCAAACGGAGTCACCAAAAGGCAGTGCATTCGGGCTGGTTGTACGAGAAGGTCACCACGGCATGAGGAGGCGGTGAGGGAAGCCCTGAGTCACCGCTGGGTCCATCAGTGTGCAGAGGCTGTTGGGCACCTTCAAAGGTTCAGGAGGCGACCTGAGTGTTAATTAGCCCAGATCTGTTAGCTCTGGAAGGAGCAGAGTGTTAGCCTAATTTGGGCTGGGCTCCAGTCCCTGAGGCAGAAAGGTAACTGCAGTGTTGGTCTGGGGGTGAACTTGTTGGGCACCTTCATCTGCAGGTGTTGGTGTCTGTGACCCACTCGTGGTCACAAATCGAGGCAATAAGCAGTGCTGAGCTGCAGCATGAGGACCATCCTTCCCTGAGATCAGCCTCGGGGCTGCTTTTGGGGGGTCATAGGGATGTGCCAGCGTCCCATTTCTCCTGTGTGTTTGGCTATGGGCCGGGCTGGGAGGCCCTGGTGTGGAGGTTTCACACTGATAGCAAAATTAATGCCACTGCTGTGCTCTCTCATTCCCAATCCTCAAAGATAGGTGGGGAAAAAATACAGTGAGAATAGGCTCAAGGGTTGAGATAAGGACAGGGAGATGGTTCCCTGGACCCCTCCCATGGGATGCTGTCCTTCCCAAACTGGTCCTCAGTGGGCTTCCCCCAGGCTGCAGCTCTTAGAGAAGAACTCCCCTCCTTCACTGACCTCGGTGTCTGCAGAGCTGTTTCCTCTACATTTTCTCTCTCCCCACTGCTGTCCTGCAGCAGTTTTTCCCGTTCTTCAAAACGTGCTCACTGGCTTGGCTTGGCCAACGGTGGGTCCTTCTGGAGCCAGTCAGCTCCAGAGCGGACTTGGTTGTGGCTGCCTCAGACGTGCAGGTGAGGAGCAAGGCAGATCTGCCTTCAGGTCTCATGCAGCAAGTCTGCAGCCCTTGGGACCAAAACGCCGATGGGCACGGTGCTCCGGGGTGTCTGCTCCTCAGCCTTTTCCAGCACAAACGCAGTTGTACTGGGCCAGGCCAATGGCCTGTTTAACCTTATTTTCTGTCTCAGGTGTAAAAGCATGACACGCATGACAGTCGCTGATAATTCCCAGCCTTTCTCCCATCTCTAGGTCTGGGGATTTCCTGTTCCAAATGCCTGTAGATCCTGATAGATTTATTTTTTTTTTTGTTAGCATGTGTCCAAGCTGACTTCAGGGGCTTTTTGCATCCCCAGCAGCCTTTGGCTGTGGGTCCTGCTGGGCTTCTCTTCCTGCCTTCCTCCAGCCCTGCTCTGGCAGGGTGGCTCAGCAGCCAGGAGGCTGTGCAGGCAGCCCCTGTCCCCCCTCCTCGGGCTCCCCATGATCTCATCCCGTCTCACTCCGCTACTTCTTGCGCCGCCTGCATGCCCAGGCAGCCCCGCTCCTATGTGCAGACCTGCCTGGAGGGTGGTGGAAAAGCCCATATGGAGGAGGGTGGACAGGACAGAGCTGGGCAGCCACCATTGAATTCATGTTGTCCCAGCAGCCCTTTTCCCTGGGATGGTGCCACCAGGAGGCCCTCGGGGTGCTGCGTCCCGTTGTTGGCAATGTCTTCGGCTGGCGGCAGGCGCATGTGCGCCTGGCTGCGCTGCTGGGCTGGGCTCCCCTGTTCCCGGTGAGTCAGAGCAAGGCACCCGCGCTCTTCCTGCTGGGAGTGACTCAGGTGGAGGAGCTGATAAAAACCACCAGGGTGTGTGTGTGGGGGGGGATCACAAATAAGAACAGAGCTTGAGTGCAGCAGCCTGGAACTGGGGCTTTGCGTGCCCAGCGCCTGCCACAGGGCTGTGGCGATGGCCAGGTGCTGGCTCGTGGTCCTGGCAGTGTCCCCACTGCTTGCAGCCCTCAGCACCGAAGGAGGAGAAGGTGAGGCTTTCAGGGGGCTGGGGAGGTCCGCTCTGGGGCTGGAAAGCTGTCCTGCTGGCAGCTTTGCTGCCAGCCCCGGGAATGTGGAGCTCTTAGGGTCCAGCAGTGCTCTTCTGCCGGGCCACGCTCTCCCCTCCTGCTGCTGGGGTTAAGCCCACACCTGACGGTGCTTCTCCTCAGGCTTTCTCTGGAGCTAAATTCCTGTGACCACCTAGACCGGTTTTTACCAGCATCCCTTTTGAGAAACGTGTTTGGGTGTAATTACTTTATTGCTTTCTGAGGAAAGCTTGGCTGCCTGGGTGGGATTTGGGTGTGAGCATGAGGATTGCACAGGGAAGGGGTTTGTTTGCCTGCCGCTGCTGATAACCAGCATGTGTGCTGAGCCTGAGGAAGAGCTGGAAGTGTCCAGGATCCAGCAGCAACACTTGCAGAGTTTGTGTTTTGTGCAAGTTGGAGCCTCACAGGATGCATGCAGTCCTCAAGACCAAAATTGGCTCTTTACATAGTCTTCATAAATGCTGAGCAGCCTCAGTTTTTGTTTGATTCTCTGTAGTACTGCTGCTTGGAAGTAGGCTTGCAGGGTTTGAAGCAGGTCCCTTGGTACCAGATTTCATTTAAGTGCAGTGGAACATGACAGGGGAAAAAAGTGCTGAATGAGTGCGTTTTTAAAGGACAGACCTAATTTGGTTTGCTTGCTAATTGGGTAATTACTACAGCAGCCATAATTGTGTTCTAAAATACCGATGGAGATTTTTATTTTCTGCCTCTGCTCGCTGCCTTGGCTGCAGCACACACATCCCTGGGTGTTGGTTGGGGCTGTTTAAGATTCTCCAGGGTACAGGGATGAGCTAGGGTGGAGGGGGCTCACAGCTCTCCAACCCTTGGACTGGGAAATGAGGGAGGAAAAAAGGGCTTTGGTTGTCTGAGTGGAGGTGGGCTGGGGTGTACAAGGAAGGTGAGGGGCTTACAGCACTGAGCTCCTCTGGGTGGCAATGGATGTTTGAAGACTTCAGCGAAGACTTGGAGGCTCCTGGCTGCGATTCTTGGCTTGGGGAGATCCAATGGAAGCTTACTGGGCTGCAGAGTACCTACAAAAGCAAGCATGCAGACAAGCTGACGTCTCTAGCCTGGTGCTGGCTGCTGTGGTACATGTATGCATCTCAAAGTCGGCAGCGCAGTGTCTGTAGCCAAGGCACAGCGTGCTTATTCGCTGCGTTGGAAAGAACTGTCTCCTTCTCCAAGCCTTTCCCATGTTGGGGTTTACGTCAGCACAGCAACCAAACATTTTTCATGTTTTTTTTTTCTGCTGGGTGGAAGCTTGGGGAGCGAGGTCCTACTGGATGCATGCCCCAGACCTCCCTCATCCCAATGCGGCACTGAAGAAATCTGTGGGTAGAGCCTTGGGGCAGCCGGCTGCAGAGCAGCTCCTGTCCTTGGCTTCAAGCCCGCTCCATCTTGCTTTGCCTGTGATAACGCTCGGCCTGCCAAAGCCCGCCAGGCCCCAGGAGAAGACCAGCAGCAGCGGTGAGGCCATGGCACCGACCTGCAGTAGCATTGTGAACAGCTTCTTGTTAGCCAGCCCTGAATCCGTGCCAAGGCTGGGAGTCAGTTCTCAACATGCTTCAGCCTTGGAGCAAGACCTGAGAACAGGCTTTCCTTCCCTGGGGAGCTGTGATTTGGCACGCTGGTAAATCCTCTGGATCGTTAAATCCTCTGGATTGTGCAGGGCGAGGTGTGGGTGGGGTTAAATGCTTTAATATGGAGGGGAGGGGACAGGCACCAAGCAGTCACAGCCTGCAGGTGAGTGCAAATACCTTGGGAAACAGAATACCACGGTGCTTCTTTTGGAGATTTTTTTTTTTTTTTTAATCGTTTCTGCCCTTTGGTCACTGGAGATTGTTTACTGAGGCTTTGGGCGTTTCTTCCACACCGACCAAGGCAGGACTCGGGCTCCTGCAGGTGTCCCCAGCAGGCTGGGCAGTGGAACTGCTGCTGGGTGTTGGGCTCCCAGTGGCAGGGCTAGACCAAGAGCCACACTTGCTGGAGCTAGGAAAGCTCTGTCCCTGTTTGCGTTCCTCTCAGTATCAGGCTGGGCTGAACGTGCTGCTCAGGTACACGAGTGCTGATGGGCATCCGAGGGCATCTGTCAGCACTGGCAGTGGGCCTGCAGGCTCAGCCTTGGCCCAGGAATGGCAGGGGCCCCGGGGTGGGGGGGACAGAGGTCTTCAGTTGCTGAGGGCACTAGGTGGAAGCCAGCTTGGGACGGACCTTTGTGGGCAGCACCAGGGCATCTTGGAGCAGCTCCTCAGCAGGCTTTGCATCCTTGAGCATCCTGCTTCATCCCTCAGGTCATGTCCTTCTGCTGCCTGTCTTTGCCAGGGAGAATTCCCAACCTCAGCTGCTCTAGTTGGTGATGCTGCTGAACTGAGACACTCTGCAGTAAGACGGCTGGGGGCTGGGGGCAAGGCTGGGGCCAGGCTGTGCTGCAGGGGCTTGGGTCCTGCTGGAGGTGACCTGGGTGGCCCCACTTTCCCTCGGAGCAAGCGGACAGATGGGAAGACAGCACTGCCTTGGCCACAAGTCCCTTTTCAGCAAGGTTGCATTGTCCACAGCAGCTCTCATCCCACCTGCCTCCCCCTTTCGGAGCCTTGAATGTGGTGCACCAATAAACGTTCAGCTGTCGAGCAAGCATAAAACATTGCTTGATGCCCTCCCATATTTGCCCTGGAAATAACTGGCAGCAAAGCATGCCTTGTGCTGGTGGCACAGCTCTCCACCGTGGAGCATGGCCTCCCATGGCCGTGGCTGGTAACTCTCTAGGATGGGACTGAGAGCATCACCAAGCCCATTTTGGGAGATTTGTGTGGCCTGGACTTGTTCCTCAGGTCACAGGCAAGCTTCACAGTCAGTGCCCTTCCCTCTAACCTCCTCTTTTCTTCTCCCCAGCCTGCGACTGCAATGGGATGTCCAGGCAGTGCGTCTTTGACTGGCACCTGCTGATGGAGACGGGGAACGGGTACCGCTGCCTCGGCTGCCTGGGCAACACCGAGGGCCCCCGCTGTGAGCGCTGCAAGGAGGGATACTTCCGCCAGCACAACGGGGACTGCTGCCTGCCCTGCCGCTGCCACCCCCAGGGTATGGGGCCACCACCGGGGCTGACAGGGCGGTGGGGTTAGGGAGGCCTAAAGAGTTTGCTTATTGAGCTTCTGCTACATTTTCCAGCCCTAAAGAACCCGAGGTTGGTGCCCCTTGCTGGTTGTGGAGCATGGTGCTCGCAGGGCAGTCCTTGGAGGGGAATCAGGGACATTGGATCCCACTCCTTGTCCCTGAAGAAGGGAGAGATGGAGAGGTCCCAGCAAAACACCCTGATGCCTCTCTGGGTCTTACTCCCTATTCTTCTCCGCGTGGTCCCCGGGAGGTTCCTCTGGTGATGCCCAACTCCATCGAGTGCATTCGCACTTGTGCAAGGCTTGGCTCAGTAGCCCTAGCAGAGCTTGTGGATGGTGGGAGGAGGGAAAGAGAACAGAGAGGAAGAATGGCCCACCAACAAGCCCCCAAAAAGGCTGCACTGTGGCCAGGTCTGCCCTGTGCCTCCCACTTGTAAAAGTGAAAGGCTAATTCCTGAGCTCAGAGCATCACACCTGGGGACAGGACATGTTGCAAAGGGCCACCAGCTGTGGGGTGGGTGGAAAGCTTCAGTCCCCCCGGCCCCAGTTCCTCTGCCTGCTTTTCACATTGCTGCAGTTTTAAGGAGAAATGATGCCCTGGGCACTCCCACAAACACGAAAAATAGGTGGCAAGCAGAGAGAGCAGGGGGGACACCCCATGCTTTGGGTTGCTTTGAGTGGAAAAATCCAACTCAGCTCCTCCATCCAGGCTCCCTCAGCCCTCAGTGCAACAGTGACGGCCGCTGCAGCTGCAAACCCGGCGTGATGGGCGAGAAGTGCGACCGCTGCCAGCCGGGCTTCCACTCCTTCTCCGAGGCCGGGTGCCAGAGACACGGGCAGTAAGTGCTGGCGGCCGGCCATGTGTGGGGACAGCCATGGGGACCACCTCCAGGGCCAGACCCCTCCAGGACCAGCCCCCTTCACGTGTTAGGCACCTTTGGAAGTGCCTCTTGGTCAGTGCTGCACCATCAGTGCTGCAGCCTCCTCCTACTCGTTGTGCCCCACCCTGGTCCAGCTGGGGGGAGAGGGGGGATTCTCTGGTGTCTTGTATGACCAGTGCTCTGCGGCACCAAGCCTCCTGTGGATCTGGAGGTAATTGTGGTTTCCCTGCTGTCCCCGTTGCAGGAGCCTGCAGTGTGCCTGTGACCCAGCTGGCAGCACAGGGGAGTGCAGCTCGGGCCGCTGCGTCTGCAAGGCTGGCACTGCTGGTGAGCGCTGCGACAGGTGGGTGACAGGGGGCTCATCCCCGCTCCCAGCTGCTCACCAAGCCCCCCTGCGGGAGGGGAGATGCCTGCCCTGCTGCCCTGGCCTGGGGGCAGCCCTGAAAGGCAGCAGTGGGTGCACACGGCTGTCTTCAGAGGGTTGGTTGAGTTTGCTGTGTGCAGGTTTGTGCCCTACAGCAGGCTGAGCGTGGGAGGGAGAGGAGGAAAACCATGTGAGCATTGTAGCCTTTCTTTTCCAGGTGCAAACCAAACTTCTATAACTTGGATGCCAGAAACCCAGCAGGATGCTCACCGTGTTTCTGCTACGGACACTCGTCCTCATGTGTCAGCGCTGAGAATTACAGTGTCCACAGGATCACCTCCAGCTTCCAGCAAGGTGAGGCCATCCCTGCAGCCCCAGGGCTGTTGTGCGGGGGGGGGGGGTCATTGCCACCCTCCTGCCCTTTAGTCACCGGAGGAGCCCTGGAGTTTCCAGCTGCTGTCAAAGAGGTTGCTGGTGTGGGTACAAGCAGGGTGTGGACACAAGCAGGTCAAGACAAACCAGAATTGTTTTTTTTTTTGAAAGATGCAGCTTGCAGAAGATGCTGGAGAGCTGGAAGCACCCTTCCCTGTCTCTGACTGGGGGTGCTTCCTCTGTGCTTGCCCTCCAGGTGCAGAAGGCTGGACAGGGGTCCACGAGAATGGGTACCCAGCTGAGCTCCAGTGGTCTCCACGCCACCAGGACGTGTTCATAGCAGCGAGGACATGGGAAGCGCTCTACTTTGTGGCACCTGGTATGCACGGAGCCCAGCTGATCGAGGCAGAAAGGGGTGACCCACAGGGGTCGGTGGGGCTGGGGAAGGAGGTGGCATGGGCAGAGTGAAGGGACCATCCTGGGGCAGGGAGGTGACATCCCCAGTGCTTCCCCACCCTGAGAGGTGATGCTGGGGTCAGCCATTGCAGTGCTGCTTGGTCTGACCCTGCAGAGTGTGCCTTCCAGAGGAAAGCAAAACTTTAAGCCTGTAATTCCTTCCCTCCTGTCCTCTTCCCTGCTTCCATTTGCAGCCAAATTCCTTGGGAACCAGCAGCTGAGCTACGGTCAGGTGCTCTCCTTTGATTACCGCCTGGACCGAGGGGGACAGCAGCCCTCCCCACACGACGTGGTCCTGGAAGGAGCTGGCCTGCGAGTCACTGCCCCCTTCTTGCCTCCCGGGAAGATCCTGCCCTGTGGCGTCAGCCAGACGTACACCTTCAGGTGAAGCTCAGGATTTGGGCAGGGTGAGCTTGGGGAGCTCAGGGACCTAGCTAAGGTCCCTCAGAGGTGGCCAGGCTTACGTGGTTTGGGTTGGTGCTCCGTGCATCTCTCCTCGTGGACAAGGATGAGGGTGAGAGGGTGGTAGGATCTGTCCTGAGTCGGGATGGGGGCTTCGCTTGGTGCCAGTTGTGCCAGTGGAGGTTGTCCCCTGGTGCTTTGGGCACAGGAGGGAGATGGGAAAGAGCAGCTGGGACAGCTCATGGTATTCAACACAGCTTCTACCTGGTCCCGTGCACAGGTTGGATGAGCACCCCAGCAGCAAGTGGAGCCCCAGGCTGAATTACTTTGAATATCGCAGGCTGCTGGGGAACCTGACGGCCCTCTGGATCCGAGCCACCTTTGGGGAGTACAGTAAGTGGAGGGAGCCACAAGGCTTAGCTCTCCTTGCTGCAGACAAGTCTCCAGCTGGAGACAGCCATGTTAAATGGTGTTTAACAAAGAAAAACATGTCATAACACAGGCCAAATGAAATCATGAAGGGCTTTAGCAGGATGCCAACAACCGTGGGGCGGGGAAAACAAGACCTTAGCTCTGGTCCACCTGCCCCTGCTCATTGTGTCTGGCAGCACAGCCTGTGTGCAGATGGATGCAGAGACGCGGGGGCTTGCAGAGCAAGCTAGGATCTTGCAGGTGAGCTGCTGCATTTCCCACCAGGCACCGGCTACATTGACAACATCACCCTGGTGTCAGCACAGCCTGCTGCCGGCATCCTCGCACCCTGGGTGGAGCGGTGCCAGTGTCCCGATGGGTACCAGGGGCAGTTCTGTGAGAGCTGTGCTGCTGGCTACCGAAGAGACGCTCCTAGCATGGGGCCGTTCAGCATCTGCGTGCCCTGCAGTTGCCAAGGGGGAGGAATTTGTGACCCAGACACTGGTAAGAGGAGTCATGAGCACGTTGTGTGTGCTCGGATTCACAGAGGGTGTCCTGCTGGGCGGGGTGACAGCAAAAGGCTTGTCCCATACCCTGTCCTTCCTCCCTCAGGTGAATGCTACTCGGGAGATGAAAATGTGGGCAACAGCATCAGCTGCCCATTCGGCTTCTACCGAGACCCCCGGCCCCCACACAGCTGCAGGGCATGTCCCTGCAACAACGGCCAGGGCTGCTCGGTGGTGCTGGGCAGAGAAGAAGTCGTCTGTGACCACTGCCCTCCTGGAGCTGCAGGTAATGCCCTTGCTCTGGTCTGTTAGTCCATCCCCAGGGGTTTTCGTGTGCTTTAGGTGGAGGTGTGGGTGTCCATGGGCTGGGTGGGCAATCATGTCTTCTCGTCAAGGCTTCCCCACCCGTGTACCCCACTGCTGCTCTTGCTGGTAACCTGGTGTTCAGGCAAAGCACCAGCACCCATCGTGCCAAGGGCTGTGCAAATGTGCGTGCCCTGCCCTGGAGCTGCATGTGCTGTACATAAACAGAGCTGTTCCTGCAGTCACCTGGGCAAGTTACTGTACAAACAGATAAAATACATGGGGAAAAGGATTGATGGGGATGGAGGGGATCAGGAGGACATGACTCGCCAAGGAAAATCATTGCACCCAGCTTTTAGGAGCTCATTGGGCACTCGGCATATGGGAGGTGGCAGCCTTCAGGCACAGCGTCCCCGTCCCATGGGCCGAGGGAGGCTGGGGGCCTCCAGTTTGTGGCCAACACCCTGAGCTTTTCTCGCCCTGCCTTTCTCAGGGCCCAACTGCGAGTACTGTGCTGACGGCTACTTTGGAGACCCTGCAGCCTCCCGGCCATGCCAGCCCTGCCAGTGCAATGGCAACGTGGAGCCCAATGCCGTGGGGAACTGCGACCGCCGGACGGGCGAGTGCCTCAAGTGCATCTACAACACAGCCGGCTTCTACTGCGACCGCTGCAAGGACGGCTTCTTTGGGAACCCCCTGGCCCCCAACCCTGCCGACAAGTGCCAGGGTACGAGGACAGGGATGGGTGGGGGGCTGTGCTCGAGGACACTGCCTGGGTGCAGGAGGTTTCATCAAGCTGGAGCCCACGGCTGCAGGGGGCTGTACGTGCGGCACCCAAAAACCACACAGCAGCACCCTGGGGCCAAGTAGGAGTGAACCTGTGGTGGACACGGTCTGAGCACCACCACCGGGGATGAATAAGAAAGTCCATGCTGGCATGCAAGAAGGTTTAATGGACCCTGTGCATTTGCACTTTGGCCTCGTGGCTTTTGGTGTTTGTTCTGTGCTCCAAGCCCTTGGCAGAGGTGACAAGGGGTGTTTGCTCGCAGTGCTTACCCAAGGCAAGCTGCCTTACCCAAGGCAGATCTCCCTCTCCAGCACGGGCAGGAGGTGCATGCTCCCCAGTGGTGGCAGGGCCCTGGGGACAGAGCATGGGGTGCCTTGAGGGGGCTGATGTGTGTCCTAGGGGCTTCCCTAGGACACTTCCCACGTGTGGACAAGCGGTGGGAAAGCGAGGTTAGAGGGAAGCAGGGAGAGGCAGTGGGTGGAAAGATGTGCCCAGAGCAAGGAGCAGGGAAGGTCCTGGTCCTTGGCCACTCTAACCTGTCGCCATGCTCCACAGCCTGCAACTGCAACTTGGTGGGGGCCGAGCCCCTGACATGCCGGAGTGATGGGAGCTGCATCTGCAAGCCTGGCTTTGAGGGCCCTGACTGCGAGCAGAGCGAGTGCCCAGCCTGCTATAGCCAGGTGAAAGCCCAGGTGGGTGTCCCTGTGTCCATCCGTCTGTCCCTCTGGGCAGGCCACTCTCTGCACAGAGCCAGGCAGCAGATTTGCAGCCAGCCCTGAGGTGCAGAGCCCAGTCGTTGTCTCAGTCTAGCTGTTAGCAGGTGAAGCCCTGATGCTGTGGTCCTTCTGGCTCTTCACGGTGGCCCTTGTTATGTCTGTGATCAGCAAGGCAGCAGCTGAGCAGAAATGAGAGGCTTTGCACTGAAATGAATGCAAAGATACAGTTACCCTCAAGCATCTTGTCCCTGGGTTCCCCACAAGAGGGAAAGGTGGTTCTGCAGGCTGTGCCTGAAGTTTGTGCTTGCATCTGACTCAACTGATGAAAAAAACGATGACCTAGAGCTGCTGGCCTGCTGTGCCCACAGCAAGCAGTGTTCACCTAATAAAACAACTCCTCACTCCATATTTCTATGCCGTGGGTCTGGCTCATGCCCTGGCCTCTCCACCACAGGTTTGGTGGCCATGCACTGATGACCTTCTGTGTTTTGCAGGTGGACCTGTACCTGCAGCAGCTGCAGGAACTGGAGCTGCTTTTCTCAGAGGCACAAGCTGGCGGCGGGGTCATGGATAAGGAGCTGGAGAGGAAGATGCAGCTGGCTGAGGAGACGTTGCAGGCCATCCTTGGAGAAGCTCTCAGCCTGCAAGGTACCACACAAGGGTTGCCATCAGACAGGGCTGGAGGAGTAGGCCGGGAGGGAGCAGCTTCTGGGGGTGCCTCCGTGGAGAGGACATTTGTCTCTTGAGAGAAATCGTTCAGGAGATGACAGTCTGGGGCAGCTCTGTGTGCTTCCCTGAGCATGTCCATGGCATGGGACCACTGAGAGTCCAAGGGAAGGGGCAACCTGTGTCGTATCACAGTGTGGTTTTGCTGTCCCTGCCTTTTTGCACTTCATTTAAGCCACTGCCTCCCTCTTTCCTCTTCCCAGCCTCCGACAGATCTCTGGAAAGCCGTGTAACCAGGATGAAGGGACAAGGGTCCAGTTGCCAGAGCCAGTTGGATGATACCAAGGCGACGGTGGAGAGGCTGAGGTCTCTCAGCAGGCAGTATGAGAGGCAGGTGGAGGACACCAGGCAGCTGCTGGAGAGAGCCAGGCTGGACCTGGACCGAAGTGGAGCCACCCTGGGTCGAGTGGTAAGAGCACCTTGGTGTGACACACTCTTAGTTCAGACCAGCCACCAGGTGAAAAAGTCCATGGAGAGAGCAAGAATTTGATGTGTTACAGTTATGGTGTTTTTTTTGTGAGCAGAGAAGAAATTGTGGTGGATAGGACTGGCTCTTTCTGTAGGGCTGGGATCTGGAGAGCTGCAGGCAAGGGTCTTTGGGTGGCTCTGGAGGTTTAGCATGCTACAGCTGCTTTTCTCCCTGGTGAATTGGATGCAAGGCCAGGAAAGAGTGATCACACCTCTCTCCCTCTCTCCTCAGACTATTCCAGTTTCACACTTCCCTGGAGGCTCAAACAAGTTCTTGATCCTGGCCCAAGAGGCTCTGAGGTTAGCCAACAGGTGAGTCCCTCCTTGCGGTGCTGGCAGTGGACCGAGAGCCTGCTGGGGACATGGGAGGACCCAGTTTGGTGGCCTTGCCTAGCCCTGATGCTGCAGCTCCCATGGGCTCCATACAAGTCCAGGAGCAGGGGAGACATGTCTGCTGGGTTGCCTTTGGTGTCCTCCATGAGAGTGATGTTGGGCAGTGTGTCTTACAAGCATCTTGGTTGATGTCAAACTCCTGGTCAGAGCTTGGTTGATGTCAAACTCCTGGTCAGAGTTTGGCCCGTGGGCATCCAGCTGGAACAGGCAGCATCTATCTGTTCCTCTGGTGCTCCTCTGCCCTGGGGAGATGCAAGAGAGACAAGCGAAGCAGCTGATCCCAAGGTGCAGGTCCCCTTCTCAAATGACATTTCCTGGGAGAGCCTGATCCAGCACCTCTGGATAAAACCGCAAAGGAAATCTATGGAAGAAACTTGGGGGGGGGAAGCTCTTCTCACAAGGCTCCTCCTGTGCTTTTCAGCCACATGCAAGCAGCCAACATCATCGAGCAAGCCACGAAGGCGGCGCAGGGCGACTCGCAGCAGGCGCTGGAGCTGGTGCGCATGGCTGTGAGTGGGGAGGCAGCAGCCTCTGGCTCCCTGCAAGGGCTGCTCCAGAAGTAAGTTGCCGGCTGTGTCTCAGCGGGGGGAGAGGGGCTGCGGGATGGAGGAGAGGGGTGTCCAACCCTCTGTGTCCCCACCTCTGCCTCCTCAGCTATGTTTCAGAAACATGCAGCTGGAGGCAGGACGGTAGGACTTGACTTCAGTCCTTGGGTTTAGTCTTACACATTGTATCTGCGCAGGTATGAGGAGCTGAAGTCACTGTCTGGAGGTCTGGATGCTGAGGCTGACAGGACAGCCTCTGAGGCAGACAAGGCTTATCAGAGCAGCCTGATGCTCCTCAGCTCCCTCTCCCACCTGATGAAGACCAGTTTCGGGTCCTTTGAGGTGAGGGCTTTGATCCTGACGTGCCAAGCCATCCCCTTTCATCCTGCCCCTCCACCAGCTCATCCCGTTCCAGGACCCCATCTCAGCTGGGCCCTGGTTGTCCCACTCCTCACCCTTTTGCTCCTGCAGCTGGCTGTGGTACAAGCATCCATCGCTGCTTGCCACAGCTCCCTGTGAGCAACAGGGTGACATTGAGCCCCCCCAAGGCAGTGATCCCATCTTTGTGTTTCAGGGGGAGGCAACCCAGCTGAAGAAGGATGCAAATGCTCTCCTGAGCATGGTGGACATGTATATGGCACAGTACAGGCAGCTGCAGAGTCGCACGGGCCACTGGGAAGAAGAAATCAAGCAGCTGCTGCAGAGAGGAGAAGGCGAGAGAGCAGTAAGGCACTGACTGAGTCACCTTGAGCTTGAGCTGCAGGTGGCGTGTCCCTTGTGTTGCAGTTACTACGTGCTGTCCTCCCCTGTGCTCCAAAGGGGCTGGATGTCACTCTGCCGTGCTGCAGGTGGCACATTTCCCCAAACACAGCCCATTGGGGTTGGTCCCACCTTCTTCTGGTTCTGCCAGAGCTGGAGTGAGATGCCACCATGTGCTCAGAGCTGCTGCTGCAGGCTCTCCTTAGCACACCTCCTCCACGTGAGGCAGGTTAGGGACCTGCTCCAGGACAAACCGGAGCTAAGGTGGCTCACGGTGGCTTGAGCTGGGTGAGGAGCACTCACGCAAGCCTCTGCTGATAGATCAGGCTGTGGTAACCTGGGTTCAGGGGAAACAGCAGGCATTTGGGAATGGGCTTGCAGTCTTCTCTCTCAGCACAGCTCCTTGCAGGCTGCTGCTGTGGTTCCTGTGACTGCCCTGGGACCATCTGATGCTCCTGTGCCATGTCCTTCACCTCACTGTGTCCCCTCGGTCTGTCACAGATGCTGACCCAGTTGCTGTCCCGAGCCAACCTCGCCAGGACTACAGCCCTGCAAGCCGTGAGTGCCGGCAACGCCACCTTTTATGAAGTGGAGCAGATCCTGAAGAGCCTGCGGGGTAACCTTGTGCTCCTGACCTCTTCCTCCCCCCAAGTTCCGTGTTACAGCTGAACACGCTCAGTGGGCTGCAGGTGGCCTCTGCCAGAAATGTCCTCAGAGACGTCCTCAGAGCACCATGTGCTGCTCTGCACCGTGTCTGTGGTGGGGACATGATGCCCAGTGCCTGGTGACTGTCCCAGTGCCCCCACCAGACCAGCAGCTCGTGAGAAGGAGCAAACACCTGTAGCAGATCCTCTCTGGCAATTGCTTCTCTCCTCCTTTCTTACCTGTGCTGTCGCCATTGTGGGCAGACTTTGTGGAAGATGAGAGAAGTCTAAACCAGGCCAAGCCAGGAGGAAAACCTTTCCTTTTCTCCCCCTCATGAGTTCTCACATAGGTAATGCCACTTCATGCTGATGTGCATTTCCTTTAGAGTTTAACCTGCAAGCAGATGACAAGAGAAGGGAAGCTGAAGATGCTATGAGGAGGCTTCCAGTTATCAGCAGCATGGTAGCAAGTGCCAGGGAGAAGACAGACCGAGCCGAAACCATCCTGGGCAATGCTGCTTCTGAATCCAAAGCAGCCAGCAGTGTAGCAGGAGAAGCGAAGGAAATCACCATGGGGATCCAGCAGGTGAGGACAAGCCCTGGTGCTATTGTTGACAAAAAGAGGTTTGGAAGGACAAACCGTGGAGGAGGAGATGGCTGGTGACCCCTGTGGTCTGTGTGGTGGATGTGATGCATTGGCTTTTTTGTTGACTTTTGTCTATAGTGGATTGTGCAGAGATACCTGAGGTAGCTGGAAAAGAGTGGGTGCATGAGGATCTCTGCAGGCAAATTTGTCCCATGGGGATCTCTGTAGCATCTTTCTGTAGCCACCTCTTGGTGACCAAGGGGATTTTTCACCCTGAGCCCTTGCCTGTCACTGCCACGGCCGGAGTTGCTGACAGGCTGATGAGATCCCAGGTTTGGTGCTTTTGGGTCTGACACCCAAACTGCATGTTGTAATTCCCCAGGGACTCACCAGCGTGTGCCAGATGGGCTGAGCCCTTATCATACAAACAACTGTCTGCACCAGCTGGTGAGAGCACATGAAGGACGCAGGAGAACCTGTGATAATTTGGGTCCCAGGGTCCCTGGAAGGACCCAGTTCCCACCAGCTCCACGCCTGGGTACACCCAGAGTGATTCCAGCCATGCTCTGCCCCTGAGCAAAATGCCTTTCCCTTCTGTAGGAGCTCACACGGCTGAAGCTGGAGGCCAACAAAACGGCTGACGGTGTTCTTGCCCTGGAGAAGGCAGTGGCAGCCCTGCAGCACGAGGCCAAAGAAGTGGATGGAGAATTCAAGGGCAAGATGTCAGAGGTTGAGGCGGATACCGCTATGATACGCGAGGTGGGTCCCTGGCTCCCACACCTTGTCCCCTTCCCTGCTGACATTTGGGCAAGACTGCTTTACAGCTTCCACCTTGCATTCTTCAGACAGCTCAGGAAGCTCAAAGCGTCCATTATGAGGCTGACCAGGCAGAGGTGGCTGTGCAGGAGACACTAAGCGCCCTGGAGGAGCTGCTGCATCTGATGAGTAGGTTTTGCAATGTTGCTGTAACCGTGTAGTTCAAATCAGGCCACCACTGAGCTCTGCATAGGGGTGCCGAGTGTTTTGTGGGAAGTTGCCTCAGATGGCACCTGTAAATTGGCTGGAGAGCAGGGTAAAGCTGAAGTATCTAGGAGGAGCTAGTCCTCAGCCTCCACCCATGGTTACTTATTCCTTGTTTCCCTCCCGTGCAACAGACCAGCCTGGTGCTGTGGATGAAGAAGGCCTGAAGCAGCTTGAGCTGAATTTTGGTAAAGCCAAAACCAAAACCAACCGGCTGAAGATACAGATGTCAGAGCTGGAGCAAAGAGCCACGCTGCAGAAGGTCCGGGTACAGAAACTGGACATGAGCATTGATGAGATCCTAGCAGATATTAAGAACCTGGAGGACATCCAGAGAAGTCTTCCTCCTGGCTGCTACAACACAAAAGCCATTGAATTACCTTGAGCCAGCTCCAGGAAGGCTGCAGCCTGAGCCCGGCTGAAGGTGGGAGAGCCTGGCCCAGCTGCTCTCCCCAGGCCTGGCAGGATCAGCTGTGTCGGACTTGTGTCAAACTAAACTTTACACTCGAGTTTAGCATAGCAGCTGAAGTTCGTCTTGTCACACTGGCCCGGGAGAGTCCCTGATTTTCAAAATAATCCGTCCCTCAATTTCAGGAGGAAGGAGACACCTGCTTGTGTGAAGGTGCTGCTGACCAAGAAGCCCATTCCTTCCACAGTTCTCTGAGGTGCAGGGGGGGGGTTGCTTGGTGCCAGCCTGGGGAGTTTGCATGGTCATGTTCTGAGCCTGAAGCTCAGGGCTGAGAGGTTCTCCAACCCCTTTGGATCCCCTCTCCTTGTCTGGTACACACAGAAGGACTGAAGGCCCTTTCCTTGCTTTTCACACCGCTGCCACCTCCTTGTGCTCTTTGTGGGGCTTTTCCTCACTTTCTGGAGCTCAGCAGGTAGGGACTGAGCAGTGTGAAGTGGAAGCTGGGATGAGGTTTGAGCCACGGCACTGGTGATGCTTCTCATGGCTCTCTCCTCCCAGCTTGCCCAGTACTGGCCTTGCTGGAAATAGTCCTGGTGTGTTTTTTTAGTGTGTCTTAGAGATTCAGCATCAGATGCTGCTGCTGACCCCTTTCATAAAGCTGCAGGTCTTCCACCATGCATTGCAGGCAGGCAGAACAGAGGGGAAAGAAAATGATGCCAGTTGGCTTGGAGCTCGGGGTGATATGCTAGATGGAGGAAGGAGGGGATCCTGTACTAGCAGGTCAGTGGAGGAGGGGACTGCTGGGGCTTCTGAAGTGGAAAGTCTTTCCTCTGCTCCACCTGTCCCCTTCAGCAAAGAGGAAAGGACACCCTTTCTTTTTGTGTCCCAAAGTCCTTGAGGAATGGGTTTTTGTCAAAGCTCCTTCTGGGCAAACATGGGTCTCCCTAGCAGCCCATCACACACAGGCACACAAGCACAACTTTCCCTTCTGTGACCGGTCAGTTTGGTACCAGGCAGCTCCCTGGATGTGCCCAGGAAAAGCAAGGTTGTTTCCCCTCTGCACAGGCACTCAGGAGCTGAGGCACTTGTCCCAGGAACAGGAGCTTTCTCTGGGGGAATCAGCCAAAACGTTGGCATCTGAGAGCCCAGTCCCATCCTTGCTGCAGTGCCAGCACTTTAATTTGATCTGTTTTAGAATACTGAAAATAGCTTGAATGTTTCTCCACTTCTGGTTTGGTGCTGCCCGATCCCTCCCCTTCCTCAAGTGTGGTGTGGGATGTTTCCCAAAGGGCACTAGTCCTGAGTACTGGTGCACAGGTTGTTTCTGCCATAAGTCTTTTCTGAGCAGAGCGTGGAGTAGCAGAAGCCTGCGATCCTCCCTTCAGCCACCTGCTGCTTTCCTGTGGGCCCACCTCCCTTCTGCCACTATTTCCAGCTTCCTTTAGAGGCCATTTGGGGGAGCTCTCAGGTGCTGCTCAGCCCTGCTGAAGACCCCTGACCTGCATAGTGGTGAAGGAGGCGGCTATGGGCAGAGGAGGACGTGCTGGGGGACTCACCCACCCCGTTAGCTCTGATTCTCTGGTAAAGCAGTGCCTGTGCTTTTGCTTGATAAAGGTATACTGAGTAATTGTCTGTGTTGTCTTTGTATTTAAGCAATATTCTTGCCTTTGGCATGTTTTCCTTCTCCCGTTGTACAGGATAGGACAGGTATTACAGAGCCAACTTTATTCTTTTTTGAGTCGGGTTTTTGAAAGGGAGGAGGCCAATAAATAATGAATACTTTTGGCTGGCTCTAGCCTACTGGTTTATCTTCTCCAGTGCCATGCTTTGGCGAGGATGTCCATGAGTTCTCCCAGCAGCTTGCACTCCTTGTACTGACTCTGTCTTGGCACTGGTTTAAAAAGACACAGCAGTGGTGAAAGACGACACCAGCAGCATCTGTTTTTTCTTTTCTTTTGTTTATTACATAATTTAAACATTTTGCTGATAAAGACTTTTCTTTTGTCAATGACCAATTTCTTCATATAGCAACAGAAGAAAAAAAAATTAGGCTCCAAAACCTTTCACAAAAGTGATATCGGTGGCATGGCAACTTCAACACCCCCCTCCCCCCACATTTTATTTTTTTTCCAAAAGGCATTTGAAGTTCATTTCTCTTTCAGCAAATCACACTTTAAAATTGGAGATTCAAAGACCCAAACACAAGAGCTTCCTCCCACCCCACCCATGTGCTGGACACCCCCTTCCTCGCCTCCCCACCATCTACGTGGATCTCGAGGGATGATCTTTCCCATACCCACCCAGAGCCGTTTTCAAAACCAATCCCAGCATTGACTGACCTGTTACAAACCCCCCTCCCACCCCATCCTTGCCCCGTACTGTGAGTTTTACTGAGCAGATACATGAAGGCGTAGATAAGACTAGTAAGACAGAATATATTCATCATCCCTATCACAACGCTATGTCTCTAAGGCATGCCATCCTAAACACGATGAGATTGAAAGCCAGCTGGCTTCCCGCACGTCCCATCTCGTGTACCTGAGGGAGGGAGGGAGAAGGGGATCTGAGTTTGCTCTCAGACGTGCCACCTTCACTCCTTAGTGTCTCCTCTTTTGTTTTCCCATTTCCACCATTAAAATCCACCATCCTTCCTCCCTCTTCAAAGCTGCTTCACTTTTCCTAGAGGTTAAAATCCCTTTGTGTGTGTGTGTGTTGGAGGCTGGCTTCTAACATTATTTTTTCTCCTCCAGCTTGGAGCTAAAAACTGAGCGTGATGTCTGAGGCTGTTGTCTAGAATAACTTCTGTGCTGGGTTTGAAAGGATGGAGAGGCTGAAAAACTGACCACACAGGACAGTGAGGACGATGGATTTAGAGGAATCTAGCCACTGGCTTACAGACATTGGGTATTTATGGACAAGAAACCCAGCTAGGGGTACCTGCCCAATGCATTAGCTAAGGGGCTCGGTAGGATGTTAGTTAGCAGCTCAAACTAGCAGAAGGACATCTCAGGAGCAGAGGCATCCCTGCGGGCTGATTCCTGCATGCTCTGGCCACTCTCTCTGGTTTGGCCCTTCTCTGCAGAGCTGCTAGCTGCTGCTCATGAAACCCTGTGCGCTGTGAGGACCTGGAGTTTGCAGGCAATGTTGTCTTGCCCGAGGTCACTTGCTGTTGCAGAGATGCCAGCTGCCTTCTCTGGAGCGGGCTGCGGCAGATTTACAGCACAGAGGACTGCAGTGTCCAGCAGGTCACCACGCTTAGTGCAATGTCTCATCTTTGAAGCTTCCGTCTTTGAAGCTTCCAGCTCACAACTCTTTGTAGAGTTTAAGGAAGAAGAAGTAAATTCAGCTCTTTCCCTGAAACACCCTGGAGGAGTCTCAGCCTTCATGTGTGACAGCACAGTACTGGCCCTTGCTGGGGAGCAGCAGCTGGTCACAGTGCTGCCCTGGGGATCATGGAGAGCAGGTGTGCTGTGGCAGGGGGTTCCCTAGGCCTCGTCAGCCCAGGTCTTTGGGGAATGGGTCCAGGAGCTATAGACACTAGAGATACAAGGTTAGAAGGAGCAAAGGGAGGGGAGAAGGTGAGGAGTAGAGCAGGACTGTACCTTCCTCCTTGCGGCTGTCATCCTTCCATGAGGCTGAGCAATCAGGGGAAGCAGATTCCTTTCATCCTGGGCATACCCAGCAGGAGGGTATCCCACTTCAGTAACCTTTGTCTCTGCAGGACTTAATTTCTTTTGCTCCATGTTACCTGCCCTGGTTTGGGGCATTTGGCTGAGCAGGTTACACAGGGCACATCGCAGGTGTGAAAGTAGGAGACTGGCTTGTCCCAGGGGATGTGTGGAGTATCCAAAGCCAGTTTTGGGAGGGCAAAAATATCATGAATTTAATAAACTCTTCAAGGATTGGAGTGAAGGGAAAAGGGGGGAGTTTACAGGTAGAAACAGAGAGCTGGAGGCTAGAGGATGAGGCAAGACCTGGTCTCCATGAAGCTCATCCAGGCCTGAGGCAATTCTCATCAGTGGCTTTGGGTTGCCTCCTGCTTCATCCCTCTTCTTTCTCCCACACTTCTTGGCCTTGGAAATGGCAGGTCCCTGTCTAGGTGCTGTGGGCCATCCCCTCTGATGTGGGGGCTGGAGTATAGCCTCACCCCAGCTCCGCTTGCCTTGGGATGGGCTGGGCTCACTGGCAGCCAAGGAAAGGTGAGACGTGACATACTTTCCAGCAAGTAATGCTTTGGCAACAGTGTTTACTCCTTCAGAAATACCATCTCCTTAATTTTTAAGGTCAAGAGAAGGATTTTGGTGTCTGGGTTGTCCTACTGCTGGCCTGAGGAGGTCCACCTGTGGTGGGGCACCGAACCAGCTGTGTTACACCTGTCCACTACCCACCAGGATTCATTTGGAAGCAGGGCACTGGGGCAAGAGCTCCAGGGGGCTGACATTGCAACTAATTAAAAAAAAAAAAAAAAGTCCACCTAGATGTATTGAGCTTAAGTAGGGTAAGATGATGCCAAAGAGGAAGCCCCTGCTCTGAGCATGCTGGGAGGTTGGACTGGGGGGACCATTTCCCAGTGACATGTGTGGGGGAGGTGTGCCAGAGCTGCCTCCTTCCCCGAGCACACTGAGCACATCTCTGTCCCCCTCCCTCCCCACACATGATGGGGAGGGCAGTTCCCCAAAAAAAGGAGACCAAACCATTCCCTGCGGGGCTGTGCCGCTAGATGTTGCTGCACTATGGAGCGTCGGCGCCGGGAGTGAGAGGCCATGGGGTGGGGAGAGATGGAGACACAGAAAGAGAGAGAAAAGTGTGATGGAGAGCTGTAGGGACGTGGGGCAACAGGGTTGTCTTGCTGCAGGGCCTCAGGTGCTTAGCCAGAGGCATTGATGTAGAGCTGGCTCTTGAGGATGTAGTCAATTACGGGCTGGCAGAGGTAATCCACGACATGTCCATCCCCATGCTGCAGGGCCAGTCTGGGGGAGTGGGAGAAGAGGATGGGTCAGAGGGGTTGGGTGGCCCCTTTCCAGGGCTGACCAGGGCTGGGAACACCGTGGTGTCCCCATGGATGGAGGGTTTGGCTGGGGACACCCTGATTCCCCCCCATAGCAGGAGGCCCTCAGCATCACCCACCTGCTTTTGGTGGAGCTGATGACTGACATGGGGTGGTTCGAGTCATCCTTCACCACCAGGATGTTGCTCTGTGGAGGGAGGAAGAAGAAAGAAGCAAAGGGATGGCCTGAAAGTTGGTGTCAGCCAGTGCCCAGTTGATGACAGGGAGCTGGGCAGGGCTTGGTGGCCCCATTGCTGATCCCTGTAAGCAGCAGGGGCAAAACCAAGGTGGAATTGTCTGCCACTCCCCCAAGCCCTGTGTGATGTTGGTGGGGCCGGGTGGCACTTTGAGGCTCTCATTTGGGCTCACAAGAAAGTTTCATCTCATGGAAGTAGTGCAGCAAAGGGCAACAGTGAGGGCAACAAAGATAATGAAGTGTCTGGAGGGAAAGATGTGTGAGAAATGGCTGAAGCCCCTTGGTTTGTTCAGCCCACATAGAGCAGGCTGAGGGCAGACCTCATGGCGGCCTGCAGCTCCATCATGAGGGGAGTGGAGGGGCAGGCGCTGAGCTCTGCTCTCTGGGGACAGCGACAGGACCCGAGGGAACGGCATGGAGCTGGGACAGGGCAGGGTCAGGCTGGGGGTTAGGGAAAGGTTCTGCACCCAGAGGTGGTAGGGCACTGGGACAGGTTTCCCAGGGTAGTGGGCACAGCACCGAGCTGCTGGAGTTCAAGGAGCATTTGGACAATGCTCTGAGACACAGGGTCTGATTTTTGGGTGGTCCTTGGACTTAATGATCCTCTAGTTCCAGCTTGGGGTATTCTCTGATTCCCTGACTGTGTGTGAATCCCCTTACCTTGTACTTGCGGAGTATTGAGGAGTGGTTCATGATCCGATCAGGGTCTGCTCCATCCCGGGGGACCACCACAATCCCGAACTCCCCAACGATCACCTCCATCTAGAATCAATCCAAAGAGAGTTTTCATAACCCCAGTGCAAAAACTGCTACCATCTCCCATCCCACCCTACCCCCCCACCCCCCCAAAATGGAGCTGCACACACCATGAATGCTTAGCAAAGGTCTGGATGGAGCTAGTCTCAAATTTCCTCCCTTTCTGGGCAACCTTTGAGAGAAACTTGGATTTATTAAGGAGTGCTGCTGGTGACATGTTGAGTGGTCTGTGGTAGATGAAATAAAAAGGAACAGGGTTAAATTCTATTAATGGAGGTCAAAGTTAGGCTTTAGGGAGGACCTGTCATGGTGGAAAGGCTAGCAGCAGCAGATGTTGCCTGAGGAGCACATGAACTCTGCCTCACTGGAGATTTGAGTGGAAGAGGCTGCAGCTGCACTGCTGGGTCAGGCACGTTGTCTGCACAGCCCTTCATCCCTGGCCCTCTTTGTGTTTACATTATTATTTACTGTTCTCCCTGAGATGGTGCTCCAAGGCTGTCTCACCATGGCTGGGTTCAGGACGGAAGGGAAGAGGTTTGGAGGCACTGATCCCAGCACCATGCAGCTTGCTCCCACCAGCCTGGGGCAAAGTGACTTGCCCAGAGCTGGCTGAAGCATTTTTTATTTCCAGCGGTCACCAGCTGTGATTCAGCGCACAGAAGGGGATGAGCAGGTCAGTAATCCAGCCCCTCTCCCTCGGGCTGGTGTTTGAGATGGGTTCGTGTCTCAGAGCACTGAACCATGCCAGAATCCTAGCAGTTCACTGTAAAAGCACCAACATCTGAGCAAAACGCAGAGCTAGGCATCTCTATAGGGGTAATTTGCCATCTGCAGGTCGGATCTGCTTTTGCAAGGGAGAAGAGACTTTTCCATCTCTCGCCTTGCATTCTGCAATCTGGATGTAGTTTCAGATGCCTGCTCTCCCCACCAACTCCACCACAGCCATTATTGCAGCTGGCTCGCTCGCTGCCCCACCGTGAGATGGTGTCAGACAACATCTGGCTGAGGATTCAAGATGATTTTTCTTCTTAGTCTTAATTCCTTTTTTCTTTCTTCCTTTATTATTATTTTTTTTTCTCCTTTAATCGTTGTTGTTATTATTATTACTCATGCTTCTTTCATTGAGTGTAAGCTGTTGATATTGTTTCAAATGTCTTCAATTTCTAATGTCAGGACAATGCTTCTCTTACAGCAGTTTTGTAAAACTCTACTTTCCCACCTTGTCACCTTACTCTGTTGGGGCACGCACCTACTTGATCCTGTCTCCTTCCAAGAGAAAACAAATGGGAGTGCATTCTTCAAAATCCCCTAGGAGAGGGTTATCCTGCAGCAGCTGTGCCTTGGGTGACCCTGTGCAAGCAGGCACAGGTTTGGAGGCCAGGAAAGCTGAGCAGGGTTGCTGACATGGTTACTTGTGCAGGGGAGGCATGGGCTGGGTGCGGTGGGGACAGCAGGGGTGGCTCCTATGAGCCTGGAGGACCTGGGAAGCTCCCGGCAGTGCTGGGTGCAGGGGAGGCAGCAGTGGAGGAGGGATGGAGCCTGGGGAAGGTGCACTGGGGGGTCCCAGCGGTGACTCACGTCAGACTCATTCCAGAGGCCAGGGATGCAGAAGGACTCCAGCAGGTCACTGCCACAGAGCAGGAGGATGCGGAGTTCTGAAGGAAGGAAGTGGAAGAGCTCAGAGGTGGGGCAAACAGGGCTGGGCAGACCTCCCCCCTTGCTGTCATCCCATTGCTCTGCTTGAGTGAGTCCTTCCACCAAAAAAAATCCCCTCCCCCCTGCCAAAACATGTCCTGCTAAAGATCCCACGGTCCTTCTTGCATCCCCAGTGGTGCCAAACAGAAAGTTCACCCCGAACTACCCCATACACTATCTCATCTCCTCTTGTGTGCTGCTGTGTCAGTGCTGTCTGCCCCTAGGTAGCTGCTGTGCCCTGGAGGTGAGATATACCATGGGACAGGGGTCATTTCTGCATTTTATGGACGCGCATAAGTGCTCTGTGATCCGCTGTGGGGGCTTGATCCACAGAGAAATCTGGAAGGCCCTTGGGAGCTGATGGTCCCAGGTCCCTTGCCACCAGGGTTCCTGCACTGCTGAGCACCGGCACGGCATGGCGAGGGGCTGGGTACTCACCAATCTCCTCGTATCTCATCACTGTCCCCAGGTTGGCGTTTTCATCTGGGGGGAGGCAGAAGAGAAGTGCTAGTGTCTGGTAAGGGTGCTGGGGAGGGAAAGAGGGCCTGGAGGTGGTGCTGGGTGTCTCCTGTACCTACCCACAAAGGTGAAGCGCTCCATGGGCGGGCGAACACAGCAAATCCGACTCAGGCTTTCTCCCACCTTCCCCAGGATCTTTGCTAAAGGCAGAGAAGAAAAGAGGTAAGATGGGCTGACCACTTGCACAGAGTACGGGAGGCTCCCACACATGGGTACTACAGCTCCTGCCACCTCCTCTGGCAGATGGCTCAGCCTCAAATAACCAAATATCCATTAGGTGCAATGGATCCTGTTGAGAGACCTGACCCAGGCCAGCCGAAAAACGATTTTTTTTTTTCAGATGGAGCAGAGAAGGGCAGAAATATGCAGCCAGGAGAGTAGAGGGAGCTGGGCTGGTTTTCATCAGGAGCATGGACATGGGGCAGCTTAACATGGAGGTATAGAAATCTTTTGTTTGATTTAGGAAAGACAACCAAAAATAAGTATGAGTCATGAGGCAGGTGCCTCCGGTCAATCTTGGGGATCCCAGGGCTGCAAAGAGTTCAAGCACCCTGCCGTTCCCTATCTCCAGTGGTGCCAGCACACCAAATAACTGTGAGGAGGATGAGGGAAATCTCTGCTCCACCATTAGCGGTGGAGGAGGATGAGCTGGAGGAACTTGGGAGAGCTCAACCCAAAGAGGCATGTGTTTGGTAGCTTGGGCTGGGATGTGAGGACCGGGTGGCCAGCTCCTCCTCTCTACCCCCAGTGCCACCTACCTGCGGTGGGCTTGTTGGAAACATTGTTGTTCTGGTAGATGGGCTGCGGAGACTCATTCTGGGGCTGTCCGATCACAGGGGTCATGGAGGGGGTGTTGACGTTGGAGAGGATGCAGCCAGTCACTCTCTGCAGCAAGGAAGAAGTTTAATTGAAAGGGTGGCTTCCCCAGGACTGGAGGTGCCTCCCAAAACTTTTACCACCCTGGTAGCAAGCCCCTGTACCCAGAGATGAAGGTCATCACTAGTGACAGACACATCCAGACTCATTTTAGGATTCCTGTTGCTATGTGACCCCCACCAGATGGGTCTTGGGCCCAACGAGTTGTGACTAGGACAGTGAGGTTGGGTTTTTGCACTGGCCCTTAAGGCTGGCAAAGTTGCTGTTGTCTTGTGCACAGGCAGGTGCAACCTCTGTCACTTGGAGGTGCTCATAAGTTCTGAGAAGTTTTGCCTGGGCATTTGGACAGTTCTGCTTTAGAGGAAGTGTTCCTTGTTATCTACTGCTCCTTGCTTGGCCCCTGCTTACTGGTGACAACACGAGTAGCTGATCTGAAGGGCTCCGTTTGCTTTTGTGTGCAGGGAGGAGGAGCAATACAATAGCTGTGGCAAGGGGCCTCACACACTCCTCCAGCTCAGCCAATTGTCTGCATCTTCTCTGTTTTGGTCTTTGGTGCCCACCTCTGGGTTCAGGAGCACCAGCTGGGTGGAGGATGGCTGCCTGATCCTGGCATGGGATTAGGTCGCAGGGTGCCCACAGCAGAAGGGCACTCACCTTCATCAGGTCACGGTGGTGCTCCAGCACGCTGCAGGTGGTCTGCCAGGTGTCCTGATAGCACTCCCAGGGGTCCACCCTGCAGGAGCAACAGCATGGGCTGATGTCCTCATGTGGCCTTCCTCCAGCCCTTCCACCCAGCTCTCCCTGATGGCGTCATCCCCACTTGTCCCTTCCTTGCACAGTTCCCTGTGCGGGACAGGACCCGAACACGTGTGTCCGTGCCCAGGCTCCTTCCTGCTCAAGGTACCCAAATTCCACTTGGCTCGGACGCGTCTATGTGTGCTATGACCCTCCCTCCTGAAAGCAGCTGAGATGCTGGTCCCATCTCAGATGTGGGTCTCCTGCAGGCCAGTGCTTGCCGGCCCGTTGGTCCTAGTGCCTGTTCCCAGGGTGGCTCTGACTCTGTCACCCACAGACTATTCAGGCTGGAAGGGACCACGAGGACCATGAGGACCATCGGGGCCACTCACCGGATCCAGTCGGAGGACTGCACGGCCAGCTGGCACATGGTCAGGCGGTGCCGGCTGGAGACCAGGCCCTGCAGGAGAGGAGTGAAGGAGCGATCAAAATGAAGATTAAAAGATGGCCCATAAACACAGCTGCAAAGAGCAATTTAAACTCCTCATTCCTGGGTGAGGGGGAGTCCTGCCTCTCAGAGCTGCGGCAGTCCGCGAGGCTGAGGTATGGTGGCTGCAGACCCAGGATGCTGGGCAAGGCAGAACATCTCCACTCCTATGCTGTTTGCTTTTTTTTCTTGTTTGTTTTTCTCTAGAACACACTTCTAAAGCTCACTTATATTGCTGTTCTCCTCAAAATAAAACTAGGTTTTAAAATCATTTAGACAACCCAACCCAAGCAGAATGACCACCATCTCTTTGCTCTCTAGTTTTAGCTGGTTACAGGCTCTCACTGCAAGTTTTACCTAAAGCCTGTGTGGTTTTATCCCTCTCCATCTTCTTGGAGGCATTCCCGTGGCTCCAGCACGCTCAACATGGCGCATACAGAGAGGAGAGAGATCACGGGGACAACTCACCATCTTCCCATAGGAGTCATGCACAGGTGAGACGATGCCACCAATGACGATGAACCGCCCAGTCTTGTGCAGGTAATCGCGGGCCCTCTCTGGAGGGGAAGAACAAGAGGGGGTCAATGCACCAGCCCAATCCACCGAGCCCTGCAAAACCATATTTTTGGTTTTGCCAAAAGCCCTTTGAGGGGTTCACCTCCAGCTTCATATAGCCACCACCTGCCTTGCCCTAAAAGCTGCACCCTCAGCTCCCAGCTGTGAATCTGGTACCTCTTGCACCCCCCAAAATTAGTAATTTCCATCATTTAGGCAAGGGTTCTAACATCTTCATCCTCCGCTGCCTTTTATTGTCTTCTGCAGGGCTGATTAAAAAATTATTTTGTTCCTCCAAGTTTTGACATGCAGAAAAAGGAATATTTTTCATGAAAACCGCTTTTGGGACATATAGAATTCAAGAAAGGTATTGTGATTGCCATGCCCCTGGGACAGCCAGTGAGACATTTGTCAGCCTTAGTGCGCCTCTTAGACTCCCCCTAAATCCTCTCTCTGGCTTTCTTCCCAGTCCTTGTGCCCTGTACATGCTGGTGTCTGAAGGAATTAAAATGGGGTTGAATAATTTGATTTGTGCAGAGGAGTGGGGAGGACATCTTGGCTTGCTCAGCCCTGTGATAACCAAGGGAGAGAAAATGGGTTGGAAAGGGGTTTTGAGAGGAGTAGGGGCGTTGGGTGAAGGTGGCTGTCCCCTTTGGGGCAGGTTGCTAAAATCAGTGCTCCTGCATGATTATTGCTATGTGTGGTATAAGTTATGTACATAAAAAGACCCTATGCAGAAGCTTGAGAGCCCCTTGTGCATGCTCAGGGCCTCCACAAACACTGAACCGGTCCCCAGAAAAGCCTAAAATCTTGCTCTGACCCCAGACTCCTATGTGCATTCAATGGAGGAGCGTTGGAGAAAGGGAGCTTTGTTCCCATTTATAGCTGCGGGATGAGGATTATGTGGTGACTTCCCTGGGACTTCCCTTTGTAGCCTACTGTCATGAAAAAAAAAGCCTTTCTTCTCCATTTTGTGTTTTAAAAAGAGGAATTGTAGGGAAAGAGTGGCAGCTTCTGCCTCTTGGATGCTCCTTGCATGCTGTTATTGATGTTGATAGAATCACAGAATGGCTCGGGTTGGAAGAGACCTCAAGGATCAGCTGGTTCCAACCCCCTGCCATGGGCAGGGACACCCTGACTTGCCGAGGCGATCGGATCTGGGGCAGACGTGTTCTGCAGCGGAGAGGGGGATCGGACTGGCAGGGCTAATTTTTCTGGCACCAAGCCCACTCGAGGGAGCCACCAGGACCCGGCAGCCCTCACGAGGGAGGTGAACGAGGCGAGGAGGCGTAGGCGGAGCCAGCAGCGCCCCCTCCTCGACGGTTCATAAACTGCCCCTAGGGAGCGCGAACAACCAGGAGAGCGGCGAAGAGGACGGGCAAACGGGGCGTGGCGCGGCAGTTCGCACATGCAGGGCGAGCAAGAAGGGCAGAGAGCTCCCCCCGGCTCATACGAACACCTCCTCTAACGGCGGTCTACCTCTAGCTCAGCTGCAATGGTCTCCACCAGGCACAGTGCGCTCTCCAGGAAGTCTGTTCACACCCAGACCGACTGCCCGCTCGAAACTGTGGCAGTTCAGGTCTCCGGGTGCAGGGAGTGCCTGAGCCTGTTGCTACCACCTGTGGGGGGCAAAGAGACTGTGTGCGTGAGGTGTGAGCAGGTGGACGACCTGGCCTGCCTCATGGCAGAACTCAAGGAGGAAGTCGAGAGGTTGAGGGATATCAGAGAGTGTGAGCATGAGATAGACTCGTGAAGCAACTCCCTGCGTGGCCTGAAGGACAGGTACCAGGGTG
Source organism: Aythya ferina (assembly GCF_964211825.1). NCBI lineage: Eukaryota > Metazoa > Chordata > Aves > Anseriformes > Anatidae > Aythya > Aythya ferina. The sequence goes on from NC_140304.1 coordinate 14,338,280, forward strand.
AGACACCCCAAATGGGGATGGACCCCCTGCCCTGTTGCTGTCAGGCAGAGGAAGGTGACCTAGGAGTTGAGGAGGAATGGAAAGAGGTCCCTGCTCGACATCGCAGGCAATGCTCTCCCCCATGTGGCTTTTAGGCTGCAGCCAAAGTGTTCCTGTAGATTTGGAAGTCTGAAGATGGTTGAGTGGTTAGAAAGCTGCCTGGCAGAGAAGGACCTGGGAGTATTGGTGGATAGTCAGCTGAATATGAGCCAGCAGTGTGCTCAGGTGGCCAAGAAGGCCAACGGCATCCTGGCTTGCATAATAAGCAGCGTGGCCAGCAGGTCTAGGGAAGTGATTGTCCCCCCTGTACTTGGCTCTGGTGAGGCTGCACCTTGAGTACTGTGTTCAGTTTTGGGCCCCTTGCTACAAGAAGGACATGGAGGTGCTCGAAAGAGTCCAGAGAAGGGTGACAAAGCTGGTGAAGGGTCTGGAGAATAAGTCCTATGAGGAGTGGCTGAGGGAGCTGGGTTTGTTCAGCCTGGACAAAATGAGGCTCAGGGGCGACCTTATTGCTCTTTATAAGTACATTAAAGGAGGCTATAGAGAAGTGGGGGTTGGTCTATTCTCCCACGTGCCTGGTGACAGGACCAGGGGGAATGGGCTAAAGTTGTGCCAGGGGTGTTTTAGGTTGGATATTAGGAAGAACTTCTCTACTGAGAGGGTTCTGAACCATTGGAATGCGCTGCCCAGGGAAGTGGTGGAGTCACCATCCCTGGAGGTCTTTAAAAGACATTTAGATGTTGAACTTAGCGATATGGTTTAGTGGAGGATTTGTTAGTGTTAGTTCAGAGGTTGAACTCGATGATCTTGAGGTCTTTTCCAACCTAGACAATTCTGTGATTCTGTGACCACCCACTAGATCAGGCTGCCCAGGGCCTCATCTAACCTGGTCTTGGACACCTCCAGGGATGGGGCAGCCACAACCTCTCTGGACAAGCTGTTCCAGTGCCTCACCACCCTCTGAGTGAAGAATTTCCTTCTAACCTCGAATGCAAATCTCCCCTCTTTTAGTTTAAAACCATTCCCCCTAGTCCTGTCATTATCTACCTGAGTACAGAGTCCTTCTCCGTCCTTTTTATAAGACCCCTTTATATTGCAAGGTTGCAATGGGGTTACCCCAAAGCCTTCTCTTCTTTAAGCTGAACAGCCCCAGCTCTCTCAGCCTTTCTTCATAGGAGAGGTGCTCCAGCCCCTCGATCATCTTTGTGCCCTCCTCTGGACCCACTCTAACAGCCCCACATCCTTCATGTTAACGGCTTTCCCAGGAGTACCTCTAAAGTTAGTCAGTTGTGAAGGGGGAAATTGTATTTTTTTTTTCCTGAACCTGCCCTGAGATCTCTAACAGACTAGGAAAATAAATAAATAAATAAAAAAGACAGCATAGAATATAAGTTTTGCATTTAAGACAAAAAAAAATCTAACAAAAATGCTCATGGACTTCTAAATTAACACATCCTCTCATTAGTTCCTGATTTGCCCTGGACTGATTTTACTTGCCATGAGAAGACTGAAAACACCAACCCGTTCACCTCCAAGCTTCCTGTTTGTGTGCATCATCTTTGTCAAATTAACTCTAAGGAAGGCAGAATGGCTTCATGGTTGTGAAGGTGACCTATACTCTTAGTTGGGCCCAAGTTTTTGGTGGCCAGAACCAAAAAATTGAGCCAGATACACACTTACTGAGGGCTGTGTGAGTGTGAGCTAGCCCAGCTCTGATCCCACAGCCCTGGGCACTGACCCCAACCTGCGCCACATCCTCTCCACAGCAGCTCTCAGGAGAGACTGGACCTGAGTGCCCTTTGGAAAAACCTCTGGGCACCTGCAAGCAAAGGAGTGGAAGCCCAAGAGATCCTGTATAATTCCAGCAGCTGTAGGCAGAGAAAGTGCTTGCCTGTTTCTATAGCAAGTCCAACAGCCTCGGGAGGACAAATCCTTTCAGATGCCCAGGTGCCCCGGTGGTGCAGCTCACGGGAGGGAGGAGGTGGATGTTTTTGCTCTGAATTGTTCACTTGCTATCTCACTGCACATCAGCCTTTTGAGAAACCTGAAAGAATTCTGTTGCTCTACAAAATACATATTTAAAAGTTGGGATTTGCGTTTGCAAGAGTTTGACATCTGTGACAGAAATACCAAACACCAGGAGACAGAAGATAAATGCTGGGACAGCGGCAGAGGACCTGGGGCAGGTGGCACCATGGCTTTGGGATGTCACAAGACGGTGGTGTGAGTTTGTGGCACATCAGTGCTTTAATCACAAAACTGCATTAAAGCCTTTTTTTTTTTTTTCACAGATTTAATTTTCTTGGACTGAATTACTCTTCAATGTAGAGATAAAGAAAGCTACAGGCAGCTGTAGCCATGCCTGTCCAAACACATAAGCTTATCCAGCCTTGAGTGTCGTTCTCTATACGAGGCAAGAGAAAATTGCTTTAGGTCTTCTAAGAGGGGATGGTGGTGCCCACAGCGTGGATGGTGGAAAGTGGTGGAGGTCACGACTCGTGCTGAAAGAGCTGAGGGTGAGTCTTCGTCTGCCTTTGGGTCTTCCAGCCCAAAAGCACGGTGCTGTGCACATGGTGGGGTTAAGCTGAGTTGCTCCATGCCAAAGTATGACCTGTGGGTTTACTTGTTTGGTTTGGTTGTTTTTTCTTGGTTTCTGGAGCTGGAAGCAGGATGCTGGATTTGTTGGATCGTTGCTTTGAGCAGTCATGGCTGCTCCGACACTGTGGTGCTCAGTGCTTCCTCCAAGACCCTGGGCCATTATGCCCTCTCAGAAAATGCCTATTTAAATAAAACTTTTATCTTTCATGCAAAGTATGCTGCTTGTGAGGAGCAGGTTGAAGACTCCCTGCAGACATGGGGGTGCCAAAGATAATGCAAAGGTTTTCGCATTGCTCTTCTCATCTGTATTCCTTATGGTCAGCCATCAGTGCAGCTCCTGGCCTTATCTCCCTGCTTATGCAAAGATTGCTGCTTGGAAAAAAACTAACAAACAAACAAGCAAAAAAAAAAAAAAAAAAAAAAAAACCACGAGATTTTGTCAGTAAAGCCATTGGTCTCAGGAGTCTGGGTCCCAGGTTTGTTGGGTTCCTGGCCTGTTTGTCACTGCGCTCAGCCTGGTGACAAGGTTTCCAAACCGATGGCTCTTGAGGCTGGCCTGAGAGAGCAGGGCTGGACTGAAATGAAACAGCTTCTTGGTGAGGAAAATGTCGGTGGTGGGAGCTGACATGCTTCTCTGCATCCTCTGAAGTCTCCCCTCCACCAGTGCTGGTACCTGGTGGGACGGGGCAGCAGCTGGGCACGTCACACGGAGCAGCAGGAGGGCTGGTGTTGAGCATCCCAGTGCCAGCGGTGGGCTTTCCTCCAGCGTTGTGGCCAGAAGAGCAGGACTGAGCTGCCCTCCTTGTGCCCCAACCTCCAGGCCCTTCCTCAGCCTGGTTTTGCCCAGCACCATGTGACAAACACTACCACGTCCACGCCGTCAGGCATCAACCATTACCGAGCCAGGGAAGGACAGAAGGAGCCCGCTGGGGGGACACGGGTCCTGCTGACACCTCCCTGCTGGCAGGGGTTGTGTCCCCAGCCCAGCCTTCCTCCCCTCTGCCACCAGTGGATTTTGTATGGGTTTGGCACTGCCGCCCCCTCTGAGACAATGGTGAGGCAAGGACTGATCACAGGGCATGCTCCAGGGCTAGAGAAACGATAAATGATTGTTTTGTGTCCAGATCGCTCCAGAAATAGCATCCTGCTCCCCTGCTAGGAAGTCGATGCTTATTTAAGAGACATTTCTTTTTGGAGATTTTCACCAACTATATTTAATCATAACACTTCTGCCCCACTGGCACCGCTCCATTGCCTCAATTGATGTTAATGAAATCAAATATTCCTTGTGCTTAATCTTTCAAGGTGGGATTTCAAATGTTTTGCCTTCGTCCCTGATCCATCCCCGCCCCTCCGAGTTCCTCTCTCCTTTGTTTTCTCCCAGGCAAGGAGATGCAGCCTGGGGGATGCTGTGGAGCCCCTGCTACAAACCTGCACAGGCACCGAGGGCAGGGTGGATGCCTTCCCCCCAGCCAAAATTCCTGCTCCTGCGGGGACCAGTGACCCAGATACGCAAGCACAATGCTTTATCCTTTAGCCGGCAGCACTTTTGAGTCTAAATCTTGTTCCATACCCTCTGCCTAAGTCAGGCAAGGAGCCAGTAGTTATTCTTGGCCTAATTGAGTGATGTATACAAATACATATATATATGATTCCGAATGCCAAATCGGGGATGTATTTGTAGCTGCATCCACTTGGGCCTTCAAATAATGCTGAAAAATGAATTCGGGCACCGGGCTGGGACAGCTCTCGAGGCTGACCTGTGTGACAAACCTGTCGTTTCTCTGTCCCCCAGCACCCCTTGCCCGCCCGCCTGGCTTCAGCAGCCCTGCTCTCCAGGGCTCACGGCGATGTCCCTGCTGCAGAAACAAGCCCTGGCTGCTCTCCAAGGAGAGCTTCACTTTCCAAAGAAGCGGGAGGAGGGGGTAGAGCTATCCCATTAAGCCCCGTTAATGCTTAATGATTTTTCATCTCCAAGCTAATTGCTCCGTTACACTTTCCCCCCACTCCTTTAGTCCCGAGCTGCACCCAGGCATTGGATAAAGAAGATCGGGAGGGACTTCCATGCTAAATGGCTTCAGTTGTTGCTGCACTCTTCTTTTAATGGCTTCTCACAGGCACAAAAAAGAACCAGCCAGCAGGATACCTTGATACTAGAGGTGGAAGCCGAGGTTCTAAAGCCTTCAGAGATGCAGCGCCTGCATATCCTCCCTGCAACCCCCCTGGGCCCTGGAGAGCCGCCTGAAGGATGAGTAAGGATGCTCAGGCCATTGCCATCTGTGGCCCACTCATGGCATCCTGACTTTAAAAAAAAAATAAAAGAGAGAGAGAAGGTTGAAGGCTGAGTCAGTTCCCAGTGAGCTGACCTACAAAGAGACCTGGCCAGATGGGGCCTTGGAAGGGATCAGGCCAGTGCCAGTCTGTCTGGGTCCGGGTCACGGAGCCTGAGAGGACACATCGCAGGGAGAGCCTTACCCAGGCCAGGGTGCTTTTCCCCTCTGGGTGATCCCACCTGGAGCTGAGGAGCAGTGTGTGCAGGGGCATTGTTATGGCAGCTGCTTCCTGGCACCAGAGCTGCACTGGTGCCTGTGGGTGGGCACTGACTCTGCAGGTGCGACTTGCTGTGGGAGAAAGGTGCTGAGCTCCTTCCTCTTCCAGTGCAGTGTTTAGAGAGAAACGGGCCAAAATGATTACAGGTGAGCATTTGAGGACAAAATGCCCCAAACCCACTGAACTGGAGCAGGGAATGGTGCAGAGCTGTGCCCTCCTGAGCAGGAAGGAAGGAAAGAAGGTGCTGCAGAGACAAAGTGGTCTGGTTTTGCCACGAACCCCTGGGGATGTGAGTACACCTCTGCTGGCTGCTTTTTTCCTTGCCCATCTCCCCAAGGAACCCACCGGCCGTTTTTTGGGGAAACACCAGCCCACAGCAAAGATCCTCCCATTCCCCCCAGGGTCTGACCCCAAACTTGCATCACATGGCTGTGTCTCTACTTTGATTAGAGCCCAAATATCAGTAACCAAAGTAAACCCTTTGGCAAACAAAGGTGAGTGTGTTCCAGCTATTCCCAACTGCTCACTTTTATTGCCTCAGGCCTGTGGATAGAGTCAAGTAGGACAAACTCAGCAGCAGAAGGCACATGGCAAATATTTTCACTATCCTGCCGTGGAAATGGTCCCATTCTTCTTCTGCCAGGATGCTGGTGGATGTAGGACAGGTGCCTCGCTGCTCATCCCCAGAGAGGTGCCGCTCCCACTGCAGCCAGCTGCAGGCTGGTACATCCTTGTCACCAAGAGCATTTTTTTTTGTTTTAAAGGAGAAAAAAGAGGATTTTTTTCACTTGTTTTCCACCAGCTTCCTTTCTTGTGCAATCAAATGGGGTTTGTCTTGCATATCCAAACTGTGGCAGCACATCCCAGTGAGCACGCTGCCTGGGCACAGCCCTGGGGGGGGCAGGGATGGGCACTGCCCCTGCTGGGGTGCAGTTGCATGGTGGCTCCTGAGACCCCCATCACCCTCCTGATGCCCCCAGGCATCAAGCAAAGAAGCTGCAAGCAAAGCTGCTCCGTCTGGGTTCCCCATGCTCCATGGGAGCTCTTCTGCATCTTCTCAAAATCTCAATAATCCTGCTGTATTAGAGGCACCAGCTGGGAGAGCTGAAGCAACGTGCCCAAGGATGCAGGAGAGATGTGAGCACAGCACACAGCTAGGCGATGTCCTCAAAATTGCTCGGGCTGCTGCTCAAAAGTAACAGGGCAGACCATGCCGGAGGTGTGAGCATCTTAGTGTGAGCCTCTGGTTTTGAAATGGAAGTAGAGCCCCTGGTTCTTGCTTGAATGAGGTTGTAAGAGTGAATTTCTGGGTTTGCTTGCATTTGGTTGAAGCAGAAGGTAGCACGTGGCACGTTTCAGCAGGGGGTGTTGTTTTAGAGACAATGCAGAGCCTCACCAGCTGTAACAAATACTGCTAAATATTTAAGAGCTTATAAATAGTTTAGAAGACTCCTTGAGCAGTTATTGATGGAGTTTCAGTTGGTGCTAGGGAAGCTCCTCTGCTCTGGGGATCAGAAGGATGGGATGAGATACTGGAGATGATGGAAGCTGGGGGGCAGTGGGTCCTCCTCTGGGTGCTTCAGAGCCCAGCCCAAGTTAACGTAAAGGATGCTAAGATGTGAGCACGGAGGAGTGGAGTTTGCCCTGCTATGACTTCCGATGTCCAATAACTCACCTGGAGGGTTACAAATAACATCTCTCCTGTTTCTGCTGATCCCTGTGCTGCCAGCACTCCCCAAGCCCAGCCACGCTCTGGCACCTCAGCGGGGAGCAAAACCAGGCCCAAATGCGCACCTCACCATCTACGATGTCCTCCAGCCCACCCTGGGCCCCCTCGCACACCTTGATCATCAATCACTGGACCTAAGGGCATGGCTAGATCTCTGCAGGGATGAAATGGCAGCATGAGGCAGCCTTCGCTTCCTGCTCATGGTGCTGGCTGCAGAGGCAAAGCCTCTCTCACATCCCTGATGAGCTTTTGCTAGAGGGGGAATTTTGCTTCTGGTCATCTGCAGATATTTTTGCACTTAAGGAAGAGGGGACAGGACGAGCTGTCCCTCTGCTCACCCGTCTCTTCCAGCCCTGTTCCAGGCAGTGCAGAGCTCATTAAGCTGCCTTACACTTCAGCTGTCTCAACTAGTAAGACAACGTGACTCCTGAAATTCAGGCTACTGAAACAACACAAGAGTGACAAAAGCCTCAGCCCCTGCTTTTTCCTTCCCCTTTCCTTCCCAGGCTTGGTCCTTTTGGCTCCAAAGCCCACTGATGTAGCGCAGAGGAGCTCCAGGGGCTGCTTTGAACAAGCAGCGAGCGGCTCAGCCTGCTGGGATTTTTAATAGCTCAAATTCTCTTAAGAAGCAAAGCACCGGAGAGTTTTACTTTTAATGGCGGAGCCCTCTGCCATTGTTTGCCGAAGTATTGTATTTCAGACTGCTGCCTTGTATTTCATGGTGTCAGAGAGATTTTTTACCCATCTTAATGGCTGGGATACAAGCTCACCTCAACGACAGATGCACGTCGAATATGGGGAAAGTTCAGTTCTAGTTAGACAAAAAGGGTGGGGAAGGGAAGGTAGTGGAGATTTGCTGAATTTCAGGGCTTGAGATTCCCCCAACGCACAAGCTCTGCTTCTCTACACGTGCCCAGGGCTCGGAGCTGTGTGAAATGAAGTGTGTGGGCATATCCATGGCCAAACAGATGTAAAGTGCGTAGGGTGCTGAGAGCCCCTGCTCAGCAACCTAGGGCTCGATAACCCAAGCTGCAGCAGATGAGGAAGTCTGGATGCAGGCAGACACCATAGATTTAATTAAAATCACCCATTTGCTATCAGTGCTTGATAGTGCAGAAAAAAAAATGGTGTAAATAAAACCAGACACCTCTGACAGAGTGAAATAAGAGCACTGTGTCCCTTTTGGGGTTTGCCCAAAGTGCTGCCTTCAAATCCAGCTCTGAGCATCCCCCGTGCCCCAGCCTCCAGGCTCCCATGAGCACTGCACCACCAGGGCTTGAAACCATCCTCTGCCAGGGCAGAGGGGCCAGGAAACGCTCCACTAACCAAAGCCTGATGAACAGAGGGGGAAATAGGGGTGGAGGAGTGCACAGGTCAGGTTTGACATGTGTCAGAAGTGCCAAAATGGGAAATATTGCATTTGGAAAGTAACCTTTTGTTCTATAATTTAAGAAAAACAAATAAACAAAAAATCAATATTAAAGCACTGCCTTTTGATTGACCTGATACGCCTCCTTCCAGTCCCTGAGGTTCGGCTGCAGGAATTATCGGGACAACCCCACAGATCTTGTACATTTATGGGATGGGACAAGCCCTTTTCCATGCAGTGCTACAAAGCAGCTCCCCCAACAGAAACTCCTCCCCTCAGCTCCAGCACTTCATTACCTCCCTCTCCAACCCTGAAACACCCTGAGAGGGAACCACACCGACCCTGCAGCCTGTGACCTTGCACAGGGACACCTTTAATCCCAGTACTATGCCCAAGACTACCTTCAAAGTGAACTACATTTTTTTTTTTTTTTTTAATTTAAGCTATGCTTTCCATCTTGCTCTGGAGGCTGCCCTGTGGTTTTGTGCTCTGCAGGAGACACAGCTGTGCTGGGGTTCCCTGTGCTGGGACGTGGCAGGGAAACGCTTTACTTGTCAAAGCTGGCAGAGCGCCGGCACAGGCTCCAGTCCGTTTGCATCACCATGCAGATAGTATTTTGCTTTTGACATTGGCCCGTTGGCTCTTGTCCTTTGGGTGGCATTGCTCACATGGGGAGAACTGCAGTGAGGCCAGGATGGGTGCTTCTTACCGCAGGCTGAAGCCCACCAGTGATCATGTTAAAGCCTCATTAAACCACCTCTGCCTTCTTCTTTCCTCCCAGCTTTCCTTCCCCCCCACCACATCCTAGGCTGAGTTTCTTGTTGCCACATAAATATAGAAAATACAACTTAAAGTTGTGACTCAGAATACACGTACATCTCAAAGCACATCTAACACCACAAATAACTCAGAGTGTTTTCAGGGCTATGTGGGTGTTGTCGCAAGCCCTTAAAGCGGACAGCTGTACAGCAAAGCATCTCACCTCCTTTTCCTTACATGCAATATTTATGTTTTGTGTTAATTATTAGCTTTTATGTAAGATGTTTATTGTATATGCACAGACACAGATCAGGCTCGCTTGGTGAGCCCCACTGACCCAGCCATGGAACTGGTGGAGAGGGAAGGAGCCTGGCTGCAGTACCTTCATGGATGCCAGGGTCAGCCACGGACTGCAGCTGGAGGTCTGGGGCTGGGACAAGTTCCCAGCTTCCTGGAAACCTGAGCATCATGATAATGAGTCTTAAATTTACATTCAGGGGAAATTAGGGAAACATTTCCCCCATTAGAAGAGCCTTTCAAATAACTAACAAATAACACCTCTCATTCAGGAAAAAATCCTGAATTTGGCGTTTGGCCTGAATAAAACACGGTAAGATCCAGACTGAGACATGTGATGGGCATACAGTGGTATGTCTATAGTGGCATGCCAGTGCAAGTTTTATATGTTCTCTCAGCTTAATTGGTGCCACGAATTAAATAGATAAATGGTATCTCTTTACGGTAGGCAACAAACTGTAACAGGCCAATGAAGCCGAAATATTTATCTGAAAAAATAAAGACAGTCATTTTGCACAAATTCAGCTCTTGGAAATACAGCATTTACAGGACAGGACACTCTTTCTGTTGGGTTCTCATAGCACAGAGCTCAAGGATCAATACAAGTTTTGGTCATGATTTCCCTGCCCTCATACGATTCCTCTTTTAAAAAGGGAGTGAGGGAGTCCTCAAACAAAAATGGACAGGGATTTAGGAACTAATTTCCATGTCCTTTAGTTGTAGAAGACTCTCATGTCCCTGTCCCGGTTTCTCAGGACCTTACAGTCCAGGATCTCTCCAGGACATACAGACAGAAAATTTCCACATCAAGCCATCCTCTCTGAGCTAAAACATGTCTTCCTAGAAAACTGCTGAGTTCTGATTTAAAGCCTTCCAGTGATGGAAAATCCACCAGGTGCCTGAATGTCTTTTTCTACTCTTTGATTAATTTCACTCAACAGCACACACCAGATTTCTAGTCTGAACTTGTGTGGCATCCCAACCTGCTCCTGGCATGTCATCAGTCCCTCCTCTGCCAAGAGAAGCAGCCCCCCCCCGGTCCCACATCCCTCCCTCGTGCAGACACCCCTAGGCCATGATCTCGTTTCTCCTTTGTGGCTTTTGTAAATCTAGACCGAGCCTCTCTCCGCTCTCACCATAAAGCCTGGTTTCCGGAGCTAATGCAATTCTCGTTACTGTTCTTCCAGGAAGGGTTTGCTAATGCAGTATGTAAAAACGAGGCAACCTCTCTTCTTCTGCTTGATACTCCCCTGCTCGCATGCACAAGGATTGCACTAGCTGTTTTTTCTACAGCATCGCACTGTTTGTATGCAGTGCACTCCGTACGATTGCTCCTCAGTCCTTGACAACATCACGGTTTGGCAGAAGACATTTGTTTGCCTGTTGTTTATATGTGACATGCATTCCTCCTCGCTGGACACATGACTTTGCATTTGACTTCACTGTTCAAGTAAGGCATTTCTATCAAACAGACCACGTCGGGCAGCACAACTGACTCGTTATCATCATTAATTCCTGTTCTATCCACTTTGGAGTCATTGGCGCTTTTTACCAGCGGGGATTATATATTTTCTTCCAGGTCATTGATAAAAGATACTGAACAGCACTGAGCCAAAAAAAAGAAAAAAAATCTCGTGTGTCAACTGCAAAGCAATATTTTACTGATCCTTATTTTCTAAATGTTGTTACTGTTTTTTAGTCCATTGAATATGGGCCACATTGATATTTTTAGTTTTACCTTTCTTAATCAGAACGTCATCTCTAATAATATGGATTACAGGAATCCGTTTTATCAGTGGTCACAACCAAGACCCTGTAATTTCATTTAATTATGTTTTGATTTTTAAATAGTTCCTCTTGTTCCTTTTTGTTTGCAATTGGTTTTAGCTTATGGAATGGGTTTTTTGAAGTTTTGGGTATATTGGTGTCCAGAAAATCTGCTGGCACTTAGGAAAAGAAATTACAATGTAATCATTTGCATCCAGAAAGCCGTTATTTTCTGGCCTGCTGACCATCTCATGATAATCTACAAAAACAAGGTCTGATGCAGAAATACCCCAAGCTGATTTCAATTATTATTATTATTATTATTTGTTCTTAGAAACCTGCGTACAGCTGATAGAAACCCCAGGGATGCTTCCCCAGCTGTAGCACAAGCCCTTCAGCACCTGCTCTCCAGCCTGAAATCCCCCACCAGCCATCGGGGATGGATCCTCTCTGCGTGCCCTGGGCAGGCGTGTGCGAGGAGCCGGCCGATCTCTGCACTTCCATGCCGTGGGGCGGTGTGCCGTGGATGCAGAACCCTCGCAGCACCCACGTTCTCAGGCGAGCGGCTGATGTACGGGGATCTCCAGGCAGCCCGAGCTTTATCCGGGCAGTCAGTATTTATGGCACGCCAGACTGTCTTTGACAGCGACTGCCCTTCCTCCCTGCCTCCATCCCTGCCTCCCTCCATCCCTGCCTTTCCCCTGAGCAGGCTGGAGCAGTGCTTTCGGCATCCCCGCCACCCGGCGCTCCCCTCGGGCGCTCGGTGACACCGACCACCGGCGTGTCCGACCCCTGCGGCTGACGATCGGACACACACGGCTGGGCAGCCCGATCCCTCCAGCAGCTGCCCGTATTTTCCTTCCCTTACGCCATACCTGGCTGTAGCTGCTTGGCCCGCTCCCTCCCTCCTCCCTCCCCAGCCAGGGGGAAAATAAAAGCGCTGCGGAGACCGCAGGCTGGCGGACACTGCCGGGACGGCCCCGGGGGTCTTAGGGGCAGGGGCGCGACAAGGGGAGCGCAAACGGGGCCCCCCCTGCGCCTTGTGCCGCTCCCCACAGCGGAGCCGTCTTCCTCGGCGGCCTCCGGCTGCTGGCGAGGCCGGGACCTCGCCTCCTCCTCTTCTTCCTCCTCCTCCTCCTCCTCCTGCTGCTGCTGCTGCTCCCCCCCGGCCTTCAGCACCACACGGCCGCGGACAGCCCCGGCCCCGCCGCCCCGGCCCCACCGCCCCCGGTGTCCCCCCCCCGGGCCGCTCCCCCGCGGAGCCTCACCGAACATCTGGATGTGGCCCTTGGTGATGGGGTTGAAGCTGCCGCAGGCCAGCAGGATAACGTGGGTCTTGGTGGTCTCCGTCATGGCCCCGGCCCGGCCCCAGCCGCTTTTTTTGTGTCTCGGTGCGGTTGCAGCGGAGGCGGAGCGGGGGGGAGCGGGGCCGGGGCGGGGCCGGGGCCGGGGCCGCCTCCCGCAGCCTCCCCCCGGTGGCCGGGAGGGGAGAAGGGCGCTGGGAGAATGGCCCTACATCTGCTGCCGGGGGACGGGGGTGCTGCTTTCCCACTGCAGATGCTTCGGCGCCTTTAGCAGAGGCAGCAGCTGCAGCCCGGGCACAGCGCAGGCAGCGATGGTCCCAGGGCTCCTCGCCTCACTCCACTGTGCCTTGCCTCCTTTCGCAGGAAAGAAACTAAAGCTCAGGCGAGGTGCTCCAAGCACAATTTTTTCTTAATCCAAAGCATAAGGGAGACAGCCAAGCTGAGCCAGTTGGTGACAGTGACCACACAGCGCACAAACTAGAAGCGCAGGGGCAGCTGCTGTGGCACAAGCATGGCTGAGCTGGAGGGAGCTGCCAGAGCTATGGTAGGTTTGAGGCCACACAGGATGGGACAGCCTGCGGGATGTCCCTTTCTGGTGCCCCAAGTCATACACGGCCATCCAAACAAGGAAGGAGAGAGCAGGGCCCTTGTCCAGTGAACAGAGTGACTTCCAGCCGAGGTGTGAAGGTTCCCGAGCAGAACCACTGAGCACCTCTTCCAGCTCAACAGCTTTTGCTCCCTGCATGGCTCGTGGCCTGGACAAAGCTGCCACAGGGTGCTGTGGGGTGAAGCTGCTGGGGGCCCTTGGGGGCATTGAGATCGTGGACCTAAGAGCCTGGTGTAGCCACCTCTGCAAACATCCCCAGCACTCCTGGGATGTGACACTGCCTCGTCAGGCTATCTCTGGGGGAAGGTCAGCTTGGTAGCAGATTTCTCTCCTGCTTATATGCAGCAGCTGAGCATTGGCCACAGATGCAATCAGCTCTGCTGGCACTTTTCCGTCCCCGATTCTGTCTGAGGTTACAGCTCGGCCGTGCAGGATTGATCTGCACAGTTATGCTCTGAGCTGGGCAGGCAGGGGCTGCGAGATGGAGGCTTTGTCCTTCCCTTCCAAGAGGGATTTGGCTTTTATTTAGTGTGTAAGTACTTCTGTCAAGAACGTGCAGCACACACTGTCAGAATTAAGAGTAAATCCATTAGATACTTTCTGAATTACAAGGATTAAAAGGGATTTCTTTAAGGAATGCAGCATTTTTACATTTTTTTTCTTTGTCTCACATTTTTTCTTTGTCTGGAATGGTATTTGCAAGGGAACAATGAAGACTTTACACACCCATATAGACTCAAATTTTCTAAAGTTTTGCATATAGACTGTATTTGGAGCCACAAGGCTATAATTAGGATAAGACAAGGCTTTTGTCACTAACATGTCACTGATTAAAAACCCATGTAATAAAATCTGGGATGACAACAAATACATTTTAATAACAGCAACATAATTACTGAGAGAGACTGATACAGGGCAAAATTAAGATTGTTTAGGTATCTTCATACTTTGTTTCTTCCTTCAAGTTCTTCAATTGCTTCAAGTGCTCATTTCCCAGATTCATAATACTGAGATTGAAATAATCACCAAATCGGCAGAGGATCTGGGGTTTTCTCATCTGGTTGTTGCACTCTGTACTCTCAGCTTTCCATGATCCCAGGTTTTCACCCGGAACGGCAGCCCGGTGTGATGTCTCACAGATCCACAAGTCAAGGTCTGATACTGAGGTGGGGAGTCAGCAGGTGGCCTTTGTGAAAATGGGGAGAGTTTACACGCACAAAAAGGACACCTTGGGCTCTGCAGTGTTTCAGGCTGCTGAAGGATGCCAAGCAGATTCACTTTTGGGATCAGGATCCCTTCACTCCTCAGCATTTTGACTGTGTTGCAGAGTCAGGATACATTGCTATTCACTGCGTTCTTGGGCTATCTGGTCAACCGGGCTCATCTGTGGATCAAATCCTTCCCAGTACCATGTAATTAATAAAATGGTAGACCACAATTATTGACTCATTAGCAATAAAAATTATAATACGCTCTGACCTCTCTGAGAAATCTGCTTCTTTGAAGATAAGACCTTTATCACAACTCTCTTTGAATAAAACTAAATGGAGATAGACTTGTGACTCCTCCTTAAATGGAAGGAGCCTTGACTCCAAAAAGATTTGGAGTAGAAATTAATAAGAAACACCAGGGCTGTTCGTTCCCCAGTGTGGCAAGCTGCCCAAGACTCAGGAATCAGTTCTGCCCCATGCAACTCTCTCGGGGTTTTTGAGGTGAACTGGACTCGAACAAGACTAAAGACAGCCACTGAGTCAATGCAGCCCACTCCTTGCTTCTTCCCAACGCGGCATGAGGGATGAGACCCATGTGCGTGGGATGGACAGATGTTGCAGGAAGCCAGAATGTGCCACCCTGGATGTGCCACACAGCCAAAACACCCCAAATTAAGCTTCTGTCTTTGAATCCACATGCAGAAGCTGAGTTTAGGGTGAGGCAGCACTGAAAATTCCTGTTTGGACAGACCCAACCTGTTCTGCTCAGAAGTGCACTCAGAGTCACAGAGACAAGCCAGTGCTCCAGTTGCATTGTATAAAGTCCATCACGGTGCTAATGCTGGCTAAAAAAATAATATATATCAAATTGTCCTTGCAGCCACCTTTTAATTTACATAATAACAGTGCAGGTAGCACCAAGGCCTTGCTGCCATGGGGTACAGGAAGCAGAGGACATTCCAGAGTACCCTTTGCAGTTTGGTGGCTGTGCTATAGTCATGCTGTACAGTGTTGTTCTGCCTCAGAGGAAGCCTCTGGCAGGGGCTCCTGTCTAGCTAAAGAGGTGGAAAAAGGTGGAAAGGTTTGGCTGAGGCAGACGAAGGGATGGGGCGCAGACCCTGGACCCCAGAGTAAGCTCTGGGCAGGTGAGAGCAGCCCCAGTTTGCCCAGTGCTGCCCAGTTTGTTCCCACTCTGCAGGGAAGAGCCCACGCAGAGGAGGGATGGAGGCAGAGCCCCAAGCCCTGCCCAGGGTGCTGCACTGGGAGCTGCCAGGAAACCAGGAAACCGATCCCGTCATCTCAGGAGGCTTCTGTTCCAACACGAACACCACTTCCCCGAGGGTGTTCTCCTTTCAACCTGGAAAACAAAACAAAACACGAGGGGTTCGTTTTCAAAACACAGTTTGTGCTTTGTCCTCAGGGGCCTTACCAAGGCCCCATCCAGCCGGGCCTCCAGCACCGGCCGGGACGGGGCATCCACAGCTCCTGCGGGCAGCCCGTGCCGGCCCCTCAGCGCCCTGCCCCTGCGGGTGCCCCGGTGGCTGCGCTGTGGCTTCGTGCTCCCCCCTCACATTCCTGCCCCGCTGCCTCAGGCGGGCCCAGGCGGCCAAATGGCTGCTGCGCTGGGGGTGGTGGTGGTGAGGGGGGTGCTTTCTCAGCGCAAAGCCCAGTTTGGGCCCGAACCCAGTGGCGAGGCGGCTGTAGGCAAGCCCCGTCCGTGTGCGCACACACACTGAGTCGCGATATGTCGGCGTGGGGCAGGGCCTCGAGCTCCCCGCCCGCCCTCCCGCTCGCTGAGGAGATCGGGGGCCGCGCTGGGCCGGCGCCGCGGTTGCCATGGCGACAGCCCGCTCGGCCCCCTCCCCTCCGGGGGTTGCCATAGCAGCGGGGCAGCCAATCGGCGGCCGCCATTCAGGGGAAGGGGGGGGCAAGGCGCGGGGAAGGCTTTGCCGGTGGCGCCGCCGGAAGTGGCGGCGGGGCCGGGCCCGGAAGTGCGGCCGGCGGGGCGGGAGGGCCCGGAGGGGCGGCGGGGACGGGACGGGACGGAGCCGTGCGGCGGCTGCACCCGCACCCGCACCTGAAGCGGCGGCGGCTCCGGCTCCAGCTCCTCCTCCCGGTGCGGCCCGTGCCCGGCCGGAGCGCGGCCCCCGGCCCCTCCCCTCGGCCCTGCACGGGAAGATGGCGGCGGCGGCCGGAGGCGGCGGTGGCAGCGGCGGCGGCCTGGGGGCGTGGGGCCGGCCCGGCCTGTGAGAGCCGCGGCGGGGCGGCGCGGCGGCGGCGGCTGAGCGGCGGAGGATGAGCCTGCTGTGCGCGCAGTATCTCCGGTGAGAGCCCTGCCGGGGGCGGGGGGGCGCCTCCTGCCGCCGGGCGAGGCCGCGGGGGGCTCGGGGGGCTCCGGGCCCAGCCCCGCCACGGGGCCGGGGAGGCTCGGGCCGGGGCAGCCTCGGCGCAGAGCAGAGCGGGGACGGCCCTCGGCCCCCGGCCCTCCTTGCCCCGGCCCCGCCGCAAGGTCACGCCGTGCCCCGGGGCGGCGGGGAGCTGCCGGGCCCTGCGGGGCGGCCCTGCCGTGGCCCCGCCGGCTGGAGCTGGGCGGCTGGGAGTGCCGGCCGGGACGCGGGCCCCGGGTCTTGCTGGGGGCTGGCACCGCCTGGCTTCCTGCAGGCTCCCTCGGCGGGCACGAAATGCTTTTTTTGTCTTACAGTTGCGGAAAGGAGAGTTGTGAGACGCCGGTGGCCTTTTGGTGTCTGTAACGTGCTGAAGGAGGGGGTGTTGTGCACCTCCCAGCCTTCCGGGGCGCCTCGTGAGAAAGGTGTAGTGCTACCAGAAAGACATGCTGGCTCTTTCTGGAGACTTAAAGGCCTGGGCAGGTTTCTAGAGCGGGTTCCAGGAGGTTCTTGTATTTCCCAAACAATTCTTGACTACCATTGTGAAGCGCCTCAGCTGTGCCTCTGTACTGATTCTTCAGATCCATCTGTTCTTCTTAATCTTATCTGCGCCTGCCTCCCTGGTGGTCCAGATCCCAACTCAAGCCTTCGCCCCCTAGAAGTAGCTGATCTTTTCTCTAGTAACAAGTTCACAAGGTTTTTTTTCTTCCCAATTAGATCTATAACCTGCGCTGTCTTAGCTGCTTCTTCCATTTTTCCAGACACTTCATGAATGCAAGGTCTAAAACGTCTGTTGTCAGCTCTCCTCTGCTGGTACAAGAGTCACTTTAATATCTGTCTTAATCATGTTGCAGCTCTCCCCCCGTGGCTATGAGCCTGTGACTGCCTTGTGTTCCTGCAAGGCAGCGCTGCCCCAGCCGCGTGTGTCCTGCCCAAGGCACCTTCCTGCACCCCCAGGCCTTTTCTTGGCACTCCTTGTTCTGTGCCAAGCTGGAGATCCTCCTCGCCTGCAGCACGTGGGCAGTAGTCACCTCTCTCTGCTAACTTTGCTCCTCTGATGGTGTAGCTCAGCCTGTAGTGTATTTTCAGACCGCTCTGTTTTGTGTAGTGCCTAATGTGACAGGACTGAGCACTGGGTGCTAATACCTTATATCTGGTGATTCCTGGGTTTGCCACCACAAACCTGATCTCCTTCAGAAAAAGGAAAAAAGAAAGGGGGGGAAGCCCCCAAAACTTTCCAAGCAGTCTGTAGCCAGCAACGTGCACGTTTTCCCTCTGCACAGTGTTTGTTTCAGTTCTCTGTGGAGAGGGTAGGCTTGGGGGCAGTTTCCTTAAATCTGCAAGATGCCTTTTATGTCCACAGCGGTGTTACTGTGTATGTTTAGTTCTTTCATTTGCATAGGGCAGAAATTGAGCTGCTGGGAACTGGATGCTGCAGCCCAGGCTAATGAGGGAAGAAGGCCTCAAGCTCTCAGAGCCAGGTCTGTTAGTCCTTTTACGGAGGAGGGCATCCTCCTGGCGCCAGCATCATAAGCTCTATCCACATGGAATGGTGAAGGAACAGACAGATAAAGGGTAATGATACAAAAAGGTAGCTTAAAAAATGTTGAGCTGGGTAAAGGTGCAGGGCAGTTTGTCTCTGCTAGTCTTTTGCTTCATAAAGCTAATGAGGGACAGAAAAGTTTGTGTGAAAAACCTTTCTCTGTGTGTTTGAAGTTTAGGTAGGAGAGAGCTGAATTTCTGAGGTGACCGTGTAATGCTTGAATAACTAGTGAAATAATGACTCTGCAAGAATCAAGAGACAGTGAAGAGAATGAGCAGGGAAGAAAGGGACTCTTGGCCAGAGTGCCTTAACTCCTCCCCTACCAGCCTCTCGTTGTCTATATATGTGTGTGTGTGTGTGTACATGTACACGAATCAGTTGTTCTAAAATGCTGTTCTTAAAAGATCCTGACCCTTCAGTAAGAGTGCAAGAGCTGAGAAGCAGCTGGTGCTCCTACAGAAGTTTTCCAGAAAGAACAGAGAAGGTCAGACTTAATGTACCCAGTCTCTCTGAAGTCCTTTTTCAAGTCATCTTCATATATCGTGATAGTGTTGGAGGTCTTCGCTTTCCTGCATGCAATATCCTTTTCAAGGTCACCTCTCAGGAGGACCAGGTTGCATTCTGTCTCTTCTGAGTTAAGTTTCCTAGGTACTTCTCTTGGGTCTGTCTTTGAGACACTTTACCAAGATCCCTCAATCTAGTCAGGTGAGTAAAAACATCAGAAAGTTCTTTTAAAGAGCTCTGAGGAGGGCGGCAGAGTTTGCACCTCTCTGTTCAGGTGAATGCATTCTCAGCCTGGTGTGTCTGATCTGGCCAAATTCATGCTGCTTGGGGAGTCTTCAGGTATTCCCCATACATCAAATTGATCTTGTGGGACAGGCATCTTAAACATTTCATGTATCCTGCTAGCTACAGAAGGCACTTAGAAGCAAATTATACTGCCGATGGGATCTCTAACATAATACCACTGAAAATTCCTTTTTAAAGACAGTACTAAGCTTGAACCCACCTACTCCTCTTGTCTTTGCTCTAAGGAAAGAGCTTCACTGCCAATTCTGCATGCTAACGTTCCAAGTGTAGTCAACGTGGACTCAGAAGTGTCGCAGTTTGGCGGAGACGTGACCGTCTGGATTGTGTTTTACAGAGCTGTGAACTCCAGTTTCAAGTTACATGTGGCATTACTCCGGTAAATTGTGGCTTTTAGCACTATGTAAACGTAGCATAAAAAGTGCCTGAATTACAGGGCTCAAACACTGCTTAGAAATCCTGGTGCTGACGAACCGGGAGGTAGTTTCCTTTAGTCTTAGGATGAGGCTATAACCAACTTCATTAAAGGTTTGACTGCTTTAATAATTTAAATCGTGGCTCTCTTTTCAAAGACTCATCAGTAGCTCCATTAACTTCTGCATCTGCCGTGTCTGTGCGGTTGCTCCGTTGCTGTCTGCCAGGCCGTGACACACCTCTCACCAGGTTTCTTCCTTGTTAGTGGAGGAGGGCAGGAGCAGAGGTGATTTAGTGCTGCAGCCTTCGCGTGTGAACGTGTCCTGGTACCGATCCCTGAGGAGGAGGATGTAAAACCGATGTGTGTCGGTGCCCGAAAGGCACAAACCAGTACTGCTTGAAGCCCAGAGCAGAGCCAGCTAACTACCTTGAGAGTATATGGAAGGAAAAAGGTTAGTAAATGTCAGCTCAGGGTTAAGAGTCCAGCAGTGCATGGCTGGAGCAAACTGCCTGGAGCTGATGGGGTCACTGGGGCTGGAGGTGACCTCAGCAGTCCCTGTCTTAACCCCCTCTCCAGGAGGGGCAGCCCCCCGGTGTCGCAGCAGGTTGTTCAGGGCTTGACAGCCCCTAAGGAAGGAGACAGCCCGTGCTGCTCCTCCTTCGTGTTGTCTGAACCTTGTGCTCGCCTTCCTGCCATGTGCCGCTGCTGGCGGCCTGGCTTCATCTTTTTATCCCAGCCCATGGGCTTGTGGCTGCTGCCCCTTGCCCCAAGCTGGGTGAGTGCAACCTGGGGCTTTACAGAGTTCGCTCTGGCTGGTCTGCAGTCCTTTGTGGCTTGTCTTCACATCCACTGGGTCTGGGAAAGTTTTCCCTCTGTTTTTTTAAAATGTTCTGCAATGATTAATGCTACTTTCATGCATTGTTTACTCTTGGATTTTAAACAGGAGAGGAGTAGTAGAGAGGTCAGAAAGCTGCACTGGCCTTTTGGGAGGCACTTCTTAGCAAGGTGTTTTCTCTGGGGAGAAGTAAAGGGAAGAGCGTTCCTTCTTTGTTGTCTATATGAGCTGTTCCTGGCACTTGGTAACTAGACTTACTGCTGTTATTTAACACGAGCAGCTATTCTTCAAGGCAGAGGGCCGTGGTTTTAAAGGCAAGTAAGATTGATGATGAGTACTGCTTACTGCAGATCTACAAGCTTTGTGTGGTGACCTATGGAGTAAAAAGAATTAAAATAAAAAAAAAAAAGGACAAAAAGACATTAAGCAATTCCCCCAGAGCTACCTGCTGGAATAAATGCTTCCTGCTGCAAGCCCCCAGACACACGCAGTGTCCCTTGGATCTGTCCTCTCAGTGTGTGCCAGGCAGCTGTAGCCAAGCAGCTCCCCCTTTTTTTTTTCTCATGGACTTTTTGGGGCTTTTTACATCCTTCTGCCACCCAGGGGCAACTTGCACTAAGGTCACATCATCTCTCGTAGACCTTACGCTGTGTTTTGCCCAAGGAAGCAAGGCTCCTGTGAACATCCTGCTTGCCAGCTGTCGCTCCACTTCCTCCAGTGCTTCTGATGCAGTTGACCCATCTGCAGAGGGACAGGAGTCTCGGTGCTGACAGTTCCCATCGGCATGGTGGTAGCTGTGTGGTTGGAGCAGCCATCCAAGCGGCACTCCTGCTGGAGAGCGGTGGGCAGAGCTCACTGGGCTCAGTAGGCACATGCAGGGCTTCGTGCTAGCCGAAGTGTGTGGGGTTTGAGCCTGCGCCGCTGCAAGGTCCTGTTGGGGCAGACGGGGAGGCCGGGCCCAAGTCCTGTGGGCATTCAGGGACTGATGGGCATGTTTTGGCTGGCAGGGAGGTGGCTCGGTGTGGATGCAGGCAGGGGGAGAAGGCTGCAGTGAGCAGGTGACTTGGCCCTTCTTCCTTAATGCCTTGCCAAGGGCTTGCCATCTGGAGAGCTGCTGCTGCTTGCAAGAGCACCCCACTCTTCCTCTCACCCTCTCCCCTCGGCCCTGATTTGATAGTGTACGTTTTGGGCCAGGTCTCCAGAGAACTGCTTTATTTCCTCTTTTTTAGCTTCCTCCATTTAACTGGAACACGTTCCCCAGTGCCATTCATTGAGGTACTGCTGATGGACGGGGGAGCTTTGTGCACGGCAGGAGCGAGGTGCTAACAGCAAGGGGCTGCTGCTCCTGGCGATGTAGTGCTTGCTGTCTTGAAGCACTCACTGACCTGTAGCAGTAAGAAATAATGCCCCATTTGCTGGGATCCGTGAACCCCTGCGTGCCCGTGCATCAGTGGTGTGGCTGTCGCAGTGGTACCCCAGCTTTCAGGCTGGGCTGCGACCCCTCCTTTTGCTGCCTTAGTGCATGGCCTGTGGCGGCTGCTGTTACTGCGCCGTGCTTGGGGTTATTGCAAAGCAGTGTTCCAGTGACCTACAAGTGCAGTTGGTGTAAGTAAAGCTGCAGCTGTGTTTATTTATTCGTTTCTGGTTAGAGGGATGACTCTTGCAGCAGGTATTGTTCTAACCGGTGTATTCCTGCACGGTGTGACCTGTGTTGAAGAGGAGGGGGCCCTGTTGTGGCAGCGTAACCCAGTGGTGTTTCACTGGAGCTAGGAGCGGGGTTCTTGAGCTGAACACAGCACTTTGAACAGGCTGTCCCTTTCCCTGAGTGCAGGCTTGCAGAGGCTTTGGGTTAAGTTTCTTTATTTTAGAGCATGGTGAGAAGATACACTTGCCTGTTAACATCCACTTGATGATGGTTTAGCTTGTTTTATTTCAGTGCTGAATGTAACGCATACTGTGATATTCAAGCTACCCATAAAATCCACGTCTTCTGTCTAAAGAGTATTGTCCTTGCAGGAGCTTCATAACGAGTAACCCTAGGCTTCTCCGATGAGGTGTGTGGTGGCCTCTGAATAAGCTGATTTGGGTGCCGAATTGTATCGTTCCCTTCTACAGTAGGCAACCTAAAGCTTCGTGTCATTCCATCTGCCTGGAAGGTGGAGCTGCTGGGTTTGCAGCTCTGGCTGTTGCAGGCATCGTGATGCTTCCCGCTGGAGAAGAGGCTGGAGCTGCTGCTGGGCGCCCCTTGGGCTGGTGGGGAGGATGGCGGCTTTGGATGCCTTCAGCCCTCCCTGCCCCGCCTGGTGAAGGAGAGGAGGGATCATGGGGTGTGTGTTTTGGTCGGGGAAGGAGGAGAGGGGGCCTGGAGTTGCTGGGGGCTGAGGGCCCTTCATCGCTGCTCTCGGGCCTCCCAGCAGAGATCCGCTTGTGTGAGCAGACGCGTTGGAGCGAGGGGTGGTAGTAAGGAGTGGTGCTGTGGGGTGACCTGGGGCCGTGGCTCTGCCCTCAGGCCCTGGTTTCTCACTGGTCCCTACAGGAGGGAGCACTGCTGGCCCTTCTGTCTGCGCCTTGGCCGCTCGGGCTGCGGGCAGCACCTTGTGGGATGCAGTCTTACGGTTAGCCTGGGTTCGTCACCACTGCTCACAGTGCTGCCTTCAGGCCCTGTTTCCAGGCTTGTGTGGCCGCTGCTGCTCTTCCCACTTAAACTTAAGAGCTGGAGGAGCAGTTCAGGTTGTAGGCTTGGTGTCTTCCTAGACAACCAAATGCGGGGGAAATTGCTCAAGCAGTGTCTGGATATTGCATGTTTCTATTCCTCCAAGCTGTATTTGCAGCCACGCGTTCAGATCAACATCATGCTGTGAGGTATGATGGAACAAGAGCTTTTGGAGTAATGTGAGGTCTGCTTTCTTTTCTTTCTGTATTCCAGTAGGACATTTCTCAGGTTATTCACACTGGCTTCTGCACTCAAGGGGTTATTGTAAGGAACCAGAAGGCTGAGGGGTCTCTTGGGATTGTTACCCTGCTGTGGGCCACAGACCAAATTTCACTGATGGGACTCAAATCAGAGATACCCTTGAGGTACTTAGGAGTCCTGCTAGAGTTAATTTTGTCTTCCACCTGTAGGGGGAAAAAGTCACTTTCCTGAAAGTACTTAGAATGTCCCTAATAAGTCAGAGGTCTGTTTCCCATATTTTAATTTCATTGTGTTGTTGAAAGTATCTCCTAATGCTCAGCCTTAGTGAACACTTTTCTGCTTCATCTAATGCTGGTATGTGTAAGTTGACTTTGTATATTTTTTCCCCTTTCTTTGAAGGAGCTAATTAGCTTTCTTACAGCTAATGTCAGAAGGGGAGGGGAATGAATATGTGACAAATCAGTTGGGAAGACCATCTTTCAGCCCTTTGGTCTACGATAATCCTAGAAATTCTGCTATTGTGTTCTCTGCTGCACAGCCAGCCTCCTGGAGTTTGCTTTGCCGTGTCCTGCCTTGGTCGCTCCGATTTAACAAAAGCACGTGGGTGTTGCTTTGTGGCAGGCAGCTGTGCCATGTCATCCTGTTTTAAACCAGGGTTTCTTGGAGCCAGTAAGAAACCCTTGACAGACTCCAGCTTCGGTTCCTTCTGCAGTCAGTGGATGTTTGTACCAGGGCCTTTGAGCATTTGTACTCCTAGTTTGAGGTACATTTGAGCAATTGAGAGGGGTCTCTAGGGCAGTCTTTGTAGAACAGCCTCCTAATAACTAAAAATAGAAAAGTTAATCATCTGTCCCTGTGAAGAGGGGGAGAAAGAGGGATACTTGCTTGGCTCTTGCCTAGATGCTAGTTGTCTTGAAGCAGTATAAATGCTGGTAGAGGACAATGCAGTGACAAAAGTGCTGAGGAGAGAGGCTTGATCTAACCGGCTGTTCCTCGGGAGGCAGGGGGCAAGCAGGTCTGCTTTTATGAATGTCACTAAGAGTAGTCTTAAAGAATTTGTCACTTAAGAAGTGTATGAAAACAGAAGCAACTCTTTGAGCTTCAACATTCATCCGCAGTTGCTAGCAAAAAAGGGAATGTGATTTCATTTTGGATGGGAATGTGAGATTCAAGGAAGGCTATTTTTGGTATGGGTTACTGAATATAAAAAATGATTGAAAGATACAGGGTAAACCTGTAGTAAAAATCTAGGAGGGATGTTAGTTCGTGTTAATACCATCAATACGCATGAAGTTGAACCTATATGTAAAATCTTTAACTAGAAAAGAAGTGATGAAGTGCTTACTATGGATCCTTACTACTAATCCAAATTAATACAGAATACCTTAATTTAGGAGCATATCACGCAGGGTATGTAAGGGGATGAACTTCTGGAGATTTTCCCACCTGGTGCTATGTCTCCGTACTACCTTGTTGTTGAGATGTTTTTAGTTTTGAAGCATGCTGCAGGAGTGACAGGGCTTGGGGCAAAGTCAGGTGTAGGGAATTATGGCTTGCGGGGTGAGCTGAAACACCCATCTTCCTGGGTTTGACCTCAAAGACTGCAGTGACCTCTACAGCTTTAGGCTATCCCAAAAGGTATGTCCAGTATCTTTCTCATGAAGATACCAAATGCGTGCTGATGCTGTCTGGGCAACTACAGGCTATTTTGGTAGCTTCCATTGTAGCCTGCTGGGTAGAAGCGAGCATTAAAGGTGCTTGGTGTCTACCTGTAACATTTTGTTATGTATGCAGAGTTTTGGGATGCTGTCTCAAAATCAGGTAAAATTCTGCCTGCTTTGCATTGAAGATAGTTATAAAGATGTGTCTTGTGTGTAACTGTTTCTGTTAACTCCTGAAATAATTCTTTGAGGACTATGAAACTGGCAACTGCTATGCTGGAGTTGTGTTTTTCGGATGCAGCCCAGGAGTAGCTTGTGTTTGAAGAAGACCTCTGAGCCTTGAAGGACTTGGCTGCAGGAAGCCTTCTCTGCAGGGCTGATAGCACCGCTGAGCATATGGAGCTCAGATCTTCAGGCTGAAGCGGCATGATTCATGTAGTTTCCATGCTTTTCTGTCAAATGCCAAAATGCAGTGCCAAACCATTCTATTTTCCAATTTGTTCTGGGTGTGCTAGAATACTCCATGAAGCATTTGTGTGGTGGCAAGGTCCAAGCTATTGTGGCTGTGGAGTGAAATGCCAGAGCTGAGCTGGCTTCTGTGAGCGGAGCACGCGCGGGCGTTGAGCTAATGGCCTTTAATTACGCACTCACGCCGGATCTTTTCCCGGCACGATCAGTTCTTACTCAGTCTGCAGCAGAGATGCAGAAAACGCTGTCTCGGTGTAAGGCATGGCTCGGTTTAAGGCACGCCGCAGTTCTGTGGGGCCGGCGGTGTGGCTGGGGTGGGCTGGGAAGCATGCGGTATGGTGTTTTGTGGGAATGATGGGGTGAGGGAATCGCATACCTTGTCTCTGGATGTCCTTTCCAGCCTTGCCATTTTTTCCCTTGGGCTGGGGGTTGTAGCCCAGTGCTGTGGAGCCTTTTTTGCAGCCGTTGCAGCGGGTGGAGGGAGCATGGTGAGCGGCTCTGCTCTGCATGAGCTGCTCAGAGACGATCCTTTTTGAGTCTGTATCTGAGGGGTTGAGATGTATGTTTGAAATACAATGATTTTTGTAAAAATGGGCAATCCCCCAAAGCAGGACTAGCTGTAGAAGTTACAGACTTGCTCAGAAGCTTGATCCTAGCCGGTTGGTGAGTTACGGAGGCTGGAGGGGTGCGTTACAGGTTACCGAGCAGCTTGCTTCAGAGTTGGTCCCAACCTGCTGTGAGCAGAACTTCTGGGGTTTGCTGGGCTCTGCAGCTGAGCCGCACCGCCAAGCAGGCCAAGGGTTAGTTATACATGTTGGTTTTCCTCGGGACCCACTTGGCTCCAATTTGCGCTCAGAAACTTCAAGCTGCTCAGTTTCTAGAGAGGGGCAGCTCTCTCAGTAGCGTCATCTGTGCTGCTCCAGTCCTGAGCTCATGAAATGCTCCAGCCCCAAGCTGCTGGGGTCGGCTTCTCTTCCAGCTGAACGCAGACAAGAGAGCAGCTCCTACATGTCCCAGAGCACGTGAATTTTGCTGGTGGACTCTCAAGTTTTGCAGCCCATCCGGATGAAGAGCTGCATGGCTCAGCCAGGAGCTGAGTGTGGCAAGGTGACAAAGCCTCCTTCCCCTAGCTCCCTGCTGCTCACGCAGGTACTGCAAGACCTCAGGCCATCTGTGTGGATTTGTCCAGCTCTGTAGGAAATAGTGCTGGTTGTGTGGCCTGAGGTGAGAATTTAATGTCTGCATCCTTTTTTTATTTGAAATTGCTGCGTGTTAGTGCCAGAAGTATTACAAGTGCCATTTGTCCATTCAATCTTTTATCATCGTGCCTTTTTGTAGTTATGCTTGGTTTTAATCCCTGGGTAATAGGTTCCTAATTTTTCTGTAGTGCGAGCACTGCCATGGTTAGCTGAAGAGCTCTGCTGTCAGCTCCTGCAGGAAGGTGAACACAGGGAGGGCTTGTGCTTTTCTTCTTTCCTCTCAACCACGAGCAACAACCAGGTAGAGTTTATTTTTTTCCCATGTCTCTGGTAAAACAGTATTCCAGGTAACCAGTAGGCTGAGGTGGAAAGTTAACAAGCAGTGTAGGTGAGATTTCAGAGCAAACTTTAGAAAACTCAGGTGAGTGTACCAGAGCTGGTCATAATGTGTCTGCTATTCCTTGTGGGAGCATTCTCTCTCCCTTGCTTTTGTCTCTCCTCTAATAGAACCTGAACTAGGAGAAAGGGAGTAAATAAGATTTAAAAAAAACAAAATAATGCTATTCTGTGTCCCCTTTCTCCGCTCCCTTCTCTCAGCTGTTGATTCAGCCCCAAATCGACAACAGCATACTTTAAAACAAAATAAAAACCAAAACCCAACCAAAACCAAGACACCAATATTCAGGTACTAAACCATTGTAATTCTTTTTTGTTGAAGTTAACTTTTCTTTGGAGGAAAATTGAAGAGTGGTTGGTTGCTCAGTGTTGTTTTGGAATTGCTTCTGTGTGAGCATTTCCACCTGTTGGAGTGGTTAAACATTTAATGATAACTTGTGTTAAGTGTATTTGGCTTTCTTGTTAATCTATTATTGAAAAGTGACCTTTTCTTCCCCAAATGAAGAATCCCCCATACTCCCTTTGTTGCTTCCTTATCAGTGTGTGTGGGGGGATCTGGGATTTGATAGGGGAACTGAAATAGTTGCTGATGCTTCAGAGCTGCCAGGGGAAAACCAAATGGAGTTCCCCTTCAGGCATGGTGGAAAACAGCATGCTGTGCTGTGTGTTTCTGCAAGGTTGGGAGTTTTCATGGGTTTTGTAGGACTTGGGCCATCACAGATCTCACCCAGCTCCTCCTTGCTGTGTAAGAGAAAGGAGCGTGGGGTAAATGAATCTTGGCTCTGGCTGTTGTGCACCTTGGAAGCAGCGTGTGGCAGCGAGGCAGCCCAGGACAGCTGCTTTGAAAACCTGGGCTTCGTTTTGTGCTCAGTGGTGAAGCTGGTTAACAAAACTGTGCTTCCCTCAAACTGCTGTGGCCTCTAATAGTTACAGCATGGTGCGTACGGGACTGATTTTCTTAAAAGTGTATTGAATTATAATAAAGCCAAGGAATTTGTATTGCAACAAAGTGAGCTGGTTTGGGGCAACAATAAAATGGATTCTTTACTTTAGAGATACGTGAAGGGTCTGAAAGCAGGTGGCAATGAGACAGTTGGAAAGCTTGGTCCATAAATGCCAACATTTGAGTTCGTAAGAGAGAAGTGATGGTCTGGGGTATGGATTTAATTTGTCTAACTACCTGTTACACAAAGGCAGTGCCTAACAGGTGCTTAGTGATTGAACAGAAGGCTTTTGTCTTTGGGCTTCAAGCTAAAACACCAGGCAGAGTGTAACTGAACAGCTAGCAGAGCGCATCAAGCTGTACATTCTGACAAAGATGCCTGAAATAAGTTTGAACCATGTTTTGTGTTTTTTGGCTTTGGACTTACAAACTGGTCAGGAAGACGTGGCCTGAAGACAACTGCTGAGGCAAGCCAAGCAAGGAGCTGCTTCAGAATAGTCTTGAGGTGATAAAATGCAAGCTGCGCTGAGTTTGCTGACAGGCAACACGTTTTTGCAGCAGAGTGAGTCATTCTAATGCAAATTCAACATGAGCTGGTTCAGGAAAAGATAGGGATAAAAAGAGCTTATTGCCAGATGCCTGATGAGACTTGCAAATGAAGAGCCATTCGTGATCCTCTCGCAGGTATCAGTGGCCACGGTGTGTGCCCACTGGGAGTCCACAGGCACCAGCAAAGGCACTTCAGTGAAGGCAGTGCATCTTTTCTCTCAAATACTGGTATTTGGGCAGCAAGGCAGAGCAGGTTTGGTGCCCAGTGTGTCCTCTCTTGCCCTATCTCAGCCACCGTGGGTGCAGGTGTTTTATTTGGAGGTTATCTTTAGGTGGAAACAAGAAGCAGCATGCAAGTGTGAGACCAGCCTGACTAATCCCTTTGGCCTCGAGGAAGTATTGAAATAACTCCTATGCATTTTATTAAAAAATATAGTGATAATCCCTTTAGCGTGTCACAAGCTTATGAAATACAAAAGGCAGTTTGCTTTGCAGCTGCTGTTGAGATTAGCATTAAAGGTATTTGAGGACTGACTTCCAAAACAGATTGAAAAAAATTTTGGTGTAAGTTCCAGCAAAGATCTCTTTCAGCAGAAGCTCTGGGGAACTACTCAGTAGTAACAGGAATATTGAAGGCTAAGGCATCAGCATCTTCCTTCACAGTCGGCCAGGGCCAGCCACGCTGGTGGGGTGGTGTGTTTGCAGAGCATCTCTCAGCAGTGGCACTGACTTGGTGCAAAGTAATTCTCCAGGAAACAGCTGGGCCAAACTTTTTTGGGGGGGAGGGAGGAGAAGCCTTTATAATGGTGGTGTTTGCATTTCTCCTTTACCAGGCTGGTAGTTGCAGGTGGTCCCATGTGGGCAGAGCAGCGGCTGGGCAGAGCCCGTTCCTTGGAGGGGAGCGTGGGGGTGGTGGTGGCGGTGCTGGGTGTCCTGCTCTGCGGGAGCTGCGGCTGCCTCAGCTCAAAGGAAAGAAGCCTGCAGAACTGGCGGGTGTTCCTGGGTGAGCCAAGCTGTGTTATTGCCTTGGCTGGCTGCTCAGAACAGCAAAAAAGATAGCTGTGCACCTGGCAGGGCCAGCTCTGTCTTGCTGCCGTTCCTAACCTGTGAACTGAAGCATCACCGGGCTGCCTCAGCTGGTGAGGCAAGTCCAGCTTTCCTTTTGGCACCAGTGAAGATATTCTTGATGAAAGCCCTCAGAGCATCCCATTGCTTTCTGGGTGGTGCTCTGGTGCCTCGTGGCCAGTTGCTGGAGGTGATCCTGCATTTAATGCAGTCAGGTTTGGTGAAGGGGCCGCACAGTGTGTGTCTTCCCAGTGAAGCACTGAGACTCATGTGATAACTTCTTAATCCTAATGTGGATCTCAAAACCTTTCCTCGTTTGTGGTGAGGAGGTGGGACCCAGAACAACCTGAGAAACTGCTATTTTTATAGTCACCACCACTTGACATTGAGAGAGTGCATGCTTGTTTGTGCAGCCTCCCCGGCAGGGGCAAGGAGGGGCTTTCTCCTGGCTCCAGTACTTCCCGAGCCTCCATGCCAAACCCATCACAACTCTCCTCTCCAAATGCTTTTCACATGTGGCAGGGTGAATTTCAGATCCCTGCTTACAGGTAAGCAGGTATTGCTTATGTGGCAGGACACTGCTGCCAGGCAAAGTTTAAAATGCAGTGACAGGTTCTGTGTGTGTATGTGTGTATATATATATATATATATATATATATATATATATATATATATATATATATAATTTTTTTTTTTTTTCTGAAAGACTTGATCGAAGCAGGAGAAAGTGAACTGTTGACTTTTTTTATGGTATGAAAGTAGA
Organism: Aythya ferina; assembly: GCF_964211825.1. Classification (NCBI taxonomy): domain Eukaryota; kingdom Metazoa; phylum Chordata; class Aves; order Anseriformes; family Anatidae; genus Aythya; species Aythya ferina. The sequence continues at coordinate 14,368,452 of NC_140304.1, forward strand.
AGAAATGCTGTTTAGCAACAGTAATTTAAATCCATAATTCAGGGGATAAACTATATGGCATTTTAGGCTGTAGGCAGCCCTTAGAGGAGCTGGCCCCACTTTCTCTACTCACTGGTGCATGAATGTGCTTTAGCATAACTTGATTATTTTGATCAGTCTATTTCTAATTTACTGTTTTTATTGCTTTCTTACAGGCAGGCAGAAGTCCTGAAGGCTGACATGACAGGTAATTGTCTTTGTTAGATGGTTGATCTAGCTAATAATACTTGATTTTTGCTTGCTTTCTTTTTATATGTTCCTTATGCTTACCATTCCTAAGAATCCTCTGGAAAGTAAAGGTTTATATGCAAATAAATACAGTCTTAACAATTGTGCCAATCTCTTTGTCTAAAATACCTGTATTGTTAAAGTTGACTTTTGAGTGCGCTAAAAAGTGTTTAGAGACAGATTGTGACCCTGTTACTCTCTATTTGGGGATGAGAGACTCCTGTCTAGACTGCCACAGGATTTGCTGTACTTTGGATTAGCAGCAGGGAAAGGATCTTGCTGGTTTTGAGGGAATTGACACTAACACGTGCCTTACAAAGTGCAGCCCGTGACTGCTACAAAATGCTATGAGCTGACTTTTAAACCATCTGTAGTTACGGCAATTGGGGATGGTTTACATTAAGGTACCAACCACGCCGTGCAAGCAGCTTGCACGATGAACCCCTGCTCCGAGTGTAGCACCTCGGCGTAGCGCATCTTGTGGCTCGGTGTGGGCCCTGTGGGAGCACGGCCTGCCTGCACCCAGCAGGCGCTGTCAGCAGAATGGTTTCCCTGGGATGATTAGCTTGTCCCTTGTGCTCCAGCAGCCACAGCACAGGTGATTTTATAAAGCATGGGAAACTGGACTGTGTAACTCTGATAGCTTGGGACAGTGTTTGCACTCACCCTGAAGTGATGAACTGCAGAAGGGGAGTTAGAAAATGGCAAGCATGCAGCTCTACTTCTCCACTGTGCTCTCCTCAACAGCAGCAGCACTGGCTCATGGACTCTCCTGTTTAGTTTTACGTGATTATTTTTTTTCCGCTATTTTTCCAGGTTCCTCTTTTTTTTTTTTTTTAAATTTATCCACTGTCAAAAAGTTCTTCTGCATGTTGAGCTGGGGAGAATCACTCCCTTCTGTCTCTTTTTTTTTTTTTTTTTTGAGCTTTCCCACTGCTGACTTTGCTCTTACCTAGTTCTCGTGTTGCAGGAGACCAATGAGTCAATCCCCAATCCCTCTGTAGTTTTTCTATTTCAAAATTGTGATGAATCTGAGGAAAAGTGGGTGTTTGGCATTGCCTGTCTTACACTGCGCTGCATTCTTTAATTTGGTAGGTCAGTGAAAAATCAGCTGTAATGACTGTAAATTCAAGTGTTACAAAAACCTTTTGTCTGTTTTTTTTTTTTTTTTTTTTTTTTTTTTGCTTAGATTCAAAGCTGGGTCCAGCAGAAGTCTGGACATCCAGACAGGCTTTACAGGACTTATACCAGAAAATGCTAGTGACCGATTTGGAGTATGCTTTAGATAAAAAAGTGGAGCAGGACCTGTAAGTACTGCAATAAACCTCTCTGTGTGTATGTGTGTAACCTGGGCTGATGAGCAGGAAATCCCAAGGCTCACAAAGTGATTTGTATCCTATGAAATAGTTGCCTTATCTCCTTTAACGTGAGAGCTGTGCTGAGGGTGAAACATAAAAATACAGTCAATTAAGAGAGTTCAATAGATGAGTATTTTACCTTTGGCAATTAGAGTGGGGTTTGGTGAGCAAGATGGAAGGGAATGAGGAAAGAAACATCAGTCTTCTGTGCTGTCAAGGAAGGGCTGAAGCTGTAAGTTTCCAGAAAGGAGGAAAACTGCCTGCTGCAGTCGCCAGGAGCTTTGAACAAGATCTAGCAGAGGCTGAATAGCAGTTAGAGCCCCTCACTGTAAGCTCTCTGAGGTGTATTTGGGTGAAAGGGGAAGGAAGAGGGAGGAGCATCAAGAGAGGACTTTACCAGACACTCATGAGAAGCACTTTATGGATCCAGGGAAGATTGTGCTGGGTTTTCTCCATGCTCCAAGTCCAGTCCTTGTTATCGAAGAGGCAGACATAGGCTGTAACAGGTAGCTGAGAAAGGCCCGTGGTTCTTCCAGGGCTCTGAGGCTGGCAGGATGAGTAGACTGTCAAAAATTGTCTTGTCCATGCCTGTATCTGCTGTGTGACTTCTACCTCAGATTTCTACACCTCACATTTTGTTTTAAGAGGAGAGAGCTGTGCTGCCTAAAACAAAGCAATTACAAGCAAATATTTATGGTGTTGCAGTGTTAGCTATACAGTATCAGGATTGGTTTCTGTAGTAATGAGAGGTGGGAAATGGTAATTCTTCCATATTTAACATTATTTATTATCTGAATGATGTCTGAATTTGAATATACTCCATTTTCGTGTTTGATGCTATGTGATTAAACAGTTTTCCAGTTTCTTACACTTGCGAAACAACAAGGAAAATGATTCTTTTGTTTGCAGTTGGAATCATGCCTTTAAAAATCAGATCACGACGCTACAGGGTCAGGCAAAAAATAGAGCAAATCCAAATCGGAGCGAAGTTCAGGCAAACCTTTCTCTGTTCTTAGAGGCAGCTAGTGGCTTCTACACACAGGTGAGTTGCAAAAAATCTATTGGTTGTGGTACATTCATGTAGTCTGTAGGCAAGCATGCTTCAGCCTATGCTAAAGTGCATGTGGGTCCTTCACAAAGCTTTGACTGTCCTCTGTTGGTCTCCTGTGCTGCTCCAGCAACTGCTAGTTCCAAAATGTGGATGCACTGTGAGGATTTGTGTGATGGTGTAATGTTTTGTGCTTTGTTCTGTGTCCCTTCCTTGTTACGCACCAATCATAAGCATTGAGTTCATGTTTCCCAAGAGCTATCTACAATAAATACAGCTTTTCTTTTTTATTTTGAATTATATTGCAACCTAACTTAATGCCTTCCACAGCTGTGGATTTAAGTAGGGTGGTTATCCCCAAGAATATTGCTTTGCATTTAACAACATGTAATGTCTTGCTGTTCTTCTGATCAGGGCTTCTAAGCTTACAAGCACATCTTCAGTCTCAATTTTGTTTTTATCAAAAATAATCTGGAAGTGCAAACTTCAGATATAGGAGCTCTTCTTCCCATTATGCAAAGATGTATTGATGAGTGCTCTTCAGCTAAGTATCTTCTGTGAGTTTTCAGTTCACTTCAAAATCACGTTCATGTACTTACTCATTACTGCTGTTTCTTTGTCTGTAGTCTTTCCAATGCTCGATTTCAGTTTGCACTGGATTTAGGTTACATGTGCAATAAGTCGTTCTTCATCAGTTCTGAGTTTCATTCTGAATGTGTACAAGTCAACACTTTTTTTTTTAGAATCTGTGATTTTATTTCTTTTTTTCCCTTGGGCATTGCTTTTTGGAATGCTTCTGATTTAAAGCAGCCAGTTTGACAGGCTGTGGTGTGACTGCCAAGGGTTTTCTGCCATCTACGCCATTTGTCTTGCACAAGTCTTTCTTCCCTGCATTGTTTCAGGAAACTTTGCTCTTGTGCGTGACACCACAGTCTAGGTTGTCTTTCTCCATTTGTGATGTTAATCGTTCCATTTTTAGTCTAAAGACTTTCCTCAGCCATTATACCCGCTCTCCAACAGCGAGGCCTTTGTAAATGACAGTTCTGAAGGAGAACACGAATTCTTGTGATTCAGCGTGTTGGAAGATGTCAAGTTTCTCTTTTATCCCACTTTTATCTGTGACGTCCCTCTTGCTTGGAGATTTTTATCTACTGTATAAAAGACGGAGTAGAAGGGGAAGGAGATCTAACACAAATCTTTTTCTGCAGCAAACAAGAACCCTGTGTTGAGTCTTTAGCTGTTGGTAGTGCACATCTCAGCCCTGGGTTTTCTGAGAGCCTTTATCTAGAAGTGGGACTCTGCCACAGGTCTATTTCATGTAGAGATTGAGTGTGTTCCCAGCGGCAAAAGTCTGTCAATTTTTACTTGAAGTTTTAACCCTGTAACACAGTAGAACAAACTTTTCATTTCTAGACTGGAGTCCATTAGGAAGAACTTCAAAAGTGCTAATTAGAATGGCAAAGTTCAGCTTTTCCTTGAATCAGCTTTTGAGATATTTGATTAAGTAGCTGCTGCCTAGTTCTCTGAGCCTCAGCATTAGCTTCACACAAATAATTACTGATTTGGCAGCCCATCCAGTGGGACAACTCAGTCACTTTTGCCTTGTATTGCCTATAAACTTGGTTTTGTTCACACTTCTCCCTGAAGCTGAAGTCAGGGTAGTGCTATTTCTGATGTTGAAACAAACTACAGAAGAAGAACGGCATTTCTTTCTGTTATTTCCAGAGAATGGTGTGTCTTCATGTAGGTATAAAGATTGTTTTCCCCTGAAGTGACCTATTTTAAAAATATATTCAAGATTTTGAGACCTCTGATAATCAATCTCCCCTGATGCTTGGTAATTTGAATAGTGTGGGGATTGAGATGCCTACTGATCTGAGATGCACAGCTTCAGTAAAAAATATCTTCAGGGTTCTGGGAAGAATAAAGCAATATGAAACTTCATGTCTTCCGTATAGATAATGTAATTCTTAAGTCTCTCTTTCAGTAACATAGGCTTGTTCACTTCAAATATGTTTAACTAATCCATGTCTCTGAGTGATCTGTGCTGGTTTTGTCTGCTGTTTCAATGCTTTTCTGATTACTGTCTCTAACTGCTACTAAACTAGACCCACTTTTCTAGTTATTACAGGAATTGTGCACAGTTTTTAATGTAGACTTGCCATGTCGCGTGAAGTCTTCCCAGCTGGGAATCATTAGCAATAAACAGACGCACACCAGCGCCATAGTGAAGCCGCAGTCCAGCTCCTGCTCTTACATCTGCCAGCACTGCCTTGTCCACCTTGGAGATATTGGTGAGTTTCTTAAGCAAAAGGAGTTGGAGCATTGAATTCTACCTCAGTGTTCAGCCTTCACAAGGAAGAGTATGTACGTTCCCTGTGCAACTGCTAGACCAACTGTGCTCCAAATTAGCAGCTGATGGTGTATTTGGTTGCTGCAGGGGGAAAGTCTGGAAAGCAATGCTGTTAGACTTTTCTGATGTGTTACACAGTAATGCATGGAGACAGTTAAGCGTAGCTTTCTAGTGATTTGCTGGAATCTTGTGTTTCAGCATACTAATCACATAGTCATGTTATAGCTGGTAGGCACAGTGAAATGTTGAAACCAGTAACTATTACAAAAACTTGTTGCAGCAGGCTAGCATACTTCTCCATTTCAGAACGATACTTTTAAATCTCTTGTATATAAAGAAGATAGTTAGATCCAGCCTTTTACAAGTGAGACTTTGATTTTTACATTAATTTCAACAGGCTTATTCCTTTAGAGTAGAGCTATGTGTTGTTGTAGGAAGTGCTATTTTTGCAGTAACCTCCAATTATTTATGTAGTAACCTAAAAGTAGATCTAGTTGTTGATTGTGTGGAGAAGTAGGAAAAAATATTTGAAGCTCTCTGGATGTGTTGCTGCTGGCACAGCAACTTTCTGAATAAAAAATAATGAGCCATGACAAGAGGAAAGACCTGAGGAAAAATGATCGCCTTAAAATTCTACCTGTTGAATCTTTGTGCTGTTCAGTCTAATTGTATGTTCTTGTGCTCATTTCCGAAATGATAGCAAAATGCTCTTCGGGTAAAACTGGTTTGTATTAAAGTAATTGCAAGAAAGTTGCTTTTTTGGTCTCAATTTCAATTGTTGTTGCTGTTTTTAGCTCGATATAGGAATCAGACCAGCCAGGCAGAGTCTTACTACAGACATGCAGCTCAGCTTGTCCCTTCTAATGGTAAGTCTGGGATACCATTTAGGTTTATAATTCAAAAGGAAGATTTGGAGTATCTGCTTCTCTTATGTGGTGATTTGGAACTTGAGAGGTTGTATAAGACCTTCCCCTAATACCCAAAGCAATTGAGTAACAAAGCCCGATCCACCAGGAAGTCATTTAAATAATAGCTGTTTGTCTGATCTTTGTGAATTTTCTCCTTTATGAGTATTTAATAACAAAGAAGGTAATGTGCAGCTTCACTCCAAGACTTCTACTGCTACGTTACACTGTTTAACACGTATATTCTATAAGGGACAGTTAATGAATACTTGTCTACCAGTGGCATACTTTTCTTTCATTGCTTGTTCACACTCCCATTTGTAAAGTTGGGGAGCTAAAATTGTACTTCTCAAGTTACTCATGCAAGTTAAGAGCTTCATTAGTTTTGGAATGAAGCATTTTAGTTATTGGGTTATGGTGGCCTGAAACTTAGGGATGGTGTGAAGGATGAATTATTTTTGAGCCAGGCTGGTGAAACCAGTACTTAATTTTTTTTAGCAGTGTTTTAACCAAACAGTTCTCCATATTCTAACTAGCAAAAATTTTACGCCATAGGTGGAAAAAAACAACTCTTGATTTGCCTCAAGAGGTAAAACTGGATTAGATCTTTTCCAGATAGGGGATGATAAATATGGTTATGGGAAAAGCCTAGTTTGAAAGTATCTTGTTTAGACAAAAGTCTTGCAGCATGATTGTTGCCTTGTTTTAATGATATGCTTAAAAATCTGTATCACGAGTTTCAAAGCTTTTTCTTTTGATTGGTACTGATAATGAGGCTGGAGTAAAAAGGTTAGTAGATAAATCTGAATGTTGTCTACTAAAGATCTTATGGCTTTGTGTTCCCTTTTTAAAGTGAGCAGACTTCAGCTTAAACCTAGCACATTCCACTCAATAACAGCTTGTTGGAGGACAAATTTCCTTTCTCTCCTTTAGGTCAGCCTTATAATCAGTTGGCTATTCTAGCCTCTTCCAAAGGAGACCACTTGACCACGATTTTCTACTACTGCAGAAGTATTGCTGTGAAGTTTCCTTTCCCAGCTGCCTCCACTAACCTACAAAAAGCACTTTCTAAAGCACTGGAAAGGTAAGACTAGGCATGAGGTAATTCTACTCAGATAGGATGGAGGAGATTGCCTCTAAATGTAACTCCCTTGCCAGAAGTTGTTTTTATTGTTGTTTTATTTGGAAGTGGAGACTGAGCACAAGTTCCTTAACCCTTTTCCTCATCAGAGTATCCTTATGCATGTTTAGAACAATTTGTCTGGGATGCACTTGAGTGTGAATAGTGAGTGCAGGAAAAAGGCGTTGTGCCAATATGAAAAAGCAGTCTTGCACGGGCATTCCTCCTTTCTTAAACTTCACAGAGAAAGTTTATAATGTTATGTGCAGTTGTCTAATTCCAAAGACTAAAGCCAGGTCCTTATTTTCTGAATGTAGTCGTGATGAGGTGAAGACCCGATGGAGTGTGTCTGACTTCATCAAGGCATTTATTAAATTCCATGGCCATGTGTACCTGAGTAAGAGTTTGGAGAAGCTGAGCCCTCTTCGAGAGAAGCTGGAAGAACAGTTCAAGGTTAGTTCTAACAATGTTTTAATTGGTATATTGAAGAGAATGTTTTTAGCAGCAGAGTTCTGAAATTACAGTCCAGTGATAACTTTTTCACATGCTAAAATATGGAAAATTCAAGTAGTCAGTTAGGGAAGGTTTGTATCACAGCTAATAACAGATGGTTCTGTTGACTTCTTCAAATAGTAGTTTTTTTTTCCCTTTTGAGACGTGGCGTGTTGTTGGTGGAGATACAGGAGAAATCAATGACCACAACTGCTCTTTACTTTTTAACCTGGATGATTCTTTGATGCCTGTGAAAAGCCCTCAGTTCATCTGGAAAGTCTTGGCTTAGTTGCCTGAAGACTTCTGAGTGCTTGATTTCTGGATGGTGTTCCATCACTCCCACTGGTTATTAAGATGGCTTTTAATCTTCCTCACACAACTTGCCTCTCCTACCAGTGGTTTGCCTCTAAAAGCAGTGTACTAGTACAACCTTAATTTGTGTGTAGACTAGAACTATTCAGAACATGTTTCCTCTGGAAAATCCAGGAGTATCCATTAATTATGCAGCCAGCTCATTAAGTTGGACAGTATAGCAAAGACTGCAACAAAGCGAACTTAAGGTATTTATCCAAGGTAGTACAATTTCAAAGTGGACATAATATTAACTGTTAGTCGCCTCCTGGAAGCAGTTTCTTCAATGTCATTCATTGTGGAGAATGAGCAGATATTATGGATAGGTTTGACAGAGCAAATAGAGTATGCTTTTAGAAGTTAAGAAAGAGGGAGCAGATTTTAGCAATGTAAGGAAATACAGATAGTCTTTACAGTGTCAATTTACATTGAATTTTTGCATTTAATTGGGCTGCTAGAGCTAGGTCCAAACAGTCACTGAAATAAAAACAGAGAAATGGAACTTGTGAATTATATGAGCTTTGAATGTGAACTGCTTGAATGCTGGGAATTTTCTAAATTAAATAATTGTATCTCTTTGTGTGTTGTGTTGGCTGTTGAGCAAGTATTGCTTTTTCCATAATGCCTATAATCAATAATTATGAGCATTGCTCAGGCATGTGGAATAGCCTTTTCTTTAACTGATCCACAGTGTTAAAATAGAGCCCTGCTCTAATTGAGACCTGCTTTGTTGCTTAGATTACTTTTATTTACATTGTGCAACAGAGAGCTTAATTTACTAGAGAGCAACTCTTCTGACTTAGATGTGTTGAATGTGGATGTGAAATTGCCTGTGTGGTGGATAACCACTTCAGCTGCGTGGCTGATGGCAACTTTGAATGAGGAGACAGGTCCTAGGTAGGAGAGTTCAGCCAGGCCCCCAGCTCTGCTCCTGGTGGCACTGGCAGTTGTTGACTGCTGTGTGCTTCAGGCCTGTAACTGAAAGTGGAAGTTGAAAAGGAAGCTCAGACCTCTTTCTGATGCTTACACTGGTTGGTCAATTTGCCTGCCTGCCTGTGTATCTGAACAGAATGCCTAGGTTGTGGTTTAGGATATCTCTTTTTCCTGCTTTGAGAAAGATGTCTTACAATGTAGCTGCTAAAGTGCATCAGTAAATAGCTTGTGCTATTTCAGTTAACCACAGCACTCCATGACCCATGAAGTTAGATGTGGAATTAGTCTTTAATATATAACCACAGTGTAGTTAAATTTTCCTGGGGTGTTTTTTCTTCTGAAATGTCACCCTATCTCTGCTTTTTCATGGAAAGGCTGAAAACCGCAGTGGACGTGCATGCCCTTGCAATTCTTGCAGTTGCATTGCAATGCTGTAATTGCACGTTAAAGGCACGCGTTCTCTGAGAGAGAGCCATTCCCAAGGGAGTGCTGATTTGTTGTGTGTATGACTTGGTGTACCAGCAAAAACCTTGGGCTTAACAGCAGGCATCTGCCTGTGTCCTGCTGGGAAAGCTGAGTGCTGAGCTATTAGGGATGACCTGAAAGCAATCTAGAACGGGTGTTGCCTTGAGGGCAGGAACATTAATCAAGCAGTGCAGTAGAGGCTACTAATCCTTCTAAGGGTGTGCTTTGCCATGTAAAAATGAATGCTCTGTATGTATGTCTTTGTTGCAGAGGTTGTTATTCCAAAAGGCCTTCAATTCTCAGCAGTTGGTACATATTACTGTTATCAATCTGTTCCAACTGCATCACCTGCGAGACTTCAGCAATGAAACAGAGCAGCACAGTTACAGCCAGGATGAGCAGCTCTGCTGGACACAGTTGCTGGCTCTCTTCAGTAAGTATGAGAATTTATTTATTCTTATATTTCTAGATTGGTTTTATGTGGAATCCGTTAGTGATTTGCTATCATATGTTAAGACAAGATGGTTGTGCAGTCATTTATGTCTAGCAGTGTTAATGACCACTGGATTTGTGCCCCCCCCTGTTTGAAACCTTACAGAGCTCTATATATTTTCCCTGTTTCTGAAGTACCAATATATGTCCATTGAAGGTCCATTCTGAAGGACCTGGGTGCTCAGTTGGATCTGACTTGTCTGTGGGTAGTACCATGTTTGTAGGGCTGCTCTGCAGCTGTCTGCAGTGTGGTGTGAGTTGTTTCTCACACTTTGATGGGAGGCAGTTCTAACTTGCCAGGACTGAGGGTGAAATGGTGCCGATAGGCTCTGGGCCTTGGCTGCTTCTGTGCCCTTGATAATATCAGGTAGGAGTGCAGAGCATTTTAGGCTTCCTATAATGTTGATTCCCTTGATCTGAAAGGGATTATGCTTAGCTTGGCTTTGCTCATAAATACCTAAATTTCTGCATACCAGAACTTCACGAACTCCAGACTGGAATCTGGAGAAAGCACTGTGTTCATACTTGCCTGGTACTGTTTCTCAGCGTGTGTGCTCTAACGGGCCTGCCTGCAGAGCTAACTCCATTTGTGTGCCTCCTGACCTAGGGAAGTGAATAAAATGCAGACAAATGGTTGACCACTTAAAAAAAAAAAAAAAATGAATAGTATTTTCTGATCTGATTGTTATGGGCTTGTGTCACTAGGTTTTGTTAGTTTGTCAAAAGGATTTACCATAATGCTTAGAGGAAGAAAAAGGGGAAAAAAAATGTTTAATTGTAGAAAAATATATAGTGAGGGGGGGGGAAGAAGGAAGATGCTCTGATCTGGCAGAGGATTTGTTAAGATGAAGTAATTGTACTACTTAAAGAACTAGCTCTTTAAGTATGCTTTTTTTCTGGGACCTGGATTTGTTTGAGGTTATTTGGCCAATTTTAAAGTATTGCTCCTGCACTGATTTTTGTTTTCCCTGTGCTCTGTTTCCAGTGTCCTTTCTTGGAGTTCTGTGCAAGTGCCCTTTACAAAATGACTATCAGGAAGACTCTGGGGCTGCATATCCTCTTCCAGCTGTGAAGGTTTCAATGGACTGGCTGAAACTTAGGCCCAGTGTTTTCCAGGAGGCAGTAGTTGATGAAAGACGGTAGTGAGTGTTAATCTTTCTTTTGATACATTTAGTTGCATAAGGTAATAATGACTGATGATACACAAATTGGTAGTAGGAAAGCTGATCACATAACTGATCAAAAATCCCAGAGAATGTGCATGTGCTAAAACGTTCATAAATGTGATCGTGAAACTTTTTTGTGCTATATCAGCAAATTCACTGCTTTAATTGGCCTTAGGTTTGCTTGTAACTTTTAAGTTAATAAGATCAGAGGATCCACTTTAATGTCTGACTTGAGTGTAACTACTTAGTAGAGCCTTAGTCAAGTCTGTTGTAATGATTTCTCAGATTTATTGAGGTGGCAGGAAAAAACTTGCCTTAATTTCTTGCAGTAAGTCATCAGCTTGGGCAGAGCTGGAATCCAAAATTTTACTGGCTCATGATCGTGGAATTAAGTTGAATTTTGTAGGGAAGAAATGTCAGTACAGACATTTCTGTTCTGGGTTGTTGCTCTGATTTTTCACTTCTACCTCTAATCTCATAAATTTATGCTTAAACAGTTGAAAATGAGTTCAATTTATAGCTAGCCGGTTAACTTTTCATGAATTGTAGCAGTTCAGTAAAGTATTTCTGGCCTGTTAGGTATTTCTTCAGATTGGAACAACTGCTACTGACACAGCTGGATGGGTATTTTTCCTAGGATGGCCACTGTAAGGAAAATAGTGTGAAAGCAGCTTAGCTGATCTTGTGTGATTTGCCACGGTGCTTCCAGCTCTCTCAAGGTGGTCTGTGCTATAAGATGTGATTCTGGCCATGGCTTGCGCTTCCTGTACATTGATGTCTGGGGAGCAGGGGTACCTGTAAACTTGGTTTGTGGAAATGCTGAACAAGTGTTGAGACTTGTGGTCATGTACAGAACGTTAAGTCCTAGAGCTTCAGGAGCTTCTGCAGTTCGCAAAGGCAACACTAAGGAAAATAAAAGTTAACAAATTGTTATCAGAAGGTAATAAGGTAGTAAGTATTGCTGTATATGTATTCTAAAGGAAGGCTTTATCCCACTATTTTAACGGTGAAGATTATTCAAGACTCTTCAATGTAAAGTAGTCCTTGCAGATTGATGCATGTAGTATTTTATGGAGCACCAAAATGAATACTCAGGTGTAAACATGTTTTGAGTTAGCCAGAGTAGATCCCTCTACCCAGAGCGGTAACAGGTTCTCTTTAAAGATGCCACTTGTATTTATCACATCACAGATTTAAAAATCAATATTTTATATTGTACAATATTATAAATAACAATATTCTCTAATAATGCCAGGTATGTGTTGTTTAAAGGAGCTGTGAAGTGGGCAACAAATAGCTGTAATGTGTACAGCTGAACTTAAAGTGAAGTACTGCTAAGATTCATCAAAATGGGCTCTAGTTAGTAGTCATTCCATTCATTGGCCCCAAAAAGTTAAGATGACATCTGTCTTCCCCATTATTGGTGAGAATTAGTTTTCCTTCTAGTTCCATTGTAAAATCCTTATGAAAGGCATTGTTTGGCTGCAGGTCACACAAGCACGCGTGCCATTATTGGCCTCTGAATAAACTGATGTCTGTTTTATATTACTTGAAGTCTTCCTTACTCCGAGTTCATAGGTAGTTGTGTTCTCAGACCAAGAAATAATCCTTACTCCTTTCTAAACTTTCAGTTGTCCCTGTTCTGTGCTTATTGTTCTCCTGTGGAGAACTAACCCTACTCCATACAGACTGAGCATCTGAAATGGGAAAGAAAGGTGCTTATCTAGAATGGCAGATGAATCTGAAAGCAAGAACTGAGGACAGAAGTCAAAATATCAACACTAGTGTGTGTGTTGGAAATGAATTTTCCAAACTTTCCCTGGGGCAGCCACACTGGATCTAGATTTTTTTTTACATGTGTTACTACATCACTCTACTTTAGAGATCTTTTACTACAAAAATCTTTTTTTCAAATGTACTAGAAGATTAGAATTTACTGTAGATTGCAACAGACTTGTACCCTCCCTTTTTTCGTTTTGTTTTTTGTCAGTCACAGGGAGGAAGGAGTTATTGCTTATTTTAGCATACAGAATATACAGTATATAAACATTGTGTTTACTGTCCCTGCAGCTGTGCAGGGAAGTGGCTAACCTCAGGCTCTCAGGTGCATGCTGCATTCTTCGGTCCAGGTGTTAGATGATGGCTGAAAGCCTGGCTGAGGGAAGACAAAGATTCATTTTGCTAATAAGGAGCACAGTGGACACCTGTGCCTGCTATTTCCACTTTAAGAAATAGTTTATTTGTTGCCTTCAGTGACTTGATGCCCAACACTAAAGCAGAGAAGGATGCTTAGAGTTTTAGGCTGTAGCTTTTAAAAAAAAAAAAAAAAAAAAAAAAGCAGCCTGTTGGTGGTAGTTAAATGTTAACTGCCTATACAGTGATTATTGTGATTTTTAAATGATTTGCTCCAGGGCCTTTGTAAAGGATTTCTAGTCATTGTTTGCACTGCTATTGCTGGTGCAAGACTGGGTTACTGCCAGCTAACCTTCACTTTAATCTCCTTACTCAGTGCAACTATTACTTAGACCTTCTTGTCTTTCTGGTGTCTGTTCCAGTGCCACAGAGCTTTGCTAATGTCAGTGGAACCAGAAGTACATCTGTATCTCGGTGATTTGTTCTGCTTCCAAACTGTTTCCTTTACTTTGTCACTGAGAGTAGGCAGCTTTAGACTGAAAAACATTGATTGCAAACGACTTCAGAGTGTTCTCAACTTCTGCTCATGCAATGTTTTTGTCTAGTAAAATTCATGGTAAATTTCCTGAGTTGCTGGATTATAAGCAACTCATACTGTGAGCGTCTGGCTTCCTGGGTAACTTTGCAATGACTTCTTAAAAATACTAGGTTCTTCAAGTCAGTCTTATTTTCCTTGATGCTTGAGGGAAAAACCTTTTATTGGGAATCAAAGGACTAATGCAAGCTGTGGCTGTGTAGTAGATTTCAGTGTTTTCTTGGTAAGGTGAGTAAGTTTCAGGTTTTGTGGTTTTCACTTAGTTTCTTTTCTGATTGCAGCATATGGCCATGGCTGATTTCTCTTCTAAACAGCTTCCAGCCTCATGAAGAAGATCTGTCCAATAATAATGGTAAGGATGCTTCTGGTCTGTGCTGTGAGAAGGGCTGGCTCATTTGGAAAGCTTTAAACTAGATCCGAAGGGGGATGTGGCTGTAGCTGGGCTTGCACTGGCGGGGCAGCTCTCTAGCACTGATGCAGACTTGAAGGCTTCCCTCCCCCCTGGGGTGAAATTGGTGTGCTCAGCTTGCTCCCTGAAGTGCCTGGACACCAATGCATGCAGCATGGGGAATAAGCAGGAGGAGTTAGAAATCCACGTTTGGTCAGGAGGTCTGGTGGCAATTACAGAGTAATTCAGATACATTGCAGGTAAAACTAACACTAGAGACAATGGAGACCCACTGATGAATGAGATGGGTGCCTTGGTGACAGAAGATGAAGAGAAGGCAGAGTTACTTCTTTGTCTCTGTCTGTAATGCTGGAGGCTGTCCTGAGGAGCCCCCTGTACCTCTGGGGTCCCAGAGGAAGTCAGGATAAAGGAGGAGTTTGCCTTAGTTGATGAGGACTGGGTTAAGGACTGATTAAGCAAGCTGGACATCCGTAAGTCCATGGGTCCTGATAGGATGCACCCGTGGGTACTGAGGGAGCTGGTAGAAGTCATTGCTAGGCCACTCTCCATCATATTTGGTAAGTCATGGGGAACAGGAGAGGTGTCGGGACAGGAGGAAAGCAAACATCACTCTAGCCTTCAAAAAGGGCAACAAGGAGGACCCAGGTAACTATAGACCAGTCAGCCTCACCTCCACCCCTGGAAAAGTGATGGAATGACTTATCCTTGGGGTTGTTTCTAGGTATATCAAGGATAAGAGGGGTCATTAGGAGCAGTCAGCATGGCTTCACCAAGGGAGAGTTGTGCTTGACCAACCTGATAGCCTTTTATGAGGATATAACCAGGTACATAAATGACGGGAAAGCTGTGAACATGGTCTAGCTTGATTTCAGTAAAGCTTTTGACATCATCACCCATAGCATCCTTGCAGCTAAACGAGGAAGTGTGGTCTAAGGTAGCGAGGTGGGCTGTGAACTGGCTGAAGGGAAGAAGCCAGAGAGTTGTGGTCAATGGGACAGAGTCTAGTTGGAGGCCTGGATCTAGTGGAATCCCTGAAGTGTCGGTGATGGGACCAGTATTATTTAATATATTCATCAACAGCTTAGATGAGGAAATAGTGTGCTGTCAGCAAGTTTGCTGATGACACTAAACTGGGAGGAGTGGATGACACACCAGAAGGCTGTGCTGCCATCCAGTGGGACCTAGACAGGCTGGAGAGTTGGGTGGGGAGAAATTTAATGAAATATAACAAGAGCAAGTATAGAGTCCCGCATCAGGGCAAGAACAGCTCCAGGCACCAGTATAAGCTGGGGACTGGACTGCTGTAGAGCAGCACAGGGGAGAGGGACCTGGGTGTCCTGGTGGACAGCGGGATGACCATGAGCCAGCACTGTGACCTTGTGGCCAAGAAGGCCAATGGCATCCTGGGGTGTATCAGAAGTGGGGGGGGTGGTTAGCAGTGGGGAGGAGAACCTCTCTCAGCCTCTACTCTGCCCTGGTGAGACTGCATTTGGAGTATTGTGTCCAGTTCTGGGCCCCTCAGTTCAAGAAGGACAGGGAACTGCTTGAGAGAGTCCAGTGCAGAGCCCTGAGGAAGATGGAGTGGAGCATCTCCCTTATAAGAAAAGGCTGAGGGAGCTGGGTCTCTTTAGATTGGAGGAGACCGAGGGGTGACTTCATTAATGTTTATAAATATGTTAAGTGTGAGTGTCAGGAGGATGGAGCCAGGTGCTTCTCTGTGACACCCAATGATAGGACAAGGTGCAATGGGTGCAAGATGGAACACAGGAGGGTCCTCTTAAATATGAGATGAAAATTCTTCACGGTGAGGGTGACAGAACGCTGGAACAGACTGCCCACATGGGTTGTGGAGTCTCATTCTTTGGAGACACTCAAAACCTGCCTGGACACGTTCCTGTGTGACCTGATCTAGGTGTTCCTGCTCGGGCAGGGGGATTGGACTTAGATGATCTTTCAAGGTCCCTTCCAATCCCTAACTTTCTGTGATTCTGTGACTGGGAATGATACGTGCTTTTTGTGATGTTGTGGGAAATTGCAGTTGAAAGGCAAACATGCAATAAGTTGTCTTCTAGTATTAGTGCACACTAATGCTTTGCAAATGCTTCTTTCTTGTGCTGAGCGGACTTGCTCTGCTTTCTCCTTCTTGAGCTCCTCAGCTTGTAGGGCAGACAAGTATAGTGGACATGTTAGTTGAAGGCTTTACTGTATATAGTTACCTTGCTGGGGTGTGAATTTGTGTCTGTAGTTAGTGTTAATGCTGTTTTTATTTTTATTGTCTATTCACCAGCAACCCCCCTTCCAGAAGAATTTGAGTTGCAGGGATTCTTGGCTCTGAGACCCTCATTCAGGTAGGTGACAGCTGAAGGAAACTGCCTCCTTGCTAGTGTCACTGCTTTGATAGCCACTCCCCTGTTGTGGTTACTTTCTTTATGAACACGTGCTGCTATATGGATTGATGCAGCTATCATCTTGGGACTGTAATAGGTAACGTAGGATTTCATCTGCATTCTGAAGAGGAAAACAGATCCTATGCCAATCCTCAATAAAACTCTGAGGAATGCCATGAGCCAATGACATTGCTCAGTTTTCTTCTGCAGTCTTCAGACTAATAAAATAAAAGAGAAATAATTTAAGAAATGAGGAAAGGAATATTTTTTCCCTTGAAAATTGTGTTTTTACTTTTTCTGTTTTTAACTATGTCCCTGTACCTAATAACATGCACACACACACACACAAAAGACCCTCTTCAATGTAGATACATGTTATGAGAAGAAAATTGAATCTAAATCAGACAGCATGCTTTGAATAGAATCTGGTGAAATATCACAACCTATGACAAAATAATGCCGACCAGTTGTATTTCTAAAGAAACATGCTTTTGCTGAGGGTAACTGTAATTAATATTATTCCCTGTGCTATTTCAATGTTAGGAACTTGGATTTTTCCAAAGGTCACCAGGCGATTACAGGAGATAAGGAAGGGCAACAACGTCGGATACGGCAACAGCGACTCATCTTCACAGGCAAATGGATTGCTGATAATCAGCCAAGGTAACTGCAAATAGCTTCTGGGAGTTTCAGTTGCTTCTGTAAGCTTAAGCAGTACAGGTGCCAGAGGTGAACTTTATTTTTCTCGTTATTTTACCAAGCAATTCAAAATAACGTGAGTTCAGGATACTGACAGTGCTAGTAACATGTTCTGTGTGTCAGCATGCCACTGTTCCCTAAGATAATTCTGATAAGGAATGCATTCGGATGTGATGCTTCACTCCAGTGAGGCGCTTTAGTGATACCGAAGCACAGCTGGGATGAGTGGAAACAGTATTTGAAGTTGTAGCAAGAGTGTTAGGTTACCCTGTGGAAAAAAAAGCCACCAACTATTCATATTTGCTTTTCAATTTCTGTCTTTTTAGGTTGATTCAGTGTGAAAACGAGGTAGGAAAGCTGTTGTTTCTGACGGAAATCCCGGAATTATTACTAGAGGATTCTAGCGAAGCCAAAGAGAGTCTCACCTTGCAGGAAACATCTATCGCAGAACCACTATCCACAGATGGCAGCCCTGGACTCAAATCAGTTCTGTCCTCTGGCAGAAGTCTAAACAACAACTGTGATGCGGGAGAAAAACCAATGGTCACATTCAAAGAAAATATTAAGCCACGAGAAATGAACAGAGATCAAGGGCGGATCTATCCACCTAAAGATGTAGGTAGGGAAAGACGGGACTATAGCAAAGGAATAGTAGCCAATAAGAACGATGGGAAGAAGGATAACAATAAAAGAAAGAATGAGACCAAGAAATGCGGATTGGATAAAATGCAGGAAGCAGGAAAGCAGAATGTGGCAGTTCAGGTAAGCCTTTAGATCAAAGGGATACTGCATCTTAGCAGTATGTTTGTGTCAGGGCCATCACTGCTTGCACAGAAATCAGTAGAGCCAAGGTCTTTCTGCGGGCCTGCAGGTACCCTTAATGCATAAGGGGAAAAAAAAAAATCTGTCTCAGAGACCAGGTATTAGTAAACTTTGGGTCTCTGCCCTTTTCCGTGATGCTGTCTCAGTTTATTGGGGAGGAAAAGGTAGGGAGCAATGAAAGGCGATTTTTTTTGTATGTTCAGTATTTAAAAAACAAACTCAAACAACAAAGCCTTCTAGCTTTTGTTCCACAAACAGTTCAAGGGGCAGCGTGCATGGCCAGGTCTTAGTCATGCTATTACCCATGCTGTGGTTGTTGTGAAGGAGCTGGGCATTTTCTGTTCAGTTGGCTTGTGCGCTTGCAATAAATCGAACACACCACAAAAGCACTGAGTTGTTTACTTGGAGGAGGATCCTCTGTACTGCGTGTGCAGTAAGGAGGCCCTCGGTGGTTGTAAGAAAAGCCACGCAGCTTTTAACCTGTAATTCTGCACTGAGATGCTTGTTGAGAATTGTTGGTTTTCACATCAGCTGTTCTTTTCTCTTTTGTATTTTTTAAAGGCATGCTCTTTTCCCCCATTTATGTAGCACTATGTACAAAAATGCTCACCTTGTGTGTAGGGAGTGAATTTACTGTTCTGGCTTCCACAGAGTTGTAGTGAATAAGGGTGGAGAATTTCAGGGTCGATGTAATCTGTACCTGGATTGTTTTGGCTGTATCTCATCCATTGACAGGTGTTGTCTAGAGGCATTTAATGATAATGGAGATTCAGTTATTTCCCTTGAGAAACAGGGTGAGTTCTTCACTGTTCTTACAAGCAGAAATCATTTCTTAACGCACTTCATCTCCCTTGCTACTGCGTAAACCTACTGCTTCCCAGGACAGGTCTAGAGAATAACTCAAGCTGGTCTAGAGAATAACTCAAGTCTTCTCTTTGCAAGTGCTCTGAGGACCTGTTACTGAAATTTTGTTTTCCCTAGGCTAGACAAAGCAGCTCCATGTCTTTCTGGTGTGTGTTGGTAGGACCCTTGGATCGTTCTTCTCCTTCTGATCATTTCTTATTAGGCAATGTTAGTATGAAAGGGAAGGTCTGCATGGGCAGTCCTGCGTTGGGTTTGCATGGGGTCTGTGCAGGGGTGGGAAGGGTAAGAGGAGTAACCCACAGAAACTGTGACAGTTGTTTGAGTCACTGACACCGGCCTGGTACCTGAAAAACAGTCTAGATAGGGGAGTTGGAGTGGCAGGTGTTTAGGCTTTGTTTGCTGAACATGTCTGGAATGTGGCTGCAGGCCTGAGCATAACTCCTGTGCCGGGGTTTGTGACCCTGCCTTGCAAAAGAAGGGCTTGAGGCTGAAAAACCAATATGCTCGAAGAAGTAGTGTAGGTCTCTTGTGTAGGGAAGGTAATTTTAACCCAGTCGATTTATCAGAAACTTGTTTGTTTTTTTGGTCTTAAGACTTACCATTGGGTTTGAAATGCATTTTTCCTGGATAGGGTGCTGTGTTGGATCTGGTTGGTCACACTTCATCTTTTGTTGAAGAGAAACTAATTTGGAGTTTTTAATTCTATCAGCTTTATTTAGTTTAACTATCACAACACCGTTTGCTGAACTTATTTACCCACACCTACTCCAGGACGTGGGGAGGGTTTGCTCCCTGCCCTGCTAAGATGCCTGCTTAGGCTTTGTACCAATTCATGGTCTGCTAGTGCTTTGCTTTGGCTTTCCCTGAAATTTCAAACTTTGTCTACTCTGTAGCTCTTTGTTTTCAAAAGCCTAAACTCTATAAAGCTGCAGCTCCTACTTTAGCAAAAATGTCAAGAATGTTGTAGGGGAAGTAGTTGGTCCTGTTTCACAGATAGGTGGAAAACTTGCGTGCTCAGACAGGATCACGCGAGCGTGGCGTAGGTTGAACCTGGCCTCGAGGGGAGATGCTGTTGGGCGCAAAGGAAGGCGTAATGCAGACCTGCTCAAGGTAATGTAAAGGCCACCGGGATGAAGCGATGCTCTTCCCAGGCACCAAGTGGGAACTCTTGAGACCGCTGGGGATGTAAAGATGTGGGAGTATTGATGCTTTTGAGGTGAGGTCGAGGAGAAACAAATGAAGTGATTGAAATTAAGCTTTCTTGATTAACCAATTTCAGTTATTTAGCTTTTAAAAGCCCACTATAAATTGTATGAGGGGAGTCTTTTGGAAGCCACCTTTGGAAATGTTTGATTGCAGCTTTGAGTTTATGGTGGACTAGAGCTCGTGTTTTGAAATCCCTGTGCAAGAAGAGCATCTTTGAATTTGGACATTGCTATGAAAGAATGAATGCAGTATGGGTTGTAACAATGTTTGGCTTCTTGTGGAGAGAGGAAAAAAAGGTACAGCATGATATAATTTGAACATACAGAATGTGATAAAGGGTACAGGTGGGCAGCAAACAGCTGTGGCATGAGAGGGGGAGCAGGGGCTGCTCCATCATTTGTGACATTTAGCATCAGCCAGACTCTGAGGTGGAGTTTCCTCCCAGCTTTTTCTAGTGGGAGATGAAAAATACAGCCAAACCTCTGTCTCAAAAGCTACTTTTTTAATGAAACAAAAACCAAACTACACTCCCATAATTTAAAAATGGGGAAATTCAGAGTTATTTAAGAAAGACTTAAGAGAAAGATTGAATGCATTTTCACCCCATCACTGATTTTGGAAGGAAGTGCCTACCCTCCTAGTCCTTTCAAATCAGTAGCTCTAAATGTTGAAAGAAGTCCCACGCAGCTGTTTTTTTTTTATTATTGTTTGGGTTTTTTATTTGATCACTGATAAAAACCCCTTTCAGTCACCTCTGAGGCTTGGCATCAGGTCTGCTCCTGGGCCCTTTCTATATTGCCCGGGTTCTTTGCTTGCTGTCTTTTTCCTGCCTGCTCCATCTTGCATTCCAGGCAGTTCTGCCGAGCTGAACAGAAAGGGAAAGTAGTCTTCCCCTCTGTCTTCCTCTCCAGGAAGACCCAGCCCGCAACAGACTCAGAATCAGGTAAACATTACATTACATTCTTCTCTCTGCCTTTAACTGGTGCAGCTCTTTTAACAGAACATACAGCAATTTCACGGTAAACTGAAAGAGGTTACCACCTCAGCTATGTGTCGTGTATGCTCTTATTTGAAAGAATTTCATGATATGCAGGAGTTTGTGCATATGCTGCACTGTGTAGATGAGGCTGGAAAAGTTCCCTAGGAAGAAGGTGGCAGAGTTTGTTTTCTAAGGTGCTGCATGTAAGTAGCTTGAAGTAGGTCGACGCAGTGCCCTAGGAGAAGCGTAATAGCATTTGCATCTTCTGTTTTTGTTCTTAAGGCATTGCAGGTGAGCAGCATGGTAAGTCCTTTGTGTATGGTCTGAGGATGTTATGCCTGCTTCCCACTCTCTTGCTAGAGGACGAGCCTGTTGCAGTCTTCTGGGTGGGCATCTGTCCAGTGCTTTTGTGAGGCAAGGAGTGTCTGAGGAGAGGCAAAGTCACCTGCCTGAGGCCAGAGAAGGAACTGGATTCTGATGTTCCAAACCTCCTCCAGTAACTTAGGGCAAAAGAAAATTCTCTGACTATTTGAGAGTTTGTTTTTTGGCTTGAGACATTATATGGTTAATTACAGGAAAAGTTACCTAATTTCTTCTTGCTTTATTTTGTATTAGGTGAAATCCCAGACAGAGATGAGGAAGACTCCAGTGTCTGAAGCCAGGAAAACACCTGTAACTCAGACTCCGAGTCAGGCCAGCAGTTCCCAGTTCATCCCCATTCATCACCCAGGAGCTTTCCCTCCCCTTCCTAGCCGGCCAGGTAACTTGTGTTCTTTCAAAGTGTGGTTTTACAGTTGTCTGCAAAGAAAAGTCTGTGCTCTTAGCTGTTACAGCCTCTGAAGGTAGTGGCTGTTCTAATGAACGTGCATTCTCATGGTGAGAGTCTTAGTGTTGTAAAGAAGGGGCATAGCAGAACTGAAATGAGATGAATAGGATTCCTTATGTTTTGTTATCAGTGTCTGCCATGAAATCTGCCACCTTCCTTCTTGATTAGCACAAGATCAAGAGATTTCACAGGAGGCTGTTTCTGTAGTAAGTCAAAACATGATAAAGTCTTCTGCTAGCCCAGGAGAAAGCGTTCCCTGTATGTAGGACTATTACAAAAGATCAGTCACGCTGCTTTCTTTCTAGCTTGGTTTCTTTTGTAGTGATGCTCATGTTTTAAGCTGTAATTTGTGTGGTGTCATTTGCTGTTGCTGTGTTGCGTGTTCCCATTTTGTTGCGGAGCATTCCTGTTATGCCTTACTGTCCATCTTTGCTCGCAAAATAGCTGGGAGCTGTATCTTTCCTGTAGCTCCTCTGCATAGTTCCTCAATATAAGAGAGAGGGACCTCTTCTCTGTTTTAATGCCAGCAGGAAATATGGCCTGTCATAGAATTAAATCGTGCCTTCCAAACTTGGCTTTTCAGCGTGAGCTACAGGAAATAAATTGATCTTGTAGATGTGAGGATTGGTTTGCTTGCCATTTATCTCCTTACCTAAATTAATCCTAGGACTGGTGATGCTCTGGCGGGAGGCAGGAGACTTATCGATTTCTTCTGTGTCCAGTGCTGCAGAAATTGTCTGGAAATGTGTGTTTGAAGGGGTGGGAACTTTGGGGGTAACACGTCAAAAAAAACATGATGGGGAATGAAAAAGGGGAGGAGGAGCAGGGAGGTGGAGGTATGGGGACAATCCTGCAACTCTCCTAGATGCTGCTCTGACAGATTGTTGCCAGTGCCTGGAATATTGGAAGAAAACTGAAGAATGCTCCGAATCCCTCTGTGATCATAGCCGTGTACTTGCAAAGGTGGAAAAGGACATGATAGTGCCTGTCTGCAAACTGTGCTTGGTGTTTCCTGTTCTGATGCTCTAAATGTACAAAATAAAAAAAAAATAAAAAAAAAAATTAAAAAAAAAAAAAAAACAGAATGTTTTCTTGAGGAAGCTGCTTTCTGCTGGGAAACTACAGTTACGGCTCTTTGTTTTGCAGGGTTCCCACCTCCGACCTATGTTGTCCCTCCCCCTGTGGCTTTCTCCATGAGTACGGGATACACCTTCCCGGGAGGCGTTTCTGTCCCAGGAACCTTCCTCCAGCCCACGGCTCACTCACCTGCAGGAAACCAGGTGCAAGGTGGGAAACAGTCCCACATTCCTTACAGCCAGCAGCGGCCCTCTGGACCGGGGCCAATGACCCAGGGAGCTCAGCAAACACCACCTCCCTCCCAGCAACCCCTCTCATCTCTACCAGCTCAGGCAACAGCACAGTCAGCAGGCCAGTTACAGGTCCAAGCGCTGGCCCAGCAGCAGCAGCAACAGTCCCCAACAAAAGCTGTGCAGGGCCTGGGGAAGAGCCCGCCACACCACTCTGGGTTCCAGCAGGTAAGCCTGGCTAGTACAGTGTGCCTAAGCTGTGTTTAAAAATAACTGGCAATGTTGGAGACTTCTGTTCCCGGTCTACCTCATACTGTTGTTGTTAAAGACCTCGCTGTGGAATTTTGATCTGTCAACTTCTGGGCAAATTTGAAAAACAGCTGAATTTTAGTGGTCATGAACCTGCTATTCTGTAACTAAGAGGAAGGTATCTACTGGGCTGAGAAGATGGTAATCTTTGTAAGTGTTTCTGTGTGTAGACAAGGTATGAAGGTGATGATTCTGAGATATTTCTGTCCTAGGCCTCTGTAAATAAGTCTTGTTGGAGCAATGAGGATGGGCTCTGAATCTTCACCCTACTCGCTCTTTCCTGTGGGCTTACCGGGTTCCGCTGTCAGTTCCTTCCTCTTGGTTTCGTGCTTGTGTACTTGACAAAACCTCCTTTCTGGCATGTCTGGCCTTGATGGCAAGCGAGGCCCTCCTGTTGCTCTGGGCAGCAGTTCAGTACCTTAATAAAGGTGTCTGTAAGGTGCCGAACTGGAGTAGGGATTATGCTTGGCTGGTGGCTTTGAGCTTGATGAGGCTGTATGCCTACTGAGACTGAATTTTGGTGAATAATGTAGTCGATGAGAATGTTTGCAGAGTATCTGCTATGAGTCAGCTAGAATGACAGCTTGAAGTTAGAAAACCAGTTGATGTTAATTGTTCCTACCTGCTGACAAAAGCATGCATCTCTGCCTCAGTACCCACAGACAGACTCGTCAAAGCAGCTCTGGAGCCCGCCGCAAGTCCAAGGTTCTCTGGGGAAGATCATGCCTGTAAAGCAGTCCTATTACCTGCAGGCCCAGGACCCTCTAAAACTGTTTGAACAGTCATTACAGCCTCCTGTGATGCAACAGCAACCTCTGGAGAAAAAAATGAAGCCTTTCCCAATGGAGCCATATAACCAGAACCCCTCAGAAGTCAAGGTGCCAGAATATTACTGGGACTCTTCCTATGGCATGGCCGACAACAGGGTGATGGCACAGCAGTCCAACATGGACCGCAGGGGGAAACGGCAAGGAGTCTTCCGCCCAGAGCAGGATGCTGTCTCCAGGATGACTTTTGAGGTAAAGATCCATGTAAAAGTGGTGAAATCTAGCGAGGCTCTGATATTGCTCAGGCAATTTGCCCAGTGTAGTAATGCCCTGTAGACCCAAGTGCATCAATGAAAACATTTGCAAGGGAGCTGGATGTTCGGAAACGGGATCCCAGCGTACAGTACTGGATTTGCTGCTTCAGTGGACTGTGGAGGGGGATCAGGCTCTTGAAGACCTGTTTTCACATAGGTGTAAGTCATGCTCAGTGTAGACATGACGCTGGTCTCTGCACTGCATCTGCTGGGCCAAGACACATGGCAGCTGACAGGGAAAATACTTGTCTGGCAACTGATGAAAACCATGAGTGCATCTAAATAACTGTAATTGAATTCTTACCCTTTAGATAAACTCTTGCCACCCACAGAGTATCTTGAGTGTGTTGAATAGGTGAGGCTGCAAGAGCCAAACTGGGGATAGAAATTGAGGATAGTAGGAGCAAACCCCATTTTGATTTTGTTTTTTTTTCCTCCTGCAAATCCCACCACGTAGCAAGAGTGCTGAACTCCATCCCTTAGCTCTTGATTGCACTAATGGAATACTTTACTTCTGTTTGCTTCGGTGCAGTTCTGCTTTGTGCTGCAGTTTATAAAAAGCCTGCAATCTTTGTTATGTATTAAGTCCTGGATTGTCTGGAAGTGCTTCTGGTGATGGTTATAAGGAAACTTAAACAGAGGCCTTTTTAAACCTTTGGTCAGATATGCCTCTGTAAATGCACTCAGGAATTTCAAAAGGTCAGCTGAGATCACATAGCTTATCGTCTGGGGAGAAAAGACAGACAATATTCAGGAGACTGCCTCTCCTCTGACGTCAGGCTGTGATTTTTAGATGGAGGCTGGGCCAAAGCCTTGTTCTCATCCCTAAATCGGAAACCGCCTTGGTGTAAGCACAACACAGTACAAACAGAGGCTGTGTCAGCGATGCTTGTGTTTTAAGCATCCCTCTCAAAATTCAAGACGTAGCACTTAAAAGTTTATTTTTTCTATACCATTGTGCAGTAGCTGATAACAGTGGCAGTGTCTCAGGGGGTTTAAATTCTGCAAACAGATGAGGGAAGATGCAAATGTAATTTCAGCTGAAACCTGAATTACAGCTGTAGAATAATTTAAGATCTTCCTTCTCAGGAAGAATCATGTTTATTGTCCTCTAATATGAAAATGGGTTCAGTATTTGTCAGTAATGCTGTGGGAAGCACTGCTGCATTGATTGCAATTAGTTGCCCATCGTTTTGGCTGCACCACTTACCAGGGAGGTGCAGGACCTCTCCCGCTACACCTTAGGCCATGAGGCTGGTTTGTTTTTTGCTCAGCGTTTTTCTGTGTGCTTCCACCCACTTCTGTTGCACTGTTTTCATCTCACACTCGTGCATGCTGCGCTCCTCGCCACAGCCTGCTGTTCTCCTGTTGGTTTCTCTCTCCTGCTTTGGTTTAGTCTCTCCCCACTTGGCTCTTGCTCTTCCCTTTCTGTCTTCTGTTGTCTCACTGTGCTCATTTCTGTCACTAGGACCCCAAGAGCTCCCCTTTGCTTCCTCCGGACCTGTTAAAGAGTCTGGCTGCCTTGGAGGAGGAGGAAGAGCTGATTTTCTCTAATCCTCCTGATCTTTACCCAGCTCTGCTGGGGCCTCTCGCCTCTCTTCCTGGACGAAGCCTCTTTGTATGTATTTGACTTAATACTGCTGCTTCTCATTCAAACTGGCATCTCTTTCTTCTGTGAAATTATAAGAAATGGGAAATTTCTTTCTCTTCCCCATCCCTCCTCTGCACTTCCCTCCTGCTGCTGAGCCAGTCTCCGTGTGAGAGCTCAGCCCAAGGCCCCTGGCTCTGGAGAGCTGGGGAGGTGCTGTAGCATCCCACATAGCTCTTGGTCCACAGCCAGACCTGCCAGTTTGTTCAGAAAGCAGGATAATTGTGGGGTGTTCTTGTAAGCACGGTTCACAGGATTTGAACCTTTGGTTCACATTGATGCACCCTTTAAGATACTTCCTGTTCCCCAGTTGTTTGGGCGTGGTAACAGGGACAAGGGTGTGTGCAGTGAAAGGAAGTCATCAGAACAAGTGCCTTTGGTACAGTTGCATGTAGGAAACACATAAAGGCAGGGGGAAACTACCCTAGTAAATGCAGAAGAGATTGCAAATGAGCCAGATGGTTTTAGAAGAACCCTGCAAGCAACTGACTAAATAATCACTGACTCCTATAGAAGTGCAGGGAGTTTGACAGCCTGAGAGATTTGTCTGCATTTCTGTGTTCCTAGCTTGATAGCTGGAGGTCCTGTGAGCTGCTGAAGTCTTAACTTAGCTCTAAAAACACAGTGCGCTTCTTGTGTGGCTCCAGGCACGCTCAGTGAATACTTGTGTTTCAGATCTGTGGCTGTAACAGGGAGGGGTATTTTGTGACTCTGTTTAAAATCCCTGGTTAATAAATCTATTCCTCCGTTAATTTGCATGTTGTCCCGAGGAGCCAGTAGCAAAGCAGACACCCATTGCTGTCTTCTTCAATACCTTTGCTAAGGAACTAACAGCTGCTGCTTCAGCAGCCTCCTTTGAAGCTCCTGCAGTTGCTGTCTGCTGGCAAATGGACGGAAACACTTCTCTGTGCAGGCTGTGTGGATGTGCTGAGTACAAATCGTGTCTGCTTTTTACAACGTGCTTTCAAAGTAATGAGTTGTCAGTTGGAAAATCTAACAAACTAGGAGCTGCTTGCCAAGAAAATGGGGCTGTTTGTCTCAGGCTTGCAGGATAAAAGCAAAGTTATTCCAGGTATTAAGACCATGTTAGGGAGGGGCTTTTCTTATTATTTGAACTATAAATTTTAAAATACCTGATGTGCTGAGCTGGTCTGGGGGCAAGAGGGAACAAAACTACAGACGTAATTTTGGATCACACACAGCTTTACTTGTGACTTCACTAATTCTGTGAATTTTTGATCCTGACCCTAAGGTCAGGGGTGTTCAATTCTCTACCAGCCAAGCTTTACAGTTTTTCTGTCCTTTATGTCTCAGTGATAACTAATTCTGTCTCTTCCCTAAATAGGCTTGGTTCATACTGTTATAATTCATATCAGTATTTTTCATTGCTTAATCATAATAAGAACTGAAAACAAAAACTGAGCAATACTAGGCTGCAGATAATAGCTGTATGGGAGGAGGTGCAGAGATGGAAAAGGTCATGGAAAAGGCCATAATATTTCAACATGGAGCCCATGGGAGTTTTGGAACCTCTGCTGCAAACACTTTTCTTCTTCTATAGTCATTTATAATGAAAATGAGGGAGAAATAAATGCAACTTTAACTGTTTAACCCAATTAGTCAGTAAGACAAGCTGTGATTCTTCTGAGTGTCTATACAGCAGGAGTACTCGAAAGTAACAATCCATCAATGAATAGCAGTGTCCAAGGGTCTCGTCAGGCATGACTGAGCACTCTGCTCACTGGAAAGGATCCTGTCTCATTTGTGCAAGGTTTTTATACATCCACAGGGTTGGTGCGTTTGGCAGGAACATCCCCTCTAGACGTGTCAGACTGTGGAAGCAGCCAGAGGCGCTTGAGAACTGGGAAACTGCTGTCAGTGGGGTTTCTTGGGACTCTCAGCTGTCATGACTGTTGATTTTTAGTTATTAATTACAATTAATGGGAAAACTTCTGATTTTTTGCATTTGTTAGTTTGTTCCCCCCTGCCCTCCACAGTGCTGAGGTCAAAAATGCAATAAAAGTTTAAAACAAAAATACCTGGGCAGTTTTTTGTAGCTTACTTTCCTCCTGCTGACCACACTGAAAACCAACTGCTTGTTTTCCTTTTCTGGTTTTTCAAAGAAGTCCCTGCTGGAAAAACCGTCAGAATTGATGTCTCAGTCATCATCTTTCCTGTCTCTCAGTGGCTTTTCTCTTAATCAGGTATGTGATGGCCAAAGCTGGTAGCATTTTGCTGTTCTGACTTACTGTTTAGCTAGACAATGGCAGAAGTATGGGCACATCCTTTAGTGCAAACTAATGGCAAACTGGAAAGGAGATCCACGGGCCTAATTTCAGTCTGTATTAACAAGGTTATTTTGTTTGCCTTTTCCCATTGTTGAAAATCAGTTGTCTTCCCAAACTCACCCTAGGTACTGTTCTGCAGAGGTACTGTTGAGTCTTGTTGAGTTCCTGGGATGTTTGCTTTCAGTGGGATTGTAGAGTTGAGTGAAAAGGTGAATCCCCACATTTTGTGGTGTGGGAGTATTTTTATTCCTAACCAGTGGAACACCCCTTCTCTTCCAAGGAGCAGAGCAGGGTCTCTTGAGCAGAAATTTTAAAATTTCATGAAGGCTTTGCAATTCAGCCAGGAGAAATGGGCCCCGATTCAGGATGTGAAGGACTTTGTTAAATAAAGCATTCAGAGAAGATTCTGAGGAGTGACAAATCAAAACACTTTTTCCTTTTCAGTAATTTCCTTCATATGTTCTCCGTGTTTCAAATAAATCCTGTACTCATACTCTCTTTATTCCAGGAAAGATATCCAAATAACAGCATGTTTAATGAGGTATATGGGAAAAACATGAATACCAGCACAAAAACAGAAGTCACCCCTTCAGTTGCCCATCAGGAGACTTCACTATATTCTCTCTTTGAAGGGACTCCGTGGTCTCCATCCCTTCCAGCCAGCTCAGGTAATCCTGGTACAATTTTTCTTGTGTGTATTTTAAGAGGATTGGAGTTAATTCTGAGCCTACTGCAAGTTAAATGTAACTGGAAATTAAAAAAAATCTTCTTTACAATGTCTGAAGGTTTCTGTGTTCCTTTATATATAATCCTTGGAAATGCGATGGGGTTCTGTCACTAATATAGGGTAAGAACCTAGATTTTTAGTTGAAGTAGCTGAGCAGGATAAAAGTTGTAGGAAGTGTTGAATACTGAAATCTCTTTAACTTAAATTCCTGACAAGCATTTGAGAGTAGGACTTTATGCATTTTAAAAATTATTGTACTTCTAATGTTGCTTCTTTGGAAGAACCAGGAAGATTTGGATTTTATAAAGCAGATATTTGAAAGAGGAAAAACTCTAGGATTGAAGAGTGAGGAGGAAAGTATGACACTATTTCTTTTAATGGTAAAGCAGCCTACAAAGCAAACCAGCTTTTTCTTTAACAATTTTCTTGAGGGCATAAAACACATTAGAGTTGTCATAACCTTGCCATCCCAAAAAAGTCCACAAGAATGTGAGGGGAGGGAAGGAATGTAAAAAGAGGACTTTAAATAACTTAGCCATTGGAGATGTTCTTTGGTCATATCAAGACTTTCGCAGCCAATCAGAAGGAACTGTTGTTGATGAAATGAAGGGAGCTTCAAAGTGCTTTTATTCTAGCAGGATTTATGACACTACATGGGTTTTAGTTTTCACTTCACCTCCTCATACAAGAATACATCCTGGCACCCTGCTCTGCTTTGTTCTCTTCAGGCATCGCGCTCTCCTGCTCACAGAGAGACTCTTCCATGCCTGCACTCCTGCTTTGCTCAGTATTCAGTTCTGGTCTGAATTGCTTTAAGACCCAAAGAAGTGTAAAACATTCAAATTGAAGTTGTAAACTTGCAAACTCCTTGGTCTAAAGTTATTCTTTATTAGCTTGTCAAGCTTGGAGATAGGTTTGTTTGTTTGAGAGAAGTTATTCAAGAAACAAGGGGAAAGCTCACTGTTCACTAGCCAGCCCTCTTGAGGTTTCCTGGATTTTTGCTTTCTGGTAGGCATGTATGTGCACTTAAACACAGTCATTCTATTATTGTATATGTGCAAATGCTTTCGCTCAGAATTTATGAATTTACTCATGCAATAGAGGGAATAAAAACTGACCTTCAGTACTGGAGAAAACTGAGTGATGGCAGAAATTGCAGCAGCACTATGAAATTCAAAATCAGGAGGCTCCTGCTGTTTCTCTTCACTTTTTCCCTCTTGCCTTGTAATCACTAGATCATTCGACACCAGCCAGCCAGTCTCCTCACTCCTCCAACCCCAGCAGCTTGCCAAGCTCCCCTCCAACCCATAACCACAATTCTGTTCCCTTCTCCAACTTCGGACCTATTGGGACTCCAGACAACAGAGACAGGAGAATCGCAGACCGCTGGAAAACAGATAAGCCAGGCAAGTGCTGTGTTCCAGGCCTGGATGAAGCCAGCTGTTGACGTTTGTTTTTGCAATGGTTTTGCTAGATTCCTTTGAATTTGTCTCTCTTCCCCATTTTAGCAATGGGAGGGTTTGGTCTGGACTATCTCCCAGCAACGTCGTCATCAGAGAGCAGCTGGCACCAGCCCAGCACTCCCAGTGGCACCTGGGCAGCCCAAGGCCCTGCCATAGAGGACTCCTCAGCTGTGCTCATGGAGAGTCTGAAGGTATAGTTAACTATAAGGCTTATAACTATAAAGCTGTGCTTGGGAACAGGCACTTGCCTATGGGGCCAGGGTCTGGTGGCTATAGGCAGCTCACGCTGCTGTTCCAGGTGTCGGGGTTCAGGGTCAAACCTTGGAGGCTTTTCATGCAAATTCCTTGCTTACGTAGGCAATGTGGGAGGCATGACCAGTTCTGGAAGATGTCACAGTTTCTCAGTTCTTGCTGTTCTAGAATATTTTGTGGAACAAGACCAGGCTGGCAGAACTGGAAGAAATAACATTTGCTTTGACTGGTCTAAAATTAGTAATTGTGAATGTGGGATATATTTATATGGTAATGAGGATTCTGGTGGGGAGGGTAAGCTGCTTCAAGGGGAGCTCCCTTTAGAAGGCCACCTTTTGAAGTCTGACTTTCATGGTAAGACAGGTATGAGTGACGAAGGGAAGAGGGGAAAATAGAGTAAAGTCTCCTCATCTGTAAGAAAACAAGGAGATGCTAGTGTTGACTGTTTACTTTTAGTCCATCTGGTCCAGTTCCATGATGCACCCAGGACCCTCAGCCCTGGAGCAGCTGTTAATGCAGCAGAAGCAGAAACAGCAACGTGGACAAGGCACCATGAACCCACCGCATTGAGAACGAGGTGGCAACCCGTGCAAACAAAGGCTCCATAAACCATGGCATGTTGGGTTTGCAGGACTGGCCCACACAGTCCTGTGCAGGTGGCAGCCCTCTCTTCTGTTCCTCGCTGTCAGGAGGGCGTAAGTGCTCCACCAACCCACTGAGTGTGCACAAAACGTCTGCAGTGCAAGAAAACAACATCAGGAACTCTCCCATCCCTGGGCCCTCTGAAGGGAGAGAGGAACTGCTGTTTGTCTCACTCAGTAACCCGATATCACCGCCTCTCACCTTCTCCATTGTGCATGTCCCCAGCCACATGGGAAGCAAAAGCTGAGAACGAAGGGCAGATGGGAGAAGCCAATGAGAACTTCTCAATCCTTTTCCTCTCTTTGGGGAGATAAAATAGGAATCCATTAATGATTGCTTCGCTGACTGAGAATGTAGTTGAAATTACTCCTAAACATCTTTATGACTATCTCAGTAGTAAGATCACACTGAATTCTTCCATACAGAGACATGCGTTTTAGTCAGTGTAGAGCAACAGAAGCCCCAGTTGCTGCTCTGGTCAGAGGAGGTTGGTGGCAAGGTGGGCTTTATCTCCTGGGCTACTGAAGGAGTTTCATGAAGGAGAATCTGGCACTTGACACCACTTCCTTTCACTCAAAGGCTTTAGCCAGCCTGTGGGTGGGTTAGAGACTCCAGCATGAAATGCCCTCCTCTCAGCAGGTGTTTGAGCTATTATCAGTGATGTGGGGCATTGCAGCACCCTGCTGGACAAGCAAGTTTAACTGCTATGGGGTTTTAAATTAATGTTTGATTCCTGTACATTTTACTGTAGCATAGTGACTAGCCCCACAAAGGGCAGGCTAGTCTGTGCATTCACAGCCTGACTCATTTTAATAGGTAGGTAGAAAGCTTTCAATGTTTTTTTTTTTTTTTTCTTTTCCCCATCCTCCCATTTTCGCTGGATGCTAGTAGTTTTATTGCCAATGTGCAACATCTTGCAGAAAGTAATCAGGGGTCCAGCAGGACTGGGTAAAGACGACAGTCAGCCTGGACAATGTGGAGTGTACGAGCCCCCATAGGCACACACCAGCTCTGCAGAAACCCGTCCCCTGCCCTCCCAGCTGCAGCCCCCAGGCTTTCAGTTCTAGAAAGGAATCTGAGGCACCGTGGACACACATGTGCAACCCACATGTAGAAGAAAGCATAGTGCTGTTCACATGTGAAAAGGTGCAGAAGGGAAAGAAAAACGTTTTATTTGCTATTTATTAGGGGAAGGAAGACTGGAAACTTCATTAAAGGAAAGGACAGCGTTTTTGTTAGGCTTCCCAGGGAAGTTACGGAAACAATCTCAATGTCCATTTGCTGTGTTTAGCAGTAGGGGTTTGTGTGATGGTTCAGGATCTCTGAGCTGGAAGTCAGCTGCAGAGCAAAGCACATGCAGGAGCCTAAGTGACACTGGAGTCTGGGCAGCCCCGACAGAATACAAAAAGGGAAGATGGAGACCCAATACCCATCCGAGGGTATGAGCAGCTCCCCCACGTTCTCCACGTTAGCAACATCACTGTTCTTTGTTGCATTTTGAAGATGTATTTCCTTTAACAAGTCCAAAAAGTGAAGTTCCCACCCAGTGCTAATATGAACCAAACCCCTCTGTACCTATCCCCAGCCTTCCCCGTTTGTGTATTGAGCTGTGCGCCCCGGCAGCTGCGACATTCCAGTGTTTGAACTGTCACTGACTCTTGCACCCTAAACGAGCTAACCAGGTTCACCATCTCACTCCCGGCCGTGCCAGGGTCCCAGCCACACCGCTCCACTTGTGCATGAGAATCCGGTGTCAGGAACGCGTCTGACGCTTGGCTGGGACTCCCCTCCTGTCTTCCGGAGTCCAGGGGAGCAAGGGAAGGGGCCCCCAACAGAAACTGGTTTGTGTCGTAAGCTTTTTTTGTGTTTTTTGTCTGTCTGTGCAAGATCTGCAGCTGCTGAAATCAGCTTTGCCTTTAATTAAACCATGTTCTCTCCATCCAGGTCTGTGTGTAGCATTCATTTCCTGTGTAACTCAGCAGTCTTTCAAAAATGCGTATTTCTCTGGATAAGTCAGATGAAGGTTTGGAGTTGATTTTCTTTTTTTTTTTTCCTGAAAGAGAACTAAATAAATCACAGATTCTGGCTTGGGCTCAGTGCAGATAATCGGATTGTGGTTTTGTGCTGCCTGTGTACAATATGTTTTTATGTACTCAATCATAAATCTGGGCTGGGAGTAGCTTACAAAGCTCTGTCACTTGCAGGCTGGATTACCTGAATCTGGTAGAGCACAGGCACCAGGAGCTGGAGGACGTGGATTCTTCTGCTGTTGACCTGCCTGTAAATCAGGATGGCACTTGCACTTGTTGGCTGTTTCTAAACAGCATGCTTCCAGACATGTCAAAGGGAGGTTAAGAAAGCTGTAGAGCTGCTCCATTTTTGAGAGGTCAGGTGTTTGTTTTATCCATGCAACTCTCCAGAATGAGTTCCTTTTCAATTTAAATGTGAGATGCAAGTCAATGGGAGGGTGGGGTTGTACAGAACCTGGGTGATAGGGTGAGAACTGGGGAAACCTCCCTGAAGCAGAGGGCTTGCTGTGCCTCCAGCTCTCACATTCTGAGGACAGGGCAGCATAGCTATTTTTAAAACGCCAGAAGGAGCAGCTCTCAGCAGCCAGGGAAGGTTAAATATGGTGAAAGCAGAGTCATGGCACCCAATGGCAGAAGGGGGACAAACCTGTTTAAAACCTGTTTAATTTGGATATGGAAGAAGTTATGGAAGTTACAGTTATGCAGACTAATGTGTAGGGAGCAACTTTACTACCAGGTGACCTGCTGAGATCTGTGGCAGTGTCATCTTAAATTACTGTCTCTTGTGACTGCTGAGAAAAAGCTCCCAGAAACGACCCCTAGAGCTGAAAATGTGTACGTGTGTGAAGGGTTGTCAGTGGAGCAGGGCAAGGCTGTGCAGTGGCTTTTGATTAAGCTCTTGCAGTGAGCAATAATGTTTGAAGGAAGTAAATTCTGTTCAAGTACAGCCTTTCATGGTCCATAGCTTCTCAAGGAGCAGCTCCCCAGGTCAGTGGGCCTGTAAAAGCAACTGGCACCACCCTGCCATGGATTTTCCCAGGCAAAGGGCTGGTTGGTGGGGCAGAGCTGGTGCTGCAGAGTCTGCTGGTGAGCACAGCCTTAGCACTGCATGTATCCCTAGCAGGAAGATAACTACCCGCTTCAGACAGAGCAATGCAAAAGTTAAAACAAAAATAAAGCTTTTAATATATGTAGCAATAATATTTTCAGTCCATTTTCAGATGCAGTGATTAATGTGGAAACTTGATTGCAACAGTTGAATTCTTAATTTTCTTTGGTGTCCAAGACTCCTTTAGCTCTTTAGAAATCAGATTTCTGGGTCTTTAGTGTTACAATCTTGAACGAAAGCAGATGGGAAGATGCCTATCTTCCCGTTGCACTGGCCTTCTAACCAGTCTTCATTCACTGGAAGATAAAATTTACACAATTTTTGTCACTCCAGGGATGTGCAGGAGCATGATAATAACATACCTTTGTGTGCTGCAGACAGGCCTTAGTTCACCATTTTAAGATAAAATAGCCACCTGAGAGCCTGATAGAGAGGTGACTGTGGAAACAGGGAGAAGGTCTGAGGAAGAAAGGCAGACAGCAAGGTCTAGAGATAAGAATCACAGAATTATTAGGGTTGGAAGAAACCTTCAAGATCATCTGTTCCAAACACCCCCCTACCACCAACCACCAATGTCACCCACTAAATCACATCCTTAAGCACCATGTCCAACCTTCCCTTAAACGCTCCCAGGGACGGTGACTCCACCACCTCCCTGGGCAACCCGTTCCAATGCCTGACTGCTCCTGAGAGGAAATATCTCCTAATTTCCAACCTGAACCT
Organism: Aythya ferina; assembly: GCF_964211825.1. NCBI lineage: Eukaryota > Metazoa > Chordata > Aves > Anseriformes > Anatidae > Aythya > Aythya ferina. The sequence continues at coordinate 14,403,900 of NC_140304.1, forward strand.
CCCCTGGCACAACTTGAGGCCATTCCCTCTAGTCCTATCACCAGCTATCTGTGAGAAGACTGCCAGCTCCCCCCACCTTCCTTTCAGGGAGTTGTACAGAGCAATACACTACTGAACAAAGTGGGAAAATAGATCATTATAGAAGTTTTTTTGTTTTGTTTTGTTTTTTGTTTTTTTTTGTTTTTGAGATATAGCAGCTAAGTTTCCGAAAAGATAAAACTATGTATGTTCCTGGAAATGTTGCAAGTTTTTTCTGAGAAACCATGCAATTTATGTAGGCAAATAAGCCTGTAAGTATTAAAGACTTTGTATCGCTGCCTTTCCTCACTCTCTGCCTGCATTCACGTGAATTACAACCACAATAAAGTATGTAGTGGTTTTATTTGCTGAACATCCAACTTTTAATCTAAAACTATCATCAACAGCAGGCGGGGATGGTGAAGGCAGTAGAGGGTGCTTTCCGAGGTTGTATTTCTGCTAAGAATTTGAGAATTGGGGTCTTAAAGCCAGATGTGGGCTCAGAAATTGCCTTGAATAACAGCAGAAACAAGATGAGAGTGCAGAAGTGATTAGAGACCTGGGACTGCCCCCTTCAAGATAAGAACTAAAGCGTAGTTTCACCTGCTGTTCGACGTTCATCTCAAACAAAAAGATTCTGCTACCCCAGGGTGATTAAAGCTGGGAGCTCTGAAAACTCTTGCTGTCAGAAACCCAACAAGGGAAAAAACTTAATGGGAAATAGTATAGCTAGCTCAGTGATGACTTCCCCCTCTTCATGACACTACTTCATCAGTGTTGCAACGTGTAAAACTTCATCTGTGCAACTGGAGGAGGAACTGGTGTACAGCTGCCTAACCCTGCTCCACAACTTAGTGGTAGTGCTGCGTGTAGCAAGGTATCGTAATTTTGTGGTGGTGTTTTTTTTTTTTTTTTTCCTCATTTAAAACCATTTCTGCTGTCATGGCTTTATTCAGAGGCTCAGGGGAGGAAGAAACAGTTGCCCTGTGCAAGCAGCTCTCGCTGTAGCTAATTTTTCACTCAAGCTGGGCTCACCTGCAGCCTTTGCTACAGCACAGCCAGCTTGTCCTCCCTGCTTGGCTGTTGGGCATAAGTGAGAGGATCAAAGTCAAAAATGTAGACTAGCTCTTGCTGAGATTCCTGGCTTGTATTTAAACATCAGTTCTCATGCAATCACTAAAGAAGACTGAGGCTAACTTAAGAATCCAAGCAGCCGGTTTTCCATCTGAAGGTGGCCAACTGCAATTTGCAGGAGAAGCAGCCTCCTCTTGGTGCAGGCTGCCTGGGCCAGGCTGCTGCTTTGCAGATCCCAACTGTGCAACAGTTTACTTTAGAGAAGTGGAGATCTTGGGGCAAGAGATCAATGTCTCTAATGAAGCTTGTAGGTTGCCCTGAGGAGCTGGCTAAAGCACTGCTGGCACCTGTCCTCTGTGCCACCAGGTACCTGAGGGATTTGGGCCTGACTGGCAGGTGCTGGGAGCCTGCAGCTTAACAGGAGCTGCTGCAGGTGCTTGGCATCTTGGAGTCAGGCCCATGCCCTCACCGCAGCTGGAAGGTCCCTCCCTTCCCCTGTCACGGCAGGAGCATAGTTACCTTTGGATAAAACAAGTATCACATCTCCTGCCTGAAACTCCAGGTCTTCGGGCTGGGTGGCTTCATAATTGTACTGTGCTACCACTTGGGTTGCTCCCATCTCCTCCAGCATTGCCTTCTGTGGCTCCTCTGGTAAAAATCCCTCTCCCTAGGGCAGGAAATAAGCTGGTAAAGACATGTCTTGGCTTTTCTCTTTTTGTCCCAGAATAAGACAGACAAGCTCTGCTTAGGTTTCAGCCCCAGGCCCTGCCACCAGAAGAGGCGGCTGCCACCAGCAGCTGTCACTGACCTCTGTGATGTCGCACCACACTGTCAGGCAGTTGTCCTTGCTGTGGCTCCAAGCTGCCTCCATATTCTCCGTGCTCAGAGTCACCAGCTCCTCGCTGCCCACAGGCTTGTACCTGGGCACGTAGAGGATTTGGGTAAGGGTGGGAGACAAAAACACAGCCCCTTCAGCAGGCAGCACCTCACCTCAGCTGTGTGTGCTCAGGCTGGAGCTCCAGTTTCTTGCAAATGAGGTTCAGGAGCTCTTTGTAGGAGAGGCCTGGCTGGACTTGCATCGCAACTGTGTATTTGTAATGCACCTTGAGAATGCAAGGTGCTGTTTTGGTTTCCTGCAAGTGGAAAATGGGGGTGTCAGAGGCTTCTCCCCACGGGGCTGTGCCTGCTTGCAGCACAGGGGCTTGCTGTGGGCAGGGAGAGGAACTGGGACACAGAAAATGCTGTCACCTCAGTAAAAGTTGAGCTGTGTGCCATCAGCTGTCTGGGAGCCATCCCTGTTACCATTGGCAGCCTTTAATACTTCTGAGCTAGGCCACCAAAGCTATGTAGCATGTGTGGCTGCTTGGCTGCCCTGGGCTTGGCCCAGGAGAGAGCACAGGAGTGCACTAGGTATCTAGTGACCATGTGTGGCTTCCTAGGTGTCCAAATTCAAGGTGTCCCCACTCCCTTCCCCTCTGTTCTTGTCTTCAGTTGGGATTGTTGCTTCTGGAGGAGACCTCCCAGACCCTGATATCTTGCTAGTCCCTGTGTTACGCTTTGGAGAAGCTCCTGAGTGACAAAAAGCTGAAGCACTCCCAGGGCTATGGTGCTTGCAAAGCATGCCAGCACCTCTTGACGTGCAATAGGTGTTGGTTTGTAGTGTAGACCCTGGCTCTACCTTCCCGTGATGCCCACCACACACATCTTACCGCTGTAGCTTCTCTGGGCTGCGTTGTAGCAACAGGAACATAGTCTGAGGAAGAAGAAAACAGTGCCTCAGCATGTGGAACAGCGTAAGTGTTACTGCTCTGGGCATAAATGTTTCCAGTATTTCTGTAGCCCTTCTCTTTGACACCCATCATTATCTAGCTTAGTGATATGGTTTAGTGGAGGACGTGTTAGTGTTAGGTTGGACTCGATGATCTTGAGGTCTCTTCCAACCTAGAAATTCTGTGATTCTGTGATCTGCAGTGACACCAACCAACCTTGGAGCCACCTGTAGTCACTCAAATGGAAGTGGTGCCAGCTGTGGTGGGATCCTTACATGGGGTTTATCAGTAACCACTGGAAAGAGGTTTGGGCTCTGTCTTCCCTGCCTTGATTCAGGTCTGTGCTGTTCTTGCTTTCTCCCTGTGGAGCCTGTCCTGCATTCGTGGGGTAGGAGCTTTAGGGCTGGGATGTTACTCCTGGGTGGACTTCTTTAAAATATGAATGCATTTGCAAGCACAAATAATGATGTATCTTGTGCTCTGACAGCTGAATGACCTCCAGTACTGGACTTTGTGGACAAAGCGAGAGCTGGCCTGTGCTGTAACATAGGCCTCTCCCAGCTGTCTTTCTCTGGGGCTGGAAATTTGCAAAGATGGTGCAAATCCCAGTGCTGACACTGACCTGGTGCTAGTGATTGATTGTTGGGGGCTGGAGTGGGCTGCTCTGGGGTGAAAGAGAAGCCCTGTTCCCTGCAGCAAGAGCCTGTGTTTGGGCTGCAGTCTTATTTCCTGCTTGCCCTCCCTGCCTGGGGAGGGGGCCCTGGAGGTAGTTAGCTGGGTTTGGAGTGGGACTCCAGTGCTGCCTCAGCTCATTTATGTGGCTGGGAGGAGGGGAACTGACTTTTGAGGTGCTGGGCATCAGTTTCACAGCATCTTCACTGCCTGGCTGTGCTTGGGGCAAATTGGTGTCTCAGCACCCACAGCCCCAGCCTGGGATGTGGTTGCTGAGCAGCATCAGCCAGAAGTCCCCAGGGCACTGGCAGAGCCTCCAAAACTAGCTCAGCACTCTGATAATCCCAGATGCCCTGCTTTAAGGAGAAGCCTGTAATGATCTTCCTGCTCTGGGACTTGCACAAGCTGGGTCACTTGCCCTGTTCCTATCTCCAGGCCCTTTTTTCCATTAGCTGCTGTGCTAATTAGGAGCACAGAGGGGCCTACATGCTCTGGTTTGCTCCATCCTCAACAGTGCAGTTGCAGCGTTGTCTCCTGCCTTAATGCTTCCCCATCCTTGGTGTCAAAAGGGGCCAGAGGATCTGGAGAACAGAAGAAGCTGGCCCCCAGCCCTGGTCTTGACAGATGGCACCGGCTGTGAGAACACAGCACCGAGAAGGCTGTCCCCAGGCTTGTCCCCAAAGTCCTCCCACCCCTTCCATTCCCCACACTGACCTGGTGCTGGCCGACGGGCCTTTGCTGGAGCAATGGAGCTGGGAGGCTCGGGGATCTCAGGTTCAGGAGGGATTTCGTCCTGTGCCAGGTGGGAAGAGGACAGTGCTGTCACTCGGAGCCCTCCTGAGGGAGCGGGCACAGCCCTGGGGTGCTCCTGTCTTAGGGACCCACTCCAGCCCACCGAGCCAGGGGTTTGGGGCTGAGCTCTGCCATGCCACCTATCATTTTGGGGTGGAACCAGGCAGTTCTAGCCTCAGTGAGAGTAACAAGATGACCGTGAGCCAGAAGCCCCACAGTGTTACAAGAGGGAAGGAGTTGCAGTTTTGAGTTTTGCTAGAGCAAGTGCTGGGTGATCTGTGTGGGGATCTGTCTCCAACCCCCAGGATGCCAGCTCCTCCTGGGCTCCTTACCTGGCTCTGCAGCTTGTTCTGGAGTTCCACGGGCTCGAGGTAGTTGCAGGGGACGATCCCTTTCTGCAGGGGTACAGAGACAAAGGAGGATTGCTTTGTGGGAAGGAACCTGCTGCTGGAGGAAGCGACTGAGTTGTCCCAGCCCTGAACATGGGAGAATCCCTGGGACTTGAATCCCTCCTGGTGCCAGCCCCATCATCTACCCCCTTGTGCCAAGCCTGCCCCTGGTACCTTGCCATTGAACATCACTGTGGCCCAGTTGTCCTTCTCTTTCTTCAGGACAAAGATGATGTTTCCTGGCAGGACCTGCAGCTCCTCAGTGGTCTCGGGGATGAACTCGTACAGGACACGGTGCGGCTGCCCTTCGAGGGCCCTAGATTTGGAAGCCATGTCAGGAGGGGAGGTGATACTGCTGTTTTGCATAGGGGACCTGAACTCTGCTTCCTTGTTTCTCTGGTCCATTCTCTTTCCCCCCTGTTAGTTCTGGGTGCTAGCTGGGCACTCAGCTGTGGTGGCGTGGGACGGGAGCAGACCTGGCTGTGTCTGTTAGCAACACTGCTAACATTTCCTCACCTTTCCTCCAACTTACTTGAGGATTTCTGGTGTCTTGGGCCTGGGTGGAGGACCAGAGGCCTGTGAACAAAAAGAAAGTTGTCTGTAATCTGGCAAATTCTGGTTAGTCTGCAGAAATGGCCTGCAGTCTCCTCCCATTCTTGTCATCCCTACACGGGTCCGTGTTGGGTTGGTCCGTTTGCTCCTTCAGATAAGCAGTTTCCAAATCTTCCCCCTCATGATTTCCAGAGGCATGATCCTGGTTTGGTTTTGTGTTCTTAGCTTCACATACTCACAGAGGGTTGGAATCATGAGTTAGAGATCAGCTGGCTTAAACAGTGCGTTGTGCTGCTGTGTATCATCCCGTTACTATAAAACGCCCAGCTACTGTCACAGAGCTTTACAGTCCCTCCTGCTTCTGTAATGTAAAGTCAGGTGGATGTTATGAACTCTCTGAAGAAGCTCCTTTTGTACTGAAATAGTAAGGCATGTCTGGCTCCTGGAGCAAGGAGCTCTGTTGCGTTGAAAGCAGTGTATTTTATCTCACGTAACAGCACTGTAGGCCTGCAGTGGTTGTGCTTCCTCGTATCCTCTCAAAAGACCCTTGAAAAAACTCTGGTGACTTTAACCATGGAAAATTGTTGTTACTTCATCAGGAAAATATCGAGGCAAATGTGAAGAGCTGACAGACCCAGAAAGGAAGACAAGGAACAAAACCAGAACTGCTCTTGCTCCTCTGGTGTTTTGAGCTTAGACAGAGCAGCCCTGAGGAGGCTTGTGGGGCAGGTTCGTGACCTCCCTGTGGGCCCTGCTGAAATCAGTCATCCCACGGTGGGGGCAGAGGATGTGTGACCAGGCCACTACTTCTCCATTCAGGGAGCCAGCGTAACTACAGATGTGAGTGGGCTGCACCTTCTGATGAAGAAGAAAGCAGCTGAGATGTGGGGGCAGCTTCCACCTCATCCTCCCCCAGCAGTAGCAGAAAGTTCATGGTGGTCTTAGAATCATAGGATCATAGAATGTCCTGAGTTGGAAGGGATCCACAAGGATCATCAAATCCATTTTTCCAATTGTCTCCACACAGGACCACCCAAAAGTCAGACACTGTATCTGAGAATGTTGTCCAAATGCTTCTTGAACTCTGGCAGTCTTAATGCCATGACTGCTTCCCTTGGGAGCTGTTCCAATGTCTGACCAACCTCTGGGTGCAGAACCTTTCCCTAGCACCCAGCCTGACTCTCCCCTGTCCCAGCTCCATGCTGTTCCCTCAGGTCCTGTCGCTGTCCCCAGAGAGCAGAGCTCAGTGCCTGCCCCTCTGCTCCTTTAGCGAGGAAGCTGCAGGCAGCCATGAGGCCTCCCCTCAGCCTGCTCTGCTCTGGGCTGAGCAAACCAAGTGTCTTCGCTCGCTGGAGCCCTGGGCAAGGTGTGGGATGGCCATCGCCATCCCCACGTACACTCAAAGCTACCCACACCACATGGGCTGCGGTGCTGCGGGCACCATGAGTGGGTGGCCAGAGCTTTACCTGTGGTTGAAGTGGAGCAAATCCAGAAAAATCATCCTTGTCCACAACAGATGCCACCACCTACAGCCAAAGGAAGACACACGGTGACTTAAACCTGTATCTGCTCTTAGACCTCTCATCTCTGACACCCGCCCTCCTCTGCTGTTGTCCAAGCCAAATTCTGTGGGTGTGAATGCTCCAGGTTTGCTTTCTGCAGCAGTACTGGCACCTGGGTGGCTGTTCTGCCTTGCCAGGATTTGAGCCCAAGGGTGCACCCCACTGCTTGGATTTTGCTCATTAGTGCAAGAGAAGTCCTGTTGGATTGTCTGAGCTGAAAAAACTGCTTCAGTGTGAGCAGGGGGAGAACTGGAGTTCACTTGTTGGTGTCAGAGTTTAAATAGCTTCATTTCCTCCCCCACCCCGGTACCCCAAACAAGATTTTGGCCCAGGTAGAAGCTCCAGTGGGGCCTTCCTGTCTCACTGCTGAGTGACTGTCCCTAATCTCCCGCTAAGGAAACTGAAAATAGGACTTGCAGAGCTGCACAGATAAAAGTGTATTTCTGCAGAGCTTATCTCTTCTGCTCCTGCAGGGTGCTGTCCCCAGGGTGCAAACTGGTTCCCTGTCACAGTGCCTCACTGGGCATCAGCTCAGCGCCTGGTGGCTCTGAGGTAGCGGGTGGTCAGCAGCTCTCTTCAGCCCACAGCCTTGGCTTGAATAAAGAAGATGCTTCTTTCTTACCATGGCCTTTCCCAGGTAGTCTTTCTTCTCCAGCTGAGCCACTTGCTTTTCATTTGGTCGAAATAGCTTCCCTGGGGGAATTGCCACCAGCTCATAGAGCTTCTGCTTCTGTAGCATAGAAAAGTTGCAGTGCTCTTCAGGGGTGCGATCAGGGACTGTCACACTGCCACCTTCCTTCCTTCTATCTCTGTGGTGAAGGTCTCACTCCGTAAAGCCAAACCATCACTGTGCCAATCTCACCCAAGCCCTTCCAGCATCTCTTTAGCCCCGTCTTACCAACACAGTGCCTGAAAGCTCTTCCCACCATTCCCCCTCCTTGTGACACCCATGTCTTGTGCAGCCATCCACAGTTTTCTCCTGCACAGCTAAAGCTGTAGCTAAAAGGTGTTTTCCCTGTTCCTGGGACTTTCTCTCTCCTTCCTGTCAGAACACCATGAGCAAGCACCCCCCTGTAAGGCCTGCTCCTTACCAGGATAGCTTCCATTGCCCTGTCAATCTTGTTGTGCTGGGGCTCACTCTTCATGGAGGCTGCCAGCGTCAGGTGCTCCTCAGCTTTCTTCCAGTCCTCCATCGTGGCGTACACCAGTGCGATGTTGTAAAGTATCTGCCACAGGGATGGGAGCAAGAACTCAGCTCTTAGAGGCACTGAACCCTTGCTATTTGGATTTTCTGCCACCCTAATAAAATCCCTAGGTAGCACCTAGGTTCCCCATCCCTGTGCCAGCGTGCTTGTTTTTTTGCAAGGCAGGGTGTTTTTCCCCTGTTTTTTTTTTTTTTTTTTTTTTTTTTTTGTCTTTTGTCTTTTTTGCTAATGAACAGGCCAAAAATGCTGGTCAGGCTTTCTCACCTCACAAGCAAAGAGCCTGTACCGCAGCCCCAGGATCTTGTAGTCGATGAGCTGGTTGCCTCGCAGCTGGGCCAGTGCCTCCTTAAAATCCTTGATGGCCATTTCGTGGCTGTGAAGGAGAGGACAAGGTAATGTCAGAGGGCTTCCCCACCTCATACACCACCTGGGCCCCCATGAGTCTTTAATTCAACTTGACTGAGTTTGGTTGGGTCTCTCCCATGGCCTCGTGGTGTCTTCAGATGCCCCATGGGGAAGTTCCCTGCCTCCTGGGGCTGTGGTTTAGCTCCTGGTCCACCAACCTACCCACAGCGGCTTTCAGCCAAAGGCTGGCATTACTGCAGGGGGCAAAACCACAGCATGAACCCCATCCACTTACTTCTGCCTCCTGTAAAAGATGGTTCCCCGCTGGAAATAGGCCACAGCCAGGTGCTTGTCACAGCTGATGCTCTGGGTGAATGCCTGCAAAACGAGGGGTAAGAAGGGAAGGTCTTGAAGGAAAACTGAAGCTGTAGAGTGGCTTTGCCTGTCCTGTCTGCTTTAGCCACCTGTCCTAAGCTGGGCTTTGTGGGCAAAGCCTCCCTGCAGCACCGGGGGGTAGAGCCTGCACCAGGCTCCTTGTTCGTGGAGCTGGAAGCATCTGGCACCAGGCACTTGGGTCTGCGGCTGCCTCCAGGAGGGAGAGCGCTGTCAGAAAGCTCCGTGCCTCAGCTGCTGCCTCCATCCATGACTCACTGAGTAAACCAGCTCAGCGAGAACAGAGAACAGCCTGGGGCTGTCACAGCTCCATCCCAGCCCTCCCACCGTGGCGCTCACCTCCTCTGCCTCAGCCAGCTTCCCCAGGACGAGGTGGATGCAGCCGATGTTGTAGCAGATTTTGGCCGGGGGGCTCTGCACGGCTGTGAAGGCATCCAGGGCTGCCCTCCACTCCTTCCTGTCTGCAGCACACACCCCTTCTTGCCACAGCCGGATCGTCTCGACCAGAGACATGGTGCGGTGGGAGCAGGACACGGGGTACCCGGCCACGCTGGGGGACTCACTGCCCGTCTTCCTCGTTCAACCTCTCCCTGCTCCCTTTTAGCTGTGCTTCTGCCTTTCTGCAGCCCGTGTCGCAAACCTGCCAGGAAGTGGCCTCACTGCTGTCAGTGCAACATGGCCCGAGATGGGGAAGTGGAAGAGAGGCTGCCCCTGCCGCAGTGGGTTTCCACGCAGAGCTCAGCATGTGTCATGCTGAGCCCTCCGGGGGCTCCACTTCTGTGGGAGGGCTACATCAAAAGCCCTGCTTGGTGGCAGCTGAGCGCTCTATCAGGTTGGGCTCACAAAACTGTGTGGTGAGCACTACAGCCCAGAGTGGCCTTTGGGGGCTGCTGAGCCCCAGCAGCACTGTCACCTTGTCGTCACCCCAGTGACACTTCTTTCTGGTTGTTCCATGGACTATGGAGCACAGCCTGGTCCTGGAGTGTTGCTGGGTGGAGAAGAGATGCTCAGCATGTGACAGTCCCAGAGGGAGAACAGGGCTCTGACCTCCTGGCCCAGAAGGGTTGGGGTTCAGTGCTCTCATACAGCATCTAATCCTGGTGCTTTGCCTCTGCCTCATCTTGCGGTGACGCGACGCGCATTTCATAAGAAAATGAAACACGTCAGCAAGACTTTGCCCTCATGTGTTTACTCAGACTTCCCCAACAAACTAGATAATGCCTACAACAGGAGGAAGATTGAGTAGGAGACTTGCTCAACTTCTGCTCAGGGCTGGAAAGAACCCGAGCTGCTGAACAATGAGGCCTGGCTTTGAAATGTGTGACAGAACCCATCCCTGAACCTCCGTTCTCCAGTTGCAAGCTGAGTGTCTCCTCAGCATCCCACTACACCCAGCCAGCTCCCATGGGCTTCCTAAAACAACTATGGGCAGCACAGAGCAGGCTCCATGACCTCCAAAAGAGCAGAGGGAAATGCAACCAGCCAATGTGGTGGAAGAGAGGGAGGGGAGTACCTGGGTAGGGGGTGTGAAAACGCTCCCAGAAGCCTTTTGTCCTTCCCATGAGGAAGACCTGCTCAGAAGCCTTGTACATCTCATTTTGAAGAGCTATTTCAATGCTCAGGGGCAGCAAACCTGACCTCTCTTCTACCCTCCAGGGTTTAGATAGTGGGAAGAGGATGCACTCTGTAGTTGAAGATTTTGCATTGAATTACAGCACTCACCACTCCAGAGATCTGACTTTTCCTGTCCCTAACAAACAGTTTTTTTCACAATCCATTTTCCCTACTCTTGGCTCCATTTCCCCATCCAATGTTGTCCTCCTGCTGTTGAGCTCCATGGGGCAGAGGCTGACCCCAGTTAGAGCAGACTTCCACAGTTTTGTTAAACCACTGTTGGCTCCTGCAAGGCTCTGACTCTCTCTCCCATCTCCTGTGGCTGGGAGATGCCATCTAGCAGGAAATGGTTCACCTGCTGCAGGAATAATTGTCTTCTGGTTTAGTTATCTGCCTCAGTGCACTGGTGGGTCAGGCTGATCCCAGAAACAGTGCAAGGGGGCTGGAGGAGGATACAAGATCACCCATGTGGCAAGTGCCATTTTCCCTCCTGTTTCACAGAAAAATGGAATCTGAAAGATGCAGGCACAGCAAATGCACGTAGCAACTCCTCCTCTTCTTGATTTTTATTTTTTTTTAGTGTAACATACAAAGTCCGATGTCAAAACTGTGGTAAACACAACCTTTCTAGTAACAGAATGTGTCTCTTGTTCCCCTTTCTTTTACCAACTCTATGTAGAAGAAGAAACTAATTTCTTGTCCAAGAGGAAGTGAATAATAGGGATGGTAACATATCAAAGCCCGGACTCAGCAAGGCTGCACCTCTCAGCAGCACAAGGGCAGCAGTTTCCCTAACGTGCTCAGCTGTTGCAAAAGCGGGAAGGTGCTGTTACCACACACTTCTGCCAAAGCTAAAAGCAGTAGTGAGATGCTCACAAAGAAGGCTTGGCAGCACAAAGCTTTCCTAGAGGAGCTCTCCAAATACCATTCCCCTTGGAGTGGGACCCATTTGTATGTAGAGTATTTTTCAGTGAAGGTTTCCTTCTTGAAATAGGGATTTTTTCTTCTGTGTCTTTCAGTTTTCCTCTTTTCCTGTGGGTCCCCAGTGCTGCTGTGCAATGTACAACTTGCTGTTTCCTTCTCCTGACCCATGTGTCTCCATATCCAGGTGTATATGGGCATAAATGGGTTTCTTCAAGCTGAGAAGTCCTCACTGCTGGCCTGGAAGATGCTTTTCTCCCTGCCAGGAACCTGCCCATACGTCATGCTGCAGTTCTTCTCCAAACAGCTGTGGCCAAGGCAGCCCAGAGTCATCTGGGTAGGGCTCAGCTTCCAACATCATTGGTTCATGAACCAACAAAGCTGATGGAGTGTCTCCAGTACTGGGGAGTCCAAGCTTGCACTTCAGGCTCCACTTTGTAAGCAGGCAGTGGCAGCGCGTGCCCGAGGATCTGGGCTCTCACCTGGAGGCAGCCACACCAGACAGGAGCAACGGGAGTGCTCCTTGGTAAGCTGCCTTCTCCTGTTTCAGTTAATAGCAGTTAACAGAAGCAGCTTTCATGCAAACCTTGTACTCCTACCTCCACAGCAGTGCTTGTCAAGTCATCCTCTTTTAGCACGCCCCTGAAAATATAGGTGGAATAAGCATGCATATTATTAAAAATGCTTCTAAATCCTTCATCGGATACTTTGATGGGGAATCCAGGAAATGTTAAGATCATTCTTCTCATTGCCTTTGTTTATCTAATACCCCCTAGAGGTAGCTGGCCCGCTTTGACATTGGTTGTTTTTGAAAATAGTTTCTTCTCTCCACCCCAAATTTGGACTAGTTTGCAGAGAAACCAGTCTCCAGAGCTGAATGACAGAGGTACCCACGCTGGCTCTTCTACAAAGGAAGCGGAGGAGGTGGGACAGGAGGAAAACATCTGAAACTGCCTTCTTACCAACTCCTACGCAAATGTGGTGCATCAGGACACTTTGGTTTGGGTATTCCGAAGGTACTAGCTCTGGTTTTCCAAAGCAATCACTTGAGTAACAAATATGAGCTGCCCTTCAGATGTCAGAGTGCTCACCAATAGTTTTCTCTGTATGCTTCAAGAGTTCAAGGTGAATACGTGTACCATTAGCAATGACACACACACAGTCATCCTGCCCACTGGACAAGCCCAGGACTTTATATTTGCTTAAATTATTAAAACTAACAATTAAACATTTAATCTCTTGGAGCTGGGGTCAGCAGAAAGACAAACAAAAGCCCAGCCATGGTATCAGGAGTTTCACCCACACAACAACCCTGCTAAGCCATCAGTTTTTCCTCTCTTGAGGAAGCACCTACCATTCATGGTTGTGATGGTCTCACTCCCTTGGTAAGATTTTAGCGTAGGCAGCGACATCTCTGGTAGTCCTGGTTTGGAACATTTTGGGGTGTTTAATATATTCAAATAACTTAAGATTTTTATAGTGGGATGAAGCTGCGCACATGTATTGATGTTATTTAAAGGGACAAGTAACTGCTATAAAGCAAGCTTAGCCAGAAAAATAAGGGAGGGCTTACTTTTTAACTTCTTTTTTTTTGTCAGTCCTTGAGTAGCCAGCCACCTGCTGAATTAAAAATTAAGTTAGTTGAACAGTTAACTCCAAGGTATTTCAGACTCCAGGTAAATATTCAGTGACAATTTATTTGTCTGGTCTTTATTGTTATTAAAAAAAAAAAAAACAAAAAAAAAAACAACCAAACAACAAAAAAGCAGATATCAAAAAACAGCAAAGGTTTCACAAATTCCCCAATAGTTTTACACAACTGAATTTCTGTAAAATGGTGAACATAAAACGTGTTTACATCAGTCCTGGCCCTGACCTTCAGTGGTGATCTGTGGTCTGGGATACCCTGGGCTTTCTTAATTCTTTCTAAAATACTCCTCTTTATTTTAGAACTTAATTTGCCCACTAGCTAACGCACTGTGGTACAACAGGAATGTTAACTGTCTGGTACCCTTAAAATTGTATCTAGAAAACAAAATATGGGAGCTTTGCAAGGTTGGTGTGGACACCAGTGTTTGCTTCTCAGATTACCAGAGGCAGCCACCACGTTGTGCTTGAGAGAATCAAATCACATTCAAGTTGCTGAAAGGTGATTTGCTGTGTGAAAGCTCCTTGTCTTCTCCTGTTTAGGATCTTTACTCCCCAAAATAGAGAGTTCACTGGATTGGGCTCCAGTGTAAATGGACCATCAACCCTTTAAATTCTACCATCCAAACTGCAGGACAGGCACCTTTATCCTGTGTGACTTCCCCACTGGGGGCCTGGCATCTGATGACAAGACTTCAGAACTGGCCATGAGATGTGAGGTTAAAGAAAATACTCAGCTTTTTGGAATGATGATCGGTCAGAAGCGAGCCATTGTATTCTGTCCTGTTCACTGCTGTAGGTTCAGAGGCTGACCAAAGAAAACGTGGTCCCGTTACCTACAGGAATAGCTGCTCCACTTCTCAAATATTTATCTTATGTCAAGCCGCTGCTTGGCTAGTAAAAAAGAATTAAGACATTGCCCTACGTCCCTCAGCTTTTGTTTGGAAAGTCAGGTCCAAATCTGCCACAATTATACACAAATGCAAATCATCCTAAACACGAAGTTTTATATGTAGCTCCATACATGCCACTGAAATGCTTGAGTACCAAATATTCCTGTTAGAAATAAAATTGCACCTTCATAATTTTCCAGAGTTTAACAAGAAGAGATCATGATATGCATTACTTGTCAGGTATGAAAGAAGCAGTGAGAAGACAAGCTGAGAGACAGACACTGCCCACAGGGCAGCAATGGCATTGAGTTGGTTGGGTTTTGCACCAGCATCTCCCCCGCCACAGATGGCAGACAGCTGCTCCCTGCTGGAGTTAAACCGTTTTCCTGGCAGTCAAAACGCGGACAATGGACCCCACTCCTCCTGCAGCCAGGGCCTGAGAAGAGAAAAGAGGCAGTTCTGGGTCAAGGCGGCTACAGACTGAAACAACTGCTGCCAGGAAAGACCTCCTGACTGTATTTCAAAGGAGCATCTCCCAGCACTTTACATCAAAAGCAAAAGACTAGCACCCAGTGTAGCAGGGAAACATAACCACACTTGTTTTAAAAGCTTATTAAATAACTGTCTTTATCTCCCTCCATAACTAAATTGCAAATTTTGCTTCCCTCTAGGAAGGAAATTCTACTTCCATCTGCCTGAATCACTAGGTTGAACTATTTTGTTTGCATCAGTCTAACAAAAATCAAATTTTAAAGGTAGAATATTTACCCAAGGAATCAGAACTATGAAAACGAATGACACAGTTCTGAGTGTGCAGGACAGCACCTGTGCAAAATGGGGCATTTCAGTTTCACCAGGCAGAAAGAAGGTTCTTGCCAGGCTCAGGGAGCATGCCCAGGACCAAGAATTTACTAGCAAGAAGGACCTGGGTGGGAGCATGCCCTAGACACGCACCTTCTCATGCCACTGCAGCAGCACAGCACTGCTGTTGTCAGAAGGGCTCTCAAAGCCTTTGTAGATGTACTTCATCAGCAGATCGACGCCATTCTTATCCAGCGACTGCACTGCCTTCTCAATATCATTGGCTTTGAAAGAGATGAGAACCTTCAGGACAATGCTTTCTGCACGATCCTGTCAACAAGTAGGAAAAGCAGAGATATATTTATTTGCACATAAAGTACATCCAAGCACCAGTCACCTCCAGAACAAGTGGAACTAGAATTCTTCTCTTTAGCAATTTTAAAATATGTTTGAATAGAGCAGCTTGTACAAAAGATTGTGATACTGTCGTGTAACAGATATAGCCTCCCAGTGCTGAAGAGCGCAACAGAGTACGAGTTTGTTCTGCTTCACGTTCTTCTGCCCCTCTGCTCATTTTGCAATTTTCTACCTATTAAGTGAAGCTAGGACTAAATATTAAATTTTTGTATTGAAATTCAAGGTCTGGCAAGTTCCAAAAAAAAAAAAAAAAAGGATTAAGTACTTGACTGGCCTCCCCTGTTACCAGAGCCTTTTCCACACCTTTGTACTGTTTAATGAGATGCAATTATCATATTCCATGGAACTGGTATTGGCCAACCTGGAAGTGGTGACTGCTGGAAGCCACACAAAAAAAACTTTCAAAACAGCCAACTTCTGTCCCAGGCATGCAGGATGCAACCCGGCAGCATTAACAATATCCTGCATCCGTAACCATTTGCAAATCGGTCTGGGTATCGTTTCAGGCCCAGGAATTTGTGTAGCATGATTACAGCTGAATCTATCTAATCAGCATAAATCATGTCTTCCTGCCCACCCATCACTGAGGGAGTATGAAAGAAAAATGGTCTCAATTTTGTTAGACTTTTAAGTAATTCAATTATATGAATGCTTCCAGCAGCTTCCTCCTGCAGAAATTACAGATGTAAGTTTTCTTGTTTATGTCCTACAGCTACTTAGAAAGACTTCTCACAGCAAGAACTATGAGCAAAACTTAAATTCCACAAGCACAACTAAAAATGAAGCCAAACATGAAAATTGAGTTGCTCTGACCTCTCCAATTCCATTGCCTTCACACTGTATTCTTAAATACATGAACGCATATCTAAAGAAAACAAGTCCTCCATGTGAAAACAAACACGGTCACTCTCTTAGACAGCAGCATCTGTAAGAAACACCAGCTGTTTCTCTGTAAAAGCCCTCAGGTAAGGGATAGAGCTCAGTGAAAAACCTCCTGTGCCAGAAAAGCCCAGCACCATGGCTGTAGGGCTCCCCTCACACTGGGAGGACAGTCCTTCACAGGCACTCCACATCTGGGCAGTTCCTCATCTTATTTGTCTGTTGCTCTCGCCGCTGCAATCCTGAGCCACTTGAGGTTTATTCTGGGGAGATTCAGAAGTACATACAGGCAGCATGCTCCTATATTCTGTCTCAGGGGGCGTGCTTGCAATTTCTGAGGTTTTAATGGCTTAATTTTGATTGGGCGCAATAACCACCAGTTCTTCCTTTTTTGTAGGTGCGCGGTCTGGCTGTGCTAGCAGCGTCATTAGTCAGAGGCTGTGGTTCCTTGGTGGCTCAGTACCGGCTATGGCTACGTGCTGCCAGGTGAACTTGCTGTACTGAGCTTGACTGAAGGACCCAATAAACCTGACCTAGCATCGAGTTACAGGAACACAGACAGATGACATCTGAGCTTTTTGATTAAAACAGCAGAGGCCAAAGGTGTTTGGACACCGGGCAATACCCTAACGCTGCCTTCCCCGACCCTCCCCCCCCAGGCAGCTGTGGGCTGGCGCTGCAGAAGCAGGAAGGCACCGGTAAGGCGTAACCTCGCGAGCCGCCCGCCTCACCTTCACCGCCTGGTTCTTCGTGTTGATCGGGGGGTTCTTCAGAGCCGCCTGCAGCGCGGCCAGCATGTTCCCTGTGCCGGGCGGATAAGGACGGGCAAACAGCGGGACCACAGCGGCCCTTCCGAACGGCCCTTCCCCTCCCTCGGCCTGGGCCTGGGCCTGGGCCTGGGCCTGGGCCCGTCCCGGTCCCTCCCGCCCCCCCCCGGCCCTTGCCCCCCGTCTCGGGCCCTGCCGTTCCCTCCCGTCCCGTCCCGTCGCGCCCCGCTGCGGAAGGATATTGCCTGAGGCACGAGTCCACCTCCCCCTCGTCGGGCCCCGCCTGCCCGTCTCCCCCTTCCTCCTCGTCCACGAACTTGTTCTCGTCGTACTCGTCCACGTCCACCCTCCGGAAGCGGGCCGACGACACCGTGTGCTTCGCCATGGCCGCCCCGCTGCCCGCCGCCACAGCCCTGCCCGGCCCCGCCCGCCTCACAGCGCAGGCGCCCCCCGGCCGCGCCCCGCGCGTGCGCGCTGAGGGCGGAGGCGGGGCGGGGCGAGGCCGGCTTCCGGCCCCCGGGCGCTTCCGCGCCGGCCGTGGGGGGTGTTGCGGAGGCCCGGTGGGTGGCGGCCCTGCCTGGGCAGGGTGGTTGGAACCAGGTGGTCCCTGAGGTCCCTTCCAGCCCAGACCACTCTGTGGTTCTGTGAGCGATACATTCTTCTTTGTTATGTTACACCCAGTTCTTGGTATTCCACCGCTACTGTCCAGCAAGAGTGAAGTGTTGGAAAATTCTGCAGTCCCCCCCCCCCAGCTACACTAAAGCTTGACATACCTTGGAGCCTCCATCCAGATCACTTCCATTTTGATCTCCAGCTTTATTTAAAGTTTCACTTTATTATTCTGTTAAAAAGATAACACATGCATAAGGGAAGCGTTTTCTTCTCCCTTCACTAGAATCTCTGAGCTAAAAGAAAACCGCTTTGAAAAGAAACACGTTATAATACATTCTTATTCAGGAGCTCAGCAAACTGTAAAAAGCCCATACACCTCCAGACTGGTGAGAGAAGCCTCTAGCACACATTTGTTTCCTCAGCATGCACTACAGCCAGCACTTCATCGATCCAGTCTGCATTACCTTTCTGTGTGCAACATTCCTGGTGCAAACGAATGCATTCACTGCCATGGAGTCATGATTCTTTCCACCAGGAATCTAACAGAGCAAAAGAAGTCAAACACTTAGAACTGTTACACATTCCCATAACTTCTAAATGCTGTAAACCTAACAGAATAGCTATTGTGACTACTGTTCAAGCTTCCTCTACACCCTCAATTATCAGATGAAAGATCAGATGCTGTCATGCTGGACACACAACTCTTTTCCTTAAAGTCTGGCAAATTAGAGACAACAACGTGAAAGCAAGTATTAAGTTCCAGGATCTCCAAGCTCCTGCCAACAAATACAGATTTGCAAATTCAAGTACACACTGGAAGACAACAAAGGAACAGAAGTTCTGCAGGCCATCGGGAGCATATGCCTTTGCACATACTGTTTTCACTAAAAATGAACAAGAGTTGGAATGACAAAAACTAATAAACAAACCTCTACTTACTATTTGAACACAAAAAGTTGACTGCTCTTCCTAGAATCACAATCAGTCACATGAGGAACAAACATGAATCAGATTCCTAATGACATATTTCAGGGTGTGTTTGTGTTACTGACATATAAAATCCCTATGAGAGTTTTCAAATCTGAACACCTACTTTTCAAAGCTAGGCTTCAGGACAGGAAACATCAGTTACTGGTGCTTCAAGAGATGCTACGGAACTGTCATAAGTAACGTAAGGCTCTGCTCAGACCTTAACTTGCTTACAAACGAAAGAAGCCTCCCAAGACAAACTTCTGCCAAGCAAAAATAAGCCTGAGCCTGTGAACCTCAGTGACACTGCTTCCTTAGAGGTCTCAGAAGAGCTGCATGCTACAGCTCCAGCCTTACAGCTGCTTACAGTTCAGCAGTGTCATCTCTGGGACATCTAGTAGACCTGAAAGTACCGTCCCATAACAATCAAGTTTTCCTCCAAAAAAAAAGTAGTTGTAATTAACATGGGAAGAGTTAAATCCTCTATAGCAGGGAGTTACAGGGCAATAGATTGATACACAGAGTCCTGAAAGTTACTTATCCAGCGTATCTCTCCAATCCAAGCATAAAACACACAGAAGCTAAAAAAGAAAACGAGTCATTACAGAAGTGTTGCTCTTCCCTACCTTCTCCATCCTACAGCCTGAAAGAAGAGGTCAGCTCCAGAGCATTATATAAAGCACTTAAATCCTTTCCCAGGATACAAAGTTATTTCTTTACAACTTTTCCTAAAAATCCACATTATCCAAAGGCCACTGAACATGCTGAGGGTAGTGGGGATGACCCTTCTCTTCAAATAGCAGGTGCTGCCAGCACATGCATTCTTTGTCTTTCCTTACAACCCCGTCTGAAGCTTATTCTTTTGATGTGGCTGGTGGATATCTATGTCATCATCTCTGTTCTTCACATCAGGACGTACAGTTTGAGCTACCTGACAGACCACAGATACAAGGATATCCCTCCATGACAGGGACAGAGAATCATTGTATAGAAGTTGCTGAAACAGTGCCATCAGGTGGTTGTGATTAGCAGAGCTGTAAAAAAAAACAACCACTGCAACAACAAATTGTGGTGAGAAAGATACAGAGCAGTGTTTAATTGAAGTCACCTCTCCAAAGTTAATTTCAGAGAGTCACCTCTCTGGTTCTCTGTTTCAACATATAAAACAACAGGCAAGAAAGCAATCAAAATATACTGTAAAAACCTTTTCTTAATGCAAATTACTTCTTTGTGTTGCCCACAGATCAAGTCCCACTGAAAGCTGGTGGAACAGGAAGGCTTCAGGAATTGTTACTTAAGATACGCACATTTCTTTTTCTATAATTTTCTTACAGCAGCCTTTCCATGGCTTGTGTCTCCCCATTCTCTTCTCTCAGCAGACCCAAATTGCAGTGGTGCCAGCCTAGGGTTGTAAAAAAGAGTTCTTTGGACTTCTCCTCCATTGTCCTGTTGAACAATGACTTTGGAAGACAAACCTTGTTAATACAGAGTTTGCAGTTGAATACCTGCATCTTTCTGAAAGGCTACTTAGAAAATGAAAGAATTTACTAAGACAAGTCTGAGCCTCTTAAAAGACTGAGTTTGAGCTAGAAGTAATGGTAACAGGACACTGCAAACAATACCAAGTATAACAGTTCAGAGTACACAAAGGAAAAAGCAAATTACTGAAATTCTTGTACTGGCACTACACAGCAGATATTACTTCCAGAAGAACAAACTAAGACATGAGACAAAACAAAAGTTATATCCCAGTTTTGCCTGGGATATTCAAATATATTTTATCTATATCCATAATCATAATACCTTTTAGATTTGAAACATTAGTCAAAGGCACTAATATGCTCCACAGAAAGCTGCTGCTTTGAAGACCTAGCCATGTAAGTGGTAGTAGAAAGATCAAGTTATTCCATACAGGCTGTAGCACAAGTAGCCAAAATATCTTGGTAAAGGCCTTATTTAGCATGTGTCCCAAATGTTGTTTTAAAAAAATGCTATGTTTTAAAAGGTTTTAAAAAAACCTTTACATAACTTGTGTTCCTGAACCCAAGCACCACCCCCTTGCTAGTTGGGTGCAGAGTGAGATGCAAGCAGGCTGGCTCAACTAGCCTGTCACAGTATTTAATACTACAGAATTCTATTTTCTCTCTGAAGTTTAAGAATTTTTTGTAAAGAAAGTGGCACAAGTTTTCCAAAAATCTCAGCACAACATCTCACACCCTTTCACCTATCAGACACACAGGTATCTCTTCATTATTTTAAATGTGATGCCAATGAAGGCTGTATCCACTGGATAGGATACTTTTTTTTTTTTTTTTTTTTTTTTTTTTTTCAATTCTAAATGTCAGCATAAACTGTAGTCATTTCTGTGTCATCCCCCCACATGGTCAAGCATCACTCGGTGGTGGGAAGTAGAGAGTAATTTCTTTCCTCTCTCTCTGTGCTTCCACATGACTTTTTTTTTTCCCTTTTCCTTTTCCCTTTAGTTAATTTATTTAATTATTAATAATTTTCCATTAATTATTTTTCCTTTAATTAAATTACCCTTATTTCAATGAGTGAGTTGTTTTTTTCCTTTTCTTTTTCCCCTCCTCTTCTGAGGAGGGCGAGTAATAGTGTGGTTGTGATGGAGTTCAACTGCCTAGCAAGGTAAAACCACTATGAAAGGATGAAAGCTAAACAACAAGAAGGAAAAAAATCAGACTGACCTATGATAACCTTTTGCTCATCAAGGGTCATTAACATATTAAAAATCGTACCCACCAAAATGCTAGTGTATACGAATATGGGATTTATTATGTCCCTGTCCCCTCCCCACTGGTCATCTGTAATGCACAAACTCAGTAGAGATAAGTTGGGTGAGCCAAGACAGCCAATCAAAAGTCGCCAGAGAGGTAGTTTCACAAATTTGCTTTGTATAAATAATGGTGATACAAGTCAGAGGTGTGCTCGCTTTGTGAAAGATTGCCAAGTACCTGCAGCATTACGTAATTAAATATTTAATTAAAAGACCTTTGTGTGGATTCTGATTCCGTGTGTATATTGGTGAGGCGCACCGGGCATGAACCTATGGATAAGAAATTTGTGTAAAGGTTGTAAAAGGAGGTTGAGGGCTACCAGTATTTCATGGGAGCCCTAGCTAGGGTGTACTTTTGACCTGGAGTGTTCTCCATGTTTAAGCTTAGGCAGAAGTTAGAATCATAGAATCATAGAACCATTAAGGTTGGAAAAGACCTTAAAGATCATCAGGTCCAACCTTGAGAAAGGACCAAGTTTTCCTCTTCTTTTTCTTGCAGGGAGAAGAGGAAAGAAACCAATCTCCACCTGTCAAGCGTGTCTGTGTTATCAGGACACATGCTGATGGTTAGCCTTTGTTTAGCATTTGTTTGTTGGTTTGCTAGTAGTTTTAGGATGCACGTGTCATTTCTATATTGGACAATCCTCTTTTTCCTGCCCACTATCAGTTAAGGGGAGAAGAGAGGTAGTAGACACAATAATTCTCCAATCTTTGCAGAAGAACTAATCAAGGGATTTGTGAGAGTTTACATCCATGCTGACCAGGGAATATGTATAGTCCTTCCCCAGTCTGATAACCAAGGAGTGAGATTTTTTATTCCTTTGCTGAACACATCTCTTGATGTAACACAAGGTCAGATTTTGGAGATTTTGGATATAG
Organism: Aythya ferina; assembly: GCF_964211825.1. Taxonomy (NCBI): domain Eukaryota; kingdom Metazoa; phylum Chordata; class Aves; order Anseriformes; family Anatidae; genus Aythya; species Aythya ferina. The sequence goes on from NC_140304.1 coordinate 14,425,864, forward strand.
AAGTCACATCACAGAAGAATTCATTTTCTAAGCAAAACAATGTGAAAATAGGAAGGAGGAAGCAGTTGTGACCTCTGTTATAGTTGATACTGAGCCAAAAGGACACGTGGTTTTCTCCCTGATAGAGCAATGGAGTCAAATCTGAAATGTTTTACGAGCAGATAGGTCAAACCTTTACTATGTTTAGTTAGACAGAAGGAAGTTTAGAAACTTCGTATCCCTGATGCTGCCGTATTCCTGATGCTATCTTAATCACTAATTAGTCAGCTTTATTTTTAAGAACATACAGACTTCTATCTCAAAGTGAGGGGTAGATGATCCAGGCCTGGAGGATGTGTCAGAACATTGGGCGAGGAACTCATGGTATGCATATTTCCTTGGATGTGTACATGTAAATGACTTAGATTAGAAAGCACGCCTAAGTTGAAACAACAAGATAGGAAAGAACAAGTTGGCCTGAGCATGCACAAGAACTGGGTTCAACCACAGTGAGGAAGACGGCCTCCAGAAGACCCCAAAAGACCACCAGTAGAAACAAATGAGCATGTGTCACAGACATTTACAAATTTTAAGGAGTTTTGGAAAATGGTATGAATATATTAATTGTTTCTTGGAAATCTAATGAAAGTGTATCTTCTGCTTGCATATAACCCCCATAGCTTGAACAATTTGGCATGCACACTATGTACAGCGATCCCCTGTGTGTCTGGCACAATAATTAAAGAATGCCTGCTTTCTAAGACTCCAAATTTAGTCTTAGTTCGACTGGCTTTTATGGTATCACAAGTCCTAAGTCAATACAAAGAAGCAATGAAAACATGACGGCAAGTAAAGCGAGGGTTGATAAGGAGAGCACACAGAACTTCTGGTTCAATACACTAGTAAGATACATTTGAGGAAAATTCAGAGGGAATTGAAAAAATCATGAGCATCTGCAAAGCCAGATACCTGAAACTGGCCTATCAGACACCCTGCAACGACTGAACTCAAAGTAACGTCCACAAGCAATGGACCTGGTGCTGCTGTATCAGCTACTCAGCCAGAAGTGACTGACAGACATCTGAGGGGAGTTTAAGGCCCAAGAGCCACCTGGTAGGACCACTTGGATGAATGTCCATCTGTGACCCTTCCTTTGCTGGCTTCCCTAAGGCTACCCTTTCCTATCCCAGGAGCCAAACTTTCTCCTCCGATCATAGTGCCAGTGGCCCTGCCAGGAGAGATGGAAATATTCTGTGAGTGTGGCTGGACATCCCCTGGGTGATGCTGAGATGAGCCACAGGGGAAGTGGGATCATGAGTGCAGTTTCTGGGCCAGCCAGGCAATCACAGCCTCCCCACTTCTCCACGGGGCAGCTCCAGGGAAGGGAAGGGGTTTGTTGCCCTCATCTCCCTGCAGAGGAGGCACGCTGGTCTGCATTGTGTTTGAAGGTTATCAGGGTGTCCTGCCTCAGACTTCCCCTCAGCTGAGATTTCAGTTCTGCCTTCTGCACCAATGTGGGCACCCCCAGGGAAGGGGAAAAGAAACCGTGGGTGAAGGGATGTGCCAGGGGACAGCCAGAGAGGAGCAGTGGCTAGGGGACATGTTGATGAGGCCGGGCGTGCTTTCCCTGTTCTAAGTGTACCCAGTGGGTGATTTTAGCACTGGTGCCTGATCTGAGTGGGGACCCTCTTCCAGTTTACCCCAGTGCTGCCCTACCCATCCTACTACCATCCTCCCTAGGGCCAGGCCACCCTGCTGAGCCACAGCTGGATGCTGATTACAATGGCATCCAGGAGGGTAAACTGCATTTTAGGACACATTAAGCATAGCATAGCCAGCCAGGCAAAAGAGGTGATTTTCCCACTCTTTTTAGAGTTGGCGTGGCCTCACAGTGAGTATTGTGTGCTGTTCTGGTCTCCACAATATCAAAGGAAGATTAAGATCCTAGAAAGCATCCAGAGGAGGGCAAGAAAGATGGTAAAAGGGATGAAAGGTAGGTCTTATGGGGAGAGGCTGGGGACACTTTGTCTAGTCTGGAGAAGAAAAGGCTAAAGAGGTGATCTATAATTTTGTGAAGAGGGGAATCTGAGAGGTAGGTGTTCCACACAGGAATGGCACAAAGCCCTGCTAGAAGAGGGTTCAGACTAGATCTAAGCAAAAATTCCACGTGACAACGGGGAGATGGAATGAGGGCTGTGGCTCCTGCAACTCCCATTTCTATGGCCTGGAGGCACTTGGAGAGGGGAGACAGTGGGTGACACCGAAGATGGTGGGAAGAGAAGGGGAGCACCAGGTTGCAGCCCAACCCCAAGCTGACAGAGCTCAGGTGGCAGGGGGAATGGTGTCAGGACAGCAAGTGGGGACCATTGTCCCCTCCACACCCCTCATGGGGTACCTCTGCACTGGGTCTCAGTCTCCAGGATCCATGGACAGTGACAAACAGGCATGGGGCCAGTGCCCATCTTGAGAGAATGGAGAGCCAAGGCACGATGCTAGGCTGTTGAAATGGAGTTTGTGTCCCCCATGGGAAAGATGGTCATGTCATGGCAAAACTTCGTTTCCAGGGGTGGCAGCGCAGGTGGGATAGAGATTTCTGTGCCATGCAGGGTCAATAGCTCCAGAGGCAAATGGCAGCTAGAGACATTCCCATCACTGACAGTGAACATGGCCCACAGCCAGGCTGGACCCCAACCCTCACCAGCAGTGGTATAGAGGAGCTAGCCACCTGCACCTTCTAGGTGTTGGGGTGTCACCATGTCCATAGGGAACCCTACTTACAGCAAGTGGAACAGCCTTACATCCACATTCCCCCCAGGGCCAGGGTGTCAGAACCTAGCCCCGCCTGGGAAGGAACCTTGGGGCCCTCCCCAAAACCTCAGTGCTTGTCCTATTGGGTGCTAGCCACACACTGGCACAGCGGGAGCTTCCCGGGTAGAGCTGCCTTGGCGAGAAGTGTGCGACCCTGGCTCCTTCACTCCTTTCTTCCTCCTGCAGTAACTGCAAGCTTAGGGTCTCACCACTTTCACCATGCAGCACCCTCTCTTCTTCCTCCTCCTCCTCCTGCCTGGCACATGGGCAGATCCAGAAGGTAAGTGGGAGTCCTTCCTCACCCATTTTATCCTTCTGTGGACCTCACAGGCAAGCTTCTCCTTTTTCCCTGCCCACCTGCCCATTCCATGTGTTTGCCACTGCAGCCCTGCTTGTCCTCTGGGTACACACCTCCTCCCTGACTGGAATGCATCCACCTCTAAGGGTTGTCGAGGGTGGGAGATGGGGCTGCCAAGGCCACAGTGTGCTGGGGGGGCGGGGAGGCAGGGGAGCACAGGTTCCTATGACCTTGAGAATCCATCCCTCTATCCCTTTGCTTTCCCCAGGCCTCTCCCTGTGTCCCCCTCTCCCCTTGCTGACTCATAGGGTCTCCCATAGGGTCCTTCACCGTCCGGCTGCTCCAGATTTCCACTTTCCAAAACACCTCCTTTGTGGACACAGAGGGATTTGGCCTGCTGGAAGACATAGAGCTTGGGGCTCTGGACAAGCGCACCTGGAGTATCCACTTCTATCAGCCCTGGGTGCGCCCAGCCCTGCCCCGCAGTGACTGGGACACCATTGAGAACATGATAAAAATCTACCTGCAGAAGTTCAGCCACCTGATCAATGATGGTGCTAGTGCGAGGGATGTGCCCTGTGAGTATCTGGTGTTCTCAGCATCTCCACTCCGAACTGGAGTCCAGGAGGTGGGGAAGGACCCAGTGCTGTGCCTGAGACACTGACCACAACCCCATCCCCTCACACCGTATCTCTCTCCTCTCTTCCTTTCCAGACCCTTTTGTGGTCCAGTGCATGGCAGGCTGTGAGCTATACCCCAACAGGACCTCCCGTGCCTTTGCCTATGTGGGCTACAATGGCCAGGACTTCCTCAGCTATGATGTGGACCATGGCAAGTGGATCCTCTATGAAGACACCGATCTGTCACGGTATGTCCAGGCCACTCTCCAGAACTACACCGCCTTCAGTGAGCTGGTACAAGTCCTCTTCAACGATACCTGTGTCGATGACATGGAGTTGTTACTCCGGTATGGGAAGGCAGCTCTGGCAAGACAAGGTGAGACCGCCCCAACTCAGACACAGCCCACCTCAAAGCCCCCCATCACAGGGACCAAGTGATATCCCTGCTGGGGTTCTCCCTAACCCTTGCTTTTACCCTTACCCAGAGCCACCCGTGGCCACCGTCTTCGCTCGTGCACCTAGTCCAGCCCAGCTCCTGTTGGTTTGCCATGTCACTGGCTTCTACCCGCGGCCCATCAGTGTGGCCTGGCTGCGGGATGGCCAGGAGGTGCTGCCAGGCCCAGCGCTCACCACTAGTGCCATCTTGCCCAACTCTGACCTCACCTACCAGCTCCGCATCGTGCTGGCCATGAGCCCTGGCGATGGGCATAGCTACACCTGCCGTATACGCCACCGCAGCTTGGGTACTCGCAGCCTCCTTATCCCCTGGGGTATGTTCTAGGGATGGGGATGATGCACCATCCTACACCACCAGACAGGCACTGGTAATGGATGGAAGATATAAAGCACATGGTCACCTGCTCTGTGTGTTTCTCAGGAAACTCGAAGGCTGTGCTGATCTCGGGGCTTGTGGCTGCTCTTTCAGCAGGTGTGACTGTGGCTGCCATCGTGGTGCTTTGGGTCTGGAGACGTAGGTGAGGCTCTTTCTGCCCTGCTGTGTGGCACTGGGAGAGGAGGGGAAGAAATGGCCCGGGGGGTCACTGCATTCAGCAACATAGCTCCTGCTCCAGCCTCATTGGCTGCTGGCTATGTGTCCAGGAGGCCTCTGAAATGTAGCACCAAAGAACTTGGTCTCTCAAGAGGTTTGTCCCCCTCTCATTTCAGAAAATACCAGAAGATGGAGACATCAGAGCCCACGAGCTCCATCGTGAGTAATGAAGCTTAGCCCAGGAGACAGCAAACAATTGCCTTTTGATTCCACCACCCTCATGAAGATAAAATCTCTACCTTGTTCTGCTGCAGCAAACCTCTGGGCACTGCCAGAAGTGAGATTGACTTGACTTGGAGCTCCAGTGGGAAAACCTGGTCAGGTCCTGACCTATTTCAGTTTACTAAATAGACAGGCATACAGGTCTAAGACCTTATATATAAGGTCTTATATATAAAGATATATATATATAAAGATCCCTTACCTCATGGATCTGCCTGTGCACCTGCTGAAGCTTTTTAAGGTACACCAATCCCTAGTGGCAATTTCTACTAGTTCTAGTATAACAATATGTTTAGGCAGTAAGTTGTGTCCTTCTGTTGTCACTTTCTATTACCTTTTTTTTTTTTTTTTTTTTTTTTTTTTCTCCCCAAAACTGCCTTTATTAACAATATTCCAGAAATATTTATGCTGAACCTGAATTATGGCATGCAGACTAACACCACTTGGCCACAAACCATGTTTGAAAGCATTGAGTAACACTGAAACTGATGTAATTTGTGGGAGTAGCAGATGTGTATAAAATGAAATTAAACATTGATATTTTCATGAAGAACACTTCTTTCCTCTGGGTTTTGGTGGGCTCATGGAGGTTTTGGCCAGCTACAAATGGAAACAGGAGTGTGGCACCACTGAATTATCAGTGCTAATTGCAGGAAATACCAGAGCAATAATAATAAGAATTAGAAATTATTTGTGCATATACTAAGAAGTTCTTAAGTATTTCTGGAAAAAGTAAGTATTCTTAAGTATCTTAAATCTTAAGTATTTCATGGAAAAAAGCAACTGTGCATACAGGGGGAAAGTGTCCCCAAGCCTCCTGAACGAGGGGAAAAAGGAAGTCAACCTCTCATCAGACAGTGGAGTTTAGGCATATGTAGGAAGAAATGTAGTTTATGCTCCCAGCCACACACTTGAACATGAAGCTTCAAAAGGTTTTGTTTCACAAGGAAGCTTCCTCAGAAAGTTTCACAGCAAAGGTTTCTGGCACCCATGTGTGAGTCAATCAGGTGAGTCACAAGAAAATACCACTGGCTTGTGGCCACATTCACCACAGCTATGCTAATGCCTATGAACCATAATGCTGTGGGCAGGACTGAATTTCCATGACAGCCAAAGTCATCTGCTGGTGTTGCAGGGTTGAGGGGCCTTGATGCAGAAGATTATATTGAAACTCACCTGATAGCTTGCTGGGCTAGGACAGATAGATGAAACTTTCAGCTTTGGCAAGGGCTCGTCTCAGGGCTGGGAGGCTGCAGTCTCAGCACCAACAGGACATATGGGCTATTTGTTCCCTGAGCACAGAGCAAGCCTGGAGCAAAACATTCCACAGTGCTTGGAAGATGCTGCAGGCTGAAGTCTGAACCTGAAGAACAGGAAGCCAAACTTTCTCCTCTGATCATAGTGCCAGTGGCCCTGCCAGGAGAGATGGAAATATTCTGTGAGTGTGGCTGGACATCCCCTGGGTGATGCTGAGATGAGCCACAGGGGAAGTGGGATCATGAGTGCAGTTTCTGGGCCAGCCAGGCAATCACAGCCTCCCCACTTCTCCATGGGGCAGCTCCAGGGAAGGGAAGGGGTTTGTTGCCCTCATCTCCCTGTGTCTGACTGTGTCTGAGCTGGGTGCACGGGCTCAGCCTGCAGCAGCCCTGTATGGGCCTTCCCTGTGACCCTGTCAGATGCAGACATGGAGCGAGGAACCGTGGTCCTGGTTGTGCTTTGGGGGGGGTAACGAGCACCCCACTAAAGGCAGAGGAGGCACGCTGGTCTGCATTGTGTTTGAAGGTTATCAGGGTGTCCTGCCTCAGACTTCCCCTCAGCTGAGATTTCAGTTCTGCCTTCTGCACCAATGTGGGCACCCCCAGGGAAGGGGAAAAGAAACCGTGGGTGAAGGGATGTGCCAGGGGACAGCCAGAGAGGAGCAGTGGCTAGGGGACATGTTGATGAGGCCGGGTGTGCTTTCCCTGTTCTACGTGTACCCAGTGGGTGATTTTAGCACTGGTGCCTGATCTGAGTGGGGACCCTCTTCCAGTTTACCCCAGTGCTGCCCTACCCATCCTACTACCATCCTCCCTAGGGCCAGGCCACCCTGCTGAGCCACAGCTGGATGCTGATTACAATGGCATCCAGGAGGGTAAACTGCATTTTAGGGCACATTAAGCATAGCGTAGCCAGCCAGGCAAAAGAGGTGATTCTCCTTTGAAAAAAGAAGGGGAGAGCCTTTTTAATTACATGATTTTAAAACTACATAGCTTGAAATGTTTTTACTATAGTCCTTCATCGGTGTATGTACATTTGTAACATGTAAATACATAGAACTATGAGAGCTTGTAAATGTTTGAAGGATTGTTCTTTATGTTTTTATAGATTAAGAATCAGATTCTTAGCTGCTGGAAATAAACTTAATTGGATCAAGCTGGTATCCTTTTTTTTTGAAATAAAGTTTATTTCTCTTTTCATCCATTTCAGTCCAGACTGACCCAAAATTCCTCTTTCAGAATTCTGCCAATAGATGTCAGTGTCAGGCTAATTTTATTGAACCTGAGTTAAAAATTGTTCTAGTTAATTCTTGCTACATAGCAGGTGTCGTGGTTCTGCTTGAGTGGGCAGCCGAGCTCCACCACAGCCGCTCTCTCACTCCCCCTCCTCAAAGAAGAATGGGGAGAAAATATGTAAAAAGGGCTCAAGGGTTGAGATAAGGGCGAGAAAATCACGCAATAATTATTGTAATGGGCAAAACAGACTCAGCATAAGAAGATAGTAAGATTTATTGCTCATTACTAACAAGCGAGAGAAGTGAGAAACAAAGGAAAAAAAAAAAACGAAAACAAAAGCACCTTCCCCCCCATCCACCCTCTTCCACCTCCTCCCCCCGAGCGGCGCAGGGGAACGGGGGAATGGGGGTTATGGTCAGTCTACAGCACTTCTTCTCTGCTGCTCCTTCTCGGTCACTCTCGTCCCCTGTGCTGTGGGGTCCCACCCACGGGATGCAGTCCTTGATGAACTGATCCAGCGTGGGCTTCCCACAGGCAGCAGCTCTTCCAGAACTGCTCCAGATATGGGTCCGTACCACGGGGTCCATCCCTCAGGAGAAAACTGCTCCAACCTGGCTCCCCTATGGGCAGCAGCTCCTGCCAGGTCACCTGCTCCTGCGTGGTCTCCTCTCCATGGGCTACAGGTCCGGCCCAGAATCTGCTCCGGCAGGGGTCTTCCACAGGCGGCAGCCTCTGTCGGTGCAGGGCCATCTGCTCCACCATGGTCTCCTCCATGGGCTGCAGCGTAGAACCCTGCTCCACCGTGGTACTCCATGGGCTGCAGGGGGACATCCTGCTTCACCATGGTCCTCACCACAGGCCGCAGGGGACTTCTACTCCGGTGCCTGGAGCACCTCTCCCCCTCCCTCTACACTGACCTTGGCATCTGCAAGGCTGTTCCTCACTCCCTTCACTCTCCCAGCTGCTGTGTGGCGCAGCGTTTTTTTTCCCTGTCTTAAATATGCTCTCACAGAGGCTCAAAACAACATCGCTTATTGGCTCAGCTCTGGAAAACAATGGGGCCCTTCCCAAACATGGGGCAGCTTCTAGATTTTTCTCACAGAAACCAACCCTATGGCCCCCTGCTACCAAAACCTTGCCACGTAAACCCACTACAGCAGGTAACTTGACTTTCACTCAGTGCAGAGCTCACATTTGTCACTGTTTACACACATCTGTGACTTAGTTTAAATCCCTTACTTGCTCTTCCCTTTCCGGGTCAAATCAAAGATATCTGGATCCCACTAACAGATTGTAGTGATGAAAACTTTGTACCTTCCTCACTTCTCCCCTTCATCATTTACCAGCAAGAAATTGTATTTCACTGCCTTAGGGAGGCAGTTGTATAAAATAGAAATAGTGTCACAAGAAGTAAGGGGTAGAACAAGGAACTTCTGAAACAAAGCTTGAGAAGGGGATTAAGAGTAACACAAGAATTGATAACAGCAGAAAAGTGATTTTGGAGTGGAAACACCAACAGCAAAAATGTGGTTGGAAACTGACAAATGTCATCCTACTAGCTTTGCTCTTTCTACTGGACACGGTAAGCAGGCAGGAGCCAGCTGTTGGTGTGACAGTATGTAGGGCAGCACACACTGGGACCCAACCTGTGTGCAGGTGTGATTGCTGGGAGACTTTGTCACCAATGTGTGGGGAGTGGCAGGGGTACACATGGAGCTGGGGCATTGAATTCTCCCAAAGAGGATGTGCAAGGAGAACACACCATGCCAGTGTGTGATGGTTAACAGGCAAGTATTTAACACACTCTCTGTGTACTTGCATATGATTAGAGGTTTTAGCAGTAGCTGTAGTGCTTGGAAATTGGCAGGAGCTTATGAACATTTTGCAAGTGTTTAATACTGTAGTTTACCTCTTGCTTATATTGATCTGGAAAGTATAATTCACTGATTGCATGTCATTAAGAAATCAGTAGACCAATCTGACCCTGACTTACTTTAAAATAAATGAACTGAGCAGATTTCTTCTGCTACAGTCCCCACCCCAAGGTCTCTGTTTCTGTTGTTGATTCATTCCACCTTGCAGCTGATGCAACATTTGGCACAACAGAAGAGATTAAATCTTAGATAGGTACACAGTGATAGAGTTGTGAGAAAAAGTCCTTCTGAAACTGGACAAGACACCAGCATTTCTCCTGTGTTGGATTTACTTTGAGGCCTGATCTGCTTTACATTTACTGTTAATGATTGGTCTATTTTCTAGGTACCAAGAAAAACTGTGTGCTGTGTTGTATTTTAGGAGTAGAAGCCTCTCTGTAGTAGGAAAGTTCTCCTGTTATTTTCCTGCCCTTCAGTATAAAAGGCATAATAGAATGTTACCAGCTAAAATTTCTGGATTTCTCCAGTGGTTTTGTGACAATCTTGTGCTCTTCCAAGCTTTATAGTAAAAGGTTAAAGTTGCGGAATGTAGCATATTCTTCGTGAGGCCAAAGTGTTCTTTCAGCCTTTTATCTTTCTATCCCCTAAACTGACAAAGTATAGCCTTCCCAGTTAATGATGCTGGTATAGGAAGCTTTCCAGGACCTGGAGATGGCCACACTCTTAACATCCCTTAACAAAAAACACCTTGTTATTTTATTTTACTCTTCCAGAACATACATTTAAACGAATTAAGTAAGATTTACAAGGAGATTATTTTATTCAACTCCTTCTCACTGTAAATCCTTGTTTTGATTCCTGTATGTTTCCTCACTTTTATGTTATGGTTCTGGGACACCCAGAACAGCATCATGGTGGAATAGTTCTTACTAATATCAGAATCCCAAATGGAAGTATAACTGATGAAAAGGTTATTTTGATCACTATTTCAGAACAGGAAGGTTCTGGAGAACTAGTAACATGTTCAAAGATAAAGCAAAGATGAAGAACAACTCCATGAGGTCTAATTTTATAACTGAATCTAACAGGAGAAGTATAGAAACTGATGCTAACTGCATTTTTTTTTTTTTTATGACTTAATTTTTAAAAGCTAATGAATATTCAGAAATATAACAATCAACACCATATAGCAAACTATTGTTACAAGGATTTCCCAGTCATAGATGAGAAACAAAAATAATAATAATGGGGGCAAAGAGAAAAATCCTTGCCTGTATGGTCTCATGACATGATTAAAAATATTATGGGTGAATATGTGAAAGCAATTTGTCTTTTAAATGAAATCTGTTAAAAAAACCAGAAACCTCTCATTTTATTTAATTTATTAGATGAGGTACCTTGTGTTTTAATTTGCATTATTCCAAGCCTGCTGAGATGACAGAGATAATACAGGGCCCTTTTGACTTGTACCATGATTTCTTTAGGTTTCTAATTAACATTTAGGGGATTAACCAGAATAAGTTGATGTGAAGAGAAGTTGATGTGAAGAGAAGTTGATGTGAAGAACACTTTTTTTTTTTTTTTTTTAATGGTCTTTTAAAGTAGCTTTGACAAGTCAAAAATAAGACAGGAAATACAATTTAGAATTTGAACTGACCAACTCCCTTCAATGTAATTTTCTATAAATTGCTTTAAATGTTCACAAAGATTTATTATCTTGAATATATTTGAATATATTCATTCTTGAATATATTTTTTTATTTTTTCTTTCCCCACGAATGTTAATCAATAAGCACTGTGTAGCCAAGCAAGCAGTGTATTACACACACAAATAAAAAACCTATAAACCAGTGTCTTATGATCTGATCATGAAGAAATGCCAGGATACAAAAGGGTCTATTTTAATTATACTGTAGATTCTTTAGATTTTATTTATTTATTTATTTATTTATTGCTTTAAATGTGGATTACAGTTGGTCATCAGCTCACCAGTGTAAGGCTGCAAGTTTTGCTGATGTCGTCATGCCTTTAGAGGAATAGCTTAATATAAGAAGGTAGAACATCATATAGACTTGTTTGTCACATTCCTTGTGGCGGCAAGACAGTGTTGATGAGAGTACTGGTGGAATGAAAGAGGAATACTGCTCTTTGGCTCAGTGTAGACAGGTTACAACTGCTATGTTGAATCGTGATATTTGCCAGCAACTAACAAGTTAAATCTATCTTGTGGAAAATTCCTTATCCAGTACAGGTTAGGAACAGGACTTTGTAAATAATTTATTTACTGTATATTTCCAGGCCTGTTTGTAACAGGAAAATTGATACAGCTAAAGTAGTTATTAACTAATCAATTAACTTCAGTGTCTGAGTTTTACTGTGCATATGAGTTCCATGACTTGTTTTACGTGACAATCTTTATTTGTAAAAAATGGAGGAAGAGAAATTGCTTAGACTACAAGTGAATCTTTTCCTCTATTGCAGTTGTAGCAAGGTTAAAATTAGCTATAAAGCATGAAATGAATACTAGAATTTTTTCACGTTCTGCAGTCTACAGTTATGCATATGCAGTTTAGCTGTAACACCAAATGCACATACCCAGCGGGTTCAAGATTTTTCTATTAGACAAAGAAAACAGCATTGGTATATCTACCTTACAAAGTGTTCAGCTAATAAAATGTATGCTTTGCAGTATATATTTTCTGTCCTTATGATTATGTCTTCCCATTGACAATGGATGCAGACTATCTGGGAGAGTGCTGCTAACAGCAATGCCACTCTGGGATGCTTTGGTATTCTTCTCACTATCTTTTTGCTAGCTGAGACACACTGTTTCTTTCATAAACTTCTGTCCTTTCAGCCACTGCTATTAATGTGAGGTGGTGGCAGCCAGTGCATCTTAAGCGCATTTACCTCTTTTATTTCTCCTTCCTGTAATTGGTTTGTGTATTGTAGGATACACTTCAAGAAATTTTGTGGTGAAGAACTGTGATAGAGGGAGCTAATAAGTGTAGAGGAATCTTTCATCTTTACCTGCCTGACTGCTGAATTTAGATATTAATGTAGATTATCAATACTACATGGTTATTAAGTAGGCTTGGTGTGAACAGGCAGCCAGTATATGCAAATACAATAAGACCAACATAATGTATGTATTTGCTGTGGTTTTAAAAATGAAACCAAAGACGGTATGAGCTATGGAAAAGTATTTCAATCTACTTCAAGGTGAGTCATGTTCATTGACCTTGAAGATAAATACAAAACTTTGCTGCTCAAGTCTTTAAAGGCCTCCATGAGCACTGAAACATCTTGTTATTGCCTGCTAAGAGCTGTTCTGTAAAAAACATTCCCACAGGCTTTCAGAATAAATTGGATAGTATCTCACACTGTATAAAAGAAACTGCTGAATGTCATATAGCTCTCTAACATGAAAGGCCACCATACCTGTCAGCTGGTCTAAATTATGAAAGGTCCATTAAGTTTGATTAAGTTATAAGAAGAAATGTCAAAGAAGCAATGAGGCATGCACAAACAGTAAGTTGTAGAGGTAACTTTTCAGTATTGAAAGCAATTTTTTTTTTTTCCTAGAGCAATGGGAGACTGGGCTTGATGCCCAAACAGGGCAATGGTAAAGCACTCATACTGCATGTCTAGGTAGTTTTACTGAACCACTTATTGTACCTTTGTTGACAAGAACTGCACAACCCAATGAATTCAGGAGATTTCAAAGCCTAAATTTACAGCTGGCTCTATGAACCAGTCAGCATGTGTCGTGGGCTGTATGTTTCTCACACTAAGCAAAATGACCTTGAGCTGTATATCTGAAACAAAGCAGGCTAGCCTGGCTTTTAGTATTCACGAAAAAGAGTAAATATGTGCTTAAAAGAGAGTGTTTCCATGGTTGAATGAGACAATATATTTAGAAGAGTTCAGTTTTGGCAGAGTATGTATCTCGTCATTGAAGTGAAGGAAAACATTTAGAAATACATTTATTGCTCACTCTCTGTTATGGTCACTGAACAATTACAAGTAACTTCTACTTATGACAGATTAATTTTCATTCAGCATAATCTATTTGTCCACAGTCTTTCACATCTAAGTCTTCCTGAGAAGATTTTGGTTACTGATTTCATCAAGCATTCTCTTTGGGCATTGAAGCACACACCCTGTCTGAAAATAACATGCCCTGTAATATGAGGAATAGATTTGCATCTGTTATTGAAAATTCACATGCCTTACGACAATAATAGAATAAATGGTTAAAAGTAAATGCAGAAGGTCTGTCATCAAGATTATTTGATGTGTTAAGAGCCAGGAGAATTGAACGTTAGAAGTAACTCTTCATTCTGCTTGTGGACAATATTTTATTTTGTTTGATAAATTGCACATACCAGAACCCAAGTTATACAGAAATGTGGTATGTGGCAGTGCATCCACACTGCATGACAAAGAAATATGTACTTAGCTAGAACTAATAGGGAGAGTATGGGCTGTAATTCCTCTAACATGGTATAATCCTGTCGGGGTAGCCTTAGGATCTCTCTCCCACGTGGGTTAACAAAGAGGTGTTATTGATGTACTACAAATGTACTACATTTTTTGACTGAGTTTTAAGCTTTTTGCATTGCAAAATGATGGAGTAGTTGGGCAAATAACCTGCAAAGTAAGTTTGGGCTTCTTCTTCCAAGACAAAGAAGATAAAAACATTTGGGACAGTGGTGATCATGAGTGCTGCATTCTGCTGGGACAGACATTGACTTCTTTCAGGAGGAACCGTTAAGTTTATTTTTCAAAAATAAAAGCAGGGTAAAGAACTTTAGCAGAATACGTAATCTTTTTATTTCTTTGATCCTTTTTCATTGAGATAGGAATATGGTAAAAAGATACATTTTTGTTCTGTGAATAAAATTTTTTGCATTATCCCTCAAAAAATGATGAAGCAATTATGGAAGTTTTTTTACAGCCAAAAACTTATTCAGCCTTTATTTTCTTTCACTGGGATAATGAAAAGATGGAATTAGTAATTAGGTATCTGCTATGAAGGTTTTCTTGTGAATGTGCACTTACCCTTTTCAATAGGTATGTGTAACAGTGGTAAAAAGTTTCTTGGTACTATTCTGTTGAATCGTATCTGCTCCCCTTTGATGGGCTCTGGGTAGCACAGAGTATCAGCTTTAATAGTGCTTAACTGAGGAGGGTAGAAACTTATCTGGGAATGAGTTAAAGATAAGTAACACTGATCACTAGAGGAATGAACGTGCTTATTCATTGGATCAGGATTGTATTCTTGTTCTCTCTGCAATGATCCTCATGCTGTAGCAGAGAAGCTGTGAGTTTGCAGTGAGAGTCCAATGTGCTGTAAATTTTTTTATAATCCTTGAAAAGTCAGAAAAAGAAATTATTAAATGTTATTTTCTAAAGGGCCATCCTGAAGCCTGTCATCTACTGCTCATCAGATACATTCTAGCTTGCTGTTAAGAAGAGAAAAACTGCAGATGTGGTTTCTCCTCACCAGTTTTGGCTTAACGGGGGATCTGTGTTGTGATATAACCCCAACAGACAGCTAAGCCACACAGCTGCTCACTCACTCGCCGTCCCCAGTTGGGATGGGGCAAAGAATCAGAAGGGGAAAAGTGAGGAAACTTGTTTTGAGACAAATGTGGTTTGGTAGTGTATGGGGTTTACGTGGCAAGGATTTCATTGGGGGAGGAAGGGAGGGGTTGCAGGTGTGGCCTCTGTGAGAGGCTCTCCCTATGCTCTCCCTATGTTGGGTAAGACCCAGTTCCAGATGGCTCCAAAGGGACCAGCCACTGGCCAAAGCTCAGCTGATGAGCAATGCTGGTTGTGCCTCTGGTAGAGCACATTGAAGAAAGGGAAAACCTGCTGCACAGCAGCAGCTGGGAGGGGGGATTGAGAAAATGTAGAGAGAAAAAACCTTGCGTACGCCAAGGTCAGTGAAGCAGGAGGGGGAAGAGGTGCTCTAGGTGTCAGCACAGAGGTTCCTCCACCGCCTGTGGAGAGGACCATGGTGGAGTTGGCTCTCCCCCTGCAGACCTTGGTGTACTACATGGTGGCAGATACCCACCATACAGCCTGCAGAAGGCTCCACACCAAAGCAGGTGGATATGGTCAGAAGCAAGATGCATCCTGCTGAGGGCCCATGCAGGAGCTCTTGTCTGTTATTAACTGACAAAAAATCATATTTATCTTCCCTATGTTGAGTCTATTTTGCCTATGACTGTAATCAATGAATAATCATTACCTCGATCCATGAGCTTTTTATTTGTATTTTCTCCCCTTGTTCTTCTGAGGGGGAATGAGAGAGAGCAGCTGTGTGGTTCTTAGCTGACTGTTGGTGTGAAACCACAACATCTCCACTTACAGTGATGTTTTCTGCTCTGCCAGAGTCTCAGATATACCTACATAGCTTCACATCCTGTCCCTTTAAAGCACAGGATACACTGAAGCATGTCCCTACACTTTTCTAGTCCTACTGAAGTGTAAACGGGGGTAAAAATGTCAGAAAGAGGAATCTTCAATGAATCCAGAGGGGAAAAAGATATACGGAAAAAAACATACCTTAGAGCTTATCCATATTACCCCAACTGTGTAACTTGCAGCTCTAATTAAGCCTCCTAAGCCCATAAGACCATAGTTATTTCATGGATGTTTACTGATTACTCTGATTAAGTGAGAGGAAACTGGGCCCAAATCATAAAAAGTCTTAGTGTGAACAAAATTGTTACATTAAAATTAGAACCAGACATTGAGAAAGGCCAAAAAGACAGCTGATATAATATGAACTTATATGTAAATATAATGTATTCTACTTCAGCTACACAAGTCAATACATTTGGATCCTGCTTGATGACAATACGTGTGGCATTTTTGAATTAAATCTGTACACAATCTCCCCAAAAATCGCACAAAAGAAATTTTCTGAGGTGAATTCTATGTCTTTCATTCTATGTTTTAAAAAGGTGTCCTTATGGAAGGAAAAATTATCAGTTATGACAACAACCTTTGAAGTGTCAAAGGCAGGAAAGCAATGAAAGCATTTGCAACAGTTGGCAGAATTTTTATGAATCGGCATGTTACAAAACAAAACAAGGTCTCTTGTAGTCTATAAAAATGAAATCTGAGGATGAAAGTCAAAGCAATACATTAATATTCTTCATTAATTAGAGTCATTAACTGTGAGTCATTTGGGTGATTTACTAATTCCAAAGAAGTATATGCATCACACAGATCACAACATAGAAACTTAGTTATGAATATGCATTTCCTTCTTCTATTGCTCTAGGATTTTTAACTTCATCAATAGGCTTATTAGATTGTAAATGAGTTTCCCAATCTCTCTTTCATGTCTTATCTGTTAAATGGGTCTGCCTTGTTTTGTTCTGTGAACTTAAGACTTGTCAATACATGAGATTTTATGTAACATATTTGAATGGCTTCTTAAATTGTATAAAACTCTACAATGGAGCTGCCAATCTGCAAACTGCCAACCTCTAGATTTCCAATTAATAGTTTTTGTACTACAAAAAGAATGCCAATTTACAGAATGTTTGCATTCCTTAGGATCTTATGAATCCATTTGATTTCATTTAATATTTTAAAAACAATTATCAAAGGCCTTTTCAAATATTTTCATAGACAATCACTTTCTAGATTATATATATATATTTTCAATTTTTTGAATATTGTCATAGTTCAATGCTTGAATGCTATAAAGCAATGAGTTCCCACTGCATTTAATGGAGAAAGGTCACCTTGTGTTGAAGAACTCATCTATATTTCTTTGCTCCATCCTGTCTTGCATTTAATATGGAGAATCAACACATTACCAGTTTGGATAACCTTAATCTGTCCTGGCTATTTTTCCAAAGTGTAACAGTACCAGTGTGTGCTAAGAGTCTCCATCAGTTAAGTACTATTCAAATTTATGGCAGAGCAAGTGATTTGAAAAGCAGGCCAGTCATACCAAAGACCAGAGTTTTTCAGGCTTTACTGAGTGTCTGAGGAATACTGGGGAATGATCTAGTTTTAATGCATCAATAATCCATTTTCATTCACAAGAACTTGCTCTTAAGCAAGATTCAAGAGATTCATAGTTTGATCTTTAGTTATGGTCAAAAAAATTTAGAATATCTGTGTACAAATTTAGTCCTGAGATAACTGTGTATTCCTCCAATCCTGGTATTTCTGCAGAAGCTACAGTGGCCCCTGTGCTGGCTGAATGGCAGCTCCTAACTCACTGTTTTCCCTCGCTCATCTGTTACCCAAGTGTAGTGTTGGCTGATGAGGAACTCAGAACTAGGAACTCTCTCAAAAAGTTAATCTCTGGCAGCTGAGCCTGAGCTATGCAGGAGTCCCATTGGGCAAAAGAGGACAAAGAGAAGATATCCACACAGAAAAGTGCTCAGTGTCTCCACTTACATCTTCGGTGGTAAAAACAGCCTTCAGGAATCCCAGCCACCTGACACCAGAGTTAAAGTCTGGATCAAGGAAGAGTTAGACTTGGTAGAAGAGGTTCAGTTTGGAAACATTTAAACATTTAAAACAATTAAAACATTTATTTCCAAAGACTGTTATGGTTTATGTTTACTAGAGTAAACAGGAATAATTTTAGTGTGTATACAAAAACTTTGCTTCTGTGTAAGAATTTTTCAAAACATCTTTAAAATTCTGAGCTTTAGCTTTTTCTGTTCATTGTTTGAGATGCCCCATTTTTTCCATTACATGTTAAAAAGCACTGATGTATTAACAGACAAGCCTTCTTTCCGTTAATCTGTCAACTTGTCTATCATTTTTATTAGAAAGGGTAGTAATTTAAAGCATGCTTAAGAAAGAGATTGGTACTTCTTTATAACTGTTAGAGTGGTGACTACTGCCTCTATAAGTGGGGAATTTGTTTAAGCACTGCCAGATATCTAATCAATTGAGCAAGTAATAGCTAAATATGCGATTGCAGCAGTTAGTAATAATGCTAATGATCTTGGTAACTGATTTATTTTTTTCATTAAACATTGTAGATCTTGAACAGCTAGGGCTTCAGGGAGTTATTCTGTGAAGCTGTCATTGAAATATAAAGACAGTTCGCAAAATAACATTGTATAGCACTTCAGAACATTTCAAGACTTAACAAAGGTTTGATTCATAACATTACTAACATTGTTATTTTTATTAAAGTTTTAAAATGATTTGGCTTCAGTAAATGTTCTAAAAAAAATAAAAATAAAAATAAAAATAAAAATAAAAATAAAAATAAAAATAAAAATAAAAATAAACATAAACATAAAAATAAAAATAAAAATAAAAATAAAAATAAAAATAAAAATAAATAGAAGAGCTCCAGAAGACATAACAGTAATTCATGCTAAAATACTGAACATTAAGCACTTCAGCTACTCCTTTGGAAATGTGACCAAATCAAGTATTATTTACTTGAAAAAGAAATTGTTATATTTCAGTAGTGTTTATGATCTGGTAGGCTGCTGGCATAATATGACATCATTGTGGGACATCTACTCACTAAGAAGAAAAATCTTACAAATCTGACTGTAGAGTTGCCTTTCAAAAATTAGTTTTAGTTGCTACAAATGTCATGGATTCTCAAAATGACCATTAGACTGTTTCTCTCTTCCATGGAAACATTGCCATTTTTAGAACTGCACTTTTGATCCAATTAAAAACAAAACAAATAAACTAAAAATAATAGCAGGAAAGACAGCAAGGACTGAGAAATTCCCCAAAACTATGTTTTCAGAATTTACACTTATGGGAAGTGTTTTTGGACTTAAAATATAAAAACAAAACTAAACAACAAGCTCAGTAGCATATTTGCCTAAAAGTGAGCTCATTAAATTATTTACTTAAATACAGTAAATGAGAAATATGTACTGCTCTTGGGATGAACATTTGTTAACAAGTTCACATTCCAAAGAAGTTTTGTGTTCTTTTCTGGCTCTCGGTCATTTTCAATCCCCTGTAACTATTCTCTCTCTCACCTTCCCATTTTTTATTTGCTTGTCTGTTTCTGTTTTTACTTTCTTATGTCTTTCTTTTTCCAAGCTTCTGTCCCTGTGGACTTCTCCCCATATGCTTCTGCACATTCAGATCTGTTCCTTATGGCAATATTTTTTTTTTTCTTTTTGTTGTTATTTAGTTATTTATTAGCAAACTGGACAACAATAAATATCTCAAAATAAATTCTATTTTTTTCATTAATATTAATGACCAAAAGAAGGTAACATATTTTGAAATACCATAAATAAAACAGTGTTTAGGAGCAGGCACATTAATATTTTATAGCTACTCTTTTTTTTTATTATTTCCTTTTTATATTCTTGTCATATTTGTCTTTCATATTTTTTTCAGTCATTTTTATTGATTTTTCTACTTTTTTGTTTTTTCGTTTATGTCATCTTCAGGTTCTTTAACTTCCCATTTTGCATTTCTTCTGCTACTTGTTTCCACCTCTTATTTCTTTCATGAGAATATTTCATTTTCCCTATTTCTTTTAAACATGCAGTTTTTTAACAGTTCTCTCCATCTTAGAATCATAAAATTGTTTGGGATGGAAGGGATGGGGCATGTTGCAATCCCCGCCATAGGCAGGGATATCTTCTGCTATACCAGGTTGCACCAAACCTCATTCAACATGTCTCCAAACACTTACAGGGATGGGGCATCCACAACTTCTCTGGTTAACCTGTTCTGATACCTCACTACTTGCACCATGAAGCATTTCTCCTGAATATCTAATCTAAATCTACCATCTTTTAGTTTAAAGAGATTACTCCTGTCACTACACTCCCTGACAAACAGTCCCTCCCTATCTTTCCCCATCTTTCCTGAAGGCCCACTTTAAGTATTGAAAGAACATTATAAGATCTTCGCAGAGCTTTCTCTTCTCCAGGCCAAAAACAAAACCAGAAAACTTCTCCTCAGCCTATCTTTATAGGAGCCTATCTTTGTGGCCCTCCTCTGTGTCTGCTCTAAGAAGTCTATGTCTTTCTTGTGTTGGGGTTCAAAGACCTGGATGCAATAGTCCAGGTGTAGTCTCATGACAGCGGAGTAGACGGAGAGATTCACCTCCCTCAACCTGCTGGTCATGCTTGTTTTGATGTATCCCAGGATATGACTGGGTTTCTGGGCTTCAAGCACACATTGTCAGCTTGTGTGCAGTTATTCATCCACCTTGTGAAATATGTTCATCTGATTCATGTCAATATGGAACAATGCTAGGGCCTCATGATGAAATGTGACCTTCTGTCTTACATACCCTTGTATAACCACAAGTCCAAGAGAAACAGAGTGGTTAGTGTATATAGTTCTTGTATGTTGCAAAAGAATGGTCTAGCAGTTTATGTTGATAGAGGGTTTGAAGGGTAAACATTGAGACTCAGGTCTGGGAGATAAGAGAATAGGGGGGAATTTTTTGAGATAACTGCTGAGTATTGCATGAGACACAAATTTCTGACATCCAGCCCAGAGACTACTAAATAAGGAGAGGGGGGAAGCTGAAGAACGACTGAAGGACAAAGCCTAGGAGGAAGACTATGAACCTTCAGTACGAGCGACCCCCAGACGGACCACCAGAGACTTATATGCATGCGTCCGTGGGATGGTTCGGGTCCTGGGAAACTAATTATAATAACCCTACCTTTTCCAAAAGTGGTGATGAATATGTATTAGCTGAGGAGCATAAAAAACAGCCGCCTGATGTAACTTGGGTGCGTCTTGGTGGAGCAGAGATTCCCGGTGCATCCAGTGCTGTTTGCTTGCCTCTATTCGTTCAATAAATTGTAAATTTAATTTCAATCCTATTTGGGACTCAGTCATTTATTAAAACCTCTACCTCCAAAGTCCTTCTCTCTAGGGCTGCACTCTATCCACTCATTTCCCAGCCTGTATTCCTGTTTGGGATTGCCTTGACTCAGATACAGGACTTCACAATTGGCTTTGTTGAACTTCGTGAGGTTTGCACAGGCTCACTTCTAAAGCCTGTCAAGGTCCATCTGGATGGCATCCCTTTCTCCAGCTTGTAAACTGCACCTCTCAGTTTTGTGTCTTCCACAAACTTACTATGGCTGCATATGATCCTGCTGTAATATGTAATATTGATCCCAGTACAGGCTCCAGAGGAAAGCTACATTTCTGGTCTCCACCTGGACTTCAAGCCATTGACCACAGCTTTTGGAGTGTGACCATGCAGCCAATTCCTAGTCTACTGAGAGATCTATCCATCAAATCCCTGTCTCTCCAATCTAGAGACAAGTATGTTTTATCAAATGCTTAGCAAAAGTCCAGGTTGATGATGACAGTTGCTCTTCCCTTATCCAGCAATTCTGCAACACCATTGTAAAAGTCCACCAGATTTGTCAGGGACAATCTACCCTTAGTGAAGCAATTTTGGCTGTCACCAATCACCTTATTTTCCACGTGCCTTAGCAGAGTTTCCAGGAGGAAACTGCTCCATGCTCTTGCCAGACACAGAGGTGAGACTAAGTGACCTGTATTTCCTTGGTTCTTATTTTTTTTTTCCTTGTTAAAAATGGGATTTATTTTTCCCCTCTTCCAGTCATTGGGAACTTCAATGGACTGTTACAACTTCTCAAATATGATGGACAGTGACCTTTTTCAGCAGATATCAGGGTGGTCGCTGTCACCTGGAAGGATAAGGATCTGCAACTGAAGAGAGACCTCTTCATTAACATGCTCTTCTTGGTCAGGTGGCCTCTAGTGAACACCAACCACAAAGTTTCCTTTATTGTCTTGGTGTCTAATTTTCACCCAGAAGCTCTCAATCTGTGCATTTCTGTTCTTCAAAGATAACCCTTTTTTTTTTTTTTTTTTTTTTTTTTTTTTTTTTTTTTTTTCCATAGAGGGCAGCCCCCAGCATTCCTTCCTTGCTTTTCCCATCTGACCATTTTATAACCATCAATTGCAGTAATTCGGTGGTGTGATTCATCCTACCAAGTTTCCATGACTGCACTTAAAAATCTTAGTTTTCCATCTGGATGGTGGTTATCAGGTCCTTCTGTTAACCCATGCTGTGTGTGCATGTTTATAGAGGCAGCTCATTTGGTTCTTTGACTGACTAACCTTTTTCACTGAACCTTTTTGATGGTTGTGGGACATTACTCACTGTGATAGGTGCTCAAGAGCACCCTGTTGTTGCTTGTGAGTGAATGAGTTTTACGGGTTAGCTCCACCCCAATCCAGTTCATTCTGCTATAATAATTTAGTAATTTAAGATAATGTGAACAGAATTGTGGAGCGTTCTGAACATGCATCAGCCAAAGATTCATGCAACAGAATGCTGATGTGCTCTTGTTTTATTTATATATCATTTTATTCCTTTCACAATAGTTGTATTTCTAACAACTGCTAACATTTTATTTGCTTCTGGGCTAATGCCAAATGCAGAGCTGATTGCTTTAGCTGCAGTGTCTCAATCCTGAGTAGCAATGAGCAGCCTAGGGCCTATCATTTTGAATGCAATTTGTTTTCTTCTCTGGACATCACTTTACATTTAGTCAAAGTGAATTTCATTTATCAGTCTATTAGTTATAAATTCTCATAGGAACATTTTTCAGTTCTTCATAAGATCCTTTCATCATTATCCATTTTTAAATTTCATATAGTCTGAAAAACATAACAAGCTCACCAGGATTTGTGATTTTGTAAATGATGATAACAGTGGGTCTGAGTAAGAGACTATGGAATTATAAGGATATTAACCATTCATGTGAGGAGTTATGAAGATGTAGAAAGACAGGTTTCAGCATAAAGTCCTGCCAAAATTCCTAGTTTTGAGAAATTATTATTTGTTTTCATCCTCTACTTTCTCTATTTGTCCTGGTTTCAGTTAGAACAGAGTTAATTTTCTTCCTAGTAGCTGGTAGAATGCTATGTTTTGGCTTAGGATGAGAAGAGTGCTGATAACACCCCGATGTTTTAATTGTTGCAGAGCAGTGCTTATACCAAGCCAAGGACATCTCAGCTTCTTGCTCTGTCCTGCCAACAGGCAGGCTGGGGGTGCAGTAAGAGCTGGGAGGGGACAGACCCAGGACAGGTGACCCAAACTAGCCAAAGGGGTATTCCATACCATCTGACATCATGCTAAACAATATATAGGGGTGGCTAGCCGGGGGAGGGAGCCGGACTGCTCGGGGTTAGGCTGGGCATCGGTCAGCGGGTGGTGAGCAATTGCATTGTGCATCACTTGTTTGTACACATTATTAGTAGTAGTACTATTATCATCATTGTATTATTATTATTATTATTATTATTATTATTATTATTATTATTATTATTATTATTATTTTGTCTTATTAAACTGTCTTTATCTCAACTCATGGGCTTCACTTTCAATCTCTCTCCCCCGTCCCAGAGAGGGAGGGGGGAGGGTGAGTGAACGGCTGCGTGGTGTTTAGCTGCCGGCCGGGTTAAACCACGACACTATTTTAACTGATTATTTTTATTATTTTATCCAGGCATGGAGCTTCTTCTTAGTTTCCCTAGAAGATTTTCATAATGAATTTTCCCCAAACTTTCTGAAATCCAAACAATATAGGTTAACTACATCTCCCTTATCCATATGTTCTTCATCTCTACAAAGCAAAGAAGATTCTGCTAAGACTGCAATGAAGCTTGCAATACAAATTTGTTATTTTTTCAGGACCATTTTCTTTTTTTTTCCAGAAAAGTAAATGTTTGTTTGTTTCAGAAAAGTAAATGTTCATCCAAACCACGGATGAATTTCAGTTTGAACTAACAGTTCAACCATGAGATTATAAGCATTTGGAATCTCATTTTCCATAGTTCTGAAATAATCTATAGTGAAGTAGAGATCAGGTTCTCCTCCCAAGGACCAAATGATAAGATGAGGGGAACCAGCCTCAAGTTGTGCCATAGGAGGATAAGTTGGAGAATAGGAGAAATTTCTTTACTGAAAGGTTTGTATGGCTTTGGAATAAGCGTCCCAGGGAATTGGTTGAATCACCATCCCTGGAGGTCTTCAAGAAGTGTGTAGATTTAGAATTTAGTAGCATGGTTTAGTGGTGGTCTTTAGTACTAAGTTAAAGGTTGCAACAGATGATCTTAGAGGTCTTTTCCAACCTGAATGATTCTATGCTTCTGTGATTCTACATATTTTTACTGAACCGTGCTCTGAGTTCATCTAGAATGATGAATTGTATCCTCAGATCTGCGACTGAGGTGAAAAAATATATAAATCTTCAAAATTTTAATTTTTGTTTTCCACTCCATAATGCAGAAAACACTGAATGGCTTTTATTCAGCTTTTTCAAAAAGCCAAGGGATATTTTGGACATCAGGACATTCACTTTTTATTCCAGGTACAAGCATAAGAAACCATACACAGCAAAAAATAAAATAGAGGTGGGAAAGAGATGTGGAGCATACATGGAGATGAAAAAAAGGGGTGAGCAGAAATACTACTGTTAATGGAAAATGTTATTGAAGAGAACAGATAAGGAAATAGGTGAAAGGAAAACATAAAGTTTTAAGGAAAACAGACTCATAAACAAATTCTTAGATTTATAGACTACTGAATGTTAGTCCTTTTTTGCCTTGTAGTTTTGGAACTGGAGGATTGTTAAAGTATTTGGGTCCAATTTTGTAAATGTAAATAAAAAAGTAGAAAAATAAAATGTTGTCTGAACTTTTAAAAGCTTCTTTGAATTAATCCTCAAGCTGATGGAGATGTTAAGCAAATAGAATAACATGCAAATAGTATTACAATATTTGTAAAATTATATTCTCTGTCAGTTGCAATGACTAGCTTTTCTACCTTGAATTCATACATTACTTAAAATTCCTTTGCATTGATGTACCATAGCATATTACTGGTTTGTAGATCAGTATTATTTGTCAGGGGAAAATATGGTGTGACAGCAATGATTTTCATATTTAGTGTACTCACTCAGACAGTAATGGGACACACAACCATTGCCCTATAATTATTATTGATTGCAGAAGTTGATATTCTGTGATCATACCCAAGTTAATTAATTTCAGTTGGCAAACTACTGTCTAGAAAAGGCCTTGGGCTGAGGTTGTTGTTTAATCAAAACCATGTTTTTAATAAAAGAGCTTGGAAAGATGAGGATGGATGCTAGATTTCTATGGAATTAGAATTTAACTCTTTGTCTGTGAGCTAACTAAAAGATTGACAAAATATGTAAGTTTTGGTTTTCTTTCTAAAACTGAAATCTTTCCCAGTCCTTTGTACTTCTCATAACTTGTGCTAATAGGTATGAAATAGTTTTGAGTTAGGAAGGCTTTTTCTAAGTTGTGGATTGGTTTTATTGTTTCCTGTTGTAAGTTATAAGCTACAAGTTACTCTTTGGTTAAACACTTTGATTGCTTCTGCATGAGACTCACTATCTACTGACTTTTTAATTAATCTTAAAACTTGATCTTAAGCATCACTGTTCATTTCTACAATAACATTCATAAACCTAACAAAATACTAAATTCATGGGAGAATTTTATTGATTTAATAATACATGCTAACTCTGCAGGAAATTTGCCTGTGAAGAAAAAAAATATTGAATATATTTAGGTTAGCTGTCTGTCACAGAGAAACGAAGTCAAGAATCTTCTTTTCTGTCAGTCCCCCTTTCTTCTTTCTGTGTGTGTCCATTCTGATGATCTCAGTCGGATCTAGGAAGATGCCTGTGAAGCTATTGCTGCTACCGTGCGGTGAACAGATTTTGACAGTAAAAATTTAACTTCTTAAGGTCTTTAATATTAATGTAGAAAATGAATCTTCAAGTAAGGATTTCTGGAAGTGAATGTGTGGTATTTTAGATCTTGTGTAACACTTTTGTTGTTTTGTAAATACTTCTAGTAGCCTCCATAATACTTCATGTAACCTCCATATTTCTGGTTAGAGTTTCTTCAGGATTCATTATATCCTCTTAAATATTGTTAATAAAGCTATTTTTAAGAGTTACAGAAATTCTCAACAAGATTAGTTAGTGGTACCAGAGAATTGTATTAGGTGGCATGATATTATCGTAGAGATACAACAGTAGAAATGTAAAACAAAGTGGTAGAAGTAAAGAGAAATTCTCTTTTATAAGCCACAGATAATGCAAACTAACATGTTTTGTTATTATCCTGAACCAATAACTCACAAAAATGTAAGCCATCCTATGGTAGGGATTTTTTTTTTGTTGAAACATTTTTAATGTGATGATTTTTTTTCCTAATTTTTACTATAAGTAATATTCATTCTCACAGAATATTTGGCATACTAAATTATCCAGTGAAACAGAAGGTTTAGAATTTTGCTTTTGTTTTCCTCTCAGTTCCAAATTATTTTGAGATCCTAATTAATTATCTTTGTTTCTCTTACATTGCTACTAATTGTATTTAAACTGTAAATCTTTGGAACTGTCTAGGCAGTGTTTAGCCATGCATGAATGGCATAATATACTGCCTCTCTTAAAGTCTATATCAATTTTCCCAGTATAATTGGCACAATTCTTGATCTAGGCTTATATTTTCAATGAAGAAAAGTGGTGGGTATGTTGAACTTTTAGTCTTTTTTTTTTTTTTTTTTTTTTTGTCAGATCTGTGTAAGTTTCTCTAAAGTGGCACTATGAATCTTTATTCCTTCTGTTCAAAAGTCTGCATGACCACCAGTGGAAACATAAAATGTGATAAAACTCTTTTGCTGATAAGTGTGAAATTTAGAAAGCTCTTTCAGCTTTGTATGACACCAAAATTCAAAATGTTAGATATCAAAGGAATCAGTCACACACTTTGATATTTGATCTCAGTCTGTAGTTAATTCAGTAGTTAATTTAGAGCAAGTTCAATATGAACTAAATCAGTTGCTGCTGCTGTAGTGAATGAGCCCTCCCACTCTGATTATCAAAGGCAAGATTGTTGGGAGAGTCTTTAACCTTCCTTCCCTGCACAGTGACAGAGTGGTGATGCTTTTACTTTTAGTCTTTTTATTACCTTGGAGTGCAAGGGAACATGAAGTGAGGCCATGAAAATGTAATGTGACCCATCACATGTGCCTACAAGATTATGTCATTCTTCAGAGGCAGAATCTTTAAGGATCCCTAGGAAGGTCTCTGGAATTTATAGATTTTTCTCAGTGATACTCAAGAGTTATGTTACCAGGCTCAAAAGCTTAAATCTCCCTCTAAACTGAGGCTATGTTTTTGTATTCAAGTACTTTTCCTTTCATAAGTGATTTTTCTGAAATGTAAGGATTCACACAGATTGTCACAGACAAGGTGCTGCCTTGACCACCATGACATATGACATTGCAAGTACTCACATTAAACACAGCATCACAGAATCACAGAATGTCTGAGGTTGGAAAGGACCTCTGAAGATCATCTAGTCCAACACCCCTGCCAAGCAGGATCACCAAGAGCACATTTCACAGGATTGCATCCAGGTGGGTTTTGAATATCTCCAGAGATGGATATTCCACAGCCTCTCTGGACAAACTAAAAAAGTGGGCTCATGTTAACCTAATGAAGTTCAACAAGTCTAAGTGCAAGAGGATGGTCTGAGTGAAGAACTCACTGAGAACAGCTCCACAAAGAAGGATCTGGGTGTTCTGGTGGATGAAAAGCTCAACATGACTTGGGAGTGTGCACTTGAAGCCCAGAAAGCCAACTGTATCCTTGGCTGCACCAACAGAGGCATGGCAGGTTGAGGGGGGTGATATCAACCTAGAAGGGTCCCCCTCTTCTCTGCCTTTGGCAGGAGGGTTGGAACTAATCTTTAAGATTCCTTTTAAATTTGTATCTTCAAAGCACTGTCAAAGCATTAACTAATTAATCTTCATAACATCCCCAAGGAAATTAATGGCCTATACAATTCCTAATTGAGTGTGTTCTTCAAAATCCCTAATGCTCATCATCTAGCACTTAAATTAATAACATTACCCAAAAGTCTTTAATTCTATAAATTTAACAATCTAAATTCTCAGTACTTGCATCAGTTTTACAGAATATATAGAACTTGGAGGACAATGACATGGGATTTTGGGAACCGAATCCTTGCTTTGAGCCATTTGGGGAATTACAAAGTAGAACAAAACTTAATGATAATAAGCATTTGGCACACTATGAGTGCTTCATAAGACAAATAAGTTGGTAACTTTGGAAAAGCTATATGTACACATGTAGACTCACAAATAAATGCACATACTAAATTTTAATTCAAGCATTTTCAGGTAATGAAAGCTGTTCAGGATCTATTGTTAGAGTCTTTTTGCAAAAAGTAAAGTCTGAAAAGAATGTCCAACACTCATCTCTTATTACTTTGATTAGTAAATTAAAGATAGAAATATTTATTGGATTTACTAAAAACACCAAAGTATCAATTTACTTATCATGGCCTGAATTAAATATCTTATTACACTGCAATAATTTATTTTGTTAATCTTCAACTACCAAGTAGGAACCAACTACAGTTTATTCAAGTCTGTCTTGTAATCTCCAAGTTCAAAATGTTACAAATAGGTACCTGTGGCTAGATTAACTACCATACTTAATAATTCAGTTCTTGACTGACAGTGACCCTCCTGAATCAGACTTAAAGGTTTTCTGGAGAAAGAGCTCATCATAAACAATAAATACGAAGGCAAACATATCCGCTGGATATATTTTCCAGATGTTATGTTATATATATTCTCATATAACTGCATATTCAATTATTGCTTTCCTTAAAAAGTATGAAGTATATTTTAAGCATACTATCACACAGATTTTATATATATACACGTGTGTGTATATATATAAATGCATGTATTGATATAGGAGTATGAGACATTAAAAATTCTCTTAGTCATTGAGTTAATTTTCTTCGCTTTTGAAGAAAATGGCTGAGAATGGTAAGGAAAAGTGATGAATTTTGGAGATAAGAGCTCTCAAAATGGCTAAAAACTTCAGCATAGTTATTCCCAGCTCTATAGGATCCTTCTGTTGGCTACAGGGAGGGGCTTACCTCATCAAGATGATTCATGCTGAATTTAGCCTTTTAAGCTGTATTTAGGAAGACCTCCTTTATTTTCCTCTTCCTAGCTGTACAGAGTTAGGATGGGAAGAATCATTAAATTAATCTCTGTGAATTACCCATCTGCACCAGGTTTCAGTTTACAAACTCCTCTCATATTTCACATCTTTGGGAATTACTGTGCTTTAAAATATAGTTACATTTATTTTACAAAGGCATGATTAATATTATCCCCTAAGTAGTGGGATTAACAAATAAGATGCAAAGAATCCAGTACTAAATTTATTGTAGTTGGAAGCAGTTCCAATTTCTCCCAGGTTACAAATTCCTGAAGAGAGAGGACACAAAAACAAAAAAACATTGCTCAGAAACTTCAATTGACTCTACTTATGTGAACTGGATTATAAATATTACACATATAAAACTTTCCACTCCCTAAAGAATCTGATTTCTTTCATTTAATCTATCTTTCAGGTTTTAATTAGCATGATGGAAAACTCAATTACTCCTGAAATTACATCATTGTAATTTGTAACCCAAAAGAATTGAATGCTTCTTCATTTCCACTTTCATTGAAAACATGGCTTTAACATTCAAATCTGAAAGCTCTGGGGACAGACAGGAGCTGTTGTACTGGATTGGGCTGGGATGAAGTTAACTTTCCCCAAAGCAGCTTATATAGTGTCGTACTGTGCTCTTGTAGCTAGAGCAGCACTGATATCACACCAAGGTTTTGTCTATTCCTAAGCAGTGCTGGCACAGCATAAAGACTCTTTCCAACCTCTCCCACCCTGGAAAAAAGCCAGCACGCTGGGCTGGGTGTCGGCAAGAGGTGGGAATGCGGCATCACCAGGGCAGCTGGCCTAAACCTACCAAAGGGATATTGCATAGCATATGACATCACATTCAGCAATAAAAGCTGGGAAAGAGGAAGGGGGGTGGTGTGTGTGTGTGTGTGTGTGTGTGTGTAGTTCTCTTTATGAAAATAACTGTCTTCCTGAGCAGCTGATGCACGTTGATGCTTTGCTTCCTGAGATGTGGCTGAATATCTGTTACTTATGGGAATTTATGGGAATATGGGAAATAGAGAACAATTGTTTTCTCCCTTTGCTTCCATGCTGCCTTTCCTTGATTATCTCTTTTCCTTTAATTAAACTGTCCTTACCTCAAACTGTGAGCCTTTTTTCATATATTTTCTTTCTCTGTTCTTTTGAGGAATGAGAGTAACAGACTGGTGTTACGGAGTTTAGCTAGCCACCATTGTGAAACCACCTAGCTGGTTTACATCAATCCATGTTTGTAGTCAGAACGTATATCAAAATTCTCAATTTTTTTCTTGAATGGCTTCCACAGATCATTTAGGTTATATTTAATATTATTTCTGCTTACTTGCTGTTTACTTTCTTGGTAGCCTGGTGTTGGTTGTGATAGTTTTTTTTTCACAGTAGTTGATATGGTGCTGTGTTTTGGATTTAGGATGAGAGCAAAGTTGATAACACACCAGTGTTTTAGTTGTTGCTGAGCAGTGCTTACACTAAGCTAAGGACTTCTAAGCTTCTTATACTGCCCTGCCAGCCAGGAGGTTTGGGGAAGACAAGAAGCAGGGAGAAGACACAGCCAGGACAACCAATCCAAACTGGCCAAGGGGATATTTTATACCATACAATGTCATGCTGAAAAATGAAACTGGGGAGGGAATTGGGGGAGTGGGTCTGCTGTTGCTCAGGGACTGGCTGGTCTTCAGTCACCTGGTTCAATTGTGTTGTGCATCACTTGTTATTTTGCTATTTTAAATCCTCTTTTTTTAATTTTTTTTTTTTTTTTGGGGGGGGGGCGGTGAGTTCTCACAGTTTTATCTTTTTCAGTACTCTCTTCCATCCCAGTGTTAAACCAAAACACTTGGTTTAACTTAAAGAAAATTTTGAAATAGATTTTTTTTTTTTTTGTCTTGAAGCATCAGAATTTATGCACAATTTTCTAATGTCTACTTATCAGTCACTCAACCTCACACTGATATTGCTAATGATGACATTCAGCAGAAATGGAAAATTTTATTATATAGGTTACCCTAAAAGTCAATATATCTCTGAAAAAATACAATTTTGTTCACTGTTTTACCTTTTATCACCATGCCAGGAAACTGATCTAGAGACTGGCTACTTATAGGCAGTCTGAAACTTCTTACTGGTTCTATCAACAACACTCTGTAATATTTCAAAAAAATGAATTCCTTGTTTGAAACCCAAATATTCAAAAGATTTAATCACTAGTCATTTATCTTATTTCAGTACACACCACATCTTCCTTGAAAAATATAAGTTCACAGATAGGAAAATATGAGATGTTGGTACAAAGGTATTACTAGACAGTCCAATAGGAAGAGCAAAAAGGTTCACATCTTGTCATCTCCAATGTAAATAGTCTGTGATTAAAAGACCTGAAATATGGTTGTACATTAAAAAAGAATACAATGCTGTATGGAAACTATATGTTACAAACAGAATTGACTGGCAAAAGGAAGGTAGCTGGTGTACCAAGTGAATACATGTAGGCAATTTTGAAGAAGAAACAAAGATACAAGCTGGAGAAGTTTATAAAAAGGATTAGATTGGAATATTTGAGTAGCTGACTGGAAGAAAAGAATTAAATCTATCATTGATGAACTTACTTTAAAACTTAAATAAGGGGAAAATTACTAAATTTAAAAAGTAGATTATTCACAAAGCAGGTAGGAAATATATTAAATTATCCAACAAACTATTTCTAAAAAATTACTAAGGCAATTGATCACTAGGGATGTCTTTCTATGTAGTTGGTGTTGTTAACAAGGCTTTGGCTTTTATAGTCATGGAAGTTACTTTAATGAATGCAGGTTACTGGGGAGAGAGGTGTCCTGCTATTTAGAAAAGCAACGAGGGAGAATCTTAGCTGGCAGGTTGGCTGCCTTAGTGAATTGAGCTTTAAACTAATGAACCCAGGGGAGCTGGGTAACCAGGATGCTCACATGCTTGCGAGCAACAGGGTGGAAGAGTGTACCTATCAGAAGAGTGAGGAACACCCTAAATGTCCTAAAACTCTATATCTAAAAGTGTAGACGCTCAAATGAAGTGACTCCATACAAATGCACGCAGTGTGGGTAACAAACAGGAGGAGATGGTAGCCACTGCCCAGCTGTTATCAGTAGATATGTACTATTCAGGAGAGGCAGGCAAGGAAGGAAAGGTGACAGAGATGTCCTCTATGCAAAAACAAACAAACAAACAAACAAACAAAAAAAAAACACACAACAAAACCTGAGCATAACTCCTTCTCCTTCCCCTTTCCCACCTTTTATTCCCGAGTGTGACATCATATGATATGGAATATCACTTTGGTTGGTTTAGGTGAGCTGCCCTGGTGATGCCCCCTTCCCACTTCTTGCCCATCCCCAGCCTACTAGCTTTGGGATGTTCAGAGAGACTGGATGCTGTGCTAGAACACAGAGGAAACATTGGTGCAATATCAGTGGTCTTCTAGCTACAAGTGCAGAGCACAGCATTATATGAGATGCTGTAGGGAAAGTTAACTCCATCCCAGCCAGACCGAGTATAACCTCCACCCCTTACTCCATACCATTTGGGTCACACTTAGGTTCCACCTACTTTAGCATATTTGTGTATTCAGATTATTGTTGCATCTAACACAAACAGGTGTATACATTCTCATCACCACTATTCATTGTCCCTTAACAGATATATAGATATTATTTTTTTCTTATTCAGTGGGTCTCTCCCAAAATGTTCACAAGAACCACAGATGACTTAGGCCTCATGTGCCAAGGCAGTCACACTGGACAAGCAGCATGCACTATTTCTGGATGCCAACACGAGCTTTATCATGGGTCATTGCTGCACTTGCACTTTCTTTTTCAGGAGTTGGCCTGTTGCTAGTTCTACAATACATAGCTCATATTACAGATTAGTTTCTCCAAGGGTAAAATCCTGAAGCACACACCTGACGTACCCATTCTTCCTCATCACCCATCACCAGATGGTGTTTCAGGCAGTGGCTCACTAGGCATGTATCCAGCCACTCAGTAGTAGCTTCTACCATTGAGAGTATGTTGAACTTGCCTTGGCAGGTTTGTGGGAACGGTCGAATATTATCAATTTGCCAGGCTTCATCCTATTGACATTTTACATTAGTGTTTTCCAGTTGGGCAGCCATGTATTGCCACAGATGGGTTTACCTTTGCACTGCCAGTTGCTCTGCTTCCATTGCTGTAGCCATACCCAGAGGGCATTTTTCACCACCAGTGAATCAGTATAGAGGTAGAGTACTGGCCACTTTTCTCTTTTGGGATGTTTTAGGGCTAATTGGATGGCTTTCACCTCTGTAAACTGACTCGTGGCTTCCATGACTCATAGCTGTTGGACTCCACACAGCAGCTTTTTACTTAAGATAGTTTTCTACAGTATGACAGGTGATGCCTCTTCGGTATGAGTTACCTCCACAGAAGATACTCCAAAATCTCTGCCTTCTGGCCAGCCCATGATCTCTTCCAGTATTCCTGGGTGATTGGGTTTCCCTGTTCAAGCCAATTGCATAAATTAATGCTACCCACTTACCTTTGAACATCCAAAGTATCACAGGTAGTTGTGGTGTCAAGAGAAGTTATGCTTCTATACCAACAACTTCTGAAGCAGCTCAAATGCCCTCATATGCTCCTACTATTGCTTTTTGGGTATGGGAAGCTCCCTAGCTAGTTGCAGTTTATGTCAGGAAACCCATACCTATATTGTATAAGGAGACAGAAACGTCCTGTGAACTGATCTGTGATGGAAAACTGGGAGAGGAAAAAGGGGATATGACACGGGACAGTCATACCAGAATATGATGCATATTCCATATTTTTTTTTTCTATTAAAAACCTATTATAAACAACCTCTTAAAATAATTGTGAAGAGTGGTTTGGGTTTAGATGATTCATATGGCAGCAGAGAGACAGATTAGAAGATTTCCTAAGGTCCTTTCCAAAAGATTTAATTAATTCCTGGATCAAAAGACTTTTACTTATCATCAGCTGGTAGTTGTGTAATCACATCTCCTAGCAACCAGCACTCACTGTAATATTTTCTTCTGCTTTATATGATTACCAACATATATCTTGTTCCTTTTGACTAGTAAGCCATTTTCTTTGTGAAAAGAAAAAGGTTCAGGGCATAGCAGATGCATGGTTATTAATCATTACATTGGTTACTAATCATTAATGAACATTGAGCCAAACTAGCTGGTGAGGAGGCTAAGGGGTCTGGAAGCCAAATATCGTATTGGCTATAAGTCTGGGCCGTATACTGGAGAGACTTGACAGCCTAAGAGTTGGTTGCTGGAAGCTGTAAGTTTGGACTAGCCACTTGGAGATACCCATCTGCATGTGTGTCTGAGCATAAGGCAGCTGGGAGATCTTTCCGAGAGTTATCAACTTGAGTAAACACATTTACTATATAATTTCAAATTATTCCGTAGGAGGGTTATACTTCTCAATTGAACTCTACAACATGCCTCAAGAATCTGCCATGAGACTAAGGTCTATTATATCTTGTGGGGCTTTTCCAAGGAATGTTTTCTATGTAGGAATGATAGTAATGAGTTGAAGTATATAATCCTAAGGTATTTAGCAAAAAATATCCTGACAGCCACTTCAACTTTTTGCTGGGGAGTTTTCTCCTTCATTCACAGAAAAATGAAAATAAACAAAGGAAGTTCTGCTTTCTTAGATGCTTTATGATCCATCCTTTACTATTGCAAAACCTAATTTTGAAAGAAAGCATTATCTCCAATGATCAATTAAAGTTTTCCTAAGTGCTGCCATTAAAAAATATTTCAGAGATGTCAGAACTCAAGATGAAAATTCAATAAATGATGATGCTGTATAGTATAAATAGCAAGAACAGATTAAATGTTTCAGCTTAAAAAAGCAGCTGGTGTACTAACGGGAACTCACCTCATAACAGGTTCACTTCTAATTAATTTTTTCATCCTGTGATAAAAAAGTAATTTACATCATTAGTATGAATACATCCTAATAAATCATAGCTAAAATCTTCATATCCACATATTCAAATTCATTGCTACTCTGAATTCCACTTCTGAAACTCACTTTTCACCTACTTCACTGTGTAGTTGTCACAAAACAGCTATAAGGGCATGAACGCTATGATGCAAGGATTTGCCATTTCTGCCTTTTTAAGGTCACAGTTTGCCCTAGATTCCATGTCATTTCTTTCCCTTTACATCTTTCAAGAGTGATTGATCTTTTTTGATCTCTGATGACATTCCTCCTCTGTGTATTTTTCTTAACATGACCAGGCTAAATTTTGACATTGTTTTTCAATAACAAGTGAAACTATGAATAAAGTACATTGCTCAACATTTTAGAAATTATTCTAAAACTTTTTTAATAAGTTCATTTCATAGTCTGCAAATGTTCATCTTAAAATTACATTTGTCATATTTAAATTATCCAGTATATTAACATGGATCATGGATTGAAATTGTAATTAACACATCTGTAGATTAAGCTGCATGACTAGATTTTGTGTAACTACCTTTGGAAAACTTTGTTGGCAAATTGTGTGAGCAGAAAGATTTAACCTGCAGCAACTGAAATTGCTGGGCATGATAGGAGATTATTACTTGTGAAATCCTTTGGGAGGGGATATAGTGCTGTGTCAGGAAATGGTTGGATATTGTTAATGCCATTCATAGTAATGAATGTTAATCATTATATGATTAACATTCATTATAATGATATAACATCATGTTATATCATTACTGCTATAATAAAGATTTCAGCCAAGTCTCTAAGCACATCCTCCTGGGTATGGAGCAAATAAATAGCAATAGATAGTATCACAGAATCATAAAATCATAGATTGGTTTGAGTTGGAAGGGACCTTAAAGATCATTCCATTCCAATTTCCCTGCTATGGGCAGGGACACCTTCTACTAGATGAGATCACACAAAACTCCATCCAGCCTGGCCTTGAACACTCCAGGGATGGAGCATACACAACTTTTCTGGGCAACCTATTCCAGTGCCTCACCACCTTCATATTAAAGGTCTACACCTTTAATATGCAGTAGGGTTGGGGAAAGATCAGAAATGAGTACAAACTAGGAGAAGAACACATTGAGAGCAGCACTGTGGAGAAGGACTTGCAGGGTTCTGGTGGACAAAAAGCTCAACATGAGCCAGCAGCGCGTGGTTACAGCCCCAAGGGGCAACTATACCTGGGCTGCATCAAGACATGGCCAGCAGGCTGAGGGAGGTGATTGTCCCCTTCTTTGTGAGGCTTCACTTGATGTGCTGCATCCAGGTTTGAGGTTCCCAGAACAAGAAAGACTTGCACCTTTTAGAGCAGGTCCAAAGGATGGCCATGTAGCTTGTGGGAGTTCACATAGCCAACTAAATACAGAGCAGAATGAAGATCACCTGATTCCCAGGATTGCAATCAGTGAAAAAAAAATGCAAAGCATACAGAAGAGAGATTTTTAAATTTCTCAGAACTTTTCAAAGAAATCTTGCCTTTCACACCCCACTGTTTTCCTTTACTTCCAGTCCTTCTCTTCTGTATACCCTGCTCAGTACTGACATTATTGGCAATGCTTTGCTTTGACTGCATTAAGTCTCATAATGGAATCGTGTTCTCCTTGCCTGCTCTGTCCTTATTTGCCACCTAAGGAAACAGTATGGGAAGCTTATGCACAGGAATTGCCATACCTCATAAGTATGGCTTTGGTCTCAGAGGGTGCAGGGTGCCCTGTATGGCAGGAAGTTGTAAATCTTGGTGTTTTAGGGCTGATTCTCACCCTTTTTGTTTTTCACTCGTCAGTACCTGTGAAGCATTTTTCACTTTCCTAAATATATTTTAACAGAGGTACTACCTGCTTTTCTGTCATGCTCAACTTTGGCCAGCTGTAGGTTCATTGTGAAACTGCCTGGAACCCTGCATCTGGCACTGGGCAACCCCTGCTCTCCTATCACAAGGGCACCCATGTAGCCTCTGCACTGCCAAAACTTGGACATGTAAACCCAATATGACAGAACCCATGAGAATCAGAAGGCCTATTCAGTGTACTGTTCGAGATTTATTAAGTGATGCTTGCTGGAGAAAGGACACCCATAGTAAAAGAACCTTTCTCAAAGACTGTCCTCACTCTCCCTATTAGCATTAACGGGAGTGCTTTAAACCTTCCAGAAAGACTCAAATAGGGTACGAGTGCAGAAAAAATATGGTTAAGATCATGACACCAACATAAATTACTCAAAATGAATCTTTTCAGAAATTGTTGAGAGAAATTGAGCCCTGCTTCTGTTTCTAAATCCACAAACCCAGAGCAGTTTCTAATTATTGTGACAAATTCTCAATTCAAATGAAACATTGCTATATGACTGTAACCAGAACTAGATCAGATAAGAATCTGATCCATATCATATCCATAAAATTATTTGTATGTGATGTTAGCTCAATTCTTGATTTTCATTAAAGGTTATTAAAATGTAGTGAACATTGATTTAAGAATTAAAAAAAAAAAAAAAAAAAAAGAAGTTATACTCTTATGTCATTATTAATGTAACTGTGACCCTTTGTTGAAGTCACATTATACTGAACATTCACAAACGTAAACCTGTCACAAAATTAATAATGATAGTATGACTAATAATGATACTTTGACAATTAATAAAGCAGGTGAACTCAAAACTTAGGAAGACTGATAGGAAAATACCTAAATAATTTCTGTTGTGCATTACAGAATTATAAATGGTCATGAATAAAACCTGCCGTTAATAGCAAGGTAACAAAGTGATGGGCACAACATCTGTAAAATCATTTGGACAAGAATGTTATCAAAACAAAATTCATTTTCAAAAGCAAAACATTTTACCAAGTATGAAAGAGCTTAATTTGTTTTCAGATATGTTCTCAAATTTTGCTTATCTCCCACAGTTGAGTCTGCTTTTCAGTTTTATTTTCATATAAAAAATACTGAACATGCAATTAACAATTATTTGTTATTTACTGCTACACTTAGAATGTCTTCTACCACTGTGGAGTAAAGATGCGAGTGAAATGGCACTAAAAAGCCGTGGTATTTGCTACCTGTGAGCAGCTGCTATTGCTGTGATTATGGAATGGAACTGACCTTCCTGATGTAGCTTCAGACTGACTTCTAGTATTGACAGAAATTCTAGTGGAATAACTGCTGAAAGACCTACTCTCTCAATACTTTAATAGTCTTTCCAACAAATCATTGCACTCTTCTGTTCTATTTTTATATACTTTGCAGTGTGATTTCTGTATTCCTCAAATTTATTTCAATCTCTTTCTTTTCTTTTGATAGAATCATCCGGGAATCATGTAGTCAAGTGGCAATTGTTAACCAAATCTTAAAATGGTATTTCAATGAGACTTTTCCCCCAAATAGACCTTCAGTGAAGGTTTATTCATTTTTTTTTTTTTAATTCATTTTGTTTTTATAGCCATTTTTCTTGACAAACTTTTACCTAGTATATTCAGCATCAATCAAGTTGACAAGGGTATAAAAAAATAGTCAGAGGACCTATCACTGTAATAAGCAACTTCTGGGCCACTTACTTTGGCATACAGATCGTTTTATGAGTAATTCAACAGCATTATTTTTATTAATAGCTACTCACTGGTTGGAATAAATGGCTAATACTCAATCTTGAAACTAATAAACCAGGACAGATATCATAACTGTAGGGATTTCAGCTGCAGTGCCCATGATCTTTTTTTTACTAGACAGCAGGTCAGAGATACAATGCCCAGCTACTTGAAAGCAGAAACATGGTTTTATATTCAGAAGTGGCTTGTCTGGAGATATTCTCATATTGCTTCACTGTATAAGCCTTGTATCATTAGAACTGAGATTAGAATCCTCCTTCACTAAATCATAATCACAGACAAAAATAGGAAATTGCTAAATCTCAAATATTTTTACTTGGAATCATTTTATGTATGTAAGCTTTCAGCAACTCTTTGAAGGATTTAAATGCACTTGAACAAAGTAAACAAAATATGTCTGCAAGACTTTTTTTATCAAAAAAAGTTACATCTCAGATAGTTAAGATGATACATTGTCTAGCTGATCATTCTGTAAGGTATTAGGTACTAACACATCATTAGGAATCAAGCTTTAGTTAAATGGTACTCTCAGTTATTCATAGTCTGTGAAACAATGAGGCTGAGAGTGAACAGGTAATGATTAAAACACAGCACTTCAGGAAAATTAAAATATAGTTACTACAATTATTATAAAAAATACTTAGGCATTTTTGTTAATTACATTTATAAAAAACAAACAAACAAGCAATCTGATTGAAGCTTTCTGTTTGTAAATATAAGAACCTGTTATTTGTGGTGGTTTCACACTGGTAGTAGCTCAGCTCCACCAAACCTCTCTCTCACTCCCCCTGCTCAAAAGAACAAAAAGAGGAGAAAATACAAAGAAAGATAGCTCATAGGTTGAGATAAGGACAGTGAAATTACACAACAATTACTGTCATGGGAAAAACAGACTCAACATAAGGGAGATTAATATAATTTATTGCCTACCGATAGCAGACTAGAGCAATGAGAACTAAAAGCAAACTAAAAACACCTTCCCCTCCCATCCACCCTCTTCTACCTCATTCTTCCCCAAGTGATACAGGGCAATGGGAAATATGGGCTGCGGTCAGTCCGTAGCGCTTCATCTCCACTGCTTCTTCTTGGTCACTCTCTGCCCTTGCTCCCTGTGGGCTCCCTCCCACGGGATGCCATCCTTCCTGAGCTGATCCTGTGGGGGCTGCCCACAGGCTGCAGCATTTCAAGAACTGCTCCCACATGGCTCCGTACCACAGGGTCCATCTCCCAGGAACAAACTGCTCCAGCACAGGTCCCCCACAGGCAGCAGCTCCTCCCAGACTCCCAGCCCCCGTGTGGGCTCCTCTCCATGGGCTGCAGCTCTGGCCCAGAGTCTGTTTCTGGGGAGCCTCGTGATCCTTTGTCTATTGTAAACTCAAGCAATTGCTGCTAATGCTGACAGTACCTCTGCTGTGCTGCTATCACCTCTGGATTCTTCCTCTCTCCCCTGTTTCTGTACAGCCTCCCCACTTACCCTGCTCTGCTGGCTCTGATAAAGGAGGTCATCCTCCCTGTGACACATTGGGTGTTGTGGCGACAGCATTCAGGGTGCAGGTGCCTACCAGATGTACTGGTGTGGCAACAGCAAATGTTGCAGTTATGGGAGGACCCTGAAAAGTATTATAGATTATTAGATGCATCTGTATCTCAGCTTGTGTGCCTCTGCCTGGGTATTGCTTCAGGGATTCCCCACTTGTTGAGGTAATAAAAATAAATCTAGTCTTTGTTTTGTAGCTGTGGGTCTGTGTTTGCTCCTGGTGCCTGCCTGTGCTGTGTCACACACAAACAAAACCAAGCTAGACTTTCATCACATTCTTAAACTTATCTTTATCAGTAAATCTTGCCTAATAGAAC
This sequence comes from Aythya ferina, assembly GCF_964211825.1. Taxonomy (NCBI): domain Eukaryota; kingdom Metazoa; phylum Chordata; class Aves; order Anseriformes; family Anatidae; genus Aythya; species Aythya ferina. Next base: position 14,466,770 of record NC_140304.1, read on the forward strand.
TTTTTAAAAGATGCTTTAACTGAGGTGTCATAAAACTTCTAAAAAGATGAGCTTAAATACTGTGTGATACTTTCCAGCTGTGCTGGATCTGCAGTATTTTGTTTGCGAAGCCTTTGTGAACACTACCAATTTACTTTCTTTATCATCACAATCTGGTAGTTGCCAAACTTTGCATGAAATAGTACTAAGTACTAATACAAAATGCATCTTAAAGAGAACTCCCCTCTTTTGAGAGCAGATATTTATTGCATGTTTGGATTTCACTCAATCTAAAGTATTTGAATGGGCTATTTTTCTTTCATATGTGTAACTTCTTTTGAACAAGAATAGCCAAATCGCTGATGGCTTAGTAAGTCAGTTGTAAAACACTTAGCTTTATTGGGAGCAAGGGGTGGAGGAGTAAGAGAAGGAGCATATGCTAACTGGCTCTATAGCTACCCTGAAAGTAAACTACATGTAAGTTGGTTAATCAGTATAAATTCCCTAACTCCCTCATCGCCATTTGCTCCTTCTGGTGCTCTCTTTTGCCTACTAATTAGTAGAGGATGGACTGCATTAATCAGGAATCCTGACAGCGAATTTGTGCAATATAATCATGCAGAAATTTGGCTATACCTATTTCAGGTTCCTCAGAAGTCAATTCAATTTGGGTGGCCTTCAGTACCACTGAAGTCTATGTAATTGCTTTGGTTATCATCTAAATTGTATGCTATTAAAACCATATCAAATATCATCAATGTTTGCTTTTAACATGCTTTTAAACCATGTCTGGATTAAGACACATAAAATTGCAGACATTTCTATTCATGATTTCCTTTTTTTTTTTTTTTTTTTTTGATGAACTGTTAACTTTTTCATTACAAGCCTCAAAGAAAACCTATCAATTTTGGAAAAAATAACAGGAGCTTGTTCTTAGTGCAGTATGTGTTTGATCTTAGTGCAGTATGTGAACATGGAAAAACGGAAAAAAATCATGAAAGATTTATCTATTGAGAGTTACAAAAAACATAAAAATCTTCTGTTTTGCTATTTGCTGAATTTGAGAAAGTATCAGAGGAAATTATTATATCCTTCCTCTTGTTCTTATTTTTTTTCTACTCTTGAACATTGCACAAAATAGATTTTGGTCTAGTCTGCCTTCTTCTTTCTATTTGTCAAGTAGATTATTTCTTTCTGTCTACGTCTTCAAAAGAAGGATGTGAGTAAGCATATCTTCAGCCAGACACTCTCATGTGAAGACCAGAACCCAGGGGACAGAAAATTAAGACACAATATCATGAGATGTAATTTAAGTTCTGACAACTATAAACATATGCTTCAGTGAATACTTGTGACCTAATTATCGATTACTGAAGAGGATCTTTAAACAAATTAAAAATAGTCAGATACAGGAGAAAAAGTCCTCTAACCAGCCAAACAAGCAGAAAAAGAGAAAATGAACCAAAAAGTTTTAAAAACGAATGTTTGGGATGTTTGTGTTATTTTGTACTCAGCCTAGTTTCCTTCTAGTCTGAAGTAAAAAGACTGGTATAAGAAGGGATACTTTGTTCTGCAAATGCTGAAAGAATGCTAGCACAGAAGCAGGGTATGCTCATGGAAAGTAGTGTAGAAAGTAATGTGGTTATTATCAGCCATTGTGAGGTACTAAAATCAATCCACTTCTAAAAACTGATCTGATAGGGCAAATAAATGTATTTTAACTGGTTACTGAGATCTTTCAAGAAGAGAATACCAAACCAGTTCATTAACAACAGTATTCTATGTAAGATTATTTCTGGAATAATAAAATATTAAGCTTAGGAGCTAAAAGGTTGAAATATGTTTTCTCTGTTATATTGAATTGCAGCACCTTCAATAACAAGAAAAATAAACTTATAATACACAGGAGATGCTTAAATAGCAGAGGTAGAGTGGAAATAATTTCACAAACCCCTGTATGTGTTATATATGGTTGAGAGAAAGGAACAGAATAGAAGTAGAACACTGTCTTAAAAATAGCCAATCACACTGCTAAATTTCATTCTGCCCCACTAAGTTCATCAAGTTACCGCAATTCTTTCTCAACACAATACTTCTCCATGATGTATTTTTGGGTTGAATTGAAAGAAATCATCACATTGATTAGGGAAGGGAATGGAAAATGTGCGGGATATGGCACATGGTAGCAGATGATCTTTTCCAAGGAGAACAGGTTAATGCTGAGTAATATTTCTGAGGTCCCACGCAAGAAAAATTGGTCTGAGTTATTCTTCAATATAAATTGATTTCATTCTTCTCCTCTGGAGAATAATCATTAATAGGTATATACATATATATTTTCACTAAAAGAAAGAAATACAAAGTACCTTCACATTACAGGTTCTCTTTCAACATTTTTCTTTCAGAAAGTGCAGATATGGATTTAAAAATATTTAAAGCCATAGTTTCCATTAATCAGTCACATTTATGCAGGAGAATAATCATGTGCCCTTAGGTAATTGTATAAAGAAGCCAAAAGAGACACTATTCATTACCATTACAGGAAAGACTTGATGTAGATGTGGATGCCATACTGAACTTCCAGAGGGAAAGCCCAAGTGTAAAGAAATGAGATAATTACTTTGAATGACAAATGAAATGCCATTGTGAAGCTACAGGGGACAAAAAAAAAAAAGTCCAGTAGTTTCCTGAGTTTTGAATGTAAGATTCTCAGTTTAGGGGAAATAAAATACCCTGTGATTTAATTAATACACTCAGAAAAAGGAGTGTACTAACCACAAAAGTACAAGAAGATGGACCCATACCCAGACCTCAGTTGAACTTTAGCTGCAACAGAAATTAAAACCAAAGCCCACTGTAGTACAATAACCTTGAAAGTACCTACAAGGAAATTAATCCTTAATCAAATCAATAATCCAAAAACTGACAACAGAGTACTGAGCCAAGTAATTTTTCATTTGCACCACCTTTGCCCTCCTCAGTCTGCAGAGCACAGTTTAGTGAAGCTTCCAAGGCTCCATGTAAAGTCAGAATATGGCCTGTGCAGAATTGCAGAATATTTCAAGGGAAGGCAATTCTTAAATGCAGGTGATAAGTTAAGGTCCTAAAGCATGGGCTGAATATTATATACATATAATGTATTAACATACAAATTCTTTTCATATGAGGTTGGAGATCAAAAGATATCTTGCAGTCAGATACTTCACAAATCTTTTTTCTTTTTGAAAACTCTTCAGAAGTCCTGTATTCTTTGAAACTTGTAATTATTTTCCTTATTTGCTCTGAAAGAATATATATATTAAAAATGTAAGTCTTGGCAGAAGACATATATATTTTTTTCTTCCTGGGTTTCCATGCTTTCGATGCTACTTCATAGCAAAAACGCAATTAGTTGGATTCACCAACAGCAGAAGCTATTGTTCTCTATTCTCATGTGATAAAGCTGAACACAGTTTGGGTGACTCATTCTCTCAAAAAAAATATATATATAAAAAAAAAAATTAGAGATCATCATTCGATCTCTTAATACTTGCAATTAATGTGTGTACACGTAAAATCACTGGATTGTATATGAAGTTGAAAAGGTTTGAGAAAACAAAGAAGACCGAAAGGCCTGGCTTATCATTGCTGCACAACTTTTATGTTGGTTTAGCTGCACTGTTTTTTCCATGACCAATATAAAACTAGTATGAAACAACCACTAATTGAGTATTCCACAGAGCTTAATTTGAGTTGATGAGGTAGATCATTCTGTGATCACTGTCAACTCTTACAACATATTCTGAGGAGAAGGTACACAACAATCACTATTCAAGGTTTATCACAGCTTTATAATTTTTTTTTGCAGTTTTTATTATGGAGCAATTAACATGGCCTTTTGAAGCCAACATACTGGAAAAGTAATCACAGACTTTGTGATGTAAGAATAAAAACTGTTAAGTGAGCCCCAAAATCAGAGTTCTTTGATGAAAATTTTAATTCTTGGTGAGGAGCAAAAAGTTGCAAATGAGAAATTTTAGGGACATATCTAAAATACAGATAACATAATCTTCTAAAGTAGCAATATCAATTGTGATAATACAGTAGATTTGATAATCAGTCCTTTGATATAATGTCAAATACACCTGTCTGAATGTAGAAGGTGGATCATTTTTTCCAAACAATAAAAATGTTTACACTTTGATATAGAAAAGGTTTGCCAAATTAAGTTTACTACTATTTTAAAGTGCAAATGGTAACTGAAATTGAATCAGAAAAAAATATGGTTCTAAATTCTATGTCTAAAAGAATCTAAAATATTCTTTAATCTAAAAGAGAACATCAGTTTATGTTCTTAGCTGTTAAATTTTGCAAAGACTTGTTTCTTTTCCATCAGAGTAAAATAAAAGACCGACCTTTACATGCACTCTTCAGTGTATGGATTTGTCAAGTTTTTATTGTTCTCATCCATATACTTCTCCATTTTCTGTACAAATGAAGGGCTAAATAATTGTTCTATTCAACCTTTGCCTAAACAAAGTGACTGAGTGTAAAGGGGGAAAGAGGAGGAAGAAACTAATGAATTATACAGATTAGCATGAGAACAAGTAACAGAAGATAAGAAAGTGGGTGGCCATATTTCATCTCTCAATGAGTGTTACCTAGGAGACAAAGGACTGAATGATTTTGTAAATGACCCTATGCCTGTGGATTTAGATTGATGAAATTATATAGGACTGCAGTTTATGCAAAACAAGGAAGTAGATTGTCAGGGGCACTGTTTATTAAGTAAAATAGAAAAGCCTGAAGCCTATTTTCATTCTGATGAGTTTTTAAAGCACTTATTATCTAAGTCTTCTGTCCTTATTATCTAAGTTTCTGACCTAACAAAACTGTGGGATAAAAACTAACCAGCTATCCCTTCCACCTGATTAATCACCTTTTTTAAAGACTCCTGTAGAGGACACTAATCATTGACTGAACTTCAGCTCTCATCAGCAGGACTCAGACTGGTTCCCACAGACATACAGATGGTATTGTTAGGGCTGCATTTTGATGAGTAACAAGGAGTTAATTCTCTGTATCTGCTGGACTTCCAACAAAAGCAACCCAGTAGAATAAACCATAGCATCCTCTCAAATATGATGATGAAGAGATATCACTCATTAATTTTACAGTAGAGCAAGCCAGTAACACATAATCTGATATTGATACAGCAACCTTCATAGAAATTTGAAGTGGTCATCAAAACAATGATAGTGTTTGCTACCTCTTAACAAAATAAGCCTGAAAAACTCAGAAACACTTGCAAGAATTCAAAAGGCATGTTGCCTAGATACAGCAAAAATGTCTTTTTTAGATGTGTTCCTAATCCCCAGTTTTGATAAGCTTTAGGAGGCTTTGACTATTTCCAATGATTTAATAATTTTTTTTCTTTATTTAATTTTCTGTACAAGTAAAAACGTACGTATGCCTGAAATAAGGAGGAAATAAACAGATAATCAAGTATTTGAAAAGGCATAGGAAATAATATTTGTGGTGAAATTCAGAGTGGTCAAAATGAGTCATATTGAACAATCCCTCACATGTTGGCCAAAACATAATGTTTGGGAAAGAATATGAAAATGTAGCAGTTATATAGTAAATGGAATCTAGATCAAAATCTTTACTTGTATTTGCTTCATTTTTAAAAGTACCATAAATTGAGCAGCTGCAGTACTGAAATCAACAGCAGACTCATCTTGAGAAAGAGGTTTTAATAATATTTGGATTAACATATATATATATACATATATATTATTTTTTTTTTTTTCAGAGAAACACAAACTGGGCAAATACACTTCTGGTGTAAAAAGTTTCAGTAGACTGCTACTGAACCACCACAGTTTCAATATAATCTGTTCCCATGTGATACTTGGAAGAAATAGTATGTTGCCACCCTCATATAGAGATTTTTGTAGATCATATTTCGTTCTACCAGTCCTGGTCCCCAGTCCTGGTCCCCCCAAACAAGCTGCTCCAATACCTTTCCAGGGACAGAGGTGACACTGACTGGCCTGCAGTTTCCCAAATCCTCCTTCCTGCCCTTCTTGAAGATCGGAGTGACATTGGCTTTCCTCCAGTCTTCAGGCACTTCACCCATTCTCCAGGACCTTTCAAAGATGATAGAGCGGTTCAGCGATCCCTTAGCACATGCGGATGCATCCCATCGGGACCCATGGGTTTGTGTGCATTGAGCCCACTCAGACGCTCCTGAACCACTCCCATGTCCATGAGGGGGGAGCCCTCCATTTCCCAGTCCCTTTGTCCTATTGCCAGGGGTGAGGAGTCCTGGGGGAATGTCCTTGAAGCAAAGACCGAAGCAAAGAAAGCATTCAGCATCTCTGCCTTCTCAGCGTCTCCCATAACCAGGACACCCCTCTCATTTAGCAAGGGACCCACATTATCCCTAGTCTTCCTCTTGATGTTTACATACTTGAAAAAAACCTTCTTATTATCCTTTATCTCTTTTGCAAGCCTCATCTCTAGGTGGGTTTTAGCCTTCCTCGTCACGTCCCTGCAGGCCCTGACAACACATCTATACTCCTCCCAAGAGGACAGGCCCTTTTTCCACATTTCATAGACCTTCCTCTTCCTTTGGATCTTATTGATGAGCTCCTTGCTCATCCACGTGGGTTTCCTGCCCCACATCCCTGATTTCCTATTCTTCGGAATGCACCGATCATGAGCATGGAAGAAGCGCTGCTTAAATGTAGCCCAGCTCTTACAAGCACCCTTACTTCCTAGCAACCTATCCCGGAAGAGGTCAAAGTTGGCTCTTCAAAAGTCCAGGGTAGCAATCCTGCTTTTAGCCTTACTTCCTTTGCCTAGTTCCATCTGGAACTCCACCATCTCATGTTCGCTGCATCCCAAGCTGCCCCCAACCTTCACATCCCTAACAAGGCCATCCCTGTTGGTAAGAACGAGGTCCAGAAGGGGATGCCACAGTTCAGATGCAGTAGCAAAAATGACACCAAGTAAGAGAGGAAAGTCATTTTATTGCTGGTTAATTACTATTATTATTAATATTGCAATTTGTTGCCCAGTCTTGGGAAGAACCACTAATGAAGCATCTTAAATGCACTTAACACTTCACTCCTGTGCTTCTTCCTGGCAGACCAGAAGCCTTCTGGTTCTTCAGCGGAATGCTCGTCTCCATCACTGCTTTGATTGATCTGCTGCTGTTCCCTGTGCAACGCCATGGAGGGCACGACTTTGCCTTCAAGCCCTTGTTGGGCAACCTTCTCCTTCCCAGGAGACACCCAAGGCCCAGTGTGGCCCTCTGAGGGTGGCCTCCTGTTGTCCTGTGCAGTTGCCCAAAGGAAGCCAAGTCCAGACTTGCCTGCTACTTGGGACATTGTACAGGGAAGATGCCTCCTCTTCATGAGAGGTGGGGATGGGGAATAGGGGTTGGGAAAGGAAGTCATCCTACAGGCAAGCCCGTGAGATGCTAATGGATGGCCTCTCTTAATGAATTGTGGGGATGGAGGTTGTGCTGTGAACAAGGAGCTCTACGGGCGCTCCTGCGATAACGATGTTGTGGTCTCACAGATGGGAGCCCTGGCACGATGCCACATCAGCTGGGTTGGAGGTGGATCTACCCCCAATGGTTCTTCCTTCTCCTCCTGAGGTTGATCCACCTCCATAGGCTCCTCATCGTCTGCCATGGTGATAGGCATTGCTCCTCTTACAGTGGTACTCCTCTGTCCCCACTTCTCTGGTTCCAAGACCCAATTCTCTGCTGTCCTACAGAGCCCAGTGACAGGCACTGCTCCAGGACCTCTTCATTCCAACCATCGCTGGGTATCACGACCACAGGGGCCTGGAAGCTCAGTGAATGGTGGGCCAGACACAGAGGGTTTTATAGGGCCCTGAACAAAATTTGCTGCAGATGACACCGTGACATCAGGAAGCCTTTGTGATGGCCCCTGCCATGGCCATAGTCCAACACGGCCATGCTGGGAGTGGGCGTCTGTGGCCAGAAAGATGCCCTCATACAGAAGGAGGAGGAGTATCGGGGGCTGATGGCCCCTTTCCTGGGGATGGCTCTTCTGGGCCATTTTGCTTGCCAGAGAGACGGCTGCCCCTTGGGCACAGGGACTGCCCACCACCTCCACTCCTGTGCCTGGGCCTCCGGCCCACTCCTCATCCCCTGCCTGGGTCCCTGTGCCACAAGCAGACCGGCCAGACAAAAGTGAACGGAGGCCAGGGGATGGCGCTGCCTGGCGGCTGCCAGGAACCACTGCACAACACCAGGGTGAGGCAGGTAGACGGTAGCCAGGAGTGGGAAGCGTGGCGATGTCTGGGGATGGAGGCCACGTGAGGGATCAGGTGCCACGAAATGGTGGCGGTGCAAGGGAAGAGACGTCATGTAATGGTGGCCGCATGAAGGAGGAGGTGTCACGTGATGGTGGCTGCACAAGGGGGAAGGCATCGCATAATGGCTGCTGTGCCGTGCCATCTCCGTGCTGATGCGTGGCTCCCTCCTTTCCTGTTCCCTGCCCTCAGTTGTAGCAGCCTCCCTGCGCCCTTCTCTGCCACTTCCCTTCACTCCCTTCCCTGTGCTCCTAAAGCAGGCTGGGAGGCGGGACCTGTGCTGGAGGGCTGCTGTGAGGGCAAAGCCCTCATCCCCAAAGTTAGTTGGGTGACATAGGCAGTAGGGTGATGTTTGGACCAGTTGATCTTGAAAGTCTTTTCCAACCTAGACAATTCTGCGATTCTTTGATTCTTGCAATTATGTACATTCTTTCTGAAGTGGTATGGTGGATATCTGAATTAATTTCATTTGAGTTACAAATTACAAGAATTTATAAGGAAATTAAAATTTAATATGGGTTAAAAATGCTATGTATATGGACACTTACACCTGTCAATATAAATTCTTTCAAGCTGGAGATCATCTACCTCACTGAAGCATGTTAATCGCAGTTATAATTGTAGAATAATTTAGTTTGGAGGGGATTTCTGGAGATGTCTAATCCAATCCCCTGTTCAAAGCAGGGCCAACTTCTAAGAAAGCTCATATTTCTCAGGACCTTGTCCAGTCAAGGTTCAAAAATTTGTCAGGATGGATACTCTGTAACCTCTCCGGGCAATATTTCAGGTCTTTATTCCTCTTGTTGTGAACAGTTACTGTAAAAAAGCTGAATTTAAGATACATATATATATATATATACATTTTGAAAATGTATACTACTACTATAAACCTGACAGAAAGTTTAAAATTCTCTTTTGATTATTATTTTTCCTTAATCTATGCTACCAATCAACTATTTCAGTCATCTGTCCAGTTCAACAATCGAGGCATTTATTTGTTTATAACTGATATAAAAATTCTCTACTTTTTATTGCATGCCTTGCCTCCTTACTTGGAGCTGCTAGTCTTTATTACTATGGGATTTGCTGTAAAGACAACACAGGTAGAAGTGTTCATCTGGATTTCATCTTGTCAAAGTTTATGATTTCAAACTATGCTTTCAGTTTTTAAATTCACCATTTAATTCATATACATATATCTGTCTCCAAATTAAGCCTGAATTTACAGATTTAAAATCATTAGTAGGTGAACTTACGCCTAATCATATATCATGCAAGCAATTATGTATTAAACTGTTGGAAGTGTTGCTGTGGTTAAAACAGACACATTTTTCACATATATTTTCCATGATTTGTATTGTCTCTTAACATTGTTCTTTTGCAGATAAGTGGTTTATCAGCAGACAGTTGTCATTTTCCTTGATGGTGATGACAGTGTCTAGATCATCATTTTTTTGCTTGTTTGGGCCACCCTATGGAACTGGATCAGAATTCAAAGTTGCGTAGTAATTAGGCAGGTGTTTAACTGTAAAACTGAACAGCAAACAAGGTCTAGAGTTACTGGTTTGGAACAAAAAAAAACAACCAAACAAACAAAAAAGGTGACCTACAGCTTCCTATGAGTACTGCCTGAAAGAACAAGATAAAGTTTTTGGAAGAGACAAAATGTATGTATCCAAAAGTTGAGACCACCCCATTGGATCTGATCTGTTTCTCTATACCTCGCAGATCATTTTGCAAAGTGACAGAAGCACAATAAAATCTGTTTATATAATAGGATAGGAAGTATACTGGGGGTAGAAGAGGAAAGCTGGCTGGTGATATGATTTGGCATGATGGAAGAAACAGCAGAAGGAAGACTGCCAGTAAAGAGAGCTTGGAGTAGGCCTGTGAATAACATGCAAGCAGGCCTTTGTCCATGACTTTGCCAGCTTTCCTTGCACTATCAGCCTTGGCAGTTCCAGTTTGGTGGTCTTTGACTCTGCAAGCATTGCAGCTGGTCTTAATGACAGGCAAATCTGTTTGAAAAAAAAAAAAGACATATTTCACTTTGCCATTTTAAGAGATAAATATAAGCTGCTTGTAGAAAAATCTGAAAGCGCTCTCAAGAGTTAAGAACTGGCATAGACTAACAAAGAGAAAGTTTTTGCTTACAGTCACTCACCCATTTCTTCTAAGCTTCAGTTGAATGAAAGAAATAAAAGAGTTACACAAATTTGCTGTTGCTTTCTTTAACTTCAGCAAGACCTGCTTGAGTATGTCCATTTTGTCAAATCTGCAGAAGGCAAAAATGTACAGATTTTTGAAGACTTTACTTGCAAAAAGTGAAAATGAAAGATGATAGTGCTGTCAAAGCACGTACAGGCAAAATTGATGAACTCTTTTTCTTTCAGCATCTGACTGTACTGCAACCAGACAAATAGAAAATTTGATACTACTGTGACAAATCAGGTATGTCTACTTTAAGACGCAAAACTTATTTTTTTACTTGCCATCTAAATGCTTCCCTTTACATCTGATCTAGTGAGATTATTTCTTCCATGCACACCAGGTCTGTGCCACACCAGTTCTGCCCTTCTCAATGTATCACTATTAAGCAAGCACATGGTGAAACATGCTGTAAAAATAATGACAGCAGGATCCTGACCTATGCTCAAATTGTTCTTTCCTCATGTATTCAGTCAATGAACTGGAACAATCTGTAAAGTGGAAGTCTTGATTCTGCTGACAAGCTTTTCAAGCTTGATGTCTAAAAACCACAGTATTTTCCCTGTCTACCATGTTATGGATGACTGCTCTGCTGAATAACACCCCCCCCCCAAAAAAAAAAAAACAACAAAAAAACCACCTTTCAATTAAAAACACAAAACCATTTTTAAAAGCAGTATTACAATTTGTGCAAAAAAGACCAATAAGAAAAACAACCAAACATTAAATTGTGAACAGCCATCGTAGCCTGTGATCAGTCTAATGAAGAGCAAACCTATTCCATGATTAGATCATGCTTCTGTTAAAAATCAAGTAATCTCAAATTGCTTTTAGACTTAAATTAATGAAACTGATTTTTAACATGCAAGAATGCATCATTTCCTTCTCTTTATAATGCATTTTCAGGTCTTCCACAAGAGTTTTGCATGCAAAAATACTCAAGCAAATACCTAATGAATGACCTGGCAGATCACTCTCTGAATCATGCAGTGTTGACAAGTTCTTTTCTAAATGATTCCACTGCATAGTGGGAATTCTTGTGCCAGAGATTGTTGTATTTCATCAGAGGCATGGTCCAGTAAGCGTTATGGTGAACTGCATAGTGATCTACTATTTTCCTTTGACTATTCATTAAAACATCATTGTTATATTAAGTTCCAGAATGAATATATATATATATATTATATATATATACAGCATTAGAAGGCGCTTTACAGCTTTACAGCAATTTACCTCATTCAGGGGATGAAACTTAATTAAACAGAAGAGTTAATGCGAACCTGATCTCTTTTTCTGAGTCATCAGCAGATTATGAAACTGAGTCTTCAGCTTCAAAAGCAATTTTGACCTTTACCTCTGCATTTTTACCTCTTGCTAGAACATAACAAATTGCACTTATTTTAACTCACAGTCAATTGACTGTGAACTCAAAAAACTTCCAATTAACTGATCAGCTTTCCCTAAAAAAGACAAATATCCTTTAATATCCTTAAGATCTAAAGTAAATTCTAGCTGAAGCTTAACTTTAATTGACTTAAGCCCAAAATAACATCAGTGGGGTAATGCAATGTGGAAAATCCAGATTTTTACCAGATTCAGGACTACATTTATTAAGATGAATCGGGTAGATTATCCTTACATGTTGTAGAAAAACATTCTTTTTGAACAGTAAATGGCAAGCAGGCTAATACCAAGATTTTGCCTAAAACAAGTTATTTCAAGCTGAGTGAATTCTTCTGTATTTGTTCCTTTTACTGGAAAGACACATTTAAATTGTTCCTCTTAAAGGAAACTTCTAAAGGCAAAATTGTCAGCTAGGCACTAACTGCCAAACGTGGCCAACATTTTCTGACTGAAAGGCATAGGAAATCCACAAAACGCTACCTATATTTTTGAGGTTCTGATCATCTCTACCATGTTGGTTCCTGGGCAGTCACGTTCTGCAGCTGGGATCATGGCAGGCAGGTGCTTTTCTGCTTCCAGGCCACTCGAGGCAACCGAGGGAGCCAATAGGCCCCACCAGACCCCAGCAGGGAACAGGGCAGGCGATCAGGGCATGGCATGTCAGTAAGACAGTGGCACAGCAGTTTGTGCTTGCAGGGCTAGCAAGGAGGGCAGAGGATCCCCCCCTACTCAGGAGACCAGCTCACTTACCAGCTGCCTCACAGACACCAAACCCAGCCATGGTCACTGCCAGGTGGCAAGTGCTCCCCAAAGAGCTTGCAAAAAAGAGTGTGGCAACCCAGACCAAGTGCCTGCCCAAAGATGTGGCTGTTAGGTCTCTGGCTGCAGGGAGTGCCTGAGCCCGTTGCTGCCAATGAAGGGTGGCAGAGATACTGCCTGCATGCACTGCAAGCAGGTGGAGGATCTGATCAGCCTCATGGCAGAGCTAAAGGAGGAGGTGGAGTCCCACACCTTGACCTCAATTTGGTCCCATATTTCAGGATCATAAACTGTCTGATTGTTAAGAAGGAGAATAAGCTGTAAGGTTACCAGGACAGTCTTTGTTCCTAAGGACGTATGATTCCCCATAATGCGCAACTGCTTACCAGCGAGGGGCAGTTGTGTGCGCGGGTCTGCTTCTCTCAGCTTGAGCTTCTCTCCAGCTCTGGTGCGTCTATTTCCAGCAACTTTCAGTACGAGCTTCTCTGAGCGGTTTGCTGAGTTTGGTCGAAACCATCTTCATGAAGCAATCAGTGTGCCTGTTCCTGTCCTTTTCTCCGTTCTGCTAGCCTGTTCCTTTTCATTCCTTCTTTCTGCTTCTTTATTGATGACGTAACTTCATCACATTGCATTGCCTTTTTTTTTTTTTTTTTTTTTTTCCTTGAGGGCAGGCTCCCCTCTTATACCCTTGTCTCCACAGCAGATCTTTGCAAAACAACTTCTAATTGGTCAAACAACTTTGAATATAACAACCACAGCAAACACCCAGAAACTTCTATGCCTTAACGGCTGGAGAGCAAGCAACCAGAGACTTCATGGAGTCTCCTGAATCACCCTTCTTTGTTCCCTCTAAACTCTTTTATATTCCTGATGGCCTCATCGTTAAGAGTCTGATGTTATCATCAACCACGGGGCTTTCCAACCCCCATGGCCACACTCCTAAATCTCTCCTTTATTAGTATCAACCATTTTCTCTACACGAATTACCACTCCATATATAATATTACCTTTTCTGATTGTACATATGTACAGGCATACTCGAGTTTAGTAAGTCATGGAACTTAAAGGATTGTTTGTTACCTTTTCTGATTGTATAGGCATACTCGGGATTAGTATGTAAAAGCAATGTTCTGTATATTTAGAATGTTTGATGTTTGTGTGTGCGTGTTGGTGGAGCGTAGACCCCCTGCACACCCAGCGCTGTTTACTTGCCTTCTATACCTTTTATAAATATTCATTTTATAAATATTACTAAATTCAGATTGAGTTGAGACTTCATTTATAACAGCGCTTAGGGACATGGTTTAGTGAGTGACATTGGTAATAGGGGGATGGTTGGACCAGATGATCTTGAAGGTCTTTTCCAACCTTAATGATTCTATTATTTTGGGATTACTTAGTGTTTTGTCATCCTGTGAATAAACCTAGAAATTATAATCTAGGCTGGTATGCTTTAATAGTGCCTTAAATTGATTTTTTTTTTGTGAATGGCAGGGGAGTCATGGAATTCTAGGGACAGAATTAATTTCCTACTGCTGGGCTAATAAATCAAAAACAACTGAATTTTAGACTAATCAAATCATGTACTTAGACCTTTTCCTTAGGCAATTAACAGTGTTTTCAGAGGGGCTAATTCAAATTAGTATAGATTGATACATTTGGTGGGAAATTTGTCTTTGAACTGCTCCCCAGGTTTCATGATTGTAATACACAATAAATGTTTGTTCATTGTCTTTTGTATTATAAAACAAGGAGTTCCGTTTGAGGAGCAGGAGTTGCAAAAGCTCCCTGCTGAAGTAAGATGTATAATACTTGGCTAGACACTATGAAAATTCTTTTGCTTAATGTAACAAAAAAGAGAACCCCCTCCCCTTCTCTCCTTCTGCATCTCAGTTGCCTCTTTTGTTCAAAGACACTGCTGCAAAGTTCATGTAACCATCTCCTGATAAGTTGCTAAACTAGTGTATCAACATCCTGCATTCCTGTCTCACGCTGGGCCAACATGACCAAATAAAAAAAAAGAAGTTGAACCACAACGCGGAGGAAGACTACGGCCTTCATCTTCACGACCACCAGAGGGACAGAGACGACCCCCTAGCAACAGTGCGCGCAGTCGCAGAATATACCAGGATGTGCTGCGTAATCCCAGAATTACCAAGATATAAAAAGGGACCCTGGCGGGGGTGAGGTGCGCGCCGTTGGTGGAGCCGAGACTCCCCGGCCGCCCAGCGCTGTTTTGCTTGCTGTTGCTTACTCAATAAATTCCTTTCTATTATTAATGCAATGCTCTCTGAAAATTAATTAAGGGGGCAACTTATAACAAATTTGGTGCCGTGACTCGGATGAAGGCAATCTGATTGAAAGACCTTCGGAGGGGGCGCCCCGCTGATTTCAGCGGCCTTCGCTAGGACTGCTTTCATTCAAATCCTTCACCGACGAACCCTAAATTCGGCAGCAAGCAAATAAAGCCGGCAACCCCTAGTAATCTTTGTGCACGAAGACCGAACGAAGACTCAGGAGTGAGTAAGTATAGGCCGGTGATCCGTTCGGTTGGGGTTGGGTATCCTGGAGCGTGTCGCTGTGAGACGTCCAATTGCGGACGAAGCGAGTGTGGACCCCTCGGTAGTGCGGTTCCCACATCCCGCGAGGGACTGGGCCACGAAAAGGGGGAAGCGATTTGTGTGTGTGTGTGAAGGCGCTCCAGAAGATGGGACAGAAGAAGAGTAAGCCTTCTGGTCCCATGGGCGGGGTAACGTCTGATGTTAGGTTACCCCGGGATTAATGATTAAAAATTGGGAGGATTCCCCTTTTAGGCAGGGAAGGAATAAAGTAAAAATGATACATTATTGTGTTGAAGTTTGGGGTGGTAAACAGATTTGAGGAGACCACCTTTACTGGCCTGTATTTGGGTCCTTTGAAGATTGGGTTTGCCAGGCCCTAAATATTTATGTAAACTCAAAAGAACCTTTTAGTTTGGAAGAAAGTGAATATGCACATTTGTGGATCAGCTCGGAAACTCGAGCCAATTTATATCCTCTAAAAGAAAAAGGAGGGGATGGGAGGCACAAGATAAACCGAGAATTAGAGATTCCAGCCCCACTGCCTCCCTATATTCCACCATCCCCACCTGCAGCCCCTCCAACTCCCAGGCTTCCTAATCTGCAACCCCGGGGAGACTCTGATAGCAACTCTGATTCTAGCACTCAGGGACCAGTGACTAGGAATATGTGGCAGTCCCCATTAACTCCGGGGACGTCTGAGATTTTAAGAAAGAGACAGGAGGAGGGTAAGTGATCTTTAATGGCAACTGGCATAATGTTTGCAGCTGCTGAGGAATAATTCTAACTGGAATAATAACTGTACATTGTATATTGTATATATAAAAGCCCGGGCATTTTTGTTAAAGTGTTCTTTTATACATATGTTAATATGTTAATATGTAAATATAAGAACTGCCATTGAGGTGTATGTCTAAGGGAACAAAATTTGCCCAGGCATATTATCGGCTCATCAGGTTTAAATGTCCCCAGTATAATTGTCTACAGGCAGTTAATTTACAGTGGTCTGTTTTTACTTGTGTATCTGTATATTGTGGATTTTGGAGGGATTGGGATTGACTAGTAAAGAGCTTCTAGGAAAACGGTGGAATATTAACCACTGTAGATTACAATAGGAAAAGTTCAAAGCAAAGAAATCCCAAGGAAAAGCCTCCTAGGATGTATACTAACGCATTGGAGGGATATAGTGGGGTGAGAGGGTACAGAAAGTAAAAGAACTCTTATCAAATATTGTAATCAGTGGTGGCCACTTTATAAACTAGAGGATGGAGCGGAGTGGCCCCTAAATGGAACTACTAATTATAACACCATATTACAGTCAATGTTGTTTTTGTGGAAAGAAGGAAAACAGGATGAAATGTTGTATATTGATGTTGTTTCAGCATCTTGGAGGGAAAAGGTACGGAATTAAGTTGGCCCCTGACTGAGCCTTTGATGTCGGCATTAGAAAAGTAAAGGCTAGAGAAAGATAAAGGAAGTGTTAAAAGGTTTGTGGAAAGTGTTAAAGGTATTCGAAGTTGAATGAGCAGGGAAAGGTGATGTAGGTATTATCTAAGTAACAGTCTAGAAGTTATGGTATATTTGCATATTTGCTGTGGTGTTTGTTCAGTTTCCCAAGCATCAGGGAGGGGGGAACAGCCTGCTCCACCAGGGGCCTCTCCAGCCGTCGCAGGGGGGCTTCGGCTCCAGCGCCTGGAGCGCCTCCTCCCCCTCCTTCTGCACTGACTTTGGTGTCTTCGGGGGGGTTTCTCGCTCTCCCAGCTGCTGTTGAGCAGCAGGTTTTTGTTTGTTTGTTTGTCTGTTTGTTTGTTTTCGTGGATGTGCTCTCACAGAGGCACGGACTATGTTGCTATGGCTTGGCTCTGGGCAGCAGTGGGCCCCTTTAGGGCCAGATGAAATTGTCCCTTATCTACCACGGGGAGGTTTCTGTTTTTGTTTTGTTTTGTTTTTCACGGGGGCTGCCACTGCAGTTTCCCACCCCCACACCCCTCACACACCCTCAAACCTTGCCATCAAACCCAATACACTGGAGCAGCTAAGTCATTACTGACTTGTAAAGTATCAGGGATTAAATTAACTAATGAAACCCTAAATGTGATGGGGGTAGAAGGGACTGGGATAACAGTGCCACTTTTGGGGGATACCAAGCTGAGACCAGGGGATAAAATGATCACTGGGCAATTATTGTATGTATCCAAGGCGGAAACTAACTTGTTGGGAAGGGATTTGATGATTAAATTGGGCATTCAACTAGTAAATTGTTAGACTGGAATAACAGTGTTATTAATGGAGTGCTCTCAGGCCCTGAGAGCAAACGTATATTCACCTCTGACTGGAAAGACCCTGAAATGGGGGCGGAAGCAACAATATAGGTGGACAATTTTACTTTAGGGGTTTACAGGGACACCTATCTATTTGGATAAATTCTAAAAAAGATTTTGGAGCAATTACAACCTCCCAAGGAGGTATTAATGTTATAAATATGTGGATCATTTTAAGGAAAATCGATACTCCCTGATGGGAGAGAAATGCTGAATAAAGTGATAATGAGGCAAATAACTGTTTTACATCAGAAGAATCATTGGGAGGTGCAAGCAATGTGTGATGTTGTTCTAAGAAAGCATGTCTGTGTAGGAATATATACTTTAGGGAAGCACACATGCAGAGGATGTACTATATGTCAAAGGGTAAATAAAAAGGTCTTCTGTAACCTATCTAGAGGGGGACGGGAGCCAGGGCTTTGACCTTTCCAAAGTATACAGGTAGATTTTACTGAGTTACTTGTTTGTCCTAATCGACCACGTGACTGAATGGGTGTAAAGCTTTACTGCAAGGATTAAAGCAGGCCTTAGAGATTGAGTGGGATTTTCACAGCCCCTGGCACCCCTCCTCTTCTGGAAAGGTAGAGCAAATGAATGGTGAAATTAAGAAACAACTAACAAAACTTGTGCTGGAAACTAAGGCTTCTTGGGTAAAATGCTTACCTCTTGCACTGTTAAACATATGGACACAACCCAGAACTGGTATAGGAATTTCTCCTTTTGAAATGCTATATGGTATGCCCTATGACTCGGAATTGCCACTTGATCACCCTCAATTCTAATTAAGACTTGGAAAGAGACTTCTTTAACACCACGATGGGGAAGGCCCCTATGTTGTTTTGCTTACCACAGAAACGGCTATTCGAACTGCGGAGAAAGGATGGACGCATGCCGGCCGAGTGAAAGGACCAATCCGGGAACGTAAATGGGAGGCAGCTCCAGGCCCTGACGACTTGAAGCTGACGCTAAGACGGACTCGATAAGTATTGTGTATTATCTGTGTATCGTGGGAAGGGGAGGAGGCCCTGTTTCGAAGGCTCCCTAGTAGGTTCCCCTGAAGAACACTGCTGCTGCCAAGAAGAACCGATCACAGAATCACAGAATCACAGAATCACAGAATCACAGAATCACAGAATCACAGAATTTTTCTAGGTTGGAAGAGACCTCAAGGTCATCGAGTCCAACCTCCAACCTAACGCTAACAGCCCTCCACTAAACCATATCCCTAAGCTCTACATCTAAGCGTCTTTTGAAGACTTCCAGGGATGGTGACTCCACCACTTCCCTGGGCAGCCTGTTCCAATGCCTCACAACCAAATACCGATACCAACCGATACCTTGTAGTTCGCTACAACCGAACTGACAAGCGAGGCAGAGAAGTGAAAACGGTGGGGGACTGAGGGGCCGACAATTTAGATGGGCTCCGACCACCTCCTACGATACATGGGAGTCAGTATCATCGTTTTGGTCAGCTATGGGTCTGCGCATCCCCACCAGCCTTTTAAATGGAGCTTAATCAGATGGGAGGATCAATTCATCATCCAGCAAACAACGACAGCGGGTGCTCCCAGTTTCCGCATCACATTATGTGACCTGGTGTCAGTGCAGCCATGCTTTAACCTATCAGGATTTTATTTCTGCCCAAGTTCTAACCCAGGAAAGGGGTACTGTAATTATCCAAACGCATATTATTGTGCATACTGGGGGTGTGAAACCATTGCTACGGACTGGACACTCGAGGCTGGTCGGAATAAATTCTTACAAGTGGGATATGGGCCGCAAGGTTGTAACTGACAAGTGGATCCCCGTTACAGGTGGCAAGGGCATGGTATAGGGTATACAGGAACCTTCCACGGAAATAAAGAAATTTGCAAGGTTCTATATATAAATATAACAAACTTGGACGATACTAGCTGGGTACTAGGAAAATGTCAGATTTTACGAACACAGAACAGATAGGGGAGGACTCATACTAATAAAAAGGAGGATGCTGATAGGCCCCAGGCAGTAGGAACAAATGAGGTATTGTCAGAAAATGTCCAGGGAATCCAGCCTGTGGAAAATACTACAGTGCCAACCCTCGGCAGCCCTACAAGCTCAGGTAAAGCTGAGAATGATAACATAGTTGAGAATAACATATGGGGGGGGGTCATGAATGCCAGCTACCAATTATTAAACAAAACAAGCCCAAATGTAACAAAACACTGTTGATTATGCTTTAGTATAAGGCCTTCATATTATGATGCTATTGGGGATCCTGGGGAGCCCACCCGCACAAACAAGAACAGCCCTCTACATTGCAGTTGGGGAAAAGACATAAGGGTAACACTAACACAAGTCACTGGAGGTGGTAGGTGTGTGGGCACGGTTCCTAGTGGGAAGTGTCATCTATGTAATACCATGGAGAATGGAAAACAATCAACCGAGTGGCTAATCCCAGCCAACAACGCTAGGTGGGTTTGTTCATGAGTGGGCGTAACTCTTTGTCTATCACTAAAACTCTTTAATGCATCTCGTGATTTTTGTATACAGGTGATAATTATACCAAGGATTCTATACCACCCTGAGGATTGTATGTATACCCAGCACACAGTGGCAAGTTATCATCTGGAAAGACGGGAACCATTCACGGCTCTGACTTTGGCCACCCTAATAATCCTGGGAGGAGCTAGAGTGGGGACTAGGGTAGCCTCATTGGTTAAACAAAATCAAGAATTTACTTCCTTACGCGTTGCTGTGGACGAGGACCTGACCCAAACTGAACAATCCATCTCGGCCCTGGAAAATCTATCAGGTCACTTCAGAGGTAGTGTTACAAAATCGTAGGGGATTAGATTTGGTATTTTTCAACAGGATGGGCTGTTTGCAGCCCTGAAAGAGGAATGCTGTGTATGCTGATCACACTGGAGTGGTAAGAGATACAATGGCAAGACCCAGGGAAGGGTTGGAAAAAAGGAAACAGGAGAATGAAGCCCAACAGAGCTGGTACGAATCTTGGTTTAATTATTCACCTTGGCTTACTACTTTATTATCAACAATAGCAGGACCTTTGTTGTTATTAATAATAGCACTAACTTTTGGACCATGTATTTTTAATAAATTGATTGCGATTGTAAAGGGATGTTTAGAAGCGGCACATCTAATGCTCATACATGCCAAATACGAGCCAATAAGTACCAACGAAGGAATCGAGGAAACATTAGTTCTTAATAGCCAGGCATTGCAGAGCTTCAATGAACAAAATGAGTAACTAAAAGAAAAAGGAGGGATTGTAATACACAATAAATGTTTGTTCATTGTCTTTTGTATTATAAAACAAGGAGTTCCGTTTGAGGAGCAGGAGTTGCAAAAGCTCCCTGCTGAAGTAAGATGTATAATACTTGGCTAGACACTATGAAAATTCTTTTGCTTAATGTAACAAAAAAGAGAACCCCCTCCCCTTCTCTCCTTCTGCATCTCAGTTGCCTCTTTTGTTCAAAGACACTGCTGCAAAGTTCATGTAACCATCTCCTGATAAGTTGCTAAACTAGTGTATCAACATCCTGCATTCCTGTCTCACGCTGGGCCAACATGACCAAATAAAAAAAAAGAAGTTGAACCACAACGCGGAGGAAGACTACGGCCTTCATCTTCACGACCACCAGAGGGACAGAGACGACCCCCTAGCAACAGTGCGCGCAGTCGCAGAATATACCAGGATGTGCTGCGTAATCCCAGAATTACCAAGATATAAAAAGGGACCCTGGCGGGGGTGAGGTGCGCGCCGTTGGTGGAGCCGAGACTCCCCGGCCGCCCAGCGCTGTTTTGCTTGCTGTTGCTTACTCAATAAATTCCTTTCTATTATTAATGCAATGCTCTCTGAAAATTAATTAAGGGGGCAACTTATAACAATGATGAATAAATTCTGTACAACTTCCAAAATAATTTTGATTTTTGAAGAATAAATCTAGGTGGCAAACCTCAGCAAAATACAAAAATGTGTCTACTACGGCATTCACAAACATCCATCTGTGAACTTGATTCGTTCTGCTTTTAATTAGTAAGGGAAAGAAAAAAAAAAAGAGTTATTTTAACTATACCATGATTAAATATTTAGAATTTGTGGATTGTGTACTTTTAAATCAGAGGTTCTCAGTACTGTAGAACTTACATTGTGTCAGTGGTTATATAAGCCTTGATGTACTCACATTCAAATGCAATATAGAACCAATCATAAACTTCCATGTACCTAGTCACCTAGTCACCTAAGGAAGCACATTGTATTACATCAACACTGGGCAGTATTTCAGAAGCACCCCTAACATTTCAGTAGTACTTCAAGAGAGAGACTTTTTATAGTAGTATGCTATTGAATATTATGTGTGGCATTCTTGTGGTATATATATTCTGGTAAAAAACAGTTTCATTTTTACTGAGAATGAGTACTTTGGAGCTCTACATGCTGAGTTCAATCACATATATTTCAAGTGCTTGCACCCTTACCCTATACTTAGCAGGCAACAGGGGTCATGCATTCCAGTGCAGAGCAAAAGAAAAAATGTGCTCAGACACAAACATGTTTTTCATTTTTTAAGATCTAACATGCATTCCTTGCAGAAGGATAATGTTGAAGTTCATCTCACAAGGCTTTAATCCTTCTAAAGTAAAAAATGTAATTTATTGCCTTGAAGAGAAGACACCAAAAAAAAAAAAAAAAAAAAAAAAAAGAACAAATAGAATAGAAAAACTTTAAATTCCTTAATGTGATTTTTCTGCATATTCTGCTAGGCACTTAGAGACAGAGAAGAATCTCCACACCAGATCACCTGCTCCTGTGTGGGCTCTTCTCCACAGGCTGCAGTTCCGGAGAAGAGTCTGTTCCTGAAGGGACTCTCCACATTCAGACCATTCAGCTTCCTTCAGACCATATCCCCCTGCTGTGGTGTGGGCTCTGCCATGGGTTGCAGTGTGGAGATCTGCACCAATGTGGTATACCATGGTCTTCAGGGGGACAATTTGTTTTATCATGACCCTCTGTATGAGCTGCAGGGGATCTTCTGCTTGTAGCACCTCCTCCTGCTTTTTTTTTTTTTTTTTTTTTTTTTTTTTTTTTTTGCGGAACTTGATTTCTGTTGGGTTGTTTCTCTCACACTTTCTCGCTTCTCTCTCCCAGCTGCTGCTGTGCAATGTTTTTCAGCCTGACTGGTTCAGCTTTGGCCAGCAGACAGTCCCTTTTTGAACTTGCTGGAACTGACATGGATCTGACATGGAGAAGCTCCTGGTCTTTTCTCATAGAGGCCATCCCTGCAGCCCCCAAGATACTAAAACCTTGCCACATAAACCCAGTACACTGTTGTAGACAGTGGTCTTTTTTTTTCACTTTGCAAAGTCAGATTAAAAAAATTGTTTATGAAGTTTTGTAAATATTAGGAGGCCATGTTTGAACTTTAGCAAAATTCTCTTTTTGGAAATCTAACATCAAGCTTTTGCATTATATTAAAGTTCTATCTTAAGCCAAGCTGTAATGGAATATGGTTTCATAAACAGTAGCCCAAGTCATGTTGAAACATTATGCACGATTGTTCTGCTTGAAACATCTACTATTTTTCTCTGAGACCTCTTTGTGTACTTTACAAGAAACAAAATGTGAATCTATTTGAACTTTCCTGTGATGAAGTTTTTACACATTGAATATAAGCAGTCCCATTAACAATATCAAGATTTCTGAAAAAAGAAGACAAGATTCACCTCAAAAGCTGATCCTTCTGAACAACAACAAAAGGTAAATGTTGGTTGATACTAGATTAAAGTTGCTGTAATTTGTATTTCAATTGGACTTTTCCCTCTACATCAATGTTTATGAGGTTTCAGTGTTTTTTAAAGGGTGAAGACCGTATTCAGTAGCTGTGTATCTGAACTGAATGCAACAGGTTATCTTTTTACTGTTGGTTAGTCCATGTTTCTCCTACCAGATTAGGGATTGACTATGAATTATGCTAAACCATATTCATCCTCTGGTGTGGAGTAAAACTCTGGGATGAATTTTGCCTCACTCATTTAACTTACTCCTTCTACAACTCCTTCAATCTTTTCCTGTTAGGAAAAGATTAATCAGTTCTAATATTTTGAGAGTTCCAAGACTCAGCTGATGAGTATCACTTGCATGAAACAAGTATCAGAGTAATTTTGTTCTGTTCATCATTGTTTGGGTAGAGGTTAGACAGCAATTTACCTGTTCACAGAAGAAAGGAGATATATAGAAAAATTATAAAACTACTGGAGAATTAAAATTTTAAGTCTGAGGGCTAACTTCAGCCTACAAAGGAGAAAACTATCTGGAGATGGTCCTGGTTGAGGCTAGATGAGGCAACCTTCATCATCCACTCCTTGCCAGAAAAATTGCATTAACAGTGACTTCTCATGTATCCTATGCTTCTGCATAGACACAAAGGCAGACATGATGTGATGATGGATAAGCAATCAAAATTGTTGTTGTTGTTGTTGTTGTTATTATTATTATTATTATTATTATTAGTGGATCAAGGGCTGTAATTATTACATGATTTTGAGAAGAGAGTTAAGTCATGTTTCTTGTGCACCACAGTGAACATTCACAGCAGAATTCTTATGTTAATCTGTTTTCTTTAGTTCATTCTCAATGTTTTATTTATCATGGTAGAGGGCAGGAGAGGCTTAAATGATACTGCCATGGCTACTCTCAGACAAAGCATTAGTTATAGTAGGAGTTCATTGTATCTCAGTTGAAGTCTTTTAGTCTCATTTATAAAGACATTATAAAATGTCTCAATGATCAATATTTTTACATTAGAATCAGAGCTGGAGTTTTTTTATTCCGAAAAATTAAATCTGAAGCTCAAGTACCTTATGTATATAGGATTTTGAAGAGAACACCTTTGTATTGCACACATAATGGTGTAATGTGGAATTAATTAACATATACCACATTTAAAAAAGTATTAAGTATATAAATGATATATTATTAAAAACACAGTTGAGATCAGGTTGACGATAGTGGACATGAGAACAGAGGAAGGCCTTCTTCCTTTCTGTAGAACAAATGAGTATGGTTTTGAGAATATTTTGACACGTAGAGTTTAAAAATGAAAAGGGCAAAGTTACAGCATCAGTACAGGCTGAACTGCCTGAGGTAGAGAAAAGATCCAAAACTAACCCAGACTTAGAAGCCTTTTTTTGTAAATCTAGAGGGATCCTTATGATATTTGTTTACCCCAGAAGCCATTGAAAGTTGCCTGAGTGGAAAGGAGAATAGAAAAGGAGCTCTCAGAAAGGCTGAATGATGGGAGATTACTTCCAACTATTTGCTTTCACTCTTTTAACTGACAGTTTTGAGGATTTTTTTTTTCTATTGCTAGAGGTACCTTGTACCCATTTTGTATTTTTCTTGCTTTTGTAAAGCAAAGCTTTATAGTCTGGGATGGAATGTGTCTTTGGTGTGCTCATTTTGAAAGAAAAAACAAAACAAAACAAACAAACAAACAAAAAACCCAATCCTTAACTAATTAAATATGCAATAAACACATAAACATTGAATGAAAGATAAAAATCCCTAAAAATAATTTTCAAAAGCTATTAATGGGTTCATAGAACTCACAGAAGTAATGAAAGCTGGTTATTCCAAAAGCATATAGATCCAAGTTACCAAATACACCTTATAAATCTGAACAAATGATGAGAAAAATGTATTTTGTATTACTGGTGTATATGTCAATCAATTTCTTGTCTTGCTAAGCAACTGCTCCTTGAATGGTAGATAGCTGTTTGCAATAGCGTCACACAGGCCCTGTGAGAAATCAGATTTGCATTATACAAATATTGAATACCATACATGGTGTGGTGCCAGCATGGAGTCTGGGAGTGCACAAGGAAACAGGAGGGGACAGACCCAGAACAGCTGACCCAAACTGACCAAGAGGATATGCCATACCATAAGATGTCATACTGAGCAATAAACATAGGGGAACTGGCATAAACAAGGGGTGGCGTGGGGAGGGGATGTACCTGCTGCTGGAGGTGTGGCTGAGCATCGGTCACCAGGTGGTAAGCGATTGCATTGTGCATCACTTGTTTTATATATTCTTTTACTAATAATATTATTATTTTCCCTTCTTTTTCTATCCTATTATAATGCCTATATATCAACCCATGAGTTCTCCCCCCCCCCCCTTTTTTTTTTTATTCCAAAGTTGGGTGAATGAGTGAATGGGTGAATGGCTGTGCATTGCTTGCCTGCCTACTGTGTTAAACCACAGAAGGGAAAAAAATGTAGACCCACAGGAGAGAGTTTGATCTGGTACTAACAGACATGCTTGACTCAAACCCCAGATTACTCCTTCCTCATGGGAAACACCATTGATTCTCTAGACTCCTATTTTCTCCACTGTATTAACTGTTTGCAAGTAATAGAGAAGAAAAAGCAGACAAGGATGTGATTTTCTTTCAGATATAATTCCAGACATATTTATTCACATGTGCAAATTAGTTTATAGTTCTGCATACAAAATTGCTGCATAATAGAAAACAGAATAATGTGTATAAAAATAAAATTACTGTGAATATTATAAGTTATTAAAAGGATGCAGATGTGACCAAAACAAACAACGAAGACAATGATTTATGGGTTTAAGTGATATCTATTCTAGATTAATAGTCAAATGTACATTTGACAAAGAAGTTTATAAAATGATAGCCTAAAAATGCATAGCTTTATTTCTTTAATCACTATTCAGAGGGTTTCAGTTACAAGAAATAAGGATAGATCCATATTTATACATCCAATAATTATGATCAAAGAGAAAAAGAGAATTGTGAAATTTGGTGATATGCTACATAAGCATTCTTCTATGTATGTATGTATTTATTTATTTTTAAAGAAAACATTAAATGGATTACTTGCTCTGCAGAAAAACAAACAAACTTATTTTTCAAACGCTTTTTGAACTCCATCAGGATTGCTGCTGGGATCACTGCCCTGGGGAGCCTGTTCCAGTGCCTGGCCACCCTCTCAGTGAAGAACCTTTTCCCCTTAGCCAACGTGAACCTCCCTTGACACAGCTTCGTGCTGTTCCCCGTGGTCCTATTGCCGATCACCAGACAGAAGAGATCAGCGCCTCTCCTTCTGCTCCCCCTTGTGACTAAGCTGTAGAGTGCAACGAGGTCTTCTGTCTGTCTTCTGTTCTCTAAGTTGAACAAACCAAGTGAACTCAGCCACTCTGCATATGTCTTGCCCTCTAGACCCTTCACTATCTTTGTTGCCCTTCTTTGGACATTCTCTAATAGTTTTATTTCTTTCTTCTCTTGTGGCACCTAGAACTGCACACAGTGCTTGAGGTGAGGTTTCATGAGTGCAGACTAGAGCAGAACAATCACTTCCCTCAACTGTCTAGCAATGCTGTACTTGATGCACCACAGGATACAGCTGGCCCTTCTGGTTAACAGGACACACAGTTGACTCATACTGAACTTGCTGTTGAACCGAACTCCCAGATCTGTTTCCATGGAGCTGTTCTCTAGGTTCTTGTTCCCTAGTCTGTACATATCCCCAGGATTAACCATCTCACGTGCAGAATCTTGCATTTGCTCTTTTTGAACTTCAAGCAGTTTTGCCAAGCTCTCTGATTTGTCAAGTTTTCTCTGCAATCTCTTTCTGTAACGTGTCAACAGCTCTTTTTTTTTTTTTTTTTTTTTTTTTTTTTTTTTTTTTTTTCCTCCCTTTTATATTGGGAATAGGCTCCATAGATTGTTTTGAAGTGCTACAGATCAAAAACATTGTGCTCTGGATGAAACCTTAATTTGTACTTGTGCTATAGAAAAAAACAATCTTTCAGTTTTCTTTTCATTTTTATTGGGAGAGATAGATAATTTTCAGTTTGAGAAATGGTTAGGAGAAAGGTAGTGTGTTTATCTGGGCTAAGAGTTCTTCAAAAAAGCAGTTCGAGCATGCAAATTTATTACTTGATATTGATAGACTAAAATATACAATTGTTATTCATGCAAGTATCTCCATAATGTTTCCAGTGTTAGTTCAGATTATTTGTATGGAGTTCCCAAAATATCTCTCTCTACCACACTCACCAGCTTTCTGTCTTTGCTTAACAGCTGTTGAAAATGACAAAACTTCCACAGAGAAAAAGTTGCCATCATGTTTCAGGATTTGTAAGTAGAAAAAGTATAAGCATATTTATGCTTTTTTTTTTTTTCTTTTTTTCTTTTCTTTCCTGAATATCATAACCCTTGCCTGTACAAAACACTTTTGCATTTTATTAATAATATGACCCCTAGTCATTGTTTTTAACTTATTCATTGCACAACTTTATAAGCTGTACCATAGTGTATAATTTGCAATGGAAAACTTTGCTGTTTCTTAGATGTGTATTTCTGGTGATATTTTCCTGGTATGTTTTACAAATATCTAAATATTAATGATTATAATTTATTTTTCAATGTCAATAAATGCATTCCATACTAATCAAAAGAATAACTGACTTATTTTTTGACACCAAATAAATGAAGCACTAAATTTTAGTAGTATTTATTCTTCATGAAAATCTACAGTTCTATTTTCATAAATGATGTTATAGCCAACAGGTTTTAAATATAGGCCTATCACAGTTATGCAAAAGACACAAAATTGCATGCCTGTAGACATCCTTGGTGCTGGAAGAACGAAGAATATAATTGTGAATTTTGAATTCTAATTGAATTGGATGAGATTCTTTTGTGCTTATAGAATTAATTTGGGTACCACTTGCCAAAGCTCCTTGAAACCACTTCTGTTGTACAATGTAATATACCAAGTGTTTTTCCCAAGTAGCAGTTGCAAGTATGAGCAGGACTTCATTGTGTTTCCTTCCTTTTTGTACCCACCACATCACAGTTGAGGTAGTCATATGATTTGAAAAAATGAGTTTTTGCCTCAGTCTTTCTACATTGTACAACTTTGGCATAATTCCTTTCATGAATTAATACAAGTGTCTAAAAATAGTTGAACTCACGAATCAGGGTTGAACTGGAGCAAAACTTCAGGAACACAATACTGAAAGTATATCAAGCTAAGTTTCATAGTTAAGGACAAGGGGAAGATAGAGTCTCTATTTCCCAATTAGAGGGGTGTGAAAGATTTAAGTGTGGGATCTTGACCATCCTTCCCAGACACAGTACAAGTACATATGACATGGAGGACCTCATGTGAACACTTCTGAGTGCACAGTGGAATCACCATATGCTCACACCATTATTACACTACTCATATCTATCCAATTACTTTGAGAATCAGTTTGGAAAATGAGATGCTCTGGCAAGGAAAGTCTATAAAAGCTATTCTGTCTCACTGGCAAATTCAAGTTCTGACTTGCAATTGACAATTGAAACTATTGAAGAATCTATATTCTAGTTATTACAAAAACACCTATGCTGAATAATATAAAATATATATCTAAAGAGTCTTTTGTTTACAAGAGTAGCTAACAGCAAATGCCTAACTATGTGAGAAGTAAGATAGACATATAACTTCTTCTTCATTAAGTTTATCTCACACGTTTCCTGAAAGTCAGGAGCTAAAAAGATATGTAGGTCAAAACTTGTATCTGGACTATCTACCAGTGAACTTTACTAATTCATTTTCTTATCCATTTACATTTTTTTCTAATCCATTTATTATTTGACCCTAGTAGCACTCCCAGAGAAGGCACTGAATTTGTGTTGCCATAAAAGATTGTCCCACCTGGCAATTTCACTGAGTGCCCTCTTGTTCAGCATAATGAAAAACAGAGAATTTTTTTTTTCACACTTGTTTTCTACACATCAATAATGATTTTACAGATATTTATTGTAATTCATTCACTAAACACTCACCATATCTTTATACAAGAACAGCAACAAAATATCTAGTCCATTTATTCTCTCCTTGAGTTTAAGTTGCTTAGGTAGTTTCATCAAGTAGGATCATCTTCCAGAATCATTTGAAGGTCCTTCACAGCTGTTATATATGGCAGACCTGACCTGCATTTCTTATATTCAAAATATCAGCACTCCATTTAAGGTAAAAGACAGAGCATTTTCTGTGTTGTTCTCAATTCCTATTCTATTTTTTTTCCATTCTAAATGTACTTTTAATTCTTATCTAAGCACTGTTATGCTGTTTCCAGAGATCTAACTGCAACAGTTTTTTTCTTTTCTTTTCTTTTTTATTTTTTTTTATTTTTTTTCTTTCTTTTTTTTTTTTTTTCCAGAGCAATCACAAATATCATAAAAACTGGAAATGAAGTTATTACAAACCAGAAATTGAATGCAGTGTTCTGGGTTTTAAAAACAAGTCAGTGAGGCTATTTCCAAGATGCTTGCCGTCTCTCATCTTTTTCATGATATGAATGTCTCTGAAGAGACTGTTGTAATCGATGCAGATGTTTAATTGTGGTAATATTTAATTAAGTAGCTTAGGTAAACTTAACACACAGACAGAGCCAAGCAACCCAGTGAAGGAAAAGACAATGAAGAGTGGTGCTAGAGCAGTATTTGAAGAAACCTCTAGGTTTTTAGGAAATCCTCCAGAGAAAACAAAGATAAGTAAAATAATTGTTACCTCCTTAAAAATAGGTTATGCTATCATAAGAAAATTAAATATTTAGTCTCAAAAAATGTTTTCATTTATTTAGACTTTTTAACTTGCTGTTTCTACATCCTCATGAAATGCCCATCTCCCTGTATCTTCCTTACTTGACTCACTTTCCATCTGGCCCTTCCTTATGATTTTACAAATCAATAGGACCAGAATGTAGATCTTCTGTGTGTTTTGCCATCAAAAGAAAGAAGAGTCCAGATTGTGTTCTGAAAAGTGGGGATCACAGGAGATTTAGCCTGCAGCTTATCTTTATCTTAAAATTCTTCAAGCCCTTGATGCATTTTTTTTTTCAGATTTCTTTATTTATGTTCTATAAAAGGACAGTTACAGTCTTTTTCTAAGACAGTAATGAATTCTTCCTCATGAGCATGTCAGCAAACAGAATAAGCTGAAAACCTCCAGTGACTGCTGTCCAAATGAAGAGGAAGGAAAGGTTGACATTTAATCATTTCATAGTGAGTATTGATGTCTAATTGCCAGTTTCACTGTATCTGTAGCTCACTTGTCAGCGCCTGAGTGCCATTTCCTGGTATTCATATGTAGTTTGTGCAATCCTCGTTCCTTCTAATTTGTTTGTAATTCCATTCATATCTAGGAATGGAAACATGCGGGAGTGCTGTCTTTTATGTTCTGTCAAAATACAAAGATATTTGAAAAACTGTTCACCTTTCTATTAAATTTAGTTCTTCTGTTAGATGCAAAATATATTTTTTCATCCTTAAAGACTACATATTTAATAAGGAATATAGCAATACTGTACTCGATGTACTCCGGGATACAATTGAACCTTTTGGCTATCAATATCATATCGTAGAAATAACATGAAGAGGTAAGTAAGAATGAAATGATGTTCCTTGCATCTCTAATTTTGGTATTTTTCTTCACTCAGACTTTCACTAAAAATAGAGAGTAGTTGAGCTGGAGATCATAGAATTATAGAATGGCTCGGGTTGGAAGGGATCTTAAAGATCATCTAACTCCAACCCCCCATGCCATGGGCAGGGATGCCACCCACTAGATCAGGTTGGCCAAGGCCCCATCCAGCCTGGCCTGGAACACCTCCAGGGATGGAGCAGCCACAATGTCTCTGGGCAACTTGTTCCAATGCCTCACTACCCTTGCAGTGGAGAATTTCCTCCTAATGCCTAATCTAAATCTATCCTCTTTGAGTTCGAGACCATTCCCCCTTGTCCTATCATTTTCTTCTCAAGTAAAGAGCCTTTCCTCATCTTTTTTTAAGACCTCCTTAAGTATTGAAAGGCCACAACGAGGTCTCCCTGTAGCCTTCTCTTCTCAAGGCTGAACATCCCCAGCTCTCTCACCCTTTCTTCATAGGAGAGATGGTCTTCATAGGCCTGCTGGTCACCCCCATAGCCCTCCTCTGGACACCCTCTAACAGGTCCACATCTTTCTTGTGCCCCAGACCTGGATGCAGTACTCCAGGTGGGGCCTCACAAGGGCAGAATAGATACAATCCTATGCTGCTTTTCACCTTGCTGTGCTGCCTTGTTTTTCTGAGGGTATTCAAAAAGACCAGTGATGATTCTGTAATTTGTTATTTGTAATTTATTTATTTATTTATTTTAGATCAGCCCCCTTTTAGTAAAATTGATGCAAATTCAAAGTCTTCTGCATAGTGTGCCTGAATGTGAATGTCAAATTAACTGCAGACCAAGTTGTGAAATATATGATTTTTCAGTATAATCTTCCTTCTTTTACCAGAAGTGCCCTAAAATAATATATTGCATATATTCTTACACTGGCAGTCCTACAGAATTTTTACTTTATAATTTCAGCTCTTGTTTCTCTCCTCACATATACATCCCATTACCAATAAGAACTCAAAATGATTGACAAAAATGGAAGTTTTCGTAATGCAAAATTATCATTCTGCCACAATGAGCTTCAGTTTGCTTTTGCTATATGCAGAAAAGTCCTCTGTTGACTTTAATCGGAAGAGTTATGTACTCCATTGTATAGGAGATACTGACAGTTCCTAAATGTTACAATTTGCTCTTTTTTTCCCCTTTGATATTATTTAAGCAACAAAAAGAAAAAATAAAATGACTACAGCATGTATGTATTTATCCCTGCAGCATTCTGCATCCTGAACCTTTGAGTGTTGTTTTTGCAGTCCAGCTATCTTCACAACAAACATAAACACTTTGTTCCTCTAAGCATGAAATACTTAGAAGTGAGCCAATTTGTCTGAAATAATACAGTTTATTTGATTAAATTGTCTTAATATAACATGTATTCCATCTTCAATTTCTCTTTCACATCTACTCATTTTATGTCATTCAGACATTCACTTTCAGATTTGCATATCTAGTGTTGACACTTATAGGGAGTTCCAAAGCGGTATGTTCATACGTGTCTTGTTCTAAGCATGTGTCAGATAACTTCTATTTTTCAGAGCCAAACCCCTTACTGAGTGTGAACACCACATATAGTTAAAAAAAATCAATAATAAGGAAAATGTTTGACTTTTACATTATAGCAGGGAAAGAATCAATTTCCTTTATTTAGCCAGAAATTAAACTAGACATACAGAACAGTCCCTGAAGCAATATTTACTGACTAATGGTTATATACTTCATGAAATATACACATCTTCATACAGATTTTCGAATTTAAAAATGTGCTGTTTGTTGAAGGCAGTAGGCATTAGGTGTTTTTAAAGTCCTTCTCCAAGTGGTTCATTTATGCAGCTAGGAATAGAAATTCTGCACTGCTTAAAACTGTAGTGGTGAGCTCAGAGAAGTGTGATTGTTCCAAGCTCCCTCTGCAGGAAGTAGGAGGGAAAAATCCATTATAAATGTTCTTTGTACTCTTACAATTCCCTGCTACAGGGATTTTTTTTTTTTTTTTAAGGTTGTCTATTCTACGTGCAGTTCTATTAGGAAATTGTCTTCACACCAGGATTTGCACGTGCAACAGGATTCAGGATTGTTATTTAATAATGAACATATTTTTTTTTCTTTTCCATCGGAAATACAGAACAAATGCCACTTAGCTATAGTTACAAGAGTTTTTCTATTGTTTGCTAATGATAATGCTAGTAATATAAAGTACTGTGTGCAGTTTTGTGTGTCACAATATAGTACATAAAACTATTAGAGAACATCCAACGAAGAGAGCATATTAGAGAGCATACGAAGATAGTGAAGGGTCTAGAGGGCAAGACATTTGAGGAGTGGCTGAGTTCACTTGGTTTGTTCAACGAAGACCTCGTTGCACTCTACAGCTTAGTCACAAGGGGGAGCAGAAGGAGAGGCGCTGATCTGTCTGGTGATCGGCAATAGGACCACGGGGAACAGCACGAAGCTGTGTCAAGGGAGGTTCACGTTGGCTAAGGGGAAAAGGTTCTTCACTGAGAGGGTGGCCAGGCACTGGAACAGGCTCCCCAGGGCAGTGATCATAGCACCAATCCTGATGGAGTTCAAGAAGTGTTTGGGCAATGCTCTCAGACATATGTTTTGATGTTTAGGGAGTTCTGTGTGGAGTCAGGAGTTGGACTCAATGATCCTTGTGAGTCCCTTCCTACTCAGGATATTCTTTTATTCTATGATTCTGCTTTCTTGGAGTCTAATATGTTATTTAAAAATAATATATAAGATTTATTTAATTAATAACTCTGTCTTCATTTTCAGCAAAATCATATAATACCGCTTTCATAAGTATCAAATACATTAGGAACAAGAGTTAATGCAAAACTACTGGGCTTCAAGTTGTATTTGCATGCAGATCAGATTGGCCATGGGATTGTAGTCTACAACTAATGTGGACAAATTCAATCTCAGGGGCTGAACATATTTCTTTTAACATATATATCTGAATTAATTTCACAGAATCACGTAATGGTTGAGGTTCTAATTTATTGAGTGATGGGCTTTAGGGTGCAAGATTGTTATCAACATGCACCCCATACACCCTACTGGGAAACAAAAATGCTCGGCAGAGGTAGCGTCTTGAACTTCAGAACATTTTGTTGTCTCATTGTATTAGTCTAACATGAAAGTAAAAGAAAAATTAACACAGAGAATTAACATGGAGAATAATTCTCATGAAGAATTAACATGGAAGTTCATATCACAAGAGCTTCTCCTTCCCCAGCTGTTTGGATTGAAACTGTTATTTACTTATGCTTTTTATTTGCAGATGTTATTGAAGTAGTAGCAAAAAGGAAAACATCCAAAAAAATTTTTTGCTGCCACCAACAATTTTAAAACCACTAAAATGTATACATTTACCTTCTTCTTTTATGACTATAAAATGAGAAAGAAAGCAAAAGAGAAAATGATATTGTAGCTCTGGGACTGGATCTTATTGATGTCAATGTCATCCTTTTTCTTCTTAGGTAATCTTTAAAATTTTCAAGAAAATTTATGGCAATATGATATTTGATGTTTTGTTAAAGGATATTGTTTTGCTTAATTTTATTTACTTTTTTTCATTCTCTTGGCTGTTTGAAGTGCTGTTTATCTGTCTTTTCTCTTGATTTTCCCCCTCCCATACTTAAAGGTAATTCTAATTTTTATCTTGGAATAGGGAGAAATAGAGGAGACAGAAGCAGGATCACAAGGAAAAAAAGAAAGAGAAAAACATTATCTTAGACTTCCTGCCAAGTATCATTGTTTTAAGTTACAACGGGACCATCATACACTCACAATTTTTCTATAAATCCCTCTACATGACTAAGTGCGGTCATTCAAAAGAATTTTTAAGCTGAAATAGATTGTTCATGTATAGTCTTTTGATTCACATAAATTTCCACAAATGCACTTAAATCGGAATGCATCACATTAAGGTCATGACACTCCTGCAATTTGTTTTTTACAGAAGTAGCTTTCATTAACAACAGGGTGATGACCTTATCTTTAAGTTATCTGCTGTATTTGCATTGTGCTCCTATTTTAATGGGATTGGCTTCATTTAGAAAGCTTTTCAGCATTCTATTCTTTAAAACGTGTTCTTAATAGCTGCAACAGCTTCCGTGCAATAAATTTATAGTTCTTAACTCTTTCTTACTTAAGATGTAAAATATACTCTCTGGCATCCTTTCTGAGATGTAATCATAAATGTTTCTGTACCGGTAATGCCATTTAGTTTGATTAATATCCAATAACAACTGCAGACAGCTTTTGTACCATTGTATAAAATGACAGCTATTTATTAAAGACCTGGTGGACAAGATCCTCTGGTACATTGCCTTTAAGGGGCAAAGGAGCTGAATAGAGCTGACAACTCTTTATGGATATTTTTTGTTACAGCAAAATATCTCTCCAGCCACCTGAGTAAGAAAGCAAACAGGGAGGGCAGAAAACCAAGATGGCTGTGCAAGGATCTGCTGTTTAGACTGAGGCACAAGAAAGAAATGCACAGGCAATGGAAACAGGGACACATGGACTGCGAAGAGTACAGGGATGCTGTCTGGATGTACAGGGTTTGGATTAGGAAAGCCAAGGTACAGATGGAACTGAGCTTGTTGAGGGATGCCAAAAATAACAGGAAGGGATTCTATAGGTACATTGGCTGCAAAAGAAAGGCCAAGGAGAGTGTTGCCCCTCTAATAAATGAGATGAGAGAACTGTTAATGACAGACATGGAAAAGTCTGAAGTACTCACCAACTTCTTTGCCTCACTCTTCACTGACAGTCAGGCCCCTCATGTCTCTTGTTTCCCTGATCCTGTAGATAAGGAATGGGGAAACAAAGTCCCTCCCACTGTAAGTGAAGAGCAGGTTCAAGACCACTTAATGAAACTGAACAGGTACAAGTTTATATGGGCCCTGATGACATGCATTCCAGGGTCTGGAAGGAATTGGCTGATGTAGCTGCCAAGCCTCTCTCCATCCCATTTGAAAAGTCCTGGCAGTGAAGCGAAGTCCCTGGTGACTGGCAAAATGGAAATATCACTCCCATTTTTAACAAGGGTAGAAATGAGGACCCTGGGAACTACAGACTGGTGAACTACACCTCTGTGCCTGGCAAGAACATGGAATAGATCCTCCTGGAAGCAATGTCAAGGCACATGCAGGACAAGGAGGTGATTTGAGACAGCCAGCATGGCTTCACCAAGGGTAAATTATGCCTGAGCAATCTGGTGGCCTTCTATGATAGAGTGACTGCATCAGCTGATATGGGAAGACCGACCAATGTCATCTACCTGGAAATCTGCAAGGCCTTTGACACAGTTCCATATGACATCCTGGTCTCCAAATTGGAGAGATTTAGATTTGATGGGTGGACCATTCAGTGGATAAGGAATTGCCTTGAAGGTCACAAGCAGAGAGTGGTGGTTGATGGCTCTGTGTCCAACTGGAGGCCAGTGACAAGTGGTGTCCCTCAGGGGTCTGTCTTGGGACCAGTACAGTTTAATATCTTTATCAAAGACATAGACAATAGTATTAAGGGCACCCTCAGCATGTTTGCAAATGACACCAAGCTGAATGTTACAGTCAATACAAGGGGTGCCATCCTAGGAACCTGGACAAGCTTGAGAATTGGGCCCATGTGAACCTAATGAGGTTCAACAAGTCCAAGTGCAAGGTGATGCACCTGGGCCAGGGCAATTCCAGACATGAGTACAGACTGGGCGAAGAACTCACTGAGAGCAGCCCTGCAGAAAAGGACTTTGGGGTTCTGGTGGTTGAAAAGCTTGACATGAGCTGGCAGTGTGCACTTGCAGCCCAGAAGGCCAGCTGCATCCTGGGCTGCATCAAAAGAGAAGTGGGCAGCAGGCCAAGGGAGGTAATTGTTCCCATTAAGGTATCCCTATGTAGATTGTAGATAAGACATCCCCGTGAACATAAACATTATACAGCGCAGAGGATAGAATTGGATAGATGCCCCCAGACTATATTTTTCAGCGATAAGCACCTGAAGTTTTGCTTTCAAGTATAACTCTAAAATACATTTTTTTTTTTATTTTTGTTGGTTATGAATCTCGATCTTCAGAAGAACTGAGGTCTACATGATGTCAGAGATATCTGATTGAAGTCCAACCACAAAATTACAAATCAGAAAAGTCCCCAAACCAGTTTTTGAAGATTTTAGCCTGAATATACTAGAATTCTTTCTATACTAGACTTATATACCTCAGTAATAGGTATATGTAACGGAAATGGTGACATCTCTACAAACATGAATGTAAAAACTCTACAAACATCAATATAAATCCTCAAAAGATATTATTAATGGTAAGGCCTAAAAATGATATCTAGAAATTTACTCATGTCTTCTGCAAAAATCATAAGGTGGGGATCATATTTGATCATTGGATAAATGCTGAGAATGTGGTAGTAGGTCTGGTTACCAAGAAAAGAATAAATTGGTCAAATCGACTTCATTCAAGAAAGGAGCCCACATAATGAAATTTAAGATCAATAGGAAAGACTGAAAATTAAAATTAAGTTTGTTAGTGAATTGAATTACATTGAACAGCTCAAAGATTAAAATAATAAAATGAAAAGGAATCTGTTACAATCTAATAATCACAAATTACAGAAGTCCACAGACTGAACTACCTTCATAAACTCTTGTTACCTTGAAGCTTGACTCTCACATTATATACTAATTTATTGCCTGACAGAAGTTTATTTCTCACTTTAAAAATATAACCACAGACAAGTCGTTTTGTTCCCAGTAACTCAAGACTTGAGTATCTTTCTACATTGTTGGTTATTTGATCTCAAAATGCTTGCAGGATTTTAATATCGTTTTCTCAAAATGCTTGCAGGATTTTAATATCTCTTGTTTTCTCAGGATGTCATAATCAAAAGATTAAAGGCTGCTCTGTTGTGACTAGTACCCTTTGCTCCTGACTCTTGGCAGTATTGAAAATATCTGTAATATGTAAGTGGGCTGTTAATACACACGACTCGTTTCTGCCCCTTCTCTGGCCGCAGTGTGTGTGGCCACTATTGTCATGGTGATAAAGGGCATTAGTGTTATCAACACTTGAGTGCTGATTCACCAAGAGCATAGGAGGAGCGCCAATTGGTAGGGTGGTTAGGCCCATCAAGGTTATCAATACCCAGGTGCTGGGTTGCCAGAAGATGGTGACAGCAGTCCTGGAACAGGAAAGCATAACAACACAGGGTAGTGTAACAGTACAGGCAATACTGTCTATAAAATCAAGCAGCTACAAGTCACAAGGGATTTATACTGGAACTGCTGCTGGGTGGCAAAACCTGTGGTCCCTGGTGGCAAGTTACGGCTTCACAGTCATCTTCTTCCTGTAAAGATTGAGTGAGTTACTTATGTTCTTTTAAGTAAAGTCTGAGTCTGGATTATTGTGCACTGATAGATCAAAGTTTGACCAGATCTGCAGAGGGTCCATCGAGGTGACTGTAAAGTCTGAGTAACTCAGATTTCTAAAATTTCTGCACAACTATAATCCATGCTCAGTGCTAGAAAATGTAAATAATAAGCTATACTGATTGAATAATAAATATCCAATTATAAACACAACCCTGTGGCCATTCCTCATTCTGCCAAGGGTCTCTAAAGAACATGCCTGCCCTCCATAGTGACATCTGGGATCACGCATCCTTCATTTTGACCAGAAAGCTATGGAAATTTACAAAAGAAAAATCAAGGTTCATTGAGTCAGAGAAAGATATACCTGATGTTCAGCATTGATTAGGACTCTACTTGCAAAGAGACCTGGTTCATATTCTTTTCTCTAAATATGGTTTACAAGCAAAAGGACAAATGTATAACCTGGGAGCAGGATGAGAAAAGGTCTTTATTCCATAAATGTGTTATCTCAAATTAGGCAATCACCAAATAATGGAATTTTGTCTCCACTTATTTCTATCCTGAAATTTGCAAATATCTTTAACAAAAACAGATGTCTGTTTTGTTTGCCATCTCAGCAAAGCAAAACATTGTTAAGAGTAAAAATGAATTTATAGTATTCTAGCTGGCAGTGAAAAGGAGATGGAAAAGCCATGTCCTTCATTTTCTTAACTGCAATTTAAACTTTTTTTCCCCTATAGCTTGTGCTTTAACGAGAATCTAAGATTTACTGATAAACATGCTATTAAAGCAGAAAAAAAATGGTATGGAGGGAGACAGAGATTGTCATTACTGTGAAAATGCAGATGTTTTCTGTTTACCTTATAGTGTGAGCTACCATCAGAAACTCATAATTATAGATTTTACACTGGCATTCATGCAATGCTAGCCATTAACCTTCAACAGAATCATCAGTTTTTGCATAAGTTATATTGTTTGTGCAGTGCTCAATGATTATTTAAAAGAATCAGTACATAGAGCAAGAAAGGTCTTCTGGAATATGGTATACAGTTATTAAATTTTAAAAATAAAATAACAATAAAAATGAGAAAAAAAGGCAGAAAAAAGGGGAAAAAAAAAAGAAAAAAAAAAGCCTTAAACTGAACATTTTATTTAGCCATTTACAAATAGAAACAAAATTAATGAAAAAAAAAAATGCAGGTCTTGTAATTGCAGCACCAATAGTAATGAGTTTTTGAAGAATACATTTGCTCAAAATGGAAAGAAATACAAGGAAAATTGCTAGAACAATTCAGCTATTTCAAAATATATGCAATTAAAATATATAGTTAAGTTTAAGGCTAATCTTAACAAAAGGAATGGGAAAACTGCATAATGTAGTTCAGGAATACATCATTTAGCAAGTAAGTACCACTAGTCTGACTAATTGTTGAACTCTTAATTAAGACTCATTTTTTCTCCTCTTTGACTGAAAAGCAGAGTGGTATTCAAAAAGTGAAATTTCTAATTTAGATATGCATTTTTGAAAAAATGCTTTATCTTATTCTTATCTTCTTTATCTAAAGAAATATATTTCAGCAAATGCTTAAAAACATTAAAATTAAAGTAACTTCTCAAAATTAAAATAACAATAATAATATCTTTTCAAAATTTTCTGTTCATTAAAAGTAAAAAAGTGCTGAAATAGTCAAAAATATATATACTTCTTTTTTCAAGAACATCTTTAGAAGTCTAAGAAGACTTTAAATATTGACATAAAATAACTGTTTATGAATAAATATTCTCACAACATTCTTATTCTTTAAAGCTATGGAACTACTATATGTTTTTCAGTGGAATTTCCTGGATGTCCTCGTGCCTTTGAATAACAATGGTGAGAAAGCAGCATGGGATTTGGAACTGAAGCCTATTTTGCATCTGAAATTAATGGATAGTATCTACACTTCCTAGGCTATTCATAACGTGTCAACATATATATCTTTGTGAGATAGCAAAAGTCTATGTAATTTTATTATTTAAGGTGTGAGGGCCTTAAGTTCTAATGTCTGCAATTTTTCTTTCAGATTTAACCTCCAGTATGGAGCAGGGAGCAAGCCTTCAGGAATGAACTGACAGGAATGGTTACCCCAAGGGCAGCAGCTCTCCCCAGATCACCTGCTCGTGCACGGGCTCCACTCCACAGGCTGCAGCTCCAGCAGTCTGCCTCAAGATGAGCTCAACATGGGCTGCAGCCTCCTTCAGGTTCCACACATTCCAATGTGGACTCCTCTGTAGAGGGTGTAGTGTGGAGATCTGTTCCACCATGGTACACTGCATGGAGCTGCAGGGGGAGAGCCTGCTTCATCATGGTCCTTTCCATGGGCTGCAGGGGAACTTCTACTCTGGAGCTCCTGCCCTTCTTCTTCACTGACCTTGGTGTCTACAGAGTTATTTCAGTTCATTATCTCTGCTGTTGAATAACACTTTTTTTTACTCAATATGCTTTCACAAAGTTGCAACCAACATTGCTCATTGGCTCAGCTTTGGCCAGGGTCTCTTTTGGAGCTGACTGGGACTGGCTCTTCCCCCAGAGTACACCCTGTATCACCTCCCCTCACCCTGCAGCCCTTCACACTACCAAGAAGAAGCTTAATACAGATGTCTGGACATGGTTCTGAGCAACATGTTCTAGTTGACCCTCTTTGAGCAGGAGGGCTGGATAAGACCCAGACTGATGGAATCTCCAGATACCCTTTCCAACCTGAACCATTCTGTGATTCTGTGATTCTTACCATCAAAACCCTGATTGTGTGCCAAAATTTGACCAACAGACCTAGAAATTTGTAGGGGACACATGGACCTTTCTACCAAATATTTGTAGCTTACATACACATTGAAACTCTAATTTAGTTTGAAAAATTGAGTCAAAGTTTGCAATACTCACAACCCTCTTATCTTCTGTCCCTTTCACAATTATTTATTATTCTATTTTCTGTACGCTATTCTTTGTCATATACAACCTTCTCCTTTTCTTAATTTTTAAAACCAGGTTTTGTCTTGCTCTTTAATGGAGCCACCACACTTATGCAAACAATGTCTTTATTAATGATTGCATCCAGAATTCTACAAAGGAGGAATGGGAACAGCTTTATTGCCTCTCCCCATAAATCTGAAATACATGCATGAGAGACAGATGCATGGCGTTGTAGTTCTAATGTGAAGTCTTTGCCCTAGGGTGATACTAAAACCACCAAAAGAAGAAGCATAGCACATTTGCTGTTCATAAATGATCAATTTAAATTTCAAGAATATGTAAGTAGTATCTCAGGGAATGGACAGACAATTGCAAGCAATTACTTTACCATATGTTAGAAAGACAGTTTACTCAGTTCACCATGGAAAACTTAGCTGGAAACAACCCTAACATAAAATACTTTGATATAAAGCACCTTAATTTTTGGCAATAATTGTAAACACCTTAAATTTTAATTACTTCTGACAAGCAGTTATTCAAAGTCATATAGCTTGATTACTTGTAATCCATTTACACCTTCAAATGCACTGTAAGAAGCTCTCAGAGAATTTGGAACAAAGTTTTTTTGTTTGTTTGTTTGTTTGTTTTGTTTTTGACTGGTTTTGGTTTGCTAGCACTTTGTTTTCTCAAGTGCAGAAGGAAACAAAATTGTTTCAGATTAAGACCTTCAGTTACTGCAAATTGCTAAAGTGCTGCAGTAATCAAAAGAGATGCAACCAGATACATCTGTTTTATATCATTTTAGTCTCTTTTCATATTAACTTAATCAGGGGAATTCTAGGGAAATTACAATGAAGAAAAATGCAGGTCTCTGGAGGAATGGCTCATTCTGTTCTTTTATTCCCTGTTATAATATGGAGTTCAAGTTTACCTTATTCTTTCAATTCTTTTCTTCATGTAATGTAAAATAAATAAATAAATAAATAAATAAAAATCAAACTGCATGCAAAATCAGGTCTTCTACAAACATGGCATTTTGTTCCATTTACAAATTTCACATGAGTTTCAAACATATTGTCTTTCGCTGGAAATATAGTCAGAAACATTGAGAAATATAGGCTCTTTGTTATATAATTTATCAGTACGATTTCACTACATTGCCGTTTATTAGAATGAGACTGCATGACTTTTTTTACAACTAAGTTTCTCTCTTACTTATATCTGAAATGCTAGTAGGTAACTAGTGGAGGAAAAATGTCGCTTTTCTGTTTGCATAAATCTCATGAATAATTTAAAGTTACTGAATTATACTTTCAACCCAAAGCACTTTGAAAATTAAAGAAAAATAAATCACTGAAAATTACTACATACTATACTATGCTATACTATACTATGCTATACTATTAATATATTATTTCTAAAACATGTACAGATCGCTATATACCAACAGCTATATAAATGCTGTTAGTGTTATAAAGTTACAAGATGCTTATACGCTGCCAGTGGTTATTTATTCTAGTGGAAGCACATTGGGAGTGCCTGAGATTAATGCAAGTGTGTCTTGTATCTTGCACAGTGCACTTTTAGTTCAGACTTCTGCTATGTCATCACAACAGAAATTGATACTGTTATTAAAGCAAAGCTCAAAATGACTCAAAATCAGGAATATATACATTGAAAAATTATCTTAAACCCTTTATTATGATTTTTTTTTAAATATATTTCATCAAATAGGAATTTATTAAAAAAAAAGGGAAATATTATATGTATTTGAATCATATAAGTTCTCAATAATCTAGCCAACAAATAAAACCTGTATTTATTTATTTATTTATTTAAATCTTTAACCGTAGTTAGCTGAGATACTAGAAGATTGGAACAATAGAGATTGGTGCTTTATGATTTATGTGAAGAATGAAATGCACACAAATATATTTATAAATTGCAGAATCATCTGCCAATATTACAAATCAAGAAATAAAAATGAATACAACAAATAATTCAGGTAAGAAATACTTTTATTCTCATCTGAGTTCTTTGATGCAATACAGAATTTTGAAGTTCACAGATATTTTAAAAAACATCTTGGCTAGAAGGCAGAAAGGTTCACTTACCAGAAAAGGTGGACATTCTCTACTATAATAAAAA
The DNA here is from genome assembly GCF_964211825.1 of Aythya ferina. Classification (NCBI taxonomy): domain Eukaryota; kingdom Metazoa; phylum Chordata; class Aves; order Anseriformes; family Anatidae; genus Aythya; species Aythya ferina. The sequence continues at coordinate 14,510,335 of NC_140304.1, forward strand.
CTCACCAGCATTTGAAAAAAAAAAAAAAAGAAAGATGAAGAAGAGAATAGAATGTTGTGTTTGTAATGAAAGATGCTAAAAGCTAGAAAAAGACCAAACTATTTCCTTAACAAATATATAACAAGTATAATCAAAATGTGTTTTTTTTCCAACCTTCAGAAAGAAAACATCTCTGACAGGCAAGTTAAGGCATGCCAACAGTGAAATCCAGCTTGATCCTGAGTTTGATTATCACTTGCTGCCATCAGAGAAATAACGTGATATGTTTATCTGCAAGGTACTGTGACCAGTTTAATCCTTTCATCAGAGTTATACAAGTGTAAACCACAGAAATTAAGTGAGAAACAATAGTATATACTAAATTACTTCATAATTCCAACACACCATATGATAAAACAAGAACACTAATAATATGTGAACAATGCAACAGGCAATTTTTGATAAGTTATGTGTGTTACTTAAGCTGGTGTTTTAAGCCAGAACAGAAAGGAAATTTGGGTAACAGAATGTGATAAAACTTGGATGTGGTGTAATGAATATGAGATATCTCCAAAATTTTTAAAACTGTCAAGATACTTAGTTATGTTGGTATTTGGAGACACAACTGAAGATTTACTGAGGGCATTTGGAGAAATATATTACAGCTGTTTCTTAAAACTGTCTATAGCATCCCTTTAGGTCAGATTCTCCGTATTTTCATATTTTCTCAAAATAAGAACAAAGAACTTTGCACTTTTGTAAGCATACCTGTTTAGAAGTTAGACTTATTGTTGTGGTTTAAACCCAGCATGCAGCTTGTTACCATAAGAGTCAGTCAAAGAAACTCTAACACTGAATTTGGAGTTTTAGAAAGGTGGCATTCTTTAATTGCAGTGCCGGATGCACAGGGGCATACATGCAAAATTGTTCAAACTACATGTGTTAGAGACAAACAAAACATATATATTCATTAGATTCCCAAGAAATAATTAATATATTCATAACTGTTTCCTATTACTCATCAAAACATGTAAATATCCCTGACGCAGTGTACTTAGACTTCAGCAAGGCCTTTGACATGGTCTCCCACAGTATTCTCCTAGATACTGACAGCCCATGGCTTGGATAGGTATGTTCTCTGCTGGATTAAAAATTGTTTGGATGGCCGTGCCCAGAGAACGGTGGTAAATGGAGTAAAATCCAGCTGGTGACCTGTCACCAGTGGTGTTCCCCAGGGCTTGGTGTTGGGGCCCATTTTCTTTAATATCTTTATTGATGATTTGGATGAGGGAATTGAGTGCACCTTCAATAAGTTTTCAGATGACACCAAGTTGAGGGAAGTGTTGATCTGCTGGAGGGTAGGAAGGCCCTGTAGAGGGACCTGGACAAGATGGGTCAATGGACAGAGGTTAATGGTTCAACATGGCTAAGTGCCGGGTCCTGCACTTTGGTCACAACAATCCCATGCAGTGCTACAGGCTTGGGGCAGAGTGGCTCAAAAGCTGTGCACAGGAAAAGGATCTGGGGGTGTTGGTTGATACTTGCCTGAACATGAGCCGGCAGTGTACACAGGTGGCCAAGAAAGCCAATGGCATCCTTGCTTGTATCAGCAATAGTGCAGCCAGTGGGGCCAGGGAGGTGATCGTCCTTCTGTACTCTGCTCTGGTGTGGCCGCACCTCAAGTACTGTGTTCAGCTTTAGGCCCCTCAGTATAAGAAGGATATTGAGCATGTCCAGAGAAGGGCAACAAAGCTGGTGGAGGGCCTGGAACACAAGCCCTGTGAGAACTAGCTGAGGGAATTGAGGTTGTTTAGTCTGGAGAAGGGGAGGCTCAGGGGAGCCCTTATTGCTCTCTACAACTACCTGAAAGGAAGGTGTGGGGAGCTGGGAGTCTTCTCACAGGTAGCTGGTGATAGGACTAGAGGGACTGGCCTCCAGTTGTGCCAGGGGAGGTTCAGATTGGAAATTAGGAGACATTTCTTCTCAGAAATCATAGTCGGGCATTAGAATGGGTTGCCCAGTGAAAAGGCGGAGTCACCATCCCTGGGGGTGTTTAAGGAGACTTTGGACGTGGTGCTTAGGGACATAGTTTAGAGGGTGACATTGGTAGTAGGGTGATGGTTGGACCTGATGATCTTGGAGGTCTTTTCCAACCTTAATAGTTCTTTGATTCTATCATTCTACGACGAGAAAAGTTTAATTTTTGAAAAAGGGTTGTGTTTATATTAGTTCTGGCATAAAATAGCATACAAATATTTGCACATTCAGACATGCATGAATCCAAATGTAAGCTACCTTGGGAATGATGAGCTAAAATGTTCTTTAATGTTCTATTCACTAGATCCATGAGAGGAGGAAGACAGGTTTAAGAGGAAAATATATCTAAATAATTAAGGCTTCAAAGACATAGTAGGAAAGACAGTTGTTCAAGTATTTTATCTGCTCTCTTTTTTTTTTTTTTTTTTCTTTAAAGAGAGTACATTTCAAAAAAAAAAAGTTAAAATACATTTTCTGTGGTCAAAAATGAAATATGTTTTATATAAATTTTATGTAACAGTGATAATGATATACATAGGAGCATAAAACTTTATTTGGTGTTCTTAGATATTAGCTAAAGTGTTATTATAGAATCATTTAGTTCGGAAAAGACCTCTTTGATCATCATGTCCAACCATCACTTTACCAAGTCCACCACCAAAGCACGTTCCTAAATGTTACATCCACACGTCTATTAAATATATCCGGGATCAGTTACTCCTTGGGTAGCCTCTTTCAATGCTTGACCACTCTCTCCATGGTGAATTTCTTCCTAATATACAATCTAAACCTCCCAGTACTTGAGACCATTTCTTTGTGTCCTGCCTCTTGTCACCTGAGAAAAGAGACTAACACCTCAGCTCGCTGCAACCTCTTTCAGGTAGTTGTAGAGAATGATCAGGTCTCCCCTTGGCCTCCTTTCCTCCAGACTAAACAACCCCAATTCCCTCAGCCACTCCTCATATGTCTTGTTTTCTAGTCCCCGTCCCTTCAGCTGCTTCAATGCTATTTTGAATGCATTTCAGCAACTCACTACCTTTCTTATAATGTGGGACCCAAAATCGGACACAGTACTCAATGTACGGTCTCAACATTGCCGTGCACAGTCAGGCGATCACTTCCCCAGTCCTATTGGCCACATCATTTCTGATGCAGACCGGGATGCCATTCACCTTCTTGGCCACGTGGGCACGCTGCTGGCTCATGTTTTTTCTACTACCTTTTCTGCTGGGCAACTTTCCACCCATTGTTCCCTGAGCTAGCTATACTGCTGCATGGTGTTTTTATGACTCCAGTGGAGCACCCAGCATTTAGCCATTTTGAATGCCATATAACTGGACATGGTCCATTAATCTAACCTATCCAGATCCCTCTGCAGAGACTTCCTACCAACATACAGATGAACACTCCCACCCAACTAGGTATTGTCTGCAAACTTACTGAGGGTTCACTTGATCCCCTCATCAAGATCATTGATAAAAGTCTTTTTAAAAGCTGGCCCTAACATTAAACTCTGGGCAACACCATTTGTGATTTTTTCTCTCCACATTTTCAAAGGTAAGCTAATATTAGCCAATAATAACATGAAACCAGTGAACTTCATCAAAACAAAGTATTCTCTCTCCCCCCCCCCCCCCCCCCCCCAAGAATTTGTATATCATTTTTATTATTATTCAAACATCACCACACAACAAAAGCTTGTCAGTGCTGTTCTGGTATATTTACCAGTGATTTGGAACAACTGCTTCTGAAATTCCAAAGTGAAGTGCTTCTTTCCAAAACTGGTCTGGTGAAAGCTCTATAAAACTTGCTGGAATTCATAATATCTGACTGAATGTTATTACTGTGAACTGTGAAGAAGAATCTTAATCATGAAGTCATATAAATTGCTTTGTGCATACGTTGGTAGAAGACAGAGTAATTAAAAATATAGACACAATATAAGTCACTATTGGAAAGAAATTGTAATGAAACATTGTTTTTACTTTTTACAAACTTATTATTTGTTCATTTATATAAATTCCATAACGCACTATCACACATTCTTTGACAAGACATCTCAGGAAGAATGCAGATTTATTTTCTGCTATAAAATCCCAATTTTAAGACAGAAAGATAATGACTTGGGGAAAGATTAATCAAAATACAGCTTAAAATACTAACAATTTTGGCTTTATTAAAAACAGCACAATAACAAAATTACAGTTATTAAACATGTACTGATTTGCTTCCAGTCTTGTGTTGTTTCATAAGCTATTAGGTTCCTTTAGGACCCATGGAAATTTGATTTATTTGTTGTTTAGAAAACTACTCTTCTACATACATCCAAGTCAGTTTCAATGCAAATTTGATTCTTAGAACATACAAATTTCTTCTTGAAAAAAAAGTGGATGGCAGTACTTATCTCAAAACCACAAAAATATTTCTTCAGGTGAATCATAGTAACGTAGAGTCATAGAATGGCTAGGCTTGAAAGGGACCTAAAGATCACCTAGGTCCAACCCCCTGCAATAGGCAGGAACTCCACACACTAGACCAGGTTGGCCAAGGCCCCAGACAGCCTGGCCTAGAATGCCTCCAGTGGTGGGTGGTGGGTGGACACCATTTTTGCCTCACTGAATATATTAATGTAATACATTGTCAAAACCTGCCAGTCAAAGTGTTATTTACTCTAATGTGTACATAACAAGATGAACAAAACAGAAGAATATTTACATTCCAATGTGTACGTATCTTAACTGATTACTTGATTTTTTGTGAACATCCTGTCAAAATTAAAGTACAGCTGTTGTGTGATGAGAAGAATTACAAACAAAAAATATTTCCTTCAGTGTAAGCTGAAAGCAGTCATTATTTAGCAAAAAGAATTGAGTGTCTTACTGATTTTCCCCCCTGAACCTAATGACACCCAACCATCTTTAATCACTTCTGTGCATTAAATTTACAGATCAAACCCCAGTAAGTAAAAAATGAGATGGTTCTACTGAAATCAAAGATGTTTAAGTTTATGCAAATAATCTGTGATTCATAAATTTAGTTTAAATATGCCTAAAATTAGTTTATATTTAGTTTAAATATACCTAAATCTTCATGCATAAATAATAAGTGTAAGTCTTCTAAGTCATTTCTATGTCACTCAGAGATTGCTAAGGTACTCAGTCTGTTAATCCTTGAAGTCGCTTCTAAATCAAATACTCCATCACGATGACATGACAGACTGCATATTCTCAAATTGGTAATTGACAACTAGAGATTAAAAAAAGCTAAAGCACTACAAAAAAATACTTTTCCCACAGATACTCTGCCTGTTGTACCTCTCACTACTATTAATAACTATCCATACAGTTAGTGAACATACTTTATTAACAGATATAGGGAAAGCAGTTTTGTAGCTTGCCCTGAGGAAGAAAATAGAATATAAAAGATTGAGTAACCTGTAATTTTGGTATATTTTTTTTCTATAGTCAAACACCCCGCCTCGCATTACACTTAGTAGAAATAACCAGGCAAATTGAAGAATAATCACACACAAAATTTCGACAAGGAGGAAAAATCCAATACAAACTGTGTGGCTCTAGACTTGAAGAAATTGCATAGCTTGTATCAACTTTCACATTGAGCCAATTTAAGAAACCAAGAAACAAAGCAAATAAAATCGCCACTGATAGAAATAATAATCTATTTGGCCTTTATTTCTTTGTAAGCTTTATATTATGCTTTAATAAAGACCCCAAAATTTAGAATTTTGTGTGGTCTCTGAGAAGAAAGCTGAACCTTAGGAACAGATCTCAGACTTCACACAGTTGTGATAAATTTCTCCAGCTTTCAGTGACCTTTGGCAAAAACAAAACAGAACAAAACAACAACATAGAGGGATAAACAAAATAATAGTCTCTTCAACCTCTGTTCTTAGTTTCCATTGAGTTTTGGCATTGTTTTCCATGTGATCTCTTCTTTTGAGTTCTGACTTTTGTCTAGGCTTGTAATGATGTGCAATTTTATATATTATTCTATTATTTTATATTATTTAATTATTCTATTATTCTAGACTTTAGACTTTTTTTTTTTTTTTTTTTTTTTTTTTTAATTCATTTTCATGCTGAGCACATTTGGTCAAAGTCTGTAGAAGCCATGGAAGCATTTATTGCCTCCTTTTGTTAATAACTTCAGTAGATTTTAATTTTGGATTTGGGGGACTAGGCATAACAATCAAAATGAAGAATTAAACTATTAGCTTGAGTTCTGTGGTATCACTGTGTCCTCTAAATGTTCTAGCGGGAAAGAGGACTAGGCTAAATGTCAGTTGCAGAGTTGCATCTGCATTTGACCATTGCACTTCTAATTTTGTAATTTTTGTTCAGTCAAAAAAGTGGCTGAATAGCTATTTATTGGCAATCATTTTAATTTACATGAATAAGAACATTATAATTTAAAATATACTAGAATACTTTATGCATAAAAACACAAAATCAATGGATTGTAATATTTTATTAAGTATTTAGAAGATATAGTTTTTAGTTTCTGTAATGTAGCATCTATGTAATTATTGCTTCTATTTAGAATAATAGTTTTTTCACAAAATGGAGTGAACACATTCACCACGTGTTTCTCCTGCATGCTAGCCGAGCTAATGCTGCTACAGTCATGAGATTTGCATTCAAATGAAGATATCCAATTTAATTCAGAAAACAAGGACTTAGTCCAGTGATACAAGAGCCAAGTGAAATTTGAAACGTTGTCAAAGTATGTTCTCTCTCATTTTCTAACAGTGGTTGAATGCCTTTAACAACTAGAGAACCCACAGAACAACCAGTAGAGATGGGTACTTTCTAATCCCAGAAATCCAGATTTTATCATTCTGCAACATTTTTTTTTTTTCAGCACTAATAGCTATTCTGATAACATGGGGAAACCACATACTTAACAAGAGTTAAAGTAGCACATTTGATCTGTGTTTGGTGGGAATTCCTGGGATGTCAGAGGAGAAGCTCTAAGAAGAATGTAAGGGTCACCCTGTATTCAGCTAATGTTGCAGTGCTCCCTAGCAACTAAAAATGTTAGTAACGGGATATGTAAGGAATTTAAGCCCAATGGCTAAGTGTATACTGTATGTGAAGGGGAGGTGGTATAAAGCTGTGCTGCCATTCAGCAGGACCTGGACAGGCTGGAGAGCTGGGCAGAGAGGAATCTGACGAGGTTCAGCAAGAGCAAGTATAGAGTCCTGCACCTGGAAGGATTAACTGCAAGCATCAGTACAGGTTAGGGGCTGACCTGCTGGAGAGAAAATCTGCAGAGAAAGACCTAGGGGTCCTGGTGGACAGCAGGCTGGCCAGAAGTGTGGCCTTATGGGCAAGAAGACCAATGGCATACTAGGGTGCATTTAAAAGAGTGTGGCCAACAGGTTGAGGGAGGTGATCCTCCCCCTCTACTCTGCCTTGGTGAAGCCACATCTGGAATACTGTGTCCGGTTCTGGGCTCCCCATTTCCAAAACGATAGGGATCTTCTAGGCATCTCTTGTATGAGGAAAGGCTGAGAGACTTAGGTCTGTTCAGCATGGAGAAGAGAAGACTGAGAGGTGATCTGATCAATGTTTGTAAATAACTAATGGTCAGAGCCAGACTCTTTTCAGTAGTATGCAGCTATAGAACAAGTGTCAATGGCCAAAAACTGGAACACAGGAAGTTCTACACAAACATGCTTAAGAACTTCTTTAGAGTAAGGGTCACACAACACTGGAACAGGCTATCCAGAAGTTATGGAGCCTCCTTTTCTGGAGATATTCAAAACCTGCCTGGACACTTTCCTGCTCAGTGTGCTGTAGGAGACCTGCTTTTACCGGGGGGGTGAACTCAACAATCTCCAGAGGTCCCTCCCAATACCTACAATGCTGTGATTCTGTGAAAACAATAAAAAAAGAGAGAGAAAAAAATCCTTAAAATTTCTACCTTCTGGTACCCCCTTAGAGTTGAAGTTAAACTTTTTTTTTTTTTTTTTTTTTTTTTTTTTTAATTCTATAGCTTTAGTAAAGCACAGTGAATGTACCTTGAATTAATTAAAAGAGATTTAAAATTCAGAATTTAATATGATTTATTATAATTATATTTATTATAGTATAATATAATGTATAAAGAATTATAATGTATGGCTTAATAAATTTTGCTTTATTAAAGTAAGTAATGAATGGAATAATATTCTTCCTAGATATTGCTTTAGAGATGTGATTATATATTCTTTTTAATACACTGTTCTATACCTCTAAAATATTTAAAAGAATAGAAAACAGGTCACAGTTTAATCATGTAAATATCATAGTGGCAGTCAAGGTTGCATCACTACAGGCTTGGGGCAGAGTGGCTTGAAAGCTGTGCAGAGGAAAAGAACCTGGGGGTGTTGATTGATTCTTGCATGAACATGAGCTGGCAGTGTGCCCAGGTGGCCAAGAAGGCCAACAGCATCCTGACTTGGATCAGGAATAGTGTAGCCAGCAGGACCAGGGAGGTGATCATCCCCCTGTACTCAGCTCTGGTGAGACTGCACCTTGAGTACTATGTTCAGCTTTGAACACAGTACAAGAAAGACATTGAGGCCCTGGAGGATGTCTAGAGAAGGGCTACAAAGCTGGTGAAGGGCCTGGGACACAAGTACAGTGAAAAGCAGCTGAGGGAACTGGGGTTGTTTAGTCTGGAGAAGAGGAGGCTCAGGGGTGATTTTATTGCTTTCTACAGCTACCTGAAAGGAAGGTGTGGGGAGCTGGGAGTCAGCCTCTTCTCACAGATAACTAGTGATAGGACCAGAGGGAATGGCCTCAAGTTGCACCAGGGGTGGTTTAGGTTGGAAATTAGGAGATGCTTCTCAGAAACAGTAGTCAGGCATTGGAACAGATTTCCTAGGGAAGTGGTAGAGTCACCATCCCTGGGGGTTTTTAATGAAAGGTTGAACATGGTGCTTAGGGACATGGTTTAGATGGTGACATTGGTAGTAGGGTGATGGTTGGACCTGATGATCTTGGAGGTCTTTTCCAACCCTGGTGATTCTATAATTCTAAGTTCAAAACATGGAATTATAAACATTAATTTTGTATGTAAAGTTTGTGAGTTAAGACTATTCAAGTAAATAGTATTACTTCATCTCCTGTTTTCTGTTTTAAAGTAAGGTCTTTGATCTAAAGATTTTTGATTTTTTATAAATCCTTGTCATATATACCAATAGAAACATTTCATTGATTTGCCCTGTACCCTTGCTGTCTCAAAACTCTTGGCTCCATATGTGTCACTTGGATTAATTGTTAATAAGAAAGTTGCATTTGTGTTATCATTTTGTAGTACAGTGAACATAATAGGCAGTTAAGAAATGAAAACACTAAGTACTGTTGAATTATTACAGAGTAAATATTTGGTTTTACACCTGCATACAGGTGTAAATTTCAGAAATAAATACTGAAAGCTATAACAATTTAAATGATGCTCTTTTGCTTTGTGAAATTTATGCACTGAGACCATAATTTGTGTGGAGTTTTGGAATGAAGATGAAATCTTCTGAACTTCTTTGGAAGGGTTGATATACAGTTGTTGGAATTTTCTGTTTCAGGGAAAGTTATGTAAATGTGTCTAAGTGCTCAACTTCAAAATTCAAATGTCTATGTATGATGCATGAAGGATTTTTTTAGTCTGAAAGTTATGTACCTCACACATACCAAAGACATACTATTCTATTAGTTAGTACTCTCCTGTTATTGAAAATTCAATGTCCAAAGAGGGTACTCAGTTCTGTATAGAAGACAATCTCTGTATTCTTTGCATGTTGCAAAATACTTTTAAAGATAATGATCTTTACATTGAATTTGTTCTTTCTAAACGGTGTCAATATTGCCATCATAGTATCTCAAAATGAGATGCTAAATGCCAGCAAGACTGGGAATACAATTTCTCCGGAGATTATGTCAGTTTATGGGTATACTTTCCAAAATGCTCATCTGTAGTAGAGATTTCACAACTCCATTTTCACAGTTATGCTAGCTTTAGCAATACAGCACAAATTTTGCCAACTTCAGTAAGAGATTTATGCTCTATGAGACATGCTTAGAATCATAGAATCACTCAGGTTGGAAAAGACCTCTAAGATCATCTAGTTCAACTTTTAACCTGGTACTAAAGTTCACCACTAAACTGATTTCCTGGGAGGTTTAGGTTGGGTGTTAGGAAGAACTTCTTCACCAAAAGGGTTGTTAGGCACTGGAATGGGCTGCCCAGTGGAGTGGTCAAGTCACCATCCCCGGAGGTCTTTAAAAGATGTTTAGGTGTAGAGCTTAGGGATACGGCTTAGTGGAGGACTTGTTAGTGTTACATCAGAGGTTGGACTACGTGATCTTGGAGGTCTCTTCCAACCTAGGTGATTCTGTGTTGCGGTCTCCAGGCTGGGATACAACCACCTGTTAGTTTGGCATAACTGAATTTTGTGTTCCTTGCACTAGCTGTTCCTTCACCTTGTCTTCAGAGACAAGTACATGCATCTCTTTCACGCTTCTTCATTAGTAAACAAACCAGGATAGATTAAAGCTCCTTTCTTCATGTCAGCAAGATACCTGCCTTTGGTTTCAGTGAAAATTCAGGCCCTAGCACCTGAAGTTTCTTCTGGATGGTGTTTCTTCTGTATAGGGTAATTTCATTTCCCTGTTGAAGACTTACAAGGATGTAGTAACAAAAGGAAAGGCATAAAACAGTCCAGGAGGCATAGGCTGCTTTTGAGCCTGCAGCAGACTATAGGTATGATATTATCATTTCAGACAAATACAGTCTACTTAATGTCAATGGCTCCAGCATGCTTGCAATCTGCCAAAAGCCAGAAAACGGGACCTTCATTTTATGACCAGATGGAAAAGAAAAACAACAACGACAAAAATTAAGAGAAGAAACTTTTCCTTCACCTAAATTTTATTATTTTGCAATTCCTTCAGGTGTCCACAAGGAATTATCAACACCCGTCTCTCCCCCCCAAAATAAATAAATAAATAAATAAATAAATAAATAAATAAATAAATAAATAGAGGGACATTGTGGCATAGAGGTATAATTTCAGTTCACACCAGAAGACATTCTTCTCACTGAAGTACAGCTAAGCCCCACAAAGTGTCAAAACAAAACAAAAATGCCAAAAAGGGATGTATTTACAAGTTAGTTTTACGTGCCGGCATTATTTCCTTGTCTGGTCTCGTATTCAGGGCAAGATCTATCTGGGAGGGAACATGTAATGCCGTGCAAGATTGTTTGGTGGTATGACTGACAACATGACTTTAAAATTTTGAGCTGTTTGTATAGAAGCAAAGTACAGAAGAGTACACTATCCCCGAGGGTAATGTAGAAACTACCTGTTGCTTCTCAGGTTTAAAAGTTAAAAGGTGTAAGCAGCTGTTTGAGTACAATACTGACGTATACATGAACATTTTCCTCTCCAATGTCCAAGTTGGAGTGCAACGTTTTTCATCGTGCTCTCAGATCAGGATTCTGAATCTAACAATGGTTCCTAGTGCAAATTTCCAGAGAAGAGGGAAGCAAACCAGTCCTGACTGCTTTGAATGAGATGGAGAGAGCAAACAAAAATAAATGAAGGAGATAAACCTGTAGGAATGTTTTCAGATAATTGCCACTGTCCAAAAGCTTTAAAGTGGTTGAATCCTTGAAAGTTCATTACTGAAAACTCCGGCTGCATCACTGAATTTGAAGGAGTAAGATAGACTTACACCATTGCAGAGCCTCAGTCACAGTTTAAATGGGCACTGCCTCTAACTTCACAAGAATGAAAGAGAAAAGGTCATCTTACTACCTTGTCAGCTACTGGCAGACCTAGAGAAAGAAAAAACAAGAGTTGTTAACATTAAGATGTAATGTTTTTTTTTTAGGACATCTCACCAAATGTGTAATATTGAGTAGTAACCAGACAACAAATGAAAGGGAAGATGAAAGAGTAGAAGGTACTTGCATGGCCTTAATTTACGTAGCAATTGACAACAACCACAATCCGCAATGATTTCTAAATGCCTTACACCACTGACCCTTGAGGCACTAAAACGGGATTCCCATATTAGGTAAGGGGAGTACAATCCCTCTCAAAACATGAGAGTCTGGGGTACACGACTGAGTACTGAAAATCTTAAGACTAGGCAGCACTGAGGTCAGCCGAGGAGGGAGGTTGAGTCTCCCTGGATGTTCACGTACCAGAAAGGAAACTCACATTTTAGCACTAAACAACTATCTTTAGAAACAGGCTGGGAACCGGTTCTTTTTAACCCAGGGTCCATTTCAGCATCTTCAAAGCTAAAGAAATGGTTGACTGCTCTGTTGAATTGTGTTCCAGGCAGAAAGACTCACGTTCCTATTAACATAAAGAGCTTAATACCTTGCTTCTGTCCTAAAGATATCTGGTAAATAGGAAACGAAAAGCACCATTCCCCATACTGCATGTGTTAGTGTACAGGAACTTAAGAGCATGTTGTGTTCCTAGAAAGTATATGGGGGATTGCTCCTTAATTATGCTTTGTAGGTAGCTAATCTGTAATTGCTGGAGGTTTGGCAAACTTTGTCCTGCAACCTTAATATGTCAGTGAATAGGTAATGGATACTGAAGGCAATGAAACAGAAAGACATGGAAACTTTGAGCAGCAAGCCAGTCTGCTAAGAGGGGCTGCAGAGCTTTCATCCTTGGACAGTCAGTGTAACTTCTTTTATCTGACTCTGACTGAGCAGGGTGGTTGGACTAGAGAATCTCCAGAGGCTCCTTCAGTTGTTCTGTTATTTTGTCAATTAATTATTTTCAGTGGTGAGATTTTATATTTATTTAGTTAGTTAATTAGCTTTTCAATTATGTCCTTCTAAAACTGAAAACCGCTTCTAGTCTTTCATTCATATGGATGACTGCCATTTCCAGTCTACAACATCTTCTGTGTCCTTGTTTTTTTTTTTTTAATTACAAAAATGACTAAACAACATTAACTTCTGCATGTGCAGAATGGAGAATTATCCCAGCCATTTGAAAATAAAAGAAAGTTAATTAATACTAATATTTCTATCATTTTTCCTTCAGACACCTGGGGAAGAGTCTGCATGGCCTTTTTTGGTGCTATGACCTTGCAAAAGATGAATATGTATATAGCGAACTTTTACACATAAAGTGTAATCTTTATGTCTGTAAGAAAACAGAACAAATTATCTTGGTGGAAGAAAGCAAACAGTGTTTTGATTGGAGATTAGTGATACAAAAGCTAGATAAATTGTAAACAAGTGTGGATTAGTACACAAAATAATTTTAGGTAGTAAAAAATTACAGTAAATAAAAAAGAGAGTGATTGAATTAAACTGTCAAAACTGGTAAGTGATTGAGTGGCCCATGTCACAGGCAGACTAGGAGACTCATGATGTAAACCTAGTAAGGTAAAGAAAACCTGGGGAAGATCCTCCCAAAACTCCAGAGGTACAGACGCCCATAGTCCTGACTGAAACATCAAAGTATTGGAGCCTTGTCTTCATTACTGGACCTACTATGGAATAAGCTAAGTGTTGTATCTTCTTTGGGACAGTAGTGAGTATAATCTTCTTTGTCAAAACTTGTGCCAAAACATGTGCTCCTCCCCAGCTGTAGCCTGTTGAGATAGGTGAGTGGGAGCATGTTTTCAGTTGTGTATCCATGGTGTGGGCTGTAGACCGCACATAATAGTAACAAGCCAGGTGTGAGTGAGATGTGTTTGTGCTGTGCTATTATTTGTCACTGTTTAGTATTTAGTACTATTAAGCATTATTTCTTTACTAATTTTAGTTGTTAATGAATCCTTATTTTTAATTAATAAACAATTATTTAAATTAAGCATGGGCTCACCTACTTCTCTGGCATAACTGCATCCACACTAGTTCATCAACCACCACAGCACAGTTATGAAATCTGGTGTGCAGTGTGTGGGCAGAAGATGTTAAAGGTTTTGGGAGACATGAATTCATCTTTGTGTTTCAGATCCATGGCTGTATTGTGACAAACTGTCAGAAATCAAAAGTATCATGAGGCTGTCCCTGTGAAAGCACCATACACCCTTTTAAAAAACAAACAAACAAAAAACAACAAACAAAACAACCCAAAGCCCAGAAAGCACTTGATGCAAGTAGCTTTATTAACACTAGTTTTGGAGTGCACAGTCAAAAAAAGGCTTGGAAAAAGAAGGGACTTTTCTTTCACTTTATTAAAATGAAACAGTTTTTTAAATCATTTTATTTCAAAATAAAGCAAAGGGAGAATGTTAAACATTTGAATATCTGAAGAAAATATAATTTTCCACTGATATTAAAGAATTAGGGGAAAATAATGAAGCTCAGCTGTGCTCCTAATATTTATTTTTGTTGTTGCTGTTTGTTTTGTTTGCTCTAACTTTACTTACAATGGCAATCATCAGTAAGGTAGTGGCGCTATGGACCCATCTGATGGTTACAAGTTTGAAAATATATAACATAGCTAGAAAATCTAGAAACGGAACATAATTCTTTCTGTTTTGTAGGTATTCAAAGACTCATATAAAGCAGTCCTTTAAAGGTAACAACCTATCATTGATTCTTTGAAAAAAGTAAACATCAGAGCCTCTCGTTAATACAACACCCCTTAATTCAAGCTAGAGTTCACATGCAATTTGATGTGTTCCTGGCATTAGATATCAAATTTCCCCAAAAGTTGGTTCAAGGATTACCAACCTTCCCAGGTTACATGAAAAGCTAGTAATTAATCAAGTGAGGAACCCATGCCCGGTCTATAGTTGTATTAATCAGCTGCATGGCTGTGGAGCTGCTGGGTAATTCAAAACATATGGCTGGGAAAAAGTGAGCCAGCAAGGAATGCCCGTGGTACCAGCCACTAAAATAAGTAGAGAGGAAACATGGAAAAAACTATTTTTTGTCCTTCAGATATTCTCAAAGATTCTTGTCTTCTTTGTATTGCAAAACATAGTTTACTCTGTCAATAATATAAATATTTATAAAATACAACTTATCAGGTCAGGAAGACTAGAGATTCCTACATGTTGAGAGGTACAAATTGGTAGCAAAACATGATTTTCTGATCTATACCAAGTGTTTTGTGGCAAGCTGTTTTCAGATGTTGATTGCATGTAGGATTTTGCAAATATTCCACATTTTCAAAACTCAGAAATGCTCTTAGGTTATGATTCATGTCATATTGTATTGTCTTTGAGTAGCAGAAACATCTCTAGAAAGCAGTCTTCAACATCAAGAACTGATTTCATTCTGATTCTTTGAATTACAGTGGCAACCTGTAAACTAGCCCCAAAGGTTACACAAACACTCAAAACACTGAGAGGTAGCCCTGGATCATAAATTTTTCAACAAGTACATGTAGGTGAAAGAAGACTTCTGATTCCATAAGAAATTCACTATATATTACATCAGTGTTCAAACACAGAGCTTACTAACTGTTCCTTGGCCTATTGCTACTATAATTTGAGTAGCTCCACCAACTAAATGCATTCGGAATTTGTGCATAATTGTTACTGAGCATATTAGTTATGAAACTTCTCCAGCAGGTCTCCATTTTCTATCTCATGACTTAAGTACTCTTTGTGATACTAGATTGTATCATTAATCATCTTTTGATATACACTTAAACTCTACTTAAATTCTCAAGTTTTAGAAGTAGAACAACTACTTAGGAATTGAAGAATATGTATTATCATATGCTGTCACCACATAATGGTAAATGTCTAGTACAAATGCTCTAATAATACATGATAAAAGACTTCTAAGTAATTGTTAAATAATAGCAGTTGTGAATGCCATGTTTAATTATAACAATTCTCATTTGTTGTAGAGAACAAACTCTAATTTAATATGGTTAAATATTTGTTAATATTGTAGAATAATCTCCAAAACTCTGAAAATAAATATTTAGCTCTATATAGAGGAATAGCTCTATATAGAGGAAAACAGATTTGTTTCTGCAGAAAAAAAAAAGAAGAGTTGCATTTTATTTTGTTAGCATTTTTTAGAAACACCCACCAAAGAGAAAGGTGTTCAGATCCCTAACTTATTCAGACTGATATCCTGTGAAAATTTCAAACTTATTTTTGCATTTTGTTTTCTTGCATGTGACAGTTTTAATGGGGTCACATGTGATATGTAAATGTATCTTTATTTCTGACATCCAAAGGTATTTGCAAATTTTCTCCATAAATGCCATAGCTTTCATAATTTAAAATGAAGACTACCTTTTGTAATTTTAAATTATACAGATAAATATTATTACTGGGTATATACATACCTGGTGGCAAAATCACAGTCCATTTCTGAAACATTTTCACTAGAACTCATTTCTTTCCAACCAGAACTTCATAACAAAACCTCAGTATGTTAGCACTCTGGTATTTCCCTTCTCATGTATGAGCACAGTTTTTTTTGAACTTCTTGCTGTTGCAGAAGCTCCCAACATGAACAGGTATCTCATACGCTTTTCTTGTGCCATAGTAATGATATGATTTCCACTATAAAAATGTCTATTTTTATAGTCTAAATAGACATCAGGAAAATTATTTAGGCTACACATCAGGAAGGTGTTCTTCACAGAGTGAAGACAGGTGGTCGCACACTGGAACAGGCTCCCCAGTCACTGTGCCAAGCCTGTCTGAATTTAAAAAGTGATTGGACTGTGCACTTAGTCACATGGTCTAAAATTTTGGGTAGACCTGTGTGGTGCCAGGAGTTGGACTCGATGATCCTTATGGATCCCTTCCAACTTGGGATATTCTATGATTCTATGTAAATCGTGTAGTTAGTATGGCTCCATAATCAGCTTAAGGAAACATTTAATTTCATCATTCCAAAAAATTTTAAGACCACAAAATTATCTTTATAACAGCTGCAGAGAAGTATCCAGGAGATGATAAAAGATTCAAGAAATGTTAAGAACAATACTAAAGCTGTGCCTGAATGATGATATTGTAGGGGGAAGTTTGCATGGGAAGCTGAGGTGCTCTTGCCCCCTACCATGCCCTGCCTTTTCCTCTGTTGCCCTGTTACTCTTTGTAACTTTTAGTGTTTAAGACATTCTTCCTCTCTTCTTCCATGTCCACAGGCTGTTTACAATTTCACAAGCCCATGTTATTGAGCTGCTAGTTAGGAAAAGAATGAAGGTTGCAACTAGAGAGGGCAGAAAGGTTTTGTCCAAAGCTGCTGCTGAAGAAAAAGCATAAGAAAATCTGCTGCTTACAGGTCTAATTTCTGAACTAAGAGTTGTCTCTTGTAAATGTCTTGGCCCTTCACTCAGCCGCAACCCCACCAGAGACAGGTCTAACTAGATCAGGCTGGAATTTTTCAGCCTCCTCTTTGTCTGCAAGATATGGCTCCCTGTTAAAGTCTAGGTAGCTTAGTTGATATCGTCTATCCATTGGAATTTCATGGTCTCCATACATTGAAACATTTCTTGTTATATAAACAAATTCAAGAGTTCCTAATAGTTCCTGTAAGCACAGCATCAGCAGTGGCATAGAGAATAAAATTTCAATCAAATTCAGTTTTAGAATCCTAAACCAACACCATAGAATGGAAAAAAACTTTATCTCAAAGCCTACATGCATATATATAGCTTGTGTCCTTACAGATGCTAGCAACATCCCCAAGATGGCACCATGCCATAGAAATATTAAGAAAAAAGACACAAGTAAAAATTAAATTATCAAATACAACAACAAATACAGCATGTTGTACTGTTGATAAAAATAGAATTAAATGTGTTTATTTGAACCAGGTCATAAAATGCTAAAGTATTGCTAGTATCAACTAATTAGCATAAATTATAGAAAGGTATTTTAGACTTTTTTTTTTTTTTTTTAATCTGAAGATCCTGTAGGAAATACATTTTATTATCATAAATATTGAAACAACAAATCACTATATTGAGGAGTCCTGAAAGTGCAACTCATATTTCTCTGGGTCATCATTGTAATAGACTAATCAATGTTAACCATTAATTTGATCCAAAGAACACATTTCTGGACAATTTTCTCCATATAATATCATATATTACATATTATCACACAAGGAGCGCAACGCACAGGATAAGCAAACCAGGTCATGGTATGTCAGGCATGGCATGGCACAGCAGTTTTGTGCAGGCAAGGGGAGCAGGGAGGGCAGAGGATCCCTCTCTACTCAGGAGACCAGCTCACTTACCGGCTGCCTCCCAGACATGGTCACTGCCAGGTAGCAAGTGCTCGCCAAAGCACTTGCCAAAAAGACCACAGCAACATAGACCGAGTGCCTGCCCAAAGATGTGGCTGTTAGGTCTCTGGCTGCAGGGAGTGCCTGAGCCTGTTGCTGCCAATGGAGGGTGACAGAGATACTGCCCGCATGCGCTGCAAGCAGGTGGAGGATCTGATCAGCCTGGTGGCAGAGCTCAAGGAAGAGGTGGAGAGATTAAGGACTGTCAGGGGGTTTGAGCAGGTGTTTTCCTTTATCCTTTAATAGCAGGGAGGGTTACTGAGAGGACTCAGAAAGCCCAGGTAATCAATACATGGCTGAAAGGCTGATGCCACAGCAGGAATTCAGGATTTTTATATTTTTTATTTTTTAATCCACGAGGTGGTTTACTTGGCACCTGGCCTGATGGCTGCAGATGGGTCCCACTTTTTTTTAAAGGGGGAAACAAATTCTAACCCAGGAGCTGGCAGGGCTCATTGAGAGGGCTTTAGACTAGGTATGACGGGGGATAGGGATGAAGTGAGGCTTGACAGAGATGAGCATGAGGGAGCGATGTCAGCATTGGGGGTGATGGCGGCGGCACAACTGAAGTGCAGCCACACCAATTCATGCAGCATGGGCAACAAACAGGAGGGGCTGAAAGCCATTGTGTGGCAGGTGAGTGGCAGTGAGAACTTCTCTGAAATGTGGTGGGATCACTCCCACTGCTGAAGTACTGCAATGGATGGGTACAAGCTCTTTGGAAAGGAAAGGCAACAAAGAAGGAGTGGTGGAGTGTCTCTCTATATTAGAGAGTGTTTTGATGTTGTTGAGCTCATTGTTGGGAATGAAAAGGTAGAGTCCCTGGGGATAAGGATCAGGGGCTTGGCCAACAAGGCAGACATCTTGGTGGGGGTCCGTTCCAGACAGCCAAACCAGAATGAAAAGATGGATGAGGCACTTGTTCTCATGGGGGAACTTCAACTTCCCAGATATATACTGGAAATAAAATACAGCCCTGAGGAAGCAGTCTAGAAGGTTCCTGGAGTGTGTGGAAGACAGCTTCCTGACTCAGATGGTTAGTGAGCCTACCAGAGGGGGAGCCATGCTAGACAGACCACGCTCTGTTCCTGAGCAAAGAACGACTGGTGGGAGATGTGGTGGTAGGGAGTTGTCTTGGGCAGAATGACCATGAAATGATATTCTTGGTGAAGTCAGGAGGGGGAGATCAGTAAAACTGCTACCTTGGACTTCTGCAGTGCAGACTGAACTGTTCAGGACACTGGTAGGGAGGGTCCCTTCGGAGTCAGTACTAAAGGGCAGAGGGGTCTGGGAAGGCTGGGTGCTCATCAAGAAGGAAATATTAATGGTGCAGGAGCAGGCTGTCCTTGTGTGCCATAAGATGAGCCGGTGGGGAAGAAGACCAGCATGGCTGAACATGAACATTTGCTGAGTGTCCAGGAAAAAAATGGAGTTTATGTCCAGTGGAAGAGGAGGCAGGCAACTCAGAGAGGGTACAAGGAAGTTGCCAGCATATGCAGAGAAAAAATCAGGAAGGCCAAAGGACAGTATGAGCTCAACCTGGCCAGTATGGTTAAGGATAACAAAAAATGTTTTTATAACTATATTAATGGCAAGAGGAGAGCCAAGGAGAATTTCCGTTCTTTGCTGGATGCAGGGGGGAACATGACTACTGAGAAAAAGGCTGAGGTTCCGTGTAACAGTTCCTCAGAAAACAAAATGCATTTTCAGAATTGATGATGCTTGTCCTTGAAACAATACGGTTTTACACGGGATAGTCTAGGATTTCTCAAAGCCTGCAATATGAATGATGATTGAGAACTTCAGCCTGGATGCAACCAATTGGAATAGTCTCTGCAGTTCTGGAATTACTTCTATAACAAACATAGAAAGATTGTTTTATTTACTGCTTTATTTTTACCTCTGTATGTACACTGTACTGGGTTGCTGTATGAAAGAAAAACTAAAGCAACAGAAATGTTAGAAAAGGAGACGACTTGTTAGGAATGTAAGGAATAAGCATTTCCCAGTTGGAAGTTTTAATCCTATAGCTGTTCATTCATTTGTACAAAATGAAACAAAGGATATTCAAATAAATGAGCGGCCAGGATACAATCACATGTAAATAACTGTTAAAAAATCTATTTGTGAAATATCTGCTGTAAGATATTTTTAATAATAGGGTTAGAGCTGTTCAGATGATTAACTAGGTCAAGGAATGTTGGGTTTCTTCTTTACATTGAATTCATGAGGAGCTAGTGGTCTCTTAGTCCTAGATGGACAATTTCTTTAAAAATCTGTTTGGTATGTGTTTATGCCTCTCAGTTAGATCTATTGATATCCATACAAAGAGTGACTCTGTAGAGATCTCTTCAGGGGCAAGTTTTCATTATTTCAGTTCAGTTTTCATTATTAAATCTACATTAGATAAATTCTAAAATCTTTTCTCAGCCATATGGTTCTCCACAAATAAAATAAATGCATAAAACTAAAACAAAGGTTTGTGTATATTTTCTTTAGAAAGTTGTGCAAGTGTTGATGTGTGGGGAAGTAATAATGAATATTCATTATAATTTAGTTTCAGCTTCTCTCTCTATAAAACCTATGTCACTCTGATAATTTATATATCCCATTTAATCATCATGAGGGAGAAAATATACAAAGGAAGTGATGTATTTCCAAGAATATACTACCTACTCACTGTTTTGGATTTTCATAATTTATTTCACTAGAGATTTAGAAGGGGAGTCATTTAAAGTACAGTAATATTTAAAAATATATGATAAATAACTTGAAAATTCTAGAATGAAGTGTTCTAAAGTTTTAGACTATTTGAAAATATTTACTACAGTTCTGACAATGGTCAGGTTCATGATTCACAGATACAGCAAAATAAATGAATAGATACTGAACATCTTTCATCGCTAAAAGCTTTTTTTGACTTTCATACCTAGAATAAGCTGTGAAAAACTCTTAAACTGCCTCTGCAGATTTTTGAGTCAAATCCATACAATAAAAGGTTACTCAGTCTTATACTGAATGAAAAATTTGACATTATACAATCAGTGTAAAACTGAAGGAGTGGATAATCTTTTTGTTTGTTTGTTTGTTTGTCTTATTTTGTTTTTTCTTTCAGTAGCAATCAAATTTAAAATAAAATTCAGATTAAGTTTGATGCAGGTATTTGCCAGGAAAAAAATGTATATATACTTAAAACTTCAAATGCAGTTTTGTGCTTTTATAGCGTGCACACTGAGATTTTTTACCTGATTCTTTGAAGCATGCTTACTGTTGGGAACAAAGTCCTGCGCTAGATGTATATGATGTTTGATCTAGCCAAGGTTAGATTCTTTTTATAGATTCTTTTTTTTATAGATTCTTTTGTCTTTCCTTCACTGTGTGAATTTTGGTGCCAAACTGAAATTTATCTAATCTTGTGAAGTAAAAGCACCGTTAACATAAATCCTTGCCTCATTTTTCAGTTTTACCTGGAATTGCATCAATACTTAAAGTGAGGTACTATATTGCCATATTTCAGTGTTTTAAAATTATTTTCCATCATCTTACAAATAAGCAGATAAGCTGTGTTTGGCACAACTAACTGGATGATCACTGAACATAAATTACCACTGATGGACACTCTATGACATGCTGATCTTTTTTCTGTTTTTCTGTGTTTAGCTCAAAGACTTTCAATGAGTGACTAATTCACAGTCCATGTTATGCCTTGTCATTTCCTGTAGTGAGTAATTATCTGCTTTTTATTAGTTCCTCCTGAAGTCAAATCCAGGAAGGAGAAGGAACTATCTTGACAGTACTATGCCTACTTGATGTTCATTCAGTTCTACAGTAGCTACTTACTGAAATAATATCCTGAACTCACATAAAATGATATTGTATTTGATCTCATTTCACAAGTGGCTCTTACACTGAAGAGAGTGACTTCATAAATCTTGGTAAGATTGAGAGTGGTTTTTTTTTTCCCTCATGTGCTAAGAACTGACAGCACACATACCGTCACCAAGCTTGACATCATGACATGCTGGGAAGAGGAGAAGACACCAAAATATAAAGTACTCTGTGCATTCCTGCTGTTATCCCAACACCTAAAAAGCCTGATAGTCACTTCTGTTTCTCTGCAACTATCACCTTTGTATCAACAACTTTTTTTTTTTTTTTTCTTTAATAGGTAATTGCTCATTGTTAAAATATGGTATTATAAGATCTTTGATTATGTATTGTTTTCTTGGAAACTCCTAGATGCTTCTAGGCAAAGAGAGACAATTAAAGTTTACAAAACATGGTTTAATGAAATTCCTCAGCATTTATTCCCTGCCAGTATCATATTTTAAGCAGACAGAAGTTTCTCAATGAAAGCAATGAAATTTCATACTTGGTTAAGTAGCTCATTGAACCAGGTTGCAATGAATAACTGGAGTGACATTGTTCAGCTTTTGTTTCATGGAAAATACAGCACTCAATGCCTTGCTATTCTACATTTTTGTACCAATTCTAATGATATACATTTGAAAATGCATCTACTGATTACAAAAAATCACAGAGTGACAGAACCACTGAATAACAGAATGGTTAAGGTTGGAAGGGACTTCTGGAGGTCTTCTGGTTCAACACCGTGGCTCAAGCAGGGTCACCTTGAGCAGGTTGCAGGACCATGTCCAGGCAGCTTCTGAAGATCTCCAAGGAGGGAGATTATCTCTCCACTACCTCCCTGGGTGATCTGTTTCAGTGCTCTGTCACCTGCACAGCAAAGTGCTTCCTGATGCTCAGATGGAACCTTCTGTGTTCCAGTTTGTGCCCATTGCCTCTTGTCCTGGCACTGGGCACCTCTGTAAAGAGTGTGGCTCCATGTTCCTCACCCTCTCCCTTCAGCTATTTATAGACATTGATAACATCCCCTCTGAGCTATCTTTTCTCCAGACTGAACAGTGCTAACTCTATCAGCCTCTCCTCACAGGAGGGGTGCCCCAGGCCCTTCATCACCTTTTTGGCCCTTCTCTTTTCATAATGTCCATGTATGTCTTGTACTGGGGAGACCAAAAATGTACACTGTCCTCAGACATAGCCTCACCAACTCTGAGGAGAGGGGAAGGATCACCTCTCTTGATCTGCTGGCAGCACTTTTGTCTAAAGCATCCATGAATGCAGTTAGCCTTCTTAGTGGCAAGGGCATATTACCAGTTCATTACTAGTTCTTGGAGTCCTCTTGGACACCAAGGTAATTTCTGCAAGACTGCTTTCTGACTCAGTGGCCCTCAACATGTGCTGGTACCTGGGGTTGTTCCTCCCCACCTTCAGGGAGCAGAAGATCCCCCTGCAGACCGTGGTAAGGACCATGGGGAAGCAGGTTGTCCCCTTGCAGCCCATGGTGTACCACATTGGAACAGATCTCCACGCTGAATCCCATGGAAGATCCCAAGCTAGAGCAGATGGATGTAATGTGTAGGAAGCTGCAGGCAATGGAGAGTCCCCACAGGAACAAATTCCAGGCCAGAACGGCAGCCCATGGAAAAGATGCCCACACAGAAACAGATTGTCTGGCAGGAAATACACCCTACAATACAGAC
Source organism: Aythya ferina (assembly GCF_964211825.1). NCBI lineage: Eukaryota > Metazoa > Chordata > Aves > Anseriformes > Anatidae > Aythya > Aythya ferina. The sequence continues at coordinate 14,534,172 of NC_140304.1, forward strand.
CCATGATGGAGCAGTTCTTGAAGAACAGCAGCCCATGGAAATCACACATTGGATCTGTTCATGAAAGACAGCATCCTGTGAAAGAGACCCTGTGGTGGAATTGCGGAAGAGGGTTAGGATTGAAGCCACATCAGAGATGAAGCATTATGGAATGTCTACAACCCTCATTCTCCAACCCCCTGAGCCACACAGGGGGAGGAGATTTAAGAATAAGAGCGGAGGGAAGATATATCGTATTTTCTTTTAATTCTTATTGCTCTAGTCTGTTAATAATTGGCAATAAATTATAATAATCTTCCCTGTGCTTGAGACTGTTTTGCCCGTGTCTTTGTTTGCTTGAGACAGAGTTAATTTTCCTCATGGTAGCTTGTGTGGTGCTATGTAAAGCATTTTTTTTCCAGTCAAAAAGAAATCTGTTTTTTATCATTACTTTTTTTCTCCAAGTATGTATGATTAGTTGTATCTGCATGCTCTTCATTTTGTGAAAAGTATGTTAGAAGTATTCTCTAAGGTTTTAAAACTGATTAAGTATTAAGGAAGAATTATGCCAATTCTGAATGGTTAGTCAAATACACAACAAGAATGACACTGGGGCTACTATGTTTTGTTTCACATATCCATGACCAGCTGAAACATCCAAAATGCTCCCTTTAAAATTTGGTACCAATGAGATAATGTTAGCAGCACTATCTCAAAATATTAGAGCTGCCCACTTGTTCATTGATTTATACAGAATTGTGTACAATTAGTGCTTGGATAAGTAACTAAGCAATTAATTATATTTCTTTATTTATGACAATATTTATTTATTTATTTATGGATCTGCAGACTAATAGAGGAAGAAAGATCTATCTGAGGAGAACAGAGTTTTGTCAGAAATTCCAGATAATCTGGCTTCTTAGGAGGACTCGATTTTTCTTCTACAAACTCCTAATGGAAATGAAGATTGCAACTCCAATATTTGAAAGTAGTTTCAGACGCACAATGATCATCAAGATTTGGGGAAAGCTAATCTATAAACATAAGAAATAAATGTTTATGTTGAAGAACACTATTTATACTTCTAAATAAAATTTAACTATCCAGAGAACAGCTATAATTACTGAAACAGCCTAAAGAGAGAAAGACTAATATGCTATCAACATTTTTCTTCAGGTAAGAGAAATCACACTAGAGATCAAGAATATTAGAAATAATATTTAGAAGCAGTTATGAAGTATATTCCCGCAGGAAGAAGGTGCAGTTGGAGTTGCACATCACAATATATAAATACGTATAGAAAAATATTAGGTAATATAGAATATTAACATGATTTTGCAAGTGCGTGTGTTGAGGCAGGCTATGGTATAGCTCAAATTCAAAAGCTACTTTGAGAATGCTGTTCTAAGATAATGTAATGTTTCCTGAGAGAAAAGAAAAAGAAAAAGAAAAGAAAAAGAAAGAGAAGAGAGAAAAGAAAAGAAAAGAAAAGAAAAGAAAAGAAAAGAAAAGAAAAGAAAAGAAAAGAAAAGAAAAGAAAAGAAAAGAAAAGAAAAGAAAAGAAAAGAAAAGAAAAGAAAAGAAAAGAAAAGAAAAGAAAAGAAGAAAGAGAAAGGAAGGGAAGGGCAGGGCAGGGCAGGGCAGGGCAGGGCAGGGCAGGGCAGGGCAGGGCAGGGAAGGGAAGGGAAGGGAAGGGAAGGGAAGGGAAGGGAAGGGAAGGGAAGGGAAGGGAAGGGAAGGGAAGGGAAGGGAAGGGAAGGGAAGGGAAGGGAAGGGAAGGGAAGGGAAGGGAAAGATTCCTAAGGGAAACTTCTAACTAGCTCCCTGAGAAGCTTAAAGTTTGCTCTCTGCTTTTTTCCTTATTACACCAAATATTTTGAATGCAGCTATTCAGTGACTGCTGCGGCCTAAACAGCCACCTACTGTCACAGGGTCTATTCTGTTGGAATTAGGTGTATATCAGTCAGAAATGGAAATAACTCATTCCTTTTTTGTTGCCTTCAAAAAGACTTATTGAATCTACATTAGAATTTTGATTGTATTTTGAGGAGAATGAGACCCTGCTATAATGGCTGAACTAGAAACCTGTTCAGGAAAGCTCAGACTATGTACGATAAAACTGCAGTATCAAATGTTGTGTTGCATTGAAATGCTGAGCTGGATTTACTAGAGCTATTTCAGGTAATGGAAGCAACTTATGCATCAAGCGTGGAGTTCAGATGACTAATATGCATGCTTTTCTCTATGGGTCTGTTAAACCTCCATAAGCATAATCTTTCATATGTATTAAAATAGAAAAGATAGCAAATTAGTTCACACTGAGATCCATGCTCTGAGAAAATGCTTCCAAATCCCAGGGGGTAGGCTGTAGTGTGGATATGTCCTTACATACATAAAGCATGTTAAAATCTTCTTAGGAATGTAGTTTTCCTCATTCTGGACCCTGCTGGTTAACTATTAAACATTATTGGATTCATCTTTGCATTTCACATAAGGACATAAATTATTTGAGATTATATTTATGTCCCCATATTGTAGTATTTTTAGCAGTGACAGAAGTCATCTGATTTATACTTGGCTATGAAAAAGTCTATTGGGATAAGCACAAAAATCAAAGGTTAGGATGCTCATCTGTTAACATATTGGAACTTACTGTAATTGCATGAAGAATACAATTAATTCAAGAGACATTGACTGTTTTCTGTGCACTAGAGGCTTGAGTCTATTAAACCTACATAAGTATTGGTCATTTATTAGAAATGAATTTCATAATTGTACAAAACCATTTTTTACAAATAGTGGAAAGCACCAGACCAGATTAATGGCTGATCAATTGCCAGCCAAATTTCTTATTTAATTAAAATTTTGTCTTTTTCACTGTAAAAATGAGAATAAAACTATCAGAAACTACTCAAAAGTTATTTTCATGTTGTGCAGAAATAGCTGGGATTTACTTACTTGAAACAATAGTAACGTTTTTCTTCTTTATGTGTGAACTATTTTTAAAAGTACATTATCATGTGCAATAGAATTTCAGACTCAAATAATGTCAAAGAAAATATAACCATTTCCTGATAAATAGAAGGCCTATAAATTGTTATGCTATGCTATGCTATGCTATGCTATGCTATGCTATGCTATGCTATGCTATGCTATGTTATGTTATGTTATTATTTTACAGTCAATTTTTAATGTTCCACCCAGGCCAAGATTTCAGTATTAAAGAGGTTGTACATAGACATCTGATAAGCAGCACTTCACTAACAGTCTTACCACCTAAGTACATACAGAATTGTAGAAGTAATACCAGCAATATTACCACCATCATAAGGAGACCTACTGCACATGCAGGGTCTCAAAGGAGATTTTTTGATACGTTTAAAATCGTATCTGCATATAAGCCATCAGTGTGTCAACACTGATCACAAGATCATCTGTGCATTATTAGCAGCACATAGAGGGAGAAAGAACAGCACATGGAATAAAAAAAATAAATAAAATAAAATTAAAATTTAATTATGGACAACACAGTTTTCAGAGATATCACCCCACCACTATGAATATCTTCTGTTTTCTTAAGTCTTTTCCCATGTAAACATAATGGAATTATGTTTGTTTTAAAAGGAAGTTGAACCCTGAAAGCCTGTATTAAAGACAGGTATTTGATAGGTGGGAGGTGGCAGGGGGGTGGAGAGGAAATCCTGTAGTTCCCTGATCACCTCTATTTAAGCCTGAAACTCTATGAAAGAGCTGAAGGCTGAATCTGCCTCCATTATGAGGTCTTCTTCAGTACTGCAGTAATTAAATGTCTAGAAAAAATGACAGGATGTCATGTAGAGCAGGCCATTCTCACAGGAACTCTGTAAAAAACCTCCTTAGATGTAGGCAGTTCTGGACTGAACAATACTCCCTTTGCTGCATAAGGAGGTGTAAGGATGTGCAAGAGAAAGCAAGAGGTGATGTCCCTTAGCAACAGCTTTCTGCCATTTCAGAATCCTTTCTAGGTCTCTCCTTCTGTTCCTTCCATAGTGTCTTACTGAAATCCACTGTGCTAAAATTTAAAACTTTACTATGCCAGGACTTCTTTCCAATGAACACTTGACACAGCTGTGGTGGTCCCAAGCAATCTGCACCCAAGAATATAGGTAATAGGGAATGTTCTTCATCCTTCAGAGTTCAACATACTCTGACAAGAAAAGTAAAGCATCGGTAAGATTTCTTCATGGAAGGTACTCCTTGTCACTACAGCTACAAAATATTTCAAACATAAGACCATTTCACAAGTACAGAGCAGAAAGATCAGTTATTCTGTCACTCATCCTGACTTCTTTTTCATCCTGACTTCTTTTTCATTCATCCCCGCCCCCCCAAACCACTTTGTAAATGTTCAGCTGTACTACACAAGTACTCCTGTTAAAGACACCTTGATTTTTGTCTTGGTCGATCAGGTGAGTGACGTGTTGTAGTTCTAAGGGGAGCATCATCCATTCAAAGTCAATATATTGTAGCTTAAGCAATGGAGGATTCTGTTTATTTCTTGTTACATCTATCTCCACCACTACCTGTGTCTTGCCTTAACTTGCTGACGGTTCTGCAAATATACTGTGTTTCTCAGTAAGACATAGTACTAGAAGAACTACACCTTTAAAAGAGTGGTTCAGTAAAATTAATCCTGTTCGCATGCAGAACATAACTTCTATTATTACTGGATAAAGGAATGTTCTAAGGAACATTCTTCTGCTCTAAGGAATCTGCTTGGGCAGGGGGGTTGGACCTGATGATTTTTCGAAGTACCTTCCAACCCTTACAATGCTGTGATTCTGTGATACAATTGTTTTTCTCAACAAGCTGCTCAGGTGACAGACTCCTTTCTCAAGAGCAGACTCAATTTACAAATGCTTTGAGACTTTCTAGGGTACAACCTAGAAACAACGCACTTCTACTTGTATTATGACAAAGCAACAGGCTCACAAAAGCTTGTGAGTAATCAAATTGTTTCTTCAGGTATAGGTATGAGATACAGTTAGCAGTGTTTAAAGTGATTGACAGACACTTCCTACAAACTGGAGCATTTTTATTGTTTCTCCCCAAGAGTAAAAGGCAAGCTAAGGAAATGTATTAAAAATAAAAATAAAAAAGGAGTCTGTGTTAGTCTCCTAAACCTTTATCTTTCCTGACAAAGTTTATTAAGCTGCTGTTAGTCTGATGACCTTGATCTCTGGGTCAGAAGAGACAGCTTGTAGTGTTGAAGCATGTTCTGTGTCTCATTGTTAGTGGCACTCTTGACATTTCAATCAACTCTTCATCTTCTACCTCTACTCCCTGCCATCCCTTGACCAGCCCTTGACCCTTGATCTTTAAGGGTGTTTTTTGCCCTTTGATCATCAAATCCTGAATTTGATTTTTCAGTTTGATTCATTAAAAATGTTTCCAGCCTAATAGGTTTTTAGTCAGGAGCATTTTTAATGATCTGCTTGTATTCCTTCCATCAGGAAGCCCATCTCTGCTGCCCCTACTTACCTTCTTAAATCACCTCTGACTTAATTTTAGGTATTCTGATAATTATTAAGAATATCATGCAAATAAACTGAGAGACATACTTCATTGTAAAAAATATTCATAACTCCCCTCAGTCCGATGAGCTGTATTTCATATTGTGATTATCCTGTTACTGAGACACACTCTTCATAGCTCCAAGCTTCTTGCCCCTTTTTCAGAAAACTATGCAATTGCTAAAGTTGGAAGGGGCCTCTGTAGGTCTGTACCCCAGCTGAAGTTGCTCAGGGCTTTATGCAGTTAGCACTTGAAAACCACCAAGGATGGAGATAGCACAACCTCTGTGCAACTTGTTCCACTGCTTGTCTGTCCTATTTTCATGCACCACATATCTGAAAAAGGGGCAAAAAACAAACAAACAAACAAAAAACCACCAACAGCTGCCATTTGCAGCACACACAATAATGGTAACAAACCAGCAGTGGAAGAATTAGAAGGCAAAAATAATCCCACATACAAATCCCATGTTTTTGTGTATGCACCTCCACTGGGGAGCTGTTGAGGATGAATGTAAATGGAAATAGTGCCTTCCTTTTCTGCATTTCCCAAAGATTTATGTGCACAGATTTACAAAAGACAACATTCTAAAAACAAACAAGCTGTCGCTATTTTCAAGTAGAATGAAAAGTCACAGACACTGGCTTGTGAAACCCACCCCAACTATTTTAAATACGTTACCTGATACTTTTCCAAAACTCTGTGGCTAAGACAACCTCTAATTACTGCCTGCTGTTATATTCCCTCTTTGCATTTTGCCTGTTATTAAATCTCTATGCAATATAATTTAAGAACATGCATTATTAATGATGAGTGTATATATATATATTAATTGATAAAAGCTGAATATATTTGCAATGCCTTTTTGCTCATTCATACATAGGATAATGAACAGCACCGATTCAATGTGTAGCTGCATGAATTACAGGCAAGATGCAGCAAGACATGCATGCTGTACCAGCACCTGTGTGATGTGATAAGCTACTGATATTTAATTCAGAAGCTTTTCGGTATAAGGTAAACTCCATGTATTGCATTTGACATAAGCTTTACAGTAGTTAGTATCAGAGATACAGCAGCATTAACACATAACGTTTCTGATTATCACTGTTTTTAAAGAAAGAAGTTCATAAATAAAATAAGTTGTTAATCAGTCTTAGAATAATTTCAGTATTAATTCCGATATCAATTTAAAAAGTCTCCTTAATGCTTTAAAAGTACAGAGGTCTTTAAACTGTGTACTGTTACAATGGGAAGAATGAACTAGAGGGAAGTAAACTTGAGACATCTTTATTTATATGTGTTATACATTATATTTTTCTCTATATATTAAATATTATTACAATCAGTTATTACAATAACTGATTATTACAATAGAGATTACAACACCAGGAGAGCAGATATTATTCTCTGCATGCTTCTTAGTGTGGTGGTTTCACCCAGCTGGGCAGCTGAGCTCCACCGCACCTGCTCTCTCACTTCCTCTCCTTAAAAGAAAAGGGGAGAAAATAAGATGCAAAGGGCCAAGGTTTGAGATAAGGATGGGGAGATCACTCAAAAATTATCATCACAGGCAAAATAGACTCAAAGTAGGGAGATGCTAAAATTTATTGCTTATTACTAACAAGTTAGAGAAGTGAGAAATAAAGGAAAGAAACCAAAAACACCTTCCTCCATCCACCCTCTTTGACCTCCTCCCTGAGTGGTGCAGGGGAATGGGGGCAATGGGGGCTGTGGTCAGTCCATAGCACTTCATCTCTGTTGCTCCTTCTTGGTCACTGTCTGCCCCTGATCCACATGGGGTCCCTCTCATGGGATGCCGTCCCTCCTGAACTGATCCTGTGGGGGCTGCCCACAGGCAGCAGCTCTTCAACAACTGCTCCAAATATGGGTCTGTACCACAGGGTCCACCCATCAGAAGGACGAGTTGCCCAAGAAAACTGGTTGACATTCAAGGACCACCTCTTCCAAACTCAAGGACAGTCCATCCCAATGAACAGAAAGTCAGGCAAACATGTCAGGAGGCCTGAGGGGATGGACAAAGAGAAAGCAGCAAAACTCAAACACAAACAAAATGCATACAGAGGGTGAAAGCAATGGTGCGTAACCTGGAGGGAAAAAAGAGACACTGTCTGAACATCCAGGGATGAGGTTAAGGAAGCTGAAACCCAGGTGAAATTGAAATTGGCCAGAAATATTAAAGACCACAAGAAGGGCTCCTATACACAGGTGAAAAAAGGCAGACTAGGTGTCCTGGTTTGAAGGAGGTGACTGGTGACAGCCAACATGCCTTTACTAAAGGTAGATTGTGCTTGATAAATATGGTACACTTCTATGGTGTGGTTACAGCATCGGAAAGGGATAGGGGAAGAGCAACTGACATCATTTACCTGGAATTGTTGAAAGCATTTGACCCTGTCCCTCATGATGTCTTTGTCTCTAAATTGGAGAGACATGGGTTTGATGGATGGACCAATAGGTGTGTAAGGAATTGGCTGGATGGTCAAACTCAAAGAGTTGCAGTTAATGTCTCAATGTCCAATGGAGATTAGTAATGAGTGGTGTTCCACAGGGGTCAGTACCAGTATTGGCACTGTTTAATGTCTTTGTCAGTGACAAGGACAGTGAGATTGAGCGCACTCTCAGCAAATTTGCAGATGACACCAAGCTGTATGATGCAGTCAACATGCTGGAGGGAAGGGATGCCAACCAGAGGGACCTGGACAAGCCTGAGAGGTGGGCCTGTGAGAACCTCATGAGGTTCAACAAGGCCAAGTGCAAGGTCCTGCACCTGGGCAATCCCGAGCAGAAATACAGGCTGGGTGGAGAATGGATTGAGAGCAGCCCTGAGGAGAAGAATTTGAGGGGTGGGCTGATGAGACGTTTGACATAAGCTGACAATGTGTGCTTACAGTGCAGAAAACCAACTGTTTCTTGCCTTTTCCAACCTAAATAATTCTATGATTCTATGAACTCCTCCCTTTCACAGCCAACAGAAATTATGTCCCATCTTGAGAAGGGAATTATCTTCGATTTTCTGGTCAAATTGAAGAACAGAAAGAGGATTGGCCAAGGAACGGGACAGAAGTATAAGAAGCATTTCATCACAGCTATATAGATGCAGGCTGTAGACTATGGAAGTGATACAGAAGATGGCAGCAAATGTGTGTTCAGAAATGCAAAAACACTAGAAATAGATCCCTGAGTGTCATTAACTTACTTGCATAATCCAAGAGGTATAGTTAAGAGACCACAATTTTTAAAATACACTTTAAAAATCTAAATAGGTGTCTAACTGATTATTCTTCAAAATTTTGGCTGGAATCCGTGTTTTCCTTAAATGCATCTCCCTGTGTGTCATCTATACCTGTGTGTCTATAATCCTGCTCTCCTGCAGCAGAAATGTAACGGTCAGGAGACTTGCAAAAGATTATAGTAAATTTATAAACATTTTAGTGATGTTATAAATATATATTTTAGGGAATAGTTTAAAAATGTAATATTTTGAGCTGTAGAAAAGTTCTCTGCAGCATAGAAAAGGCATAAAAATGTGTAATAAAGCAAAATACATAAATGGAAGAATTTTTGATGAATTTAAAGCTACCATCCTCCAGGTAATTATAGTCTAATACAAGAAAACAATAATAATAATAATGAACTAGAGAAATCTCAAGACATAAGATATTCAGTACAAATAGACTAGTCTGACATTTTTTGTAAATCAGAACAAATAGGAGTAGCTACAGCTACTCACAATGTTGGCTATTTCCATTCAGCCTTACTTTACAGCATATCTAAATTTGACTGATGAACTATTGGAAAATCATGTATTTTTAAAGTATTCTTCAATTTTCTTTTTGGAAAATATGAACTCTAAAGTTCATATTTTGGAAGGTGAACAGACCAGAAAAATCCAAGTTTAAGCATTTTTTTTTATTTGTAGTTCTTCACACTTAATTGATTCTTTCAAAATATATTTAATTTATAGTAACAACAATCAGAAACAGATGAAATGCAGTTTTTTGATTAGGAAAACAATGGTATATTGAAAATTCTGCATGTTTATTTATGGCTTTGTTTATAAAAGATGGAGCTACACAAAAATGTATACCAAAATGAAATACTATGTTAAAGAGAAATATGAATGCATGGAGTTCATTAATAAAATATAACATAATTAATATATGAATACAAATCATCATATTGTAGGTAATTGATAAAAATTAAAAAGCTTTTTCTTGTTAAGCTCTAAATTCAAAATCCCATTTAAAACAGAAAATAGACATATCATTTGAATCTGCTGAATGTAGAAAAATTGTATTTCCTTTTCCATTTGAATAAGTATTTTTGCTAAAATGTATTAATGACTAATCTTAATTCCTATTTAATGTATGTAACATATGAAGGTGATTTGTAATCCCCATTTACTTCCACTGAGAATGGGTATTTTCTTTAGACACTTTTAAAAATGCAGTTGTCCACTTCTTTCACGATGTATACAAGATCCTTTAATCTGAGTGAAGAATGGATAAAAACAGCAATGCTATCAAATTTTTTCAGAACTGGTTCAAACACACCTGAAGTTCACATCTAGCTAGTGTTTAATATTGTTTGTTGGATGTACTTTATGTAGAGATTGATGCATAAGATGGGGCTGAGAAGCATGACACCCTGAGAGTTATGGCCTCACATACAGCAAAAAGTCCATAATCCAAAGAGTGAAATCTGGCTCCAACTGAATTTTTATTGGTTTGCCTTAGTAATAGAAAATTCAAATCTGCACACTTGATTGTGACCTTGAATATGGTTCCACTTTTATCACCAAATCATCTTCACAGTTAATGTTCTCTTATCTTTCTGTTGTTACTGTGCTAGGCTTGTACTATGTGAGGCTAGCTTGGTTTTGGGCAATGAAAAAGAAGCCATCTGAGGTCAACAGCAGTCCCTAGAAATAGTTGAATAGATCACTGAAAAATACTTGGACATAAATTTAAACCTAATATTTCTATTAGATAGAAAATGTTTCACTACTTAGGTACTTTTCTCAAGGATTTTAGAGGGGACATGAAAAGCTGAAAAGGACTTGAAACCCAGCTGCCCCATGATTCACCAGAAGTAGCTTCTAGCTTAAATATAAGGCATGGTGGCATGTGTTGCCAGGCTTACTTTGAGGATTAACTGTGTTGCCTCAGGGTTTGTTCTCCTTTTAAGAATATATAGAGAGAAGTTCTATAATCAGTTTCTGCTGCTTTTGAACCACTTAACAGATGCACAGACTGTGCTGGCTCCAGATCTTATCATTAATTCCCTCTCTCCCCAAAAGAGAGGACAAGCACCTTATTTCAGCCTGCATTAGTGACCATGCCATAGTCATTACTTGTCCCAGTTTGTCAGCAATCCAGATTCCTTTCTGACTTGCTACTCTTTCCATTTCGTTTTGGATGAGTTTCACTCTTCTAATTCATAATGAATTATGCTGACAATAGTATATATATGTTAACAAAATAATGCATACGGGAATTAGAGGTAAGCCATATGCCAAATTCTGGCTATAATTCTTTAATATTGCAAAGCAGATGATATTCAGTCTCTTCTGCAGCCATTTAATACACTGTATGATTTACTTGTGTTCACAGTTTTGGATATAGAAAAAAAAATCTTCAATAGATGGTGGAGAAAGAAAGCAATTCCAAATGTTTTATAACTTCAAAAATGTATTATTTGGACTCTAACACTTGTCAGTTACAATAGAAATGGATACATTTCCATTTTTTTTTTCCTCAAGGTAATTTTAGCTCTTGCAAGTATATTGTCCTGTGGTTATATACTGGGTTTTATAAGATGGCATTCATTTAGAACATGAAAGCTGGAGATGACTGTGCAATAAGTACTCTTTGAGTCATAAAAGGACAAGATTTACTAAAATCACAAATATGTTTTCTGACAATGGTAGGCAGAGGCCAATGATGAGTAGCAAACTGAGCTACAAAAAATATGTGGACCTTAGTTCCATGTAACATGTACAACCAGTAAACTCAGCCCATAACAGGATGAATATAGAATCATAGAATCACAGAACCATAGAATGACTTGTGTTGGAAGAGACCTTAAAGATCATCTGATTCCAACTGTGAGAAATGAAGTTGCATTTTTGCAGTGGAAAATTCCACTAACCTTACATATTCAAAAGTGATTGTGCACACATAACAGTGGCGTAACAGTGGTGAGTATGTTAAGCAGAAAAGGGTAAGGTCCCACTGTCCAAAAATAAGGAGGATACCTAAGAAAAACAAGCTAAGCAGTGAGAAATCAGTAAAAACAAAAAAACATGGCCCCTCTAGTCATGAGAGAAGAAGGTTAAAAAAATAAAAAAAAAAGGAAAAGGAGAAATTATCGGTTGGTCAAATAAAATTGCACATATATGGAACAGCGTTGAGTAGTTTATGAGCCTGTAGTTCTCAGCCAATGAGGAAATGGGAAGAATTAAACATTGGGCAATAGGGAATGTAAGGTTATGAAATACTTTTGATGTGTGCTCCTGCTTGCAGGACACCTACCATTGCAATCATGAATAAAAATTCTACTTCACTTAGATCTTCGCCTGAGCCTATGTTATTGGCTGCAGACTGTCACACAACCTCCCTGCAATGGACAGGGACACCACCCATGGCCCCATCAGGTTGCCCAGGGCCCCATCCAACTTGGTCTTGAACACTTCCAGGGATTTGGCATCCACAATGGCAACTTGTTCCAGTTCTTACCACCCTCTGAGTAAAGAATTACCTCCTACCATCTAATGTAAATCTCCCCCTTTTTCATATAAAACAATCTCCCCTTGTCCAATCACTATCTGCCCATGTAAAATGTTGCTATATAATATGAAATATCTAATCAAGATACAATACTCATATACCCTTAATATGGCACACTTTTTTTTTTTTTTTAATGTAAATAAAATCACTTTCCTGCACAGTATTTAAAATTAGAGTGGTAGTGCTAATCCTCTAGCTCTGAGTTTTCTTTTGATCACAATCAATAGGGAAAAATATCTGTCACAGACAATAGCTCAAGAGGCAGATGCAAGGAATGTAGTTCAATTTTAGTTGTTTCCAGACATGAATACCTAAATTTAAAATTAATGGGCTAGTAAAGGGCTGGTTTGACACTTGCACTGGGAGAGAGAGGACAGAATTAATAATAAGGGACAATCATTTACAAGAAATCACTTGACAATTTATTCCCTCTTGCATGGATACGTACACAGAATTAGAGATTTTCCTTATTCACAAACAGGCAGCAATTCCTTGAATATTTTAACATGAACATTTTTTTCTATAACCCTGAAATAGAACACCAGATCCATTAAAAAAAAAAAAACAAAACAAAACACAAAAGTATCTAAACTTTTTTTTTTTTTAAATCACAGTTATATTATTAGAATAAAACACTAAACTTTAAAAATTTTCCTTAAAAATACCAAATGCAATGAAATGAAAGGAACCAACCAACCAAGAAAACCTCAAACAAATTCATATAAAGTAATTTAAATAGATCTAAAAAAACTGGCATATTGTAGATGACATTTTCTTATTAAAAAGCAGCTACAGTTTTCTAAAAGGAAAATTTATATTTGAATTAATGGAATAGGGAGAGGTCATAAAGACGTTAGTAGAATTACTGGATGCCTTGTGATGTAGAGCTCTTTAAAGCAACAATATAAATGACATCTAAAAATAAATCAGTATTTCAATCTCTGTGTCATTTTCCATAATTTTTAATAGAGTCAACTGAAATCATATTTTATCTAAAAATTTGGAAGTAGAGTAGTTAATAAAATATTTTATCTTCCAAGTGGATATGGGTCTAAGTTACAAAAACAGCATTTACATCAAGATATTCATGCATCTGTTGAAACCTACAATTTTTTTGTTTGTTTTCTTTCTGAAGTCAGAGTCAGTTACAAAGGCCTCAAATCTACAAACAATATTGGTACATCTGAACTGACAAATAAGAGCAATCTTTTAACTTTGATTGAACTGCTGATAAGCTGACTGTTAAGCGACAATTAACCACTTACTAGATCAAAGTCTAACTTCATCTCAAAAGCATAATATCTGATTTGGAAAACTTTAGATTTCATACTTAACATCTATAGACATTTTTTTTTTTTTAACAGACTTCAAAACTTGATTCACCAATGTCCAGTTCCTATCTTTAGTGGATTGCATTAGTGAAATCCTGGAAACCATTTCCAGCCACATGACAGAGAATAAAATCATCAGGAGTAGACAGCATGGATTCACCAAGGGAAAGCCATGCCTGACCAATCAAATAAGGCTCTCTGATGAAACCAGCAGCCTCATGGATGAGGAGGAAGCAGTGGATATTTTCTTCCTGAACTTCAGCAAGTATGATCTGGATGATTAGTGAGGTGTTTCAAAAACAGAACAGCTGGACCCAGAGGGCAATAGTCAGTGGTGCATAGTCTAAGTGGAGGACAGGAATGAGTGGAGTACCCCAGGGGTCAATACTGTGTCTAGTCTTGTTTAATATATTCATTAATGATCTGGACAATGGGGTAGAGTGCACCCTCAGTAAGTTGGTGGATGACACAAAACTGGGGGGAGTGGCTGACTCACCAGAGGGCTGCAGCCATCCAGAGGGACCTTGAAAGGTAGACAGGTAGGCTGACAAAAATCCCGTGAAGTTCAACAAGGAGAAATACAGAGTCCTGCACCTGGGGACTAACAACCTGGACCTAACAACTCCAGGCACCAGCACATGCTGGGAGCCACTCAATCAGAAAGCAGCCTGACAGAGGAGTCCAAGAGGACTCCTAGGGATAGTAATGTGTCCTTGCCACTAAGGAGGCTAACAGCCTTCTTGGCTACTTTAGACAAAGTGTTGCCAGCAGATCAAGAGAGGTGATCCCCTCTCCTCAGAGTTGGTGAGGACTGTGTCTGAGGACTGTGTCCATTTTTGGTCTCCCCAGTACAAGATACACATGGACATACTGAAAAGAGTCCAAGGGAGGGCCACAGAGGTGATGAAGGCCCTGAATACCCCTCCTGTGAGGAGAGGCTGATAGAGTTAGCACTGTTCAGCCTGGAGAAGAGATGGCTCAGGGGGGACTTTATCAATGGATAGTATTGGGAATAGTATAGTCAGTAGGACCAGGGAGGTGATTGTCCCTTTCTACTCTGCTCTGGTGAGGTCACACCTTGAGTGCTGTGTTCAGTTTTGGGCCACTCCATATAAGAAAGACATTGAGGCCCTGGAATGTGTCCAGAGAAGGGCTATGAAGCTGGTGAAGGGCCTGGAACACAAGTCCTATGAGGAGCGTCTGAATAAGCTGGGGTTGTTTAGTCTGGAGAATAGAAGGCTCAGGGGAGACCTTATTGCTCTCTACAACTAGCTGAAAGGAGGTTGTGGGGATCTGGGGTTGGCCTCTTCTGAAAAGTAACTAGTGATAGGAGTAGAGGGAATGGCCTCAAGTTGCGCCAAGGGAGGTTCAGCTTGGAAATTAGGAGATATTTCTTCTCAGAAAGAGTGGATAGGCATTGGAGCAGGTTGCCCAGGGTGGTGGTGGTGGTGTCACCATCCCTAGGGGTATTTAAGGAAAGCATGGATGTGGTACTTAGTGACATGGCTTAGTGGGCAATATTGGTGGTAGGGGGACAGTGTCACTAGATGATCTTGGAGGTCTTTTTCAACCTTAATGATTCAATGATTTCCCAGGTGTTGAAGCGGTGGAGAAACTGTAAGTATTTTCCCAGCAGGTTAATGAAGTAACCTCTCTTGATGCAATGCCTCTACAGTTATCTTGTTCTTTTGGTACATTCGTGAAAAAGCCATTGGGGTTATGATAATATAAAATTAGTCTTTGTCAGTACATCATTTTGGAGAAATCTGTATTCAGCCCATACTTTAGGAATTAATGTTAGCTCTGACAAGAGACCAAAACAAACATGGACAGATTCCAGGAAACCTATTCTCTGTTTCCATATAGTGGATATTATTTACAGCTCCAACGTGTAACACGCAGAGTAGTAAATCTGCTTATTTACAGAAAGAATAATGGACACCGTGTAAACAGGACTACTTATGGACAAGTATTATGTAAGCATTGCTTCTGTTAGGAACACAAAGGTGAAATATTAATAAACATGTTCTGATGTTTGCTGAAAAATGGCTGGAGAATTAAATGCTAAATCAAAATTAAAAGGATTTGAGCCTGTTTGAATTCCTTTGTGTTTTAATTGTATGCTATATTCAAATAATGGAGCAATAGTAATAGTGGGAATCTCTTGTCTTTCATTAACTCCACATTTCGGCTGTTGTATAACTGTTGTTTTTCTTTCTCATTCATATTCATAAGATTACAAAATCACAGCATAACTGAGGTTGGAAGAAACCTTTGGAGACCATCCAGTTTAACTCACTTGATTAAGTCCGTTCCCCAGGACTGTATCCCTTGAGTTTTTAATATTTCCAAGGATGTACATTCCACACCCTTTCTTTGCAACCTGCTCAAATGCTCAACCAGTCTAAACAAACAAACAAACAAACATCAACAACAAAAACACTCCCCCCCCCAAAAAAAAACAACAACCCACCACCCTGTTTTCTGATGTTTAGATAGAATTTATGAAATATTTCAGTACGTGTCCATTATACATTTTGAGCATTTTACACACATTAATTGAGATAGAAGCTGTCCTATGGAAGGTGATTCCATGGACAAATGTCTTACTAGAAAACTGCGATGTAAAGAATCATACAATAGAAGATCCTTAGTTGCAAGGGAACCATAAGGATCATCGAACTCAATTCCTTGATTCCGCACAGGGCAAAGTAAGAATTAAGCCATGTATCTAAGAGCATCGTCCAAACTTTTATTGAAAACCAGCAGGCTTGTACCCACGACCACATCCCTGTTCCAGTGGCTGACCACCCCTTCAGTGAAGAACTTTTTCCTAACATCCAGCCCATCTACTCAAAATTTCCCCTGAGGTAACTTCACACCATTAGCTCACATCCTATCCATGGAGAAGAGATCAGCACCTCCATTTCCTCTCCCCCTCATGAGGAAGTTGGAGACAGCAATGATGTCTTCCTTCAGTCTCCTCTACTCCAAGCTGAGGAAACCAACTGTCTACAGTTATTCCTCATGAGTCATGGCCTCTAGCCCTTTCGCAATCTTAATTGCCCTCTAATAGTTTTATATCTCCCTTGTATTGTGGAACCCCAGTCTGCACATGATACTCAAGGTGAGGCCTCTCCAGTGATGTGTATAGTGGGACAATCACTTCTTGTGACCAGTTAGCTAGACTGTGCTTAATGAACCCTGGGATCCTGTTGGCCCTTTTGGCTGCCAGGGCACACATGACTCCTATTGAGTTTACCATCATAATGAAAAGCCCCAGATTTCTTTCTGCAAGGTTGCTCTTTAGCCATTTTTCCTCCAGTCTCTATATATACCCAGGATTGTCCCATCCCAGGTGCAGAATCCGGCACTTGCTGTAGTTGAATTTTAAATGTTTGTTGATGGCCCAACCCCTCTAATTTGCCAAGATCTCTCTGCAAGGTCTCTCCAGACTTGAGAAAGTCAATAACTCCTCCTAAGTTAGTATTATTTGCAAACTTAGTGTGCATTTGAGTCATGTGTTCAGATCATTTATAAAAACATTGAAGAGAAACAGCCCTAAAATGAAGCCCTGGAGAACCCCACTAGTGACTGGACATCAGCCTGATTAGAACCCCATTTACAATAAGCCTTTGATCGTTCACCCATCATCCTGAATACATGCCTAGCTGTACGCTGGACATTTTGTCCAGAAGGATAATGTGAGAAATAGTATCAAAAAGTTTGCTAAAATCTAAAATTACCACACACCTACTGACTTCCCTCTGTCCTTTAGGTGAGTATCCTTGTCATAAAAGCTAAGTTAGTAAGGCATGACTTTCCTGTCATGGCCCCATGCTGTTTATGACATTCACTAAATAAAATGGTGGAACTCTGTCACCTATATTCATTTTTCCTAGAGAAAGGCACATTTGAATAAAATAAAAGCAAGTCTAATCTACAAAATGATAGGAATTGCTTTGCTCTTTTTTTTTTTCTTTTTTTTTTTTTTTCTTTTTCTCTTTGTTTCAGAGATGCTGAAAATTAGAAGAGAGAAAAAATATCTACACCAAGGGGCTTACCCATAAAAACATGCTCTTTCTAGATTTTCCTATGTCACTATGACAGCAAGAGAAAACCATCCTATCCAAGGTAGATAAAGAACTTGCCCACACAGTTAATTTTGTTTTCTTTTTTAAACTGAATAAACAAATTAATCTTTACGTACTATATTGCCAATATAATTGAATTTTTTCCTGTGTAAGACTGAAGAATATGCAAACATCTTTTTTAAATGCTTCTGTCTGCAGCTAATATGTCACATGATTTCCAGCACAATTTTAAGTCTGGCTGAGATAATGAAAGTGCTCTGTTGATGCTGATGGATTACTTTCATAGCCCTATGCTAAACTAACTTTTCTGTTTACTCTTGGCATAAAAAAAAATAAGTAAAAAAAAAAAAATAAAAAAATGAGGCATTTGGTGCAATGTCAGAAACACATCAGATGACCTTGGTCCAGTGAATCAAGGTTTTCAAATGTTTTCTCAGTGATGCAGAGAGGGTAATAATAATAATGTCTTTGTCACTAAATAGAGTTGTATCAGAGTCCAGTTTTCTTTTGTGTAGTACTTATACGCTATTTCAGAGTAAAACAATAAGATGATAGAGTGAAAAATAGTGAAATACTACTATTATTGCATACCTTTCCTAATCCCTCTGTTTTCTCTTAATTGCTGCCATATCTGCTGTATCTCAGGACATTAAAAAAAAAAAAAAGTGAAGAAGTGAATTGCAATAAAGGCAATACTCCACAAAAAACACAGAATACACTTATTACAAATAGTTTTACAACAGGGGCTGTTCCCACTTCTTCTCCAAACATGTAAAATCAGGGACTCCATAATGATTTTTTTTGTAAAATTCTTTGGAATTATAATTATTCTAAACAAGAGAAAGCTACCGACCCACCACTGTGTTTTGCTTTTTGTTACAGGAAACCAGGGAACACACTTCTATTCCTTGGAATAATGTTTACCAATAAGTTTCTCTGGGCCTGTCCTGTACATATGTGAATATTGGTCCCTCTTACCCATACCCTTCCACTGAGGTTTTACAGTGGGAGCTGTGCATGAAACTGCTGAATGACAATCTATCATTTCATATTAAGTGACTGACTGCTGATGATGCCTAATTGTCTCCTATGCCATTAAAGAAAAGCAGATGTAGGAAAGCACAAGCTGTCCTTGGGATAAATTCAAAGTTGAAATAAATAATGGTATGAATTGGTCTTCATTTAAAATCAAATAAAACCAAACCAAGTCTGATCCAATTGTTTGGATGGCTGTAACTTTTCAGTTTAGTTTCAGAACAAGTAAATCATACTCAAGAGGACAGCAATTTCTGTTTTGACGGTGAATCTCCACCAATTATTTTTTTTAGTTAAAAATGTCACAAACAGCAACTGCCTACAGATTTCAGGATTTGCAATCAGCAAATGTGACCACAAAATCTATAATTATCTACTTACTAGTGTAAAAATAATGTACTTCTCCACTACCTTCCACATATAAACTTCTGATGAAAAATAAAATGTAGCTATGAAATACACAGCAAATGATCGGTGTAAAGCTGCTTATTTACACAATTACTCAGCTGAGTGATTCTTAAAGAATTATGGCAATTATACTATTCCAAGCTGATTTCAGCAAGAGCACACTATGATGTGCTCTTGATGTGCTGCAGGTAATTTATGCAACAATTGCTAGTACAAATATATAAACTGTAGTGATATGGTGCAATTCTAACCATTCAATTGAAATGCACAATTTAAAAAACACTGTAAGACTGATTTTATAGACCTTCAGAAAAACTAATGCAAATAAACTTGACTAAAGAAAAATAATGTTAGAGGTGTAAGAAATGAAGCACAATGAGATCTCAAGAAATCATCTTCTGAATACTTGCCCCCAAATAAGATTTGTATGTAAAATGCAGTCAACAAACATTCATCCCATGTTAATTTTTTATAAAAAAGTAATGATTCTATCAGAAAAAAATATTCAAATATTAAAAAGTCATAACCAATAGACTGTCTCTCTTTTTTTTTTCTCACAATCTCGTTTTTCATCAGTTTATTAGTTCAGTGCTGCAATGTATCAAAAACAAAGTAGAAAAAGTTATCTGAAAACAATGTGAGAGTAATGATAAAATCACTACAATATTTAAATTCCCCAGAGGACTTTATTATTACTACTAATATTAATTATTAATTATTATTAACCTTCCTTCCTTCCTTCCTTCGTTCCTTCCTTCCTTCCTTCCTTCCTTCTTTCTCTCTCTCTCTCTCTTTTCTTTCTCTTTCTCTCCCAGTGAACACTTTTATCAAGGATAGAATAGCAAATCGCCTCCAGTCGTGCTGAGCCATTGGCATCATTTCGCTAACTCTTTAAGACTATTTAATTTAATTTTATGAATCTAGAACCTAAAGCCACAGGCTTGCTTAAACTTTAATAAAATGCCAGCTTCTGATATATGTGAGTTATTAGTATGCAAAGGTACAAACTGGAGAATTTTACAGGCTTTAGTTGTTGCTTTCATTATAAATCTATAAACTACCAATGCCTTCTAAACTGTATCCTTGTTTATCCATCTAAAATGCCAGTTCAGCTGCAGAGATATCTTATCATTCTTTTTATTTACATTGTAATCAGGCTGTCAATGCACATTAAAAGTGGTTCCTCTACAAACACAGATATAAAGCTAAGGAAAAATACATGTATTAGTAATCCCTTTCATGTGTTCCACCATCCATCCCTTGCAAGAACACTGGCTTGATTCTTGTATTATTTATACATTTATGCTTGGCTACAATACAAAATGCTTGTTGGTTAATAATGCATGTTATTAGTAAAGTTACAATGCTACAAAGTACTGTCACTGGTTACACTTTTTAGTATACTTGGGTCTGGGTTTTAGGCAAGAAAATAGTAATTACACCGTTTTAGTCTGCTTCCACTTTTTAGGTGCTATCAGTCTCTGTTTTTGGCTCTAGGCTGACCAAGAACATTACTCCTTCTAAAAGGATATAATGATACATTATTAATCTTTTCGTAGTTGAACATGTCCTATTCTAGTTCTGCTGTCATTGAGTGAATATCATATTTATCATATCTATAGCTAGGACTCCCACATAAAACTTGTGGGGACAGAAGCAGGTAAAATATAAGCCCTCTTTTTTTTTTTTTTTTTAAATATATATATATATATAAATATATAAAATATAATATATATATATTATACACATAAATATATAATATAAATATAAATATAAATATAAAAATATATAAAACATATATAAATATATAAAAATATTATATATATATATATATATATTTTTTTTTTTTTCCCCATACATAATTGGTTATTTTCATTGTAGGCAATATGTCTTGAGTAAATACCCTGTAAACCTGAAGGTATACATATGTAAAGAGTGATGGCCCAGACTCTGCTTCTATTAGTATTTCCAAAGATGCATCATTAACAGGGTATTAAATGTGTTAAAATTTATAGCCTACAGTATTCAAGTACAAGTGGAAATCAATTACTGTTTCCTATTAAAGTACAAGTTATGGACTATTAAGCAATGCCTCAAATGGACCAAGGTTATTACAGAAAAAAAAAAATTAATGGAAAACATTCTAACTCAACATGCTCATGAGTTCTCACAGGGGAGGAAAAAAAAAAAAGGCCTTAATTGTAAGTATTTCAGAATGATGTAGTATTGCTAATCAATACAGAGGTAAGAATGACCATCAGACTATATCAGACCTCTGTGTAATGAAAACTAATGAAGTTTATGGTAAAGTGACACATGTTCACACACTTGGAGATATGCTAAAATAAATGAAATTGTTTCACAATAATACGTAATTAACTGGAAAATCCCAGACTACATAAGACTTTCATTTACAGCTCAGCTGCTTCTGTACAATGGACTTCATATAGGTCTTTAGTGGTCTCTAATGATTGATAGGGCTTTCAGAGACAAAGCGAAATTTAGAAATGAAGATGGTCACCGAGCAGATTTTCAAACCACAAGACAGTTAATGTGAAAGTTAATTTAAAATAACTTTTTAATTAAAATATTGAGACGTGGTAGTAAATGTATTGCTAAGGTTCAAATATAATATATCTATTGCACATATTCTATTCACTAATTAGGATTTATTTTTTTTTTTTAGAAAAAGAAAATTAGGTTTGCTCATATAAAACTATTGACACTGTAATTATTGTTTCAGTTTTAATCCAAGTCCCCCTAAAGGCAATTCAAAACCTTGAACCTCCCCCCCCCCCCCCAATGCCTTTAATGGAATAGGATCAGGCTCTTATTTCTATCTTTAAATTACTTTTGCCTGTGAAAGAACATTGATAGCTACTAAGTAGTGGCAAAATGAGTAACTAGTGCTCAAGTGCTCAATTGTTATATTATAAAGCTTTATCTACATTAAATGTTGCATAATGCCACTTGCCGAGGCGATCGGCTCCGGGGCAGACGCGTTCTGCAGCGGAGCGGAGGATCAGACAGGCAGGGCGAATTTTTCCGGCACTGAGCCTACCCGAGGGATCTGCCAGGACCCAGCAGCAACTCGCGAGGGAGGTGAACGAGGCGAGAAGGAGGCGTAGGCGAAGCCAGCAGTGCTCTGCCCCCCCCCCCCCCCCCCGACCGTTCATAAGCTGCCCCTAGGGAGCGCGAGCGAACAGCATGGGCAAACAGGGCGTAGCGCGTCGGAAGGGAGAGGTGCGGCAGTTCGTGTAGGCAGGGCGAGCAAGAATGGCGAGCAAGAAGGGCAGAGCGCTCCCCCTCCCGCCCATACGAACACCTCCACTAACGGCGGTCAACCGCTAGCTCAGCTGCAATGGTGTACACCAGGCACAGTGCGCTCTCCAGGAAGTCTGTACACACCCAGACCGACTGCCCGCTCAAAACTGTGGCAGTTCAGGTCTGCGGGTGCAGGGAGTGCCTGGGCCTGTTGCTACCACCTGTGGGGGGCAAAGAGGCTGTGTGTGTGAGGTGCAAACAGGTGGAAGACCTCGTCTGCCTCGTGGCAGAACTCAAGGAGAAGGTCAAGGTTGAGGGGTATCAGGGAGTGTGAGCGGGAGCAACTTGTGGAGCAACTCCCTGTGTGGCCTGAAGGACAGGTACTGGGGTGAGACACCCCAAATGGGGGTGTATCCCCTGCCCTGTTGCTGTTGGGCAGAGGCAGGGGACCTAGGAGTTGAGGAGGAATGGAAACAGGTCCCTGCGCAACATCGCAGGCAATACCCCCCCCCCCCCCCACTGGCCCCACCTTCCCAGGTGCCCTTATGTGACAGGTTTGAGGCCCTGGAGCTTGAGAGACCGCTGCTGAGGAAGAGGTAGTAAGTCTACCCAGGAGGATGCCTAGGGCGAGGAAGTCAACTCCACGCCTCAGGACTGCCTCCACCAGGACAGAAAGAAGGGTGATTGTTGTGGGCGACTCCCTTCTCAGGGGAACAGAGGGACCTATTTGTTGGCCTGACCCTACCCGTAGGGAAGTCTGCTGCCTCCCTGGGGGACATTGGCAATGTCAGGGACATTGCCAGAAAGCTTCCCAACCTGGTTTGCCCCTCTGACTATTACCCTCTTTTAATAGTCTAGGCTGGCAGTGATGGCGTTGAAGAGAAGCCTGAAGACCATCAAATGGGACTTTAGGGGACTGGGACAGTTAGTGGATGGAGTGGGAGTACAGGTGGTACAGGTTTCGTCCATCCCTACAGTGGCAGAGAGGTACAGAGAGGACACGGAATGCCCACCTGATAAACACGTGGCTCAGAGGCTGGTGCCAACACAGAAATGTTGTTTTTTTTGACCATGGGGCACTTTACTCGGCACCTGGCCTGATGGCCGCAGACGGTCCCTATCTCTAAGGGGAAAATGGATCCTAGGCCAGGAGCTGGCGGGGCTCATTGAGAGGGCTTTAAACTAGGTGAGAAGGGGGACGGGGCTGAAACAAGGCTTGTTAGAGCTGTGCCAGGGGGAACAATGGCCAGGCTGGGAGAGAAGGCAATGGCCCAACTGAAGTGCATCTACACTAATGCACGCAGCATGGGTAACAAACAGGAGGAGCTGGAAGCCATCGTGCGGCAGGCAACCTGACAAAGGTTGCGAAATCATCAGTGCTTGTTCTCGTGGGAGACTTAAACTACCAAGATATATCCTGGAAGCACAACACAGCCCAGAGAAAGCAGTCTATGAGGTTTCTGGAGAGCGTGGAAGATAGCTTCCTGACACAGCTGATTAGTGAACCTACCAGGGGAGGTGCCTCACTAGACTTCTCTTCACCAACAGAGAAGGACTGGTGGGAGATGTGGTGGTTGGAAACTGTCTTGGGCAGAGTGAGCATGAAATGGTAGAGTTCTCCATTCTTGACAAAGCCAGGAAGGGGACCAGTAAAATTGCTGTATTGGTCTTCTGAAGGGCCGACTTTGAACTGTTCAGGACACTGGTTGGTAGAGTCCCTTGTCTGGCGATTCTGAAGGGCAGAGGAGTCCAGGAAAGCTGGGCGCTCTTCAACAAGGAAATCTTAATGGCGCAGGAGCGGTCTGTCCCCATGTGCCCAAAGACGAGACAGCGGGGAAGAAGACCAGCCTGGCTGAACAGAGAATTGTGGCTTGAGCTTAGCAGGAAAAAGAGGGTTTACAGTCTTTGGAAAAGAGGGCAGGCCACTCGGGAGGACTATAAGGATGTTGCGAGGCAGTGCAGGGACAAAATTAGAAAGGCCAAAGCTCATCTGGAGCTCAATCTGGCAACTGCCGTCAAAGACAACAAAAATGTTTTTACAAATACATTAATGCAATTACTAAAATGGAGGACTAAGGAGAATCTCCAGCCTTTACTGGATATGGGGGGAACTTAGTTACAAAAGATGAGGAAAAGGCGGAGGTGCTTAATGCCTTCTTTGCCTCAGTCTTTAGCGGCAAAACCAGTTGCTCTCTGGATACCCAGTTCTGGTGGAAGGGGATGGGGAGCAAAATGTGGCCCTCACTATCCATGAGGAAATGGTTGGCGACCTGCTACGGCACTTGGATGTACGCAAGTTGATGGGGCCAGATGGGATCCACCCGAGGATACTGAGAGAACTGGCAGAGGAGCTAGCCAAGCCACTTACCATTATTTATCAAATGATAAATTTGAAAGGCAGGTCCTGCTTGATGAACATGATCTCCTTCTGTGACAAAGTGACGCGCTTGGTGGATGAGGGAAAGGCTATGGATGTGGTCAGCCTTGACTTCAGCAAGGCTTCTGACAGCGTTTCTCACAGCATTCTCCTTAAGAAACTGTCTGCTTGTGGCTTGGACGGGCGTACGCTTTGTTGGGTTAAAAACTGGCTGGATAGCCAGGCCCAAAGAGTCGTGGTGAATGGAGTCAAATCCAGTTGGAGGCTGGTCACTAGTGGCATTCCCCAGGGCTTGGTACTGGGGCCGGTCCTCTTTAACATCTTCATTGATGATCTGGATGAGGGGATCGAGTGCACCCTCAGTAATTTTGCAGATGACACCAAGTTAGGTGCGTGTGTTGATCTGCTCAAGGGTAGGAAGGCTCTGCAGGAGGATCTGGATAGGCTGGACTGATGGGCTGAGGTCAACTGTATGAAGTTTAACAAGGCCAAGTGCCGGGTCCTGCACCTGGGGGCAATAACCCCAAGCAGAGCTACAAGCTGGGAGATGAGTGGTTGGAAAGCTGCCAGGCAGAGAAGAACCTGGGAGTATTGATAGATAGTTGGCTGAATATGAGCCAGCAGTGTGCTCAGGTGGCTAAGAAGGCCAACAGCATCCTGGCTTGCATAAGAAGCAATGTGGCCAGCAGGACTAGGGAAGTGATTGTCCCCCTGTACTCGGCTCTGGTGAGGTCGCACCTCGAGTACTGTGTTCAGTTTTTGGCTCCTTGCTACAAGAAGGACATCAAGGCGCTTGAAAGAGTCCAGAGAAGGGCGACGAAGCTGGTGAGGGGTCTGGAGAACAAGTCCTACGAGGAGTGGCTGAGGGAGCTGGGATTGTTCGGTCTGGAGAAGAGGAGGCTCAGGGGCGACCTTATCATTCTTTATAAGTACCTTAATGGAGGCTGTAGTGAGGTGGGGTTTGGTCTGTTCTCCCACGTGCCTGGTGACAGGATAAGGGGGAACGGACTAAAGTTATGCCAGGGGTGTTTTAGTTGCGCCAGGGTTGATCTTCTCCTTCTCCTTCCTCTCCCCTTCCTTCCTCTCCCCTTCCTTCTTCTCCCCTTCCTTCCTCTCCCCTTCTTTCCTTCCTATAATATTCCTTATCTACATCCAGATAACATGCAAGCCCTCCTGCACAAACACATGAATATTTCATAGAATCAGAAAATAGCTTAGTTGGAAGGGACCGATCATGTAATTCCAAACCAAGGGCAGGGACACTTCCATTATATCAGTTTTCCCAAAACCCTATCTAACCTGTCCTTCCAGGGATGGGGCACCCACAACTTCTCTGGGCAACCTGTTCCAGTGCCTCACCATCTGATATACTGTACTGATATAGAAGAAACAATTCATGCTACTCATATAATCTTATTTAATTTCTTAGTGTTGGAAATCAACATTAGAATACAAAGTGGTGTTGATATGTAAAAACAAAGGTGTAAAACTAATAATGAAATAGGATTCAGTTTGACAAGTGCATGCATAAAGTGCACTTGCATACAATAGCAGATATTAAAAGGGGATGACTGAAAATTCTGCAAAGAAGGATCTGACATTTAAAGATTCTTGTAATTGTACATAAATCAATAGTACTTTTATGTTGTAAACAGAAGATAATATGAAATATGTGCTAAGGAATGTCACATCTAAAATATGCAAAACAATCATTTCATGCTATTAAGCCCTGCTATGATTAGAATAGAATGCTCCCTCCAGGGCAGGTAGTGGATTTCAAGAACAAGACAATTTCAATGAAATCTGATCCTTCTTTAAGCTGTCATTTCTCTAATTTCTTGAAATGGTATAAGTAGTATCCTGTGATCTGTTATAACCTTCTAACTAGGTACCATCAGCATCTGTCATACTTATATCTCATCCTTGCTATTCCTACTAGTATTTCTACACTTAAATTCTCATTCATCCTGTATTCTTAACTTTTCACTAAGAATCTCTGCTGAGGAAGATTTTGACTGTGCAAAGTTATGCAGAACTATTTTGTATTAGTGTGGTATGTCTTTAGCTCTTCAACAACAACTTGATTTACAGTGTAAAGAAGCAGAGAGGCAAATCATGAACAAATAATGATGGAACAGGTAACTTTTAATAGGCTGCTAAAAAGATCCCTTTAAACAATGGAGTGAGGACATTTGCATGTCCATCCTGCTTTAAGATTCCTATCCTAAAGTCAGAAGCTTCCAATTTTTAAGAGGGAATTCAATTTCATCAGAAATTTTCTTTGTAATTCTGAATTTCTTCCTTGGTTTAAATCTCTTGAATTAAATACCTTTCCTGGAGTCTTGTAACAATCAGTAGAAATCATACATGGGACTGTAAAACTATGTCTCTCTCTTATAGGAAAAAAGGCAATGCTTCATTTTTGATGAAACATAAAAGTGAACATGATCTGATCTGAAACAAATTTGATTTGTGCTTGCTGAAGATCTTAATCACAGAATCACGTATTCATTTAGGTTGGAAAAGACCTCTAAACCATGTCCCTGAGGATTACATCTACATGTCTTTTCAATACCTCTGGGCATGGTGACTCAGCTGCTTCCATGGGCAGCCTGTTCTGCTACTTCACAATCCTTTCAATGAAGATTTTTTTTTTCCACAACCCTTTCAATGAAGATTTTTTTCCTAATATCCAATCTAAACCTTCCCTGGTGCAACTTGAGGTCATTTCTTCTTGTCCTCTCTCTTCTTGCTTGGGAGAAGAGTCTGAAACCTACGCTGCTACAGTCTCTTTTGGGGTAGCGGTAGAGAGCAATAAGGTATTTCCTCAGCCTCCTTTTCTCCAGGCTAAATAACCCTACATCCCTCAGCCGGTCCTCATAAGACTTGTTCTCCAGACCCTTCAGCAGCTTCACTGCCCTTCTTTGGACACACTCCAGAATCTCGATGTCCTTCTTGTGGTGAGGAGCCCAAAACTGAACACAGTATTCAACATGAGTACTCTCTGCAGAGCTGAACACAGTAGGACAGTCACTTCCCTAGTCCTGCTGGCCACACTATTCCTGATTCAAGCCAGGATGCTGTTGGCTTTCTTGGTCACCTGAACACACCACTGGCTCATATTCAGCTAGCTATTGACCAATATCCCCAGGTCTCTTTCCAATGGGCAGCTGCTTTCCAGCCACTCTTCCTTCAGCCTGTAGTGGTGCATGGTTTGTTGCAACCCAGGTGCAAGACCTAGAACTTGGCCTTGTTAAATCTCACACAGTTGGACCTCTGTCCATCAGTCCAGCCTATCCAGACCCCACCGTGGAGCCCTTCTACCCCTGAGCAGATCGATACTCATGCCTAACTTCTAACTTCTGCAAAGTTCTGTGTTGTCTGCAAACTAACTGAGAGTGCACTTGATCTCCTCACCCAGATAATTGATAAAGATATTGAAGAGAACTGGCTGGAGTATTGAGCCCTGGGGGACACCACCTATGACCAGCCTCCAGCTGGATTTAACTCAATTCACCACGACTCTTTGGGCCCTGCTACGCAGCCATGTTTTCAGCCAGCAAAGCTTATACCCATCCAAGCCACGAGCAGTCAGTTTCTTCTAAGCATGTCACCTTGTCATTGAAAGAGGTCAGGTAGGACCTACCTTTGATAAGCCTGTGCTGACTGGGCCTGATCACTTTGTTGTCCTGTATGTGCTGTGTGATGGCACTCCACATGATCTGCTCCATACTCTTCTGTGGCACTGAGGTCAGACTGACAGCAGGCCTGTAGTACCCTGGGTCCTCCTTCTGGCCCTTCTTGTAGATGGGCATCACATTTGCTAACCACCAGTCGACTAGAACCTCCCCCAATAGCCAAGAATGTTGATAAATGATGGAAAGTGGCTTGATGAGCATGTCTGCAGATCCCTCAGTACCCTTGAGTGGATCCCGTCTGGCCTCATAGACTTGTATATGTCTAAGTGTTTCAGTAGGTTGCTAACCATTTCCTCATGAATTACGAGGACTTCATTCTGCTCCCTGACCCTATCTACCAGCTCAGTGAGCTGGATACTCAGAGAATAACTGGTCTTGCTGCTAAAGACTGAGGCAAAGAAGGCATCAGCCTTTTCCTTATCTCTTGTTACTGTGTTTGTCCCCGCTAGCAATCCCATTACCTTTTGGGGAAAAGAAGCCCTAATTCCTTCATGACTATTCCTGGACACTTCTGTGATTTCTAACCCATCAATATCCCTTGTGCCTTTGCTATCACATGGCTCTCCATCCCCTACCTCCTTTGGGACAAAAGACTGAAGGACCTTGCTAGCACACCATCTCACAACTACTGTCATACTGCTCCCAGGCAAGCCTGGTTTTATCCCTTTTCTCCTTCAAATCTAGTTTAAAGCTCTTTCAATGAGTCCATTCAACTCCTGTTAAAAAACAATTTCCCCCCTTTGACACAAGCATACCTCATTTGTTGCCAGCAGGCGTGGTGTCTTGTCAAATGACCCATGATGAAAGCAAACAAACAAACAAAAATCAAACCAAAGTCCTGCCTGTGACAAAAGTGCTTGGAGACAGGTATTGATCTGCTGGCACTTCCTGTTTCTATCTTCATAATTCCCTGCAACTAGAGGGATAGAAGAAAACACTGCTTGTGCTCCTAATCCCTTAACCAGTTGTCCAAGGACCAAAGACCCTGAAGTCTCTCTTGATTGCCCTTGGACCTGTTGAAACTTCCTTGCTGCCTACATGAAAAATCAATTTGAGGGTTTCACCAGAGAAGGAATCTTTCTCTTTGCATCTCTAACCCAGGCCCCTGGGAAGCAGAAGGCTTCCCTATGAAGGTCTACATACTGGGTCTTTTGTTCCCTTCAGAAGGGAGTCTCCTCTGACAATGACACAACCTTTTGTCTTTGTGCAAACAGTTTTGATGCATAGGCTGACCTAACCTTGGTGAAATCTCCAAACCAGATGAGCCATACTCTTCAATATCATTTGGTTCCACTTGCAGAGCCTCATACCTATTGCACACAGATACTTGGGAAGGTGGGGTATTCACTGAGGAGATGCACAGCGGCGCCAGGCAGGGACTTGTTGCCACTGCCTCTTGTCCATTAGGTCATTGTGTGTAGCCACGTGGGGAGAGGATAGGGAATCCTCCATACAGTGTGTCCCTTCTGCCTGCTGGGTCTGTCCCATGGAAGGTAGGGAGCAACTCCAGTGGTCTGTCTCCACCTCTGACTCCCTGATACTCTTCAACATACTCACCTTCTCCCTGAGCTCTGTCACTAGGCAGAGGAGTGCCTCCACCTGGGTGCACCTCCCATGGTTGTGCTCACTCCTGAGCACTGCTGTGCTCACTCCTATGCTGGTGCAGGAGTAGGGCTCACCCTGCAGCCTGACACCTGGGTGGTAGTGTGTTCCCCTGGAGCTCTGTCTGGGAAGCTGCATTGGTTGTGGTGGGTGTTGAGCTCCA
The DNA here is from genome assembly GCF_964211825.1 of Aythya ferina. Taxonomy (NCBI): domain Eukaryota; kingdom Metazoa; phylum Chordata; class Aves; order Anseriformes; family Anatidae; genus Aythya; species Aythya ferina. The sequence continues at coordinate 14,564,488 of NC_140304.1, forward strand.
AGAGGCCATGGCCTTCTGCCAGGTGGATACCATTGCTCCCTGATTGAGCCATCCAAGCTTCAGTGCCCTCTCTGCACACCTTCCCATCTGAACTGATAACAATAAATTAAATATTTGTTTAAAAAATGATCATTTTTTTAAAATGTCTAACACTCCAGTTACAGAAATACAGCTTCAGTTCTTGGTGACAGTAGTCTCTAACCCATGCAGCTTTCTCACAGCTACCTCAGTGCAACTGAAAGATAAATCTAGTCTGCTACCCAGTTAAGAAATTTTATTGTGGCATAAACCAGTTGGCACATAGTGCCTTGAAACTGGCTCTGTTTCAGCAAGAAGTGATTAAGTTTAAGAGTTGCTTTTAGAAAATTTTAAAGCAGTTTTGAATCCTCTAGTATAAAATTCACAATGCAATTCCAGCCTTATTACTCTTGGTTCCAGCATAATTTAACTAACAGGAAGCTTCTTTTCTACTATATGCCAAAATGAAAAATTATTGTATAGTGAATATTAGATTATTAGATTATTACAAATACAAAGACATAAATGAAAATTATCCAAAGTTATAAAATAATCAAATGCAATTTTGTAATAAGTACACAGTATTACTCTAAAGAGACAGTGAATTTGACTTTTTTTTTTTTTTTTTTTTTTTTTTTTTTTTTTTTTTTTTTTTTTTTTGATTTCAGTGGACCTGGAAATAGAGGAGATGTTCAGAATGTTCTTTCTTTCAGAACAAAATCTGGAGCCTAGATTTCTTATTTTAAGAACTGCACGGGACAGAACATCTGCTTGAGATATGTTATTATTCCTTCATTTGAAAATGTATTTTCAGTCATTCTGATTCTAGTAACTAATCAAAGAAAAGTTAAAATTCTTTATGTTACTTTACAAAAAGCAGACAAACATAGATCGCATGGGAACAAACATACCTAAGAAACTACACTAAGGGAAAGAGTCAATGATGCATGTGCACATAGATTTTTTTAAGATCTCAGTTTCTGTTCTGTCTGCCAAAACAGCATGAAGATAGACAAGTTATGTTTAAAGTCAGATTCCAGATTTAGACTCAAGGTTTTTGGCATTTGGAATGAGGAAAACACTTTTTACTCGGGATACAGAGGCTGTTGTTATTTGTATTATCAGGTTGTGCTGTGATAGAAAGCACATTTATTTCCTATTACACACTATGTGTGCAAATTATAATTTGTGCAATTAGAAATTAAAAAAGGAAAGGTTATAAAAAATGCTAGACTTCAATGTCACAAGTGTTAAATAACATCAAAGCAAAAGTTAAAGATGTAGCCACTGAACATTAAAACATACACACACACACACACAAAAACAAACAACAACAAAAAAAAACCAACACAACAACAACAAAAACAGTATCTCCTTTAAGAAAAATGCCTCCCTGTAGCCAATATTAACATAAATTTCTGGGCTGGAGAAAGAAAGATCCAGTATTACATGTGTTTATAAAATAATTCCATCTCTTTAAGACATCTGCCAGAGTAAGTTGCCTTCTACCTAGTCCTGCTTAGCTGGATTTTTTTTTTAATTATTATTTTTTTTTTCCCCACTGTGTGCCAAAGTGAAAAATACAATCCATTATTTTAAAGTAGTTGGTCAGAAATTTTAAAACAGAGACTGACTTATTAGGCTAGAAGCCCTTTGGGTGGAGAATTTCTCTTTCTGAGTGTAAAGAACTCAGATGGAACATCCTGTGATTTCCCATATGGAAGCATGCCGAACGTCTCTCACTAAGCTTATTACTCAAGACAAACAAAGCCAAGAGGATGGCTGTGTTACTATTTACAACAAACTTACTAACCTGCTTAAAAAAGTGTAATACTAAGTAAATCATAATTAAAAGTATATCTCATTTGGAAGGGAACTTTGGTAAATTTTGATAAACAAACCACAAAAAAATATTGCTTGGTATTTCTGCAGTTATTTTTCTTTTTATGTTTTAACAAAACAATTTATAGTTCATATCTGATTTTTTTTTTCAGCTTCTCATAAGAAAAAAAAAACATAACAATTCTTATTTTCTTTATTCGTTTCAGCTCTCTTTTGTAGTTGACTACATTAAAAAAAATATTGGCAAAATATAAAAGGTTATATATACATATTCAGTTATATTGTACATATTCATTCTAAAATTAATACTGTCATTGTTCTCAGAAACAGTTCACATACACCCATATCTTATTAATCTCTAAATGAAGCAACTCACACCATCAAAGTACTTTTTCATGCTGCTGTTATGGAAACAATCAATCCTTGTGTTCTACACCAAAAAGATAACATATTGAATTTACCAAACTGTTCCTTATCAATGGTGAACAAAACATTCTGACAATTTAAGAGCAAATTGTTCTAGCTAGTCAATAATTTCCTTGATCTGTATTTATTCTGAATTGCGTTGTGTAGAAAGGCCAGAGTAAAAAGGCAAAACAAAATGCAAAAATATATTTAATTTTATACTGAAGTAAAAAGAATCAAATTTTGACTTTATATCCTTTCTATGGGAAAAAAAGTACACTTGTTCCTAACAACTGTTTTCGTTTTTCATTCTAGGATCAAAAATTCTCATCCATTTAAGCCAAAGTCTGAAGGTCTAGCCAAAAGGCAATCAGGATCAAGGACTGCTTCCCTGCAATGCTTTAAAAAAAGAATGGCTAGTCATACATAAATGAAAATCAGAACATCTGCAGCACATCTCTAGCTGTTATGTAATGGTGTATGGGGTTCATGCAGGCTACACCAAAAGACAGTCTCAAAAAAAGCTCTCTTAAATATTTGTTCTTATCTGAAAACAATGAGATTAAAAGACAAAACATTGTCAACTGTATAAATGCCACACAAGATTAGATCACATGTATTTGTCATTAGCCTGAGAAATAAATTCTTCCTAGGTGTTCATCATGCTATTGCATACTGTAGGCTAACAAATCAGGAGCAAACAGGTAGGCACATGGGCAAGAGTTGGAGAGGTAGAGAGAGAACAATATCATATGCATAGGAAGAGAAAAACTGCCTAGATCCTACCTGTGTCATGTAAGATTTCTGAGACCCACCTTAGAGAAAAGTATTTCTCCAACCCAAGGCACTCCTCAGTTTCTTTTCGTTAATTTTCAAGAATAGCATCATTTGAAGCTCAACATAATGATAATAATAATAAATACTTTATCTACATCATAAAAACTCTTTATATTATATTTTCATGAAGATTACTAACTCAACAAGGTTTTAAATTACCCTTAAAATTGCCTTCCTAATTTATTCTTTTCATCTTTGTATTCCCACATTGGAGAGAATCTCTGCATCTCTTTCAAGGAGTCTGAAAAAAAGTCTTTTTAAAAATATAAGAAAATTTTATTTGGGGGAATGGATTTTCATTTCATCTTAACTAGCTATCAAAATCTGCATACATATTCTTTTTTTTTTTTATTCCTTTTTTTTTTTTTTTCTGCAGGAAATGGGTTATTCTTGCTAAAAATTTTCTGTGGCATTTTTCTCTGAGAAGGAGGAAGTTTAATTTTCTATTTGTTAATGGTTAGAACAGACTGAATCATCGAAATGGGCACCTGCAGTTAAATACAAAATATTAATTCAATATAGTAATAAATGAAATAACTTCATTCTCCATGGCCCTACTTAGAAATAAGCCTCAGCAATTTTCTTATGCCACAGTTTTAAGTAGTTCTTACACTTCAATAAAGTGATGCATTAGAAGAAATGTCTATTTTCATAAAAACAACTGAAGCAATTAACTGCTCTCTCTTTACCCACTTAGGAAGCAAAAAGAAAGATACATTCAACACAGAATACATAACCTCTTTTATTTATTTATTTTAAATTACCATAGAAGATACTTATGCTCCTGGTAATCACAGGTTCCATGGGAAAATAAGGAAATGAAAGATAGTTTGACACTGTCAGTGCTCTATCTCTACTTGCTAAGATTCTCCTAACTCCCACTCAGCGGTGCCTGTGGCTTGTTAGCCCACCAGTTAGTGTGACTGGAAGATTTGTTTCTGGTCATCGTCTTCTAGCACAGAAGTCTTCTATCAGGTAACCCTGTTGACATAATCCTTCCTGTGCTGTCGTATGCTCTTATAAATTAGTGTGACTGACCAGACTAGGATACTGTCACTGTCTCCCTTTCTTATTATCCCTTGTTGCATTGGAAAAGGTCCTTGACCAGGTACCCTAAAAAGAGCATATAGTCTCCTTCTACATACCTTACATAAACTATACAATATCTCTAATGATTAATTTTGTTGTGTGAACGTCATTATCTTACAACATTGTCTCACATCTTCTGAACACTGGAACTGATATCTGTAACTTGGATATGAACAAGTGCTTTAGTAGTTCCTTGTTTAAGAGCTAATCCAGTAATGATTACACTTTCAGCTTCTTGTTTGTGTAATAAATACACAAGTGAGCTTTTCTGTTTCTGAAATAAAACTGTTATATTTAGTTTATGAGATAAGAAATCACAGAACTGAGTGAGTACCCATGAATTAATTTTGGAAGGGCATAGAAATATATTTGTAGTCAAAAGTGTTTTTCTCTGCAAACTTTGTGGGTAGCAAAGAACAAAAACCTGCAATTGCTGTATGCTAGACAGTACTCATATTGCTTACTCTTTAGCACATTTTGATATGTTTGCTATCTTTGCTTAAAACAAAACAAAATAAAAAACAAAAACAAAAACAAAAACAGAAAAAGACCTTAGTTGCTGCCTGGTCATCTTGGAATCTGATTATCTGTTCATGATCCCGAATTAATTTCTGTTTCTTATTGGAGGATTATGTTTCCATTTGAAGGTATAAAAATACAGGTTAAAACAAACAAACAAACAAACAAACAAACAAACAAAAAAACCTTATCAATATTTTCAAAGATTAGAATTGTATTTATTTTTCTTTTTTTAATTGTAAATTGAGCTTTTCAATTCAGAAAGGTTGACAAGACAGAAATCAAAGTCTTAAAGTTAGGTTCCTGACAAATCTTATTCATAAGACATTAGAACCTGTTACCAGGTTCTTCTTCTTATTAAAACATCAAAATAAAAACATCTCCAAGTACTGCAGTACTTTGTGAAACCTGAAATCTGGGAGAAAAAGTCCTTCATGATGAGTGAGTAATCAAGTCTGGCAGCTTCTCTGTAAGCAATACTTACAGAAATACCTACAGAAATACTCCAGTCACATCTCCATGTAACGTAAGCCAAGACATTGAATATATTTTTCTTCTTACTAACCTAGTAAATAACAGTAGGGAATCCTGCTGGCACTATAATCTCAATATTATTCTGCATTTGAAGTTGGAAACATTTTGTGTGCCCTTGAGAGCATCTGGCTGTCAGTACACAAGCACACACATGCACTCAGAGGAATATCATGGCTCCTGTGGGAATTCTGTGAAATTGAAGAACCTTCCATTCTATGGCTCTGTGCAGCCTATGCTGCCTTTGGCAAACTCAAATTGTTAAATTTTCTAAATAAGATTATCACCCTGTTGTTATTACAATACACAAAACACCACATTATAAAATCCAACAACACATAGCATCGTTTCAGAGTCAGGGTGACTTCAAAATAATCGATACTGAAGAAAGTTAACCATAGGCATATTAAGCAAAATCCAGTCCTAAACTCTTTTTTTTTTTTTTTTTATATATATATGTATATATAATATACAATCAAAGAGATCATTTGCTTCAATTTACTTCTGAATCTTTATTAAACCAGCCCTGAATTCCTTATAGATCTGGTGGAACACTCCCTCGCCCCCTCCCCCAGCCCCCCCGCCAAACCCAAACTCATAATAAAATCATACTTATTTATTTATTTATTTTTCTTTTATAGTAGGCTAACTATTGGAATACTGATGAACCAAAGAAAACAGTGGACATTTTTTTTTATTGCATGAGAATTAAAATGCATACAAGTAAGAAAGAAACTGTTTAAAGCCTAGCCTACACAGTGTCAAGAAATTCCCTTTTGTTTCATTTGCAAAGTCATGCCCAAGATAAATAAAGGGAATGACATAACCTTTGAAATTTGATGTCCAATTAGTCAACTTTGAAGCTGACCAAGAAGTTCAAATTCTGTTGTTGAATAAATAAAACCAAAAGAACCATTTGAATGATTCAGATTAACATAAAATGGTTTAACCAAATGAAACTTTTGTCAGCTTAAAGAAGAAACATTTTCCATTTACCCATTCCAGTTTGCTCACTGCCAAACCTGACATCTCAATGTGATATATTGCTGATGGAAGAAACACTACTTTCTCTCCTAGTTCTGCATCTGTTGTAGCTTTCAGGATGACAGAGGATAACGATGTTCAGGACAATGATATTTGTGATAAACATTTCCAGTGACAGCTTTTCCAAACTTCTGCAGTACTCCAGTCCTACATATGTAAACTATAACCCTACTTCTGACTGCTGAGTGTGAATACATATGATAGTTGATTGAAGACTTCACCAGTAACAATTGAATATTTATTTGTCATTGGTTACTACAGCTTTGACAGAGAAACATTAGTTGCTATTGACTTAGGTAGAAACATAAATTCTTCTTTAAAGAAAAGTGAAATTTTGTATGCATGGTCTAATAGCCAAGGGTCTTAATTTGGACCAGTCCAAATTAGATTTTCCACTAGTGGAAATCTTCAGGTTGTAGTCTTCGTATTCTGTGTCTCTTCCTCACCTTGTTAGCATACATTAAAGTTTATTGGTACATAAGTAGATCTCACTTATTAAAAGACTGCTTTATGATCTTATGCCATGTACTCCATTTTTGTAACAGATGGTACTTCTGATCACATTTGTTTTCTAGTAGAAAATGTAACACTATCAAAATAACATCAAACATAATATGAGAAATGTGTCCTGTATTCTACATAGAGTTCCAGGAGACCTGACTGACATTGCCTTTCCCATAAAGCTATCCTTTGTATACTATGTCTATATTTAGGCATTTTGAAGTTATGTAAAAGAAAAAGTATAAATGAGAACTTTGTGAAAGTTGGAAATATCAATTTACCTGTGAGTTGGGAAGACAAGTCCAGCGAGTATCAATTTACCTGTAAAATCTTAAGGCAGATGACAGTACTCCCTGGAGCCCAGGAGCAGCTGTTGTAGCTCTGTCTCCTGACTGATACAACTGCTTCTAGATGGAAGGTTGTGTTTCGTAAAGAAAGTGCTTTGAGGGACAGCCCTATCCTGTGACTCAAAGGGGCAGCTGTCACATACAGTGGAGGGTAAGTCCTACCCTTCTGCTACTCTCATTCTGCCCACAACTGTCTCTACTGTCTCCACAAAATTTGCCAACAGAACTGCAAAGCTGTCAGCCATCTTTGCTCAAATATACTCTGCCAGAGGAAAACAGAAATCTGCCATTGCCTTTTCTTAAAGCATTCTTTATAACTGAGGAAGCATTTATCACATCCCTTTTCCTCATGTCCTTGGCTGTTTACTGATCTTGGATTAGAAATTGTAGTCCCGAGAATAAAACTAAGAAAATGATTCATTTAGAAATGAATTCCTCTTAAAGAGGGCAAATACTTAATGGCTCTGAGCTCTCTTGAAGTGTTTTTTTTTTTTTTTTCCCATCAAGGTGGTCTTGTTACATACAGCAGCAGCTAGAGAAAAATAGTCTATATAGAATTTAAATGTTTTGTTTTTAGTTTCTCTCTGTGCCATAAATCTTTGCACAGATGTTCCAGGGGAAATTTCCTTTTGTATCCCATCTTTGCAAAGTTCAGCCATTCATCCCACATCAGCATTGTCTGCTTCCTTAAGATAGATAAAAGGGTATCTTTTAAAACAGATCCTAAAAGATTTTGTTTGTTTGTTTTTAAACAATGGGTTTTATGGTTGAAATGAAGATTATGTCACATACATGCTCTGTATCACCAAAGCTAAATCAAGTTTGTTCCAGATAAGAGCAGTCACTTGCTGTAATAGTTAGCATGGATAGGTTATCTGTAAGATGGAAAGATAAATTTATTTACCTTCCTAGAGTTATTTCATGGGCACAGTCTACCTATGATTAGTTATGTAAGGATTCCTTTGATTTGATGTATAATCTTTTTTATTTTATAGTGTGGATCAGCCATTTGTGAATGTCCTAATTCTGTCCAAACTACTTCAGTGTAGTAATCCATACTTTTATTTTAATCTTTCTCTCTCTCTTTTTTTTTTTTTTTTTTAATTATTTTTAAAATTATTTTTCCCAATTAGCTGTTACTGTATTAAATGGCTTGCATCGTCATCTATCTTTCCCTTCTAGGGTATATCAGATCCTAGATTTTTGAGGTCTCAGTTTCCTTTGTGCAAACTAACAGTCAGCTTTCACATTCGTTATGAGGCATTTCCTTTGTTTCCAGTGTTAGTCTAAGTACCTTTTGTTGCAGCTTACTGATGCTTTCCAGCTTTCTATAGTCTTTATATAATATCTTTAAAAGAAAAGCTCAGAGTATTCCAAATGAATCTATTTTACTGCTTGATATGTGTTTAAATTCTGTTTCACACATCTCACTTCTAGAGACATAATACATGCCAAAACTTTGTTTACCTTCTTGCTGCTACCAGACATTGTGCAGATGGCTACTGGTTTATCTTTAATCACTCTCAGGTCTTGCTGAAGCTCTGTTTTATAGACAAGTATTCTTATTTGTGCTATAAAATTTGCATCATGTGCTTCTGGTCTCCATTTCCACATTTCCTTACACAAGAAATAATCGTATCCTTTCCAATCAGACTGAAGTTTAGGACCATGACATAGGGATGCTTTGGAGAAAGGATACTTCCTTAGAACTGCAGAAAAATTTTGCAGATGCTGTTTCTGCAGCTTTTATTTTTTTATCTTTTTTTCTCATTCAAGGAAATGTGCTGAGTCATGTCAACCGATGACTCAGAAATCAAGTGGCTTAAGAAGTTTGGGAATGTATTCCGTATCCAATAATACTGAATATAGCTATCTTATAGTTAATAACAGGCCGTACTCAACCATGTAGTGTCAGAAACCCATGATATATTTGCAAGTCCAAAAATTAGTTAACAAAATATTCTGAAAAAAAAAGTCCCTCTGGAGTGCCTATATTTGTGCCCAGTACAACATTTTCTGTCCCGTATGATTTAATATTCATACACATTATCTCCTCACAACATATATATATATTATATAAACATACATATATATATTTATATATTTACAAAAGGGATATCAACCATGGAATCTGCATTTCCACTTAAGAAGGAACAAAACAAATCATTTAGGAATGTGAATTGGCAGAGCTGCTAGGTCACAAAAAGTGTTCTGTTTATAAATCATCCATTCAGAATCTCACTACTCCAAATAAACTACATGTGCACTCTGTTATCAAACTTGTTAGGAATATTTTACATTATCTATAAGCCTATGAAACTGTAGGCTGTAGTGTTGAATGTGCAAGTTTAAATACATTTTTAGTTTGGTGTATGAAATACATAAATGAAAGTAAAAAAGATGTACATAAAATGCTGTATTAAGCTGTAATAAGTATGTAATAAATGCTGTAATAAGTAACAGGTTCAGAGGCACATTTAAGTGTCTTCTGAACTTTCTCATCTCTCAGGTTATACATACTTTTGTAAATGGAATGTATTGTTTAAGTATTTGTCAGAAAACAAAAGTACTTTCTATATTCTGTTTCAGGAGAATCTGATCCTTTTTCTCTGATTTCTTAAACAAAGTGTACTGAACAGAGACACCAAAGATAAAGAAAGGATCCCCAAGGGGAAACTAGGACTTGCTGTTTGAGCAAGTTATTTTTATTGCAGAAATTTTGAAGCATGGGGGATTTTTTTTTGTGAATTTCAATAAATAAATTAACAAAAATCATCTGCTTTGTTCTGATCTCATCTCATTCCAAACAGTTAGGAAGATATTTAAGACACAGTTGAGAGAGACCGAAAGCATTTTCATTATGCCCTGTCATCTGATTCTGTTTTCCAACAAGCTCTTCCAACCAGCTACTCAAATCCAAGGGCCTATTTTAATGTACTACACAGAGAAAATTCTTGTCTTTCAACTTTCTGCTTATTTTTTTACCCTTAGGAAGTTAATCTTTTCACTAGGCCATGCCTATTGTAGTGTTTTACTCCTGTTCATTCATGCCATTTTACAAATAGGTCATCCTGTTTTCACGGAAACAAAGTCACTCCTGACAGTCCCGAAGGGTTTAGAGTAGCACATAAACACAATGCAGGACTTCAGCTTTTTATTTTATTTTATTTTATTTTATTTTATTTTATTTTATTTTATTTTATTTTATTTTATTTTATTTTATTTTATTTTATTTTATTTTATTTTATTTTATTTTATTTTATTTTATTTTATTTTATTTTATTTTATTTTATTTTTATCTTTCACAAAGTTTTTTAATTCATTATCATGTTTTCTTTAAGATTTTCAACAAGAGTCATGTATTTTAATCTTCCACTTAAACCATCAGAACAGATTTCAGTTTCACAGCCCAAGTCAAGGTCATTCCCTTTGGTATTTCAAGCTAAATACTCTATCTTGAATAAATAAATAAATAGGGGGATATTTCCAGGTTTTGTGCAGAAACAAAGACTTCTTGTGGGGTAAAGGGAAAATTAAATAGTTGCGAGTTGTTACATTACAAATGAGACATGTCTCTTTTCTATCTGATTAAGATCACAGGCTTAAATATGATTTCATATAGTCCTGACGACTATCTGGCTACCAGGCTGTGATTGCTCTTTGGTTATCAAGTCAGACAGGGATTCTCTACAGTATCTTTCCTTCTGCAAGTTTAGCCTGTGCTGGTACATTCCCACAGAAATATTTCTGTCTTGGATAAACTAACATTTTATAGCAGCCAGAATCAACATATAGTTAAACAATTCCTATACATGTATACATGTATATGTATATAATCACATCTGAAGAATATGTGTAAATGAGGGAAAGAGATTACTTTCAGAGATGTACAGATATTAGCTACTCAGTTTACTGAATACTTTTGTTTATCAGCAAAAATCTGTGAATTGTTTTTCTTAAACCTGCAGTCATTCATACCGAGTTTTTAAAATATTTAAGTGCAGAAGAAATGAACTTTTTATTCAGCCAAAGACAGCTTTCTCTGTACTTTACTAATAGGATTTTTACCCTAGTCTGTCTGAACCATTTATATTATATAAAAAAAATCATTAATACAGGTCTGCTTTAAACCTGTCGATCAATACAAATCATATCAAATGATATATGGTGGTTTATATATTTGGATTATTGCCACCACCAAATGAAAAAATATTCTACTTCAAAGCAGAGGTGACCCACAGCAGAGAATAATGGAAAAAGAGCCAAAGGGTTTATTAAATTTGACACCTAATCTTTCCATCAGCTTATAAAAATAAGACTGTTCTGCAGTAGTGGCCTAGAGCATTAAAGAAGCATAACTGAAGGATGCAGTGTTCTGAGCCACAGCTGTAAAAATACTGTTTTAATATAAATGGTGAGTAGCATGTTCTTATTTATTTTGCCATACAATCATGTAGTTGTCATGGACTACACTGAAAAACTGTTGCATTTAAGAATATGAAGTATTGTAATTTATCTAGGAAGATGGCAAAAAATTAATTTACTTAATGTAATAAGTACTACACCTAAAATTAAGAAGCTAATGTTGTGACATTGAGCATTGTATCACTGTTGTAAACCATTGTACCAATAAAAGATACAACCTTTTAAGTGCCAAGTTCTGTAGCCTCCTAACAGTGACTCAATTGATGGACATCTACGCAAATTGCAAAACAAGATTACCGCATACTCAAATCACTCTATGAAATGTTCTGGAAATACTTTTAACATCAAGAAGACCCCATAGTTAAGCATTCCTCTCTGCAGGGATGTAATAATGAAGAATAAGAGTCTAAACCTCCAAATCAGGATGTCTGTCACACCTTCTAGTACGGTATTACTCAAACACATTTGTGCCTTTAGGTATTGCATTCAGGAAGCCTCACACTCCTCAACTTTTTTTCAAGGAATTTTCAGAGACACTCAGTTTTTCCCTTTTGTCTGAGGATGACTTTACTCAATACATTTTGCAAAAGTTCTCCAGAGTACTTCCCTCAAGTTCCACATCTACTTATGTTTCTTCAGGCAGCTGTTTTGTAATATTCCTTCTGAGCCTTGAACTCACAACCTCAGTAGGACTATTTATTTATTTATTTGAGAACTATGAAGTTGTCATGTTTCACTTATATCTTCTAATTGTTTGATGGGCCTAAACACAGAAGTTCCTATGGCACAGCTTGTATGAATTATCTGGCAGGAAAGGAAAAATGCACAGTGGTTGAGCAGTGATTTGTACTCTTTTTTAAAGACCTCAACCACTCTAAGACTCCACACCAAAAGCAGCCTTAGGAGGAATGTTTGTCAGAATTATACGTCTCCTAGGCATGCTGAGATTGTCTCAGGGTGGAGAGCAGTGGTGTCATTTCTATCTTTTCTCCACCTATTCTCTCCAGCACTGGTGTGTATCACTCTTCATTAAAGTATGCATTTGAAGTCAATGATCAGAGATAGGATGGAAATGCGTGTAATATCTGGCCTAGGCATGAAGGACATTTTACAATATGAACATAGAGTCTTTTCTATATAAACTTAAGAATTTAGATAATAATAGTGGGAAAATCAAAGTACACAATGGGAAAAATCAAATTTCAAAGTAAATTGACATCTTGGTGGGTTGATGTTCCAATCTTGGAAATCAGACTTCTCTGATAAAACCTTGACAATCAAAATACTGTTGTGCACACAAAGAAGCATTGCACATATGACATTAAGACCTTGGTTTTAGCCAGATTTATATTTTAACTGCTTAATTTCCCAATTTTTTTACTTGCTACAGAAGTCTCATTAATAATGCAATGAAAAATGTTGTACAAGGGGAGAAAAAACAAGCAAACAAAACAAAACAAACAAACAAGCAAGAAACAAACCCAAACCAACCCAAACCAAACCAAAAGAAAATTGCTCCAAGGATGCTTTCCTTAGAGCACAAGAACTCTCTATCCTACTGCATAAAAAAGTGGACAGGGAGGCCAGAAAAGTGGGATGACTGAGCAAGGACCTGCTGGTCAAACTGAGATACAACAGGGAAATGCACAGGCAGTGGAAACAAGGACACGTGGCCTGGGAAAAGTACAGAGTCCAGATGTTCAGGGATTAGGAAAGCCAAGGCATGGATGGAACTGAGTTTGGCAAGATACGTAAAGAATAACAGGAAGGGATTCTATAAGTACATACATTACTCAGAAAAGAAAGGCCAAATAGAGTGTATTCCCTCTGGTTGCAACCAGAGAGTGGTGGTCAATGGCTCTATGTCCAAGTGGAGGCCAATGACAAGTGGTGTCCCTCAGGGTTCTGTCTTGAGACTGGTACTGTTTCATATCTTTATCAACTACACAGACAATGGGATCAAGTGCACCCTTAGCAAGTTTGTAGATGACACTAAGCTGAGCAGTGCAGTTGATACAATAGAAGGAAAGGATACCATCCAAAGGGACCTGGACAAGCTTGAGAATTGGGCCCATGTGAACCTAATGAGGTTCAACAAGTTCAAGAGCAAGGTGCTGCACCTGGGCTGGGGCAATCCCAGACATGACTACAAACTGGGTGAAGAACTCATTAAGAGCAGCTCTGCAGAGAAAGACTGGGGTGTTCTGGTGGACAGAAAGCTTGACATGAGAAAGCAATGCTTGCTTGCAGCTGAGAAGACCAACTGCATCCTGGGCTGCAACAAAAGAGGAGTGGTTAGCAGGTCAAGGGAGGTGATTGTCCTCCTCTACTCTGCCCTTGTGAGGACCCACTTGCAGTACTGTGCCTGAGCTGGAAGCACCAGCACAAGAAGGACATTGATCTGTTAGAGCAGGTTGAGAGGAGGGCCACAAAGATGACTGAGGGGCTGGAGCACCTCTCCTGCAAAGAAAGGCTGAGAGAGCTGGTGCTGTTCAGCCTACATACAATTGGGGAACTAAAGGCCGGTGAGCCTCACCTTTGTGCCCGGGAAGATCATGGAGCAGATCCTTCTGGAAGACACATTAAGGCATGCATGAGATAAAGAGGTGATCTGAGACAGCCAGCATGTCTTCACCAAAGGCAGATCTTGCCTAACCAATCTGGTGGCCTTCTATGATGGAGTGACAGCATCAGTGGACAAAGGAAGGGCGATGGATATCATCTACCTGGATTTGAACAAAGCCTTTGATATGGTCCCTCACCACATTCTTCTCTCTAAACTGGAGAGGTATGGATTTGAAGGATGGACTGTTAGGTGGATAAAGAATTGGTTGGCTGGTTGCAGTCAAAGGGTTGTGGTCAATGGTTCTATGTCCAGGTGGAGGCTGGTCACAAATGGTGTCCCTCAGGGGTCAATCTTGGGACCAATGCTCTTCAACATCTTTATCAGTGAGATAGACAATGGAATCAAGTGTACCCTCAGCAAGTTTTCAGATGACACCAAGCTGAGTGGTGCAGTCGATACAACAGAGGGAAGGGATGACATCCAGAGGGACCTGGACGAGCTGGAGAAGTGGGTCCATGAGAAGCTAATGAGGTTCAACAAGGCCAAGTGAAAAGTGTTGCACTTGGGCTGGGGAAATCCCAGGTATTTATATAGGCTAGGTGAAGAAGAACTTGAGAGCAGCCCTGCAGAGAAGGACTTGGGAGTCCTGCTGGACAAGAAGCTGGACATGAGCCGTCAGCACGTGTTTGCAGCCCGGAAGGCCAACTATGTTCTGGGCTGCATCAAAAAAGGGGTGCCCAGGAGGGAGAGGGAGGTGATTGTCCCCCTCTACTCTGCTCTTGTGAAACCCCACATGGAATACTGCATGCAGGCTTGGAGCCCCCAGCACAAGAAGGATTTGGAGCTCTTGGAACGGGTCCAGAGGAGGGCCACTAAGATGGTCAGAGGGCTGGAGCACATCTCCTGTGACAAAAGATTGAGGGAACTGTTTAGCTTGGAGAAGAGAAGGCTCTGGGTAGACTTAATTGCAGCCTAGTACTTGAAGGGAGTGTATAGACAGGAGGGGGAACACCTTTTTACATGTGTTGATAGTGATAGGACAAGGGGGAATGGTTTTAAACTAAGACAGGGGAGATTTAGGTTAGAAATTAGGAGAAAGCTTTTCACTCAGAGGGTGGTGAGGCACTGGAACAGGTTGACTGGAGAGGTTGTGGATGCCCCATCCCTGGAGGTGTTCAAGACCAGGTTAGATGAGTCCCTGAGCAACCTGATCTAGTGGCTGGTGTTCTTACCTATGGCAGGGGGGTTGGCACTAGATGATCCTTGAGGTTCATTCCAACCCAAACTGTTCTATGATTCAAAACACTTTCATAGTGCTTTACTTTAGCACTATGCTTAGCCTTCCAGTGTTCTTCTGTACCCTGGGGTTAAAAATGTTGGTCTTCCTGAAGAGTTGTATGAGGGGAGATTTATCATGTACAATTATGATTCTGAGATATTTCCTGGAGGGATTATGAAGCCTAGAATTAAGGCTTCTTTCTGCTCAGTTTTGGGTTCTGCTTGGGGTTACTCATATGTTTTATCAATACAGTTTTCTTCCTCCTCATTGGTTCCTGGATAAAATTTGAAAGCTGCAAAGCAAACATCCTAGTCTCAAACCACAAAAACAGCTATCATTGGCTCTAAGTGACCCCAGAGTTTTGTCAAACTTCTATCACATGTAGCTTTAATTAAGTTTAAGCAACTATTGGGCAGACATTAGATCCTTGAGTTACAAGTTACAAGTGACCATTGTTACAAATTAAAAACAGCTCAGGACAAGGCAAACTTGGCAAATCCTGAGACTCAGTACTGTCAAGTTAATGCAAGGCTTGTAAGTCCATTACTAATGGTCTCTTATTAGTAATGGTAAATATCATATCTGCCATGTTATGAACTTCTAAGTTTAACCATCTAGTTTCAACTCATAACAATTTTATGAAAAGCCAAGCTTTTGCCATACTGATCATCACACTGGTCCTGTGCTCATCTAAATGTTTTAGTGAATTTAAATCACTAGATTTCAAGATTTCAATTTCAGTACCACAAGTGGGTTAGACACTTATCTGGTATAATCCACATACGGCTGTCAAAGTCAATTAAACTGCTATAACATGAGTGCAGGATTATATCCACTACACTTTTAACCACCTATTAAAAGGAAATAGACCTCATCTACTTTTGCTGAGGATGGAGATAAGACATTCATTTCAAAGGCTTTCTATCTTTACCTGTAGCTTTCTTGGTTTCTTTCCTCTTCCTGGCTGAACTTTATGATCTGCTGCATCTGTTAGGCAAAATGACATTCTAACTCAGCCTCTGTTAATTTCTTGAGAGATCTAAACATATAAAATAAATTTATGTAAGTACACAAAGTGCACATGTAGAGAGTTGATTGTTATGCTTTTTCCATTCCATTTTTTCTACCATTCCTGTAGCATGTCTGTCCAATATATAATTTTTCATACTGTCCAATAATTATTGCATGACATCAGTGCTGAAATCTAAGAGACTATGTGCTTAGGTTCCTTTCAAAAATCTTCATTTTAATTGGTGTTTTGCACTCTACATTAGTACACAAATAAATTGGATATTTAAATAAAAAATCAGCATCTTTTTGTTCAAGACTGTAGATAGCACAGATGAATATTTAGGTGGCTGTTGATTGTACTCAGCAAAAGTGTCTTCCTGATAGGAGCTGAAATATTTTTTCCAGTAGGAAGCCACAACTCAAGTGCATGTTTTAGCCTTCCTACCATTAAGAGGACTCATTAATTCTAAAGAAATTACTGTGAATTCTAAAGCAACTACTGGCCCCCAGTAGGATGAATGCAAACACCCAGGCAAACCTCCAGGCAGTTCATGCAACCACAAAGCATTCAGGCCGTGGACTATACCTAGTGCTGCTGATATAGAAGGTGACAGCACACACACCTGTGGGAGGTGTGCCCAGGTAAATGAGCTGCTCTGTCTGGTGGCCAACCTTCAGGAAGGAGTGGGAAGACAGCCCCTGTCTGCCCACACAGTTTCCATTACTGAATAGGTATGAGGCTCTGAGTGTGGTAGGTGGAGGATCTGAAAAGACAGAGAAGGAAGTATCTCTGCAAGTAAATCTGAGCAGTAAAGAGAAGACAACATACAGGAAATTCTGACAGATCTAGTTATTCTGGGTCTTTTGTTTATCTCGGAAGTGGTCAGGCAGTTAGATTTGATGATCCATGTAGGTCTCTTTCAACTGAACGACTCTATTCTAAATGTGAAAGTAAAATTAAGTAAACATGTAATTATGAGAGTCAAAGATACCATAGTAACACACAGAGAAAAGAATTTATGCATGTTTGTAGTATTTACCTTAAGAAACTGTATTAGAAATTAAATCACTTTCATATTCCGTTGATAAAGGTATTAAGAACTTTATACAGGTATATACAGATCTACCCAGTCTAGAAAAGCTGGGCAAATAGATCAGCAGAGGGAGCTGAATAGTTACACTTTTCCTGCATGTGGAGACAAGACAACCATTACAACGACACTGTACATTTGTTTGTGACACTTTCCTATTAAGTATTTCTTATACAGCTATCTTCCCAAAGGAAGCCTTAGTTTCTACTCTGCTCTCCTATTTCCTCCTCAGCACCTAATCTTAACGAACAACCTATTCAAGACAGAAAGGTTTAGATGGGAAACTTGGGAAAAATTATCCTAAGCTTATTCAAGATAGGCCAATGGTTTCCCATTTGCAGCACAGGGAATACTACAAGATTACTGGAAGGTATTATTTGTCAAGTTATACCTATATCAAAGAGAAAGAAATAATCTTAATGTTGAAAATGATCCAGTGGAAATGAGGAAAGAAGTGGTTAAAACATTCCCATAACTTACAGAATGAATCATTGTGACTAAAAAGATTATATTGCTGTTTAAATAAATGAAAATGTTTATTAGAGAAAATATTTGTTTTAAAAATACAGAAAGTGAAATTAAAATTATGAATGTCATGGTAACTCTGTCCTGTCATCTTTGTTTGTTCCTTGTTTTTTTCCCGGAGGCCCAGTCCCCTAACTGCTAATGCTGCTTGTTTGCTGTTCACTGCCTGCTCTTCACTGCCTGATGCCATGGAAAGGGAACTGCTTTGCTAAATCCTACCAGAAAGAATCTAGATATAATTGGCCAAGATCCGAGCCAGATGAATGCAAATTGTACCAACCTTGTTTTCTGCAATCCAGGATATCTCCACAAACACTGTCACTTTAAATATGTGCATGTCTTCCTGCCACATCCCATCAACTCACATACTCGCTGAGTGTCATGATATTCAAGACTATTCTCATGAACTGTGACACTGAGCTCTCGTAATATCAGTATTCTGAATGAAAAAAAAAAAAAGCACATTGTAACCACGACTGACACTTCAAGGAAACTCTAGATAGAGCTCTGGACCACGTAGGAATGAGAGGACAAATTTTTGGCAGTGCAAATGAGACACTTACTGGATTCACAACATAGTCCACAAGAACATCTCTATGTATTTTCATATATATTGTATAATATTGTGATGGTTTTACTTAGGTGGGTGGCCGAGCTCCACCACAACTGCTCTCTCACTCCCCCTCCTCAAAGAGGAATGGGGAGAAAATAAAATGAAAATGGCTGAAAGGTTGAGATAAGGATGAGGAGATCACACAGTAATTATTGTGACGGGCAAAACAGACTCGGCATAGGGAGATGGTAAGATTTATTGCTTATTACTAATAATCTAGAGAAGTGAGAAACAAAGGAAAGAAGCTAAAAGCACCTTCCCCCCCATCCACCCTTTTCCACCTCCTCCCCCCAAGCAGCGCAGAGGAACGGGGGAATGGGGATTATGGTCAGTCTATAGAGCTTCTTCTCCGTTGCTCCTTCTTGGTCACTCTTGTCCCCTGTGCTGTGGGGTCCCTCCCACAGGATTCAGTCCTTGATGAACTGATCTGGCATGGGCTTCCCACAGGCAGCAGCTCTTCAAGAACTGTTTAACAGGGGTCTGTACCACGGGGTCCATCCCTCCGGAGCAAACTGCCCAATCTGGGTCCCCCATGGGCAGCAGCTCCTTCCAGGTCACCTGCTCCACTGTGGTCTCCTCCATGGGCTGCAGCATGGAACCCTGCTCCACCATGGTACTCCATGGGCTGCAGGGGGAAAGCCTACTTCACCACAGTCTTCTCCACAGGCTTCATGGAACTTCTGCTCCAGCGCCTGGAGCACCTCTCCCCCTCCTTCTTCACTGACCTTGGTACCTGCAAGGCCGTTCCTCACTCTCACTCTCCCAGCTGCAGTGTGGCACAGTGTTTTTTTTTGTTTTGTTTTGTTTTGTTTTTTCCCCTGTCTTAAATATGCTCTCACAGAGGCTCAAAACAACATCACTTATTGGCTCAGCTCTGGTCAGCAGTGAGGCCCTTACCTAACATGGGGCAGCTTCTAGATTCTTCTCAGAGAAGCCACCCCTATGGCCCCCTGCTACCAAAACCTTGCCACGTAAACCCACTACAAAAAAAAATCACATAGTCTAATACAAGAAAGCAATAAATGAACATGTGGGAACCCTTTCTGCAAAATTGAACTTTTTTCTCAGACCACCAGATGTTTCCAGCCATGAGATGAACATCAGTATTAACAGAAACCTTGATGAAATGGGCTTAGTTTTAAGCTTCTTTGTAGATACGGGCTTAGCACATCTCTGAGCAGACCCTATAAAACCCCTAAGGGGTTTCTACAAACCCCTAAGAGTCTGTACCCCTCCATTGAATTTTCTGTATATTTACTTGTCCCGAAGCAATTGCTCCATATGAGAAAAAAAAAACGAAAAAAAAAAGAAAAAAAAAAGTTTGGAGAGACTGAATGCCAGCTGCTAAACAATGCAGAAAGGCAGAAAGGTGTTAAGGACATTATAATTCACTGTGAAAAAGGCTGAAGCTAACCCAAGCACAGTCAAGACTGACAGCAAACTCTGGTATTTGTCTGTCAGTATTCAATTCTTACATATGCAATGCATTGAGAATAGATTTTATAAAGTATAATATGAAGTTATTCTGAACATGCATTATTACGGTATGTGTGTGTGTTAAGGAAAAAGAAGCAGAAGTATAGAAAAACAAAGTGTCAGGGGAAAATAATGAAGGAAGAGAGTTGTAGCTGGCTGTTGGCATTTATTGTTTGTTTCTTTGATCAGTCTGTGCTTGCTGTACCTCACAGGATTGGAATTTTTGATGGCCAGGTGCTCTCAGTTTGCACCACACAGAATTTTTGCTGACATCTAATTATTTTGTTCTACAAATACTTTCTGGAGGCACTACACCTTTTGCTAATAGCCTCTCCACCCCTAAATGTGGCATTGGTTCAGAATTGGGATGTCTCCGAACCACAAGTCCATCGATAACTACTCAAAGGATGCCGGAAGACAGGTTTGATGCTTTTACTTGCTATGATTTATCAGTATCCAGCATAATTTTACTCTATATAGCCAAAAGCAGCCTACTCAGAGTTATTTGCCATTTTGTCTTTCTGTTCAGATCCAGGTTATTACAGAGAATTATGTCCCCAGTCTCTCAACTGAAGTGAGACCACACCACATCCTGTTTGAGCAATGTCATACTAAACCAATCTTACGTTCTTCTGAATCTAAACTCTACATCATGACAGAGACCGTCAGATCTTTGCCTTAGACCAACCATTCCCAAACTAGAAATCATGTTTCTGGAAGTGTGACCACAAGAGGTGTTATGAATACAGACACAAAGTATAGTTGAGAACTGCTGCCTTAGATCCCAATCTATAACTGGTTTGCATGAAATATGAAAAACGTGAATTAATATAGGCACTATTAAGATGGCTCTAAATTCCTAGAAGAGAATCCTCTTGGAGGGAATATTCTGAAGTCAAGGCATAATTTTCCACTCTGCACTGCTAATGTATACAACACCAGACAGTCCATTGCATAGGCAGCTTTGCTTGTTGGTACTGTTTTTAAAAAAGGAACATCTGAAATTAAAAACAAATAAGTAACATAAAATAATAACTATAAAGCAGCGAAACCAAATCAAAAGCAAACCAACTAACCAACCAACCAACAACAGCAACAAACAACAACAAAAGACAACCAACCAATCAAAACCTTCAACCTGCTGTGACTTACATACAAAAGGAAAATACTAGATTTTCATGTCATGCAGCCTCTGATGCACCTTCTTCTCTCAAAAGCAATCTGGGAAAGAAACTTGAAATTGCTTTGTATTTTTTTCAGTATACCATGCCACAATACAGTTGAACATTTTTACCATGTCTGCCTTCTGACTATTTGGACCTTTCTCCTTACAGTAACTGACTTCTTATTTCATTGTAGTTTCATTGTACTTTGGCAATGGACAGAAATTATCTTGCACTCTTATGCTGATCTTTCTTTTATGAGGATTTCAGAAAAGAGGCAAATTAACAAAGCTGATACTTGTACTACAGTACATTCTATTTTGCCTACTATAGTGAGAACTGTAGAAACTGGCATACAATGGAGAGGAACTATTCTCTTCTGGATTTTAGTTCATTGCCTACATGTATCTTGACAACTTATAGAATGTTCTTACCATTTTTTTCTCCTCCAGCAATATTTTTAGAATAAACCAGAGCAGACCCTCTTTCATTTGTGTACAGATTTTGACAATCATTCAGCAGAGCACTCAGGCATATTTTTCTATCTATTTCTGTTCAAGTCTGCATATAAACACCTGTGCAAAGACAAACAGACAGGATATGTGTAGTGAAAAGTGTTAGGTAAACTTAAATCTGAATGGAACAAAGGTCTCACTTCATGTTGCTGTAAGTACATCTGGAAAGTCAACTCTCCTTGTTTTCAGCTCCTCCTTTCCTTCAAAGGAAAGATATAGACAATGCTGCTGTCATAGATAGATAGATATTGCTTTAAATGGAGAAGAAAAATGAAGGTGCATGAAAAGACTGAAGATACCATAGAACTACCTGTCAGGTCTTTTCTGGCCCAGTGATAATAAACAAACTGAGATCAACAAGGTAACAGATTCACACATCATTCTTAAAAGGAGGACCAGTCCTATGTAATGTCCCTGCAATTTTTATCCGTGTTTTGTGTTTCATGTTAGCCCACAGTAATATACTTCAGGCATGGTATGATATAGCACAACAAATTCCAGGGTTTCTGTATTTTAACATTATTCCTGTCCTTATTTAGCATCTAATAACTAGAACTGTATTTATTCATTTATTTATTTTACAGAAATGAGGTCAATATACCCTCATTCTTATGAAAAAGTGTTTTCTAAAGTATTCCACAACAGTGTTCTATTGAGTGTCCACATCTAGACATTGGAAAAAGGGGGCTACAGGCCAGCATCTGAGAGGAGATCAGGGGCTGCCCAGTGTCAGGTACGGCTGGTTCCAGCCAGATCCACAATGCCCCCACTGCAGCCACAGCTAAGCCAATTGGTAAAGCTGGTGGAACCTCTAGGAAAACATAACTGAGAAAAGGCAGAAACGTCAGACAGGCACAGGAATAAAGGAAAAATGAGAGAGAAACAACCTCGCAACTCCAGAGTCAGAAAAGGAGAGGGAGGTGGTGCCCCAGGTGCTGGAGCAGAGATTCACCTGAGGACTATGGAAGAGACCATGGTGGAGCAGGTATTTCCTTGCAGCCCACAGAGAGGACCATGACAGATATTTACACTATAGCCTGGGGTGGAAGAGAGCACTCTGTGCTGTTTCCCAAAGGAACAGCCCATGGAGAGAGAGGACCCCTGCTGGATCAGGGGGAAAATGCGAGGAGGAATGAGAACTGACCACAACCCCCTGAACTGCTTCTGTGGATACAGAGGAATTGGGAATGAGAGTGTGGCTGAGCCTGGGAAAAGACTTGTGTGTGGGGTTGTTGTTTTAAAGTTTTGCCCTTGTTTCTCAGTATCTGACCCTACTTTAATTAGAAACAAAATGAATTTTCCCCAAGATGAGTCTGTTTGGCTCATGATTGTGGCTATTAAGAGATCTCCCTATCATCTTCATCTTGACCAATGAGATTGTTCATCTTATTTTGTCCTGTCAGGATGGAGCAGTGGTAGAGTGGCTGAGTGGGTGTGTGGCATTTGAGCAAGGTCAACCCAATGCAAGTACAAATTGCTCCTGTCACAAGAGGTACGTGGAACAATTTCTGCATGGTTCATGTACAATTTCTACCAACTTCAATGGTGCAGGGTTAGGTCAGTTTCACACATAGGAATATCACCTTAATGATGCTGCATTATCAAAAGAAGACTTAGAAACTATTTTCAAGCTACTTAGAGAGTGAAGGCTTTAAATAGTTGTGATTTTAGCAAGAAGGAGGTGCTTATGTACTTACCTCCAGGGAATATTTTCAGTGACCAAGACAAGACTGTTTGTGATTGGCTAAAGATATCAGTCATTGCTTTGTGAGAGGATTATTTAAATAATACTGGAGAGTGTCTTAGTGGGGTCAGAATATCATTGGGTGTAGAGGTAGATTTTCATGGAAAAGCTAGCATTCTGAATGTGTTTTACCTAACTTAAATAAAAAATAACATAGAACACTTGTTAGGATAATTGTGGATGCATTGGCAAACTTTGCAGGAGTTCTTTGCTGCTTACCAACATTAAAGCTCTACAAGAAGAGAAATTTTAAACTAAGACACTGTAAAGTGCACCACAATTATCTGTGACAAGCATAAGATAATATTTTATGTGTTAGGTACATTTTACCAACTGTTCTTTATGGTACCTTGCAGAATAAGATCATCTACATGCAAATATAAGACATATGAGATGCACTGCTGAAAGAATGAGATTGATGATTTTTTATTTATGTATTTATTTGTTTTAATTTGTATGATTTTTGCCTTGATTTTCTGTGGAAACATTTAGCATTTGAAAAATACAAGATGTAGTGAACATCAGTACATGTTTCTAAGTTCATTTCTTCACATCATTTAAAAATTAGATGGGCTTGTTATTATAAGAATGAGGCATGTTGGAAGAACTGAAACATTTGAATCCACATAGGTTGTTTAACATAATGGCAGGTTTATATTATATTATGTTAAGATGCAGTCCTTAAAGTATATTTACAATTGAAACTGCTTACAAGTTAGTCAGTGAACTTTCTATTCAGTGAATTAGCCCGGTGAGTTTTGTCAGAAATTGACCGACAGTAAGTGCATGATGAGACAGCAATTTTTCTCAGATTCAAAATTTATTTAAAACTTATTTTCTAACTTACATGTGAAGTTATTTCTAACTTCACATCCTTATGTTCTTATTTTCTAACTTATTTGGATATTTTTTGTGCCTTCTTACACTTCTGAAAATCACAGATAAGTATATACTGAATCTGAGATTTGAGAAACAGCAAAATTGGATGAAGCTATAGTATCTGGCAGATGAGAGACCATTCTCTTTTTCAAAAATTCCACAGTTGCTGAGGTATCACCTCTTACTTCTCCATTTCCAAAAGTGGCCATGGAGGCTGTGGAGGGTTAACCTTAGCAGGCAGCTAGGCCTGCACCCAGTTCAGGGAACAGAGCGGCAAACAGAGGTCTTGATGTTGTTCAAGCACCACTCAGTGATAGCTGAAACATTGGTGTGTTATCAATATTGTTTTGGTGACAAATCTGAAACACAGCACCATATGGGTTGCTGTGAAAATAGTTAACTCTATCCCAGACAGACCGAGTAAAAAGGTTTACAGAAGACTGAATATTCTTAATCAAGAGGTCTTAATATTCTATAACAAGCTAAAATACATAGTGAGCCAGGATATTTTCCAATCACAACATCCATTTGCAAGCCCACGTTTTAGTGAGTAGCTTGTTTTGAAGCTGTGGCAGTAGAGTTTTCTTTGTTATACGTCACCAATGTTTTTTTCTTGTTGCAGAATAAAAATTCATGATCAAAAATTCCTTTTATTTTTGGAAGTAGAAGAACAATTTGAATACCTTTGTCCTCTCTCTCTCTCTCTCTCTCTCTCTCTCTCTCTCTTTTTTTTTTTTTTCTTTTTTCTTTCTTTTTTTTTTTTTTCTGTTTGTTTGTTTTAATTATACAGAGAAAAATATTTTTCTCTCTTGGAAGTCTGGGAAACTGGAAGTGATTTCTTCATGTACTCATAACTGCATTTTTTTTTGCTTTTGATATTTATGCTATTTTTTGCATTAGCAAGAAAATATTGTTGGCTACTGAGTTTGAAAAAAAAAAATCATGCTACAGCTATTTCTTATGTGTAGACAATGATTTGACCATTAACTGTAAGGTGCATCTGTAAAGTGCAGATTGGTTAAATTCATACTGACCTATTCTATTCATACATGCATCAAACTTTAGCTACAAAAGTTATTCAGCCTCAAATAGTGTTTATTGCCTCAAAAAAGCAACTGCCAATTATTTTATATGCTGACATTGAATTGTCCAATAAATTCAAGTAGTTGGTTGAAAAGGCCATCTCTTGCCTTTAGATGGTCAAAAAAATAGTCAATGAAAACTTTACCTTTGAGTTGTGTTTCGTAATCTTTTGTTTTATTTAGCCATGCAAAATGTGCAACTGATGCGCACCGAGATTATCCTACATGTATATTTTCTCATTGTTGCTTTTCACATCTTTATCTGAAAACATAAGGAAACACATTTGACCTCCTAGTGTTCAAAATAGGAACATGACTTAATGTTCTGTTGTGTAAGAGATTTCTGCCAAAAAGTCAATGTTATTTTTAAGGTTGAACAAAACCAAGGCAGCTAACTCAAAACTGGATACACGTTTTCTGATTTAGGTCCTAAAATTTGATTTGTTCTCCCTACAAAGTCATTAAAAGAAATTTGACTGAAATCATTGCTTTATGATAAAGGAATTTCACCACCTTAATTATATAAATTACTACTGCCATGCGACTTGGAAAAATACATGCTAAAGGTCTATCAAAGACATAATCTCTTCCTTCTTTGCTGAAGTTTTTAAGCATGTGCTTCAAATCAAGCAGATTCTAGAGCGCTTCATAAAATACATTTGGTCTTTTTGCTCCAATGCCTTGACAAATGGAGAATCAAATCAAATAAATGAAGCAAAAGACATCTTTTTTACTGCCTCCTTTCCTTTGTGACTGAGAAAAGAACCTGAGATCTTTCTAATATCAATCCCCCACAAGTCTGTAAGAAGTTGAAATATTACAATGGACATAGCTGTTGCTGACAAAAATATATCTATTTTGTTCCACGATGACCAAACGCCCACAGAAATTGTAAAAGACAGAAACAGAAAATAAATAAATAAATAAACACAAAATAAATTAAGTTCATCAATCTACATACATCATGTTTTTTCTATCTCATTAACTCCATAGCCTTGACAAATGATAAATGCTTGTAATATTGCTGTATTTTAAGTGTATGCTAGAGACTGGAAATACATTGAACAGATTGTTCAAGAAACTGTATTGTTCTTGTTCATTGTCATTAGTGACCTATGTATTTTGATTCTTATGAGGCAATGACATATAATAACAAAGATTATTTTCAAGTCTTATCTTTTGTTCAGCTCATTTATATGGGACATAAATACATCTGTTGAGATAATGCACCAGATGTTATTCAGAGAATGACTATATATTTGGAATAATATCTGTAAAATAATCCATTTTCCAAATGCAAATTACTTTCTATGCATGCCCTTTTCTTCCCAGCATAACTATCCTGTAAAACCCTACTTTTCTAGTGTGTAATTCCTTCACACTGCAAAGCATCATTCAAGATTTTCAGTGGTATATGCCAGTTGTTCCTTTTCAGTCCATGACAAATTTCTTTAATGCACCCTGACAAACATATATTTTCCTTCTGCAAGCATTCATAAAGAAAAAGTACATAGATTTTAATCAGGATCCCCTACCAGCTGAATACAGAATTGTTTTTGCTAAACTTACAGCAAGTCTGTCCTTTGTACCACAGAATAGATAGAAAACAATTTCATTTGAACCAACCACCCTTCCAAAAACTCATCTGAAAGCGGGTCTTGGTCTTTTATCTGCACCACAGAAAATACACTGAAGAGTCTTCTGTTCATGCTAACACTTCTCTGTCCTTTATCAATTCAAATGTTTTTCAGATTCCAACCTCTCTGGGCAGTGATTTTTTATTTATTATTTTTATTTATTTTTTAATTATTTTTTGTTAATATCTTGCTTAGTCCAGAAATAACTCAATTCTGATGACACAGAAGTAACAAAATACCAACAACCAGATTTTAAGTCTGTGTGACATACTATAGTCAGCTACCTGCTGTTTAAATGCATGGCTTCTGCATTTAAACACAAACACACTGAAAGTACCACTCCATTCCTCTGCAGATCTGTTGAAACGTTAGGCTAGTGTTTCTCAAAGTGTTTGTAAAGTTAGTGCTTGTGGTATAGTTTCCTCCATTCCATTTCCATTACACCAACTACTAGAAGTACATATGGCATAATGTGTAGGACATTTATTCTGATACTGAAGAGTAGGCTACCACAGTCATTGAGAAAAAATTTTCCACAATAAAACATGACATTTGATTTATAAGACATTCCAGCACAAAGCTTCAATGGGATTTTAAACACATCTTCTTTACCTTTTTCTCTACTGTTCTATTTTCATCTTGAAAGTAACAGTCTTTGGAGATTTTTAAAGTCCACCTACCAATAAAAAGTGAATACATTAATATATCAGAAGTTACTTAAAAATTCAAAGCCCTTATCGTTGCCTACAAAATCTTGGAAACATGGCCAAATATGACTTAATTTAAAAATAAATAAACAAATAAAACAGAGAAAAATGACAGTAACAGTATTCTAACACATTATTATTGTCATTTTCTCATGGATTTGAAGACAATTGCTTCATTTTCTGTTGCCCACTTCAGTTCTAATGTCAAGGTTGGGAATACTTTGAAGGAATTACATGATTTTACCCACCAAGATACCAGATAGCAGTGATCACTTGCTTTATACGCTAAGGAGAATTTACAATTATAAAGCTATGTCTATTGCAGCACAGACATTAAATCCATCTGTTCATTCAAAGATAATGTTTCTGGTTTGGGCTGCTGTGTCCAATACAAGTAGAGGACCTTGTAGTGCTCTACCTAGCACAGATAATAACTGCACCAAAGATTCCACAAAACAGACTTCAGTCTTCCAAGAACAGTGACTGAGTAGCTAGTTTGCTAGTCCCTAGAAATGTTCAAGCCCTAGAAATGTTCATGCCTCCGTATCTGACATGCATTTATCTCCCTTCAAAACACATATGTATAGCTATTTCTAGTGAGGTCATGTGAGCTTACAGGTCTTATAGGCCTGAAAAGAGTAGCAAAATACCATTGGTCTTTTCATATGCATTATCCCATCTCAGAAGACTGGTGTTTGAATGATACTAAGAGCCTGAAAACAAAACAAAACAAAACAAACAAACAAAAAACATCTTTTGTCCTCTACTGCCAAATAATAGGGTGAGTATAAGACATGTATGGGGCCCAATGGATTCATCCCAGGGTAATGAAAGAACCATCTGATGTCATTGAGACTTCTCAATTTCTCTTTAACATTCTTGGGAATCTGGAGAGGTCCCTGTTGATTGGAAGCTGGCAGATGTCCCCATCTCCAAGAAGGACAAGAAAGAAGACCCTGGTATTTACAGGCCTGTCAGTCTCACTTGAGTGACTGACAAAATTATGGAGAAGATTATTTTGTGAGGCATTGAAAAACACTCAGACAACACAATCATTTGCTATAGCCAAGATAGATTCACGTGGGGAAAGTCCTGTTTAACTAACAATTTCCCTTTTTGACAAGGTTACACCCCCCAGTGGACAAAGGGAAGACAGTAAATGCAATATTTTTTGTATTTCAGCAAAGCTTTTGATATCATTTCTCATACTATCCTTCTGGACAGAATGTCCAGCATACAGCTAGACAGGTATATGAGATAATGTTTGAACAATTGGCTGAAGGGTCAGGCTCAAGTGGTTATAGTAAATGGGGTTACATCAGGGTGGCAACCAGTCACTGCTGGGGTTTCCCAGGGCTGCATTTGGGGTCAGGTCTCTTGAATGATTTTATAAATGATCTGGATGCAGGACTTAAATGCATACTAAGTTTACAGATGATGTTAAATTAGGAGGAGTGGTTGAGTCCCTGGAGGCCTGCAAGGCCTTGCAGAGAAATCTTGACAAATTAAAGGGCTGGGCAATCACCAACCATATAAAATTTAACAAGAGCAAGTGCCAGACTGTGCACCTGAGACAGGACAATCCTGAATATACATATAGACTGGAGGACTTGTGGTGGGAAAACAGCACACGGAAAGTAATATGGGAATAATGGCAAGCTGTATCTGAGTCAGGAGTGTACCCTGGTAGCCAGGAGGGCCACTGGGGTACACTGGGGTGCATCAAGCACAGCATTGTTAGCTGTTCCGGGAAGTGACTGTCCCGCTCTGCTCTATGCCGTTGTGGCCAAATCCCAAGCACTGTGTGGGCACCACAGTATAAAAAAGATGTACAACTGTTAGTGTCCAAAGGAAGGCTGCGGAAATGGTGAAGGGTCTAGAAAGCAAGACATATGAGGAGCAGCTGAGGTCATGTGGTTTGTTTAACCCAGAGAAGCAGAGACTGAAGGGAGGCCTCATCATGGCCTACAGCTTCCTCATGAGGGAGAGTGGAGGGGCAGGTGCTGATCTCTTCTCTCTGGTGACCAGTGATAAGACCTGTAGGAACAGCAAGAAGCTGTGTCAGGGAAAGTTTAGACTGGGTATTGGGAAAAGGTTCTTCACTGGTAGCCAGGCACCAGCACAGTTCAAGAAATATTTAGACAATGCTCTCAGGCATATGGTTTGATTTTTAGATAGTCCTGTGTGGATCCACAAGTTGGATATGATGATCCTGTGGGTCCCTTCTAACTCAGGATAATCTATGATTATAGGAGTCTAAGTAGGCAGAAAGTCATCATTAATGCTGTATTTCTTTGATGCAATTTTTGGTAAGAAATTAAAGATAATCTACAGTTCCAGTTCGTTCCCTAGGAGTGAAATGCTGGGTAATCCTAAAAATAAACTCCTCTGCAAGAAAAGAAAAAGTCAGTGGTTATAATTTTATTCAAATGAATCATATCTCCGTTTAAATAAAAGCATATATGTTGAAACGTGTTTGTGAAGTAAAATTCTAAATGTAGCATATTTATTTCTGCAGTGAGCAAACACAGGTCTTATTTAGATATGAGTTCAATTTATGGATGCACTTAAATAGTAACAGAAAATGAAACCCAGGAATATCTGACACATTGTTTTCAAAGCAAAATACGAACACTTGGACATAGACAATTAAGCATTCCCTATGCCTTCTAGCTGAATATGCAAATTTGACATTCAAATCAGACTTCTAAAAAAAACCTCACCCATGTCAAAACACGCAATTCTTAGAATATGAGGAGTCCAAAGCCTTTTTGCTTTAACTTTAATTACTTTGCCATTATTTCAGTTAAGGGCAAGGGTCTTCAGTAGGTTATCATTTTGCTCTTCCCAACTGGTTCAAAAGTCAAGTAGTTTCCCCTGACAAGACATGTAGTATATGGAATTTTTAGATGAGGAATTTACAAGAGAGTACCATGCAGAGAATTCATTATAGCTTGAAGAGGAAGCTACTTCAAGAAGGTGGCCATGTTGTTTGCATAGTATGTTTGCCTGTTGCAAACTAAGGGTAACTCCTGAACTGATTTAATGAATTGCATGTGTTTTTGGTAGCTAAAAAGAAGCATGGAGCTAGTTCTGGAAGACAGAGGGTCAAAAATCTGATTATATGAAGTAAAAAAATATTTTATGGGATACACTGTTAAGATGTGCATTTACCAATATACATACACAGCACTATCAAATGTATATTAACAGGACAAAGGAATCTAATGAACTACACTTCAGTACCACTTGGCTTTTAAGACTGACAGATGTCATGTGCCTCTCCATTCTCACATGATGCTCTGCTGTCTCGCTCCTCAGGTGAGACTAGGTCTGAGTTTGGATTTAGTATTTCTAGTTCATGGTAAAAGGTCTATTTAGCCAAACCACTCATCTTTGGAGTACTCAGCCTCCCGACCTGGAAGTCTGGGATGGGGAGCAGAAGAACCCCTCCATAGTTCAGGTGGAAACGGCTAGAGACAGGCTGCTCCACCTTGACTGTCACAAGTCATGGGGCAAGATGGAGTTGGTGGAGGTGATAGCTGGGCCGCTTTCCATCATCTATCAGTGGTCATAGTAATCCAGAAAGATCCCAGATGACTGGAGACTAAGTGGCAGCCCATGGCTTGGGCAGGTACACTCTTTGCTGGGTTAAAAACTGGCTGGATGCCAGAGCAGTGGTGAAATGCAGCTGGTGACCAGTCACCAGTGGTGTTCCCCAGGGATTGGTGTTGGGGGTCATCCTCTTTAATATCTTTATTGATTATTTAGATGAGGGAATTGAGTGCACCCTCAGTAAGTTTGCAGATGACACCAAGTTATGGGGAAGTGTCAATCTGCCAGAGGGTAGGAAGGCCCTGCAGAGGGTCCTGGACAGGATCGGTTGATAGGCAGAAGGTAATGGGATGAGGTTCAACATGGCTAAGTACTGTGTCATGCACTTTGGTCACAACAACCCCATGCAGTGCTACAGGCTTGGGGCAGAGTGGCTGGAAAGCTGTGCAGAGGAAAAGGATCTGGGGTTGCTGATTGATGCTTGCCTGAACATGAGCTGGCAGTGTGGCCAAGAAGGCCAGCACCATCCTGGCTTGGATCAGGAACAGTGTAGCCAGCATTGATTTTTCCCCTGTACTCTGCTCTGCTGAGGCTGCACTTGGCCTTGTTAAACTTCATAACTGCATGAAGTTTAACAAGGCCAAGTGCCGGGTCCTGCACCTGGGGCGCAATAACCCCAAGCAGAGCTACAGGCTGGGAGAGGAATGGTTGGAAAGCTGCCAGGCAGAGAAGGACCTGGGAGTGATGGTGGACAGTCGGCTGAATATGAGCCAGCAGTGTGCTCAGGTGGCCAAGAAGGCCAACGGCATCCTGGCTTGTATTAGGAACAGCGTGACCAGCAGGGCTAGGGAGGTGATCGTCCCCCTGTACTCAGCTCTGGTGAGGCCGCACCTCGAGTACTGTGTTCAGTTTTGGGCCCCTCGCTACAAGAAGGACATCGAGGTGCTTGAGCGGGTGCAGAGAAGGGCGACGAAGCTGGTGAGGGGCCTGGAGAACAAGTCCTACGAGGAGCGGCTGAGGGAGCTGGGCTTGTTCAGCCTGGAGAAGAGGAGGCTCAGGGGCGACCTTATCGCTCTTTTTAGGTACCTCAAGGGAGGCTGTAGCGAGGTGGGGGTTGGCCTGTTCTCCCACGTGCCTGGTGACAGGACGAGGGGGAATGGGTTTAAGTTGAGCCAGGGGAGTTTTAGGCTAGATGTTAGGAAGAACTTCTTCACTGAAAGGGTTGTGAGGCACTGGAACAGGCTGCCCAGGGAAGTGGTGGAGTCACCATCCTTGGAAGTCTTCAAAAGACGTTTAGATGTAGAGCTTAGGGATATGGTTTAGTGGAGGGCTGTTAGCGTTAGGTTGGAGGTTGGACTCGATGACCTTGAGGTCTCTTCCAACCTAGAAAATTCTGTGAAATTCTGTGAAATTCTGTGAGTACTGTGTTCAGCTTTGGGTCCCTCACTACAACAAGGCCTTGGAATGTGTCCAGAGAATGGCTACGAAGCTGATGAAGAGCCTGGAACACAAGTCCTGTGAGGAGCAGCTGAGAACTGGGGTTGTTTAGTCGAGAAGAGGAGGCTCAGGGGAGACTTTATTGCTCTCTGCAACTACCTGAAAGGAAGGTGTGGGCAGCTGGGGGTCGGCCTCTTCTCGCAGATAACTAGCTTTAGGACTAGAGGGAACGGCCCCAAGTTGTGCCAGGGGAGGTTGGAAATGAGGAGACATTTCTTCTCAGAAAGGGCCGTCCGGCATTGGAACAGGTTGCACAGGGAGGTGGTGGAGTCACCATCCCTGGGGGTGTTTAAGGAAAGGTTGGACTTGGTGCTAAGGGACATAGTTTAGTGGGTGACATTGGTAGCAGGGTGATGGTTGGACCAGATAATCTTGGAGGTGTTTTCCAACCTTAATGATTCTATGATTCTGCAAACCGGCATCATTGGAAGATCTATGTCATTATCCCAAGGCAACATTTTTTTAACTTTTAGGTATTCAGCAAATGTGCACAAATGAATAATATCAAAAATCCTCATTATATTTAAAGCAGAAAAATGGCCAGAAGAAGTGATATGAATTGAGGAACCAAAGTTTCATTACTCTTGATTAAAGAAGTTATCAGGAGGGAAATGGAAACGTGAAATACGTATCAGACAGTTTCTACTGCACTCTAGATAAATGAAGAATGAACCTAACTATTAAGGGTCTGAGCCAATCTGTAATTAAGTTAATTTTCTCTTTTTTGGTGGTGTCAGTCAGACTCGAAATTCTTCTTGCTTGACTTAGACAATCTTTGGTGTGAAATGACTGAAAAACAAGTTCAGCCTATGACATCATTTGGGCTAGCATGAAACCTAAAAAGAAGAAGAGAAAAACATTAGCATAGCAGAAAATCTGTTTATACATACATATGTATATATCATATACACACATAAACATATAAAGGTCCACCAGATCTTAAAAGCATTTACAGCAACAAACACTGTTATGAAGACATCGTTGCCTACGCACAACCTGGCATTGTTGATCTATCCCATTCACACTCTGTGTCTCTTTGTCTTGTGTTTTCTCTGGGATTTCATCAATTTTAGAAAATGAACAGTAGTCTTATTGAGTATTTTGAATCCCAAAGTCTATTTGATAGTCATTGCAGACTTGATGTGCAGCAGTCTTTGTTAAGAAACACTGATCTTTACATAAACAGACTGACCTTTTTAACTGGTATTTTGTCAGGAGGGGCTGAAGGAAGGAGGGGGTGAGAAGAGGGAGAGGGAGCCTGTACTACTTGTTGATGTAGGAGAAAGCGTATTTCAAGGCAAAGGGGAAAGATGGTATGCCTTTCGTTTTTATAACTGCGTCACACATATGCCTACATATTTAACAGCTACTACACCTGGAATGGACACTATATTTTTTTTCTTCATTAACAGTAACATCCTTCCTCTACTTCTTTTCTTCCCCCATAAGAAAAAAAAAAGCAAAAAAAAAAAAAGCACACAACACCACCACCAACAAAAAGCAGGCTAAATCATTACTAAAAACAAATTACTTTATGATTTTTTTACTATAAAAATGACTTAAAAATGCTGACAGGAGCAAAGCAAGGTGATGCAAATGGGCTTCTTCAATTGCTCAAAAAAGATTGTGGAAGCAAAAAACTGCCTGATTGACATATATACGGACACTTCACCATAGTGCTCAGTGAGATGACTGAGAGAAGACAAAAACCTTTTTGATCAAAAAGGTCAACAGAGATGATGTGTCTTGTGAAGAGCATATGTAGCACAATGAACAAGAGCTGATGTTATACTGGCAACCACCCCGTTTTGTCCAATGTATACATCACATGGTGTATATGATCACTTACTGATCCTGGAAAGCATGTAAACATGTTGTAAACATGGCCAAGTTACCTTACTCTCATGTAAAGATGCCAAAACTTCTTGTTGAGCTGCAGCCCATTCCCTGTCAGTGGCTAGCTCTCAGTTTATCAATAATAAGCTCTCAGGCTAACTATGCCTATGGAATTATGTGTTTATTTGCCATGAACATGCATGTCTGGTTACAGTCATATATCTAAGAGTGGGACAGAACAGGAGGGGTGGAGGATGGGAAGAAAGATCAAGCTCCACAAATGCTGTCGCTGGCTCCCCTCCCACACACACACCTTGAAATTCAGCACACACTCTGGAGCCACTGTGCAAGGAAAAGGGAGCCAATACAGCTCGTGATTTCCATACAGAGAGCCAAGAAGCGCAGGGAAGGGGAGGAGGAAGGGGGGAACGCTGCGTTTAGACAGGGCAGGGAGGGGGGCACGGATGCTCCGCGGGAACATTCCCCCTGCGCTTCCCCAGCCCTACCGTCCACCGCCGGTGCCCTCCCTGCAAGAGGGTTCCCCGTGCAGGAGCCGCCGCCTGCCGCCCTTCCCCGCCGGGGATGCTGAGCGGGCCCCAGCCACTGCGGCCAGGATGGGGCCGCCGCAGCCGGACGGGCAGCCAGGCGCCGGGGAAAGGCAGCTCCAGGGGTGGCGGGAAAACGTCTGCGCAAAGAAAGAAAGAAAGAAAGAAACAAACAAACAAAAAAAACCCACGCACAACCAATACCCAAAACAAAGGGATCTGAAACAAAGGCTTCTCCGCGGGCAGCGGAGATGCTCAAGGCAGGGGTCCTCTTACCCGGTCGATACCGCCGCTGTCGCTCGCTGGGTTGCGGCTGCAGGAAGACGATGGCCGGCTGCCCGTCCCGGCCGTGCCGCTCTCTCGTGTTCCGAGGCCCGGCGGCGAGCCCGGTGCCCCCTGCCCCGCGCCTCTCCGCGTCCCACCGCGCAGGGCTCTCCGCGGCTGCCCCTCCCCGCGCTATCCCTGTCTCCCTCCCTTCCACCTCCCTCTTCCCTCCCGGGGGCGATCAGAGGATCCTGGCTCCGGCGCGGGGACCCCTCCTGGTGTCCCCACCCCAGCGCCCCAGCCCGCCCCTCTGCCGCAGACAGCGGGAAGAGCGCGCCTGCGAGTCACCTGCTGCTCGGTGCAGGCTTGTCTTTGCTCGGCCCGGGTCGGCAAAATCCCTCTCGTCCTGCCCACTATTCAGATCCCCCGGTTTCCTTAAGGATCACCACCACCATCATCAACAACAAAAACACACACACACACACACACACACACAACACAACACACACACAACACAACACAACACAACACACACACACACACACACACACACACACACACACACACACAGACACACACACAGACACACACACAGACACACACACAGACACACAGACACACAGACACACACACACACACACACACAGACACACACACAGACACACACACACACACACACACACACACACACACACACACACACACACACACACACACACACACACACACACACACAAGGCAACACCAAATCGTATCCCCTCCTCTTGCTATTTGGATTTCCTTCCGTCCCCCTCCCCCTGCAGTTTCTTTGGGTCTTGTGCCTCTCCCCCACACAGACACAGACAGACAGACACACACACACACACAGGCACGCACGGTGTGAATGGTTTTACTTGCCGCTGTGCCACAAGGAGCTGCTGATGGTTTCCAAAGTCCCACCACCACGCAAATCCCTCCTTTAGCTTGAAGCTGAAGATCATGGACTGTATGTTTGGATTCGGGGTGCATTTTTCTCACAGCTGCTTCGCTTCCTGAAATTTCACCCGGTGAGTAGGTTTTATTTCACATTCAGATTGCTCGTCTCCACCAAACAGACCCTTTAAAAAAAAAAAAAAAAAACCCAAAAAAAAAAGGGAAAGGGAAGGAAAAAGGAAAGGAAAGGAAAGGAAAGGAAAGGAAAGGAAAGGAAAGGAAAGGAAAGGAAAGGAAAGGAAAGGAAAGGAAAGGAAAGGAAAGGAAAGGAAAGGAAAGGAAAGGAAAAGGAAAAAGGAACCTTACAATTGTCTCGTCTTGCTTCTCAATCTTTCAATAGCTTGCTTCTCTCCACTTTCTGAGCTTGAAGAAATCCTGAAGCAACAGCCCTATTTGCCCACTCCATTCCACACATTAGTCACAGCTCTCAGCACTAAGTTGCAATCTGCACCGCAGTCTCACATGCACCGTCCTTACCATTCCACTGCTTATTCATCACGTTTTATTAATATTTTCATCAGACACTCTAGCTGCTACATTCTCTGGATTAACCCATTGCAGACACAGCGACTCACAGGGCTGTTGGAAGGGCCCGGTGTTTCTCTCCGTGTGGGAAGACAGACAGAAATCGCCAGTGGTTACGGGGTTGTGTGTGGAAAGGAGTGGCTGGAGGTCTGCGTGGGGAAATAATGTGGAAAAGTCCATCACTCATACTGATCCCCGAAGAAGCTTGGATTGGACTGGGGGCAGGGAATTGTGCCCCAGATGGGGCTGGAGGGGAAGAGAAGGGATTTTCCAGACCTCTGTCCTGCCGTTTCTGCTCAAAGGGAACAGCTCTGGAAGGGAGGCCGGGCTCACCAGGGGAGCGGAGCGCTGCTGCAGCGCGCTTCTGCCGTGCTGGTGCTTGCCCCCACTGTGCACTCTTGCTGTTGTTCTGAATCCCACTGCACGTCCTGGTTGTATTTTTTACTGTTTTAGGGAATATTTATAATTTTGCTCGCCTAGGGTAAGAACGAGGCATCACCTTCACAAAACATATGCACACACATATATATATATATACACAAACACATATATATATGCATATATATATGCATATATATATATACCTGCCGTGTTCCAAAGTGAAGACTGTCTTTTGAATCATGTAGGCACTTCTTTACTTTGACAGAAAAATACAGAAGAGGACCAAGGGAAATAAATTGTTTTTGTTAAAAAAAAAAAAAAAAGATCGAGCACCTTTAGAGTGCTATTTCTGGCTAATGCTTCCAACATTTTAGCGTCTCTAATTAGCGGCAGAGGTCCACCCACGTTCAATAGCAGAAGGTAGGGAGGGAACATGTTACTTCTCACGGGGAGGTATTGACTGAGCTCCATCTAAATCTGTCATTTAGTGTGCGGGATAAGCGTGTGTGTGTGTGTGTGCAGTCATGTCTCCAAAGCAGTACGTGCATAGATCATGAGAAAGGTGCTCAAGGCTTGCAAGCAGGTAGAGGTGCCAGTGAGAAACACACGAGATCTGAATTTATTGCCTGGTGGCAAGCAGAGAACCGAAAAAATCAATGCCCTCTTCTATATCATGCTCCCGAGAGTGCTCTGCCCGCCCCACTCCCCTCCCCCACCCCCTACCCCCGCCTCCAAATTTCTGGTTGATGTCGGGAAAGGGGGAGTGAAAAAAAGAGCCCTTCAAGCGTGGGATCCAAAATTCATCCTTCCTCCAGCTCCTCTCTTCTCCCAGCAGCTGGACACCCCACCGCCTCCCCCGCCCCCGGCTATTTCCCTCCTTACAGACAAGTGTCTTTCTCCCGGAGACTGTCCTCCAGCAGATTTTCTTTGTACCGGCATTGCCGACCTGGCGTCCTCTCCCCCTCCCGCCCCCTCTGCTGTACACACCGCTTCCTGCCTCGGCCCTCTTAGCACGGGACGGGGTAATGAACCAAATCCCAGCCGTTTCTCCCGAATTGCCTGCCTCTGACGCTGCTGCTACGGGGATTCTCCCGCACCAGGCTCCTCAGGAAAGTTTCTGTTCATTCAGACCCCCTTCCCTTCCCAAGTATAGAGGATTACCTAGGTAAGTGTGTTTCAAAATCTCTACCTGAAATTTCACCCTATTCTTTTTTTTTTTAAGCGTAAAAAAAAAGTCCTGGGGGGTTAACTCATTGCGGGAATAACTCATCTGTTGTTGAGCATCACCCTGCCTTGCTAGTTAAATGATAGTGCTCTGCAGAAGAGATTTATGTGCCCATCAGCAGAATATTTCCCGGGTTTCAGAGCAATCTGTATTTTCTCTATGCCGACGAGGGTGGGAGATGGTAGGACAGGATGAGGGCAGCGGAAGGGTTTAGATCACAGTCATGGTGATGGATGGCAGCGGTGCCTGGGCAGTAAAACTGACACAGGTTGGACATGTTGGTGTTTCTATACTCAACAGACAGGGAGGGGGGGCACCGAAACATTTCCATACAAACATCAAATAAATCAACGTAATTAATGTAGTCTTAATAGGCGATTGTAACCAGCGAGCGTGAGACACGTTGAATACAGAAGATTCCCATTAGCCTTTATGGTTCATTTCCAGCGTCCAGCACTCCCAGACCAGAGGATACCCTCTACTCACATAGGGCTGTATGACTCAGAAAAAATAAGAATGCCAGGGAGCAGCCTGGCAATTTTTTGCTTTGGTTTGGTTGGTTCGTTTGCTTTTTGTACAAAGGAGTGGCAGCGTGTAAATACCTCCCAATCCTCACACCCCAGTCCTGGGGGAATGCCTTCTGCCCACAGCCTTCTGCCCTTCTTTTAGGTGTCCAGCCTCTCTGCTTGTTTGTGGCTGGCTTCACTGTCAAGGATTACCATTCTCTCCTCTGTCACCTTCAAACTCCCTGAAGCTATGTGGCTTTGGGACTCTGTTTTGATTAGGAGCTGATTTTCCATTCTCAAATATTGTTGGTGGCAGGCTGACCCCCAGGGAGGGGGCTCAGATGGAGGAAACACCTTTAGAGATGCATACCTGGACCTAACCCTGAGTCGTGGTTCCTATAAGTTGTGCCTGTCCCTGGGGGTGAGACGCTGTGGGCAGGGCAGGCGGGGGCAGCCGGAGGGGCTCCCGCAGCCCGCTGGCAGTGCTGGCCTTCCACTGACTCCCCGCTGGAGAGGGCGGCTTGCTGCTTCACCGCCTCACCTGGTCCTAAGCAGGGGAAGGAAGAACTGAGCACTTAGGGGACTGGGTGTCTGTGCTGCTTCAGCCCTGAGGCTACCCACCGTCCCTGCAGACTTACCAAGACTGCTTGTGACAGGGGGCCAGAGGGACCTGACTGGGAAGGGTTAATCAGGGGTTGCAGGGTGCTCCAAGCATGAGTCCTGAGTGCTCCTCATAGATGCAGTAGCCAATCCTAGGCAACAGAAGCATGAACTATATGTAGCATGGTGTGAAAAGCAAGGTAAAGAAAATAGGGTGTACACCATCACCGCATATCAGAAGGCAGGAGACCTGATTTTGGGGGGCTACGATTCCTGTGCTACTTAGAGATCATCACGCATTTAAAAAGGTAAGGACTTCGTTACCAGAGATCTGTATTGTGACTGACTCCCAAATCCAAATGTATCTTCTGCATACCTTTCTTTAAGTGTTAAATCATGCAGTGCAGAGAGTGGGAAGAAGTAGAATATGGCATGATTTACCATTTGAATTTTTTTTTTTTTGAAAGAATACATTATTTTCAAGTGGTAATGATTTCTTTTAGAGATTAAGGACGTGTATGCATGTGAAGTGAAGTAAATTCACGACTGGAAGAAAAATGTAATGCATGTGATAAGTGAAGAATATTCTGTTACAGCATCAAAATCAGTCATAGATCCACATGAAATGAAGGCCAATGTGAGTCAGACCTGATTTACAAAATATATATATATATATTGAATAATTCAGAGAGATTGAATATTGAATAATGAATAATTCTGACAAGCAAATTTGACAGAAGAAGCAAAAATAACGTATTTGCTCACATCTAACATTACTTAAATATGCCATCTCAAAAGAATGCTCTAAAAAGAATAAATGAAGTCAAAACCTCAAAGACTGTTTATTTTCAAAGACAGGTAACTCCGACACATTAAGTATACAAATAGAGGTAAAGCTAGAGTGGTCCTACTTACATTTACAAGATATAAGAAATAGCTTCAGAGATAACTTCAGAATCCATTTAGATATCAGAGTTTTCAGGCTGCTGTCAGTGCCCAACTCCAGCAGTACAAGGGGTTTCTCATTTTAAATATGTGCTCTATCAGCTTTACTGGAAGACCTAGCTTAGAGAAAAGAGTCATTTGATGTATATCTCTTCCTCTTTCTGTATCTAAGCCTAGCAAGAGCTGTAGTCTTATACACTGTTGCTGTGCTAATTATCAGAGTTCCATGAAGAAATTACCTACAGTTTCTTGCCTTCAACCATTTTTTTTTTTCTCTCTAAATCATGTACATAATTTAAGTGAGAAAGAAAAAAAACCAAAATCTGTTATATTTTCAGTAAGCTGATCAACCTCCAGTGAGAACTAACCTTCCCAACAGATGCTGAGTTCACTAGAGGAGCTGTTTGGGGTGCTTTTTCATGAAATGCTGAAACCCTGTGAGTGAAAGCGTTAACTAGGAGACATGAAAACAAGCAGCTGAATGTTTTACAGATCTTGCTGCAGAAGGCAGCATTTGTTCAACAAACCAGCAAAACAACTTGAAGATCTTGAAGTGATGTAATCTCTCTGTCTCATCGTTTCCCATTTTTTCTACTACAGTCTGAATGGTATTGTGAAGAATCAATTACAGGAGCCTACTCATTGTTTACTCCAATGTGTGTCTGAAAAGTTATTTCTTTAGTCACGTAGATTGCAGTGATTTCACTCCTCTCAATCCCATGTGGAAATAATTTTTAATGGGACTAAAATAGCTTTATTTCATTTTTCATTTCCTTTTTTTTTTTTTTTTTTTTTTTTTTTTTAACCAGCAAGCTTGCTTCTTCAGTGGTTTTTGAAAATCTAAATGGAGAAATGGGACATCAAATAATTTTTACCTAAGTTTTTGCTTAGCAGAAAAAGGGAGTGGTGGAGTGGTGGTTGATACTTTCTGGAAACCTTACATGTTTTATAGGTGTTATGTGTAGCTCTTTGTTACTCCTCCCAAAGGTTCATCTCTCCTTCTCAAAGTCAGAAGGAGAGATGAACCTTTGTTTTCTGTCCTGAAATACTAGTAATCTCGTTTGGGAGTGAAATCACAAGAAAGACATTTTGGCAAAAAGAGCCAAAATACTCTTTCAGGTAGGTTGCATTAATAAAACTTGTCTTGATAGACTGCTGCAGGCAGTAACTTAAGTTAGTAATTTCAGAAGTTACCTTACTCTTCGTATTCTCATCCTAACATGCAAACAAGTGTGAGTGATATTTTTTTTCTTTGTTTTTTAAATTGCAACCACATTTTTCTTGTGGCATTGTTTTCCTATTGTTCAATATGTCTGCTGTTCAATGAGGGCCTGATCTTGTACTATTAAAGTAGATCAAAGCATGGTCATTAACTTCACTGAAAGAAAGATCAATTTCCAAGATAATAAATTGCAACCAAAATTAACTTCAGTTTTTGAAAAAAATGCAAGCACCATGAAGTTAAATACTGTATACAGAGCTATATAAGACTTTGCATATCGTGATTAAAATATTATTAAAACAATAAAGAATTGAAGGATTTTTAATATGATCTTATGCTGCTTTACATCTTAGTATTATTATATCTTCATTGATAAATAAACATTATATATATAATGAAGAACATTAAGAGAGCTCCATTTTCTGAAATGCCTCACTGAACTGCAGGCATTCAGTACCTTGTGACTCAAGTCATCATGCTACTGAAACTATTATGTGGTTATTTTTGTTTCCAGACTCTGAAATTAATTGCTTTTATGTATTATAATAAGTGTAAATGCATAAAGATAGTTTTTATATACATATGCACAGGTGTATATAAACATGTATAATTTATACCATACATATGTATCCATTCATTTCTCCACACATATGGTATGTATAATTGCTCCTTTGCCCTGGGTCACACCATGCGGTTAAGCAGTCTTTTTCCCACCTTCCATTTAAAGTCTCCATTTATTCTATGTGCCACAAGATAACAGGCTGACAAGAGGAAACAAGGACATTCTCTGCCACGTCAAAGCTTTAATATTTAATGAGCCTTTCACAAATGCCACAAATTTTGTTCCACCTTCAAAAGAAGATTGACCAGGCAATATATGCTATTAGCTAAGTTAATATTATTAAACAGTAGAAGTTTCTCTAATAATGAGGTGTGATTTCAAGGCTTGTTTTTCAGATACCTTTATAGTAGCAGTCACATTAATGATGATTAGATAATTCTGCTCATTTGCAGTAAAACTTTCACTGCCACATCTACCAGCACGATTAATGAAATAGTGACTTTTTGGATATTTATTATACATTACAAATAAAGGACTTAAATCTGGGGATTCAGATCACTACTCTAGACTTTTAATCTCATATTATTACTACTGAGAACTGTGGAGAGATCATTTAGCTCTTTCAGTATTTTGCATAAAAATACTGAATAAATACAAAGGATTTATAGCCATTGGAAATAACAAAAAGACCTGGTTAACTGACTGTGGATGACCACTCCAAGTCAAATGGGATTATTAAAATCCATTATAAACCAGTCTTTCCTTCGTTCCTTCCTTCCTTCCTAGAACATTTTCTCAGTCCTTCTAGAGAAAAAGAGAAGAAAAGAGAAGAGAAGAGAAGAGAAGAGAAGAAAAGAAAAGAAAAGAAAAGAAAAGAAAAGAAAAGAAAAGAAAAGAAAAGAAAAGAAAAGAAAAGAAAAGAAAGAGACTGTAATAAAGACATCCTACATTCCTCCTATCTAGAGGACTTCACTGATGTGTAATCTCTAATAAGAAACATAGTCAATGTCTCCTGTTCTTCACTGAAAAGATACTAACTGAAAGTTTAAAGCTTTTCAGTATTAGCTTAGAATCTTTCTGCTATCTCAGAATGTGTTTTTCTATCAGCTGCAAAATAAATAGTGATAATTTTGTGCTACCATGGTTTTAGTTTATCACATAGCTAAATTAAAACAGTTGAGAGATTGTAATCTGTGATGGGAATCTAAAACCCAGACTTTCTCTCCTTGTATAATGATGTTCTTGAGAGGCATCTTTTAATAGACATACTTATTCTTTTTCCTAATTTTGTAATTTCTTCTAAATTTGTCAAAAAAATGTCAAAGAATATATTTTTTTTCTAGATAAAATTAATGAATCACAATCATGCTTAGGAACAAGACCTAAGAGAAAGCTTCAATGATACATTTGTATGAGATAGCAAGCTGCCCAGTATATGACATAATTATTACTTTTACAACCAAGTCTTGTGTATTATCCATCCTGAGATGCAATTAAGTCCAGAATGACTTGCTGAAGCTTGAATCTTTGTTCAGTCAGCCATAAAGTCCCTACTCGTACTATAAAAAATTAATAGCTATAACATGAACATTTAAGAGGATCTGGCTATTTCCCATATACTAGTTATAGGCTTAAAATGATGAGGCAAAGGGACTTACGCAAAGTCATGCAACAGTTTATGGTAGGATCAGACATGGAACTATGGTTTATTGAATCCTTTATGAGTCCTGTGTAGGCAGTAGGCAGCGTGCACAACAGGTAACATTTTTTTTTTTCCCTGATAGGGCAGTCGTGGTATAAGTCTATTTTTTTCTGATAGGATAAATGGGCTGAAACCTGGGAATCTGAAAGGAGATGAAACCGTCCATTTACAACAACTGCAAATCAGCTCCACCGTCTGTGAAATCATCTGTAAAATATGGAGCACTGTTGTCTGAAAGACATGATAGAAGACATTATTATTCTATTAGATATCAACACTAAGAAACAAAGTACAAAAAATTGTCAATTCCTATTGAAATGTATCCAGAAATGCAGTTAAAGAAAAATGTCATGCTTTTAGATCTTTATGGAGATTATTTCTAGCTATTGGTCTAAACTGTAACGACTCATTTTCACATGAAAAAATAAAATCAAGAGGAGTATAAGTTTTTAATCAGATATCACTTTTCTAAAATTACAGGGCAATATTCCACTACTTGAACTAAAGCACCTAAACTGATAAATTCATTTTTAGAAATCCCAAACCCATGATTTTTATTATGAAAATTTGAAACAGGAACAGGGTTATGGATTTGGTTAGATATTGTCTGATGGACTGGA
Organism: Aythya ferina; assembly: GCF_964211825.1. Lineage (NCBI taxonomy): Eukaryota > Metazoa > Chordata > Aves > Anseriformes > Anatidae > Aythya > Aythya ferina. The sequence continues at coordinate 14,609,291 of NC_140304.1, forward strand.
AGTATATGAAACTAGGCTGTCAACTGAATGTTGTATATACGCCCTTGCTAAATTCAATCAAATATTTGTCTCTCTTGCTAAAATCAGAGAAGAGCTTCATTCCATAATTTTTGTTACTTCCTCATTTTATAAACAATGCTAAAGCTTCAACAGCTTTAAAAAAAACTTTTGTTTTGTCTGGCCCTTCCCTTCCCTTCCCTTCCCTTCCCTTCCCTTCCCTTCCCTTCCCTTCCCTTCCCTTCCCTTCCCTTCCCTTCCCTTCCCTTCCCTTCCCTTCCCTTCCCTTCCCTTCCCTTCCCTTCCCTTCCCTTCCCTTCCCTTCCCTTCCCTTCCCTTCCCTTCCCTTCCCTTCCCTTCCCTTCCCAAGGGACTGCACCAAGCAGTCTCCATTCCCTCTAATGTGAATTTTATTCAGCTCAACAAACTGTTGATGAACAAAATTTCCTCTCACCCCATCTTTTAGCCTAATGAGTCCTTTTGCAATCAACAATTAGTTTTATTAGGGTTAGTCCTCAGACTTGAAAGGAAACCTTAGTTTGCAGCCTGATATTTATCTACTTCCTTCCATTTTAGAAAGCATACTAAAGACCTACTTAATCACCATTAAAATACACCCAACAAGATGTACGTGACACTGAACATTTTAGGTTAAACATTAAGTTTTAAAAATTGCAATTAATTGGAACACAAGTTTCTAAATATTTATTTCCTGTTAGGATTTTCTGTGAACATGAATACTCCAGGGTGCAAAATGGTGTCATAGCAATACACATCAGTATGTACCTGAGGAAATACTGTACCAGAAACTCTTCCTGTCCTTTTCCTGTAGAACAGATTCCAAACTTTTTCAAAGAGATCTTGTGTTGTTTCCATTCTTACCTTTTTCATACCATCAGATATTAAGATAATGTTTTGGGAGAATGCTTAGAGTAACTTATCGGATAGAGATGTGACAAGACTGAATTATCATGTACAATACTACATGTAAATATTTTTTGTACATGGGACAGTCCACACACATTCATGAACTTGGAAACATAAAGGAAAACATAATTTTTATGGATATAGTAATTCAGCCTGGAGTAGGTTTAAAGCTCTCAAAGGAGCAGGTTTTACTGTGTCTTCATGGCACCCTGGGTGTCTGATACCTAGGGGTCAAGCAGGATCCTGCTTAGATGTCTCAGGATTTAACATCTTTGTAGCTCTTTGTGTGACTGATGGATTTCATCTTCCCAAGGACATGGGCAGTAACTCTCATCTAAAGATGAGGAGCTGAGATACCATGAAGAGTGGGTAAATTTCTCTCTGTTTTATAACCTACACAATTCATGTGTTTGAGGCATCCAGATGCCTCACATTCTTTCATAAATCATGCACTGTGCTGCATCTTTACATGGTAGAGAAGAGCTGCTCCTCCTGGTTTGTGACCACAGAAAAAAGGCTAAAGAGCCAGAGTCTGCATCTAAGCAAGGAGCCAAGCCACAACCCAGGCAGATGCAGGCCTCAGTGGTGGCATGGCCCCATGGCCATGCTGGAGAGCAGTGCAAGGCTGATGGTCACAGGGGTCTGTCAGTGGCCTGATGACTTTCATGCATGGATAGGTGCAGCTAGTTCCGAGGTCCAGCTGGAAGCCCAAGTAATGTTGCAGGGACCAGGGCAGGAGCAGGCAAACCAGCATCACCCAGGCAGGGACTGAAGACCCAGGAATCCCAAGAGGTTGCTGGAGGCCCCAGGTGAAGCCAGTCAGGGCCACTGAAGCCCATTCATGCACTCAGGGCCCTGTCAGCTGACTTCTCCACAGCATGCTCATGAGAGGAGCAGACTCTTGTTAAGGTAGAAAACTTGAAATTGCAGTTTGGGGATGTTGGCCTCTTTTGTCAGCTAAAACATGTAAAGACTAGTTTGCAGAGAAGGATGAACTTAGATTAACAGATTGAAAAAACACCTGAGGGAATTTAGACATTATGATCGGACAGCAAATGTAAAATGAGGTCTGTTACAAATATCAGGCATTAAAACAATTACCTCAGCATACCTGACAGCTAATGCATACTACTTGAAGGACTAAAGAGACTGGCACTAGATGTACAGAGATATAATAAAAAGCACTTCCATTTAAGGACTCACAGACATTTGCAGGGGTGAAATCCTGCTCATATAGAGCAAACACCAAGGCACTTTTCATTGGTTATAGCTGAAACCATGCAACCCTTGACATTCAAAACATGTTCCAAACTGAGCCGATGATGGCTGCAGAAGTCAGGATGATAAAAACTCATCTTTTTGTGGTTGTGCTTTAATTTTGCTCCTCTTCTCTGATGGCAGGGGTATAAAACAAATAGTAGGATTTGTATTGGGCTTACGTGGCAGGGTTTTGATAGATAACCCCCCACAACACCCTTCCCTCCCCCTCCCGCCCCCCCCCAAAAAAAAAAAAGGAGGGTGGGAAGTGGGGTCAGAAGTCCCATTTGTTCTTTGTTTCAGCTTTTGGGGACATAGTTACTGGGGTCTAGTCCTTGTCACATACAGAAGAGAGAAGAAAAATGAAATACAGCAGTGGATGAAGCTCTGCTTGAGCAAAGAAGATGAGTTGTTAAAAGGGTGCATGCAGTCAAAACAAACAGCAGGATCTGATATGAGCATCTCACTTATTTTTAAGCCCAGAAATATTAAATTCACCTAAAGATGTTACGTATAGAATTATTTTATCCTTTCAGATATGCCAACATATCTGCTTTTGAGTCTTCATTGAAGAACAACAGAGAGCAAGCTGATTCAAATCCCCTTACTGAAAATCCTCTGTTGACAAATATGTACTTCTTGCATAATGGCAACAGCTATATCTTGAAGCTCCTGTGTATCTCGTGACAGGCATCCTTCAATTTCCCAGACTCTGCTCTGTTGTATCTTGTACTTCCAAACTTACATCCTGCCTTTGTTGTTACTGTGTCAGCCTTTTAGTGGTTCATGTGTCCTTTTGCTATTCAGAAAGTTTAGCTTGGGAGATTTTATTCTATGGATTTGAATATGTCTGTTTGAAGAACAAAATCCATGTGATGGCTGAGAGTAGAGCATAGCACAAGGGACATGCACTTTAACTCTCTGCTTTTTCCTCGTTCTCTTTAGCCCATATTGATTCCAGCTTTTTTCTTCCATGGCACATCATCAGCTTCACGACTGTTTCATTTACACTGGACTGTATGAGAATTTTGAGAACAGGTTCAACTCATTCATTTAACATTGTTGACATGCCAAAAGTTGAGGACAACATGATCATCTCTCATCCTCTCACTTCAGATAAGGAAGTGGAAGCACAGGGACATGAAGTAGTGAATCTAGAGTGTTCTCGCAAATAAGAGGAATCTCTGAAACTCAGAGATTTGTTATTTTTAAAGGGAAATGTATTTATCAGTTATTATTTTGGTTTGTTCAAAGAAAATTAAGTAGTGTTTTCTGAGTTCTGCATTTCTCAGACTTGCAAAGTAAAGTGAAATATTGTAAAAAAACAACACCCCCCATGTTATTAAAATTGTCCATTTAATGTAGAGTTATTTTATTAGGATGCTTGAGAACTGCAGGTTAAAACGTGGCCCCCCAAAAGCCACTGATGACTACTGTCAACTTTACTCACTCCTTATTAGCTATACAGTTACTCCACTGATGACCCAGTTGACCGTGATCTACTTAGGAGATATATCTCTACTTTTAGCATGTCTGTTTTATACACATTTCTTATCTCTTACAAAAACAAAGAAAAGAAAAGAAAACAGTGAGTTTTATGCAGTGAGGATACCACACTTCCATTTTAGGAAGATTTTAAACTTCCTGGCTTTTTTTTTTTTTTTTCTTGAACATAGCTGTCCATGCATCTGGTTTGCCCCATATTATTCTGTATATCTTAGTGTGCATGATTTATCAATTAATGTTCTTTACACAAGAGGCCTCAACTCAAAAATCTTAAACACTTCAATTTTATACTATTTTAGGTACAGTAGCTTAGTGGGTTTATAAATTACCACTGTGCAACTATATATAATTTTTAATATTTAAAAAAATATTTCCCTGAAAAAAAGACAAATTTGCTGGATTTTACCCTAAAGTACATAACAAAAAGATTACAGACTTCTTGTTGTCTTGCTCAAAGCTGAATTTGTGAAATTTGTCCCAGCAGTCGTGTTTGTTTTACACTTGCCAGTACTATATTTTCAGCTGATGTAAATGCACAGATTTTACATCAGTCTACTGCACCCTTTACATTTTTGTGAAAGCTAAGGCTTTGCTATGGCATTTCCAGAAATCAAATTCATGACTCATTCCATGAGTAAAATTCATTCTGCATCAACGCCAGTGAGGACAATAGATTTCCAACAGATTTCTAAAGAAGAATTTAGCCCATTATGCTTCTCAAACTCAATGTAACCTCAGAATTTAGAAGAGGAAAGGCTGAAGACTTATTAGCATTTGCAAGTGGTAACTGGGTGAAACCCTGGGGATAGCAGAATGTAATTTTGCTGTGCAACTATACCTGATAATTATCCTGTAAGTTAGCACTTTAAAGAGGTAGCATGTTGATAAGCCAGTTTTGTCTGAAGTGTCTTCTTTACAGAGTGTCTTCTCTCCTTTAAAATACACCAGCTCAGTTACTTAACAGGTGTTCATTTATTTTTCAGTTCTCACATCCCACTCTGAAAACAGCAGGTGCTCTACCACAAATTTAATTCAGATTGTTCCTCCCTGGAATTCTGTGCTGGCTGTTCTAACTACAACCTTTGTATGCCTGTAACAGTCTTTGAAATTTGTTTTTTAAAGTATTTGCATTTATTAGAGAATTTGAGTATTTAAAACCTTGAAATATTTTTTCACAGTGTAACCTTAGGAAAATTCCTTAGGCTGGGATTTTCTAAATTATCTTTTAATAGGAAATACATATTTAAATATTTTTGCCAGCTTACAAAATTCTTGGTCTATTCATGCTTCAGTTCCTTATTTGTTAATCTGAGGTAAAAGCTACCTCAGTAAAGGATATTATGGGAATTAATGATATATTATATTATTGATATATTAATTGATAATTATAATAATGATATATATATTAAAGGATATTATGGGAATTAATGATATACAGATTGTTTTTGCAGTGACTGGACAGTATATACAAGTGGATAAGTATCATAAATGTACACATTGTTTTCCACTCCCTAAAGATTAGCTGTATATTTACACGTTTTTGCAAAATATTTTCATATTTTTAAAACCAAGAGTTTATTTTCTTCTGCAACTGCACAGGTTCTCTGAAGTTGTTTTGCCCTGTAACTACATAGTTTCTCTAAAGATGTTTTGCCAGTGGTAAATTTATGACATGCCCTGAGGTGTAACCTTAAGGATAGTATAGTGCAAGGCACTTCAATATCCCTTCTCCAAGTGTGTATTTGGTCTGCATGTAGAAAGATGATACATATACAAAGCAATTCATTTTCTAGTCTTACTATTAACATTTTAAATACAAAAGGGGCTCAGTTAGTCATCATTACAGTTTAATGCTCTGAAACACTTCGGTGTTAGTAAGTACTCAAAAGAGTAAATACCTATTTCTTAATTTAAACCATTATATATATTTTTTTTCCAATAGAAAATATAATTTAAGAATCACAGGAAATTATGTCTTATCTTGCAATTTTATAACAGCATTAGATGTAAAAATTAAAATTATCATCATACCCTTTATAACCTCGCATAATGTAAAGAAATTATGCCCAGGATCTTCCTAATCTGTTAAGAAGATGAGGGAGGGAGGTGAGTTTGCTGTGCAATATATTTCTTCCTGATTATAGGAATGTATTGGTGGGAAGGAGAGGGAGAGTAGTGTTTGTGCATTTTAACTCTTGTGATGCAAAAACTCATCTGGCCTGTCTGGAAGAGACTAACTTCTTCATTCATACTGAGATAATTCTTACCTGGAAATGGCACCTGAATAATTACAATGGCTTTTATGGGCCAGGAGAGTAAACGATTTCCTGTTTTGCTTCAGATCTATGCATGCATGTTCATCAATCTCATAAAGTTTACACAGCAGTGTAATCTCACGTACATGAACTTCAATCTGCAAAAGAAAAGAACACTGATCTAGGGATAAGACTAAAACTTCATATAGTATACACAGATCTGATGATTGCTTGTAAATGATTGCATGTAAATGATTGCTTGAAAATATCAATAAAAATTTGAGAGTTCTTTGCTGCAATATCCTGGAATCTCATTTCAAAAAGATGTATAAAATTAATGCAGTCTGTGTTTTGTGATCATAAACAACCATGATTTCAACTCGGTGCTTTGGCTCAGCATGAAATAGATGACTAGTCTTTTTTTTAGTGAGGTTACTTACACATTTAATGGTTGCATGATAGGTCCAAATCATGTTACATTTATGCCTAGGAAGACAATAAACCTTCTCTGGTTGTAATGACAATTATTCCATTCTCAGGATGCAAATTCCTGTTGATTCATATGAATTTCTATTCTTTTCTGGAGGCAGTTAACATCTTGCAGCAGATATGCTTATAACCTATACTGAACACTCTTTAGAATATTAATGTCTAGAAAATATGAGAGGAGTGTATTTATTCAGCTACATCATTTCCATTATAATGACTGAACAGTAAAGACTGTGTAGTTGCAGGATGGTTCTATTGGAAGCAGGCTTCGTTTGGGATACACTTGCAAATTAAATTACTGATGGAAAAAAAAATGTTCCTGACAAGTAAAAAAAAAATAAATCAGCAAGTGTAATGTAAAAGTGTAATAATAAGTGCTGTTTTATTTGACTGTGAATTAGAAATTGTTTTTCATGAACATGTTCACATTGTTTCGTCAACTAGAAATATGAAGGCCCTCACATTAACATATTTTGATTAATTCTGTGCAGTTTTACCTAATACTGAAAATTAGAACTGAATGTTTCTATATATTTCAGTATTTCTGAGAACGTCTTGCTCTTGAATAGATGTTTTCACAAAATCTGAACAGGATACCAAATCATTATTCCAGTTCACAGTTACGGGACTGAGGTATAGAAGGAAACTGGCTTGTCTTCACTGAATTCCTAAATGATGCTATGATTGATTCTTGGTTTTTAACTGGACACCCAAACAATTCTTTATGTTCAATTTAAATAGTGTTGATCTATTCAATTGGAGTGAATTGGACTGCAAGTCAAGTGCTGCTATTAGGGATACTTAAAACTGTGGCACCTGGAGCCTGAATAGTTCATTGAACTCATCACTCTCTCTGGCTCCAGAACTATTGAACGGCATAGTCGCTCTCTGTCCAGTTATGCTAGTTTGAACAGAATAACTTGAGTCTATTAACTAAGTTTGTAGTGAAGGCAAGCCATTAAGTGACTCTTCCAAGGCCAAAAAAAAAAAAAAAAAAAAAAAGAGAAAGCAGGCTGTGTCTTCTGGATCTCACCTGTTTTCTGTCCAGTAGATGAATTGAGACCTTATTTATAGACATTTTTGAATGCTTTTGTACTGATGCTAACAGGCAATCATTCTTCTGTTGTATATTCTTCATTATTGATCATCATTATTTGGGGAAAAAAAAAAAAGAAAAAACAATCCCTCCCCTGAAAATTTGTTAAGATTTCCCTTTGACAGTGAACATTATACTGATGATGTTAATGAAGACATTAGTTTCAAAGCATTTGAAGTATTGAAACACTCCACTGTTAACTAGCCTAGTGGGGTTTATGCTAATGTAAAATGTAATAAAGTAGAGGCCACTATCTCTTTACGCTGAAAGAAAGGAAACTTGTTTCTACTTCCAAGGGATGCCTAGTGTGTGCTTATCTAATTGACTGTGTATTTTGTCTAGGTGTTGAGGGAAAGCTAAGAGAATGAAGGCTCTAAGTCCCCAGTGGAAGCATGATATGGCGATGCAGTGCTGGTGCTGAATTGTTCTCTCTGATGGCTCTATGGGAGTGGATAGCACTGAGTCTTCATTGCTGGGTTTTAGCGGTTGCTGCTGTTTCGGATCAGCATGCCACAAGCCCCTTCGACTGGCTCCTCTCTGATAAGGGACCCTTCCATCGCTCACAGGAATACACAGATTTTGTGGACAGAAGTCGACAGGGATTTAGCACAAGATACAAGATTTACAGGTATGAAGCAAAGGGAAAGCAATTACAGAAATAACATCCTTAGAAGCTGTAAATTATCAACAAGGGTTTCCTTAAATGAAAGTTTTACATGTCCGTAGACACAAAAATCATATATGCAAGTCCATATATGCACTGCACGCTATGGAAATGCTTGCTTGTATTGTTTCTATTCTGTTTAAAGAAATTTTGCTAATTGATAATATTGCTTTTGAAAGCATTGTTTACTACCTATCTCTAGTCTGAGAGCCTAGTGACATACTCAAAAATGTTCTAAGGTATTCAATCACATTTTCTGGGGTTACTATGGGACACCCTTGTTTGTGAAGAAAGATCCAGTTTAATTGCTTTCAGTGCTGCTCATCAAGACGTAAACTGATACTTTACAAAAGAAATTGTGGCTTCAAAGATACAGCTGGCAAAGCATAGGCTTCACTGTACAAATAAGGGCATTTCAAAAGTAACTCAAAAGATTTTACATTAGTTTATTCCCATGTTTAGAGAAGTAGCTTTCTTAACCCTGAGGGACTGAGATCTGAGTCCCTGTTAATTTTAATGGAAGTTCACAGAATCATTAAGGTTGGAAAAGACCTCCCAAGATTATCACCCTACCAGCAATATCACTCACTAAACCATGTCCCTAAGCACCACATCCAACCTTTCCTTAAACACCCCCAGGGATGGTGACTCCACCACCTCCCTGTGCAACCTGTTCCAATGCCGGACGGCCCTTTCTGAGAAGATATTTCCAGTCTGAACCTCCCCTGTTGCAACTTGAGGCCATTTCCTCTAGTCCTAAAGCTAGTTATCTTCGAGAAGAGGCCAACCCCCAGCTGCCCACACCTTCCTTTCAGGTAGTTGCAGAGAGCAATAAGGTCTCCACTGAGCCTCCTCTTCTCCAGACTAAACAACCCCAGTTCCCTCAGCTGCTCCTCACAGGACTTGTGTCCCAGGCCCTTCACCAGCTTCGTAGCCCTTCTCTGGACATTCTCCAGGGCCTCGATGTCCTTCCTGTACTGAGGGGCCCAAAGCTGAACACAGTACTCAGGGTGCGGCCTCACCAGAGCAGAGTACAGGGAGATGATCACCTCCCCGGCCCTGCTGGCTGCACTGTTCCTGGTCCAAGCCAGGATGGCGTTGGCTTTCTTGGCCACCTGGGCACACTGCCAGCTCATGTTCAGGCAAGCATCAATCAGCAACCCCAGATCCTTTTCCTCTGCACAGCTTTCCAGCCACTCTGCCCCAAGCCTGTAGCACTGCATGGGGTTGTTGTGACCAAAGTGCATGACACAGTACTTAGCCATGTTGAACCTCATCCCATTACCTTCTGCCTATCGACCGATCCTGTCCAGGACCCTCTGCAGGGCCTTCCTACCCTCTGGCAGATTGACACTTCCCCATAACTTGGTGTCATCTGCAAACTTACTGAGGGTGCACTCAATTCCCTCATCCAAATCATCAAGAAAGTTATTAAAGTGTTTGTTCCAACAGAAACCTCAGCAGCAGACCAGCTGAGGAAAAAAGGGAAAAACAGGGGAAGACTTCAGAAGTATAGATCTGCTTGAGAATTTGTACCTGGCTATAGAATCACTTTCATTATATATTTGTAACCTGTCAGTTTTCAGTCTTTAGAGGCAACACTGGTGAAATATCTTCTTAATCATTCGCAAGAGGTTTAACTCAGTAACACCTAATAGGTTTATAATGGACCTGGAATGAAAAAGAGAGTTCAGTTTAATGGTCGTGAGTCAATGACAAATGAAAAGAAGGGAAGAAATGAGAAAACATGAGAGAATAAGGACTGAAAAAACAAATCTATAAGCAGAGAGACTTATTGTTATAGATTGTTCCCAGAAGCAGAGATAGTGGTGGCAGTGGTGTAATGTAGGACAAATTGTTAACTTCTCTAATAATTCTCTAGCCTATAAACACAGACCATTTTGGCATAGAACAACACATACTGATTAGATTTAAAACAACGAAACAGTCTGTGTAAAGTTTATACCTACTTTAAATTATTATTCCCTGGTGGTATATATTTCTTTAGAAGGAAAGAGTGATACATGCCTACATGCATATGCCATTCTTTATTTCAATGCCCAGTGCCCTGTTACAAATCTGCTGGTCTCAGTATATAAAGCTTTTATTTTTAAGGAACTTGCTTTATTTTTCTTTCCTAAATACATGCAGTAGAGGGCACTCTGTTGCAGGTCAATTTTGTAGTGGGTTCTTCTTTGATATTATAGAGAAATTAAACACACTTTGAAAAGAAAGTGTGATTTGGAAATATGCTCTATGAAGCGGCTTGTCTGAACAGAACAGCATTGTCCTATATTTATTGCATTTTAAAAGCTAGCTGTCAGGACCAATAATGTAAAGTGAATAATGCAGAGACTGAGATAACATATTTTATTCCTATTATTCTATATTAGTCAACACTGAACAAAAATTATCTTGCTAAAAACATGAAAGATGGAATAGTATTTCATTTCAGCTCTTTCAATCAGGTCCTCAAGAGTTTTTCTTTTCTGAGACATCATTACAGAATCATTGTTAGGTTTTCTAGATCTGTAATCATGTCTCTAATATTTCTGCATAGGTTTTAATTGACTTTAATTTACTCAAACCCAAAGAGAGTGTCATTTGTATTTATTCCTGTCCTCTGCTTATTCTCTTCAACAAATGATCTGGAAAGAGGCACAAGCTACCAGAATAAATAGAAAACTGTCTTTTAAATTATTATTATTATTATTATTATTATTTTAAATTTAGTTCTCCCAGTACAAATCTAACTGCAAAGTTCCCATATAAAATATGGTCCCATTAGCAAGTAGTGCAGAACATGGTGACCTTACTACAAACCACACATCATAAATTTAATTCCTGTTGCTTGTCTATAAGCTTTCTCAGGCTAAAGTATCTTGAGTCTAATTGGACTGTTCATTGCCTCACCTATCTTTTATCTAATGAAAATGATCCCACTGGGACACAGTCCTGATTAAAATGGAGAGGTAAGAAAGGAGAAGAAAGAGGGGGAAACACAGAACATAGGCCTGTATTGACTTATCTGAATCATACGGCCAAGAAAAAAAGGTGCCACTCCAAACAGTGATGACAGGAGGGCCTCCTTTCCCTTTTCTCTTCTTTTCACCCCTGAGAGCCCATATCTGCCACACCAGTACTGTCATTTGTATGGCAGGAGACAGACTATTTTTAAGGTTTGGTTTCACCTACATGTATATAGTAATTGCTTTCCAAAATGTTTGGCAATCTTTTTTTTTTTTTTTTTTTTTTTTCTCACTTACATTGTATAATCGGCTTGCAGTTCAAACAGATGGAGTCCAGCTTCAAGACTAAAACACTTAAGAAAATACATCAATATATGGACTCTATGCTAGCATTTCTGTTTTCCTCCTGTTTGTATGCCAGTGAGTCAAAAAAAACATTGCTTTGTATTAGCACTATAAACAACTGCTCATCTGACCATGAATTTGTTATAAATTGTGAAGATAATGTCAAAGGTTGGTACTGAGAAAATGTACCTATTAATTGAGCCCAATTTCTTATGGGAGGTCTTAATTTAAGCATACGAAACACAAAGAAATAAAATTACACTTTGCCTTATCTAGCTTTCTGTACATAAAACAACTATTTGAGAAAAACAACTGATGCATAAATTATGGGATAGTAGCAGTAGAAAAATCTACTCTCACCCATATTTTAATCTATATACTAAAGGTCAGTTATATCCACAGGCAAACAAGCTGATCCTGTAGAATGCCTAGCTCCTCAAGGAACTTTCAGTGTTACAGGATAGAGATGGAAGAAACAAAATATACATGTTTTAAACTAATATACAATGTTTTAAACAAGGGTTTGCAGAACACTAATTAATTGCAACTGACGTCACCATTGTTGTTATAAGTTGGGGAAGGTGGACTCTTTATGGTGAATCTGTGGTGGAGTAATATTTCTATACTTTTTCATAGGAAATATCCTCCTGCAGGAAATTTAATTGTTGCAGTTTCTGATGGCATTTATTGCCAATAATCTATGTCAGGGAAACATCTGCTTGCCTGCTGAAAACTGCTAAATTGGTGGGAATGCTGTGTCTATGGAAGGTGTCTATTTCATGGAAGGTAGCTTGTGTTGTTAATAACAGCAAGTATTTCAGCAAGGGAACCTGATTTTATAACTTATTTAATACACAATAGGAATCCTGTGCTGCTTATGTAAATCAGCTACATGGACAAAGGAATTTAAATGAAAATAAAACAAGAAAAGATGTTACCAGGATGGAAAGAGTGATTGTGAAATTATGCAAAGAATATATATCATATCAGAAAAGGTAATTTCTATGAACATATGGAAACATTTATGCTATCAAATAAGGTTCTGAGGAAATTTCCTCAGGGATATTCTTTAGTTTTGTTCAAGTAAAATGATTTAAAATCTGAAACATATTTGAAAAATCAGGGGAAAAAAAAAGCGTAGCTTTTTCTTTCAAGTCTGAAAGCTTTGGAACATTTGGAAAAAAAAGAAAAAAAAAGAGAGAGCTGGAAGAGGATACAATTACTGGCAATATACATAGCATACAGTGATATGAACTATTTCAACAAAAAGCTGTCACAATGCCAAATTGATATAAACTGGCTACAAATAAGTCTAGGCTGGCTATTTAAAAAAGGCTTCTAACCTTCAGAATAAAATCGTTCTGGGAGAAATTACGTTGCAAAACCTTAAAATCCTAGGAATTGGGGAAAAGTGATAAGATGTTGCTTATGATAGCGGACTATGTTTTAGTAAGTATAGAGGTAAGTGTTCCTAACAAGTGTAGAATACTCTTCAGGAGTATTCTGCAAAAGGAGAAGAAATTGTCTCTTAAAGTACTAAGTAGCTCTGTGCAGAATGATATTTACATGTATGTGGTTTGAGAAGTGTTCCCTCAGAAGTTGTTTTAAAAAGGCTTGTGTTCCTGAACAACTCAAAATGATTACAAAGTAATGCTATCAAACTAAAGTTCATTTTGTATTAAGGCATATTGGTTTCCTCTCATACGTTCTGAATACTTTGGCAGTTGAACCTATAGGGTAAAGTGAAAAAGACTGAAGACTATTTGAACACTCATTAGTATGGTTTATCACTTGTATGGGAAGTTAAGTGGGATCAACATTGAAGTTAGTTTAATTTTACCCACCTATCAACATATTCTAGCCTACAACTATCACTGAATCACAGAATCATATAGGTTGGAAGAGAAGTCCAAGATCACCTAGTCCAACCTCTGACCTAACACTAACAAGTCCTCCACTAAACCATATCACTAAACTCTACATCTAAATGTGTTTTAAAGACCTCCAGGGATGGTGACTCCACCACTTCCCTGGGCAGCCCATTCCAACGCCTCACAACCCTCTCAGTAAAGAAGTTTTTCCTAATATCCAACCTAAAACACCCCTGGTGCAACATTAGCCCATTCCCCCTTGTTCCGTCACGAGGCACGTGGGAGAATAGACCAACCCCCACCTCTCTACAGCCTCCTTTAATGTACTTATAAAGAGCAATAAGGTTGTCCCTGAGCCTCCTTTTCTCCAGGCTGAACAAACCCAGCTCCCTCAGCCACTCCTCGTAGGACTTGTTCTCCAGATCCCTCACCAGCTTCGTCACCCTTCTCTGGACTCGCTCAAGCACCTCAATGTCCTTCTTGTAGCGAGGGGCCCAAAACTGAACACAGTACTCGAGGTGCGGCCTCACCAGAGCCGAGTACAGGGGGACAATCACTTCCCTAGCCCTGCAGGCCACACTGCTTCTTATACAAGCCAGGATGCTGTTGGCCTTCTTGGCCACCTGAGCACACTGCTGGCTCATATTCAGCCAACTATCCACCAACTATCCCAGGTCCTTCTCTACCAGGAAGATTTCCAACCACTCATCTCCCAGCCTATAGCTCTGCTTGGGGTTGTTGTGCCCCAGGTGCAGGACCCGGCACTTGGCCTTGTTGAACTTCATACAGTTGACCTCAGCCCATCAGTCCAGCCTATCCAGATCGTCATGCAGAGCCTTCCTACCCTCAAGCAGATTGACACATGCACCTAACTTGGTGTCATCTGCAAACTTACTGAGGGTGCACTCGATCCCCTCATCCAGATCATCGATAAAGATATTAAATCAACAAATTTCTTCACAGTTATATGCCTTCGACATACAGCATTATTTAAAAAAAAAAAAAAAAGGCTGATTCAGTTGTGTGTGTGCACAACAGCATGCCCTGATTTGCTCTTCATTTTATAGTCTGGAATGATATTTCCTTGTGCTCTGCCCAAGGCTGCTTTCAACTGATAATTTAGGAATTTTGGGGCATTGAGAGGAACTAGTAAATGTCTTCAGTAATTTCTTCCAATACAAATGTTTAATAAAATGGAGGACTGAAAAGAGATAGCTTCTGCCATCCCTTAAAAAAAAAAATAAGGAAACAATGGTGTGGCATTTCTTGGTGATGTTATTTCATGTATGTATTTGATCATACTCTAGAAGCCATTATCATTGATATTTTTTGGAAGGGACCATTTGATACTGGAAGCATCAGAGGTATTTTCTTTTTTAAATAAGACTGTTTCTTTGGAAACTGTATGGGAACTCATGTATTAGCCGTGCACCTCAGTTTTCTTAACATACAAAACCCACAATGGATGAGAGACGTAGTTACAGAGGAATAGAACAGGATTTTTTTTTATTTTTATTGTTTTTGAAGTGGGGGGTAAATTAGTACAGCAGAAGTTGAGTAAAGAAATGGTCTGTAGTCAGAAACCTCTGACTTTATCAGGTGACAGTGTGAGGTAGCTTTCAGTGGGAAGCTTAGCAAATTGGTCAGCCACTGCTTTCAACTCTTCAGAGCCTTTGCTTCCTTGGGCATTCAGTTGCATGCAGTGTCACTGCTGGGCAGCTGAGAACTAGGATTGTAAAAGTATGAAAGAGAAAACAAATTTATCTTCCACAACTGCCCTATCAGTAGGAAATAAATAGCAGAAACAGTTCTATCTGCCTATTCCAGAAGTTCACTGTATCAGTAAATTGGTTCTAGCCTCCATCATAATTGGTCAGCTTGCTTTAGAGATTTTTCCATTCAACCTGGTGGATAAAAGGTATAGTAATCAGATGTATCTTCATTCTCAGAAGGTTTACAAAGGCCTAATCTACCGAATGTACAAAGTCCTCTTTTTAAATACAGTAGTTCATAGACTGGGAATAGAGAAGAACAGCTTAAAGAGAATTTCTGGCATAGTGAAGTGATAGATTTTCACTTTAGTTTGTAATCCAGCACTGGTGACCTTATTATTGCAAGCAGTATAACTACACAGAACAAAAAGACATTAAATTATTTTCTGAAGAATTGAACAATTGTGGTTTCTTATAGGAAAAAAGGATTTGAAAACTAACATAAAAAGTGTACAATATTTCTTAAGAATCTATGGATCTGAAAAATATGAATAAGTTTTGTTTCTGGTTGCAATATACTTTAACAGCCTCTCTTAGTCTAGGTAGCTGAGGACAACAAAGACGTCAAAATTTAAACAACTGACCTTGCTAAAGCTACCTGTATAAGTACATACTTGAGCAAGGTAAAAGCTTTAAATGACTGTATTTCCATTCTAGCAATAGCTAGACAGTGTTCTGCAAAAGTGTTAGATTTCCAGCTCTTTGTTTCAAATGCAAATCTCCCTTTCATAGGAAAGCATTTCTGTCTTACCTCTAGGGCCTGAACATATATCAGCCAGAAGTGCTTTACAACTAGAAATTGCTATTATCAAAATTATATTAGTTTCTTGACCTATTTATCAAGTGGATTTTCTGAAAAGTACATGTCTGTGATGAGGTAGAAAGAAAAAAAAAAAAAGAAATGTAATTTAAAATGAGAAGCTATGTTTACATCACAGAAAAGTTTTTAAAATGCTTTCACATGAATTAAATCTGGAATCTAGTTTGGTTCACCAGTAATATCAAGGAGTTAGTGATTACATCAAATGGACATTCACAAAGTCAGAGAAGTCTTTCAATGATAGTCCTATGACTACCACATATGGACTACCTACAAAAGCACTGGCAGACTAAGGGACCTCTCAGATGAAAATAGGAGGTGCAGGAGATAAGGACTGAACACATTTAGGTATGTCTTCACAATCCCAGTTATGAAATAGGTTTACCCAAAGTATGATTATCCCCAAGAACAAAGATAAAAGAATCTGAGCTCCTGTGGATGCTTGTGGCCCAGGAGACAAGAGGGAGACAAGAACAAGGGCACCCGAGGTCAGCAGAAAGAGCCAAGAGTAGTGAGTTCTGATTTCCAAAAGGTCCCTCCTTTTCCATCTCTGTTGTATATGTGAGGCATCACAGTAGAGAAGTCATATGGTCTAGGTAAAGACCTAGAGCTTCTTATTCAAGAATGAACACATAAGAAATCAAGCAGATACTTTCTGACACTTTCTACAACTTTGGCTCTAAGTCAGTCTTTGAAGGTCTAGGGAAGGGTCTATGACCACACCCTGATGAAACACTATATTTTTAAGAGATACTGGTTTCCTACTGAATCTTACAGGATTCTCAGAAAAACAAGAAATTTATCAGAACCCAATTCTACAGCATTCAAATATCTTCAAGATGCTTTTCCAATGACCAGAATGAGACCTGCACCCTAACATCCCACTCCATTTTGTTAGCTGAGTATTAAATTACTGGGTTTCAAAACAAGTGCTAGCACTGGATAAGATACTGGGGAATGGTGCTGGCTGACCCAGCAAGACGAGGAGGGTTCTTAGGAGTCAGTTTTTTTGATAAGAATACAAGAATGTTTAAACTTGGCAACAAAAGAGAATATTGATGCCAACATTGCTTTCTGTATTTTTTTGTTTTATTTTATAATACACTGCAGCAGTCTGTGTTTTGACAATCTTTGTATTTCTTCTTATTTGTATGGTGTAATTAATCATAGATCCTGAGAAAAATCAAATGAAAAGGAGGAGAGTGAATCTTATTTTTTGTGAACATTACTGTAATCCATTTCCAGAATATATCCTCTTTCAAAATCTAATATTTTAAAGATTATTACTAGACTAAGCCCCCTACTGACTTGTTTTCCTAGAACAAAGAACATTTATTTAGATGATGTGGTGTATCATCATTTCAGCTAGTAAGTTCATAAATCATTTAAGATGTCTTAAAAAAAATAAGATAATAGAAGCTGTGACTTAATGGTTTCAAACAATCACTGAAGTATTAAAGCTGTTTAATACTAATAATAGCTTAATTCTCAAGTCAGCAGGATAGTCTGCCAAGATCTTGGACATGAAATCAGGCCATTATCATTAATCCTTTGATGATTTTTGGTTAGATGGGGCTTTGTTCTTCCATTTACCTTTCCTTTTCATTTTTGTTTGAATATCCCTGATAGTACTATTACTATAGATGTAGAGCATCTCAAATGCTGATGACTTCCATAAAAAGAAAAAAAAGAAAGAAAAAAAAATTGCCAATATTTATTTTGCTTACTGAAATTAAAGGCTTTTCTATTATTACTCAAAACAATTTATCTGTACTATCATTTTAACCCATTTACTATTGTTTTTCATTGTTGCTGCTAGGTCAGCAGTGCTCTCCAAACAGAATGGCTAAAGTTTTCAGTTGTTATTTTTTTTGTTATTAGAATTTATCCTCATTTTAAGTCTGCATGGGTGGCATGTAATTTTTTACACAGAGAAAAGAACAGAACAGCACAGAAACATTTTCTGTATTGGCAGAAGCATAGATTGGAAAGTATGATTCTTTTTATAGAAGAGTAGTTGTATGTTTTCCATACAGACGAACAACTGGCACCAAATGTGCTTACTTAGGATTTTTTTTCATTTTTTTCTGATACCATTAACTTAAGGTCATGCTCAGTATCTCAGAATTCAAATCTTAGTTTTCTTCCTCTGATTGTATGGGTTTTACTTGTCATTATACTGGTTGTGAAATTTTGTTGTGTAACTCCAGATTCCTTCCAACAAAGCCCTTGCAAAGAAAAGCAATGCCTCAAAATAATGTCTTGTTGCTCGATTATCACTAGAATACCAATATGACTGTTACGGAAAATAGTGTTCTTAAGGTCATTAATGGCTGCATATCTCAATTCATCTTCTGACACACTCATTTCCAACTAATTATGCAGTTTGAAAAGAAATGGCATTTTTACTGATCAGACAATTTTATGTATATAGAGAGAGTTCTGCAAACTACACACACAAAGCCCACTAGCAATTTAGAAGTTGTGTATGCAGGTCTCACATGTGTTGAAGAGATACCATCTGGCTTTAAGCAATGAATATTAATTTCTCAAGGGAAAAAGACATATACAGGTTTTGACTTATATGAGCAACATAATTCAAAATCTGAAGCATAAGCAATATTCTACCAAATATTCTGAAAGATCAGTGGAATCTGAAATATAATTGATGCATTTAAAATAAATATTTGTATTTATTGAATTGAACTAATTTTGAACTATATTCTTACAGTTCTTGAAGTTTAAAAAACAGGGGTTTTTAACCTATACCCTGAATGCTAGTAGTAAAATTGGATATTTTACTAGGAACTCAAATACAGTATCAGCTTTGCCTACTTATATATATATGCTATATTTAGGTTTTAAAAAAAGGCCACACAATTTTATCTAGTTTCATCTGCATTTTATTTAAATCGTGTCTTTAGCTGTTTATGTAAAACACTAGCTATAAATTATAATAATAAAACCAAATTCTAAATAATACACAGCATAACCCATCTGATAAACTACACTAACAAACAGGAAAAAGACTTTTGTTTACATTTCACATACTTATTTGTGAAAAAATATACAACATGCCAGGAAGATTTCTAACCACTCATCTCCCAGCCTATAGCACTGCTTGGGGTTGTTGTGCCCCAGATGCAGGACCCAGCACTTGGCCTACACCACATTTATACTCATATACATAGATTTATATACATTGATGAGGTCTCCCCTCAGTCTTCTCTTTTCCAGGCTAAACAGCCCAGTTCTTTCAGCGTGTCCTCATACATGTACGACAGGTGCCCCAGTCCTCTAATCATATTTGTAGTCCTCCTCTGAACTCACTCCAGTAGTTTTATGTCCCTCTGGTACTGAGGAGCCCAGAACTGGACACAGTACTCCTGGTGTGGCCTACCAGGACTGAGTAGAGCGGGAGGATCACCTCCTTTGGCCTGCTGGCAACATTATTCTGAATTCTGTTGGCCTTCTTGGCCACGGTGGCACACTGCTGACTCATGGTCAGCCTGCTGCCCACCAAGACTCCCAGATCTCTTTCTGCAGAGCTGCTCTCCAGCAGGTCAGTGCCCAGCCTGTACTGGTGTTTGGTGTTATTCCTTCCCAGGTGCAGGACCCTGCATTTGCCTTTGTTGAACTTCATGAGGTTCCTCTCGGCCCAACCTTCCAGCCCGTTGAGGTCCTTCTGAATGGCAGCACAGTCCCCTGGGGTATCAGCCACTCCTCCAAGCTTTGTGTCATCAGCAAGCTTGCTGAGGGTGCACTCTGTTCTATCATCTAGGTTGTTGATGAATAAGTTGAACAACACTTTACCCAGTACCGACCCCTGGGGGACAACGCTAGCTAAAGCCTTCCAGCTAGATTCTGCATCACTGAGCACAACTCTTTGAGCTCTGCCATCCAACCAATTGCCAGTCCACCTCACCATCCACTCATCTAGGCTGCACTTCCTGAGCTTGCCTATGAGGATATTATGGGAGACAGTGTCAAAAGCCTTGCTGAAATCAAGGTAGATCACATCCACCACTCTCCCCTCATCTATGCAGCTAGTCATTGCATCATAGAAGGCTATCAGATTAGTCAAACATGACTTTCCCTCTGTGAATCCATGCTGACTATTCCTGATCACCTTCTTATGCTCCCCATGTTCAGAGATGACCTCCAGGGTGAGCTTTTCCAACACCTTTCCAGGGATGGAGGTGAGGCTGACTGGCCTGTAGTTGTCTGGGTCCTCCTTCTTGCCCTTCTTGAAGACTGGTGCGATATTGGCTCTCTTCCAGTCCTCAGGCACCTTTCCATGACCTGTCAAAGATGATGGAGAGTGGCCTAGCAATAACATCGGCCAGCTCCCTCAGCACCCAATGATGCATTTCATCAGGGTCCATGGATTTGTGGATGTCAAGTTTGCTTAAATGACCTCCGACCCAATATTCATCAACCATGGGAAAGTCCTCCTTTCTCTGGACTTCTGCTCTTTTCTTCAGGATCTGAGATTTCTGACGGCTGAGGGCTAGCAGTAAAGACTGAAGCAAAAAAAAGGCATTCAGCAACTCAGCCTTCTCCATATTGTTTGTCACCAGGGTATCTACCCCATTCAGCAGCAGGCTGAAATTTTCCCATCTTCTTTTTTCTACTGATGCATTTGAAGAAGCCCTTCCTATTGTCATTGACATCCCATGCCAGATCTAATTCTAAATGGGCCTTTGCCTTCCTGTTCACCTCCCTGCATACTCTGACAGTGTTCCTATATTTGTCCCAAGTGGCCTGTCCCTTTTTCCACAAGTTGTCAACTTCCTTCTGTCTGAGTTTTGCCAGGAGCTCCCTGCTGATCCATGCAGGTCTCCTGCCCCATTTGCTTGCCTTCTTGCTCAAAGGGATGCACCAATCTTGAGCTTGGAGGAAGTGATACTTGAATATGGGGCAGTTCCCAAGTATTTACCTGCCATTACTTAGAGTGATAGTGTCCTCAGGTATGCTTTCTTCACTCAGAGGTGCGTCCCCAGCCAGTGATTTCTGGGCATAAATATTGTTGATTTGTGACCTTATGAAAGGTAAATAGGTAAAATGATAAAGGCAGAAATAAAGCTCTCATATTTTGCATTTCTGAGGAGATGGAAGACCCTAGATAAACATCAAGATTTTGTTTCAAATCTGCAAGAACTTTCTTTGTTTGTTTGTTTAGTTTTAAATACATAAAACCGTGCTTCATTTCCTTTATTATTGTTGTTGTTATTGTTATTATTTATTTGTTTAAGTTTTAACAATAAAGTGACAAAAGATCTTTGTTCAGCTGTTAACTACTGTTTCCCATTTTTCACATCTGCCTTCTTTCTTTGTTTCTGACCAGACTGTGGGGGAAAGAGAATGTGAGAGGAGAAGGGCATTATGATGTAGTGGTTATGAATAGTAGTACCAGGGGTTCATTCAGCACATAAAAATATTGACATGGGTCTGGGATGTATAATCCTTTTTTATATCTTTCCTTTTTGTACAAAAAAAGAAATAAAGAAAGGAATACAGTTTTTCACTTTGAAAGAAGCAGGCTGCAGAATTTATCTCAATTTTTGTGTCTGAAACCATTTGACAAATACAATACACACAAAGATTTATTGTATTTAGGCATAACAGTACCAATATGAAAATGAGATGTTCAGCACCATTAAAGTCATATTTTTTTAAAGACCTGGTGATTTGCATCAATAACTGTTTTGCAGGGAATGCCTTTACCTCAAGAATTGGCTCCAACCAAAGACTTAATCAGAGACTCATTTGACAGGCAGTCAGAAAACACTAACTCCAACATGTCATACTGATATTATACTGATTACAAAATAATAGAAAAATGGGTATGCAGCTCATATCAAATCACTGTTTTCTCAGTGTTATTTTTTCTTCCCAAATATACCTATAATTAGCTCATTTCCAGTAACAGCAGGCAAGATTATAGCAATAGCAGACAGAGAAAACACATTAATATTTCAACATTACAAGAATTAATTGCAAAATCCTTTCTTAAAATTAAGGAAACTTTCAGCAGTTAAGACTCATGATCTCTTTCATACTTGTTGACATGAAACATTAGAAAGAAAAAGGAAGGGCTTGAATGCTATTTTCCCCCTTTCTGTCTAGATATTAATATTTGGTTGGTAAGATTTTTAGTTCTTAAATAAGTCAAGCTGTAGGAGTTTGACAAAATGAAAAGCTGAACTAAAACAAACAGGATTATGATTGTTTTCTCTGGAGGGTAGCTGAAACTGGGATTTTAATTACTTTTTGATCATAATTGTGACTACTTCTCTATCTAAATCTCTACAGAGTCACAAAAAGTCCTTTATATACCAGTTCATTTCTGCAAGTCATTGCACCATATTAGCTTCCTATATTTTGTAGTTTTTGTAGTGAAGAAGATAATACCAGAAATTACAAAGAAGAGCTAAGGAAGTCTATCTAGGAGACATTTGTGTTTAAATCAGGCAAATGTATTTAGCCTTCAACAACCTACTGATTGAAATATGTACCTAAATGAAATTTAAATGGCAATTTTTTTTTACAACTAGTGCCTTCACTATTAAATCTAATGAATGTTAAATTATTCTAAGCTTCTCTGTTTCAGAGGATGAACTGTTATTTAGCTGTACAATCTAGATCATTAATAAAAGTACCCCAAAACTGCAGTATAATGTATTTGTTTATGCTTACTGCTGAATCAGAATTGCTGCTGCTTTTCTCACATGGCATGAGACCAGCAAATATCACATTACTCTTGCTAGAAATTTAACTGTTTCTGAGGTATATTTAAAACCCAGCATTTCTACACACTGTTCATCTTGTGTTCTACAAGCACTAATTAACTTTCAGGAGAGGTAAATATAATGAAATTTAAAAAAAAAATTTAAAAAAAAGTAATGACTATGTAACTGTGGATATGACAACCTGTGTTTATGAAGTGGCATGTTTCTTCATATCAGTCTCTAAAAGTTACACTGTAGGAAAAGTTTAAATGTCATTTATTAGTGCAACTTTCCATCTGAGGAATGAGTAGCTACCTCTGAACATTGTTGCTTGGGTTTTTGTTGGTGGTGTTTTTTTGTTTGTTTGTGTGTGTGTGTGTGTGTGCGCGCATGTGTTTTCCTTCTTCGTTTTGTTTGTTTTGTTTTGTTTTGTTTTCCACCCAGTAAAACAGACGTCGAGAAACATAATAATTTAATACAGTAATGCTTGGTGAGTTCCTTACAAGAGCAGCCTCAGTTCTGAAGACTGTTGCATTAGTTATCTCTGTTAAACACCAGTTTTTGTAAGGAAGCAGACGTGATAAAGAAGCAGACAGAAAACAAAATTTAGTAGAGAAGGTAGATGAAAAAAAAACAACAAACCAAAGGCTGTTTAGGGTCTAACCTGTCCTTTCACCTAAAAAGGTTGCTAAAAGGTTTATGAGATCTGCAACATCTGTGACTGTGAGAGGCCAGATGGGCAAGAAAGGGGTCCCTTTGCTCAATGTAGTCTAATTCCATCCAAGCTTTGCAGTTTGAAAAAAGGCACTCACTAATTGGAGTAATAGTCTGAACAGATATTTAATTACATATGTCAACACATCAGAATTTCTGAAGGATCTGTTTTTCTCCAGTGATACCTTGTGACCGCTCCAAAACTGTCAAATACAGATATAAATACCAGAATGCTAGTAGGTGAGAAAGGAGCCCCAAAACATTGGAGAAATCCTGCAGTTTACGTTATAGACATTCTGGTAGCTTCCTAACAACTTGGCTTTGACTTCATTTTTTTTTCTTTCAGCACCAAGCACCATATGTTAACTGTTACAGTGAAATAACACTTACCCAACAAGTCTGCAATTGAGATACTATATTTAAATTCAACTGTTAGGTGAAAGTATGTTTTATAAGAACTCTAGGAAGCTGTATGTAGATGGTTACAGAAAGGAATCTATATGTAGAGATTTTGAGAAGCATAATTGTTACAGCAGCATCCCTTCTGAATTTGGGGATATTTAGTGGTTATTCCCTTTGCTTTGAAGTACGTGTATAATTAAAAACATTGCATAATGCAGTGTTTGGCATATATCATCATGAATAGCTTGACAGTAATACATTTTTAATAATCCTGGTTTCTATGGGGTTTTCTGTAATTATTTCTGTCTGCATGTTATCAGCCTCTATACCTTACTTGAAATTAACCTATTGAACTAAAAAGAAATGTTAATCTATTTGTGCAAGCTTTTTGTCAATATAACTTTCCTTTTTTTAACAACAGAATGATGCTGGAAGAAAGATTTTTAGCTGTGGGAATTATCAGCATTGAGTATTTGACATTCTGAATTAGATCTTTTCCAACATCTGAGTTTGTTCTGTAAAGAGAGAGATGACAGTCAGGGAGCCAATTATGTTTTTAAGATTTCCAAAGCACATGTCAGCCTTGACATTAACAAAAGCAGCTGAACAAAGTTGCAACATTGGCACAGAATAGGTGTCTGGTTACTTGCTGGGACAGCACCAACTTCACACCAACAACAGCAACGACAACAACAAAATCTGCACTGATGAAAAAGTAGCATATTCTTTGTTTTTCCTCACTTTTTTTTTTTTTTTTTTTTTTTTTTAATTAAGCAAAGTCTATCAAGCCTCATTACTACTCTTCTCAGATGGAACTGATCGGCAAAATTCACTTTAAGAAAACTCAAAATAAATATTGTAAGATTTAATGAGCAGACTTTCTCACTCAGACTCATGGATTTCTGCCTTGAAGCAAGGTAAACATGTAGGCTTGGTTTTCCAAGAGAGATGAAGGTCCAGAAGGACTTGTATTAGTACCTGGGTTCCTTCCTTGCTTCAGGACTGAGGTCATCTCTACTTACCCATTTGTTGGCACAGGCTATTTCCCTGTTCTACACCAGCTCAGAGTTCTCACTTACATTCATGGGAAGAACACTTTTTCTATTACCTGCCTTGAACTTAAGGGACATAGCCTGTGCAATGGAGTACAGATTATCTTGTATCTACTTATGTACCTGTGTGAGGCAATCCAAAAAATTTTCTGTTAATGTATCCAGTTATTTAGCTACTCTATAGATTTAGCTCTAATCTAATTTACAAATGAATATCCATACAAGGAGTAGTCCAGTTCACTTAGCAGAATCTACGTTTTAATGACAGAATAACACCCAATCAATGGTTTCCATGGAGTAAAAATGTACCATATTACCATATTGGGAAATTTTACTGTGGGACTTCAAGTCATGTTACAGGGAATAGAGACGCTGCAGTGGACTGTCCAATCTACTACTAACTCAGATGAATCCAGCTCTAGATACCATTTGCTGAAACCATAAAGCTTAAACAATTCCCCTTAGAACATAAATTTTCCAGCACATAAAGAAAAAAAGAAAAGTCTTAATTCTTGGGTTTTTATTCCTCTTCCCCATGTGGTAATTTCTTACGGAAAATGGAGCAAGATGAGTATTACTTTCTCCTGTCTTCACGCTCGTGGACTGTTAATGCAGAATGTTCCCTATCACCCTGATTCAGGGTGTACTAGGAGACCACTGTCTCTAATATATGTACCAGGAAACTAAAGGGAGCATACATATGATAAGTAAATAACTGTACAACTTCAGACAAAAAAAGCTCTCCTCTCAGAAATGCTTTTGGAGAAGAATGTGATCAGAACAATTTGTCAAGTAAACTAGTGCCTTACAAGAAAGAGAACAACCTATCAACCCAAACAATGACACAACTTAATATGCGTCTTTTTTTTTTTTTTTTTTTTTTCTATTTAATAAAATGAAGAAAAACCATAATAATCTAGCCAGATAAGTTGAAAGACATGTTGACAACCACTCAGTATTCTTTTTCCTTTATTCTAAGGTAAACTTTGAAGAAGATAGCTCTGTGTTGTACTGACAGAACTCTGCTCACCTACAACTTTGAAATACTATTAGCTTCTTCACAAGAGGTCAACAGGAAAAGTAAATGGGCAATGAACGTAAAATTCACACAGCCACATAACACTGACTTGGTTAATGCAATTGTATCAATTATCAAGTATTGATGCTTTAAAACACTACACCTGCTTTCTTTACCTCTCTTTTTTTTCTTTTTCTTTTTTTTTGTTTGTTTGTTTGTTTTGTTTGTTTGGTTGTTTGGTTGCTTGCTTGCTTGCTTGGTTTTGTTCTTGTTTGGTAATTACTGGGGTAGACCACCACAAAATATGAGTTTACATCTTTCTAAATACATTAATTTATAATTCTAGCTATTCAAATGGGAAGTATTCTGTTATCAATAAGCATGAACAGGAATCCTGCTTTCTTCCACATCCTGACATTGTTTCACGATAACTCTTTGCAAGTAAACCAAGTAGTCCATGATCAGTTACAGTGTCAGAAGCAAACACCAATTGTTCAGAAGCTTAAGAAAGGAGGGAAATGTTACCTTGTAATTCATTAAAATGAGGTGTCTCTAACCACAACTTAGAAATTAATGTGTTAGAAACTTATAGACAACTTTTTAGCCAACCAATACAATGTCATTCACTGCCACAGCAGGTGACAAAACTTACTCAAAACAAAATGTCATAAACTATATAAAATGATGATGTATCAATATACTTGATATAATATAAATATATAAATATTATTTTCATTTAAATGTTAGCTTTCTTAACTGAGCTCATTATATGTACATTTTCATCATTCCATAAAAAATCTTTCTGTTGTTGTTTGTTTATTTGTTTTGTTTTCTGCAAATTCCTTTTCTGCTCCCTAATCTTCTAATCCATAGTACTAGGTCACCTGTAAGTAGCCATTAATCACCCATTAATAAATCTCCCCTACCTCACAAAAACATCAAGATTTCCTCTTGAGAGACTGAACTTTTTGCTCTTATTTTTGTAGCCTCTTGTCATTATTTCATGGAACTATAAAATGGTTTGGGTTAGAAAGGACCTGAATTACCATTGAGTTCTGACCCCCTGATGTGGGCAGAGACACTTCCCATGAGACCAGGCTGCCCAAAGACCCATCCAACCTGGCCTTGAATGCTTCCAAGGATGGGGCATCCACCACTGCTCTGGGCAGCCTGTGCCAGTGTCTCACCACCCTCAAGCAAAGAATTGCTGCCTTATAGCTACTCTACATCTACACTCTTTTAGTTTAAATCCATTACTTGTTGTCGTACCACTACAAAAAGTTCCTCTCCCTGACAAAAAGTTCCTCTCCTGCTTTCCTCTAGGCCCCCTTTAAGTATTGGAAGGCCACAAGAAGGTCACCCTGGAGCCTTCTCTTCTCCAGCCTGAACAACCCCAACTCTATCAGCCTGTCTTTATAGGAGAGGTGCTCCAGCTTTCTGATCATCTTCACAACCCTCCTCTGCACTTGCTCCAGAAGGTGCATATCTTTCTTATGTCTGGGCCTTCAGAAGTGAATGAAATGCTCTAAGTTGGGTCTCATAACAGAAGAGTAGAGGAGAAGAGTGGAGCAGAGTGATATTTATTTTATTCATCAATCATTCTGTATTCCAAACTTTTTGCAATAAGGATCTGAACCTGCTAATTCAAACTACTAGGCATAATCTTGTTAAACACATCAATTGTTAACACCAGTTTAATGTAAGCATTAGATGATTAATGACAATGGAACCATCTTAGAAATTAATTCAAAAATTGATGGGCCATCTTCCTCAGTGCAGCTCTTACCCTTGTTAGGTGCCTAAATAAACAAATATCACACTAAAGGACTAAAATCTTCTGAAAAGATGAGGCTCTTGAGATACTTGTTCTGAAAAGTAAAGTTAAGCTTTATAGAAAATTTCAACAAAGATTATCTAGTGAGAAAAAAATGGTCCTTTAACAGCATATTTAATTGATATGGCATTAGCTTCAATGATATTTAGAGAACATCAAAGATAGAACATATCTGTATTCTGAGGAATGAAGAAAAATTGGAACTTCATCAGAATGACCAAATTTAATTCAGTGTGCAACAATGGTTAAGATAACAAAATATTCTATGCAGCAAGTTTACTCATCCTTTTAACTTTATTTGTGCAGACTGAAATTAGCTTCCATAGAAATGCAAAGTTTTTCAGATTTCTGAGATCTGAACCTTTATCTTTCCCTGCAGGCTATTTGTATTAATCTACTTTTCTTTGAAGCACAGAGCTGTTAAAACTCATTTAAAACATGGCTATATTTCTATCAATGAGCCCAGATAGTTGAAATATAGATTTTAATTGTGCTTTTTATACTTTGAAAATGCTTACTTAGAAATATGTATTACAAAAGTATACGATTAAAGAGCTTTTATAGTTGCTGATCAGTAAGTTGTGTCTATATTGACAGAAAGAGATGGTTTAGTATTCAGAAAATTTTACATGGGCTACTTTTTATTAGGGGCTAATATGAAATACAGAGTCAGCTTTGTTCTCCTGACATGATTAATGTTCTGTCATGGAAACAAAATAGAGTAAAAGATGTGAAAATGTGAAATATGTTATGCTTTAAGAGTGAAATACAAGATTTTTTCATACTTCAGTATCAGCTAATCTACAAAATCAGTTGAATACACTACAAGAAAATAAGAATCTATCCTTACAAGTTTATTTCCCGTTCATCTGACAAATACCTTTTTCATTTCAGTAAAACCAGAGAAGGACAGTTACAATTATACAGTATCAAATAACTTTTCCCAGTGAATGAATGCACAAATACAAGCTCCCTCACCAACCAAAAGTATTGCAGCTCTAGCAGCTGCTGTAGCATCTATAGCAATATCATGGTCTCCATGTATCTTTAAACAGAAAAGGCAATACCACTATAACTTCTGGAGGGAACCTACTTCTGCAACTCACTGCCTGCTGCTGCTATATGATGTCCACAGCTCTAGAAAATTAAAATAAAATAAAATAAAATAAAATAAAATAAAATAAAATAAAATAAAATAAAATAAAACAAAACAAAATAAAATAAAATAAAATAAAATAAAATAAAATAAAATAAAATAAAATAAAATAAATGCAGGAACTAGCATTACATTAAAATGGTAAAAGTGAACCCCCTTTGCTTTTCAGGATATTGTTGGATAACCAGGATTGTGTTACTCCATACTTTGTCAGATTTTCAACAACAAAATCATCTTGTAACATTGAAAACCACCGGCAATAGAGTAGAAAGACATACAGAATGAATCTAATCCTTTCACAAATACCAGAAACATGACAAGATTTACACAGTAGAAATGATAGTAGCACATTAGGGAAGACAGAGAAATCAGGGATGTTTATGATAGACAGTAATGTTCTTTCTCTACAATGACAATTTTAGCTTAACAGCATAACAAAATCGGTTGGAAACAGGAATTACTACTGACTACTTAGAGGCACATAGGGTGTGTCTAATATCCTACCAGCATTGAAATGTCTTCCAAAAGCTGCACATACACACATATTTTCACATTATTACATCTTTTGAGTAAAATGTTAATTACATCATTGAACTCAGTGAAACTGGTAGTTTGGTATATTATTTGGTATAAAAAAAAAATGTTCAAACTACTTGCAAATACTTTTGAGAAATCTAACAAAACAAAACAAAAAATTAGTTCTCAAGTGCCATGTATTATAAAGCACTATGTGATGATGCAACATAGTGCATTTTATAGCATTTGTACCTACTCTATATCGGGTCATTATGATTTCGTATTGTTTTTGGACCAATATAACTGGGACTAAACTTCCCCTCTGATATCCAAATCACCTTCTAATGTTTTAGTTTCCTATCCTACAGCATGCTGTTCTGCAGCTAGTCCACAGAACATTAGGATCAGAAATTCCAGCAACCAAAAATAAAAATCATTGGACACTTCGTCTTCCTCTATATCCAGGTTTGATTTGGAACTGGCATTAGGTATCATATTTACTGATGATTAAAATTGCTTGGGGGGGGGGGCAGGGGCGGAGAAGGGAGGGAAATCATCTAATAAAACCATATGTTGGAGACATTTGTAGAGGTTATGGTGAGGGGTGAGAAGCCAACTCTCAACAGTCTCTGTTTTCTTGGCTGAAGAAACAAATTATTGTTTTAAAGTCTGGATTTAGGTTTTCAAAGAATCCTTAAAAATGTTAAATTTTCATTTAATTGGACGTTGCTTGTCATTAAGATTTTGATGGAAAAGCATTGAAAGCTCTGTAACTAGTGTTCACAAATTTACATACTGCATTTATTAGTAAACGAAGATCTCATAAATAGTAAATAATATGTAATCCTTGGACACATTAGTTGTGAAGACAACCTTTTGCTTCTGCCTGTGAAGACTGTGACCATTGCTCATTTCACATGAGAATTAAATCTCAATTACACTGTTCCAATTTCCAGCATTTATTATCAGTGATAAAAACCATCATTCTTTATGTCAGAAAGGTGCTAAAATCCTAATCCTTTTGCAGGATTAGTCTCAGCATCAACTCAACAGCAGACACACTTATATTTTCACATATTTTCTTCTAATACGGCTGTCTATTTACAATGAGGATCAACATACCATGCCATAGCCTAAACCTAGAGGTTTCTGTAGTCAGTCAGTTCAGATCCTTTACTCTAATTACAAATGGATTTCTTCATCTGAGATAATGGGTTTTCTATCCCAGAAGGTTAATTTAGAGGCAACTTACTAGTATTTTTGTATAACACTGTTACAGAGCTGATGTGGTCCCTGACTTTCAGGACCTAGGTACTGCCAAAGGGTAAATAATAAGAGGGGCTTTGCCGACTGCATCTGTAATGTAAAGTCTTTCATGGACTGCTACATGGTGCTGCTGTTTCACATGAGCACCAATGATGCAGCCAGGAGCAGTTGGAGCAATGTCAGGAGGAATTACAGAGTCCTGGGAGCAGCAGTAAAGGACTGAGGAGCGCAAGTAGTCTTTTCATCAGTCCTGCTGCTGAAAGGAAAGGAGATTGAAAGGGCCAGTCAAGCCTGGCAAATCAACAGGTGGTTGCAGGCCTGGTGCCACAGGCAGGGGTATGGCTACTTAGACTATGGGACTCACTTTGAGAAACCTGGTCTGATGGGGTCCAACTGTCAGAGAAGGGGAAGAGCATCTGTGGTCATAGGCTTGCCAAGCTGGTGAAGAGGGCTTTAAACTGGAGTTACTGGGGAAGGGGAACCTCAATCCATCCCACTCCTCTGAGCTTGATGCCAGTTTCAGTGACAGATGTCCAGATACCAGGAAAAGGTCACAGGTCAGCAGGAGAGCACCTGAAGGCAGCACAAAGGAATTCCAGCCACTGCAGCCAGTAAGCCAACTTCATCAGGGGCCCAACTCCAATGTCTTTATGCTAATGCAGTAGGATGGGGAATAAACAAGAGGAGTTAGAGACGTATGGGCATCTGCAGGGTTATGACCTCCTATACATTACGGATATGTGGTGGGATGGCTCCCATGGCTGCAGTGTTGGAATGGAAGGATATAGGCTCTTTAGGAAGGACAGGCAGGGGGGCCAAAGGGGGAACATAAACCTCAATGTCAATGAGCAGCTGGAGTGCATACCGCTCTGCCTGGGAATGGGTGAGGAGCTGACAGAGAGCTGATGAGCCAGGATTAAACATAAGGCAGGGACAGGGGACATTATGGTGGGGGAGTGCTACAGGCCACCAGATCAAGAAGACCAAGCAGATAAGTTCCTCTATGGGTAGACAGAAGCAGACTCACATTCACAGGCCTTGGATCTCATGAGGGACTTCAGCCATCCCAATATCTGCAGGAGGGGCAGCACTTTTCAGCATTAATTAGAAGTTGTTATCCACTTTACTGAGAGGTAAACAATTTACTGTTTACTGTTTTGCTGTTGTTGTTTGTGTTTTCTTTTATTTATTTATTTATTTATTTTTTACAGCAACTGTTTAATTCTGGGATTTATGCTGAGAACCATCTTCCACTAAACATTTTGCTAAGAACCAACAGTTAGGTGAGATGCTCAGTAATGTACCACGTGAAATTCTAAAGTGACAGGAAGTATGTTGATTAATAGCATTAGAAGAGAAGGAAAACTTTTTGTGTTATCTGATTGCCCAGATGGTGAAAGACACACAGCTTCTCACATTCATTCTTGCATTGATCCTGGTAAGAACAAATAATTCAATTAATGTGGTATGGATATGTAACATGGCACAGCAGGGAGGCAATCTGGGAGGTTCCTGGAATGCACTGATGACAACTTCCTTCTCCAAATGATAGAGGAGCCAACAATGAGAGGTGCTGTGCTGGACCTCATTCTCACCAACAAGGAGGGACTGGTGGGAAATGTGAAGCTCAAGGGCAGGCAGTCTTGGATTAGTGACCATGAAAAGGTGCAGTTTAGGATCCTGAGGGCAGCAAGAAGGGAGCACAGCAAGCTCACCGCCCTGGACTTCAGGAGAGCAGACTTTGTCCTCTTCGGGGTTCTGCTTGGTAGAGTACCATGGGACAAAGCCCTGGAGGGAAGAGGGGCCCAAGAAATCTGGGTAATAGTCAAGGATCACCTCCTTCAAACTCAGGAGAGATGTATCCCAGCAAAGAGGAAGCTGGGTGAAAATGCCAGGAGGCCTGCATGGAAGAACAACGAGCTCCTGGCCAAACTCAAGCAGACAAAGGAGGTCTACAGAGGGTGGAAGCAAGGACAGATAGCCTGGGAGGGATACAGAGAAATTGTCTGAGCAGCCAGGGATCAGGGTAGGAAAGCTAAAAGCCTATTAGAATTAAATGCGTCCAGGGACATCAAGGAAAACAAGCAAGGCTTCTATAGGTAGGTACATTGGTGATAAAAGGAAGGGCAGGGAAATTGTGGGCCCATTCTGGAAGGAAACGGGAGATGTGATTACCAGGGTTATGGGGAAGGCTGATGACTTTTTTGCCTCAGCATTCACTGACAAGAGCTCTAGCCACACAGCCCAAAGTCCCAGAAGACAAAGGCAGGGACTGGGGAGGATGAAGAACTGCCCACTGTAGAAGAAAATCAGGTTTGAGACCGTCTAAGGAACCTGGAGGTCCACAAGTCCATGGACCTGATGAGATGCAACTGCAGGTCCTGAGGTAACTGTCAGATGAAGTTGCTAAGGACCTGTCCAGTTGAGAAGTTGTGGCAGTGTGGTAGAGTTCCCACTGACTGGAGCAGGGGAAGCATCACACCTGTTTTTAGAAAGGGAAAAAAGGAGGACATGGGGAACTACAGACCAGTCAGTCTCACCTCTGTACCTGGTAAGATCATGGTGCAGGTTGAGGTACTGGAACAGGCTGCCCAGAGAAGCTGTGGATGTCCCTTCCCTGGAAGTGCTCTAAGTCAGGTTGTATGGTGTTTTCAGCAACTTGGTCTAGTGGTAGATGTCTGTGCCCATGAGAGGAGGGTTGGAATTAGATGATCTTTAAGGTCCCTTCCAACCTGAACCATTCTATGATTCTGGAATCTATGATATGTCTGATTATTTTGTCTCCTGCTATAATCTGATTAGTATGCTGAATGACCTGAAAAAGGTCTATGCTAATCTCTGTGTTAGGGAGATCTTTGGCATTTTTTGTTCTTTAGAAGAAATCAGGTGTGCAGAGATAATACACAGGTTCCAAATTATGGTTAAGGAATACCTCTGTCCAGAACATCTTTATTAATATTTCCATCAATTAACGAAGTACTAATTGATGGAAATAGTACTCGTTTATATGGCTTTCCCTTTGGGATTACTACTGCTATTGAGAATGGAGAATTCTGTTAATGTGCTACTTTTCCATATTATGCTGCTGGAAGGGTGCAATGTGATGGGTACAAGAAAGACAGCAGCAATAAAAAAAAAAAAAATAATAATAATAAAAAAAAAGCAAAGAGGCACTCACCTCAAGTATCTATACGCAGAAATATAGCCTGGGAAAAAAGAAGGATGAACTGGAGCTCTAAGACCAGTCACAGCATTGTGGGGGTAATGGAGACTGTAGGAGAGCTCATACAACTGTAGTGCTGTGATGGACAGAGAAAAATGGGTGCATTAGTCTTGGCTAGGGGTTATACACCTATATGATCTCTCACTCACCCTCCTCAACAGGACAGAGGAAGAAAACAGGATGAGAAATGCTTGTGGGTCACAATAAAGACAGGGAGATCACTTACCAATTATTATCACAAGCCAAATAATTTTGACTTGTGGAAAGTTAATTTAATTTTTTTCCCCATGTGAAGAAGTAGCAGCTCAGATGTATGGAGTGTTGCTATGGGATGGACAACAGGGGTGAGAACATGCAGGTCAGGATCTGAGGCAAGGCCAGAGAGAGTGACATTGCCATGGGAGTGTTACAGACTTCCTGGTCAGGATGAGGAAGTGGATGAAACACTCCTTAAGCAGCCCTGGTTCTTGTGGGGGATTTTAACCTCCCTGACATCTGCTGGAAGGCCAGTACTGTGGGACACAAGGGAGAAGGGTGGTTGGGAACAGTCAGCGTGGATTGACCAAAGAAAAATTGTCTGACTCACCTGATTAAGTTATGTACCTCCAGTAGCAGACACCAC
This sequence comes from Aythya ferina, assembly GCF_964211825.1. Lineage (NCBI taxonomy): Eukaryota > Metazoa > Chordata > Aves > Anseriformes > Anatidae > Aythya > Aythya ferina. The sequence goes on from NC_140304.1 coordinate 14,643,793, forward strand.
AGGCTAGGGTGTCCTTCCCCAATGCGACTGCAGTCACTGGCACTGAGTTTTACTCATCCACATCCAGGTCTCACCAGTAGCTGGCACTTAGTCCTTTCAGCTCACATACACATGGAAGAGAGAATGCAAATACACAGAGAGATAGGAAAATGATTTAATGAATGAAAGATATAAGAAGATAGGACAGACTGCGGGTGTTAGGTGCAGAGCTTGGACAGACAAGCATATTGACATGCCCCATTTTACACGTGACTGGCCCTCTTACCCGCTTTTCTACCTATCCCCCTTTGTTTGTCCTGCTTCCCCTTCACCCTGCACACTCCCCATGGGTTAAGAGCTCTGCAGTTACTGCACCCTCCCACTCTTGTCCCCCTTGGTTTGCAATCTTATTAGCTGCAAGTTTCATGCTTTCTAGAAATGGTGTCTGTAACTTGTTTGTCCACCAATTAATATGACCGGGAGGTTTGTTTCTACTGATTGTCTCCCACCTAAGTCCTCCATCAGATAACCTTCTTGGGATAAATATGTCTACATTCTCACACTCTCTCATAAACTAGTGTGACTGACCAGACTTGGTTCATCATTGATTATCAATGGAAATAATATATAATACATAATACTTTTTGAGGTGAGTGGGCTAAAACCTTTATGAAGTTCCAGAATATTGTTTTCAGGTAAAAGCACTTTAAGTGTGGGCTAAACAAGACAGGAAAACTAACCTCCCCCCAGTCCCTACCCTGGAAAAAGCCAAAAACAAAACCAAAAAAGCTTTTAATGTAAAAAAGGAAAAATGCAAAAAAGACAGTTACTATTTCTGTACTTCTAATTGATCAAAAGCATTTTCCTTTTGAAAAGTGTTTAAATGCAGAAAAAAATTGACCAGCTTCATTGTTCACTTCTTGCAGAGAAAGGGAATTCAGTTGTATTTTCCTTCTTGATGGCTCAAATATATCTGCTTTATAAGATTAAAAAAAAAAAAAAAAGAAAAAAAAGACAATGATTTGTGCATATATTCTGGCGGATTTAACCTTGTGGGTTTAATAGAGTAGACTCTAGCCTTTCCTCCTTAAGTTCTAGAAAAGTGCAGATTTATATATCTCATTAAGGGACTCAGAACTGACTGCTACCTGAGAAAATATGGGTGACTAATCTTACATGCTTTTAAGTGAAACAGAATATGGGTTTAGGACTTAGGGTGCTTTTTGTAACTTGGAAAACTTATGCCCAAATCCCTTTTCCTTACAGATTCACTGTGTATGACCATGCCAAATCCTTTAGTCTGCTTTTGCAATAGATAAAAACATTTTCCTGCCTCACAGGAATCTGTCAGGATGAATTCATATAAATGTTTCCAGGTACTATGTCAAGCGTAAGGGGCACGGATATTAAATGAATACCGCTTTTGCTGAATATGAACTTGCTTGTTGTTTCGCATTTAGGCCAATATGTCTTTCTAAGATGAGCTGTCTGGGTAATAATACATAATCACAATCAAAAGAATTTTCTTGCTATTAATTATCTGTGTAATGATAATGTCCATAATAGTTCCTAAAATCTTAAGTACACAATCATTAAGCTAGCAATGTGCTCTCCTTCTTATTTAATCTTTTTGTAGGTGCAGGGGGATTGTTTCCTGTATGTATATACATGTCCTCAACTGAAACCTCTCGAAATGAAAAACTTAGTAGGATATAGTAATAATCATTATAAATTGAGTTTATTGTTAATGAATTTAACTTCTTTTAGCAGAGAGGGAGGAATTACAACTTTTTCAATCACAACAACACATTGCATGATTTCATTGTTGTTATTGTATTGTTGTACATGTTTTCAGTGTATTATAGGTATATTGTATATTGTAGGTTTAATTCCTACTTCAAGGTGTTGTTTGCTGTTTGTAGAAGGAAAAACAAAGTGATATTGTGGAAGATTTCAGGACAAATTTTGCAGTCCTTTCACCCATGAAGAAGTAGGATTTGTCTTCCATTTCATGGTTTTATGAAGCAGTGATTCTGAGAGGTGAGTAGTGATTGGTAGTTCAAACACAGCTCCACATATATCCCTTGATTAATTTATTGCAGATGAAGATGATAAAACATATGGTCAGAGAGGAAATGCAAATATCAGGAAAGTCTAGGAACAGTTTTTTTCCTGGACTAACTGGGGGAAGGAGGAAGGATTATCCATAAATTGGAATCTGAAGGAAACCAAGGATTACTGCAAATTATATAATAAGTATTAACTTCCAGTATAAACTGGTGATATAATACCTTTACAGATTTGTAGGCACTAGTAGGACTTTGTCATTGTCTTCCACAGCTATCAGCACTGTGAGTAAGAATTAGATCCAGAAGCCACAATTCCTGCTCTACTATCATTTGGTTATACAGGATGGAGGAATCTTTCTCTCTACTGGACACATTCCAAGGCAGAATTCACTGCCCTGTACTGCAGTAGGTCAGACCAGCTGAATACAGAGTCCCCTCTGGCCTTAAAACACATGAATATATGAATCTCTGAAACAAGGTTGCATCTCTTAGCCACAGCTCACCACCATGTAGAAACAGTCCACACAATGAGAGAATGCTGCACCTTCCATCTCATGTCATACAATACGCATATTCCCTATAGTACTTATATATTGCTAGAAGAACTTGAGTACCATATAGGAATCAAAATTTTGCAGCCCTGGAATTTTTTGGAGACAGGTAGTGAAAGGGAAAAAAATCCTTTGTGTATCTTCTTCCTTGCATTTACAACCATCAAGTTACTTGCAATATAGATTTGAGTAAAGGTGTTGATTTTAGGAAAAAAAAAAGTTTCAAGGCCAAAGAGTTAGTACACTACTGACTTAGAATGTGCATTAGGTGTAAAATTGTGAAGTAGAGTCTTAAGAGGACTGACAAGCAAGTTTTTTAATTGTCATTATAACTCAACTATTTCTTCAGGAAAACTAGAAGATGTTCAGAAATGGAGCTGTGAAGGAATATTCTCCAATACTAAAAACTGGTTTCAAATGTTGGACTGGAAAGATTTAAAAAAAAAAAAGAGCAAAAAATCCAAAGAGGAACTATCATCAGTTCAGCTGAAGTTGTTTATTACATTTTTAAAATGTTAAATCTTGACTTTTTCACCTCATTCCTCACTCCATTTTCCAGATGATTTAGGAATATGCTGAAGCACAGAAATCTACATGGGATGAAATGATAATCTTCTCCCTTGTGCAAACCATTGTTTTTTTTTTTTTTTTTTTTTTTTTTTTCTGCCTTTTCTTTTTTTTCCTGTCTTTTTACAAGTTATTTATCCACTATAAGACCTTCTCTCTTGTTCCATTGCACCATGGTTTCTTTATAAGAGGTTGGGTAGGAAACTTGTCTAAAGTCTTTTGGAAAGCTGAGTATTACAAGATTAAAGTGAAGCTGTTTCTGTTTGGACAGGGGAAAAACTCACTCTGGTAATCCCCTACAGAAGAATTGTAATGGGACCATGCACAGCTAGTGTCATTACTGCTGCAAAACCATCAAAGCATGACTGTTTTTCTTTTCATACGGTAGTGGTATCCTGGGACTAATCCTGCCATAGGCGTAACAAATACTTATGCCTCACCAGAGATATCATACCTTATATCCACATAATATTCCCTGTTGCTGTTTGTCAGATCATGTTCCTGTTTTCCCAGTATCTTTCATAATGGCTCACATCATAAGCAGCAATTAACCTCTTTCATTAGCCAAATAAGCAGAATTAGAATTCCTGGTTTTAGAGCCTGAATCAATCTGAGAATTTGGTACTAGTTAAACATATGTCTTAACAGACTCCTGTGATCACAGACATCTCATGTAATTTGTACATAAGATTAAAGTTGTAAATGAAGAGCAAAAATTGAATTTCTTGTTTTACTTAGTAGGCAGAACAGATTGCCTGTAGGCTTACTATCATATGTATCGTAAAATAGGTCTCTCAGCACCATTCCAATTTCATTTATGGTGCAGGGAAATTCACCTGACCTGTGAAATACCATGAAACAACAATGGTACCAACAAAGAAGAGAGAGACAGAAGAAAACAAAACAAAACAAAACAAAACAAAAACAACAAAAAAAACCAACACAACAATAACAAACAACAATTTACCTAGAAGGCATATCATCTTTCCCTGGGATATTCCATGCAGACAGGCCTGTATAATGTGATGAAACTCCACTGAACCACTACAGTAAAGCATATTTTAAAACACTAGTATGTTTAGTATGCTTTCATTTGGCTTTTGATTCTGCTTAAAAGGTAGTCTATGGGGTTTACACAGCATTTCGAAAAAAAAATACTGTGATGTTTTCTACAGACTGTTTATAAAGACTGAATTATTCCCATATTTCTATGCCTTAGTTTTTGAAGGCCTCTTTTAAAAATGGGTCAACTACATCTCAGTTCTTACTGACAAATTTATCTTTTGGAAATCATACTTTTTCTTCAAAGCGACATACTTGCTTATTTTGTTATCAAAATGTCAGTTGATTAGTATTTTCCATGTCATCACCTATCAGTTATGCATTTGGTATGCATTGATCTAGCTACATTGGAACAATTCACTCTCCTGCATTCATAAACGAAAGCTGCAGGTTTGCACCGGCTGAGAGTTCATGTACATTGCTATCTCCAAGGAGACAGATGTAGATAGTTGTAACATCAAGTTAGTCACATGTGTAAGATTTTGTAGAGTCGGGAGGAAAGATAAGGGAAAGGTAAAGAAAATATGAGCAGGCAATTTCCCTATCACTTCTCTGTAAACTGTCCACTCTACCACAGATGAAGGTAAGATGCAGAAAATAATGAACAATAGTCTGTTAAACCACTGTCATTTCTGTATACTTGCACTGAAATATCTGGCAGAATACAAAGAGGTTATTAGGAAGAAAGTGAAGATAATGTGATAGGAGAATTGTAAATTCATCACAAATGCAGTCTTAAAATCAAACTAAGTTGTGAACCCATTTATCCAAAGGAAACACAGGGACAAGACTTACTTATATATGTGAGTGATTTCTAACACCTTCAAATTATTTCCCTCTCTCCTCTCTCTCCCTTTTCCCCTCCTAACATTAATGATTATTTTATTTTATTATTCATTTGGAACTTCTGAAAGTGTCATTCTATTTACAAAATCCTCTAAAATATTCTATATACAAAATATTTACTACTTATAAAATATAAGCTCAGGAAAATACGTGGACTTTCTCTTCTGTGTCTTGTTGTGCTTCAATGATATTGATCTGAGATAAGTTTGGGGAACAGGAGAGGAGAAGTGGCAAGTGTGGCAACTCGTCTTTGATTCAGAAAAGGCTTTCTGTGCCTGTAAGAATCCCAGCCAGAGATAATTTAGGGCTCTTATTGAAAAAGAAATAATGAAGTCAGAAAGCAGAAATGAATTTCTTTCTTAGTGTACTTTGGTATAAAATAGCAGTCTATGTAAGGTGAGGCTCACCTAACTGTTTTAGCATTGCAAGAAAAAAATTAAATTATGTGACTATCAGCCAATAACTTTCATGAGGCTATTTGACAGATAAAATATTTTGAGATTGAATCACCATCAAGTTCCAACCTTTTAGAAGTATTAAATTTCATTCAGACTACTTTATGACACAGCTTCAGGTATATTAAAAAAGCTATTTGACCTTGAAAAAAATACTTGAGTACAATGTATGATTTTCACTATTTGACTGGTAAATTTTCTTGTACTTTTTGAAGAAAACTGCATTTTCATTTTATTTTCTATGGTAGTCACTTCTTTCATTCTCTGTTTTCTGGTAATGCTTTAGAATTTGATGTCTGTCTTCCTCTGGCACAGTTTAAGATGTTATTTGGGAGGGAAAAAGAAAATACACAGATTTTAAATGAGGAGAAGAGCTGACTACAGGCTTTAGATGTCCTTTGGTTTCCAAGCTGTGCTGCATGAAGTAATGAAACTTAATGAAAATACAAAATACAGTTTACCTTGGACATCTCACCTCCATTTAATATAGTTTTTGCACCTTAATAATTTGGACATTATTAATGTATATTCAAATTGCCTTTACAGAGTACTATCACAAGTAACTAATGATTCTTTTCAGTGAAGTAAAGAAATTCACATAACTTTTTTTTTTTTTTTTTTTTTTTTTTTTTCCCCAGTAGAAATTGAGAAATGGTATAATATGTTATGGTCTTTAGTTTCTCTAAGACTTTCAGCTCATCACCACCCTAAATATCTTCATCGTTTTTCCATTATTTCTGAATACCAATTATTGCGACCTCTGAGAAATTTGCAATAAATAAGTTCATTTAAGATTTTGTTGAATACTTCCAAGATATCAAGTATAGTTGCTTCTCAACCTTTTCTATTTAAGAGGTCTGAAAGGAGGGGACAGGTTGAAGAAAATATACTTTTTTTTTTTTTTTTTTTTTTTTACAGGTAGGACAGGACATGGTAGAAAAAGACAAAAAAGAAGAGTTTCTGAGCACTCGGACAAGACACTCTGAGCATATCAGTAGCTAAATAGTCACACTGGTTTGGTATGCTTAAAAGTATTATTGGGCTATAGCACAGATTTCTTGCAGAAATGACCCCACAATGTGAAATAAAATAAAGCAGTGTATCATCTCATTCCACAAAAATTGGTCTTATGAGAGAAAACAAGTATCTCATCAAACCTTTTTGGAAGGATGGAGAGCTTTTGGATAATTAGTATTCTCCCACAAAAACCAGACAAATTTAAAATGCTAAATAAGGACATTTGTAGAGGAAGTTGAACAAGTTTTCTATTTCTTATCTTAACATCAGATGATTCCTGCTCTTTACCCCAAACACGCATACATAATTCTTTACCTGACCAGCACATTTTTATTTGTCTAGTCTCCAGTAAACATAATTGTGAGCCTATAAAATCCTACTCCTTTTATCTTTTATAGGGATGCAGCAGTTCTCAGCAGCTCCACAGATTTTCAAGTCAGTAAAAACGGCACTTATTCTAATGTAATAATCTTAGAAAATGTATTTATTTAAGCAGTTAATGACTCTTTCTACAGTAAAATTTCATTAGTTTTTTTTTTTTTTTTTCTTTCTCCAATTTGTTTTCAAGTCCCATCTATTGTGCAAGGAACAACAAACGTCGGTAGCACTGCAGAAGTGTTTGCTTCATTTGCAAGTAGCAGCAGTTCTCTGAATCACCAGTTCTGTGACTCTTCTTCACAATACTGCTTTTTCCATGGTTCTGTGAAAAACCTTGAGGTTAGCTAGACACATCCAACACACACACAAAGCTCATGCAAAACCACTCAATTTGCAGTTCTCTGTGAAATGATCATAACATAAACTATTTGAGAACTTTTCCCATTGAAGGGACAAATAGAATTTGTTCTTTTTGCTCTTTGTTACTCAAAATCACTTTAGTTGAAATACTTCACAGATTTCAAGTGTCTTCTGCAAAGGCTGTTTATAGTGACCCCTCTTTTGGGTCTTCATTTTACATTTAATTGTGTCAGGCTGTAAATTTATCATATGACAGTTAGCTATAATTTTTTTGTTGTTAAAATTTTCACACAAGCCTAGTGTGATTGTTTTGAAAGCACATTTGTTAACAATAGGCAAGGCATAGGAACAACATACAGCAAATATATGACTAGATAGATGTATTACAACTATAATGAGAAGTATAAATCAATAAACTGTGGCTCTTCTGCACAATCCTGTTGATCTATCTGAAGAAGCAGAGCTCAAGCCATTAGTTTTTATGCAGTCAGGAAAATGCTTTGCAGCTAGCTGGTTATGGGGAACCGCAACACAGGTAATGTAGCAACCATGAATGGAGGAAAGAACTGGGAAATTTGGCTGGATCTATGTCATAGATTTTTAAAGAGAAGTGGTTGACCTTTGTGTTTTGCCACCAAACTGAATGCCAGTGTTTCTAGATGTCCAAGCTAACGTTCAACAACCAAGTCTGTCTGTTTGTCTTTCCATCTATCTATCTTTTTCAATATAGATCAGCCTCCCACCATCCCTGGATATGGATTACAACCAGTCACATGAGTAATAAAGGTCTCAGGAATAACATAATGTACTTTACACTTTCTAGGCAGGTATAGACTTAGTTGCAGCTTTTCTGTGTATAATCTTACATACTTCAGGACATTTTGACAGTTGTGAATGAGGCATTCTTCTTGAAATCCTCCAAGCCATTTGAATTTTGCATCTTTTGCTAATGTTTCTGCATTTCTCTGTGTCTTTGTGAAACGAGAAAGTCTAGGTGAGGTGGGTTGCAAATATGAAAAATTAGACTTTTAGGAAGATTTTTTCAGTTTCCACATGAAAGACTAGCACTTAACTTTTTCAATACCACTTTTCTGTGACTATAATCAGGAAACTTATAAATTTATCTACTACTGAAAAATATAATGTGGGATGAAGTTCAAAGTCATTCACTTTAAGTCATGTTGTGTTTTCTTCTTATACAAAGAGCAAGAAGTAGGCTATGAATCAGAGACAAAATGTTTCCTGAATGGACCTCATCACTGGTGCCAGTAATAGAACTGTGTCTTCATTAAACCACAGAGCGTCATATCTCTTAACATGCCCAGCTGGGCCATATGTCTTTTTAGGTGCTTATGCCATTTGCGTCACAATGGCAGGACCTATGAAAAAAGTCCTGGGGCCACGCAGCTGCCATTTCTTTAAAACACTGTTACCCAATTCCACCTAAAAAGTTAAACAAAGTGTGTTTTAATAACCTCCCTCTGTGTTCAGATCAAAGAACTGACATACTGGGCTCAAGTGCAAAAGTCCCCTGTGTATCTGCAACGATGGAAATATCCTTTAAGTACCTGAACGGAGGCTTTAAGTACCTTAAAGGAGGCTGTAGCAAGGTGGGGATTGGTCTATTCTCCCACGTGTCTGGTGACAGAACAAAGGAGAATGGGCTAAAGTTGCACCAGGGGAGGTTTAGGTTGGATATTAGGAAGAACTTTACTGAAAGGGTTGTTAGGCATTGGAATGGGCTGCCCAGGGAAGTGGTTGAGTCACCATCCCTAGAGGTCTTTAAAAGACGTTTAGATATAGAGCTTAGTGATATGGTTTAGTGGAGGACTCGTTAGTGTTAGGTCAGAGGCTGGACTAGGTGATCTTGGAGTTCTCTTCCAACCTAGATGATTCTGTGATTCTGTGATCTGAAATGGAAGAGATCAAAGAAGAATCTGACTGCCTTGGCAAAAGGCAGTCACAGATCCTGGTCCAAGGAAGAGCATACAGCCAGTACAACCTGCTCCTCCCATGTGCTGAAAAGGAGGAGCAACTCCATGAAATGCAGAGGAAAGAGTTGTTTCTCTTGTTGAGAAAAGCATAGCTTGTTAGTGATATGAGAACTCATACCATATGAGGCACCAGAAATTCATAACAAATCAGTGAAATTCAACACCTCACTCAGCGTGGGTTGGTGAACAAAACTACCAATAAGCCAAACTGTAGCAGCATACACAATACAAATCAATAGCACTGAACTACTGATCTAATAGTGTGAACACTCTGCTTATTCTTTGTCTAGAGACAGAGAGCAAAAGGTTTTTATAGTCGTATAGTTAAAAAAAAAATCAATCCAAAATTAATTTGGTTATGAGCCCCAAAGCCTGGAGCACTTTCCATTCATGACATTTACTTTCCCTTCAGCTTTAGATAGAGAAGTTATTTTTCAATTTCTTGTCTGTGTGCATCTATGTTGCCAAGACTGTTAACTGCCTCACGTATTTCATACCAGTAGTCGTTCCACCCCTGTGGTGGGTGAAGTGATTCATCTATACAGGTTGCATATATATTAAAGTTTGTCTAAGAGCTTAATGATACTTTGGAGTTAAAAAGGCACTGTATAAATGAAAGTAACTCTGTATTAATGAAAGTATGAAAGTTAAAATGTTTATTTAACTTACTTGTTTTATTCTCAATGGAGAATAAAAGTCAAACAATGAAACAGTCAAACAATGAAACCTTTTAATAGTGTCCTTTCTGAGCCTTAGAAACTGTAGTATCTTGGGTACTATTGGGTACTATTACAGGATGTGTAGTGTATCTTGTAGTATCTGTAGTACATCTTGTTGTTCAAGTTAAAGAAGATCTCATAAAGCCAGATATAAATGAATGGACAACCAGCAATCCACTCTGAAATATGAAATGGATCCATATCAGCATATGGAATGAGTTTGACAGATGACAGAGGACATGATCTGTCTCTAACTTCATTTCAGTATCTGCAGCAGCAATAAAATGCTGCAAAGACTAATAAGGCTTCTGTGGACCACCTCAAGCTCCATGCTGAGCCCACCCTAGAGATAAAAATATTCCTTAAGAGCAAAGAAAAAAATATTATTCAAACATTTGTTATTATCTATCAGAAAAGAGATCAGATTTAGCATTTAGCTAACCTAATGAAAGAAAATAAGTCCCAGAAGAAGAATAGTGAAAGAGAAGGGAAGTATGTGAATGTTTTGAATCTTGGTGCCCTGGTAAATGACATACTGAGCTACAAAAATGAGACACTAAACTCTTCCCCCGCTGTGCCAAAAATTTTGAGCAAGTATGCTGTTGAGGAACGAAATAAATGTTTTTGCCCTACTTTTCTACTCTGCAGCTGTATTTCTGTAGTTTGCCCTGGTGTGAGCACATCTGCAACATCACAGTCAGGCTGACAAAGCATCCTTTCCTCCCTTTATGGAGAGGCAAAAGACACAGTGAAGCTTCACTCAGCCTTAGTGGGGATTTCCAGATGTTCCAGCAATGAAAACAAATAAAATGGTTCCTTTTTTTTTTTTTTTTTTTTTTTTGTAGTGAGAAAGAAAGTCTATGAACATTTGTCCCAGCTTCCTAGGTAATACAATTATGGAAGGTCATTCAGTAATTTCTGAACTAAGCCTATAGCTACTTCAGATATTTTAAGTGACACCACATGACAGTATATGTTCAGTCAGTTATAAATAATAGTTTCAGTGCTTGGGATTAGGGAATTCAGAAGGATGTTTTGAAATACCTGGTTTTCAGTCAGCTACCTGACTATATTCTCAGGAGTATTTTGTGTGATCCTACATTCTTTCAGGTAATTTGGGAAAATAAGGTAATCTTGGCTTGTGGGCTATACTTTTAAACAGTTTGATATTTTCCGTTTTCTAAAATGAAATTGTACTTGGCACTTCAGAAATCCTTTATTAGTACATTTTGGATTGACATTGAGACAGCAATATTTCCATTACTCGTTAATATATATAGATTTGTTCCTCCTTGTGTCATCTTTCTGTAAGTCACTGCCAGCACAGTGCAATTATAGTAAGTGTGCATTATGTAGTTGAAACAAAACACTAGAAGAATGAACTTACAAAAACTATAAGATTTTGTTAAAGACCATAACATCAGTTGGTCAGTATTTAGACTCATCCAATCTCATAAAAATAAGATCTCTGTTGCTATGTCAGACTAATAAATACCACATACACATAATTATAAAACCAAGGTTGTTATTTTATATTATCCCTGCTTGTTCAATTCAGAAAGAAAAACAACAGCAAATAGCATGCAGTGGCAAAGCATTTAATCTAATGGTATGATCAGCTGATGCATTTTCTTTTTTGATTCTTCTTCCTTTTCTTTTGATTCAGAAACTGATTTTGATTTAACTACATCAAAACAAGCAGAAAACACATCTTTTCCGCTCTATGGTTACAGTAAAAACACCACACATTCTATATGGCACTGTATTCTGCTGTAGGACAAGGTATAGCTGTGAAAAAAACATACAATTGCAGACAGAATTCTTTATAAGAATATTGAGAGAGAGAGAGAGAGAGAGAGAGAGAGAGAGAGAGAAGGAAGGTAAAGGAAAACTATAATATACAGCCTCAATGTATTAAAAATAATGCATTTCTGGCAATATAAATAAGAACTATGCATTAGGGAATGCTGGACAACAGTGAAACAAAATATAAAATAATAGAATCATAGAATATCCTGAGTTGGAAGGGACCCTTAAGGATCATCAAGTCCAACTCTTGACACCGCACAGGTCTACCCAAAAGTTCAGACCATGTGCCTAAGTGCACAGTCCAATCTCTTCTTAAATTCAGACAGGCTCGGTGCAGTGACCACTTCCCTGGGGAGCCTGTTCCAGTGTGCAACCACCCTCTCTGTGAAGAACCCCCTCCTGACGTCCAGCCTAAATTTCCCCTGCCTCAGCTTAAATAAAATAAAATAAAATAAAATAAAATAAAATAAAATAAAATAAAATAAAATAAAATAAAATAAAACGGACCATTTCACCACTTTTAAAAATTAATTGCATTATATCTTTAAGGAGATTGGCTCCAGGGCAGATGCGTTCTGCAGCAGAGTGGGGGATTGGACAGACAGGGCTAATTTTTCCGGCACCGAGCCTACTCGAGGGAGCCGCCAGGTCCTGCGAGGGAGGAGAACAAGGCGTAGGCAGAGCCAGCAGCGCCCCCTCCTCGGCCGCTCATAAACTGCCCCTAGGGAGCACGAGTGAACAGGATGGGCAAACAGGGCGGGGCACGTCAGAAGGGAGTGACGCGGCAGTTAGTGCGGCAGACAGCGCAGGCAGGGTGAGCAGGAAGGGCAGAGCGCTCCCCCCCCCGCCCAAACGAACACCTCCTCTAACAGTGATCTACTGCTAGCTCAGCTGCAATGGTGTACACCAGGCATGGTGTGCTCTCCAGGAAGTCTGTACACACCCAGACCGACTGCCCACTCAAAACTGCGGCAGTTCAGGTCTCTGGGTGCAGGGAGTGCCCTCCCCCACCAGACCAACCTTCCCAGGTACCCTTATGCAACAGGTTTGAGACCCTGGAGCTTGAGAGACCAGTAGCTGAGGAAGAGGTAGTAAGTCTACCCAGGAGGATGCCTAGGACGAGGAAGTGGACTCCACACCTCAGGAGTGCCTCCACCAGGACAGAAAGAAGGGTGATTGTTGTGGGTGACTCCCTTCTCAGGGGAACAGAGGGAGCTATTTGTTGGCTTGACCCTACCCGTAGGGAAGTCAGCTGCCTCCCTGGGTCCAGGGTCAGGGACGTTGCCAGAAAGCTTCCCAACCTGATTCACCCCTCTGACTATTATCCTCTTTTAATAGTCCAGGGTGGCAGTGATGGCGTTGAAGAGAGAAGCCTGAAGACAGTCAAACGGGACTTTAGGGGACTGGGACAGTTAGTGGATGGAGCGGGAGTACAGATTGTGTTTTCGTCCATCCCTGCGGGAGCAGGGAGGGGTACAGAGAGGACACAGAATGCCCACCTGATAAACACATGGCTCAGAGGCTGGTGCCAACACAGAAATTTTGTTTTTTTTTGACCATGGGGCACTTTACTTGGCACCCGGCCTGATGGCTGCAGACAGGTCCCTATCTCTAAGGGGAAAACGGATCCTAGGCCAGGAGCTGGCAGGGCTCATTGAGAGGGCTTTAAACTAGGTGAGAAGGGGGACGGGGCTGAAACAAGGCTTGTTAGAGCTGTGCCAGGGGGAACAATGGCCAGGCTGGGAGAGAAGGCAATGGCCCAACTGAAGTGCATCTACACTAATGCACGCAGCATGGGTAACAAACAGGAGGAGCTGGAAGCCATCGTGCGGCAGGCAGGCTATGACTTGGTTGCCATCACGGAAGTGTGGTGGGACCACTCTCATGACTGGAGTGCTGCAATGTCTGGCTATAGGCTCTTCAGAAGGGACAGGCAGCACGGAAGGGGCGGTGGTGTGGCTCTCTATATCAGAGAGAGTTTTGATGTTGCGGAACTTGAGGCTGGGAATGATAAGGTTGAGTCCCTATGGGTTAGGATCAGTGGGAAGGCCAACAAGGCAAGCATCCTGGTGGGGGTCTGTTATAGACCGCCGAACAAGGATGAGGAGACTGATGAGGAGTTCTACAGGCAGCTGACAAAGGCTGTGAAATCATCAGCGCTTGTTCTTGTGGGGGATTTCAACTTCCCAGATATATCCTGGAAGCACAACACAGCCCAGAGAAAGCAGAAAGCAGTCTAGGAAGTTTTTGGACAGCATGGAAGATAGCTTCCTGACACAGCTGGTTAGTGAGCCTACAAGGGGAGGTGCCTCACTAGACCTTCTCTTCACAAACAGAGAAGGACTGGTGGGAGATGTGTGTGGTTGGAAACTGTCTTGGGCAGAGTGAGCATGAAATGGTAGAGTTCTCCATTCTTGTCAAAGCCAGGAAGGGGACCAGTAAAACTGCTGTATTGGACTTCCAGAGGGCTGACTTTGAGTTGTTCAGGACACTGGTTGGTAGAGTCCTTCGGGAGGTGGTTCTGAAGGGCAGAGGAGTCCAGGAAGGCTGGGCGCTCTTTAACAAGGAAGTCTTAATGGCGCAGGAGCGGTCTGTCCCCATGTACCCAAAGACGAGACAGCGGGGAAGAAGACCGGCCTGGCTGAACAGAGAATTGTGGCTTGAGCTTAGCAGGAAAAAGAGGGTTTACAGTCTTTGGAAAAGAGGGCAGGCCACTCGGGAGGACTATAAGGATGTTGTGAGGCAGTGCAGGGACAAAATTAGAAAGGCCAAAGCTCATCTGGAGCTCAATCTGGCAACTGCCATCAAAGACAACAAAAATGTTTTTACAAATACATTAATGCAATTACTAAAATGGAGGACTAAAGAGAATCTCCAGCCTTTACTGGATATGGGGGGAACTTAGTTACAAAAGATGAGGAAAAGGCGGGGGTGCTTAATGCCTTCTTTGCCTCAGTCTTTAGCGGCAAAACCAGTTGCTCTCTGGATACCCAGTACCCTGAACTGGTGGAAGGGGATGGGGAGCAGAATGTGGCCCTCACTATCCATGAGGAAATGGTTGGTGACCTGCTACGGCACTTGGATGTATGCAAGTCGATGGGGCCAGATGGGATCTACCCGAGGATATTGAGAGAACTGGCGGAGGAGCTGGCCAAGCTGCTTACCATAATTTATCAACAGTCCTGGCTATCGGGGGAGGTCCCAGTCGACTGGCAGCTAGCAAATGTGATGCCCATCTACAAGAAGGGCTGGAAGACAGACCTAAGAAACAATAGGCAGAATAGAAACAAACAAACAGTTTGACCTCAGTCCCAGGGAAACTCATGGAGCAGATTATCTTGAGTGTCATAATGCAGCAATTACAGGGCAACCAGGTGATCAGGCCCAGTCAGCAAGGGTTTATGAAAGGCAGGTCCTGCTTGATGAACATGATCTCCTTCCGTGACAAAGTGACGCGCTTGGTAGATGAGGGAAAGGCTGTGGATGTGGTCAACCTTGACTTCAGCAAGGCTTTTGACACCGTTTCCCACAGCATTCTCCTCAAGAAACTATCTGCTCGTGGCTTGGACTGGTGTACGCTTCGTTGGGTTAAAAACTGGCTGGATAGCCAGGCCCAAAGAGTCGTGGTGAATGGAGTCAAAACCAGTTGGAGGCCGGTCACTAGTGGCGTTCCCCAGGGCTTGGTACTGGGGCCGGTCTTCTTTAATATCTTTATTGATGATCTGGATGAGGGGATCGAGTGCACCCTCAGTAAGTTTGCAGATGACACCAAGTTAGGTGTGTTTGTCGATCTGCTCAAGGGTAGGAAGGCTCTGCAAGAGGATCTGGATAGGCTGGACTGATGGGCTGAGGTCAACTGTATGAAGTTTAACAAGGCCAAGTGCCGGGTCCTGCACCTGGGGCACAACAACCCCAAGCAGAGCTACAGGCTGGGAGATGAATGGTTGGAAATCTTCCTGGTAGAGAAGGACCTGGGATAGTTGGTGGATAGTCGGCTGAATATGAGCCAGCAGTGTGCTCAGGTGGCCAAGAAGGCCAAAGGCATCCTGGCTTGTATAAGAAGCAGTGTGGCCAGCAGGTCTAGGGAAGTGATTGTCCCCCTGTACTTGGCTCTGGTGAGGCTGCACCTCGAGTACTGTGTTCAGTTTTGGGCCCCTCACTACAAGAAGGACATCGAGGTGCTCGAGTGAGTCCAGAGAAGGGCGATGAAGCTGGTGAGGGGTCTGGAGAACAAGTCCTACAAGGAGCGGCTGAGGGAGCTGGGTTTGTTCAGCCTGGAGAAAAGGCGGCTCAGGGGCGACCTTATCGCTCTTTATAAGTACTGGTGGTTTAAAGAAATTCTGGTGGCTTAAAGAAAACTGGTCGTTTAAAGAAATTCTAAAATAATTGTGAATAGCTTTCTATATACCATGCAGTTCATGCTGCCATCTTCCTAGGATAAAAGATAGTTCTTTTTTTTGATAATGAAGACCTTTGAAAATTAACCAGATTATACCTTCACAGGTGAAGAACTTGTGATGGCATTTACAGACTAATTACAAATTTTTATTTATTTACTTATTTTTTCAATGGGATATAAGGTAAAATAGAATATTGTAAAAATGGAGAAAAATATGGAAATGTATTGAGGCTTCAAGGGAAGGAAGGGCTGAAAGAGGTGACGCATCAAGTCTTCTAGTTCCAGAACAATGAATCCTAGTATGTCTTTGCTGATAAACAGCTGAATCCTGTTTGGTTCCCTGTGATAAAAATGTGTGAAAAAAACACATAGTAGTTCACTGTAGCAGAAAACTTCTCTTGTCACATGCTATTATGTAATGTTATAGCACTATGCATTAAAGTGATATTAGGTGAGCTCATTAGGACTGCATTCAGCTTCCAGAAACGGCATTGCGGAAGCAGCTGAATGCCTCAAAGTGCAAGCATTTTGTCTGAGTGTATTGTACAGGATTTTGCTGGCAATAGCATAAAGTCAGACATGCTTTCATCAGTAAAACCTTAATTAACAAATATTCTCTCCTTCTGTAATACTATGCTTAGGCTAGGGATACCCAACTCATTAATTTAGAAGGGTTTTCTTTCTTTACGCTTATGGGCTGCTGTTTGATCTCTCCAGCATGGTAATCAGCAGCGCTCAGGTTTCTTCCCGCATATGCTCATCACCATCAGTTCAATTTTTATGCACCCAGGTGACAATATAATCTTTAGTGGGATTCTCATTAATACAAAAGACTTTCTTGCATGCATATTAGATTTTCCATGAGCTGGACATAGTATCTACTATCCCATCTAAATTCAGAATGAATTTGAATATTGCAGGAATTCAGTTTTGTTGGCAAGTGTAGCCATCACTGCTTTTTGAATTTGAACGAAATCACATTACATACTTGTGATGTCTGGACTGACATGGTCTTCTCAATGTTAAAATAAAGTAGTGCATATTTGTCTCATAGGAAATGTAATTAAAAGACAGATAAGCACAATTCAGCTATGTCCAAGATTTCTGCTTTTAAAGTAGAAGTACTTAAGTACTTAACAAGTACTTAAGAAGTGTTAAAGTACTCAAGCTATTTGTGTCATAATGTCATAAAGGAGGATTTTCATAGAATCTTCTTATTTAAATTCATAATCTTATGCATATACACATTCATCATGCATATACTTTTCATGGAGTTCACTAGTTTTTCAACTAGTTTGTTGCCTGGACTCACACTACAAACACACACACACACAGACCGCCACCACCACCAACAACAAAATAAACAAAACAAAACAAAAACATTGATGGTAGCAAGCCTTTATTTCAGTATCATGTCCGATACCAGCTGCTAATCGCTTTTGAAGCTCATCTTTGTTTTTATAAATTAATGAACAATGTCTCTCTAGTAACTAGTTTTCATCCATTTGAGGAAGGTATTAAATGTAACTGCAGCTCAGAAGGCAAGTACAAGAATTCTTTCCCCTTTTCCGTGCCTGTAATTACACAGTGGTACTTTCCAGTGCTTATCATGAAAAGCTTTATTGCTGGCCATGCAAGCTCTTTGGACACTTATTGCCATTAAATAATTTTTAGAGAGCTTTCCTATCTTTTTGCTCTTTGTCTGCATAAACTGTAAATATCCTTAGCAGAACTGAAGCATTCTAGATCACTTGTTTTACCTAAGCATTTATTTTTTTACAGCAGCTGCTCTGCTTTTACAACATACTTTTATACCTTCATCTTGCAGGTACCTAGTTTCACAGACAATTCCAAGGGTTTTGCTGACCAGTCTTCATTGCAAATAATCATTCTTTTTCATGTAATCATTTGGAAAGAATTTCTTCCTGTCTACCCATTTTTCCATGGATACAATTTCAGATCATAAGCTAAAGTTGCAGAATTTCTTGTAGACAGACAGATTTGATAATCTGAAACACAACAATTAGGACCTTGCTCCAGGTGTACCCAATGAATTCTTTTAATTTATCCTGTTATTTTTCTATACACTAAAGTCTGCCTGAAAAAAAGGCCTGTGTGTGTGAGGGGGAAGATCGTTGTTTGTTTTGTTTTGTTAATTTGCCGTTACATTTTTTTCATAGCCCCATAGTAATTCAAGAGAGAAAAGCAGATAAAACTGTTATCCTACCATGTGTAGGAAGCAAGGTACAAGTTTTATCCTGGAGGCTTGCTTATTTAATATCAAAGGTGTCGTAGGAGGCTGGATTGAAAGTTCCTACAGTCTCTTAGTCTCTTCACTTCCACTTTTTCAAGGTATAAGTGAAAGCAAACTTAACAACTGTCCAGTTAAGTATTGAATCAGATCAAACAGGCAATGTCTCATATCATAGAATCATAGAATAATTAAAGTTGAAAAAAACTTCGAGATCATCTGATTCAATCAACACCCTACTACCAATGTTACTCACTAAACCATGTCCCTATGTGCCAGGTCCAACCTTTCCTTGAAAACCTCCAGGGATGGTGATGCCACCACTACCATGGGCAATCCATTCCAATGCCTGACTACTGTTTCTGAGAAGAAATGTCTCCTCATTTCTAACCTAAACGTCCCTTGGTACAATTTGAGGCCATTCCCTCTAGTACTATCACTAGTTGCTTGTGAGAAGAAGACGACCATCCAGATCCTCACCCCTTCCCTTCAGGTAGTTGTAGAGAGCAATGAGGTCTCCCCTGAGCCTCCTCTCCTCCAGACTAAACAACCCCAGTTCCCTCAGCCTCTCCTCACAGGACTTGTGTCCTTCACCAGCTTCGTAGCCCCTTCTCTGGACACTTTCCAGGGCCTTGATGTCCTTCTTGTAGTGAGGGGCCCAAAGCTGAACACAGTACTCGAGGTGCGGCCTCACCTTTGAGGAAGGGAAGTGAGAGAGAGGTTGTGGTAGAGTTTAGCTGTCCATTATAGTGAAACCACCACGAAGTGTACGTATATGTAGATTGTTGTTGGATAGTAAAGCTGACTAGGTTTTCATATAATAAAAAGATGTCAAATACAGGTAAAATGTTAAAGTTACGAAAGCTGAAGCAGCAACTGTGGAGAGGTTGGCTTGCAATTGCAAAACCTGGGAGACTAGCCTTGCAATTTTTATCTCTGCTTCTTAATATTCTGCTAGTTGTCACAACAGTTGCTTTCACTATCATCTCTGGCTCTGATGTAGCATGTAAGTACTGTTTTATTACCTCTGAAATATAAAACCAAAACAAAACTTGTATCCATATTTTACCAAAGCAGCAGTGGCTTATTCAGGATTTTCCCTTCAATCTTATATATTTTCTACTATCTGAGGATTTAATATAATAAGTTTGAGAATCTGTTATTATAAGCATAACAAATTACCTACAGGATAATGGATGGAAAGAGATGAATTACTAGAACATAAATCTGTACCATTCATTCACAGTTAGCAATAACAGAACAATGGTAAGGCAGATTTATTACTTGCTAGTATATCTATCCCTGTACATGATTTTTTAAAATTATAGTACATAGAAAAAAAATAATTCAGTTTATTAAAATGAGAAAACTAATTTCTGTTATCTATTTTGTAACTAAAAAAGTTTTTCATTTTCTCATATATTTATGAATAAGCATAACATTCATCAAAGTGTAAAGACTGTTAGACATATAGCTTATTTTAAATCTCTTATTTCACCAACAGAATGTATACTATGTGTTAGAGTGCAAGAAGTCTGAGCTTTAGAAAGTCTACTATTTAAAGAAATAATCTTTTATAGATATCCAAAATCTTTATATAGACAAAACATATTAAATCCATTTAGACATTAAAATAGTACATATAATACTTGCTTACTGGGTTTATTTCCTGTTTAAGCCATGCCTCTTCAGTATATCAGAAAATGTATCCTTGAGATAAATTTCTGAATCTCTGTCTCTGTTCTGCTCTGAACTCTCCCCAAAAGTATGAAAAATATTAATGGGGTTGCAGTATCATACTTAAGTAACATTACTTAAAAGGGAACGAGATGTCAAAGGAAAAAAAAATAGCCAGCTGTTATTCTAACTGTCCTACTGTTAGCAGGTTTTTTTCTGGCTATGGAGACATCTTGTTTGCCAGCCATCAGCTAGAAATTAGTAAGACTTGGGATTGTCCCTCCTGAGTGGTTACAAATCATTAGGGGACCATCACCTCATTTTTCCGTGGTAGAATTTGGTCCTGACTCACCATTCTGTTACTGGCTTTCACAAGGTGTATCTAAAGGTAGAGTAGCTGTAGTACGCATAACATACTTTGAAATGGACGTGAAAAAACACAAGCTGAGGAGACACAGATATCTGAAGTTACCAGAACTTACACTGATAATTGAATACAATTGTGGTGGTTTTACTCAGGTGGGCAGCCGAGCTCCACCACAACCACTCTCTCACTCCCCCTCTCCTCAAAGAGGAAGGGGGAGAAAATACAACACAGAGAACTTGAGGTTTGAGATGAGAAAGGTTTAATTAAAGGGAAAGGGAATGGGGAGGAAAAAAGAAATAAAAGAAACAATAAGTCCACGTGGAAGCACAGAGAGAGGGAAAAAAAATTATTCTCTACTTCCCATCAACGAGAGAAGTTTGGCCACGTCCTGGGAAGCAGGGCCTCAAAACGTGTAGTGGTTGTTCAGGAGGAACCACCCCCTCCCCCACGAGAGCCTCCTTTTTTATTGCTGAGTGTGACATCAGGTGTTACGGAATATCCCTTTGGTTGGTTTAGGTCAGCTGCCCTGGCAATGTCCCGTCTCCATCAGTTGCCCACCCCCAGCCTGCTGGCTCTTGGGGGCTTGGAAGGAGTCCTGATGCTGTGCCAGCACTACGCAGCAATAGACACAACACTGGAGTGATATCAGTGCTGTTCCAGCTATGAGTGCAGAGCACAGCACTGTGTGGGCTGCTGCAGGGAAAAGGTGACTCCAGCTCAGACAGACCCAACACAACAATAACCGTGGTTATAGAAAAGACAGAGTCAGACGGGGGCACAGCAAAATACTGTGGAGCAAATGATCAAAATTTACAGCAAAATATTGTAGAGCAAATGATCAGAATTTGCAGCAAGAGGAATTGCAGCTGGGCATAGAAGAAAAAATTCACAATGAGAATTAAGCAAGAGACTATGTTGTCCACAAACTGAAAGTACAAGTATCTTTCTCTTTGGAGATCTTCAAAATTCAACTGGACAAAATATTAAAGATTCAACTGAAAATGTCCCAAGCAGCCTAAGATTATGGGATCTGCTTTCAGAGGTTGGACTAAATGACCCCTGTGTTTCCTCTCAATCTAAATTGGTCTGAGTCTATGAAGCCAAAAAATAACATAGACCAAAAAATAACTTAATCCTTAAAAAAAAACAACACACAGAGTACTATAAATATTCTTTCTTTCGTGGTCATGATTGATTCAGATTTGTAGAAGGAAAAGACACATGCAATAAAATATTTATAAAACTCCTACAGTCACTTTTCTATCAGACTATCCCAAAATATTTTATAAAAAGGTTTTGGAAATGGGTTTCTCCTTTCATAATGGGTTTTCATTCACTGATACTTTATTTTATTGATGTCAAGCCTTCCAGTAATTTGAATGATTTTTTTTTTTTTTTTTTTCTTTCCAGTGGATGAATATGAAATCTCACTCCAAACAGCAATTTTATTTTCCTCAGGAAAGAGAAATCTAATTGGCAATTAGATCAGCTTTCAAAGTAAAAGTGAAAAGTTTACTAAAGTAAAGACAGGCCAATTAAGGTTTAGGTTCTCAGAGAGTACGCAGTTAAATCTCAATCCAGACTTAGGTAATATTTTGTCAGTTCAAGAATTTGCAGCTTTACTTCAGTGTTGGTACTTTTCTTCTTAAAGAATCTTTCTGCTGAGCCAAGGACATAAATCAGACTTTAAATTCAAAGCATACACAGGGCTACCTGTGCTCCTAAAAAGATTTATTAACTTTTAGCACCACCAGATAGTTAGCCAAACTGCTTCGGGAGAGTTACTTGAAGAAATGCAGCTCTGATGGACAGCTTGCGTGGAAAAAAAAAAAAAAAAGTTTGATAATTACAGGTAGGCTAATTGAACTTAACAGATGAAGCAAGACCTTAACAAGTGATCAGATGATGTGTTAGCTCATACCTAAAGAGAATGCAATTTAAAAATATGCTACAAATGAGAGTGCTTGTGGTATCTGTCCCTTTGTGGCTAGAGGGAGATAAGGGTGATTTCCTGAAAGATACATCATTTTAGAGGAGCAGAAGCTGTGAATTTGTATCCAGCAGGTAGTTTCTCTTGAATCCATTTGCACACACACATATACCTTATTTACTATTACACATTTCCTTTAGTTTATCCTTTTAAAATGTCATTTGTCCTACACCAAAAAGTGCTGGTGATAAGGTTTTTAAGGGACATTCTATGCTCAGAGAAAAAATATTCTTCAGAGAAAAATAATAGTTCATATAGAGAAATAGTTCATATAGAGAGCTATGAAGAAAAGGTGAAGAAAATCCTGTGGCTGCTAACCATGGAATAAACATGGAAACAGGGAAAACAGCTTGATTGATCAACAGTATTTCTTATTTGACAAAACTAAGTTTTTGACTGAAGTACAGAGGGTGCAACTCAGACCTGCATAAAAGCTTCACATATTTTGAGAAGGAGCATTTATCCATATCTGTAGGAATATATATGTGCTATATATGTGCTAAAATGATCTTTTAGCCTGTGCCAAATGGGTTAGCCAGCATGTTACTCTAGTTTTCAGTGCAAGCAAAAAGCTCACAGACTTTTACCAGTTCTAACCAGTGCCATTTCTAAATTTTGAAATTCATCTTTTCATTAAGACAAAGCTCCTGCATCTCAGTGAGATCCAGACCACTTATTTGCATACCTTTTGTCCTGAAGCAAGACATCAAAAATAAAACTGGATTCATATCCTGTAGCTGCACTGCATTACTTGAATCATATATTTATCTGCTGCAGATTTTGCATGGCATTGCTATTTTTTTTCCATGGCATTGCTATCAGCATTTGTGTTACTGTAGAACTAACACTTGCTACAGCAGAACACAATCTTGAGAGTGCTTAATACCTGGAATGGTAACAGGGAAAAGGAAGTCAGAAAAAGACATATTTATCACCCCTGTTTCTTAGATGATTGCAATGAAGCACAGAGATATTTATTAAAGGTCATATAAAATCTACCTGGGGGGCTAAAAATCTCAACACCTGTAGGCTATATGCTGAATTTAACACCTTAGCAGCAGGACTTCTTTTCTGTGGTTAAGCAAAGAACATAAAAACCTTTAAACCACTGATACAAACTGCTGGACAGGGGAACATGTGAACATCTCTAAGTGTTATGTATATTTTTGTTATAAAGGGTGCACTATAGCTTGCATGTAATCCTCTGTTTTAAACATATTCATTTGAAGAGTACGCAAACATCCTACTATATTTCCGAAATGTTCTACAGTTTTACAAGGCACAAAATTAGTTTTATTTCAAGGACAGTTTTGCATGATTGCTTGCTAGGAATACTTGAATATCTGAACACTCTTTTATCCCATCAGATATTTGGGAAAAAAAGGGATAGAATAACAAGATTTGTTTTTTTATTTTTATTTTTATTTTTATTTTTATTTTTATTTTTATTTTTATTTTTATTTTTATTTTTATTTTTATTTTTATTTTTATTTTTATTTTTATTTTTATTTTTATTTTTATTTTTATTTTTATTTAGTAATGTGAACCAAGCTTTAGCTCAGTGAGGATAGCCAATTAAAACTCAGATACTACAAGCTGTACTCAACCAGTTCACTACAACCGCAAGAGGTTAAGAAACATCTGTTTGTTATAATATGAATTCAAAAGCCAAAAAATCTGAGCAAAAATAACAAAATACGCAATTCAAGCCTTCAGGTAACTTACAGGAAAGTGGTATGAATTTATACAAATCAGTAATTAAAGTAAAGATAAAAGAGAGAAATCACTCTATTTTGTGTCATTTCTGTTTCACCAGATATGTCCGTTCCCAAGGATAATGAGGGATAGATGTGCTTTCCTAATAGTCATGGATGATACACCTGAAAATAAAAGCAGGAAATGAGTCATGAGGCTTTGTCAGATAGCTGGAGCTTAAAGCATGAATCTGCAAGGTCATAAAATAATTTGGGGAAATTGTTTATAAACAACCCTTCAGGACACAATTTATCTTTAAAATGAAAACGATGAAACTGATTTCTAGAACACTAATGATACCCTCAAATTGACATAGAAAGGTTGTAATTTTCAAAGAAAACTTCCTAAAATGAATAGATATAATTATTTTCATTTCAGCAGTTCTTTTAGTTTAAGATTGGACCACAAAATTAAAAAAAAATATATAGCAAGATAGAATCATAGAACCATAGAATCATTAAGGTTGGAAAAGACCTTCAAGATCATCAGGTCCAACCATCAGCCTGGTACCAATGTCACCCACTAAACCATGTTCCTGAGCTCCAGTCTCTCCTTAAACACCCCCAGGGATGGTGACTCCACCACCTCCCTGGGCAATCCATTCCAATGCCTGACTACTGTTTCTGAGAAGAAATATCTCTTCATTTCTAACCTAAACCTCCGTTGGTACAATTTGAGGCCATTCCCTCTAGTACTATCACTAGTTGCCTGTGAGAAGAAGACGACCATCCAGATCCTCACCCCTTCCCTTCAGGTAGTTGTAGAGAGCAATGAGGTCTCCCCTGAGCCTCCTCTTCTCCAGACTAAACAACCCCAGTTCCCTTAGCTGCTTCTCACAGGACTTGTGTTCCAGTTCTGTTTGCTCTTCAGAGCTAGGTTCTGATGCCCTAATGTAGCAAATAAGTACATATGCAATGGGTATCTCTTCTAACAGGAGTCACTACCTTCCAATATCTATGGTATTTAAACCAAGACTACATATATAGGTGTTACATCTTTGAACGGGAGTTGAGAAAAGCACTAGGAAGAAGTATCTATGGTCTTTCTGTATGACAAGACAGAGTAAGTAATAGAATCAAGATAGCACCTCAACACAGAGACCCTGATGCAAACAGCAGATAGATTTGTACTGATCCAAGCATATGTAATTTAAGGCAACAGAATAGGCAGAATAAAACGTTTTCTTTATTTGATACTCTCCAGGAGAAATCTAAATAATAGGTTGAGTGAAACTAAGACTATCCCTTACAGCTCTGGATTCTGCCCTCCTACTCTCTGCTCAAGCCTGTGCCCCTCACATGGGAGAACTGAACTAAACACTCCTGTTAACAGCTAGGTAGGAACTGCTGGTGCATGAAGGGAATATGGCCCTTTACAGCAGCTGTTGCCCTTCCCCTTCTGCCCTTCTCTTCCATCACTGCAGTACAGAACCAGTATGCTGAGTATCTGTTCCTTTTACACCTGCAGCATTTGCTGCCCAAATAAGTATTTATTTATTTATTTGTTTGTTTTCTACTGGTAAGCCAGGCTGGTAGGCTGAAGTGTTATCATTTGCAACAGTCTCTGAAGGCCCTAAATGCATAGGTTCTTCTAGTCTTACTAGAACATTGTCACATGAATGGATGTGCCCAAGAATACAGTTTCTGCTATGAACAGGAAAAAAAAATTATACCCAAATGACAGAAGACTTGAAATGGAAGTGAATTTGCCTTACTGTGGCTTGGAACAGAAGCAGAAGAAAATCAACAGAATTGACTTTTCTTAGAACTTGTATATATGAATTGTAGACAAAAAGATTTATCTTTTGTCCCAAGCTTTTCCACTTGCAAAATTCTTTTTAAATTTTCATAAATCTAAGATAATGTAGGTATCAAAAGATTTCTGATTTCTGTAAAATAATAAAATAATAATAAAATTATTAAAAAATTAAAAATGGCAAATAATAGTATTGCTTAAAGTGACTGAAATTCCTCATAAGCTGAAGTATAGCACAATTTCACATTAAGGGGAAAAAAATGTTAATAGACACTGATACTTTCAATGGTCAAACAGCAATAGAAAAGTTGCTCCTTCTTGAAATGCATATCCCCAATTAGATATTTTATGAAGCCTATCTAATTTGGACTCAGGTGTGAAATACATGTACTAGCATTTGTTTCTAGAGAAAACATGGACACACGTTAAATGGGATCTTGATTACATAAGACTTCAGCAGAAGTGAGGAAGGTCAATACATACATTTGTGAGTGAAAACTATCCTGGTTTAGACTGAAAGTAAGTTGAAGTGACTAGTAAATAGGTCACTGATTGGAAACCTTTTTTTTTTTTTTTTTTTTTCTAAGAGCAAGCTTATTAGAATCTATAAAGATTCCAAAGTTGCTTTTATTACACTCATTTGCAATTCTTTCCATGTGGATATGATCAATTTACTTTAGAATATATTCCTCGGTATTTTAGGATTATCTTTAATGTACTATGACCTTGAGTCTGGCCAGATATAGTTAATACATTACATTGCTGTAAATTGTTGGCCAACTGCTGAAGTAATACTGCCAGTTTTCATTGCCATTGACGTCCTCTTGACTGGGAAGGAAACAGTGATGCAATACTCTGCTGAAATATTTTGAATTGGCTTGTTTATCAGAAGTGATTAGTACTGAGGTGCTTGTAATCTGTTCACAAATCCTGCATTTTGGTGGAAAGCAGATGAGTGTGACTCTTCAGTCTGGAAATGCTTGCAAAAGAACTCCTAGATGTGTTTCTCCCACTCTCCAACTTCACTTTCTAAATATGTGTCTGACTCCATCAGAACTTAAGAATCTGAGTAGTATCACTTGGTTATGTTACACCTTTTTGGTACAGTCAAGCCTGTTGTTTGCTTCAGACAATAATGGATATTGCTCATAAATGTGAAGCACCGAGTCCCACTTTGGGAAATCAGTGCTATGGCAATTGGATCCTCATTACTGGCTGACAAAGATCTGATGAACAAGGATGATTTTTTATGAACCAAATCTATCTTGCCTTTTTGCTAGAGTGAACTTGTCTGAAAGCCTTGGAAGTGGAAGTTAAAAGTTAAAGGCTTTCCTCATTTTTTAATTATGCTTATACTAGTGAGTGTCTTTTTTGTAGGTTTGGGAACTCTGTTCAGACATGCAGTTACCTGCTGACAATCCAGTAAAAAGTCACACTGCTGCAATCTCAAAACTCAGTTATAGCAATCACTTTATGTTTCATTATTCGTGAGAGAAATTCACTGAGTTAGTTCTAAAGACAACAATAAGAATACTTTAGGTACTCATTATTACAGTTAAATTCAGCCTGGTTCACATGCTTTGCATTTGGCATTTATTCAATTTAAATTGCTATTTTGGATTGTAAGAACAATGGGATAGTTTGGCTAGACTCTCCTGTACCTCCACCTGATGCTCTTGTATCAACAGCTGAACATCCATGGTATAAAGTCCATGCTTGGTAAAGTCACCAAATTTGGAAGTTGATGTCTCATGAAATCCAGAACAGTTTGTCTTACCGTACGTTTAAAAATATTGTGTGTGTGTGTTTTTTTTTTTTCTAACTTGCCATCTCTTTCATTTTGTTTGACTTTATTATTATTAATTATTTATTATTATTATTATTATTATTATTATTATTATTGAATTTAAAGAGCGATATTTAACAAATAATTTAGTCTTAGTCTTCTGTTATTCAGCAGCTCAAGTATTATCACTCTATTAAAAGGAAGGAACCTTAGTTCAGGTCTGTATGCGGGGGTTTCACACTGATGGCTATCTAAGCTCCACCACACTGCTATCTCACTCCCCCTCCACAACAGGACAGTGGGAGAAAATATGATGAAAAAAAAATGCTTATGGATTGAGAAAAGGACAGAGGGATCACTCACCAATTACCATCACATGCAAAACAGACTCAGCTTAAAGGATATTAATGTAATTTATTGCATATTGAAAACAGACTAGAGCAGTGAGAACTGAAAGCAAACTAAAAGCACTTTCCCCCCACCTACTCCAGATTTTTCTCACTTCTTTCTCCCGGTTGCTGTGGCTCAGTAGCGTTTTTTTCCTTTTTTAAACATTTTATCAGAGAGGGACAACCAAAATCATTTATTGTATCACTCACTGGCTTAGCTCTGGCCAGTGGTGAGTCCCTTTTGCAGCTGGCTGGAGCTAGCTCTGATCTGACGTTGCAGCTGTTGCTCAGTGCTCACAGAGGACAATCCTGCAGCTGCCCCACTACCAAAACCTTGCCACATAAGCTTCATACACGGTGTGGCTATTTTACATTACTGTTTAGTTTCTAAAAGTGAGAGCTGAACCCTAAATACTTTTGAAAAGCAATAATAATAATAATAATAATAATAATAATAATAATAATAATAATAATAATATAAATCCTGTAAAGCCAGCAGTGTTTTCAAAGGTAACAAAACTTTCTCCATTAAAACATGTCAAGTGTTATCTCAAATATATTTCTGAGTGTGCCACTGTCCATTTTTAGTGTCCATTTCTAGCCATGTTCTAGTGTCACTGAATTAACCTTCTATACATAGTATCACCATAAATCAAACAGCTCATAAGACCTTAAAGGTGAAACTCAAGAATTACTACTTGTCTGAATGAAGTTAGTGGGTTTTTTGTTTGTTTGTTTGTTTTGTTTTGTTATTATTATTTTTTTTTTTTTTTTTTAAGGGAAGGAAAAAGAACATAAATATCAAACTTGGGCGCAGTTGTCAACCATGTCATTGCTACTGTGGAAACCAAGTGCTTGGTCATGGCAGAAAATCATTTGTTCCTTCATTGGTGTTTAGGACTGAGTTCATGCTCAATACTTAGAATTAGCCTAGCTTTTTTTTTTTTTTTTCATCTTTGTCTTGTGCCTAAAGGCAAAATTAGTCCCTGCACTTCTATTGCACTTTGCAGCATTCCCTATGCAGCAACTGTCCATAAAACCAGCTGCCTTAAGGAATCACCATCTAAATCTCTTAATAATTTAAAATGAAATGTTCTATTTATGCTAGAAATTCAAACCGTGCCCATTACTACATTATCTCTCCGTCTTCGATGCAGTCATGCTACTTTGGCAAATAGGGTACTATTAGGAAGGCCTTATAAAGGGATTGGCAATAGTTGACTGGCAGTACTATACCTGATATAAACGAAACTGTTGCTAAAATTACCCAGGGAAAACAACAGCAGCAACAAAGAGAAAAGAATTTCATCCTATGGGATAATTTAAGCAATATAAAGGACTTAATTCTCAAGACAGTTTAAGAAGACACAGATTAGTTGCTTAATTTTAATTTTAATTTTATTTCTATTTCTATTTATTTCTATTTCTATTTCTATTTCTATTTCTATTTCTATTTCTATTTCTATTTCTATTTCTATTTCTATTTCTTTTTCTTTTTCTTTTTCTTTTTCTTTTTCTTTTTCTTTTTCTTTTTCTTTTTCCTTTTATTTTCTTTTTCTTTTTCTTTTTATTTCTATTAGAAACTATATAAGTTTCTATTATAACTCTGCCAGAATTTACAGCTTTAGACTTGTATCAGTTTGATTTCTGTCATTTTTTTTTTCATTTCTATTTCCCTTCTACACTGTAATAGGAGCTTCAACACAAGCTATTATTGGGGAAATTAGCGTAGAATCACAAGAACAGAACCACACCGCTTGTGGTGTCAGAAGATCTAAAACGTATCTGCTAAGTGGGATTAGAAAAGCATGTGGATAGTGATTTCTGTTTTCAGATTTTGACCCTCTGACACTCACTCATTTCACACTCTTGCTTTCCAAGACCACAGCCCATCCAGTCCAGTTCAGATGTTTACTTTGTACCCAAGGAACTGTACAGTTAGTCCCACCTCCAGATGCCTGGGTGCTGGCTGGTGGTGTCACCTAGCCGTAGTGGTGTCATCTTGGGTTGCAACTTCAACACAGTGTTACATGTCCCTGTAAGCAGTTCCCCACAGGACGTCTATTGCTTTCACTATTTACTGCTTTTTAAATTAGATTGTTATCATAAGTCATCAATGGCCTTGCTGAGTACGTAGTCCTGGGCCAATATCTGATTTCCTCCTTATCTAAAGCCAGAGAGTGACCTAAATAGCTCACTACTAGTACACAAAGGTTTTATGCAAAAGGAAAGAAGCCTGTAGCAACACAGTTAGAAGGACTTAAGATACCATAAGCTAAGCTTTACTAAACTGAAGCATTCTGTCATTACACTATGCAATAAATACAGAAGTTGCTGCATATGACTGTAATTTTTCAGTAACATGGCATATGCTATTAATCTTGTGCTATTAGCAATTTCTATGTTTATAAACTTAGTCTTGTGCAATACTTTAATGTCGTCATGCACATGCTTAAGGAACCAAGTAGATAGATATGTCATTCTATAATTAGTTGTACTAGTACATTATGTTAATATTTGTGAGCACTAACTAGCTATCAGTACAAACACAGAATACTGATGACTTTCAGTCCACACTGAGATCAGTCCACATTGGTTTAGCAATTCACCAATGGTATTTTCATTCTTTTCTCCCTCAAGGATTTTGATTTCTTGATTTAATCAGTTGGTACATTTTCCAGTGTCCCTGCATTTGCCTTGAAGAATGATAAGAATGCCTTGAAGTTTGCATACCATTTGTTCTTCCTGAATACAGGTATTATGTTTACATAACATGAATCATGAAAAAAATTCTGCAGTAATCCAAAATGGTAGATAACCTTCTTGTGAGATACACAGCTCAAGACTGAAATTTTAGCTGTCTTAGGTACATAAAAGGAGCCGATTCTAAGCATTTTTGCTCTTGTAATCTCAAGCTAAATGTGATTGTTATTTTGGGTCACTAAATCCTGAAAAACAGGCTGAATAAATGTTATTCTAAAGCTATATCAAAACTATCATTATTAATCTATGTCTAATTGGTCTATTATCTATGTCTAATTAATCTTTTGCCTAATACTATACTAGGCTGTATCCTATCATGCTTACTAGGGAGAAGAAAGGCCAGACAAAACTATGGCAGGATCATGGAAGGAGAGACAAGATTCACAGTAACAAACAGGTGTATTGGTAATAACCAGGTAACAACCAGACTGTTCATAGGGTGCATATGTTAATAACTATAATATATATAGGTTAAGAATTTTCAAATTCTTCCATTTCTTTTAATACTTGCTACATAGCTTTCTGAAACATCATAGATTTTGAAGGCTCATGCACAACCAGTGAAATAAAGAACAGATTATGAAGTATATTTGTATAAATTGACAGCTACATGAAAATTTCTGCCTACATAAAATAGGAACATACAACTAATGATGTAATTTAAGTACTGTCATTCACAGAAGACATACTGAGGTATCCAGTGATATGACTTCTATTCAAACCAGCTGTGTCAGCTCAGGCATCTCTAGCTTGGTACTGGAACTTTTCCATGGTCAGTTTGAGCTTAATGCCTTGATTTTTCCTCTTAGGGGAGGGAATTATCAGCCACTTGTGTGACAAGTAAAATACATGGACTCATCAAGGCAAGTAAATAAGCCTGGCACTTCTTTATTGCAGCTGTGGTATCTCTTCTCAAGGGTAGCACAGACAAAATGCCATCTTCAAAAGGACATTTCAATGCACGATCTGGTTGTTGATGTCGTACTATGATTTCATGTTATCAGCATAGCATCAAAACAGTATTGAAAGTTCTCAGGAGTACTGTTACATCTCCTGGTGTATACAGGTCTTTGAATTTCGGACTTCTTTCAAAGAGACGTGTAACAAACTGGTGATCATATTGACTGCTATAGCTAAGGCAAATGCTTGTAGGACTTTGAATCAGAAAATGAGAGATTATGGGTTTCCATGCCCTGTGATGACAAGGGATGACAAACACAACAGCAACAACAGATTGTCTTTCCCTGCATTTTGTCGTCCCTGAATTCCTGCAGTGAATTATCAGCACTTGTCATAGCATTTTCTTGACTTGGGCACCTCCATTCCAATACTTGTTTGATCTCCAAATATATACAATTTTATCTTGTGAAACGGAAGGCTACTTTTGTTAAATAAAATAAAATAAACACAACAGTTTATATTATTGAGATTCTCGACTCCATGGTAAAGTCTGGGCACAAGAAAGGGAAGAATCCAAGTTTAATACTCAAGTTGACTTAGTATGATCTGCATTCCTGAGCAATTATATCACTGAGTATTGGCTTGCAGTCCAAATAAAAATATATAACACTAATAGGAAAGGTCTGTACTTACCTTTGTGCATAACACAGGAATACTTGGCATGGGAGCCCAAGCTCCAACTCATCCTGAAGTGTAGGTCTGAGCCAGGGCCAGGGTATAGTATCTTCTATAGTTCCTTTCTCAGTACCCGTAGTCACAAGGGCTACATTCAAATGAGGGGCTATAAACAGTAGCTTCTTGCCAGGTTATGCTGTCTAAGGAAAATTTTTTTTTTCTTTTTTTTTTTTTTTTTTAGCTGACTTTCTTCTGCTTCCTGCTGAAATTGTGCAAAGGATCCAAAATTTTCTTTTTTAATATTACGATTCATCGAAAGAGACAAAAAATTTTACAGTAATCCCTCCTACCACTCATTTCCATCATCATACACACCTTACCACCTCATCAACATCCAAAATCTTTTTTGTTATTATTATTTGTAAGTTTAATGGAAAGCTTATTGTTAGAGTTAATCTACTTTAGACAAAAAGCTCTTTTCACTGATACAGACAGGAGCAGAACTAGCCTGTAATATTTACAGAACAATCTGGCATGTAGAAATGTTACCACTAAAATTTTTGCTATGTGAAACACACAAATCAAAACTGCAGACTGCCAAAAGATAACAAAGGCCCTTAACAGTTTCAAGGTAGTTTTTGCAAATCTACATGGCCACTTTTTGTTATAGGACTAAAGAATACATTGAAATTAAATACAGTATTGAAGCATTAGTTTCTTAGAATTGAAAATGGAAAGCATATTTTTACTGTTGTCATAAAATATTTATTCTCTTCTGCACAATGCAACATTTTTGAGTATGCACTTTCAAAATTTGAATGTCATGAATGCAGACTGAGCTGATGCTTTTGGCATGTCAAATGTGCTTTAGCCTGTTTAATACTGGTTAGCGTGGGTACATGACTGAGGAGATAAAAAAATGTAGCTCAAGATGCAAGCAGCAAGTATTTCTCTAAAGAGTAATTTCATAAGTTCAGAGACTTGTCCAGCTGGCTCAGCTCAGAATATCTTTCAGCTCTTGATCACTGTGTACCATGTTTTATTCAAGTCACACTTCCACAGAACTTTCACAGTTTTCCCTTTTTCTGAGATAATTTACTTTCAGCTTGATCTCAAGTAACTGTCCAGAGCTGGTTTTGTTCATCTGTGAAACAGAAGGTATTACATCAGTGCTGTAAGTGCTTATGGAATGCAAACAGTGTGGAAATACCATCAAAAAGTATACATGCATGGGAGTATTGTTGCTTTAATTTTGAGCTGCTGATGCAACCTGTATGAGCTTTTGAGTTTTTTACAGCAAGGGATAAGTTCTGCTTACTTAATAGAAAATTCCCAGACAAATAAGACAGGGCTAACCTATGCTGCAGAAAATAAGTCATTATTTTATAGTTATGTTAATTTAATGTGATAAGAGATGAGTGGAAAAACAGTATTTATTTTTTTTATTATTATTATTATTTCAATTTTCTTCTATTTTTTCTCTTTTGTCTTTACTGGTCTTGTTCATTTCTGCTTCCACCACCTTCATTCATCAATATCCACATTTCAGCTTATTTTATTTCTCAGTAGAAAAAAAAATCTACCTCTACTCATGCTTTTCTTTCTAAATTTCATTTGCTTATGGAATTGTCACTAGAGTCTTCATCTTCAGTCATTCCCCGTAGACTGTGAGTTTCTTTGGACTTCATTTTTCTCTCTTTTTTTTTTTTTTTTTTTTTTTTTTTTAAGAACAGAAGATGTGGGATTATACTCACAAAAATGGTCCTGGGGAGGTGGTGCTGCTGAGTTTCCTGGTTTTCATTAGGAAGAGAAACTGGAATCCCAGATATTTAACACAGAGATATATGTTTGATATTGTTGTACATAATCCTTGTCCAAAAAAAAAAAGAGTCCCCATTGATTTTGAAAAGTCAGATATAAACTGAAATTCAAAAGGAAAAAAGACTGCGTATAACTAAAGCAAAAGAATTTCATATTAAAAAAATTCAGTGATGCAATTTTAATACATTATATTTATGCATGCAGAAAAGAAGTCCTATTCATTTCCCCATAATTTTAGAATTTTCAACAAGATACTTCATTGAAAAAGTCTTGGAACAAGATTATTCATAAGTATTATTTCTTTGGACATACTTAAATAGTCTTCAGTTATAAGATAGATAATTCCTCTTTAATACTGTATGGTGAATTCCTTTCCAGGAATGCAAATAGATGTGTGTTCAAGCAAGTCATGTATGACATTATGCAGCATATTAGGAACAAGCATTTCCATAAAAAGCCTTTCAGAAAAACAGGTCTTCTTATACACCATGCATTGTCTTTTCTCAAGGGCAGTACTAAATGACAGCTTGGAATAAAAATCAGAATTTTACAATAGCTGAATAGGTTTTGAGTGACAGAGTGGCTTCTGTTCTGCTTCATTAGACGTGCAAAATAACTGACAGATAAGAGACCGCAAGACCTATGGCAGTTAGCCATTGAGAACTATATAGTTTTGGTATCCTATGGAAAGCTGTTGAGGGAGTGAGGGGTGGACAAGAGTTTGAGAGAAATATCCCTGCAGTCAGGCTTCCACTTAATACATTTAAAATTTGTCTTGGGGCTAATTGTATTCCCTGTACTATCCTCTTGGACTAAAGGACTGTTTTAATTCTGTTTTTAAAAAAACACTGCAATTGGAATCTTATCCTGCAACTGAAGTTTGCAGACATTGTTCTGATAATGGCACTACTAGTGAATTTAGTAGCACTATACTAATAGCAAATTTTGATTAGCAAATTTATAAATAAATAAGGGCTCAGCAGCTTTACATTCATTAGTATCCAATTTATTCTCTGTACTTTTGGGAAGTTAATGACTGCAAGGAGAGAACTTGGCTCTACTCTTCAGTCACTTTCTTCAGAAGAGCTTTCTTCTGATGGTTGGAGAAAAAACAAAAACAAAAACAAAAACAATTTTCATCTTTGTACACTTACATACAAATCTCAGCCACAGTATGGTCTTCTTTGTATATGAATCAGAATTTTACATGGTGGTTTTTCTCTATATTTGGAGTCTTCCACCAAGTTCATTCCTATAGCTAAATTCTAGAAAACACTGCTCAAAGGTCTCAGCTGGAATCTTTAATTCCCAAATAATTTATAATATGTTTGAATCTAACATGTATCTCATTCATGTTATGCCTTATGTTTTGATATGGATTTGACTAATCAGAGTGAGTGTAGGCAAATTTATACACACACTGTAATAAGGTTTCCTACCCTTTCAGGAACTTTGAAAAAATCTAGGCGATTTATCCCATTTTTATTCATTGATCCTTTCATCCTTGAAGCAAAAGACATCATATTTCATATCTTCAGCCACAAGGACCTCCAGCCTCACTGAGGAATTTTCTAAACCACTGACTCTAATTTCCATATTCTGGGGAGAATGCATTAGATTAATATCTGAACTCAGTAAAGCATTTGATACCATAGCTTACAAGAATTATTCATGAAAATAATCTATCTTGGCTTGGCTATGACCCTTTGGAGGAATTTATACTTAAAAATGCTTAAATGTAAATGTCTGTGAGGATGTAATTCATCAAGGGGAGAATCAGGTCAATCCCAGACTTCAGAATGAAAATAAAATTAATGTCACTTATGTAGCCCCTTATCCTACTGAAGAGATCAAGCCCATAAGTTTAGAGGCAGTATAGTGTTTGAGAAATGCTGTGTTATAAGTGTCGAGGAGATTCTGGCTGACATTCTGATTTTTAATAGTAACAGTTTTAGGTTTACTTGCATATAGATACAAGCTTGCTCATTTTCCTCAGGAGGACTCTGGATGCATTTCATCAATTAAAAGAATATTTTATAAATGATTAACAATGCTCTGCCAACAATTGGTAGCACTCATTCAATTTCCAGAATAAAATTAAAACTGCCACAGTGCAACTAGTGAAAAGCAAATGCCATCCGTATCTATGTCATCCGTAAAACTTTTTTCCTCCATTATAGTTTCAGAGAAAGACAAGCAGATACCTTAATGATGTATGGAGGTGAAGAGCTTAGGCAAAATAAAAATGCCATGGAAATGTAAAGGGGATGGGAAGATTTGTTATAACCAACAATTTTCACACAAGCATGAGGAAAATAAGGTAGTAAGCATAACTGTAAGTGTTTAAGAACTTAACATTACTAAAGATAAACAATTTACCATGTCTTGACAGAAAACAGGGGATACGATTAATTTGGACCTTAAGTATACTGTTCATAGTATACGGCAAAACTTTTACGAGAGTGAGTCTCACTGTCTGTGTCACTTGGAATTCAGGTGAAAATACCCTCCTTTACCCTCTAATGAGTCCTTGCAGAAGTCATTTTTGGCTACTATGGCTACTGTTAGTAACTTCAGTGTTTCAAAGCAGTTCAAATAAGTTCTTGTTATCTTCAGAGATGATGTGAAAGAAGAGTGGCAGGTCATTTGATTCAGAGAGATCATCTGGGAAATATGACTGTATGTCACACAGTAATAGCAGCCTTGGAAGGTGCCTGGTTGTTGACATGTGCTGTGGTATTTGGGTCGTGGCAGGACACCAGTAACACTTTCAGAACCAGTCACCCACTAAGCAAGGGAATTGCTACAAATCAGGAAATCATAAATTTATTTTTTGTTGCTAGTGCAGAGAAGCAAGAGTAAACTTAGATTCATTTCAACTCTCAAGTAAAAAAGTGAACTGATGACCACTTGGAATATATTAATTTACATAATTTATATCTAGTTAATTTATATCTTTGCAGAAATTAGAATGGATAGGCAGGCTTCATACCCATTGGTCTGACCACTTTAAGAGGCTTCCAGTTTCCAAAAATCTATTAAAAAAATCTCATATAGTGCAGCTGTATAAGCCAGGGAACTCCAAACTTGAAGCTTGAATATGAATTTTCCCTACTTTAGGCAAGTAAGTTTGATGCTTTCTAGCTATCATATGTATATTTTAGGGATTGAGATAAGCTTTGCGCCTTGAAAATGACTGCAGCTGTCAATTTAATGGGAAGTTCAGTTTGCTGTAGCCAAACTGCTTTGCTATATTTTTTTTTATTATTTACTATTTATTTTTTATTTGTGACCTGATCAAGTTCAACATCAGGGTCACTAAACAACATCTTTAGAGGTTAATTACATGTCCACACATGTGATCAGCTAAAACATTGATAATTTTGACATAATAATTTTGATAGCAAATAGCTTTAAAAAGTTATATATACACCAGATTTTCTGTTAGCTGCCTTAAAAAGTTGAAACTTGAAACAAAACTGTGTACAACCCTGGAAGAGAATATGCAAGGTTAATGTATTCTCTGTTGCTGTTACTGTGCTGAACTTTCTGAAGGCTAGTATCTCAGAGAACACAATAAAAAATGGTTATTTAAAAACACTTCCACAGCTATAACACCTTTTATTTATTTATTTATTTATTTATTTATTTATTTATTTATTTATTTTATTTACCCTGTTGCACTTTTTTAATAACTTTCACCTGAAAATACTGTTCTTACTTTCAAAGGGTTCACTAAATCTCCTGTAGGTAGCCCTGTAGTCCTTTTTACAAACCTTCTTGCAAAATCAGCTTATAAAGTCCTATGTGAAAGATTATTATTTCAAGTAGCAATTCATGGGAACAGAGCAGCCCCTTGCACTTATGCAAAGGAGAGACGTAGTATAGTGCAAACTTATTCTTTTAAATAGAAAGTGTTTCTAGAAGCTTCAGTGGTTCCTTCTGTGAAAGGTGTGTACTTTAATAATATTTTTTTAATAAGACCTGCTGTGTTATGCCATTTCACAGCTAGGAAATCACCCATTTTTATATCACAGGCTACACTTAAATAATACATTCAATACATTATAGTAATACATTAAGTAATACATTTATTAAAAAAAAATGAATTTAAATGACTTATTCTCTATGATAAATTTTAAAAAATATTTTGATCCATAATGTAACAGTTATTACCAAAGATGAATAAACTAAATGCACTGAGTGTTAGAAATTATAAGAAACTCATCAGAGAGGTCAGGTGTCAAAATTTTCTTCTTCTTAAGGAAGCATGTAATCTCCCACTATGCTTCCATCTATCAAGGCCTATGTAACTGTGGTCATGCATTCGAGGCACTGGAACAGGTTGCCCATGGAAGTTGTGGATGCACCATTCCTGGAGGTGTTCAAGGTTAGGTTGGACAAGGCCTTGGGCAAACTGATCTAGTGGGTGGCATCCCTGCCTATGGCAGGGGGGTTGGAACTTGATGATCTTTAAGGTCCCTTCCAACACAAGGCACGCAATGATTCTCTGATTACAAGGGAAAAAAAAAAAAAAAAAAGTTATCTCTACATCATTCTTGTCCCTACTTTGCTTGACTTTGAGAGCCTTTTTCATTTGGCACTGCAGTTGAGAGATGACACATCTATCTATCTCTATATATTTATTGCAATGCATGTTAGAAAAAAAAAAAAAAAGAGGGGATGAATATTAAATATTTGTTAAGCTGAAGATGAAGAAAACACCTGTATTCAAATCTTCCATTCTCTGCTGTAGATTTTGGCAGAAAAAATAAACATAAAACATTGTTTGCCATATTAATGTGGAACCCTTACTTTGATACCAAGCTTTCTCCATTCTGTATCACACTTGTGGAGGTTGCCAAGCTCACAAATTTATGAACTTGGCTTTGTTTTTACCCTTCATTTCTACACAACTATCTATACAACAAAAAGGGTAAAAAGGTAAAATGACAACAGAAATTGACAATAAAAAAGTTGCATGAGTGAGGCAAGGATTGAAGCAATATATGAGAATAGGCTACTCAATAAAGGTCACTGAAATACACTGCAAGAAAACATGAAGCAGGGATGCTGTGAAGTTCTC
Source organism: Aythya ferina (assembly GCF_964211825.1). Lineage (NCBI taxonomy): Eukaryota > Metazoa > Chordata > Aves > Anseriformes > Anatidae > Aythya > Aythya ferina. Next base: position 14,683,213 of record NC_140304.1, read on the forward strand.
TAGATTGGAATGGGATATCTGAGAGAGCAGAATGGATTAGGAAGGCCAGGAAATTTGTGGTGAATTTAAACACAATGTTAAAACCCATTATAATGGGGGTGTGTCTCTGAGAGAGAGAGAGAGAGAGTGTGTGTGAGTGTGAGCGTGAGTTTGTGACTGTGTGACTGTGTGTGTGTATTGTGATGGGTTGACCTTGGCCAGCTGTCAGCTGCCCACTGCCCTTTCACTACCCCTTCTCAGCAGCACAGGCAGAGAAAACAGGAGGCAAAAAAAGCACATAGGTTGAGATAAGGACACGGAATTCACATCTCAACTACCATAACAGGAAAAACACATTTGACTTGTGGAAAAATAATTTCATTTACTAGCAATTAATGGATGGTGACTAGACTAGGATGGTGAAAGACAAATGCAAAACCTGAAACACCTTCCTGCTCCCTAACAACTTCCCAGGCTAAAGTTCACTCCTTCACTCCTGACTCTTGCCTCCTCCCCTGCCCTGAGTATTACAGTGAAGGATGGGGAGTAAGGGCTTGTGTTCAGTCCATCACAGTTCCTCTCTGTTGTTCCTTCCTCCTCACACTTTTCCCCTGCTCCAGTGTGGGCATCTCCATGGGCTGCCCAGCAGTCTCTGCTCTGGTGCCTGGAGCACCTCCTCCCCCTCCTTCTGCTCTGCCCTGGTGCAGGGCTGTTTCTTACACCTTGTTTCCCCCCACTCCACATTGATGTGCAGCTTTTTTTTTCTTTTGAACTCTGTTTCCCTGGAGATGCCACCAGCATTGCTGATAGACTCAGACTTGGTGGTGGGGCTGTTGTAGAGCTGGCTGGAACCAGCTGTGACCAGCTGGAACTGTCTGTGACCAGCTGGAACCGACTGTGTCTGGCACAGGGCTGCCCCCCATCTCCTCTCACAGAGGCCACCCTGTATCTCTCCCTGATGCCAGCACCTTGGCATATAAACCCACTGCATGTTTGTGTGTGTCTGTCATGATTGCACAAAAGAGAAGGGACAAAAGGGTTTTGTGAGACAGGTAACTGAGAACATTTGTTTTGTTTAAAAAAATGTAACTCATTCTTGTGTGTGGTCAGTTCCATTCCCTCCTCTCTCACTACCCCTTTCCCATAAAAACACAAACAACAAAACAACAAAAACAACAAAACACAAAAACAAACAACAAAACAACACTAATCAAGTCCTTTCCTTCCAGACCTCAAAAATTCTTGAGCTTTTTATAGTACTGGTATGCAGCTAACTTTCTTCTCTGGTGAAAATTGGAATGGGAGTCAACAGATGCTGTTCTTCGGCTTCAGACAAGACAACTCTGGGAATGCAGAAGGAAGCTGTACTGCCCAAGCTGTACTGCCCTTGGCAATTGTATTCAGATTCAGTCTTGGCTTCTCATCACTAGATGCCCCAAAATACTAACTTCACCCTTCAGGTAGAATGTTGGATGCTTAAGGCAGATAGCTTAGATGAGGAGATATAGACAATGCTGAGGCTTGAGCCCACACAAAGATATTATGAACAAATTTTGGTCCAGGTGCTTGGCTTGGTGATAAACTTGCAATTGGTCCTGCTGCTCTTCAAAGAGATCATTCATCTTCATACATAATTATATGTGGAGTTACAAATTTCTGATCTTATTTCTTGCTCATGGGATAGATTTTCTTTCTGTTCCTTTCTATTCATGCAAGCTTCCATTTGATCCTACGAAAAGATTCACTCCTTTTCATGGACTCAAAAATTGTAACTAAAACCATTTCCATAGACATGCAATTATGCAGCTGCTTCATGCTGCTGTCTTTTTTGTTATGCTTATTCTTCTTCCTAGTGTTATCTCAGTGGCAGGAGTTATGATACTGGAGTAACACAGCTTCTTAGATCAGCAGTCTTAATGCAGATCTCTTCATCCACATCTAACTTTCAGCCAGAATACACACTATTTGCAGTCTGAGCTATATGTGAAGATCTTAGAAGATTCTTTCTTCTCTTCCGGCTATTCTGTTCATAGTGTGTTTATAGTTATGTATCTGATGAAACAGCAAACATGTTTCATGCTGTTTTGGGCATCCATGTGACCAAAGTGTTTTTTCATGTGGCTTTTGAAAATACCAATAAATTGAAAAAAATATTGGTACTTCTTCTGAGATATACCATATGCATCCTTAGAAAGTCATCTAAAATTGAATCCAGTCTGACCTACAGATTGCTTTTAATTTTCTTGCTGTCATGGACAATTCATCTCAGCATCTGCTGTTCAGTTGGCTGAAAAAAATGGAAATATGCTTTCAGATAAATGAAGGTGCAATAACACACACCAATCCCTTTCTCCTGCCCTTGTTTTTTTTCTTACAAGAAGAGGGTGTTTGATCTGTCAAGGTCTCGCACTGGAAAGTATATAATGCAGATACTGGAAGTTGTCTACCAGCCTGAAATTGTTTGTTCTTATCACAAACAAATTGTTCAGTTACTCCTCAGACTGTTTAGATCTCTGACTCCTAACATTTTCAAATGATAGTAGTAAAAAAATAAAATAAAAATGAATGTAATAAATGAAGTAGAGCCATGGCTGCTGCTTTATGTACTGCATGCACAAAGTTAATGAATCTGTTTTCTAGGGTAAGAAGTTATGAAGTAAAGTAAAGTGTTTTGGAAGTTGAAAAAAAAACTAGCAACATGAAAAATATATACAATGGCATACCTTAAAATATAACTAATTTGGGATGTTTTAGGAAAAGATATTTTTTTCTGGGCTAAATTTGATAGTACAGTACAATTCCTTCAGTGGTAAGAGAAAGCTGATGGCATATCCAAAAGAGACAAGATGTTTTAATAGACTCAAAGATAGAAGCTGAGGAGGACTGGCTTCAACTCTGTTGTAGAAAATCTGAAAGAAAACCTTCAATATAGATCTCTGTCTATTCTACCACAGGAGGTACTAACCTTCCATTAGGAAACAAAAATAAATATATAGTCCTCATAATTAAAAAAATGCTTGGATGGGGAAAAGAAGAAAAGGTCACAGAAAAAGATTCACCACTGATTTTACTTTTTATTTTTTATTTTTTTTTTCCAAAAAAAATCTATTATATCAAGGGTACCTGTCACACAGCTATCTTGATTCTTTGCAAATAGACCCATGGGCTTCAGAGCACCTGCTTCTGTGAATCAGTGGCATAGATGCCTGCTGCAAGGAAATTGCAGTTTTGTGTGCTTTTAAATCAAATCAGAACTAAAAAAGTGTAAGTAATTTATTGATGTTAAACAACTGACTCTCTGTTAGTGAACAGAGATATATATTAGTAATATTCAGAGACAATATTAGTAATACAATGATAAACCACAATACTAGATGCCTACAAGTTAATTTCCTGTAATTTCCAGGCACACTTCTGTAACCAATCCCAAGAGTTCTAATATGACACAAATAGGCTCAAACACACACATGCATCCCCGCAACACACACGCACAGAGCTCCCCAGGTGTCCCAGCTGAACAACTGAGGGCTTCCCTGGGTGCTGTTCCCTGTAGAGAGCTGGTTGCTGGCTGATGGTTGGTGAAGTTGGCAGTTGTGATGCTGCCAAGGTGACACCTGGTTACTGCTTAACCCAAGGGACATCTCTTTCCTTCTGAGCATTTTCAGTTTTGCAGCAAATGCTCTCAGATGTTTTTTGGTGTTTCACTCAAACACTGTTTACACTTACATGTGCATTAGCTGATGTTACATGGTCCATTTTGCTTGGAGCAGTTGAATCCCCAACCCAAGAATGGGAAAGTTCACACCACTGGAAAGACAAATGGGAATTAAAAAAGGAGCAAAATCTGAAATAGCATGCATATAAAAGAATTAGTATTTTTGAGGAAAGGTCACACAAAGTTAATAAATAGAAATAATATTGCTGTTACTTGGTCTGGAGAGTAAGAATAAGTCAATACAATATAACAACAACAACAACAACAATAACAACAATAATAATAAAACATTGCAAACTAGAAAACAGATATCTTAGTAGATTATCTTTATTTTTTATATAAGTAGAAAATATCTAAAATTTGGGGGAAAAAAACACCAGACAGGTGGGAACTGTATTCAATTCTATGTATAAAGAGTAAGAGAAATACCATTATTTTAAAAATCACCAATATGAGATTTCATTTGATGTGGAAGGTAGTTTTCCTTTAAAAACAAACTTGAAGTAATACATTTGTAGTAAGTCTTGATATCATTGTTTCAGTAAACATACAGATTAGTCAAATCTTACATAGCCTGAACTTTTACATACGGAAGAAAAAGAAATACCCCTACTGCTCAAACTGCAAGATGTTTCTACCTACTCTTGTTTGATGCTTGCCTTTAATATCCCTTGTTTTTTTTTTTTTTTGTTTGTTTTTTTTTTGTTTTTTGTTTTTTTTTTTTTTTTAGTCTGTAAAATCTGTAGCACCTTTAATGCAGATGAATGAATAATAAATTGTACACCTAAGCTCCTATAGAATCTTAAAAAAAAAAAAAAATCTCTGCACAAAGGAAACAGTGTAGTAATCAGAAAAAAAAAAAAAAGAAAAAAAAAAAAGACCTTATATTCAATCTGCTCAGATCATCAATGGATTTTAGTGTTTTACTTTAAAAAAACCAGTGATGGGCCTGGGACACAAGTCCTGTAAGGAGAGGCTGAGGGAACTGGGGTTGTTTAGTCTGGAGAAGAGGAGGCTCAAGGGAGACCTTATTGCTCCCTACAACTATCTGAAAGGAAGGTGTGGGGAGCTGGGGGTCAGCCTCTTCTCTCAGACAACCAGCGATAGGACTAGAGGGAATGGCCTCAGGTTGCACCAGGGGAGGCTTAGGTTGGAAATAGGAGACATTTCTTCTCAGAAACAGTAGTCAGGCATTGGAATGGATTGCCCATGGAAGTGGTGGCATCACCATCCCTGGAGGCATTCAAGGAAAGGTTGGATGTGCTGCTTAGGGACATGGTTTAGTGGGTGACATTGGTCATAGGGTGATGGTTGGTTCAGATGATCTCGGAGGTCTTTTCCAACCTTAATGATTCTATGATTCTACTCTATGATCTTTTCTATATATGCTAAAATATATGTTTTAGATTTAGTTTCTTTATGATGAATCACTGGAAAAGTATTAGAAGACATTTTTTTTTTTCCTAATGCTGTTAAATATAAATAGTGTAAGTGGCTTTGTATGGAAATGTTTGAAACTTTTTCAGTGAATTCTCAGTCTCTTGAAATTCTGTGTGAATTCTGGTTAGCTAAAAGCACTGGGCTTCAGGATGAAGAGGAGTCTCCTTCCTTCTTCCTGGCCTACCAGACCCCGGGAATAGTTCCCAACCTCTCCCATCCCAGCCTGTAGGCTGAGAGACCGCTGTGTGTCTGTTCCCATGACTAGCTGGCAGCAAGGCCTATTCTGGGCATGTAGACATACAGCATGGACACAGCCTTTCACACAAATCCCATAGACCCCTTTTTCAGGCCCTTCCCACTAGTTCGCCATGCTGGTTCTTCTCCCCACCTACCATGATCTCTCCCTCCCTGCACTTGGTTCCTCCTAACTAAACAACTTGCCCCTAGTTATTTTTTCCCCAGAGAAGTTATTTTTTCTACATCAGCATACAACTTGAGTATTTCTGATAGCATTTCCCAGACAATCTTGGTGTAACTGATACAGTTCCCTGCTTGCATTGCAGACTGCCTTTCTAACAGGTCCCCGGTGCTCCACTGCAAATAGTTGTAAAGTAGGGCTTTCTCTAAAATAAGCTCCATTAAAAACCTGTAAAATCTAGCAGCCATTCCTAACAGCACTATCTGTATCTTTTGTACTCTTCACACTGTGTTATTTGTTAGGTTCAGCATTTTTTTATGTCATGCTTGGCAGTTTTCCAAGGTCTGTTTGGTTACCCAAAACTGAGTCCAGGGCTTAGTCATTTGTCTGCATAACTTAACAATACATGCCTGATTCTCTAGACTCTTTTAATATCCCAATTTAAAGGACCCATAAAAATAGAAGACAAACAGATAATTGATTATTAAATTTAACTGTATTTTTCCTTTATTACATACTTCTGCACTTACCAAAAAATATTTTGATGTCTAATTTTATTTTCATCTTTCTTAAAGTATGGTTAAGTCTTTCTGACTATATGCCAGAAATTTTAATGCCACTTTTCTCCTGTGCCTATTAACAAGATATACTGGTTATTATACACAAAACAAATGTTTTCAAAGTCTCTCTGCTTTTACATGCTCTTCACGCTCTTCATGTTTTTTTTTTTTTTTTTTTTTTTTTTTTTTTTTTTTTGTAATCCACTGCTAAGTTAGCTTTTCATACCTTTCACTGTCCATGACAGCCCATGTGATCAATTTCCCCTCACCACATGCTAAGCCTTGCACTATACAAAGCTTTAATACAGACTAATATGTCAGGAGGATGACAACTGTATGTCTTAACAATTACTGAAACATATGATAAAAAGACTTAAAAATAAAAAAAAAAAAAAGAAAAAAGACACTAGTTCTATACAGTCTGATTTACATTAGAATAATATTGAAGCACACTATTGGGACATGAAGACAAACATGATATTGCAGTGACTCTACAGTAACAAGTGCTTTGGTCACAACAAAAAATGCTGGGTCCACTGCCTCCCTGCACCTTGTTCTGCCATACCAATATCGAACAGATAATGAGCTCACAGTGCCCAAGCATCTGATCAAAAAAGCTCAAATGTACAACTAGTAACCTTAGAGAATGTGAAATCAGCAGTATGAGATCCAGAAATCTAACCTTCATGATCAACCTTAGCCAAGGCAGTCTTTGAGTTTCCAAAGACTGAATTTCTACAAGGAGTGCTTTGGATTAATGAGATTAATTAAGGCTTGTGGTTTGCTACCTTTCAGTTGCAGTTGTTGAATCATTAGCTTTCTAAAACGTACCCCATCATCCCAGCAATCTATAAATCTATAGATGTCCTTCCCTTGACATCACAGAAATCTGTGTATACTTATCATTCAATCAAGGATATGTGCTGAGATAGGAGTTTTTTGCAGTCCTGTGCTGTAACTTCAGTCCAGCATGGGACAAGCTGAGTTGAATACATCCCAGAGACCTTTACCTTGAGACTGGAGCAGACTGCCAGGGATACCAATTAACAGTGATATTAATATATACCTGGCATACCATGGATACTGGGCACAGGAAGTTTTGCAATGAGCTGAAGCTTATAATCAGTAACTTCACAAATGCCTAGTGCCCACATATGTGAATGTTAGAGACATTCAATGACCAGTGTTAAAGTGGCTTTTGCATTGAGTTTTGCCTAGCAACCATGAAACAAAAACAAAACAAAATAAAATAAATGGTAAACAGGTCTTCTGGCAGCCTGTTTCCTTAGGTTATCAGATCAACAAGCATGAACTCTGGAGCAACTGAACTGGCAAGTCTAGCTTTGGCTAAAACATGAAAGCAATGCTGATCCCTTTGTGGAACACTGTAACTTGATGCAGAAATAGTGAGCCAAAGTCTCACAAAGGCTGGTTTTGTCATTGTTTCAACAAGCAAAGGTATTGAACTAGAGACCATATAAAAGAGCTCTAGACCTTTGAAAAGCATGCAGTGTGAGTTTTGCTCAGGTGTCTTGTGCCTGGCTGTAAACTCTGCGAAAATGAAATGCTGAGTCCCTAACCAGAGGGACATGTAATTAACACATGAAAATTATCCAGATGGTTACCATTTTTCTACCTGTGCTTTGGCTATTTTACATCTTTGTATACAGTCTTGACAGCCATTAAATCCTCTTATTTTTAACACTGCTTTTGGAATTAATTTAATTTTCATACTAAGAGACCCAAATTGCTGATGTGGGATGGAATCCAAAGCTCACTGAACTCAGCAGAAAAAAAATCACAGCCTGACTATATCTTGGAACAACTAATTAGTGTCTGAAACTATCCTATAGCTGACATCATACTGTTTCACAAATGGAGTTTAGTGCAGAAAAGAAAATCATATATTGAACTGCATGGAGCTTAAAAAAAAAAAAAAAATTGCCAGATTCTGCACTTGGGATGTGGCAACCCTGGGTATATGTAAAACTGGAGGACAATAAGCTGGGAATCCTGGACAATTGTAAGTGTGAAGACACATCAGCAGTTGTCTTGGCAGCCAGGAGGGACAACAGTATTCTAGGGTGCATCAGGCACAGCATTGCTAGTTGGTAGAGAAGTGATTGTCCTGCTCTGCTCTGTGCTGGTGCAGCCTTACTTCAAGTTCAGTGTCTACTCTTGGGTGCCACAATATAAGAAGGACATAAAACTATTTGAATGGGCAACATACATAGTGAAGGGTCTACAGGGAGATACATAAGAGAACAGCTGAGGTCCCTTGGTTTGTTGAGCCCATAGGACACTGAGGGGAGGCCTCATGAGGGCCTTCAGCTTCCTTGTGAGGGGAAGCAGAGACAGAAGCACTGATCTCTTTTGTCTGGTTACCAGTGATAAGACGTGAGGGAACAGCATGAAGCTGCAATCAGAGAAAGTTTATACCGGGTATTGGGAAAAGGTTCTTCACAGAGAGGGTAGCCAGGCAATGGAACAGGATCCTCAAGGAAATGGTCATGGCACAGACCCCGCTGGAGTTCAATAAGTTTTTGGACAAGGCTCTCAGATGTAGGTTTTGATGTTTGGGTGGTCCTATGTGGAGACAGGAGTTAGACTTGATGATCCTTCTGGGTGCCTTCTTAGTCAGGATATTCTTTGATTCTATGATTCTATTCTAACTTCATAGCTACATGAGAGATTTTTCTCCAGTTATTGTCTTGACTTACTGTGACTAAACATGGTTGAATGTGAGATGGAAGATATTCTGGTAGGAAAGACCGGTTCAGTCAGATCATTGTACCATGCAGTCTGACATCAGTATACTCTGTAAATAAATACCTTCATTAATGGAGTGCAACAACCACATGTCTAGTCTCTTAGTTACTCCAGAGCCTCAGCTGACCTATAGTCAGCACATTGACTTACTCAACAGGGAGGAATTTGTGCTGTGCAGTTAGACTGCTTCTTGTACCCAAGTTTTTTTAAAGGTGCCTGTTACTGCAAAATCTTTGTTTTCACAGAACCAAGAGCTGAAAAAGCTGCTAACAGTCATTTACAGCTTTGTCTTTATCACCATGCTGAAATCTTATGAAGTATTTAATTTTTAATGCTCATGTACAGCATTTGTTTGTTCAAAGTATTTCCAAATCATGTTGCAGGCTAACAGGCAGAGCTTCCATGCTTTCTTGGCCAAGTGGTGTAAATCAGTTCTCCACATCATAGACTGCAGCAGAATATGGAGGACTTTGGGTGTGGCCTGACAGGCCAGGCTTGTTTTAGTTTTCTTTCCAAAATCCACTGCAATCAAAAGCCCTACTGGCAATAACACTGTAATTCAAGCTGGAAAGAGCTATTCAGTGTTGATAGGATTTGATAGGATTGAGACTGTATCTCCACAACGTGTTGCAATTTTTCACAAAGAAAGGGTGATTTAATCCACTGAGGTTATTGCAATTACAAAACAGAATTCATAATTGGGCAGACACATTCTACAAGGTGTCACACTGTCATTCAGTCACAGCACAGCTGGGAAAAAGAGAGCTAAAGAAGCTCAGTAAAATAACTGATTTAGAGATTAAAATGAAAATGGTTTATTATTGACACACAGGAGAGATTACCAGCTTCATCCCCCTTGGTTTTTGCTGTGAAATCAAAACACAAGAACACTTAGACACAAAATATTTAATTCTTACTAAGGAGGCTTACCAGTTTGAAGTTGAAACCATCTATAAGGAGGTATGTCAGCTAGTGTTCCTTCTACAGCATGGATATATGAAAATGGCAGGCAAGCTTGTGCAGAAGCTTGAATGAGTAGAGATGAAAGACTTATGGATTTGTGCCTTTGTCTAAATCTTAGAGATAGTGGTGACCAATTTTGCGATTTTTTTGGTCACAAGTAATCTAATTACTGCAGCTAAATATTTTGAAGGATCATTTCACAATCATTGATACACTTGCTAGTCAGATTATTCTTATACATGGGCTACCTTTTTTTTTTTTTTTTCCAAGCAAATCAGAAAAAAAAATATGCTGGGAAGTGAAAAGTGAGAGCTCTTGGTGATACAAAGGGAGATGAAACAGACTCTACTGCTGCTTCATCCAGCAAATGGATACCGACATATAAGCTATTTTGGACTACAAAAGGCTTCTGCCATAGTTTTCTGAGGGTGCTGGGAGGTGAGATACCTTATAAAATAGCTCTACTTTAGGTGAAATTTTCACATCTTCATTACCTGAAGTACTGAGATTTTGATGTTAGGAGACTCACTAAGAAGAAAATGTCAACTGAAAGATGAGATAGAGCGTAAATTAATATATGCATGGTCTTCTGATAATATTTCTAAGTAGAATAACGGGAATTACACTTTCCCAAGTCTGGAATAGATGTTAAAGAATTAATTATCATAGCTTCTTCTTCTTTAAATTCTTCCCCTTTAAAAGAAATGATTTTTTTTTTTTTTTTTTTCAGATATATGGATAGCAAAAACGAGATACAAAAATAACTTAGTCAAGACATAGTCTATGCAGATAAAATCTGAATTATGACCAGGAAATCTGACTAATACCACCTTCACTTTCAGTATTCCTGATCCTATATGTGCTTTTCAAAGAAAGACAGTTAATACCAAATAAACTGCAGACAACTTTATATCGAAAAGACAAGTTTATATAATCATCATTCTTAAAAGGTTCCTGTGGAGCTTCATTCATTTACTGTCTTTCTGTTTGACTTGAACTTCCTTCCTCTTCTCCTTCATCTGAGAAGTATCAATTATATTCTGCTTTCTAGCACAAGTCATTGAAATACCATGAAGATTAGTCAGCAACATTCAGAGATTTTGAAGAGTAAAAAATCTGTTTAATTGTTAATTATAACTCTAGGAAAGAATTTATTGCTACCTCAGTGAGTATTTTAATTTAAGAAGATGATTTCAGTTTCTCACATAATCTTACCTGGAACTGCAAACTGCCAGCACAGAAAAGGAGAAGACCAATCAGATGGAGGAAAATATTCATTATAGCCTAAGCATTGAGTTTCTATCCTCCTTTAGCCTCTGTTAATGCAGCTTCCTTTCTCTGTTTGCATCATTCACCTTCCTGCTCTCACCAGTTTAAGCTTTTCTCAGAGCAGCAGAAGCTATTCAAACTCTGATTGATCAACAGCAAGCATAAAAATAGGCCATAACTCTCTGAAACATAAACTTTACATAGCAACAATAATGACACTAAAAATGTTAATTGTAAGAATTGCATTAGATAACAACAAACTTTGTATTTTTCTGGAGAGTAAGTTATTCCAAACATTTCAACATTTTCAAGGACTCTAAAAGTAGACATTCTTAAATAAAATAAAATGGGACGATCTTTTCTCTTTCTCAAAGCTATGCAGTTATAGCTAAACATAACCTGCCCACACATATGCACCTAAATTACAGACTCTCCCAATACCAGTGGACAGTAGTCTACATTGCACTACAGGAACTGCCCAAGGAGGCAGAGTATCATGCTAATAAATAGATAGCAGTCACACTTTACCATTTACCTACTCTTTGTCAGATATTTCATAGGCATTCCGATAATGGAAAAACATGCCAAAAACAACTGTTACAGATATTTGTGTTTGTTTATTGCTGGTTTTATTTCCCTGTCATACACTGTAGATTGATCAGTGACTGGGCTAGATTACAAGGGAGGTTATTGTCTTCCTCTACTTTGCCCTTGTGAGGCCCTGCTTGGAGTGCTGTGTGCCTGTCTGGAGCCCCCAGCACAAGAAGGACATTGATCTGTTAGAGTGGGTCCAGAGGAGGGCCTCAAAGATGATCGAGGGGCTGGAACACCTCTCCTATGAAGAAAGGCTGAGAGAGCTTAGGTTGTTCAGCCCAAAGAAGAGAAGGCTCTGGGGTGACTTCATTGTAACCTTTCAGTACTTAAAATGGACTTATAAAAAAAGATGGAGAGTGACTGTTTGCTCAATCAGATAATGACAGGACAAGGGGAATCATTTTAAACTAAAAGAGAGGAGATTTAGATTTGAGGTTAGGAGGAAATTCTTCACTCAGAGGGTGGTGAGGCACTGGAAAAGGTTTCCCATAGAGGTTGTGGATGTCCCATCCCTGGAGGCGTTCAAGACCAGGTTAGGTGAGTCCCTGAGCAACATGATCTAGTGGGTGGCATCTGTGCCTATGGCAGGGGGGCTGGAACGAGATCATCTTTGAGATCTCTTTCAACCCATGCCATTCTATGATTCTATATAGGGTCAGTCAGGGAAATAGGTATCTTGCTGTCCAGCCAGATGATTTTGAATATTTTAACTATGGGTGATACCTTTAAAATGGATCGTGCTTCTCAACTCCTTTATAAACTGCTCTGAGATGAACTGAAAATGAAGAGTCAGAAGACAGATATTATTCACTTTGTTTCACTTTGTGAATATACATATATATATTTTAAAGTAGCTGTAGTTCTTGTTAGAATTACTGTTGAATGCTAGGAGGCTAGAAACCAACTCCTATGTCTAGTCAATACATGTGGGACTGGGATCTGATGGATTTGTCTGGTTTGATCATGGTTTCCACAGTGAAGCCACAGTACTCATGCTCAATGTCACAAAAACGTCAGTTCAGTTTTTCCCAGTGGACATTGTGGAAACTTCAAGTTAGAAGCAAAATAACACAAGAATTCTCCTAACATGCAGTACATATTCGTGTTCTCTAAAGCTGGAACAAATTTTATATATAATCTGTTTCCATTTTCACTTGTTTAATCAACATCAGCAATGGTTGAACTATCAGACACTCTTCCCAGATAAGGTGCTTTTAATAAGAAGGAAAGAAAGAAAAAAGAGATAAAAATCCCTTTTTGGAAAGTGTTACTCAGTTGACTCTGTCCTCCATGAATATGTATGCTATATACAACATTCCAAGAATATATGTATATATATGTATATATAACAGCAGTAAAAGCCAAATTAAAATCTATTCATATTGGTGCTTTCACCATTTGAACATTTTTGGGATAAAAGAACTAGTAATGCTTATAGTGTTTCCATTAGTGGTTCCATTTCTGTGTCTGCCAATTGTATCTTGAATAGCCTTGGTCAGTTCACTTTGCATCTCCTCTGCTATGAAGACAAACCTTTCCTGGAATACTTTTCAATCTACTTCTGAAAAGCATGGAATATTGCTGATATAAATACTAAATTAATTCATTAAAAAAAAAAAAGTTGGAGATGTGAGAGAAAGGTCAGGATTGAAACTTTCAGTCATGCTGAACAATGGTATCATTGTCTAGTTTTAACTACTCTCTGTTTTGCTAAGTATCTGAGTTTGGAAACACGTTTCTCAGCATGTGGTGTAATATTTCCAAAAAACATAAGTTAAAACCATCGGGATCTCATCACTGCAAAAGGAGAGTGTCAGAGTTGTAAGAAGAACATAATATGTATGAGAGAATGTATTGCACCTGATTCGGTTTTTCAAGTCTTGCTTTCTGGTTATTTAATCCTGCATAATTTCAATAGCATTAGCTTTTCTGCTGCATTATGTCAGCATTTCCATTGTAAATCTCATTTTAGTGTGAATACTGTTCATTTGCAAGAAGGTGTGTTCTACACAGAAAAGTAGCATATACACGATCAAATTCAAGCACAAATCAATTCAAAGGAACATTAGTAATTTTAAAAGTAGACACTCACCTCTTTTTAAAACAGAAGATTAGGGAATTTCAGTTTAATTTCTGAAGATTTGTTAAGTTCTAGCTGCAAATGCAAATAGTCAATAAAAAAAAAAAGACAGAAATGTCTGCTGACAGGGGAAGGGAGGCATCTGGGGAAAGGATCTTTTAGATCTCTTCATGGTTGTTAACAAAAATCAGGAAAAAAGTGACAGTTGGAAAAAGCAGAATACCAGGAAAAAAAAATCTAGCAAAAAGAATGGATAGAATTGTCTCTGATCTTCAGATGCCACTAGGAATTTCCAAATCGGACTTAGGAAATGTATGAAAAGAGTTATTCAAATAAAGTGCACTATTAAAAATGGTGTAAGTTCTGGAAAGGCAGTTATCTGGCAAACATACCGTCCTTAAATCCCAAACAATCCAAACAACACAGCATGAGAAAGATTTTAGTGCTTTTTGGCCTACGTCTATCTACTCATGAGGAGGATGGGAAGAGGAGAATGGACCTAGCTCTTGTTCTGGCATACATTATTGTCAGACACATTATGACTTGATTCATCGTTTGGTCACCAAACAATTTCCAGAGCTGAGACCACCTTTGGAAGAATGAATATTATGATTTTATACGACAGGCTTAAACTTCCACATTTTTGATTGTTGGGGATGCGATAATGTGTGCAAGGACACAGAGAAAGAGACGTTCAAAGCTGAGGCAACAGCATCAGCTGCACCTCAGTGTCTCTGGATCTGTGTGGTGCTGACCTGTGTAGGCTTCATCTCTGATCATCATGAATCCATGAAACAACAGAATGTGTTGGATCACATCATGGCTTGTTTCTCAACACAAGCTTGTTAATACATCAGTTGCAACACTTCCAAAATATTTTTCCTTTATCTGCTGTCATAAGAACACAGTGGCCTAAAGAACAAATGCTATGATTGCAAATTTAGTGGTTTCTTCAGCATTAACTTTTCTCTGAAATGTCCCTGTTAAGCAGCTTTCCTGTAATTTGCAGCAGCTGTTGCGTCACCATGCCAACTGATTGGTGAAATGGGGGAAGGGCATACTCAAAGTCATTTCTGAGCTGTTCAGTATCTTATGAAGAAAAGCTAGTGATTATAATGAGAAAAGTAATTCTTTACCATGAAAGCTGAGAACAAATGGAAAAAAGTAAGACTTTTAGCTAAAGAAAACCTGAGTAAGATTATAACTGTACATGAAAAAGGTTGAATTGCTCAGGAGTTAGGACTTTCCTTGATCTTCCTGAGACTAGTTTTTTGGACTGAAAACTGGCCTTTGTGAATACTTGTTCTGCCTGTACTTGTGTGGTGATAAAAGGTGTGAGGAAACAAGGAAACAGACTTTAAATTCAAGCCTTTTACCTGTGGAGAACAGCTAATTTTGTCAGAGATATAGATGCAGTCGCCTGAATGCAGATGGCAAGTGGGCACGGAGGGAAGAAGACACAACTCCTAGTGGCAAGAGAGAGATAGAATCCCCTCAATGCCTTTTTCAAGATACAGATACTTCAGGAATGCCCTAATTAAAAAAGAAGTTATTTCCAAAACTAGAGCAATGGTAACCAGATACAAAAAGAGAGAAAAACAAACCCAGAGGAAGATAAGATAAAAATGAAGCAATTATATAGTTGGTGCATATGCAGCCATCTCAGCACATTCTCAGTAGTGTGGTGCTTGTTATCCCAGACAATTCCTTTAAGTATGTGCTGCAATGCTATTTAGCAGATGATAATGAAATAGCAGGAAAATACACATGAAAGAAAATGGAAATGTCTTGCGACTCCTCACAGAGAAGCTATCAAGCACAGAAACAGAGAAATGATAAACAGAACACTTGGAGGAAGGTGATTGCTATAAGCTACTTCTCCACTGTAAATTGGGCACTGGGGAAAATAGACAGAATTCCACTGAAGTGTAACAGAGGGTAATATTTGCCACCATGTGTCAACTGTGCACTCAGAGAATACAGAAAAATGAACTTCAAGACAGACTAGTTTTAGAAATTCATTTATAATCACTTTCCAATACAGAAGAAAACCTTATATGTTAAAAATACTGATGAAGGTAAAGGACAATGCCCCTCTCATTTCAGCTCCAGACAACCCCAGATATGTGTACACTTCTTCACCCTACTCTGTAGTCACTGTGCTAGGAGGCTCAGGGGCGACCTTATCACACTCTACAGGTATCTTAAAGGAGGCTGTAGAGAGGTGGGGGTTGGTCTGTTCTTCCACATGCCTGGTGACAGGACGAGGGGGAATGGGCTTAAGTTGCACCAGGGGAGTTTTAGGTTGGATCTTAGGAAGAACTTCTTTACCGAAAGGGTTGTTAGACATTGGAACAGGCTGCCCAGGGAAGTGGTGGAGTCACCATCCCTGGAAGTCTTTAAAAGACGTTTAGATGTAGAGTTTAGGGATATGGTTTAGTGGGGACTGTTAGTGTTAGGTCAGAGGTTGGACTCGATGATCTTGAGGTCTCTTCCAACCTAGAAATTCTGTGATTCTGTAATTTATTTTTTCTTTTAGGGACAGATATACTGATATATTTGGAGGAGTTGTGGACTCAAATGAGGGCGTAAAGGCCTTGCAGAGGGATCTGGACAGGTTGGAGAGCTGGGCGATCACCAACCGCATGAAGTTCAATAAGAGCAAGTGCCGGGTCCTGCACCTGGGACGGGGAAACCCTGGCTGCATGTACAGACTGGGCGATGAGACGCTGGAGAGCAGCCTAGAAGAGAGGGATCTGGGGGTCGTGGTAGACAGCAAGTTGAATATGAGCCAGCAGTGTGCCCTGGCAGCCAGGAGGGCCAATCGTATCCTGGGGTGCATCAAGCACGGCATCGCTAGTAGGTCAAGGGAGGTGATTGTCCCGCTCTACTCTGCGCTGGTGCGGCCTCACCTCGAGTACTGTGTGCAGTTCTGGGCACCACAGTATAAAAAGGACATGAAACTGTTGGAAAGTGTCCAGAGGAGGGCTACGAAGATGGTGAAAGGCCTGGAGGGGAAGACGTACGAGGAACGGCTGAGGTCACTGGGCCTGTTCAGCCTGGAGAAGAGGAGGCTGAGGGGGGACCTCATCACAGTCTACAACTTCCTCGTAAGGGGTTGTCAAGAGGCAGGAGACCTTTTCTCCATTAACACTAGTGACAGGACCCGCGGGAACGGGGTTAAGCTGAGGCAGGGGAAATTTAGGCTGGACGTCAGGAGGGGGTTCTTCACAGAGAGGGTGGTTGCACACTGGAACAGGCTCCCCAGGGAAGTGGTCACTGCACCGAGCCTGTCTGAATTTAAGAAGAGATTGGACTGTGAACTTAGGCACATGGTCTGAACTTTTGGGTAGACCTGTGCGGTGTCAAGAGTTGGACTTGATGATCCTTAAGGGTCCCTTCCAACTCAGGATATTCTATGATTCTATGATTCTATGATTCTATGATATACAACATCTCATTTACAATCATGACCTTGGTGTCATCAGCTTCAGCATTTTGATTACATTGTTATCTACTAGGATACATATAGTGTATAGTTTGAATTTCTAACTTAAATAATAGACACAGAATTAATTGGTCATATCAGATTGTAATACTTGTTGAAAGAATTGCCTTCACAAATGGATTTTTGCTACATTAAGCTCATTCTGAATTTTGTGTTCACTTTCCAAGTTGAATTTACAGAATAATAAAATAAATGTACACAGAACATGCACCTAATATAACTACAGTATGAGGTGAACACAACTGAGTGGACTCCACTGTAGTCTACAAGTTATATTAAATTTGTAATTCAATCCTGATGTATATGGCTGCAACTAATGCACTTGGTCAGTCTTTAGTTTTAAAGTAAAATGAAATTTAATGAAAATTTGAATGTTTCTCCCACATATGCTTAATGTCAAAATTGGTAGCATTTTGTCCAATTAACAAGAAGATTTGAACTGCCTCTTTTTTTTTTTTTTTAGAAGTTGTTTGCCAACTTTAACAAAAAAAATTCCAAGACAGTAACAGTGTAAATCCTTCCATCAAAACAAAAGTCTGTGAACACTCTGTTTTATAGTGTATAATAATTATTTTTTTCCATACAAAACAAAATTAAGCAAAGACTACACCTTCATATTTGTCTTTGCTAGCAAGCTTGCTCTCTGTCAGGGAACTTCCAGAAGGCATTCTGACAAAACTCCTGTCACTTTTGTTTACTTATGATATTGCTTAAGAAGATGTGTGAAAAGTATCAAGAAATACTTCTAACAAGTTACAGTTCAGATTGCAATAGAGAGACATACAGATTAACTGACAAAGACCTTTCTGAGTCAATACACGTGCACTTTGAACTTCAAACATTTTCAGTTCTGCCTTTTTGCCTTTGATTCTGATGACCTAGTACATCTGGAAATAAATATAGATCTGTGAGTTAAAAAACCTGTGATCACTGTGCTTCAGAAATATCTTTCAGCTTGCCTCAATAGAGGCCTTAAAACAGCATTATACACTAATAATCACTAAATAATAAGTCACACCTATTAATTTAAGTTATAGGTATTTTCATTCGGGCATATTTAACATCAGTAAGCTTTTTCTTTTTTTTTTTTTTTTTTTCCTATCATTCACATATATTGTAGATGCACAGTTTATGATCACATAGCATGGCCCATTATCTATAAAATAAGACAGCAAAATATTTCATTTTCACGTATTTGACTATTAATAAGAGGCTGTGTGAATTCTAGCCGCCATGTGCTGTGACATGTAGTTTATATAATAACCTTGTTATAATGTAGCTTAGGTACAGGGGCACTACTGAAATAGCAATAAATAAATAACAAAGGAGAATTAATCATATCTGAAACCTTCAAGGCTGATATATTCAGGTTATATTAAAAGGTCATTAGTTATTCTGTTAAAGTCATCTGAGATTTTGATTGATAAAATAAAAATTGAATATGTCTATTCTGAAAATTGATTGAAAAGCAGATATACTGCTTTTATCATAGAAAATGTAACTACTGGTTAAAATTCAATTTCATGTATGCTTTCAATAAAAAAGAGTTTCCACTGTAATATACTTTAATTGGAAAAAAATGGAGTCACATCTGTAATGAATGGGGTATAATTTTGTCTGTTATCCAGCTCTCCAGAAAATCACATTAAACAACAGGAATAGATAAGTGAGCCAAGACCAATGCAGCTAATTTTAGTTGGCTGAAATCAACACCATCTGGATGTCTGGCTGTGGTAACTTTATATTGATCCAATTCTTTTAGAAGAATTTGATATCAAATATATAAGCTAGTTTTTCATATGCATAGTTTGTAATGGGATGGCCTGTTCCTCTCCATCAAGTGTTTCAGATACTTTTTTTTTTTTTTTTTTTTTTTTTTTTTTTTTTTAATTCGGAGTGAATAATCCTGTTTTTGTGTGCATACCGGGTCTATAAATACATTGGTATCCATTTTATTGTACAATTTTGGAAAAAAAAAATGTTCTCTTCCCAAAGCCACAGAAATTCAATTTGAAATTGACAGAGCAGTATGTTCTCGTGTGATTTCAGTTCAGCCATACATCTGCTTGCGTACCAGTTATGCTAATCCAATTAAAGAAGATTCATGTACCAATCACAGCTTACTGGCTCTATGATTAAAGTGTTAAATATATACAGTGAATTATTCCCTGTACAAAATACAAGGAAAATAGTCTCAGTACATGTAAATAGTGAATAAGCTATGAAAAATAATCTGTTAACAAAAATGCAGTGAATCAAGAGAATTCAAATTGATCAAACATATCTTGTGAATAATTGACTAAAATGTAATTTTAAATCACTGTTAAGAGAAGAAGAGTAAAAATACCATTTAAAAGCCTTTGTGGCTTGTGGATTTATCTTGTGAGTGTCTCTTCATTTACTTCAGTGGGGTTTGTAGTGAACTGTAATAGACTAGACTGATAGAGGACATCATTAAATTTAGGGTCCATTTTATCATTTGCTTCTTTAATCTTAGCATATGGTATGAAAAATCATTTCTATCTGCTAATGCTCTCTTTACTCTGTTAAGATCTATAACATCAATCATATGATCTAAACTCATGGTATTGTCAGCTGTTCTGACACATTTTAGTTTTTAAGTTTGCTTAGAGTAGGGTTTTCCTCAGAGATTATTAATGGCTTTATAATTTAAAATTAATTTAGGTATTTTAATGTATGATTAGCTTATACCTCTTAAATATACCATGTAAAATTAAATATAGATATACACTACATATCTTATATGAAAATTATAGATAAACACTTATTTATATATACTGCAAATTAGTCAACAGGCACTTACAATTCACTTTTCTTTAGTGACTGATGCCTGCTAAGTACCAAAACATTTCAGATAGTGACATTTTGTCAATGTTGAATAACTTTGCCTTTGTATATTATTAGGTAGTATCAGAACCACATGTAAGAATCTCAGAGGGTCTTGAATCCCAAGGTTCAAAATAATCTCACACAATATCAGTGTCCTGAAATATGTTTATTAGACACTGGATAAGACTAGAAAAATGTCTGTCTTTGATGATGGGAAAAAAGCAACTTCTTTCTCATTACTGAGGACACCTCCCAGTGCTAGGAGGCCTCCAGTGGCTCATGGCAAATTTGCATACCTATAGCAGGTGCAGAACAAACATTATGCATTTCTCATTCCCTTGCCATATCTGACCTTCTTCACACTAATCTTTATTTACATCATTAGCTATGTTTCCAAACTTGCATTTAGAAGATTACTGTCTTATTTGAGCGATTGAAAGCACTTTGATGGCTCATCCTTGTAAAGACACCTCAGGGAGAAAGATATTTAAATTTCTAGGTATAGATAAAATGAAGATATGCATTTGTAATTTTTATACTTTTTTTTTTTTTTTTTTTTTTTTTTAATTCTTCTTTAATCTATTAAATCATTGGGCAGGTGAGAGAGGGAAAGCAGAAAGAGAAATACAAACATGTAGCATATCTGCTGCTTACTGAAGCAGATACTGAAATAGTGGACCAGATTTCACTTTAAATTAAAATGAATCCATCTTTAAATTTAATCATTAAATTTATCTCCATTCACACTAGCAAAGTGACTGTAGATTTTTGCAAAATCCATTGTTTCCATCTTTTATTTTTATACAATTTAACACATTTACATTGTTTGATATGTTTGGAAGGCATTATTTCAACAAAAATTGTTTAATTATCTGATTTATCATTATTAATTGTAAGATAGGGGCAGATTAGCCCCCCCAACCCTACAGAAAAAAAAGAGTTTGTTGATTAATGAGCTTTCATGCTGTCATGCAGTATTCTGATTGTTTTTTACCATTACCAGTGTTAGTGTTCTGTATAGATAGATGAGCTAAATTTATCACAGAAGCCCCTACACTTGGATCCAACAACTTTCTTCATATCTTGTCAATAAATGTATCTTGTCTTAGAGGTGTTCTGGGTCTGGCTATGAGTGTTTCCCTAAGAAGCACCAAGTGCAAGGTACCTATGCGTACTTAGATGTGTATTGAGATAAGAGACCTGTTTCAGTAAAAACTAAGTAGAAATTAAAAGAAGCTTAGCAGGCAAAAGATAAGATATCCATCCTCTTATTCTGTCTGTTTAGCATAAAGCCTGTGTGAAGGCTTCATTTTTATTAGTGAGGATTTAACCTTGACAGATACAACTTCAGTTCAACATGATGATATATACAATTGTGAAAATATAACAAAATCAAGCACACCTCTAATCTCAACTCCATTGCTGTGAATAAAATACATTTGCTGATGTCAGTAATATGACTGACAGCTTGATGCAAAGATGTTAAAACTAACCCATACTCATTTTCACCTTCCCAATAACATCGGAGGCTTGCATAAGTGATGTGGCCTATTTAACTATGAAAGTAATTATATTTGAATCTTGTTGATTTTGACTTTTGCCATCTTTTTGACTATTTATAAATATAGCATTTAGGTCATCCTATGATACCATGGTAATTTTCTGGATAACAGGTTTATATTTGTTTCTCATTAACTGACTTAGTATAGCTTATAGGCCTGTGTACATCTGTACAGAAATACAGATAATTGCAACTTAACTGTCTAAAGGAGGACAAGCAAGATACATGAGTTCAAAGAAACAACAATTGCATAGAACTAATGAAGCTTCACTACTGAATCAAAGTGCAATGAGGTCCCTTAAAAATACCAGACCAAATACAGAACCTTCCTGCAAACTATTCAAAGAGTATCCCCAGCCTCATTGAAAATTACTTTTGTAGAAGGAATAGGATCATAGAATGTCTTGGGATGGAAGAGACCTTAAAGATCATACAGTTCCAACCCCCCTTCCATGCTCAGGGATGCCACCCACTAGATTGCCAGGTTTCACAGGGCCTCCTCCAACCTGGTCTTGAACACTTCTAGGAATGGGACCCCCTCCAAGTGGGTCCTAACAAGGGCAGAGCAGACAGGGACAATCACTTCCCTCCCTTGCTGGCTACTCCTTTGTTAATGCAGCCCAGGATGCCTTCTGGGCTGCAAGCACATGCTGCTGGCTCATACCAAGCTTTTCGTCCACCAGAATTCCCAAGTCCTTCTCTGCAAGGCTTATCTCAAAAATATGTATAGAGCCTTTTGATTGTCTGTAGTTGGCAGGAGCAGCATTCCTAAGCATCCCTTCTCTTTCTTTTTCTCTATATGTCATTCCCCTCACCTGAAAAGCAGGTAAAAAAAGGTACATAAGAGCTTTTCCTTAAATAAAACCATCTTTAAATGCTCTGAGGAATTCTTAATTCTTCCCACCTGGTTCCAGACACACTGTCCTCAAAAGATTAGCTGTCTATGCAGCTGTGATTTTCCTCCGAGCATTAGCTCTGTTCTTGCTGGTCCCTAGATGGAGTATTTGACTCACTCTGCATTTTGTCATCCCAAGAACATGATAGTGTATTTTGCGGTATAATAGGATTAAGAGGGAAATTCTTACCCATAGACTATCTGTCAGTCTAATCAAGAATGACCATGATTAGCTGAAAAGAGTATTGGAAATCCCAAACTTGTTCTCAGAATATTGAGAAATTCAATATCTCTAATTCTAAAGAACAAAGGGATGAAAACAATAGTGGCCAAGAAGGTTCTCTACAAATGTTCCAGTTTATTCCTTGTAAACAACTATTTATTAGGTTATGTTCTTCCTGAGCAGCTTCTTTTAAAATACTACTCTTCTCTTGTTGAAGAAAGGTATAAATTATATTCCCAGTGTAGACATTTTTTATTATAGAGTGGCACAGAACTGTGCCTTGAATAACATTTTACAAATAGAATTATTATGCCTTTCATCTAAGACATAATAAAGTAAGGAATAAATGTTTCAATCCCTATCATTTTACAGATGGGAAAACTGAGGCTCCAAGGTATTTTCCTCTGTGTTTAAAAAAATGCCATTTGCAATGACTATATGATTGATGTAAAACATATTTTAGTCTCAAAGTCCCTAAAGCCCCTTCCCAAACATCATAAGGTCAAGAACAGACTGGTTAGTGACATATTTTGTATCCCAGAATAGTTGCTAGAAAAAAAAGTAATATATATAAAATAAAAAATATAGATATATTCTGCTACTTTTCAAAGGTATATAAGTATAGTAAACTGTAAAAAGTATATGAGTATGTAAAAAATCTGAGTCATCTGTGAAAATGAGATAAGATCTCTTACAGGTCTGGTTTTCAGTGCCAAGCCTTGTCAACTATATGAAACTATTTGCATCCAAGCTGTTGGCTGAACAAATATAGTAGAGTGTTTTGATAAATAATCCTAGGTTTACTTAAAGTAAATAGAACCTTAAAATACAGTTTAGGTTATATTTCCCCAACATGTTATCATGAAAGTTCTAAAGTGGAATGTTCCTGTAAACTTTAGTACCTCTATGGCATTTTACTACCTCTGTGGAATTTTCATGTTTCATCTTCTATGGCTACCATGTAAGCTTTGTAAATGTTTAATGAAAGATCAATCCACTCTGTTTCCAGTGTGATGGCAATCCCATTAGGGGATCACAATTATCACAGCTGACCTGAACAATCTAAAACTGCTGTGCCAGTAAAAGCAAGGTAGTGGAAGAACTGTACCCTTCACTTGGGTTTTACTGCTGCTTATCCATGCTTTCTTTTCTGTTGCACCCTGGCAACACATTTCAATTATGTCAGTGTCTCAACTGGAAAAGCTATTTGTCACCTTATCTCCAGCTGTCAGTAGCTATCATCTCTGAGTTACAAGCACATTTGAATTACTGACTGTGGGACTGAGAGGGCAGGACATCACCACAGTTGTAGTTTATTAAAAACCTACAGTTGTTCTGTAGAAAGTCTAGAAATACAATTTCCTAATAAGTAATTATTAGAAGCATCTTTCTGTTTGTTTTCGTTCACAGTAAGGACATAAACTTTTAATGAATCACTTCTCAGAGTGTTCACCTGAAATAATATAGTTCTTGTAACATTATATATATTATTTTTATGTAGGAAATTCTATGATCAGTATAATCGCAATTATTGATCCCAGCACTAATTTCTAACAGTGACATACACAAAATTAATACTTTACGTGGTAAGGATTCAGACAGTTACTGAACAATGTACTAGAAGAATGCAGCAAAGTGACCCAATTAAAAATATAAAGGAGAAAAATCTTTGTAAAATTAAATTTTCTGTCATGAGGTTTCCCTCAAATCACACAGTGATAATTTATTATTTTTGTAAGGTCATAGAATCATAGAATAATTTGGATTGGAAGGGACTTTAAAGATTACCTAATTCCAACCCCTCTGCCATGGTCAGGGACAACTCCCCACAGGTTCTCCCCATCCAACCTGGCCTTAAACTCTTCCAGGGATGGGGCATCAAGGAGTTCTCTGGGCAACTTGTTGGGCCTCACTACCCTTACAGTGAAGGAACTACCCTTTCAGTTTAAAGCCATTAGTCCTTGTCCTATCACTACACTTCTGGACAAAGGTGTGTCATTTGTCAAGGTCATATGTGTGAAATGCAATATGTCTATCTAGGACCAGCTTTTCCTCTCTCTGTGACTTCAAGTAAGAAACAATTTCATAGTTTCAGAAATCAGCAGCAGATTTTCTCTCTGACTATTCCTCCTTGTATGAATTTACATTTTTTTTTTTTTTCTCTGCCCATGTTTGACATAAAATGAAAATCACTGATTATCTAAGAGTAGGCCTAGAATCATAAAGGAAAACAAATTTGCACAAAATATAAGCTTTGTCTTATTTTTAAACACACGTGGATAAAATTTATATTGTATTTAATTGCACAACTTGTATGTAATCAAAATGACATCTTATTGGTGTCTCTGAGTCAAAATGTATCAGGTGTGGAAAAGTATTAGTCTCAAGAAAATGCTAGTCAATAAAAAAGAATCTAGGTATATTTTGAATATCACCAAACAATTTTATGTATGTGTCTACTGAAATGCTGAAACAACTAGTAAATACTGCATATGTGACTTTTGCAGTAGAAAATAGTGTTCTTGACTGCACAGCTCTAGACTACAGGTCCACTTCAGCACTTCAGAATACTGCTGCCTGCATATTGCAATATCCATTATATGACTAACACTTTATAAATTATTACAATTATAATTGGCTCTTTAAAATTTCATTTATTTTAAATTGTTGTATCAACTTGTACCAAATCTTTACTCTACATAAAAGTTAATTAAATCCAATTATTTGGCTGACAGTTCTTTATTTTCCTTCAGTGATAACGTTTCTACACTTTTGTCCAGAGATAACACAATAGTTGCTACTATTGTTACTTTGTGTTCAGGGAATTGCCAACAGAACAAGATTCCCTCATGCTAGAGTGTGTACAGAAACGAGTAAGAAGGTGCCCACAAAATACTTGCAATCTAAGTAAGAAATAAGAGATAGTAGATGGATATTGATGAGAGTGGAATACAGCGAGTTGTATGACATTAGTGAACAAAATAGGTTTATTCAGATGTATCTGCACCCAGTACAGATATTTTTTTCGTAGAGAGTAGTTCTTCACTTCACATTTCTGAATAAGATTTGTTATTTGAAAGCCATGTTCTCTCTCAAAAACCAAGCAATCAACCAAGCAAAAACAACAACAAAACAAACAAAAAAGAAACAAACAAAACAAAACAAAAAAGACCTATCCTAATAAGGAGTTTCTTTTACTTTTTAATGTCCCCCCTTTTTTTTTTTTTTCAAAATTATTTGAACACTGTTCTTGTTTTGTTTTGTTTCATTTTGTTTCTCCTCTCTGGGGGCACTATTGCTATTAAGATGGTAGCTGAGCTCTGGAACATAACATATATATTTTGTTGTCCAACCATAGAGAAGTAACTGATGTGTAGAGGAGCTGGGGAGGATGTGTTTTTGTAGCTTTGTTTGTGTGTGAACAATTTATTCTAAGAAAAGTACATGTAAGTCAAGGAATCTCACAGCACAGATTGTTTCTGTGCTATTCAGCTATTTACTGTAGAACACCTCATGGTCTACTCCTAATTTGTTGTCATCTTTAATACCCTTTCAGCCAGGTTGAGGGGTGAAGCAAATTGTTTCACACATATGGCATGGTAACTCTCTCCAGCCTTGTCTAAAACATGTCAAGGATCACTACTCTCTGCACCAAAGTAGGTCTACTCAGAGGAGATGAATGTCTCTATGGATGTTAGTAGCACTGTGAGTTTCATGCTAATACCAATATGCATTTCATGCTAAATACCAATATGTGTTTCATGCTAAACCAGTATGTGTTACAGAGCAGCCAAATACCAAGCCAGCTAAATGCAAGGCAGCATAAAGATAGCCTGTAGCTTGAGGAAAGAAGGTTGTCCTGTCTTTTTTCACTGCCTATGTTTTCTCATTCAGGGAGACCAAAGACTACTATTTTCTACTGCCTGCATTCTTTCCGCTGAAAGTATTTTATGAATAAGCTGATTACCTTTCTCCTGTGATTTGTTTGCTAGTTATATCCACTTACCATAGGAACCAGAGTTTCAGTTTTCTTCATATTGGCCACTAGACCATCATTGGAGGGTAAAAATAATTTCTTTGTTGCCACATTGAATTGTGCTCAAGCTGGAAATCTGGAAGGGCAAGATTTTATAATCAGGTAGGACTTGAACAGATTTGTATCAATGCACTTACATTGTTCATAACTACAACATAAATTACTTCATTTATCCACTACAACATAGATTACTGCATTTATCCATACACATCTTTCATTTGATGTAACATTTTTATTATATATTAAATACTGGACTATATTTAACACGTCTCTCAGTCTGTGAGAAACAGCACATGCTATGGAAGTTCACTGGTATTTTTTTCATGGCAGAATTAAAAAGGAGGCATGTTCTACAATAGGATGAAAATCATTCTGGCCAAGGCGTTAATAGCTAAGGTTACATTTACTGTGGCCAAAACAGAATCCCCAGTAATTGTTCAGCATTTCTCCTTATGCAAAGAAGCTGGACAAAAATACCATCACATCCATTGAGCATATGGCTTCAAAAGATAGTTAATCTTGGCACTATTTCTAGCTCTGTACAGCCATTTTGCATTGTGTAACCTTCTAATGAACTTTTTCTAGGAAAAATACTGTAACTTTCATGTAGATCCTTATTATCTGTAGCTTGGAGCAATATAGCAACCAGAAGAATGGAGCCCTAAGCACGGTTGCTATACTAAGGCTAATAATCAGCTGAAGTTGACAAGCATCTAGAAGAAAAGTAATAATCTTGTTGCTTATTTTAATTCAACAGTTAAGTCTCTTCTTTATTGCAACTGGCCTGATTATCTTACAGTACTTCCTATGTTATATTAAACTTATATTTTGTGAAAAAAATCAAAGCGAAATGAAGGCTCCTGACCCTGGCAAGCCGACCAGATCCGAATCAGCAGTACAGCTGCTGATGGCACTTTGCTCACACTTTCTGATGATGATGCTGAAGCATGGTAAAGACACTGTAAATGCAGACACCAATGATTCAGAATAGGCTTTTACTCAGCCATTTTAGTTTAAAGGCAGGGTAACCCTGAGCATAACTAAATGTTTGTGAGCATATGCCATGTATTGCTTCTGTTTGTAAAATATGTCTCTCTTCTGAAGTTTTTGTTCCAGTCTCTGTTGAGTGCATAAAGTCTCACTCCTTCCAAATCTGTGTCAATATTTATGGTATTATAAATACAATTCATGGAATATATGATAATTATATGACATTCTAAATTATATTCCATCTCCTATTGTTGCTTGTATCCCATTTGAATTTTTCCATGATCACTTTTATTTTACTCTCACAAACCTATTGTACAAAGGTGCTGAGAGAGATGGTGAAATGGATACAGACACATGCATTTTACAATAATGCATGATCAATAAATATATTTTAAAATTCAGAGCAGAGATTTATTCCATCTCAAGGTTCTTAGAAAAAATAATATGTGGACTCTGTAGATGATAATGTATTTTACTCAGCAGTTTTAATGTAGTCTAAACACCAGAATAAATCTAGTTGCATACAAAGTCTCCACATATGTGTCATAAGATACAAGCTGACCTACCCAGGATTCCTGAAACCTGTGACAGTAATGAAAGTTTTATTTCAGAGTTGAACCTTTTTCTCAGGTTGCATAAACGCTATGTTCATGCCATTTGACAATGACTCAAACTGAAATGCAACAGATAAACAGGCTTTATTCTTTCAGAGAATACGTGTAATGTTTAACTGTTTCTGTTACAGAAATTAGTAGCTCAACTCCAACACTTTTATTTAGTTAAGAGCATTAGAGAACTCTGTGTTTATATTTTGGAACTGTATTGGCAAGTTTATTGCCCTTACTCTCTGTTCAGTTTACTGTTGTAATTCCACTTGTTCTTTAAAGGTAGATGCAATTTATGCCACTGGAAGAAAGAGTATCACCAGACCATTTTTTTTAATAAAGAAAGCTCAAAATTTATTTTGGAATTAATACAAATAGTCATGCTAAAACAGAAGCATCCTTTGTTCTGGCACAAAATAAAAATCAAACATTTTATATACTGAATAAATCTTTTTTTTTTTTTTTTTCTCTTTGTGTTTGTATGGGCAATAGGGATCTGAGCATTTCTTACTAATGATGAAAACCCATATACTGGAGGTTAACATTTAGATCCAAAGATGATCAGCAGCATATTCCTCCAAGAGCTAAGCAATTAAAAAATGAATACATAAAAACAAATAACACACCAAAGTATATATATATAAAGAAAGTCTACATTTTTACATTTACTATTGTTTTCAAAAACTTGAATTGCTGCAAACATCTATAGTGTGACTGTTACATTTCACAATATCAGAACAGTGTTTAGGCCTATGTCTATGAGATTTACACTTGTGTTAAACCATATTCAGCCCACAGTGTTGGTAGAAAGAACTGCCCTTATAAATTCAAATGCAGGTAAATAACTGTGTTGTCTGTTAGTGCCAGTGCCTCTGGCATGTGCTCTGCAAGACAAACATATAAAGAAATGGGAGACAAGAAGTCCTCATTTGGACAGATAAATTTATGAATTGTGAAAATGAGCCAAATCATTTACAATATAAAAGTTTATTTATGTTTATATAACATTCTTACTGGAAAGGAAAAGGCTCTAGACATTATATGTAGCCTCATAGATAAGGTTTTGGATAAGCATTTGTTTGAGAATGTGATGCCTCTTTTATCCAATTTCTGTTTGCCTTCAAGCCAATCATTTAAGGTACCTTTTACCAGTTCACGGCAGGCAGACACAACACCAGCCTTTGCTCTGAGAGACGGGAATTTGGTCTCTCCGTGGCATTGAGCCTAAGCCAATACTAAGCAGATGTAACATTCCAGAAACAAGCAAACAATCCAACAAAACCTTTTCAAAGGACTTAAAAGCTCACATTTACTGCTACTCTGTTCAGGTCATAAAGGCTTTTCATCTGCTCTGACTATGGAAATAAGGTTATGTCTGTTCACAGTGCTCTGTACAGGTGAACCCTTACTATACCACAGTTTTCTGAATGTAAAATAGGGTGATTAGGAAGCACTTCTATTAAATTTTAAATTTAATCGTCACGGTTTGATTTTAACTAAATGTCTCTCTATTGCCCAGTAAAACAGATCAATTTTGTTGTTCTGAAATTATAAAAGCAGTAATATAAGATGTTTAAAAGACTGAAACTAAGAACTGCAGCAACATACTAACAATGAATTTTAGCATTTTGAGTTTCCTTTGTGATTCATCTTTGGGTATTCACCAACACCAAATCAATGAATGCTCTACTCAGTTCCTTCTTATTTTCTCCTCCATTTTTTCCAACAGATCCATTTGCTGATTCCATCTTCAAAAACTACATCTTCTTGTGTTGATTCATGCGCTAAAACACTTCCACAGACTCAGCTTTCTTCTTTATCTCTACAAGAAATCCAATCCCATTATTTTAATTTTAGTCAAAACAAAACCTCTGATCTTGTTGATTTTGAAGCAACAGTAGGTACTGTAAGCTCCTTAAAACCTCTCCTCAACTGAGAACTCCAAAGATGACTTCTAATGACTTTTTTTCTTATGAAATTCCAGAGTCATTGTGTTTTCTTAATGAACAATCAATGAAAGGAACAGGACCTATTGTCTTTTAATGTCATTAAAAAGACTGTAAATATACTTTTCTTCTCTTTATCATAGCTGTTTAATGCATCAAAAAGCTCTTCTTCAAGGCAGAGACATTTTCCATTTTAGGGGTTACTGTTGTCATATCTATAATGGCTTCTCAAAAGATATTCTGGGAATAAGAGTGAATGTAATTGGTGCATTGTGAAAAATATAGAAAGCAGTATTTATATTTCATTTACAAAACTTACATCCACACTTTTTCATCACACTGAAATTTAGACAACATAGGTTTTCACTGTACTTGAAAATAAATGTAATTGGAAGAATCTTCCAATCAAAAGTTATTTTATTATTTTATTTTATTTATTTTATTTTATTTTATTTTATTTTATTTTATTTTATTTTATTTTATTTTATTTTATTTTATTTATTTTATTTTATTTTATTTTATTTTATTTTATTTTATTTTATTTTATTTTATTTTATTTTATTTTATTTTATTTTCTCTTCTGCAAGTCTAAGCAAATGTACGATTTCAGAAAACTGGGTAATAGTTTTCCTAGGTAATAATTTTTTTTCTCTGGGCAGATGGGAGCAGGGAAAACAGAAAGTTTTGAGCTTGCCAAGACTTTATAGGAAGTTTAGATTAGTCTGAGCAATGTGGGTATTAGAAACTCTCCTCGTAATATCAAAGGGAGAATGAAAAGCCTTGTTATCCCTTTTGGACATGTGCCAAAACATGAAATCAATACTGAATTTCTTGCAAGGAAGGATAAACATATAAATCCCTTATAATGAAAAGCGACCTAGACTTTTTGTAGTTAATTGGATGGACAACTGCTTGTTACTCCAAAGTGTCACCATTTTACCTAACAGGTTATAAAGGTTATTGTCATTAATGTATCTACTGCTCAGCATATCTAAATTATCAAGGTCCAGAAAAGCTGTAAAAATCTAGATTTTTACAAAAATTATTTTTTTCTGAAAAAGCTGTAAAATCTACTTCTTGCCTACTCAGACTGTATGAAGATACACATTTACAGCAAAACATTTCCCATGTAACTCAGTCATTCTCCATTTCAGATGTAGTACAGACAAGGAAAGGTTTTACTAGGAATTCTTGTCCTCTCTGCCTTCTGTGACTAATTATTATTATATGTAAAGCTGATAAAAAATTTACTTGAATTTAATCCTTGATTTACAAGCATATTTTACAAGCTATTTCACCAGTTCTACACCGTTAGATGAACAGTTCATATAAAATATATTCCAGTTCAGTAGACTTTGCACACTTACCTGTTCTTGCTGTTTATTTATTTATTTTTTCTAATTTGCAACTTATCACTAGTAAGTGCATTTTTTCATAACATTACTATATACTGTTTGGTGATTGAATGGAGGCAAAAGGTAAATAAGAGTAAGTCACAAAAAGCTGTTACTTTTGTGCAAACACCTTTTCAGGAATAAAGTTGTAGCTAAATATGTGAACAATGAGACATTGAATTAATGTTCACAAGTGTGTTTGGAAGTATATCACAAACTGTGGATAAAAGGGAAACAAAAACACAAAGACAAAATACAGAAATAGTTCCCACTAGTAGAGGGAAATAGTATGAGGGAAAGTAATCTGACTGACTATGCATAGAAAAATAAATAATTTTTAATATATTAGGGGTATATAACATATCTAATTTTTATTAAAATTTGTTCGTATTTGTTCGTGGATTTCTATATACTTCATAAGTTAAATTTCTGTATATTTCATTTGCATAATGCAAGAAGATAGTGAAGCTGGTACAAATGAATTCAAGTTTTGGAAGCAGAATTTCAAGTACTAGGAAACTGATAAGGTGAAAATGGCATACAAAGGGAAGAAATATTACTAAGATGTTTCAAAATAATGGTATATTAAGGTAAGAAATAATCCTGATGATATTGCTTAATCATTATAAGATGAAAGTTGGTCTAAATATAAGAAATAATATAGAAGATATATATATATATCCAACATTTCTGCTTTGATATTGGAAAAATAATATGGTTAATGAAGAAATACAGTATTTTTGCATTTCTCATTTTAGCAATGAGAAAATGGTTTAAAAGTACTTTCATATATCTCAAAATTTATTTTTCTTTTTAATCAGCAATTCTTGATAATTGGCAATTTTAAGAAACACAGATATGATACATTCTATACTAACACACTCAGCTTCTTCTTTTAGACAAAAGATGTTATATTTATATTCCCCATGTTACAGTGTTTGTCCCTATTATCATGTTTCTATATGTAGGTAGATATTTTTAGAAGGCTGCTCAGACAATGTGTCAGTAATTCCTTTCTCTTTCACTTTGAATAGTAGAAAACCACTGTAACAAACATTTAATGAAAGTTGTGGCAGACTCTCCACCACTTAACTGATTTTAATTAGCATGGAAAGTTTCATGACCTGTGCCAGTGAGGGGGATTTTTTCACCTGAAAATCTGTGAATACTGCAGCCTTGGGCATTACCCGATTCTGTTCATATGGGGATGAAGTTTCTGCTTAAAAGCCAATTCTTCAGTGTTTTAACTCCAGTGTTTAGAGAATGTTTTCCATATTTACATGTTACAGAATTTGCATATTTACTGTTGCAGAATGGTGTGTGGGTGTGTGGGTAGTAGCTGCAAGGTAATGCAATATTGCTGTTATGGGATCCTCCTTTAAAAACATCTGTAAGATGTGGTGCAGTTGGGTTCAAAGAGCATAGATGTCCTGGTTTCAGTTAGAACAGAATTAATTTTCTTCCTAGTAGCTGGTGGAATGCTGTGTTTTGGCTTAGGATAAGAAGAGTGCTGATAACACCCCGATGTTTTAATTGTTGCAGAGCAGTGCTTATACCAAGCCAAGGACATCTCAGCCTTTTGCTCTGTCCTGCCAACAGGCAGGCTGGGGGTGCGGTAAGAGCTGGGAGGGGACAGACCCAGGACAGGTGACCCAAACTAGCCAAAGGGGTATTCCATACCATCTGACGTCATGCTAAACAATATATAGGGGTGGCTAGCCGGGGGGAGGGGGCCGGACTGCTCGGGGTTAGGCTGGGCATCGGTCAGCGGGTGGTGAGCAATTGCATTGTGCATCACTTGTTTGTACATATTATTAGTAGTAGTACTATTATCATCATTATTGTTGTTGTTGTTGTTGTTATTATTATTATTATTATTATTATTGTTGTTGTTATTATTATTTTCCTCTCTTATTAAACTGTCTTTATCTCAACTCACGGGCTTCGCTTTCCATTTCTCTCCCCCGTCCCAGAGAGGGAGGGGGAGGGTGAGCGAACGGCTGCGTGGTGTTTAGCTGCCGGACGGGTTAAACCACGACAATAACTACAACCCACTCTGAGCCTGTCTCCTGTGTTGGAATTAGGCTGTGTACAAGTTTTCTTAACAGTTAAAGCTATCTAAAAATAGCATTTGCAGAAAACGGGATACAGGGAGTGTGGTTGACAGTGTTACAACTCCTGTCGAAATCAGACTGTTGAACCCAGCTTTGGTTCATGTCTCTGCAGCTCACAGTTTACATGAGCCCCAGTGTATGATCAGTGCATGATTAGTGTATGATACAACTTATAAACATTATAATGTCTGGTTGACCTTTTTCCTCTGAGGATTACTATGGCAGTCATTTCATTTTACATCATGTTGGTCTTATTTAAGTTATGGCCTCAGGCATTAAGAAATCTTAAGTTTTGCAAAATTAAGTCTTGCAAAGAAAGGAGGTGGAGAAAAACACCATATATTCTCCCATTGAACTGTTCTGCCAACAGATTAACTTTCAGCTGCTTGGGAAAAATTGGCTTCAAAATCCTGCTGTCATTCCAGCCCATTTGAAGCAGTTACCTTTTCACCAGCCAAAAGTGGAACTGTGTCATTTAGAAGACATTAAGAGCACAGAGAATGGAGAGCAGAGTTCTGTAATATTAAAATGATCTGATGTTCATTCTCCAAGCAGGCTTTCCAAACTATGCAACACTACTCTTTATTAATATTTATGCTTCCTGGCACTAATGCTGTTTTATGGAACACCTAAGTTACTTATAACGAGGCCTAACACTTCAAATTTTATCTGGGCTCCGCTTGGGTATGGTTGACCTTAGAAAAGAGTGTTATGTTTAAGAAGAATCCATTAGACTCATAATAAATCTTATAAATCTATTAATTAATTATGTGGAATAGCAGAGATTATACGACCATTTCAAATCTTCTACACACACTACAATTTTAGAGTACAATGGCATTTTTTATTTCCTTCAACTAGATGTTTTATCGAGACCTTTCCCTATATCTCCCCATACTGTATAATTTAAAATGTGTCAAAATGAATGCAACAGTAAAAAGAAATGTGTAATTTATATATAAATTTGAAATAAAATAACAATGGCTTGAAATTCAAAAGAGGCAAACAGCAGGCAAAAAACAGAGGCAAAAGAGCAGGCAAACAAGGCAAAAACCCTTGTTTGCCTGCTGCCCTAGAATTACTTTCAGATCCACATGTAATTTTAACTTTTTTCAAGATGAAAACGTGTTCACATCTACTCTATAAAGAGGTACGTCATGTCAGAACAGTATTTGATTGAGCATCACTCTTTATGACATAGTGTAGCAAAACAAAAAAGAAATAAATGTGTATATATATATATATATACACACACACACATATATCTAAGCAGAGCTTTGTAAAATTTTATGTTATTTTTACCCTGTCCTGGCTACATGACTTCGACCTAACCTTCTCTAAATGGAGCAAATGGCAGGAGACCCCATTCAGGAAACAGGCTGTGGCATGCATGCAGTACAGCTGGTCAAAATTGGCACTAATAGGCTTCAGATCTCTTGCATGTGTGTTAACCAACCAGCAAGGGAACAGATTTTTGGTAGGACATACAAATCTGTGGGTCTGTTATGTAGGAACAGAGAATGCTGCTCATGGCTTCTGGTGCTGCTTATGACAATAATGCATTTCTATTATACCCTTTATCCTGGGAGCTGGACTTATTTATTTCCTTATATAAGCCCTTCCTCTTGTGTAAGCTCAGGAACTCAAAGCCACTGTCCTTCCCAATAACTGCCCTGAGCAATAAAGCACTATATCCAATGGTTAACATATTGTTCAGGCTGGAAATAGATCGGAAGCATAGCTGTTACCACATGTTATTAAATCTTAGCTTCCTGACAGCACTGAGACAGCTGCTAGTCTCAGATCTTATACATTAGAAGAAGAGGAAGAGGAGGAAAGAATAAACTTCTAGTAACGCCACTGTTTATATTCAAGGAGTAATTGGTTTTCTTGACCAGCAGCCAGCGCTGATGCTATGCTGTTCCGTGGGCGGTATTCTTCTGGTAAATGGTATTCCAGTGACTATGGAAGGTGGTATTTTCTCTCCTAAGAAGGTTCATTAACTCTGTCTGCCTTTGGCAGTGAACAGGAACATTATTTCCAAAGGAGAATATCACACAGGGTAGAAAAATCATTTGAGGGCTGGAGAGTTTGTGTTAGAAAGAACGACTCTAAGAGGAATGGGTAAATAAAAGTTGAGCTTTACTGTATGATAAGAAGAGGGAGAGGGAAATAGATCTTCATCTGTCATGGTTCCAAAACACATGACTTAAGAAAGACTTCAGGAAAAGTTGTACGCTGGTTAGTAAGTTTTTTAAAAGCTTCATCTCAGCCTTACAGAGTCACAAAAATGTTATATTAAACAAATAAACAAACAAAGAACAAAAAAGCAGATCCATATTCTACCCTCTCAGTTTCCACAGCAGTGAATTTGAAAAGAAGATTAATTGGAGTGCTAATAATTATTTCCATTGATATGCTCAAAATAAAAACAAACCTAAATTTTACAAAATCATTAGCCTAGGTCCTCTCTCTGAAATAGCATAAGATATGGAAAAACAATCTTTGCTTCCACAGCAAAAACTGTGGAAGGGAGGTTCTCTAAATCAAGTCTGATTAATTAAGCCAAATAAATTTCTCACAGTGCTAGAATAACTCAGTCCCTAAATTCAGTAAACAAAGGACTTTTAGTAGAACAAGAGGACCTGAACTTGGAAATACTTCTGAATTTAGTATGGATGAGACCACCATTTCTAGCTTTACTCCTCCAAAAAATAATTTTCCATCTTTTGAAGAAGAGATGGAATGGTAAGAATGAATTACCATCTAAAACTACAGTTCAGGAAGAAACACAAAAGGCAGCTGTTGACCTAGTTAGTCCAAGGTTAAGAGATGATTCAGACAAGAGCTGTAATTAGTTACATAGAACGTGAGTAGTATTTAGAAGAGCCTTTAATCTACCTGACATGAATTAAAATCTCTAAGATTTGGAAAGTAATGTTGTCAAGGTTTAATCTGAAAATGAAATGGTCTCTCTGAATACAGAAAGTGTTCAGATTGTCAAGAAACTCTGATAAATCTTCAACATCAGTTTTTAACTCAGGATTGAGATGTTTTTCTGAGAGACAGTTTCTTCTTCAGTCACAAACTTACTGACATAGATAGCAAGAGCCATTTAGTGATACTCTTCTGGATGCAATAAAAAATAAATATGCATGGATTATGGTCATCTTCACTTCTAAGAAGCTCTGACAGCAATAAGAGAATGAACAGCAGTAGCAAACTAGCTTTTATAAGAATTGTAACTTTTCCATTATCCTTGTGTTTATACTTCAGCTTTGATACAGAGAATTAGTCAGATAGCAAGTTAAGAAGAAAAGATTTAATCTAGTTATAAAATGTATTTTATATGAATGGTTTATATTACAAAGCTTAAATTTTTATCTCACTGTCAAAGCACTTCTGTCTTGATGGTCTGTTCACCAACTGTAATTGAGCTATATTTCTGATGTATTGAAATGAAGAAAAAAAGAAAGAAAAAAATGAAAACAACTTCAAATATGTCCAAAAAGCATAGAATTTAAATAATAATAATAATAATAATAATAATAATAATAAATAAAAACACACACTGCTTTCCTTATTTCTTTTTTTTTTCCTTTCACTTGAATAGTACATTTACAACCCAGGGTATGTTACTGTATTTAGTGCTTGTATTATTGTGGTCACTGTGACCAACCAATACCTTTTCATTTTAGAGTGAAAATGAAAGTATTTGTGCTTCATTTTCCTCATCACTTTCTAATATGCAGTAGTTCCATAAAGGTTAAAAGAATATATTATTACTTTTCTAGATTCATAAAAGGAAAATAAATTTGTGAGATTAAAACTTTTACAAATGGCAAATGAATTAAAAAACAAACAAAACATAACCAAAACAAAACAAAACAATCAACCATCTATAAAATAACAATTTTCAGATACTAATTTAGGCATATGGAAAATATACAGAGTCTTTAAGAAACAGTGGGCATCTGATTAGTCCTGTGTTCTTGAGTGGTAAATTACATTAAAGATCAACTAAGTTACATAATACTCATTCTACTATAATTCTGCCAATTTATTTTTGAGAAAAAAATCATCTGCAAGAATGCACCTGAGAGGGAAGGCAGTTCACTGAAGCTGCACCAAATTGTCATCTATCATGTGCATGTCTAAGCTACCCTGGGGACAAGGCAATTTGGATCTTCAAGAGAAGTAGGAGGTTGCTAGAAAGAAGGACTATAAAAATGTATTAATTTGGGTTCTACTCATAGACTTGGACTTAAAAGTATTGAAAACAGAAAAAAAATAGTGTTTATGTATTATACAGCTCATACTACTCATTCAGCCCCATGAAACTGTTTTGTTTCAAATATCACACAAATGTTATATGTTAGCTACAACCGTGATTTTTGTGTTTTGCATTAATTTTGAAAATGAATGTTTTATTATATTTAGCTGGGACCTTCAGTAGGGTCTTTCAAGCTCGCTAATCTATTTGCTTTTTTACAACCTTATCTGAGGGCAAATCTTAATTGACAGAGGACTTGGAAAAGCTAAACAACAGTCCAAAGGTTGTCTTGGACTTAATTCTTACAACATTCGAGTCTGTAACCAAAGTCGCTGTTGGTGTATCTCGGAAAAGCAAAGTTGCTGCAGACATTCAGTGTCTTGTCTAGATTTTGAGAGCAATGGTAAAAACTGTACCTGGTATCTTAATTGGTATGTAAATGGATAAAAGATGTGTTTATTACCGTGTAATTGACCTGTGGTTTTCCCTGTTCTCAGTGATGTATTTTGCAGGGAGGCAGGGGACAAGTCTATGAATTAATTTTTATCCCTCCTACAATTGAAAAGTGATCTGTTTTAGGAATCAGACATACTACCTGTATATTTCTTCAAAATGAAGACTAAAACTACAGAAAACTTTGGAAACGTCATAGTAAAGTAAAATGTGGTGTGATAATGTATGTTGCTCAAATTAGCTAGCTATGTACCTAAGTGGCTTATTATCAAAAAGCAAATAACATGGGCCATTTCTTGAAATATTTTTAAAAGTTGCCTTATGTTAATGAAACTATTTATTTCTTCTGTTTCAAAGTTTGAAAAATTATTAGTAGACTTTCAGTTCCTAACATATCTATTTGTTCAAGGCTGTATTCATATCAGGGACTAAACATAAACAATAAGAACAGCAGCATCCCCAATTGTTTTGTTTATTTATTTTTTTTTTTTTTCTGGACAGTTATTTTGTAATGGAATACTCCCTGCAATTCCAATAAATAACACTTATTGCTTGTCCTATGCCTATGATACATGACAGTGTCACTGTCAAGGCCTGCTGTAATACCCAGCTTGTTGCCCCCAGCTAGTCAACAGAGCAGAGTAGTTTGCAAATTAAGACATTTGTCTGAATGACATATTTCTGAATGAGAATCACTTTACTTTGCAGAGAGTTTGGCCGCTGGAAAGTAAACAATCTTGCTGTTGAAAGAAGAAATTTCCTTGGCTCCCCGCTGCCACTTGCCCCTGAATTCTTCCGTAACATAAGGCTACTAGGACGCCGCCCAACACTTCAACAGATCACAGAAAACCTTATCAAGAAGTATGGGACACACTTCCTACTATCGGCTACCTTGGGAGGTAGGGTTAATGCTTGGAAATATGGTGCATATGACTGAACTAAAAGCATTGGTCAACTGATTTCCTTGTAAAACTGTGGTGTTCTCTGTTCCCAGAGCAGCTAAACTGAGCCACTATGCCTCGGTTAGATTTTACAGAACAGGAACAGGTTTTGTCTTCCAGCCTTATGGCTCCTTCTTCTGCTGATGATAAACTTTGTTTTATTAATTCTTTGTAAACAATTTTAAGGACAATAAGAAAAGAATGCCCATTGCTAAGAGTGACGTACTTAGGCCTGAGTTCCTGGTGTGCATGATCCTGGTCCTTTGGGGATGTTGGTCTGAACTGAGAAGTCATTGAGCGACAGTTTTCAGTAAGAGGACCCTAAAACAATCTGACACAATAACAAATTACACAGGTGTCTGGCTCCATTACAGGACTGCAGAGATAAAGCAACAAACCCAGTAACAGTTGTTTCCAACAAATCTTTTCACCTAGGAGACTTTTAAATGACTTTGACTGCTTGGAAGTCCATATATTGCCAGTCTACCCTTTTTAGGACTACTCTCCACTTAACCAGTGGGACTAAAAGTCTCAGAATGGGATGGAGAGGCTTTTCCATGCGGTTAGTATTACCTTAATGGA
Source organism: Aythya ferina (assembly GCF_964211825.1). Classification (NCBI taxonomy): domain Eukaryota; kingdom Metazoa; phylum Chordata; class Aves; order Anseriformes; family Anatidae; genus Aythya; species Aythya ferina. The sequence continues at coordinate 14,723,371 of NC_140304.1, forward strand.
AGCTGCATCTCTAAATCTCCATGGACTAATTTGGAAAGGGTAGCTAGATGTGTAATTGGGATCTGGTCATAAAATGGATTAAAGAAATCCAGTGAAGAGGCCTAATGTCCAAGGGAGAGCATAAATTGTTCCGAATAAAAGATAATTAGTGCCTGAGATTACCCATCGAGTCATCACAAAATGAACTGACATTTTAGAAATGCAGTTTTATCCCTTGGTGGGTGATTATATTAAAGATAATTCTAGTGATTGAGTATCCTTCCAACAGGACAGTCTTGTCAAAATCCTTTATTCACCTGAGGAATGGTTCTCTTTAACACATTTCATAACAGATTTCGAACCATATATTAAGGAAATGACAGCCTTCCTTTTCTCTTTTGGCTGATATCTGAGCTTTGTAGCAACTGAAATGGCTAACAGTAACTCTCTTTTGGAGAAGACTATTCTAGAAACAAGGTGAATTTCTGCCTTACTGGAGATATTAAAATAACAATACAGAACTAATTTCTATCATTATTTTCAAAACTAGTGCCTCTTCAGCAAATCCATCAATCTTTTGAAATTTAAGAATAAATTACATGTGTTGACCAGAAATTTGGAATAAAATTCCCAGATTATTTTTTTTTTTTAATTTGCTTCGTGTATTTCTTTCATACAAAAAGTACATATTTCAGAAATAAGCATATATTTTCTTATGTGTGTGGCACAGCTGAACAGTAAACCTAATTGCAGAAAAGAAATTAAATTTTTACCAAATATTTATGTACAATAATTAAAGATTTAGCTGCAACAGGTATGGTAATGCAAAGATTATGCAGTGGTAAAACAGTTATTTTTATTAGCTATTTTCTTATTATTAACTAACATAAATTTTGGTACAAACAGCCATATCATCAAATTCACTTTAAAGTTGAAATTGAACCTAACAACCTAAGAAAAACAGACTAACACAATTATAATTGTTATTTCAAAAGTACAAAGCACCAATATCACCCTGATTACAAAAGAGCTTCAGACTTAATGCCTTTTAGAAAGTATAGCCCTAAGTAAAAACTAAAACCTAAGGACAGGTCTTTAGAGAAAAAGACATTTGACAATTTCATCTTAAACATTAAATTTGATCCACAAACCCATAGGATTTCCTGCAGGGAATCCAGGGTAGGGTCCCCTTTTCTCCTCTCTCTTAATACCATCTCAGAAAGCCCCTAAAATGCAGTAGCTGCCATATACTTGCAAAAGTGTACTACTTACAAGGAGACAATGTTGACCTTAGGACTGTGCCTAAGCTTAATGTTTAAGGTTTTGATTTAAGTGTCTAGCCTTAAGTTTTAGGCATAATTTCAGACACACCTGCAGCCTTCCATTATCATTGGATGGGTGCTGAATACATTGAAAAATTCAATTATTAAAATAATTATGGGAAAATAGTAATTTCTAAGAGTGCTTTCATAAGGAGGCTAATAACCCTATACTTTTCTGTAAGTGTTCATTCTTGTTTTGGGGCTAGATTGAATGGAAATTCCCAGAGATGCTTGTCCATATTTTAACATGTACGTCATCTATTTTATTTCAATAATGTAATCATACTTTTTCTTTAATTATGAGTTTTATTCTGAAAGCTTTGTCACCTATGCAGCTTCTAAAAAGCAGAAGACCAAACAGAGTGCACATATTTCTTTTATTTAATGAATTCCCAGTCATCTGTATTCATGGCCATAAAGGAAAAATTGGCAAATGAATGATCTTGTGGTAAGATTTGTGTGCCCTTGTGACCATTTGGCTTTCATGAATATCCCTTTCTGACTGTAAAGGGAACCCTTGCACATAGTTTGTGAGACATTCCCATGTCTTTATTCACAAACACAGAAATATACTCCTCAAGGGCATTCTGAAATGAGAATTTAGGGAAGTTCTATTTTCCGTGATGCCACGAGTTAATGTGGAAAAAGACATTTCTCACTGTTTCTCTATGAAATGGAAATTTTTATATGTTTATGACATAAGGAAAGTCAAATATCCATAATGAGCAGGTTCAAGTTGCACAATGGAAGAACATTTTGTAGTCCAGTGTTTGTACAGCCAAAGCCATGATTGAGCATTGGGTTCACGGATGAATCTACATGCTTGCGCATAGGAGTAACCTCTTCTTTTTCTGCATTGACTGTCTACAGCATCCAATTTGCAGACAAAGGGAGCTGTGGCTGCTCATTTTCTTTCAATTTTGCACAAAAATTGGGATGCTGTATTGGGCTGGGCCATCACTAGTAGGTGAGGCATTTTCCTCCACTCTTCTAGAGCGACACATGTCCTGCTTACTTTAGAAAGATTGCAAATTTACACAACCCATCCAAAAATGGCCAGGACTGTTTGACAGGAGAGGCAAGAGAGGATTCATACATGTAATCTGCATCCTAGAAGGTGAGAGAAGACTTTATTGGACAAATCCCTGAACATCTCATCTAATTAGAACTGCTTTAGCCTGTGTGACCTCCTGAACTTCCTTCCAGCCTAAATTATTCTCTGATTCCATTAAATGTAGTTCTGAATTCTTTACCAGCTTTCAACTAGCACTGCTGTTAAGCAGATTCTTCATCAAGTGAGAGACAACACACAATATTATTTTTCTCCCCCCCCCTTTTTTTTTCCTGCATTTATACTTAATGCTTTTGCTTGCCTACAGCACGGTGCAAGGAACGTCCATCCTTCTGAATAATATACAAAAGTATTAGCTGCCATAAGCCTTAATGGTTTACAACAAATAGTATGGAGCAGTGAGTTACAGAACTGAAAATTATTGTGAAGCCCAGCGCACCACCGTGGAATAAGTGTAGGAGGATGAAAATGTCATTGGATCCCACGTTTCACACTGTTCTTACATATGGATATCAAAGTTGCTTAGCAAACTGGGTAGATTTGATGATGAGGAAATTACAGCTAACTGACCCATTATGATGAAATTATAGGTCTTATTCCTGGCATTTGGGTGAAATGAGTCTGATTCTGGTGCTCTGCAAGAAGAAGACAGTGGGTCCTCTTACCATCTGGAACACCACAACTGCTCTTAAAAAAAAAAAACAAATTTGCAGAAGGTTGCCAAGCTTGTTACGAAATTAAAGCATTAGAGGTCAACTGGCTAAAGGGCAATTTCAAATGTTTGAGATTTTTGCTCCTATTGTCAGACAAGTGCTCAAAATGCTCATTACCAGACCATCAATGCATTTGCTTGTTTTGGTCAGGAAATATCTCTCATAACTCTGAAAGCTTTGAGATAAAAAAAAAAAAAAAATAAATAGTTTCTCTTTACAACAATTTAAGAATATGAGCAAATCAGTTTAATTCCAACCTCCTGTTTTTGTCCTCTCCATTGTTTACAGTTATGCAAACATATTTGATATTCACACCTATACTATTCTGTGAACTGCAAAAAAGAAAGGGTCAGATTTTCCTTCCCTGATTGGTATTCCTCTTGAGTAATATATTACACTGCATATAGAGATGGGAGAGATTTTCAGTTGGTGAAAATCAGTGAATCTCAATGAACTCTAAAGTATTTACGATAATTTACACTAACTGCTGATATGACCTTTGCTTTCTGTGTCACTTCATTCAAGGTAAGGTACAAAGTATTGAAAAAAGAGTAAGAGAGAGTACAGTCTTAAGTAACTGATGTGATAAAGAACCTTGAAAATTTATTATTGGATATCCAAACCCCCCTAGAAATTTAATATAATGGATGCTAAGGGGAAGAAAAAAGCCCAACGATATATTCTCTTTTTTCTCTCTTCCTATCTGCTCAAGGAAGAAAATAATCAAATCATTTCACAGATGGTATATATGGAATTAATGTGCAGTTATTAAGTTGAACCACAGAAATGATGACACATCTGGCCTAGCATTAATTTATATAGTATTTGAAGCTGTGTACTTCCATCAGCATCTGCTTAGGTTTGGGAAACTAATCTGATGGTGTGTTCTGTAATTCATACAGGAATAGATTTTCTAGTGGTACTAAGCGATTTTTAATAACAATGGTTTTATATACATGTAATACTATATTGCATTACAGCTATTGTAACTGAGGTATTCTATTTAACAAGAAACATTTGAGAACTGCACAAAACAAAGACCTTTATATCTTTTTTAAGATACATCTACATGTATATTCATACATGTAAAAAGTACTTAAAAGTAGGTAACTGTATCTTCCAAGTAGGTAACTGTGGACAATGCTGAGATGTATCCAGCTCTGAGTTTTCTCTCTCTCTCTCTCTCTTTTTTTTTTTTTTTAATATATTTTATTTTTTTATTTTTTATTTTCATTTTTATCATTTCCTCATTTTCTGTAAAGAATTGATGAAAGATGCTTGAATCACTAGTTTTTCCTATCACTACCCAGTCTACACATGAAAATATAAAACATCAAGGAACGTGATCCTTTTGTCATTACAAAGTTGTAGGTACAAGAAAACAATCTCTAAATAATTGAAGCATAAAATAGGCTAAAAATTAAAAACATATGAAGATGTATTATTATGTGTAACAAAATACATTTACTCCAATATACATTTATATTATTGATTTATATATATTATTGAGTTACAGTTGTTATGGCATTATTCTATTCTACTATGCAAAAGATTATTTGCATTTTTTAAAATTTAGATAATTCGTGAATATATTAATAAGATACACACAAAATTATTTTCTGATATCTGAATGCCATTTATAAACTGCTGTTTAGGAGTCATATATAAATGGAAGGGTTATTTGTCTAGGTAAATTTCTACATACTTATTTTATTTCATTTCTTAAAAACAGCTCATAGAATATTTATCTCAACTCAGTCATTTAACTTATAAGTAAAAATCCTTCAAAATAAACCTAGAAAGAAAGAAATATATAGGCTAAGGTATAGGTATAATTCCTTATAATATAAGGTATAATTCCAAGGCTCACAGGGACATTAGTATATATTGTGCCAAGGTCAGTCTGTAGTGTGAATGTCAGTCCCCAGTCCCCAGCTGAATATCCGTATCAGTGGCAGCAGCTACATGGTAATAAAGCATCAGCATATGTCTTCTAATTTCTTGAACCAGTCATTGGATCATGTGAGGATTTTTTGTAAGGATGAGCAAATGTTTTTATGCTATCTCTTTTAACCCTGAGAAAGTGAACTAGACTGACTCTTGAATTTCGTGAAGTAGAGAGAATACTGCTTTTAGAGCCTACAGAAGACACAGTTGTATGGATCCAGTGCTGAATAACCACTTTTTCTTTGTATTCCCTGCCATAATCCATTTCAGTTTTTAAAATACATAACCTTGAATAGTTTTCTAAAACTACAGTTAATTTTTAGCTAAAGCCTGGATATCTTTTTAGCCATTTTCAGACTATAACTAATTCATAAATAAATAAATAAATAAATAAATAAATAAATACATTCATGTTTCAAGTGTGACAGAAGAGTTTCTTTAGGCATGGGTTTAATTTTTCCTAAATAAATTTAAAATTCAAGTTGTCTCCCAGTAATTAAACATGAATCAATGGTGTTACTTTACAAAGCCAACAGTTCTGGGTGCAAAAGGGAATCCTGTTACAACTCTCCAGATACATGGTAGAGCCCAAGTAACAAAGTATGGTGGAGGTCTTTGTTTTTCAGTCCACTTTAATGTTTTATCTAGCAATTGTTATATCAGCGCTGTAAGATTAAATACTTCCTGAATATGCAAAATGCCTTTTGAACATCAAATACTTTTGAAATGTATCTGATTGCACCACAGTGCCTGAGAATATTAGTGATGAATTAGTTTGGCATGCCATTCAAGAATGATGCAGAGATTTTTGAGGAGAAAGAGCTTCCTTCATTTTTACATCAAAGGCCCCTTCACTCAAGCTGTGTGCCTTCACTCAACCTTGGGAAATGTAATCTGATGTGATCTAAATCAAAACAAACATGCAAAATTATTTCAATCCAGTTATAGAAACAAAACATATCTGTTATGGAGCAGGGACAGAGACTACAGGGCTGGGGATGAGCGTAGGATGCTGGCAGGGGATCCTGCCTGCCAAAACGCACCCACTGGCAACTTCTGCAGCAAGTATGGGGTCAAACAATACCATGAGGATAGGATGATGTGATAGCTGTGAAGAGATTCAAAGGTTATTTTTCTTGACATTTTCTAATGAAAACAAAACAAAGCAACATACAACACTGTTCTTTTTCAAGGTTCTTTTTGGAAATGGGAGGATTTTTATCACTACTCTGATCTTCACCCCCTGAAGAGCAACTGTTTCTGATGGGAGAAAAACAAACAGAGTCTCTTTTAATAATAAAGCTTATCAGCATTCTGTTGAAATATGATTTTGATGGAAACAGCCTCACTGGCCCTACTAATCTCTAACACAGATCAATCGAAAGGACTCTCTGAGTTTAAACCAGAAGTTTATTCACTGCCCAGTGAAACACAAAGAACCTCTTTTTTTTTTTTTTTTCTTTTTTTTTTTTTCCCCTTCTACTGTTCAGATTTTCAGTGGAAAGCTGATTGAGCTTCCAATATTCACTTTAATCTAAATACATTAGTTGAGACACCTGGAAAAAAGAAAAAAAGCAAATGAAATCTAATGAAAAATTACACCTTTTTTGCATTGCCTGTACTGACCTCTGATTTAGTGTTTACTGCCTGTGAGTTGTGGTATTGTCTGTTCTGATACAGCTGTGTCTTTAAAGTGCCACAAAAAACTGCACAAAGCCCATGGCCCCGTGCTCCCATCTCAGCTCACTCCATTGCTCTTCATTTCAGAAAGGCGTTTCATATTGTGACTAGTGTCACAGGGCAACTTTTGAAAAGGCAGGTTTTATTTCATAGGCATAACTGAAAGCCAACAGTGCTGGAACCTAGAGCAGATTTTGATGGCAAATTTCTCTCAAGGCACCAGCCATGAGACTTTTCTGTGCTTCTCCATCCCTCTGCTCACTGCAGGAAGGGTGGCAACATCCCAGTGTGGGTAGTGGCCCATCTGGCCACAAGACCCGCACCATCTCACATCAGGGTGGTGTGGCAAAATGGGGCACACACGCCTGTGCTCATAAAACATGCTTATGCCTCTCCTGCCAAATGAACCTAGTCTGCTTTGCAGGAGGTTTTGGCATCAATTAAATACAATGTGAATGCATGTCTATTTATTAGAGCAGACAGATTAGGTAACTGGATGGGGAAACCCTGTTACTTTTGGAGACTGTTTTGATTTCTGTTTTTTGGAGTTCAAGCAATTAAAACCTGCTTCAATGACTGCATGCACCAAAACAAACAAACAAACAAACAAACCACAATAAAACAAAACAAAACAAAACAAAACAAAAATTACCCAAAAGGAAACTACTGAAGGGGAAGCATAAACAGAGTGGCAAATAAAATGAGGTAGACTCCAGCTGGAATATTCTGGGCAGCAGCTTTCCCTTCCAGGATGAAATGAATATACTGGGCAAGCCAGGAAGGTTTAGTTAGATACGAGAATCCTGGATAACACAAGTTTTGCCTGTGTATGGGCTGAAGAGCCTGTCTGTCCTCTGAACTTGTGAGAGACTGTGAAACAGTATAAATTGATTAACATGAACACATTCCTCTTTCTCCAAACACAAATGAATTTTCTTCAAGCAGAAGTAGCTGTGTGTGTCAGCAGATGTGTTCTGCATAGAGACATGAGTTCTTCATTTAACATTGCTCACCACCAAAATTATCTCCTTTCAAATAAGATGTCATATTTTTGTCCTACACAGTATCCCTCTACAGCTATATTTGTTGGCACATAAGCCCATCTGAAATTGCCATCATTTCCCTTGAATGGGCAAAATGCCACCATAGCAGATGCATGAGCAATGAAACTAGAGTGAGTGGCAAGTCAGGCCATATCAGTGTAGTTTCCTTTCCAGGAGTGAGGAAACAGCATTCTGTGGAGCTGTTCAGCACATAAAATACAGGTATAATGATATTATTTATTGACTCGAGCAAATTAACACAGAAGAATGCTGCCTACCAAATAAAGGTTTGGAAAGTGAGAAAAGTGTTTTAGTAGTTACTTTCTACATAAGTTGCACAGAAGAAAATATTAGTCAATAAATTATTTTTCTATTTTATTTTCTGAAGAAAAGAGCTTTGTCTAAATAAAACACAAAGTGAATGAATTCTTGTTTAGCCTGAAATACAGGAAAAAAAACATCCACAATGTAAACAATTAATGTAGAATATTCCTTACAAATTTAACATTCCCAGTAACTCTTTACTTAAAATGTTTTTAAGAACCTGCTCAGTTAAATGAATGAGATTTTGCTTTGTTTTCTTTTTTAATTATCCGTTGGGAATTAAATTTTCTAAACTCAAGTATTTGCCCATGTCTATTTAGAGAGGATAGAACTGAGAAAACCACAACCTAAGATGCTGGAGCTTCTCTTTGCTTTTGGAAGAACAAATCTGCTTTAGAAGTTAGGAAAGTGTTACTTTTGTCCCCTCCGCACCCCCTGACCCTTTTTGTTTGTTTGTTTGTTTGCTTGCTTTTAAAGAAACTGATTAAGCTTCTGATTACATATTTTTTTATACTTTTTCATGATATGAATTTGGTTTAAGAGATCTGTTAAATCAGGTTTCAAGCATCTTATCATTGCTGAATTGATTACACAGCATAAACATATTGACAGTTTATAAAGGTTATAAGAAGGTATTATCTTTCTTTTTCTGAAATCAAATGAGATTTATATTTCAAAAGAAGGAAATAACAAAAAGATGCAAAAATTATTTTGATTTTATTTCATGTTAACATTAAATACTAAAAAAAAAACAACGAAGGTATTGATCAACCTTGTATACAGACACATTTTTATATGATTAAGATTGAAAGTGTACATAATATTTATATATAAAAAGTTGGAATTAGTGTAGAAGATTTATCCCTGGTGTCACTGCTTTTTAGGTATAAATATGTTCAATTTTATTGTCGCTATTCTTACAAGGCATTAAAAAAAAAAAAGGAAAAGAACAGTAATTCTCTGTTGATTTTTCAGAGATGTTTCATATGGAAAAAATAGAAAGTGTTGTTTTTTACTTTCATAAAGGTGGATAAATTCTCAGAAATGTCAGAGAGGGAGGATAAACACTGGTCAGACCACTAGACCCATGGAAGTTCTCATTCATGTGCTTAGGCACTAAACTAGCTAAGTATGACAGCAGGGTGTTTATCTAACTGCTGTGGAAAACAACAGCTTGCCACCTTATTTCTGGCAAAACAAAATCTGTAGATGATGTCACTGATGAATGCTGTGGTTTCTGTTTCCATACTCAGGAGAGGAGTCACTCACAATTTTTGTGGACAAAAGGAAGCTGAGCAAGAGATCAGAAGGAAGTGATCCTAGCACCAACAGCTCTGCAGTGACTCTGGAGACTCTGCATCAGCTTGCAGCCTCCTACTTCATTGACAGGGACAGCACTCTGCGCAGACTCCACCACATCCAGATAGCCTCCACTGCCATAAAGGTACGGGAAGTACTCTGATAGAAACCTTCAGACATGTTTCCAGATTCACTACCTGCTTTTCAGGAGAGATGTTTTGATTAGTAAAAAAAGATTGATTTGGAAAATAACAAATTTTGTCCTAATCATTTTCTTACTTGAATCAAAGCATTACATTTATAATGAAGAAGACTGTTAAGAGGTGGGTCTGACAGACTAAAGATAGCACTCTCAATGATCATTGTATAATTTTAATGCTACAAATGTCCCTTACAGAAGTATTAGGTCATTGAGACAATCTGTACATGTGTGTTCAGCAATTATGTTTATAGCCACTTATATTTTTCCCACAGGTACATATAGTTTATGTTTTCCCTTGCACTTTTTTTTTTTTTTCTTTTCTAAATATAGTTTAGTGCACTCTTATGATTGACATGAATTAATTTTTACTGATCTTTCAAATAAATATGTATAAATGGAGCTCTTGGTTCTACAGCACTGTGGAGGCACATCCTATTTTCTGCCAAGAACTGCTTTGGTACAGTCAAAATACCCAACCTACTGACTGCAGTATGTCATTCATAGCACTAGAGGATACTTGGATAAATTCAGTGTCTCTGCAGCTATTATGTAAAGCAACAACTGTTCTTTTGAGCAAATCTTTAGCTGAATGTTTCTTATTGGAAATAGCTGCTCTCAGTCCATTTCCCGAATTGAAGAGCAAATCAAAACGCAACTTGCAGTTGAAAGCATGTTAATTATGAGGCTTTTAATGTAAGATGTGATTTAGAATCCACTACATTTATTGGATCAGACCACTGGTAACAAGGGTCTTTATTAAAGACCATCTGAAGCAAATTTGTATTTTTCAGCTACCTTAGTTATTACTTAAGTAAATATAAATTTACTTCCTTGGGAGTGCCAGGTCCTTTACATACAAGAATACATGCAGAACTTGTGGCATGGCAGCAACCACTTCATTTGTCTGTTATATGGAGGATATTCCTCCTGTCCCATCCATCATGGCAGCTAACCTCAGCTCAGAGCTGGTCATCTGCAGGTGCAAGACAGTGTTTGGCTCTTCAAGCATAACAGATGAAAACCCAGCAGAACCAACACAGAGTCCAGTCTCATCCGGTGGCTGCCTGCTGGATCACACAATCTTGCTGCAGACTGTCCTTCTACCTATCCCTCTGATCTGACTTACCTCTGCAATCTCAACATTCATTACGCAGAGCTGCAGCAATCTTTAAAACTAGTCTGCTTCCTTCAAAGCACAGGCAAAATTTTCCTTCTTTGTTAAGAAAATTTATTATCAGGAAAAGGTAGTAACAAAAGTGCTAGAATATAGAAATGCAGAAGCAAAGCAATCTCTGAAAGAAATGTCTCCTATTAGCTGCATTTTCAAAGCAATTCTGTGCTATAATACAAAATTAAACCCTGCTTCCTAATGATTTAGGTAATGAATATTCCACATGTCAAATGTTTTTTACAAACACCACAAAAATGACCAAGTTTTCTCTACACACCTCCACTGTTTATGAGATGGATATAAATGCAAGTGGTAGTCCACACACAAATCTAATTTGGGTAATTGACTGCAGCAGGTCTCTAGAAAACAGTTTTCACATCAGATGCAACAGTACTGACACATGAAACACTCATTTTGTAGCTTACTTTCGTTGAGATTGGGAATATTTGCATTACAGATTTCTATTGTTAGAACACTTAACTAAACATAAAAACCTGTTTCTGTTGAGCACTGAACACAGGAGCAGACAGAGAAGGCTTTTTTTGTTGTTGTTTTGTTTTGTTTTCTCTCCATACAGATTTTTGAAACACTACAGTTTTTACATTGGAAAGCCATGAAATAACGGTCCAGATCCATGGTGTAAATAGAATATTTTCAGATTGTTTATTAAAACATACTGATAACTGAGTTAGACAACAGGCTTTCCATAGACTTGCAGATCTCACCATCCCTGCGGTTATACCTGGGGGAAGATCTGGCAGTAGTAACACCCTGCAGGACCTGAGGACAGGGAGGGCCATCACCCATCTGTGTGCCTTCCCCTCCTAGACTGCTTCAAGGAGGGGAGTGAACCTAGCCTGTAAATTTCTGCATGGGTTTATTCACAGAAGCCTTGTCTGCCTTGCTCTCCAAAGCCCTGCTCAAATCTTCTGCATGAGAGGTAAAATGGGATTTGCAAAGGCAGTCCAAGAAATGTTCCCTCACTTCACTATAACTCCCTTCTGACAAATCCAATACTAACATATTGGAACAGGTGATGATTTTTTCCCCACATTTAGAAATCCCTGAAATTGTGAAATGTATAAGTTTTCTGAGTAATACACAATCATTTTTTGATTGCTGACTAATTAACAAAAAATAATACGTTCAGAATCTATTTAGTATTTGACACTATCAGTTATGATTCACTCCCAGGTAGCAATTCCATGTCTCAAACATCATTTGCATGTACATAAAACTTCATTTAATTGAAAAGAAAAAGACTAAAAGGATAGTTTATAGATATTTTTTCATTTTTAGATATTTTAGATATTTAGATATTTTTTGAATTGCTTGTTTTCCCTTCCTTTTTATCAGTCAACTTTAGTTAGATTCCGGAAGGCTTTTTAATATGCTGTATACTAGATTATACCCTACTAAAAGAGTTGTTTATATTTAGGAAGAAAGAACTGAGAATATTAATATGCTTCATATTACTCATATCCTTACTAGGAAAAACTCAGCTATCCTTTTGGGAATGTGTACCTCAATGAAACAAACAAACAAAAAAATCAGAACAGGCAAGACAAAGCACAAATCAAAATACACAGTACTGTGGATAAAAAACAATGCTTCAGTGTGCAAATGAGCATCCAGAATCAAAGGTAAGGGATACAACTATCCTTTCCTTTGGTTCTTTGGATCATATAACTACATACCGTAGTGCATTTTTTACCTTTTGAAACAGGTTTCTGATCATGTTTGGAGACATGATGCGTGATTAAATAGGCTGCTGGTCTGTAAACAATTCCAGTGTTTTCATGAATATGAATTAACATGTTATATTGTGCAAAGAATATCTGCATTACATCTGCATGCAAATTCATGCAATTTAAAACAACCTTTAATCGTTTGGGTTTCTTTATCAATGTTAATGTTCTGCCACAAAGGTGTTCGTGGAGTTTTGGACTTCCAAAACAATCAGACGATATTTGATACTATATGTGCTTGTTGGCTTGTTTATTTTTCACATTTCCTGTAACTATGGGCAATCTGAAACTGCAGCTTTAGTTAAAAACAACTGTGCACAACCATATTTTTCTGTTTGTAGTGTTCTCAAATGTCTGTCTTGATGACTGTAACACCCCTAAAAATATTCCACAAGAAATTAGATCATGAAGACACATTCTTCCCTTAAAAATAAAAATGTTTTCTCATAAAATGAAAAAGGATATTTACAAATTCCACCATGATATATATCCTAAACAAATTGCTATGTTAATTCTATGCCTCTTCTTGCAATTTTTCTTTTCCTTTTACTCATTTGATCTGTCATTTAGGCTAACTGATTTGGGAAAGAGATATTTTCTGTTTGGTTACATTGTAACTTGCTAATACATTAATAAGATTTAATGATCATTTAAAAGGAAAAAAAAAGTCACAATAATATTATGCAAAGACATATTCTCTCTTCTACTGGACTGTGAGGCAGAAGGAAAAAAACTAAGCATCCAAGAGCAGAGGGGCACTTTCAGTTACTTTTAAAGCACCACCAAAGATGGATTTGTCTAGGACAGGAAACGATGAGCATTCAAAAGTGCTATAGCAGTGCTCAGTCAAATGTAAAGACAGCAATGAGTAATTCATCCATTCACAAACTATATCTGTTTTTGTGTTTGTACATTTAGGTCTTAGTATTTCCAGCTTCTTCTTTTGGTGCGTCCTCCACAGATTAAGGTCTAAGTTTTCTGCAGATGGGACATTGAGAGGGATCCATTAAGTCTCTTGAGTTGCAGAGCCAAATATTAGGTCAAATATTAGATGTGAATAATCAAGCTCAATCAATCTTCTGAGAAAATATACATATATGTATATATCACTATGGATATATATTTGTTTTCTCAAATATTACAAACAAAAATGGCAGAAATATTTTTCTCCCTAATTTACTTAAAACAATTAATACTTGAGCAACTCTTATATTTTCAATTCAAATTCACTGAGGTATGTAGTATCTTTTTTTTTTTTCTTTTTTCTTTTTTCTTTTTTCTTTTTTTTCTTACAGGTCTTGATACATTATTTTGTGGGACTGATCAGGAAGATAAGATTTTGATAAGTTTAATAATTAAGGTTTTCTGTCAGAAATGCTCATTTATGTTACAGAGAAAGGAAAACATTAGGAAGGGGGAAATGAGAATTAACATTAAAAGTCTTCAAGCCTAATTATTATTTAAGTAGTGAAAAACAAACCTATAATTCAGACCAAAATCTTTTCCTGTGCAGCATGAGAGGAGTACAAGAGATGTATTTGATAAATCAAATTTGTTAATCAAATCTATTTATAATCAGGTTTGTTGATTGTGACATAATTATCTTAAAAAAAAAATCAAAACAAGAAAAAATGACATCAGCACAACTGATTGAAGCTTCACATTTTTACATTGACAAGACATTGTTTATTTCACATAAAAAGAGGAAAAAACACCAAGTCTGATTTTCCAAGTTGAAATCAAATGTTCATGGGAGCTACCCAGGGCCTATATCAATATTTGCCTTATTTAAAAATCTCTGATACATACATTCTTTCAATATTATTTTAATGCATTCATTTTAGTGTAAGTAGTTAGGCTCCTATGTTAAATCAACAGTTTTCAGCCTCAAGGGCATCACTGGACTCTCGCCAAGAGCCTGAGGGCTGCATCTAATTTGCATACACATTTACATGAATGCACATCCTGTTGTGTTTGAAATATTACAGATCCAACATTACTTCCCTTGTATACTCATTTTAGAAGCTTTTTCCTATGAATATTTCTCTTCAGATGCACTGACAGCTGTTAAGTCTCCCTATTAACATGCATATTAGGATGATGGGGTGTGTACTCCTCTTGTTTTATATAATCCTGTAAATTTATGGAAGCATAATACAGACAAAGCCAGGAAAGGTTTTCTTTCTGTTTGTGTTTAATGAGCAATGTTCTCAGCTATTCCAACTCACTGATGCCCTTACCTCTGTACAGCCATACTAATTTGCATCTGTTGAAGATTTCACCATAACTGAATGTCCAGGGGAAGGTCAAATGACCTGAGACCTAGCACTATAAAATAACCCTTATCTGTATGTCTGACCTTTTCCTTCACTGATTGATGGATGGTGTAAACAACATTTGAAGGTCACAAGATTCCTTAGCACCTTCTGTGACAGTATTATGTCTTTGCCCACTAGCAGAATGACCTCAGTGTACTGCCCTGAGATCATGCATCTGTTTTCCTAGCACCTAATTAGAAGACTTTTTAATGGTGGGTAGATAGGGCTATGAATAAAATATCCAAACGTTTTTCTGCTTTCTGAGTGTAACACAATGGGGATACATAGCAGTATAAGCTCTTACTCCTATAAGCAACCCTAAATCCTGTTCACTGGAAGCCACTGTCATTTCCACCAATTAGTGGAATGACATTATTAGTGAGAATTAGCTTGCATCACTGCCTGCCCTTGGCTGGTGTTGCTCTTGAATGTAGGATTTGCCCTGAGGAAATGCTATGTTGAGAAGAGCACACAGCTTTATAGGACCATAGATAGTTTAGAGGATGTGCTAAACACTTGCTGAATGAAATTTGCACTAGAACAGATAGATATGTAGAACAGATAAGAAACACATCTAGTTTATAAGAACAGGGCTCTATTTTGATGGTAAATATATCTGATTATATATGAATGACCCCGTCTTACAGTGGACTGCTAGAAAGGAAATTAAACAAATTAGCTTCTCAGTCAAAACTCGGACTGAAATCCAGACTATTTGTTTCTTTGTTTGGTCAGAAAATACTTCCCGCTTTTTTTTTTTTTTTTTTTTTTAAATCTTTCTTTCATACCTTCTATTTGAATGTGGTTTCCTGTGGATTCAACTAGTTGCTGCAATCAAAAGTGGAAATGCTGCCATTGTTAAATTCCTGACAAACTGTAACTGTTTCCACAGCTTGCCTCATGGCAAAATTTTTGAAGCTTTTGAGGACATGACCTGAAAGCAGTACCATAATTATGTGCTGAGACAATTATATCATGTTGCTCAACAGGGTTTATTTGCTCAGGAGCAGCCCTGAATTTCTACAACCCTGAATTTCTACAGCTATATCCCTTCTTTTTTTCTGAAGATAGATTTTTTCTGAAGATAGATTTTTTTCTGAAGGTATCACAGTACCACATCCTACTGCACAGCACAGAATTTGTGCTTGTCTCATTATAAAATCGAAATACATGAGGCTTTATACATTTATGTCTAGGAGCTGTTGGAGATCTTTGGATCAAATTATCCGTAGACATTACAAAATATAATGACTGCTATGTAGGGACGTAAACTAATTCTAAGCATACACCAGCTGTAAAGGTTAGGGATTTATTGCCAGATCTTATTCAGGAGTTTAAGGTGATAAAATTAAAAACAACCTTAATTCATTTGGACAGTAGAGTTCTAATTAAGTAGAAACTCCACATCTGCTTTTCCTCAGAGGTAATGTGGAGGTCAGCTCTTCAGTTGGTTCTGATCCTCGCTATCCCAGTGAGAGGAAAAAGGTGGGGGGGAAGTCACACAGGCAAGTTCATGCAGTCATGTTTTACTACATAATCTCGGAGTGCATATTCAGCGTAATTGACACCATGCATCACAGCAGCTGCAACATGACAATCATAAACGGATATGCTTTAGCAGCCTCTAACACAGACTACACTGTTTCAATATATTTTCAATAAAGCATATAGAGGAGTAATGAGTAAGAGAAGTTCTAACATTGCCAGCTAGTTGGTGACATCATGAGATGCTCTCAAAGGAACAAATTTGCACATAATGGAGATGTTATGATATATACTTTGGAAAGACTTTAGATAATTATTCTTCAGTCTTAAAAATAAATTAAATAAAATAAATAAAAATAAAGTAGAATAAAATAAAATATACCAGGAATAGACATAATGGAACATAAAAAACTGAACACCTTTGTTAAATTAATTATGTAGTTTAATCAAGAGAGGAACAGGGAGAAAAACAAAAGACAAGATGAAAAAGGAGAGGAGAGGAGAGGAGAGGAGAGGAGAGGAGAGGAGAGGAGAGGAGAGGAGAGGAGAGGAGAGGAGAGGAGAGGAGAGGAGAGGAGAGGAGAGGAGAGGAGAGGAGAGGAGAGGAGAGGAGAGGAGAGGAGAGGAGAGGAGAGGAGAGGAGAGGAGAGGAGGTGAGGGGAGAGGAGAGGAGGTGAGGGGAGGGGAGGTGAGGGGAGGGAAGGGGAGGGGAGGCGAGGGGAGAGGAGATATAGATATCTTATAAATTCTATATTCCATAAATTTACAAATACATTTTCATGTATTTTGCTTTTAGATTTTATAATTAAAACTTGAATCTAGTCTTCCTTTTGAATCTTATTAATTTAATGATACAAACACCTCTGAAAAATCCTTCATGTTTAAATCTTTTAGAGGCAAGTGATTAGTAGACTTACAGCATTGAATTCTCATGCAATTCACAATTATTTCTATCTTCAGGATTTGACACGGTACTACAGCCGGATTTACATTTCTTACAGCAAAACTATATAATGCAAGCAATGCATTATAATGTTTACAACATCAATATATGCAATGGCAGAAGCTGCTGTTAAGAAAAAAACTCATCCAGGAAGGACACTTTCTATAGTATAAAGTGATTGCTATACTGTGCTTTCAGCTCTTTAATGTCTGAAGTGATGGTGTTTTCATCATTGTTCTACAGATTTGTTTGCTGAATCAAGCATTCAAAAAAATTTTTTTTGTAATTTTGCATTGTGCAATCTTACACAATAAATAAGCTCCATAGAAGTCAATGAAGTCAACAAGGTTTCTCTGTGAACAAATCAATATCGAGATCAGGGTTTTTTCCATTCAAATTCAACCATCATCTTCCTAATTTATCAAACCAGTTTTCATATTCTTTCTTCAGATTATCAGAATTAACACTCTAATTCCCACAAAATAGTAGCTACATTTCATGTTCTTGCAGGGAGCTGCAGTATTCTACCTTTGATATTTGCTTCCTGAAAAGTAAAATAATAATATATATAATAATACATAATAATATGTACTATAACATATTAGCTATACTAGTTCATTTTGTTCTAACAGTTTTAATAATCCTAAAAGTAGAGGACACTGGTATACAGTGTCCTACCTAGTATGCAGATTTGTAAGGAATATATCTTCTCCAAAGTACATAAAGCCTTGAAAATAAAAATCATTCCATCTTTTTTTCTTTGTCTTTTAATTAAATACTTACTGTGTAAAGTGATGATAAAATAGTACTGATAATAGAGGAAATGGATTGAAGAGGTACATTAATATTTTTTCTTCCATCTTATTTTAGTGAATTTAAGTAGACTTTATTATTTTTATAAATCTTTGTTATTTATTATAAATCTGGTTATCTGTTTGAAATACAATACTCATGGCAATACTGAGCCATACATATCATTGGAAGAAATGCATACACTAAATACACATAAAGCATAGCAAAATTTATATAATGTTAAAATGTGTGGTGTTTTTTGTTTTGTTTTGTTTTGTTTTGTTTTGTTTTTTAGAATATACATGAGGACCTGTGCTTTTTGATTTTTAATTTATGTTTGAAATTTTTTCATTTGGCCATATAAATTTATCTATTAAAAATAATCTTGTAGAAAGCAGTTGTTATATTACACAAACACAGGAGTAAAATATTATGCTGTTCTTTCTTGAGTTAAATAACTCATGCATTACAACTCTTAAACTCCACAGCATCAGGAGCTTAAAATGGTATGACAATTAGCAAAGTTAATTAAGATAATTTAATAAAGCTTGTCAATGACTTCAGTGTCAATTTACACTGGAGAGGATCTGGTCTTGATGAAAATATAGGAAGCTAGCAAGTGCCTACAGCACATAGTAAAAGCAGTTCTATACTATATCTTATGATATCTCTTTTTTTCCCTTTTATTTTTTTTTTCTTTTTATTTCTTTTTCTTCTGAACTTCTTTCTAGATTTTCATGCTCAAGATCTTTTTTTTTTTTGTTTATTTTTTTTTTTTTTGGTCTCTTTTTTGGTTGAAGAAATGCGCTTGTCTTTATGACATTATTCTTTGCTCTAGGTATTCTCATTTACATCAGGTTCAGAAAGAAATGAATGAAACAAGTCCTTGGACAAGATTCTGTACTCCAAACAATTTTTGCACATGAATTCATTAATGAAATATCTGTCCGCATCCAAGGCCTAATGAATGGGCCTTGATATTTTGCAGGGCCTTCTATTACCACAAATCAGGTTGATTTGAAGGATTTTTCATCTAGGCACACCACTTTGTCATGATAACATTGCCCCTTGAGATTAAGTCTAAGAGCAGTATTCTGCATATTAATATTATCTCTTTGTCTATTTCATCAAATAAGAATATCAAGGATCACTCAGTCACTATCTGAACCTTTCTAAAAAGTGGTCAGTTTGTTCATTCATGTCTTTATAGATGGTGAATGGGTTAAGGTTTAGCAGAAGAGTTTGATGAAAACAGCCTTAATGCCATGGGGCAAAGGTATTTTCACTGTCAGAAACATGGAAAACAACAGGGTACAACTCCACAATGTTCCATCAAATTTAATGTTGATTTATACTGGGGAGGATCTCATATTTCTCAATATATGAGATATTGATATCTCATATGCCAATATGGGATATTGGCATGACTATACAGGAATTTGCCACCCAGCTGTTTTTCCCTCCTCCCAAGATTTTTTTTTTTTTTGATTCTTTGTTTTTCCATTTCACAATGGTCTTTTGTTACAGTAAAATTAGAGATATTTGAGCAGTTTTGGATAGATTTGCTTGCATTTATTCTGTAAGATTCTTTGTATATGCATTGAAATTTTAAGGGATACCAAGAAAATATAGTTTGTTTCCTACATCTTTTCCAGTTCTCATTTGCTAAAGGTAGTTTCCACAATCTTCAAATCTTGGAGTGACATTAAAAGTTTCTATATTTAAGGTTGAGCATAACCAAAAACTTCCCAGTCCTTATACTGGCATATATGTCCTTAACCTGTATATACATGACATGGCTTAAGTTTGAAATAAATGGTCTTTTTTTCCAATTAGTTTGACAAACTAAATTTGAAAGACCACATCACAAAAAACAACAAAAACAAACAAACAAACAAACAAAAACACAAGTACCAACTCACATTTCCAATAAATTTCAACTGAACTGAGAAATTAGGATTCGATCCTTCTCCTTTCCAATCAATAGCAGAAAGGCAATAAGAGAATGGAATTATCCAGAAAACACTAGATCTCAGAGGAAAAAAAAAAGGGGGGGGGGGGGGGGAATTTATTCTGTTTAGAGAAAACTGCTCTGAGTTTATGATTAGTTAGTTTATTTTTTACCATTTTTTTTCCTTTCAAATAGTAATTCAACTGCAATTTTGTTTCTTTCATTTATGCCTTACCTTTCCGAATCTTTATTTATTTATTTATTTGTCAAGAGCCATGCTCACTACCATAGCAGCAAGCTTTCTGTTTGCTTAAAAAATGTTATCTGAATTTAAATTAGGTAAAATTAATGATTACACTAAATGATTCACAGTAGAGACTCAGAGATCAGTAGATAAACAGTAGAGATCTAGAACTGTGTGAATATTTGCATTGTCATAAAATTTAGCCTCAAAGAAAAGTTCAGTGTATTTACTGTCAACTATTTACCATCAGCTCATGATTGCAGAAAGATAACATAGCGAGTTAGTATCATAAATAAAATGCCTTCTTTTACACTCTTTCTTCGATGGTGCTTTCTCTGCTATGAGTAGTCTGAAACAAGCCTGTAAACACTGGCAGTTCTTCCTGAAGACTGGCAGCTGGAACAGAAATAGGAACTCTGTGGGAGAAGTTTCTATGAGTAATTTACATATGAAGATTAATCACAGTAAATGACAAATTTTACTTTTCAGACCACTGGAGATTTATGCTGTTTTATGTAATCCCCCAAAGTTTTCCTTAACACCCCACCCTGCAGTGAATTCAGATGTTGCTTGGGTGACAAAGAGACAAATGCTACTGATATTTCTTGTATCTTGTGAGAATCCCACAAATGAAGTCCTCAAAACTGCTTGGATGATATAAAAGCTCATTTATCAAATTAAGAACCCAGTACTCTGAGTCTTGCAATTAGGGTAGAGTTCATAAATGCTTACATTTGTTTTGAGTATGAACATTGCTCCTTCACCTCACTTAAATGACATAGAAAATATCAGCAAGCATATACACTTCAAAACAGATTTAACACTTAGTGCTTTGTGTTTTACTATTTTTAGCCAATTTGGTATTTGAGTTTCCAGTGCAATTAATAATAAATATTTTTTTGATATTTTCCCTAACAAATAATATTTGCCAAACAACACATGCATTTACTTTAAAACATAAATGCCAGAGATTTGATTTCCAAGTCTTAAATCTCTAATAATTTTTGTAGTGAAAAAGCTGGCCAGTCATATTAGACTACTTTGAATAAGAATCATATTATCTGTATCAATATGTTATACATGATATATCATAGAATCATAGTATATCCTGAGCTGAAAGGGACCCACATGGATCATCAAGTCCAACTCCTGGTTCTAGACAAGTCTACACAAAAATCAGAACTCAGAACATGTGACTGAGAGGGTAGTCCAAACTCTTCTTAAACTCCGACAGGCTTTGTGCCATGACTAGGTCCCTGGGGAGCCTGTTCCAGTGTACAACCACCCTCTTGGTGAAGAACCTCTTCCTGATATCCAACCTGAACCTCCCCTGTCACAGCTTGACGCCATTCCCATGGGTCCTACCACTGGTCACTAAAGAGAAGAGATTGGTGTCTGCCCCTCCACTCCCCCTTGTGAGGAAGCTGTAGACCACGATGAGGTCTCCCCTCAGCCTCCTCTTTTCTAGGCTGAACAGGCCAAGTGACCACAGCTGCTCCTTGTATATCTTCCCCTCCAGGCCCTCCACCATCTTTGTAGCCCTTCTCTGGACCCTCTCTGACAGTTTCACATCCTTTTTGTGCTGTGGTGCCCAGAACTGCATACAGTACTTGAGGTGAGGCCGCACCAACACAGAGTAGAGTGGGACAATCACTTCCCTCAACTGGCTAGCAGTGCCATGCTTGGTGCACCCCAAGATATGGTTGGGCCTCCTGGCTGCCAGGGCACACTGCTGGCTCACATTCAACTTGCTATCAACCACAGATCCCTCTCTGCAGGGCTGCTCTCCAGTGTCTTGTCGCCCAGTCTATACATATAGACAGGGTTGCCCCGTCCCAGGTGCAGGACCGGACACTTGCTCTTGTTAAACTTCACGTGGTTAGTGATTGCCCAGCTCTCCAATTTGTCCAGATCTCTCTGCAAGGCCTTTCCACCCTCAACAGAGTCAACAGCTCCTCCCAGTTTAGTATCGTCAGCAATATATGTATTTACTGCAGCAAAATTTGGAATCAGATTCCCATCTCATGTGTTTTTTCTATGTCTTTACATAAATCCATGGGATTTAAAGGCTGAGTATTTGCTTTCCCCAAACATTAAATTACACAATAGTAATGGAACAGCACAATTAGTCAGAGTTACAGAACAATAAACCTAAACTGTTCAGCTAACAAAAAGGAGACTTCAATTTAAATGAAGTTAAGAACTTTAACATAAAGTTGCTTTGATTTTCTACAACAAATTTAGCCAAGAATTTCCCTTTAGTTTGAACATCTGAGAGGTGCTTAATGATTAAACTATAGATCAGTTGTAATTGATAAGTTGATGGGCAGGAAAAAGTGTAAAAAACTGTCACATAAAAATAAGAATTGTACAAAACTATAAATGGAGACTAATCATTAATGATGAATCAGAAACGGCAAATGTGTTGCAGTCATTTACCAGAAGGAATAAATGGGCAAGAAATAATAAGGACAGAACCTAAAAATAAATCCTTAAAAACATGCAAGTTTTTATATAGAGAGCAAACCAGTAGACATGCATATTATGGACAGTAATGTGATTTTTTTTGAGAGGTTACAGTGACAACCCCAAAAGGGGTAGTTTGACTGGAGTATGGTAAAATAAAGTAGATGTGTAAAATGTCCTTGCAGATGTCAACACATGTGAGGTGCTGAATGTTAGGAACTGTAGTGCTATGGCCAGCAAAAATAATTCTGTAGTTTATATGCATTTGACAAGAGGAAATATAAAATTTGGGAATATCTTAAATTAGTAAATTTTTAATAATGCTACCAAAGACATTGCAAATAAGTTTTAAACTTGTACTGAACTATTTAATCTTAGGTAAGATCTCTGTAGAAAATCTGGATCTTAATTAACCTATTCTTACTTTGATTTTTGAGCTTGAAGATTTTACTTCTTTTGATGTTATTTTTAAGTTCTAATATCTTTAATAAATTTTTTTAATACTTTTTTTTTTTTTTTTCTGAAAATATAATATGTATAATTTTTAAAACCGACCACAGGTAAAAGGTAAAATGTGTAAAAATTATGCAGAAATAATGTTTTTTTAATCTTGACCTTTTTCTGTGGTTTCACAAAGGAATATTTTGACTTTGTATTCTGATTCTAGAAAGACTTTATATTTTTGTGTATAGTTTCCCAACCTAAGACAACAATTGTCCATTCAACTGTGATTGTGATAATATCTGTGAGTCTTATAAATTTCCAAATTGTTCTATCATTTTAAAACTAACGGGAACACAATGAAAAATCCCAGTATCCTCAGCATTGTATATTGAAACTCAGCAATGAAGATATAAATCCTATTCCTAATCCTTTTTGGAAGTCCTTGCATGGGATTTTGCAGTTGGACTAAATAAAGACAGAAGATGTCCCTTTACATTATGCATCCCAGGATTTTTTGGAGCTTTTTTTGTGCTTTATATAATAATTGTATTATGTTTGGAAAAGAAGTGAGGGCTAGGGAGCATGCTATACTTAAAAAATCCTAGCAGCATTCATTCAAGATGTGGGTTAGCAGAAGTATCTAAATGTAAACAAAAATAAAATATTGAGCGTTTATTGCATCTTTACTAAGAAGTCCATTACTTCTCCATAAGAGAACTTCACTCTCATGTATTCCTCAAAACTTGTTAAAAAGAATAACTTGTTCTTTCAATGAGAATGCCTATCCTCATTATCTGTTGTAAGGCTGATGCAACCCTTGATTCCTGGAAGTGCAGGTAATAAAGATTTTGGCACTCCTGCCCAGACAGCCTAATTTTCTGGGAGCTTTCCTGTTGTTTCAGATAAAGATACATGGGAATAAAAGGGAAGATTGTGGCTCCAATGCCAGAACTGTCAATGTTGCCAGCAATTTCAGTTGGGGTAATTCCTCAGCTTCAAGTTCTAGAGCCTCAGAAGTGTTGCAAAGTTTGCAGAGCCATTGTTATGGAACAGCATAAGGAATAATCATTTTTCCTTCCCTTCCCCACCTCTATCCCAGCTATCTTTAGAAAGCTGTTTAACTTACATATGTTTTGGTAGCTCAAAGCTGGTGCATTCCTGAATGTCTTCATTTCTTCTCTAACTTTCCTGTGGCATAGCATAGATTCAAAGGTTTGTCGATGTTCATGTGCATCCTCCTGCAATTAGCAGTTAACAAATTGTTGTCTGAAATAGTGGAAAATAGAACTGAACTTACAAGTGTTTGCTCTGTATCAGATGAAACTAAACAGTTCCCCCAAATCATTATCTTTTATAAGAATGTAAAAACAGAATGGAATTAGGATAGTCTGAGTTCATTTCCAATTCATAAAATATTCTGATTTCCAAGGTATTTAATGTTTAATGTGGGGATAATACCTTTCAATTCTTTGTCATTGTAATGTAGCAGCGTAGCTCACAGTACATTCCTGAGAATAGAGAAAGAAAGGAGTGAGAGGGATTACGCTGATCTCATGGGAAGTTTTATCGCTGTGTTCAGTGAAACTGAAAGTTGTCTCCTTCCCTCCAAATTTGAAAGAAGTTCTTATTCCACTTTTCCTGGTTAATGAACATTTTGCAATTTATTTCATTTGCTGAAACATCAAGTTTACTGACTCTGCAATGTCATATAACATCAGTTGACAGAAAATTAAGATGGTAGTGATTCCAGATTGTCTCAGTTAGTGGATTCATCAAATTAAAAAGTCAGTCTTATACTAACAAGACAGCTGATGGAAAATGTATTGAAAATGTCACATGCCTATGAGGTATTGCTTTAGAATACTAGCAATTCTAAAATCAAAGAAACAAACAAAAACAACAAAAAAGCCTACCACCAACAAAAAGCAAACTCCTAAAATGGCATCCTGTGGGAGAGACCCTATGTGGAGCTGGGGCAGGGAGTGACCGTGAAGGAGTGGCAGAGGCGAAGCGTTATGGACTGACCACAGCCTCCATTCCCTATTCCACTGTACCACCTGGAAGGAGGAAGTAGAAGAAGGTGGATGGTAATTGAAGGTTTTTAGTTTCCTTTTATTTAATCTGCTAGTAATAGACAATAAAATATATGAAGCTCCCTATGCTGAATCTGTTTTGCCTATGATGATAATTAGTGAGTGATCTCCTTATCTTAGCCCATGAGTCTCTTTTCATAATATTTTCTCCCACTGTTCTTTTGAGAAGTGAGAGAGTAGCAGGGTGGATGTTAGCTGTCCATCAGCATGAAACCACCCCACTGCATTGGCAGGAGAGCCACTTCTAAACAGAAAATACAGTTAGGTCTTATTCATGTGATCAACTTTTCTTAAAGTGAAATGAGTATTGAGTTGAATGTACAGGGATGACAAGGTGAGGAAACATGGGCTGGAAGACAAGTCCTTAAGGTAGGGTTGACAGGGAGTCATGCAGAAAAATTCTAAAGACAATAGGGGATGAAAAATATGTGCTGTGATAACATCCAGCCAGGCAGCCCCTCATGACTCTTCTGTTCCATATCAAGGTCATATATACACCTGGTTTTGTAGCTCACAGGTATGATTTATCCCTTACAGACCTTTGCCTACCACCATTAAGTGATCCTTGCCGCCTTGCAGCACTACTGGACTATGGACGCCATTATGTCTAGGTTAACTCTTCTGTCTGATTGCTGATAATGTGTAATTACACTGGGGACTTCCAATTATTTTAGGAACTGCCAAGCGCTGTTACTATGCAATTAATCCCACTGAATGATTTATGAAGGAAAGAACTTACTTAGTGAGTGATGGTGGCAGGATCTGGTTTTACCTAACAATTAGCTTCCTTGCATAAAAAAAGTTCTTCCTCTTCGTCAGATGATCCTCCAAAATATTAAATCACTCCAATTTTGTCTTTTTCCTTGGGTTTCTTCTCCTGATATGCCTTTGTTCATTCTTCTATATGTACCAGTCATTCAGAAGATACCTTCTTCCAACACTGGTGTCACATATATATGAGGAATTTCCTAAGTCACTATTTAAATGTTTAAAATATTAAAGAGGGTAATATGAATATGAATGCAGCTTCCTATTTTGAAGTGACTAGCATTGTTTCCTTCTCCTTTATGTGCTTAGTTATCTTCCTTAGAAGCCAAATACATTTTAAAAGAGTCTTCGTAAAGAGGACAGTCCTTTATGTAAGACAGCCTACTATCTCTGGATGGGCATGTAGATAAGAATATTAGCTATGTGTATTTGAAAGAAAACACCTGGGGAAAAAAAAAAAAAAAAAAAAAAAGCTCTGCAGAAATATATTTTATTCTTATTAGGAGAATCTTCTGTAGGCCTAATTATCACGGACAAAAAAAAGTAGTTTCCCAGGGAAATACTACCCACTGATATCACAAGAATTCAGCCCTTAAGCAGCGCTGGGAGGTACATACTCAGTGCACTTATAATCAGGTCATTATCACCATGGTTATGAGTTTTAACTGACTGAAAACTGTAGGCATTTATCTCGTTAATGCCACATGTTACAGTTTATTTCTGGGAACTGAAAATCCTGCTGCCCAGGGAAACCTGTGTTGTGATAATCTTTGAAAACAAGGCACTTGAGAATAGCTTGCTTGGTTCATGTCAAATATTTTGTTACTGGTTCTTAGGGGTTTTTCATTATTAAATAACTGTTCTGCTGTATTTTGCTTTGTGAGTTAGTGTCCTTTACAGATTCTGGATCAAGCTCTTAGAAATCAGTGTTCTTTATTCATCTTTATTTGTCTTTATTCATCTGCAATCACTTCTGGACTATACTAGCATCTTAGCATACAATATTTACATTTTACCTTTCCCTCTCCTGTTTTTGACTTAGCTTTTATTGTACACCTTCAGACAAAACACTTTAGCTGTGATCCTGGAACTGAATATAGTCATACTTCTGTGTTTGGAACATACTTAAAGAAGTGCCAATTCCTTTCCAATGCTTCTTCTATCATTGTATCTTCTTCCTTTGACAGACAGAAAATGCAAAATTATCGGTGATTTTAGTAACACCTGCACTGAGACAGAATTAACTCATTTGGATTCTACCTCCCTTCCCCCCCCCCCCCCCATCTTTTTTTTTTCCCCTTGTAGTCTACTTTTCTACTTAAAGGATTTTCCACAAAATAAAATCCTTTCATTTGATCAAATAACTTGCCAGAAATTTGAAGCTTTCTTATGTAATCCGCATTTCATTTATTGACTACTCACATTGTTCTTCCAATTTGCAATCTTTGTTGAGTAGGGCTTGTGCAGGGTATAATATGATTTATGTAACTTTGGCCTCTGACTAGAAGTGCCATCCATGGAAAGCTGGAGTTTGGCTGTTTTATAACTGTTTTTGGGGTTTGGAGTTATGTTCGAACTATGCAGTCTATTTTCTTTTTCCAATATGATCTGTATGCAGAAGTTTAAAGTACCAGAGAAAAGGATTAGACAGAAGAAGGCTAGAGCACTTTGAAAAGATGAACAATAGAAATATATAGATTTCAGTGAAAATCTAATACTTAGAAAAAGGCCTTTTATATTGCTCTATTTTTAGATCATTATTTATTATTTTAAATTATTATTATTTTAAAACAATATTTTATTGCTTACCTACAATGAGCATGAGTGCCTGTCAGCTCAACATAGCCCTTCCCATGAGTTTATGTCCACAACAAAATCTAACCCTGCTCTTTTTTTTTTCTCATATATTTAATTTTCATTTGAATCAGAAATTTTATATGGCTGGTCCTTAGAAAACAATTAAAAAAAAAAAAAAAAGCACCTTGTAATGATATGTATTTCCCCTCTGCTTCCTAGATACACCAAGATACACCAAGTGTTGTCACTTCCATAATCAAAACAATGGTTATTGCTATCTGTGTTTTGCATCATCCAAGTGAAGACTGATGTTTCATGAAAAAAATGAGACATTATAATTATACAACTACTTACTAACCTTTCTTATTTTGTAATTGCAGGAAGCATAAGAATAAACAGAATGAATAGGAATTTGTAAAACTGTCTTTATAGTTCCTACATTTCAGATGAATTCATGAATTGCATTGCCTTATAAACAAATGATTGAAAATAATAATTAAAAAAAATGCAAAAATAAATGGATCTTTATATAAAGAATTTCAGAGATAAATGCTTAGCATAATCTTTCAGAAATAGGATAAAACTTATAACTACCTTCATTCCTATTTTCTTCTGGTTATTTATCTTATTTAATGTAGATGCCTGTCTTTGATACTATATGAACAGTTTAGTATTCCTTATATGGGCTGAGGATACTATAGAAAATGGGATTTTAGAATGAAACTCTGATCACTTGGGAGAAGGGAAAGGGCCTGGAGGGTCACCGATAAATCAAAGTTGTTGTTCTGGCTGTGTCCCACACAAATCTGATACCCACGCAAGAATTTTTATGTTGATTCAGGATGATTAAGCAAAAAAACGAGGTAAATCTGGCCTTGGCATAAATATCAGACACTGCCAAATTTGGGCAGGGAGTAGAGATCCTGACTACATTTATTTCCTTGCATGGCTGGCACTTTGCTACCAGATTTGGCTGAAATCATTTCAGCGTGTTCTCCCCACAGGCTGATGGCATTACAAAATCCTTCTCAGTTCTCAGGAATACTAGTTCAGAGTAAAAGAAAGGGGCCAATAACTTGGGATAGCATAAGATTTCACACTTATTTTATGAAAATTTTAGGGCTAGGAAAATATTAAACAATGTATAGATAATCTCAGTAGTTTAAGAAATTGCATGATCCAGCTGCAGCCACTCACACATGCTGGTGGTAGCACAGACACTGTAAGACCACTGAGTGATCCTAAACAACATAATCATTCATGAATTATTTTTGTAAATCTCCATATTCCTTTCAAAACAGATTGCTTAAATAGCAGGCTTCCTTCTATTCATAAGAGTTAATGTTAGATGTTTGCTGCTCAGTGGAGGCGTAAATTTTGGAAATGAGCTCTTTGACCCCGTAATTTAGACTTATTCTCCAGGAGATTCAGGGTATAATACACTACCTGAAATAAAGAATAGTATTCAGAGCTGAAGCAAATCAACGTCCTCTTTCTTTCTGGTGTTGGTATAAAGGGGAAGGAATTCCAAAGCCATGAATTTTCTACAGCATCCAATCCAGTTAAAAAAAGTGAGATCTTGGTATACCCACTTGTCCTAAGTATTTGAGATTTTTCCTCAGCTACCTATAGAAGCTATAATAGCCATTGAGACACTGCCTGGCTGGCTGTGGAGCTGCCAGCCTGCCCTCTGGGCATCACTGAAGAGCTTCAACAGCTGTCGCAATTAATTGCAGAGAAACTGGATTAGGCCCTATTTTTTTTCACTTATTATGGCATTTAAAAAGAAGTTAGCTTTTCTAATCTTTTTTTTTTTTTTTTTTGACACTTAAGTGTCATATATAATATTCCATAAAGTATATAAATCACTTGCCTTTATTATTGTTATTATTATTAATAATGTATTTACTCATTTAACAAACTGCATGTTGCCAAACACAACCCACCACTGCTAACACAAAGCTTTATTTGTGGTGATATTGTTTTGATAAATTTAGATGTATTTTGATCCTGTGGTCATTGATTCTGTGATTACAGTAGGCAGGATGTCTAGTCTTACATCTAATCTTATTTTAGATCTTTCCCAGATGAAAGATAACCCAGCATCACCATTGTAAGCGCAGCTCATAAAGTATTTTTACTTCTGAGTCCTGCTGTGCTATAGAGAAGAAATCAAAGTTTTTTCATGATTTCAACAGGGAGCTGCCATGTGCACAAGTTTCATCAATGAAAATCATAGTCTGCATTTTTATGAACCATATTTATTAAATTAATTCTATAGCTATGAAGAAATAAATCATCTGTAGACTGTTGGTCACTTGTAGTGATTCCTTGCTATTGAAATAGCACTTTCCAAAGTTTGTTGTACTGGTAAAACATTTACAATCATACTTGTCATATATAAAATGAGATATTTCACCTTAAGTCTGAAATGTACAGACAGCTGAATTAAAGGGAAACTTTATGCAACAACCTTCTGAACTCTTCAGTCTGTTTTGAATAATGCAGCAAATGCTTTTCCATTCCCTTACCATCAGGTAACAGAAACGCGGACTGGTCCTCTTGGCTGCAGTAACTATGACAACCTAGATTCTGTCAGTTCTGTTCTGGTTCAGAGTCCTGAAAATAAGATTCAGTTGCAAGGTATGTAGGTACAATTTCATTAATCTGTTTTGGAACAGGATGACATTTATCACACTATTTGTTTTTATTTTTTCCACCTCATGAAAGGTCATTTTCTTTTTTTCTTTTCTTTTTTTTTTTTTTTTTTCTTTTTTTTTTTCCTTCCCCAATAAGTATATTCTAGGCAAAGTGAAAGAAATGTCAGTAACTCATGTTGCCTTTGAAATAGAAGCAATTTCTGTGCCCATCAGAAAATAATCTGAATAATGTTAACATTTTACAGCCTGATTTAGCAACGACTTGCTCACCTTTTACAAAGCTTGAATTCCCACAGATTCTACCAAGCAGGGAATGACATTTAATGTGTTCAGCCTGCTTTGCACATTTTGAGTAGTGGCATATACATCATGCAGTCATCCCACTGGAACAAACGCAGAGTCCAAAGGCTCCTCTGGGACTTTTAAGAAAATCTGGAAGTTTAGACATCTCACACAACAGAAAAAAAAAAAAAAAAAGAAAAAGAAAAAGTGAATATATATATTTATATATATATATAAAGAGGATTAATTTCTAATTTATTTGTTGTTAATTCCAACAGATACGTACCCCAAATTGCAGATTAGGCACCTAAACATTTTTGAAAGTGAACCTCTAGGGACCTTACTAATTATTGTTTGTTTCAGTTACACAAATGTAACATGAACAACTTTTTTATTATTATTTTGAAAACAGACTAACTGATGTTTTTGTGTATACCCGTGTATATACAAAAAGAGAAGAGTATGGTTGTCAATTTGCTTTTACAGGTAGCTTCACAATTATTTCCAGCTGTAATTAAAATTACTATTGGTTCATATCTCAGTTGGACATATAGTGTGAAGTTGTTGCTGATTAATAAGATTGTCTGGGAAAGATTATCTTCTTGTCTAATACATCCTTTTTTTTTTTTTTTTTTTTTTTGGGGGGGGGGAAAGGAGGAGAGGGTTGTTTTTTGCTTTTCCTCTCTCTTTCCAGAAGGTGAGAATCGGTATAAAGCCATTAAATCAAACAATGATTTCACAGATGATATATTTATATATATGTGATTTTTATTTTTTAAAAGAACTTGTCATTTTTATTGAAATGCAATGAAATATCTCCAGGAAAAAAAAAAAAAAAAAAAAAAGCCATTTTTAATGGTCTGCAGCATTTGCACAATGTTTCTAAGTTAAAATTTGGAAATCAATCCTCACATCAGTCAGAGAACAGTTTTACACATGCCATTAAATTGTCACAAGAAATTTAGTGTCAGAACTGCTTAGACTATTTCATGCTTACTATGTAGGAATTGAACAAGGTGGGATTGCTTATCTGGGCTTTCTTTTACTTTCATAATACCAAGGTTTTTCACAAATATACCGGTACATTAAAAAGTATAGTCAAGAGTTTTACAAGTTTTGATATGATGCAGAAGAAAGCACAAACAGACACAGTTTTAGCAATATTATAATGCATTTGAATATGGCTTTCTACTTGGAAAGGTCATAAAATTACTGTTATTTTTTTTTTTATTTACCTTAAAATTAGGAATAAATCTGTATGAAATTGTCCAAGTACCCTTTATCATAAATAAACATTTAATAGCTGAGAAATTAATTGGCCTACAAATAAGCCCCACTGGTTCCTGAAAAATTATTTTTACTTCAGAATATAGCTACATGTAATAAATCAAAAATCTTGCTGTGTGTGTTTTTTGTTTGTTTGTTTCTGACTATTGTTGTAGCTAAAGGACTGATGGCTACAATTAATTTACAATGCTTCTGTATAAAATACTCATTCCCATCAGTGAAATCATGTTAACAGTGGTAAAAATTTTCAGATGAATAAACTTCTGGTCACAGACATTCTGAATTTTTAATTTTCCTGCTCTGTGGTTCTGATACATCTGAACCACATACATTTTGATACATGTGAAACATGATTTTATAAGACTTCTACCTGTCATGAAGTGTGAAAATGGTTTGCAAAGGGATTTGGGACATAGCATGCTAATTTTTTAAACAATATGGTAGCTACATCTTCCATCCCTTCTCCATGCTAAAGTTTTAGTTGATTGAATTCTGTTTCTTAGGGTTTTATAGCCCTACCCAGCACATCCAGCTAACTGTCTCTTAGCATTCTGAAATCCTGTAGGAGTGTAAACATCTATTTGATAACACCTGATTTGAGCTAATTCCAATGCATGTTGTATTCAGAGGACTTTCTGTGGTGATGGATGAAGTCCCATCCTGCAAAGTCTGCTTAAAGTACTGAAAGATGAAATAGGGGTAAACCACATTATAAATGCATGCACTCAAAAAAAATCAATAACAAAACTGATGTTTATCTGATTTTGCTCAAACTGACACAGTTACTGGTCATAACGAATCATTGTACACATATTTTTGCAATGCCTTGCTGAAAATAGGCCATTATTTATTGATGTTTTACAAAATGAAATATTATTTTAATTTTATTTTCCTAAAATGTCCTACAGTTCAATTTTCTGATTATTCTTAGTTTGTGTCTACAGAATCATGGAGAAATAACCAGAGTAATTTAGACATTTCTGTACTTCAGGCATACCTACTTACGTCAAAGCCAACATGGAAAACAAGTCCAATACAGAATGGAAATGTTTGTCTTCAAACCTCTTTTCTTCTGGTTATACAGCCCCTTTACTCTCACTGTTGTCTTTCAAAGCTGCTTTCCCTCCAGCACTCCCAGAATTTGTATTAGCTGCATAGTATCAGTATTGTAATTCATCTGCATGTTTCCTTACTGAATAGCTTCTACAGCTGAGTTTGTAAAAGAAAAAAGAAATTACACTAGTATACAATGTGAGGAACACAAGTTACTATCTACTGGAATGGATGTTCCATAATGAGACAGGAGTGTAAAGTATATATCTGAAATTAATTCTTAGGTAAGGAAATACATGACATA
Organism: Aythya ferina; assembly: GCF_964211825.1. Classification (NCBI taxonomy): domain Eukaryota; kingdom Metazoa; phylum Chordata; class Aves; order Anseriformes; family Anatidae; genus Aythya; species Aythya ferina. The sequence continues at coordinate 14,756,758 of NC_140304.1, forward strand.
GTGCAAATGCTTGACATATATGTAAATTGTCCTAAGTAAACGATATAGTTTATTTTTGTAGCTTATTATTAGCTTATTGTTTATTTATTTATTTATTACCATGTTATATAGGTACAGGAAATTGCTTGACTTGAATATACATTTGGGTTTAATAACACAGTACTTACTCTGTTTCCTTCAGGTCTTCAAGTCATCCTCCCTGAGTATCTTCAAGAACATTTTGTCCAGGCAGCTCTGAGCTATATTGCCTGCAATTCAGAGGGGGAGTTCATCTGCAAGGACAATGACTGCTGGTGTCAGTGTGGCCCCAAATTCCCAGAGTGCAACTGTCCCTACATGGACATTCAAGCCATGGAAGAAAATCTGCTACGCATAAGTGAAACTTGGAATGCATACAACAGTGAATTTGAAGAATCTGGTGAGATGTTTTATAAGATTTTTGTCTATTTGGCTCTGCATTATAAATAAGATTTATACGACAGACTACATCTATATCCAGAATGGTTCAGAGATCTAAAGCTAAACATCCTGGATCTCAGTCTTAATTATTAAAACATTCTGATAAACTGCTTTCATCACATCATGTTGAACAATTTGTGTGATTACATCAGTGTTTAAGCAGGCTATGTTTGAGTATGCATCTCTTACACTTTGTGGAGTCCAGGGCTGTGAGGACTTGGTCCCTACTGGAGCAAGAATTGTGCTGGAGCAGGCAGAAAGCAAATCAAATGGGGAACAAAGTCAGGTTGCATATACTTAACACAGGTATTCTGAATTTTTATTCTGTTGCTGAAACAACTGTCTATTCAATTATTGCTGAAAAAACTGTTTCATTTCACATCCATTTTGCTGTGTTGGGTCAGAGTTGTACTTCCTTTTTATCTCATACCTCCGGAGATGCCCAGAGACAGAGAGCACAGCCTGCCTTTAATTTACCAAATAGCTAATAGTTATCCCATTGTAGTTGATAACTTGTATGTTATCTTCATGTGATTTCTGCTTATGCTGGGCCTACCCATTGCCATTGCAGAATGTTTATACCACATCAGTTTTCTCTAAAGCATCAAGGTTTGTTTCATACATCATTTCATCTGTCCTGATCTTCAGAATTTCCTGTCCCTTAGAGAATGAGAACCACAGGTAAAATCAGGTTCTGAACAGCTGTTTTCACTCAGTGATATCAGTAACAGCTGTCTAGCCAGATGGTGGGAAAAGTAAGGAGATCTAAGCAGATCTGGGAAAAATCACCAAGAAAAAAGATAAATGAGGGAGATAAGGAAAAAGCAGAAATCATAGTTTGAAAGGAGTTGTACTGGGGAAAGAGGATGAGTAAGTGGCAGAGAGGGGCAAAATGACTAAGCATTTCAGCAATGGGTGTTTCAGCTCCCTGAAATTCTTGTATACTAATGCACTTAGTATGGGTAACAAACAGGAAGAACTGGAGAGCTGCATGTGGTCACAAGGCTATTATCTCATTGCAGTCACAGAGACGAGGTGGGATAGCTCATATGACTGGAATGCTATCATGGAAGGCTACGTACTTTTTAAAAAAGACAGGACAGGAAGGCAAGGTGGTAGAGTTGCTCTTTACAAGAGAACAGAAGAGAACAGCAAGAGAACAATAGAGCGCAGTTCTCTCACAGGAGAACTGGAATGCGTGGACGTCTGCCCAGGGCTGAACAAAGAGTGAGTTGAGTGCTTATGGGTAAGGATTAAAGGGCAGGCTACCACGGCTGACCCTGTTGTGGGTGTTTGCTACAGGCCACCTGATCAGGAAGTGGAGGTAGATGAAGCCTTCTTCAGACAGCTCCCGGTAGCCTCTCAGTCCCAAGCCCTGGTTCTCGTGGTGGACATCAACCACCCTGATATCTGCTGGGAAGATCACACAGCCAGGCACACAGGGTCCAGGAGGTTCCTGCAGTGCATTGATGACAACTTTTTTTGGCACAGTTAGTGGAAAAGCCAACAAGGAGGGGTGTGCTGCTGGACCTTGTACTAATGAATGACTAGTTGGAGATGTGAAGGTAGGGGGCAGCCCCTTAGCTGCAGTGACTATGATATGGTAGAGTTCAGGATCTTATGAGGAGGAAACAGGGCAAAATGTAAGATTGTGACCCTGGACTTCAGGAGAGCAAGGTTTAACCTCCTCAGGGATCTACTTTTTACATTTTTACATTCGCTGTTTTGTTGTTAAAGAAATTCAAAAATTTCTAAAGACTCTATATCAGTTACATATTCATCACTTTAACTGTTAGTGAGACTTGATGTCTGCATCTCAGTCTGTTTTTGAAGATCTTAGGTCCTTTTCCAAGCTCCAGTTTTACTCTTGACATGAGAACACCAGAACGTTCTTTCCGGAGAACATTTCTGCCTGGAAATTATATAAAATTAATTATAAAATTTAAAAATATATAATTACTGATTATAAAGCATTAAATTATATTTCATTTTGTGTACATAAAAGCAGCATTTTGTCAATGGCTACTTTAACACCCTTATACATTTCTGGATTCATGATATCATTTACTGCTTTGCAAACTGGAATGAGTGTATTGACTCTACTAAATGACACAGATTTGTTTACCAAAATTTGTCTTGTTTGATCAGGATGAAATCTTATTCAATAACTGAAGAATTTCATTTGATGGTACCTACTTAGCAGCAATTTTAGTTACCTGAAAATAATGATTATACACATACTGGAACCTGTGGAGAATTCTTATGGCAAGATATACAGGGACATCAAATAACTTACAAGTTAGAATAGTTTATTGTCAGACACAAGTAGTCCTGTGTTCAGGACTGAACCATGATTGTCAGGAGGCAAACAGGTAAGAGTTAAATTCTATGCTTTTAAAAAACTTAGAAATTTTATCTTTTTATCTTTTCTCTGTATCTTTTCAGCTATGTGAATACCCAACATGAAAACTTTACCTACATATGCCAATTAGGTTATTGCTAGTAATCACATTAACTAATAAACTGTGAAATATGGTTTATCAGTATCATTAAGCCATATGCCACATGTACATTTAAGCCCTTGAATTATTTTTAATCTAATAAATGTATGAAGCATCATGTCTACATCTCATATGTAGCTTAGGAAATCTCTGTTCTTATTTATAAACAATTTTGCATAAGAAACCTTGTTCAGTGCTTGGGCCTGCACTTTGCTGAAGAAGAGTTGTCATGTGAACATTTGACATATAATGTAGTCATGGTTCATTCAGTCTTCCTCTGTAAATCATATGTCACCACCTCAAATGCCTGTCTAATATTGACACACATAATCTGTAAGCATTTCCAGCAACAGTGATTACTGCGAGATTTTCTGAAGAAAATTAGACCTTCCTTGTGAAAACTTTAAGAACAATAACATACCTGCAATATCTGATTCATGTAAACTATGTGTTCTGAGAACAAAAGTGACTGTTACTAGACAAAATTAATGTTTTAAATAGATATTCTGTAGGTTTGATGAGGGAAGTACATCCTTCAGGCTTTGTCTAATCAATGTAAGTCAGCTTTTGGGATGAGTATGTTATTTTATTGAAATCAATCTAGAATAAAAATAAATTAGCTAGACAAGAATAGGGAAAAGGATGTCTAGATTAAGAATTTGGAATCTGAGTAGGTAAATACAGGATAATCCAGTACACTAACTACTGGCCTATATAGCCTATTGCAAACTGCAGAGGAATAAATGGATTAATTCCATACTTTTACATTTATTATGAGGTTATACGGAACTCCAGATGCACATAAAGTTTAATACAAGTGTATTAACTTCCTAACTTTCCTGCAACCCTAACCCTTCCTTACTTTACATATAACAGAATAATTATCTGAATTCAGAGACAATTTTTTCCCCAGATGAAGACCTATAAAACTTCCTGGGTTCACTTGAGGTCATGCACTTTATCTGTGGACAGAATTTAGCCTAAAGAGGAAGTAAATAGTCTATTTAAAATTGCTTATTTACAGTCAGTGTTATCATTCTTTCTGTCTGTTCAAGATAAAACAGATGAACATATTTTTTAAAGTGAAAAAGGGTAGTTCTTTGGTGCCTAAATCCCATTTAAAATCAATGGGTAGCTAGATTTAGTTTGTATGTTTGAAACTCTCCATCTGAATCTCCAGAAAGAAAGAAAAAAAAAAAAAAAAGGCAGGAATGCAGGAAGGAAGGAAAGAAGGAAAGAATAAAAGAAGAAAATATGACTGTTTTCTAGGGCTTACTGCTCTCTTCCAAATTAGCCAGTTTACAATATTACTTTGCCTTTTAAATCATGAGATGCAAAAGAAAAATGTGTGTACATACTTAAAAGTCAAAGGTCCTGTACATTACAATTACAACTGCATAAAGGTGAAAATTTAGTATGACCACTCTCCAGGGCAGGACTATATCTGTTTTCAATGTGTTGCTCTTTTCAGGTTGTCACTTACTCTTGTATCCCTACCTATTTTACTCCTTTTGTTAGGACAATGTCCAGCTCCCCCTCCTACTCCACCTGCTCTGTAAATTTAATCTTTCCCATTCAGGAAAAATGTTTGATCTAAACACTCAACTGCTAATTAGTTTCACACAGTAAAGCGTGTCAGAAGATTACTTAGGAATATTCCCAAATTTTAAAACTACGTAGGACTCTGAAAGCTTTTGGTTACAAGATGTGTGTAATGCTGTTAAGGAACACATAGTCGTTGTACATTGCTGATTCTGAAAGTCCAGAGACTCTTTTTTAGCAAGACTTACCAATGCAAAGAAGCAAATTCTAACAAATAACCCTGTCAACCCCTGTCTGGCAACTTAGCATCTTATAGAAATCATGATACCTGTTCTAAAATGGATGGAAGGCATGAATATCCATCCACACGCTCTGGATTCTGATAGCGGGGTAAGAAAATTATCATGCATTGTCTGTACCAAAGACCAGTCCTGGTGTGGTAGGCTGCTGAGTACCTTTTGAAATCTGGCCACTTCATTCAAATAATTTAAATGGTATCAATTTTCTTTTAAGGTGGTTTGTCCAGTGTCATCTAAAAGAAATGTTAGCACTCCATTTTGTAACTGTGTGATGTTTAACACTAACAATCCCTCCATTTAGTCAGGAGACTCTAATATAATTTTGTTTGCCATCCCAATAAGCCACCAATTTTTCTATTCCCCAGTGCAAGTTCTTTCTAAAACTGCTTTAGCAAAAATATGCATTATGGAATTTCTTTTTATTGCCTCTTGCTATCTTCAAATCAGTCACCTAGCTGACAAGTAAAAAAGGTAATTTTTCCCATCTGCCAAGCTTGCAGATTCACTACATTGTATATGTAGTATATCTGAGCCTGGGTTCTGGACTTCTCACTTACTACCAGTAGGAAGGACAACCTAAGATCCAAACAGGGCCCTCAATAACTCATGTGTAAACTACTGTGATAATACTTTAAGTTTTTTAAAGGTTTAATTTAGGAATGTCATATCAAACATAGGTATTGCTATACATACATTCTGACCAGAAGAAACTTCTTGCAATTATAATAGAAGACAAGTGCCCAGAGTGACTTTGAGGGTCTGTGTTGGGATTCCAATTCTTAAAAAATAACATTGTGAGCTGCATAGGTTTGATTTTGCATTACAGACAGGCAGTAAATCTAAAGCTCCACACTGCCATTTACAGAGAAAACAATATCCACTTAAAGTTCTCTCTTACTGTGATTCAGTGACAGATTACTACTTTTCCAGTTGCTGTATTTTAACTTATACACATGTAGCATAAGCTACAAAAAATAAACCTGAAATTAAAATGGAAAACTGAAGGATTTCTTCTGTTTATAAAAGCAACAGATTTCATCTTGCTCTCTAATAAGCTTAATTTTTATTGATTCAGGAGAGAGAATGTACCTGTCAAAAGGTCCTTGCAATCTCATCTTACATGGCACACATAAGGCATAACTGCACAGGTCATTTTGGTGGCACAGTTTGCCTTTCTGTTGACCAGAATAGACCAATTGCAATGCAAAGTGAGTCTCATTTGAAATCTTAATTGAAAGACTCCTTGTGGAATGTCTCAAAAGACTCACTGGAAGTTGAAGGTGCTTTTTAATCACAGAGAATAAAGACTTCAATCAATATGGTTCAAACTATTTGCCCCAGAGCACTAGAGCAGTGGTTTTCTTTAAAACAGCATTCACAGCCTCAGGCTCAAGGCCAAGAAAATTTAGCTTCCTGAGTTCCTAACATAATTATTGTTTTCTCTATTATCTTGCAAAGGTGTTAATTTGCCTCCCAGTAATTAACTTCCCTATGTGGTTGTCAGGAAGTTTAATCGATATACCAAGCTGTCATTCCTTCTGTGACTGATACTCCCCACCTCACCCCTGCAGAGGTGTCACTGTTCTAATAAAATGAACAGGTGGGATGTGTAGTTTTTCTTCAGAGAGTCAATATCTAAAATGTTCATCTCTGATTCAAAAAATGAGGCTATGGCCCATTAGGTCCTGTCAGTATAATTGCCTGTATTTCAAACCTAAAAGCATTATATACCTCCTGCTTAAGCAGCACCTGGCAAATCAACCTATTAAAGATTTTCACAGTATTTGCATTCTTAGACACTTAAAATGTTGTGATGATATTGTAATAAGAGGAGGAGCGGAAGAGTTGATCTAATACAATTCTACTTATGTCCACCATGTACCATTATGTACCATAATGTAATTCACTTCAAAGCTGGTGACAAACTCACTCCTGGTGGAATTCCGACCTTCTCTGGCATCTTTGGACTTTATTAAGAGGGATGTCACTCCATGGTCTCACTTTTAATGTAGGCAATGCTGTCTATTCTGGTTTGTAGCTTCTTAAATCTTCTTTTGTAACAGTTTAACATTGGTTATTTACTTCAAGGCATTTTCCAAGAACATTTTCAGTTTAACTCATTCTCTTTCCTGAACTATCCTTCTCTGACATATTTACGTGTTTATTTGCTTAAACCAGATTTCAAGGTGTAGGAGTTATCAACATGGCCAAGAATAAGAAAGGTAGCTTCTGGGGATGACAAAGGTTATGCCGAAATCTACACATAAGAATTATGTCCTATGCATTAGGTGCATTTACAGTGCTATAGAATGATAACAGCTAGCACGAGATAGAAATTGGAATGTCCGTGCTGCAGGAATATTTGTATAACAAAAAAACTATTGAAATTATCAAAATGTTCACAAAAAATCCAAAATAACCCATGATTCAAAACAGATACATTTCTTGAGATTATTATTATTATTATTATTTTGAGTTTACAATTAATTACAAAGAATGGCCAGTGGAAGGGTAGTGATATGAACAATTTGAAGGGAACAATTATTTAAAATCACACCTGAAAGAATAACAGGACAAAGGAAGGATCCTTTATAAGTTGGGATTTATGGAGACGGCTGTTGGAGTTCATCTTGTGGGTTTCTGCAAAGTGAATTCACAGTCAAAGTCATATTTAGACTGAAATTAAGAAATGAGTCTTTTCTTATTTATATGAAATCTGTGTCTTTTCTGCTCTCAGCAGAGTCTAGGGAAAATTATCTGCTGCCTAGTAAAACCTCAGAATTTCTCCTTGATTTGCAGGATGATATTCTAACTATACTGACACCTTTAACTCTACAATGTTTTCCTTTTTACCTGTGCACCAAGAGGGGTTTGTAACGGGAATATCTAGACTTTCCTGTTCTAGTAAAATTAGTTCCACTGTAACATTTGCATATGGTTCCTAAGAAATTACACATTAATGAAGGACTAAAGGATCTCTGTTCCCCACCAATCTCACCTTCAACTGTGCTAATACTTAGCCCTGTTGTCTCCTCTTTGGAGAGGAGTTTAGAGGCCTAGAGTTTAGAGGATCTATTCCTGCAGCAATCTTCAATTCAAAAATGAAAGCCAAGAGGAAGAACAAACAAACAGAAGCCCCTAGCCCACTACAAGAATAATAAAAATTTGCTTCACTTGAGACTTGCAAAGCAATTAGATTGTACCAGTTCAAACGGCATCTCCAATATTAAATGTTGAGCTTCTCTCCTTCATATGAAGTCCATATTGCCAGAGCAGATACATTTCATTCCTTATCTTTGTCCTTCAGAAAGTTCAAAAAAAAAAATTAATTTACTTCGGAGAAGTAAGTGTTTTAATTATAGGGAAAGCTAAATGATTTATCCTTTAAATGTGGATAAATTGGAAAACTAGAGAAAAGGAAGGGAGGAAGGAAGGGAGGAAGGAAAGAAAAAGTTTACTTTTCCTGTATTTTCTATGAAGAAATAAGGTGGTTTTAAAGCCACAGTCTTATGCTTCCTTCAGTTGGATTAGTTTCAAACATATATTTCTTGGATCACAGCTGCTACTTCCATGACAAATTAAGTAATGTATCACAAACAACTAAAATTCATTGCAACATAAAAACAAATATATGTTAATTTTAGTACTTTGTTTTCTCCAGGCTTTTGAATCACAGTGGTATATTTTAAAAATCATATATCTTTTATAAATCTCTTTAATAATATCTAAACAATATTGAGGCAGCACTTTATTGAACAGCAACCGTATCCAACTGTTAGAAATGTAGGCCCTATTGCTTTTTATTCTCTCAGACTAACAGCTTTGTGGTTTGAGGTATCAATTTGCAGCTGATGCTGGTATTTGACTTGCTGTAATATTTATTGCCCTGGTAACAATTAAAACATTGTTATGGGAAAGTAATTATATTACTATGGTCATATTGTTAAGGAGAAACTTTTTTTTTTTTTTTTTTTCTTCCTCCACATACAGTCCTGTTACGTAAAAGGTGTAATAATGTGTTGGGATTTATGAGATTGTTCCCATCAGAAGTCTCGCTCTTCACATTAAATGCAGCAATCAGTGTGGAATCCAGAGGATACAGTTGCCTTAAGACACAGGCAAATTTATTATTATTATTATTTTTATTACATGCCAACAATTAAATTTGGGGTCTATTGTGCTGAGTGCCCTGTAAAGATATAATAAGGGACAGGCTCTTCTCTGAAGAACTGGCTATCTAAACAGAAAAGACTGTTGAGACGTAGAAAGCATAAAGTGTTATCTACAAAATATTATGAAATACTGAGTCAATTCTTCTGAAGAAAAACAATCCTTCAATAATTACAAGAATGTAATAGTTTAATCATCTCTCAATGGTAGGAGTTCATGTTGTAGTTTCACAGATCATGAAATGTGTCTGTTTAAGATATGAGCACATTATCTTTCCTTTCCTTTCCTTTCCTTTCCTTTCCTTTCCTTTCCTTTCCTTTCCTTTCCTTTCCTTTCCTTTCCTTTCCTTTCCTTTCCTTTCCTTTCCTTTCCTTTCCTTTCCTTTCCTTTCCTTTCCTTTCCTTTCCTTCCTTTTTTTTTTTTTTTCAGAAGGCACTATGTAACCATGCTCATTTTATCTCTGTCTCTCTTTTACCTGCATTGTGGTGGTGCTCATTAGAATGATCATACAGGGCACAGGGATAGTCAAGGATGATGTTTATTACAGGAAGGAAAAGGAGCATTTTCTTGTTGGAATGGTTTTTCGTTGTAAGTTAAAGTCTGTAAACCCTCCTTGTTGCTTCTAAACATTGCATCTGATTAGTTGTTAGCTGTAGAGTTTATTACCATTGTGCAGAGGACAGTGCTTCTTAAATAAATTAATACATAAATATGGAAACTGAAAAGTCATATTCTGAATACATTCTCTGAGATTTTTATTTTTATTTTTGGTCATCATGACACTGAGTTTAAGTAAATATACCAGTGTCTCAGAAGAACAGAAGAGAAATGAGAAGTTAGTGATTAGAACAGGTATTCAGGAAAGCAGCTTTTGGATCTGATCCTACCTGGGTGTATTAGTACACTCCTCTGAAGTCAGTAGAGCTTAGCTGATTTATACAAACTGCAGATCAGAGCTTTGCCGAAGGACATACTTTGAAACAGTTCAGTTAACCCTATTTATTTATTGTATTTATTGTATTTATTTATTTATTTATTTTGATACTGGTTTCATAAATTTGAAAATACACTCCTCAGGCTTGAAATGCTCTACCAAATCAATGAGACTGTGCCTCTTTCAGACAAACCAAACAACCCTCACTCACAACATCTATGCAAGCCTTGAAGGGAAAAGATATCTGGGATGTGTTGTGCAAGGAGACTACGGTGTAATTGTCACTTTGTCACTTGGGAATAGGTTCTCCCAGAATTACACCAAAAGACAAAGAGCTGCTCATGTGGTAAAGCAGAACTTGTCAAATACTTCTATTAAATCGAATAATTAAGGTAAAAACACATATTTACTCTTTTTGAATATGGGATAAGAACCAATATCTTAGATAAAATTAGGAAAAGGATCAGGAAGAGGTGAAGGGTAAGAGTTAGGGTTCAAATACTTCATAAATGAAACAACTCCTTAAGACCCTTAATTTGCACCCAGAGACAGCAGGGGGGCAGTGGTGCTGACCTCAAGTGGAGAATAGTAGAAGGCTATAAAGAGGAAGGCAAGGCAAGAAAATGAATAACACATTGCTAAGGAGATCACAAATGCATTATTAAAACCAGCTTATTAGATATTAAATCACTCTTTTTGCCCTTGCTTTTCATTTTGTACCTTCCTGAAGACCTTTCAATATCATTTTTCTTCCAATGAATCATAATCCATCACAGAAAAATCTATGCCAAAAAATACGTTTTATTTCATCATGGACCTCTGTCCTTCCGAATATGGAAAATCAACATTTGATGTTTTTGTGCTAGTATTGCCATTAAAAATGTAGTTATCTTTCTACTTTAAAACAGTTAAAAAGTTCAATTCCAAAATTACAGAAGTTCATTTGAAAATTTTTGAAGTTTGAGAACACCAAATAAGAAGTTAATTTTTGCTGCAAAAATAGCTACATAATTAAAGTCTATTAAATTTTACCTCTTTTATTTTATTTTTTTTTTAGACGAATTCAAATTATTTATGAAGAGGCTGCCCATGAATTATTTCTTGAACACATCTACTGTAATGCATTTGTGGACAATGGATTCTAATTTTCAACGTCGCTATGAGCAACTAGAAAACAGCATGAAGCAGCTCTTCCTCAAGGCACAGAAAATTGTTCACAAGCTCTTTGGCCTTAGTAAGAGATGCCATAAACAGCCACTCATCCGCATGCCAAGGCAGAGGTAAGAAAACCTGAGAAACTCATAGTATTGTCTAATGCTATAGTATCCTTAATGACATGGAAGTGGGAATGTACAGTATGCTGTGTATGTACAACATACACATACTGTTCATGCTGTGTATGTTCTACATATGTTCATATTTTTCTGTTCATGCTGTCTTAAATGTGATGGTAAAGATCAAAATAAAACCTGATTTGTATGCTATTGTGTTTTGTCAGGCAATTTAAAAGTGTCGTGAGCATACAGATTCATGCCCTGCTTGGTTTACCCCTTTTTTACAGAATTCTATTTTCAGTGGAACTTGGCCAATTGTAACAGTGCCAAATAATTGTATACAGAATACTCAATACCTATTCTGAAGCAAGCATAGCTATTTTAAGAACTTTCCAGGTCATTATACAGTGTATACTACATACTATTGATTTCTTGTCTCATTCGTCAGATATGAATTAGATTTGAAAGGATGCCTAAGGAAAGAAAACGTGTTTTAGCTCTGCTTAAAAACAGACAGAACCTGAAAGCTACCTAGTCAAATCTATATTAACATAAAGTGGTTATTGTTGATTGCTGATCAAATAACTTTATTGAAATTAGTGGAATGACACAGAATAAATCTGAAATGAATGAGCTTTTAGGGAAATTATTTTTCTGAGCAAAAGCATCATGGATTTATTCCAGTGACTCCTGAATTTAGCACTTATCTCCATCAGTTTTGAAGAAATCTAGTTTAGGTTCAGTATTCCAGAACTGCCAGGGGTACTTTACACTCCCCTTCTTTCAGCTCTGCTGGAGTTCCATCAATTTCCCCTTGCCTTTTGGTAGCACACAGCTAATCCAATCTCTTTTCCTTCCTTCCTTCCTTCCTTCCTTCCTTCCTTCCTTCCTTCCTTCCTTCCTTCCTTCCTTCCTTCCTTCCTTCCTTCCTTCCTTCCTTCCTTCCTTCCTTCCTTCCTTCCTTCCTTCCTTCCTTCCTTCCTTCAATGTCTTTTTCTTTTTTTTTTTTTTTTTTTTTTCCCCACATCCTGTGATCTGCTAGTTGAAACAAAAATATGTATGTATGTTTGCTTTTTTGGAGTCATTTCATAACTATAAAACATTCCACTAAGAAAGGTTATATAATTACCACAAAAGAAAACTGGAATATGATGACATAATGATGATCAATAGATAGCTCCAAGATCAATGTTAAAGGCAGGTTTGGGAATACTTAGCCAGCGGGATGCGTTTACTAAAAGAGAGCATTTTCAAAAGATGGATTCCATCAGATTATGTGGGAAAATTGCCTTCTGACATCAAGGCTTTTATGCCTGATAAGAAAAAGCTTTAAAGTGAGAAGTGAGGAGGAAAGGCCAAAAGAAACTGATTTAATTTCCAAAACTGGTTAGAAAAACAAACAAACAACAAATAACTCAGAAAGAGATACAGGGATGGATAAAGGATTCAGTCGCGAGGGATGGTAGGAAGAATACAAACAGAGGTCATGACAGAATACTGTTCAGGTACTTCTAGTGATGACAGTATACTTAATGCAAGCACCATGCTGTGTTTGTCTGTAAGGAACAGCTAACAGTTAAGCAGTAAATGAGTAGGAAAAACCTAAGGTATGCAATGGAGAAGCATGAATTATCTCTCAGGCTATAAAGTAGACATTTCAACAGAAAGGGAATTGAATGAAAGAGCAAAGCTAAATACTACTTTTTCTTGAGTTTGAGAGAAGACAGAAGTAAAAGCAAAAAACAGCTTCATGTGCCAATGATATTAAAGACTCCAACAAAAACAAGAAAGAATTTTGTTCAAGAATTTGAACAAAATGTAATAATTTCTAAAGGATTTCAAAACAACTCATTTGGATTAGTGTTTGGGTCCTGCTACAGAGAGTTAAGTGTGAATTGTTTTATGTAAAGAGAGATTATAGAATGACAGAATTATAGAATATCCGAGTTGGAAGGGACCCATAAGGATCATCAAGTCCAACTGCTGGGTCCCCAAGGGACCAGTCAAAAATAAAAAACAGAATTAGAGAGAGTTAAGGGAGGTATAAATACTATTTAAAATTATATTTTTTAGGTACTTGTCTTTTCAGATATAGATTAAAAAGCCTTCAGATTTTAATAAAGATCATGATGCTGGAGGTGAGTAAAACAAAGCAACTGTGGTAATGTTTAATTTTACATTGCATTTCAGAAGTCAATAGATGATATATATACAAAAGATTTTTAAATGAACATGTTGAAAGTGAGAGCTGGCTTTCTATTTCATGAAGTTGGGAGTTATGTCCTAAAAGTTTAATTTAATTCATGAAAACTTTCTGTAAGACTGAGTTTTATAGGGATTTATCTATGTAGTCTGCCAGAAATCGTTTTGTCACAGTTGAAGGAGCTCCTACATAGAGTCAAGGTTGTAATTCATTACTGAAAATACCCATCTTTCTGGCCTTAGAATTGTGTTACTGAACATGAAAAATAACATTGCTTGATTTTTATTTTTATTTTATTTTTTTTTGCAATGATATTCAATTAATCTGTTAGTCACAACTGCTTTTAACTTTATCCATATTTCCTGAAAATAGCCCCCTAATAATGCTAAAATAATGCTGAAACTAAATTATGTTTATATATTCATTTTCTAATCCTTGAATGAAAATAGCATTGAATCCTCTCTTAGCATCATTGTTCATGGTAGAAGAGGGTCAATTAACTTGCAAGTTAAAGATACATTTGTCTATCTGTTTTTAAAAGACAGTTTGTATTCTTCAACTAGAATAATGTGTAAATAGTTTTCTTTCAGTCTGCACTAGCAATCAGAAGGACTTATTTATTGCAGCACTTTCATATACACATAGGATGGGAACAGGATTACTATTTTTTTTTATTCTGCTCATTACAAAGCTTTTTAAGTTCCGGATGTTCTTCACAGATTTAAGCTGTTTTTCATTACCATGAAATGGATCATTATTCCTCTTCCTGAAAGTCATATCATGCCAAGATACATCACAAGTTTATGTATTTGCATTATAAATTGTTACAGCACAGTTCAGCATAACTTTTAAAATTCACCTGAATTAATCAATACACTTCAATAATCATTGAAGTATTTACTGGTTGTCTAAGTTCAAAGAAAAATACCTATTCAAAACCAACAAGGACTACAGAAATTCTACAGAAATCGCTGTGTGGATAACCTGTTCTCATGTTGTGTATAGGGGTGATAGAACGATAAAACATTCCAAGAAAGTAAGGGAAAAGAACAAAACCAAAAACAACAAAAAAGCAAGGTTAAAAGAAATGTACTTGGAAAGAGAAATTTTTGATTTTCTGTGAAAGACTACTACCAGGGTGATCTAATGCCTCCACGAACTTGAGGCTCTGCTGTTTCAAAAGGTTCAAGAGATTATTACTAACATGCTCTCATTGCATTTACGTATCAGCCTTAAAACCTTGAAATATGATATGCTTATTGTGTTTGCTTTGCCAGAGTCCACCATATGCAGCAATTGTTATTCCACTAGATGGCCAGATCTTGCTGCAGTTTTTATACAGGAAGATTGTTGAAACACTGCTAGTGGCACAATACATTTCGCTTTGCAGGAATCAGTAGGTGGCATAAAATGTACATTAGAGGGTTCTTGAATCATTGCTAGCAGCTCAATACATTTTGCTCTATAGGAATCAAGGTGTTGTGTAAAACTGTATTTCTGCACTAATGCCATCATGCATTACTTCTGTACTGAGACTATGACGCTTAATTAATAATTGTAAATCTTTGGAAGCAGTTTGCATATGATATCTGTGCTTTAGTATATCTAGCCTGAGAAAAGGAATGACACAACCCTAAAGTTAGTCCAAGCTTTTGACTCTGTTAGTGTCTTTCTCAAATGTGGTGAGGAAGTGTTGCCCTGGGATCTGTGTATCTTTCATCTCATGTTAAGGTCATCTTTGGATTGAATCTCCTCATTTTTCAAAGACAAAACAAATGGAGGAAATAAAGAAGTATCAATGTTACATAATTGGTTTTATATTTTAATAGTCCATATAGATCACTCTAGTTCACATATAGCAATGGGCCATATAGCAAACAGCCACCTAAATTGTGGTTATACATTTGTCAGTGTGTTTTGGGGAGTGAAAGTGGGTTTAGTTTCTATTTTGGTTAACACAGCAGTAAGATTTCTTTTAAAATTTAATGACTATATAATGAGAAGCTGAAAATCAAAGGAAGAGATGTGATCTTACCCATGAAATGTTATCAGTGTAACTTCTGACATGAATCAGAGCTGAGGGCAAGCAGGCACTTAAATCTGTCCGAATTAGGGAACTGAGATTATAAAATTGGCAGATTTATGATTAAGAGTGTAAAACAAGTATAAACTGTGTTGAAGGAGAAAAAGAATCTTCACTTTCCCAACTATAATTTCAATTAGAATTGCAATGATTTTCCATGAGTGGACTTGATACCTAAGCACTACTGAAAGACGTTGAAGACAGGGAGCAGCTTTCATTTCTTCCTTCAGAAGTGCCAGTTTGGCGCTTGGTTTCCTTCTTTTTCTATGTTATTCAAATAGGGTCCTTGGCTAATTTTATTTGAGTGAATGAATGTTGTGCAGGATATTGCTGTATGTATGAACCTTATTTATATGCAGTTTAAAACACTTCATAATGAAGAAGCAACACTCAAGACCAAATTTAACCAGCACAATTTGTGATTAAATAAAGACACAAACAAAAATATGCAAAAAAAAAAAAAAAAAAAGAACACACATACAAATAAAAAAAATAAAACACAACAATAAACCAGTGGAATAAACTACGTCTTGCTTGGCATGGTAACAAATGCAAATGTGCTGCAAGAAATTGCAGCTGAAGATTATGAGCAACTCATGTAAATAAAACTTTTAATTTTAAAAGATGAAAAATATTGCACAAAAAGCATATAATCTTGAATAAAATGTCAGTTTTTGAATCTTTAAAACTAATGGATGCTTCATATTGTCATACAATGTACAGCAAGGAATTTTGTTATACCAACATTCCAGCCCAGTCATTAACAGAATGGATTTTACAAAACCACGAAAACAAACAAAAACCAAATCTGATTCTGATAGTGCAAGCTGAAGGCAAATATAGAAAAAATTGTTTAATAGCTTGTAAAGAAGATTTTAATTAAAATATTAGAATTCTTATCTCTAAAGGGAAGGCCATTCTCAGTCACCTTACATTTGAAGTATGTCCTTATCTTCATGAAGGACTATTAATATTATATATATATATATATATTTTTTTTTTAATTATTTATTTTTAAAGAAACATACTTTGGGAGCTAATGTAGACTTAGATGCTGTTCATCATTGTAAATGGTGAATGGATGCATCAAACCGAAGAGCTGCAAAAATAGTTGTTTTTTGAAAAGAAAGTTAGTTCTGGAATTTCCCAAAGAATGCACCACAGGAAGGTCTAAAAAAAGATGAGTTATGAATTTGCATTTTTCCATTTCTTCATGAACTTCACAGGGTAAAAAATTCACATGCCCTAAGAGCACAACAGGGCCTGAGTACTCTAAAAACACTTCACAGAAGGTACTTGTGTTTCAGCGTTCTCTACAGCCCATATGCAGAAATAAAAAGAAAAAAAAAAAGAAGCATTTGAGAAATCTGACTTTTCTATAACACCAATAACAAAATCTAATTTTAAACTTCTGAATATGGAGGTTTTGTAACCTGTTTTCGGGAGAATGCTTCAGAATGAAATACACAAAAACCATAATGTTTTTTGCCCTCAAGATGTCACACAGCATTAATTCCTTACTGCCCAAAGTTGGTTATAAGCTACTTTAGATTGCTTTACTGTAAGCATAATTGATTCCGGGCATAGAATTATTAAGGAATAAAATTTTCCACTAAGGAAGCCACAAAGTTCAATACATGGATATTTCACAATACATCACAAATATGTTCTTCCTTTCAAAGCACGTTCGTGGCACTGGATGTAAGGAGAAAGATCTGATTCATCTGATACATCACTTCGCAGACTGGTAAATAGTGATAGGTAAATAATGATTTTAGACAAAAATTGCATTACAGAAAGACAGTGTAAGACAGCAAAAACTCAGTTGTATGGACTGGGTCTAAATATGGTGCTTCTGAAGAAGCAAAATTGAACTACCAATAATATCCCTCTTTTTTTTGGGTGGGGGACATGTTCACCTTTTTATAGAGTACAACTTAGTGACATTTCTAAAAAAAATGTTCTAAGAAAGGACAAAGAGAAATGCACTTAGATTGTACAACATTTTAAATTACCAACAAATACTAGAAAATTAATTGATCCACTTCATTAAGAAGTGGATCAATTCACCTTTGGGAATTGGCAACTTTGAATGTAAGGGAACCCTCTCCAGTTAAAATTTGATTTGAGCTAAGACACCATGTAGACATCTGAAAGTTGTATGCCATATAAAAGGAAAGTGATAAGGTGAAAGTATGTGAGATAAAATGAAGGTCAGTTTGACAGTGATTGCTTTAGTAAACTGAATAATAAGTCCACATCTTTCCTCAGAGGAAATAAAGCAATCCAATTTGAGATGATGCCTTTAATTGCATGGGGGATTAGAGTTATTTAAAACTAATGTGACATATAAAAATATGATACACAGGCCTTCATATAATAATTCTGATAGCATGGATATCTAGGATAAAACTTTGTTTATAGGTATGTTTTCACACATAACGTAATAGCTGTGCATACAAAAGGGGAAACCACTCAGAAGCTCTCTGCTCTCTGTTTTGGTTTTGTAATGTTGCACTTTATTATCTACTCACATAAGCTATTCTCAATCTCTTGCCATACATGACATTTTTTCAAGCCTTCTGATAACTCCTTTTGTGAATTTTTGATGACTAACAACATTAGAAGAAAATAATCTCATCATCTTATAAATTGCTGTGAAACTAATAGACAGGTTATAGTAATGTCACAGAGCAGCCTTATGCCTGCTTCCATGTTCTGAAATTATGACATGAGCAATATGTGGAATGAATCATGGAATCATTACAGTTAGAAAAGACCTTCAAGATCATCTAGTACAACCATCACCCTACCACCAATATCACTAAACTATGTCCCTAAGCACCACGTCCAACCTCTCCTTAAACACCCCAAGGAACAGTGACGTCACCACCTCTCTGGGCAACCCATTCTTTCTGAGAAGAAAGACTACTCTTTCTGAGAAGAATGTGTCCTCATTTCTAACCTAAACCTCCCCTGGCGCAACTTGAGGCCAACCCCCAGCTCCCCACAACTCCCTTTCAGGTAGTTGTAGAAAGCAATAAGGTCATCCCTGAGCCTCCTCTTCTCCAGACTATACAACCCCAGTTCTCTCAGCCATTCCTCATAGGACTTGTGTTTCAGGCCCTTCACCAGCTTCGTAGCCCTTCTTTGGTTGCGCTCCAGGGCCTTGATGTTGTTCTTGTACTGAGGGCCCAAAGCTGAACACACTACTCAAGGTGCGGCCTCACCAGAGCTGTGTACAGAGGGACGATCACCTCCATGGCGCTGCTGGCTACACTATTCCTGATACAGGCCAGGATGCCATTGGCCTTCTTGGCCATCTGGGCACACTTCTGCCTCATGTTCAGATGAGCATCAATCAGCACCCCCAGACCCTTTTTCTCTTCACAGCTTTCTAGCCACTCTCCCCCAAGCCTGGAGCGCTGCCTGGGGTTGTTGTGCCCAAACTGCAGGATCCAACACTTAGCTATGTTGAATCTCATCCCATTGGCCTCTGCCTATCCACCCATCCTGTCCAGGTCCCTCTTCAGGGCCTCCCTACCCTCCAGCAGATCAACAATTCCCCCCAATTTGGTGTTGTCTGCAAATTTACTGAGGGTGCATTAAATTCCCTCATCCAAATTCATCAATAAAGATATTTGCTTGATTGCAAGTTGAATATGAGCCAGCAGTGTGCCCTGGCAGCCAGGAGGGCCAATCGTGTCCTGGGGTGCATCAAGCACGGCATCGCTAGTAGGTCAAGGGAGGTGATTGTCCCGCTCTACTCTGCGCTGGTGCGGCCTCACCTCGAGTACTGTGTGCAGTTCTGGGCACCACAGTATAAAAAGGACATGAAACTGTTGGAAAGTGTCCAGAGGAGGGCTACGAAGATGGTGAAAGGCCTTGAGGGGAAGACGTACGAGGAACGGCTGAGGTCACTGGGCCTGTTCAGCCTGGAGAAGAGGAGGCTGAGGGGAGACCTCATCACAGTCTACAACTTCCTCGTAAGGGGTTGTCAAGAGGCAGGAGACCTTTTCTCCATTAACAATAGTGACAGGACCCGTGGGAACGGGGTTAAGCTGAGGCAGGGGAAATTTAGGCTGGACGTCAGGAGGGGGTTCTTCACAGAGAGGGTGGTTGCACACTGGAACAGGCTCCTCAGGGAAGTGGTCACTGCACCGAGCCTGTCTGAATTTAAGAAGAGATTGGACTGTGAACTTAGGCACATGGTCTGAACTTTTGGGTAGACCTGTGCGGTGTCAAGAGTTGGACTTGATGATCCTTAAGGGTCCCTTCCAACTCAGGATATTCTATGATTCTATGATTCTATGATATTAAAGAGGATGGGCCCCAACACCAACCCCTGGGGAACACCACTGGTGACTCCATTCACCACTACTACCGTCCAGCCAGTTTTTAACCCAGCAAAGAGTGTACCTGAAACCACATCTCTCATGCCAATGTTTTGTCCTTTTAAAGTATGGACTACTTGCTAGTGCAACAGTACTCTAATAGTGCTTTGGTAATCACATTTTAGTAGCATAAGTCTCAGATAAGGTATAATGTCCTGCATCATGTAACAAAATGTTAAAAAAAAAATAAAATAGTAGGAATCATCGGACATGAAAGGAGTTCTACCAATAAAATAATAATGTAACATGCTTAATATAATATTTTGGGATGTTGCATCACATCTTGTTTTGACACTTATGATTTTAAAATGTTACTAAAGCACAAACCACTATTAGAAGAATGGCAAACAGTCTACACTTTAAAAGAACAAAGCATTGGCATGAGGGATATGACTTCATTCCAGGTTCCTTTCTATAATAACATTGAATATTCAGACAACAGTATCTCAGACAATAGCTCAAAGGTGACAGTATTCAGAGGTCCAACAACAGAAAATGACTCAATGAAAACATTTCACTCAAGAAGACTGATGAGTACTTTACTGTCAAACTCCTTGTAAGTTATCTTCTAAGAATAACAGGGTAAGAGGAACAGAAATACTAAATTCCTTTCAAAGATAAGCTTCCTCTGTACAGTGCAGTTCCGAGAAGTGAAATATTGGGATGCAATTTCCATTCTCCATTATGAAACTGTATCTACAGTATCTTTCTTTTTTTTTTTTTTTTTTCTTTTCTTTTTTTTTTTTTTTTAGATCTGCTAACACTCATCCCACTGTGAATTGCCTCTGTTGTTTCCAAATGCCCAAGTGCCCAAGTCCCTTGTTTATAGCCTAAATGCCCAAATATATATTTCTCCTCCAGGCAAGTTTTATAATGCGATTGATGCTGTCAGCACTGGAGACTGAAAATTGTAACATAATAAAATGAAATCAACTTTGAATTAAATTTTATTTTATAGACATGGTGTATGAAAGAAGAAAAGGGCATATTAAGAAAAAGCTGCTACAGAATTTCTATTATAAAGATCCAGTTTTCAGCACGTTTGCTCTCCAATGTATATCCAGGATATTGCGGAGCTTGCTCTTGGCCTTTTGATTTTCACTGTGACCTAAATGCTGTAATGGACATTCACTCATGCCAAATTTAAAGATATCTTAATCACCATTCCACACAAATTGCTTGTAGAAATAACATTAGAGCCAACACTGCAGTGACTCACGAGGAGTGTGAGCCTGTACTTTAAAATAATTATTGACATATAGATAGATCTTGGCAAACTTTTATTGGCTTGGCAGCTTCTGTTTGCTCTTGGGCTGATGCTTGTCTATCTTTGCAGTCATGACATTTGACATGATGGCTAGGATGCATTCTAAATAGTGCCCCCCAAGTTCAACAAGCACGCTCATGTAAACCACAAATTCAGCAGGAGGTCAGGCATACACATAAGCATGAGATACTGGACTTCAGATCATCCTGGGCTTCATGCTGTTCACAAGTCCAGATAGTTCTAGTATTCTCCAGATTTCACCTGTAGAATAAGAGAACATTTGAGCATTGCTTTATGTAATCTAGAAGAGAATAAAATGTAGCAAATGAGCAGGTCTTTTATCATCTGTGATCTATTATGTAAGGTGTGAGAAAAATAAGAAAGAATAATCGTTGATATTCAGTCTCCAGCATCAGGTTTCCTGTGTGGAGTAACCAAAGTCCCTCTGCCTGTGCTCCTCTTAGGCAACAGAGCTGACAATATACTGCCAATATCACATTTCCCTTGCTCTGTTTTGTCTATTGTCTTTCTTCAAACTGATACACAGATTGTCTCTCACTATGTGAGAGACTGTGTTGGTACAGCACACGTCACAGTGGGGACCCAATCTCAGCTAGGGCTGGTATTAATTTGTATAATATAAATGGTTTTCTGACCTGTGGTATTTGAAATAAAAATGTGTCTCCTCTGCGGGAAGGTAGTATTAATGCAAAACACACAAAAGCTTTGATATGACTGCAGAATAAAAGGGAATATGAAGAGTGGACTTGGTGACAGAAAGTGCGTGTGTGAGTTATTTCCATACATAAGCATATTTCAGGCAAAACCTTTCATTGCTCCAATGCTTCATTTTGACAGAGGCCTCTTCTTGGCAGGTCACGCCTGTCAGTCTCTGAAAACAAGCTTTTCCAGTCTCCGAATTGTAAAATATTCACAAATAAACAATTCGGGGGATTTGTTTACTAGGCACACCTTGGGCCCCTGCTTCGCCAGGGGTGGCCTGGAACACCGGCGTGGCCAGGCCACACCCACCGGCTCCTTCAAGAGGCTGACAGGGCAAGGGCGGTTCTGCCCCGGCCCTCTACCTAGAAACAGCTCCTGGGAGGGCGGTGCTGTGTGCTGCCATCACGGAGAGGGAGGGGGCTGCAGCTGCGTGCTGCTGGTGTGGCAGGGCGTGGGGCCTCTGCACTAACTGTTGGCAGTGTGCGAGATCAAACGCCTAGTATGGTGTCCAGTAGGCAGAGACCTCACTCCAAAAAGACTGTGGCGACCCAGACAGAGGGCTGCCCAGAGCCCTGGCTGTAGGGAGTGCCTGAGCCTGCCCGGGGGAGGGCAGCGGGGAGATCACCTGTGTCCTGTGTGAGATATGAGCAGGTGGAAGACCTGGTCAGCATGGTGGCAGAGCTGAAAGAGCAGGCTGAGAGACTGAGGGCCATCAGGGAATGTGAGCAGGAGATCAATTGGCAGGGCAGCTCCTTGGCATGCCAGAGGGAAAGGCACCAGGGAGGTATCCCACAACTGGTGGTGGACCCCTGCCCTGCCCCTGTTGGGCAGAGGAGGGGGACCTGAGGGATGGGGAGGGTTGGGAGAGGGTCCCTGCTCGGCATCGTGGGCGAGCCACTCCGCCTTCCCCCCCCCCATTCTGCTTCCCTCATCCCCTCAGGTCCCCCTAAGCAATAGGTTTGTAGCATTGGATGTCAAAGGGGAGGTAAGTGGGGAGGTGTAGGAACGTCCTCCAAAGAAGTTACCAAGGACAAGACGGTTGACTGCACGCATTCAGACTGCTTCAGCCAGGAAAGAAAGAAGGGCGGTTGTGGTAGGCTACTCCCTTCTCAGAGGTACAGAGGGCCCCATTTGCAGAGCAGACCCAAGCCGTAGGAAAGTGTACTGCCTACCTGGGTCCTGGGGCAGGGACATAACTAGAAAACTCCTGGAGCTGGTTCACCCCACTGATTACTACCCATTACTCATAGTTCAAGCAGGCAGTGATGAAATCACTCAGAGAAGCCTGCAAACTATGAAGAGCAATTTCAGGGATTTAGGGCAAATAGTTCAAGGAGTAGGAGTGCAAGTTGTGTTTTGTTCTATTCCTTCTTGGGAGGTGGAGGACATGGAGAGGGCTATGAAAACACAGGGAATGAATAATGGGCTGAGAGTCTGGTATTGAGACAGGAACTTTGGGTTCTTTGGCCATGGGGCAGTTTACTTGACCCCTGGCCTGTTCTCGATGGATGGAGCTCACCCGTCTCAAAGGGGGAAGCAAATCCTAGCACAGGAGCTAGCAGGACTTGTGGAGAGAGCTTTAAACTCACTATGATGGGGGAAGGGTTAAAACAGGGCTCACCAGAAAAGTGCTTAGGGGAACAGTGCTGAAGCTGGGGGTGAGGCAGATGTCTCATCTGAAGTGCGTCTCCCCCAATGCATGCAGCATAGGCAACAAACAGGAGGAGCTAGAAGCAATTGGGAGATAGGCTAAGTATGACCTGGTTGCAGTAACTGAAACATGGTGGGATCACTCCTACAACTGGAGTACTGTGATGGATGGCTACAAGCTCTTCAGAAGGGATAGACAAGATAGGAAGGGTGGTAGTTTGGCTCTTTATATTAAATAGTGTTTTGATGTTGAAGAGCTTGTGGTTGGAAATGATAAAGTTGAGTGTCTATGGATAAAGATCGGGGGAAGTCCTGTAGGGGTGACATCTTGGTCGGGGTCTGTTATAGACTGCCTCATCAGGATGAAGAGATGGATGAGGCATTCTATGAGCAGCTTGAGAAAGTTACACCATCACCAGCACTCCTTCTCATGGGGGACTTCATCTTCCCTGATATATGCTGGAAGTATAATAATGCGCAGAGGAAGCAGTCCAGGAGGTTTTTAGAGTGTGTGGAAGACAGCTTCCTGACACAGCTGGTATGAGAGCCTACCAGGCAGGGGAGGTGCCCTGCTAGACCTGCTTTTCACTAACAGAGAAGGACTGGTGGGAGATGTGAAAGTTGGGGACTGTCTTGGGGAGAGTGACCGTGAAATTGTAGAGTTTTCTATCCTTGGTGATGTCAGAAGGGTAACTAGCAAAACTGCTGTCCTGAACTTCTGGAGGGCAGACTTTGACCTATTCAGGTCACTTGTTGCAGGGGTCCCTTGGGAGTCAATCCTGAAGGACAAAAGGGTCCAGGAAGCCTGGATGCTCCTCAAGAAGGAAATTGTAAAGTCACAGGAGTAGGCTGTTCATGTGTCCTGTAAGGCAAGCTGGAGAGCAAGAAGACTGGCATGGATGAACTGGGAACTTTTATTGAGATTCTGGGAGAAAAAGAGAGTCTATGTCTGCTGGAAGAAGGGACAGGCTACGTGGGGCAACTAGAAGGAAGTTGCCAAGATATGCAGAGAGGAAGTTAGAAAGGCAAAAGCCTGTCTTGAATTCTTGGCCACTGCAGTAAAATAGAACAAGAAGTCCTTTCATAAATATATTAACAGCAGGACAAAAACCAAGGAAAATTTTCATCCTTTACTTGATGCAGCAGAAAATGAGATCACTGAGGATAAGAATAAGGCTGAGGATCTCAATGTCTTCTTTACATCTATCTTTAGTAGTCAGATCAGCTATCTTCAGGGTATTTTACTCCTTGACCTGGATGTCCCCTGTGATTCAGGTGAAGAACCCCTCCCCCCTGTAATACAGGAAGAGAAAGTTAGAGACCTGCTTCTCTATCTGGAACATCACAAATGCATGGGACGAGACGAGGTCCACCCTAGGGTGCTGAGGGAGCTGGAGGAGGTAATTGCCAAGCTGCTTTCCACCATCTATCAGCATTCCTGGTTATCTGAAGAGGTTCCAGAAGATTGGAGGCTTTTCTTTTCTTTTCTTTTCTTTTCTTTTCTTTTCTTTTCTTTTCTTTTCTTTTCTTTTCTTTTCTTTTCTTTTCTTTTCTTTTCTTTTCTTTTCTTTTCTTTTCTTTTCTTTTCTTTTCTTCTCTTCTCTTCTCTTCTCTTCTCTTCTCTTCTCTTCTCTTCTCTTCTCTTCTCTTCTCTTCTCTTCTCTTCTCTTCTCTTCTCTTCTCTTCTCTTCTCTTCTCCTTTCCTTTCCTTTCCTTTCCTTTCCTTTCCTTTCCTTTCCTTTCCTTTCCTTTCCTTTCCTTTCCTTTCCTTTCCTTTCCTTTCCTTTCCTTTCCTTTCCTTTCCTTTCCTTTCCTTTCCTTTCCTTTCCTTTCCTTTCCTTTCCTTTCCTTTCCTTTCCTTTCCTTTCCTTTCCTTTCCTTTCCTTTCCTTTCCTTTCCTTTCCTTTCCTTTCCTTTCCTTTCCTTTCCTTTCCTTTCCTTTCCTTTCCTTTCCTTTCCTTTCCTTTCCTTTCCTTTCCTTTCCTTTCCTTTCCTT
This sequence comes from Aythya ferina, assembly GCF_964211825.1. NCBI lineage: Eukaryota > Metazoa > Chordata > Aves > Anseriformes > Anatidae > Aythya > Aythya ferina. The sequence continues at coordinate 14,782,253 of NC_140304.1, forward strand.
TCCTTTCCTTTCCTTTCCTTTCCTTTCCTTTCCTTTCCTTTCCTTTCCTTTCCTTTCTTTTCTTTTCTTTTCTTTTCTTTTCTTTTCTTTTCTTTTCTTTTCTTTTCTTTTCTTTTCTTTTCTTTTCTTTTCTTTTTCTGGCTTTTTGATCATTCACATTCTTAAGAGAAATAGCTCCTATGTGACAAGAATGGCTGCAGCGTGTACTTCACTGTGCACTCTCTCCTCATCACTTAAAAGTGCTACAAATATCAGGATCTGTTGCCTCAATTAAAATTCATATATATATCTTTGTATTCTGTAAGAAATTTTGAAATAAATTAACTTTTCAATATGCATAGTCTTTTAAAACTTGGCAATTAAAAAATTATCTTGCCATTAATCATCATCAGAACATAGACTCATAGAATATCCCAAGTTGGTAGAGACCCACAAGGGTCATAGAATCATAGAATGGCTCAGTTGGAAGAGACCTCAAAGATCATCTAGTTCCAACTCCCACATAAGCAGAGATGCCACTCACAGGATCAGGTTGCTCAGGGACTCATCTAACCTGGCCTTGAACTCCTCTAGGGATGGGGCAACCTCTCTGGGCAACCTGTTCCAGTGCCTCACCACCCTCTGAGTGAAAAATTTCCTCCTAACTTTGAATCTAAATCTCCTCTCTTTCAATTTAAAACCATTCCCCATCGTCCTGTCATTATCTGATTAAGCAGTCACTCACAATTTTTTTTATAAGTCTCCTTTAAGTACTGAAAGGTCACAATGAGGTCTCCCAGGATCCTTCTCTTCAGGCTGAACATCCCCAGCTCTCTCAGCCTCTCTTTATTGAGAGAGCCGTGATCATCTTTGTGCCCTTCTCTGGACCTGTTCTAACACATCCACATCCTTCTTGTGCTGGGGGCTCCAGACCTGGATGCAGTACTCCAGGTGGGGCCTCACAAGGATAGAGTAGAAGGGGACAGTCACCTCCCTCCACCTGTTGGCCACTCCTCTTTTGATTCAGTCCATGACACAGTTCGTCTTCTGGGCTGCAAGCACGTACTGCTTGCTCATGTCGAGCTTTACCCAAGTCCACCAGAACCCCCAAGTCCTTTTCTGCAGGGCTGCTCTCGATGAGTTCTTCACCCAGTCTGTATTCATGTCTAGGGCTTTGCTGGCCCATTTGAAGAACCTTGCACTTGAACTTCTTGAACTTCATTAGGTTCATGTGGGCCCACTTCTCAAGCTTGTCCACGTCCCTTTTGATGGTATTACTTCCTTCTATTGTATCAACCACACCACTCAGCTTGGTGTCATCTGCAAACTTGCTGAGGGTGCACTCGATCCCACTGTGTCATTGATAAAGGTATGAAACAGTACCGGTCCCAAGACAGACTCCTGAGGTACACCGCTCAGGAGTCACCAGCCTCCATTTGGACATAGAGCCATTAACCACCACTCTCTAGGTGTGATCTTCAAGCCAGCTCCTTATCCGCTGAATGGTCCACCCATCAAATCCATCTCCCTCCTTGTCAAATGCCTTGCAGAAGTACAGGTAGATGACATTTGGTTGGTCTTCCTTTGTCAACTGATGCAGTCACTCCATCGTAGAAATCCACCAGATTGGTCAGGCAGGATTTACCCTTGGTGAAGCCATGCTGGCTGTTTCAGATCGCCTCTTGGTCTAGCATGTGCCTTGACACTGCTTCCAGGAGGAAAAAAACTACTTGAGGTGAAACTCCACCAGCACAGAACAGTCAATTCTCTCAACTGGCATGCAGTGCTATGTCAATATGGTGTAGACTTTGTTCACTATAGATCCTAAAACCCTCCTCCTTTCTGTAAAACTGGGATATTTCTAATAGGTTCCAGAATCAGGGTGATTATCTTAGACTTGTCCATTTTTTTGTGTTTGCTTTTAATTTTCCCAGTGTTAGGAAACTTCTTTTTGAAAGCTAGGTAGAAATCCTAAAAGATTCTTTAACTGACCTTAGAAGAAACCACAGGCATTGTGCCCTTGAAACACTGTGTATATTAGTTCAGACATTTTAGGATAAACTTGCCTTAATTTTGGAAAAAAGTGGGGACAATAACTGATGATTTTTTTAATGTAAGTTGAAAGCTTACCATCTGTATAGATTGCTTCATCAGTGTATTTTCTTCAGAAAGCACTACTGGTTTATGTAATTCCTGGAGCGATGGCTAAGATACAGTATAAATATAAATGAGAAAGCTGGCAAATATATCCAAGAGGTGAGCAAGGTACTGTGAAATGGATAGCTAAGCTGATGACTGTGTTGTCCGTAATGTTTCTCTACAAAACTTCAGTTAAATTAGCCCTAAGTAGAGACCAATGTAGCAAATCCCAAGACAGCAGGCAGGCTTTCAGTTTCATCAATTTAGCCCTCAATACATTGCAAAACAGTTGAGTAGCATTTTCTTTCTTGCTGAGTTGAGTCCACAGTTGATGAATCTTGCTACTGGTATGGGGTTGTTCAACATTAAGTGATTATTTTATTTTATTTTATTTTATTTTATTTTATTTTATTTTATTTTATTTTATTTTATTTTATTGTTTCTTCATCTAATCATCTGCTGCATATTCAGGCTGCTTATCCATATTATCCACATTAGGGTATAATGTCAACAGAATTGGAGAGGAAACATTTTACTTGTGGACTATGACATAAGCAAAAGTTTGTAAAAGCCAGAATCTTCAACTATAAATGTGAGAAGTAGAGGAACATGTTTCCATCCATGAATATTTAAAAGGAAGTTTATACAGGATATCTACATCTGTGCTTCTAAGTGTTGTTGCAAGTTGGGGTTGGATTAACTTCAAAGATGAGAAGAGACCCTATGTTTATGAAAGGCAAAATTTCTCTGTACTGAATAGAGGTTAGTGTCCTAATACAGAGGAGTGAAGCATTATAAAGGAGTTTCCTACAGGAGGCACCTGTGAATCTTGGCAAATAATGATTCCAGAGCCTGTTTTTTTTTTTTTTTTTTTTTTTTTTTTTTTTTTTTTAATAGCCGACAGTAATTGGTTGTAGACAAATCCAGATGAATAGAGCCATGCAGTTCTGAAATCAATGACATTGCAGGTCTCACAGCCTATGTGATCATACATCTCACCAAATTTTGTAAATATATTTTACAAACATTTTTTAAAAATCTATTTCATCTCTGAACATGCAAGAGCATTCATTAAATTCTTTCTAACCTTGGAGTGGGTGCAGAATTGAAATGAAACTTTCTCTGTGTGTGAAATTCTCATAATTTTGATATTGTTCTGTTTATATGTCTATCCTTAATGGTAAATATAAATTGTAATTTTTGCATGTTGTAATCCCTATTCATTTATATCAAAAATACAACTCTGCACACAAAATCGTATTCACACAAATACAGATACAGAAATTTAATAAATAAAATTAAAGAGAATATTTCTAGGACTCTACTGAAATTCTGTAACTTTCTATCATAATTACCAAGTTGAAATTTCTTATGCACACAAGTTAAAATGCATAAAACCTGGTATCTTAAAAAAAACACAACTGGTTTCTTAAATCTACCCCCAGCAATTTTATAAGACTACCTTGAATTCCAGATGCTTATTTAACATTCCTAGGACTTTTGTATTAAGAGGGTATATCACAGATCAATCCCTCCAAGTGGCACTTTGCATACTTTAAAAAAAAAAAAGCCTTATTTTACATTTTCCTGATTGTGATCTGAGGCATTGCCTTCACAAGTAGAAAACTGGAGTATTCAACAGGCAGATAAAAAGTGTAATTAGTTACCGTAATGTCCTTTCTTCATGAGATTTTTGTATATTTCTTGTAGACCTAAACTCAGTTGCTTGATCATAATTCAAATCCATCGTCGTTGTTACCAGCACCAGAAAAGTGAACGATTCCTCTGCAGTCTTATGTCTGTAAGCTCCCATAGATATTACTGACATTTGTATATATTTATTGGCAACATCAGTCTAATCTGGCATGGATTTATTCTTTTGAAGCTCAGGTAATCTAATCCCTTTTCCCTGTAATGATGTAGGTTAACCATTTACTGTTATTTGTGCTCAGTGTCCTGATGGAAAATTAAAGATGCTGAATCATTTCAGATAATCTGCAAACAAAAAGAATAGTTGAACTTATTTTTAATGTAGTTAACACTTTGTGTTTGAGTGTGGAAGCTGGTCTACTGGTGAGGTTTCATTTGCATGCCTGGATTTCTAGGCTGTTCTGAATATGTTGTTGACATCAGAAGGTGCCGAATTAACATTTCCACTGGAGCAAAGGAAAAGATTGAGTGCTTAATTTCTTGAGAAGATAGCTTTCAAAATGCAGTTAAGGTGTGCAACTGCTGGTATTAAGGCACCTGAATGGCAGTAACACTTTGCATACTGTTAAGCTATGAAGTAAAACTGAGTATGATTAATGGGATAGCTTTGCACATAACAGCACAGCTGGGGATTATGTTATTGTATATTCATCTTCCAAACTCTCATAAAAGTAGATTATTGTAGTACAGCACTTTTGAATATCTAAAAAATTATCGGAATCTTAACAGTTCCCATGTTCTAACAAAAAGAAATATTCTGCATAGAAACTCAGTGTCTTCCTCAGTCATTCACCTTCAAAGAGGATGAGGAGTATAAAACTCTGTAAGGGTGTTCAGAAGACATCGATGTCCTTATACAAATGCCAGAAGAGATGTAAATATTTGGATCTGCATGGGAGCATAAGAAAATAATATTTTCTTAACTTGTGTGGTCCAGGTAGACTGAGGAGATCTAGGGGGCATGCCTGGGCATAGGGACAGCTGGATGCTGGGAACTGCTGCTCTGAGTCCCAATATCATGGTAGTTACTTTACTTCATGTTAAAGGGTTTAGCTGCAAAGCCATTGAATATATTGTGAAGAAAGTGACTGTGTACTTCTTAAGGATCAAATGCGTTGTCTTTCAGTCTCATGCTTGAGCATGAAGAGATGGCACAGAGTGCCTGAAATACCATATCAACATTTAGGGCATTCATGATAGGACCTATGCACAAGCACCGAAATACCCTGAACAGCAGTAAGAGGTGATAGTATACTGACAACTCTGAATAAGCAGTGTATTTGACTTTAAGTTGTTATCACTCACTAATTGCAGGAAAAGACGTTTACAACCATATAAATTCTGCTGAAACACAAATGGAATTGCTGCCATGTGTCGTGAAATATCACTCACAAAAGATATTCATTTAATGCACTGCTGGCATCAGCTGGAAGATACACACTAATCTCAAGCAATTTTTTGTCATGGTCTACCTCTACTCTCTTGATTTATGGTTTATATCTATTGGCCATGGTAGGTATTCTTCCTTTCAATACTTTCTACTAATCAGACATTTTATAGAATCAATTGTTACTGAATCATGGTGTATTCAAAATAAAAAACATATTTATGATATTAACCATAATATAATAAAATAATATTGTAAAATAATATATTATGCTTTGGAAATAAGGAAGTGGCTGATGATAACAAATTAAACATACCAATTTGTATCAACTTACTGACATGCAGGATATAGCAGCTGATAAAAGCTTCTCCTTTATAAAGACTAAGTTACCCTTTTTTTTTATTTATTTTTTTTATATATATAAGTGAAATCATCCTTAAGTCTTTAGTATTTTTTCAAGTATCTTATTTTTTATGACTGGTTGAGACACAAGAAGAGATTTTTTTTTTTTCTTAATTGCTCAGATTCTCACTCATTCCTTTTTTTCTGTTATTTGTAAGGCAGTATAAGTTTACCTTTGATAGCATATTAACTTTTTTTTCCAGTAACTTCAACTGTATTTGTCTGTTGTCATAAGGATTCAGTTTGATTTCTGTAGCGTCAATTATATAAATCTGCAGAACAATTTACTGGCAATCTGGCAGGTATCAAAAAGACACAGGTCGAAAGAAAATTATCAATTAAACAAGTGAAAAAAAAAATGAAGTTCCTTTATGCAAATAAAATTTCCTTAGCAGAATTTTAGCCTTTTTTCATTAATAGAATAATATGAATTATATGCACATTTCTGAACTGTATATTTTCCGTATGCATAGCTCAGATAATACTTCCCCATACTAGTATTTAATTTGACATAGATATGTTAAACTGTCAGTAAATGAATACAAAAATAAGTATTTCTAAAACAGTAGTTTTCTTTAGTATATTAACTTTCATCAACTATTTATAAGAAAGTATAATATAGTATCTGTATATTTTTAGCTACAAGCAATGACTATGTACTTAAGCTACATACTGAAAATTGTTGTTGGTAGTTTTAGTATATTACTGCAGTATCAATTTTTTGCTACACAAGAACTTACAAAGATGGATCTGGCTAGGTGAAGCTGAAGTCATAATAAGAAATATTTTCACAGGTCAGAAAAAATATAAATAATAAAAGGCAATGCATCTCTTTACCTAACAAACAGGAGTAATGCAAATATACTACACATCATGGAAACATCGTCATGATTAAAAAGGTAAACACATATTAACAAATTCTGCCTAGAGCTAAAAAATGCTCTTGTTCCTTATGCTTTGTAAAATACATTTAAATAAAAGTTTTTTTTTTTTTTTTTTCCTGTTGCTCAAACCCTGAAACGCTGCTTTAGAGAATGACCTTTAACTGAATGTGAAAACGAAGATGTCCTTAAAGAGTATGCCCACTTTAAAAGGTTCAACTTAGTATACTGACTGTTGCTATGAATGTAACTGTCAGTATTCTTTGAGATACAGTGGCAAATAGATGTGCAAAGTAGTGACAGGTTTCTGAACATTCTGAATGCTGGCTACACTGTACTGAAGAAGTTATTGACATGGAGTATATAGATAATGTTTTCTTCTGGTCATTTTTCCTTTGTCATAAACATATTAAACCAGGAGTTAGTTGGTATTCCTTAATGACTTCAGAGAGACTGGTTTTAGCTTCTGACCAACTTCAGCATTCATAGATCTGTTAAAGGTGTGATTTAAAAATAAATAAATAAATAAATAAAAGAATTTAAAATACAGCATCCATATATCAGACTTTTCTCCTTATGTTTTTGTTTTGTTTGTTTATTTGTTTTTTCTCTCCCAGAAATCTGCCAGAGTGCTTTCAAGCTGAATAAAAACCAAACATTTCAAAAGAAATAGACTGTACTTTTGAGGAGACAGATCACAGAATAACAGAATGATAGGGATTGGAAGGGACCTTGAAAGATCATATAGTCCAATCCCCTGCCAGAGCAGGGACACCTAGATCAGGTCACATAGGAACACGTCCGGGGGGTTTTGAATGTCCCAAGAGAAGGAGACTGCACAACTCCCCTGGGCAGGCTGTTCCAGTGTTCTGTCACCCTCACTGTGAAAAAGTTTCTCATATTTAAGTGGAACCTCCTATGTTCCAGTTTGCACCCATTGCCCCACACCCCTTCTGATTCTCCCCAGGATGCCATTGGCCTTCTTGGCCACAAGGGCACAGTGCTGGCTCATGGTCATGTCAGTCCTTAAACCTAGTCCTCATCAACTGAGGCAAACTCCTGCTTCATCCCAACTTCCTCTGGGGCACCGGGCTCATGGGGACAGCCTCCAGCATTATAGACAGAGACAAAGAAGGCTTCGTCTCTGTCTATAATGTAACTCTGCCTTCTCTGTATCTCCTGTCACCAGGGCACCCACCTCATTCATCAGTGGGCCTACATTGCCTCTAGTATAAATTTTATCTGAAATGTATTTGAAGAAGCCCTTTCTGTTGTCCTTGACCCCTCTTGCAAGGTTTAATTCTAAGGAGGCCTTAGCTTCCCTAGTTGCATCTCTGCATCCTCTGACAACAGTCTTATATTGATCTCAAGTGGCCAGCCCCTCCTTCCATGATCTGTAGACTCTCCTCTTCCACTTGAGTTTGTTCAGCAGTTCCCTGTTTAACCATTCATGTCTCCTGGCTCCCTTTCCTGAGTTCCTACCTGTTGGGATGCTCTGATCTCGAGCTTGGAAAAAGCAGTCCTTGAATGCTAACCAACTATCCTGAACCTCTTTACCTTCTAATACCTTGTCCCATGGGATTTCCCCTAGAAATTGCTTGAAAACACCAAAGTTGGCCCTACTGAAGTCCAGGGTTGTGAGTCTGCTTGGTATTCCGTTCCTGCCATGAGATCCTGAACTCCACCATCTCATGGCTGCAACCAAGGCTGTCCTCAACCTTCCCTGCTTCAACCAGACCCTCCTTGTTAGTGAGGACAAAATCCAGCAGCGCTCCTTTCCTAGTTGGCACATCCACCATTGGAATTAATTCCAAGGATGCTATCAGCTGCCTGCAGAAGGCCTCGTCAACTGCCTCATCCCAATCTGGTAGTCTGTAATAGATACCCCAAAAAGTATCCCCCATGCTAACCTGCCCCTTAATTCTCACCCACAGAGTCTCAACTTGCTCCTTATTAGCCCCTGGAGAATACTCAGCACACTGTAGTTGCTCTCTCACATAAAGAGCAAATCCACCACCTTGCCTTGCTGGCCTGTCTTTCCTGAGAAGGACATAACCATCCATGACCACATTCCAGCCATGTGAGCTATCCCACCATGTCTCTGTAAATGGCACCAGATGAAATTGGGAACAATTTTTTATACCCAGCAAACCTTTTCACAATGTAGATAATGTAGGAGCATAACTTTAGCCACTTTTTTTTCTTTATTTTTTTTTTCTTTTTTTTTTCCCTTAATCAAAACATCAAGATAGGGTTTTTTAAGTGAAAAATGGAACAATTATTTTGCTTATCTATAGTAAGTTCTCTAAAGTAACAAATGAAAAAAATACTACACATGCATACAGATATTGTAGAAAATTGCAAATTTAACAACAGATGGCAGGAAATGGAATTTTCTATCTTATCAGGACAATAAAGCAGAAAAAGTTGAGGAAAATTTGCTACAAAAGAGAAAAAAATCTTGCAAAAGGAAAATAGCACAGATACTATATTTTGCATTTTTAGATTCTATTAAGAACAATCTATTTTTAATTGGAGAGGGCTTCCTTTGCCTGTAAATTTAGTATGCATGCTCATCTAAAAAGTATTTAGAAGTTATTGTCATTGTGAACACAACAGGTGCTGCTCATGCACTAAATTAGATTCACTGCTCAGAGCCTGCACAGCTCTGGTTGTAAAACAGAAGAATCTTGAGTAGCATCTCAAACAACATTTTCACAAATCATTTATATTATAGTGGATCCTAAGTAGGGAAGCTGCATATTTCTAAATAAAAGCTCAAATACTATTGTTTCAAATGCTCTGAAAAAGTACTTTACAGAAGACTGATATATCCAACATTACTCAACTAATACTAAAGTGGTATGAAATTTGAAAACACTGAGATATGAACCATTCGTGATCCTTTTGCAGTGCAAATGAATAAAGAACTAGTTGCAGGAAAAGACAAACAAAAGATAAATCCCAGTGCATGCATTCAATACAGGGAAATCCTAGGTCTAGGGGAACTCCTGTATGTTCTCATTTCTAATCATCAGATGTTTTATTTTATTTTGTTGTTGTTGCAATGTTGATAGTTCATAAGGAAAGAAAATGTGAAAAAAATTGTAACACAGTGGTAGGTCTGAGTTCATTGTGTTGTGGCCTCATGTGATCCTTAGAGGTACTTTTATGTCCTTGGTATGCTTTGAGGGCAGAAAGTCCTATCCATCAATCATTTCTGATTTATATAAATTTCTGATGAAAAAATCCAGCCCCTTCTACCTGACACAAGAACATACTGCTTCCACCCTCCCTTGAGAAAAGGAAGCTCTTTCATTACTAGCTGTAGAACTAGAATAAGGTATTTCTTAGCGCAATGTAAGCAATATAGATATTCCTCAATATTTTCAATGTTTCTCAAAAACAAAAAATCTTATGAACAATATTTTGTTTATTAGGAATGAATAGCCCACTGATTTTAAGAGGAAACCCAGATCATTGTTATGCATAAGCTGGTCATAACTAACTATTTATTGTAAGGTATTGTAACTCTGTATTCCAAATGAATCAAATGTTAAAAAAAAAAAGAAGAATAAAGAAAAAAAAAAGAAAAAAGAAAAAAGAAAACAAAAAATGCTTTCCAATATTAAAAAGGTGGCAATTTTCCAAACAACAGTAAGAGAGCTGATAAAATATCATATTTCTTTTTGATACAACACTGTTAAAGCTAAGCTTTTATAGACAGCTTTTTCTTTTTTTGTTCTGTGTTCTTCACCTTGATTTCATTTTATCTGAAGTTTGGTATTTCTGTTTCTGAATTATAATTCCCTGACTTTAAGTTATGTCGTGCTTTAGCAAAGGGCATGGGGATCAGCTACCCAAGCATACTGACAGGATTCAGTCAGTCTTCTGTTTTTTTGCTTTCTCTTCATGTACTTGAGAATTATACTTGACTGTAGAATTACCTGAAGGGTAAGTACCTTATTAGGGGTGGGTGTGAGAGATTGAGTATTGGCATTACAGTTTTTGCTTTTGAAGTCATCCTAGTGAACTTAAGTTTTATGTGCTTAATGGCATATGCTGAATACAAATTGGCTAACAAAACATAGTCTTTTTTAATCACAGTGCATATTGTAAAAACAAACAAACAAAAAACACAAAATGTAAACCATATTAAAAAGTTCAAAATTGGAAGCATCTATAAAACAGCCTGCTTGACAGCCATGCTCAAACTCAGTAGGAAATTTTAAGTAGAATCTGTAAGAAAAAGAAAAATCAATTAAACTGCAGATCAGCCTGTACCAAAAATAATAACCCTAGGGCAAGTAAGCAAGGCTTTCTTCCAGGGCAATGGCGATGAATAAACATTCCCTCCTCTTTTTCTAATGGTTATCTTTACCCTAATATTGTCTTCATATGGATGTTATGAAATTGTTGCAATCCTCAACCTTTAGGTTATCTTAGAATAGACTGCAGATTATGCCATAGCTCTTTGAAGTTTCAAATTTTCTTATCCATTTCAGTCATCTCAGGGAAATTAAATGGTCTTACAAAACCCACCAACTCCTTTTTTTTTTTTTTTGTGGGGGGGGGGGGGAGCTAATGGTGTAAATATGAAGAGCTTAATAATTAAATTAGATAATAGATAAGCTCTTAATAAATAATTAAGAGCTTAAGTACCTGTATGTGGAGAGGTAGTTCATGTAGCAATTCAGATTTGAAATATTGTGAAAAAGATTTGTAATGGTTTCCATGGAAACTAAAAACACATTGGAGTAGGTAGTATTAAAAGAATTCAGTCCAGTTACATTTAAATAAATAAGGATCATTTGCAATGTACTGTTTGTAAGTATAGGTAGTATCTTTATATACTTTTAAAATTATGTCACTGAGTTTCAGCCTCTAGTCAGACACACAGGTTCTAACAGGGCTAATATTAAACTGGTTGATGTCAGTGGTTGATCATGAGTGCTCTGAATTTAAAGGTAGTCTTTTCATCAATGCCTTCATTTTTTGAATGAGTCCATAGTGAGGTAAGTAGATCAAAAAAGTAATAAGCATTCAGATAATAGTAACGCTTGACAACTGTATTGCAGCAAGCTGCACAGATCATAAAACTCCTGCCAGATATAAAACTAACATTAATTTTATCTAGTTATATTACATACATGTCTTCCTACAAATGTTTGGCTGCATACAGTTAACTTCAAAAAACAACCAAGTAGGCAAAATTTGAGCAGAGTCTATTTTTCTTTAACTTCCTGGTAATGTCAATTCCAGTTGTTACAAGCTTTATGAAAAACACTGGATTCTGTGTAGATTTGGACTTTTCTGTCCTTTTGCCAGCAGAGACTGTAATTATTCATCAAGGTGAGAGTGTTTGTGTTAGAGCCTTGCTTAATTTCCCAGTGACAAATCTGCTTGCCTTTGCTGTCAAACGAACCACAAAATAGTAGCAGCTACAGACAGGTGAAAAGGCATTAATGCATTGAGGGAAAGTGCCATAGTAAGCAGGCTGAAAAAGATCCAACCAAATTTTCTCAGCACCTGTAAATGCCCCTTTAATATGAATGTGAAGTCATTTTATCCACCAAAATGCAAATAAAAAAGACCTGGAAACTCACGTGGACAGATTGTGTATTGAATAAACAGAAGAAAAAAAATAAAAAGGTGATATTTATGCCTCAGGACATTAGGGCTATTTTTGTGGCTATTCCTTGTTATTCAGTGGTATTCACTGTGCACAGTAAGAAATCCTCTGCAGGGCAGAGGGAATACTAAAGCTCCAGATGCACAATTCAGCTAGTTGCTCTGCAGTTATCCACCTCAAGTTCTTGTCATCCCCTCACTATATCTCTAAAACCTTTGTGAGCACATCCGACATCCCAGTTCTTTTTCTTTTCTTCTGTTGTGCCACATAGGTTGGAAATTCTTCTATACAAAGTCTCTTAAGAAAGATTGGCACTTTCTATACTGGTAATGTCTTCATACTTGTTCTGAAGGCACTTTCATTATAAACACAATACAGAGTACAATAATATTTGCAAGGTGCTGAGAATAGACAAAATCCTTTTTGAGATATCTTGGTACAGCTATTATCCTACTAATTACGTATTTAAAAACCGTCATTGTGGAATTCTTTGTTTCATAACCTGATTCACAATCTTAATGTTTAACAATCCTTCTTGATATTAAGTAGTTATAAGTGCAAAGATACTACAGGTGTACGATTTTGTACAGGTTAAGAAAAAATAAATAAAAATCAGCCATTTACTCTGTATATGAGTTTCAAGATTACATCCAAATACGTCAAGCAAAGGATAGCAAGTTGCTCTACATGGCATTTCATTCTGTAATAACTGAGGACAGCACTGCACTTTTCTGCAGCTTGTGCATCAATCTCCCTTCAGGTAACTTTCCAGAAGTAAGAGCACTGCTTGCAGTTCTATATAATTCCATATCAGAAACCACATTTAACAGAACTATTTAACAGTTTTACATAAACATGTAGTACACATGGTTTCTCTGCAGTTCTGTGTCCCTTCTGGGAACAGCATGCTAGTTTCACTAAACAGAAAGAAAAATGATTCTATGAAGCTCTTCTGCATGGGGAGATTTTCTTTCTCCCCTTTGATATTATGATAAGTATAAACACATAATAATGAGGAAAGAGCAATTCATCAGCATGAGATTGAATATCTAGAAACATAAACAGTTTAGGAGAGCTAATATGTTCTTTCTTTGTATCAAAGGTTGTAACTTCAGATTATGATTTATAATTGATAATACATTCTTCTCAGGTGGAGAGTATTAACATAATCCCACATATGTGATTTTCTTGAACAGATAACATGATGATGCAGCAAAGAAAACTGTGGACAAAACAGATTGACCTGACCATAGAATTGTAGAATGGTTTGGGTTGAAAGGGACCTTAAAGGTCATCTAATTCCACCCACCCTGACATGAACAGGGGCACCTTCCACTAGATCAGGTTTCTCAAAGCCCCATCCCAGCCTGGCCTTGAGCATATCCAGGGATGGTGCATCCACAGCTTCTCTGGGCAACCTGTTCCAATGCCTCACTACCCTCATAGTAAAGAATTTCTTCCTTATGTCTAATCCAACATTTTGAGTCTAAAGCCATTACTCCCTGTCCAAACACTACACTCCCTGATAAAGAGTCCTTCTCCTGCTTTCTTGTAGGAAAACAATTTTTTGTAAAACAAATAAAATCATAGAATCATAGAATATATTGATTTGGAAGGGACCCATGAGGATCTTTAATTCCAATTCTTGATTCCATACTGAGAAACCTATGAGATAAACTGTTTATCTAAGAACATTGTCCAATCATTTATTGAACACTGATAGGCTGGGGGCTGTAACCACTGTACTGGGGAGCCGATGACAAGATCAAAAAGAAAACAAGCAAGCAAAGAAATAAAGAAACAAACACACACACAAAAAAAAACCACAACCATCAAAGCTCCATTAGAAAGCTGTAAGATATATCCTAACAACTTTGATTTTTTGGCAGAACTGCAAATTAATGCACAGGAGTTAATGTGGCATGTATAACAAGTATATATTTTGACTTGTTTCTGCCAGAAGAAATTCTGAGGGAACAACAATTCATCCAGTCTTTCTATCAATTTATATGTTGCATTAGATGTAGAGCTTAGTGATGTGGTTTAGTGGGGACTGCTAGCGTTAGGTCAGAGGTTGGACTCGATGATCTTGAGGTCTCTTCCAACCTAGAAATTCTGTGATTTCTGTGTGATTTCTGTGATTTGAGTGTTGGTTCTTTTGTTTTTGTTGTTTGTTTGTTTGTTTGTTCATTTAAGATAGACAAAAAAGATTATGGTGTAATTACTTGGAATTTATTTATAAGCATTATTACTATACTGTCACCTATTTAGTTTTATACAATATCATTACATTACATATCTCTATATATTGTATGTAATATAAAATTTTATATGTCTATATTATGTACTTGCAACATCTGTCCATTTACGTTAATACTTTCCCTATTTATGATCCTCACACCATTGGCATCTTTGTATTAGAATTACACATTGTTAAACAAAATACAGAAACACTTTCTTTAAAACCAGCATGAAACTATTTTTTTAGACAGCCTCTAAATTTTCTTCAGAACCATAAGGGTGCCTTTGTAATTTATTCAAGCATATCGTGACAGAAAAACAAACTTATCTTCTCCTGTAAAGTATATTGTGCCTACATTAAAACTGAGGGCTTGCTCAAAATGTAGTTATTTTATGTTGTTTTCAGTTACTATTAACATGAGAGAAAAAAAAAAGCACATTGAACTCCTTTTTTTATAAAAAAAATATTAATATAATATACATGTATGAGGTATGAATACAGAACTGAGTTTTGTATTCTTTAATTAAAATCATTAATATTTACTGGGAGATTCTTGCTTTGGTGTAATGTGGTGGGTGGCCAAGCTCCACCACAATCACTCTCATTCCCCCTCCTCAAAGAGGAACAGGGAGAAAGTATGACAAAAAAGGCTCAAGGGTGGAGGACAGGGAGACCGCTCAGCAATTATCGTGACAGGCAAAACAGACTCAGCATAGGGAGATGGTAAGATTTATTGCCTATTACTAACAAGTTAGAGAAGTGGGAAAAAAAGGAAAAAAAACCAAAAACGCCTTCAGCCCATCCACCTTCTTCCACCTCCTCCCCCCGAGTGGCACAGGGGAACGGGGGAATGGGGGTTATGGTCAGTCTACAGTGCTTCTTTTCTGCCACTCCTTCTCAGTCACTCTCGTCCCCTGTGGGGTCCCTCCCACGGGACACAGTCCTTGATGAACTGATCCAGTGTGGGCTTCCCACAGGCAGCAGCTCTTCCAGAGCTGCTCCAGATATGGGTCTGTACCACGGGGTCCATCCCTCAGGAGAAAACTGCTCCAACCTGGCTCCCCTATGGGCAGCAGCTCCTGCCAGGTCACCTGCTCCTGCGTGGTCTCCCCTCCGTGGGCTACAGGTCCAGCCCAGAATCTGCTCTGGTGGGCGTCCTCCACAGGCCACAGCCTCCGTTGGTGCAGGTCCACCTGCTCCACTGTGGTCTCCTCCACAGGCTGCAGCGTGGAACCCTGCTCCACCATGGTACTCCATGGGCTGCAGAGCTGCAGGGGGACAGCCTGCTTCACCATGGTCCTCACCACAGGCCACAGGGGACTTCTGCTCCGGCACCCGGAACACCTCTCCCCCTCCTTCTTCACTGATCTTGGCGCCTGCAAGGCTGTTTCTCACTCCTCTCACTCTCCCAGCTGCTGTGTGGCACTTTTTTTTTTTTTTTTTTTTTTTTCTCCGTTTCTTAAATATGCTGTCACAGAGGTGCAAAACAACATCTCTTATTGACTCAGCTCTGGTCAGCAGTGGGGCCCTTACCTTACGTGGGGCAGGTTCTAGATTCTTCTCACAGGAGCCACCCTTATGGCCCCCTGCTACCAAAACTTTGCCACGAATTTACAAAGGGAGGATATATATTGATAAAGGAATCCAGTTGGTTTTAGCAGCCCCTACTGTGTCACTTCTTCCTATAAATTAGGAAGAAGTATGCCTAATTAAAATAGATTCAGATAATTTTGGGAAGCCCTGTTCTCATAATTATGTTACAATTACTTCACTGCTATGTGTAACTTTGGATCAGAAGACACACAAAAATTAGCTATTTTTACACTTACATCTTGCATCTTACAATGGAATATCTTTAATCTCAAAATACCATTTCATTATTTTTTTTTCCTTTTTGTAAGCCAATGTTCCTTCCATTTAATTTATTCATTGCTTTATCTATCTTATGGACAGTTGAACACAGAACAAAGAGCTGTCATTGCTCTACCTACATTAACATGAAGCTGTGGGGGAAAGGCAGCAATGGTACAGGGCTACACTAATCATGCTGATTTCAAGATGTAAGCATTCATCTCTACAGAGGGATATTCTTTTTGTTGTCAAATCAATAGGTCAATTGCATGCTAGTGTATGAGTCTCTGCATTGTGTACAGTTGTTTACGTGGAATTATCATGTTCTTATATTATCATGTTCTTATATTACTTGCCTTTCTATATGTAGTTGGGGGGTCTATCTTCAGTTTGTCTGATTATATACTTCCTTCACTTTCCCTGACATGAAAAGGTTGATTGTGTTGAAATAAGATTCCTAGTTATTTTTATGTGTTAAAGATGCATATCAAATGGACAAATAATTAAAATGTCTAGCTCCTACTTTCATAATTTTTCTTCACAATTGCACTTTAATATACATGTGGAAAAGCCCATGTAAAAGCTTGCAGAATTAATGGATAATCTGTTGCCCAAGATGAGTTTTATACTCATCTAACACTAGAAAAACAAGTACATGTACATAGATATGTATCAGATGAGTGGCTTTAAGAAACAGATATGATGTCATATAATTTGCATTATTGTTATTTTTGTAACTTCCTCCTGTGCACATTAACTCTTTTTTTTTTTTTTTTTTTTTTTTTTTTTTTTTTTTTCCTAGCACCTTAATTCCTAATTTAACATGATTAATTAATTTTACTGGCATTTCCTTTGTCCCTGCTATGGATTGTTATTTAAAAGCTATGGATCATTATTTAGCAAAAGCTTTCAAAGCTTGTCTCCGATTTGAAGCTTTTTAAATAAGTAACTGTTATTACAAAGCAGTTTGATTCTGATTTCACTCAATAGTCATTATGCTTATAACTTTGTCAAAGAAGAGTGGGTATGTTATCTTAAAATGCTATCTATATGACTATTCTTTGTTGGGGGGGGGGAAGTGCTAAAGATTACAAAAATCTTTGCTACAAGAATAAAGGGGGTGCAACATTAGTGTAGTTAAAACTACAGATTTGTGTACTCATAACATGCTAACTGGAAAGATCCTCTGAAAAAATAAGCAGAATATGATCTTTATATCCAGGAAAATCAACAAGCCCTAAATATCTTTAAAAAGTTAAATAACTACATGTACATACTTGCTCAGAGATAAAAGTCTAAGTTGCTCTAGCTGTGTTACCACAACCAACATTTTATTAAGAAGAAAACAAACAAAAAAACATTAAAGATTTATTGTTAAAAGCTTTGTTTCCTAGAGTGAGGATTTCAAGAACTTTGAGATCTTCAAATTGTATGTGGCTTTGTTTAATCAATAAAACAATGTCAGGAGTTTATTCTTAAGGAAACAAACAAACAAACAAACAAACAAACTTTTGTGAGAGTTTAGCTAGCAGCTGCCCCAAGTCGGACTTATCTCAATGAACTAAATCTAAAGAATGACAAATATCTTCTCAATGTCAAATTTTTTTAGTATGAAATATCAAGTAACTTTTTTTTTTTTTTTTTTTTTTTTTTTTTTCACAAGGTGTTAGATGTCTATGTCTTTTAGTACAGGGGTTTAATTCTGCTTTTTTATAATTAAGACGATCTGGAATTTAAATTAAACATTCATTATTGGTTTTAAAATATAGAGTACCACTCATTGCTGTGGCAAGAACTGCAGAAACTGATACAAGAACTGGGGGTTCTGCAAAGATTATTCTTAGATTTGATTAAGAAGGGAGAAGACAGTATTTGACTTCAATAAGTCAATGTAGATTCAGTATAGGTTGTTATTAATCCTAGCAACAGAATCAGTCTCCTTGTTCTTCCAGTCCCTTTCCTGTAGTATAGGTATCGTACACAGGTCTCAAACCAAGCTACCTTTTAGTTCACACATCCTCTTGCTGGAAGCAATTTTAGCATATGGTAATGATATTTCTATATAATTTTCACACATAATTAATATGTTTTCTGTGAACACTAGCATGGGATTTTAGCAAATTTCTAACCAGAAGCTCTTTCTTTCATTTACATGTATATACATTCAGAAAAGTATCATGCTCCTTCTCTACCTCACAATATGCTGTGGGATGAGTATGCAGCTTGTGAAGACCTCAGTTTCACCACAGGCCATGTACCTAGTGCAGATCTTTAGAAGAGCTTTAAAACATCTGGCTCAGGCAGAACCAGCTGTGAAATTATAAGACGTGAACTCAGAACAGCTGCATTGCTCCCATTTATCATCATTTGAAGCTGTTATTGAGAGTATCGTTGACATACCTGTAACATCAGCCATAGTCAAATAATTTCAGGCGTGTTTAATGGAGCAGTGTTTGTAGTACTACTTTAATTTTGTAAGGCTCAACAAACAAAACACATTCAGTCTTCTAATCAATCATTCACTGGCCTTCTGGTGACTGTCAGGATAGTAGTTTTTTGGTGATTCCCAGAAGAAAAGTGCATTCACATAAAGGCCATTATCAAATTTAGTAAAAATTAATGTTCCTGTTAGGAATCACAGCAGAGGAACTAAGTACTTGGATTCTTATTTGTCCTTCCCAAGCAGTGATCCCACAAGATCAAGAGTAGGATGTTTTAAGCTTGTATTTGCTCTTGATGTTCCTGTCTTACAGATTTATACTGGACTCAACCTCCAAAAGAGGGAAAAATAGGTAATGGGTATTTTACTGCATATACACTTTCAGTTAATTTGTTTTACTTAGCATCTGCCTCACTGAGTACTCATCATCTGCTATTGAACCATCTGATGTACAACAGATGTTAAGCACTTAGTGAGGCAGAGGGGGAGGTAAAAGTGTCATATCATGATTAAGTACTTGCCATGACTATTATATAAGGTGACCATACTGCTTTGTTCTTACGTTTAATATTACAGTGTATTGAACAAGAGTAAGCTTAAGTTTTGGATTTCAACTTGCAACTGCTATTCAAAGAAATTAATTTTTCTTTTGAAATGTAAAGTTATTGCATAGCCATATATATATATTTTAAAGACATATTAGAATTAAAAATCAGAAAGCACTTCATAAAGAGGCAATGCAGTGCATCTCTCACAGAATTATTTCATCTACAAAAACACTTAAGATTGCTATTTTTTGCCATGCTTGTGTAAATGTGGGATTATATGGCAGGCTTTATTTGCTCTGTAAATATTCTAGCTGAAAGCATGGTAGACAACTGCTTAGTTCATCCTGTGCAACATAAAGTTCACCCACAAAAGATACTGGTAATCCAGCAACAGCCCGATTTTCTTCTGATATAGTAGGAAAAGGGTTAAATGTGAGAAGGTAGAATTTACTCCTTCAGTTGGCTGGACCTGTTATTAAACTATAAATAATTAGAAATCTGTTTCCCACTAAATTTTAAGACTTGTGAAAGATTTCTGGAATATTGTCACACACAAGTAAATATATTGATTAAATAGGGTTGGATATAAATGTTTGTCCACAAAAGAGATTTGTGGTTCAGGTGACTAGAAATTCTTTGCAGTCAAAGTGGAAGGGCAGTTGATGGGTTTTAACTAAAGGGTACATGTATGTGGTTTATAATTGTATGTGTTTTGTGTGAGTTACCTGGTTCAGTGTCCTACACTGTGTAAGCAGAGGGTTGATGGTCTATTTCCTAGTAAGACAACAGGTATTCTGCTATCAGAAAAATCAATAATATTTATGTTTACATAGAAATTCCAGCCTGGAATATGCACTTCTTTTGTAACTTTTTGTTGGTTTTTAAATGGTTAATTTCCATAACTCTGTATTAATCAACAAAAAAGTTACAAAATAATTTGGAGGAATTTTGGGGAGCATTGTGTAATTTAATAGAAGGTGTCTTACACTACAATTAATTTATTTCTCTAAATTAAATATTACTTTATTACTACATATTACTATATATTTTTTTAATTTAGAAGTAATTATTATGATGTCAAGTAATTATGATGTCAAGTATACTATTCATTAAAATAGCTTTTGATAATTGCTTATCGCATAGCATTATATGATCTTGAAAACACAGATATTTCGAGCAACACATTTTGTTTCAAAGCTGATTGAAGTAAATAATATTTTTTTTCTTTTTCACTAGGTTTGGAACACAAAAGTTCTACAGCTCAAGGTCTGCAAAAACAAACACATTAGGCTAGTAAATGTAATTTTCCAAATGAAATAATATTGCTTATAATCTTATTGAAAGGATAATTAAAAAGCCCTTTCAGCTTTCCCCCAGATACTTATTGTCTTAATTTATTTTTTAATTAATTAATAAGTAAGTAGCAACTGCTCAAGACAAGTAGCCTCTTAGTGACTAGCTACCCATTAAAACAAGGAGAATATAACTGATTAAATAGAACCAATTAAAGGTAAAAGGACACAGGCAGTGTCCAGAATGATGCGATGAATGAAGGGATGTACTGAAAATTTAGTCACAGAATCATAGAATCAGAAAATGGCTTGGGTTGGAAGGCACCTTAAAAATAATTGAGTTCCAACTCCCTGCCACAGACAGGGATGCCACACACTGGATCAGGTTGCCCAGGGCTTCGTCCAACCTAGTCTTGAACACCTCCAGGGATGGGACATCCACAGCTTCTCTGGGCAACCTGTTCCAGTTCTTCACCATCTTCTGAGTGAAGAATTTCCTCCTAACTTCTAATCTAAATCTCCCTTCTTTTAGTTTAAAACCATTCCCCTTTGTCCTATCATCTACCCAAGAAAAAACAAAAACAAAACCAAAAAACAACCACAAAACAAACAAACAATCAAACAAAAAATACCCCTTGCTCTCCACCTTTTTTATAAGCCCCCTGAAGTATTGAAAAGCTGCAACAAAGTCTCCCTGGAACCTTCTCTTCTCCAGGCTGAACATCCCCAACTCTCTCAGCCCGTCTTCATCAGATAGGTGCTCCAGCCCCATGATAATCTTTGTGGCGCTCCTCTGGACCTATTCTAATAGATCCATGTCCTTCTTGTTCTGGGGACTTCAAACCTGGACACAGTAGTCCAAGTGGGGACTCACAAAAGCAGAGTAGAGGGGGACAATCCCCTCCTTCCAGTGCTGGCCACTCCTCTGTTGATGCACCCCAGGATGCAATTGGCCTTCTGGGCTGCAATTGTTCACTGTTGGCTCATGTCGAGCTTTTTGTCCACCAAAACCCCCAAATCCTTCTCTGCAGGGCTGCTTTCAATGAGTTCTCCCAGTCTGTACTCCTATCTGGGATTGCCCCGACCCAGATGAATTAGAAGTGTTACATTCAAGACTTCATAGTGTATCTAGACAACCAAGCTCAGTCACCTAACTTAGAAAAATAAAGAATAATTAGATCTCATGTACTAGAAAAGGGAAATCTAACGAATGACATCAAGTAATAGCTGATACTAGTTGAATCTTAGGTGAAGAAAATAATGATCTAGAAGAAAGTGAGATTTTGTTTGTCTCGTACTATATGCACCAAGTTTCAAAAAAATATTCCTGCACTATACTGTTGTCTGGAGGCAATGGCAAGATCTGAGCAAGAAAAATGGATCCCCTTAAAATCCCGAAAGATATCTAGTAAATGTCTTTTGATTTTCCTTAAAAGGCTGTTTATTTTAATTATGTTTTCAGAACTATCTGTCATAATATAGATGTAATTACTGACTTGTAGTCACTCATTTGTGTAAAATTTTCAGTCAACCTGTGGCTGAGGTCCTTGTGGAGGATATTCAACAGCTCAATGGTTCTCAAATTCTGGTGTTAGCATAGATTGGACTTGTGTAATGAACTTACAGAGGCAGCAAAATTTTCTGTTTGGACAGTAAATATCAGGGGTTTATATATCACTTGGGAAGACAAGCTCTTTTTGTCCTTAAGTATTAGAGACTCAATCTACATCTGTTGGCTATAGGCACTGAAGAAAGGCAGCACCTTAAATCTCAAAGCTGTAGACAACTTAATCGTTCAGCTATGTAATTTTATTCAGATTTTTTGACTGCTTCTTCTATCCTTTAACAGAAAAAGAAGAAAGGTAGGCTTTTTAAAAATAAAAAGAACAAAAAAGTGTTATTAAGGATTTTACTTGTCATAATAACAGAAACAGTAGATTATATCATTACTAAGGAAAAAAAAAATTCTAAAGACTGTGTGACTGGAGATGTAAACTACCCAAGTCAAATCAACCTTCAACCTGTCAATTAATTTTATTAATTTAAATAACCTTAATCCAGCAATTGAAAATCCTCCTCTTCCAACAGTGTCATGTTTATCAATAGGTCTCCCTCCTTCCATCACCTCTGTGCACCAAGAGAATTTGTTCCCTGCTCTCTGAACTCCATTCTTTGTCAATCTGCAATAATTCTGCAGACTCTCTTTCTGTCTGGCTCACCATGCATTCCAGATACTTGTCCAATCTAACCTTCCCAGATGTATCCACAGGAGGAGACATCCTCCTTTATTCCCCCCCCCCAATTCTTTTATATAAAAATGGGGGCTGAACAACCAGGATAAGACAAACTGGACATTTTTACTCACTGCCTTCTAGTTACTTACTCAGTTTCCTAGCAAACTGTGGACAAGCACATCCCAAAACTTTTCACACAGATGTATTATATACATTTTTTAGTATACACGTTTGATACAGAACATCTTTTCCAGAGTCAATTAATACCTGTATAAGAGTAGACAGTATCTGACTTTAACTAGTGCGAAAGCCTCATATTTTTCCTGTTTTCTTCCTGTTTTTTTTTTTTTTTTTTTTTTCCCTGCAGAACACTAGCAGTGATATTTGTTGTTTGTACTGAAAATTACCATGAAGAACATTATTTGAACTATTTCAAAGTAGCAATATAATATAATAAACCGGAATCCTATGCACTACATCTAAGAGGAAGAAAGGGTAAATGAAACATAACACCTTAAATCTTAAAGATCATCTTAAAGCTGCAAATTTTCTCCCTTTCCCCATGTGGTGGCTTGATCTTGTCTGGGTGCAAGATGCCCACCCAGCTACTCTCTCACTCCCCCTCTTCAACAGGATGCAGCAGAAAAATCAAATGAAAAAGTTCATGAGAACAGGGAGATCACTTACCCATTATAGTCACAGACTCAACTTGGGGAAAATTAATTTAATTTACTGCCAAGCAAAAGAGACTTAAATAGTAGGAAACAACAACAACAACAACAAAAAGTAAAACACACATCTCCCCCCACCCCCATTTTCCCTGGCTCTACTCCACTCCTTCACTCCCAACTCCTCTACCTCCTCCTGCCCCAGGCAGTGATGGAGGGTGGTGAGCAAGGGGCTACAATCAGTCCATCACAGCTCCTCTCCGCCACTCCTTCCGCTCACACTTTGCTCCTGCTCCAGTGTAGGTCCTTGCCACAGGCTGCAGCTCTTTAGGGTAGACCCGCTTTGTCATGGGGTCTTCTGCACCGGTTGGAGAGGAATCTACTCCAGCACCTTGAGCACCTCTTCCCCCTCCTTTATCACACTTTCCTCCCCCTCCTTTATCACACTTTTCTACCTCAGTCTGGTAGAAAGCATTTTGCCCTTTCTTAAATGTTTTCTTAGAGGTGCCAGCATCTTTACTGACAGACTCGGCTACGGCTACAGTGGGGCTGTTGTGAAGATGGCTGGAATTTCTGTGTCTGGCCTAAGGCAGCCCCTGATCTCTTCTCACAAAGGCTGCCCTTACTCCCCCTTCTCCACTGCCATAACCGTGCCACTGACATCCAGTATACCTCAATAAAGTACTATTCAGAAATCTAGCTTAAAAGTATCTGAAGTCAAGCTCCAAAATTCATAGCTGGAATATAGTTGAAAGATAACACTGCCTGGGCTCTGGGCCAGTAGAAATCGTCTTTGTTGAACCTCCAAGCCATATAGAAATGTCTTGTCCATACTAGCACAATGCAAAATACAAGCTGCTAATCTCTGCTGAGAAACTAATGTAGTTACCTGCCTTTGTTTAACCTTCGAGCTCAGGCACAGTGAGTTTTCATTTGACCAGAATATACCATGCAAATGTATCCTTAGATACAACAACCTACACAACATATAGTGATGCCAGGGCAAGCTCAGTAGATACAGATTACTGTCAAAGCAAGTACACAGTAACTTCCCATTCTACCTGGGAAAGCTGTAGTTTTAATGTACTACTCAGTTTTGGAGTAACATTTATATTGTGACAGTGGATTTATTTGTAGAATGGATGTTCTAGTTTTATTCAGGAAAGAAAGATATAAACTTTCCAAACATATTTTTCCTTAATGTTGACTTTCTACTAAATATAGAGAAGCAAGTTGTTTAGGCATTCATGTCACAAATGCTATTGTATATACTTATACCTCCATAAAATACTGATAGACAATATATAAAAAAGAAACAGAAAAGAGGTGAAAAAAAAAGTACTAAAACCTCCCCAAACAAAAGAAAACCACAACATTAAAAACAGAGAGTCACCAGAGTATAAAATGATGTAATATTACTGGTTTTTATTTTCATGTTTCCAAAAAATCAGATTTTGAGATGCCATATGTTTTACTTTTAGTATTTACACTAGAGTTGGGAAAAAAAAAATCATTAAGATTTTTGAACTATCCAATGCTTGAGATAAATTCAGGTATAATAGAAAATGTAAGTTAGTAAATGAGGCTCTTGCACTGAAACAGTGCAATTGAAACAGAAGAACTGTACAACCATCATCATTGCCATCATCATCATGGCAACAATAAAATTGACTCTGCAGCAGACAAAACAGGTCCTTTAAGCTGTGCACTTGTAGGATTACTAAGAAGGACCTATAAAAGGAGATAATTTTTCTCTTGACTATGTCCATATAACTATGTTCACATTTTCTTTCTGCTAGCAACTGTACCTTATCAGCTAAATTATTGGTTTCAGTATCTGTTTTCACAGTGTAATTTAGGACATAAACTGTTGTTTCTAGTGGAACTGAAATGAAATGACAAGAAAAAGATAAGTGATCATTCAATTTCATCTCAGAACGTGAAAATTAAACACAGCTTGGTCATCTGTGGCTTCCCATAGGGATATTGTTCTGTTGGAATTCATTCAGAGAGTTAAGACTGAATCTGTTTTAGTGGGGTGCGGGATCCTATTTGCTATTCCAGGTAAGAATTTTGGTCATTCTGTAACTCACTGTCTATAAATCAGGATGGTTACAGCTAGTAACAAGAAAGTGTGCAAGCTTAGAAAAATCTTCAAAAGAAAAACAGAGAGGTGGTACAAAGTCACATACACACAGATATATACAAAGCATGTCCCTGTGCAAAAAGTACGAGGAAAAAAATCTCAAGTGTATAGGATTTCAAGATGTTAATCTGAAGACAATTACAAAAAACCAGCTCTTTGATAGGCTTTCTTGACAGAGATAGAGAGAAAAAAAGTAAATGAACCAAACGTTCCTGTTGTGTGATCTTATAAGGAAAGTTCTCTATCATTGTTAAAAGGTGATTTAGACATGTATTTATCTACCAGCAGATGCTGTCATCTGACTTTAGGTATGTTTATAGTGCCTTAATCTGCTGTTAAAAACAGCTTTATCTTCCCCCCCCCCCCCCCCTTTTTTTTTTCTGATAAAAAAAATTACAAGGTTGTACTTATTGTGTTTGTGTCTCAGTTTGAGCTAAAATATATTATTTTAATGTTGCAGATCTTCCAACTATTGGCTCAACCGCATCCAGTCCTTTCTCTACTGCAATGAAAATGGCCTCCTGGGGAGCTTTTCTGAAGAGACTCACACATGCACCTGCCCTAATGATCAAGTTGCCTGCCATGGGTTCCTTCCCTGCACAATTGGAGATGGTTCTGCATGTTTGAGCTGTGCTCCTGACAACCGCACACGTTGTGGGAGCTGCAATGCTGGATACATGCTAAGCCAAGGGATTTGCAAGCCTGAAGTGGCAGAATCAACAGAACACTACATTGGGTTTGAGACTGATCTTCAAGACTTGGAAATGAAGTATTTACTGCAGAAGACAGATCGGAGAATTGAGGTCCATGCAATTTTCATCAGCAATGACATGCGCCTCAACAGCTGGTTTGATCCTTCCTGGCGCAAGCGGATGCTCCTTACCCTTAAGAGTAACAAGTACAAATCTAGCCTGGTTCATATGATACTAGGCCTCTCTCTTCAAATCTGCCTAACTAAAAACAGCACCTTAGAGCCTGTTCTTGCTGTTTACATCAACCCTTTTGGGGGCAGCCACTCTGAGAGCTGGTTTATGCCTGTGAATGAAAATAATTTCCCAGACTGGGAGCGGACTAAACTGGACTTACCCCTTCAGTGTTATAACTGGACACTGACTCTGGGCAACAAATGGAAGACATTTTTTGAAACAGTACACATCTATCTGAGGAGTCGAATAAAGTCAAATGGTCCAAATGGCAATGAGAGCATCTACTATGAACCCCTGGAATTTATTGATCCCTCAAGAAATCTGGGCTACATGAAAATCAATAACATCCAAGTGTTTGGCTACAGCATGCACTTTGACCCAGAAGCAATTCGAGACTTGATTTTGCAGCTGGACTACCCCTATACTCAGGGATCACAGGACTCGGCACTTTTGCAGCTGTTAGAGATACGTGATCGTGTAAATAAACTCTCTCCACCTGGTCAACGTCGTCTAGACCTCTTCTCTTGCTTGCTCCGTCATAGACTCAAACTGTCTACCAGTGAAGTGGTGAGGATTCAATCTGCTTTGCAGGCATTTAATGCCAAATTGCCAAACACAGTGGATTATGACACAACCAAATTATGTAGTTAACCATAAATGTGAAGCACAACACAAAACCTTGAAGGAGTTTTTACAGTGCTTTTGTGGAACAGTTTATGTTTGGAAGAGTAAATTTAAATTGTCTTTTCAATATCTGTCTTATATCAGTCAATACTGTTGGATGGCAATTCACACACATGAACTTGCTGACAATGAATATATTATACCTGCAGTTTTGGTTTATGAATGAAATAAATACTGACACCAGTCTAGAAGACATTCTACTTTTTACAATAAATTTGATTTGTAATTTTATATGTTCCGTGCCAATGCTTTTGTGCATTACATCCTTTAGAGGGAACATAGAAGGATACCAATAAAATTTTGTAGCTGAACAGTTATTAAAAAGAAATGCTGTGGGATTCTTTCTTCTTACACAAAAGTAGTAACCTTGATATACTTTTGTGTGTTGAACACGGGTTGTAGGTAAATAAAAGATAGTGACTTATGGTTTTAAAAGAAACCACAGAAAAGTCAAAACTATGGAATATTATATTATTAGGATATGAATCTAAATGTTCATGCTGAGCTGACATGACAACTGTAGTGATGCTTTATTTGCTACACTTCTGAGACTTGAAAAGGTTTCAAGTTGCTTAACATGACATACAGACTCCCAGAGTGGCAATATTGAGGGTTTTAGGATGGTCAGGAGGTTAGTATTGTGAGATGCACAGTAATGAAAGGTTGCATTAGCTCAATAGCAGACAGGTGAGAGCCTGCCTGTGAAACTGATATTACTCACCTACAAGAGACAATCATTTCCAGAAAAAGACCTGTTCAGAAGTCTCCATAATCCTTTGCTTTGACTATGTGTTTTGTATAGTTCTGGAAAGAAGAAATAGTAAACCCTATGTATATATTGTCCCTTCCCCCATGTACACACATATTAGTATTAATATAGAATTATCCATTTTCAACTACTTACCTAAATATCATCCATGCTGACAAGCTTCAAGTTCAACCAAAAAAATTCTCTAACAATACAAGTGTTTAATAAGTGGATTTTTTTGTCTTATGTACAAATAATAAACTTTCAGTGCAAGATTTTTCAATTTTAAATAACACGCTCTTTTACATATACATGGCAGTTTTTTAATCTAGTTTAAAAAGCAGAAGGAGAAAATAAATGTAATTATCTATTAATGAAATGAATTAACTATGGTGCATACTTGTGGATCAGAATTAAGTTATTTGATATTTTAAACATTAAAAAAAAAAAAAAGCGTCTAAGATGGCATAACTTGGGACTCCCAAGAAATCTCTGCTGCATCTGTCAAGCAGTGAATACTACAAATGGCTGTGCTTTCAGAAGTCTTTCTAAGTAAATATAGGATAAAATGAAGGAAATTGATGTGAAGTCTTTTGGTAACACCTCTTTATGTGAAATCTGAATTCATGCCATTTATGTAAAGATATATATATATATTTTTAATGGAACAGAATTTACATATAAAACCACTATTTATGTGCTTGCACATGAAGAAAAAAAAATAGTTAATTTCAATTTAAATTCATTTAATTTCAATTTAATTTCAATTTAGTTATTTTACAATTTAATTCTGAATTGCAGCCTAGTCTGAACTTAAGGTACACTCTTCAGTTTGTTTCTAGGTAGACCACAACAGCAAAAGAAATGCTATGTTTTGTAAGCAAATTAAATATGTAAGAAAATTAAAATGCACGGTCAGAAACACTTCAAAAACTCCGCTACAACAGAGAATTTTCTTTTTCTTCTTTCATCTCCCTCCTGATTTCATCATATAGTTATAACATGTCCTATTTCACCAACAACATATATATATATATATATATGTAACATGTCCTATTTCACACAACATATTCAGATAATTCCTTATACTTCCTATACCAGGAAGCCTAGCGGTACTAAAGTTAACCTTTTTCCCCAAATCAGCCTCTAGAATTCCTGTTTGGTTTCTACTCACAGCTTTCTTTTGCTGATAAATAATGCATCTCCGTCTCTTTGTCTGTATCAAAATCCTGGCTTACGTTAATAAGACTAAGAGTTAAGATTCTTACTACTCCTTATCTTCAAGTTTTTCATTTGGCATGTCTTTCGTAACTGTAATAAAATGCAGAATTAGACAATTTGATTTGACTAGTCAGTCCCTCTTGTAGTCTTCTTAAATAAACAGAAGACTGGTGTAACAAAATATACAAAAAGCAAGAAATCCTATTATGTTCATAGAAAATAAAAATTACACTAGAAATGTGGTGCAGTGATAAAGCACTCACATGTTATCCCTTTGCTAAGGAAAATACTGTTATGTTGTGGCAAATCACCTGAGATGTTTTCCCCTTTTTCAAATTCCTTCCTAAAACAGTTCTTTTCTTTTTCTTTTTCTTTTTCTTTTTCTTTTTCTTTTTCTTTTTCTTTTTCTTTTTCTTTTTCTTTTTCTTTTTCTTTTTCTTTTTCTTTTTCTTTTTCTTTTTCTTTTTCTTTTTCTTTTTCTTTTCCTTTTTCTTTTCCTTTTCTTTTTTCATTTTTTTTTTTTTTTTGAGAATAAAAGTTCTTCTCTAGACCCAAATATGTACACAGAAAAGATGAAACCAAAAGAGGATTAAGACAGACAATTATTACACAACACATTAAGTGTATTTAACTGAAAAAAATCCTATCGGCCACTTACAGACTTTGGAACCAGGGCGTTCTTTTAATAGTAAGGGAATAAAGAAAAATATAAAAGGAAAATCATAAGTGAATAGCAAAAACAAACAAACAAGCAAAACAAAACAAACAAACAAACAAAAAAACCCACAGAATTTATTAGGTTCTCACATTACAAATGGGAGCCAATGATATTTCCCTCTTGATACTTTTCTATTTGAAATATTTCTGTATTTTCAAAGAGAACTTAAGGGTGAATAAAAAGAGAAAAAATAAAAAATCTGGACAAGTCAAAACAGACAAGAACTCAAGGCATAAAATTTTTGTTGTTGTTTACTTAGATATGAATTCACTTATGGATAAGAAGGAACTGTGGGTTTACATATGTACACTCATTTTTACTCAGACATAACATATTTTTCCTCTGTTTAGTGTATGATATACCTCAGATCCTTGCTCTTTGCTTTTTTGCTGTTCATTCTCCATTGCATTCACTACTGCTTTTATTACATGCTGTTATAAACTGAAAAAAAAGACAAGCAAATTATAGTAATTTATGCGATGGCATGATAACAACCTGAAAAAAAACTCAGAAAAAACTTTAGTGACTATAGGCACAATAACCAGATAGATATTCATTATAACACAGTAACCTTCCTGCTTAAGTGAAGGCAACCGCTATCCAGTAAAAATAAAAACAAACAAACAAACAAAAACACAACCAGTGACAAACTTCTATAATAATCTTTTCCAAGGAAACACAGTTCAGACTATGTTCAAAGACTCAAGAAGCCAAGCTAACATCTATAAGTTTTATTACAGGAACAAAGGATAATAATGATTTTCTACCTTATCAATGCCTAAACCGGAATTACGGTGTTACTTCCTTTGCCACAGGACAGTTTTGTCTTTACAAATATTTGAAGGAAGAGCCTTTGTTTCCTAAAGTATGCATAAGCTGACTACATTAACTGTGAAAGCAATTGACTCATCGGATACCTTATCTGACTAAAGAAGCAAAAGTAAGGAATTTTTTCCAGGCTGGATAGGCAGCCAGGCAGTTTACACAGGAGGACAGAGACATACATGAAGGAGGGTGCTATAAAAATCAAAATGTTATTTGCTTGAAAACACAGTGCATATTGGTACAAAACAAAATATTGCACAGCACAAAGAAAGAAAATTGATCAACACACATTGCTGTCCTACTGAGTTATGGCATGTCTTGCATGGCAGGTGTAATAGGAAATGGGTGGTGTGATATGATAATGGATTTTGCAATCTAGTGGCCGTTGTTTCTTTGAAAGGTAGATGGCAGAATCTGAACTATTGTTTGTTCTGGCTGTTGTTTCTTTGACAGGTAGATGGCAGAATCTGAACTATTGTTTGTTCTGGTACAGTCACTTTTATTAATGGGAGCATGCTCCAGGTGGTGTACCAGGAGTTCCTGACAAGACAGCTAGAGTGCAGTTTTGAACCTAAGAAAAAGTGGAGAGGGAAATGGTATCATTTTACTAGGCTTTTAAACATGTGGAAGAGAACAC
This sequence comes from Aythya ferina, assembly GCF_964211825.1. NCBI lineage: Eukaryota > Metazoa > Chordata > Aves > Anseriformes > Anatidae > Aythya > Aythya ferina. The sequence continues at coordinate 14,813,563 of NC_140304.1, forward strand.
CTGTATCTCACTGTAGTTAAAAAAAAAAAAAAAAAAAAAAAAAAAAAAAAAAGAAGCCAAAATTACCCTGGGTGTCATAGAAGTTGGTAACAAAACATATCATGGCTCCTTTTGTGTGAGAATCAGTGACATGATAGACCTTGACACACAGCTAGTAAAGTATTATTAATACCATACGCACTTTGTTGAGATTTACAGCACAGGCAGTTTACAGGGCTGCACAACTGACTTCAAATCCACACATTGACCTTCATACAGTAAGTGAAAAGCCTATTCTAGATGTAGTATAATAATCTAATATTACACATACAGATCACTCCTGAAGCAACCTATAACTATATAATGTCAGTGTACCCATGTGAAAGTGGAGTGTATGGCTTTCTGAGAGACTATAGGATCATACACACACACACACACACATATATATATAATATATAGTCACACCACAGACTACTCCATTTTGGGAGTACATGTATCTTGAAGAGCAGGACTCCTAATGTCTTTCTTTCCTCTCATAACCAACATTAAGGTTGGGGTTATGAATAACTTCCAGGAATGGTGAAACTATTTCTTTCCACACAGGTAATTTTATTTTATTTTTATTTTTTTTATAGTAATGTGAATGTCAATGTCTCTTTTTCAACATACAAAATGCTCTTATTTTATGGTACATTTTAGCCTGGCATAGATTAATAGAATCACAGAATGGTTTGCATTGGAAGGGACCTTAAAGATCATCTAATTCCATCTAGGTACACCTCCCACCTGACGAGGTTGCTCCAAGCCCCATCCAGCCTGGCCTTGAACACTTCCAGGGATGGGGCATCTACACCTTCTCTGGGCAACCTGTTCCAGAGCCTTACTTTTCATAGTAAAGAATTGCTTTTTTTCTAATCTAATCTAGGTGGTTGGACTAGATGATCTTGGAGGTCTTTTCCAACTTTAATGATTCTGTGATTCTATGATTCTAAACAACCATGCTGGTAAAGATGGATGATAGAGGCTTATCTGCTCTTAGGACACTGCTGCACTAGTTATTCTATATCGCCTCGTCAACATACAGGAAACAGAAAAGAGAGAAGAGGCACCTGGAAAGTGGAGATGGCTTTGCTTTGGAAAAAATCACTCCTGTGAGAAGGTCCAGCTTCTGTCATTTCTGAACTGAAAGGAGAAAAAAAAAAAAAAAAAAAAAAAAAAAAAGGATTAAAGGATTAAAGCAAAGCTGGGTGTGTGCATAACAATCTATGGTTCTTCTGTAGGTGAAAGAGGAAGAACAAAGAATCTCTGAAAGTGTCTTTGGGATCTCATCAGAGGTGTGTAACTCAGTCCAAGAACACTTAGGTACAATAAGGATAAATACAACAGGAAACCTGAAATATAAAGTTTAGGTACTATTGCTTGGTGTGACTGTGACATGAGATAATTTGCCAAAATTGATTTTGAGCAAAAAAAAAATAAAAATTATATATTTCTTTCCCTCTTGGTGTGGAAGAAACTTTAAGTATTAAACATGTGCATGAAAGAAAAACAAAAGATAATTAACATTATAAAAGTGCATATGTTCTTTTACGTGCCTTTTTTTACTGACAACCTCCTCCACTTTAGTCACTGGGTATGCCAGTTATTTATTAGGGCATAATTCTTTTACCTACAGAATTAAAGCATTGTAATGTGAGAGAAATTTACTCTAATGTGAGTTAGTTTTCTATATAATTTTAAATAAAATATATGATTGCATTCAGTTACATATTTTCCAAGTCCTTCCTCACCACTAAACAAACAAATAAATGAAAACCATCACCACCACCAAATGTAAAATGTAGTTAAGACAGTTTAAAAAGGAGATGACATGATATAGAATGTATAAATTTTTGCTCAATGAAAAAAAAATAATTTAACCTGTTCTCAGAAGCTGAAAGCATTTCATATTTTATTCCAACAATATAACAGAGTTGTATCATTTAGTAACAACGTTAACCATATGCTTTTAAAAGACATGCCAAAGAGTTATATGTTATATAATAATATTAGATTAGATAATTAGATTAGATAATTAAAAATTAGATATTTTAAATCTAATTTTATTTTAAAAATAAAATTAAACTAGATAATAATTCTATAATGTATTGGTTATCTGAAAGTGAATATGTTTTTTAACTGGCTTTGTTTCAGTGAAGTTCAATTAATTTATTTCATTGACATTCAGTGTTTAAGATTTCAACACCAAAATCAGCCTTTCTTGAAAGGACTACTTTGACAGCATTATATATGAAAGTTCATGTTTAGCTGCAGGACAGATATATTACAATTTTCATTTGTTTGTTTATTTTTCTGTTTTTTATATTTGAATCTACAAAGTTAAGAAGGGGACTGAATTGCTAGGTGCTTTAAAGTGCTGACTTGTCAACACAAATGACAAAATGGAAATTCTTAGTTAAAATCTTATCTGGACCAGAGAAAACCTCAAAGTCAGACTTTAGTTACAAATCAGACTTTATTTACCAACATGGGAAATTACTAATTATTTATATACCATTTCTCAGTATTTACATTTTGAGAAATCAAAATGAACAGACACTACTGAATTAGAGTGAAAATACCAGTGGTATTTTCTAGGACTTATCTAATAAGTCCTAGTGTAAATGTAATATGTTCATGAAAGGTCTTTTTCCTTCATCTGAAAAAAATTTAACAGCAATGAAAGTCCCGTCACATTCTCTTATTAAAATAAATTGTAATGATTGTCACTTCAGTGTCATCCCACATTGATTTGAAAATCTTTATGCGACTATTTATTAAAATAGCTGGATTAGACACACATATATACACACAAGTACATTCAGGCATTCATTGAATTTGCCTAGTTACTCTTTTCTTTAAGAGGCAACTTGTAGACTCTGATAAAGTTAGTAAAAGCTGTTACATAAAGAGCTGAGGTATACTAGGTAGTAATCCCCCTGCAAGCAAGAATATTTGACTTTAAGGTTAACAATTGTAATTTCTACCTAAGCACTATATATAGCGCTATATATAGTGCTATACAAGCAATATATGAGAAGCAGAAGTTGCTTTGTATGTAAGCTTTTTGCCACAATGCTATAAGGTAATGTCAGATCCCTGAAGCCATTCATACCTCTATGGAGGTATTCATTTCATAAAATGTAAAGCATCTAAAATTATTATTATATATATTTTTAAGATGAAAGCCTGGGCTTCTTCTAGTTATGATAAAGACCTGAAGAGAATTTTCAGATATCTTAATAGACTACACCTGGCCACCATTTACCCAAAAATCCTATGCGCATAACCTAGATTACATGTATAATGTTGGACAGCGTGACTAATCAAGCCATGTTGGAAAATGAGCAGGACTTCTAAAAATCTTTTAATGTCATCTGTGCCAACTCTGCTGAAATTAGGGCTATTCCCTAGGAAAACCTGCAGTATAAATGAGAACGTAGGGAAACAAACACACACACAAACAAAACAACAACAACAACAACCACCAAAACCAACCAACCAACCAACCAAACAAAAACAATTCAACCTTACGAAGCATCACCTGTGTAAGAAATAATCAAAGCCCATGTTTAGCCACTGCATGCTCATGAAGGAAGTTTCCTTATTCGTTGTACTTAAATCCAGGAAAGTGTAACGCAGCTTAATGTGAAAACTACCGTAGAATCAGGCCTTAAGGAAATATTTTTAAAATATTAGGAGAAAATGTAAAATCTTATGAAATATGATGTTTTGATTTATAACTGATTTTCCCCTGGTAAGTTCTCAGAATTTTCACTAAATCAAATTAAACTCAGTGAATCCAGCCTACCTCATAAATCATGTATCTGAATTAGGCATGCTTCAGGTGATGCATGTCCTAGCCAGAAAGCATCAGGATGAATCTGATGACATGAGATGACCTGGATAAAACAGTGAAAATGCACTTTTTATACTTACTTACATGATGCCAAACAAGGCCCATATTTATAATACGGGATGAATTGTCCATATGTACAAACTATATTGCCACATCTCACTTGACCTTATTCAAGAGCTTCTAGTACATTCACAGTAATGGAAAACCTTTCTGCTGAAACAACGGTTCAAGTTACTCTAAACTTGACTCTGAAAATGTCCCCAAAAGTACCAAGTCCTGGATATCTGCTTATTCACTGCTTGTGCTAGCAGACATCAAACAACTAGAAAACAGACAAGATGCTGTGGATGAAGACCATTCATTTTAAGGAGTTTATTGTTTCAATAAGAATGAGATCATTCTTCTCCTTAAAAAATTATCATAAATTCACAAGGTAAAGCTATACAATATGACCATGCAAGAATTCATATAAAATGAATTAAATACAGTGGAAGGCACCTGTTCCCAGCTTTCACTTCCTAGGAAAGCAGCAAAGGCTTTCATTAGTTAATTGAACCTCATTTACAGGTGTTCAAGGGGCTCATATATAGCCTTTCCAGAAAGAGAAGGTGCCTGTACCTGGCTTCTGCAGAACTGGGACCTTTATCGGACTGAAGCTTCCAGAGATGCTAATGTGTATATTAAGGGAGAGGAGAGGAGAAGAGAAGGAAATGACAAGGTAACTGTAAAAATGATCCAGATATCAATTTTATCCCAAACAATTTTATTTCTCTCTCCCCCCCCCCCTTTTTTTTCCCCACCATTTTCAGAGAAATATGATACTGGACACTGTCAGTAGTAAAAACAAAAATGAATTAGAGCATAGTTCTGAATCAGTTTGGCACTATTTATGCATCTGTGATCATTTTTATTTAATGTAACAGTATTTTTATGATACTCTGTTCTACTTGAAAACCTACTGATGAACCCAAAAGACACATTATAAGCTTAGTATTATTTCAGTTATTTCAGTAGTACTACTATGATGGTCTAGTTTCCATTTAGAAGAAGATTGGCTTGCCTTTATTTTCATTTCCAGAGTGCTTCATTAAGTTTACAAATTTTTCATTAGGTTTTATTAAATGCATTAAGCTGAGATCAGGGAGCTGCACTTTGCACACTTGGTGAAATGTACTTCATGGAAAAAGCCTGTTATAAGAATTGATCAAGAGTCATCTATGAATGCTTTGGTTGCTTTGTGGCTTTGGGGAGGCACTTTCTGATTGATGTTTATTTAAAAGAAAGAATTAACATTTTGCCAAACATATCATACAGATAAAATAATTCACATTTTTATTAGCTGTTTTCTCTTGATTTTCTTTGAATTTCCCTGTAACAAATGTATATTCTCCTCTTAGCAGGCAGGCTGAACTAACTTGTTTGGGAAGTGCTGATATTTTGCCAGCTAAGGGATTTTACTGTAAGTCTGAAGATACCTGATTAATGTTTTAAAGCACAGGTCTTGGAGCTTTCACTAAGGGAGTTTTCATTACACACACTAAAAATGTTAAGTTTCTAGTCCTCATGTCTAGGTAGAAATAATTAGTAATGAAACAAGAATACACTAGGAAATACACTTCCAGATGGCACGTTCCATACCAGGCTCAAACTAAAAGAAAAAAGTTTTCCAAGCTGCCAGAGCCACCAAAGTTTCTGATATGCAACATCATTCTGTGATTCTGTGATCTCTCATTCCTGTGGCAGATTAACACCTTTTCACTGCACTTGTTTCTCTCAGTGCAACCTATGTGCAGCTGAAATTGTCTGGAGTGAAAGATCAAAATCAATAGACTTAAACAAATTTGAGTGGTTAATTTAACAATACATTCTCATGTTTTTAAGTCAGATTCAGAGTATCACATGGTTGGTGTTTTTGCTATTATGCTAAGCATATGTAATTTATGCTAATACATCTCTCTGATTACTGATTTATTTATTTTTTAATCACTAGGAAGCTCATAAGTAATCAATTAGCCATTATTTCTTTGCTGCATGGAGCTTTAATTTCTATATTGAAAAAATTTTGCACTCTGTAATGTTCTTGGTTGCTTGAGATGAAGATACTGGTTTTGACCACACTAGAGCAGATACCCACAGTGCAGCCAATGGAGGACCTTTTCCAAAGCAAGTTTATCCTGAAGAAATTGAGGCCTGTGGCTCAACCCACACAAGAGCAGGGGAAGAAAGCTGTGAGAAGGAAGGAAAAGCAGAAAGGAATTGTGATGGACTGATCAGAACCCTTATTCCCCATTCCCCTGCGTCACTTGGGGTGTAGGGTGGTAGATGAACTGTAAGTGAAGTTGAACATGGGAAGCAGTTAATGGGAAGGTGTTGATTTAATTTGTCTTTATTTCTCACTATTCAACTTTTATTTTTAATTGAAAAAAAATATTTTCCCCAACTTGACTTTATATTGGGAAATATATGTCTTCAATACACAGAACAAAGATCTGTCATTATCTGTGTTTCCTAAAGAATAAATTACCAGTAGGTCACCCAGCCACAAAACTTAATCCAAGATTAAATCCTCAGATTTTACTGCTGAACCATACAGAGCCTACAGATAGCTGAAGGGTAAATCACATCAAATAACTACCCCATTCAGAAATTCTTCACAAGACATACTTTTTAGTTTCCTGATTGATAACTCTTTAAGGAATCTAACAAGCAGGACATCCTTGAGCACTTTTCATCTAGCTGAAATAGGTAGCAAAGCAACACATTTACAGTGCTTTTAAATACTATGAGAATGGCTAACAAGTTATACTTAGAATAGCTGTAGCATTACAAGAGCTAAAAATCCAAGAAGAGCTCAGCTTTATCTCCCCTGATATCAGTGGGACTATGTTTGATAGTTACTATTATGTGATGCACAGATTTGTGTAAAACCTATCAGTGATGTAAAACACACTCTCTTGGTTTCTGCATTATTATAAATTACAGTATCCATATGTTGAAAAGATCAATGTTAAAAATATCATAAAGACAACTGTGGAATTTTGTATTGTATTTCCAAAGTGCATAAACATTTCTACAGCATGACAGATTGTCTGAGCATAATGAGATGCAACCTTAGTGCACCTCCATCTAAAATTTAAGAGATAAAAGGTTCTCATACATAAAACACCTATATCTATCATAATTTATATCCTATATTTTACATCTTACACCTTACATATTATTATTATTAAAATATATTTCTCCAGACTGTTGGCACTTGAGCTAAATGAAAGGTATTAAAATAGTGCTTTTCAATCATCATCCATATCAACTTTTTTCTCAATGATTCATTCTTAGACCACCACATAGTTAACTTATAAACCTCACAATAATCTTATTATGTGGTTTCTAAACAATGATCCAGAAAGTTGAGATTTTCCATCAAGATCTAAATTGCCCTCAGGTACAAAGTATATTAGAGAATAAGAATGTATTTTGTTCATCTCCAGTAAGTGTGAATATTCTTGCCTTTAAAGCATTTTCCAATGTGAATAAATACACAGAGTCACTTCATTGCTGCTGAAGGCTCTGTGGACTGTTGCTGCCAGACTTTAACACGGGGTAAATTCACATTCAGAGTTTCTCTCTCTCACTTTCCTCTCCCTCCATGAATCACTAAGCACCATTTGAGCCTGCAAGTCTTGCCTGAAAGAATCCGCATTAATTACTACTCATCAGTATTAAGCATGGTGACAGCTCCTGTTAGCAGCACTGTTTATTTTGTGACCACCTTTTCAGATCTGCTGTCAAATGAAGATTTTTTTTTTAGTGCTCCCAAGAAAACAAGCTTTCTCTGTGGCCAGCTGGTGAGAGAACAAATCTCTTATCCCTTTCCTTTCAAGTTCTAAATTTGCCATCCTTATTTCCTTGACAATGAAATTCTATCCTTATATTATGGGCCAGTCTGGAATTACATATATATATATTTAAGGCTGCTCAAAAGATAGGAGCTATATGCTGCTACTCAGCCTGTATAAATAAATAAATACATAAACAATTATTCTGAAATCAAAACTCCTTGAAGATCCATAAGACAGAAGCTAAACTCAGTTAGGCCTTCCAGATCAACAGAGACTTTGATTTAAAATTATTCATGTTACATATATTCAGAGCTCATGAGAATAGAAACATTTTAACTGTCTTTTTGTCTTTTTAAATATCTGTATGCTTTAAGCCTTTCTTAATGATAAATAACTTGATTTTCCGTTGAACTCTTGTGTTATATATTCCTATTATAATGTGTTTTTTTTTTTTTTTTTTTTTTTTCCTCTTAGCATCTATTCAGATCTGTAGGTATCTCCATACCTATGATAGACTGACTGCCTTTTTCTATAGGCAGTCCAGTCAGTTGGACAGGCAACAAGGCTATGAATTGGGCACTGCATTTTTGGAAAATCTAAACAAGACTTAAAAACAGATTGTTATGCATGTGTCACAGTAAAACAGTATCCCTACATGGGAAAATGATACTAATTTAGTATACTAAGTAAATAAAAATATAAATAGAAGTCCAGGGAATAACATCTATTTCTGCTTGACATATGAATCTCGAGTTATTATTTAATATCAGAATTATAGCAGTCACCATCAAACACACATACAGGAGAGTTTATAGAAGTATACAGATAATCTGCCTCTGTTGCAAGGGATCTTTTTAGTTTAAATATCTCACCAGTTCATTTCCCATGGGGGACACTGCACTCCATTTAGGTCAATGTTCAGCCAGGTCTGATTTCACAGAATCACAGAACACAGAACTGTAGGGGCTGGAAGGGACCCTGAAAGATCATGGGGTCCAACCCCCCTGCCAAAGCAGGTTCAATAGGACTTCAAAGTTCTAAAATTATTAAGTAGCTGGTGGTTGACAACTAGAATGCATTTATGTGCAGGACTTCCAGTTAGCAGTATAAACAGGGAAAAAAAATAATAAATACATCAGGAGGAGTAATGCACCAAGCAGCATGAGACAGCCTTATCCTGAAGTACTTCAGTTTTAGTGTATTTTTGCAGTGAGAACTGTGAATTTGATTTGGTCATTACCACAATGCTGCATCATTAACTTCCAGACACCTCTAGAGCTTTTCCATTTCCCTTGCTATATTGGTAGATTGTTAATTCTTGAATTAGGCTTTATTAGACCTTCAGTTCAGGTGCAGTACTTACCTCAGGCTTACACAGCTGTTCTAGGATCATAGAATCAGAATGGTTGAAAGGGACCTTAACCATCTTCTAGTTTCAACCCACCTGCCCAGCATAGAATCATAGAATCACAAAATAGTTTGGGTTGGAAGGTACCTTAAAGATCATCTAATTTCACCCCCACTGCTGTGGGTAGGGGCACCTCCCTCTAGACCAGGTTGCCCAAACCTGTCCTTAAACACTTTCAGGGATGGGGGCACCCACAGCTTCTCTGGGCAGCCTGTGCCAGTGCCTCACCACCCTGAGTAAATAATTTTTCTTATATCTAATCTAAACCTACCCTCTTTCAGCATAAAACCATGACCTCTTGTCCTAAAACTACATGCACTTGTAAATACTCTCTCCATCTTTCTTATAAGATCCCTTTCAGTATTGAAAGGCTGCCATAAGGTCTCCCTGGAGCCTTCTCTCCTCCATGCTAAACAAGCCCAGCTCTCTCAGCCTTTCTTCATAGGAGAGGTGCTCCAGTGTTCTGAAATTTTTTTTTGACCCTCTTCTGGACCTGCTCTGATAGGTCCATCTCTTTCTGGTGCTGGGGCCCCAGAGTTCAATGAAGTATTCCAGGTGGGGCCTCATGAGGATAGAGTAGAGGGGGAGAATCCCCTCCCTTGCCTTGCCGGCTACATTTCTTTTTGATGCAGCCCAGGAGTCAGTTGCTATTTGGGGTGGCAAGCACACATTGCCAGCTCATGCTGATGTTCTCATCAGCACCCCCAGATTCTTCTCCCCAGGGCTGCTTTCAATCCATTTTTTCCAGTCTGTACTGATGTTTGGGATTGCCCCAACCCAGCTGCAGCACCTTGCACCTGGCCTTGTTGAACCTCATAAGAGTTGCATGTGCCTACCTCTCAAACCTGTCTAGGTCCCTCTAGATGGCATCCCTTACCTTTAGATATCACCTGTACCACTCACCTTGGTGTTATCTGCAAAGTTGATGAGGGTGCATTCAGTCCCTCTGTCCATGTCACCAATTAAGATATTAAACATTAATAGTTCCAGTAATGCAGTATTGCTACTGTAGTACTGATTTTAGCATTCCTAAAAATGTGGAGGAGCTTCACTCCCCCAGTACCTGTCTGAAAGTTTAGGGACTTGAGAGACTTAAGAGATGTGGTGGATGTGGTGGAAAGAGTGGCTGCTAGTGAAAACTGAGTACCTCAGCCTTCTCCATGTCCATGTCTATTGAGAAATCTTGCACTCTATGAAAAGAGTCCTTAAAGGGCTGCCAGTTCTGATCTGTTCCTTTATATGTAAAGATAGTTTCCCAATAGATCCTATCCACTGATTCTTTAAGCATCTGGAATTTCAGCCTCCTAAAGTTCAGTGTCCTGACTTGAAACTTCACTATGCCCATCCATACCCCTCCAGATCAAAACTACCAGTGCATGATCATGCTGCCCTGATTGCCTCTGATCCTGACCTCTTTAATGATCTATGTTGGTGAGCATAAGGTCTAGTAATACTTCTGTTCTGGTTAGTTGTCATCCTTTGGTTCTAAGTCTCTTCCTTTATATAAATGTTCTTCCCCCCCCCCCCCCCCCCCCCCCCCCCTTCTTTCTGGTATTTTGTTTTCTTCAATTTTCAGATAAAATCATATGTATTTATTCTTCTGAAAACAGTTAACCAAGAACTTCAGGAAGATTCTGTTTAACAGCTATGTGAATAATAGAGATTGCTGGAGACCAGAAATACTATTCTGTGATTTTTCTAATTCTTTTTGCATTCCACTTCAGAGAAAATTTTTAATCATATAATCATAGAAATATTAACGTTGGGAAAGACCTTAAAGATTATCTGGTCCAACCATAACCCTACTACCAATGTCACCTACTTAAGCATGTCCCTAAGCACCAGTTTCAACCTTTTCGTAAACACCCCCAGCGATGGTAACTCCACTACTTCCCTGTTAGCTTTTTTTTTTTTTTTTTTTTTTTTTTTTTTTTTTTTTTAAACAAACAAACAAACAAAAAAACACAACACAGTTCTGAAAAAAAAAAGTCTATTTTTTTGCTCAGAGAGGTCTGGTTTTCATTTCATCTTCTCAATGAGTGGATTTCAAAACTCTTCTGTGAGAAAGACAATCAAAACAGACACAATTTCATGAGATATTTAGATTTAAAGGAATAAGCTGAAAAGCTTTCTGAACTGTTTTGGTGAATAAAAACAACTCTGACAGATCTCTTAAGGTGGGGTTATTTAAGAGACTGTATATGTCATATGTACATTCACCTCAATAGCTCCTTGGTTTTTTTAGTAATGAGGTCTTATTCTCTCATCAACACTGGCAAGAAAAGCTAGGTGTCAATGCCAAACTCAAATCAATAAAAAGCTGAAATATCTGTAACTGTGCCAGAAGTAATGTTTCAATTAATCATTTTGAATTAATGTATTAATGTCTACTTCATTTCCAGGAAGTTCAGATAGGTATGATGGACCTGAACTATTAAGACAAAAAAAAAAATGATTTGGAATTCTGGGAACAAACAGAGAAAAGTGCAGTACATTTTTATTTGCTTTTTGCAACCAGGGGACAAGCAGAGGAACAAGGAACATTGCTCCTGCACTGAACTACTATACCAGGAGCACAAAAACTAGCTATCAATTTAGTCTAAAAGTAATCTGCCTCTAGAGACTGGTGGAGTTGTGACATTGCAGAAGAACCGCTCTAGCTGAGCTCTTCTTGAGGTTTTGGAATATTTAAGAGGTCATGTAGCATCACAATCAGAGAGAGTGAATGTTTCCTAAAACTGCTGTACACACACAAGTTCATCACAGCAATTGGAAGAGCCCGGTCCTGTGAGCTCTAAATTCACACGCACCTTGAGGAAAATGAGCCTCTTGTGCTCTCTTCTGCAAATACAGAGCATGGATGCCTGCTGTCTTCCTCTCCTACATTCTCTTTACATGTAGGCTATTATAATCTGGCTGCATATAACAGTGATGAAGCTTTCTAGCAGCACTGCTGATAATGCTGTTATTATGCTGTAATTTCTTCCATTGTGAACACAGGAATGCAATGATTGTTTGCCTGATGCTTGATTGTGATTCTGTCAATATGGAGCTCCCAATTGCTAACCACCAAGAAAGAATCTTATTAACTCTTTTTTTCTTTACTACTCTTGTTTTTGCTTTACCACTAAGCATATTTGAGTCTCTGTGCTCTCCTGCTAGGCCAACTAGTAAGAGGGTTCCTCATTACTTCATTCATTGTTTAATAACAAAACAGTTGCGGGAGTGAAAATGAATGAGTGGCAGAAACACTACTATATTTTTCCAGCACAGCACCTTTTGCACCTTGTCATAAGAAAATATATGTATATGATGCATGTTTGCAACATACTAAGATTACCATTGTGTAATTCAGTTACGTTGACTGTCAGAGCTCAGCAGTTCAATAGAATCCATTGTAAACTTGCCACAAAAGAGAGGCAAACAGATCTGAAATCTAAGAACTCCACTGCAATTTCTTATTGAGTCACAATGAAAACTATCCATTAACATCAGAAAAGTGTGCATTCTTTAAATATTTAAAGCTTCATTCTATGAAGTAATGTGTACTTCTGCACAGTATGCATGTATGACAAATACATAAAAAAATTAGAAGACGTATTACCTTTTGAAGCTGAAAGAATGCTTACATTGGCCGAATATTCTTAAAATGAATTTCCCTTATAAAGCTGTATAGCAAAGATGCTAAAGCCTGACATGTTAATGACTAATGGGGAGAACTTGCACAATGCACATTGACATTTGTTAAGAGGATTATTTAGTATGAAGTATTTCCATGAACACTAAAGCTTTTATTAAGAACCAATTCTATATCAGGTTTTCTTTTCAAGACCATGTGCTTACAAAGAAACCACTCTGGGTCATTAGATTTTCTACCTCGCAGTTTCTGGGTCTCTGGCAGAAGTAAATAACTGTATAGTATGTGGTGACAATCTTGCATAGAAGTAGAAATAAAAGTTCCTGAAAGCTGCTGTTTGTTTGATTGATTTGTGGAACTTTAGTGGAAGTTTTTGCAAGGCTCTGTGAACAAATTCTGTTCAAGGCATTGGCATTTATGAATGGTATAAGTAAAGTACTCCAGTTCATACTCACTCTAACAGGAATATGAGCAGGGTTAGAATAAGCCCTAATATTTTAGCACTATTAAAAAATAATACTTAAAATATAGAAAAATACTCTCATTAGTTGAAAAACAGATTGAGCATTATGTGTAATTTCAAGACTGTAATATATGTTTTTCTTTATCTCACTGAAAGTTGGCAAATTATATATAATAAAAAGGATTTTTGGAGTAGCAATATTACTAAATCTAGAAGTTAATTCCTTTGTTACTCACTTTAATCAGGGTGCCATGCAATCCTAACACTACAACAGAAAAATAAAATAGACAATGGAGGGCAGACATTATCTTTTTTATACTGTTTTCAAAAATATATGTGGAACTTGCAGATATATTAAATAGAAAATCAGCAACTTTCACTCTGCACTTTTACAGGGCACAGATATTGCATCTCATTTTGTATATACAGATGACACAAATATCTAATGAATAATTCATTGAAAAGCACCTATGGCACATGGGAGAGCTGGAAATTAAACCTATCAATTGCCACCTGAAACTTATATTATTAAACTTCAATGTCTGATGGGGTGAAAATAAACTGTGTGACCCTCACTCAAGGATAACTATATGTACAACCTAAGCTGCAACTTAGCTCAGTCCTAAAACAGCTTTACACTGAAAATCAGCATAAGTCTAACAAGGCCAGTGGCATTTCTTCACATTTATGATGCTGCCATTCATACCAGAACCTGGAAATAGGCATTCACAGAAGACACGGATATAGTATAGTTCCACTATAGTTTGCAACCCATAAGGCAATAAGTGCCTTCTCCAGATCAGCTTATAAATGCTAATTCCCTCATTGTCCTGGTTTTGGCTGGGATAGAGTTAATTTTTTTCATAGTAAGTGGTATGGTGTTGTGTTTGGAATTCTTGATGAAAATAGTGGTGATAACATACCAATGTTTTAGTTGTTGAAGAGCAGTGCTTACAGTAAGTGCTTACAGTGCCTACTTTTCAGCTTCTCACAGTGAGGCACCCCCCCTTCTTCTCACACGGGCACCCCTGTACCAGTGAGGGTACTGGGGTTGCACAAGCAGCTGGGAGGGGACAGAGCCAAGACAGCTGACCCAGACTGGCCAAAGGGATATCCCATACCATGTGGTGTCATGCTGAGCAATAAAAGCTAGAAGAAAGAAGTGGTGGTGGTGGTAGCAGGGTGTGAATGTTCCCTGTGTTCACAGTGCACATTTTACTTCCCAAGTAACTGTTACATATGACGAGCCCTGTTTTTCTGGAAGTGTCTGAAGGCCTGCCTGCTGACTGGAATTGGTGAATGAAATATTTGTTTTGCTTTGCTTGCCTGCACAGCTTTGGCTTTACCTAGAAAACTATTTATCTTGACCCATGAGTTCCTGCACTTCTGATTCTCTTTCACATCTCATCATGGCAGGGGGAAGTGAGTGAGTGGCTGTGTAGTGCTTGGCTGTCTGCTGGGCACAACACTCTGCAAGGGGATCAGCTTTGGGGGCATATTCTGCAGCACTGTGGGGGACCACAGCCTATGGGGAGAGTGGGGGTGGGGATTCCTGAGATGGAGCAGCTCCGGGGAGTGCAGAGCCTTCCCCCCCCCCCAGGGGTGGCAGCTCCTGTGAGAGTGCCTGAGGAGGCATGGACAGAGCCAGCACTGTTGGTGGACACCCTAACCCTTGTAGGAGGCAGCCTGAGGGAGCATGGCTGGGAGGGTGCCTTTAGCAAGGAGGGGCATTCACCTGGCCAAATGGGTGAATGCCCCCGACCCAGAAAAAATATTGACACTTTTCTCATGCAAGAGGTAAGGCTTAAACAAAATCAGAAAGAGAATCTGCATTGACTCCTTCATTAAGTCTGCTATTGCAAACAGTGCATGTCTCTATTCTAATTAAAAGCATGAAGTGATAAACAATTTTGCCCCTTTATTTCTAATCCACAGAGATATGTCTCTTTGCTTTTTCATTTCTGTATGTTGTTCAATATCATCACAAAACTTTAGTACATACAGAATTATAGAAAATGGTGCTGTCTGAAGTTCATTTTCTTGCAGCACGACAGCACTAACTTTCCAAATGCTGTTCCTGGCAGATGGTGGTCTACTTCATTTGCACAGAGCTTTAGTAACAAAACTTCCCCAGCCTTCACATACAATTTATTCCAGCATTTCACTGCTATTATGTTAGCTAACAGAGCATGGTTTTAATACCAAATTCTAGGAAGAAAGATTAAGGTTTAAGCCATATGCTTCTACTCTCATCACAATGGACAGAAAAAGTTGGATATTTTCCTTTCTCTTTAAAGTTTGTTATCAAGGCCATTGTTTTCTTTCTAGAATAAATATTTAGAAGAAAGTGACAGAATTAATGATTTCACCTAAGAACTTTGAAATAAGCTAGGTAGGTTTCAATAATTTAGTTACTGAACCTCCTCTAATTAAAAAATGTTATTAAGAAATGCATCCTAATAACACAAGGGAAATTTGTCATTCTTAGTGAAAAAGTGTCCCTGCACCTTCACAAAAAGAAAAAATAGATGAACATTTTAAAGACCTCATAAAAGTTTTTTAAAAAAATAAAAATCTCTATAGATATAATACAGTTCTTTCTTAAATCTATTAATGCCAGTAATTAAAAAAACACTTTTCCTAACATAATAGTTAAAAAGACACTCTTTCTCCCCTCTGCAAGTCCAGCAAATTAGAATTACATCTACTGTGCTGTTTCCTGTTTTGCTGTTTTTAGCATAGTTTCTCTAGGAATTCTTGATCTTGCACATGGTCAGCATCAGCCATGATGTAGTAAGATGGTGGGTGGGGAGGGGAAAGGGCAGAGTGGGACTGGGCAGGCTATACCTTTTCATTAGCTCAGACTGTGGAAGAGGTGGTGTGGCACAACTATCCAAATCTGCTGCTACAAGAGCATCATCTGCATATGCTACTGAATTCTTCAAATTACACCAAAAAATAAATAATCACAGAATCACAGAATTTCTAGGTTGGAAGAGACCTCAAGATCATTGAGTCCAACGTCTGACCTAACACTAACAGTCCCCACTAAACCATATCCCTAAGCTCCACATCTAAACGTCTTTAAAAGACTTCCAGGGATGGTAACTCCACCACTTCCCTGGGCAGCCTGTTCCAATGTCTAACAACCCTTTCGGTAAAGAAGTTCTTCCTAAGATCCAACCTAAAACTCCCCTGGTGCAACTTAAGCCCATTCCCCCTCGTCCTGTCACCAGGCACGTGGGAGAACAGACCAAATATAATAACAAACAAATATAATAACAGAGAACAGACCAATAATAATAATAAAAAAAATATTATCCTCCAACAAGGCCAGAGTAGAATGTCACTGTCAATGGAAACAACAGTTTCCTTAGGCACTACCATGATGCAAGCAGTAATTTTTTTTTTTTTTATTTTTTCCTTAATGGCACACAGGTGGAGAAGAAATTTTGAAGTTGCAATTTTTCGAGAACTAATTTTACTTTTAAGCAACATTCAGAATAACACAGTGCCTATCCTATCCCCAGCAATAGAGAAATTCAGAGAAAAATGGAGATTTATATCATATTATATATATATATATACAGACATATATGTAATGGACTATTACAACAGTAATTGAACACATTGAGAAATCAAGAGCTTCAGCTGAAAAACTTAGATTGGGTATAAATAAGTCAGTGTTTTGAAATATTGCAAAGAATGCCACAGCATGTGTATGTAGAATAAAAAGAGAGTTTGGCACTTCTTATATAGGGAGGACCAGTGTGTACATTTCACTTTTCTAATTTTATACTTATTGGAGAAAAGAGTAAGGACACAGAGAAAATTACTGTGATGGAGACTGGTAGTTTCCTTGTAGCAGCTGCAGCAGTCACTGAAAGGTTGAAAAGGCACGTCATCTTTTTAGGATGTCCATATTCCTAGCATATAGAAACGTATATTAAGGAACAATTTACATAAAGTTTGCTTTTGATTGGCAAGTGTTGGTATATAACCAATAACTATTGACAAAATAGAATTTTGTTGTTTTAGCTATGCAATAGTTCCTCTAATACGCTACAAAAGGTACTTTTTTATGAAAGTAAAAATTGGGTAGTTCCTTTTTATTTTTTACAAAAGTTAAAAATAGTCATTGTGTTAAAGAATTAAATTCCTTCTTCAATTCAAGGGGAATTACAATTTTTCTAGATGTCGAAGACTGACACTGTTCAAGCCAATACAATAATAGGATATATATATATATATCTCATTGCATTTAAGAAGGCAGTAAAGTAACTTAAAATAAATGCAAAAAAAAAATAATAAGGATTAGAATTCCCAATCTACTATGTTGATTTTTTTTTCTAATACTATCTTAAAATGTAACTTCTCCCAAAAAGAGTTCTCTAGAAGTCATTAAAAACCTGTGGTGGTTTCATTCATAAAGAACTTTGTGTGTCATGAAATTTCCAGAAAATAATGTTTTAATTTCATTTTAATCTGCTTCAATGAATGCATTTAGACAACGGTTTAGAAGAGTAGTGATCACGCACATACATTTTATATTCTTACATGCTTGTTCAGGAAATAACCAGATACTAAAAATGACATATCAGAAAAATGTAACAGTATTGGAATGAATGAGTTAGACTATGATGTATTTGATATATTACATATTTCAGATGAATCTTGATACAGAAATAAGATGATCTTGTCAGTGCAGCAGCAGCTTTTTTTTCTTCTATTAAAAGTCAAAAACAAACAAAAAACTTACCTTTTTTCATTATGTCACACTATGCCATTAATCAATAGCATGCACCACTACTATTTTATCACATTGCAAAAAATTCATTACACAACAAAGTACTGAAAAAGTGCCCTATTTAAAGCACAACTTATTCATAGCTACTTAGTCACTGTAATTTCATTCTGGGGAAGACTATTTTAGCAAAATTTTTCTTCCAGTACCATTTTTTTTTTTTTTTCAGTGGGAGAGAGTAAAAAGCCATTCTGTGAAATGTTTGTTATTCCTATGTGCAAAGTGATTGATAGTGTTAGTTCTGTGTATTAGCTTTCTCAATATACCTTAGGGGAGCTTATGGCCTTGTACAGGCGTCTCTGTATGCTTTGGTTTCAAAATATCCTGAAGTATCTAAGAATGCAGTCATGATTTTTAGGCTTTTTGATAAAGAAAGAACCTTTTGACTTTATTAAATCATGTGCCTCTGTATTAACAAGGCTTACAGGCATTATGCTTTAGGTCTGATTGAAAATACTTTAAAGCCATGCATGACTGACTTTTTTTTTTGTTGTTGTTCTTTTGTTTGCTTGTTTGTTAATTTTCAAGTTTAGCCTTTTGTTTATTTTTAAGTGATGGAATTTATTATGGAAAGGCTTTAAATAGTTTGATAAAATGTTCTTTCCCTTTATATTTAATGCCCTATTATTTATGAGTAAAATAAAGAAGACAGCATTTTATGGAAACTGTATTTTCTGATTTAAAACTGATAAGGATATAGAAAGAATGATGGATGCTATAAAATATGTAAGAGAAGTTTGTTGTACGTTGAAGAAAATGTGCACATTTGCAAGATTAATATCACTAAAATTATCTAAAATGTATATTTATTTATTAACAGTCCCAGTGTAAAAATATCTTGAAAAGAAAGGAAACAAACTGGAAAAAATACCTAATTAATAAAATATGTTAAGTTCCTAAGAAAGGAATTAATATATTTATTTATTTATTGGGGGGAAGTGTTTGTTTTGCCTTGTTCTTTGGATGTTGATGTATGCAGAGACCCACATTACATTCAGAAATGGTGAAATTAATAGGAAAGAGTGAAGATGCACTGCTTCTTCCTGCTTGTCGCTTAAAAATCTCTCCTCAACAAGTTAAAAGTAATTCAAAATGCTCTGCTTTCACCTGAGAATCCTGCCTCCCTATTCACTTTTTTTGCCACAGTTAATGTTTCAAACATTTCACCTCATTCTTCTCTTTTTAAATAAATCAAGGTAGTTTATTCAGAAAAACAATGAAATTGGAATTCCATTCAGTAGTATGAATGACTCATTTAGGGTAATGGTTTTTCAAAGCGTACATGTAA
Organism: Aythya ferina; assembly: GCF_964211825.1. Classification (NCBI taxonomy): domain Eukaryota; kingdom Metazoa; phylum Chordata; class Aves; order Anseriformes; family Anatidae; genus Aythya; species Aythya ferina. Next base: position 14,832,879 of record NC_140304.1, read on the forward strand.
TAACCATGTCTCACTGTAAATGCTCAGAATTTATATGTCCAAAAGATCAGATATGTGCTATATACTTTTTTTTTGTTTTGTTTTGTTTTGTTTTGTTTTGTTTTTCTGAAACATCAGATTTCCAGTGTGAAATACAATTACTATGAATGCAGGTTAAAGATATGAATATTTCCATATATTTTCAAAATACATCAAATCCATTTAATGATATTACAGCATGGAATATAACCCTGTAAAACCAGAAAAATGAGAACAAGGCAACATAAATAAACAGTAAAAAGCAGTTATTTCTGGAGTTTAATGCTTGTATAGGTTTCAGGAACAGAACGGATCAAAACTCAGAGTGGTAGTCACAGATGTTTAGTATTCATTTCAACCAGTGTGGAAACTAGTCTCTATTCATAGGATTGCTCACACTAATCTTTGCTGGTGTATTATTTAGTAAATTTGACTAAATTCCTCAGCAAATGATTTCTTTCTCAATCAATACAGAGAATACAGAACCAAGGCTATTAAAACAAATAGAAAAATATTTAAACTAAACAGGAAAATGGTCTGGAATTTAATGGTAAAATTAAGAAAAGTGCATTATGGTTAGGTTCATATTTATTTATAATGGTAAGGTTCTAACTTTAGCATATATTAGTTTAGTACAGCTTCTTTCTAACGGATTTAAAACAGGAAGTGATTTTTATTTCTTCTTTTTTTTTTTTTAATTAATAGGTATCTTTTTTTTTTTTTTTTTAATAAAAATAAATATTCTAACTTCAGCTATAGTAAAAGTGGATCTTTGATTAATACAGTGCACAGAAGTTTGGTTTCCTATGGCTTTGTGTTTTATGATTAGATTTCACAGTGTCCAAAGGATGTATAAGCTCTGAATGAAAGTTTTCCAATAAGATGAAAAGTCTTGGTAACCATTCTTTTATAACCACTCTTTTTTCTTTGGTGTCTGATACAGTTGTCTTCTTCAGTAAGGTAGTATTTATTCTTCTGTATTCTGTTTTACCATCTATTACCACCATGTTTCTGTGATGGCAGCTATGTCATAGTTTTCCTGCTGCACAATGGCCTCCAGCTCCTCCTGTGTAACGCCAATGCTGTTGGCATTGGTATAGATGTACAGCAGAACACATCTGTTACAGAGCCGATCTCCTAGATGAGTAAACAATTTCAGATGTCTCAGTGCCTGAGTGAGAAAGTCAGCCTGGTCTCATGGAGTATGTGCTCACTTCCACATTAGCTTAGTGATTGGATTTGAAATTGAATACAGCTTCTCATTTCATGTTGTTTACTGTTAACTGAACATCATCTGAATCATAACTGATTTGACAGATTTTCTTGGGAAGAAGCTTCAGCCCCAGGGGATGCTGCCTGAGATTCATACCTTATTTTTCCATGCAACCGAAGTGTAATGAATCAAGCTAATAACAGCCAAGGTGGAGTGAGTTGGTCAGGAAATCCAAGGACATCTTTCACACATTCTTTCTTTTGTAAACATAATCCTCTCGGTTTTTAGAATGGAAAGCAAATGCCAAGTTGAAGTTATCACAACAAAGAAAGAAAAAAATGGAAAACCATCACCGAGAAAAATAACAATCACACACGATAAAAAAAAAATCAAACAATCAAAAATACAAAACAAAACAATACAAACAACAACAACAAAGGAAGCAACTGGATAGGAGACCTGAGAAGTGCAAAAATGATTCCTTTCCTTTATTAGAGAGTGTGGTTGTTAACTGCCATACCAACAAACCTAATCAACAAAGGGACTTTTTTTTAGGATAGACCAGTTCCCTCAATAAAATTGGTTAACTATCACAAATTCACTATTTTTTTTCATTCACATTCTTTACATCTATTCTTTACCCCTACACACTTCTGTTTTCTAGAAGAAATGTACTTGAGAGGGAAATGATTTTTCACACTCCTGTTTGATATACTTACGCTGGCAAAATCTTTGAGCAAAGCTTAGGCCAGAAAGCACTGGAGAACAGTCCCTGAACGAAGCATAACTAGAAAGGAAATTAATAATCTTTGTGTAGTTGAATTCAACAGAGGACAACAATTAAGTATGTTGCAGTGGAACAGCGAAAGGTATGATTGAATGTTTTTATACTATTCAAGGACCTTTAAAATAGCAAACGTATTTATTGTTTAGTAGAAGACAATATAAGTAGCTCAATGTTTTTAAAAGGAAATCTTCACATGCGCTGACACAAACTGAAATTCCTTCACAGCTCAATCCTCTAGTTCCAGTTCAAAGTAGACCAAACATAAACTTAAAAGACAAATGTGAAATACTCCCCCCCATTCAATAGGAGGAGTGATATTTTATAAGGTCTGTTAAGGCCGCTCTCAGTTCCTTCTGCAAAATTTCTGACATATGTTATTTTAATGTGTTATTGCCATTTGCACTCTAACCCTTCAGCCAGCCACAAAAAAATTGAAAAATGACTTTGTACAATTGAAGTGACAAATACAGATCCACAGTACCAGCCTTCAGAAAGAATCAATGATCATAAATTTTATGTTTCCATTGTCTCTTGAAAAATATATGACATAGTTTGGCTTACTTTTTAAATGAATGCTGAATACACATCGTCAGCAGAAGGGTTGCACAACTCTAAGCAATAACACTTTTCTTTTTATCTTGAAGATTTGTCCCAATGGTAAGGTTTGCAGCTTTACAGAAGCTGGTTGGACAGCAATTTATTACTTTATTTAGGATCTCTACTGCATATATATATATATTTTTCATTTTTGTTATTTATGATTTATTCTATAATATAAAGAAATGTGCTTCTAGAAGATGCCACTAGAATAGTGTCATGTTGTGCAAGGCAGTTTGGAAGTTAAAAATTATCTATATCCTAAAATCTCCACAGTACAAAGATAAAATTAGAATCAGAAAAGCAATAGATATGAAAATAGGATAAGAAAAATTTTCCTTTGATGGAAAAAGGGGAAAATAAAAACCAACCAACCAAAAAATATAAATACACATAGATTTCACTTTCCATCTCTCCAATAATCATATTCATCAAATCACTTAGCACCTTCAAGCTTCAGTTCTCTGTGTATAAAACAGGAAAAATGGATTTGCCCTCTCTTGCAACTGCATATTTATGGTAGGAAGCTCTAACGGTTTTAGTCTTCTTTGCTAATCCTTCAGTTCTCTTCCTTAAGTGACACAGGTAACTTACTCATTCCCGCTGACTCTTCTAATATTGCACATAAGACAAGGTGAAGCTGGGAAGAATTTCGATGATACTCAAAACCAGAGAGTACGTGCTTCTCTCATCAGTAGTGCTGCAATACTGATATATTTTGCCTTTACTATAGTCTGATGCTACATAGGGTTCTGCCTTCTCATTGAAAAGGGTTGTCTTTAGGTCTTGGTCATTTCTGATCTCAACAATTAACTCATCATCTGCACCATAAGTTTTGCCTTATTCCTGCCATCTTGACTGAGCATATTAGGAACTGCAGGCATACAAGTATACCATTCTCTAATGTCTTCCATTCTTTTTATAAAATATGCTGTTCTTTATAGTTACCATTCTCTATATCTTCACATATTCTGGGCCTTCATCGTCATATTTACTAAATGAGTTATACACCAACTTTTCATTTTTATCTCTCCTTGTAATCTAGGGGCACACTATTGTGTTTTCTTCTGCAGTCTGGTATAGCGGGGGACCCCAACCCAACCAATTCTTTAGTTTGATTGCTTTCTATTGCTATAGGTATAAACTGAATAAAGGCTTTTAAGGCCTTTGACATCGTCTCACATAATAACCTTTTATCTAAATTGGAGAGAGATGGATAGACTATTTGATAGATAAGGAATTGTCTGGATGGCCATGTCCAAAGAGTTGCAGTCAGTTACTCAATGTCCAGATGAAGAACAGTGATGGTGAGATGCTCTTGGGTATCTCTAATGGGACCAGTACTTTTTAGTATCTTATTCAAAGTTGGACTTGATATGCAGTTGGACTCAGTGATTTTGCTTTCATTCAAAGCAATGCTGATCATGACCTCATATTTTGGGTGTTTTCTTTGAGATTAAAAGCAACAATTCACTGAATATTAATTTTAACAAATCATAGAAACACATAAAATGGGTACTTCATGGAGCTGTTTTCTTCAACAGTTATTTCCAGAATATCCAGTATCCAGGATGGAATTAATAGAATTAAAGAAAAAAAGTTAAGAGATGTACTGAAAAAGGTGCAATTAATCATTTAAGTTGAGGATGCATTTTTAATGCTATCTGTGCTAGCTCTTCACTGTGAAACTGCTGTTCTACTGCTTATGAGAGAAAGACCTATTACTGGGTTGCACTTATAATGGCTGGGGAAAAAAGTGTAAAAAAGGAGGGAAAGTAGTTAGGTTCCACCCAGGTCTCATCTAGTTCCAAACCCCCTGCCATGGGCAAGGACCCCTCCCACTACCTCAGGTTGCCCAGGGCCCCATCCAACTTGGGCGTAAACACTTCCATTTGCATCAACAACTTATCTGGACAACCTGTTCCAGTGCCTCATCACCTGCATCATGAAGAATTTCTTCCTCATAACTAATCTAAACCTACCCTTTCTTAATTCAAAACCATTATCCTTTGCCCTATCACAACACTTCTTGACAAAGAGTCTCTCCACATCTTTCTTGTAGGCCCTTGTAAGTACTGGAAGGTCACTAAAAGGTCTTGCCAGTGCCTTCTCTTCTACAGGCTAAACAACCCCATCTCTCTCAGCCTTCTCTCGTAAGAAAGGTTTTCCACTCCTCTGATCATCCTTGTAGCTCCCCAATAGACTCTCTCTAACAAGTCTATGTCTTATGCTGCTACTGGTCCCAGAGCTGAACTGAGTGGAGAAAACTCCAGGTGGAGTATCACGAGAGTGGTATAGAGGGGGAGAATCACCTCCTTTGACTTGTCTCTTGTTTCATTTTGCTGGGTCCCACTTGGCCAGGGAGAAAATAAATTTGTTTGAATCTGTGGGTCATAAGACAAGAGAATATGGGTTTCAGGGTTTCAACAAGGTTATAACTTTTACTGATAATTTGGGCAGATTCAGAAGTCCTATGCAACCCTTTCTCAAGCATGTGTATTTCATATAGTGGAATGTTCAAGAAATTAGTCTGGGGTAGTTCTCGGGGTCCATGGTGGTCTTCTATCTCATCCCCCATTTCAGGTGCAGTCAGCCACTTTTGCTGATGTGGTGATATGAGGAAATCGGTCGAGAGAGACACTGCCCTGTCTCCATGATGCCCACTCCCTCACATTAGCTCCCTTTTAAGGTAGATGGTTAACATGCAATGAAAACTGTTGTGACTGCTCTTGGGGTCTTTTTTCTTTCCAGATAGTCAGGCGGATGGTTAAAACATAATGAAAACTGTATTGCAGGTGCCTAGGGGAGCTAGACTCCACAACCTGCTAACTATGCTTCTTTTGATATAGTGCAGTATACGGTGGGCTTTCTGGGGTGGAAGTGCAGATTCCCAGCTCATCTCAAGCTTTTCATCCACCAGCAACACCAAATCCTTCTGCACAGGGAGAAGTACTCTCTATCTGGTGCTCTCTCTCTATCTACTCATTGCCTGGCCTGTATTCATGCTTGGGATTACATGACCTTGCACTTGGCCTTGTTGGCAACTGCATGCTGTTCACATGGGCCCACCTCTTCAGCCTGTCAGGTCCCTCCAGATGGCATCCCTTCCCTCTAGCATGTCAAACACACCACTCATCTTGGTGTCATCTGAAAACTTGCTGAGGGTACACTCGATCCCACTGTCCATCAGAAAAAAAAAAAAAAAAGATGTTAAATCATACTTGGCCTCACTGAGGAGCACCATTTGTCACCAGTTTCCACTTGGACATTGAGCTATTCTAAGTGCTGTGTGGAGGGATGGATAGTAGAATTATAATTCAATAATAGTTGTATGTGATTCATCTAATCTGATAATTAGTGCAGTTGTACTAGTGTGAATGGTTTCCAGAATCAGCAATTAGAAATTTTAAATTAGAAGTAGTGGTGGATTTATTACTTAAATCTGTTATTGATTATCCATTTTTTAAATTATGATTTTCTTAATAAATATTATAATATTTGAATAGGTTATGTCTAATGCCTTCAATCTAAAGAGGGAGGGCTGGACATGAACAATAAAAAGTTGTGAAGAATTTTTATTAAAAACAAGAAAAAAATGTAAAAGTGTAAATTTTTGCAAAAGCAAACAATTGTTCCTCACAATATTTATTCATAGACTCAATTCACTTAACGCTGTCATCTTCTATATTCAGATATCTTCTGAGGTTTTGGCGTATTTTCTTCAATCCAAGAAAAAAAAATCATAAGGTAAAAAATCATAAGGTAAAAAATACAAATGGTAACAGTTGTAAAACATGTTCTTTCCCCCTCTGAACAAACTGTTGGGGTCTTATATAGAGAATTAATTTTTTTAGACTTCTTAAAAGCTTTAGATTAAATTGTATCCATCTCTCAAAAGCAGTGACTGTATATATGTGTATATATACATATTACTTAACTCTTGCAGGTGATTCTTGTGAGCCTGTAGAATGGAGAAATATTGTTCAAAAATTAGTAGGCATAGAGTAGATGGTAAGTGAGTGTTGTTTTTGTTGAGGAATTTAAAATTCCGTTCAACTATTTTGTTTGAAAAAAGAGAGGGAATGTTTAAAAGAGAAGGATTAGTACCTATGCAGGAGAAAGTAAGGCAGCAGCAATAAAGCAAATATTACACCAACGAAATAATAAAGTGGGGGGGAGGTGGGGGTAATCACACACACACACACACACACAGAATTTTCTGACAACATACAAGTAGGAAAAGATATATCAAAGAGTAAGCCCCTGCAAATCAAAATTTAACCAGAAACTGCAGAAACTAGAAAACCTTTTCAACAATGCTCTGAAAATATTGTTTGTTAAAATCCGTCCTGGAAATGAGTGCCCGATCAAGGCACTAAGTTATTAGGATTTGCACACTGATTCTTATTGCATGTTCAGGAACTAGTATCAGATAAATTTTCTATTTCATAAATACATTGCTTTAAGGTCTTGTCAAATTGCTCTTATACAAAAAGTTTAATATGTTCTTAGATGCTTTACAGAAAATGAACATTCTGCTTAAGGTCTTAAGATAACACAGTCACATGTATACAAACTGCTATTATTCATTTTTGGCTTTTGACAAAGGGACATGTTAGTCCCAGAGAGACATATTGGCTACATCTTAAAACAAACAAACAAACAAACAATGTTTCTACATATATCGTATAACTTAAAAAAAAATCCATTTCTGGGAACTACAATAATTCCACAAAACTGATTTAAAGAGAATATTCTGAGCCATAATGCTAGTAAAAGGATCTTGGAGGTTGTTTCTGAAAGACTGCCGACTAGGATTTCTCTTGCTAACCATACATTTTCAGGAACAACTAAGCAAGACATCCAAACTTGCCTATCTTTAAACTTAGCAGACTGATCATTTTAGCCTCTTCTTTTCACAGTTCACTTTTATACTGCAGCAGTTGAAAAGCTGTAGACTGCTGATAATTTTGGGGAGTGGGAGGATAGCAATATGTTGGTGTAATATAACTGAGAAAAACTGGTTACCTCATTTTTGTTTTAAATACAAAAGGAGGCAAAGAAAAACTGATATATGGGACATACTACCCCTGCCTTATGTTCACTTCTCACATAAGCATTGCCATTATCAGTGTCTTTGCTCCTGTACTTGCTTCTGTGATAACAATACAGACAGATTGAGGAGGTGCCAATATTGCTGTTGCAATCATTTTCTTGCTCTTTTTAGTTTATGAGGGAAGAGTGAAGCATTGTGAGCTTTTGATGTTTTAATGCCTCTCTTGCTTCTTTTCCTTTTGTTGTTGTTGCTGCTGCTGTTGTTCCTTCCAAATTAAAAGTTATTAGCTCTATTCTAATATTTTATTTTCATTTCAGAAATAACACTTGACAGTAATAATTGTCAATAAATTGTACTATTTTATCATGTTCTCCCCTTTTTCTAAGGCGCTTCTTTAAGAATTCATCAGAGCAGTCATTGTAGGGTATCAGTAAAGCAGGACAATTATCTTAAAAAAGTTCTCTGATATTTCTTGAAATTATTCTGTCTGAAAAGAGGATATAACAGAAAGTGAAGACCTCATAAAAACGATATTTGTGTGTCTGTGTGTGTGACTTGGCACTACTTGTAAGCATATTATAAATTAAAAAAACCCTCTGTGTAACTCATAGACATGTTTTAATGGGGTGGTAATGCTTGCCACTTAATGTGATGCACAATAGGACATTTGTCTTTGCTCTTAAGTGTTTTACATCCAAAAAGCAAACAGTACATTTGAAAAAGCAAATAACATACTAGATCTGAATAGAGGAGTTCTCATCTTTTAAAGAAATATGTCCTCTGTGATGCTTCTATGTAGATGAACCAATACACTGGGAACCTGAAATGTAAGGAAAAACACCTTAAGATTACTGAGAATAATATTCTCCCATGTGCCTCTATGAACTGTGAATTCTAACACCAGCACACAAAGTTTTCAGCTGATCATCTCTTTACTTTAAATGGAAGCTTGATTTGTTTTACTCCAGTTTGCCTTCAGATATCATCAGTTTCATGGGAATCTGTTCAAAGATGAAACCTAGGGGAGTTCCTCAATGAGGAGGCCCTCAGAAGTTTTCCCTGTTATAGGACGGGATGATCATTTGTATTCTGCTTTATTCTCATCATTTTATTCTCATCATCTTGGGATCACAGAATCATGGAATTGTAGGGGTTGGAAGGGAACTCAAAAAATCATCGGGTCCAACCCCCTTGCCAAAGCAGGTTCCTTAGAGCAGGCTGCCCAGGTAGGTGTCCAGACGGGCCATGAATATCTCCAGAGAAGGAGATCCCACAACCTCCCTGGGCAGCCTGTTCCAGTGCTCCTTCACCCTCACCGTGAAGAAGTTTTTTCACATGGTGGTGCGGAACTTCCTGTGCTCCATCTTGTGGCCATTACCCCTTGTCCTATCCCCACAAACCACTGAAAAGAGGTTAGCCAAATCCCTTTGTCTCCCACAACTAAAGTGTGTCCAATCTGGAAGTCCATTCTTGAAAATGTAAATTTGAAATACCCACATAATAACATTTTATGTTATTTAATTAAATATAAATTAAAAATACAAAGGATTATGCTAAAAGTGATTAGAAGGCTTACAGGTTAAATAACATAATTATTTAATGGAATTCTCAACCAAAACTTATGTGTGTGTATATACATGTATATATATACATATATATATATATATATATATATATAAACTAGATGACATATATTGCAGGATACCATTTAACTTGACAGTTTGTATGATCTTTCTATCTTTCCCCCAACTTTTGCAAACCTATACCTAAAATAATCGATGCTTACCTATCTATTGTTCTTTGTGAATGTGTGCAAAACAGTTGCACAGTTGGCGTACGCTTTTTAATGGCATTCATTGATGTGCAGCATTAGATATGCCAACATATTTCTGAGTTAAATGCAGCTAAGTCTATATTGTGGTTAGCATACAGTAACCAAAGAAATTGTGTATCTTAGTGATGTCAATAGAAAGAATTTGCTTAAGTGCTTGTAGGGTCATAGCTCTATTACATAAAGATGTGAGAAACAACTAAAACATTTTGGATATGGAGAATTACATATTAGATAAGTGGCTGAAAAAAGTACATTATAAGACTCCCTGCGACTGAGGATACCTATCAGTAACTATCAGCTTAATTAAGATTAATGAAATACCAGAAGAAATGTTTTATATAGAATTCTAACACTTCTAGTTAAAAAAAAAAAAAAAAAGCTCTAAACTTTTTCCTGTAGACCAGATTATTGGCTGTTTATAATAAGTGCCCTTGACTTTATGTATTACCTGTTATTCTGGGATGCTGTTCTGAGATGCAAATAAAGAGCAAACACTTACTGGAATTACTAGACCCCCAGGATTAGTCTAATATGGAGAAGTTGATTCAAATAATTCACATGTATTGCTAAAGGTATTTTCTCCACCTACTGTAAACATACACATGAAAACACAAGTAATCATATCAGCTGGATCAATATGCAGCTTTAGGCACATGAAGTTGGCCCAGGGGAGCAGACCATGCTCCAGATAATCTACCTGTGGTTCTGAAAAGCCAGCATGAGTGGCATGGAATATGGAGTGAAAGTAGCTGCTATACTCAGAAGATGGGGAGAACAGCATGAAGTGCAGTAATCCCGGCTCCCTCAGAGCCTCCTAACAGTTCTCCAATCCAGTTCTGGTCCCTTCCCTTCCCTTTTCATGCACTATGCCCAGTCCTGGATCCTCACATTTTCAAAGTGTTCAGAATGAATTGAATTTAATTACAGAAGTAACTATTGACTATCCAAGACGAGGTCTGGGAACAAAAAATAGTTTGGGCCCTAAAAAAAGTTGTATGTTAACAGATAGAGAAATGACATGGGGAAACATAGGAACATGAAAATATTTCACTACTTATCATGCTACAGTCCCTTGAAGCTACTGTGAATATTGCACACTGTTGTGGTTCCGCTCGAGTGGGCAGCCGAGCTCCACCACAGCCACTCTCTCACTCCCCCTCCTCAAAGAGGAATGGGGAGAAAATACGATGAAAAGGGCTCAAGGGTTGAGATAAGGACAAGAAGATCACGCAGTAATTATTGTAACAGGCAAAACAGACTTGGCATAGGGAGATAGCAAGATTTATTGCTTATTACTGACAAGCTAGAGAAGTGAGAAGCAAGGCAAAGAAACCAAAAGCACCTTCCCCTCCATCCACCTTTTTCCACCTCCTCCCCCCGAGTGGCACAGAGGAACGGGGGATTGGGGCTTATGGTCAGTCTACAGTGCTTCTTTTCTGCCGCTCCTCCTCGGTCACTCTCGCCCCCTGGGTGTGGGCTTCCCACAGGCAGCAGCTCTTCCAGAGCTGCTCCAGATATGGGTCTGTACCACGGGGTCCATCCCTCAGGAGAAAACTGCTCCAACCTGGGTCCCCCACAGGCAGTAGCTCCTGCCAGGTCACCTGCTCCTGCGTGGGCTCCTCTCCACGGGCTACAGGTCCGGCCCGGAATCTGCTCCAGCAGGGGTCTTCCACAGGCCGCAGCCTCCATCGGTGCAGGGCCACCTGCTCCACCATGATCTCCTCCACGGGCTGCAGCGTGGAACCCTGCTCCACTGTGGTACTCCATGGGCTGCAGGGGGACAGCCTGCTTCACCAAGGTCCTCACCACAGGCCACAGGGGACTTCTGCTCCGGCGCCTGGAGCACCTCTCCCCCTCCTTCTTCACTGACCTTGGCGTCTGCAAGGCTGTTTCTCACTCCTCTCACTCTCCCAGCTGCTGTGTGGCGCAGCGTTTTTTCCCTGTCTTAAATATGCTCTCACAGAGACACAAAACAACATCGCTTATTGGCTTGGCCCTCGTCAGCAGTGGGGCCATTACCAAACATGGGGCGGCTTCTAGATCCTTCTCACAGAAACCACTCCTATGGCCTCCTGCTACCAAAACTTTGCCACGTAAACCCACTACATGCACAAAGATTCAATTTATGCTGTTCTTCATTTATTTGTTTAGCAGTCTGTTTTAAAGGCTGTAATCAAGAGCAGCACGTAAATGACCTATGCAAACATGTCATAAAATGTAATCTCTACCATTCAAGTGCCTGATGCACTAGAAGTACTTCCACTGATCTGTTTGTGAGTTATTATTATTTTGTAGCTGAGTATTTCAAATAAGTGACACTCTGATACTCTAACTTCATGGGGAAAAAATAAAAAGCTCATATTTCTCAAATTAATTCTTCATTCATTAAGAACCATTTTCTAAGCCCTGTTGCTGATTACTGGTGCCCTGGAAGTCACAGCAAGGAAACAGATAGGACTGTTTTATCCTTCTGATGAAATCTTTCAATAAACACCTTTACTATTAGGAGTTTATTTTTAAATAAATAAAATTTATTTATTTAAATAATTGTTGTAATTTTTTTTTTACAGTTACTACACTCTTTCATAGTTTTTCTATGTTAGGATGAGATTCTTTGTCACCCAATCTTTTCACAAAATCACAGCATGGTTCAGGTTGGAAGGGACCTCTGGAGATCAGTTGGTCTAACTCCCCTGCTCAGGCAAGGACACCTAGAGCATGTTGGCCAGGACCATGACAAGGCAGCTCTTGAAGATCTCCATGGAGGGAGATTGCACAACCTCTCTGAGCAACCTCTTACAGTGCTCCATCATCTACACATTAAATAAATGCTTCCTGATTTTTAGATGGAACCTTCTGTGCCTAGTTTGTGCCCACTGCCTCTTATCCTGGCACCAGGCACCAATGAAACGAACATGTCTCTACCTTCTTTGCACCCTGAATTCAAGGATTTGTAGACATTGATAAGATCACCCCTGAGCCTGCTCTTCTCCAATCAGAACAGTTCCAGCTCTCTCGTACTCTCCTAATAGGAGATGTGCTCCATTACTTTGATCATATTGGTGGCCCTCCACTGGATATTTTCCAGTATGTCCACATCTGTCTTGGACTGGAGGGCCCAGAGCTGCATACAGTATTCCAGCTGCAGCCTCACGAATGGTAAGTAGAGGGGAAGGATCACCTCCTGCTGGTGGTATTTTGCCTAATGCAAAGAATAATCCAAGAATACTGAGAATACCTTCTTAGCAGCAAGGGTACATTGCTGAACCTGTTGGTCAGCAAGGTTGGTCAGGTATGAATTCCTCTTGATCAATCCTTGATGATGATTCCTGATGATTTTTTTTTCTGCTTCATATGCCTTCAAGTGGCTTATAGGATTAGCTGTTCCACATCCTTCCCAGGGATCAAGGTGAGGCTGACCAGCCTGTAGATCTCCAGGTCCATTTTCATGCCCTTTTTGAAGACTGGAATGACATTTGCTTTCCTTCAGTCTTCAGGCACTTCTCCCAGTTGCCACAAGCGAGCAAAAATTATAGAGTGGCCTCAGAATCACACCTACCAGCTCCCTCAGTACTCATGGGTGCATCTTATCAGGGCAATTGCCCAAGTTAAGTATTCCCTGACTTGATCCTCTTCCACAAAAGATAGATCTTGATTGCTCCAGCCATTCAGCCTGCCCTCAGGGGCCCAGGATTCCTGAAGTCTTGTTATTAAAGACTTCAGAGACAAAGAAGACATTCAGTACCTTGTCCTTTTCACTGTCCCAGGTAACCATGTCTTCTGTTTCCCTCAGGAGAAGGCCCACATTTTCCCTAGTCTTCCTTTTGTCATTGAGGTACTTGTAGTAGCCCTTCTTGTTATGCTTGGTGTCCTTGTCTAGATTCAATTCTACCAGGGCTTTAGCTTTCCTAACTCCATCCCTGGCTGCTCAGAAAAAAATGTCTTTCTATTCTTCCAAGGCTATCTGTCCTTTCTTCAACCCTCTGTAGAGCTACCCTTTTGTGTTTGAGTTTGACCATATGAGAAAAATCTCAAATGATTTTCTTCAGACAGGATCTTCTGTGAAGCTATTTTATTTGCAATTGCAATAGTGGGCATTCTGTCAATTAGGAACACATTACAGTAAACTAATCATAACCTTTTATTCCCTATTACCTGACACCTGATCACCTCTCCTGTTTCCTCATTGGCTGAGTACTACAGGTTCACAAGCTACTTGACGCTCCTCTATACCATATATGTACAATTTTTTTTTTTAACCCTTTAATTTCTCCCTTTTCTCTTTTCTTTCCCCATTTCTTATGTTTTGAGAACCTGTGATCTTTGTTTTTCTGTTCCCATCCTGTTTTTCTCAAGCTTCTACCTTATTTTGGAACAGTGAGGCATTCTACTGTCCACTTATCTACTTAGCATTTCTCCTTATTATAACTACACAACAACCTTGGAATACAGAAAATGAGTTCTCTACTGCAAAAGCACAACTTAGTTTCTCACAGCTCCTTAGTCATTCAAGCAGGCCTTCTTTCATTCTTACCTGACTTCCTCTTTGTTGGGATGAATTGCTCCTGGGCTTGGAAGAGATGATCCTTAAGTATTAGCCAGCTTTCTTGTGTCTCTCTTCCCTCCAGGGCTTTATCCCACAGTACTCTACAAAGCAGATGCTTGAAGAGAGCAAAGTCCGCTCTCACCAAGTCCAGGGTGTGAGCTTGCTGTGCTCCCTCCTTGCTGCCCTAACAATCTTGAACTCCACCATTTCATGTCCACTGCAGACAAGGATCTCATTTATAATATTCTGAATTGGAAAATTACTTTGCTATCACATTAGTTCTTTGAGACTATTAGTCTCTTAAGAATATTGCCATGCCCTTCTTTAACAGATTTCAATAGGCATTTTGTGATACATTGTCCTTTCTTAGCTTGTTGCACAATGAAGCAAAACCCCACAGATTTTAGCCTATATAGAAAAAATGTAGTTATATTTTCCATTTTATAGCCTTTTGCTTTTTTGCTTTTTGCTTTTTGATTCTTTTAAAGGGAAATAAATGCACATCTTATATTCTTGGCACTCTATTAAATAGATAGGTCTTGAATTTTGAAAGGCCCTGGAGAAGAAAAGTGGTCTTTTATAAAACTTTCATCATTCTTTTGGAAAATGAAAATCAATGATGGATTATTCAAATAATAAACTATTTCTGGGAAAGGCTAAGAAGCTGATTTGTTATTCAGAATAACTGACCTGCTGCACTTATTTAAACTGAGCATGGAAAAAAATATAATTGGGCTTCCTAACAATGTTTTTTTTTAGTGTCAATGTAAAGTTAGAATCTTCATTACTTAAGCTATGGATAGAAGTGACACTGTAGCACTCTATTACCATGCTACCATTCTGTAGAACGTTTTGAAGTTTAACTGCAAAATAACAAAACAATTCAGCATATAGAAAATCCATTTAGGCTGTACAATACTTGAATGAAGATGTGTTTACAAAGACACTGTTCAGAACATGGAAATACTTTCCGTTATTCACAATTCAGAACCCAGAGTCAGTGCATTTCTACACTGTCTCTTAACCCCTAACCTTACAAATATCAAAAGAATTTTTCCTCAAAGGTCCTTCACTCTAGCCTGCCTCATTCAAACTATGCCTCATTCAAAGTGTACTAGTGGATTTCACTATTTAAGAGAATATATAACTCTGTTTTTAGCATTTAGTCTTGTTCATATAATCATCTATAATTTATCCTGCAATTTAAATGCAAATAATATTTAAACAAGGCTAATTTGGAGGGGTTTTGTATAGACAGTGATATATGGAAAGGAGCTGTTTAAGGTGCAACAATTTACTACTATGATTTTCTTTTCATACCAATCATTTCTTCACATGGTTCAACAATTAAAATGGTTCAAGGCTGCAAGGACCATGACAAACCAACTTCATAGTTTAAATACCCATGATAGTACCTCCGAACATAGGAAACTCATAGAAAATGATAAAAATTTAATTATAAATTGTAAGCAGAATGAAATATTGCTATCCTTCAGTGACCTACTGATGATAAATAGAGTTTGTTTATACAACCAATGCAATACAGCAAAGTATTTTTGTGGTAGGGGTTGCTCTTATTTAAAACTTTTTAGTAAAAAATCAAACGTGCTGTAAAAACAAAACATAAAATAAAAAAAGACCAAAGTAAAACTAACACAAAAACAAAGATTATTGTTGATTTACACATGTAATCATGAATCTTACCCTATGTCATTAGTCATTATTCTTGGAGACTTTAGCTTAGGGAAGGCTATTTTGATAGACGAAACAGCTTGTCTTCTATTGATATAGAAAGAGATCTGTAATTGTTACAAGTAGGTTGAAAATGAAGAAATGGACAATTTTAAACACATTGTAATTGAATTACAAGAAGCAGTACAAGTTGTGGCACTCTGTTGAACTTCCCACTGACTGGAAGTGGGGAAACATAACCCCCATTTTGAAAAGGAGAAAAAAGCAAGACCCAGGGAGTTACAGGCTAGTCAGTCTCACCTCTGTACCCAGCACGGTCATGGAGCAGATCCTCCTGTCAACTCTGCTAAGGCCCATGGAAAATAAGGAGGTGATTGGTGGCAGCCAACATGGCCTCATTAAGGGCAGATTGTGCCTAAAAAATCTGGTGGCCTTCTATAATGGTGTTACAGCATTGCTGGATAGAGGAAGAGCAACTGACATCATCTTCCTGGACTTATGCAAAACATTAGACACTGTCCCTGATGATATCCTTGTCTCTAAACTGGAGAGACAAGGATTTGATGGATAGAGCAATTGGTGGGTAAGGAATAGTAGGATGGTTGCATTCAAAGAGTTGTGGTCGAGATCTGAATGTCCAGGTAGAAATCAATAACAAGTAGTGTTCCACAGGGGTTAGTACTGGGACGGATGCTGTTTAACATCTTTGTTGGTGACATGGACAGTGAAATTTAGAGCACCTCCAGCAGGTTTGCCAATGACACCAAGCTGTGTCTTGCGGTCAGCACACTGGAGGGAAGGGATGAAATCCGCAGGGACCTGGACGGGTTTGAGAGGTGGGCCTTTGTGAACCTCATGAGGTTCAACAAGGCCAACTGAAAGGTCCAGGGCTATCCCAAGCACAAATACAGGCTGGTCAGAGAATGGACTGAGAACAGGTCTGAGGAGATGGAGTTGGGGGCGCTGGTTGATGAGAAGCTCAACACAAGATGGCATTGTGCGCTTGCAGTCCAGAAAGCTAACCATATCCTGGGCTGCACCAAAAGCAGTGTGGCCAGCAGGTCAGGGTAGATGATTGTACCCCTCTGCTCTGCCGTTGTGAGGTCCCAGCTGGAGTGCTGCATCCAGTTCTGGGGCTTTCACTTTAACAAAGTGGGTCCAGAGGAAGCCACAAAGATGATCAGAGGGCTGCAGCACCTCTCCTATGAAGAGAGGCTGGGAGTCTCATAGCAGTCTTCCAGTACCTAAAGGGGGCTACAGAAAAGCTGGGGAAGGGCTCTTTATCACAGAGTGTAGTTATAGGACAAGGAGTAATGGTTTTAAAAAAAGAGTGTAGATTAGATATAAAGAAGCAATTCTTTCCTCAGAGCATGGTGAGGCACTGGAACAGGTTTCCCAGAGAAGCTGCGGATGCCCCATCCCTGGAAGTGTTCAAGGCCCAGTTGGATGGTGATGGATGAACAACCTGGTCTAGTGGGACGTGACCCTGTCCATGGTTGTGGGAGTGTAATTATGTAGTTTATAAGGTCCCCTCCAATCCAAACTATTCTATGATTCTTATTCTATGAAATAGACAGTGAGATTGTGTGCACCCTTAACAGGTTTGGAGATGACACAGAGCTGAGTGGAGCAGTTGAAACAATAGAAGGAAAGGATGCCATCCAAAAGGACCTGGACAAGCTTGAGAATTGGGCACACGTGAATGTGCCTAATGAGATTCTATAGGTCTGTGTGCAAGGAGCTGCACCTGGGTTGGGGAAACCCCAGACATGAATACAGACTGGGTGAAGAACTCACTGAGAGTAGCCCTGCAGAGAAGAACTTCGGGGTTCTGGTGGACAAAAACCTTGACATGAGCCAGCAGTGTGTGCTTGCAGCTCAGAAGGCCAACTGCATCCTGGGCTGCAATAGAGAAGTGGCCAGCAGGTTGAGGGAGGTGATTGTCCCCTCCTGCTGTGCCCTCATGAGGCCCTACCTGGAGTCCTGCATCCAAGTCCGGGGCCCAAGCACAAGAAGGATATGGGGCTGTTAGAACAGGTTCAGAGGAGGGCCACAAAGATGATCAAGGGGCTGGAGCACCTCTTCTATGAAGAAAGACTGAGAGCTGGGGTTGTTCAGCCTACAGAAAAGGAGATCTCATTGCGGCTTTTCAATTGTTAAAAAAGGGTTATAAAAAACATGAAGAGCAACATTTTGTTCAGGCAGATAATGACAGGACAAGGGAGAATGGTTTTAAACTGAAAGAGGTGAGATTTAGATTAGATGTTAGGTATTCTTCACTCAGAGGGCAGTGAGGCACTGAAACAGATTGCCCAGAGAAGCTGTGAAATGTCCCAATCCCTGAAGTGTTCAAGACCAGGCTGGACAAGGCTCTGGGCAACCTGATCTAGTGTGTGGCATCCCTGCTATGGCAGGGGGGTTGGAACCAGATGACCTTTAAGGTCCCTTCTAACCCAAGCCGTTCTTTGATTCTGTGATTCATGAAGGCCAGTCTTGCTAGTAACATCTGAGGCAAGGCAGGAATTCAGTACAGTGGGACCGCATTTACTCTAACCTTCTTTTTTTCACTGATGTGCCTACAGAAGGTGAGGTTACATTCTTCACCATTGTCCAGATCATTATCGAAGATGTTAAACATAACTGGACCCAGTTTTGACCACTGGGGTACAGTACCAGTCACTACACTTTGTGCCACTGATCACTGCAAAAGTTTGTTGTGCTTCAGTGAATTTTTTTTTATAGCTACACATTATTTATTTATTTATTTATTTATTTATTTTTGAGGACACTTGAGAGATTGAAGGAACTTTCACATTTATAAGAGGAATTATAAAAAAGAGAGCAATAATTACTTACATTAGCATACCTGTCATGAGACATCTGAAAGGTGCTGGGGTAATTGTGTTTTCCCTTGAGTAACCATTTATGACAGTCATAA
Source organism: Aythya ferina (assembly GCF_964211825.1). Taxonomy (NCBI): domain Eukaryota; kingdom Metazoa; phylum Chordata; class Aves; order Anseriformes; family Anatidae; genus Aythya; species Aythya ferina. The sequence goes on from NC_140304.1 coordinate 14,851,560, forward strand.
CATGTTGTTCCCACTATTACATTAGGTCAATTATAAAGTATACAAACTCAGAAAAACTGTTAAAACATATTAAACAAGATCAATAGGCACATCAATTATTTACAGTCTAATGTGGAAGAATTTTCTTTAAGTTGTAAAGAATCTATGGTATAAATATAAAAATCAATATGCTGTAGTCATGAGGGAGAGTCTCTGTTTGCAATGTGGTGAATATTTATGAGATCTCCAGAATGAATTAATTCTACAAACAGTGGCCTTGATCCACCAGCAATCCAGTCATTTGTTCTTGCAATTGAAGTATTTAGCATAAAATTATGCTGCTGCTGTACTCAGTAACCGTCAGATTTAACAAAACCAGTAACTGAAAAAAAAAGAAATCCTTCAATTGCTTTTTTTTTTTTCTCCCCAAAATGCTTTCTTCTTAAACTACCCTTCCACAAATGGTTTTGTCCCCTGATATGATTTGTAAGACAACATGATAGCTTCAGAATTAAAGCATTTTCATATGACAGTTTTTTTATTTTTATTTTATTTTTATTTTTATTATTTGTATTTGTATTTGTATTTGTATTTGTATTTGTATTTTTTTTTACTTAGTACAAATATCTCTTGATCTAGGGTACCTGCAGATAAAAGGAGTTATTCCATAATTCCATGTTCATTCATAACTAACAAAAGAACTTGAGATTTTGTAGCTATGGGCCATTTCCACCATTTGACTTTCCAGGCCAACAATGTCATAAGAACCTCTGCTTTGATGTACTTCAATGGTCTGGAGTTACATACATAATGACAATGGAATCTCTCTGGCATTGATTCAGCAAGCTAAAGATGTAAAATTGGTGAAAGGGCCTTTCAGTTGACAGAGTATCAGAAAGACGGAATTGCTGAGACCCTGTATCAGTCATACATGGTGACATGATACTGGAGTCCAGTGCTACAAGTTCTGTCCTTGAGTAACCAGCTGGAAAGTTGTAGCCTGGCCCCACTCCCAGAATGCCAGAGCTATTACGGTTTTGATGTAACAGAAGTCTCTGCTGTGACATCAGGTCAACAGGATAAATGAGAGATTCACAGAAGTTTTAATAAGCCTAATATGGCATTCAGCATTAAACAGCTTAATGTGACAATAAAACATCACAAGAACTGTGGTTTGTAAGGCCAGTTTTCCTAAGTAGGTAAATATCACTCTGCCTGTACAAAACAAAAATCTCCAGCCATATAATCTCCATCAATCGTCCCAAATCACTAAAAACATGCAACTTGGGAGATTAAACACTTTTAAATACATCATTTTCTTTGCTTATTTCTGTTGGTTATTTTGAGAGTGATTTTTTTCCACACAGTCTTCCAGAAGTTGTGCAGCAGTTTGGGAAGGATGGGAAATGACTGCCATTTTAAGTCTTTCTTCCAGGAGTTTTCAGTAACTTTGAGAATTTATCAACAGTTTACTGAGCAGTGACCAGAGTAAATGTTTCTCACATTCATCTGTATTTTAGCTGTGCTGGCAATTCTAATAAACAAAGAAAAACAAAACAAAACAAAACAAAAACAACTAAGGAACAGACAATATTTCATTCATTTCATTCCATTTCATTTTCAGTCCCTTAAATTTTATAAAATAATAACTAAAAAGTATAATCCTTATGAAAAAGATTTGACTGTCAAATCCTGTTTTTTCTTTGTGTGACCTGTACCAAACACCTACTGCTTTGTACACTGCCGGCTCATGTTCAGTTGAGCATCGATCAACACTTCCAGGTCCCTTGCTACCATCTGCAGCTGGAGGTGCTAAGCCATTGCAGCTTCATGTCTGTGAGGCTACTAGTTCAAGCAACCCTTATCAATAATCAGTATAGCCTTATCTGGTGCTTGTTCTGGGTGCCTATCCTAGCTAGTAAAGACATGGTAAAACATGTTACCTAATCCTAAGGTACGAACAAGGCAACATAATGTTAGAAAGCGTATGCAACAAACCATTTGTCACACGTGGAACACTACAAGGATTCCTTTGTTATACGTCTGCTTGGAAATTAGGAGTGGCAATAGTTCAGCAAGTATTGGTGATCTGCTGGTGCTTGGCTCAACATCAATCTGTTTCCCTGGCATGCAGAAGTTTTCTTTCAGCAGCTGTAAAACCTTCTTCTGGCTTAACTTAATGGACCCTGATAGCAGTGTGAGGAATTCTTAAAATCATTCTTTTGTTCCTTTAGCCCTGTCCACTCGTGAAACCAGCCTTTTTAAATCCCTGCAATTATACCCTTTTATTGATACCATGGGTTGTCACAAGTCTTAGAGTCTACTATGAAAGTTCTGTTGGTTACATTAAATCAATTTTTGATTTTGTACACTTGATGTATATCCTCCCCCTGTCACAGAAGAGCTGAAAATTAAATAGGTAACAAAGTATATTGAACACACATCTTTCAGACAAGTTACAATTTATATTGCAAGCAGTTCTTTTTATGAGTAAAGATTTTGAAATGACTCTCAGATGATTTTATAATAACAGTAATGACAAGCCTAGTATGTGATTAATGTGATCAAGTAAATGAAATCAAAGTTAATCAGGTAAGGGAACATACAACACTATGTTGTAAGAGATATTTCAAGTTTTCAGAGGTGAATGTTTTTATGCTTTCAATACGGCTTTAAATTCAGACAAAAACATAGAAAAAAATCTTCTACTGTAGAATCACAGAATCACAGAATTGTCTACGTTGGAAGAGACCTCAAGATCATCGAGTCCAACCTCTGACCTAACACTAACAAGTCCTCCACAAAACTGTATCGCTAAGTTCAATATCTAAACATCTTTTAAAGACCTCCAGGGATGGTGACTCCACCACTATCCTGGGCAGCCCATTCCAATGCCTCAAAACCCTCTCAGTAAAGAAGTTCTTCCTAACATCCAACCTAAAACACCCCTGGCGCAACTTTAGCCTGTTCCCCCTCGTCCTGGCACGTGGGAGAATAGACCAACCCCCTCCTCTCTACAGCCGACCTTTGATGTACTTATAAAGAGCGATAAGGTCGCCCCTGAGCCTTCTTTTCTCCAGGCTGAACAATCCCAGCTCCCTCAGCCACTCCTTGTAGGACTTGTTCTCCAGACCCCTCACCAGCTTTGTCGCCCTTCTCTGAACTCTTTCGAGCACCTTGATGTCCTTCTTGTAGCAAGGGACCCAAAACTGAACATAGTACTTGAGGTGCAGCCTCACCAGAGCCAAGTACAGGGGGACAATCACTTCCCTAGACCTGCTGGCCACACTGCTTCTTATGCAAGCCAGGATGCCATTGGCCTTCTTCGCCACCTGAGCACACTGCTGGCTCATATTCAGCCAACTATCCACCAATACTCCCAGGTTCTTCTCTGCCTGGCAGCTTTCCAACCACTCATCTCCCAGCCTGTAGCTCTGCTTGGGGTTATTGCGCCCCAGGTGCAGGACCCGGCACTTGGCCTTGTTAAACTTCATACAATTGACCTCAGCCCATCGGTGCAGCCTATCCAGATCCTCCTGCAGAGCCTTCCTACCCTCAAGCAGATTGACACATGCACCTAACTTGGTGTCATCTGCGAACTTACTGAGGGTGCACTCGATCCCCTCATCCAGATCATCGATAAAGATATTAAAGAAGACCGGCCCCAGTACCAAGCCCTGGGGAATGCCACTAGTGACCGGCCTCCAACTGGTTTTGACTCCATTCACCACGACTCTTTGGGCCTGGCTATCCAGCCAGTTTTTAACCCAACGAAGCGTACGCCAGTCCAAGCCACGAGCAGACAGTTTCCTGAGGAGAATGCTGTGGGAAACGGTGTCAAAAGCCTTGCTGAAGTCAAGGTAGACCACATCCACAGCCTTTCCCTCATCCACCAAGTGTGTCACTTTGTCATAGAAGGAGATCAGGTTCGTCAAGCAGGACCTGCCTTTCATAAACCCATGCTGACTGGGCCTGATCACCTGGTTGCCCTGTAAGTGCCGCATGATGACACTCAAGATAATCTTCTCCATGAGCTTCCCTGGCACTGAGGTCAAACTGACAGGCCTGTAGTTTCCCGGGTCTGCCCTCCGGCCCTTCTTGTAGATGGGCATCACATTTGCTAGCCGCCAGTCAACTGGGACCTCCCCCGATAGCCAGGACTGTTGATAAATGATGGTAAGCGGCTTGGCTAGCTCCTCCACCAGTTCTCTCAGTATCCTCGGGTGGATCCCATCTGGCCCCATTGACTTGCGTACATCCAAGTGCTGTAGCAGGTTGCCAACCATTTAAACATGGATAGCGACGGCCACATTCTGCTCCCCATCCCCTTCCACCAGTTCCGGGTACTGGGTATCCAGAGAGCAACTGGTTTTGCCGCTAAAGACTGAGGCAAAGAAGGCATTAAGCACCTCCGCCTTTTCCTCATCTTTTGTAACTAAGTTCCCTCCCATATCCAGTAAAGGCCAGAGATTCTCTTTAGTCCTCCATTTTGTGTTGATGTATTTGTAAAAAACATTTTTTGTTGTCTTTGATGGCAGTTGCCAGATTGAGCTCCAGATGAGCTTTGGCCTTTCTAATTTTGTCCCTGCTCTGCCTCGCAACATCCTTATAGTCCTCCCGAGTAGCCTGCCCTCTTTTCCAAAGATTGTAAACCCTCTTTTTCCTGCTAAGCTCTGTTCAGCCAGGCTGGTCTTCTTCCCCAACCCCACTGTCTCATCTTTGGGCACGTGGGGACAGACCGCTCCTGCGCCATTAAGATTTCCTTCTTGAAGAGCGCCCAGCCTTCCTGGACCTCTCTGCCCTTCAGAATCGCCTCCCAAAGTACTCTACCAACCAGTGTCCCGAACAGTTCAAAGTCAGCCCTCTGGAAGTCCAATACAGTGGTTTTACTGGTCCCCTTCCTGGCTTCTCCGAGAATGGAGAACTCTACCATTTCATGCTCACTCTGCCCAAGACAGTTTCCAACCACCATATCTCCCACCAGTCCTTCTCTGTTTGTGAAGAGAAGGTCTAGAGGGGCACCCCCCCGGTAAGCTCACTAACCGGCTGTGTCAGGAAGCTATCTTCCACACTCTCCAGAAACCTCATAGACTGCTTTCTCTGGGCTGTGTTGTGCTTCCAGGATATATCTGGGAAGTTGAAGTCCCCCACAAGAACAAGCGCTGATGATTTCACAGCCTTTGTCAGCTGCCTGTAGAACTCCTCATCAGTCTCCTCATCCTGGTTCGGCGGTCTATAACAGACCATCCACCAGGATGCTTGCCTTGTTGGCCTTCCCGCTGATCCTAACCCATAGGGACTCAACCTTATCATTCCCAGCCTCAAGTTCCACGACATCAATACTCTCTCTGATACAGAGAGCCACACCACCGCCCCTTCCGTGCTGCCTGTCTCTTCTGAAGAGCCTATAGCCAGACATTGCAGCACTCCAGTCATGAGAGTGGTCCCACCACACTTCCGTGATGGCAACCAAGTCGTAGCCTGCCTGCCGCACGATGGCTTCCAGCTCCTCCTGTTTGTTACCCATGCTGCGTGCATTAGTATAGATGCACTTCAGTTGGGCCATTGCCTTCTCTCCCAGCCTTGCCATTGTTCTCCCTGGCACAGCTCTAACAAGCCTTGTTTCAGCCCTGTCCCCCTTCTCACCTAGTTTAAAGCCCTCTCAATGAGCCCTGCCAGCTCCTGGCCTAGGATCCGTTTTCCCCTTAGAGATAGGGACCCATCTGTGGCCATCAGGCCGGGTGCTGAGTAAAGTGCCCCATGGTCAAAAAAAATAAAAATTCTGTGTTGGCACCAGCCTCTGAGCCACGTGTTTATCAGGTGGGCTTTCCTTGTCCTCTCTGTACCCCTCCCTGCTCCCGCAGGGATGGACGAAAACACCACTTGTATTCCCGCTCCATCCACTAACTGTCCCAGTCCCCTAAAGTCCTGTTTGATGGTCTTCAGGCTTCTCTCTTCAATGTCATCACTGCCAGCCTGGAGTATTAAAAGAGGATAATAGTCAGAGGGGCAAACCAGGTTGGGAATCTTTCTGGAAATGTCCCTGACCCTGGCCCCAGGGAGGCAGCAGACTTCCCTATGGGTAGGGTCAGGCTGACAAATAGGTCCCTCTGTTCCCTGAGAAGGGAGTCACCCACAACAATCACCCTTCTTTCTGTCCTGGTGGAGGCAGTCCTGAGGCGTGGAGTTGACTTCCTCACCCTAGGCATCCTCCTGGGTAGACTTTCTACCTCTTCCTCAGCTACCGGTCTCTCAAGCTCCAGGGTCTCAAACCTGTTGCATAAGGGCACCTGGGAAGGTGGTGCCGGTAGGGGGGGAAAATCGCCTGCGATGTCAAGCAGGGACCTGTTTCCATTCCTCCTCAACTTCTAGGTCCCCTGCCTCTTTGCCCCCCGTGGGTGGTAGCAACAGGCTCAGGCATTCCCTGCACCCGGAGACGTGAACTGCCACAGTTTTGAGTGGGCAGTCGGTCTGGGTGTGTAAACACTTCCTGGAGACAGCACTGTGCCTGGTGAGCTAGCGGTAGACCGCCGTTAGAAGAGATGTTCATATGGGTGGGGGGGAACGCTTTGCCCTTCCTGCTCACCCTGCCTGCTCGCCCTGCCATGCTAACTGCTGCGCCTCTCCCTTCTGACGCGCCATGCCCTGTTTGCCCATCCTGGTTGCCGTGCTCCTGGTCACTCACACTCCCTAGTTTATGAACAGCTGGGGAGGGAGCACTGCTGGCTCCGCCTACGCCTCGTTCACGTCCCTTACAAGGGCTGCCGGGTCCTGGTGGCTCCCTCAAGTATGCTAGGTGCCGGAAAAATTAGCCCTGCCTGTCCAATCCCCTGCTCTGCTGCAGAATGCGTCTGCCCCAGAGCTGATCTCGGCAAGTGGCTTGCCCTTCTGTAGAACTCTAAAAACTGGATGGAAAAGTGCTTCTGTAGAAGGGTTAATCCCAACCTCAATGAATAAGAAAATTTCCATTAAAAACAAAAAAATATTTCTTTGGTTTTAAGCACTCTTCCATCTAGTTCTTAGAGTTCTTAGATATAATGTTTTCTCAGATTAGAACTTTCTTTTCAGACTAGGCTTTACTAAGAAAGAAGAATAAGTAATAATACAGGTACTGTTTTTTTTTAATTGTCTGTAGCAGTCCCTAAATACAGCCATTCAATGCAGTTTAAAACCACTTATCTGTTAGAGAAATACTATTATAAAAGATCAGAGTCACAGGAACAGTTTTGATAAAAACGCTTCAGAAGGTCATCTTCTTGCATCCCAGGGAGACTCCTGGTGTATAAACTTCAAAGGTGCATTATAAACTGATGCTTTCCTAAACAAGTATCTTTAGTTGTTCGTTTACCCTTTGTAAACCAGAGGCATATTATTACCTTTCCTGTTAAACCTTCAAGAGTAGATATCCCCAGGTCTTTCAAAACATAACCTTATCAGAACTACAATGCTAGGCAATAAAAAAAAAAAAAGTTTTATCATTTTTTTTTTTTTAATCAAAAAAAGACTGCAATCGTTTTACCCTTGAAATTTCTGGCATTTCATTAACATTCTAGTCTGAGGGTTCTTAAATCAATCACTCAAGATTCTTTCTAGAAAATCTCTTTCAACTTTTTAAGCTTAAGAATTATCATTTGAAACAATCCTGAAGAAGGTATAAACATTTAGACTTTCTAATGCATTCTTGATAGATACTTTTAAAAGTAAACAAACCTTATGATACTTTTATAGAAGACAGTCTTCATTGGTTTTAAAAAGTTATTTTGGGTATTCAGTTAGCAGAAAACAAGGAGCTGTCTTTCTATCATTAGCTAAATTTATTTGCCATTGAATATAATGATAGAGAAAAAAACATCTACCTATTTGTAAACAGCTTCTTAACACATACCCTCACGGAGAACTGCATACTGATAGAATAAGATTAGTTGTAAAACATGTACTTTGACACATGATTCATTATGAATAATTAGAAGAAATTTTGATGAAAAAGCAAAGCTCTGACTTTTTCTTCAGATTTTCTTTCTTCCTCGACAGATTGAAATTCCAGTTTTTGGAAACCTTCTTAGTCAATTCTATGGTGAGTTTTTTTTTTTTTTTTTTTTTTTTTTTGTGTTTTTTTTTTTTTTCATGTGTTTATCGATAAAGCCTGAAGATGAACTCTACATCTTTACTTCTCATGAAGGATATCTATTGACAAATTATATTGTTATATTTTCTCAAATATGATAAGATGTAACATGTTAATTCAGAAGGGGATTCCAAACATCATTTTGCAGCAAATATCAACCACAGTTGAATGCTTTTATTTTTGTCATTTTTTTTCTCCTTTTTTTCTTTTTTCTTTTTATGTGGGTTAAGAAATAAGTTGTATTTTGAATACTTTTTATGTTTTCTGCAATAGTTTAATTTTTCAGTAAGTCTTCTGAGCTTCATATATGTATAATGCTTGAGGATTGGAACTTACATTCAATTATATTGCTGCTTCAAAACATGAGCAAATAAGGGAGATCTGAATTCACATGTAATCCAATATAGGAAGTGAATTTTAAATACATCCATTAACTTATTCTTTTTTTCTTCTTCTTCCCTCTTTCTTTCAAGCTAAAGGACTGCTACAAAGCCTATTCCAGTCAATAATAGTCTTTCTGCTGATTTCAGCAGACAATGCTTCAGCAGTTATGGGCAATTAATAAGTGTTTTTGATGCATTTACTTCTTTCCAACTAAATTAGATGCTTACAGCAAATTTATTGCAGTCATGAAAAAACAGCTACATTCCAATTCTTTGTTTTTGTAGACAAGATAGCGTTTTGTATTGAGAAGATAAAAGCTGCTAAAGAAATGATTGTCTGAACAAGTAGAATGAAGGGAAAAACATTAAGAAAGCTCAATGCATGCACTATATTAACATTAAATGTCAATAAGAACAGAGAAGCAGAGTGCATGTGGTTTCCACTTATACATAAGTCAAACAGAACCCAAAGGCATGAGATACATTTTAAGGAACTTAACTCTGAAAACATGCAAATAAGGAATCCTTAATATAGTTTTACTAACTTTTTTTTAATTTGTATTTATTTTTATTTTCATTTTCTGTAATGCTTGCATCAGAACCAAGTATAAATTAAAAAAAAAAAAAACCACAATACTTTCAAGTTTCTTTAAGCTACTGTTTCTAAATATTATTACTACATTTGTGAAAGTTACCTTAATAACGGTTATCTACACATGCATGCTTATTTTTACTACTTTCCATTTAGGTGTGGTGGTTCCACTCAAGTGGGCAGCCAAACTCCACCACAGCCACTCTCTCACTACTCCTCCTCAAAGAGGAACGGGGAGAAAATACGATGAAAAGGGCTCCAAGGTTGAGATAAGGACAAGAAGATCACGCAGTAATTATTGTAACAGGCAAAACAGACTTGGCATAGGGAGATAGCAAGATTTATTGCTTATTACTGACAAGCTAGAGAAGTGAGAAGCAAGGCAAAGAAACCAAAAGCACCTTCCCCTCCATCCACCTTCTTCCACCTCCTCCCCCCGAGTGGCACAGGGGAACGGGGGATTGGGGCTTATGGTCAGTCTACAGTGCTTCTTTTCTGCCACTCCTTCTCGGTATCTCTCGTCCCCTGTGGGGTCCCTCCCACGGGATACAGTCCTTGATGAACTGATCCGGTGTGGGCTTCCCACAGGCAGCAGCTCTTCCAGAACTGCTCCAGATATGGGTCTGTACCACGGGGTCCATCCCTCAGGAGAAAACTGCTCCAACCTGGGTCCCCCACGGGCAGCAGCTCTTGCCAGGTCACTTGCTCCTGTGTGGTCTCCTCTCCACGGGCTACAGGTCTGGCCCGGAATCTGCTCCAGCAGGGGTCTTCCACAGGCCACAACCTCCGTCGGTGCAGGGCCACCTGCTCCACTGTGGTCTCCTCCACAGGCTGCAGCGTAGAACCCTGCTCCACCGTGGTACTCCATGGGCTGCAGGGGGACAGCCTGCTTCACCATGGTCCTCACCAGAGGCCACAGGGGACTGCCCCTCCTTCTTCACTGACCTTGGCGTCTGCAAGGCTGTTTCTCACTCCTCTTACTCTCTCAGCTGCTGTGTGGCGCAGCATTTTTTTTTCCCTGTCTTAAATATGCTCTCACAGAGGCGCAAAACAACATCGCTTATTGTCTTGGCCCTTGTCAGCAGTGGGGCCCTTACCAAACATGGGGCAGCTTCTAGATCCTTCTATCAGAAACCACCCCTATAGCCCCCTGCTACCAAAACCTTGCCATGTAAACCCATTACATTAGGGCATACAAGCTTCTATAATTTCTGTAATTAGCTGTAATGAACTAATGGCAATAACCATCTGCTCCGATTAAGTGAATCAGTTAACAGAGCTGCTTCTATTTCCTTTGTGCCTGTGAAGCTAACTTAGGTGTTGTAGTGTGGAAAAATCTGTCAGAGGTACTGTTTACATCTCTACTGGTTAAAAGTATGAAAAAGCATACTTGAATCAGGTCTGTAAACAGACTTTAGAGTCTAACTATTGTTGGGTTTTGCACCAGGAGAAAACGTATGACTAATCAAGAACCTTTTTCCTTTTTTTTTTTACATGACTTTATATATATGTAATCGAACAACCCTGCTAGTTTTTTCCTAAATCCCACTTAGTGGTCAACTTTATACTTCATTTTGTCCATTTTTAATTATTTCCATACATTACTTTTTTATTTCATTATGTAAAGATTGCGTTATATATATATATATTTATATGTAAACTATATATAAGTTTTTCAAGTTTTATTTTTATAGAGAAAATAGATACCTGCTAGATGCAATTATTCAGGGAATTCAGTTAAAGCATGGAAAGATTTTCATTTTATTTCTGGCCCTGTTAGTGGCCAGCAAAATACTGAATGAGATGCTTTCTGTGCTTCTGTTTTCATATTCTTGAAAACTGAGATAATGTTTAATTTCTCTGTTAAACACATCTCTATTTATAGAAGCAAATACTGTCTTTCCAAAAACTGTAATGAAAATTACAGTCTTATTTTCATTTCTCTTCTGTGCAGCCCTTGTTTTTTTTTTTGTATGCAGAATTCTGGAGAAACTGAATAATGGATCCCTGGAAAATCAAGTCAATACATAAGCTAGTCTTGGATGTGTTCATTCTAATGAAAGAGATGAAAATAATCTCTTCCCCCAACCTGATAAAAAAAAGGGGGGGGGGGGGGGGAGGAGGGAGAGAAGGAGTATAGTTTCTTGTCATTTCCTGATTCTTTCTTGTTATGTCAAGATTAGAATGATACCTGCCAAATACTATATCAGCAGTGATAGCTGGGAGCTCTCCAGTGTGCAGTAACAATTTACTGTGTCAGATATTAAGACTCTAGAACTATGTTTCTACAACAAAATATTTGATTGCAAGATCTTTAATGAGTACAGAAAAGAATTTGTTGGTGGTGTTTTTTGTTTGTTTGTTTGCTTGTTTGTTTTTGCTTTTATTCTGACAAAGCATGTTCAGCAAGAAAAATAAGAGGTGGCACTAAGAACTGATTCTCATTACATTATTCAAAATGTATTTCTCTGGGCATCAGCTCCAATAGCCTGGATTGCTGTTAATGCATATAAATTATTAATTCATCTTTATTGAATACAGTCATTTAAGAATCTAAATTACACACTTAAAATACACATGAAACAATACTCACATTGTAGATTTATTGCCAGCATTATATAAGTGAAATGAGGTTTATGGACTGTGTGAACTGAAATTGTAACATGCAATATTCTGCTTCAAGGCAGCTAATGTAAAGTCAGATCTCAACAGGGAAGAAGTTCTTTGTTGTCTCAGTTCACCACCAGGAAAATATGGAATTAGAAACTTTTTTTTATGTGCTTTCCTTACTTGATTAGTTTAAAAATCATTTGGGACACCCTTTATCTGTAACGTTCAAAGTCCAAACTATTGCAGATGGAACCAGTGGGTGTAAGCGTGGTGGTGGTGAGTGAATCTACACCCTTAAAGCAAAGTTTACTTACCAACTTGAAGATACACTTTTATGGAAGTAGTTCACATTCTATTATTCTATTACCTTTTTAATCATAGAAAATGTGAAAGAAAAAAAGGATGGCTCCCATTTTCAGCTAAAAAAAAACAAACAAACAAAAAACACTAGAAATTTGGGCAAACCTGTAAAATAAAATGAATGTGTTTAGCCACACTCTAGAACAGGTAAAACTATAGCAAACTTTTAGTTGTTTGTTCTGAATTCTCGTGGTTTTGAGTTGTACTATTCTGAAGTTACTTTCAAAAAATATTAATCATGCCATTTCGAAGAAATAATCACTGAAATACAGTTAAATGTATAACATGACAATCTCATTTGTTAGCAAACCAATGCAAGTTGATATACAACACTGGCTTACTGTCTGAGTAATATTTGTTATTGCAAAACTTCTAGTACAAATTACTGTAACATCAACTAAAGCAGATGCCTGTCTGAGCTATTAACAATTTATAGCAAAATCTTGATATATGGGTAAGAGTATAATGAAGTAAAAATTAAATTTTAATTCATATCACAAATACAAGCTGTTTGATAAAATTTAATATTAAGGTTGAATTTTAATATGCTTTTGTAATGATTGGTACCTGGAGGAACGTGTAAGACTATTCAGTGTTTTAGATGACCCTTAAAAAAAAAAATTAAAAAAAAAAAAATATGGAAACTAATTAATTAATTTTTACATCTCCTCCTCGTCTTATGCAGACCAGCCCATTCAACTTAAAGATTCTGACATGCTTCTTCTCAGCTGATGTGTTTAAAATCTTCATTGCTGAATTATTTGTACTTGTCCCAGATGAGATATTTTTTTCCTATGAGAAGAAGGCTATAAAAGCAGGGTTGTAAGTTATAAATAACTCAGGACAAGAGGGTACAATAAAGGCTTTCCTGCTGCTGTACCTATACTAGTCAACTCTTCTCCTGCTACTATAAAAAATGATGTGTACAAGGAAAGAGAGTTATCCACTTACCTTATAACCTTATAACCTTATTTTTGCCAGAATTCATAATTAGGAACCCAAATAAATTCTTGCACTTGCATTATTAGAAATTGAAATTAAAAATTTTTCTTGTTCATTTTTAACAGTAAACCTTGAACCTATTAAAAAGTAGTGGACAACGAAGACTGAATTATATTTATCTGACAGCAATTAAGTTAGTAACAATTGAGTTTTGTAGCTCTGTTGAACATTAAGACAGTGGATAAAATCATGGGTAAAATTTGTGTATGTGGGGTCAGGATTTGATCACAGAATGTTTACTGTACTAATAAAGGAAGGAATTTGTGTGTCAGGTAATATTTCATTAGACGCAACAGCAATTCTCTCTTTACAGAACATTTGAGTTGCAAAAGATCATGTGTTTCAGAGGTCTCATATTTTAAACAAAACATAATTTCAGTGCAACATAAAAACTTCAAAAATTGCACAACTACAGAATCTTTGAGAGAGAATAATAATTTGAAATAATAAATACAAATATTTCTTAATGAAAATATTTCTATAAATGGATAAGTATACCAAGGTGGCATTTAATGGAACACCGGTCCTCAAGGAAGATATCAAGACATCCAAGATAATATTCCTGATACAATTTATTTACAAGTTTAAAGATCAATATTAACTAATTTCATAGAAGTATATTATGTTTTTAGACATCAGGTGTTCACTGTGTTTTCTTTACATTCTTATCGGATACTTGAGTTCAATTACTATATCAGAAACCAATGTCCTTTATGATTCAATAAATGTTACAGGCTGCAGAAATAAGTATTTGACTATTTTCATTTTATATATATATATATATATATATATATATATATATATATAAAGGATGATTTTATTCAGGGAAACTATCAATGTTATTTTAAAATACTCACATGATTTTTTTTAATGGTGAGAAAAATCTTCAAAATTCAAAATTTGGGGATAAAAGGTTAAAGCATTATTTGGAGTTCATGAAACAAAACATTACGAGAGAATTCATTTACAGTTTTCAGAGACTTGTTTTGTACTGCAAGAATCCTCATTAACAGGTTAAACAGCTCTGGGTTTATATGGCAAAGTTTGGGTAGCAGAAGGTTGCAGGGGTGGCCTCTGTGAGAAGAGTACAGCTGCTGCCCCATGTTAGATAAAGGCCAATTTCAGCCAGTTCCAAAGGAACCTGCTGCTGGCCAGGGCCAAGCTGATAAGTGATGTTGTTTGTGCATCTGTTAGAGCAGACTTAAGAAAGGGAGGAAAAATAAAAATAAAAATAAAAATGCTGCACTAAAGCAGCTGGGAGAATGAGGAGTAAGAAACATTACTGCAACCACAAAGGTCAGTGCAGAAGGAGGGCAGGAGGTGCTGCAGGCTCAGAGAAGTTCCCCTGCGGCCTGTGGAGATGCCCCTGGTGGAGCAGGCTGTCCCCCTGCAGCCTGTGGGTCCCACGTGGAGCAGATTTCAATGCTGCAGCCCATGGATGAGCCCCTTTTCACAATATTTTCTCCCACATTTCCCCTTAGGATGGGGAGTGAGAGAGCAGTTGTGGTGGAATTCAGCTACCCAGTTGAGTAAAACCACCATAATGTCTTACCAGAGCCATGGAATCATAGGATATTCAGAAGGTGAACAAGTCTTCTGAAGCTTCACTTATATGATGGGAAACATTTATTTTTGAAGACTAGGAATTTAAACTGAATATAATTGAAATATTGATCTGGGAATGGACATCAGTCATCATTAAACGATGTTAGTCAAAAGTGCTTGCAGGGATATGCACAGCTGCATGGTTCACAAGTGATAACCTGGGGAGATAATCAGACACTGGGTGATATCCTTTGATTATTTAACTTTCTTAAGACTGAACACTATTTGATTTCAAACTGAAGATTTGTTAAACTGTACTCTCATGCCTGGATGAGCATCTTGGCTTCTACAGAAAGTTTACCAGTCTGCACACTTATTCTAGGATCTTGATCTGAACAATTAAGGTACTAGGAGCAGAAGGTATGCCATACCTCACATTGTTCATGTTGCATGCATGACACTGTCATTATATATCTAGATGAGATAACTATCTGGTGCTGGATTCAGATTTGCTTCAGTTATGATTTCTAAAGAGCATGTTTTTACATGTTATTAAAAGATCTCCTTGGATGTCTCCACACAGAAAATGCCTGTTCCAATGTTGACTAGAACCAACACAAATTTGTCAATAAATAGTCTGGAAATACAAATCCCGGAGTGTACTCATCATAAGAGAAGGACAGTCTGCTTTCCTCAGGGGTGTCGCTTCATCAGAGAGAGCACCACAGGTGCTCCTGACTGGAACAGCAAGTGCATGGTATGAGCACAACAATACACTTATTGTTCTGTGCCAGCTGTACTGGACAGATGCAAGGCTGTTTAAAGGAGAGTTACTTCACATGATTCAATTTATCTTATTTCTTTTTTCCCTTTTCATGTTCTCAAATAAGCAGATAAACAGTGTTATTCTTTCCACATATGTCCTGGCTTTGCTGGTTTTATACTCTTCTTTGGTTATACTGACTTTAGTCTTCCACCCCTGATTAGCAGGCACATGTATTTCAGTATTATTATTCCTTACCCAAGAGGATTTCCTATTATTCCATTTACCAATTCCTCCAATTCTTTCCTCATAAAAAAGTATATTGTTTATTACCATGCACAGAAAGCCAACATTCTGAATTGTCTATTTTTGCCCATTCTGTCACCTACTTGTTAAAAAAAAAAAAAATCATAAAAAAGGCACTAGATATTTATCACTTGTAGATCCTTCTTTTAGCTTTTTTTTTTTTTTTTTTCTTAAATTCAGATACGAAAAAAAAAAAAAAAAAAGTGGCTGCTACAGAAAATTCTTAAATAAACTGTAGAAAAACTTTTTTAAGGATATGTAGTAGCCAGGAAAATGTGGCTTTACTGAGAGTTCACCAGAAGTCTGAACAGTTCTGGGCATCACCGTTCAAAAACTATTGGAGAGCGTCCAGAAAAGGGCTACAAAGATGGTGAAAGGCCTAGAGGGGAAGACATACAAGGAGTGGCTGAGGTCACTTGGCTGTGCAGCCTGAAAAAGAGTAGGCTGAGAAGAGACCTCATTGTGGCCTACAGCTTCCTCATGAGGGAAGGTAGAGGGGCAGATGCCGATCTCTTCTCTTTAGTGACCAGTGATAGGACCTGAGGGAATAGAGTCAAGCTGTGACAGGGGAGGTTCAGGCTGGACATCAGGAAAAGGTTCTTCACAGAGAGGGCTGTCGCACACTGGAACACGCTCCCTAGGGACATAGTCACAGCACCAAGCCTGTTGGAGTTTATAAAAAGCATTTGGACTATGCTCTCAATCATATGGTATGAATTTTTGGGAGGAGGTAGACCTGTGTGGAGCCAGGAGTTGGACTTGACGATCTTTGTGGGTCCCTTCCAACTCAGGATATTCTATGATTCACTTTTTTTTTTTTTTTTTTTTTTTTTTTAAAAAAAAAGACTTATTATTAGACATAGCTCAGCCATCTGAGACCTTGAAAACTGCAGATACTTATGTATATGTTGATGTGGTAGGTGACAGGAGGAAATTTTCAAAAGCTCTACAAAAGGCTTAAGCACCTGAAGTAGAGTTTGATAAGAATTAGAAACCCCTAGATCCAAAAATTATATTTCACATGTATATATACACATGACATAAATCCGAACTCCTAATCTTTAAAACTGTAGTCAGACATGCTGGCTAGAACTGTAAGGGATAGAGATGTCCATACCACTGTGTTCTTTAAGGTTAAACAGATACTAAGAAAACTGAAGTGTATCATAACTATTATGTCCAATATAAAACACTTTGGGCAAAAACTAAATCTCAGGATTTACTCTTCCAAAACAAAACAAATCTCCTTCTCACTCTTGTTTTTCACTTCACCTTGTGAAGTGAAAAATTATTTCACATTTTCAATTTTTATAACTGTGAATCTCATATATATATATATATATATATATATATGGTAAGACATATATATGGTAAGACATATCTCCAGGAGAACAGGAAGATCTTCCCATATACATATGGGAAGAACTTCCTGTGGCAATCACAAGCTTGAAACTCATATGGCAGTGAAAATACCCCAGATCCACCAGCACCTGAGCAAGAAGTCGAAGTGCTCACTTGCAAGATGAACAGTAAAGGGACTACCTCTGTCTGCGTTATTCAAGTAAGAGTACTCTCCAGTGTATTTTTGAGAGACTTGGTTTAAATATTTTTTGGGGGAGGTAGATTTGGAAGGAGGAAATGCCGTTTGTATTGTGGTCAGATACCAATTATGGGGCATATCAGCAAGTAGTGATAGGATAATTTCTTAATTTCTTGTCCACAGTATTTTAGAATTTAAAAGGACAAAAAAAACCCTGCATCAGAAGGTAATTTTGTTTAATGGAAATGGATATGCAATGGGAACACTGCTCAACTAAGCTGTATATGTATGTTTTTTATCTGCAGGGGAAAAAAAAAAAAAAAAAAAAAAAAGAGGAAGGGGGGATTAATTTTATATCTCTTGATGCTCTTCTGGAGCTGTCATTACTCTAACCACTTGAAAACTGGAGTGAAAATGATAATTTTTATGATTTATGGCTTTTATAAGAGCAAGACTCTGCTGTGCAGTAGTGATACAGTTAATACAATTCAAAATATCAAAATGCTATCAGTTTTCCTCAGATGTGTTAAGGTCCACTTGATAGTTACAATGGAGCAACAGAAAACAGATGATCAATTATATTGATTAGCTGTCAACATGATATAATGCCAAGATAGCTTTGAGCCTAATACAGACTGTTATCTTAAAAGTGTTATAAAATTTATGAAATATTGAAAATAATGTAATCAAAAATATCAAGGTGAAGATTGCTTAATCTTTTTACTGTGCAAATGTTAATGATTTAATGACCATTTTGAGCTATTATGAGGAGTGTTTAATAGTACAATCAAAAAACTGTGTTTCTATGTAAAACAGGAGGATTCCTTGTACTACAAAGAATATAATTATTTCCTTGCAGGAGAAATCTGAGTTACTTTACTTCTACTTAAATTGTATCTTAAATTAGAATCAAATGTAAAATGTGGTGCATAAATTCTGATAGCATATTCTGATAGCATAATCACGTACTTGAAAATATACATCAACTCTTGTGTGGATATTATTAGACAATAAAACTAACACTCAGTGTAGTAAGAAATTTCCATAATTCATGTCATTTTTACCCCAAGTTGAAATAGCAATGAATTCATTAAAAATATAAGTTAAGAATATTTTCATCTCTCAGACTCAGATAAGATGTGTAAATATTCTTTGGCAAAATCATGAGATAATCTGTAGTTACACCTAAAAATTATCTACCACTTTTATTATACCAAGTAAGTAAAAAGTTGTGTCAGCAATTACATGAATTCACTGTGATACAGGAATGCTGTATGATCCATGTGACTTGAAGTTTAGTTTCTCAGCTTGGTTATCAACCATATTTTTGGTAGACTTTATAGTTAAAAATTATTATTTCCAAAAATCTATAAGCTGCTTATAACCTATGTTGAGCAAGGTTTTCACAATTACAGAACAAGAACTGATTTAGATTTCATTTAAAAATTATACTACTTTCTGTCAATGCTGAAGCCCAAGAAAATGTTTCTTGCTCTTTAGTAGAAACTGATTTTTATCATCAAACATATCAGTAGTTTTCTATGCATTTTTATTTACATAAACATTTCTTCATTCAAACTACTTTACTTCCTTATGTACTTCTGTTCATAAATCCACATTTTTTTTGGGAAAAATTCCCAAATTACCACCAGAATTATTTTTGAGCATTCAGGAAGAACATTTCTTCTCAGCTGCAGTGAAAGCTTAAATAAAACTTAAAGATATATTACCTTTTTAAAGGGATTAAAAAAAAAAGTGTCAGAGTACATTTTTATTCATATAATTATTTTAAATTTAGACAGAAAGATTAATGCAATAAATACCATTATACTTCCTACAGAACTCAGAAGTCTGATAATGTATTTCAAGTTGAATCTTTTGTTTTACTTGCTTGTTTATGAGCTTTTTCCCAAATCTGTTCTCCTCTGCGTGAAGTTCCCAGTGCAATTAATTAAAGAATGCAAATTCCAGCAAAGTAAAAAACTGTCTGTAACATAAAAAAGAGTAGCATAAATGAATCTGTTCCTCTGATTTTTTTTTTTATTTATTTTATTTTTTATTTTTTCTAATTTTAAAAGTTAGGGAAACATGAACAATTACTGAAACAACCAACAATGATGTGCAGGTAAGTCAAAAACACAACTTTCAAGAGGTCAATGAAAGATAAATTTAAAGGAACATTTAAACAGTATTTTCTTAGGATGGAAGGTGCGGAGGAGGAAGGAAAGGAAAGCTGTCTGCTTAATCATCCTTTTCCCAAGTCCATAATTAATTAGATAGTAACAACTAAGCAGAGCTGCAGAACAAGCAGTTTATAAATCCTAATACTGCAAATTCCTTCTCAAAAGCTTCACTGTCTCCATGCCCTTACTCTCATTAAGAATTTTTACAAATACATCATGAATAGAGAGCAGGGTTTCTTTCTTTCTTGTGCACACAACTACCTAATTTTTTCATATAGTTAAATATATAATATTTAATAATAATAATTGAAAAATCAAAACTCTGGCATAATACACCCTGGGTATTTTTGAATCTAGAGATATAGTAAGTGCTAATATTAATAGTCTTTTCCACATTATTTTAATTGTCTGGGGAAGAAAATCAAAAGAGAATGAGAGAGAAACGATTTTTTTTTTTTCCCAGTTGTTTTTCTGTTTCTTAAAGTTCTCAGTTACAAGTTTTAAGCTTCTTTAGTGATACTGAGGCTGGAAACACCACACTTTAAATAAGAAGACTATCTTATTATTCTATAAGCAAGATCTTAATTGCTATATTTATGCTGATGACATCCAAATATAATAGGTATATCAGACAGTTCATGATGACTTAGATAAATCTGTCCCTAGTGTGGAAAAATATTAGATGTTCAGTGGTGAGTGTCTACTAACATTTGGTGTTTAAAACAGAATTGATTTTCTTTGGCCCATCGGCTGCTAAATAGCAGTTCCTAATTTATGGTATTATTTGCAGGGAATATAAAATTGTCTTCTCACTAAATAATTTTGGTATTATGTTTAACCCTGAAACTTGTTTTGAGGGACACATTGTTAAGACTTCATATTTCTATGTCAGGAATTTAGCAAGGTTAAGGAGATTGCTGTTTCAGTAGGATCTAAAGCTTTTGATTTATGTCATACTGCATCAAGGTGGAAAAATATAATTTGTTTGTAGACTTATTCTAGATGTTTGCTTTACACACTTCAGCTGTATAGAATTCAACACCTACAGCATTTTCCAAAAATCCACAAGAGAAAGTCTGAGGAATATGTTGGCTGTCTGTCAAAATGATTTTGAGATACTTGTCCTCATTTAGAAATTGTCACTCAGATGTTAGCAAATTAGAAAGTATAGGTGGTTGATGACAACTAAAAACCTAAATCTGATTTTGATTCATTTTTTAATTAGTAATTCTGTGTGAATTTCCAACGTTTCTCCAAATGAGCTCTCCAGAATTCACTGTTCTTCTCTAGGAAGTGATTTAAATCATTCGGAGGAGATATCTATTTTAATAGTTCTTATTACTTCTTCAGAAGTATTTCATATGCACTGATACAAATTGCTAAACTGCTTGAACTATTGTATGCCATTTTACTCGGAAAAAACACTTATTTAATCTCACTGAGATCTAAGTATTTGATCTGAACTTAATTCAGTTTTTATGAAACCCTATGGTTTTAGGAAATAGATGGTGGAATGATCAGCTGATACTCAATCTTGAAATTCAGGGAAGAGAAAGATGTGTAGTGATCCCCATTGTCATGTTCACAGTGTCAGTATTGATGTTATACAGGTCCTGTATAACATATAAGATGTATAGTGTATACTTACCAACAGGCACACTTTACTGCTCAGAACACTTTTCAATTTTCTTTTTATTTCCTAATAAACTGAATGAAGAGACTCCTGTCATTATTCCCATTGGGTCCATTTACGTTTACATTTTCTTAAAATGTGTATCTAACCTCTTTCCTACTGTCAGCACTGTTTACTGTCAAGTGATAGAAAGTAATTTTGCAGTAGATTGATAAGAGATGAAGTTTGTGTTTCTGATACTGAGAGCCAGACCACTACCACTTCTCTACACTTTTTGCAGAACCACTGTGTCCACTAAATTATAGGTGTGTGTCCAAATGTTTCTAATTTTCTATTCAAGCTGCACATTGTCACAAGTTTAAGGCATGTACAGGTAAGTGCTAAAGTCTTGAACTACTGGGTCAAAACAGAGCCTATAGCATTTTACTAAATATAGCAAAAGATATATTTACTGGACTACAACAAATGAGAAGTGAGAGGGTGGCTGCAGCCTTCTTTTTGAACGATATTGGCCAGAGGACAAGTCACATGATAAGGTAAATTCATTCTTCTGTCTAGGTCAACACCTTCAAAGCAAATTTGCAGCAACAAATTGGTCAGGGATTTGCTATGGAGGGTATATATAGCCACTATTTTTTTCTGCTGTCTAACCCCAAAGCAAGACCCTGGGAATTAGAGTATATGATGATTTAATTAGGGAAAAATGGTCAGTTGACTACTCCATAGTTGGAGGCAGCTCCCAGAAATGTAGAAAAGATGGATGGCCTCCACAATGAATAATACAGTATTATGGACCAGCGACATGGAACCCCAATGAATGGGTTTCCAGGGCAAGAGAACCAATTTATAATCAAAATTGGATAATTAGCTTGCAGGCTGTTTTAGAAATAACTACTAACCAGAATGCTTCAACTCTTGATCTCTTGGCTGATCAATCCAGCCACATGAGGAATGTAATTTTCCAACACTGCATGGTGCTAGATTATTTGTTGGCTGAAGAAGGAGGGGTATGTGGAAAATTAAATGATACCCACTGCTGTTTGCAAACTGATAACAACAGGAAAGTAGTGAAGGAAATAAAAGAAATGTGAAAACACAGAAAGACCGGGAATCTGACATGCTTTCTTGGTTCCCAGGGGGACCCTGGATGAAATGTATTTTGTTCTATCTTTTACGTGTAATTGTTCAGTTAATGTTTATTCCATGTTTAATCCCTTGTTATGTATAGTTAATCAGGTGAGTTTTTTCTCACATGCAATTTATACCACTGACCATGAGGGATGTTATACCTCATATCCGAGCAGTATATCAGCCAAAAACATCACCTGTGGTAATTGTTTGATAAGTACAGTGTTATTGTTATGGCTGTTCTGTTCTTATTTTGCATTGGCTATGATACAAATCATTGCTTGAAATTTTCCACTCTATTTCTATCATACATATCACCGTGGGAGAAGACCAGATGACAAAAGTTTGAGCAACAGGGTGGTGGCATTTATGCTCTGTCTCTAATATTACAGAGTTTTCCTATGGCTAGCATATCTCTTCTTGATCTTCTGGTGCCTAAAGAGACCAAAATACATTGGCAGCTCTTACCTTGGGAACCAGGTAAAAAAGACACGAGGGGACACTATAAAAAGACAGTGCCTTTTCAAGACACAGGGGAACCTCCCTGCTGTATCTTTGAAGACAACAGACTAACGGAATGCTGCTGGATCTATGGTGGTAACTATCTATTGCAATCTACAAGACACCTTTGCTTATATTACGATACATTTTCTATCACTCCTCCTTTCTTAACTCTTGGATGCCCCATTCCTGGAGGTGTTCAAGACTAGGTTGGATGGGGCTGTGAGCAACCTGGTCTGGTGGGAGGTGTGCCCCTGGCGGGGGGAGAGGTGTGGAGGGTTGGAACTAGATGATTTCTAAGGTCTGTTCCAACTGAGAACATCCCACGATTCTACAATTCATGGTGACTTCTAAAATTTTCAGTAAAACCCACAATATCAGTAAAAAGACTGACAATGCGCTGTGTTATTTGCTAGTAGTAATCCCACCAAACTGATCTGGTGTATTTTCATTTCCTTAATCATTTTTATAAATAGCATGAACTGTTTACTAAACTGCGCACTAATCAATATATGAGGACCCCTTGTGAAATTTAATGAATGTAATGAGTGAGGCTTTATTTTTCTGATTATGATGTTTTTTGGTTAACTTATTTAAGAATTACAGACAATTTCTGGAACTCATTGAACATGGAAATTCACCATGGAAGTCCAAGGGAAACTTATATTTATTCATCTATCTATCTTTATTTTTTTCTTAATTTACCGTACCACTCATGGAACCATAGAATCTTTCAGGTTGGAAAAGACCTCCATGATCATCTAGTCTAATCATTAACCTAGTATCGACAAGTCCACTACTAAACCATTCTACTAAGTTCTAAATCAACCTAGTTCTTGAAGACCTTCAGGGATGGAGGCTCAACTACTTCCCTCGGCAGCCTATTCCCATGGTGTTCGGGAGAACAGCCTGATTCCCACCTCTCTTCACCCCTAGGTGGATCCCATTTGGCTGCATAGACTTGTGTACATTTAAGTGGTTTAGTAGGTCACTAAGCCTTTCCTCTTGGATTATAAGGGCTTCATTCTGCTTCCTGTCCCTATCTACCAACCCAATGTCACTATCAGTGCAAGAAGTACATGCAGAACAACAGAACATAATTTTTAACACATTGACCCTAAATAAAGATTTGATATTTCCCTAATTAATCTACACATTCAGCACAGGAAAAAAAAAAATAAATAAAGGAAGAAAACAACAACAACAAAGTTTCTTCCAAATTAAATTTTGGAGTAAGAATGATTGCTTATTCATTACTGCATAACCTGTGAACTCTATCAAAGTACAACATCTGTGTCTTTCAGACAGTAAATATCAGCTCTCATCAAGCTTCATTGAATCATTATTTGATTGTTCTATAAAAATCTAAGATGGAAATATATTCAGTCAGTATGGTTAAGAAAAGAGATTCAACTGATTTAATATGCGTAGTGTTGTATATCTACATTATTCCAGTACAAGAGGATCAGAATATTATTGAGGGAAGAATCATATTGGATCACAACTTCAATTTAAATATTAACAATACTTAAATTTCTAAGTCATTTTTAGAAACAGGAGTGTCTTGTAAACCCAAAGATATTGTTGAATATTTATACTTGAATAAATTTCCTCCTTGATATCTTTTGTGCATTAACATGCTTTTTTAGTCAGTCTGAATGAATAAGATCAGCAGAATACAGATACATTGAGCAGGTTTTTCTAAGAAGATTTTGCCACCTGTTATTCATCCTTAGGTACCATAACAATTCTCATTTTCTTAAATATTTGATTTTAAAACTCTTACTTCTTCATTCAACATCATATACTAAGTTGAGAAAAGCAACATCTGTTTCTTATTATTTTTAAGATTATTTTTAAGAGTTGACCCAGGAAAGAATACATTATTCTTTATCCTTTCTACACGTAATATATTTTAAGAGAAAAATAAGACGGACATGTTCATGGATATGTCAGAAAGTGATCAGTTAAGTGAAAAACAAACAAACAAACAAAACCACAAACACCCATTTCTAAAAGCAATTAAAAATTTCTGTTCAGATTTAGTGATTCCCACTCATCCTTCTTTGTGATGACAGCTTTTCTCATAGGTATTGTCCACCAGAAGGTCAATTGACCCTACGTCACTGCTAGGGAGTGGGGAGGTGAGAGTGACAGGGTAGGCAGGAGCTGTAAAGGCACAGTCCCACAGCAACAAACAATGTAAGTAAATTGAGTCTGACAACGGCAGTTAGGGTCAGCGGTGCTCACCAGGAATAAACTCCCATAAGATTTCTTGCATCACAACATTTACATAGCTGACATAGCTACCTTGCTGATGATTAATCCTTTACCATTCAACTGTTAATTTTGGGTACTTATGCCATATTCAGATGACAATCATGCATACTCAAGAAAGGAATTTGGTTTTGCACACCTTCTGATTGCCATCTCTCAATAAACATAATAATGTTTCCATTATTGGATCACAATACTTTTCCTTGATGGTAAAAGTATTCTACTTGCTTAAATGAAAATAAGAATGCAATTATTTATAACTATGAATAATACACATCTTAATAGATAATCACAGATATATAAGGATGATTTTTGGTTTCTGGTGGCCCATATTCATGGCTTTCTAAAATTACTAGTAGTGTACTCATGTACATTCTTATAGTTAATAAGCCATTCAGTCATTGGGCTTTTTAAGAAACAGCTGCTTTTATTATCAGATGATAAATGATTAACATAATAGACATTAATATTGATTGAATATTAATAATATATATAAATATATAAAATATAATAAATATATTAAATAAATAATATATAAATATATAGAATATATTAATATATTATTAATTTATAATTATTAATATATATTCTATATATAAAATATATAAAATATAGAATATAAATATAAAAATATAGAATAAATAAAAATATAGAATAATATATATATAGAATATATATATTAATAATAATATAATTAATGCTAATCTGATAAAATATTTTAAGTGACTTATTTATGATTTCTGTCTGGTTATGGTTTTACTTACCTACAGCAAAAGCATTGGAAAGATACTTTTTGTGGTTTTTATCTGATTATATGAATAATTCAGATTTGTTACACTGTAAATGTGAATGTTTTTTTCTCTTCTCTATGTAGTTGCTTCAAACTTTTTGTACAGCAGTTCTAAAAACCCAGAAAGTAAATGCATGCAGTGAGAATAGGAAAATTGTAGCATTTTTGAAAACTTTTTCTCAGTATTTAAGAAGTAATTTCAGTAGTGTTAATAATAAAACCTTTATGCACAAATAATAAATTGCATGGTATAATGATAATTTGTATTGCAGTTTGTATTTATAATATATTTAAAGGAAAAAAAAAAGTAAAAACCTTACAATTTCTTGTTTCAGCATAAGTCCAGCATAACAATTACTGATTGGTGTTTTTATTCAACAGTAAATGGTTTCTTTTCTCTTCCTTCCTTCCTTCCTTCCTTCCTTCCTTCCTTCCTTCCTTCCTTCCTTCCTTCCTTCCTTCCTTCCTTCCTTCCTTCCTTCCTTCCTTCCTTCCTTCCTTCCTTCCTTCCTTCTTCTTCTTCTTCTTCTTCTTCTTCTTCTTCTTCTTCTTCTTCTTCTTCTTCTTCTTCTTCTTCTTGTATTCCTTTTCCTTTTCCTCTCTTTCTCTTTCTCTTTCTCTTTCTCTTTCTCTTTCTCTTTCTCTTTCTCTTTCTCTTTCTCTTTCTCTTTCTCTTTCTCTTTCTCTTTCTCTTTCTCTTTCTCTTTCTCTTTCTCTTTCTCTTTCTCTTTCTCTTTCTCTTTTTTCCCCAGAAGTTTTTATTAATTCATTTACCCAATATTCAATTTTTGGAACAGATCTAGACCAAAGAAAGGACTTAAAATAAAGGAGCTTATTTCAGATAACATCTGTTGTTTCTGATTGTTCCCATTTTTTTCCTCTTAACTTGCTGAAAACTTCCTGATACATTTGTTTGTTTGTTTCATTAACTTTAATTCTGAAGGACCTTTTGGCAGTTTATCCCATGAGTATCCCATGAGTTTATCCCAAAGTTCCAACTTTATGCAATCTACTATTAAACAAAGGGGTTTATTTCCCTTTCTTTTAGTGTTTATTTTCAGCACTATATCTTTTTGAACATAAAAATAAAAATTTTCATACTTTGAAGAGTGTCCGATATGGATCTGGGAATTTATAGGATTAATGTAAGTCTGCAGTCTAAAGCAGAAACAAACTAATCATCTTCATATGGTACCAAGTGTTTCAAAAAGAAACATTTATCCATGCAATATTACAATTAAAATAAAAGTAAGAATTGTCTTTGGTGCTTCACACAGCAATCTTGTTCTGTAGCCAAACTCAGTATTTGCAAATTACTTTGCACTACATATGACTAATTCTAACCATAAGAAGACAAAATTACTTTGCCATCCCATTTCCTTCAGCAGGAGCTGCTCATTGTCAGAACATTTGAAAACAAGGTCTTAACCTTGCTGAGTTTGACTATATAGCATCTCACAATTTCAGCTTCAAACTTTATCCTTCAAACTTGTTCTACTTTGAGGGGGTAACTTGGTGTCACAACTCATCCAAACTTAATTGTTTTCTCTCTATTTTTAAGGTAGTTGACTATATCAACACACAATCTATGGTGTAGTGGATAATATTGGTGGTTGGGGGACGATTGGACCACATGATCTTGGAGGTCTTTTCCAGCCTTAATGATTCTATAGTTGAGTTTAGATCAGCATATTGTATAAACCATAATAAAAGATCTCCTGAGCAACATCAGTCTAATTGTAGCCTCAATGCTAAGAAAGTGTATATCTATATTAGTCATTCTCACAACTCATTTCTCTTCCACTGCATGCTTTAGCATGCAACTCTTTCTGTTTGGAATGACATTGTTTTAAATTACATTTCAATGCCAAAATAGCAGGAACAATTTTACCCACTGTTTAATTGCATTCATTCTTGCTATTATTATTATTATTATTATTATTTTTACTATTATTTTGCTTTTCCAATTTTCTTTCAGAAATTTACTTGCTCAGTAACTTCTGCTAAAATGACAGGATTTTGGATATATGTGTCATACTACTGGGCTTTATTATACTTCAGCTCATTTTGCAAAAAACATTAAATATCCTATTGATGCATGATGACTCACATATGACTATGATCCTCTTTGAGGATCAAGAAATATTTGGAAGACACAAGATCCACCAGACTAAGGGGAACAAAACCACCTTTGTTAATGCACTGGACAAGATGTCAAGTAGAGCTTTAAAGCAGGAACAATGTGGAGGGAGAGAATGTGCAGCTATCAAATGAAGAAGTGGCAGACTGTGTAGGGAAGCTGAGGGTGTCTGGTGAAGTGGAGGATGTCATAATCAGCAAAATATGTCAGAAGTGGTGCTACCCCAAGTGCTTGCACATAAATAAGGAAGTGCCTATCAGACAGTATCATGGGGAAGACTCTGATACCCTTCCTGGAGAATGGCGCTATTGGCCTGTTCACTAGTACATGCAACATGGAGAATACACAAGAGGGATTTGAAGTCTATGTGTAGTTACAGATTATGATCTCATTGGGATCTATTTCGGCACTGTCTCCCTTAACATCCTCATTGACACACTGATGAAGTACAAGCTAGGTAACTGTAAATTGTTATGGACTGCAAACTGCCCAAACAGTCAGCCACAAAGCGTTCTGACCTGGGACATGAAGTCCAGTTGGAGTCCAATAACTTGTAGTAATCCAAGGGTCAGTTCTCTGGCCAATACCTTTCAACATCTTCACTCATGACCTAGATGATGAAAAACTTCACAGCAATTTCATAGGTGATACAAAAATTGAGACAAGCAGCTGAGATATCAGATGCTGCCACTCTGAGGGACCTCGCCAGGCTGGAGAAATGGTACAATAACAATCTTACACCATTCAAAAGAGGAAAATACAAAGTTCTGCACCTGGGGAGGAAGAATACAAGGCACTGGTAAAGGCTGGTGAGTGACCAGCTGGAATACAGCTTAACAGAAAAAGCCCTGGAGGTCCTCAAACTGACCATGATCCAGAAATGCACCCTCACAACAAAAACAGCCAACAGCCTCTGGGGATGCATTAGGCAGTTATATTTCCCAAATGGATGAGAGAAGTGATGCTTCCATTCTGCTTTGCACTGGTGATGCCACATCTGGAGTGCTGTGTCCAGGTCTGGTTTCCCCATTATGAGAGAGACATGGAGTGAGTCCTGCAAAGGTCAACAAAAATAATTAAGGATTTGGTGCATCTGTCATACAAGAAGATGCTAGTAGAGCTGGGACTGCTCAGCCTAGGGAAAAAAAGGCTTTGGCGATTGTGTATTGTGAGGGGGGCATTAAAGATGTAGCCAGACTCTTCTCAGTGGATCCCAGTGACAGAACAATGGGCAATTGAGACAAACCAAAACATAGAAAATTCTATTTAAACATTAAAAAAAAAAAAGTTTTTTTTTTTTTTAACTGTGAGGATGATTGAAAATTGGAACAGGTTGCCCAGAGTGGCTGTGGAGTCTCCATTCAGCAGGGTGATTAGATTAGGTGATATTCAGAGTTGACATCCAACCTCAGCTCTTCTAGTGTTCAGTGACATTAATGATTTCAGTGTTGATTAAAATCACAATTCCAAGGACTTCATATGTCCATGAAATTAAGCAACACACCAGAAGTATGCTAAAATATTCAAAAATAAATACTTGTTAAGATTTTTTAAACTTTTGACTAGATTACCAGGCATTTTACTGGCTCCTTTATGCTGTTCTCTTTGGATATAAGGCCAATCTAATTACTGTAATTCACTCCCACAACATACATCCCTAAAAATTGCTTTTATATTTAGTGTTCCAATTTGGCAGTTATCAAATGTCATATATTTCATGTACATATATGGAATTATAAAAACTCTTCACCAATATGTGAGTGTAATTTTCCATAGCTACATGGCCCCTCATAAAAGCTAAGCTAATCAATACTTTCTCAGTCTTTTTGTTTTGTTTTGTTTTGTTTTGTTTGTTTCAGACAAGTTATTTTTTCCTACCTTGTCATTCAACTTCAAGCTCTTAATACAACCTAACCTTTCAAAGGTCTCTGAATCAACTAATTCAATTGAAGCTCAAAGCATCTTATTGTTAAATATTACTGTGTTGAATTGATTTCGACTATGTAATGTTTACAAACATCATAACATTACCTAAAGTTCTTACTCAGGTGATTCAAACGAAAGGTTATTCAGTGACACACACAGAACTTCAAGTTCTAAATTATATATGTTAATTTATCAAAAATAGATATTATTTTAAATTAAGCCTTCAATTTCAATTTTACATAGAATTTACATAGAAATTTACATAGAATTTGGCAGGACACCAAGTATTTGAAATAAATAGGAAAACTTATATTGACTATGATGGATTATGATTTAAAATGCAAAAGATTCATCTGGAATAGTACACAGTACTCCTACATCCTTAGTATTTTAATGAAATTTAATATTTCTTTGCTGTTGGTGGTGGTTTTGTCTGTTTCATTGTTTATGTGAGTTTTATTGTTGTTGTTGATGATGATTTGTTTGTTTTGTCTTCCAGAATGCAGGAGCTGCTATATCAACCCAATGATTTAGAACAAATTTTTCTGCAAGTCCCAAAGTGGATGAAATAAGAACTGTTTCAATAGATTAAGTGTTAGAAGCAGGATCAGGTTCTTTTCTGTAGTTCTGGTTTGTAAACTGAAATTAATTCTAAACATATATAGGAAAGAGTCTTTCAAAACCACAAACATGCATAGAGCAGTTTCCCTAATGACCACTGCCATATAAAAAGGTATTTGTGTTAGTTCCAAGCTTCAAAATATTTGAGTTAGATGAAACTTGATAGTTTCTTCTGTTTTCCTTGAACTGATATTTTTCCTCTTTCCACATTATTTCCATATATATTGTGGTTCAGAATGGGGATAGCCCAAGAATATTTATTATATATACCTGAAAGGCACAGGGTTGACTTTTCTGTACATTTTATTTCATAGACCAGACTTTATTCGCATCTGTTCAACCCTTAAAGCATCTTTTCAATTACAGTGAAATAAGGATTAAGGGAAGATGAAGGTGAGGCAGGGCTGGAGACCTGGACTGAATTACTCTTGCAACCAGAGGAATGAAAAGTATTTTTTTTAATCACCAAAAGAATTTTAATATCTCTTGGATCATTACTCCGTATGTTGCTTGCAACAGTATATGCAGATTTGACTTTTTGGATTCAGACATGGATAAACTAGATTGAAAATAATTAGGAATCAAAATGCAGAGAATAGAAATATGCTGATAAATAGGCTTGTTTTTGTTGTTGTTTTGTTTGTTTGCTTTTGGCTTTTTGTTTGTTTTGTTTGTTTTGCTTGTTTTGTTTTAAATCAACTAGACTTAATAAACAGCATATGCTTACTGATATAATGGCAGTAAATATTCCAGCATTCTATCTGGTATCATTGTTGATTAACCTGAAGAAAGCTGATGGCTGTTAACATCTAAAGATTAGGTTGAAACTACTTGCACATATGTATAACAAGAAAGAAGGGGAAAAAAATAGCCTGAAGATAAAGAAAGAAGATTGAGCTTTTTTTTTAGAAAACTACAAGCCTATGGAGCCTGATGACGTGCATCCCAGGGTCCTGATGGAATTGGCTGATGTAGTCACCAAGCCACTCCCCATCATATTTGAAAAGTCCTGGAAGTCAAAGTTATCTGTAACAGGAAAAAGGGACACATCACTCCCATTTTAAAAAACAATAGAAAGAAAGACCCGGGGAGCTATGGACCTCTGTGACTGGCAAGA
Source organism: Aythya ferina (assembly GCF_964211825.1). Lineage (NCBI taxonomy): Eukaryota > Metazoa > Chordata > Aves > Anseriformes > Anatidae > Aythya > Aythya ferina. The sequence goes on from NC_140304.1 coordinate 14,883,081, forward strand.
TCAGAGTTCACTAGACTGCAATACAGTCATTTTGGGGGGGGACGGTAAATCTAGTTTACAAGCTTTTCTTTTTACATAATGATTCATTATTTCACAGTTACTTCAAATAAGTAACTATCATAATTATTTTTAAAGCTTTTAATGGATTTGATTTGGTACATACAATAGTCAGTTTTTGAATCGTCTGAATAAAGCTACCAAAAGCAGAAGTGTCACATAGAGTATGATGTGGCTTAAAGAAAAGGTGATGCATGAAAAGGAAGGAAAACAGCTTGGCTTTGAGGACACAATATCAATTTGAAGTATATATATTTGAAGAATAAATATATATGTGTGTATATATATATGTTTAAATGACCATTTTTTGGATTGCATTGATGTAAAAAAAAAAAAAAATAGAAGCACAGAACACTGTAAGGCCATTTCTAAATCCAGCCTTTAGAGTAAAACCACATTAAAAATATATTCAATTTCAGTGATGTGTGAGTTATCAAACATACTATGGCAGGTTATACCAGCCTCTGAGAGAGACTATCTATTATGTAGCCTGTGGTCACCTGTTCAATAAAAAGGAAAGGGCACACTGAAGAAAGAAACTAACAAACAAATAAAGTCAAAGGATTTTTAAGAGGACAGAACCAAATAATAATAAAAAAGATTGACAGTAGACATGGGAAGAAGAGGGCGAAGGTTCACAAACCCAGTATGTCTATACATGCTAAGATGACTTTCAGTCTTCTCAGTCAGGTACATTTAATTCATTTTCTATTTGTTATTCTATTGGCAACCAAGCCCCTACACTATGCATTTGTCAGCATTGAATTGCATTTGCTTCATGTCAGAAAACTGTTTATAAAAGCCTTCCGCTATTTTTTGTTGTCATTGTTTGCCACAGCTCTGAACCTTGGAGTAGTGAGTGTGCATGGAACACTGGAAAAAATATGTGTATGTTTTAAAGCTTCATCAAAGTGAGGAATGTTGCCTTTGAACTTATTAAGGAGTGATTTATCCAGGGGATTTCAGGAAAGCTGGTTTGTTGGATTCTTTTTGCTTTTCCTTTTTCCTTTTCTTTTCTTCTTTTCTTTTCTTTTCTTTTCTTTTCTTTTCTTTTCTTTTCTTTTCTTTTCTTTTCTTTTCTTTTCTTTTCTTTTCTTTTCTTTTCTTTTCTTTTCTTTTCTTCTCTTTTCTTCTCTTTTCTTCTCTTTTCTTCTCTTTTCTTCTCTTTTCTTCTCTTTTCTTCTCTTTTCTTCTCTTTTCTTCTCTTTTCTTCTCTTTTCTTTTCTTTTCTTTTCTTTTCTTTTCTTTTCTTTTCTTTTCTTTTCTTTTCTTTTCTTTTCTTTTCTTCTTTTCATTTTCTTTTCCCCAATTTTCCTTTTTTTTTTTTTTTTTTTTTATTTCTCTGAAATCACTGAATGACAAGCAGTTTGTTGACAGTGTCCAAAGCTTGGATTATATTTTAGTCTATGCTTAGGAATGAACAAAGCTGTTAGGCAAAATAAAATAATAAGAAGAAAATAAGCTCTACAGTCAGTCACTGAATCCACCCAATATTCAGAAACCAAAGTCAATTATCTTATACGAAGTTACCCTTGTTAGGCTATATTGGAGTGAATTCAAGTACAGTACATAGTACATGTGCCACTGCAGACTCAATGTAGAAAAAAATATCAAAGAGCTTGACAAAGGATTTGATACCAAGTAGCTTCATACTGGATATTCTGCAGTACTCTTTATTTTCAGATGAAACCAAATGATGTGTAGAAACTGTAGAGAGTCAAGCAAGCTTTGTTTTCTCTTTGGTATTAAGAAAAACATCAGTGGGATTCATAGACTGCATCCACTTCAGATTTAGCAAGCTTCTAGTCAGCTGAGGAGGACTGTGAGAAAAAAATAAATAAATAGGTAGAAACTCATGAGTTGAGATAAAGACAGTTTAACAGGACAGAAAAGGAAGGGTAATAATAAAAACGATAATGATGATAATAATAATACAATGTACAAAGCAAAAGATGCACAATGCAATTGCTCACCAATGACCAGGTCATGCCTGAGCAGTGGTCCCTTCCACCCCAGCCAACCACTCCAGTTATATTGTTCAGCATGATGCCATATGGTATTGAATATTCCTTTGGCCAGCTGGGGTCAGCTGTCCTGGTTCTGTTCCCTCCCAGCTCCTTGTTAGCCCCCAGTCTCCTTACTGTCAGGGAGGTGTGAGAAGCTGAAAAGTCAGTGTAAGCACTGTTTTGCAACAATCAAAACACCAGCACATTATCAACATTATTCTCATCCTAAATTTAAAAGACCATGCCAGCCTCTGGTAAAAACAAAACAACAACAACAAAAAAATACCTTTGTCTCAGCCAAAACCAGGACAAGTGAGTTTTTTACTTCTCTCAAGTTATTCTGCATATAACAGTTATTTAGATTACAAACTTTGTAATTTTATTTACATTAATTTATTTAAATTAAATTAATTTGCAAACAATGTAAATGTAATGTGGGGGTTTTTATTTTTTCCCTAAAATAAAGTTGATATACATAACAAATTTGTGACTCACACTGCAAGTGGCATTTTCTAGAAACTCCCGCCATTTAGTAGTACTAAAAATGATTTACTATCTGTCTGCTCTCTTCACTCATTTGTTTTGCTGTCTGGACTCATGCTATGTACTTATTGAAGGAGAGAAAGCATAAGGAATGCAGATCATAGAATCATAGAATATTATATCCTCATTCCAGAAAGCACTCTCCACCTGCTGTGTCCTGTCCCCTGAATAAGCTTCTTTTGCATGAACTCACACGTGTTGATGAGGTATGCCAACAGTAATGACACAGAATAAATATAATTCAAATTGCAGGTTGCATCTGTTTGTCAAATAGTGTGCATTCTCTTTTTGTCCACTTTGAGCATGGCGAACCAGCCAGGTCATGGTACAGCACAGCAGTTTGTGCAGCAGTTCACACAGGAGAGTGCAGGGAGGGCACTGAAGCTGGACAGGCTTGACCAGGGAGCAATGGTATCCACATGACCGAAGCCTCTCAGAGCTCAGCACCCACCACAACTGACACAGCTTTGCAGACAGAGCTCCGGGGGAACACACCACCACTCAGATGTCAGGCTGCAGGTTGAGCCCTACTCCTACACCAGCACAGGAGTGAGCACAACCATGGGAGGTGAACCTAGGTGGAGGCACTCCTCTGCCTAGTGACAGATCTTGGAGAGAAGGTGAGTAGTTTGAAGAGTATCAGGTAGTCAGAGGTGGAGACAGACTACTGGAGTTGCTCCCTACCTTCCATGGGACAGGCCCAGCAGGCAGAAGGGACACACTGTATGGAGGATTCCCTATCTTCTCCCCACCTGGCTGCACACAGTGACCTAATGGACAAGGGGCAGTGGTGCGGCTGGTGCATCTCCTCAGTGAATACCCCACCTTCCCAAGTATCTGTGTGCAATAGGTATGAGGCTCTGCAAGTGGAATCAAATGATATTGAGGAGTACGGTTCAACTGGTTTGGAGGTGTCACTGAGGTTAAGTCAGTTTATGCCCTGCATCAAAACTGTTTGCACAAAGACAAAAGGTTGTGTCATTGTCAGAGGAGACTCCCTTCTGAAGGGAACAGAAGACCCAGTATGCAGACCAGACCTACTTCATAGGGAAGCCTGCTGCCTCCAAGGGGCTTGGGTTAGAGATGGAAAAATAGAAAGCTTTCTTTGGTGCAACCCTCAGATTAAGGGATCAGAAGCACAAGTAGCATTTTCTTCTATCCCTCCAGTTGCAGATGATGATTAGGGGAGAAACAGGAAGAGACAGCAGATCAATACCTGGCTCTGAGCCTGGTGTCACCAGCAGAATTCTAGTATTTTTGATCATGGGTCATTTACAAGACAGAAGGCCTGCAGGCAATGGATGTGGCTTACCTGTCTCTAAGGGGGAAAAAGATCTTTGCTCAAGAGTTAACAGAGCTCACTGAAAGTGCTTTACACCAGATTTGAAAGGGGGAAAGGGATAAAAACAGGCTTGCTGGAGATAAGCCTGGGGCAGTATGCCAGTGGTTGTGGGATGGTGTGCTAGCAAGGTCCTTTGGTCTGCATTCCCGGTGAAGCTAGGGGATGGAGAGCCATGCAATAACAAAGGCACAAGTGATATTGATGGATTAGAAATTATAGAGGTGCCTGACATAGGAATTAGGGCTTCCCCCTTCTCCATCTGTTCATTCCCTCCCTCCCCCTCCCCCATGCTCTGGGTACCCAACCCCCTGAATTGGTAGATAGGGATGGGTAGCAGAATGAAGCCCTCATAATTCAAGAGGAAGTGGTTAGTGACCTGCTACACTGCTTAGATGTACACAACTTTATGTTAACACGTGGGATACAATTAATGGTAATGAAGGATCTGGTGGAAAGTGCTCGCCAACCCATTTTCCATCATGTATCAGCAGTCCTGGCTATTGTGGGAAGTCCCAGTTGACTGACAGCTAGCAGCTGTAGTGCCCATCTACAAAAAGGGCCAGAAGGAGGATCCAGAAAACTATCGTCAGTCTGACCTTGGTGCTGGGGAAGGTTATGGAGCAGGTTATCTTGATTGTCACCACACAGTACATACACGACAACTAGGTGATCAGGCCCAGTCAGCATGGGTTTATCAAAAGCAAGTCCTGCTTGATGAACCTGACCTCTTTCTATGACAAGGTGACATGCTTAGTAGATTAAGGAAAGGCTGTGGGTGTTTTCTACCTATACTTTACTAAAGACTTTGATGCTGTTTCCCACAGCATTCTCCTGGAGAAACTGGCTGACCATGGCTTGAATAGACATATGCTTTGCTGGGTAAAAAACTGGCTGGTGGCCTGGCCCAAAGAGTCGTGGTGAATGGAGTTAAATCCAGTTGGAGTCCAGTCACTAGTAGTGTCCCCCAGGGCTCAGTGCTGGGGCCAATTCTCTTTATTATCTTTATCAGCGATCAGGATGACGAAATTGAGTACATCCTCCGTAAGTTTACAGACAACACCAAGTTGGGCACAAGTGTTGATCTGCTCAAGAGTAAGAGGGTTCTACAGAGGGGTCCAGATAAGCTGGACTGATGGGCCAAGGCAAACTGTATGAGGTTCAACAAGGCCAGCTGTATGAGTTTTGACAAGGCCAAGTGCCAGGTCCTGCACTTCGGACACGATAACCCATTAAATGCTACAAGCTGGAAGAAGAGTGGCTGGAAAGCTGCCTGTTGGAAAGGGACCTAGGGGTATTGGCCAATAGCTGGCTGAATATGATCCATAGGTGTGTTCAGGTGGACAAGAGGACTAAAAGCATCCTAGCTTGTATCATAAATGGTGTGGCCAACCAGACCAGGGAAGTGATTGTTCCCCTGTCATTGGCTCTGGTGAGGCTATACCTTGAGTTGTGTGTTCAGTTTTGGGCTCCTCACTAGAAGGACATCGAGGTGCTGGAGCATGTACAGAGAAGGGCAATGAATCTGGTGAAGTGTCTGAAGAACAAGTCCTATGAGGAGTGGCTGAGGGAGCTGGGGTTGTTTAGCCTGGAGAATAGGAGTCTCAGGGGAGACCTTATTGTGCTCTACAGTTACTTCAAAGAAGGTTGTAGTGGCGGGGTGGGTGATCTTCTCCCAAGGATCAGGCTCTTCTCCCAAGCACCAAATGATAGCACAACAAGAAATAGTTGCCCCAGGGGAGTTTTAGTTTGGATATTAGGAAACTTTATTCACTGAAGTGTTTGTGAGGTATTTGAACAGGCTGCCCAGGGAGTTGTCACCATCCTTGGAGGTATTCAAAGGATGTGTAGCTGTGGTGTTTAGGGACATGATTTAGTGATATACTTAGCACTACTAGGTTAACAGTTGGACTAGATGACCTTAAAGGTCTTTTGCAACCTAAATGATTCTATGAAGAAAGAAAGAAACGAAGGAAGGAAGGAAGGAAGGAAGGAAGGAAGGAAGGAAGGAAGGAAGGAAGGAAGGAAGGAAGGAAGGAAGGAAGGAAGGAAGGAAGGAAGGAAGGAAGGAAGGAAGGAAGGAAGGAAGGAAGAAAAAACACTATGTTTTATGATTTTTCCATTTGTTTATTTGTTCTGCTGTCGTAGAGACATCTGAACTCTCTTGGCCCTCTTTGTCTTCATGGATCCTTTAATAACTTCCATATGAAAACTACTGCAACTTTTTGCAGGATTAAAAAGAGTTTTGCAAAAACATATAAACAAAAATATATACAGCTGATACTAAGTTGTGAAAATAAGCAATTACTTGAATAATGTAGAATATATGTTGTATTTGTACAAGTAGCTTAAGAAAATATGGAAATTAAATCATAAAAGGATAGATTTTTAGGTGAAAAATATAGCATTCCATTGTCTGGCAATACCTCTTGTAATAAATAAATATTAAAACTTAATGTAGTGTACTCTAAACCATCAAGCCTCCATTGTCTGGCTAAATTAAAATAGTTATTTTTAGAAAGTCATATTAATTCAAGCATTCAAAATGACTAAGAATACATCTTTCATCTCTGCTTGTATTAATCACATTGTTAAAAAAATAAATAAATCTGTATTATTCCTCCAGTGTTGCTTTTTCCTCGGTAAAAACATCATGCTCAGGAAGACTTTAAATGAAAATTATGATGGATTTATTATTTTTTTTTTGTTATCCATGGTTAGATTATTTGTACATTATTTTTGCAATAGTGAAAGTATAATACAAATCTCTAGGACTCCTTCCTTTCGCTTTGTTGTGTTTTTTAAGATTATCTATGTACAACAACAGAAACAATAGTAGTTTAAGACATGAAATTATTCTTTAATTATTCACTTCTTTGGCAATACAAAAGAACCATTATGGATGCTAAAATACATACAAATACAAATACAATTAAATACATATATGTGTACGCACACACACACATCTATATTAGTTGCACTTTGCAAGGAAACAGGATCATTTCTGCAGGAGAACAGAGATTACTTATGATATATATACATAGATTTTACCAATTCTTATCTACAATATTGACTCTTTAATTGCAGTTTTAATTACTTGCTTAGTATTTTACTAAAATTGGATTCTATGGAACCCAGTTCAACCTGCACTTCAGCATTCCTTACTCAAATGCCAGTAACAAAACAACTTAGATTTCCTGTTGATGAACACTTATCTTCCTCCAATCTCTAGTTATTTCTTCAGTCTGCACTCAGTCACCAAAGAACCCAGTATTTTAAAATCTTATTGCATCCAGGTGAAGGTATTGTTTAACAGTTACCTGGTCCTTGGGAAATGAAGCACTGTGTGTAGGCAGATGAAACCAGTACAGAAATAAATGAAGAAAAAATACAAATGGTTCTTTAAAACATATGACTTATAACAGATGACCGTTTTCATTTCTATTTTAGGAAGGTTGATTAGAATACTTATTTTTAGAACAAACTGTTGAAAACAAATTGCAATTCACATTGGTACTGAGCCCAGAAGACTTTATCAAGGTGATGTCATAATTTGATATAAATTTCAATCCTACATTTTGCCAAAAACATAAGTAAAACAAAACTCCAAAATCCTGGTCTGGCAGAAAACCACCTGATAAGCTTTGAAACACAGGAGCACAACCATGGTGTAAATATGATGCTTTGCTCTGATTTTGCAACAGATTTGAGAATCAACAGACCACTTGCAATAACGATGAATATGTAGTGATTGATGAGGATGTGCACACATTAGAGTGTGCTAATGAACAGCAATCCATCAGTGTAAACATTTAATTTTGCAGTCATTACCTGTACATTAACATTTGATTTCATATTTTGTCAAACTCAAGTGGAAACACATAATTGAAGAGAATTCCATTTGGATGACTTCTCAGTAGAAAAAATAGCCTAAATCTTAAAAGAGCATTACAGGACACATTGATTCCACCCCTCTGCTCCATGCACACATACGCACACTCAATCCACCTTACTGGGAGCTGTTCTGCTGAAAGCTATGGTAGTATACTGGAATATTGTTAGGACAGCTTGAACTGTGTGTGCCTTCTGCATGATTGCTGAACTTCATTCTCTGTTGCTGAGGAATAAGGTTCAGCAATAAGATTCACTTAAACCTCTGAAAATGTCAATTCATTTACAGTATCTGTAAAGTAAAAAATACAAAGGGGAAAAACAACCAACCAACTGAACCAAACCAACCAACCAGCCAATCAAACAAAAAACACCACCACTGTCTAAAGCCAGTAGACACTGAAAATGTGAAGATGGATTTTTACCCTATGACCCTTCATTCATGGCAAATAATGATAATGAGCATAAATAACTGATGGGATTATAAATGCTGAAAATCAGCTTCTGACACTGAACGTACATCATAAATATTGTTAAAAATGCAGGGCTGTGGTGGTTTTACTCACCTGAGTAGCTGAACTCCACGACTGCTCTCTCACTTCCCCTCCTTAAAGGGAAAGGGGAAGAAAATACAATGAAAAGGGCTCAAGGATTGAGATAAGGACAGGGAAATCACTAAACAATTATTGTGACAGGAAACACTGACTCAGAGTAGGGAGATTAGATAAATTTATTGCCATCACTAGCTGACTAGAACAGAGAAAAACTAAAAGCAAGCTAAAAACACCTTCCCCATGTCCAGTCTCTTCTCCTCCTCCCTGTAAGCAGCACAGGGGAACAGGAAGCAGGGCTGTGGAGCAAACTGCTCCAGCACAAGCCCCCCACGGGTCGCAGCTCCCACCAGAACCCCTGCTCCTGTGTGGGCTCCTCTCCATGGGCTGAAGCTCTGGCCCTGGGCCTGCTACTGCAGTGGCTCTCCATGGGCTGCAGCCTCCTCCCCCGGCTCCACTGGGTGCTCCTCCACGGGCTACAGCGTGGAGATCGGCTCCATGTGGGACCCATGGGCTGCAGGGGGACAGCCTGCTCCACCAAGGGTCTCTCCATAGGACGCAGGGGAACTTCCATACAAGTGATTTTTCTTGCAAGTAACTAGTAAAAATTTGAATAAGGGTAGATATCTTGGAAAGGGAGGAAGAGAGTGAGAAATGGAAGAAGGAAGGAAGGAAGGAAGGAAGGAAGGAAGGAAGGAAGGAAGGAAGGAAGGAAGGAAGGAAGGAAGGAAGGAAGGAAGGAAGGAAGGAAGGAAGGAAGGAAGGACACTGATTCAGAACTACTGAATTTAGTGAATTTTCAGCAAAAAGCAACAATTTTGACATCTTCATAAATATATATACATATATTTACAAGCAAAATAACTTTAAAAGGGAATACTTAATGCCATCATATAATGTCTTGCACAGTAGGCTGTATTCACTTGGTTTTAAATTAAACTCCCAGAATTTTGATGTTGATCCAGGGAGTCTAATGGTTGGCACTCTGCAGAATAATTTCTTGATTATTGAAGAACAAAACAACAAAACAACAACAAACTTTTTAAACATTAACATCATAAGAATATTTTATTTTTAGAAAATGATGCCAGTCCAGGTTCTCAGTGAATGCTTTTCAAAATCAAGCCCTTCAAGAACCAAAATCAAGCCCAATCAACAGTCTCTTGTGTTCCAGCTTGTGCCTATTGCCTCTTGTTCTGGCACTAAGCATCACTGAAAAGAGCCTGGCTCCATATTCTTTGCACCCTCCCTTCAGCTATTTATAGACATTGATGAGGCCACACCTGAGTTTCCATTGGACTCTTTCCAGTATGTCCACATCTCTCTTGGAGTGGAGGGCTCAGAACTGCACACAGTGTTCAAGATGCAACCTCACTAATGCTAAGTAGAGGGAGAGCATCACATCTCTTGACCTGAATAACCCAAAGAAAAGCTGAAACAAAAAATCAAAATTACAAGGACATATCATCAGTAGAGTAAAAAAAAAAAAAATGTAGACAACTTATAGAGCACAATATAAAGCTGGCAACTCTACACACTTACAGTTCCATATGCTGTATCAAAATCCAGCTAAAGCTTCCTGGCAGTTTTCAGTAGGTAGAGAACCCAAATGAATGGCTCAGTCAACAACAACAGCAAAAAAGACCATCCTAAATAGCACAGATTAAATAGATTAATGGATCATCACAGAACAAAACTACTTAAAAATGTTGGCCAATTTCCAGTAATGGCTTGACCTTAAAGCATGAGATTTTTTTCCTTTTACAAATTAGCTATTATTCTGTCTTAATTTAAAAGCAATTTTAAATATTTTAAAAGTTGAATTAAAGATTAGGTGACCCCTGGAATTAATAAGTAGTAATTAATAAGTAAGCAATAATTTGAGTTAGCCATTATGCTTTTTAAATTATATTTCATCCCTAAAAGTAATTCTGTTCAAATTTGCAAAAAACAACCCAACACCACTATCACCACCACCACCAACAAAAAACACAATCTTTTTCTGATGAGATCTCTGGAAAAAAATTCTTTCATATTCTTCCATCTCAAACACACTTAAGAGTTTTTACTCAATTAAAGGTAGGATTTTGCTGGAACAATTTCCTAATTGTTCTTTTAAAAGAAGAGCTTTTGCATCGTGGCAAAGGATAGACAGCAGGCATGACACACCGTCTCTGTGACAAATGTCATTATATTCAAAGGCTAAGAATGTGACACAAGATAAAAATAGTCCTAATGTAATTAATGACAAATATAATCTATGCCTTGTAAATGAGATCCTGTGTGAATTTTAATATATTTTTTATGGATATTTGTAGTGATACATTAGACAGGTCTAAGCTTGAAGTCCATAAGGGAGAAATGTATCTGGTTCATAATATTTAATGAATGATAGATGCTACTTTTAACAAAATATATGGAAGGGAAAATTGTGCTTTCATTTTTAAATGTGTCTTTAGTTCATATCTTTTCAGTATTGTTACCAGATACTTATTGTGTTTGTAGCAGTCACTTTGTTCAAAGAGCTACGTATATGCTGTGGCAAATTGCACGAATTACATATTCAGACTGTACCTAGTAAACAAGCCTTAGGAATTTAGACTTTCTTGTTAAAGAGAAATGATTGCAACAAGCTCACTTTTTTCACCTTTTAAAAAAATTATTTAGTTTTATTTATTTTATATTTTTGAATGTGAGAAGGATTAAGAATAAAAGCATGACAGGTGAAATCTTACAGTTTCTCGAATTACCTCAAATATTTTCAGTAACATGTTAAATGCTAATGCAGAAGAGTTGGTCACAGGAAGCATCCAAAAATGGTTGTGTGAGCCACACTTTTTGTGAAAAAATATAAGAGCATTAATTTATTGATCATTTATTCTGGAAAAAGCATATGCAACTATTGGCAAGTGGAGATTGTTGAAAAGATGATAAAATTACAAGGTCTAATCTACTAATCAGATATTAATTTGAAAAACCTTCACGTGAAATATCACATGAAGTAGTGTCACTGAAAATATTTAAAGTGAAAGCACAAAACTCCCATGATTAATTAAATTGGAAAATGCCTCTTGTAAATTAAAGTAAAAAGAAAAGAAAAAAAAGGCAAAAAGAAAAGAAAATAATTGAGTTGAATTCTCTATGTCTGTTGCTACGCAACATACGTAAGCAGAGTTTCATGTCCATGTCAAAACTCATTGATGTGAAATTTAATCCCAACACATTCAATAACTTCAGTCTAAGGCTCTCAGCACTCAGTAGTATAAGCCAAGCTACTGTCTCTCTTTCTTTTCTCCCTTGAACAAGCATGTCTACTCCAGGGCCTCTGATTCAATCTATGAACAAATTCTGTGAAACCTCTGCACTGTAAACACAACCAAAGTCTATAATAAAATAAATGTGGTAAAGATACAAAAATTGTAGAATTTATGTATTTTAGTATTTTAAGTATTTTAGTATTTTAAGGAATGAAGAAGTGTATTTTAATACTCTTGCACACTAGAGTATTAAATGAATACTGAAATATCTCTTTAGCCAAGTATCCATTCATCTAGTGTCACATTCACTGTTACCTTTCTTAGAGCAGAGCTATCTGAGTCTTGAGAACATCAAATCTTAATGTCAGAAAATGACAAGCTATGAATGATAGATAGCAAGCTCTCATTCTTCTTCCCTATTTTTAACTTGTTCTCTTCACTTTTTTGGCCCACAGCAAATTAGCTGGGGAATATCTCTCCCTTGTGACATCTGAGAATTTTTCCTTTTATGTCATTTCATCTATATTTTTAGCACTCTTTTGTGTTTAGCTTAATGTTTAAGCTGCTTAATTCTTTTTCTTAATTCCTTTTAAAAACCATAACCCACTTAATGGTGAGCATTAGTTTTTTATACAGTCCGATAGACATTGCCTCTGAAACTCCACAGGAAACTGAGATACATCTATGACTTACATGGGATCTAATGAGAAGTCATTGCAAATGTAAAATACTATTATCTAAGTATTCCACACTACTGTGGAAATATTAATAAATGAAGCTTTGTGACATTCAGGTGTCATAGATAGAGTTTATGGTACAAGAAAGTTCAAGCTATGAGTAATCTCAGATTGTGATCCTGCATAGTTCCAATTATAAAACATCCTTATTATTTTCTGTAACATTTTTTGATGTAACAATATTTGGAAGATGATTGAATTGAGAGCATCATATTTGCTGAAGTGAATAAGTTTTTCATATATGAAGTCATTCCACTGCAGATTATTGTCCAAAACAGAAACTTCAAAACAGAACTGAGATAGAGATCAGTCAGTTTCTTTTATTTTATTAATCTATTTTATTTCATTTTATTAACTATTTTTATTTTATTAATATAGGATCTTTCCACATTGGTATCTTATTGCAAATGATAAATAAAATATACAAATCCTAAAATAGTTTATTTTTACTTCAATGAAGTTCAGTTTTATTCAGACTATTTCTATTATTATTATTTATCATTGATCTTTTTTTATTCTGAGGCACTCAATGAATTTTTTGTCTCCGTCTTCACTGGCAAGAGCTCCATCCACATGGCCTGGGCCACAGAAGGCAAAGGCAGTGAGAAGGAAGAATTATGAAACACCTGCTGTAGGAGAAGATCAGGTCTGAGACCAGCTAAGAAACCTAAAGGTGTACAAGTCCATGGGACCTGATGAGATACATCCATGGCTCCTGAGGGAACAGGCAGACGTAGTTGTTAAGCCACATATCATATTTGAAAAGCTGGGACAGTCTGGTGAAGTTCCCACTGACTGGAAGAGGGGCAACATAACCCCCATTTTGAAAAAGGGAAAAAAGACCTAGGGAACTACAAGCCAGTCAGTCTCACCTCTATGCCTTGCAAGATCTTGGAGCAGATTCTCCTGTCAACTCTGCTAAGGCCCATGGAAAATAAAGAGGTGATTGGTGACAGCCAACATGGCTTCATTAAGGGCAGATTGTGCCTGACAAATTTGGTGGCCCTCTGTCCTGGTTTCAGTTAGGACAGAGTTAATTTTCCTCCTAGTAGCTGGTATGTTGCTGTGCTTTGGATTTATATTGATAATAATGTTGATAACATGCTGATGTTTTAGTTGTGGCACTGCTCACAGTAAGCCAAGGATTTTTCAGCTTCTCACATCGCCCTGACAGTGAGGATGCTGGGGATGCACCAGAAGCTGTGAGGGGACAGAACCAGGACAGCTGACCCCAACTGGCCAAAGGGATATTTGTTTTCTGTCCTATTCAGCTGTCTTTATCTCAATGAACAAGCTTTAACTTTTTTTTTTTCTTTTCCTATTCTCTCCCCCATCCCACTGGATGGAGGGGGGAAGGGTGAGCAAACAGCTGTGTGGTGCTTAGCTGTCATCTGGGTTAAACCATGACACCTTCTATGATTGAGTTTCACCATTGGTAGGTAAGGGAAGAACAACTGACATTATCTACCTGGATTTGTGCAAAGCATTTGACACTGTCCTCCATGATATCCTTGTCTCTAAATTGGAGAGACAAGGATTTGATGGATGGACCACTCAATGGGTGAGGAATCGTCTGGATGGTTGCACTCAGAGAGTTGCAGTCAATGGGTCAATGTCCAGGTGGAGATCAGTAATGAGTGGTGATCCTCAGGGGTCAGTATTGGGACTGACACTGTTTAACACCTTTGTTGGTGACATGGACAGTGAGACTGAGTGCACCTTCATCAGGTTTGCCTCTGACACCAAGCTATGTGTTGTGGTCAGCACACTGGTGGGAAGGGATGCCATCCAGAGGGACCTGGACAAGCTTGAGAGTTGGGCCTGTGTGAACCTTATAAGGTTTAACAAAGCCAAGTGCAAGGTCCTGTGCCTGGGGTGGGGCAATCCCAAACACAAATACAGGCTGGGCAGAGAATGGATTGAGAGCATCCCTGAGGAGGAGTTGGTGGTGTTGGCTGATAAGAAGATGGCAATGTGTGCTTGCAGCCCAGAAAGCCAACCATATCCTGGGTAGCATCAAAAGCAATGTGGCCAGCAGGACGAGGGAGGTGATTGTTCACCTCTGATCTGATCTCACCAGACTCCACCACGTTCAGCTCTGAGGCCCCCCACATGAAAGGGACATGAACCTATTAGAGTGAGTCCAGAGGAGGGCCACAAAAATGATGAAAGGTCTGGAGTTCCTCTCCTATGAAGAAAGGCTGAGAGATCCGGGGATGTTCAATCTGGAAGAGATTGCTCCAGGGAGACCTTATGGCAACTTCCAGTACTTAAAGGGGTCCTACAGGAAAGCTGGGGTGGGTCTCTTTTTCAGGAAATGTTATGATAGAACAAGGAGAAATGGTCTTAAACTAAAGGAGGGTAGGATTAGATTAGATATAAAGAAGAAATTCTTTACTGTGAGGGTGGAGAGGTGCTGGAACAGTTTGTTCCAGAAAAGCTGTGGATGCCCCATCCCTAGAAATATTCAAGTCCAGACTGAGTTGGGCTTTGACCACCCTGGTCTAGTGGAAGGTGTCCCCGCCCACAGCAGGAGGGCTGGAATTAGATGGGCTTTAAGGTCCCTTGCAATCCAAACCATTCTATGATTTTATGATCCTATGAGTCTATGATAATTTTTGTTTCTAATTTTCCATGAACTAAGTAATCTAACCTATCTGAAGGCCTAATATATCCATATAATATTACAGGCACAGACTGTCTTTTTGTGTTAAATACAAATGTAATCAGATCATAGTACTAGTTTCTTCTTAGCTTCCTACTGTAACAGTCCTCCTTCAAGGTAGCTTTTTCTGGTTTTGCTGATTAATCACTGATATTCTTATTACACTTGCAGTTTGCATACAGAATATTGTAGCAGTCTTAGGCACATATTTGAAAGCTTATTTCTAATTTACCCATCAAAGTTATATACAGAGTTAAGCTTAATAAATATATATATCCATATAATAATTTCATTAAACATTTAACATGAACTATTTATAATTTACAACCAAGTTAAAAGAAAAGAAAAATCAGGAATGGCTATTGCTCTGTGCATAACAGTTGGAAAAAATAATCTTCTAAACTCATATTGAAGTCAGTGATATTTGGATTTTTCTCAATGCATGTTGGACAGCAAATGTTTCTACTAAACTATATATCAGTATAAGCAATGATCCTGTAAATCTATTACCTAAGAGCCTTACAATCTTTCATATATTTATTTTATGTGATTTATTTTAAGTGAAAACTTGTGTTTCTACTTTCTCTTTACAGTATGAACCCTAACCACTTGACATTCCATCATTCAGCAGTAGTAGTACCTGTAGCACATGGAGCAGTTAGGCAAATTGACTTTATTTATGTACGTTTTTAAATAAAATATTTGTTTAAATCTATGTAATTATTTGAAAAGTTTCTCCCTGTACAGACTTTCTTTTCTTACTGTTAGATTCTGCTTTTATAACCTAATTGTCTTCAACTTTCTTGGGCCTTTCTATGCATCTTCTTATTCTTGGCTCCAACTGCTGGCAATTGATAGATTTTTATTTAGATAGATAGATATAGATAGATTAGACAGATATTTATTTAATTATTTTATTTATTATGGCTTATTTGTTCCATAGAAAGGTCATCCTACTTTACATTCTGTTGATATTTTTATTAATTTTTATTCCTTTATACAATCCTTCATTTTCCATTAGTTCATCTGCTCATTGACTTTGATAGAAAAATACCAACCCCAATATTGCTTCTGAATAGGACTGGAAGATATTTCCAAATCCCATCAGACTGCAAAACATATAATTAGTGGGGCTAAGCAGTGTCCTGAATTGCAGTGCTTGTGTTCAGTGGCAAAGTAACCACAGAGGGCAGGTTACTTTGACTGTCTCAAAAAAACGTTAAATTCTGAGATTCCCCATTAACATAAATTTATCCTTTTCATGTAAAAAAATGTAAAGATGATTAAATGTGTTTTTTTTTTATTATTATATTTTGTCTAAAATTAGAAAAATAATACTATTGATATTTATCTGAATAAGACGTCATGTCTTTTTGCTTATGCTTACATAGCATTTTTGCTCTCAAACAATATGAAATCCTAAGGCAAATATGTATAAGGATGTTCTTTTGATGATCATTTATTGATGGAATTAAATAATAATAATAAATAAAATTGGAGTTTTAACAAAGAAATCATAACAGGGACTAGATTTCTTCTACAGGATTTATTAAATGATAACAATAGGGAAAATATCACTGACCTGTTTGGTTAAGCAATATTAACATCAAGAGTCACTAAAAAAAATAATTAGGCAAAGGGACTGTATCACAGTATTGTACAGAAAGATAAAAATCAGTGCTAGTCCTGCTCTGTTCTTTTAGAGTGATTCAGTCAAGACTTGGCTCATGTTAAACAAATTCAATTAATGAAATTTAACTTGCAATGAAGCCGAAAACATGCAGTGTTTGATTTGAATTATTGTGCTGGTTTTACTTGTGTGGGCAGCTGAGCTCCACCACAGCTGATCTCTCACTCCCTGTCCTGAAAGTGAAAGGAGAAGAAAATACGATGCAAAGGGCTCAAGGGTTGAGAAAAGGATGGGGATATCGCTCAACCATTATTGTGATGGGCAAAACAGACTCAGGGTAGGGAGACAGTAAAATTTATTGCCAGTTACTAACAAGCTAGAGAACTGAGAAAAATAAAGGAAAGAAACCAAAAACACCTTCCTCCCATCCACCCTCTTCCACCTCTTCCCCCCGTGCAGTGCAGGGAAATGGGGGAATGGGGGCTGCAGTCAGGCCATAGCACTTCATTTCCACCGCTCCTTCTTAGTCACTCTCTTCCCCTGCTCCACACAGGGTCCCTCCCATGGGATGCTGTCCTTCATGAACTGAACCTGCAGGGGCTGCCCACAGGCAGCAGCTTGTCAACAACTGCTCCAGATATGGGTCCTTACCATGGGGTCCACTCGTCATGAGCAAACTGCTCCAGCATGGGCTCCTCTCCTTGGCTGCAGCTCAGGCCTGGAGCCTGCTTCTGTCGGGACTCTTCATGGGCTGCAGCCTCCTCCAGGCCACATCCACCTGCTCCACCAGGGGCTCCTCCATGGGCTGCAGCATGGAGATCTTCTCTGCTGTGGTACACCATGGGCTGCAGGGCAACAAACTGCTTCAATGTTGTCCTCTCCACAGATTGCAAGGGAACTTCTGCTCTGTCACCTGGAGCACCTCTCCCGCTCCTTCTGCGTGGACCTTGGCATCTGCAAGGCTGTTTCTCACTCCTCTCACTCTGCCAGCTGCTGTGTCACTGCAGGTTTTTTTTCTTTTTCTTAATTCTGCTCTCCCAAAGGCGCAAACAACATTGCTTATTGGCTAGGCTCTGGCCAGTGGAGGGGCCCTTACCTAACATGGGGGAGCTTCTGGATTCTTCTTGCAGAAGCCACCCCTACGGCCCCCTGCTACCAAAACCTTGCTGTGTAAACCCACTACAATTATTATAACTGTAACACTTACACTTTCATATACTGTGAGGCCAAACCTTCCTAAAATACAATTTTAGCAGCTCTTATAAAGCATAGATATGCTTGAAATGAGGAACACCTTTGTTGTTTTGTATAATAATTTTAAAGGGAACTACTTTCTCTTCTTTCCTTTCCTTTCCTTTCCTTTCCTTTCCTTTCCTTTCCTTTCCTTTCCTTTCCTTTCCTTTCCTTTCCTTTCCTTTCCTTTCCTTTCCTTTCCTTTCCTTTCCTTTCCTTTCCTTTCCTTTCCTTTCCTTTCCTTTCCTTTCCTTTCCTTTCCTTTCCTTTCCTTTCCTTTCCTTTCCTTTCCTTTCCTTTCCTTTCCTTTCCTTTCCACAGATTTTTTTCAGAATTTCTAGACATATATTTCCTTAAAGTTTATAGAATTTGAAGTTTTAAAATTTGAAGAATTTACATTCCATAATTATAAAAGGAGTAGTCAATTATTCCTGTCAAAAAATGACTAACCAATTTATTGGAACCATTAAAATTGATCCAAGATTTATGATTGCACAAAGATGAATTTAAATGTCAGCTAAAATTGGTCTTAGTTCCACTGCTTGAAAAATAACATAGATACTCAGCACTGTCACTGCAGGAGTGCCATAAACTAGCCAAACCTGGCAATCAGAAGTTGTTTTTGCTAAAGGAGTTAAACCAGGGACTGCATCTATTCCCCTTATATCACTTAGACAGATCTGTCACATGCTTTTGTTTTCTTTCAAGGTTAACAGATACTTGGAGGCATAGAAACTGGCCTGAAGTTGCAAGATATTAACCCTTTTTTAATACATATATGTAATGTTCTTTTCTGATATTAACACAAATATTCAAATAGTGACAAATATTTTCCTTTACTATCACTCAGCAGTGTGTTATATGTCTGAAAACTGAAAACTGTGAAAAGATTTCTTTTTAATCCAAGTCAGTCTTCATGATGACTTATCACAGAAACTCTGAACATAGCTGTCTCAGGATCATCTGCTGGTCACAACACAACTTTCTTGACACAAAGATTCACAGAAGTCCCCCCTGTTTAAACTGCATGTAGATGATAGTACTATGGACTCAGATGCTAATGCAGAATCATAAGGAAGAAAGGAATGAATACAAAGCAAAATTTCCATGTCCACCACAGTAACCTGGTTACATCAAGGCAAAATGGATTTTATGTTGTGTCTATTTCTTTTATGAAACACACCATGTAAGAGGAAAAGAGGTACTGATGATATTGTTTAATGTACAAGCACTGCAACAGCATAGGGTTGCCCAGCAACTGTAACTAGCACAATTTAGAGAGAGCAATGCCTGGCTAAATGGAAAGATGAATCAGAGGCATACTGAAACAAGCAAGAGAAGGCTGCATTCTCAGTGAACTTTGATTAAAAATAATGCAATGAGGCCCAAACATCTGCCTCTTGCCCTTAGTGCATAAGACAATCAGATATATGCTTCTTGTGAGGAGAATAAGTAAAGGGCAACTGCACAGTGGTTTCAAGTTACACTGCCAGATTGGAGCTCATGCCCACATGCAATCAATCTTCAGGAAGATATTAGTGCTCAGAGATATATCTCAATTATGACAGCACTTCTCCTAATAGTAACTGTAGATCAAGCAACCTTTCCATACTACTTCTATAATGTGTTTCAATTTTGTCCTGTTGAGAAAACAGAAAAGAAGAAAGAACCATCCACTTTCCACATCATGCAATGTCAAGTAGCCATCAATTATAGCTAAAGCTATGTAGAATAGAAAGGTATCCTTCAGACACAGAATTGTGCTTTTCTTTTCCTGTTCGCCATTCTGACATGGATGTAAACTAATCCAAAAGTAACAAAGCAAGTGTGGCTCCAAGTGAGGGAAATCATTGATTTTCTGCAGAAAATTACCACTGAGCACTGTGCCACTAATGAATACAAAACAGGAAATTCTTCCATTTAGATATCCTTATTGAAAATATACATTATACATGAGATGAATAGAAGAGAAAGGAGCAAACAGACACAGAGCAGTAAACAGACTAAATGTAGAAATTATGTATATATTTTTGACTCCGATTACTTGAAATTTATTAGAGATTCAGTCAGAATGCCTGATGCAAAAAGATAGCAAGGAATGGGCTGGTTAAGAAACAAGAAATAATAAAATGTTTTCATTTTATATCTCTAAAAAAAATAATTACTTATTTTGAAGTGGCAGGAAGCAACATTTTAGAGAATAAGGAAAGTAACACAGGGCAGAAAAAAAAAAAAAAAAAAAAAAAAAAAAGCAGATGGTCTAATATAAGCCACAATCAAAGCAGAGTTGAAATCAGTTGGTATAAAGGAAGAATGAATAAAGGAAAAATAGAAGTGACGGTAAGAACTGTTAGAACAACCAGTTAGTGTCTTCTTATCTCCCTGCTAAGTAAATTTTCTATCTAGTCAAGGTTCTGCATATATGGAATTATAAATATTCAACAAAGATAAGTTTTGCTGTTATATTCACACAAGTGCTGGGCTGCATCAACAGGGGAGTTGCCAGCAAGTTGAGGGAGGTGACTGTCCCCCTCCACTCTGCCCTTGTGAGGCCCCTCTTGGAGTACTGTGTCCAGGCCTGGGGCCCCAGCACAAGAAGGATGTGGGGCTGTTAAGAGTCAGAGGGTCCAGAGGAGGGCCATGAAGATGATCAGAGGGCTGGAGTACCTTTCCTGTGAAGAAAGGATGTGAGAGCTGTGAATGTTCAACCTGGAGAAGAGAAGGCTCCTGGATGACCTCATTGCAGCTTTTCAATACTTAAAGGGGACTTATAAAAAAGATGGAGAACAACTTTTTGCTTGGGCATACAATGACAGGACAAGGTGGAATTGTTTTAAATTGAGAGAGAGGAGAGTTAGGCTAGATGTTAGGAGGAAATTCATAACTCAAAGGGTGGTGAGGCACTGGAACAGGTTGTCCAGAGCAGTTATGGATGCCCCATCCCTGGAGGTGTTCAAGGCCAGGTTGGACGAGGCCCTTGGCAACCTGATCTAGTGGGTGGCCTCCCTGCCCACGGCAGAGGGAGGAACTAGATAATCTTTAAGGTCCCTTCCAACCCAAAACATTCTGTGATTCCATGATTCTATGAAATGCTACTTAAATTATCTTGAAAGGATATTTATGAATTTTGTCTGAAATAGAAGTTAAAATGTGTGTTTTTGTTGTTGTTGTTGTTTTTGTTTCATTTTTGTTTTAATTTGTTAGTATGCTAGTTTGTTTGTTTATTTGTTCATTTATACTCTGAATTACCCTCCTGGCAGTGCATGTAGTTTCTGTGCATATAGTTTCTGTGCATTATGGTGCATAATTTCTGATAGGAAATATCTGTTTTGGTGGAGATAAAACTGGTTAATCCATGATCTAGATCTCATGATTTTAATGGAGGCCAGAACAAATTCCCAGTACCTTATGACAGTTCAGATAATTGAAATAATTTGTGGGTTTCTGTAAAAGTAGGTTAAGCACTTGATTCTTAGAAGCAAGATGAATAGTATTACTCTTTTGCTCAAGTATTTTGGTAGATAAGGAACATTATGATAAATTCACCTAAGTCTGAATGGAAAAAATAACATTTATTTCCAGCTACACAATGTCACACATTTGGAATATAGCAAGATGTCCTCAAAAATTAAGTCTTAAACCAGTACTCAGGTAGGAGAAAATTTTAGTAAAAGTTTTCTTTTACACAGAATGTGTGTTTCTGAATCTGCAAATCTGCATGTTCATGTAGAGGTGTCTGTGTGTATTTGAATATATAAATACATTAATATTTACACACACAAATACAATACATACACAGGTATATGTGCACAAAATGCTCCATTTTTGTTGGTAAACATTTAGTTGGCCAGAAAAAAACAAGGAATAAGGAAAGGAAACCAAGTACATACACCTAACTTTCAAAATATTCAGCATGGGTTTTGGAATGACTTTAGTAGATATTTGAGTTAGCTTGACAATTCTGTACCACGTGTTTATAAAATACATCTTGACCCAAAGGTTTTTCCAGTATGTGTTTGCTGACTACTCCTTACCTTTTGGGCAGGTGATGAAATTATTAAACAATATAGATCAGAGAGGAATTGCCATACTCAGGACTTTGGTCACTTGTTTCTTTCTGTTTTAGTTTTCAGGAACAGGAAAAAGCAAAAAGTGATACAGAAACTCCACTGAGATTTCTGTTTGTGAAAATTGAAACAAACAAACAAATAACAACAACAACAAGAAACACCCTATCCCCTTTTTCTGCTTCATCTATTTCAAGCTGGTAAGGGCAAGGAACGGGGGCCAATGCTTTTATGGAGGAGGTAATTGGAAGAAGCAGCATTTGACATTGCACCTTCTCTGTCTCTTCATTGTATAAAACTGTATATAATTATTTCCCACCTACTACAATGGTGACATGAATAATCATTTTTCCAGTCACATATAGCACTATGAGAGAAGAAAAATAAATAATGTTTGTTTGTGTTTGATATCCTGTTAAGCACTTCAACTCATTAGCAGCACTTGCTTTCAATTTATCTTTAAGATCCTTGGTCAGTTTTAAAAAGTTTTGCCTTTCTGTCCTTTAAAAATATTTTAAAGCATTAAATACAGAAAAAGCAGTTTTTACAGATGGAGTTAAATGACCTAAATGGATGTTTCTGTTTGTTTGTTTTTTTTCATACCTCTCATACCTCTATTTCTTCATTATTATAATTATTATTCTGCTGAAGCAAATTATCAAGTATTGACACAGAGAACATACTGCAATACAAGAAATATTAATCCAGATCCCAAGCGGTATTTTAAATGAGGTTAGACCATAGTTTGGTATATGATTACTTTTCCTGCTTCCAAATCCTTTTTCAGCATGCTTTTCATCCTTTTTCAGAAAGGTAATATTGGAGTGCAGGTGGATGTCATATTCTGAAACCAGTAATGCAAGACATTTAAGACGATTGTTTTCTAATGAGAAAGGATGTGTTTGTTATTGGAAATAGTGTCTGATTTTTGTTTTCTTTTTTCTTGTAGTCTTATAACCTTGAAGCCATCATCTCTCTGTGAATTTCTAAAGCCATTTTGAAGATCATCAGGTCCAACCATCAACCTGACCTACCAAGACCCATCACTAAACCAGGCCCCTTAGTGCCACTTCCATGCACCTTTTAACTATCTCCAGGATGAGGACCCCACCACCTCCCTGGGCAACCTGTTTCAATGGCTAATCACTCTCTCCACAAAGAAATACTTTTTGATATCCAATCTAAATCTCTCTGTGCACAATTTGAGATCATTTCCTCACATTCGGTCACTCAACATCTGAGAAAAGTGGCTGCCAGCAACCTTGCTGCAACCTCCTTTCATCACTGTAGACAGTGTAGCTCCAAATTAAACAGCCCCAGTTCTCTCAACAGTTCTCTCAACTGCTTCTCATAAGCCTTGTTTTCAATTCCCTTTGCCAGCTTTGTTGCTCTTCTCTGCACACACTTGAGCAACTCAATATCCTTCTGTGCATTTAGCAACCTGGTCTAGTGGAAGGTGTCCCTATCCATATCCGGGGGTTTGGAACAAGATGATATTTAAGGACCTTTCCAACCCAAATCATTCTGTGATTCTACTAATTGTGAGTGACCTAAACTAGCAAGGACTGATTTCTCTCATTCTTCTTGCCATCCTCACTATATTAAAGTTAAAAAAAGAACCAACTTGGAGACCGTTGCTTTAAAATTGTGATGGTGGTTCTGCACCATTCTCCTACCTGTCCTTATTTATTTTATGTACCTTACATAAAATACATCTTTGTTTTAAATTCTATGGCAATGCAACAAGCAGGAGATTTAATATTTGCACTAAGGGAATCTCTTTGTTTGTTTGGTTGGTTGGTTAGTTTTGGTTTTGTCTTCCCTAGTGAAAGTTTATTTTTGTGAGTGAATAAAATATATTAGGAAGCTCAGAGCAGATTTGCAGTTATTTGGTACTTTTTTGCAGTTCAAGATACAAAGCAATATCAGTATATGTTCCCATCTAAATTTATACCCTGTATACTCAGTAAAATTCTGAAACTTTATTAAAAAATACAAAACGAAAGGTAATGAAAGGTAATGAAATAAAGAATTGGGAAATTAAGAACACGTTTTGTTTATTACTGCAAAAGTTTTAGATGTGCATATTGAAAAAAGTAACATTCCCAGAGAGGGAATGACTATATTAACTCAGAATGCTTTGCTTTTCCCATGATGAATTTCAATAATCTAGAGGAAGATAAGCTTTATAAATCAGTAGATACAGGAATCAGATTTTGTCACTCTACTGTTTGTAATATCATTTCTGAATATGAAATTTTACTTCTCTTTTTTTTACACAATAAGAATTTCATATATATATATATATATATATATATATACATATATGTTCTCAATCAAAGAAATATTTAAGAGTCTGAATTGGCAGAAAGATGAGAAGACTTGCCCAGGGAGGATGTTAATTTCATTTTTATTATTTTTGCCCCAAAAAGTCAAATTTATTTTTTCCCTGTGTTCTTTACCACTTCTTATTGAAGCTACTGTTTATTATAACAGTTATCCCAGATATTGTACTGTTTTAACCAGCCACTGGAATTTCTACCCTAAAATGTAAAATGTGGGAAGATAAAGCTGTAGTTGTAGAAGTAAGTTTGTATAATCTATGTCTTTGTAAAGACAGACTTGCTTCCTGTAGCCAATTTGTTCATTTCTGCATCTTGTTCTACTTGTAAACACATTGAAGAATGGGCCTTCCTTTTCTCTGGGAGTGTCTCTAGCAGAAGTGACATTGTTTGGAGATTCTCAAAGCTTCTGAATTGTTCTAATTTATTTTGTCTGTAATTCAATAAAATAGTAAAGAGCCAGGGTTAACTTAATGCACCATTTAGCATAACTTTAAATTGTGTTTCATTTAAATGTCTTCAGCAAGATTTAATAGCATACTTAAAATTTTTCTGTAAGAAATGGGTTTATGGGCAAGGTTTTGGTAGCAGGGGTCCATAGGGGTTTCTTCTGTGAGAATTCAGAAGCTGCCCCATGTTAGACATGGGCCCCACCCAGAGCTATTGGCCAGAGCTGAGCCAATAAGTGATGTTGTTTTCACCTCTGTGAGAGCAGATTTAAGAAAGGGAAAAAAAGCTACAGTGACATAGCAGCTAGGAGAGAGGAGTGAGAAACAGCCCTGCAGACACCAAGGTCAGTGAAGAAGGAAGGGGAGAGGTGCCCCAGGCACTGGAACATAAGTTCCCCCATGGCCTGTGGAGAGGCCCTTGGTGGAGCAGAATGTCCTCCTGTTGCCCACAGCGTCCCAAGGTGGAGCAGGTTTCCAAAACTGCTGTCTGTCAGAGGGTCTGTCATGAGCCAGGACAAAACAAACAGGACAAGACATAATGAACTAAAAGAAAAGCAGGAAGACTTTGAACTGCTGGATTAGTGAGGCACTGAAATAGGTTGCCTGTGAATATTACAAACCTTTCCAGTGACAAGCTTATGACAAAGAATGAGCAATTTTTCTTGCCGTTTCCTAAAGGCTTTATTATCATTGTCTACAGATGATGGCATACTTCAAATAGAACTGTGTAATTTTCTTCTTGGGGTGGAGGTTGTGGGGGATAGGACTTTGTTGCATTTTCATAAGCTAATGGAAAAGGAAAGGAAGAGAAAATAAAGAGTGACTCTCAGGCAATTTATTCTTTTAATTAAAACACACCGTAAGAATAGTATCAAGATTTGCAAATGCTAGGTCATGAGAACAGCACAAAAACAAAAGGGAAAAAATATCTCCACAGAGACTTTAAAATAACACTGCCAAGAAAATAGATAAAGAGCTGCAAGCCAAAGGTGGACTACAGAATGCTAAATAGCATGTGCTCAGCATTACAGAGGCTAAGGTTACCTGATGCACTGTTTAGCTTTGTGATGGACCAGATGAGGTCTCAAGGTCTTTTCCAGACTTATATTCCAGGTTAGAAAAACTTGCATGATCTGTATTTTCTCATTTAAAACATATTTGTAAGTCTTAAATAGTGTTTCATGTTTAAAAATTAAATTCAAGTTAATTTAGAGAAATGTTGACATCCAAATTAAACTCATCATATCTCAGGACCAAACTTTTATAGCAGCTTAGTGCTGTCCAAATAGGACAAGCAACCAGGTACTGGAGAAAAAAATAACTAAGTACAAGATATGATATGACTTCTGAATTGGCTGCCATCTGATTAAACAGGGTAGAGACATTAGAAGCTTGCAAAGCTGGACAGCTAGGGCCCCAAAAAGTTAAAGTGGGTATCCTATTTTTCTGAGTTTATGATGCTGGTCTCAACTAGACCAGATGGGCATGGTGTTGATCAATGGGAACATGTGTCATAGAAAAAAAGAAAACATAACTGAATAGAAATCACTGCTATACCATCTGAAGAATAAATAAATAAATAAATAAAAGGTTATAGTCATAGAGGTCTCCCTTCTGAAGGGAACGGAGGGCCCAATTTGTCATCCACACCCAATCCATAGGGAAGTCTGATGTCTCCCTGGGGCATAGGTAAGAAACGTTGCTCAACAAGTCACTCACCTGGTACACCCCTCTGATTATTACTCTATTGGTTTTTCAAGTTGGCAGTGATGAGGCGGCAAAGAGAAGCCCAGGAGTGATCAAAAAGGACTTTATGGCTCTTATTCCCCTTCCTCAGAAGAGGGAAGAAGAAACTATGCTAGAAAGAAAAACAAAAAAACAAATACAAATAAACAAAAAAGTGTCTCAGGTTGACATAAGGAATTAAAGGGAAAAAAAAAAAAAGTGACTGCGTGGAAGCACAGAGAGAGAAAAAAAAATAGTCTACTTCCCATCAACAAGTGATGTTCATCCATGTCCTGGGAAGCAACGCCTCAATACACGTAGAAGTTGTTTGGGAGGGCAGACATCTTCATAACAAGAGCTCCCCCCTCTCCTTCCCCTTTCCCACCTTTTATTCCTGAGTATGACATCATATGGTATGGAATAATCCTTGGTTGGTTTAGGTCAGCTGCCCTGGTGACCTCAGCTCCCGTGTCACCTCTTGCTCATCCCCTGCCTACTGGCTCTGGGGGTTTGGAGAGAGCCTTGGTGCTGTGCCAGCACTGCTTAGCAATAGACAAAAGACTGATGGGATACCAATGCTGTTGTAGCTACAAGTGGAGAGCACAGCACTGTATGGACTGTTGCAGGGACAGTTAACTCCATGCCATCCAGAGCCAGTAGTATATATTTCTAGTCATATAATGACTAGAAATGGCTATGTCTTTGTTTCTATGGCTTTAGCTTGGGTTTTGTAAAAAAATCTGTAATTTAGTTTATATTTCAGCAGCAGGGTTTTGTTGTGATATATTGAGACCATATTTTCAAAATATTTATGAAAAAAAATAATTTATCAGGCTAATAAATTTTCAGCTTGTTCAGTCATTTATTGATTTCAATATAAAAGGAAACGAGTATAGTCAGCAGAAAAAAAAATATATTTTTACTGTGAGAATATACATACATATGGAAAAATAATATTTGTTTGGAAATTTTTTTTTCAATGTTTTAGTAATGAAGAGTGAGAAATTTTCTGCCGAATTAAGAAAAATATTGAAGAGACTTTAACGTGAAAAACGAATGAAACAAAGCTGCTTAACCTCAGCTGAGTATTGGTTGTTCTGGATATGTTAACTGTTGTTACAGTTCTCAGAAATTTGTACTACCTACATCCCTTTTCTAGAACCAGAAGCAGTATGTGGACATACCTAATTTTTCAGTGGACATACCTAATTTTTCAGTCACTGCTGGACATCAGAAAAGCTGAAATGGATATATGTGACATAGGAAAAAAAAAGTCAGAATATGTTTGAAACTCACTATTCATGCTCATTTAATCATATATCACTTGACAACCACTTTCATGCTTACACTGGGAGAGGAATGGTTGGA
Organism: Aythya ferina; assembly: GCF_964211825.1. Classification (NCBI taxonomy): domain Eukaryota; kingdom Metazoa; phylum Chordata; class Aves; order Anseriformes; family Anatidae; genus Aythya; species Aythya ferina. The sequence continues at coordinate 14,910,941 of NC_140304.1, forward strand.
GAGCTGCCAGGCAGAGAAGGACCTGGGAGTGATGGTGGATAGTCGGCTGAATATGAGCCAGCAGTGTGCTCAGGTGGCCAAGAAGGCCAATGGCATCCTGGCTTGTATCAGGAACAGTGTGACCAGCAGGGCTAGGGAGGTGATCGTCCCCCTGTACTCAGCTCTGGTGAGGCCACACCTCGAGTACTGTGTTCAGTTTTGGGCCCCTCACTACAAGAAGTAGTGAGGTGCTTGAGTGGGTGCAGAGAAGGGCGATGAAGCTGGTGAGGGGCCTGGAGAACAAGTCCTACGAGGAGCGGCTGAGGGAGCTGGGCTTGTTCAGCCTGGAGAAGAGGAGGCTCAGGGGTGACCTTATCACTCTCTATAGGTACCTCAAGGGAGGCTGTAGTGAGGTGGGGGTTGGTCTATTCTCCCACGTGCCTGGTGACAGGACGAGGGGGAATGGGCTTAAGTTGAGCCAGGGGAGTTTTAGGTTAGATGTTAGGAAGAACTTCTATACTGAAAGGGTTGTGAGGCATTGGAACAGGCTGCCCAGGGAAGTGGTGGAGTCACCATCCCTGGAAGTCTTCAAAAGACGTTTAGATGTAGAGCTTAGGGATGTGGTTTAGTGGGGACTGCTAGCGTTAGGTCAGAGGTTGGACTTGATGATCTTGAGGTCTCTTCCAACCTAGAAATTCTGTGATTCTGTGATTCTGTGATAAGCTAAAGTCCTCAAACAACTATTTCCTCTTTTTTCCTGTTGTTAAGACTTTTTTATTGTTTATTTTTTAAAGTTTACACAGTGATGGGACAGGGTATATGCAGACACTAGTCTTCTTGATAATTAATGGTATATCAATATAAGAACAATACAGTGAAGTCAGTATATAATGCAAGATACAATTCAGAGTGATGAGGATATTAGAATATGATATTAAAGCACAGACTGCAATTATTCATGATTAGTACCCCAAGAGATTTCATCTACATGGGAATACATATGCAGTTCCTGTTTTAAACTATCTTGTGAAACTGTCTTTTACCTGATATTCAAATATTTTTATAAATATTTAAATATTTTGCTGATGATACTGATATTTTACTCTGTCTTTTACCTGATATTTAAACAAAAGAGGCATGTATGATTAAACCACTTGATTCTGAGAGTGAAACAGCATCTTACACTATCTCTATGTCTGAAAAAGTGAGCATTGTTAAAAAAAAACAAAACAAAACAAAACAAAAAAAAGACAAGCAAAACTCTAACTCTTATCTCAATCCATAAAAAATGAGCCTAGTTGTCTTATGGAAAATTATCAAAGTGAAAACTGTTTGAGAAGAAGCAGAAAATATATATCTACATATCTGTATCTGTCTGACTGACTGACTGACTATCTGTCATCACAGCTGTAGAATTATCCACCTGACGTGTGTGCACATGCAAAGATTGGCTTAGACATAACAGAAAGGACAGGAGTTGTAAATCAATTGCTCTGAAAATTGTGCATTTCCTCCTCTATGATCTCTTACTATCTGACTACAGTTGACATTTACCACTGGGAAGCAATTAGCATCATTTTAGTATTAGAACTATTTCCATGCTAATTCTTTTCATAAAGGAAATGTCAAGATTTCTTCAATATCCAATACTTTTTTTTTTTTTTCTTTTTTTTTTTGTACTGAGTTGCATATAAGAATCTGTTAAAATGGCACTTCAGGTTTTTGGGCAGAGCTTTTCAAAGGTGAAAATGAGAGGTGGCTTCTAATTCTAAATGTCTCTCTCTTTTTATGTTGAAAAATAATATTGTGTTGAATCTCTACACTCGGTTTTCATTCTGAGTTCTGTTAAATTTATCTGAATATACAGATAATCACTACTAGATATGGTGTTCAAAATCACAGATTTTTATTGTTAACAGAAGTTAACAGAAGTATGCATGATAAAACAAAACAAAACTGAATCACAGAATCGTCTAGGTTGGAAGAGACCTCCAAGATCACCTAGTCCAACCTCTGACCTAACACTAATCAGTCCTCCACTAAACCATATCACTAAGCTCTACATCTAAACGTCTTTTAAAAAGACCTCCAGGGATGATGATTCAACCACTTCCCTGGGCAGCCCATTCCAATGCCTAATAACCCTTTTGGTAAAGAAGTTTTTCCTAACATCCAACGTAAACCTCTCCTGATGCAACTTTAGCCCATTCCCCCTCGTCCTGTCACCAGGCATGTGCGAGAATAGACCAAAACAAAACTGTTTTCAATTATAAAAAAACATTCTTTGTTAAAGTTCTACTGATGTTTAATTCCTAACAAATAGCAAGCTATTCTGTGTTAAGGAAATAGCTGACCTGAATATTTGTGTAACTGCATTCTCTTAAAACACTGCAATTTAATTTCTGTCTGTACCAAATCTCAGATACTAGAAGAACAGGTTGGTAATCTTCAAAACTGAGAGCAATGAACCAATACGTCCAGCCCATTCCAACAGAAATGTGCTTTTTTTTTTCTTTTTTCAGAACAACCACCATGCATTTTCCAAAGGTATCTGGTTACTAGGGGTATGAAAGAAGCAAGACTGCTCTTACTGTATGCTGACTTCTCATAGCTCGCTGACAGACATTTAGGACAGCTCAAATTTAGTTCTGTCTCCTTTCTGTTTTTTTTTTTTTTTTTTTTTTTTTTTTTCCCCCATTCTTTCCCAGCTGTATAATTATATTTACAGCATATTTTTTGTTTCCTCTTACTCTTTTATTTTGTTTCTCTTCAGTCCAGGGTTAACATATTGGTCTCTTGTCTTTTGTTCTTTTAAGGCTTTTCTTTGCTACAAGAAGAAGAAAAAAAATCTCATTTACAATAAAATGATGTTGAATAAATAATCTTTAGAAGTCTATGGTAACTGAAGAATTAACATTATAAAGTTTGATTTTTTAGTGATGAAGTGACTGAATTACTTCACCTTTTTTTTCCTTCTGGACCCAGGATGTAGATGTCCTGACTTTTTCTGTTCTGATAGAAAATCTTGGAATGTGTCTTATATTATAACAGGACCAGAACTCTGGCTTGTGTTTCATGTCTCTGTTAGGTCACAGAGGTGTGAGACACCTTGTTTCCTTCAGGATTCAGTAGGAAGCCTTGAATGGGGATGGAATTTAGCATATGTCTTCATTGGAAACACAGTTTAATGCAACCAGCAGGATAGAGAACTCAGGCACAACAAGTGGTCATCAATGGAAAATTTGTAATTCTTCAGGATTTTCACCTTCTAGCTTATGTATAGAAAGAATTTTTAGAAGATGAGAAAATAGAGTGCTAGGTTGGGGAAGGTGCAGCATGATACATCAGGTCAAAATGGTTCAGTGTTCACACCTGGAAATAATCCAGAATTATTTAATTTAACTGTAACATGGTACAAAATATATATATATGAAAAATCTAATGATCCTGGTATGATAAATGTGCGCCCAACACATTTCGGTGGAAGAAAAATAATCCTCCATTGCACTGATGGAACTATCTTGTTTTACTTTAATTGAGTAAGACAAAAAATCCCATGAGGTATGATGTCAACAAGCCTCTTTGTAATATAAAAAGTTTTAGCATACTTAGAATCAAGGAAGTAGGTTGCTTAACTTAATTACGAAGAGATAAGTTTGATCAAAGTTGAAGAATGTGAACTGCATTCTCAAATCTAAGAAGCTTCATTTAGAAAATGGACTTAATAACAAACACTTCTATTCATTGTTGGAGACTTATGATTAATATTTGATCTAAAGAATGCCTTATATCTAAGATTCTTCCATTATTTACATTTATTATCCAGCTTTATCCTGACACTGCCTTCTGGCTTCACTATTGTTAAGAAATATGCGACCAAGATAATCATATTATCTTCCATCAGTGCTGCAATCTGCTTAACTGAAAAAAAAACATATGCAATATTGCAGTGCTTCTATTGACAGAGGATTTAACTAGAACTGACTGTTTTGACAGTAACTCACTCTCCTGACTTCCAAACAAAGAGTGCTGCAAAATGGGAAGTTGCATTAATTTCAGAGGGCTGAAATTTAGCTTCTGTTCACAGCCCCAAAGTAAGAAATGTTCAAGATAGTACAAGGGAACTAGAGTACATTTCTGTCTGATACGTATGGTGATATAGACAGCCAACAGGTCACATAAAAGTGATGCACACTGAAGATGAATAGTATATTTTACTATACATCTCATTCCACTAATTTCACTAATTGTTTATTATGTTTGTGTTTTTTGTTTGTTTTGTTTAGTTTTGTTTTGGGGGGTGGTGGTTGGTTTTGTTCCTTTCTTTGTTTTGTTTGGTTTAAAGTATTTTTATTGTGCAAAGAAACATCAATTTTCAATGACTACTATCCTACCTATTTTAGCATTTTTAAAACAATAAATATAATTTAAACTGTTTATTTAATATTCAGCTGGGATCTTTCAGCCTCATTAAAACATAGCGAACATAATTGGAAAAATTAAGATTTATGTCAGGGAGGCTTTTCACAGCAATTTAACTGCCTTATGACTCTTGTCTGAAAGTTTTTTGTAGAATTTTGTTGTCGGTTCTGTTTTCTTGTTTGTGGTTTTGTTTGTTTTGTTAAAGGTGTTCCTTTGTGTTTTGAATGCAATTCCCAAGAACAATCAGAATAACCAGAGGAAGTCAATCTAAGTAAAAATTTTCTTTTCCTTAAAATCTGCATGCTGTGTAGCATACTCAAGTGAGGGGTGAAAAAAGTTCCTGATCTTAAAGAGAAAGCTCAAAGAGAAGGCAAGAGGTGACATTCAATTTTGTGGATTTCAACAATTCCCCTGCTGATTTCTGTTTCTCTTCATTTTAAGCTATGTGCTCACAACAGCTATAGAGTGCTAGAACCACTTCTTTCTTAGGCTTTACAATGCTTTATCCTAGTTATTGCTCCCAATGCAGATCAAATGGAGAAGGTGGGTTCTGAACAAGTCTGGCAAAGACCAGTCCATGTTGAATTGATGCTATAAGTGGCATAGATTTTTGAACTTCTTGGACTTTTGCAAAAATTGCTTTTCTGAAGTATCATGTGGGATGAAGTGGAGTCCAAAAAATACTGTATCACCTCATGATGGGACTAAGTCATCCATTGCAACTTCAAAATCAATTCTGAACTGAGACAGAGAAGTTATGCAACTCACATTCACTCAACAAAATGTGTCTCCAGCATCTGTTACTGTTATTAGTAAATATCTTATACTAATTGCAGATAAACAACCAGCTATACATTTGGTTTTAACTTGTAGATGAAAGTGTCAGTCGGTTTTATGCTCTGAAGATGTTTCACTTTGTATTTCTATTGATGGTTAATGAGGAAATTAATTTCATGAGGCAGAGAAAGAAATAGCATCTTTTGAGAAGCAAGCATCTGTCTAAGGTGCACTAGAACTAGAATTATCAAAAACCACCTTTCAGCCTCTGAATATTTGTTATGATATAAAGATGATGTAGGATGAACTTTATTTTCTCAGTCATATCTTGCTGCTTATGTTTAGAAAGAAATTCATCAGAAAGAACTATCCATTTGAGCTAAAAGAATTGGGAAGTAAGTTTTAAATCTCACTATCTCCATGTTTCTGACTGAATGAAAACAGGAAAGAAACAACCTAATCTTCCCAAAGAACTGCCAGAGTTATATGTGAGACTATCCAATAATAGTAATATAGACAGAAAGAAGCAGTTGTAAAGAAATAATTGTATGCTGCAACTGCTGACAGAAATGAAAGACAGAAGGTTATGAAAATATGCAACTATGGAAAACGGGCTTTAATCATGAAACATTTTGCAACCTTAACAGAAGCTCGTATCATTCTGTAAGGAGGTGGCTTTTGCTGCTCTTGGAGACTCTCTCTCTCTCCCTGCCTCTCCCCCTCTCTCTCACATAAAGTTTGTTGTTGTTGTTGTTGTTGTTGTTGTTTTTCCATAATACAATCAAAATAAACAGTAACTTAATTCTACCAACCAAGAGAAGGAAAAGGATCCATATTATTCCCCATATACATGTTTTAAACTGTCAAGCCTGAAATATTTTATAACTTTTGTGAATTATTCAATTCTAAAAATTGTGCTTGCCATAGCTAGGGTCCCAAAAATAAAGTATTTTTAAACTTAGTGCTCAAGGAGAGGTTAACCGTGGTATATCAGATCCAACTGCCAGGTACATTGCATTATAGAACATGTTGAGATGAAAAATGACAACCCATTGCAGGCTGACATTTTACATCGGACATTTATTTATTAGTCCAATACATTGAACTTTAATTTATTGGACATCATCCTACAATAACTAACATTTTTTATTACTACACATATTTCTCCAATTAGCTATCCAAAAATTAGGGTCTAAGTTAATTGATTCTGTTATACTTGTGTAAATCTCAGCTAATTCTATGTCCTTCAGAAGAGCTGATCTGGTGTAACTCATGGCAGGATCTGGTTATCTCTACAGACTCCTTTGGTCATTCTTAGCTGCTCATTTATAAATGTATAATAGCTAATGAAAAGTACTACAAATATTTATTTGTGAGAGTATATTTGCTTAGGAAATTTGTCCTTAAACTATCTGACATGCCTATCACAAGTGGCATTTTATTAAATTTGAAAATACATGGGCAAGTGGAGCAGTGTTATATCAAGCATACAATTGTGAATTAGAAAAATCCACTGGTGTTTGTGTTTTTCTTATCAGACTATAGACTACTTTAAGAGAGTTTGCAACAAGCAGTTTTAAGAGCACCTAAGTCATGTTATTCTAGGACAAAATACCTTTTGAAGAATACGCTGAAGAATTTCCCCCTTCAGGTATTGTTCTTTTATCTATATAGTGGGAAAAGAAAACAAACATAAACAAACAAAACAAAACAAAAAATGTTTCTGAATTCAGCATATACAAATTATTCTTCCTACTTCTTTCTCTTTGACAGAAATATATTATGCTGGAATCAATAATGATTAAATCCATCTCTAACAGTTCTAGAGACAGATTAGGGCTTTTTAGTAGTGCAGATAAAACTTAACTTTATGGTAGCAGCCAAGTGGGCCGAGAGGGAGGTTTGTGAGAAAATTAACATCCAGTTAGTTAGATTTGGAAAGCAGTGTGATGAATAGAGTTGAGATGGATGGTAAGGAACAGTTGTGGAGCAGAAACTGTGATGTCATGGAGTAGAAACTGTCTCCTCTTTCCACCCCTCCAGTGGGAATTTGGGGGCAAATTTTAATAACAATAGATGTAATTACGAAACTGTTCTTCAACAACTTGTAATACAAGTATTATTTCATGACATGGTCTAGCTGTGTAAGACTGGTCCAGCTACTCAAAACCTCCTACAGAATTAGTGCTACTTCCATTTTAAGGGGAAACGGTTGCCTATTTCAGACATATATATTAAAATTTCAGACAAATATATTTCAGACAAATATATTTCAGACAAATATATTTCAGACAAATATATTAAAATTAAAAAACAAACGAACAAACAAAAAACTCAGAGCTGTTAAACTGAAAATCTGAATAAGACTTTTCTTCTAAATTCTAGCTTGCATATTATATTAAGAAAGACAAAAAAATCTTCTGAAGAAGAATATTTATATATTGATTTTCAGAAGGAGTGTTTCAGAAGATATGTTATACTGTCTGCTAAATATGTAGGTTCAGAAAAATAGGATCAGTGTCTTTTTGTTCTGTGGGAAATTTAAGTTAATTATTTACAAAATGTATATTTACTGCTGTGTCTTTTTTTTTCCTTCAATGGAAGACACACAAAAAGGAAAAAAAAAAAGTTTATTTAACTTAAAATTGATTCTAATAACACCTATAAAAATCTCTTAAAAACCCAGATGAAATTCTCAGAGCTCAGGAGGGTCAGTGAACTCTCATCTCTGATTTAGGGTGGGTTCATCAGAGACTAAACATTTCCTCTGCTACTTACAGACAGAATTGGTTGGTCTGTTAAAGCGCATGAGGGTCACTTCTCATAAAGGTCAGAGTAAAGGTCCAACTTTAAGAAGTTCAATATAAATTTCCTTCTATTTATTTATTTTTTAACAGTTCAGAATGTGTATACAAGCACATACACACACACACATATATAGTAGTATAGTTTTAGTTTTGTGATATCTAAAACTTTCAAACTTATAAAACTCAAATAAAACTCAGATGACCAGATAGTAAACTCAGGTATGAAACATGCCAGACAAATCCCTAGAAAACTCTCATATTGCTAATATACAATAACTAATACCTCAATGTAGCACTATAATGTAATATTATTTTTTCTTTCTGCATGAGAAGAAAGGAAAAAATATCTAGATTCCTAAAGCACACTCTGAAGGATCTGACATTTTTCTGCTGTCCCCCTCAATGAGGAAATGGTCCTTTGACAAAGTGCATTAAAAATTAAGTCTTGTTAATTTGAGACCTGGTACTTAAGGTAAAACTGGGATTCAAAACATGTCTCTACATACTTGTTTGCTGAATATTATGCTGCCATCTGTTCCCTTTGTCAAAGTCTGTTGTACCAGGTATTTCAGGGGGAAAACTTCATGAATTACCTATTCGAGTAGCCTGTATTAGAAACTAAACTAAGCTAAACTAAAATCTTCATTCCACTGCAATACAAATATCGATCTGTCAAAGGATAGAAGTTATTTGGTGAATGTTAACTAGGTCCATATATCATAAAAATGCATGTATGAAATTTTTTTCTAGGCCTAATATTTTCGTTTTAATTCTTTTTTTTTTTTTTTTTCCTTGTTTTTAAAACTAGATCAGCATCTTCCTAGCAACAATCAAAAATGTAGTGAAGACACTACTTACTCAAGGTAATGTTTACGATGTCTAGGGGAGTTTATATCATCCCTTGGAAAGAATAAATCTCTTATGAAAAAAATATAAATATAAATATAGATAATTCATATATAGATATAAATTCATTAATTTAACATAATTTAATATATCTATATTAAATAATAATATAATTAATAAATATTAACATATTGAATATATTGAACACAACGTTATATATTATATAAATAATATATTTAATATATAAATATTATACATTTATATTAAATAATATATAAAATATAATTCAATTAATTTAATATATAAATATAATAATTTATATATTTGAATTTATCTAAATTTATATTAAAATGTATAAATATAGATGTATATTTATATTTATATTTATATTTATATTTATATATATGAAGTATGTATATATATAATCCTTCTTAATCCAAGTTTATATGTGGGATTTCTGTCTGTGGAGGTACTCACAGCTCCAGGGAGCAAGGTCCCTAGTGACATGCACTAAATTTGAAGCTGGCCTTGTTTGGAACAGGAGGTTGGACTAGAAAGATCCTCCTGGCAACCCTGCCCACCACATTTATTTCAGGATTCTGTAATTTTTAGCATTTTTAGAAAATATGGCAGTACTTCTGGCCGGTACTTGTGAGGATCCTTAGCTTTTGTTTTAAGTCCTCTTTTTACAGGTCTGCTGATATTAATGGTCTGCATATTCAACTGATTAAAGTCAGCCAACTTTAGTGATGCCTGTAATATAATGTGTAAACTGATTTAACCCGAGCTGATAATTTGACCTTTGGTTATTGATACAAAGGTCTCCGTACAGATCCTTAAGTTAAACTTAGGGTTGCTTTATTTATACACTGCTAGTGGCAGTACAGTTGTTATGTTAGTCAGGTGGACTGTGTACAACATGCCAACATCTCCGTATAGGCTAGCTGCAAATCTGTTCACAATATTTATTTTCTAATGCATAAACAAGAACCCAACAGAGTTCTTAACAATTTTTGGTTTTCTACAGAAATATCAGGTCATCATTATTCACTCTTGTCATTTAAATTTTTACCAGAGGAGTTGTACCCTAGATGTACCTTTCTTCCTCCAGTTTTCACTGTCTCCGGGTGTTTAATTAGGTCACTGTACTCCTGCCATAAAAACAAAAAACAAGAGGCAATTTCACTCCTTCTTACTTTCTGTCTTTTATTCCCTTCAACTGATTTTGTGAAAAGAAAGACCAATATTGCAGTAAGCATGAACAATAATGAAAATGATATACCTAATCTACCTGATTTGGCTGAAACAGCTTCATGTTTTTAGCCGTTATACTGCTCATGTTTGTTAGAAACCAAGTTGTAGGTAACAGTCTCAGTAACACATTTCAAGTCAAACAAGAGCAGTGAGTATGTGAAGAGGCTCATTTTACATGTGTTTTACACTTCACCCAACTCCGGATAAAATGGGTTTCTATAAAGTCATTGATGTGTACAAAAATCCTACCAGCCCCCTTCCCGCCCCCCCCCCCCCCCTCCCCCCCCCCGCCTTCCCAAACACTGCCTCTAAGATTTATTTTCCATTCTGTATTAATTCATCTGTCTAATGTGCTTGGTAAGCATCCAAATCCATATTAAGCTGTATCCTCAGTTCCACATCTCTCCCTAAAACCTACATCTCCTCTCAACAGTAATACACCATCCTGTCTCAATTTACACAGGGCCATTAATACAACAATTATTTGTCAGTGAGTGCAGGAATGATATGGCAACATGATTTCCTGAACACACAGCTCAATAAATTTGTGCTCATTCCTCAGTAAATTTATGCTCAGGTCATGAGACCAGAGTGAAACCCTCTGAGGATGTGGTTGGCTTTTAACAGAACTGTTGCTGATCCCACCCGCTCAGAAACCTATTGCAATGTCTCTTGAAATGACATATCTCACAGTCTTCTTTGAACACTCCTGCAACAGGCTGGAACAAGTATCTAGCTCATGAATTTATCATTCTCTTAGTTATTTGAAGGTAAATACTTACTACTTCTGCTGACTTCACTCTTCTGCCTGTGCAGCAGGTTTTTTTCAGTGGGCTGATGCTACTTTTACTCCCACAAAGGAGGTTTTAAATAGGATTTCTTTTTATTATTATTTTTGTTTTGTTTTGATGCAGGAGAATATATGAGATGTTAAAAACAGAAAGTCACAAGAAGCAATTTTTTCCCTTATTTTAATTATATTTTCTCCTATGAGAGGTCAAGAGGGGGAAGAGTCTGAGTTTACCTAAGAATCAAAATGAAATTTCACACTGCTCCAGGAAAGGTAGTTATAAAAACAAAACAAAACAAACAAACAAAAAACAAGAAGTAATTTGGTTAATAACAACCCACCCTCAAAGTTGACATTTTCATCAGCAAAACAAATTGTCAGAAAGATATAACTTATTTAAACTTGTGTCTCAAAAGATTTCAACTCCCCACCTACCCATTCAATACAGAAAGATAATTTTACAGTTGTAATTATTTCTTGGTTGATTAGTATCAATGAAGGTGTACAGGAAGACCTTCTGATCTAGAGTATTTATTCATGCCCTTCTTATTTACTGAATTATTTATTTACTTGTGTAATGATTTCTTAAAATGATTCCTTGCAAGATCTGTTGTCACTATCTTCCTGTGTATGAAATTCTATGTTGACTGATTTTATTTTAGACTCAGAGGTAGGAAAAAAAATGTTAAGTAAGTTGTATACTCTTTAAGGGAAAGTAATAAAAAAATCCTATGTTAAGTGCAACTTGCTGTGGGTATACTGCACATGAAATTGTCTGTATGTGTACAAAATACTGAGAGAATGAGAGACAACATTTCTGTCTTTGTATTACAGGAAGGTTTTTGTTTGTTTGGTTGTTTTTTTAATTGTGTGTGTGTGTATGTGTTTTCCTGTTCTTTCGTGTAGAAGAGAATGCCTCTTTTGGTTCACATTTAACAGTTATGTTTTCTGAGAATAATCCACATATGTTTTCAGTGAAAATAACTTTCCAGTGAAAATAAGTGCAATTTGGGCAAGACTCCTAAACAATTTTTAAGTAAGTACACAACAGACAGTGATATTCTTAATTTCTCTGAATTTACCATTTAATTAAATCATCTTTAGTATGTACAGAAGATTAAATCGGAGTGAAATCCAAAGCACAAGGCATTAATATTGAGGAATTGTCCTATATTTCTTTTATTTTATAATATAACATTTCAGCTAAAACTAAGTTCATTTAATAATAACCTAACACATCTAAAATTGAAGAAATAATTATATATGTAAGACACATTGATCTGTAAGTGTCCATAATTATAGTCAGAAAATACAAAGATTGAATGTATTCTTCATAAGAAATGAAACTAGGGGAGAAATTTAGGAATATATAAATACTGAAATTAAGTTTACTGTACTCAAAAGAAGTGATTGCAATTTGATTGTTTTGAAGCAAAATATGACAGTATGTAGAAGTTTTATGTTCTCTGTTTGGTATATCAGCTATTGATTTATCCTGAAGCTACTGAGTAGAATCAGGAGGTAAAACAAAACAAAAGTTAAAAAAAAAGGGGGGGGGGGGAGAGTATTACTCCTAGTCTTGGGCTTGTGTTGGCTTTCTTGACATGTTTTTCAAAAGCAGATCAAAACTATGCTGTATTTGAATTGTAGCAATAGCTGAAAATAATGGAATTTTTAGAGGAAAAGGACTGTGGGTAAATCTGTATACTCTGAGGCAGTGGCACCACTACTGGCCGGTAACAATACCCATGACTATGTGACAATGAACAGGGCTGCAATCAAGTCTTCCATAACCTGGTGTTTAAAGATAGTGGAATCTGGTTCTCCTTTTGATGCACTATTAAAAGTTTTATTGTAATTTAACTACACTTATTTGAAGCCAAGAAACTGTTTGTCTTATATCAGAGGAATGAATAGAAATATTAAAACCAAGGTAACTCTCAAAGGCAATCTGTTAAAACATGACCCACTTTTTTTTTTTTTTTTTTTTTCTTTTGTGATAGTGTTGCACACATGAAGAATTGAATTTCATCTTTATTTGAGAGATGTGTGATTGAGTTTTCAGATTATCTTTAGTTATTCCAAGTAAAGTCATAAACTGTAACTAGATTTATGCTATTGGCATATGCTACATATGCAATGGCATGACTATTTAGGAAATGCTTTTGTAATGAGAATGTCTGAAAACCAAATTTAGAGATGAAAAATTCTTATAACTCATTATTTTCCAAGATAAAAGGTGAAAATTTTATAAATTCACCATTTATCATCTTAGGGGCATAAGTTTCCATATGGTCTTACAGATGATTTGCTAAAATACTGAGTCTTAATATAATCATGACAAAATTGCATATTCTTTGTCCAGTATTTCAGACCACCACCACATATGGACTGGTTCAGAGGGCAAATAATGAACTATTCATCTGGCATGTTTTTAAACAGCCATGTGTGACTGAAGCTACTGCAAAGTCTGAAATGGCATAAGTAGCTCTGAAAGAAATGGAAATTGGAAGACAGAATACATATGAAGCTGTCCCAAATATTTGACAAATTTAATTTATCACTAGCTACGGACTTATTGCATTTATTTTTTTTCTTTTTAAAATATTATTTATTTACTTATTTTTACCGCAATGGGCAGAAAAGGAGTGAAATAAGTTATTTAGCACATAAACAGGTGGATAGATGATGGAAAAGCAGTGGATGTGGTCTATCTTGATTTCAGTAAAGTCTTTGACATCATCTCCCACAGCATCCTCACAGATAAACTGACGAAGTGTGGTTTGGATGATTGGGTAGTGAGGTAGACTTTGAACTGGCTGAAGGGAAGAAGGCAGAGAGTTGTGGTCAATGGGACAGAATCAAGTTGGATTCAGTGGGAATTAGTGGGGTCTCTTAAGGGTCGGTACTGGGACCAGTATTGTTCAGTATATTCATCAATGACTTGGATTAAGGAATGGAGTGCACTGGCAGCAAGTTTGCTGATGACACTAAACGGGGAGTAGTGGCTGACACACAAGAAGACTGTGCTGCCATCCAGTTGGACATAAACAGGTAGAATTGGGTGGGAAGAAATTTAATGAAATATAATGAGGGCAAGTGTATTCTTGGAGTTGTTCTTGCTCTGCATCCGGGCAAGAACAACTCCAGACACTAGTATAAGTTGGGGACTGCCCAGCTGAAGAGCAGTGCAGGGGAAAGAGCTCTGGGTGTCCTGGTGGGCAGCGGGATGACCATGAGCCAGCACTGTACCCTTGTGGCCAGGAAGGCTAGTGGCATCCCGGGGTGTATTAGAAGAGGTGCCATTAGTAGGTTGAGAAGTTTTCCTGCCCTTCTGCTCTGCCCTGCCCGCATCTGGAATATTGCGTCCAGTTCTGGACCCCTCAGTTCAAGAAGGACATCTAGGAAGAAGGATCTGCTTTAGAGTCCAGCACAGAGCAACAAAGATGATTAAGAGAGTAGAGCATCTCCCTTACGAGGAAAGGCTGAGGGAACAGGGTCTTATTAGATTGGAGTAGACTGAGCAGTGACCTTATTAATGTCTATAAATTAATGTGAAAGGTTAATGTCAGGAGGTGACTTGCAGGGCTGTCCCCCAGCTCTCAGCACTTGCTGCCATTTGCAAGTTACCCAGGTTTCGCTGAGGATGTAGGATAACATCAGGGAGTCTGACGGGCATGGTGCTCCATGTGTGTTCTCTGCATGGCGCAGAAGAGGTGGAGCCTACTGCTGCCAGAGTGGCAGCCAGGGGACAGGACATTTGAAGCTCCCACTGAATATAAAGGTGCGGCTGTCAGTGTTATTGTCTGCATTGGGAGAGGCAGCAAGGGTCGCAGAGACTCTTTCTCTTCACTGGTAGTACTGCTGCACAAACCTGTGCACCCTGTAGGCACTAGCAGCATGGAGATGGGGACACCCTGCCCCAGGGTCTGACCCCAGCAGCTGCACACGCAGCCCATAGACACCCATGCACGCAGAACAGAACAGAAGAGACAGCCCTCATCTATGAAATAGTTCTGAACAATTTTATTCAGAAGCCCCGTCCTCGGGACTGAAGCTGCCATCTGTGGGGAGCTCCCTGGTACTGGCAGCCTCACGTTGCTCTCGGTCTCCTGTGATGCAGCTGAAGGAGAAAGTCCTGCGTAGAGCCCGAAGTGCTATCCTGAAGTGGTGGGGCAATCGCCAGCGAGCCGCAGTGTGCGGGAGGGCAGCGGTGCCTGTGGGGGTCAGAGAGCTGTACGTGAGGGGCTGGGCAGGCACTGGGCATGGTCCTGCCTGCCCCCACCACCAAGGCTTTCCCTTGGGGAGGGGACAGTTGGACACGGACCGACCCTGTGCGTGGAGTGCTGCCAGCCTCCGTGCCATGGGCTGGGATGGCTCCATACTTTAGGACATACCTGGCCCTTCCTCTGGCACTGCTTGGAAGTGTGAGGAACGCTGTGCACTGCTTCTGTGCTTGGAGGAAACCTGCATGGGGAGAGAAAACCACAGCCCTGTGGGCCACTGTTTGGCCATGCTCCGGGCCCCGATGCCCCAGGCCAGATGGATAAGTGATGAGGGGCCTCGAGGCCCACCGGCAGGGGTCTGTGGCTTCCATGACTGTGGGACGAGGAAGGTATACCTTGCTTACCTCTTGCAGAAGGCCCCCAGCCAGGGGAGAAGGTGCTGCTTCTTCTTCCTCACATGCTGATGGGGTGAGAGGTGCTGCCCTGGCCTCCAACACAGGGTCCACAGCCAGGGGAGAGGCTGAATATTTTCCATTTTCAGGCATGCAGGCAGGGGGGAGCTCCTCGGGCCCAGGAACTGCGGCCATAGGAGCAGCTGAAGGCCCGGCATCTGCCTCAGCAGATGGGGCAGGAGACGTGCTGGGCAGGACGTCTGCTTCTGCCACAGCTTCTCTCCTGGGGCTTTCTTCCCACTCTTCCTGAATGTCCTGCAGCGTGCTCTTACTCGTTGTGGAGCAAAGGTAGGGAAGGCGCTGGCCCACAGTCCTCACTGCCACCTCCTGCCTGCCCGATGCACTGGGTGCAGTGCTGTCAGCTGCGTCACCGTCGTCTGCTGCCCAGATGCTTTTCAATCTTGGAATCCTCACGCTGCTCGGCCAGGACACGTTCCACCAGGACAACCGGCGGCCTTCCCTCTCCCCGCTCGGAATGGTCTGCATTGCTGGCCGAAAGGAGGAGCACCCATAGATATCCCAATTGATCTTGACCCGGTCTTGCAATGTCGATGGTCTTTCCTGGATGTTTGTGGAAGGGCTGGGCATAGCAGCAGGCAGGGGAGAGGCTGAAGATTTTCCATCTTTGGGCATGCAGGCAGGGGGGAGCTCCTCGGGCCCAGGAACTGCGGCCATAGGAGCAGCTGAAGGCCCGGCATCTGCCTCAGCAGATGGGGCAGGAGACGTGCTGGGCAGGACGTCGTCTGCTTCTGCCACAGCTTCTCTCCTGGGGCTCTCTTCCCACTCTTCCTGAATGTCCTGCAGCGTGCTCTTACTCGTTGTGGAGCAAAGGTAGGGAAGGCGCTGGCCCACAGTCCTCACTGCCACCTCCTGCCTGCCCGATGCACTGGGTGCAGTGCTGTCAGCTGCGTCACCGTCGTCTGCTGCCCAGATGCTTTTCAATCTTGGAATCCTCACGCTGCTCGGCCAGGACACGTTCCACCAGGACAACCGGCGGCCTTCCCTCTCCCCGCTCGGAATGGTCTGCATTGCTGGCCGAAAGGAGGAGCACCCATAGATATCCCAATTGATCTTGACCCGGTCTTGCAATGTCGATGGTCTTTCCTGGATGTTTGTGGAAGGGCTGGGCATAGCAGCAGGCAGGGGAGAGGCTGAAGATTTTCCATCTTTGGGCATGCAGGCAGGGGGGAGCTCCTCGGGCCCAGGAACTGCGGCCATAGGAGCAGCTGAAGGCCCGGCATCTGCCTCAGCAGATGGGGCAGGAGACGTGCTGGGCAGGACGTCGTCTGCTTCTGCCACAGCTTCTCTCCTGGGGCTCTCTTCCCATTCTTCCTGAATGTCCTGCAGAGTGGTCTTACTCGTTGTGGAGCAAAGGTAGGGAAGGCGCTGGCCCGCAGTCCTCACTGCCACCTCCTGCCTGCCCGATGCACTGGGTGCAGTGCTGTCAGCTGCGTCACCGTCGTCTGCTGCCCAGATGCTTTTCAATCTTGGAATCCTCACGCTGCTCGGCCAGGACACGTTCCACCAGGACAACCGGCGGCCTTCCCTCTCCCCGCTCGGAATGGTCTGCATTGCTGGCCGAAAGGAGGAGCACCCATAGATATCCCAATTGATCTTGACCCGGTCTTGCAATGTCGATGGTCTTTCCTGGATGTTTGTGGAAGGGCTGGGCATAGCAGCAGGCAGGGGAGAGGCTGAAGATCTTCCATCTTTGGGCATGCGGGCAGGGGGGAGCTCCTCGGGCCCGGGAACTGCAGCCATAGGAGTAGCTGAAGGCCCAGCATCTGCCTCAGCAGATGGGGCAGGAGACGTGCTGGGCGGGATGTCGTCTGCTTCTGCCACAGCTTCTCTCCTGGGGCTCTCTTCCCACTGTTTCTGAGCATCCTGCAGCGTGCTCTTACTCGATGTGGGCCAAAGGTACGGAAAGCGCTGGCCCGCAGTCCTCACTGCCACCTCCTGCCTGCCCGATGCACTGGGTGCGGTGCTGTCAGCTGTGCCACCATTGTCTGCCGCCCAGAGCCTTCGCAAACTTGGAACCTTCACACTGCTCGGCCTGGACACGTTCCACCACGACAACCGGCGGCCTTCCCTCTCCCCGCTCGGAATGGTCTGCAATGCTGGCCGAAGGGAGGAGCGCCCATAGATATCCCAATTGATCTTGACCCGGTCTTTCAATTTCAATGGTCTTTCCTGGCTGTTTGTGGGAGGGTCAGGAATAGCAGCAGGCAGGGGAGAAGGCGAATTAGCATCTATGGGTGCTGATGCACCCATAGGATTCTCGTCCCCCTCACTGGTAGGACCTGCAACCTGCGCAGAATCTGCTGGCTCAGCATTGGTTGGCCCTGACATGGCAAGAGATGCACTCTGTGTGTGGCTGACTGCCTCTCTGGCAGAATCTCTGCCAGTGCTGTGGGGTGAGCCAGGCCCCTGCTGGTGGGCTGCGTCTGGGTTCCAGTGAAGGTTCGAGGTGGCTTCCTTCTGCTGCCTCCCTCCTGATGGGTCCTTGGTAGCAGTGTCACTTTGCTCCTCCTCCTGCGTCAAGTCCCTCTGTTGTTCCCTTGATGGTCCTGCAGCAGTGCTCTCCAGCTCCTCCAGATGCTCTGGCTCACTGTCCAGGACTGCCTGATACTGTGCCACGTCCCCACGGTGTGGGGTCTTGTCCTGAGGGCGGCAGGCAATGCTATCTGCCTGCGCTGCTGGGCCCGGAGCTGCTGCCTGGGAACATGGCTTGGAGGTCCCAGCAGCAGCTCTTGTGTCCTCTCGAGCATGGCCATCTTTTCGTCTCTGTGTTGCTGGCGTCTTTTCAGTCTTGGTGGCTGGCACCTGGGCTGTCCTTGCAGGTGTTGCCAGACTGCTGGGAGGGGCGTAGTGCCTTTGTACCCTCAGCTGCACCCTGGGTCTTTGGCTCCTGGCTGCAGCATGGCTCGGGGTTAGCCTGTTGTCTTGCTCGGGTCTGGCCTGCAGAGGCGCCAGAATGGATGAGGGGGCTTGCAGGGCTGTCCCCCAGCTCTCGGCAGTTGCTGCCATTTGCTGTTTTCTCACATGTCCTTGAGGACGTGGGACGACCTCGGGGAGTCTGACAGCCTTGGTGCTCGTGATGCGGTCGCTGCGTGGCACAGAAGAGGTGGAGCCTGCTATTGGCAGAGCGGGCAGCTGGGGGATATTTGAAGCTCCCACTGAATGCCAAGGTGTAGCTCTCAGTGTCGCTGCCTGCCTTGGCGGAGGCAGCAAGGCTGGTAGAGGATCTCTCCGTTCACTGGTGGCACTGCTGCCGGGCAGTGCCTGCCTCAGCTTCGGCCTGTCTGTCTGCAAGGGAAGCCAAGGAGAAAGGTCATGTTACCGTAGTCCTTTCCCACCTGCCCACCTCCAGCACCTGCCCACCTGCCCCCTCCAGCACGTGCCGCCTCCTTGTCAGCAGCTCCCAGGGCTTGGGAAGGCATCTGGCCCCATCTCACTTGGGCTCCCTACCTGTGTGCTCTTGTTCCTAGAGGCCTGTGACCTCTGTGGGCAGGGGAGCAGTGGCAGCCTCGCCCCGTGGATGGATAAGGACGGGGTCTGGCTGCGCGGCGGTCCTGCCTGTGGCGGTTTGGGTCGCACCTGTGGGGAGAAGGAGGTGTGGGATGGTGGTGGCTGCGCTGCCACCAGCATCCCTTGTGGTGCCTGGACACCCAGCCCCACCTCAGTGCCACATCCTTCGGACAGAGTGCTGCCCGACCCATGCGAGTTGCAGCCATCCCAGGCCTCAGCTCTGCCCCAGAGAAACCCCTGGGGCACGAGAACCTGGGCCTGGACCGCAGACACTCAAGGCCAGGCCTCGCGCCCCGGTACCATGCTCTGCCACCTGGCACTCTCTCTCCTGTGTCTGCCCTCTCCCTCCCTCCCTGTCCCGCACCTGGTGGTGCTTCTGCACGCTCGGCAGCCCTTTGTTGGGCTGGGAGCGGGTCTTCGCCTCTTGCTCCTTCGGCATCTCTTTGTCCTCTCACAGAGACAAAGAAACAGGCACCCAGGGCAGCTGCTGCCTCCTGACGGCGCTGCACTCTGGGAGTGAGCACCACGGGGGCTCGGGCCATATAAGTCACACCGTCACCATGGGGACGCTCGCCGTGTCACAATGGTCTTGTGGCCTGACGCTGCCCCATGTCACAAAGCCTGAGTGC
The DNA here is from genome assembly GCF_964211825.1 of Aythya ferina. Lineage (NCBI taxonomy): Eukaryota > Metazoa > Chordata > Aves > Anseriformes > Anatidae > Aythya > Aythya ferina. The sequence goes on from NC_140304.1 coordinate 14,930,651, forward strand.
TTGCTGTGGAGCCTCCTTGCTCCTGGCAGCCTCCTGTCAAGACACCAGTTCACAGCAAGGTGGGGTTCAGGAGACACCTCTGGGCTGCTCTAGTCCAGGCCCGCTCTGTCATTGTGACAGCCCTCTGCCGGACATTTCCCCAGAGGCGCTGTCATCATCCCTCACAGGCTCACTCTTGCCTGCACTGGGGCTGTTGGAAGTGCCTGGAACTACACTGTGCCTGGCACGGGGCAGCCCTTCATCTCCTCTCACAGAGGCCACCCTGTGGCCTCCCTGTTGACGGGGGTTTGCCTCACTAGATGTGGCAGGAGACATCCTGGGTGGGAGGGATGTCTTCTGCTTCTGCCACGGTTTCTTTCTTGGGGCTATCTATCTTCCCACTCTTCCTGAATCTGCTGCAGAGTGGCCTTACTGGCTGTGGGGCAAAGGTAGGGAAGGTGCTGACCCACGGCCCTCACCACTATCTCCCAGGTGCCTGATGCGCTCTTCTGTGATTCTGTGAAAATGGTTAGTGGGAATCATTATCTAGTTAAGAAAAGGGAAATGCCTCTCATTCAGTCCAAGTTTCCTGATCAGCTTTTGGAGCACAGAATAACTAAAATTCTGTACCTGGATTTCTTCCCTTATAAACAAAAACAAAACAAAACAAAACAAAGAAACAAACAAACAAAAGAACAAAAGTAGAGGAATGGATTTAGTGAGGAATTTTACCTTGTAACATAGAATATAACAGTAAGGAGCAGAGCAAGTAAGTCTCATAACTGAATCCTGAACTTCAGAAACTGTTTCCTGTCACACAGACACGTACACTAGGACACAGCTTTTAATGTGGAACTCAAACTTTTATAAGGAGCAACATCAATAATTTCCAATAAGATGGAAACAGCTATGTTGAGTTTATGTGGTAAGGGTTTAGCAGCAGGAGGGCTGCAGAGTTGTCTTCTGTGAGCGGAGCCGAGAAGCTGCGCCATGTCAGATCAGAGCCAGCTCCAGCTGGTTCCAAAGGTGGACCCGCTGCTGGACAGAGCTGAGCCAGTAGGCGATGCTGGGTGGGCCTGTGGGAGAACAGAGTCAAGAGGCGGGGGGGGGGGGGGGGGGGGGGGAAGCTGTGCAACAGCAGCACAGCAGCCGTGAGCGATGAGTGAGAAATAACCCTGCAGCCACCAAGGTCAGTGCAGCAGGAGGGCAGGAGGTGCTCCAGGAACAGAGGAGAAGTTCCTTGCTACTAGCTGTAGTGGGTTTACGTCGCAAGGTTTTGGTAGCAGGGGGCCATAGGGGTGGTTTCTGTGAGAAAGATCTAGAAGCTGCCCCATGTTTGGGAAGGGCCCCATTGTTTTCCAGAGCTGAGCCAATAAGCGATGTTGTTTTGCGCCTCTGTGAGAGCATATTTAAGACAGGGAAAAAAATGCTGCGCCACACAGCAACCGGGAGAGGGAAGGGAGTGAGAAACAGTCTTGCAGGTGCCAAGGTCAGTGTAGAGGGAGGGGGAGAGGTGCTCCAGGCGCCGGAGCAGAAGTCCCCTGTGGCCTGTGGTGAGGACCATGGTGAAGCAGGATGTCCCCCTGCAGCCCATGGAGTACCACGGTGGAGCAGGGTTCTGCGCTGCAGCCCGTGGAGGAGACCATGGTGGAGCAGATGGCCCTGCACTGATGGAGGCTGCGGCCTGTGGAAGACCCCTGCTGGAGCAGATTCCGGGCCGGACCTGTAGCCCATGGAGAGGAGCCCACGCAGGAGCAGGTGACCTGGCAGGAGCTGCTGCCCGTAGGGGAGCCAGGTTGGAGCAGTTTTCTCCTGAGGGATGGACCCCGTGGTACAGACCCATATCTGGAGCAGTTCTGGAAAAGCTGCTGCCTGTGGGAAGCCCACGCTGGATCAGTTCATCAAGGACTGCATCCCGTGGGTGGGACCCCACAGCACAGGGGACGAGAGTGACTGAGAAGGAGCGGCAGAGAAGAAGTGCTGTAGACTGACCATAACCCCCATTCCCCCATTCCCCTGCGCTGCTCGGGGGGAGGAGGTGGAAGAGGATGGATGGGGGGGAAGGTGCTTTTGGTTTCTTTTCTTTGTTTCTCACTTCTCTAGCTTGTTAGTAATGAGCAATAAATCTTACTATCTTCTTATGCTGAGTCTGTTTTGCCCATTACAATAATTATTGTGTGATTGTCTCGTCCTTATCTCAACCCTTGAGCCCTTTTCACATATTTTCTCCCCATTCCTCTTTGAGGAGGGGGAGTGAGAGAGTGGCTGTGGTGGAGCTCGGCTGCCCACTCGAGCGGAACCACGACACTAGCCTAGGAAAGTATACCTTAACATAGAAAAGGTAATACCTACAAGTAAATTATGTTACTTTGGTGAAAAGGAGTTGTGATTTCTTTATGCGTCTCTCATGTACATGGGAAACCAGTCTTCATGACAAAAGTTTTGGAATTGCTGTCCTGGAATCCATTATTATTATTATTGTTATTATTGTTATTATTTTTATTATTAAATAATTATTAAATTATAATTATTTATTAATTATATTAATATTTATATAATAATAATAATAACAATAACAACAATAACAACAATAATAATAATAACATCATCATCATCATTATAAAACATGAGATATGATAAAGAAATTATAAATTTATCAGTTCTAAGGAGGTAAATACTTCAGGTGATTTTGTGATACAACATTATGTTGGATGTTTAATGTATTAATGTTGATTAATGTTAATGTTTTAATGTATAATATACAGCCTTCCATAATAGAATGAAAAAAGTGGAAGCTCACCTTGTCTGTCTTTTACCTCTTTACTGTCAGAAAAGAGAAGAAAATTGAAGAGTTCACACTGTAGTGCCAATGTATTTTAAAATGTTGCAAAGATTACACAAAGTAAAAATATAAAAGCTTTAAAAAATGTATAAAGGTGTTCCTTCCTCATAGAATATAACCTCTTCAGAAATATTATAAAGGTAATTTAATTAACCTAGGTGACTAAGGTATTACAAAGAAAATAACCCGTTTAAGGTGATGATTTGCAGCAGTGTGTTGCTCTAAAGTATCCGAGGGTCTGTTTCCTGCAATTGGCTTCACTTTTATGCAAAAAAACTATATCCAAGAACAACTACTGAGATACAGTGTTGAGAAGAAATAAATGGAATTAAAAACACTCCTGTTTGAAAATACAGCTATACTTCACTGGTTTTCTACTGATGTCTAATTATTTTCTTCTGGTGGAGGAGGAGTAGATAAAGTTTCACCTTATTTTTGTATTGAAAGTACTGTGCAGTTTCTGTGAAGCTCTGAAAAAAAATAATTTTCTGATTTCTGATGAAAGGTCAAAGTTCCTTTAACTACTCATAGTACTGTAACTTATCAGTAAACAGTATTTTCAAAAATATATAAAAATAAGTATTCCCATGGCATACTGGTGGATTAGGAGACAGAATAGTTTTGCTACAAGTAAAGTATTAAGAAATTATCTGGACAACCAAAATAGGAAAATGCTTGCAATTTTGACAGTAAAGCTTTGAACTAAAATTGAAATGCTCTTCTTTCACATCTATAGACACCAGGCCCTGAAATGAGGTAGGGCAAACTCCACCAAAGCAGACTCTTTACTAAAATGTCCCCCTTTCACAAAAGCTATTGCAGATGATGTTTGCTGTTCTGAAAATACCTTGCTGGTCTTGTATGGCATACTACAATCCTGAAATAAATGCCGTTGGCAGGGTCATCAGGAGGATTTCTCTAGTTCTGTATCCTTTTCCGAGCAGGGCCAACACAAAAGCTAGTGCAGGTTGCTCAGGAACTTTTCTCCTGTAGCTGTGAAGACCTTCAGGGACTGAGATCCCATAGCCTCTCGGGGCAGACTGTGCCAGTGCTGAACCATCCTCATGGTGAAAATCCTCCTTTTCATTGCTGCAGCTTGTTCATTTGATCTTATTTGCTCAGAAGACTCTGGATGCCTATCAGGATGTTAAAGAACACATTTTGCACCTCTTCCTTGTCCCTAGACTTCTCCTTTTCAGTCTCCACAAATGTAAATCTCTTAGGATATCTTTGTACTTCGTGTGCTACCCAGTGAGGCTTTTTGTTGATCCTCTGCTGAACTCTCTCCAGTTTATCATGTACAAGACAGACAGCTTAAGGTACAGCTTCACAAGTGCCAAACAGACTGAGCTCTGTATTACAAATCCTAGGCAGTTCTGTTGAATTTCATCAAGAGAGTCAAGTCAGCTTTTTGACAATACCCCCCAAAAGAATGTAAACTAATAAACATTCTGTTACAGCATTATCTGCTAACAAGTATCTGAGTTTATTAATAGAAAGGAATTATCCTTCAAGTTTTTATCACCAACTAAATCAATCTTTTGAATTTTGTTTTCTACTTAGCTGCTTTTATTGATTTAATCATTATAGAACTCAGGCACTTCAACTTTTTGTCTCTTTGGAAAGGCAATTACAAAGAATATAATCTGCATAGGTTTAGAGACTATTTATAAATAAACATCAGATTAAAAATGTGGGGAAAAAAGGCAATTTGGTTAATGATAAAGATAAGCAATAGAATGAGCAGAGAAAAATTATAAATGATCTTCAAAGTTTTGTTTTGTTTATTTTTTAATCACCTTGACATTTTGGCCAGTAAGCTATATATAAATCAAATATACAGGAATTTTCACCATCTCTGTGGAGAAAGAGGGATAAGTTAGATTACCAGAAGACAGAAATAACTTTGAAAAGCTTTTGAGGAAGGAAATAATATTAAAAAACAAACAACAACAACAACAACAACAAAAAAAACACATAAAAATAATTTTAATAGCAGGGAATTTCTAGTTTTGCTAGCAAGAACACAAATCTAAGACTTTGATCTTCTCTGTAAGAAATGCAGTGACAAAGCAGGTATAAACTGATGCAGCTCTTTTCTGATGCTTCATAGGCTAGTTCCATTGGCTAGCATTCATTGGACAACTACAAAAATCTTTAAATAAACTAATAAATAAAATTTATTCTAAAAATAATTGAGTTATAAAAAAGGGGTTAGAAAACACATGCTGGATGTAAAAAAAAAAATTACATTTTCAATATGTTTCAGGTTTTCCTGAATGAGGGATAAGCAGACATAAAAAGAAATAAGCAGTATTCCACAGCAAATGTGTTCTATGAAATGCTAGGATGGAATCCATGATTGTGGCAGCCACATATTGCGAAGGCTGGGGAATTGTATTTGCAATTCTAAATGAACAAAATGCTTATAAAGCAATGCAAAAGCATCTTCTTTGCATCATGTTAGGAAGTGTGAAGTGAAATGAGGACAAAATAGCTATAATTTTAAAAAGAGTGAAATAAAATAAAAACTATATAAAGTATAAGAAATAACTTCTAGAGATTATATTAGATCATAAAAAACTAACAAAGAAAGATAAAATATTCATGATATACACAGAGATAGGTGGACAGAAGTATGATGTTTTAGTGAGATTTCAAATTTTATTGGACTTATGTGGCAAGGTTTTGGCTGTGAGTAAGCTGCAGAGGTAGTCTTTGTGTGAAGTGTCCAAAAGCTGCCCTGTGTTAGAGAAAAGCCAGTTCCAGATGTCTATAAAAGGGATCTACCACTGGCCAAATCTGAACCAATGAGCAAAACTGGTTGTGCCTCTGGAAGAACAGATTTAAGAAAGGGGGAATGGGGAAAATTAAAAAATAATAATAAAAAAATAAAAATTAAAAAAAAAAAAGTTGTGCAATTGCAGCTCTAGAGAGTAAGACAATGTGAGACGACCAAGCCTGCTGACACTAAGGTCAGTGAAGAACAAGGGAAATAAGATGCTCCACGTGTAGAAGTTTCCCTGTGGCCTGTGGAAAGGCCCCTGGTGGAGCAGGCTGTTCCCCTGCAGCCAATGGGTCCCACATGGAGGATGCTGCAGCCCATGGAGAAGCCCCCCGTGGAGCATGTAGATGTGGCCTGGAGGAGGCTGAGGACCGTGGAGAGCCCCCACAGGAGCAGGCCCCGGGCCGAAGCTGCAGCCCGTGGAGAGGAGCCCACGCAAGAGTACTGCATGGTAGTACTGCTGCACAAACCTGTGCACCCTGTAGGCACTAGCAGCATGGAGATGGGGACACCCTGCCCCAGGGTCTGACCCCAGCAGCTGCACACGCAGCCCATAGACACCCATGCACGCAGAACAGAACAGAAGAGACAGCCCTCATCTATGAAATAGTTCTGAACAATTTTATTCAGAAGCCCCGTCCTCGGGACTGAAGCTGCCATCTGTGGGGAGCTCCCTGGTACTGGCAGCCTCACGTTGCTCTCGGTCTCCTGTGATGCAGCTGAAGGAGAAAGTCCTGCGTAGAGCCCGAAGTGCTATCCTGAAGTGGTGGGGCAATCGCCAGCGAGCCGCAGTGTGCGGGAGGGCAGCGGTGCCTGTGGGGGTCAGAGAGCTGTACGTGAGGGGCTGGGCAGGCACTGGGCATGGTCCTGCCTGCCCCCACCACCAAGGCTTTCCCTTGGGGAGGGGACAGTTGGACACGGACCGACCCTGTGCGTGGAGTGCTGCCAGCCTCCGTGCCATGGGCTGGGATGGCTCCATACTTTAGGACATACCTGGCCCTTCCTCTGGCACTGCTTGGAAGTGTGAGGAACGCTGTGCACTGCTTCTGTGCTTGGAGGAAACCTGCATGGGGAGAGAAAACCACAGCCCTGTGGGCCACTGTTTGGCCATGCTCTGGGCCCCGATGCCCCAGGCCAGATGGATAAGTGATGAGGGGCCTCGAGGCCCACCGGCAGGGGTCTGTGGCTTCCATGACTGTGGGACGAGGAAGGTATACCTTGCTTACCTCTTGCAGAAGGCCCCCAGCCAGGGGAGAAGGTGCTGCTTCTTCTTCCTCACATGCTGATGGGGTGAGAGGTGCTGCCCTGGCCTCCAACACAGGGTCCACAGCCAGGGGAGAGGCTGAATATTTTCCATTTTCAGGCATGCAGGCAGGGGGGAGCTCCTCGGGCCCAGGAACTGCGGCCATAGGAGCAGCTGAAGGCCCGGCATCTGCCTCAGCAGATGGGGCAGGAGACGTGCTGGGCAGGACGTCTGCTTCTGCCACAGCTTCTCTCCTGGGGCTTTCTTCCCACTCTTCCTGAATGTCCTGCAGCGTGCTCTTACTCGTTGTGGAGCAAAGGTAGGGAAGGCGCTGGCCCACAGTCCTCACTGCCACCTCCTGCCTGCCCGATGCACTGGGTGCAGTGCTGTCAGCTGCGTCACCGTCGTCTGCTGCCCAGATGCTTTTCAATCTTGGAATCCTCACGCTGCTCGGCCAGGACACGTTCCACCAGGACAACCGGCGGCCTTCCCTCTCCCCGCTCGGAATGGTCTGCATTGCTGGCCGAAAGGAGGAGCACCCATAGATATCCCAATTGATCTTGACCCGGTCTTGCAATGTCGATGGTCTTTCCTGGATGTTTGTGGAAGGGCTGGGCATAGCAGCAGGCAGGGGAGAGGCTGAAGATTTTCCATTTTCAGGCATGCAGGCAGGGGGGAGCTCCTCGGGCCCAGGAACTGCGGCCATAGGAGCAGCTGAAGGCCCGGCATCTGCCACAGCAGATGGGGCAGGAGACGTGCTGGGCAGGACGTCTGCTTCTGCCACAGCTTCTCTCCTGGGGCTCTCTTCCCACTCTTCCTGAATGTCCTGCAGCGTGCTCTTACTCGTTGTGGAGCAAAGGTAGGGAAGGCGCTGGCCCACAGTCCTCACTGCCACCTCCTGCCTGCCCGATGCACTGGGTGCAGTGCTGTCAGCTGCGTCACCGTCGTCTGCTGCCCAGATGCTTTTCAATCTTGGAATCCTCACGCTGCTCGGCCAGGACACGTTCCACCAGGACAACCGGCGGCCTTCCCTCTCCCCGCTCGGAATGGTCTGCATTGCTGGCCGAAAGGAGGAGCACCCATAGATATCCCAATTGATCTTGACCCGGTCTTGCAATGTCGATGGTCTTTCCTGGATGTTTGTGGAAGGGCTGGGCATAGCAGCAGGCAGGGGAGAGGCTGAAGATTTTCCATCTTTGGGCATGCAGGCAGGGGGGAGCTCCTCGGGCCCAGGAACTGCGGCCATAGGAGCAGCTGAAGGCCCGGCATCTGCCTCAGCAGATGGGGCAGGAGACGTGCTGGGCAGGACGTCGTCTGCTTCTGCCACAGCTTCTCTCCTGGGGCTCTCTTCCCATTCTTCCTGAATGTCCTGCAGAGTGGTCTTACTCGTTGTGGAGCAAAGGTAGGGAAGGCGCTGGCCCGCAGTCCTCACTGCCACCTCCTGCCTGCCCGATGCACTGGGTGCAGTGCTGTCAGCTGCGTCACCGTCGTCTGCTGCCCAGATGCTTTTCAATCTTGGAATCCTCACGCTGCTCGGCCAGGACACGTTCCACCAGGACAACCGGCGGCCTTCCCTCTCCCCGCTCGGAATGGTCTGCATTGCTGGCCGAAAGGAGGAGCACCCATAGATATCCCAATTGATCTTGACCCGGTCTTGCAATGTCGATGGTCTTTCCTGGATGTTTGTGGAAGGGCTGGGCATAGCAGCAGGCAGGGGAGAGGCTGAAGATCTTCCATCTTTGGGCATGCGGGCAGGGGGGAGCTCCTCGGGCCCGGGAACTGCAGCCATAGGAGTAGCTGAAGGCCCAGCATCTGCCTCAGCAGATGGGGCAGGAGACGTGCTGGGCGGGATGTCGTCTGCTTCTGCCACAGCTTCTCTCCTGGGGCTCTCTTCCCACTGTTTCTGAGCATCCTGCAGCGTGCTCTTACTCGATGTGGGCCAAAGGTACGGAAAGCGCTGGCCCGCAGTCCTCACTGCCACCTCCTGCCTGCCCGATGCACTGGGTGCGGTGCTGTCAGCTGTGCCACCATTGTCTGCCGCCCAGAGCCTTCGCAAACTTGGAACCTTCACACTGCTCGGCCTGGACACGTTCCACCACGACAACCGGCGGCCTTCCCTCTCCCCGCTCGGAATGGTCTGCAATGCTGGCCGAAGGGAGGAGCGCCCATAGATATCCCAATTGATCTTGACCCAGTCTTTCAATTTCGATGGTCTTTCCTGGCTGTTTGTGGGAGGGTCAGGAATAGCAGCAGGCAGGGGAGAAGGCGAATTAGCATCTCTGGGTGCTGATGCACCCATAGGATTCTCGTCCCCCTCACTGGTAGGACCTGCAACCTGCACAGAATCTGCTGGCTCAGCATTGGTTGGCCCTGACATGGCAAGAGATGCACTCTGTGTGTGGCTGACTGCCTCTCTGGCAGAATCTCTGCCAGTGCTGTGGGGTGAGCCAGGCCCCTGCTGGTGGGCTGCGTCTGGGTTCCAGTGAAGGTTTGAGGTGGCTTCCTTCTGCTGCCTCCCTCCTGATGGGTCCTTGGTAGCAGTGTCACTTTGCTCCTCCTCCTGCGTCAAGTCCCTCTGTTGTTCCCTTGATGGTCCTGCAGCAGTGCTCTCCAGCTCCTCCAGATGCTCTGGCTCACTGTCCAGGACTGCCTGATACTGTGCCACGTCCCCACGGTGTGGGGTCTTGTCCTGAGGGCGGCAGGCAATGCTATCTGCCTGCGCTGCTGGGCCCGGAGCTGCTGCCAGGGAACATGGCTTGGAGGTCCCAGCAGCAGCTCTTGTGTCCTCTCGAGCATGGCCATCTTTTCGTCTCTGTGTTGCTGGCGTCTTTTCAGTCTTGGTGGCTGGCACCTGGGCTGTCCTTGCAGGTGTTGCCAGACTGCTGGGAGGGGCGTAGTGCCTTTGTACCCTCAGCTGCACCCTGGGTCTTTGGCTCCTGGCTGCAGCATGGCTCGGGGTTAGCCTGTTGTCTTGCTCGGGTCTGGCCTGCAGAGGCGCCAGAATGGATGAGGGGGCTTGCAGGGCTGTCCCCCAGCTCTCGGCAGTTGCTGCCATTTGCTGTTTTCTCACATGTCCTTGAGGACGTGGGACGACCTCGGGGAGTCTGACAGCCTTGGTGCTCGTGATGCGGTCGCTGCGTGGCACAGAAGAGGTGGAGCCTGCTATTGGCAGAGCGGGCAGCTGGGGGATATTTGAAGCTCCCACTGAATGCCAAGGTGTAGCTCTCAGTGTCGCTGCCTGCCTTGGCGGAGGCAGCAAGGCTGGTAGAGGATCTCTCCGTTCACTGGTGGCACTGCTGCCGGGCAGTGCCTGCCTCAGCTTCGGCCTGTCTGTCTGCAAGGGAAGCCAAGGAGAAAGGTCATGTTACTGTAGTCCTTTCCCACCTGCCCACCTCCAGCACCTGCCCACCTGCCCCCTCCAGCACGTGCCGCCTCCTTGTCAGCAGCTCCCAGGGCTTGGGAAGGCATCTGGCCCCATCTCACTTGGGCTCCCTACCTGTGTGCTCTTGTTCCTAGAGGCCTGTGACCTCTGTGGGCAGGGGAGCAGTGGCAGCCTCGCCCCGTGGATGGATAAGGACGGGGTCTGGCTGCGCGGCGGTCCTGCCTGTGGCGGTTTGGGTCGCACCTGTGGGGAGAAGGAGGTGTGGGATGGTGGTGGCTGCGCTGCCACCAGCATCCCTTGTGGTGCCTGGACACCCAGCCCCACCTCAGTGCCACATCCTTCGGACAGAGTGCTGCCCGACCCATGCGAGTTGCAGCCATCCCAGGCCTCAGCTCTGCCCCGGAGAAACCCCTGGGGCACGAGAACCTGGGCCTGGACCGCAGACACTCAAGGCCAGGCCTCGCGCCCCGGTACCATGCTCTGCCACCTGGCACTCTCTCTCCTGTGTCTGCCCTCTCCCTCCCTCCCTGTCCCGCACCTGGTGGTGCTTCTGCACGCTCGGCAGCCCTTTGTTGGGCTGGGAGCGGGTCTTCGCCTCTTGCTCCTTCGGCATCTCTTTGTCCTCTCACAGAGACAAAGAAACAGGCACCCAGGGCAGCTGCTGCCTCCTGACGGCGCTGCACTCTGGGAGTGAGCACCACGGGGGCTCGGGCCATATAAGTCACACCGTCACCATGGGGACGCTCGCCGTGTCACAATGGTCTTGTGGCCTGACGCTGCCCCATGTCACAAAGCCTGAGTGCTTGCTGTGGAGCCTCCTTGCTCCTGGCAGCCTCCTGTCAAGACACCAGTTCACAGCAAGGTGGGGGTCAGGAGACACCTCTGGCAGACATCGTCTGCTTCTGCAACAGCTTCTCTCCTGGGGTCCCTTCCTACTCTTCCTGAACGTCTTTCAGAGTGGTCTTACTCGTTGTGGAGCAAAGGTAGGGAAGGTGCTGGCCCACCGTCCTCACTGCCACTTCCTGCCTTCCAGATGCGCTGGGTGCAGTGCTGTCAGCTCTTCCACCATCGTCTGCTGCCCAGATCCTTCGCAACCTTGGAACCTTCACGCTGCTCGGCCAGGACATGCCAAGCCAATAGGCGATGCTGGGTGGGCCTGTGGGAGATCAGAGTCAAGAGAGTCCCCACAGGAGCATGTCCCAGGCCGAAGCTGCAGCCCATGGAGAGGAGCCCATGCAGGAGCAGGGGAACTGGGGAGAGCTGCTGCCTGTGGGAAGAGCTGCTGCTCATGTCAGATGGACCCCATGGTACCGAGCCACGTGGGAGCAGTTCTTGAAGAGCTGCTGCCTGTGAGAAGCCCACTCAGGATCAGTTTGGGAAGGACAGCATCCTGTGAGAAGGATGCCACATTGGAGCAGGGGAAGAGAGTGAATATGGAGTGGCAGATGACGAAGTGTTACAGACTGACCACAACTCTTATTCTGCATTCTCCTGAGCTACCTGAGGTGAGGAGAAGGTGGATGATATGGCAAGGTGTCTTTAGTTTGCTTTTAGTTTCTTACTGCTCTAGTCTGTTAGTAACAGACAATAAATTATATTAATCTTCCTACCCTGAGTCTGTTTTGCCTGTGATGGTGATTGGTGAGTGATCTCCCTGTCCTTATCTCAACTATTGAACCCTTTTCCTTCATACTTTCTCCCCCTTTTTCTTAGTGAGTGATCTCTGTGGTAGAGTTTAGCTACACAAAGTATTGGAAAGATTCCTAGGGTTTTACAGATTGTGGACAAGTTATTTTAAAATACATTATCAGCAGCCATGAAACTTGATGAGAAGTAACTTCAGGTCTGTTATATTGGTAGACTTGGACTGATTGATTCTGGAAAATATTGCAAACATTTTCTGCTACTTACTTATTCTTTGTCTGTCAATGACTATCAGAAATCAAATAAAGTATCCGTTGGAACTGGTGTTTGACTGAGATATTTTTCATACTATGAAATCTTATTAGAACCACTATAAGTACATTTGACCATGGCAAAAAAAAAGTGTTTGCGCACATGCACTCACATGTATGCGAGTGTGTTTGTACAATTTCTGTTCTTTATATATGCATATAATTTAAATGTTTTAGGTATGTAGAAAGTCTATATTTCACAAATCATTTAGACAGAATGGAATCTCTGGAGGTTTGTCTCCCATCTTAGGCAGGGTCTGCTAGAGCAGGCTTTCCAGGATTGTGTTCTGTCCTGTTTTGAATATCTCCACAGCTGGAGAATCAACAATCTGTCTGGGCAACCCACTCCAGTGTTTAACTACCCTTACAGTAAAGAAGTGTTTTTTGGTGATAATTTCATGTGTTTTACTCATTGCCCACTGCCTCTTATCCTGTCAGTGGGCACTGTGGAGAAGAGTCTTGCTCAATCTTCTTTACAAAGGCAATATTCCACAACATATCAGTCAGCTCCCTCAGAGCTCATGGGTGCAATCTGTCAGACACTTTCTATATAAGTATTTAATTTTTTTAAGTGCTTCTTAACCTGGTACCCCTCCACCTTGGGTAAGTCTTCCTTGTTCTAAAGTTTTACATGGCCTCAGGAGCCAAGGATATGTACAAATGGATTTAAAAATGCATGCATTAAAGAATTAACTGCTCTAGAACAATTTTTTACTTTGTTACACCCACAGAAAGCTCTCTCATTTCACCATATTTGTAAAGGATGCCAATCAAGAATGAGAAATTTGAACAACTTCAGTGTCTTTTTAACCTGAAGAAGAGAAGGCTCAGCATTCATTCAGTCATTCTCAGACTTTTCGAGATCCCCTAGATTGCACCAGCTTTGCATATTTTCCTTTTTTTTTTTTTTTTTTTTTTTTTTTCATTAGTACTTTAAGAAAGATTTCACAAACCTAAAATAGCCCGGGTACACAGAATATAAGCAATGAAAACACATAATAAGGCATATTTCCCAAAATAAACCAAGGTAAAATAAACTGGTTATAAAATATATTTTAATTTATTTAATGCATTTAAAACTAAGTTGTGTTTCAACTTCTAATCACTGGAGCTTCAAAATTTTGGATTTCTTAATGTCATATGAAGAGAGGCCAAGTCTGTAAGGCAAACCCTGTATCACATTAATATTAATGTGTTTGAAGGAAAATGAAGATTAATACCAGTCTCATAAAAATAACCGATTCCTAACAATTAAACATACCTTTTGCAATTTTTTTTTTCTTTTTTTCTCTTTCTGTTAATGCAAATCAATACTAAAATATTATTATTTTTTCTGCTTTTGATACAGTGATATAGAAGAAAGCAGAACAGAGAATCTGACAAGTACCAATTAGACTTACAGGTTTGAGTTGAGATAGGCCTGTCTACTCAAAATGAAATGTACAGATTACATTTCAATGCTTCACTGCTTCTGGAGATAAGATAGTTCATTTAGGTTTCTTCTGTCCCATGTTAATATCCATTTTTCAGTTTCACTAGAGTCCAGTCCAGCCATAATACAGCATTTTGAAAATAGACTGGGTGGATTATTTTGAGTTGCTACTATCTGAAATGAGGTAAATCCAGAGATCTGAAGTATTAATGTCAGTCCTTGAAGAAAGCCTTCTACAGCTTGTGGAAAAAAACAGAGTTGTTTAATGACTTGGAGATAGGTTATTTCTTCCATTCATTTCCACATCTCTTTCATTTAATTTTAATTTTGTCTCCTTTTAATTTTCATCAAGTGTTTTAGCTTCCATTTAGAGTAAATCACAGTTTAGAATATTAACACAATAAAAGATTGGAAAGAGCTATATGTAGCTTTTTTTTTTTTTTTTTTTTTTTTTTTTTTTTTTTTGTCTTTATTTGGAGAAAGAGAAAAAGAAATTGAATAGAAATCACAGTATCATATTGTTTATTTTCAAATTGCAGAAGAACTTTATATTGTGAAGTAGGATGAAAAATTGAAAGCAGTACACATACATGTATTGTTCAACAGCTACACACAGTCCTTATCTGAAAACTAAAATGAACTGAGGTGCGGAGTGTTTAATAAAGTTAATATTTCCTAAGTTTCAGTGCTAGTATAGCTATGCAAAAGACTTTAAGCAATTTAAATTAAAATAATAATAATAAACAATCTCCTAGCAATATGATCAAAAGCTTTTTCATAAATTGTCCTTAAACTGTCCATGAATTCTATTCTTCATGTGAAACCACATGTTACTTGAATAGCTACTGTTGCACTCATAGGAGGTGGGGCTTTAGGGCTGTCTAGATATGATGAGTCCCTACAGTTCTTAACTGATTCCAAAACCCCTTGGGAAGAAAGATGTAACAGACTCTCTGAACTACAACAAAAAAGTAAAGAGATAGCCTGTCTTTATGAAGCAAATAAACCACCACCATCACCACCAACACAACCAAACAGGGGCCACAAGAAAATTAGACAGAGCTTGTTTCTTTTCCTTTGTTCCATGACTCAGGTAAGAAAGCAGTCAACTATGAAAACAAGATCATCGTAATACCATATGCTATATGCTGTTGAACTTAATAATTTAAATATCTTTACCTTTACTCAGTTAAGAAGATTCATTCCTAAAACTTTTTATTTAATAAAATTCCTACTTTGACAGTCGTCTTGATATTTGGTCCACTGACATAAAATCTGTTTCTGAGCAGTTAGTTATTTTGCCAACTTGACCTTTTCTATTATGAAACATTTTGGATATGATTTCATTTATAGTAGTGGCTACACCATAACATGATATTTCAATTGAATATGACAGATTTACTATGTCTCCTTCTGTCTAGGACACATTTTATGGACACAATGCAAAAGTTAATTTAAAATGTATAATAAAAACAAAACTGAGCACCTTTGTCACTGAGATGTATTAAATTGCTTCAGACAGTTACTATTAAATACAAATAGAATGTTACAAACTCCCATATTATGTATTTTTTCCTGATAAATTTTAATGAGTTGAACAATCAAATTCTTCAGAATAAGTATGCTGTTGAAATGGAGTGAGGAAGCTAGGGAATGCTTGACATCTGTTCAACAGCTGTGTGCTCATGGGGGTCTCAGGGTATGTTTTCCTGTGTCTATGCAGCTTTCATTGACAGCAGAAAGCTTGACAAAGAGTAAAAAGTAGATATAATATGAATGGAATTATGGAAACATATTTACATATATAATTCATTCCTTGAGCAGTACTTTTAATGGTGTCTCCAAAAAACTTAATTTACAAGACCAGGATAAAATCAACAAGGTAATGTCCTATAAGGGAAATCAGGTATTGGACTAAACTGAAATCTAAAATGGCTGTAGTTTTAACATAAGTATGAGATGACAAAATTGAGCAAGGCCTGCGCAAATGAAAAATGCAAAAAAATTAGTGGAAATTAGGGTAATATTTTTTTTTAATGTTCAGAAGTGTATTTATCATAAATGCTGTCTTTTAAATTTCCATTGAATTTATTCAGAACAAAAAATTATTTATGCATCAAGATGCATATGTCCTAGTTTTAGTAAACTGAAGAAATTTGCAGTTTTGTATTCAAAATAACATCCTGATATTTTGACAATATGCTGTGACTTTTGAAAGGCACAATAAGATTTCAACATGGAGAAAAAGCTCCTGAAAATATTACTTCTCCCTACGAAATATTTGTGAAGTGAAACACAGTCATATTTGTAAAGTTGTAATGACAAATCCTAGCCATTGGCTATATTTATGCTACATTATTCATTTGCAGACTATAACAAGGGATACAGGTTGTCATTAGCAAGATCTCTTGCCTTCAGGACTTACATTAAAGTTTTTTTATGGCAAGAAATTTCAATCAAGTCAATACAGAAAAGGTAACACCTGCGCGATGGATCTTGCATAGTATTTCATCATAACTTCACTTTTAACCTCAATTGCATTGCATGCAATTCAGGTTGAAATCTAAACTGAGTATCTGTTGACTTTAACACTTTTCTAAGTATTTGAAATTAGATCAGAATTACAGCAATAACAGAATAATTCACGAATACTAGTCCATTTTAATGTAGTAAAAACTTAAAAAACAAAAACAAACAAACAAACAAAAAAAAACTTTAACCCAGAATACAATTCAGCTTCATTAAGAGTTAAACAAAAGAACCCTTGTAAGAGAATAACTGGAAAATACTATTTATATTACTAATAATAGAACAAGTTAAATTTTAGGAAGGTGGGAGTCAAAGGAAAGAAATGCGATAATGGGTACAGAGAAGAGCAACGAAGCTGGTGAGGGGCCTGGAGAACAAGTCCTACGAGGAGCGGCTGAGGGAGCTGGGCTTGTTCAGCCTGGAGAAGAGGAGGCTCAGGGGTGACCTTATCGCTCTTTATAGGTACCTCAAGGGAGGCTGTAGCGAGGTGGGGGTTGGCCTGTTCTCCCATGTGCCTGGTGACAGGACGAGGGGGAATGGGCTTAAGTTGAGCCAGGGGAGTTTTAGGTTAGATGTTAGGAAGAACTTCTTCACTGAAAGGGTTGTGAGGCACTGGAACAGGCTGCCCAGGGAAGTGGTGGAGTCACCATCCCTGGAAGTCTTCAAAAGACGTTTAGATGTAGAGCTTAGGGAAATGGTTTAGTGGGGACTGTTAGCGTTAGGTCAGAGGTTGGACTCGATGATCTTGAGGTCTCTTCCAACCTAGAAAATTCTGTGAAATTCTGTGAAATAAAGAAATGAAGGGAGGCATGGGATGTGTCATTATACTTATGAGAGTATCTGTGATGATTTTCAGGGTTTTTGTCTTATTGTCAGCTTCTAGTTTTTCCTTTTTATTTTTTTTTTATTTTTTTTGAGCATTTCATTCATTTCTACGGACTACTTGCTTCATTTTGATTATGAAGTTTTTGCATTACTATATTGTTAAACCCTTATATTAAAAAAATAGAAAAAAAAAAAAAAAAAAAAGAGGAGACTGGGAGATTGATTTTATCTACACATCTCTGCCTGATATCAAATCTTACTGATAACATGATAGATGACAACCTGGGCTCTTTTCACACTCAGTCAAATACTGTGGAAGAACTCATTTTAACAGGGACACAACCAAATCTGTTCTTGGTTCACAGGACTTCAGACTTCATCTCTATTGAAAATCATTTGAAGACATATTAACATAATCTAGAGTTTATAGAACTAGGGTTCTATAAAAGGCAAGAAAATGCAGTGAAATATACCAAGTCACTCACTGAAATCATGAGTATGAATACATGACTACATGAATCATGAATACATACTGAACAAAATGTACCCATTTAGCAGTAGTCCTGTGATAATGCCTTTTCACTCCTCTGCCAGTTCAGAGTGGCAGTTCTGGAGTTCAGAGGCATTTCTAATCCTGTATCATAATAATGAAGTTAATCAGCACCTGTGGAATCCCTAAAGAAGCCCTGGACTTCTGATGTCTACATTTATATCAAATACGTGCAGAATGATTAAAATGAAAACCAATAGATACTAGTAGAAAATAAGAGTCATATTACTTGAATGCATGACTTCACAATTCAACCATGTTTTCAATATATATACATATATTTCAATAACAAAGAGGACAAAACCATCAGGGTTTTTAGAAGTGCAGCTTTTAAATGTTTGACAGGTCAAACTCTTTTATTTTCCAGCAAGACATGTTAACAATACTTGCATGAAGGAAAAAATGAAATGAGGACAGAATTGCAATTCTAACACACACACACACACACAAACACAAAGAATTCATACAATATTGATGTCAATATTGAGAAAAGCCTTACTGTTCGTACTCCAGCTGTATTGTTTTGTATGTTGAACTCTCATGAAATAATTACCTTAGCATAGCATAAAGATGGAGTAATAACTCTCCTGAGAGAAAATGATTTTCATTACCTACTGCTGGCAACCAAGGCATAATCTGAAAGTTTTTTAACATCACAGAACCCAGTATGTCTTCTGTTGATAGAGTTTTATACTTTGGAAGATGACAGAAAGTGATATTTTGCATCATTTTTTTTTTTTTTTTTTAATTTAGTTACACAGACATGAATAACATGTAATTCACAAATCCAACAAAGCATTGTTTTTCCAAAACAATGAATATTTTAACAACTATATTAAGGGATAAGTTATTCACACGTGTATTAACAAAGTGTAGCTGAAACACCTAGACTGGTGCAAATAATTCAGTTCAATAAAAAATGAGGGTACAACTGTAAAAGCAACATGTTGTAAAATGCCAACACATTCACTAATGCTGTGTTAATCAAATGTTCTATTTTTATAGCTCTGACAGTGAATAATCACCACTAATGTTTTAATCATCTAAAATACTTCAAGTCTTTAAGCTGCTCTTCATTATAGAAGTTCATTACCTTGTGCAGGAAAAATCTTTCACTACACTCACTAAAGTGTACTGCCATTAAAAATGTGTTTAATACATTGATTTCAATTGCATGGCAGTTTTATATAAGATGCAGTATAGTTACATAGTGAAAGAGTTATTTTTTGTAAGTAACTCCAGTTCACAGAATTGGAAAGATGTTTATATGACAGATGCCTTTATTATTTTCCATTTGATGTTTTTTGTTTTCTTGTTTGTTTGTTTTTAATAACTATTAGAATTCAGGTTTTATTCCCAAGATTATAATTATGGTGTTTGTTTGTTTGTTTGTTTGTTTTTTATTTAAATTTTATTTATTTATTTTTTTTTCCAGTAATTTAATTTCTTTCTGGTCAAAAAGTATAATTGCAGTATAACTGTTCCGAAATTTCTGCTTGCACATTACAGAGCTGAATTGAATGTTTTGATCGCTTACAAAATTATTTATGGTAATGATAAGAAGCAAAAAAGGAAAGAAGATCTAAAACTTTTTAAATATAAGAAATTATACTCATACATCTATTCTCAAATAACAGGAGGAGTAAGAACAACTACACTAAACATCAGTGATTATCTTCGAACTGAATTGAAAAATATTTAACAGAACAATTAGATTGTTGTTCATCCATTGCTTCTGTTTTTAGATTGACAGAAAAGTTATACTGAATTAAGAAACTATCATCAAACTGAGGCTTCCTTTGATATTTAAAAGATCATCTTATCTAGACAGTCCATTGGCTAAAAAGTTTTATCAGAAATGGCTCATCATAGAATTATGATGCCAAAATCAGAGCCGCTTTATTTGTGTGGAAGACCAAATTGAGCTGAAGTTACCATTTATAACAGGGTCAAACAAAAGAAGTTGTAGTAGAAATCCAAAGCCAACTATAATATCCTTTGTCTGGAAAATTTACCAAGATGTTCCTGGAACTGCAGAGTGTTATGTTATAGAAAAAAAAATGTATTCTGCATCTTATCCAAAAGGCATCAAGATTTGATGCACTTTTATGTTGCACTTTTCAATGAGCAGAGAAAAGAGAGCATTTCATTTTACTCAAAACAAAACAAAATAAAACATTGTGTTTGTTGGATTTTTTTTTTTTTTTTTTTTTTTTTCTGCTGTACAAATACCTTCTGACAGAATGAAAGCTAACAGTGGAATCTACATCCCTCTTTGCATTGTATTGAGTGATACAATATTTATCGGGAATAAAAAAGTATAAAAAAGTCTTCAAAAAGTGTCACATCTATTCAGCTGTCTAATCTTTCACTGGCGGGTTGACTATCATCTGCTCTTGTAAGTATCAGCTCATGAGCCAGATGTTTCCACAGGATAATTTTCAAAGTGAAATCATATTAATTATTTTTCCTGCTTATATTCATTTAAATTGTGTATCAGGTCACCATAGGTTTTCTGAAATTCCATTGAAGCAAGACCAACTCAACATATAAGTATAGAAACATATCACATACACAGAAACAATTGATAAATGTGGAAATGGACCTAAGCTGACAGGTGAGAGTACGTGTTTTAGCATTTAGTGGGAGAAGAGAGGATGCAGAAGGAATAAGAAGGGAGAAACAAGCAGTATATTAAAACAAACCTGAAGTACTTTTTACATTATTTCCTAGTTTGTTTTCTTAAAGAGAATGTAATATAAGAAGATATTTAAATAAAAGTTGTCTTTCTTGACTGTCTTTTAAATTTCAGTTATTCATTACTACTTCTATTTTTTCTTGACATACTATAAATCACTTTGTCTGTCCACTAATAGAACGTACTATATAGACCTGTGTGAGAGCTAATTTTAGCTAAATGGACACTGCTGCTGGAAACCTTTGCATTTGTGTTTAATGGCTTATCATTATTATTTATTTATTTATTTATTTATGTATTTATTTAAAGATTTTACAAACACTCATTTCACCTGAAAACAGAAGATTTTGAATCCTATAACATTTTTATACTGCATCATCTTTGATTTTTTTTATATTCATGGATACTTGACTCTTACTACAAACAAACAAAGTACTGTCTTTTAGAATCTTAAAAGACACTATTTGTATCGGTAAGTACCTAAATATCTTTGAAAAGCTTCTATCTAGAAAACTTAATTATAAGATTTCCCTTTAAATCTTTAATGGAAAATGTGTCCTCTTAACAATGTGTACAATTTTGCTTGTCTTGTTGGAGCTCTCCTCTTAGCAACAGATCATAAATCATTGCAAAATTACTGACAGTTTTTATCATTAGCATACTGTACCATATTCAGGGATTTAATTATATCCAATGGCAATTCTGTAAAAAGATTTTGTCAGCATTTTTAGTAAATATTCATTTATTAAAGGTAGATGAAGACTTAATACGTCAGTAATTTCAAAATTGTACCTGCTTGAACAGACACAAAAGATGACAGATAGGATTTTATTTTACTTGTCCAGGATATATTTCCATTTTGCTTATTTATTTCCAGTAGTAATTCAGAACAATACAGCAAATTGTCTGCATTTTTAAAAGTTCCTATAAAAACAAAACAGAAAAAAAAATAAATCACAAAACATCACCACTGGCAGCAAAATAAAATAAAATAAAATCGGTATTATTTGCTTATTTAACAACTAATTATAGCTATGATAAATGGCTGTTGAATAATGAAGTGTTAAATATATTCAGTGCACATAAAGAAGTGCTCCAGGGTGGGAAGGAAAGTTATCAAAAATAATTACCTGCTAGTGGTGTCTCCTGGGAGCAAATGAAATGACATCATGAATTTTAGATATTTTTTTTGTCTTTTAAGAGTGTTGTGAAAAATACAGAAGTCTTTACAGTAACAGGCATAATACATACCATATTTCTTGCATGTTTGTACATCAAGATTTTATTCATTTTGGATTTCTCCCTGGTATTTATTAATAGTTGTTGTTGTTGTCATTCTGATGATTTCATATTGATATATACTGTAGGTGTTTCTAGTTTGGGAAATCATTATTTTAATTTAAACTGATTAACACATTAGGTATTTCTGTTGGTTCAATTTCTCTGAATGAGGCACCAGTTAGAAAAAAGTAAAAAATAAAAAGGGATTAAATGAGGTAGCAGAGATTGCTTTACTATTAAAATGTTGAATTAATCATCAAGACTCACAATTTAACTGGTGGAAACAGTACTGATGGTGGTGACTACTAATTATTAGGTATTGATAGGTCAGGTAAAATGTTACTTTCAGCATTAGTTGTAATAAAACGAATCATATCTTGGACATTCTTCTCCCTCTTCATTCTGCAGCACCAAAGTCAATGATAAGCATTCATATAGCTGGCTGTTGGCTCAATATAATATCCATTGGGAGCACTCTGACTGACATTGTTTTATACATGGATATCCTCCAAATTCAACTTAACAAGAAAGATATCTCAGCATTTTTGGTAGAACCACCTTTTCTACCTTCCTCAATCAATTTTTCTTATGAAAAAGAACACAACTTGCTTCACAGTTATGTGGAGAACTCTTTTTTCTTTCTTCTGAGTATGGGAAAGCTTCTTTCTCTGAATCCTAATTACATTAATGCTAAATACCAAGAGTCTTTGGCAAGGAAATTATGAGTCAGTATTTTTCGTAACTAATTTTTCGTAACTAATTTACCCTTAATATTCAGAAGAATTGATAGATTTCTCTTCTTGACTTTTTTTTTCTTTTCTTTTTTTTTTTTTTCCTCTCTGTCAGCCCAGCTTCCTCTAAGGAGTTCATAGAATCATAGAATCATAGAATATCCTGAGTTGGAAGGGACCCTTAAGGATCATCAAGTCCAACTCTTGACACCGCACAGGTCTACCCAAAAGTTCAGACCATGTGCCTAAGTGCACAGTCCAATCTCTTCTTAAATTCAGACAGGCTCGGTGCAGTGACCACTTCCCTGGGGAGCCTGTTCCAGTGTGCAACCACCCTCTCTGTGAAGAACCCCCTCCTGACGTCCAGCCTAAATTTCCCCTGCCTCAGCTTAACCCTGCTCCCACGGGTCCTGTCACTAGTGTTAATGGAGAAAAGGTCTCCTGCCTCTCGACACCCCCTTACGAGGAAGTTGTAGACTGTAGTAGACTAGAGTTCCCTAAGGATGTTTCCTATGCAAAACAAGCAAAGAAACAAACAAACAAACAAAAATTATATTGCCTTATTTGGAACTTACTCATATTCTGAAGATGCAGCCTCCCATACCAGAATTCTGACCCATCTCATTGTATTTTCAGTGCTGTGTTTTATTTTGAATTTATGTTGCAGGTTTTAAAAGCAGAATTCAGCAAAATTCAAAACTTTTTATTATAAATGCTGAAATCTTTCATTTTCACCTATATTGGTCTTACAAGTGTTATTTTTCATTTCTTTTGCTCTTACGTTCACTTGTGAGTCAAAACATTAATTGGCAACACTACTGTATTATAAAGGCTTATTATATTTGAAAAAGCTATCCTATTCAGCCACAGTGTTTCATATGCTAATATAAGGAAAGCTAACACAACTTTTCAAAAAGAATGAATCCTTGATAAAGATTTTACAACTAGAGTTTTAAAGCCAGGTTTCCTACAGCTTTTTTTTTTTTTTTTTTTTTTTTTTTTTTTTTTTTTATGGTAGTAATCAGCCTCATAAGGAAGTCTATAAAACTTAGGCAACAAAATGAGAGCACAGATGAATCCAAACCATGATAAATCACCAGGGATCAAATTGCAATGCTTATTTTAGATGAACCAAACATGTCTGAGCTACTGAAAAATCAAATCAAGTGCTTGTGCATCTCAGGGGAAAAACTAACCACCAACCAACCAATCAAAAAAAAACCAAAAAAACCCCAAACAACAGCACATCAAATGAAGCCCATAAAAGGTAACTAGACAGAGCAGCATCATGTTCTTCTGTCAGAATACCTTTTTGGCTTCATCAAAGAACACAGATTTCTTTCTTTCACAGAAAAATATCATCTTAGAGGAGGATGATATGCTATATGAAGAAAAAATCAGTTAATAATAGGACTTCATGTTACACAAATTTGGCACAAGAAGCACACGAGTCTTCCTGACATGAGTTTGCCTCATAGGAAGAAATACACCAACAGACACTCTGACTTCGGTTCTTAATTCTGGCATCCTGTTTCAGATATACTCCTGTTTCAGCTTAATCAATTTCCTAAAGTAAGGTGCAAGGACTTGAGATCTTGTTTTGCTCAGAATGAGAGCACTATGTGAAAATAAGACTAAAGTATAATCATAGAACCATAAAATGACTTGGGATGCAGTGACCTTATAGATCATCTAGTTCCAATCCCCCTGCCACGGTCATGGATGCCAGCAACTAGTTCAGGGCATCCACAACTTCTCTGGGAAACCTGCTTCAGAGCCTCACCACCCTCTGACTAAAGAATTTCCTCCTGATATCTAATCTAAATCTCAATTTATATATATATATATATATATATATTAGTTTAAAACTATTTCCCTATGTACTATTACTATTTGAGTGTGTAAAAAGTCACTCTCCATCTTTCTTTATGTGGGCCTACTTCTCAAACTTACCCTGGTGCCTTTGAATGGCTATTTTCCTTCTGTTGTATCATCTGCACCACTCAGCTTGGTGCCATCTGAAAATGTGTTGAGGGTGCACTCCGTCTCATTGTCTATGTCATTGATAAAGGTATTGAAAAGCACTGGTCCCAAGACAGACCCCTGAGGGACACTGCTGGTCACCAGCCTCTACCTGGGCATTGAGCTTTTGACTGCAACACTCTGTGTGGCCATCCATCCAATTCCGTATCCACCGAGTGGTTCACCCATCATATCCATATCTCTCCACTTTGGAGATAAGGATGTCATGTGGAACCATGTCAAAGGCCTTACAGAAGTCCAGGTAGATGACATTGGTTGGTCCTCTTTTGTCAACTGATGCCATCACTCCATCACAGAAAGCCAATAGAGAGTTTTGGCATGATTTGCCCTTGCTGTCTGTCTCAGATCACCTTCTTGGTTTGCCTGTGCCTTGATACTGTTTTCAAAAGGATCTGTTCCATGATCTTTTCAGGCATAGAGGTGAGGCTCATCCTTTCTACCTTTTTTAAAAATAGAAATGGACACCCCTTTTTCCAGTCACCATGGATGTCACCTGACTGCCATGACATTTCAAATATGATGGAAAGAAGATTTGCAACTCCACCATCCAGTTCTGTCAGGACACTGGATTGCATGGCATTGGACCTCCCGGAATTGTACCTCTTCTCCATGTCTGTTGTTACCAGTTATCATTTCTCATCCATCAAAGGGTACACTCTCCTTGGTCTTCCTTTTCTGACCAATGTACCTGTAGAATCCCCTTCATGTTAGTCTTTTCATCTCTTGCCAAGTTCAGTTTCAGCTTAATCAAATTATATTTTCTACATTTCTTTCTAATTCCTCTATATTTACAAGTATTAATCTCAGCAGTGCTGTGTTGATAATAACAGTCAAAGATTATCCATGTGGTATTTATACAAAATCAATATTTCAAAAAGCAATATTTGTGCCCCCAGCACAAGAAGGTTGTAGGACTGTTAGAGCCAGAGGGTCCAGAGGAGGGCCATGAAGATGATCAAGGGACTGGAGCACCTCTCCTGTGAAGACAGGCTGAGGAAGTTAGGATTGTTCAGCCCGGAGAAAAGAAGGCTCTGGTGAGACCTTGTTGTGGCTTCCGGTACCTAAAGGGACCTATAGAAAAGCTGGAGGACTCTTTTTCAGGGAGTGTAGTGATAGGACAAGGAGTAATGGCTTGTTCTACTCTAAGACAGGATAGATTTAGAATAGGTATTTGGAAGCAATTATTTACTCAGAGGGTGGTGAGGCACTGGAACAGGTTTCCCAGAGAAGCTGTGGATGTCCCATCCCTGGAGGTGTTCAAGACCAGTTTGGATGAGGTTCTGAGCAACCTGATCTAGAGGGGGGCATCCCTGCCCATGGTGGGGGGTGGGTGGAACTGGGTGATCTTTAAGGTCCCTTCCAATCCAAACAATTCTATGATTCTACAATTTATATGATTTCGTGACCATGGGGTGTACTTCACAATATGTCTTCTGTCTGTAAAGCCTTCAGAGCAAAAATCTGAAAAGTAGCTAATTGCATAGAAAGCATTCACATCTCTGCTCTTATTCAGGAAGAGTGACTTTCCTGAGCCTTCTATTCTGCTAGCAAATCGTGAGCTGTATATTTCCTAATATAGATCTGAGAAATAGTTCTATTGCAGCTTATCCTCTTGCTAACCAATTAAGTCTATTAACACAGTACAAGTCTTGTATAATTACAATTAAAAGTGTGAACAAAGCTGAGACCACATGTTGGTGCAATGAAATGCATTTCCTTAAAAGTCAAAGTCTAAAACAATGGTATGGGATTTTCTCTTGTAGCTGAGGAACAGGGAACATGTGACACCCATGTCCAGAAGCCACAGAAAATGTCAGAATGGCAGAGAACATCATGGGGCTTTGTACTGGGTCTGACTTGGATGGAGCTAGCTTTCCCTGCAGCGGCCCAAATAGTGCTGTGCTCTGCACTTGTGGCTAGAACAGCATTGGTATCACACTAGTGTTTTGTCTATTGCTGAGAAGTGCTGGCACAGCATCAACTCCCTCCAACCAACCCCCAGAGCCAGTAGTCTGGGGATGGTCAAGAGGTAGGGAGGAGGGCAGCTGACCTAAACCAACCAAAAGATTATTCCGTACCATATGATGTCACACTTAGCAATAAAAGGTGGGAAAGGGGAGGAGGGGGAAGGTGTTTGTTATGAAGACATTTGTTCTTCTGAACAACCACTGCATGTATTGAGGCCCTGCTTCCTAGGACGTGACTGAACTTCGCTCCTTGATAGGAAGTAGAGAATATTTTTTTTTCCCTTCTCTCTGTGCTTCTGAACAGCCTTCGCTTGGTTGTTGTTGTTGTTTTCTCTTTCTTTTCCCTTTAATTAAATTATCCCAGCAGTGAAAAACCACCACGGGCTTTTATCTAAAATTATCACAAACAAATCATTGCCTCACGTTTTCTTTGAGTATAATGATGATAACAATTTATATTGTGTTGAATGTACAATATGAAATCAATTGTTAAAAGCAAGGGTAGTTTATGCCAGCAGTAGTTAAATCTACTTGGAATTCAGATCTTGCTCTGTTTCTCCAATATTTGATAAGGTTACTGCTTCACAAATAAATATCTTTTGCTCCTCAAATTCTTTTTACAACTGCACTTCCTACTTTACCACTGCATTCATAAAGAATGGAGGTCAAGAGTGCCAGTTGCACATAGCCTGTTAAACACATCAAAGAATTTTTGAAATCTCATTAGGTGACTATAGTGGCCATGAGGGTCATTTTAGGCAAATTAGCAAATCAAGCAATCTGAAATTCCTCTGCAAATTAAGTTCTTCAGTTTAGGAATGATCAGTCAGGTTATCAATTTATTCTTTCTGTTTCTATGTCACTCTTACAATAACCAGACAGTCTAGAAAGATGAACAGGACTACGTGTGCTAAAAGTTTTTCACACTGCTGGTTTCTTCTCTTTTACATTGGATTTTCATAGTTAATGCAGAATGACTATTCTATGTTTCACTTAGTGAATCAAAACCTGCTCTAGCAGGAGTTTAAATAAATAATTTAAGAAAACACACTGTGTTGATGGACCTTTTGATCAAGTATTGACAATCTGCTTTCAAAATTCATTTTTATACTGTCAAAACAAATCATCTAAGAAAATAACACCATACATTTCAGTGGAAATGAAAGTCTGTAATAGTATAAATGACATATCTCTAGATTGTTGCATGCCTTAGAAAATAGATCTGCAATAAAGCAAGTCTAATCCTTGAGAATTTACTTGTAGAAAATTCATAATACTGAAATGCTGCAATACTGAAAACATTCTATCAAAACCAAACATAAGGCAAGGCCTGTCTAAAGTACATGTAGTCAAAGTCAAGTGTATTTTAACAAAAATTTCTTCTTTCTGAGTTGCCAAAAGGAAAAGCCTCCAGAATATTTCTGCTTCTGGGAGGTGCAAACATGTTTTTCTTTAACTGAAAGAGATGAAGATTTTTGTTAAGCATTTTTCAGAAACCCTTTATTCATCAATGTTCATCAATGTTATGTTTTGGTCTAGAGCTTTGCATTCAACATCTTTTCAATGTCATTAAACATCTTTTCAATGTCATTCAACATCAACATTATTTGTAAGCAACGGACTTGCTATACGTTTTTGATGATCTCTCCTATTGAAAATACAGACAAAACAGAGAGAATTCTCACCTTTTTTTTTTTTTTTTTTTTTTTTTTTTTTCCCCCATGGGAAAAGTAATAAACAATGATTTTCTTTTACTTACATATTCATTTACCATGCATTTTACGCCATGATTGGATCTGAACTAACAAAAAGGTTTGTGGAGGGAAATGGTACCTTCCTTTTTTTTTTTTTTTTTTTTTTTTTTTTAATATTTTTTTCTTCATTATGTCTCCTAGAGTCAAAAACAGAAAAAAGACAACCAACCATCCAATCAAAAATAAAACTACATGTCTTTCACAATCCACAGCTTTTTAGAACAGAGATCAAAAATAACTTTTTTTTTTTTTTTTTTTTTTTTCCCCCATAGTCCTTTTATATTTCTGGTATATTTTTAAGTTCAAAAGGTTTATATTAATATTTGTGTAGTTGAGTAGTACATGGTATTTCCTTAATTGAATTAAGCAATGAAGTGTGCAAGAGACAGAAGTTTTTTTGTTTGTTTGTTTGTTTTGAATTAATTAACAGTCAAGCAGTTTACCTCCTGAATTTGAAGGTAGTGAGGGATGCATATGAAAATTACACTGTTGTAATAAATTTGTTGTAGATGGAATGTATTATCAAATCATCTGTTTTCTTTATCTTAAGGAACAATGTTTACCAATGAGGAAAACATGGAAAAAATAAACTTTTAACATACAGAGTTTGTAAGGGGGTAAAGAAAAAAAAAAAGTTTTTTAACATTTTCCAAGTGTAAATTTATTATTCAGTAGGGCAAGCTAAACTTTTTTTTACCTAAGAATTTACTTACATACATTATGCTCAGCATAGGTTAACTGTCCAGAACCAGGTCTGATTTAGACTTCAGACATAGCTCTTGTAGGGTGATTGATATGTGTTTTCCACTAGAGATGTATTTTATTAACTGAATTCCATTTCAGCTCAAACTTTTTAAATTGCAGGTCTGGAATAAAAATGGTGTAATGAGGCAGTCAATTGCAATTTCAAAAAGGGTACATATATAAAAACTACATTATAAAGAAAAATAAATAAATAAATATTTTTAGCCTTAGTGTTCCCAGAAAGGTTTTTGGTTGTTTTTGGTTTGTTTTGGTTTATTTAGCTAGTTTTTTTTTTTTTTTTTTTTTTTTTTAAGTCAGTGAATTTATAGCTTTATTGCATCTATATTCAGCTAGCAAATTGTTTAAAATATATTCCTCTGTTTTGCCAGCAAGTATTTTATTCAGCAATAGAGTCAGTATCTCTTTAGCTTAGTTACTCATATCCTAAAATGATTTAAATGGTCCTTGGAGTGTTTCAAGAGCAAATACTTTTGATTAAAGCAGCCAAAAACATTTAATTGCTTCCAAATTCCCAGATCCTAAAATGTCTAAGGTACTAAAATAATGGAAGATGTTGTAGTCAGCTTTTTTACACCAGCATGGTCTTTTTTTTTTTTTTTTTTTTTTTGTAATAAGCGGACCGTGACTTTGGGAACAGTAAACTCCCATACAACTTTCAACTTATGTGGGATCTGCTGCTCCATCTGAATGCACATAAGTCTCTCAGACCTGATGGGATTCATCCCTGGGTACTCAAAGAGCTGGCTGATGTTATCATAGGACCTTTCTCAAATATTTTTCAATGTTCTTGGGAATCTGGAAAAGACCCAGTCAGCTTGAAGCTGGCAAATGTTGTCCCAGTTTTCAAGAAGGGTAAGAAAGAAGATCCTGGTAACCACAGGCCTGTCCGTCTCACTTCAGAGACTGGTAAAATTATGGAGAAGATGAGCAGGAAGAAGGGAGTTCTAGAAAAACAATTGAAAGACAATGCAGTCATTGGTCACAGCCAACACAGACTCATTAGGGGAAAGTCCTGTTTAACTAATTTAATTTCCTTTTATGACAGGGTTATCCACCAAGGAAACCAGTTGACTAAGGGAAGCTAGTTGATTTAAATTTTCTGAATCTCTGCAAAGCTTTCGGTATTGTTTCTCTCAGTATCCTTCCAGACAAAATGCCCAGCATAGAGCTAGATAAATACATAGTACAATGACTGGACAGTTGTCTCATGGGTCAGGCTCAAAGGGTTATAGTAAATGGGCTTACATCAGACTGGCAGACACTCATTAGTGGGATTCCATAGGGCTCAATTTTGGAGCCAGTTCTCTTCAATGTTTTTGTACATGATTTGGATGCAGGATTTGAATGCATACTGAATATGTTTGCAGACACCACTAAATTAGAAGAAACTATTGATTCCTTTGAGGGCAGAGAGGCCTTGTAGAGAGATCTTAAAGGGTTAGAGGGCTGAGAAAGCACCAACTGCATGAAGTTCAACAACAGCGAATGCTAGATTCTGCATTTGGGACAGGGCAATCTTGGAAAAGCAGGTTGTTTAAACAGCTGGAAATTCACCCTTCAAAAGTTCAGGGTCCTAACTTTGCTCTTTGACAGGCCCATATTCCTTGAGATCATGAACTCAACCATGATGTGGTCACTGCAGCCCAGACTGCCTCCAATCTTAACCTGTTTACTGAATTCATTCACACTGATGAGCACCAGGTCCAATAACACTTCTCCTCTGGTCAGTTTGCCTAAGACCTGGACCAGGAAGATATCCTCAATGCACTCCAGGAGTCTCCTGCATTGCTCACAGCCTGCTGTGTAGCTTTTCCAGCAGACATCCAGATGGTTGAAGTCCTCCATCAGGATGAGAGCATGTGAGTGTGATGCTTCTTGTAGTTGAAGCAAGAAGGCCTCCCTCTGATCAAGCAGCCTGTAGTAGACCCTGACCACAAGGTGTCCTTTATTGGTCCAGTCCCCAACTTTTACTCACAAGCTCTCAGCCTGTCCATGGCAGTTTCTTGGAGACAGCTCTTTGCAATCTATCCCCTTCTTAACATACAGGACAACATCCCCCACCCCTCCTTCCCTGACTACCTTTTCTGAAAAGCTTATAGCCCTTGATTGTAGTGTTCTAGCGTGTGATTCTGGGGTTTCTGGTCATGAATATGAATCAACAGTGTATATTGTCAGCCAGGAGGGCCAACCATACCATGGAGTGCCTCAAGCACAGCATTGTGCTTGTCCAGTTGAGGGAAATATTTATTCTGCTCTAGTCTGTGCTGTTGTAGCCCCATTTCGAGTAGAGTGTGCAATTTGGGGCACCATGATATAAAAAGGACATAAAGCTATTAGAGTGTCCAGAATAGGGCAACAAAGATGGTGAAGTGTTTAGAGAGGAAAATGGATCACAAGCAGCTGAATTTGCTTGGTGCAGAGAAGTCTGAGGGTGACCTTATCGCAGCCTACAGCCTCCTCACAAAGGGGAGTTGAGGGGTAGATGCTGATCTCTTAGGTGACCAGCAATAGGACCCGAGGGAATGGCATGAAGTTGTGTAAGGGGAGGTTCAGATTGTATATTAGGAAAAGGTTCTTCACCAAGAGGGTGATGGGACACTGAATAGGCTCCCCAGGGCAGTGGTCATGTCACTGAGCCTGTTGGAGTTCAGGAGCTGGACAAGGCTCTCAGACACATGCTTTGGGCTTTGTGTGGTTCTGTGTGGAGCCAGAAGCTGGACTCAATGATCTTTATGGGACCCTTTCAAGTTGCCTTCACAACAGCACTATTGTAAGAGAACCAGACTAGTTGTAGCTTTCCCCCTTTTCTCTGGCTTATGCCATCCTCCTGTGATTTTGTTGATGAGAGTGCAGCCACTGTCTCGTGGAAACATGCAAAAGGACTTCTAACCACAGAGCAGAGCACAGCACTAACATTTTTATAGCCTGCTGCAACAAAGTATATGCATCCTTAGAACTCTGCAATCTCTTTAAATGCAAGATCACTGCCTTTATCACAACACAGACTCTCATATTCATAAGTCAGTTGGGTGACTGCAAGCTCTTTTCAGGTGAGCTGACCTCAGATGAGCAAATTGCTTACTTCAAGTCATCAGGTCCCAAATCCTACAGCTACCTGAAGCTGAGGGAAAAGTCTTATCTAGAATCTAAAGGCGTCACTGTTAATGCAATGCAATCAACAGCAATTTTGTGCTATTGTGTTCACCATTAATCCAGACAATGATGCCCCTAGAATGATCATCATAGAACAGTGTCCTACAATTAGGAATAAGGAAGAGTAGGTAAAAGAATCCAGATCCCCCAGACACAGAAAGTGGTCTATTACAAAAATATACTATATAAAAATTTCTACAACTTTTTGGATGTGCATTGGAAGCGCCCTTTTTCTACATTTCTATTAGGAACTGGCAGAAAAAGTTATTTTGAAAGATTTTGGGGGAGAATGTCAAAGGATTGCTCTCTGTTTTGCCATAGAACGTGATGTGGCGTTACAGATGTTGGCAACTGTTATATCAGGGGCTGATCTCTAAATATCTTTTTAGCAAACCTGTGGAGGACTTACCAGAAAGTCTTAACAATAAAGACGTATTTCCACCTAATAAAGTGTACATTGTTGTGATCAATGATCTTATGAATATTGCTTGTGAGAGAAAATGAAAACTTTCAATGAATGCATCGCAAGAGTTTTAGCATCCCATACACTGCCAAGAATGATTTGTTTGTTTGTTTTTCATTTTCTTTCCCAGGGCAAGAAAAGCCATCACTTAGCAAAAATACATGGCGTTAACACTCTTCTACTCCCTCAAGTTACCCTAGAGGTTGTATCCCTACTGAGATAAATGTACCAAAACAATATAATTTTTTTTCCTCAACCTAGTAATCACGGCTTATGCAAGACACTGGGAAAGGAAGTGAATGATTTTAAGAGCAAGAGAGAAAAATGATTAATTTATTTGAGAGTGACCAGTGAGAGTGAACAGCAAGGTAGAACAGATTAAATTTCACAGGGTCATGGCTTACTTTTCACAAAGGCTATAGCTACCGTGTATCAGTTTCTGTATGATATGTCTTTATAAATATATCGAACAATATATGAATAAATATATAAATGAATAATGGAAAGAGAATAATAAAATTTGAATATGGCTAAACTCAGTGCTGTCCTAATATTGATTATTTTTTGAGGTTTCAGTAACACTGGAAGTGTTCAGCATTTCATGTGATCCGCTTGTTTCCATGGATTTTATGCAGAGATATTATACATAAAAGGAGAGGGACAAGCAGGAGAAAAAAAAAAAAAAATTTTACTTTCACTGATATGCTTTAAAAACAGTAGAGGACAAAGTTATATCATAAAGATCTCATCAAATTAAGTACTGAAGTGTTATTTCATGTGGGCATTGGGATATGTCCGAAGAGAAGATCTGAAAAGGAAGACTCAGATCTAAATGCCAGCTGTCTTCAGAGGTATGGATTCTGTCTGACTCTCATTTCCTTATTAGGTTTTGCTTTGTTTAGAAATTAGGAGGAAGTTTTTCACTCAGAGGGTGATCAGGCACTGGAACAGG
Source organism: Aythya ferina (assembly GCF_964211825.1). Lineage (NCBI taxonomy): Eukaryota > Metazoa > Chordata > Aves > Anseriformes > Anatidae > Aythya > Aythya ferina. Next base: position 14,963,980 of record NC_140304.1, read on the forward strand.
TTGCCCAGAGAAGTTGAGGATGTCCCATCCCTGGAGGCATTCAAGGCCAGCCTGGATGCGGCTCTGGGCAGCCTCTAGTTGTTGGCAACCCTGCTCAGAGCAGGGGGGTTGAAACTAGATGATCTTTAAGGTCCTTTTCAACCCAGGCTGTTCTATGATTCTACTATTCTATGATCTAGCTAAAGAGTGTTTTTACCATATTCTTCCATTAGACATTTTTGAGTCTTCATATGGGTGTTTAGAATTTTGCAGGCAATAATTAGAGTAATTTTATTTTTCACAGAATCATAGAATTGTCTAGGTTGGAAGAGACCTCAAGATCATTGAGTCCAACCTCTGACCTAACACTAACACTCCACTAAACCATATCGCTAAGTTCATATAAACATATAAAGAGGGTGAGAAAAACCTCTGAGAGAATTACTAATTCAAATTAGATATGGAGAAAGTCAGAGATATTGGATCAGCTATGGGATTAGCGAAGCCTGTTTATGCTGACAAATTAATGCAAGAAGTAAAGTACAATGGAAACTATAGCCCCTTGAAGTTAAAAGGGATGGTGAAAAACAGACACGGACCGCTGAAACTGCTTAAATGTTTGTACTTGAGGTAGAATCACTATGTGGAATGGCCAAGCCACCAGCTAGGGTATGACACATTCCCAGATGGGACACTATTGTCCTGGACAGGTGTTTTCTGTGTCTGTTATACTGATCTAAACTGGATCAAGGAGTAGGGCCTTGGTTGGTGTGTTGTGTGCAGGTGAGTGTATTGTAGAACACAAATTTTAGAATAAAAATCACTATCCCGCTGTGTCACTGAGTGGTGTGGTCGGTTTTTGTTGCCACCCATCTAAACTACTCTCTGATGATTGAACAGAAAAAAAAAAAAAAATGAGGTGCATTTGTTGTGAACATAGAAATGATTCTTGCTGCTTTGGGATTATTAAAATTGTGTTGGCATGTGCACTGAATAGTGAGAATTGAATGATTTCTGTTTAGATATGTGTATTGGATGCACTGGGATCTGGGCTAGGGACTGGATGCACATTGCAAGTGATGCATAAATAATGCATTAACTCTCTTTATATCACTCATTCTAATTCAAAAATGACATTGGGTCACCTGTCAAATCTGCACAGAACTGGAAGTATTACTTCAGATTTCAGTTCAAATGCAAATTTCATGTTGTGTGGGGACGTGTTCTCAAGCTTATTTTGAAGTAAATTAGATAGCTGTCCATTAACCTCAATGAGAATTGTTTCTGGCCTGTCGCCTTTCCAAAATGCAGAATCTAAAACAAAATTTTGCATTTAAATGCAACTATCAGTATAAGATTTTCGTTCTTCAATGTAACTAGTAAGATGTAAATGAGAACTGTTTGTATCTACTTGAGTCTGACTTCCACTTTTGAATATTTTAATTTACTAGGTTAAAAATAAATTACAATGTTCTATTTCACAGAATCACAGAATTGTCTAGGTTGGAAGAGACCTCAAGATCATTGAGTCCAACCTCTGACCTAACACTAACACTCCACTAAACCATATCGCTAAGTTCAACATATAAACGTCTTTTAAAGACCTCCAGGGATGGTGACTCCACCACTATCCTGGGCAGCCTGTTCCAATGCCTCACAACCCTCTCAGTAAAGAAGTTCTTCCTAACATCTAACCTAAAACACTCCTGGCACAACTTTAGCCCATTTCCCCTCTTCCTGTCATCAGGCACATGGGAGAATAGACCAACCCCCACCTCACTACAGCCTCCTTTAATGTGCTTACAAAGAGCGATAAGGTCGCCCCTGAGCCTCCTCTTCTCCAGGCTGAACAAACCCAGCTCCCTCAGCCGCTCCTCGTAGGACTTGTTCTCCACACCCCTCACCTCCTTCGTTGCCCTTCTCTGGACTCTTTCGAGCACCTCGATGTCCTTCTTGTAGCGAGGGGCCCAAAACTGAACACAGTACTCGAGGTGCGGCCTCACCAGAGCCGAGTACAGGGGGACAATCACTTCCCTAGACCTGCTGGCTTCTTATACAAGCCAGGATGCCTTTGACCTTCTTGGCCACCTGAGCACACTGCTGGCTCATATTCAGCCGACTATCCACCAATACTCCCAGGTCCTTCTCCGCCTGGCAGCTTTCCAACCACTCATCCCCCAGCCTGTAGCTCTGCTTGGGGTTATTGCGCCCCAGGTGCAGGACCAGGCACTTGGCCTTTTTGAATTTCATACAGTTGACCTCAGCCCATCGGTCCAGCCTATCCAGATCCTCCTGCAGAGTATTCCTACCCTTAAGCAGATCGACACACGCACCTAACTTGGTGTCATCTTCCAACCTAGAAATTCTGTGATTCTGTGATTCTGTGATCTGCAAACTTACTGAGGGTGCACTCAATCCCCTCATCCAGATCACTGATCAAGATATTAAAGAGGACCGGCCCCAGTACCAAGCCCTGGGGAATGCCACTAGTGACCAGCCTCCAATTGCATTTGACTCCATTCACCACGACTCTTTGTGCCCGGCTATCCAGCCAGTTTTTAATCCAACGTATGCCAGTCCAAGCTACAAGCAGACAGTTACTTGAGGAGAATGCTATGGGAAGCAGTGTCAAAAGCCTTGCTGAAGTCAAGGTAGACCACATCCACAGCCTTTCCCTCATCCACCAAGTGCGTCACTTTGTCATAGAAGGAGATCAGGTTTGTCAAGCAGGACTTGCCTTTCATAAACCTTGCTGACTGGGCCTGATCGCCTGGTTGCCCTGTAAGTGCCGCGTGATGACACTCAAGATAATCTTCTCCATGAGTTTCCCTGGCACTGAGGTCAACCTGACAGGCCTGTAGTTTCCCGGGTCTGCCCTCCGGCCCTTCTTGTAGATGGGCGTCATGTTTGCTAGCCGCCAGTCGACTGGGACCTCCCCTGATAGCCAGGACTGTTGATAAATGATGGTAAGCGGCTTGGCCAGCTCCTCTGCCAATTCTCTCGGTATCCTCGGGTGGATCCCATCTGGCCCCATCGACTTGCATACATCCAAGTGCCGTAGCAGGTTGCCAACCATTTAAACATGGATAGTGAGGGCCACGTTCTGCTCCCCATCCCCTTCCACCAGTTCAGGGTACTGGGTATCCAGAGAGCAACTGGTTTTGCCGCTAAAGACTGAGGCAAAGAAGCATTAAGCACCTCCGCCTTTTTCTCATCTTTTGTAACTGAGTTCCCCCCCCACATCCAGTAAAGGCTGGAGATTCTCCTTAGTCCTCCGTTTTGCATTAATGTATTTGTAAAAACATTTTTTGTTGTCTTTGACGGCAGTTGCCAGATTGAGCTCCAGATGAGCTTTGGCCTTTCTAATTTTGTCCCTGCACTGCCTCGCAACATCCTTGTAGTCCTCCCGAGTGGCCCGCCCTCTTTTCCAAAGATCATAAACCCTCTTTTTCCTCCTAAGCTCAAGCCACAACTCTCCGTTCAGCCAGGCCAGTCTTCTTCCCCGCCGGCTCATCTTTGGGCACGTGGGGACAGACCGCTCCTGCGCCATTAAGATTTCCTTCTTGAAGAGCGCCCAGCCTTCCTGGACTCCTCTGCCCTTCAGAACCGTGTCCTGGTTTCAGTTAGAACAGAATTAATTTTCTTCCTAGTAGCTGGTGGAATGCTGTGTTTTGGCTTAGGATGAGAAGAGTGCTGATAACACCCCGATGTTTTAATTGTTGCAGAGCAGTGCTTATACCAAGCCAAGGACATCTCAGCTTTTTGCTCTGTCCTGCCAACAGGCAGGCTGGGGGTGCAGTAAGAGCTGGGAGGGGACAGACCCAGGACAGGTGACCCAAACTAGCCAAAGGGGTATTCCATACCATCTGACGTCATGCTAAACAATATATAGGGGTGGCTAGCCGGGGGGAGGGGGCCGGACTGCTCGGGGTTAGGCTGGGCATCGGTCAGCGGGTGGTGAGCAATTGCATTGTGCATCACTTGTTTGTACATATTATTATTACTTTCCTATTATCACCATTGTAACATTATTATTATTATTGTTATTATTATTTTCCTGTCTTATTAAACTGTCTTTATCTCAACTCACGGGCTTCACTTTCCATTTCTCTCCCCCGTCCCAGAGAGGGAGGGGGGAGGGTGAGCGAACGGCTGCGTGGTATTTAGCTGCCAGCCGGGTTAAACCACGACAAACCGCCTCCCAAAGGACTCAACCAACCAGTGTCCTGAACAGTTCAAAGTCGGTCCTCCGGAAATCCAGTACAGCGGTTTTACTGGTCCCCTTCCTGGCTTCTCAAGAATGGAGAACTCTACCATTTCATGCTCGCTCTGCCCAAGACAGTTTCCAACCACCACATCTCCCACCAGTCCTTCTCTGTTTGTGAAGAGAAGGTCTAGCGGGGCACCTCCCCTGGTAGGCTCACTAACCAGCTACGTCAGGAAGCTACCTTCCACGCTCTCCAGAAACCTCATAGACTGCTTTCTCTGGGCTGTGTTGTGCTTCCAGGATATATCTGGGAAATTGAAGTCCCCCACAAGAACAAGTGCTGATGATTTCACAGCCTTTGTCAGCTGCCTGTAGAACTCCTCATCAGTCTCCTCATCCTGGTTCGGCGGTCTATAACAGACCCCCACCAGGATGCTTGCCTTGTTGGCCTTCCCACTGATCCTAACCCATAGGGACTCAACCTTATCTTTCCCAGCCTCAAGTTCCACGACATCAATACTCTCTCTGATACAGAGAGCCACACCACCACCCCTTCCGTGCTGCCTGTCCTTTCTGAAGAGCCTATAGCCAGACATTGCAGCACTCCAGTCATGAGAGTGGTCCCACCACACTTCTGTGATGGCAACCAAGTCGTAGCCTGCCTGCCGCACGATGGCTTCCAGCTCCTCCTGTTTGTTACCCATGCTGCGTGCATTAGTATAGATGCACTTCAGTTGGGCCATTGCCTTCTCTCCCAGTCTTGCCATTGTTCTCCCTGGCACAGCTCTAACAAGCCTTGTTTCAGCCCTGTCCCCCTTCTCACCTAGTTTAAAGCCCTCTCAATGAGCCCTGCCAGCTCCTGGCCTAGGATCCGTTTTCCCCTTAGAGATAGGGACCTGTCTGTGGCCATCAGGCCGGGTGCCAAGTAAAGTGCCCCATGGTCAAAAAAAACCAACAAAATTTCTGTGTTGGCGAAAACACCACCTTTACTCCCGCTCCATCCACTAATCGTCCCAGTCCCCTAAAGTCCCATTTGATAGTCTTCAGGCTTCTCTCTTCAATGTCATCACTGCCAGCCTGGACTATTAAAATTGCTACGCAAGTCTATCTCCCGCTCACACTCTCTGATATCCCTCAACCTCTCGACCTCCTCCTTGAGTTCTGCCACGGGGCAGATGAGGTCATCCACCTGCTCGCACCTCATGCACACAGTCTCTTTGCCCCCCGCAGGTGGTAGCAACAGGTTCAGCCACTCCCTGCACCCGGAGACCTGAACTGCCGCAGTTTTGAGTGGGCAGTTGGTCTGGGTGTTTACAGACTTCCTGGAGAGCACACCGTGCCTGGTGTACACCATTGCAGCTGAGCTAGCGGTAGACCACCGTTAGAGGAGGTGTTTGTATGGGCAGAGGGGAGTGCTCTGCCCTTCCTGCTCGCCCTGCCTGCATGAACTGCCATGCTAAGTGCCGCGCCACTCCCTTCTGACGCGCCATGCCCTGTTTGCCGGTCCTGGTCACTGGGCTCCTGGTTGCTCCCTAGGGGCAGTTTTTGAATGGCCGGGGAGGGGGCGCTGCTGGCTCCGCCTATGCCTCGTTCTCGCCTTGTTCACCTCCCTCGCGAGGGCTGCTGGGTCCTGGCGGCTCCCTGGAGTGGGCTTGGTGCCGGAAAAATTAGCCCTGCCTGTCCGATCCCCCGCTCCGCTGCAGAATGCATCTACCCTGTAGCCGATCGCCTCGGCATTTGCTTCATCAGATTGTGCATATTAATTCACCTATGAAACAATGCTTACTGATAAATAAAATTGATTTACTTTTCATTTGTATAGTCAAATATTGAAGTAACTTTTGGCTATTCATAATCAGTCTTGAAAGGAGTTGAAACTGTGGTCAGTACAGTATTTTGTTATTTACAGGTAGTTCAATTGTAATGAGTATGCACTAATATTTATTGAAATGCAATTTTTCCGTTTAAGAAAGAAGTGAAAGACCTACTACATTTTTGTACCCTTTTAAACACTAGTTCTTTGTTCTTTTGTCCTGTGTATTTGTGAGATTTTCTTTTTAAAGCTGAAACATCTCAGAACGCAAATGTACTCTGTAGACCCTGTACTAGTCAAAGAACTGTCTTTTTGTTGTTTCTTCCGGAAACTGTGCTTTGAAAGAAATCACTGTTGTAGAACCAATTAGGTTCTTTAAGTAGATCATTTTTCAGTCACTGGAATAATGAATTCCATTTGCTCAAAGGGTTGCATTCACCCTTCAGTTGTAAGACAAATAAGAATTCATTGCCACATCTAGGCAACCAGAATTATTTATGCATTCTTTTCAGAATCTTTCTTTTTTTCACCTTTATTGGAATTCACCACAAAGATTATTGTTTAATAAGGGGGAAGTTCAGTTGAAGCCAAATGAAAAAGCACAAGTCTTTTAAACCAGAGTATATTTTTCAGAAGTGTCTTACTTGTCAAGCTGTTGCAAATTTGCCTTTTATTTTATTTTTGTTAGTTAAAATGAATTATCTGCTTTCTTATTTATTTTTTTCCCATTCTTAAAAAGTTTCCTGGATAGAGAAAAAAAATTTAAACTTTGCTTCTCAAAATCAAGACATTTTAAAGTATATTTAAAGGTGCTCACGGGATGAATCACCATCCTCAAGCTTTTTCCTTTTTTCCTATTTTAGCCATAAGATTGCCAGGGTCTACTATGCCTAAGTCAGGGTTTGTTGCATCATAATCAAACTTCTGGAAATGAAATTTGTGCCTGAACATCTGACTACCTCAGGTAGCTATCTAAATCATAGAACCATAGAATCATTAAGGCTGGAAAAGACCTTCAAGATCATCACCCTACCACCAGTATCACCCACTAAACCATCGCAGTATCACAGAATCATCTAGGTTGGAAGTGACTTATAAGATCACCTAGTCCAACCTCTGCCGTTGGCCTTCCTGGTCACCTGGGCTCATGCTGGCTCATGTATTTTGAATCTGTACAGTCCTAATGCACGACTCCAACTCCATATATGATGTTTATCATATTTGGCCTGATGTGCATGACAGTAGTTAGACAAAAACAGTAATTAGACTAAAGTCTATAAGAGTAAGTTTAAAAGAGTAAAAATGAAACAAAAAATCAGTCTAAATCAAGAAATGTTTGTTTGCTAGGGCACACAGATGAAAACTAAGTAGACTGTGTTCATCAAAAGAACATGATGGGTTTTTGTTTTTTCTTCAAGTGATATATCCAACAGTTACAAACACGGAATCTGAAGAAGTGAGTTAAACCAAGCAAACATAGTTGTATTTCCACTGAGGGCTCCAAGTATTTCATGTTTTTTTGCTTTACTGTTCATAAAATAAAGTTTGTCCCTAACAGATTTAAAATAATTAGTGAAATAAAATAGGGGTTCTACTTTCCTAAAATTACCCTTGTAGATGACAAACTGTCAGAATGAGTAGTTGGCCATTCCAGATTGGGTGTGTCTTTTTGGGTTGTTTGTTTTATTTGTTTTGTTAATTCTGAAACTGATGAAATTTGCAGTTGATGGTACAACTCATTCATACATTAGAAATATAGGACCCCTCTCCATAGTCAGCCTTATGACTGGAGAATTCTCTGTGACTAACAATTTCTTTGTGACCAAACACAGACACAAAATGGACATTAAAAATACCTTTTGACTAGGGAAAGAAGACAGGAAAACAATAGTTTTAAATACATAGTGAAATTTCTGTAGGAAAGTCCTACTTCTCGACCAAATATAGTTCCCAGTTAATCCAATATATCTTTTCTGAGTATGTAGTGTCATAACTGAGTGATTGAACTGATGAACCTTTGCCTTTTAAGGGTAGCACACAATTAGAAGGCTTTAATTTCTTTAACCTAATATTGGGATGAGGTTTGAAAGGGAGGCCAGTGATAGAAAGCATAATGTAGAGTACTGATCTTTGGGAATCCTTCAGTCATAATTAGGGGGTACCCTAAATGTCAACATCCATGTCAGACACCAGTGTATTCTGAAGATCTTGGTTATTTAGGTGTATGCCATGAAAGTAGTATACAGGCCTAACAAAAGGTAATTTAACTGCATGATTTCTCTTGTTTTCTAACTACACTTTATGTTGTTTGGTGAGAAGATGTCCAGGGAGTGTCTGAAAATCCTGTCATGGGTTTCAGAAATAATGTAAGACACATATCAGCCATGTGGCTGGCAGGGATTTTAATGGGACTTGAAAGGCTGAAATGGTCTTCTTCAATCAAGCATAAACTGTGTTACTGGAGAAAAAAATAAATCAATTGTTGAGGAGCAGTCTAATCTACCACATACCCACATACTTTTTAGCACTTTTGATAAGCTGCATTATTTTATTACAGATAAATAATAATAAACACTTTGTTATATTGTTTTGTGGGTTTTTTTTGTTTGTTTGTTTGTTTTTAATGTGACAAGTATTTCAGAAGTCTATTTTTCTGTGCTTTTGTTGTTGTTGTGTTTTGTTGTTGTTGTTGTTTTTATGTGAATTGCTTTTATTTTCCTTCTGAAGAAAAATTGAATCTTACAGGGCAGGAGAATCTTATGTGGCAGAAGACCAGTGACAGGCCTGCCACAGGATGATGCAGTGTAGCTTAAAATGGCCAGATGCCAGATGGTCATCTGAAAGCAAGCCCCATGAGAAAGTTTCAGTCCTGCCTGTGACCTCTTCGTTACAACAGGACTTCTGCAAACCCTTCCACAGACTCAAAACACCACAAGCTCTTGTTTATTATGTCTTCATTAACTCCTTGAGGGTAGTGTTCTCCTTCCTGTAAATGGATTTGCATACTACATAACATAACAATTAAGAAAGATGATGGGAATCATTATGATTTTCAGGGCTACACATAAACTTCCAAATAGTTGCTTTCTGATACATTCATTTTATTCATTCTAATTGCTGTGAAGAATCTTGTTAATTACGCATCAAGTATAGTTCATTGCATGAGTTTGTTTTCTTTATTAGGCAGACATGAAATCAAGGGGGAAAAAATGTAGTCAATAACTTTCATCAAGTATGGGGTAAAGGATTGTGTTGATGTATTTTATATAACATTTGGGAACAAAGTTTTTGGTGAATTCTGTCAAAAACTATCATATAGTCGTAGCTAAAATGATGTGACAAATCTCAAATCTATAAGATCTAAGTGGGAAGTTTAATGTGAAGAGCTGATAGGTATCAGGACTTTATGATAATCATGATAATCAGCAACACACTTAACAGTGCGAGAGCAACAACAACTTTCTACAGTATTTAATATCATCCCATCCCCTTCATAATTTATACTCAGAAGCGCTCATTTCCTATCTGCTATATATAATAAACAATTTTTATTGGTTCATTTGTTATTTTAATGACCATATGTTATGAAGAAAAATCAATACCAGAAAAACTAACAAAACTAACCAATCAAAGTGGTGTTGGGAAAAAACATACACAGCAGTTAAGTAAGTACAAGTTAAGTAAATTTCCTTCTGTATTTTCATTTAAAAAAATTATATATATATATATTATATTCAAATATATATATATAAATATTTATATATTTTAATTTATAATATATATAAATAAAATATATAAATATTTATATATTTAAAATATATATTTAAATATTATATTTATATATTTATATTTAATTTTTTAAATGAAAATACAGAAATATATACATATTTTTATATATTTATTTTTTATTTTTTTATATATTTTTATATTTTTTATTTTTATATATTTATATATATATATTTATATATATATATTAATGGAAATATTAAAAGCTTTTCATCTATCTTAGTCAAACCATACTTTTGAAGAGTGGAGCAATTGAAGAAACCTAGACATTTATTTTACTTTAAGGAACAAGAAAAGAAATTATCAACTGGGTACACTGGTAAACATCAATGTAAGTGAAAAACAAGAAATTACTGTCAGTGCTTTGCCACACTTTGAGTATAGAAACATTTCTTGTCCTTTTCCTCATGTTAAAATGAAAAATGGAGAAAGGTTTTTTTTTTTTTTTTTTCTTTTATTCTAACATTATAACAATACGAAAAGTTCGTGAAATATAAGCTGCACATCTGTAGACTGCTTATGAATAATTTCAACTTTCAAGATCCCATAGAAATGTAATAGCAATCCTACCTGCTACTACTACTTTTCTGTGTGTCTATGTTCTCTTGCAGTGGTTGATTAGATGAAACATAAATATTCTTACAGCACTTCATTCAGTCTTTTTTTTATTCTCTTCTCTTTTCTCTCTATTCCCTTGTTGGCTTTCTAAATCCAGTAGTAAACTATTTTAAAAGAAAAAGAAAACAAAACAAAACTGAAAAAAAATAGAACTGAAAAAAAAAATAACCAACACCACAATTTAAGTTTGTGAGTATCATCTAGGATATTTACCTCTGAATCTCTTCAAGACAAAAAATATGATTACAAAATAACTTTTCTGGGTATGAAAAGCAACTAGTTCACAGGAAAAAATGTATTTTGGTTTGAAATCAGCCGTTTATTCAATTTATTCCAACATTAATCCATTCAAACCAACCTTAGACTTAAAAATCTTCAAAGTGAAGTGAAATAGCCACCAATTGAGTAAACAACTCTATTCAAGCTTCATTACCCAACCTTGTTATGAATTTGGCACACGCTAGTTCTGAAGAATAGTGTTGACTCTACATTTTTTTCTTGGCAGCAGCATAATGAGTGAAATTATTAATGATGGCTTTCCATGCATGTACTTGTTCATGAGGAACAGAACTGATTTGCCACTGGCAAAACACAGATTCTTTTTTATAATAACTTATCTGTTCATCATGGCAAATTACAGCAACAGTGAAAATAATGTGCCTCTCAGAAATGTAAAGATAATTTTGTACAGTCATTTAATATGCTTATTTGGATCTTAGTGTAGATTATATTATCAAACAAAAAGACTAAGGGACTATGACATTTTTCAGAAAATTCCTCTTATCTATTTATTATTATCTATTTATCATTATCTACTATTATCTATTTATTATTATCTATTATATATATATATTATTACGTATTTATCTATTTATTTATATCTATTTTATTTTATCTATTTATTATTATTTATTGTAATGCATGGGTTCCTGTAGAGACCTACACTGAAGGCAGCCTAGGCACATATTTTCATTGTCTTTAGTTCAATCCATAAAGGGACAATAAGTGAGTAAAAAGCTACTTTCTTCTGTAGGTGTATTTCTTTCCCAATGGTATATCATATGATTATCTCTAATGTGATTTTTTTTAATTAAAAAAAGTAGAAAAAGTTGTGCAAAAATAAAAATTCTATTGTGTATTTGAGCAATAGGAATCAAATATTTTTTCCAACCTAACTAATAAAAATATTTATTTTATAATGATACAATCAGTGTAGACTATTGCAGAGCTAATAAAAATAAGATACTTTAAGTTCATATTAAAGCAGTTTTTTTACTGTGCTGGCAGTAAGGTAATGGGAAAATTAGAAAGCAGTGACATGTGAGATCACATATAATTTGGTCCTAACTATCCTCAATCTTCTTGATGAACTAAATTTGTCTTTTAGATAATTGGAGGATAAATTTCAGTCAGAAATATAAAGGTTAGACCAATACTATTCTTCTGGAGCAAGTAACTTTGCTGGTTGCTAGAATATAGACAAATCTTACCTTTATTATTCCTTAAAGCCATTTGTGGAGGAAAAACTTGAAGTATGAACTTTTTGCAATAGAAACAACTAAAGAGACCTCAAATGTTTATTTCTTTATTTATTCACTAACTCTTGCAATTTTAAAGCTGATGTGTACTTTCATTTCTTATAACTAAAATCCTAAGCCAAGTCTTTTATGAACGATGAATTAAACTTCTTCCTTGTCAGGCTGTACTGTTTAGAAGATTGAAAGGAATGAATCAAAGAACATTGGGCCTTTGAAAACTGCTTGAGAGTTTAGTCACACACTTTTCATTTTGGTAGTTGTGTTGTTAAACTCTGTTTTCTATATAGATGAAAAGATTTATTATCGAGACTACTTAAATGTGGCTCAAAGAAGAAACAGAAAACTTGCAATCTGCAATATTAAAATAAATAGAAACAAAGTAGTAAAGATAATAAGTTACAATCTGTATTCTTTTAATCAAGATTGTGTTCTGGAAAAATGAAAAAAGCTAAACCCAGTTCTAATGAAGGGACTATAAATTATTATGTCAAAGGTGAGCTAAAAGCTGAGGTCTGTTTATTTTTCCATTTTCTTCTAAACGCATGGATGCTGAATTGTCTTTGAGGTCTTCATAATTGTTGTTGCATTTGTGCTAGATCAGTGATGATAGAAGCAGAAGTGATGAATATGTTAAGGTATTTACATGACATGTCAAGATATTACTACTTTTTTTTTTTTTTTTTTTTTTTTTTGACATGAGGAGATCCTGTTTCCTTCACTAAGAATGTGCCCTGCTTTTCTCATGCTCCATACAGGATCTCTAATTTATGTTCCAATCATTTACTTTTCAGTCCTCATAAATCTGTGACAAGGAAAATAAAATCCTAAAGCATGACAGCTAATGTTTTTACATGGATCATCTACGTGACAAAGAGTTTGGTGATTCTTTCTAATTCCTTATATTGCAAAAAATAATTAAACTATTTGTTATAATCAAGATTAAAATAGTGTGATTTGAAGCTTTATGTGCTTAATTTATCAATTTTTTAGTTTTCTATTATAACCCAATAAATCAGCTAAAAGTACGTAAGGCTAAACAAACAAACATGTTTATCCTAAATACAAACAAAATAAAACAGAAATTTGCAGATCTTTAGGAAAGGTTAGTGAAAGAATCTGTGCAGCTTCTCTGATAAAGACATTAAAAAAAGCTGTATGCATACTGTCTCTACAGAATGTTCTATTTGGTAAATATATATTTGTTTGAGATACAAATGGATTTGTTATAATTTTAGAAGTTATTAGTCAAGTTGACTGGAAAAGAACAGAGATACAGATGCAAAGTGATGCTTGAAAACATCTTCAGTCTGCATTAAAATGGGAACTGGGACTTTCCATGAAGAGAAATACAAAAAAGAATTCTAAACCTTATGTGGTGGTTTTATCCTGCTACACATCTGAACTCCACCACAGCTGCTCTCTCATTCCCCATCCTTAAAGGAAAAGGGGGAGAAAACACGATGGGAAGGGCTCAAGGGTTGAGATAAGGACAGGGAGTTCACTCAACAATTATTGTCCTGTCCAACAATATACTGTCCAATATAGGAAGATTAATGTAATTATCAGTAACCAACTAGAACAGTGAGAAGCTAAAAGCAAACTAAAAACACCTCCCCCCATCCACCCTCTTCTACCTCCTCCCCCCCGAGCAGCACAGAGGAATGGGGAATGGGGGCTGCAGTCAGTCCATAATGCTTCATCTCTGCTGCTCCTTCTCGGTCACTCTCTGCCCCTGCTACAACATGGGGTCCCTCCCACCTGCTGTCCTTCCTGATCTGAGCCTTTGGGGGCTGCCCATAGGCAGCAGCTCTTCAAGAACTGCTCCCAAATGGCTCCCACAAGGTCCGTCTGTCAGGAGCAAACTGCTCCAGCACGGGTCCCCCACAGCCAGCAGCTCCCCCCAGATCCCCTGCTACTGTGTGGGCTCCTCTCCACGAGCTGCAGCTCTGGCCCAGGTCCTGCTCCTTCCTGCATTTTTGGTGCCCACTGGAGCTGGCTCTGATCTAATATAGGTAGCTTCTGGTCTCTTCTCACAGAGGCCACCTCTGCAGTTCCCCCTGCAACCAAAACTTGCCATGTAAAAGCCAATACATAATCTTACCTCTCTGCTGAAGCAGCAGAGACCCAGTTAGCTCACATGCTGTTGTGATCAGGTGCCAATAACTGGGGAGAACAGGGACTGGGATCAGCTCCTGGAGGGATATGTAGCATATGTTTATATATGTGTGCATATAACAAACAAGACTAGGCTGTCCATGATGTTCACGTTTCTGTTAAAGGAACTGTTTTCTCTGTTGATCAGTGCATGTAACTGCCTGTTTCTAGGATGTGCCTAGCTCATCCAGCTGGACAAGCCTCACATCTACTGAGCTACCAAATTCATCAGTATCCAACATCTGCAAATTTATAATCACTCATTATTCCCTGTGGAGTGAGGACCTTTAACTTAACTTGGCCCTGTTGAACTCTTCAATCAAATGGCCAAGGTCAGTTTCTTCCTTCCCAGAAACTCTGAATCTCAATTTGAGAACATGATTAGTTTATGGGGCTGACATGCAGTGAATTAGGTACTCATATTTACAAATATGGGGATGGGGGGGGGGGAGGGGTGAAGGTGGAGAAGGAGGAGACAAAAAGAGAAAAAGAAAGGAAGAGGAGTAAGAGAGAGGAATGTTTTTTTTCAAGGAGGTTGTGATGGAATAATAAAGTTTGTTCATTGTGAAATAAGAAAGACCTTGCTGAAGAGCAGAGTAAAGGCTTTGCAGACTAGCTGTATCCTGTAGGGTAAAGAACCGCAGCAGCTTCCTGATAGAGCAGAGATTGTAATCTACTTCTTGTTTTTCTTAAGTCGCTACACAGATGCAGCTTCTTGACTGGGAAAAGATTATTATCTATTTCCTAAGTTATTAGACAGGTTTCGTAATATTCTTAGGTTATAGCTCTGGGTCTTGCTGAGACCCTTATAAGGAGATAAAAGGAGACCAATTCGTAGAGGAAGACTACGGCCTTCATCTTTACGACCACCAGAGGACTGAAGACGACCCCCTAGCAACAGCGTGCGCAGTCGCAGAGTATACCAGGATGTGGCAACGTGGCAAACAAACAACTGGAACTGCTAGACTATAAGAAGAGAGAACTAAAGGCGGTGGGTGCGTGCTGTTGCGGAGCAGGAGACTCCCCAGCCGCCCAGCGCTGTTTTGCTTGTATCCGCTTACTCAATTAATAAATCTTTATAGACCAAAAATTGGCGTGGTCTAATTTATGACAGAGGTCGTGCTCTTTTACATGTTTTTTGATTATGATCTTTCACTGGCATGGCTACTAAAAAGTAGACACTGATGAATGAGTAACAAAATAGATCTCATAATTATGCTTAAATAAAAAGACTTCACTCCTGGGAATCTGTGTGTCCTTTCAAGTATAAGTTAGAATGAGGCTAAAGATGAAAACATTTATACTATATTTTCTCTTTAAAATAAATTGAAGATGTCTATTGTTTTATTAAAATTCAGCTATAAAAAAAATCCTTTTAAGCAGAAGGATAGTGGAAGTTTTTCATGTGATGTTAATTGGTATAAGATCTGACCTAATAACCAAGGAAAACTATTTTAATGTAAATACTTGTTTGTCTTTCAAATTCTGAATCTAGTTTCTCCATAGCTACCCTGGTTGGTTCCAGCTCTCAAAGTAAAGTGTAATGGAGGACATTTCTGAGTTTACTCAATAAAAACAAACAACAAAATCGGTTTTTAAAGGTTAGTGTTTGCAAAACGGGGAGAAAAAAAAAAAAGAAAAAGAATGACTTGGCATCAGGAGACAGAATTGAACAAATTGCAGTAACTGTCTGAAAGGCTAAATCCAATGTCTCTTCAAAGTGCCACCTTGCGTATGTTTTTGTTGTTTTTGTTTGTTTGTTTGTTTGTTTTAGAATTATTGCAGCTGATTGCATGTATCTATACACACATATACATATAAATAGATATAAGTTACTACACATAGATACAAGGTAACAACACATTTTACCATTTACAGAATTAATCTCATGAACCTCTACAAGACTGTCTCAGAGCAAGCAAGCCCAGAGACACTGGGCTGCTAAGAATTCATCTATTTGAACCAAAGAAACAAAAAAATCTGTTAAACAACCTTTTCCATTTTTTAAGCTGTACAGCTGGGGAGCAAGTATAAAATCCCATTCGTAGCTGGGAGGACTTCTTTGAAGTCCTCACCTGTGAACAAAGAAACTTATTCCATCTATTTGCAGCAGGATTCCTGGAATATGATGTCCTATTGTTCCTGCCCCTTTTTCTTTCCTGTCATGTCAGTTGTTGCCTTTAATAGACTATTGATTTTATCAGAAAAAGCATTTCTGTATACCACAGAACAAAACAGCAAATCCAATTGTAAGTTCCATTGTATATTTCTCATTGCATTCCTTTCTTTCATTACAATCTTATACTGAATTTTTCCTTTTTCATATTATGCTAATTCTGTTCATGCTATTTATATTTTCTCCTCTCAGTAGTTTGACCTTTTGCATCCCTTTTTGACCCATCTTCAATTAATTGTAAATTTCCTGTGCTGCTCTCTAGGTTGCTGTTTTTTCAACCATGAAAAAAATCCTGATTTTTGCTACAATGAAAGTATGTAGCAGCTGAATTATTACTCCTGTCACTAATTTGTCTATTCTCACTCCGTTGAGCACACCTCTCTCTATTTCTGAATTGATCCTGGGATTAGTTATTCACAGCTGATTCTTAGCTGAAATCAATATTCTAGTCTACTATCAAATATTTGCTCTGTTCATTTCTTCCTTCCTGGAAGGAGCTGTATGCCATTATATTCCTAAAATCTTGTGCATAGTGAGATGAACATAAAGCATTCTCATACTTACTTTAAAGTCAAACAATCTGAATAATAAATGAATTAGATTGAGTTTTGATAGCCAAAAATTTAATTCTTTCATCATGAATGCTGCTTCTCTTCTAATGAAAGTTAACATTTTCCATGAAAGAATGAACTTTCATTCAGGGACTCCCCCAGCAACTGTACTGGGGGAAGTGAGGAACTGATAAGGATATGTGTAGGGAGTAACAACTACTTTATGGTCATCAAATCAAAAGCTAATGATCGTGAATACAATCTTCCTAATGGCACAATACAACATAAACAACTGAAGAGTGTGCTTTCTTAGGCTGAGTAAATAAAATTGTTCTTATAGAAGACTCCAATCTATCATATTTCTTTTTCTTTTTTTTTTTTTTTTTTTAAAAAAAAAAGGAATATTCATACCAAGATAAATCCCAATTCTTTTCCACATGACAGAAATTACTTTTGTGTTTAACCGTATTTCTACATTATTTGAAAGATATAAGCATTTTTTGTGTGCTTAAGTGTATGCATAAGCATTTCAAAAATATAGACTAGAAATAAGATCAAATCCTTGTGAAGAACTTTGAAAATAAAATTGTATAACATCTTTGCTCTCTACCTTCTCTTTTGAAAATTCAATAGCATAAAGTTTAAGAAAATTTATGCTGAAGCTTGAGACACCCTTACAGAACTGCTTCACCTCCTTGCAGACAGAAAAGGAAAGACTAATGGCAGGGGTGTGGAGATGAGTAAAACAGCTTGGTCTGCTCCCTGCATAACAACCAGTCCCACTAAGAGGCTTTGGGTAGTAGTAGGTGGAGACTCCCTCCTGAGTCAGAGGTGCAGAGTTGCCAGGGAATGGGAACCTCAATCCATCCTACTCCTCCCAGCTTGATGCCAGTGTCACTGATAGATGTCCAGAGCCTGGAGAAGGGTCACAGGTCAGCAGGAGAGCACCTGAAAACAGCACAAAGGAATTCCACCAACTAGTAAGGGAACTTCATCAGGGGCCCAACTCCAATCTCTCTAGGCTAAACATGTAGCATGAGGAAAAAGCAAGAGGAGTTGGAGATGTACACATAACTGCAGGGATATGACCTCTTTGGCATTGCAGAGACATAGTGGAAGTGCTACCAAGGCTGGAGTATTGGAATGGATGGATGCAGGCTTTTTAGGAAGGACAGGCACAGGAGGCAAGGAGGGGACATAGCCCTCAATGTCACTTTCTGCCCCTTTTTAAACTTTCTTTTAACTTCAGTGATGAGGAGAGTATAAGACAGGCTTAATAAACAACATTCTCAGTCAATTGATTAAAGCCTGCATCTGTCAATCACTTTAACAGAGCCAATTTACATATGATCATCTCTTAGACAGCTTTATACCTTTATTTAAACTATTAATCTCCAAAGGACAGTTACTTGTTAATTATTACATGATCTAAAATTAACATTTCATTCTATTGAAGCATAGTTGCCTAATTATAAACATCTTTGTTTCACAAATAATGTTTTAGCACCATGTAGAATCTTCTAATTCATCTTTCATTATTAAATCCCCACATTGCATGAAGTTTTGATGATCTGGATATAAGGGAGCTTCGTGTCCTACCATAAAGAAATGAATAGAAATCTTTATTGGGTTTATGTGGCAAGGGTTTCGTAGCAATTGAGCTACAGGGGTGGCCTCTGTGAGCAGAGCCCAGCAGCTGCCCCATGTCAGATCAGAGCCAGTTCCAGCCAGCTCCAAAACGAACCTGCTGCTGTCCAGAGCTGAGCCAGTGAGTGCCATTGGTTGGGCCTCTGGGAGAGCAGTGTTTAGAAAGGGGAAAAACAAAAACTGCTGCGCAACAGCAGCCGGGAGAGATGAGTGAGAAATAACCCTGCAGGCACCAAGGTCTGTGCAGAAGGAGGGCAGGAGGTGCTACAGGCATGCAGAAGAAGCTCCCCTGCAGCCTGTGGAGAGGACAATGGTGGAGCAGGCTGTCCTCCTGCAGCCCATGGGTCCCACATGGAGCAGATCTCCATGTTGCAGCCCATGGAGGAGCCCCCGGTGGAGCAGGTGGATGTGGCCTGGAGGAGGCTGCGGCCCATGGAGAGGTCCCTGCAGGAGCAGGCTCCAGGCCAGAGCTGCAGCCCATGCAGAGGAGCCCACGCAGGACCAGGGGGCCTGGGGAGAGCTGCTGCCCGTGGGGGACCCATGCTGGAGCAGTTTGCTCCTGACAGATGGACCTTGTGGTACAAACCCATATTTGGAACAGTTCCTGAAAAGCTGCTGCCTTGTGGGCAGCCCCTGCAGGATCAGTTTGTGAAGGACAGCATCCCATGGGAGGGACCCCACGTGGAGCAGTGGCAGAGAGTGACCAAAAAGGAGCAGTGCAAAGTACTACAGACTGACCACAGACCCCATTCCTTCTTCCCCTGCTTCACTCGTGTACTGGGTCTGGCTGGAATGTTAACTTTCCCGGCAGCAGCCCATTCAGTGCCGTACTCTGTACTTGTAGCTGGAACAGCAGTGTTATCACACCAGTGTTGTGTCTACTGCTGAGCAGCAGTGGCACAGCATTGGGCCTTTCTCTAACCCTCCTAGGGGGTGGGCAAAAAGTGAGGAGAGAAACATCACTAGGGCAGCTGACCTAAACCAATCAAAGGGATATTCCATACCATGTGGTGTCACACTCAGCAATAAAAGGTGGAAACAGGAAGAAGAGGGGAGGGGTGGGCTCTCGTTGAGAAGACGTCGGTCCTCCTCTCGAACACCGGCTGCGTGCGTTGAGGCCTTGCTTCAAGGACGTGGTCAATCATCGCTCATTTGTGGGAAGTAGAGAGTAATTTCTTTCCTCTGCACTTCCATATAGCTTTCATTTATTTTGTTTGTTTGTTTTCCTCCCTTTTTCCCCTTTTCCCTTTTACTTCCCCTTAGTTAAATTGTTAGTTCATGGTAGTCTTTATTTAATTATTATAATTATTTCCCTTTAATTAAATTATCCTTATCTCAACCCGTGAGTTGTTCTTTGCTTTACTTCTCCCCCTCCTCATCTAAAGGAGGGGGAGTGAGAGAGCGGTTGTGGGGTTTAGCTGCCCAGCACGGTAAAACCACCACAACTCGTAGAGAGGATATAGAAGAGGTGAAAAGTGTTGGGTGAAAGTGTTTTTAGCTTGGTTTTAGTTTCTCATTGTTCTAGTCAGCTACTGATAGGCAATAAATTACATTAATCTCCCTATTTTGAGTCTGTTTTGCCTGTGACAGTAATTGGTGAATGAGCTTCCTATCCATATCCTAGCCCTTGAGCCCTTCCCATTGTATTTTCTTCCCCCTTTTCCTACCATTTTTCACTTGCTATCGTATAAGGAGTGTCTGCCTTCACTAAGCCTAATAAGTATTTGTCACTGATCAGGTTTTTAATTTCATATTTGATTTTCAGATAAGTATTTTGGTACTTTTTCCTAGGCTGTCTCTCTACTGGAGAGGAATTAAAAATAAACACATCCAAAGCTGCCTCAGATTTCTGCTTCTAATCTCTTTTAAAAAATGGAAAAATGTTGGCAAGATTTAATGACAAGCTGTTATATGTTCAGATTACATCCTAACAATCACATTAAATCCTTGCTTTCACAACACACCCAGTTTGGCAGCAATAGTCTGCAAGACTACCTCTGCACTGCAGCATGCCAGCATATTTCTTTGTTGGGCCATGCTTCAACAGGGTCAGGAAAACTTGTCTGGACATTAAATATGTATATATATATATATATGTATATAAGTGCTGGAAATGTGATTACAGTTTTATAGCAGTTTCCTGTAACAGTTGATAATGAAGATCAGTGGTGCTAGATAGTGTAAACTGAAAGGTGGAGATGCACAAGCAAAAGCTGATGTTGTTACTGAAGTATTAGTAATGAGAACTGTGATCTATTTTTTTTCTCAATATTTACCTTTATTCTTTCCTTTTGTTTATATTCATCTTTTGTTTATATTCACCTATATTACAGGTAAGATGTGCACATCTTGCATTATAATGATATGCTAAAATGTTCATAGATATTGCTGCACAGTGGGGCTCACAATAACACCAAAACTGCAAATTCATAATGATATCAGAATTGTAGAAGCTGGGTACTCTGTATTGGGGTGAAGGTACTGAAACTTGAGGGCTGACACTGGAGTAATTCATAAATCAGGATTCCTGGCATCTGTAGACTGAGGAAGCCTAAACTTTGCTGCACACCACTAGAATTTTTACTGTCATTGGGAAGGCATGCAGCAAAGTGGTAACATAAACTTTAAAATGTGATATTTGCTTTGGCAGAGCATTTCCAGATAGTTCTAGTCAATGGTGCCATTTGGTTGGTCTGCCACTAGGAATAGCTCACCTTGTACACTATCAAAGCCTACTATTTTTAATGGGAAGTTATAGAGCTATTAAATTTCTGAGTATATTTTATTCTTAATTATGCTCTTAAAATATGCATAAAACAGAAAAATGTACCTTAAACTGCCTCTTCTCTGCATGTGTGATGCAGTTACAACAGGATATGAAGAAAATTATAAATTTTACTTCAATTACAGCAGTATAAAAGATCACATCATTATCTGAACCAGTGTTTTATGAGAAAGTAACTTGTTCATTACAAAATGATGAAGAATGAATTAATCTTAAGTTCTGGACGTGCCCCCCTGCATTACTTTTCCCATGTGCAGAATCACTACAGATCCAAAACTTTCCATTCTTCTTTTTTTCAATAATCTTGCAGAAATGTCTAAATTCATACCACACAATATCCTGTGCAGAAGCATATCCCATAGCCTTTTAATAGCATGGAAGCATTATAAAATAGCCTTAATGTGTTATAAAGATTGTTATGGAAGCTCAGACAGCATTAAGTCCAGTTGGCTTCCCTGCATATGTAAGAAATGCATGCATCTATTTCCAAGGATATCTCTGAAGACTAACATTCCCTAATATGGAAAGGGCATATATTGTGTTCCTTTTGACAAAGCAATGAAGGGAAGCAACTTTCATCACAGAAAATATCTATATATGGACAAGGAGGACATACCTGCTTCCTAGAAGTTGATCTTTCCTCTGATCCAGATTCATTTGTACCTAAGCTCATGTGCTTCAGCCTCCATAAGTGACCATATTGACTTCAGTCAACCTGTTCAGTTTTGGCCTTCAGACAAATGGAATAGTTACTCACTATAAAAAGGGTACAATTGTATTCTAAGTACACAAATTTAGTAGGATTTGGCTTCTGTTGAGTTGCTTTCATGAAATACTGTCATTTTTTTACAATTATATTACTATTCTGAAGCTTTCAAATTTTCATAGACATTTCTTATCTTTAGAAGCTGATTGATCTGTTTATGAAATACAGAGATTGTGAAATTTCTAACCTAAAAGGTCAGGTAAAATCTGTGAAAATATGGGATCTTTATACTAGTGGAGGAAAACAAAAATGAGAAATAAAACAAAACAACAACAAAAATGGTGGGGCTGATTCATGATAGCCTGATTATTTTTATTTTTTATTGATTGCTTGAAGAAAAAAAAATCTCAAAGGAGATGTAGATACATTGGGTGTATCCTTACTGAAAAAAAAAAAAAAAAAAAGGTTAAACACTGTATAATTCAATAAATAATTCAAGAACAACAACAGCAACAACAACACATTCATGGAAGAACTTAGAACTGCTTCCAATGAATCAGTGTGGAAAGCCAAACCAGCTGCTTCATAGTCACCCCATGGTATATTTTGAATATATATAACCATGCTCTCAATAAAATATTCTATTCAAAACTTTGTATACTATTTAGATATCCTGTAAACATTTATGCAAAAAGTTCGATTGACAATGTTTCTGTCTAAAATCTATAATATGATAAAGACTAAATTAAGGCAATAATTATGGAGAATTACAGCTTTATCAGAGATAAGAGTTACACTGATTTGCAGAATTATGGAAAGAAAACATATTCAGCAGTGACCACTTAATTTATTGTCACAGTGGAAGAAAACTTGCCAAGGCAATGGCCACTTGCCGAGGCAATTGGCTCAGGGGCAGCCGCGTTCTGCAGCGGAGCGGGGGATCGGACAGGCAGGGCTAATTTTTCCGGCACCAAGCCCACTCCAGGGAGCCGCCAGGACCCAGCAGCCCTCGCGAGGGAGGTGAACAAGGCGAGAACGAGGCATAGGCGGAGCCAGCAGCGCCCCCTCCCCGGCCATTCAAAAACTGCCCCTAGGGAGCAACCAGGAGCCCAGTGACCAGGACCGGCAAACAGGGCATGGCGCGTCAGAAGGGAGTGGCGCGGCACTTAGCATGGCAGTTCATGCAGGCAGGGCGAGCAGGAAGGGCAGAGCACTCCCCTCTGCCCATACAAACACCTCTTCTAACGGTGGTCTACCGCTAGCTCAGCTGCAATGGTGTACACCAGGCACGGTGTGCTCTCCAGGAAGTCTGTAAACACCCAGACCAACTGCCCACTCAAAACTGCGGCAGTTCAGGTCTCCGGGTGCAGGGAGTGGCTGAACCTGTTGCTACCACCTGCGGGGGGCAAAGAGACTGTGTGCATGAGGTGCGAGCAGGTGGATGACCTCATCTGCCCCGTGGCAGAACTCAAGGAGGAGGTCGAGAGGTTGAGGGATATCAGAGAGTGTGAGCGGGAGATAGACTTGCGTAGCAATTTTAATAGTCCAGGCTGGCAGTGATGACATTGAAGAGAGAAGCCTGAAGACTATCAAATGGGACTTTAGGGGACTGGGACGATTAGTGGATGGAGCGGGAGTAAAGGTGGTGTTTTCGCCAACACAGAAATTTTGTTGGTTTTTTTTGACCATGGGGCACTTTACTTGGCACCCGGCCTGATGGCCACAGACAGGTCCCTATCTCTAAGGGGAAAACGGATCCTAGGCCAGGAGCTGGCAGGGCTCATTGAGAGGGCTTTAAACTAGGTGAGAAGGGGGACAGGGCTGAAACAAGGCTTGTTAGAGCTGTGCCAGGGAGAACAATGGCAAGACTGGGAGAGAAGGCAATGGCCCAACTGAAGTGCATCTATACTAATGCACGCAGCATGGGTAACAAACAGGAGGAGCTGGAAGCCATCGTGCGGCAGGCAGGCTACGACTTGGTTGCCATCACAGAAGTGTGGTGGGACCACTCTCATGACTGGAGTGCTGCAATGTCTGGCTATAGGCTCTTCAGAAAGGACAGGCAGCACGGAAGGGGTGGTGGTGTGGCTCTCTGTATCAGAGAGAGTATTGATGTCGTGGAACTTGAGGCTGGGAAAGATAAGGTTGAGTCCCTATGGGTTAGGATCAGTGGGAAGGCCAACAAGGCAAGCATCCTGGTGGGGGTCTGTTATAGACCGCCGAACCAGGATGAGGAGACTGATGAGGAGTTCTACAGGCAGCTGACAAAGGCTGTGAAATCATCAGCACTTGTTCTTGTGGGGGACTTCAATTTCCCAGATATATCCTGGAAGCACAACACAGCCCAGAGAAAGCAGTCTATGAGGTTTCTGGAGAGCGTGGAAGGTAGCTTCCTGACGTAGCTGGTTAGTGAGCCTACCAGGGGAGGTGCCCCGCTAGACCTTCTCTTCACAAACAGAGAAGGACTGGTGGGAGATGTGGTGGTTGGAAACTGTCTTGGGCAGAGTGAGCATGAAATGGTAGAGTTCTCCATTCTTGAGAAGCCAGGAAGGGGACCAGTAAAACCGCTGTACTGGATTTCCGGAGGACCGACTTTGAACTGTTCAGGACACTGGTTGGTTGAGTCCTTTGGGAGGCGGTTTGTCGTGGTTTAACCCGGCTGGCAGCTAAATACCACGCAGCCGTTCGCTCACCCTCCCCCCTCCCTCTCTGGGACGGGGGAGAGAAATGGAAAGTGAAGCCCGTGAGTTGAGATAAAGACAGTTTAATAAGACAGGAAAATAATAATAACAAAATAATAATAACAATAATAATAATAATGTTACAATGGTGATAATAGGAAAGTAATAATAATATGTACAAACAAGTGATGCACAATGCAATTGCTCACCACCCGCTGACCGATGCCCAGCCTAACCCCGAGCAGTCCGGCCCCCTCCCCCCGGCTAGCCACCCCTATATATTGTTTAGCATGACGTCAGATGGTATGGAATACCCCTTTGGCTAGTTTGGGTCACCTGTCCTGGGTCTGTCCCCTCCCAGCTCTTACTGCACCCCCAGCCTGCCTGTTGGCAGGACAGAGCAAAAAGCTGAGATGTCCTTGGCTTGGTATAAGCACTGCTCTGCAACAATTAAAACATCGGGGTGTTATCAGCACTCTTCTCATCCTAAGCCAAAACACAGCATTCCACCAGCTACTAGGAAGAAAATTAATTCTGTTCTAACTGAAACCAGGACACGGTTCTGAAGGGCAGAGGAGTCCAGGAAGGCTGGGCGCTCTTCAAGAAGGAAATCTTAATGGCGCAGGAGCGGTCTGTCCCCACGTGCCCAAAGATGAGCCGGCGGGGAAGAAGACTGGCCTGGCTGAACGGAGAGTTGTGGCTTGAGCTTAGGAGGAAAAAGAGGGTTTATGATCTTTGGAAAAGAGGGCGGGCCACTCGGGAGGACTACAAGGATGTTGCGAGGCAGTGCAGGGACAAAATTAGAAAGGCCAAAGCTCATCTGGAGCTCAATCTGGCAACTGCCGTCAAAGACAACAAAAAATGTTTTTACAAATACATTAATGCAAAACGGAGGACTAAGGAGAATCTCCAGCCTTTACTGGATGTGGGGGGGGAACTCAGTTACAAAAGATGAGAAAAAGGCGGAGGTGCTTAATGCTTCTTTGCCTCAGTCTTTAGCGGCAAAACCAGTTGCTCTCTGGATACCCAGTACCCTGAACTGGTGGAAGGGGATGGGGAGCAGAACGTGGCCCTCACTATCCATGTTTAAATGGTTGGCAACCTGCTACGGCACTTGGATGTATGCAAGTCGATGGGGCCAGATGGGATCCACCCGAGGATACCGAGAGAATTGGCAGAGGAGCTGGCCAAGCCGCTTACCATCATTTATCAACAGTCCTGGCTATCAGGGGAGGTCCCAGTCGACTGGCGGCTAGCAAACATGACGCCCATCTACAAGAAGGGCCGGAGGGCAGACCCGGGAAACTACAGGCCTGTCAGGTTGACCTCAGTGCCAGGGAAACTCATGGAGAAGATTATCTTGAGTGTCATCACGCGGCACTTACAGGGCAACCAGGCGATCAGGCCCAGTCAGCAAGGTTTATGAAAGGCAAGTCCTGCTTGACAAACCTGATCTCCTTCTATGACAAAGTGACGCACTTGGTGGATGAGGGAAAGGCTGTGGATGTGGTCTACCTTGACTTCAGCAAGGCTTTTGACACTGCTTCCCATAGCATTCTCCTCAAGTAACTGTCTGCTTGTAGCTTGGACTGGCATACGTTGGATTAAAAACTGGCTGGATAGCCGGGCACAAAGAGTCGTGGTGAATGGAGTCAAATGCAATTGGAGGCCGGTCACTAGTGGCATTCCCCAGGGCTTGGTACTGGGGCCGGTCCTCTTTAATATCTTGATCAGTGATCTGGATGAGGGGATTGAGTGCACCCTCAGTAAGTTTGCAGATCACAGAATCACAGAATCACAGAATTTCTAGGTTGGAAGATGACACCAAGTTAGGTGCGTGTGTCGATCTGCTTAAGGGTAGGAATACTCTGCAGGAGGATCTGGATAGGCTGGACCGATGGGCTGAGGTCAACTGTATGAAATTCAAAAAGGCCAAGTGCCTGGTCCTGCACCTGGGGCGCAATAACCCCAAGCAGAGCTACAGGCTGGGGGATGAGTGGTTGGAAAGCTGCCAGGCGGAGAAGGACCTGGGAGTATTGGTGAATAGTCGGCTGAATATGAGCCAGCAGTGTGCTCAGGTGGCCAAGAAGGTCAAAGGCATCCTGGCTTGTATAAGAAGCCAGCAGGTCTAGGGAAGTGATTGTCCCCCTGTACTCGGCTCTGGTGAGGCCGCACCTCGAGTACTGTGTTCAGTTTTGGGCCCCTCGCTACAAGAAGGACATCGAGGTGCTCGAAAGAGTCCAGAGAAGGGCAACGAAGGAGGTGAGGGGTGTGGAGAACAAGTCCTACGAGGAGCGGCTGAGGGAGCTGGGTTTGTTCAGCCTGGAGAAGAGGAGGCTCAGGGGCGACCTTATCGCTCTTTGTAAGCACATTAAAGGAGGCTGTAGTGAGGTGGGGGTTGGTCTATTCTCCCATGTGCCTGATGACAGGAAGAGGGGAAATGGGCTAAAGTTGTGCCAGGAGTGTTTTAGGTTAGATGTTAGGAAGAACTTCTTTACTGAGAGGGTTGTGAGGCATTGGAACAGGCTGCCCAGGATAGTGGTGGAGTCACCATCCCTGGAGGTCTTTAAAAGACGTTTATATGTTGAACTTAGCGATATGGTTTAGTGGAGTGTTAGTGTTAGGTCAGAGGTTGGACTCAATGATCTTGAGGTCTCTTCCAACCTAGACAATTCTGTGATTCTGTGAAATAGAACATTGTAATTTATTTTTAACCTAGTAAATTAAAATATTCAAAAGTGGAAGTCAGACTCAAGTAGATACAAACAGTTCTCATTTACATCTTACTAGTTACATTGAAGAACGAAAATCTTATACTGATAGTTGCATTTAAATGCAAAATTTTGTTTTAGATTCTGCATTTTGGAAAGGCGACAGGCCAGAAACAATTCTCATTGAGGTTAATGGACAGCTATCTAATTTACTTCAAAATAAGCTTGAGAACACGTCCCCACACAACATGAAATTTGCATTTGAACTGAAATCTGAAGTAATACTTCCAGTTCTGTGCAGATTTGACAGGTGACCCAATGTCATTTTTGAATTAGAATGAGTGATATAAAGAGAGTTAATGCATTATTTATGCATCACTTGCAATGTGCATCCAGTCCCTAGCCCAGATCCCAGTGCATCCAATACACATATCTAAACAGAAATCATTCAATTCTCACTATTCAGTGCACATGCCAACACAATTTTAATAATCCCAAAGCAGCAAGAATCATTTCTATGTTCACAACAAATGCACCTCAATTTTTTTTTTTTCTGTTCAGTCATCAGAGAGTAGTTTAGATGGGTGGCAACAAAAACCGACCACACCACTCAGTGACACAGCGGGATAGTGATTTTTATTCTAAAATTTGTGTTCTACAATACACTCACCTGCACACAACACACCAACCAAGGCCCTACTCCTTGATCCAGTTTAGATCAGTATAACAGACACAGAAAACACCTGTCCAGGACAATAGTGTCCCATCTGGGAATGTGTCATACCCTAGCTGGTGGCTTGGCCATTCCACATAGTGATTCTACCTCAAGTACAAACATTTAAGCAGTTTCAGCGGTCCGTGTCTGTTTTTCACCATCCCTTTTAACTTCAAGGGGCTATAGTTTCCATTGTACTTTACTTCTTGCATTAATTTGTCAGCATAAACAGGCTTCGCTAATCCCATAGCTGATCCAATATCTCTGACTTTCTCCATATCTAATTTGAATTAGTAATTCTCTCAGAGGTTTTTCTCACCCTCCGGTGTCCTCTTTGAAAATGTTACCAAAAGTGGTTTTTGGTATGAATTCCACATGAGAATAATCTAGTCAGTTAGAGATCGGCAGATGCAAACAGTGTCTTGTCTGGATGATATATCGACACTATAAATGTCCTTCTATTTGCCTTACATTAAAAAAGCTACTGCGCTCTATAGTGCTCAGTACTTTCTGAGCTCACCTATGGACTTTGGCTTCACACAATCAATTCAGAGATACTGCCAGAGAACTCATGAAAATAAAACAACCAGATATATTTATTCTGTAACCTCAGTCATTCCACATAAACAAACTTCTAAGCAACTTGTTTCTTAAAAAAAAACACTGCCTTGACAGTGGATCAGCATTATGTCTAGAAACCAGTCTAGCCAAAGTAGAGAACAGATGGCCTCTAAAAAACTGCAAAGTACACAAACCAACACGACAAACAAAAATAAACGAATAAATAACAGAAAGCTTGAAACACCAAAGATGTAGCAACAAATCAATATTATTACCTAGGGCAGCAGACTTCCCTATGTGTAGGGGCTGGCTGACATACGGGGCCTTCTGTTCCCTTCAGAAGGGAGTCACCTACGACCATTACCCTTCTCTCCTCGGTGGAGGAAGTCTTGAGGTGTGGAGTAGACTTGCTTGTCCTAGACATTCTCCTATGTGGACTTTCCCCCACATTCTCACCACCCTGTCTCTGAGCTCCAGGGCCTCAAACCTATTGTGTAAGGGCACCTGGTGAGGTGAGGCAGGTAGGGAGGAGACTCACCTGTGACACTGAGCAGGGACGGACCTGTTTCCATTCCTCTCCATCTCTGAGGTCCCCTCCTTCTGCCTGACAGCGACAGGGCAGGGGTTTCATCACTATTAGGGCTGTGTTGCCCCAGTGCCTTTCTCTAAGGCATGGCAGGGAGTTACTCCACTGGTCTAACTCCTGCTCACATTCCCCTGAGAGTCCTTCATCTCTCCACGGCCTCCTTGAGGTCTGCCACCAGGCTGATCAGATCCTCCACCTGCTTGCAGTGCATGCAGGCAGTATCTCTGCCACCCTTCATTGGCAGCAAGAGGCTCAGGCACTCCCTGCAGCCAGAGACCTGAACAGCCACATCTTTGGGCAGGCACTCAGTCTGGGTTGCCACAGTCTTTTTGGCAAGCTCTTTGGCGAGCACTTGCCACCTGGCAGTGACCATGGCTGGGTTTGGTGTCTGGGAGGCAGCTGGTAGGTGAGCCAGTCACCTGAGTGAGGAGGGATCCTTGCCCCTTCCTGCTAGCCCTGCCTGCACAAACTGCCGTGCCATGCCATGACTGATGCACCATGTCCTGTTTGCCCGCACTGTTCAATGTGCTCCTGGTTGCTTAAGCTCCCTAGGGGCTGCCTTTGTACAGCTGGGGGGCTTCTCCCAAGCCTCATCAGCTGCCCTTGCAAGGGCCCCTGGGTCCTTGCGGCTCCCTTGGCTGCCTCTAGTAGCCTTGATGCAGGAAAGTGCCTGCTCACCGTGATCCCCCTGCTCAGCTGCACAACTTCTTCCACCAAAATGGGAAGTTTTACTTTATCCCCAGTGATAGGTATTTCAAATAAAACATTTTAACTAATAACCATTCTATTTATTAGTTAAATAACCATTAAATGGTTATTTAACTAATAACCATTAGTTAAAGACTTTGTCATAAGTATCCATAGCTGACTTGGCATATATTGCAGGAACCTGATCACCAGAGCCTTGGATTACACAAGAACTTCCTGTTCTTTACAAGTAACATGAAGAGGCAATAATGACGGTTTTATTTCCACTGTAAAGATTGTATATTTATGTTTTACTATTCATTGCAATAGCCATTTCTAGCAAACAGCCTAATACTTAGGAGGTTTAGAAATAAAATGTTTTAGTCTTTGGAAATGTGCTTAGTGTCTAAAGAGGTGTATAAACTCAATAATCCTAGGTTTAGTTCAGGTTTTATTGCATAAATTTAAATGGTTGTTT
The DNA here is from genome assembly GCF_964211825.1 of Aythya ferina. Lineage (NCBI taxonomy): Eukaryota > Metazoa > Chordata > Aves > Anseriformes > Anatidae > Aythya > Aythya ferina. Next base: position 14,994,359 of record NC_140304.1, read on the forward strand.
CCAGAGTCTCTCAGTTCCCTTTTAGAGAACTGAATGTCCCAGACTTTTTTGGTGGATTTGAGATCCCTACATAATGGAAGCTCTATAAACATGGAATACTATTAATAATACACTCTTATGTAATATGCATAATAAATTTTCCACAATCCTGATACTGGCTCACACTTATTTAGCATTTAATTGGCACACAAGGTAAAATCACAGCACAAATTCATTAGTGGCTGATGATGGCCCAGTCCCTCTTACCAGAACTAAATTGAAGTAAACAAGTTAGAATACACTTCAGGTCCCTCTGGACACTAGATTAGTAGGGAATCACTAAGTATCATCTGTCCATCATCAAAATCCAGGCAGCTGTGCATAATTAAGCTTTCAAAAAAACTGAAGTGAAATCACATTGCAGTGCAAACACATTATGCAGTCATTAGCAAACTTGCTCTGTAAAATTGTAGTGTAGGAGCACTGATTAGCATGCTTTGATGCATTTAAAATCTTCTTTTAATTTAATAGTATTTCACAGAGTACTAAGCAGTTGTACAATAAATAAATAAATAAATAAATAAATCACAGAACCAGTCCAGCTTATCATGCTATTGAGAACCAGGGATATTTATAAAGTGAATTTCCAAAAAAAGTGCATAACTAGGTATCCAACAGTTAGTTGGATTTTAGGCGCTTAAAAGACAGTCATTTTAAAAAATGTTTGAGCACTGGGGAAATTTTTTAGAAACTCCTTAATGGATTTTGCTCCATAGACAATTTCTGTTTACATTTGCAGAAGATTTTGATTTACAAATTATTTATGTTTTGTGTCTTCCTCCTCAAGCAGTTAGCACATTTTAAGGCTCCATGGAAATAATCTTTCTGAAGTAAATAAGATGTGCCAAATGTTTCCTGAATTATATACAAGTTTTTATTCAACTGTTTTATTTTTTAATCAGTTTTAAAAGAAATAGTAGCTGCTGGAATAGTCTGAAAAAAAAAAAGTATTATGCCTCTAAATTGGTTACAGTTCATAGAGGGCAAAACGGACCTTTTCCTTTGTAAGTATTTAAATCAGAACTCGCCCATAAGATGTGACTGATTCTTTTCACCTAGCCATAATAGCTGGAAATCTTTAAAGCCTGTTGTATTTGGAAAGAGTATCAGAAACAGTTGTAATGCATTTTGCATAAAATAATGACGACATAAGCCTCGCAGCTTTAATAAGATAGATACATTAACGTGGGGTGGCAGGTGTTGCTTAGGTGAAGGCTGCAAAGTATTTGCATTTCCACAAGTCTCAGAGAATTCTTTTGAACTTCATATTGTTCCGCAGTAGAACACAATAGTAAAACTAAAAACAACAACAACAAAAAAAGTAGTGAAAAAAAAATAAAATATTGTGTTTATCTGTGAAACACATGGCTATAATGTTGAAATCAAATGTGGACATCTAGAACACTGGAGAAAAAAAAAAAGCACAATTTTTTAATGTATTACTAATCTGCTTTGTTTCATACCTTTAAAGATATATCTTTACCCTTGGCTTTACATAGTCTAATGCTTAAAGGAAAACACTATAATATTCAAAAACAGATATTACTTCTTTCTTTTTTCAAAATTTCAGACTTATTTGTAGAACTACCGCTTCATTTCAAGTAACAAAATCTATTCGTTTCTGAGCATTTTATTTCATTTAATATTACAAAACATACCTGCATAAAACAAACATCCAGAGAGAATTTGTCACAGTGATTTGAAATTTTGATCTTATTTTCTAACCTACCGTTAGAAAAGTTACTTTAGTCTAAATTTATTTTTTTTCAGAAGGTATACAAATGAAAACTTAATCCAATCTCACGAATTTCAATCCACAATAACCTAAAATAAGAATAAAAAGGAAAATAGTTTTCAGGAAAGGTACTGAAATTTAATCTTGCTTCACAGGTCTACAAGTTTCACCGTTGGAAATTAGGGGCTGTATATCTCTTTTTAATCACCAAAACAGGACAAAACATATTAGTGAACACAGTAATGTTCACTTTCTTTAGGCTTGTGTTCAATTATCTAATGTAAAGAACAAATGGTTTTAATGGAACCATATTTTCTTTTAAGTACTTAATCTCCAAAGTGATAATGTTCCAGTGTTAATTAAATGCATCTGGAAACAAGTACAGAAATTAAAATTATAAAATGCTTTGTAGAGAACAGTTTGAACGGGAAAACAATTGATGTCCATCAGTATTGCCTATAATGTTTATAGGTGCTGATATAAACAGGGATAAAAGTCTTTTCAAGACACAGTTGTTTATAAATATAATCCCTGTTGTTCTGCTAAGCCCCTCTTGCTTATTAGACACATTAATTATCATGTGTTCTCCTAGAATTCGAAACTTACACACATATGATTATTTCTTTGTTGATCTTTGTTCTGCAAAGATATTAATTATCAGGAAATGACTCAACAAGTCCTGCTGGTAATTTAGTTTATGCATACTCCCTTCACACACACCCCAAAAAGGACAAAAAATTCACTTCCTCCTACCCAATCTGTTAAATTAGTCAACACTATTACAGAAAGAAAGATTAAATATTAAGCTTTTACTAGAGGGGTTTAGTTAGGAAACTCAAACATAAGAGAAAAAGAAAACAAAAGACTTCCTTTGCTGTCCTCTTTCACATCAGAGTGCAACTAAAGATACTTAGATCATTCAAACAACTGAAGCTGTAAACAAATTTTTGAAAGACAGAAAGCCAGTTCTGCTAGTGAGGAATTGTTGTGTTGACACACTATAATCTGTAGTTCAGTCTTATCGTGCATATAAACGGGGTTTAAGGCTTCCTCTTTTCTAGGACATTAATTGTCTTGCTAGAAAACACACACAGTCTTTGAAAAATTGCACTATTGTTCATGATGCTATCCTCAAAGTATCTGCCCTCCACTCTGTTTACAGTAGAGACATAGAATTTAACGTTTTGCACATGACCCACTTACAGTTCAGAACAGCTCCCCTTTAAACCACCTAAAAAATTTGTTGATTTCTATGTAATCAGTTAAAATCCTTTGAGTTTTGATCTGTAGCCATTTTCCAGAGACACATGAGGGCCTAAACAGACTTAGTTGAATTGATAGTTTTCCAATTCATGGAAAAGCAAACATTTTTAAAATTTGAAGCTGGACTAATTTCCCAAATAATAATAATAAAAGAATAATAATTTTCACAGTAGGAAAAAAAATCCTTGAAAAATCTTTGTGAAACTGACATTCTTGTTGGTTTAATCTGAATTTCTTTCCTTTTAAGTCACTCCTGCTTCTGTAAACTTTCACTGGGGATTTTAATATTTATTCATTGCTCAGTCCTGAAAACTCTTAAGACTTCCTGATTTCAGACTGATTCTGCAGCACTGAAAAAAAAAAAAAAAAAAAAAAAAAGACATTTCCACAGCTTTTAGATTCCAGGCTTTCTGTAAAGTTCCAGAAACACTGACACCAATGTACTCACACTAGCCCCTTATGTAATGGACCTAGATGCTTCCTAAATCTAACTTGAAGTCAGACTCAAATTCTGACCCATGGCTTCCAAACTTCAGTAATTCATTCATGACTACAAGCCCAGAAAGCTTACCATCATCAGAAGATATCAGCTAGTCATCAATGCACTTCAGTTGAATAGTGTTTCTATGAGATTCCTGCCTTCGTTTCAGGGAAATATTGAGATGTTTGATAGGTATTTCTATTTTAAAATAATAAGAATAAAATATATAAGAAGTAGATTTATTTTGTTGAATTATTTTCTTTAGTAATAGTAACACAAATTCTCCTTTAAACAGTTCCTCTATTCATGTTAAAGCTCAGTCACACACAAAAAATGAAAAAAAAAATTGGAAGAAAGGTCAGTGATCTGTTTGAGATAAATGAAGGATGTAAGACTATAAAAATGTCACTACTCTGTCAAAGCAAATGGTAAATTTGGCTCTATATTGTTCTCTTAGAACATTTATGACAATGTGCCAAGATAACCTTGTTAAAAAGTTTATAGCAAGTCATTCAGTAAATTAAAAATCAAATACCTCAATTACTCTGTTACTCCATTACCTCCACGTTGAGTGTGATTCTAGCAAAAACTCATTACAAATGGTTTCAATTAGAAGAATCTATTGTTCCTGCTGTATATAGGTCAGTAATATGAACCTTTGTTTCTATTTTTTGACCTCATTTCAAGATAACAATATTATTTGTTCTACAGTGGTTTTAGCAGAATAAATTCTCCTTCCTTCCAGGTCATTCTCGTTTTGATTTACAATGTGTTTTGTTAGTGATGGGCAAAATAAGCAGACACATGACAAATACTCTTATCAGTAGGAGCTGTTCTGTATGTGAATATGCGCCGAATGCATTATTGTCAAAGCTGTCTTTCTTTTTCCTTTTTTTTTTTTTTTTTTTTTAATTTGTCCTTTTTGAAAAAATCTATAAACTTTTTACATATTTAAACTCTGTGCCAGCTTTACCATGGCATTGTCATGTTAGGAACAATAAGAGTTCATGTATCATTTTATTTTAACAGATTGCAATTCACACTTAGACTTTAATATAACACTTGTAACAATAGATTTGTGAAGTAAGTATCATTGTTAACCTTGCTCTCTATACACAGATGCTTGTCTGAAAACATAGTCATTACAATTTAAGTGAGACTTAAAAATGCATCAACAGTTTTCTGATCTGAATCGATGTCAACAGAACTGTAACTTTTCTCCAGAAAAGCAAAAGTAAAAAAACTTCTTCAAAATGCCTATTTCCACTTTATCAGTTAACAGGATGACATTTTTCCCTTATAGAAGCCAAACTTTGCTAAACGGTATAAATTAAAGTATTTCATACTGTTATTTCAAATATTTTATTTTTATTTTATTTTATTTTTAATTGTTTCTACCAAAATTGTATTCTAACTGCAGAAATGCAAAAGCATCAGAACCTTTGTGTGGATTCCTACTTTGAGTAATTACTGGTGAGGTGCACTGGGCACAAACCCATGGATAACTATGGATAATTGAGATTGATCATGTAACACCAGAAATACGGAGAAATAGTCAAGGTATTCAAAATGCGTCATAATAACTAGGAAGGAAAACACCACTTTGGCGTGGAAGGAATGTACTTCTAATGACAAATATACAGCCTTGTTAGATAATAAATAAATGAAAGCACGTTAAGTACACAATATACAAAACATGCTGCTCCTCTGCTTCGGTACAGCACCATACACAGTTCTTTGTCTGAGCTATTTTTGGTTGCAAAAACAAAGACCACTTTCCTAGATATTTATGCAGCATTGTATTAGCTCTGCAGTCTCTGCAATAGCACAAGAGCAGCAGATGCCTTGCAAATTCACCACTACAGCTGTGTGTATCTTGACATTCTTCTCTCCTAGATATTTTTAATGCAGAGACCACATCCTGAACCGATGTTACATATTCCACGCTAGAAATCCTTTCCTGGGATTTTATTTCCAGCATAGGTAATCTATGAATTACAAACTGTATAGCCTACTTCAACCTACTGCCTATTTTAGGAGGAGCAACGAGGTGGGTACACCGCAGCCGCCATAGCGACCGCGCGCCACCGGGCTGGGCCAGGGGGCCCCGCGCAGGGCCAGGAGCAGAGCGCAGCGGGGTCGGCCCGACCCGAGCGCACCGCCAACACCGGGGGCCAGCTGGATCACGAGGGCCAGAGTCGTCGCGGGGCAGGGGCGGGGGCCGGGGCCTGGCGGTGTCGCCGCCATGGAACGCTGAGGCCTCCTTTTGGGAGAGGAGACGTCAGGCTGCTCCGGGAACTAGTTAGCAAGGTCCCCTGCAAAACTGCTTTTGAAGGTGTTAGCATCCATCAGACTTTAAGCATAGACTCAGGCAATTCCAAAAATATCGGAAGTCAGGCAGGCGGGGCAGAAGGTTGGCCTGGCTGACCAGGGATCTTCTGCTGGAGCTTAGGCACAAAAAGAAAGTGTACAGCTGCTGGAAGTAAGGTCAGGCAACATAGAAGGACCACAGGGATGCTGTTTGCCTTTGTAGGGAGAAAATTTGTGTGGCCAAAGGCCAATTAGAGTTGAAGCTAGCCAGATCTGTAGGAGACAATAAAAAGAGCTTTTTAAAATATGTGAACAAAAAAAAGAAGGACCAAAGAAAACATAGATCTGCTACTTGATGGGGAAGGTCACCTCACAAACAAGGACATAGGCAAAGCAGAGACATTTAATGTCTTCTTTGCCTCCGTCTTCAACACTGATGATGGGCTTCGGGATGCTGGGTACCCTGAGCAGGAGGCTCAATGGAAACCAGCTGATGTGATCTTTTTGGGTTTCAGTAAAGCTTTTGACACAGTTTCCCATAGGGTCCTGCACAAAATATCCAGCATATAGCTAGACAAAAACATCATATGATAGGTGAACAGGTAGGTGATAGGTGATGGCTGACAGGCAGAGCTCAAAGGGTTGTGGTAAATGGGGCTGCATTAAGCTGGTGGATGGTCACAAGTGGAGTCCCCCAAGGCTCCATTTTAGGGCCAGTCCACTTCAATGTTTTTTATAAATGATTTGGATGTAGGACTAGAAGGTGTTTTGAATAAATTTGCTGATGACACTAAACTGGGAGGAGTTGTTGATTCTGTTGAGGTTGGAAAGACCTTGCAGAGAGATCTGGACAAATTGGAGAGCTGGGTGGTCACCAACCACATGAAGTTTAACAAGAGCAAGTGCTGGGTCCTCCACCTGGGACAGGGCAACCCTGGCTGAAGTTTTGGTGGCAGTTTTCCTCCTGTCACCAGAAAATTTAAATTCATAGATTAGAATCATAGAATCATTTATGTTGGAAAATAATAGAATCATTAAGGCTGCAATGAGGTCTCCCCAGAACCTTCTCGTCTCCAGGCTGAAGATCCCTTCTTTCTCTTAGCCTTTTTTCATAGGTGAGGTGCTCCAGTCCCCTGATCATCTTTGTAGCCTTCCTCTGGACTCGCTCTAACAGGTCCACATCTTTCTATTTCAAAGGAGGTTGTAACTATCTATCTCAAAAGAGGTTGTTATGAGATGGGGTCAGCCTTTTTTCCCAAGCAAGAAGTGACAGACAAGAGGATACAGCCTCAAGTTGAACCAGGGCAGGTTTAGGTTGGATATTAGGAAAAAATTCTTCACTGAAAGTGTTGTGACACTTTAGAACAGGCTGCCCAGGGAAGTGGTTGAGTGACTGTCCCTGGAGGTATTCAAAAAACATGTAGCTGTTGTGCTTAGGGACATGGTTTGCTGGTAGACTTGGCAGGGCTAGGTTAACCGTTGGAACTGATGATCTTAGCAGTCTTTTACAACTTAAATGATTCTATGAAATGGTTAACTCACTCTGTATACAGCAAGTTCAGGATGAAAGAAAAAAAAAATAAATCAGGTAAAAGATCCTAATCCTGGGGTTCTAAAGCACATGTAAGTATGAATTTTACCTTATTAACACTTCATTATGTACCTAGCTGCTTTGCTAAGTCAACAACATAAATTGGCCATACAGAGTAATAAACTAAATTCAAGGCAACCAAAAACTACTGAGCTTATTCCAGCAAGTAACCACGTTGACCTCACTGGAACTTGAAGAAATCAGAGAGAATTCATTCTGAACACACAAGTGGCAACAGTTATTACATCACACTGTAAACGTGGAATTGTTTAAGACGTTCTTCCTAATATCTACCTAAACCTCCCCTGGTGCAACTTCACCCTGGTCCTGTCACCAGGCACGTGGGAGAATAGACCAAATTCACACCAGCATTCATTAGCACATTCAGCTCCTCTTCCTCTGCATAGCTTTCTAGCCACTCTGCCCCAAGCCTGTAGCACTGCATGGGGTTGTTGTGGCCAAAGAGCAGAACCCAGCGCTTAGCCATGTTGAACCTCATCCCATTGGACTCTGCCCATTGACTCATCCTGTCCATGTCCCTCTGACGGGCCTCCCTACCCTCCAGCAGATCAACACTTCCCCCTAGCTTGGTGTCATCTGCACAGTTACTGACTGTGCACTCAATTCCCTCGTCAATAAGGATATTAAAGAGGATCGGCCCTAACACCAACCCCTGGGGAACAGCACTGGTGAACAAATGCTAGCTGGATTTCACTCTGTTCACCACTACTCTCTGGGACCAGCTGCCCAGCCAGTTTTTAACCTGGCAAAGAGTATATTCTGTCCAAGCCATGGGCTGCCAGCTTCTCCAGGAGAATACAGCGGGAGACTGTGTCAAAGGCCTTGCTGAAGTCCAGGTAGACTATATCAACAGCCTTTCCCTCATCCACCAGGCGGTCACCTGATCATAGCAGGAGATGAGGTTTGTCAAGCAGGACTTGCCTTTCATGAACCCATGCTGAATGGGCCTGATTCCCCGGTTGTCTGGCATACATGTATGCTGTATAATTGCATTCAAGATGACCTTTCCTGGCACCAAAGTCAGTCTGACAGGCCTGTAGTTCCCCAGGTCCTCCTTATGACCCTTCTTATAGATAGGTGTCACATTAGCAACTCTCCAGTCACCCGGGACCTCTCCAGCTGACCATGACCACTGATAGATGATGGAAAGTGGCTCAGCAATCACATCTACCTCAGAACCCTTGGGTGGATTCCATCTGGCCCCATGGAGTTGTGAGAGTCCAGGTGGAGCAGCACATCTCTAACCGTTTCCATGTGAATTGTGGGAGGGTTTCTTCTGCTCCCCATCCCAGATTTCCAGGTCAGGATTTTTTTTTTTTTTTCCTTATGGCAAAGTTCAGTTTAAAATATTTTAAAATTACTTGAACAGCAAAATATCGTATTATGATTACTCTTTCAAGTTTATCAAACTCAGAAAGGTTGCTGATGACACAAAGCTGGGAGGAAAGGCTGATGCCCCAGAGGGCTGTGCTGCCATTCAGAGGGACCTTGACAGGTTGGAGGGTTGGGCCAAGAGGAACCTCATGAAGTTCAACAAAGGCAAATGCAGGATCCTGCACCTAAGGGCGAATAGCCCCAAGCACCAGTACAGGCTGGGCAATGACCTACTGGAGTGCAGCTCTGCAGAGAGGGATGTGAGAGTCCTGGTGGACAGCAGTCTGATCATGAGTCAGCAACATGACCTTGTGGCCAAGAGGGCCAATGGTATCTGGGGGGGCACGCGGAAGAGTGTTGCCAGCAGGCCAAGGAAGGTGATGCTCCCCCTCTACTCAGTCCTGGTGAGGCTCCACCTGGAGTATTGTGTCCAGTTCTGGGCTCCCCAGTACAAGACTAGCAAGTCCCGAGGAGGGCTACTGAGACAATGAGGGGACTGGAGCACATGTCGTACCACGACAGGCTGAGAGAACTGGGCCTGTTTAGTCTGGGCAAGAGAAGACTGAGGGAAGGGAGACCTCATCAGTGTGTATAAATATCTGAGGGGAGGGTGTCAAGAGGATGGAGCCAGTCTCTTTTCAGTTGTGCCTAGCGACAGGACGAGAAGCAACGGGCACAAACTGAAGCACAGGAGGATCTGGCTGAACATGAGGGGGCATTCCTTTTCTGTCAGGGTGACAGAGCACTGGAATTATGCAGATGGCAGTATTGTCTCAAGCCTGATGATTGCAGCCTGGTGCCATATCACTGAGCAAGCACTGTGTATCACTGCAAGGTCAGAGTTTCCCCTTGCCAGTCTTAAAACAATGGCTGTTTCATATCGGACCAATTTAAGCCTTTTATCCCTAACACAGTGGCCCCAGCATGGTCTCGAGCGTTGCCCTCATTCTCATGAGGGACTTCAAGTTACCAGATATCTGCTGGAATGCAACACAGCAAAGAGGAAACAGTCTCAGAGGTTTCTATTGTCTGTGGAAAATAACTTCCTTCGCTTCTTGACACAGACTGTGAGTGAGCCAACGTGGTGGTTTTAACCATCTGGGCTGCCAAACTCCACCACAGCTGCTCTCTCACTCTCCAATTGCAACAAGAACTAACAAGTCCTCCGCTAAACCATATCACTAAGCTCTAAATCTAAACATCTTTTAAAGACCTCCAGAGTGGTGGCTGAACCACTTCCATGGGCAGCCTATTCCAATGCCAATGTCACATCCAGTACTTCCATGGAACTTACTAAGAAATGTCTTAAGTTTATATTACAGTCATTAAAAGATGGTGTGTGTGTGTTTAAAAAAAAAAAAAAAAAAAAAAAAAAAAAGCATAAGTATTGAAAGATAAAAGCAAGAACAAAACAAAGTGCTTTACAGCAGTTAACACACTTATCACTTTCAATGAAGTGTCTATGGTATTATTCTCAGCAACACTTCTTTTAGGTTGGATATTCTAGACACAGGAAATAGGACAGGCTTTGAAAATTGCAATGTTTAGGACAGTTGCTTTTTTTAGTGATTTCTCCTGCAGGGAAAAAAGCCAAAGAAAATAAATTCTCACAACTTAATACAGTTTAGGGTGAAGTGATTCTAGTAAATGCTGAACACATCTTTGTATGATCATATCAAAAAATGTATAAAATTTCACTCCAGGAAGAATACTGCAGAAGCCCCAGTGCACTAAAACAGTAAATGTCTATGATTGCCTGCACTGAACATCGAGTTAAAAGCAAAGGAATGAAACAGGCTTAGAAGTGAAAGCAACTCACTGGAAAAATGAAAACAGCTGCTCCTGGTAGTTTAATTGTACTGTGTTTACTTCAGAAACTAAAATCTCTCTCAATGGAAGCAAAATCACCAAAGATATATGAATTGCTGGCAGAATAGCTCATAATAATAGCTCAGTACTTCTCAGTGCAGCGTGGGAGGTAGAGCAGATGAAAATGAAGGTATGAAGTTAAGCCTGGGAAACACTGAGAGGCAATGAAGGAAAGGTGTTGTTTTAATGTCTATGTATCTCACTATCCAAAACTATTTTAATTTTCAATAAGTTAATTTTCCCTAAGGCAATTATCTGTGACAGTAACTTGTATATGATCTCTCTCCTTATCTTCAGCCACCAGCTTTTTCATCTTCTGTGTTCTGTTGAGAAAATGAAGTGAGAAAGTGTCTGTGTGGGGATCTGGCAGCCAACCAAAGTCAACCCACTACAATGGTCTTTTATTTTTTTTCTTTTTTTCTTTTTTCTTTTTTTTCCTTGTGGAAAATAGAGAAAGATAGTGTTAATGCAATGTGGGAAGAGACCCAGGTTCTGATAGTGACTAAAACTGAACTTCCAAATAGTATGAAATTGCTGTTTCTTTACTTACCGAAAGTATGTCATCAAATGTTATTGTGTGTCCATCAAATTTCATCAAAGAAAGTCTTCATGAACTAAATGTGAAAAATGAGAATAGGCTACATCTCTCGTTGAAGTAAATTAGCCTGTTCTTGGTTTACAATAGCCAAAGGGAAGCATTATAACATCCTGACATTTGAGATTTGCAAAGGTGTCAGAGAATTGCCAGAACAAAGACAGCAATATAACTGTTATTTTGAGCACAAAAAGAACAGTTTTAAACGGAAAAACTTGCCGAGGCGATCGGCTGCGGGCCACATGCGTTCTGCAGCGGAGTGGGGGATCGAGACTGGCAGGGATTTTTTTTTTGCATTGAGGCCACTCGAAGCAGCCGAGGGAGCTGCCAGGACCCCGCAGGCCTCGCGAGAGGCTGACAAGGCGTAGGCAGAGCCAGCAGCGTCAGTAGCAGGCCATTTAAATAGGGCGCCGCCGCCATTTCGCAGCCACTTGCCAAGGTGATCGGCTCCGTGGAGCGGGGGATCGAGACAGGCAGGGCTTTTTTTTCGGCATTGAGGCCACTCGAAGCAGCTGAGGGAACCGCCAGGACCCGGTAGACCTCATGAGGTTGGCTGACGAGGCGTAGGCACAGCCAGCAGCACCCCCTCACCCACCGTTCAAAAGCTGCCCCTAGCGAGTAGGAGGGAGTAGCGCCTCAGTTAGTTAGCGCAGCAGTTAAGTTAGTTAGCCCAGCAGTTCGCGCAGGCAGGACAAGCAGGTAGGGTTCCTCACTCCTCTCTTACAGCGGTCTGTCCCTTTGGTACTGGTACTGGTAGCCTGCTTGCGAGAAACTTGGTCATGGTATCAACCATGCAGAAAAACATGGCCTCCGCATCTCTTGCGGCCTCTCCGGTGACTCCGATGTGGCTACTCAGGTGGAGGGCTCGGGGAAACACACCGCCATCCAGGTCTTCAGCTACAGGGTGTACCCAAGTCTTCTGTCTGTATCCGACAGCAGCTGCGAGGGGTATGCCTCTGGGAGGTGTGTCCAGGTTGAAGGGCTGCTCAACTGGGCGATCACCAACCACATGAAGTTTAACAAAGGCAAATGCCAGGTCCTGCACCTGGGACGGGGCAACCCTGGCTATACGTACAGACTGGGCAACAAGACACTGGAGAGCAGCCCCGCAGAGAGGGATCTGGGGTGTGTGGTTGACAACAAGTTGAATATGAGACAGCAGTGTGCCCTGGCAGCCAGGAAGGCCAACCATATCCTGGGGTGCATCACGCATGGCATCGCTAGTCGGTTGAGGGAGGTGATTGTCCAGCTCTACTCGGCACTGGTCCGGCCTCACCTTGAGGACTGTGTGCAGTTCTGGGCACCACAGTACAAGAAGGACATTAAACTGTTGGAGAGTGTCCAGAGGAGGGCAACGAAGATGGTGAAGGGCCTAGAGGGAAGGATGTATGAGGAGTGGCTGAGGGTACTGGGCCTGTTCAGCCTGGAGAAGAGGAGGCTGAGGGGGGACCTCATCTCAGTCTACAACTTCCTCACGAGGGGGAGTGGAGAGACAGGTGACCTATTCTCTGTAAACATCAGTGATAGGACCCATGGGAATGGTGTTAAGCTGAGGCAGGGGAAGTTTAGGCTGGACAACAGGAAGAGATTCTTCACTGAGAGGGTGGTTGCACACTGGAACAGGCTCCCCAGTGAAGTAGTCACTTCACCAAACCTGTCTGAATTTTAAAAGCGATTGGACTTTGTACTTAGTCACATGGTCTAAACTTTTGGGCAGACCTGTGTGGTGCCAGGAGTTGGACTTGATGATCCTTATAGGTCCCTTCCAACTCAGGATATTCTATGATTCTATAAAAAAAAATACAGCAAATGGTTCATCAATTTTCATGGGGGTCAGAGAGCTTCTCATAAAAAAAAAAAAAAAAAAAAAAAAAAAAAAAAAAAGCATTAACAAAATGAATGCCATGGAACATAATTTGAAAACCATCTTACCATAACAATCATCAAAAAAGAAATGTAAATATTCCCATAAAAATAGAACACTAGTCACAGTCTAATTGGCAGAAATTCAAAGAGACTGGGGAATAGTCACATTGAAGCTATTGGGAATGAATGGGAATGCTGGGAATACATCACAGCCAGCTGCATCCACCAGTGCTGACAACCCAGGAACAGGCAGTGGAGCTGAAAGAACTGCCTAGTTACAACGGTTAGATTATTTATTGTAAATATAGTATCTAGAGAGCAAATGGAAACCAAAATGGAATATAGTGGGTAAGGCAACATTCTAAAGTAGGTAGCCACACAATATAAGAAATTGCAGAGAAATTAAGGCTTAGAGGAATGGTAGGAATAGGAATAATAAAAACAGTTTCATCTTTTATTATGTCTATGACAGTTATGTCCTCCTACCTACTAAGAGCTATAATGGTATCTTCTCACAGGAATGTTTGAGCAGTTTATCATTGCTATCATAACAATTTGCAACATAATGGGCATGTTTTTTGAAAATCATGCCTATTTATTACTTCACAATTGTGAATTTATTTTTTTCTCTTGTGATAGATTCATTGCTGCTTCAGGAAACATTAAAAAAAAAACAACAGAATTCAGAAAAAAAAAAACCACAGAATTCAGAAAGTCCCACATATGCTGTCTTTAGCCCTCTATCTTATTTTAAAAGTATAGGTTCAACCTGTATTACATAAGGTTTCACAAAACCTTATGCCACTTTGTCTTAGAGTGGCTCATGCTGGAGAAGCAAAAAAGGAAAAATAAATCAATGTAATTTTTTCTTCTGGAATGTTTCCCCCCACATAAATTGTTGAGTTAAGGATTCATTGATCCAGAATTTGATCCATACTTTTGTGTTTAATAATCTTTTCTCCTAAATCTTTCTTATAATCTTTCAATGAACCTTTCTTCTATGAGTTTCCCTAATAATGATTTTAACTAAGGTGTACGGTTGATACCGAAGACACCTATGATGATGAACTCCAAAATATATTCAATATAATTTCCTTTCTTGGCTCTAGAACTTCTATGCTTAATTTCATTGGATTCTTCTTATTTCTTGCTTTATCAAAAAATACTGAAAAACAGGTCCTCATTTACCTTTTATTTGAGAGTTTTTTAATGTCTTCATTATAGTCCTCTTCATATCTTTACTGAGCAAAAGAATCTCAATTAAAGTATCCACATAATGAAAGGGAATATTTTTTATATTTGCAGTCATATTTTTTCTTCTTCTATATTTATTATTCAGTTCTTATATACTCCAGGCGTTTCAAAAGTTGTAGTGATACCTTCTGTCTTGTTCTCTATTATTTTCCTAGTTCTTAACTGATACTTGCTTTCTGAACCACCACTGAGTGCTGGAGCTGACATTGTCATATATTTATTCAGTGATTGGAAGAGCATTTCTACAGAGGGCTAATTAGGTTAGAATCTACCATATATATAGGCAAATCTGCTTTTCAACTAATGACTTAACTTTATCAGTGCTGAACCTCATTTGCTGTGTTTTTGCTCTGTCGCACATCGTTGTGAAAGACTTACGACACAGTTCACTAAGGTCTTCATTCTTCAATGTACTAAGAATATTTGCATCACTCAACAACCTTTCCCACAATAAATTCTATTCTTCTGTGCTGAGGACAATAAGAAGCAGATTATACATCAGTTTCATAATAATGAATTACTATTTCATACCTTCTATTACTCCTCTTTGGACAATGCTCATTTGCATTATATTAACGTGTTTTAAACTGAAAGTTCAGCTTGAACTGAATCTTTTCACTACTGCCCTGTCAAAGAATATCCAATGTAAGAAACCATATATTGAAATTGCATATACTGAAACATACATTTTTACTTATATTACTATTCAGTTTGACTATACCAAACTTGTGCTACATCTATTTATATTTTACATTATTTTTGATAAATGTTAATTTGATAAATTGATGAATGGTAAATTGTTACCACATTTTTCTTTGTCATCACGAAAGTACAAGTATTCTTAGTAAGTGGTTTTTGTTTGTTTGTTTGTTTTCCTATTCCTACAAAGAAATTTCACTTTAAAATCTGAAAGTAAACTTTGGGTTTTTGTCCTATATTATCATCCTTAAGCTAATATTTCTATCCTTGTAGAAGGAGACAGGTTTGAAAGTCAACTCACTGCTATTTTGCACCACTTGGTAAAGTGCTGTAGTCTATTTGTAAATATAGAACTGAGATTACCCCAGCATTATATACTCCCAGCTGGCTGAAGAACTATAATGCCAGCTTTCACATAGGTAACTGACATTGTGCTTTGCCATCTGGACTCACTGTTGCTAGCACAGCTTGCCGGGTTATCTGTGAAACAGGGGCTGCAATTCCTCCTTTCCTTTTTTGTCAAAAGATATGCTACAGAAGGGAACTGTAATTGTGCATTAGACAACAACACAATTATAGCTACACACTGCAATTGAAATGAGAGTAAGTTTTTTCCTGACCTGTTGTCTTTAATAGACCATCAAAATAACAGCAGCACATATGCAGAACCTTTCCAGTTTCAATTCTAATATGCTGCATATTTTTAAAACAGTCACAGTTATTTTAAAATTGCATTTCTTGAATAGAAGATAAATTACTTATTTTTCTTTTATTTCATACTTCTTATTTAAAAACAGATGTGTTTGTAATGAGATCTTTTTCTTCTTTCCTTCTGTTAATATTGCATAGTTTAACTTCTCACACCTGCTATTAATTCAGTTTATTTTTTCATTTTCACATTTAAATAAACTGCAGTCACTTTTTTATATATATATACATATAATTGTTATGTTCACTTTTCAGCAGCATCATTAGCTGTCACCTGCTTTGTTTTCTCTTGGGTTCTTTTGGTAATTTCTTTGGTACTTCAAAATTTCCATTTTTGGCTGCTCTAATGGTAGCTTGTACTATTGCTCTCTATTTGCTTAGATGAAGGTCATTAACAATTATGATAATTATTTGATCCTCCACTTGCTGTGAGGTTGTCTGGACCATGTGGCAGCAACAAATTCATGAGCTCATGCTCAGGAGGCCATTGTGGAATTTGGGCCTCATGAGAAGGGACATGCCAGGGAAGGACACCTTACAGAGCTTTCACTTGCTATTTAAATGGCCCTTAGAGATCAAAGCAACCTGGATCACTGCAGACAGAGACTGGGAGAGGGCCCATGAAGGTTCCCCAGGGTGCTTTTCAGGCTGCTGTGTGCGGCTGCTGTGTGCGGCTGCTGTGTGCAGTCTGTACAGCACTTCCCAATTTTTATTCTTTATCTTCTTTTAACTTCTAGATAAATGGGAGATGCTGGGAGAGTCTGAATCCTGGTTGGAGAGTGACAAGCATCCTTTAAGCTATCACAGGGGAGGCAGAGAGTACAGCACCCAAGAAAAGAAGTTTGCAGGGCAGATTGTATTAAAAGGTGCACAAAGGCAGCTTTATCTTTTGTTGCTCTACTTATAACAGGGACAGAAACCTTCAGAAAATAGAAAACAATATTTAATCTCATATTTAAAATTTACCAGAGGAAAAAAAAAAAAAGAAAAAAGGCTTAAATTAAAAATTAAATGTTTAATTTGATGAATAAATTTACAAATCTGTTTTATGATACCATAGCTGGGTATTCAGGGCCTTCTACTGATGAATGATACAGTAAAAAAAAAAAAAAATATATATATATATTTTCTACAGTAATTTACCAGTATTTTAACCTTAATTTTACTATGATTTGAAAAATGATTTTGATGAGTGATATTACCTTTGTGTCATCATTAAAAATAAGCAGGTTTCTGTAAATAAATTTTAATAACTATTTAAAAGTATTTAATCAGTATTTAAAAGGAGATCTGAGCTGTCTGGGCATATAACTAGCGATTATATATATAATTTTCTATACAATTTATGGGAAGGGGCAAACTTTTGTTGGCCATAAGAATATGAATTTATTTTAAAAATACTCCTAGTGAGAGTGAGACAGTAATATTCTTCCATGTCCTTTGTTTCTCAAATCTTAAAGTCAAGGTTAAAATACTTGTAACCTATTCCCTGACCAGCTACTAATCAAGACTTATAAAAGTCACACTAAGTATGTTAATATAAAGTAATAAAAAATAATACAAAATAAATTAATTAAATTTTTTCCAAGATCTTACTCTATTGTTTAGTAACCAGATTTTCAGGGATCCAGCCTGTTTGATCTCCCACATAGCATCTTTCCGATATTTACTGTAAGGAGTGTATGTGGCTACTCTTTCAGTACTCCCTTGGTAGCAAATGAGGAAAGAAAGCACAGGAGCAAAGAAAGTTCAAAAATTTTTAGTTTTGAACTAAACTAACTTCCAACTTTTTAACTCAACTAACTTCCAAACTTTAAAGTAATGCTAAAGTAACAAAGACAAATGCACACAGAGACACACAAGATATATGTTTATTATTTTTTTTTGGACTGTGGAAATGGGAAACAAGAGAGTCACACTTCCATCCTTTGTTTTCCCTGAGTGGTTACACAGCAGTCATTTCTTCATGAATGCATCAAAAGATTTCACCTGAAATCATTACATAAGTGGTTCTACATCATTAGTGTAAACTAGTACCTATTCTGTGTAAAACAGGTAGACACTGGCTTCTGGTTCTGGATTTAAAGAATAGAAACATATAGTAGCATTCATACTCATTATGAATGGCAGTTTAGGAAATATAAAGGCATACAAAGCAATTATATTTCAGATAAAGCATCTTTTTCCCCTCAACTGCATTTCTCAGTGTCATGACCAGAGGGATGCATCTGATTCTGTGCAGTGTACAATACTGAACAATTTAACTGTAAACTGTCTTCTCTGTCAGGTCAGATATTTTTTCCCCTGCAGAGATGAGGCATAAAGGAAAAGCAGTGGGATTTCTGTTAACAGAGCACCCTCTCAATTGCACTACTCACTTTAAACAAGCACACCAATTGATGCAAAAGAACTATCTAAGACCAGTGAGTCATGCACCCCTGGGCATGGGATGAAATTGTTCTATCTGTATCAGAGACTGTAGTATTCTTTCTGTACAGTACATGTACAAGTACATTAAATCAGGACTATTGTACTGTGACATTTCTATTCTAAACAATTGCAAGTTAAATCAATGCATGTTTTATCATGTCTTTGAATGTCTAGAAATAGGTTACTTCACAGTACGTCATCAAACACTTCAGTATGAAAATATTTACTCTGCAGAGCTTTGTAATTCTGCATTGGATAACTTGGACTGTATAAAAAAATATCTCCCAATTCAGAAAAAAATGTTCATATCCTACTCATACTCCATTGTGGGAGTAATCTAGTTACCCTCTCTTAAATCAGCAGAAAACAGAAAATGGACTAAAGCTCTCCCATGTCCTTCACAGATCCATCACTGCATCACACATCACCGAGGAGGTCTGCAAAAGAGAGCATGTGCTTTTGACAGCAGAACAGGATTCAAAATTTGAGTGGGATGAGCAAGGATCTGGGACTTTACTATCCATTTACCTTGGTACAAGGTCAGAAGCAGGGCAGCAGTGAATTTCTTATCCTTGGTTTTGTTTTATTTAGTCCTTAAACAGAATAAAACCCATAACAAAATTAAATAAAATCATATTTCTCAAGTAAATACAAATCACTGAAATTACAGACAATGCCAAGATACCTATAAAATATATACTTTATAGTAGGACTTACATTAATTTATTTTCTGACAGAATTTAAAAACACCACATTAACATGAATCTAAAACATAACTTGTAACAGTCAGATAACAATGATAAGTTTGGAAGAAACTTATTCCCACGTAATACATAATGGTAGAAAAATCATATAGACATGAATGTAACATTTACTTCAGTCAATGATGCAAGAAAAGGAGTATGAGAAATGTTACAAGTTGAAATCAGTAAATAAATTTAACCAAAAATAGGCCTGTTTGGGGGTCAATACACATCAATCACAAATGCTAAGATTGTTCTACTTGAAAACAAACACACTCTCTCTGAATGTGTGTACTTGTGTGAGATAGCATTTAGTTTCTCTTTTCTCAAGATACTTTTTCATGTGTGTGAATATGTATGGTAATTTAGAGTATTATATATATATGTATGCATATAATTTAAAGTAATTATATATATATATATATATATAAAAAGACTAACTATGTAGTTAAAGAGCAAATTAGAAAGAATTAGACTGTATTTTCACTGGTCTGAGGTTTAGGCTTAATTAGATTTGACAATTGTAATGACAACAATCATGGCTGCAGAGACAGAAAGTCCACCTTGAATATAGACCATTTTCCTTAAATCTTAGAGCATAGATCTGCTATGTATGTCTAGTTCAACACAATGAATTCCTAACTAAAGACATCTAGCAAATGAATGCAAATGCAATTAGGTAGAAAATTAATATACTACTATTGGATGTATTTATTTTACATTGTTATAAATGGAAGTAGGTATAATGTCTTCATTTTTTTTATTTTTTATTTTTTTATTTTTATTTTTTTTTGGTCAGAATGCAAAACTTGCTTTAAGGCTTACTTTCCCTTAGTTGAATGACAGAAACATCTGCTAATATGCTGTCAGTGTATTTCAAGTCTCATTTAGCTCTTGTCTGTTGCAATCAACTGACATCTTTGCTTATTTTCACTAAAAACTGATCATTCTGGACACTGGATTTTCTAAATTAAGTATGAAAAGCCAAGATTATTTAAAATGCAATGGATCTTTACACCTGTGACTTTTGAATGACGGCAGCAACTTTGAACTGTGATTCTCCTATTCCTTATAAAGGGTAGATATGAACAAGTAGACATATTTTAACAAAAGCAGGATGACAGTATTCTGACTGTTGGTCTTTCTTTTCCTTTGTTTTCTATCCAAATGTATAAACCCTAGTTTTCCACTCCTCTGTGCAAAAAGTTCAAATATTTTTCATTAAGCAAACAAAACCATAGTTTCCCCTGAAACAATTCCAGAAATTCCATGGGGATAATCAATAGTAATTGAAAAAGAAATATTTTGTTAGCATCCATGTCTTCTATCACTGTAAAGCCTAAAACAGCCTAGGGAAGTAACGAGAAATCTTTCCTTAATGATGTGCAATCAAAGTGTGTATAACCATTGGCTAGCATAGCTATGAACATGGACACCTTTTATAACTTGCAGCAGAAAAGCAAAATACATAACAAAAGCCTCATGTATTTTCTAAAGTACACTTTTGATGAAGTTGATCATCAACACTGCAAGTATCCTCTCCAGTAACAATAAAGCAAAAATTGCATTTAAGGGAGATAAATGCCAAAAAAAAAAAGGGAGATAAAAATCTGGTGGCATTCAGCTTCACACATAGTTAAACAGTCCAACTGTTTCCCAGTTATCTATATCACATTGTCAAATGCACTTTATATGATATTAATAGCCATAGCCACTGCAAAGTGAATTTTTTCTCTTGGTTTCCCTGTTTTAATCAGGAAATAATGACTAGACTGTGCTGTAAGTTATCAACACTCCTTGGTTTTGAGTTTCTTTTTAAAACACTCAAAGGTAATAGATTTCACTCATTATCAGTAACAAATTTCTGAACAGTATTTTGCTAAAACAATTGATTTTAAAGGACCTAATCAGTGTAATCATCCTGTGAGTATCCTGGTTTGCAAGTCAGATAATGAATGACCGGAACCTGCTCACCTTTTAGGTGTTCCAAAACGGGGATTTACACCCTTAAAAGTTTCCCACCTCTGTTGAAGCACAGCCAATGTCCTTTAACACAAACCTTGGAATACACATACCTACTAACACATGCCTACTACGTATACATAAAAAATCAACCAATCAGACATCTGGTGTGATGGCTGGCAGTCTGACATCTCCATACATTTTTTTGTCCTTGAATGCTGGTGTATCTATAATAGAATATCTATATCTGTATATAAATAAACATGTACATTTCTATATTTTTGTACAGTCTGTTACATGTTCATGCACATAAGAGGACTTCATAGTCCTAAGTAAATGGGCAATGAACAATATAGCATTCAGAGAGGACAGGGGATAAAGTAGTATCAGAGGTACAGAGAGTACAAAGGAAATTATTTGTATCCAACAGCCTGAGAATGGTGATGCTGCTGCCTCTACTTTTCCCTGGGTCCAAGCAGACATGAGGCTGAAGATGTATTCCCAGCCGGCACACACACAAAACACATGTATTCAGTAACATATACATGGATGCAACAACAACAACAGCCTTGCTCTTGCTCTGCTCTCTGTCTGAAAGGATGAAGTCCACTCAGGAGAATATGCAGACACAAAGGGATAAGGTGGATCCCTCCAGCAGTTGCACTCAGACCCTCAGCCTGCCCAGTACCTGGGCTTCAAAGTAGCAGGGCAGGCAATGATTTGGCTTCCCCTCATGCCAATAGTCTCTCTGAACTCCTTGATGGGTTTACAGATCAGTTTTACCACAAAACCTAACAGTCAATTAGTCAATTTAAGTCCAGAAGAAACAAGCTGAGAATTGTGAAAGTGTAACTGGAATTTCTGCATTTGTCAAGTCTGAAATGATTTTTTTCTGCGTTTGTCAAGTCTGAAATGATTTCCTCTTTATACTGTTTTTCTTCCCCCTCCCCTATTTTTCTTTAAATGAAGACTAAAAAAGATAAAACGAAGCATCTTATTTTATAAGATACCTTACTTAGTAGAAGAAAATATTATTTACCTTTCAAAATTTTTATGTTGCCTAAATTGTGATTTTTTATGTTTATCTACCACAACAGATACTTAAATTCAATTGCATTACTTCATACATTTTCAAAAATTTTAATTTATCCTTTACTTTAATATGCCTTTGGAAATATACAAAATATCTCAAGATGTAAATCTGACCATTCCTGAAAGAATTCATAGTAATTTCTTCTGTTTTGCTTGCCTGAATGTTCTTATTATACAAATTCTGAAAAACTCTATATTTTACGTTTGTTCCAACTTAATTAAGCAGCTTTTTTTTTTTTGGTTATGTAACTGGTTGGCACCGGTGCACTGGTTGACACCACTCAGTCAGACACTAAACCTGAAGAAGTTACAACATATTACTTCCCAAATATCCGTAAATCACAACACCCAAAAAGTTCCCATTGCTTTGTAAAGCAGGGGAAATTTGTTTAGTAAGGCATTAATTTGTGGGATAACCTCTTCAATGTCCTCAAATGTAAGGCAGAGATCAAGAGAAAATACAAACTAGATCTGACTCCCTTGGTGAAAGAATAAAATGAGCATATGGGGAAAAATCAGGCAAAAACTGAGGCACAATTGAAAGGAGTCTTTGAGTTTAAGGAGAAATCATAGGTAAATCATTATTAAATAACAGGAGAAACATAGTATAGAGTGTTGATTGAGATCTAAATATTTAAGCAGGATTCAAGTCAAGATAGCAGCAGAGGCAAAAAAAAGCCAAAATATGGAATTACTTTATTTTTAAATCACTATTTTGTAAAATATCTAATATCTAATACTTTAATACTACAGACATAGTTACATCTATAACCTGATAAACTTTTAAATAGAGAGGAAGGATTTAAGTTTCAGATGGGGGGAAAAAAAGAGAGTGTTTAGATACATTAGAAATTTTCTCATCAGCCTGATCTAATCTCATCGTGGAATACTCAAGAAAACTCAGTGAAGTATTTGTTGTTAATCTTTAGTGTTTAGCATTAAAAAAAAATAATAATAAAAAAAGTACAGTGAGTTACATGTCAATGTCCTTTGTCTTTTTTTTTTTTTTTTTTTTTTTTTCTCAAATATTTACAATCAAATAGTTTAAGCAAGAACATGTTACTCACAACTTCTGTACACACATCTCTACTCCTTAATATATCCTGACATTGTGTCCAGTATCTAACTTCATATGGACATTTCCTACACTTCATAGGCAGACACATGAACAAAAAAAAATCCAGAATGCACAAAGCACAAGTGGAAAGAAGTCCTTAAGTCAATAAGCAAGAATACCAGAATCACTTGATTAAAAATAATACAATAAAATGAATACAATTAATGAGTCTTAAATGCATCTTCTCTTACTTGACAACAGTTAAAAATCAATATATGTGCATATGTTATTAAACTACAAATGAATTACAAAAATACACTGTATAAACTTCAAGGATTAGTTAATGAGACATTTGGAACTTTCAAAAAATGGTATTGAGCACAAGAACTATTGTGCCCACACAGAAGCATTTACAGCTTTAAAAGTGTTTATCATGTATTATGTATATAACAAAGAAATTGAATCTTTCTTGGGCTGTTGGAAGCTGAATAGAAGAAATTTCTTACCAAGAAAATAAAAATTGACAATGGAAGTTATATTTTGAAATACTAAGTAGTGAAACTTATAGCTACTCTTATCAAAGTTAAAAATTCAGGGTGACTTCACATCTCATAATTTATTTGCCTGTGAAAGCTGTGAAAGACACCATCGTATCAGGAAGTTCAGCTCCATGCTCTGACTGCAACACCTGATAGCTAAAGTTAAATGCCATCTGCTTCCATGAAAGAAGTGTGAAAAAGTCCACTAAACAGGGGGAGGAAAAGTACTCTTATAATTAAAATGTCTCGTTTTTTCTGCTTTGTTTTATGTTGACTTTTATCACTATTTGATCACATAATAAGAAAAAAAAACTTTTTTATATCACAGTGATGACATAGACTACTGCTTGAAAGCCTTTTGTATCAATCCCAGAGAGACCCTACATGGCAATAGTTAGTGGGTAACACATTAAGAGTAGGACTGTATGTGATGTCTGAAGTTAAACAATCTGCCTGCTCAGTAAGGCTATAAGATCACTGTGAATTTTAAAATAATTATTTTATCCACTACATTTATAGACTTTCACGTGAACTGATAATTAATGGTTTATTAAAAATAGACAAAAAAGGGCAAACATCATTTCTATCATTTAATTCATGAAAGTCAAACTGAATTAAATGACAGAATGCATGTTTTAAGGGTGTCATTAGGAGCTTATTATGAAAGGATCACACAATGCCTAGTCTATCTGCCATTGTCTTTTAGCATAGTAGTAGTAGCAACTTCAATATGAACACTGCTGGGGAACTGTCATGCCCCTGGAGGACAATTAAGCAGAGATTTGTGTTTAAATATTTGGTGGAGAAAAAAAAAAAAAAGAAAAAAAAAAAAAGAAAAAAAAAAAAGATTTTATAAGCAATGCATTAAACAAAGTCCTACTGCTGTATGTGCTTCTACAAGAAGTCTGCCAAGACAAGGCCCAAGCTCTTTCC
Source organism: Aythya ferina (assembly GCF_964211825.1). Taxonomy (NCBI): domain Eukaryota; kingdom Metazoa; phylum Chordata; class Aves; order Anseriformes; family Anatidae; genus Aythya; species Aythya ferina. The sequence goes on from NC_140304.1 coordinate 15,018,920, forward strand.
TTGCCACAACACCAATCTTGTGCACATACAGAGCACCTTAGTCTGTCACTGGGCTCATACCCCAGCACAGCTCTGCTGTCTGGATGTAGCTGGATGTGGTCTCTGAGCACTCACATTCTAGATTGATAGAAGACAAAAACTTGAGGTTTCTCAACTTATCAGTGAGAGAATCTTCACTTATGCAGAGTCATGCTACTTTTGGCACTCCCACTCCCTGACAGTTTAACTCATTCTGAAGACAGGTCTCCTTGACCTTCATGCCACATAATTCCTCTGTAAAAAATTACCATTGGTGCGAAGTTGCAGTTTTAATTTCCCCTTCAACACAAACACAGAATGATAATGTAACTTCTAGCATGAATTCAACCATATTCAACATCAGAAATCTCATTAGAGGACAATCAGTTTTGCAGGTGAAGCCTGAATTGTTCTAAGCAATTCATCTACAATCCATATACATAAACAAGCCACATCTCTATCTCATTTTTGTCATATCCGTCATATTCTCTATTATATCTCAGTCTCAGAGGGAGGAGGAAAAAAAAAAAAAAGAAAAACTCTCAAGTATGAAGAAGTTGCTCCGTTTCTACTTTGGGAGATCATGATTCATTTACTGCATTGTATGGAACATTAGTTCTGTGTATTAAACGTGTTTCATAACTGAGTGCATTATCAAATATGTCTATATTAGTTCCTTAATCAATACTAGTGCTATAATTGGTGCTAATGTCATACCAGTTTAAACCACTGCTAGAAGGATGGAGAAAATATCTGCTTGGAGCAATGAAGAGTATTTCTAGTTGATACTTTTCAGCCTCTGTATCATACAGATCATACTTTTCATCCTCATTGCCTTCATGACAGAGAAACACTGACTGGCAGTAAAGACAATATATATAACGAAGATATATATAAGGAAGACGGTGCTTTTGCATTACTGATTTTCAATTTCTTTAAATATGTTTGACACTCCTTCAGAAATGTTGTCTTCCATATTTCTGACTGTTATTGCATAGACCAAACAGAAAATCTACAGCATTGATTTGGAGACCACAGATGAGTTTAACCTTAAAACGTATCCATGACTGTGTGTATTGTTGTTGAGCATAATTTCTTTCCATCTGCATGAATTACCAAACTGCAGACAAATGTTTAGAATACTCTTTCACAAATTCCTAGCATATATCTCCCATGTAAAAGCACGTAGTGCCTCACCACTAAATGCACAGAAGTCTGTATCTCCACTGATGGACATAAATCTTCATCATAAGAAATTATGTATTTTTCTCAGTAGGACTAACACATATACCTCCATTGTTTGTCAGATGTATTTTCAAAAGCTGAAAGTTATGTTCTTTAAAAACAAACAAGTAAACAAAACAGTCACTTAAAACTGGTGAAGTAAATAATTTTATATAAAGTGACATACAAGCAAAGACTACATAGTCTTATAAGGCAAACTAAAAGAACTGTATAAAACTGAGAACTATATATATATCAAGACTATCAGTAGCAGACTTCTACTTAAAACTTCCGCATGCATTTTAAACATCCAGAACAATGTTTAGGTTTATACTTCCTGTGCTTTTTACTTTAACTCCAGTTCTTTTTGAACACAAATTCACTTTAATGAGGGAAAGCTGAATATGATGCACTGCATTTTATCATTTACTTTAACCATATTTGTCACGTCACAACTGATTTTCCTCTGAGAAATTGTTTTAAACAAACAAATTTCCTGTTTTTTGTTCTACATATTTTTCACATACTTTAGCTTTGTTGATTTTGCTGACATACATTATTCTTGGCTGGTGCTCCATTTGTCTTCTCTCCTAATTTTTCACTAATATTCAAAAGCTCATACTGCATATTAATATGCATACAAAAAATGCAAGTAAGCATTTTTCTTTTAAACTATACAACACTATAATTTTGATCCAAAAAAAAAATAACAGATTATCAAATCTTTCTTACAGTAGATGACCTAATGCAATAGTAACTTTTCCTTGAGATCTTTCCCTGCTTGAGCTTTAGTTCATCTGTGCTAAGTAGCACAAATAAAATGCAGAGAGTAGGAATGAAAAAAATTAAATATTTAAAAATGCATTTCTTTTTAATTACTATTAATAGGAAAATTATTCCATGTAGATTTGCCCTGTCTGGAGGGAAAGAAGACTAGAAGTTGAAAACATATGTCTTACTATTTTATTTCTATGATTTCTACTCCAGAATATCTTAATACTTAAGTTTAAAACAAATTTCCATAAATAAAATGAGTGTTGTTTGAATTGCTAAGTTTATACTGGAAGCAGATACAAAAACAGAACAATTTATATAGACCTTTAAATGCACCATACCTTTATGCACTATTATTCCTTTTAAGCCAACCCAACCAATTCCATGATGATTCAAATGCAAACACCAAGATTAATCTCACTACACCACTTTTTTTTTGACGTTTGACCCTTCTTCTCCACATACCTTGACAGTATTTTCTTCACATTGATATATATCATCAAGGAGGCTTAGTGAGCCCTTCCAAAATGCTTATCAGTCTCAGAGTCATAGAGAGTCTTAGATCAAAGGATCGTAGAATCCATCTCCTGGCTCTGCACAGGACTAGTTAAAAATCAGACTGTGTCTGAGAGCATTGTCCAAATTCTACTTGAACTCCAGCAGCTCAGTGCCATGACCTGGGGAGCCTGTCCCAGTGCCCAGCCACTCCTCAGGGCAGAACCTTTTCCTAACCCCCAGCCTGACCCTCCCCATCCCAAATCCATGTTGTTCCCTTGGGTCCTGTTGCTGTCCCCAGAGCGCAGAGCTCAGCACCTGCTCCTCTGCTCCTCTTGTGAGGGAGTTGCAGGCTGCCATGAGGTCTCCCCTCAGCATCCTCTTCTTTAAGCTGAACAAACCTAATTACCTCACCCAACCGTCATGTCTTGATGTCCTGACCTCTCACCACCTTTGTTTCTCTCTTTTGGACACTCTCAAATAGTTTTATGTCCTTCTTGTATTGTGGTGACAAAAACTGCCCAGAGTACTTGATGTGAGGCCACACCAGCATGGAGTGGGACAATCAGTAACGATCTTAATGTCTGGAACACGGAACAGTCAGGAAATTTCATCAGTCTTAATTTAGTATTGAAATTTGTAGTGCCACTCAATTCATGGTGCTAACCAGGGTTTTGTTATTTCCTCCCTCTGAAAGTTAACAAACACAAATGATACAGAGTAATGGCTGGCATAAGGCTGTTTTTGAGTTAGTAGTACAACACCAAAGTAGATGCAGTTATCACCTGGGTTTCCTCTGAGTATCCAAAGGGCTGGGAATAATAATCTGTACTTTATGCAGATTTTCTTCCAAAGCATTGTAGAAATGTTCTCATAAATAGTCAGTGTTAATTTCTTTCCATTATTATACTCTGCTATATTAGCAAGACCAAGTATTTAACATTCCTAAAAGTCATCAGTAATTACTCATGGCTCAAGGGACAGTAACGAATTATCTCTTTCCTTCACTGAACCTATCAAGCAATAAACAGGCTGCAATGATCTTAGCACAGAAAAAGTTACGATACTCTTATTGACAGGAAGGGCATTAGAACAAGTTCATATGCTTTTGCTTCTACATTTTAGTCAACATAGATAAGATTGTACCTATTAGTTCCTTGGAGAGTTTATAAAAGTAGAATATCTATGTTGGATGGATGGATGCTCATTTTTGTTTTTGTTGCTGGTTTTGTTTGAATATGATTATCAAATAAACAGGAAAAATCAAAGATTTGTAAGAGAAAAAACATGTTCATTCTGCATGGAGGACTGTATTCATCACATGAGTAACATCAACAGCAAAAGTTTTATTCAAATGTAATTTCTTGTTCTCTTTTACTTTCAGTTCTTATGCTGTTATAGTCTTGTTCTAATACAGCTGAAAAAAACTTTGAACCAAAATTCAGAGAGAATTTTTGAGTCTGTGGATTTATTCTTAAATTACTATGATAATAATTATGTGCAATTTTCTTTATCTTTATTCTACTGGAACAGCAAAATAGCTTCAAAAGAAATAAAGTGATTGTGGCTAAGGTGGATCTCAATCCGCCTTAGGATTGTGAGGGAGAAGGGAGGAAGGGAGATTTGGTAACAATACAACAGTTTTCCAAACACATTAGTGGCATGATGGCACATATTAAAATGTATAGAAGTATTACACATATTTGTCTTAAATCAATTAAATAATTTACAAATATGATATAATAGTGTATTATTTGAGTGTCATTAAATGTTTTTGTGGGCACTTTGCTTAAGAAAATTAAAGCTAATCTTCAGTGATTTAATGCTATTTAGAAAAATTCAGAATAACTTTCTTACTTATAGAATTATATAATCATAGAATCACAGAATCATGGAATGGTTTGGGTTGGAAAGGACTTCAAAGATCAGCTAATTCAAACCTCCTCCCACTAGGCCAGGTTGCTCAAAGCCCCATCCAACCTGGCCTTCCAGGGATGGGGCATTGCATCTACAGCTTATCTGGGAAACATGTTCCAGTGCCTCACCACCCTCACAGTAAAGAACTGCTTCCTAACATCTAATTTAAATCTACATTCTTTTAGTTTAAAGCCATTATTCCTCCTATCAGAACACTCCCTAAAAATAAGTGCCTCTCCTGTTTTCTTGTAGCCCCCCTTTAGGTATTAGAATGTTGCTGTAAGGTTTCCCCAGAGCCTTCTCTTCATGCTGAACATCCCCAGATCTCTCTGCCTGTCTTCATAGCAGAGGTGTTCCAGCACTCTGATCATCCTTGAAAAAAATTTATAGTAATACAATATTTACAGTAGTGAGGCAAAACAATAAAAAAGATCTAATACAATCCAAGAGATGCCAGAATTATCATGCTGTAGTAAAGCAGTTGCTATTACATATAAACTATGAATTTGGAAGTAAGAGCTTGGTGTAAATAAAACTAAGACCAAAATAGGTCTTACGAAGAACCTTAAAAGACTGATGTGTATGTTCTGCATGGTTTTATTGTATTGGATTGTATTTTATTTATCTATTTATTTATTTTTAAAAAGACAACTGAAGAATTTTTTCATAAGGCAATTGAATTTAACATATAGTGATTCTAAATTTATTGGTTTGCTTTTCTTAATCATCATTTGTAGATTTAAAAGTATAGGAGAAATCTCTGGATGTAAGCATCTTTCCTCTCCTCACGTTACTACCAAAATTAGTTCATGATCAGTGACAGAAAATACCACATATGACACAGGATTATGTATTTGTGAAGAATGACTAAACAGAGACTAAACCAAATCTTAAGTAGATTTCATTTCAGCTCTCATTTGTTTTATTAAATATTACAGTGATCTGTAGGGGCAGCTTTCAAGTGAAAAGCAAGCAGAATTAAGGTTTTCAGTCTGTCACAGAAGGGCTGAAACTACACCTCAGCTAAATCAGAAGAAAGACCCTTAGGTAAAACAAAACAAAACAAAACAAAACAAAATAAATGAACAACAGTAACAAAAAGTCTTTTTAAGTGGTATCTATATAAAAAGACACTATTATTTGTCAACAGCAAGTAATAGTATTTTTATACCAGGACTTCATGAACATAAGTTTGACACAGACTAACATAAAGCCTGTTAAATTCAAATGAAATGTAGATAATGCAAAGACAACAAAGTCTAAGTTAGTATTGATGTTAAGATTGTCTCACTTCTTACCAAAGTTTGAAAGGGACTGGTGAAAAAGAGGCCTTTGCAAGCAGTAAAGAATCGCACAAAGCAGTTACCTGAACAATGGCAGTTCTTCAGTAATTGCAGTTTGCTCTTGTATCTTGTGATCTTCCCACTGCCTCTTTCTCTATCTTTCAATACTAAGATGATTTCAGTACCTCTCTGACACTACCATTGCTTCGGGATGTTATCTTTGGTACTTTTTATTCTAGTGGGTTTTCTGTATTTATTTGTACAGATCATACAAAAACTGCTACTGGGCTGAATTCAGAGCTCAAGAAAAAGGTTTCATAAGCTCTTTCTTCCTGTGGTGAGCCATCAAAAGAAAACTAATAAAAATTGATGTTGATTCTTAAAAGAATTCTATAAATTCTATAATATATAAATGTTATAAGTATTTTCTGAGAGTATTTCTATTTTTCTTCCCTATTAAGCATTTTTTTTATCTTGATAGAATGATAGATTAATTAATCAAAGGAAAAATTGTATCACAGCAGGACCTGATACCTAAGAGAATTTTCCTATTATACTGGCTTTGTACTACAAGAATATATTTTAAAGGTACTCTCAGTTTAATGCTCAGATACATTCTTCTACAGTATGATGAATGTATAACAGCCTTTTGATGGCTTGGGGGTATTGTCAAAACCACATTTCATGGATTAAAAGCAAATTAAACTAGAAATGTCTCTCTCTCTCTTTTTTTTTTTTTTTTTTAATTTCCTTGTCCCCACAGGGAAAAAAAAAAAAAAAAAAACAACAAAACAAAACAAAGGAAAATAAAAAGGGGAAAAAAAAAAAAAAACAGAGAGAATTACATTTAAAATAAAAACAGAATGGTTATGAACAACTTGGGTGGAATTACCTCTGTTAAGTATTTTGTATGTTTTTTTTCTTATCTAAATATTTTCATAATAGAGATACAGTGATATACACCATATAATCTAATACATCTCCAGTGAAATTATAATAATTATGTAAAAAATACATTGAAATTTTCATGAAAATCCTACTAAATGTTTTTCTTTCGCAATCTAAAATATTAAGATATATAGATATGGAATATATATATATGTATGGTTTGATTCTTAAACACATAGTTCACATGGAATGGTTTGGGTTGGAAAGGACCTTAAAAATCATCCAGTTCCAACCCCACTGCCATGGGCAAAGACGCCACCCCCTAGATGCCACCCAGGTTGCTCAAAGCTCCATCCAGCCTGGCCTTGAACACCTCCACAGATGGGGAATCTAAAAAGTCTCTGGGCAGCTTGTTCCAGTGCATTGCCACCATCTGAGTGAAGAATTTTGTCCTAATATCTCATCTGTATCTGCCAGTTTAAAACCATTCATTCTTGTCCTATCGCTATCTGCCTGTATAAAAATCACTCTCCATATTTTTGATAAGCTCTCTTTAAGTGACGAAAGGATGCAATGAGGTCTCTCTGGAGCATTTTCTTCAGAATTAACATCCCCAGCTCAGCTCATTATTCATAGGAGAGGTATTCCAGCCCCCAGATCAACTCTGTGGCCCTCCTCTGGACCCTCTGGTTCTAACGGGTCCTTCTTGTGCTGGGGGCTCCAGATCTGGACGCAGTACTCCAGGTGGGTCCTCACAAGGGCAGAGCAGAGGGGGACAATCACCTCCCTCCACCTGCTGGCCACTCTTCTGCTGATGCAGCCCAGGATGCAGTTGGCCTTATGGGCCACAAGCTAGCATTGCTTTCTCTTGTTGAGCGTTCCATCCACCAGAACCCCCAAGCAGGGCTGCTCTGAATGAATTCTTCATCCAGTCTGTACTCCTGTCTGGGATTGCCCCGACCCACATGCAGCACCTTGCACTTAGATTTGTTGAACCTCTTTAGGTTCACATGGGCCCGATTCTCAATCTCATCCAGGCCCCTTTGGATAGCATCCCTTCCTTCTATTGTATCAACCTCACCACTCAAGTTGGTGCCATCTTCAAACTTGTTGAGGGTGCACTTGATCTCACTGTCTATGTCACTGATAAAGATATTAATCAGTGCTAGTCCCAAGACAGACCCCTGAGGGTCACCACTCATCACCAGCCTCCGTCTGGACATAAAGCCATTGATCACTACTTTTTGGGTATGGCCTTCAAGCCAACTCTTTATCCACTGAATGGACCACCCATCAAATCCATATCTCTCAATTTGGAGTTCAGGATGTCATGTGAGACTGCATCAAAGGCCTTGCAGAAGTCCAGGTAGATGACACTGGCCAGTCTTCCCATATCAACAGATGCCATCACTCCATCTTAGAAAACCACAATTGGTTAGGCACAATTAACCCTTGGTAAACCCATGCCAGATGTCTTGGATCACCTCTTTGTCCTGCACGTGCCTTAACATTGCTTCCAGGAGGATCTTTTCCATGATCTTGTCAGGCACAGAGGTGAGGTTCATCAGTCTGTAGTTCTCTAAGTCTTCCCTTCTACCTTTTTTAAAAATGGGAGTGATGTTTCCCCAGCTAATTCTCTCAGGACCCTGGGATAAGTAGGATAATTTTAACAATTCAATTAAAGTTATTCTGTGTTTCTGTTAAGTTTCTATTTGCCAACCACTAACATTTCTTCTTGACTTGGATGTACATGTATTTAAGAGCCTGGGACTTCACAGGAATTATAAGATCAGTTATTACTGAAAGTTACCTTTTAGAAGTTAAATGGCTCAAAATAGAATAGGCTGTGTTCCTTAGGCTGACATGCAGAGAAAATCCAATAATAACTAGATTTTATTTATTTATTTATTTATTATTAGGAAGTTTTTGCTTTTAAGGTCATATTTCAACATAGACTTTTTTAGTGACATTGATTGTACAGTAGCATTTGCTCTGACCTCAAATGTACCTGTTTCTGTTCTTCACCATCTCACAGGGAATGTCTAAATCAGCACTAACATCAGGAGAAAAAAAAAAAAAAAAAGTATATTCCCTCTAAGAACACTACATTGTTTAAATGTCTAGTGTTTCTAAAATGAAGTAGAATGTACATTTAGTAGATTGCACCACATGATCACCACTGTGACAGCACCTTGTGTTGATTCTTTTGTTTCTTTGCCTCCCTAGTGAGCTGGTTAAGTGTACCAAAACAGTAGAAATCTCAGTGAAAAATCATTTTCATTATTGGGTTCATTTTCTACTACAGGAATACCACAAACAGCTCATTCAGGTGAGCACCCACGTTGAAGGTTTTGGGAATGTGCAGATGTTGCAGCATCACCCAGCCCAGGGTTGAGGCCAGGGGATCAGCAACACTAAGCAGTCTAAATTTAAAATGCTGTGAAATCGCATAAGTGAGAATAATGTTTGAAACACTAAAAAGAAAATAAATCATATGCTATGAACAATACGATTACCAATCTGTATATTGAAATGTCCGAGTGTATTCTCCAGCGTAGAATTTAAAGTCATATCAGCACGCTCTTATGTCTTTCTCAAACACTTTGAGAAGTTACAGATCTGTTTCAGACTACTTTTTATCTGGAAATATGATGTAATAAGTAGTTTTGTATGTGACTGGAAATAAAAAACAAGTAAAACTGGACATCAGAAGACTTTTTACACATCTTCAAACCTGATAATACTAAGTTAATAACCTCATCTTTCATTTTTTCATGTGACTGTTGCCTTTAATACCAAAGCATCAGTATTCAGAATGTCTTACTCCTTGACTTGAACTTATGTGTTAGGACAGTGAAAAGAACTTAAAGCTCAAGTTGAGTAATGAAATGAGGACTATGAACTTAATCAAATATGTTTAAATAATCTGAATATTTATTCAAAAATAAGCTCATGTTACCCCTGGACATTCTTCTACATTTGTAATTCATGACTGAACTAAGTACCAGCTTAGTTTCTAATTCACACTTTGTGTTCAAGTTCTTTACATTTGCAAGGTATTTTTCAATCTGCCTTTTAGATGTGCTGGCTGCTACTGCCTAACTGAGCCGCCCACTGCCTCATTTCACAGATAATGACCCTGAGGATTAGGTGTGCAGATGCCATGATTGCAGTGAATTCCACAAGTAGCTGTCATGATCTTTCAGACTCTTAATCTATCCCTTGGGATGCTTGAAATAATAAACATGGTTTTATGGTAGCTTCTGTGAAGCAGTACTTGCTGCAGCAAGCAGAAATTTGACAGGTGCATCATGTATAATAAGAGGACAGTATTTTCTGTACAACTTTTTGTGAGGCATCTGAAAAACACAAATATCTCATTTTAGGAACAATAAACAAATAGAACAATAGCCATTATTTCTTAACTGTACATGCTACTTAGCCAGAAACAGAACAGAAAATTCCAACACTCCACCAAAAGTCTTTCCTAAAAAATAATGTTACTGACTCACACACCGACATCATATCTTACCTTCTTTGCAGAATCATAGAATGGCTAGGGTTAGAAGAGACCTTTAAAGATTATCCAGTTCCAACCCCCTCGCCATAGGCAGGGATGCCACCCACTAGCTCAGGTTGCCAAGGCCCTCATCCAACCTGGTCTTGAACACCTTCAGTGTTCAAGATATTTAATGCATATTTATGTTAATAAATTTCTCAGAGATGCAGGCAGTATGAATGACAAAAGTTACTTCATGGCAAAGGGCAAGACTATTTTTTCTGACCCATCAGTGACAGGATTAATTTTTTTCCTGAATATTAAAAAATTATATATATTTTAGTTTTCTTTTAAAGAAATAGTTGGATTTAACATATTCCTCTTAAACACAGCAAAAAAAAAAAGCAACAAAAAAAAAGCAACAAAGTACCAGGCAAAAGTGTTGTTTTTTCATCAGTGGCTTGACTTCTGCTCAAATTTAATGTATGTTCTACAGATAAGAATAATCATTAAGAGTGTTCTTCAGTAAAGTGTTGTGGAGAGATCTGTTGCTTGAGCTGGTTAGAAAGTTTACAATAAAAAATAAAATAACAAAAACTCCTGATGATATAAATAAAACAAAGCCATCTCCAGGGTCATATGATCACATTTAATGGGATAATAATGGGATAACACCATAAAGGTTCTCTTGCTATGTATGATTCTGCAAAATAGAAGAGAAAGTCAATTGTTTACATTCTGGCCTATGCACTGGGCTTACGTGGCAAAGTTTTGTTAGCAGGGGGCTGCAGAGCCCAGCAGCTGCAGCCCGTGGAGAGGAGCCCATGCAGGAGCAGGGGGCTGGGGGGAGCTGCTGCCCATGGGGGGGCCTATGTTGGAGCAGTTTGTTCCTGATGGATGGACCCCGTGGTACGGACCCATAGGGGAACAGTTCTTGAAGAGAACCGTAGGTACGAGGTCCGTACCACGGGGGCCATCCAGCCCGTGGGCAGCACAGGCAGGATCAGGTTGGGAAGGACAGCATCCTGTGGGAGGGACCTCACGTGGAGCAGGGGCAAAGAATTTAGGAACTGACCGCAGCCTCCATTTCCCATTCCATTGTGCTACTGGGGAGGATGTAGAAGAGGGTGGATGGGGGGAAGTTTTTTTTGTTTGTTTTGTTTGTTTGTTTGTTTTTCGTTTGTTTGTTTTCTCACTGTTCTAGTCAGCTGCTGGCAGGAAATAAATTACATTGATCTCCCTTTGGTTTTGCTGCAGTGAAAAGTCAATAACCAAAGTTACTAAGCAGGTATTCTTTATTATGGTGCCAGTTATGTGGGGGATCACTCTGCCTAACACACACACCAAGGGTTACTTCCAGTGTACTTACATTATTAGGATATATACATATTCATATCACTTCCCTGTGTCTTGTATATTCATCAAGTTTCTGAAGAATCATTAACATAGGTTCCTGCCCCTATTCACATGTGCGCTAGAGTCCTCAGGTAGTCATCCGGCATACTCTGGTGTACTTTTGATGAAGGCCAGAAGTCCTCCTTGCTGCTAAACTTCTGACCCTTCCTTTCTTTTACAGACTTGAACAGTCCAAGTCAGTTCTTGCTGGTTCTATTATCTGTGTGCATGAGGTCTTTTCTTCCCTTATCTTTAGGGATGTCCAGTCCTTGTACTGCCTGCTGCAGTCCTGCCCTTGTGATTGGTATACAACATATAGCTGTGTTAGCTAAAACCTGCAAAATCAACATCCTTTACCTTATTCCCAGTCTCACTTTAAGGGAGAAGACCTTTTTTGGTTTGTTTGTTTGTCCATGTCCATGACAATAATTGTTATCTCCTTTTCTTCATCTCAACTCCTGAGAACTTTTAAATTGTATTTTCTCCCCCTTTCCTTTGAGGAGGGGAGTGAGAGTGGTTGTGGTGGAACTCAGCTGCCCAGAAGGATAAAAACATCGCAGCCTAGGATATAAATAAATAAAAGTACACACTGAGCTTATGATGTTCTTATATAAGACCCTATGGAATATTCTCTGTCCCCTTTTAATGAAATAATTGGGTATTCTACATCAATACAACTGGGACTGACACATATACACGTACAAACAATTTTAACATTTTTACTACCTACAGAACAGAGTGCATGATTCCACTACTTTTTCAGGATGCAGCACAAATGTCATCTATCACATGGCATAAACTCCATCAACCAAGTATTCAGAAAACAAACAATAAGAATTTGATAATCAGAAAGACTGCTGTGCAATGATGAGTTTCAATGTAAAATATTTATATATGTATTTGTATGTTATACAAACAATTAAAAATGCTATATTTTTGTTCCAGAAATAAGGTAAGACCACCATCTAAAGTAGTCCAACCTATACTATTTCAATGCCTAGTTCATTTGGCATAAGGAAACAGAATCTTAAAAAAAAATCTATTTCTGATCCCTCACCACCTGTCTGCAACAAAACCTATCTGAAAACTAACAAAGAAACAGCTAAATATGGTGGGGAGAAAAGACATCTCCCTTTTTCTACAGCTTCTTTGAAGTTCTCTTTTACTTCATGAAAAAGTAAAGATTGGGAATGAGAAAATGAGGTTTGTAGTGATACCTACTTCAAGCTATTTCCAGTTTGCTTAGAAGCAGAAATATTAAGCAATCTACATATAGATTCTTGTTTACCCTTTCTGTTTTATTCCTCTCTGAAGTTAGCAAATAGTGAAAATGTTGGCATTAATCACTGGTTGTAGATCAGCAAAGATCAAATGCAGCAAAGCATTCAAGAACATTGATTGGTTTGGCAATGTTGTCCAGTAAAGTCCCAGTAATTCTAATGTCTTCTGAACAACTTGTCTTTGTTTTAGTTATTATTTTGCTATTCCAAATAATAATCTTTTAATTATTATCACAGTAATTCAAAGGTTCATCCAAAATTAAAACATACTCTGAATTTTGGCAAAGCTTTCTCAGCTAGGAATAAAAGATTGTTAAATACATTCTAAGTACCACTTCAATTTGCATACCCGGACATCGGCATAGGTTTAGTCACTTGTTCTACCCATTTTTAATAAAGATGGATTATCACCTCCTCATATTCTACACGTCTTTCAGAGTACATTCAATACAAACAAATACATCTAGACATTATAATGAATTGATTTTTTATAATAATAATAATAATAATAGATATAATAATAATAGAAATTTTTATTATTGAATATAATATAATGATAATGATAATGATAATGATAATGATAATAATAATAATAATAATAATAATAATAATTGTTACTATTAATTGAAAATCCCTTAAATTAGAATGACTTGACTTTACCTGCGGTCATTGAAAGAAATGACGACACAGGCAAAGAAGAAATTACAACTGTGGAACTCACACTATGGATTTAAGACACAGTTTTTATTCTACAAAAGCATCAGATCTGGTCTAGAACTGTTAGAGCTTGTTAGTCAGGTGGAATCCTACGGAATTGCTACTTTCATTCAGCTATATGATTATAACCAAGCTATTTTCAAAACAGCATATTAATTCATCATATATTTATATACAGAGTTCCCATTTCTCAGCTTTTCTTTAATTTTTGGATGAAATCTGTGAATATACAACAGTCTGACAAGTAACAGGAATTTATGAATGATCTGGATGCAGAGGTTGAATGCATCCTCTGCAAGTTTTCATTGATATTAGACAGGGAGATGCTGTTGACACTCTGGAAGGCTGAGAGGCCTTCCAGATGGAGCACTGTGCAATCAGCAAAAGCATGAAGCTCAACATGAAGTTCAAGGTAAATATTGGGTTCTGCACCTCAGACAGAGTAATGCCCGACAAAGGTACAGACTGGGAGATGAGTGTCTGGAGAGCAGCTCAACAGAAAGGGATCTGGGGATTCTGGTCAACATGTAGTTTCAACATGAGTCAGCAGTGTTGCCCTGGCAGCCAAGAGGTCAAACCGCATTTTGGGGTGCATTAAACACAGCATAGCCAGAAAGTCAAGAGATGATCCTGTCACTATATTTAGCCTCACCTGGAGTATTGTGTGCAGTTTTGGTCTCCACAATATAAAAAGGATGTTAAGATCCTTGAAAGAATCCAGAAGAGGGCAGCAAAGCTGGTAAAAGGGCAGGAAGGCATGTCCTGTGAGGAGAGGCAAAGGACACTTTATTGTCGGCTGAATATGAGCCAGCAGTGTGCTCAGGTGGCCAAGAAGGCCAACGGCATCCTGGCTTGTATTAGGAACAGCGTGACCAGCAGGGCTAGGGAGGTGATCGTCCCCCTGTACTCAGCTCTGGTGAGGCCGCACCTCGAGTACTGTGTTCAGTTTTGGGCCCCTCGCTACAAGAAGGACATCGAGGTGCTTGAGCGGGTGCAGAGAAGGGCGACGAAGCTGGTGAGGGGCCTGGAGAACAAGTCCTACGAGGAGCGGCTGAGGGAGCTGGGCTTGTTCAGCCTGGAGAAGAGGAGGCTCAGGGGTGACCTTATTGCTCTTTACAGATACCTTAAAGGAGGCTGTAGAGAGGTGGGGGTTGGCCTGTTCTCCCACGTGCCTGGTGACAGGACGAGGGGGAATGGGCTTAAGTTGAGCCAGGGGAGTTTTAGGTTAGATGTTAGGAAGAACTTCTTTACAGAAAGGGTTGTGAGGCATTGGAACAGGCTGCCCAGGGAAGTGGTGGAGTCACCATCCCTGGAAGTCTTCAAAAGACGCTTAGATGTAGAGCTTAGGGATATGGTTTAGTGGAGGGCTGTTAGCGTTAGGTTGGAGGTTGGACTCGATGACCTTGAGGTCTCTTCCAACCTAGAAAATTCTTAGGGATATGGTTTAGTGGAGGGCTGTTAGCGTTAGGTTGGAGGTTGGACTCGATGACCTTGAGGTCTCTTCCAACCTAGAAAATTCTGTGATTCTGTGATTCTGTATAGTTTGGAGAAAAGAAGTCTAAGTTACTACCTCATTGCACTCTACATATTCCTGAGGAGGGGAAGTGGAGAGGGAGGTGTCAGTCTCTTTAGTAGGGTAACCAATGACAGGACCTGCAGGAATGGCACAAATCTGTGCCAGAGGAGGTTCAGACTGGATACTAGGAAAAATTTCTTTACAGTGAGAGTGGTCAAACACTGGTAAAGGCTTCCTAGGGAGGTGGTTGATGCCCCATGACTATAAGTGTTCAGGAGGAATTTGGATGAACCTGATCTCCTTCTATGACAAAGTGATGCTCTTGGTGGATGAGGGAAAGGCTGTGGATGTGGTCTACCTTGACATCAGCAAGGCTTTTGACATCGTTTCCCACAGCATAATCCTTAAGAAACTGGCTGCTCTTGGCTTGGACTGGCGCACGCTTCGTTGGGTTAGAAACTGGCTGGATAGCCGGGCCCAAAGAGTCGTGGTGAATGGAGTCAAATCCAGTTGGAGGCCGGTTACTAGTGGCATTCCCCAGGGCTCGGTGCTGGGGCCGGTCCTCTTTAATATCTTCATCGATGATCTGGACGAGGGCATTGATTGCACCCTCAGTAAGTTTGCAGATGACACCAAGTTAGGTGTGTGTCTATCTGCTTGAGGGTAGGAAGGCTCTGCAGGAGGATCTGGATAGGCTGCACCGATGGGCTGAGGTCAACTGCATGAAGTTCAACAAGGCCAAGTGCCGGGTCCTGCACCTGGGGTGCAATAACCCCAAGCAGAGCTACAGGCTGGGAGATGAGTGGTTGGAAAGCTGCCAGGCAGAGAAGGACCTGGGAGTATTGGTGGATAGTTGGCTGAATATGAGCCAGCAGTGTGCTCAGGTGGCCAAGAAGGCCAAGAGCATCCTGGCTTGCATAAGAAACAGTGTGGCCAACAGGGCTAGGGAGGTGATCGTCCCCCTGTACTCGGCTCTGGTGAGGCCGCACCTCGAGTACTGTGTTCAGTTTTGGGCCCCTCGCTACAAGAAAGACATCGAGGTGCTTGAGCAAGTCCAGAGAAGGGCAACGAAGCTGGTGAGGGGTCTGGAGAACAAGTCCTACGAGGAGCGGCTGAGGGAGTTGGGCTTGTTCAGCCTGGAGAAAAGGAGGCTCAGGGGCGACCTTATTGCACTCTATGGGTACCTTAAAGGAGGCTGTAGTGAGGTGGGGGTTGGTCTATTCTCCCACATGCCTGGTGACAGGAAGAGGGGGAATGGGCTAAAGTTGAGCCAGGGTGTTTTAAATTGGATATTAGGAAGAACTTCTTTAGTGAGAGGGTTGTGAGGCATTGGAATGGGCTGCCCAGGGAAGTGGTGGAGTCACCATCCCCGGAGGTCTTTAAAAGACGTTTAGATGTAGAGCTTAGTGATATAGTTTAGTGGAGGATTTGTTAGTGTTAGGTCAGAGGTTGGACTCAATGATCTTGAGGTCTCTTCCAACCTAGAAATTCTGTGATTCTGTGGTTCTGTAGATAATGCCCTCAATAGCATGCTTTATCTTTTGGGTAGCCCTGAAGTGGTCATGCAGTTGGACTAAATGATCTTTTTAAGTCCCTTCCAACTGAACTATTCTATTTAATACCGGTCGTAATATATCCTGAATCCTTACAATGCAGAATATTTTCTTCAAAATCTAAATAATTTATATGCTTTCATGCGGAAGCAATTATTTTATCTCGTTTTGCTTCAGTTGCTTTAGGAAAAGTTCATAAAACCCATGAAGTAATCAAAGATTTTACAGGACAAAGAACTCTACATTTCCAAACAAAAAGTAGAACCTAAAAGGAAGCACCGATCTCAGACCATTATTGAGTTCTGTTGATGGATGTCCATGGGTATGCTTTCAGCTGAGAGTTTTACATAATATTTTCTTTCCTGTTCACCCGACAGAAGCTATTGAGCTCAGCTTGATCTTTGTTTGGCTGGCTTTTAGTTTGATATTCACTGTTCTGATATAGGACAGGATATCTTCTTGATTTCTTGAGAGTTCTGGTTGACCACATCTGTCTTTCTTTCTATGTAGATAATAGGATGTGTAGGGATGATGCCTGTTTTGTGTCTTGACCTACCAGCCAAATAAAAAGTGGTAACAGCATGAACATAGGGACCAAGATTTTGGAAAACAGCACAGAGAATGTCTGTCCTGGAATGTACAAGCAATTATTAGCACTGTAGTTTTAACCAACAGATATTAAAATAAGACAATGAAATATATTTTTGGAGGCATACCAAAAATAGAGTCTAAGGATTTTTCAAGATTGTTAATTTAAGTTACCTTTTGGGAGTGGCTAGACATGCTGACCTAATAATATGTTCCCTACACAAGCAGTATGAAAATGGCGATGCTAGGTTTCCTATAACTTTTGTTTCCTGATAAAGAACCAAAAAGCAGTCTGACCCAAAAGCAATGTGAAAGATAAAAGAGAATAAGGATAACCACAACAATATATACCAAAGCTCCAACTCCTAGTGGCAATGTCTAGTTAGCAGAACTGCCAGCCTGAACTTCAGAGGGCAGACTCCTGTTTAGGCGCCTGGTTGGCAAAGTCCCATGGGAGGCAGTCCTAAAGGGCAAAGAATTCTGGGAAGGCTGGGCACTCTTCAAGAAGAAAATTGTAAAGGTGCAGTATCAGGCTGACCCTGGTGTCAAAAGACAAACCGGTGTGGAAGAACAGCTTGGCTGAACAGAGAGCTGTGACTAGAGCTCCAGAAGAAAAAGAGCTTTTGTGACCTTTGGAAGAAGAGGCAGGCAGGCAAATCAGGAAGACTATAAAGACATTGTGAGGCTGTGCAGAGAGAAAATTAGAAGGGCCAAAGCCCAGTTTGAGCTCAATCTGGCTACTGATGTTAAAGACAATTAAAAATGTTTATATATATATACATATATGTAAACAAGAAAAGGAGGACTAAAGGAGAATCTCCATCCTTTATTGGATGTTGGGGGTAACATAGTGACAAGAGATGACGGAAAAGCTGAGGTACTTAATGTCTTCTTCACCCCAGCAATGAAGTTTTGCTTAGCAGCAAAACTGGTTGTTCTCCAGGTACCCAACTCCCTTAGCTGATAGATAGGGACAGGGAGCAGAATGAAGCCCTCAGTATTCAGTAGGAAATGGTTAGCAACCTGCTACTCCACTTTGATGTGCACAAGTCTGGGAGGCCAGATGAGATCCACCCAAAGGTAGTGAAGGAGCTGGCAGAAGTGCTCTCCAAGCCAGTTTCCATTATTTATCGGCACTACCAACAATCAGAGGAGGTCCCAGTTGTCTAGCAGCTAACAAATGTCGGCTGAATATGAGCCAGCAGTGCGCTCAGGTGGCCAAGAGGGCCAACGGCATCCTGGCTTGTATCAGGAACAGTGTGACCAGCAGGGCTAGGGAGGTGATTGTCCCCCTGTACTCAGCTCTGGTGAGGCCGCACCTCGAGTACTGTGTTCAGTTTTGGGCCCCTCGCTACAAGAAGGACATCGAGGTGCTTGAGCAGGTACAGAGAAGGGCAACGAAGCTGGTGAGGGGCCTGGAGAACAAGTCCTACGAGGAGCGGCTGAGGGAGCTGGGCTTGTTCAGCCTGGAGAAGAGGAGGCTCAGGGGCGACCTTATCGCTCTCTATGGGTACCTCAAGGGAGGCTGTAGCGAGGTGGGGGTTGGCCTGTTCTCCCACGTGCCTGGTGACAGGACGAGGGGGAATGGGCTTAAGTTGAGCCAGGGGAGTTTTAGGTTAGATGTTAGGAAGAACTTCTTCACTGAAAGGGTTGTGAGGCACTGGAACAGGCTGCCCAGGGAAGTGGTGGAGTCACCATCCCTGGAAGTCTTCAAAAGACGTTTAGATGTAGAGCTTAGGGAAATGGTTTAGTGGGGACTGCTAGCGTTAGGTCAGAGGTTGGACTCGATGATCTTGAGGTCTCTTCCAACCTAGAAAATTCTGTGATTCTGTGATTCTGTGAAATGTGATGCCCATCTACAAGAAGGGTCGAAAGGAGAATCCAGGAAACTACAGGCCTGTCAATCTGACCTTGGTGCCAGGGAAGCTCATGGAGCAGATTACCTTGCAGCACCTACAGGGCAAACAGGCAATCATGCCCTGTCAGCATGGGTTTATCAAAGACAGGTCCTGCTTGATGAACCTGATCTCCTTCTATGACAAGGTGACATGATCAGTGGATGAGGGAAGGGCTGTGGATTTGGTCTACCTAGACTTCAGTAAGGCTGTTTCCCACAGCATTCCCCTGAAGAAGCTGTCTGTTCAAGGCCTGGATGGGCGTACACTTCGTTGGGTTAAAAACTGGCTGGGTGGCCAGGCCCAAAGAGTGAATGGAGTCTGGTCACTTGTGGTGTCCCCCAGGGTTCAGTACTGGGGACAGTTCTCTTTATTGTCTTTATCAAGGATCTAGACAAGGGGATAGAGTGTACATTCAGTAAGCTCACAGATGATACCAAGTTAGGCACAAGTGTTAGTCTGCTTGAGGTTAGGAGGGCTGTTCAGAGGGATCTGGGTAGGCTGGACCAATGAGCCAAGGCCAACTCTATGAAATTCAAGAGCTGGGTCCTGCACTTGGGGCAAAACAACAACCCCATGCAATGCTACAGGCTGGAGGAAGAGTGGCTGGAAAGCTGCCCATCAGAAAGGAACCAGGGGATATTGGTCAATAAAAGGCTGAATATGAGCCAGCAGTGTGCTCAGGCAGCCAAGGAGTGCAACAGTATGTGGCTTGGATCAGAAATGGTGTGGCCAGCAGGAGGAGGGAAGTGATTGGCCCTCTGCACTTGTCTCTGGTGTGGCCATACCATATATATGTGGCAATAGTGCATTCAGTTTTGGGCCCCCCCACTGCAAGAAGGACATCCTGGTGCTGGAGTGTGTCCAGAGAAGAGCAGTTAAGCTGGTAAAAGGTCTAGCGAACAAGCCTTATAAGAGTGGCTGAGGAAGCTGGCATTATTTAGCCTAGAGAAAAGGAGGATGAGGGGAGACATCATTGTACTTTACAATTACCTTAAAGGAGGTTGTATTTAGGTGGGAATCAAGCTCTTCTCCCAAGCAACAAGTGATAAGACAAGGGGATATGGCTTCAAGTTGCACTGGAGAAGGTTTAGGATTGATATTAGAACAAATTCCTTTACTGAAAGGGCTGTGCGGCATTGGAATTTTTCAACCTGTGTGATTCTATGATTTTATTATTCTACTTGGAATAAAAAAAAATGGAAATATATACAACAAATATAGAAAACAAAACAAAACAGAAACAGTTAAATGTATCAGATAGACACACAAAAATCTTTATTAAGCTAATAATTTTATCTGTGGTGCTGTCCACTACCTGTAGCAGAGCTATTTCCCTGAATATTTTCGTTATATTTTTTGTACGTTTTTCATTGTTATTTTTTAGATGAGAAATAGATGTGATAATCTTCTTAATGTCCACCTTTTATAGTAGTAGTGCATATATAAGATTCTGATCTATCAAAAACTTTAATTGGGTTGCTATGTTTTTCTGTGGTTATGAGCAGTAGGTCCCACTAGGTCAAAAAGATAAATAAAAGTTCCATATTTTATGTGCATTCCTCTAAAGGCTTTCACCTGTTTAATGTATGCTTGCTCTACAGAAAAAAAAAGGGTTCCAATTATCTTCAGTAATAGAAGCACAGAATGCAGAAATAACTAAATAATTTTTGTGTTTTACAGCTTCTGAATACTTAGATTTTGACTTAATTTTAGTAAATAAAAGTATTACTGCTGGCTGAAATTAGATAAACTATTTCAGTCCAGAATGGTGGGTATTTTTGTGGAGTTTTTTTTTTTTTTTTTTTTTTTTTTTTTTTTTTTTTTGTCTGAATTGCAAATTTCAGATAACAGAAGCTTGGTACTGAAAATGTTGAAATAACTTTAACAACCCAAATGGCATCCCTGCAATAAACTGCAGCATAAAAATTCAAATGTTCTTAGAGCTCATAAGCTTAGCTTAAATGGAGCAAATCCTTACTTAAGTATCATCGTTATACTTGTTCAGATTCAGCATATTTTACAAATAGAAATGTAAGACAATATTAAGAAAGTCATGATTGTCAGGAGTCCTTCCTTTTCTTTAAATTAAAAACAGATTGAAAAGGATCTCAAACTCAAATAAACAAACAAAACAAAATAGAATACACCCTCAAAGCAATAGTGGAGTAACACAGCCATCAAGTAATACATTATTGGAATTAGTTCTTTTAATAGGTTTGAGTTTTTCTCTCCTACAAAGTCTCCCCCATAATGAGATATAGCAGAATGAATGTGCTCACTAAGGACCAAATTTTGGTATCTCCATCATGATAAGTAACACATTATCCCATAAGAATCGTTTTGCCCCTTAGGTGGTATGAATATAACTGGAGCAACTTAAAGCAGGTGTTGAACTTACCTAATTAACCTCAGAAAGGACATACTGAAAGCTACATTACCATAATACTTTGAACTTCAAATAGAGGAGTTTAGTCCTTTTTGAGCAATACACACTATTTTCATTAGGCTAAAAATGCACCCAATTTATAGTCCCTTTAAATTCCTGTGCAAGTAAAGATATTCTGCAAATAAAGGAACTATTCTAGAAATTACCTTTTCTTTGCTTATTTATTTATTTTTATTATGGTGAATTTCATTTTATTTTTCTGCTCTGGCTTGGCTAATTTCACACTCCAGTAGAGTGATTTAGACTTTGACCCACTTTACTGTTTTATCTCTTTTTTTTTTTTTCTTAGCAATTTCAACAATATGCATATAAATTTCAATTAATGTATGATATCCTAAAGGCAGCTCATGAATGCAAGGATTCAAAAATGCTGGCAATAACATTTATCTGGACTATTGCATCTCAATTTTTTATTTGTTAAAAAAGAATTGAGACAAATGGGCAAATGTGTTTTTTAGGTTTTTTGTTTTGTTTTGTTTTGTGTGTTTTTATGTTTGTTTGTTTTTGTTTTTTCTGCCTCACTTAGGTTTATCGGCATTGTACATATCTGTATTTTCTGGTGTCTGGAGGGAGAAAAATATTGATAAGTATCGATCTTCAATTTTTTCAAGTACTTATGTCTGTTTTCTTCTTCTAAAAAAAAAAAAAAAAAAAAAGATTACTGAGACATCAACAATTTCTTTTTCTCAAAGACAGATCTCTGTTCTATGCCCTAGATGTGACCAACAAAGCTATCAACTCTGGAAAATGCTCTAATTCAAAACATAGAGAGGACTTAAGGGATTTCTCTAACTGAAATGAAGGCTGTATTATTGGAGTTTCTGAATAATTTTAGCCTACAGATCCTTATTCTAACCTATGACATTTCAGACTCATCTGAATCTAATCTAGCTTTCCTTATGCTTTGAGCTGTTATTCTTCAAGTCATGAGAAAATCTCACCTGGTAATCAAAAATTTATTCTTAAGTAAATCCCATGCAGTTTCTCTCAGTGTAAGAAGGAACTGAACCATCATTTTTAGCATATCACACTAAGTATATGCTAGATTTAATATAAAGCTTCACATAGTTTTTTTTTTTTTTTTTTTTTTTTTTTTTTAACTATAGTTTCTATTAATGACTAAGACAGGTGGAGAGAGAATATTTTTACTTAATGTTTATGATAGATATACACCCATTTGTAGTATTATGTCAGGACCCTACCATACAGACCAAACCTGAAACTAAATAGGGTTTGTGAAATAGGGAAAAGAAAGGAGGGCTAAATAACTGCGTGCTTGAAACATGCACATTGTCTGCTTGTGCTAGTGAGGGAGGGAGGAGAGGGAAAGGTCACTTTTTATCTCCATCATTAAATCTACTGTGTTAGCGAAACTGACAGCTAGACACCATTTCTGAAACTTTATGATGTTTCCCCTGTTATGATTAAATTGCAGGTATGAGTGCATGTGTGCACTACAACAATCCATTTAAGCTTAAACAATATCCCTAGATATCAGTGAGAATGTTTCCCCTTTTTTCTGAGTCTCTTAATGGAGCATGGCCTCTTTAAAGGAAACGTATACAAAGACATGCTAACCAACCTTACAGAAAGAAAGTCTACAGATATATGCTTAAGTATCTCTTTAGAGATAAATCTATCTTGTCAGAATAATCAACAGATCGTGAGGATTTACTGAGGTTAGTATACAACTATAAGGGTTGCTCTTCTTTAGCGATAAATTAATCCAACAGTTAAATCGTTCATAAAATATACTGAACAAATAAAAACTGTAGTAACAGGCCAGTATGTTATCTGACCTATGGAGAATGAGAATAAAGGCTAAAAGTAGACAAGGCTAGATCAGAATTTTTGATGAAGCAGTCTTGTGCATATGTGGAGAAGAGTAATCATGCTCGTGTCTTTTATACTTTACTTGTGCAAGCATAAATTGGAAAAAGTGAGGATAAACCAACAAAAAGTATAAGGAATAGGGAAATAAAATGACAAATAAATAAATTTAAAAGGAAAGAATAAGAAAATTAAAGTTCATTTTTTTTTAAACTATGTTTGAAAAAACAAACAAACAAAAAATATGCAGATTAATACCCTTGTACTTAACCTTAGCATATCCTTATAGCTAATAACAGGTCATTCTTTTTTTTTTTTTTTTCTTTCTTTTTTTTTTTTTCTTCCAATAAGTTTTCTGGAAGGCATTTCTGGAATTTGTGAAGGAATTGTAAGTATTAATATAATAATAGGATATCCCTGCACAGAAACTCATAAATATATACTCTAAGTATCAGTAGTAGTAAGAAGTTTCTTTACAACGTAAATTGGAAAGCAGCATTTAAAGGAAAAGATTATGTCCAATATTACCAATCACTATGTATGCTGGCTGCTGTAGTGTGTCAGGTAGTATCAGACTGAGAAAACGTATGATACCTTCTCTGAGCTTCTACTCACTATGTGAGTAATGTAGCACTACATCTACTTGTCTTGGCTTCCAGCTACCACAGCCCAGTCTGTAGCAAGGGCTGAATTATCTGAGTAAGGTCCTTCAAATATTTTGTGAAAGGCAGGAACTGGCATATAATTTGTTTCCATTGACATTATTTCTTAAGAAACAGCAAATGTGTGCATTTCTGCATTTGGCTACTTTATAATGTTTAGATGGATGTTTTTTGCAGCTGAGATATAGGAAAGGATATCTGTTCATAGATCTGGCAAGGTATGCTTTTTGCACCTTTTTTTTTTTTTTTTTTTTTTCCCCCAAAGTCATAAAAAATCATTGTATTGTGAACTATTTACAGAATCACAGAATCACAGAATTATCTAGGTTGGAAGAGACGTCCAAGATCACCTAGTCCAACTTCTGACCTAACACTAACCAGTCCTCCACTAAACCATATCACCATATTTACCTGCAAGGGGAATAATAATAATAATAATAATAATAATAATAATAATAATAATAATAATAATAAAGGAATAGCTGGTTTAAGTCAATCAAAATATTACTTTTAAATATAAATGTTTTTTATAAGCACAGAGATTTCTAACTTCCCATCTTTTCATTCACTGTAAGAAACAATGAATATGTCCTTTCACAAACTAAACTTTTTCACAGGTCTAAGGAATTATCTTGGCTATGTGGTGCCTGGACGCTTGTAGATACTACTTTATATTTCCAAAGTGCTGCATAAACATTAACTACATCTTGTTAGCATAGCCAACGTAGAAAAGTTGCACTGACCTGCTTATCAGATAAAAGTATAAGATACTATTTGATTTCTAAGGGAATCAGCAAGAGGGATGTTTGATCAGCAGCTTGCAAAGTTAAAGGATGAGAAAGAAACCTATGAGTAAATATAACCTTTGTTATATTTGCACAGATATTTATCACAGATTTGACTATCAATAGCTTTCAAAACAAAAATATTCTGACCAACCTAAATATATGTATATAGATATATATAATCAATAAATGGGAGTATTGAATAGTAACTCCATTATCCACAAGGATATATAAAATTTGCTAAAAGTGAGGGCTACATGTGACACCAGCTTCTAATCCAGCTTTTGTATATATCAAATTTGTATATATATATAATATATATAATTATTTTCTTTTCCCAGTTCTTAAATTATGTAATTTTGCAGATTTTATCCTTAATAGAAAATAAAACCCATACCTACAAACTGTTTCTGGAAAGGAACTTTTTAGCACACAGGACACAGTAGACAAGAAAGCAAATAAACCTACTGCTCATCTCTGCAAGGTCTGGACAGTTGTGAAGCTCCAGTCACTGTCAGGTTCCATCAAACCCAACCAATGTTTATGAAGAGAAATGTCATATTATACATACAAACTGTTTTTTTTTTTTTTTTTTTTTTTTTTTCTTCCAGTGACTCAAAGACCACACAATATAAACCCATTGATCGAGTTCTCAATTTATCTTAAGTGGTAAGTGCTCAACTTCACCCCTTCTTGGGTAACAAATAAAACAACAACAACAAAAAACAAAACAAAACAAAACAAACAAAAAAAAAACCTTTCATGGAATTCAGGTAACAAAGCCCAGACATTACAGTAAGTTAAATTTGTATAACTAGAAATTAATGAATTATTTTATTGTTTCCTGCACAACAGATATTTAGTCCACTCTCTGAAATATGTTACTATATAATTGCCAGCAGTATCAATTGCAGGACTATTTTTACAGATATGCTACTAGCAGAAAGACAAGAATCTTTCCTCCTCCTTGTGCAATAACTGAAAGAATCAGAAGCTGAAGCTGGCCACAAAAACTCTTCAAATAAAGAGATCTCTAAATTGGTGGACAAGTTTTAAGTAGTTTCTTTACTAACTGATTTCTAATTGTACATGCAGGTAACAGAAAACAATCTGGAGAAGGTAGGGGATTTTCTAGGTCACTGTATCTCCTTGTTGTGTGGCAGGCCTTCCTGATTGGCACTAAGGCTGGTGCAAAGAATATATTCAAAATATTTTGAATAAAATATGTTAGATCAGCAAAGAGAGGTGTTAGGATAGAGGTACCTTGAGAATTAGGTGGTCGCTTTTTTTTTAATACCAGAGCCCTGTGATCACCCTGCTGCTCCTTGGAGTCAGGCCAGTTTGGACACAATGCAGGAGTCTGGCCTTGAAGATGGGGCAATTCTTCAACAGTTTTTCTTCCAGCTCTTCCTTTCAAGCACCTTACCCCAGGCAGATAAACTTCCAGGAGGTGGTGGCTGCACTGCATGGAGTGCTTTAGATGCCTGTCCCTTTGTACTGAAAGACTTTGCCTTTCATTAGCAAATGTGGTGTGCAACACTACTCAGGTCCCTGACAGTTGTATTTTGCTACTCTCAGGATAACCTTGGTCTTAGATCAGAAAGGCAGTTATTCAGAAAGATGGAGTACACTTTCTTGAAGAACTCCCATGAAAATGTGTTTGGAAATATCTAAATGGTCCCCTTATGAATTTCTGTTGCCTTATTTTTATTAGAAAGGTATCAAGATTAACCATAGAATTTGATTGAAATTTCAACAGCTTTATAGTAATCTGAAATGATCTGTATAATAACTGTACAGAAGACTGTACATGACTGTTCTTCATCCAATTTTTGAGTTTATGTAAACTCAGTCTTACAACTCTCCAGTGTTAGCTGCACCCATGTACATGTAAAATCTCATCTCATTGCAAAGTGCATACTGCAAACCATCTAAGTAAAGATTTTATTACCTCTTATTTGAAAGCCTCATTTTGTTGTTACAGATAAAAGAACAATTTTGTTGTTGTTGTTTTACTTATTGATACCAGTCCAGCTCTTCCACCTTGTTGTAGATATTGTTACATTGTGATTGAAGGCAGAGCACAAAGAAACAAGATAGGCAGTGGAATCCCAATAACGTCATCAGAACTAATGGAGTACTCTAACCCAGGTGCTCCCAGGGCTGTCAGAGAAGGATGGGCAGTCCAAGGTTCATGCATGAAACACATTGCGATATCTCAGGAGGATAGGCTCTTTGCATCATCTTGCAAAATGAAGAAGCTTACTGCCCTTGGTGCATGGGATTTATTATGGGTTGTAGGAACACCTAGGTATTGTGCCCATATATTTAGGGGAACAATTAAAGTCAGGAAAAGTGAAGGATCCAGGTGGACTGCTGAGAAAAAAACAGGGGCAGATGGGGGGGTAGAAAGGGTCTTTTCCTATGTAAACACATTGATACTGAGTATTCTCTTCTGGCCATGCTTTGATCCTTTTCATTGTAGCGTGTCCTGTCTTACTGAAATATATTTCTGTCTATTTTCGTGGATTAGGGCGTATGTCTTGCTTCTGTGTGCATGTGTATGTATGGAGGTCTCAGTGCCAGCTGGTGCAGAAAGAGCCACATGTCGAAAAGGTTCACACATCTGGGATTGCACCAACTGGAGAGAATGGACATGTGGGTGAGAGTGTCTGCATACTTATCACTATAGAGCACCAAACTGGACTGGCCAGCAAGTAAAACAGAGACTTGGGAGCCATGTACTGCAGCAACTGACTAAGCTCAGCTACTTAAGGGGTCCATGTTGTGTGTATACAGAGAGAGATTTACTGCTAAGAGACCTTCCTTCTGATCAGCCAGACAGGAGAACAAGATGAGTCCACTAGTGTTCATGTTTGCATGAGTTCTGAGTGTGTTTTTGTTGATCTGTGTTGATCATTTGTGTATCCATGTATGTATGCATATGTATGTAGATATGCAGATTTGTAATGTATGCCCAGACTCATTATGGGCTGCACTTGGGGACAAAGAGCTTCAGCATCTTTGTCATGCTACCAAATTTGACAGATCCAAAATACATAGTCCTTACATATCTTCCAGGCATTCTAGAGTGGAAGAAAAGGGAAAGGCTACAATGGCACGGTTTGTTTCTTTTAGCAGCTAACATTGCATTTATATCCTCATTTCTTTCCTTTTAAACTACACAAGTGATTTGAAAGTACACTACAAAGCAGATGTGTAACAGGATTAGAAACTCACCTCCTCATACTCTGAGATACGTGTATCTATTAAGAAGGCAGTATATTTGCAAGCTGTCACACACACACACACACACACACACACACACAAAAAAAAGCTTTAAAAATGTTGAATTATAATATATTTTTATGCTTGGGGTTAGGGGGTTGGTGGGTGTTCTTGTTTTTCAGCCAGGCTTAGTGACCAACATTTCAGCAAGGATTTAAGGATTTAAGGATTTAAGATTATTTTACATAAGACTGTAATTATAAATCCACCAGAAATTTCAGACAAAAGAAATACATAAGCTCTAAAGTAATACAAGCAAAAATTCAGATAAGTCTATGCACGGGGCTGACAAAATGAGGATGAAGATGAAGCTTTTTACAGTTACTTCTATCACACTGGGTAAAACTGATAAGAAATGAATGAGATTCAGCTGTCACAAATACTGTCTGAAACAGTGACAGGCTACTTTAAGATACTTTAAGTAAGGTGGATCCAGATTCCCTATGATGAAGATAGTGATTGCAGTGCACAAGATGATTGGGATATTGTACAGCTATGCCTGGATCAGTTGAAGCAGGTCTGATGTAACAGGAACAGGATGAAGTATCATTCTGCAAAATCACATACTTGAGGACCAATGTAAAGGACTTCTGACACAAGCTTATCAGAGCAAAGAGGGTTTAATGCATTAGTTTAGCACAGCAGAATTATGAACAGAACCACAGAATCACAGAATGGTTAAGGTTAGAAGGGACCTTTCAGGTCACCTGGTCAACGCCTCTGCTCAAGCAGGCCCACTCAGAAGAGGTTGCCAAGGGTAACCACTGCAATTAGTGGCTGTATTTAAATATATACTTCAAAGGAAGTATTACCCTAATAAACATCTGGTGTATAGTTTCTAGCAGAAATAGAAAAATAATAATGTGCCGTAGAAGAAAAAATTAAATCATTTTAATACTTATTCAAAATTAATCAATAATGTTCAAAAATCAGGGCTTCAGGCTGAACTTCAACGGGAATTCCTAATGCAGTGGATGAACTGACATGTCTGTCCTATCAGAAATGTATGATTAGGAGAAACGACTACCACAGAAATTCTTCTAATAATAAACATTATAGATAAAGGACACATATAATTGTGGTACAAGTAAACAGGCCTATTAATTGGTTTTGAAAAATTTAAGAGTTGACATTATTAAAAGATTTTCACCAACTGAGAACTGAGGCTTTTGAAGAATATTTGAATATATGAAGTAGATACAAAATAATTTTAATATTTTGGAGGACATCTGTAGGATATCATGTGGTGACCTATTAGTGACTGAGAAGACATCTCTTATTCCTATACTTATAAGAAACTAGGAGAGAAAAACTTGATTATATTCAATCTTACATTTGTTTTTGCAGATATCATTATATGAAAAGTAATCAACCAGGTACACCAAAGTCCTAAGCTTTATTATTATTTATTATTACCCAGACACAGTTACAGACTGGGAGGCATGTAGCTGGAGAACAGTCCTGTTGGGATCTAGAGGGATATGGGCCTGTCTAAGAGCGAAGTCAGGACCCTGAACTTCAGAAGAGCCAACTTCCAGCTGTTCAAAGAATTAGTGGATGAGATCCCATGGGACATGGTCCTTAGGGACAGAGGATCTGATCAGAGATCACAACTGTTTAAGGATATCTTCCACAAGAGCTGTCTATTTCCATATATCATAAATCAAGAAGGGAAGGTAGGAAACTGGCACGGTTAAACAAGGATCTGCTGGTCAAACTTAGGCAAAACAGTCAGGCAAAGTCCCCGGTGACTAGAAAAAGGGAAACATTACTCCCATTTTTAAAAAAAGGGTAGAAGGGATGTATGGGCCCTTGGCCAACCTGATCTAGTGGGTGGCATCCCTGTCTATGGCAGGGGGGTTGGAGTTAGATGATCTCTAATGTCCCTTCATACCAAAGCCTTTCTATGATTCTGCCTAGCAAATGATCTGGTGCTACCCAGCAGGAAAGAGCATGAAACTTAAGGACTTCAGTTCAGTGTGCCATGGAGCTAAGCATGTAAATAGCCTATTAGGAACTACTAAGAAAGAAAAAGAACTAAATTTATATATATATATACTATTGCTAAGGCAGGTGCTGAATCTAGCAGAGTTTGGAACCCAGGAGATTCTTTCTTGAGTCTTGTTTGTCACTCTCCTACATAAGCTCCCTTTACTATTTGAGGTGATAGAATAGTATTAATTAATAATCAGTAAAAAAGGGAGTTATTACTGATTTCCAGTAAAATAAATGTCTACAACATAGCCTCTGTCATCTAAAATAGCCATCTGGGAATGAGGGGTCTGTTCATGTGAATGAATGCATTAGTAGAAAAAATTTTGTTCTTGTCTCTGGTTCAAGCGTAACCTAGGATGTAATCTGTGAAGAAATTTTACAAGGTCCTTATTTCCATATCTGCTAAAATAATAATAATAATTGTCCAAAGTCAACTACAGAAATTGAAAATATTCTGTCTCCTGTCTGTTTTGGATCAAGGTTTTACATGTAGTCTGTGAGTTTGATAACTTTGACTTTCCCTTGCCTTTCATGAGGATGTTATTTGACATTATGCAAACTTTAATTTGAACAATGGGTCAAAAAAAACTTTTGGAGCTGCTGCTCAACTCCCACACAGGTAAATGATGGTATAACAGAGTGATTGCTAAGTAAGGACTTAGAAATATACAGGAGAATGTGTTGGGTTTATGTGGCAAGGTCTTAGAAGAGGGAGAGCTGCAACTGTGGCTTTTGTGAGCATATACTTTGTGAGTATAATGGGATAACACCATAAAGGTTCTCTTGCTGTCTATGATTCTGTAAAAAAAAAAATAGAAAATCAATTGTTTACACTGAATTTACATGGCAAAGCTTCAGTAGCAGGGGGGCTACAGGGGTTTCCTCTGTGAGCAGAGCCCAGAAGCTGCCCCAGGTCATATCAGAGCCAGCTCCAGCCAGGTCCAAAGGCTCCAGAGCTGAGCCAGTGAGTGATGCTGGTTGGGCCTCTGGGAGAGCAGATTTAAGAAAGGTGAAAAAAAAAAGCTGCACAACAGTATCTGGGAGAGAGGAGTGAGAAACAACCATGCAGACCCCAAGGTCAGTGCAGAAGGAGGGCAGGAGGTGCTCCTTGCACAGAGCAGAAATTCCCCTATAGCCTGCAGAGAGGCCCCTGGTGGAGCAGGCTGTCCCCCTGCAGCCCATGGGTCCCACACAGAGCAGATCTCCACGCTACAGCCCATGGAGGAGTGCCCAGTGGAGCACGTGGATGTGGCCTGGAGGAGGCTGTGGCCCATGGAGACTCCCTGCAGGAGCAAGCCCTGGGCCAGAGCTGCAGCCCATGGAGAGGAACCCACACAGGACCAGGGGGGCTGCCACCCATGGGGGACCCCTGTTGGAGCAGTTCTTGAAGAGCAGCCTGTGGGCAGCACACACAGGATTGTTTTGGAAGGGATGGCATCCCATGGGGGTACCCCATGTTGGAGCAGGGGCAGAGAGTGACTGTGAAGGATTGGAAGAGGCAAAGCATCATGGAATGACTAGAGCTCCCATTCCCTGTTCCCCTGCAATGCATGAAGGTAGGATAAAGGAGAGGGTGGGTGGTGGGGAAGGTGTTGGCTTTTAGTTTCTCTCTGTTCTAGTTGGCTAGTGATGGGCAGTAAATTTTACTAATCTCCCTATATTGAGTCTGTTTTGCCCATCATGATAATTGTTGAGTGATCTCCCTGTCCTTATCTCAACCTCTGATCCCTTTTCATTGTATTTTCTTCCCCTTTCCCTCTGAGGAAGGGAAGTGATAGAGTGGTTGTGTTGGAGCTTAGCTTCATAGCAGGGTAAAACCACCATATAGAAGCTTCTAGTATTATTTTATTCGGGTGTTAAGACAAATAAAAATTTGTCTGCATTATTTTTTAATTGAAGGGACTCGTGCCAAATACCTGACTGTCATAAATTCTTTTTCCTAATAAAAAGAAATAAGCCCCAAATGCTGCTGGCGGCTTTAGCTAAACAAAGAAAACTAATTAAACTCAGATTAAAATAATTTTCCATTCCAGGAAGATTTTAGACTTCAAAGGTTGTTCTGTTTTGTTGTTGTTGATGTTGTTTTTTCTTAATACATGTATAGTGAGACACTATAATCTAAAAATAAATAATCAATTAACAACTATGGGAAAAGGGAAGCTTTTTGAAATAGAGTGTATTCATAGAGATGTAAATTTATTATTTTAATGTATTTTAAAGAATAATATATTATTATTTATTATTTTATTGCTATTTCATTGTAATATCAGTATCATCATTTTAAAAGCATAATTTCTTTCTCAAATTCCCTGTTCATATACTTTACAATTTCAGATTTATTATTTTTATTTATTATTTTTTTTACTTTGTTTCATGTTAGGCTAGTCATCCAAAAAGACTTTTTGAAATGAATCTAAGGGTACGTAGAAATCGCAGCCATATCTGTTCATGTAAACTCATGGTAAAACTCTTTCCTAATATAAATCTTGATGATTTTTACCTTCCAATTTACCCCATACCTTTTGGTTTTATTTGTATTCTTTTAATTATATCATTTTAATTATATCATTTTCAAATACATTTTTTTTTCAGATTAATCATGAACATTAATATCCTAACACTTTATTTCTGAAATAAAGAGTCAGACAACTGACACTGTGGGACAAGCCCTTTACATGATATGAAATAATTTTTTCTATTTGTATTTGTTGTATATTACATCCTTGGCACAGATAGATGTAGATTTTGTATTTATACAAAGCACTGTGCACCAATACCACTAGAAACTGCAAGGTCAACAGGACTCGGGTACTTTTTATTAAGGGTAGTCAGATTGTTCATAAAAATTCAGAATCCTTAGCTGCAGCTATGGAAAAACATTATAAAATTCTCCTCTATCTGAAGAGTTTAATTCCACATCATTTGATTATTGATTATGCTTTCCATTTTTATAATTCTCTGTGATTACATCTAAATGCAGTATGGTACCTTCCTCTCAGTGGCATTAAACAGTAGAGAGAGCAGTTTATTCATTAGTGTATGTAGTCTTTCCTGTTTAAGCTTTCATGTGCCTGTGCTATCTGCAAAGACTGTGGCTGTTTTTGAGACATCAAACTTTGGTTAATTACCTTAAGTTTGCTCATCGACTAGTGAGGCAAACAAACTGAAGCCTTACAAAACTTCCGAGTTTATCAAATGTTTAAAAATAGCTTTTAAATTAAGATACCTTAAGAGAATTTACTTTTTGATCTTTGAAACCACTCATCATTTACAAAAGGGTGTTTTAAGTGAAGAAAAACAGCTTATTTCTTTATCAAGGAGTTTAAATTCTCAAAAGCGTGCCATTCACATCAAGTAGAACTTTTTAATTAAGCTTGCCAAACAAATGTTAAATCTTTCAGTGAAAGTATTTATATTCAGTAAGGAGCACTTTTGCCTTTGTTTAACACTGATTAATATTATAGGCATTGTACATGCAGTATTTTAAGAATATCATTGTCTAATTATGAATTCTGGGAGCAGCAAGCAGAGCCACAGCAACTGTTGAAGCAGTTTTCAGGCTTCTTCAGGGACTCTTGGTGGTTGCTGGGAATAAAAGCCAGATTCTGCAGTACAGTGAGTGAGTTGAGAGTCTCCCTTTTGACTGGCTGGGTAGGAAGAACCTACACCTTTTAGGTAGGAAGAACCTACACTACAGCTGGCTCCTGGTGGGTACCAAACCCCTATTCATCTACCAGGTGGGAGAAGATACATAACCAAACGCAGGAGGGCAGCAATCGGGGATAGAATGAAGCCTTCAGCAGTGCTTACAGCATGGCAGCAGGAGCCCACGCTGGAAGCTGCATAGCATCATGATGTGCTATGGCAAACCTGGGCTGATAACACAGGATGTCCTTAGCACATAGTAGACTTTGACCCAGACACACCTCCTGAGAGAGGATGTGGCTGTCCAGGTCTTGGCTGCAGAGTGTGGGGACAGTGGTGGCCTCATCAGTGAGAGGTATGCTCTGGTCAAGGTGCAGAGGCACCATGTGAAGAAACTGTAGGAAGAGGTGATCATTGGACAAGATGATCACAATAGGGTCTTTTCAAATACATTCCTGTGTATCAAGGAACGAGGAAAGCAGGGGAACTAACATGGAAACTTCTATGATGTGGAAGGCAGGAAACTTCCTTCTTCTGACAGTACATGCAAATCTCCTTCTCCACCTCTGTTTCTGTAGAGGGTACTGTCAGGACAGGAACCTTGAGTGCATCAGGAGTGCTTGCAAGGATCCGGGGGTGAAAGTCAAGGCTGTAAGGGTATCTCCTTGATCCTGCTGCTGCAGATAAATGGTATCCTTGTTTCTACTTCCTCAATGCAGCTTTTGAGGAAATATCACAGAATCACAGAACTGTAGGGGTTGGAAGGGACCTTGAAAGATCATCGGGTCCAACCCCCCTGCCAAAGCAGGTTCCTCAGAGCAGGCTGCCCAGGTAGGCGTCCAGACGGGCATTGAATATCTCCAGAGAAGAAGACTCCACAACCTCCCTAGGCAGTCTGTTCCAATGTTCCAATGTTCCGTCACCCTCACTGTGAAGAAGTTCTTTCGCATGTCAGTGCGGAACTTCCTGTGCTCTAACTTGCAGCCATTGCCCCTTGTCCTATCCCAACAAACCACTGAGAAGAGGTTGGCTACATCCTTCTGTCCCCCACCCCTCAGATATTTATATACACTGAGGAGATCCCCTCTCAGTCTTCTCTTCTCCAGGCTGAACAGACCCAGGTCTCTCAGCCTTTCTTCATAGGGAAGATACTCCAGGCCCTGTATCATCTTTGTGGCCCTCTGCTGGACTCTTTCCAGGAGATCCCTGTCTTTCTTGTACCGGGAAGCCCAGAACTGGATACAGTACTCCAGGTGAAGCCTGACCAGTGCAGAGTAGAGGGGGAGGATCACCTCCCTTGACCTGCTGGCCATGCTCCTTTTAATTAGCCCTCTTGCCCACAAGGGCACACTGCTGGTTCATGGTCAACCTGTTGTCCACCAGGGCCCCCAGGTTCTTCTCCTCAGAGCTCCTCTCCAGCAGGTCGTCCCCCAGCCTGTACTGATACTTCGGGTTGTTCCTTCCCAGGTGCAGGACTCTACACTTGCTCTTATTAAATCTCATTTGGTTTCTTCTTGCCCATCTCTCCAGCTGGTCCAGGTCTTGCTGAATGGCAGCACAGCCTTCTGGCATGTCAGCCACTCCTCCCAGCTTTGTGTCATCAGCGTACTTGCTGAGGGCAGACACTATTCCCTCATCAAAGTCATCGATGAAGAAGTTGAACAAGACTGGACCCAGCACTGACCCCTGGGGAACACCGCTAGTCACAGGCCTCCAGCCAGACTCTGCTCTGCCAATCACCACCCTCTGAGCTTGGCCAGTCAGCCAGTTCTCAACCCACCTTGCCTTCCACTCCTCTATCCCACACTTTCTCAGCTTTGCTAGTAGGATATCGTGGGAGACAGTATTGAAAGCCTTGCTAAAGTCAAGGTAGATGACATCCACCGCTCTCCCCCCATCTACTCAGCTGGTGATGCCATCATAGAAGGCAATGAGGTTGGTCTTGGTCGAGCATGACTTCCCCTTGGTGAATCCATGCTGACTGCTCCTCATAACCTTCTTCTCTTCCAATTGATTGGAGATGGCATCCAGAACAAGCTGCTCCAATACCTTTACAAGGACAGAGGTGAGACTGACTGGCCTGTAGTTTCCTGTATTCTCCTTCCTGCCCTTCTTGAAGACTGGAGTGACATTGTCTATCCTCCAGTTTTCAGGCACCTCACCCGTTCTCCAGGACCTTTCAAAGATGTAGGGAGCGGTTCGGCGATCACATCTGCCAGCTCCCTTAGCACACACGGATGCATCCCATCGGGACCCATGGATTTGTGTGCGTTGAGCCCACTCAGACGCTCCTGAACCACTTCCATGTCCACCAGCGCGGAGTCCTCCATTTCCCACACCCTTTGTCCTATTGCCAGGGGCGAGGAGTCCCGGGGGAGTGTCCTTGAAGCAAAGAAAACATTCAGTATCTCTGCCTTCTCAGCGTCTCCTGTGACCAGGACACCCCCCTCATTCAGCAAGGGACCCACATTGTCCCTAGTCTTCCTCTTGCTGTTTATATACTTGAAAAAACTCTTCTTATTACCCTTTCTCTCTTTCGCAAGCCTCATCTCTAGGTGGGCTTTAGCCTTCCTTGTCGCGTCCCTGCAGGCCCTAACAACACATCTATACTCCTCCCAAGAGGACAGGCCTTTTTTCCACATTTCATAGACTATCCTCTTCCTTTGGATCTTATCGATGAGCTCCTTGCCGATGGTTAATCTACTACACCCCTTAACGCGACAAGAGTGGAGATCAACGCCTACTCCTCCTCTCCCCTCCTGAGGGAGCTGTAGGTTGGCATGAGGTCTCCCCTGAGCCTTTTCCTCTCTAGGTTGAACAAACAGTGACTTCTGCTGCTCCTCATATGACTTGGCTTTCATCATTTTTGTTACCCTCCTTTGGACACTCTCTAATAGTTTTATGTCGTTACGTTTTAGTACCAAAAACTGCACACAGTAGTCAAGGTGAGGCTGCACCAACACAGAGTACAGCGGGACAATCATAGTATCCTAGAATCAGTAAGGTTGGAAAAGTCCTCCACAATTATCTGGTCCAACCTTCCCCCTACCACCAATATTAACCACTAAACCATCCTCCCTTCAAACAGCTAGCCATGCTGTACTTGATGCACCCCAGTACACAGCTGGTCCTTTGGGCTGCCAGAGCATGCTGCTCTCATCATATTCAACTTGATGTTAATCAGAATGCCCAGATCCCTGACTGTGAGGTTGCCTTCCCAGTCTGTAGGGTTGCCCCCTCCCAGGTGCAGAATCTGGCACTTGCTCTTGTCAAACTTCATATTGTTGGTAACTGCCCAGCCCTCTAATTTGTGGAGATCTGTCTGCAAGACTCCTCTACCCTCGAGGAGGTCAACAACTCCTCCTAATTTAGTG
This sequence comes from Aythya ferina, assembly GCF_964211825.1. Taxonomy (NCBI): domain Eukaryota; kingdom Metazoa; phylum Chordata; class Aves; order Anseriformes; family Anatidae; genus Aythya; species Aythya ferina. Next base: position 15,055,990 of record NC_140304.1, read on the forward strand.
TCATCTGCAAACTTACTTAGTGTCCCTTCAAGCCCTGCATCCAAGTCATTTATGAAAATATGAAAGAGAACTGGCCCTAACTGACTGAGCTTGCCAGAGTTCAAGAAGTGCAAGAAGTCAAGAAGTGTTTGGACAATGCCCTGAGACATAAGGTCTGTGTTTTGTTTTGTTTTGTTTTGTTTTTGTGTGCGTGTGTGTGTGTGGTCCTATGGTCCTATTTATGTTGAGAAAATTTCAGCTTTGTTTCCAACAGGTGTAATCAGTTATTCACTGACTTTTTACCAGAGCTTCATAACCACATCAGCATTGTTCAGATACTCTAAAGCTTCTTCCATTGCATGGGTTCATTTACTGGTCACAGTAAAGCATCCTTATTAATTGTTATTCAGTATTTAATAAGACAATTTATATTTGTCTGAATTTATTATTTTAGTGTTAAAGTAGATTAAGAGAAATAATGGTAGTAAAAGAGGTGGAAAGAATTATTTTTATAAATATATAAATGGAAGCTTTAAAGAAAATTATTATGGATTTTCTAAATCCTGTTTTTAAAGGAGTTTTTCTTAAATATCTTCCTGAAAATAGTCATAATTAAGTCAATCAATCAGATGTTTTACAAGAGGCCTTTTATTTCTACTAAAGCCAATGGTAAAACTCCTGAAGGACAGAATTCATCTAATTTAACTTTAGTTATATGACAGAAAGGTATTTATTATCAAAATTGCCCAGGCTGTAGTCTAATTTTTCTGTCTCTTTGTCTTTTTACTGGAGAGTGTTAGGCTCATGAGAGCATGTTTCATCCTATCCATCCTGGGCCTCTTCCCCAGGACAGCATGAACCACACTTGGGATATTCCTGAGTACCTCCATTGACCTCAGGAGTAGTTCTGACCACTACTATGGAGCAGACAGAGTAATCAGAGTAGATCTGGTGGCCCAAGGAACCCCAGCTCTACTCTGATTTCTGTATAGAAACACACATATATATATATCCATGATTCTCTATAGAATCATTTATATAGCTTGTGGTGAAAGAGGCCACAAAAAATATATTAAAACTTTATAGTATTCAACAACTGAAGCAATTTGATAAAGATCGAGGTCACTAATGGAAGAGAATAGGCCCTAGGGTCATAAACAGAGTGATTTTCTCTTCCTTAATGGGCTGCTAAAAAAGAACTTATAAGTCATAACACTTAAGTGGTACAAAACCAGACAAAGGAGTGAAGGTAACAGGAAGCATTATCAGAAACACAGTTATAATTTCAGTGACATTCACTGTGGATAGGACAGACTGGAAACATCATTAAAGATGTAGCCTTTATGATTTCTGGTGGGAAAGTGTAAGATAGGAAACTTTAGAAGGAAAATTCCAATAAATTATTTAGAATAAATGTTACTATGTATTATAAAACTCTGAGAAAAGTTTGAGTTTCGCAAGTGAAAAACTTGTATATTATGTATCTATCTATGGTCAACAATATATGCTCTCTTTGTATCTTGCCATTTCCAGCAAATTAATTGCAGGTATTATGTGAATATCACTTAAGATGCATTGCCATTAGAAATGAAAGGCTGTCATATATGAGTGAAGTATGTTAAAAAAACATTTTTAATCAATATTTAGTATTAGTATAGAATAGAAAACACAAAATATAGAAACTGTGACGTTGTTGCACTTGCCATAAATGATAATTCAGCATGATTTAATTTACAAGAGATGTAGGATGTGGAGAGATGTGCTAGTTCCCTGCAATGAAGAGATTAAAACAAAAAGAAAAGAAGGAAAAGAGGGCTTCTGGTTAACAGATCATTCAGATGAGAGAGATCAGCACAAAGGAAGAAGAATGATATCTAGTCAAAGAAGTAATACTATTTTTCAGCACGAAGGGGGTGACAGAAATTCACAGCCTTGGTTAAAAATCAATGATATTTGTCACTATATATTCACTTTAATTGAGAGCTATTATCATAACCCTTCCTATTTTTCCTACCTCTGTTCCATGAAAGAGGCTCAGACATGCCTGCCTTACCCTTTATCAAAATTTTATTCTCCTCCAGTCCACTGTTGGACCTGATGGTCTTACATCTGGCTCAGCGATTCAGTTATGATATGAGGCATGTGGACTTTATAAAATGCTACCAATTCACAGAATCACAGAATGATTGAGGTTGGAAGGGACCTCTGGAGGTCAGCTGGTCTAACCACCCCAGCTCAGGTAGGGATACCTAAAGCATGTTGCCCAGGACCATGTCCTGGTAGCTTTTGAAGATCTTCAAGGAGGAAGACTCCACAGTCTCTATGGGTAATCTCTTTCAGAGAAGAGGTACAGTACAATAAAGAGGTACAAGAGGTAACCCGTACAGTAAAAAAATGCTTCCTGATGGAACCTCCTGTGTTCCAGTTTGTGCCTATTGCCTCTTGTCCTGGCACTGGACAAGCCAGTCAGCTTCATCTCCATCCCTGGAAAGGTGATGGAACAGCTCATTATGGAGGTCGTTTCCAAGTATGTGAAGGGTAAGAAGATGATCAGGAATAGTCAGCATGGATTTGCCAAGGGGAAATAATGTTTAACCAATCTGATATCCATCATATCATTCTATGATGAGATTTCTAGCTGGGTAGATGAGGGAAGAGCAGTGGATGTGGTCTACCTTGACTTCAGCAAGGCTTTTGACACTGTCTCCCATAACATCCTCATAGAAAAGCTCAGGAAGTGCAGACTAGATGAGTGGATGGTGAGGTGGATTGGCAATTGGCTGACTCAGAGGCAACTGGGAGCTCAGAGAGTTGCCCTTAGTGGTGCAGAATCTAATTGGAGGCCTGAGGCTAGTGGTGTCCCACAGGGGTCAGTACTATACTAGGTCCAGTGTTGTTCAACCTATTCATCAATGACCTAAATGATCAAACAGAGTGCACCCTCAGCAAGTTTGCTGATGACATAAAGCTTGGAGGAGTGGCTGATGCCCCAGAGGGCTGTGCTTCCATTCAGAGGGACCTCAATAGGCTGGAAGGTTGGGCCAAGAGGAACCTCATGAAGTTCAACAGGAGCAAGAGCAGGATCCTACTCCTAAGGAGGAAAAACCTCAAGCACCAGTACAGGCTGGGCACTGATCTGCTGGTGAGCAGCTCTGCAGAGAGGGACCTGGGAGTCCTGGTGGAGAGCAGGCTGACCATGAGTCACCAATGTGCCCATGTGGCCAAGAAGACCAACAGTATGCTGGGGTGCATTCAGAAGAGTGTTGCCAGCAAGTCAAGGGAGGTGATTGCCCCCCTCTACCCAGTCCTGGTGAGGCCACACCTGGAGTATTGTGTCCAGTTCTGGGCTCCCCAGTACCAGAGGGACATGGAACTACTGGTGTGAGTTCAGAGGAGGGCTACTGAGATGATTAGAGGACCAGCACACCTATCATATGAGGATGGGCTGAAAGAGCTAGGCCTGTTTAACCTGGAAAAGGGAAGACTGAGGGGAGGGAGACCTCATCAATGTATATAAATATCTGAGGGGAGGATGTCAAGAGGATGGAGCCAGTCTCTTTTCAGCAACAGGATGAGAGGCAACAGGCACAAACTGAAGCACAGGAAGTTCTGGCTGAATATGAGAGGGCACTTCTTTACTGAGGGTGACAGAGCACAGGAACACGTAGCCCAGAGAGGCTGTGGAGTTCCCTTCTCTGGAGATATTCAACACTTGCCTGAATGCCATCCTGTGCAATGTGTTCTAGGTGATCCTGCTTGTCAGGGAGGTTGAATTAGATGATTTTCAGAAGTTCCTTCCTACCTTGGCCGTTCTGTGATTCTGTGATTCTTTGATGCTCCAGTCCCTTGATCATCTTAGTGGCCCCCTGTTGGACTCTTTCCATGTCTCTCTTGTACTGGAAGACATACAACCAGACACACTATTCCAGATGCAGCCTCCAGCTGTGGAGCAGGACCGTGTCACTGGAACTCCTTACCTGCTACCTGCTAAGCTATTACAATATGAACTGTCTCTCCCTACCCTTTGTGAACTGCTGTGGAAACAAAAATCCTATGGAAGAAGTGAGAGACAAACAGTAGAGAATTGAATTTTAAAGTTACTACATGGTTGAAATGCTGTGCCCTAATTATCAGACCTACTGTGTAGCAGTAGATGTATGTGCAGAATAGACATGGATACAAATTTGGGTGTTCCATTGCTATTGCTATGAACAGAAGCTCTGAACCTGTGTATAAATCCTTTTCTGTAAACTCTAAGATTGCAAAGTGGGCAGGATATCGCCCATTGACTATGATTTTTCTCTAACTAAGGCCACATTTTTTTATTGACCTGATACTGCAGATGTTGGACTTTCCTGGGTTTGTCTAGAACTGAAACTATTTTAGTGGGTTTTGTTGTTGTTGTTTTGTTTTAGATGTGGTAACAAAATGGCTATTACTTATCTAGTGTTATTTCATCTCTTTCAATACCACAGGTGATAAAGTTCAAGCAAACCTAAGTAGTCAGTGCATAAGAAATAATAGCCCTCTGTGCTAACTGGTCTGAGGAATACTACTTTGCAACTTTCAAACCTTGTCTTCAAGCCAATGAAAATTAAGCAGAAGGTATAAATAAAATGTCTAAGTCCAAGCATACCCATGGCTGAAGAATAAAAACACAACCATCAAAATTGTGAATTTATCAAGGCATAAAACCATACCCTAAATCCTCTATATCTGCAGTTCATGAGTGTATGTGGACAAAGACCACATACTTCTATAGTAGAGCATGTTACAATGAATATTTGTTACGTTGATGTCCTGTCTCTCTGCATCCTCTTGGAGGGAGATGTAAGTGGCAACCATGGGGCTTTGAGGTATACTGCAGACAACACCAGAAAAAAGGAGGCAGACGCAAGAAAGTTTTTATAACAACCTTACCTGTATTAATAACTGTAAATATCCAATGTTTTAACTGAACTGTGAATAAAAAGAATGAATTTTGTTTAGACAGTTTGAATATTAACTGGATTAACCATCTTTTTTAAGCTCTGTAGGTGAACTTTGTCACCTTTTGCTCCTAACAAAATTTTGATTGGTAACAGAATTTTGAGTGCTATAAAAAACTACTGCTTGCATTTCCTTTTGGTTGTTTAAACAAAGGCTCCTCATTGTGAGGGATTTACACTTTATCCTTAAACAAAGCTACAAGAAGCAGTTTGCTTCAAGTAATGATAGGGGAGAAGAGGGATTTGAACAGGGTTTAAGGTAGTGAAAAGCATGGTAAGACTAATGATTAGAAAAAACAAAGTAGGAAGGATTTCTGGAAGATGTGGGTTTAATGAATGTCTTGAAAGAAGAGAGAGAGGGCACTTGGCAAAGAGATACAGGATAGAATGTTCATTGTGCATTTAGTGTTAGGAGACTAATAGCACAGAAGGGTTTTAAAGATATAATAAAGAATTACTTAATCCCAAAGCGTAGAGAGTTTAAAGATGAAATGTACTTCACTTGCAGAATGAGAAAGTATATGTAGAAAGTCTGTTAAGTAATAAGGGTTAAAAACAACAAGAACAACAACAAAAAAACAAACAGTAGCTCTGATGTCCTCAACACTTTTATTAGCTCATGAGCACAAAGTGGATTCATATTTCATGGACAAGAAAGGAGAGGGAGTTTATCAATTTATATTTCTTAGAGTATTAGATGTTATATAATCAGTGTTGTTCCATGAGCTCTGATAATATTTTATAATGAATTTGTTGTCAGGTCTCATACTTTCCAATACATCCTCATTAATCACCACACTTCAATTAATATACAGATATCTCTCCCTTAGTCTAAGGACCATCCCTGTTAAATGTCTATAAAATATTCATAAAATGTCCACTGAGTTCTTTTACTCCATGACATAGCTTCTGTTTGTTATGGTGATCACTCACAACTGGAGAGGCAGTGTGCTCTGTGGAGTTACTGGATGCCAAAGCAAGATCATTCTGGGTCACTGTTGTACTTGCACTATGTCTTCTAAGACACATCCCCTGCTGGTTCTAGTGGTTTCTGCTATAGAATTTTCTGTAACATGCAACTCAGATCATGGGTTACAACAATTTAAAGCTGTATCCATCACAATCTCCACCCTTGGTCCCTTCAGAACAGGCTACAGGATTTAGTATTGCAATGAACTCCTCCCCTCACTCCTGTTCCAGCAGGAGTGGCTTTTCCATTGGCCACACAGCTTTATTCATGAGCCACAGTACCTTCAGAGGACTATCGACTGTTCCATACTCTTATCCACAGCCACAGTTGTTTCCAGGTGTACCTGCTCTGATGAGGCCTGTCACCATCTTGAACCCCTTGGATTCCATTGGTGATGAACTGCTGTGGTTTAACTTGTCACCAGCTGTCATACAGCTGCTTGCTCACTCTCCCCAGTTGGGATGGGGGAGAGAAAAAGAAAGGGAAAAGCAGAAGAACTCATGGGTTAAGATAAACACAGCTTACAGGTAAAGCAAAATCTATGTGAACAAGCAAAGCAAAATCAGGAATTCATTCATTACTTCCGGCTGGCATGCAGGTTCCTGGCTTCCAGGAACACAGGGTTCATCACTCCTACCAGTTTCTTGACAAGACAACAAAAACCATCACTCCAAATGTGTTGTGTCCCCCTCCTCCTCCCCTCCCCTCTCTTTACCACAGCTTTCATTGCCGAGTGTGACCTCATACAGCTTCTCGTGCACCCCCAGACTCCTCACTGGCAGGGCAACCTCAGGAACAAAAATGTCCTTGTCTCTGTGCAAGTTCTTCTCTGCAACAACTAAAACCATTGGTGTGTGATCATGACTATTTTCATCCAAAACCCAAAACACAATATTGTGTGAGCCTCTATGAAGAAAATTAACTACTCTATTCCAGCCAAAACCATGACAGGTGAGAATTTTGAACCAAAAAAAAAAAAATTGATTTCTTTTTCAGGGGAGAAAATAAATGATGAACATAAAAAAAAAAAATCCTAATGAAATTGAAAATTATTTAATTCACAACTGCTTTCTATTGTGTAAATCATGTGGATGAAATGAGTCATAAAAGCAAGAAGTTCAAGTATTATAAATACCATCCAAGATCTTCTGAATAGCATATACCTGTTCAAATAAGACTGCATGTTGTACTAGAATTTTCTATTCCATTAGCCAGCAAATCTGTTTTATGAGTGTTGTAACCCAAATCTGTTTTTTATTCCCCTCCACCACAAAAAAAAACAAACATTTCCAGTTTTTGTATAATCATACACATTCAATAATATTGCCATATTAAGTGTACACAAAGTAAGAGAAAGAAGTAGGTGAGAACTACTATCAATTCATATATTTAACTTTCCTAAGACAAAAGCCTAGCAAAGTTAATAGAAAACTAGTACACCTATTTTATACATATCACCTTTTTGTATTCATTGTGCTTTTTCTGTAAAATTTCATCTTGGCTAGTGTTTTTCATTTTATATTTATGCACTTTACTTAAATGTCATAAACTAATTTGTAACAGTTGAGTTCAACTAAATCCTACAGATTCACTGAATCCTCCTGCTGTAAATGTTATTTTCCAGAATTATAGATTTAGCAATTTGCACAAGGAAATATTTTTCAATTGTTTTGTTCAGCTGACTATTGTCAGTCTATTCAAGCTTAGATCCTTGCTGTTTCTTTGCATTAGTCTGTCATATGATTATTAAATGTTGCCTCTACGGTAAAATTTCCTCAAGCCAGTGCTAACATTGCTTAAAAAAGTGGCTTAAAGCTTAAAGCGAGTATCAATGTATAAGTGTGAAGGGTAAGATACTTTTTGTACTGTGACATTTTGCAAGTCATAGCGAGAGCTAAATGCAGTGTGATTTCTTTGATAAGACAGCACACTGAAAACTGTTGCAGAGAAGACTAATTTGAGGACATTACAATTCTGATTTTACTATTAAAATTTTAATTTTGATGTTTGATTCAGCAATTTACTTGTAACTTTATCCTGTAATGCTATTAAATATCTCTGCATCAATGATAGTATTCCATAAACATTATGTAAATAACAATGTGACAGTTTTTGACAACACTTGATAACTAATAATGATGGAACATTTTGGATTATTTCTCCCCATCCCATCTCTGAAACTGACAATTTTGACAGCAGATGAACAAGTGTCTACTGATACTTTCTTTTTCTGGTATGAGGATTTAAAGAAGCATTACAATTTATGCTGGAGTTAGATGATTGCATCTTTAAGATTTCCAGTGGAAACTTGTTTTCTTTTAAATGAGCACATGCAGTTTTTCTTAATCATCTCTAATATCTTCCTAGGCAAGTAGTCCCATAGAAAACAGTAGGGATATTTACTTTAATGAAAATAGCAGAATCTGTTTCAGATTCTTTGCAGAACCATATGACGTATTGAATAACTGTGTCCTTTGGAATAACTGGAATGTCATTTGAACTCATACATTTTAATGGATTTAAGACTTAACCAAAGCCAAGAAAAAATGCACAGCTGACTGTTGCGTATAATGCATATTACCCACAGTCAAGAGCCTGGGATTTAAGCCCCTCACAGGTTTCCATTAAATTATGACTGTATCCAGAGAATACTGATAGTCTGAAGATCCTCAGTTCCCCCATAGCTTCATAATTGTTAACCCTTGAACAGTCAGATGCCTGACATGGCACACTATGCTATACTACAGCATCTGTTCATTAAGCTATGTAGTTACATGCTTATATTTGTTGCGTGAAGACAACCCCTTTTTGTAATCAATGCAGTATAGGCACAAATTGGCTGTAGTGATCTGGAATGTGTAGTGATCTGGAATGCCAAAATGTGACCTGATAGGGTCCTTACATTAAAATAACAATTTAGAAAAGAAAAACAAATTGTTTAATAATTCATGGGTACTTAACAGTTCTGCAATTATTATAGCAAATTCAGGGAATCATATTACCTCAAGAGATACAATTTTAAGAAAGAGGAGAAATCTTCTGAAAATTGTGTAAACTCTCATGTGTAGGAGAAAAAGAAATAGGCTTATTTAGATTTCAGAGAGCCTAAGAAATGAATTGTGATGTGTGAAGCATTGAATCCCAAATGAAGTAACTTTTTTTGCTATGTTACAATATAAAAAAAAGGGATCATGAATAAAATGTACATATAATAGTAAAAAAATAAGTAATTTAATATTCTTGCAAGTAATGAAATTTTCTCCAAAGGAAATGTACACATAATATTAGAAAGTGGCTAAATCCCAATGTACTAAATTGAAACTTAGGTACTAGTTAGGAAAATAAATAATCCATTTGAAATTTTTCATGATAGTATATATTATAAAGGTGAAGTTATTCTTTATCAAAGATACACCAAAGGATTAATTGCATACCTGTTATAATCTGTGATTCTGAAATTGGCCGAGATAATAAATTTGACATTCAACATAAAATGGCTACTGCTCAATGCTGTCTAAAAGTCATGGCTATGGCACACAGAGGTGAAATAAAACAATTTGGGCACAAACACCTCACCATCAGAAACACTGTAGAGCTCAACAAGGTGAAACAGGATACCAGGAAGACCAATGTAAGTTCAGACAAAACGTGACCAACCTGTCTTCAGTCTTTGCACAGTTAGTACAGAGCACAATGTCTGTTATTAACTATAGCTACACTATATTATTGGGTTACAGGGCTGTATAAAGTCCAGGTTTTATGTTTGAATTTGAATGCTATGTAGAGTTCTGTTCAATAAATTTTTTATATTGAACATTTGCATTTGCAAAAACAGACAACCCTAATTCATTGCAGTAGATCTGCAGGAACTATATGTTTGCTTGTTTGTTTGTTTGCTTTTTTTGTTTTGTTTTTCAATTATGATTATTGTTATTTTGCCACTGTCAATAGCAGTGGCATAATCCGTCCACTGTCAAGTTAAATAATATATTTTATGTGTGTGGTGGTTCCGCTCGAGTGGGCAGCCGAGCTCCACCACAGCCGCTCTCTCACTCCCCCTCCTCAAAGAGGAACGGGGAGAAAATATGATGGAAAGCGCTCAAAGGTTGAGATAAGGACAAGAAAATCATGCAGTAATTATTGTAACAGGCAAAACAGACTCGGCATAGGGAGATAGTAAGATTTATCGCTTATTACTAACAAGCTAGAGAAGTGAGAAACAAAGGAAAGAAACCAAAAGCACCTTCCCCCTCCCCCATCCACCCTCTTCCACCTCCTCCCCCCCCTCTGAGCGGCGCAGGGGAACGGGGGAATGGGGGCTATGGTCAGTCTATAGCGCTTTTTCTCTGCCACTCCTTCTCAGTCACTCTCGTCCCCTGTGCTGTGGGGTCCCTCCCACGGGATGCAGTCCTTGATGAACTGATTTGGTGTGGTACTCCATGGGCTGCAGGGGGACAGCCTGCTTCACCATGGTCCTCTCCACAGGCCACAGGGGACTTCTGCTCCGGCGCCTGGAGCACCTCTCCCCCTCCTTCTTCACTGACCTTAGTGACTGCAAGGCTGTTGCTCACTCCTCTCACTCTCCCAGCTGCTGTGTGGCACAGCATTTTTTTCCCTGTCTTAAATATGCTCTCACAGAGGCGCATTGCTTATTGGCTCGGCCCTCGTCAGCAGTGGGGCCCTTACAAAACATGGGGCAGCTTCTAGATCCTTCTCACAGAAACCGCTCCTATGGCCCCTGCCACCAAAACCTTGCCATGTAAACCCACTACAATGTGATGTTGTAAAATTGTGTACATTGTCTGCCATGTGGCAATGTTATTGCTGTCAAGAGGGATATAACATTATCAACGTGTCTTTATGGCAAAGCAGTCCAATCTTTGCATATTTAAACACTTTTTGTTTGTTTGTTTGTTTTTGTCTTCCAGTGTTACAAACGTGACACACAGTTTCATCTTCCTTTTTTTTTGGTAGTGGGTCTGTGTTGAGGTCAAATGTGGCTTTTGGAACCAAGGATCTAGCTGTCAATGAATATATATAAATGGTAATGCATTGGTCTGTGTCTCCAGACATTTGCTGTCTGACTTTTTCTTTTTGATTATTGTTAAATACAAGCAGATTTCTGCAATTTAATGAGCTAAGATTCAATGATTTCCTTCAAAAACCACTTCATCAGAAATGTATTAATATCTTTATTTCTCTCTCTCTCTGAACACCTTCAAATGTATTTTTTTTTCTATCTTTAATACATTTATGGAAAGACTAATCTTTTTATGAAATCACAATAGACTGTTGTACTTACATATACAGTGGAAATACCTTGGAAAAGTATATCATCAGAAAGCAGTTAAGGCATAATATTTATTGCAAAATACATTATATATATATATATTTATTTCAGGGGGTAAATAAAAAAAAATATAATAAGAAAAAAGAACAAAAAAACAACAGAGGAAGTTTCTTTCTCCTAAGTAAATTAATACATTATTAAAATGGCCTGGTGTTTGAATAGGATGCCTTTAGTGGTACAACCTATATAGAGACCAAAATGTAGGATATCATAAATAATTTCACAAAGGTAAAGGATTTTGCACAGCTAGCAGTCCTAGCAGTTAGTGACATTGGCACTGGAAGGCAAGGATGGGTATGGCGAGTTTTTGCATGCTGTCTGAGGTAGGTGATAAATTGGTGTGGGTGAGGTTTAGTCACGGAGGCAGATGAGCCTTGAGACTTAGTGATTAAAATTAGCTGATAACAAAAATGTTTCTGCATTCCCTTCCTCCCTTTCTTCCACCAAGCAGGCTCAAAGTCAGTCTTTCTTTTACTAACTGCAATAGACGTCACATACATCATTGTGAAGGATGTGGTGCCGTGGGAGCACTGCACATATTTCTCAAAAAACTTTAGATTTTGTAAAAAGCAAATTCACCTGTTTTGTTTATTATTTCAGAAATATATCTAATCTTCATCCTTTAAAATGTTACTATATAAAGAGACAGTGCTCTTTAAAACTCACCTTTTAAGATATATCTTGCCCAACAAATTTTGTGGGATCCTAATTTTTCTTATCTCTTAAAACAATATAGAGACCACATCTTACTTCAGTATACCTGTAATATAATAATAACAACAACAACAACAACAACAGCAACAAACAACAACATAATCCAGAGACAGTTTATCATAAAATTTACTGTGTTCTTGCTGTTATGTGCATAACCAACCAGAAAAATTCTCAGCAAAGTAGAGCTGGCATTTCAGTTACTTAACAAGATAAAAAATTTACAAACACAATCGTCCACACAAAGTATAGAATGCATTGGGAGTTTTTTGTTAAGTTTATTTAGACTGTGTTCTGTTATAGTGTTTTATATCTTTCCAGTTAGAAAGTGTTTCCAGTTACCTTGCTTGAATGTCCATTGATACAGTTTGATTATATGTTTGATTATACAGTTTGGCCATGGGAGATAGACTGTTCCCTATTACTTTTCACCTGACTTTCATGACCATAGCCAAGTTCCTTACTCTGAACATTATGTTTTACCTTACAGTTTTGAAAATCTTAGTAAATGTAAGTCTCCAAAATATCATTTTTTATAGGTTTTTAATTTTTAAGGTAAATAATATATATATCAACAAACATTTAAGAATTAAAACTGGTAAAAATAATTAAATGTAATAAAACATACACGGGATTCTCTATTAAATGTACCTTGCAAATTTCTGTGTTTATCTCAACACCCCTATGATTTCCATGGAAGTTACATCATTTTGCACTAATCCCCATGCTCAGTAGTTGCAACCATCTTTTCCACAGAACACACATTGTGACATAAAAGATTTCAGAATAGTGTTAGTCTGAATCATACCAATGTATTTCATCATGCTACATTAGAGTAATATCTGGACACACAAAAGTGAATCACAGATTGACAATGTTGATGATGGTGGTCACCTCTGGAGATCACCTAGTCCAACCCTGTTGCTCAGGCAGGGTCAGCTACAGCAGGTTGCCCAAGACTGCCAGTTCTGTTGTGAATACCTCCACAGACTGAAATTCCACAGCGCTTGTTCCAGTCTGACCACCCTCACAGTAGAAAAAAGGTTTTTTTTATGCTCAGGGGGAGTTTGTTGAGTTTCAGTTTGTGCCCATTAGCGTCTTCTCTTTGTCACCAGTGACAATTGTGACTACATCTTTTTTACACTTCCCTCCCCTCTCACCCCCTGCTACTTACGTCCATTGATAAGATCCCTGTGAACCTTCTCTTCTCCAGGCTGAACTGTCCCAACTTTCTCACCCTCAGCTTGCAGGAGATATGCTCCAGTCCCTTATTGATCCTTGTGGCACTTTGCTTAACCATCTCCAGTAGGTCCATCTCTCCATCTCTCTCTTCTATTGGTGAATCCAGCATTCAAATTGTGCCTTGGTAGTGCTGAGTAAAGGGGAAGGATCACCCCTTTGAAATGATGTTCACCTCCTGATCAGATTGTTGTCCACCAGAACCCCAGATCTTCCTTTGCAAAGATGTTTCCCGTTCATGTGTTCCTCAACCTAGAGAGACTATTTTCACTACAGTAGTAGAACAACTACTTTCCATGCAGGTAATCTGTGGCTTTTAATTACTACATTGAAGCTTGACTACAGTGATTACCGTGATTACTTAAACTTTGCATTATTACTATATCTTCCTCATGTTGTTGAGCAAGACAAGTATATCCTCTTTATGGACAACTATATCATATTTATGAACACACACCAGGACGTTTTAGTCTACTTCCTACTAACCTAGACTAAAATGAATAAATAAATAAATAAATAAATAAATAAATAAGAATATAGGCTAAACGATACCTTTAAAAAGGAAAGATTAAAGGTTAAAGGTCTATAAAAATCTGCTGTATTGGGGGGGGAGGAAGGGAACGGAAAAGGGAAGGGGAGGGAAAGGGGGAAGGGAAGGGGAAAGGGAAGGGGGAAGGGAAGGGGGAAGGAAGGGGGAAGGGAAGAAAAGAGGGAAGGGAAGGGAAGGGAAGGGAAGGGAAGGGAAGGGAAGGGAAGGGAAGGGAAGGGAAGGGAAGGGAAGGGAAGGGAAGGGAAGGGAAGGGAAGGGAAGGGAAGGGAAGGGAAGGGAAGGGAAGGGAAGGGAAGGGAAGGGAAGGGAAGGGAAGGGAAGGGAAGGGAAGGGAAGGGAAGGGAAGGGAAGGGAAGGGAAGGGAAGGGAAGGGAAGGGAAGGGAAGGGAAGGGAAGGTGGGGGGGAGGAGATCAGTGTCCAGTAGAAACACTTTACACGTGTCATTGATCAGTTGTTTTTTAAATGTTTTCCAGTGTGTTTTTCCATGAATTAGTTAACTCTTGTCATCAGTTTTATTCCTTTGTGCTGTTTTTTCATATATAGATAAAAAAAATCTGTAACAACGTATAACTGTAAAATATATAGAGAAAAATATCCTTAGGTCTTGAATAGTACATTGAAGATAAACATCCTTGAATCTGAATCCACATTGGTTTACATAACAGCAGCATTTCATTTTCAAGGATTCTGTTCTGTACAAAATATTAAACCAACAAAACAAGTACCAGTGGGATTTTGTGGATATAATATAGAATCTATATTCCCCTTCCAGCTCCTCACTCATGATTATTATCTGAAAGTAAAAATGATTTATGTTGAAATTAAATGTTTGACCCTTCTTTAGAGAGAGAAAAAAATAAAAGTGTTTTACAAGGAGGATGCACTGGAACCTATGCTTTGTCCTGCACTTTGGCCACAACAACCGCCATGCAGTGCTACAGGCCTGGGGCAGAATGGCTCGAAAGCTGTGCAGAGGAAAAGGACCTGGGGGTGTTGGTCAATGCTTGCCTGAACATGAGCCGGCAGTGTGCCCAGGTGGTCAAGAAGGCCAATGGCATCCTAGCTTGTCTCAGGACTAGTGCAGCCAGCAGGATCAGGAGGGTGATTGTCCCCTTGTATTCTGCTCTTGTGAGGTCATGCTTTGAGTAGTGTGTTCAGCTTCGGGCCCCTCACTACAAGAAGGACATCAAGCCCCTGGAGCATTTCCAGAGAAGGGCTATGGAGCTGGTGAAGGGCCTGGGAAACAAGTCCTGTGAGGAATGGCTGAGGAAACTGGGGGTGTTCAGTCTGGAGAAGAGGCTCAGGGGAGACCTTATTGCTCTCTACAACTATCTGAGTACAGGCCCAGGAAGGCAGCAGACTTTCCTTAGAGGAAGGTCCCTTCTACATATTGGACCCTCTGTTACCCCTCTGTTTCTGCCTTGTGTCAGCTGGGGGATGGATACTGCATTCCCTTCGTGTTGGGGAGTTTCTGGTAGTTGCTCTTGTTTGACAGAGGCCAGAGCTTGGCACCACCGGTCTACATGTATCTCCCTCTGTACATCCCAGATGCCCTTCAGTTTTTCCAACTCTTCCTGTAGCTCAATTACCATCCCCAGCAGGTCTTCCACCTGCTCACATATCTTGCAATTGCTACCTTTGCAGCTGCCCAAGGGTGGTGCAAAGCTTTGGCACTCTCTGCAGCCTGACACCTGGACAGCTGCATGCTTTTTTGGAAGCTCAGTTCAGGTCCCCACTTCCTTTTTCACAAGTGTGGATGTGGCCTTCTGCTGACCATTTGCCATGACTGGGCTCTCACAGAAGTTTGCTGCTGCCTGCCCAAACTGCCATGCTGTGCCCTGTTTGCCTACCCTGTTGCTCACACTCCCAAAGAGCTGCCTTTGTAAGGCTGAGAAGGGTGGCACTCCTGGTCATGGGTCACTCACCCATGCCTCGTCAGCTGCCCTTGTGAGGGGCCTTGATGAAAGAAAACCCTTGCACACCTTGATCACCTGCTCCACTGCAGAACGCATCTGCCCCAGATCCAATCATCTTGGCAAGAAAATAGTAAAAAATATTTTGGGGACCCTAAGGGTCCATTTTGAAGATTTTTGGTTCTGGTGTTATCTAGGAACATAAAATTGTAGAGCTGCATGCATAGGACCTAATCCACAGGTAGAGCTGGCAGTACAGGCAGGCATCTGGGTTGCTGATCGGAAGCTAACTAAACAGTTTACAGAAAAACTGTGGTCATTCCAGTAGTATTAAAACAGACGCATTCAGAAGTCAGGGCTGGTTCAGGACAATGAAGCTTACAAATAAGAGACTCTGATTTTTAAGATGAAAAAAGAGGGTTTCTTACAGTAATTTACCTGTATGTTGACGCAGGTTTGCAAAAGTGATCCATTTCAGAGAAAAAAATGTAAGACCTTCACTCAATCTGTGGTTACTGGGAAAAACTGTATTAACGTGTTCTTCCTTATCAAAATATGTACTCTGTTGTCGACGGAAGGAAGACACAGACGCTCAATATGAGTGAACAGTGAACTTCAACTTTAATGGATAGCTCAGTCGCCTTTTATCTAGTTCGAACATAATCAACTCATACATATCGCAAAAACTAAGCTCAGGATTGGCTAACATTTCCCGCTCTTTTCAGGTAGTTCCTCCTTCTTTTAGCTACTGTCCCGCCTTAGGGACTTTCCCAATCACTCAAGGGCATCGTGTCCTTGAGCCTGATTGGCTCTCAGCCAGCTGCGTACGTGCCCAGACTCATGTGAGTTGAGTATGGTACTTCACTAGCCCATTGCCTCCTAACTGCCCAACATCCACGTGTCCTATTTCACTTAACCATTCCTCCACAGTACTCACAGACTAAGTTCAGCTCTTGATATTATCTATGTCAGCATTTTGTTCTTTTGTGTCAGCAGCTATAGAAGCAAATAGCAAACAACCCTCCTCATATTATATTTCAGCCTTCACTTGCTTTAAAGCAAGAAACAAACAAGACACCCATTTACTTAAAAGAAGTTGCCTAAGATAGCTCACGAAAGTGACGAGTAATGATTATATTACCTCCATATTGTCCAAAACTTTCAGCTGATACTTCTTGTGAAAGTTCATCAGAAGATGGTATTTAGTTATCATTATTTAAAATTATTATTATTTAAAGAAAGAAGGAGAAGAAGAAGAAGAAGAAGAAGAAGAAGAAGAAGAAGAAGAAGGAGAAGAAGAAGAAGGACTCTATTCCTGCCTAGATAAAATAAAAAATAATTACTTGAAAATAAAGAAAAAAAAAAAGTAAAGGCAGAATCTTCAGTAGTAACAAGAAAATTGAGACAGGCAATTGGAAAATTGGCAAAGGGAGCCTAGGATGCCAAGTATCAAATGGAGATTCAGAAAACTAAGGATAATTTAATTAAGATGTAAATTTTTTGCCCTATAGTTAGTTCTATAGTCAGGAGTCTCATTGCATTATGTGTTAGTCGTGTAAATCTCAAGAAGTATACATTTGTACAGTGGTATGATGATGTTACACTTAGAACTGCTTAATTCTTTCTCTAATCAGTACCTTAAGTGCTTTTTCACTGATGCTGCACTTGAAAAGAGCTCTACTACACATCTAAACCACATCACTTTTATCCAGCTGTATCCTGTTCCATTGCTATATCTCAATCAAAAGAGTTTTTTGTTGTTGTTGTTTTTGGGTTCCCCCTGGGAAAAAAAAAAAAAAAAAAAAAAAAGCTGATATAACAACAGTGTTTATTACTTCAGTAGTCAGTCCTCTCCAACATTGAGAATACATTCTGCTGCTCTTACATTTTCAGTGGATGAAAAAGAAAATTACTTCTGAAACCTGAACGAGTGAGATGTAAAATTGATTATTCTCTTTACTGCTGCTGTACTTTAACCCGGCAGGCATTTAAGCACCACACAGCTATTTGTTCACTCCCTCACTGTGGGACAGGGGAGAGAATTGAAAGAAAAAAAAAAAAAAGAAGAAGAAGAAGTTAAAACTCATGGGTTGAGATAGAGACAGTTAGGTCAGAAAAGGAAGGGAAAAATAACGATGATGATGATAATAATATACAAAGCAATTGATGCACTATGCAATTGCTCACCACCTGCTGACCGATGCCCAGTCAGTCTGTGAGCAGCAGCCAAACTCACTCCAGACAACCACCCAAGATTTTATTGTTCCACATGATGTCATATAGCACAGAACATCCCTCTGACCACTTTGGGTCAGCTGTCCTGTTTCTCCTCCCTCACAGCTCCTTGTGCACCTCTGCCCTCCTCACTGGCAGAGCGGTATGAAAAGCTGAAAAGTCCATGGTTTAGTGTGAGCACTGTTCTGTAACAGGTAAAACATCAGCCTGTTATCAACATTATTTTTCTGCTAAATGCAAAACATGGCACTTAATAGCCACTATGAAGAAAATTAACACCATGCTGAAAACAGGACATCCACCAACTCAAAAATAATTCTTTAGAGAAACTTTTCCAAGAGTTCCACCAACTCAAAGGGAATGTATCTTCCTCCTGACCTGTATGAACCAGCACCTCAGCTATAAGGAGTATGCATTCCTCTACCCAAGAGAAACAACATAGTGGGTATACAGCAAAGGCAAGCCTGTGGTATTGCCTGCATGACCACTGGTGGAGTATGAGGAAGTGGGAAGGAAAAATCTACCTCAACCCTAGCAAATCTTCTGTTTGGTTGTTACAGGACATCAAAGTAATGACCAAATAACAGCAGCAAATCCAAAAGATTGATGATCTTCTGATTTTGCTGGTGCATAAACATCAAACAAGGAAAAAAAGAACCAACCACATTTTCAAATGTCATTGGCTAAAAAGAGTCACTGAAACGAGTCATTTTTCAAAGTTTCCAAGTATGCTCTTTACATGAAATGCACAAATATGTACATGTAGACCACAATATTTATCTGAACTTACTTTTTCTTCTTCTATGCTAAGAACTGTATAGAGCTGTCAAGCTTTACCCAAAATATTGCAAAATAATGAGTACAGAAAACCAAGGAAACTGTTCACATAGAAACATCAAAAACCTTGGCTAACATTGTTGATGCAGATCTGTGAAAACAAATTTCAAAAAAGTAACAAATGCTAAGGATTTAATGTTTTGCTACTATATAGCTCAGTTGTTCTGCTTACTAAAAATATTAGGGATATGGCCAAGCTATTCTTGCACATTGAAGAAGGTACAGCTGCTAATCTGAGTGGTCCTTTTATTTATTTATTTATTTTCCTGCTTTTTAAAGAAATACTTTTTGTTAATCTGTAGAAACCAGTTATAAATTCTAGTGAAAAACCATGGGCCAATTCAGGAGATTACACCCTTAGAACACTTCAAGGCATGGCCTCTCACATCCTACACAGTCATCAAAAAGTTTGCAAACGTGTAGAGGTTTACGTAAGCTTTGTTCTATATACTAAAATGTGATGTAGTTCTCTCTACATCTTTTTCTATGAAAAGGAAATGCAAGAAGAAATTTTCCCTTTACCATCTTTGTTTAAAAATTGTTTTACTACTTTTTGAAGAAAGTCTAGTGCTTAGGGAACAAGTGGTAGTCACATTGAAATATGTGGATATTATTTTATGATTAAAAATAGTTGGCTTCCAAAATTTACAGGAAAAATCAAGGCTTTTTTCCATTGTTTTCTATTCTTAAATGGCTTATTTGTCTAATAAATGTTCTTTATTAAATTTAAAAGATCATTTTTTATTTTTTTTTTTACAAAAATTGCAAAAAATATCTAACAGGAAGGAGATATAATATATAGGAAAAAAAAAAAAGAGAGAGAAAAAAGGAAAATATATCTGTTGAGCATGTTCCCTTCACCACTCAGCTCTTCTGAATTCTGACATTTCAGATGCATTATCACCTCACCAGCACACAAAAAGGCTGTACAGTGATACTCTCTAATAGTCTCTAATACTCTCAACCTAATGGAGCATGTTTTGCTATTTATTTTCAGCAGAAGGAAAAGCAATCCTATAGTTTATTTGGTTGGTTAGTTGGTTGGTTTTGGTGGTGCTGTAAAGAGCACCACAGCTGCAACACTAAAATACTACAATAACACATTCTTCCTCTTCCCACAGCACCAGACCCCAGGAGACATGTCTGTTAATTCTAAATGAGTATTGCCTTAAAAGATTTCTGCTCTTAAATGTTGAGATGGAATTAAAATGAAGTGCTCCTGGGTGCCAAGAATTCCCATACAGCTGTGCTATGACTAGAACTATGAGCAAGGTAGCTCTGAAGGTTTGTAGGGGGGATTCTCTGACTTACATTTTGGCTTCAGTTCACACAGTATGTATTTCCAGAGTAATATTTCCTTAGTATTATATTACCTGCAATAAGCAAGTTTGGTCTTCTTTTTTAAGAGCAATATTATAAAAAACAAACAAACAAACAAGCAAAAAAAACATTCTATTATAATTTTCACTCCAAATCATCTACTTATCCCTAGTAAAATTGGAGGGAGATGAGCAATAGTCCATAAACATATAAAACCATTTCATGTTTACAGAACAATTCATAAGTTTTCTTGTAGCCTTGAAACAAGTATAGAGCAAACTCTGCATTTATATCATGATCTAAAAGTAGATTCATCTTTGAAAGTTTTATTAAAAACAATCAAACAAACAAAAACCAACACCACAACACATTACTGTTTACAATTTGCTAAATTTTTGTGAATAACAGATTGTCATTTAACAAGATTTTCTGAAAAGACAATGACATCTCCAGAACTCTGCATGAAACAGAGCAGCACTGCAGTTTGTACTCACAGATAATGAATGAAATAAGATCTCTTCGGTTTACACAGAATACAAGTACATTGCTCTCTCATGGTATTTTTCATTTGAAAATTAATATACTCCTGTGTGTAAACTTCATCCTTGCTTATGAGCTGCCCTATTTACTCACATTTTGGTAGTTCTTTTTCTTTTTTTATTCTACAAAGGCCAAGCATTTTACTTGAATTAGAATGGAATTTTTCTTCAAATAATAATATAGGAGAAAGATGTTAGATAATGTTATTGAAAATACTAGTGCTAGCTAATAAAAGAACATAATAAAACATGGATATCCACAAGGAAGAACAATTTAGGTATCATTAAAACATTTCATTTAAATACAGTCATTTTCATTAGCTTTTATTAGATCATAAAAATAAGATATATAGTTATTATTTTCATCTAAAATCTAATGAAAGTAATCTAAACAACCAAGAAACAGATCACAACATATTCTTCAAAAGAAATATCTTGACCTTTTCCCACTATATCTGAGAAAGGTCACTAAAAGTGGCACACTATATTTTTGAGAAAAAAAAAAATAGAAAGGAAAAAAAAGTCAATTTAATTAAAAAAAAAAAAAAAGAGAGAAAAAGGAAGTACTTTGACCAGCTCTCATTCCTATTTCCACTATACTACAAGGCTACTATTAGATTCACTGGCATAATGTGTGAAAATATTATATGTTACTATTAATGACAAAATAGTGGCATTTTTAAATCTTTGCTTCCATTGATGTTTCCATATTGGATACTTCTTTTTGCCAATATCATATAATTTCATTGTGCAAACAGGTTTTTGCATTGTGTGTATAATCCATTCCTAGCACTGGATGTTAATTACAGTCACGGAAAATCTGGGAAAACTCAGGTAATTTTTTTATCTGCTTCCATAGCATAACTAATATCACCTTGTCACAATCTACCTCTCCTCCACTTTTTCCTGCAATTCTAAATTCATCTTTACAATATATCAAAAATATCAGGCAACACAGTCAAGTACCATGCAAGCTGAGTACTACCCAAAGACCACAACTAATTTCTGTTAATAATGGTTGAAAGACCATTTAGAAACTTTTGCATCAATGTTTTTAGATAGCTATATATTGGTACCCAATTTTCTCTATAGTCTGAGCATAATGATAGTACTTTTAAAGAGGAAAACATGATAAAATGGTAAATGGGAGCATGAGTATTTATGTTCACACATACAAAACAAACAAACAAACATCCTAAGGGTTTCATTAGATGGTCAGTGTGTGTTATTATAATACTTCAGTAACATTGCAGGCAAGGACTGGACACATCACATCTGTTTCATTTCTGGAAGAAACACCTGATCTGAAAAAAATAAAATGTAGCACAAAAGTCCTAACTTGCTTACTAAAAGAGTTTTATTATGGCTCATTAGACAAACAAACAAAAGGGCTAGTCATCCCTGATTTATCTAAAATATTTCCATGTTAACATGGAAATAAAAGTAACCTTCTTGATATTCACGTTTGTGCCTCATGTTACCATGTGAAAAATAGGAAGACCTTTTTTCATGGCTAACTAAATATCTCTGCTATTGGGAATGCATTTTGGATGCTTTATTAGTTTGTCCGTTGGGTACACAAACAGAAAACATGGATTTCCAGGCTAGATTTGTTTTACTTAAGAAAACAGAAACCCAAAAGGAGAGCTACAATGCATGAAAGAAGATTGATCTATTGCTCTTAGTCGATCTATTCAGATTTGCCTGAAGACGTTATGAGAAAGAAATGGTGGTCACTAGCCAGTAAGTAGATACTAAGTAGTTTTTTGTTTTGTTTTGTGTGTGTGTGTTTTTTTTTGTTTGTTTGTTTTTTGTTGTTGTTGCTCACATTGTACAAGTGAATATTCCCATATTTCCTTGCACTGAAGTCAGAAAACGTTAGCTTTAGCTAAATTTCTCTCATGCCACAAGTGTTACAGTATCACAATCCATGCTCAACTCCTCTTGCTGTGTTATAAATCATATGAAAAAGCTTCATAAAATCAGACCACATGGATCTGAGACTAAGCTGATTTTCACCTGTACAGGTGAAAATACAATACAGCTTCTCCTGCTTCTTGTTATCGGTTTGTAAAATAAAAAATATATTTGCCATTAATATATTCCACAAGAAAGAAAAGGCATATGATGAGACTGGCATAGAGGAAAGCCCATAAATATAAGAGAATTTATTAACCTAGCTGGGCAAGACACAAGGACCAGTAACAAGAGCAAAAGGAAACAGAAGGAAAAAATGAAAAATGAAAAATAAATTATTAGGTCTGAACAAACCATAGAGAACAAAAAAAAAATAAGCTCAGTAATAAGACTGAGAGGAACTGAAGACAGGATCATATGCTTCTTCCTTTATATTTCATTGAGAGGAGATAAGCGAGCTCCAATGTGTATTAGTAGGGAGAACATCTCTCTTTGAATTAGCTAGTCTATGAGGTAGTTATTAATCTGTAGTAACTCAAAGGCAATATTTCTCTTATGCAAAATATTTTTTTTGTTCATCTTTTTCATGATTTTATCCTTTAAGAGAAAGAGATGATTTCCTGAACATGAAGCTGTATATACACATCAGGTAAAATATATTACTAAACATGTGACAATGACACTACACTATGCATAGTGTTGACAGTCATCAACATTTTGTCTCAAGTTTTCCTCATCCATATCAGTTTTGATCAACAGTTCAAATGTATTAAGGGATAAGTGATCCCTTCCAGACAGAATCACTTTATGACACATGGCTATTATGAACATCTGCACAGATGTTTATGTGGAACTAGAGTGAGAAAATCAGTAACTTTCTCAGCATGCTCCTTCCTCATGTTTGTGTCTCTAGGAACATGTTGGCCACAAGAGACAATGATATTGCAGTGAGCCACACAAATTGAAAAATTAAAATTGAAGGTGTTTGGAAAAGCAAAATTCGATGCTGCCCGCAGGATTTCCTTTGATTAACACTGTTGCCCACTCTAAACTCTAAACTGTATGACAATCAGGTGCTCTGCTGGATTCTTACCAGTGAAAGACATATTTAGTTGGAGTTCAGTTGTAATAATTTTTTAGTGTACCAACTAGCAACTTTGCCCCAGGCAGCTGCTTTGTATGTAATGTGTATTTACATATTAACTACAGAAACAAATATTACCATCCGCACTCATAAATAAATCTGCACCTAAAGATGTCCAGTGCTGGCCTACTATTAGCACAAATCAGAGAATTTCTGTTTTAAAGGTAACTACGTAATTTTTGAATTAAGTAAAATTAAGTCTTTGGCTTTATATAGTTCTATGAGTAAGTCAGGTACTGCTGAATAGCATTCAAAAAAAAAAAAAAAAAAGGATATTAAAATTGGAGCAAGCAATGAAAGACATATATGTAACATTATGCCACTGCCTAAGTCGGTATCAGAATTCTTGTCTGTTATGTGACTTTGATTTTGAACCTCAGAAATGAAAGTTAATATAGCCAGAAGAGGTATGGAAATGGACAACAGGGTGATGGGAACAGAGCAAGTTGTTTCAGATGATGAGCAAATGCCCATCAGCTAGAACAGAAGAACCAGAGGTGAAACATCCAGCGGTAGGAGAAGAAAAGCGAATCAAAATGCAAAATGGAAGAACAAGAGTTTAGCAATCTACTTCACTGCACTGCATATTTAAAAAAAAAATAAAGAAAAATTAAGCTTTTCTTAGGCTATCCAGTGAAACTGTTGAATTCACTGACAATTATCTCAAGGAAGCAAATGCTTTGGACAGGTTTGAAGAGCTAAAAGGAGATAACAAGAATGTCATAGAGTTACAAAATAACAGAATGGCTTCGGTAAGAAGGTGGGATGACATTAAATATCAACTAGTTCCAAAGCCCATACCGTGGGCAGGGACACCTTCCACTAGACCAGGTCACTCAAAGCCCCATCCAACCTGGCCTTGAACACCTTTGCAGCTTCTCTGGACAACCTGTTCTAGTGCCTCACCACCCTCTTAGTAAAGAATTGCTTCTGTATATCTAATCTAACTCTCCCCTCCTTTAGTATAAAGCCATTCACACTTTTCCTGTCACTACACTCACTGACAAAAAGTCCCTCTCCAGCTTTCTTATAGGCCCTCTTCAGGTACTGCAAGGTCTCTGCAAGGTCTTCCTGGGAGCCTTATCTTCTCTAGGCTGAGTAACCCCAGCTCTCTCAGCCTTTTCTCATAAGAGAGGTGCTCTAGAACTTTGATCATCCTCACGGCCCTTGTCTGGACTTGTTCTAATACTGCCATGATCTTCCAGAGGCCGCAGCCTTCGTCGGTGCAGGGCCACCTGCTCCACCGTGGTCTCCTCCACAGGCTGCAGCGTGGAACCCTGCTACACCGTGGTACTCCATGGGCTGCAGGGGGACAACCTGCTTCACCATGGTCCTCTCCACAGGCTGCAGGGGACTTCTGCTCCAGCATCTGGAGCACCTTTCCCCCTCCTTCTTCACTGACCTTGGCGCCTGCAAGGCTGTTCCTTGCTCCTCTCACTCTCGCAGCTGCTGTGTGTTGCAGTGTTTTTTTTTTTCCCTGTCTTAAATATGCTCTCACAGAGGCACAAACAACATCACTTACTGTCTCAGCTCTGGTCAGCAGTGGGGCCCTTACCAAACATGGGGCAGCTTCTTCTCACAGAAGCTACCTCTATGGCCCCCTGCTACCAAAACCTTGCCATGTAAACCCACTACACCAATATCAAAAGCTTTGCTGAGATCTAGAATATAAACATCAATTGGCTTCCCTTCAACAACTAAGTGGATAAACTTGTTATAAAAGGAAATTAAGTTAATCAAGACTTTCCCCTTGTTGTCTATGACTAATAGCTGCACTATCTTTCAAGTGTTTTTTCAAAGTGATAGTGCACTCAGTATCACGCTTTAACTTTGGGTTAGCACTGAAGTGGACAGGCAATGGGAGCTGATACTTGTAGGTCCCTTCCAACTGAACAGTTCTACTCTATTCTTTCTTGTTCAGTCAGTTTTATGGCTTCATTCTGCATAGCCTTGAAGGGCTGACTGTTACTTTACCTTCTCATATGCCTCCTCTCTGAGACAAAACAGTGGACTAGACAGATGTTTATTCTAATTTAACAGATTCTCATATACTCTTACTTAATTATTGAATTTCAGCAATCAAGTAAACCCTTAGATACCCTTAGTAAGATACATTACCATAGGAAAATGAAAATTGAGTTTTATCTGAGTTATTTTTGTGTGTGGGTTTGTGTTCTTGTTTTTAATTTGTTTGTTTTAGTTTCAGGAGCTGTGATTTGTTTTACCACATTATTTTTAAATAAAACCATTGCTTAAATTACCATGCCACAACTTCTCAAAGACATTATGATGGTTGTGCTATACAGTACAATCTATGATTTTATCAACCTTCTTTTCTCTCCAAGAATACAAATAGATGATATTTACTAGCACAACACTGACAATAAAGAGAAGGGGGGGGGGGGGGGGGGGGAGAGGGAGATAGAGAAAGAGAGGGAGAGAGAAAAAAATTACATTTCTGTAAACAAGGAATGAATCAGTGGAATCATAGTTAACTGCTGAGAGGGTGAAAGAAAGAGCAATTTAAAAGACTACCCAAGCCTCTTTGCTAACATTTGTGATTTGTCTTCCACAGTACTAATTTCTTTCTTTCTTTTTTTTTTTTTCTTAATCAAGTCTCAAAAGTTACATTCATTAGGATTTTTCTAGTTTTGTTTGCCTAGCTCAGCTTACCCCTCTATGAAATTAAGAGAGCATTTTATCACCAGTGAGAGTATTTGGAAAACATAACACTTTCAACTCTTTTTGAAGTCTACCCATATCTTAGTCAAGAAAGTTAACTTCTCTATGTATCACCAAAAAAGTTGTACATTTTACAATATGAAAAGGACTTCATTAACTTCTTATCTTGAGCTAAGACAAACTATTACCTTTCAGTTTTCATTGTTCACTGAACTCCCATTTTCACTTTTTATTTCTCCTTCTTTCCTCTGCTATACCTACATATCTCAGAAACAATCGTTATGCTATTTTTCAATGTATTTGCTTTTTGTCAAATACTATTGCTTGTTCTTATATTTCTGGACCATATCAAATACATATTGTTAACCTAGGCTCCAATTTTCAAAAGAATCTAAAGTAGCCAGGTTCCCATTTTTGTGAAGGTACTTAATGTGTTTTCTGTACATGATATACTTATGTTTGAACACACATAAGTTTTTGCCACTCTTAAATGTTAACTGTCTTATTGAACAATTAATAGTTATCACTGTTAACAGTTAACAGTTATCACTGCTTGATCTTTTATCTTCCAACCCCAAAGGCATTCATTTTGGGGTGGGCTTTCATTATGAAAACGTCGGTCCTCCTCCTGAACACCGGCTACGTGCGTTGAGGCCCTGCTTCAAGGACGTGGTCAATCATTGCTCATTTGTGGGAAGTAGAGAGTAATTCCTTTCCTCTGCATTTCCACATAGCCTTCATTTATTTTATTTGTTTGTTTTCCTCCCTTCTTTTTATTTTACCTTTCCCCCTTTTCCCCTTTCCCTTTTTATTTCCCTTTAGTTAAATTGTTTAGTTCATAATAATCTTTATTTAATTATTATTATTATTTCCCTTTAATTAAATTGTCCTTATCTCAACCCGTGAGTTGTTGCTTGCTTTACTTCTCCCCCTCCTCATCTAAAAAGAGGGGGAGTGAGAGAGCGGTTGTGGGGTTTAGCTGCCCAGCACGGTAAAACCATCACAGTCCATGCCAAAAGGAATGTTTTCAAATTATAGATTATCAAAAACTCTAAATTATCCAGTTATATCTATCCTTTTGATCTTTGTACTTAGTCTAATTATACTAGTATTTGCTGTGATATTTCTATTGTTAGTTTTTTTTTTTTTGTTAATTCACTGCAGTTTTATATATTATCAAATTCATGTGATAATACATATATTTTTATATATTTTAATATATATATATTAATAATATATATAATATATTGTAATACATTTTATTTTCATATTATAATAACATTTTTTTTCTGAAAAGACACAAAGATCAAAATACACAAAACTAATCGACTATTTTAAAATGACAATTTACTATTGTTTTAAAATCAAAATGCTATCTGAAGTCCAAAGAACTCCTTGAAATTACACAAAGCCAATTCTGCTTCTATTTGTCCTTGCAAACACTAATCTATTGTTTAATTTGCACATTGATGAAGTAGTACCTATGGTAAGAAGGATATAGTTAGGTTACCTCCTTACATTAAATAGTTTTTAAGAAGAAGAAATATTAAAGCCTTGGTGTGTTTCTATGGAAATTTCCCACTTGGGATAAGAATAAAATATGAAGATTACATGGCAAATTCAATGAAAAATGAAAAATATGAAAATTATGGCAAATAAAAAAAAATATGAAAATTGTGGGGAAATAGTAAATACAGATGTAAAAAATGCATTGATGAAACCTACGAAGTCTCCAGCCAACTCTCCAGTTGACTATGACTGCTGATAGATGATGGATAATGGGATAATGTTTTGACAATCACATCTGCCAGCTCCCTCAGCACCCCCGGGTGGGTTCCATATGGCCCCACAGACTTGTGACAGTCCAGGTGGAGCAGCAGGTCTCTAACTGTTTCCACCTGAATTGTGGGAAGGTTTCTTCAGCTCCCTGTCCCAGACTTCCAGGCTGGGAGGCTGCGTACCCCGAGTATAAGTGGTCTGACTAGTAAAGGCAGATGTAAACCAGCCATAGAGAAGCAGACTTCTCTTTATCCTCAGTTGTCATGTTACCCACCACATCCACTATTTATATAATTTATATAAATGTATATAAATTAAATATTTTTCTTCTCTAATTTCATAAAAGCTCAGATATTCTCAAAAGCATATCAAGTAAATTTTTAAAAGATGTCTAAGGAAGATTCTGATACTAGCTAACACTTAAGTTTTGCTAATCCTCCTGGGGTGGACAAGGGACAATGGGAACAGGAAGGTGGTTCTCACAAGGTTAGGTTAAGGTTTGGGGCAGCCTTTTCTGTCTTTTTCAGCCTGCAGGACAGCTTCAGCCAGAACTCTGGTGAGAAGAAAGGAAACCAGATCATCACGGATCTCATAGAGAAGGACTTTTTATGGAATGTTTTAAGAGGCTTGTGAGACTGGGTAAAATTTACAAAATATCAGGGGAAAAAGAAGGGCACAAGGAAGAATTAGTGTGAGAAAAAATGAAAAATGTTTCATAAAGCACAAATCAAAATTTCCTATGGAAATCAGAAAGATGATTCCCAATCCAGTTTCTGATGACTTGTTTGTAATTAGCAATTGATCAGCCTTATTCAATAGTAGCTATACTTCAGGATCTGCTCTAATATTGGAAATTAAAACTGAGGGGTTTACTAGAAGAAAAACAAAAAGGAAATGCAAATATTTTCTGAGAATTGATTGTGAATATCCTCATCAAATGTTTTTTTTCAAAATGAGTAAATGCAGAAGTTTATCTCCTTTGCTAAATGTGGATCTCTGAATTCTGTTGATTACCAAATAATAAATCTTCTTTGTTCACTTTACTTTGAGACACTTTGCTCCACATTTCAAATGGTTTAAGTTCAAAAAGAGTTGACCAATATAATTTAGACTTAATATACAATGATACTGCTTAAAACAAAACAAAACAAAACAAAAAACATTTAAAATGTAATTTGCTTCACAGTTAGGCCTGAAATAAAACACAGATGATTACTTTTCTAAAAGAAAACCCAAAACATTCACATTTAATAGACAATAAGCTGCCACAACTGAATGCTTTAAAGTAAAATGGAATTTAAGGTCAACATACATGAAGTGAAAGATGCTACAAGATAGAAAGGAGCTTCTTTGTCAACAACAGTGATCATTCAAATGACTTTTTTTTTTTATGTTTTTATTTTTTATATTTATATTTGTTATATTCATAAAAGATACGTTATCTGATGTGTGGTTATTTTGACTTGAGTTTCTCCATAGCACTATTTGTCAGTGATGCTTAACCCTCAAAGAATAGGTAATAAAGTGTATGGTTAAAAAAAAAAAAAAGATACTGAAAGAAGATAATGAATAAAATTTTGTGTCTCAGTGAGCATCTACTTACAAAGTCATGTGGATAGTCAGAAGGCAGATATGAATCTTTAAACAGAAAATGTTTTGATCTCTATAACATAAATAATTAGCATTTTTTCTAGTATACAAAAACTAAGGATTGGACTTACAATTTCTTATCATGTTAAAAAATAATATTCAATCTTAGGGAAGAAAATTCACAAAAAATCACCAACTGCACAGCTGTGTTCCTAGTTCACAGAGCTAACTAAAATTCTCAGACAGAATAGAAAACAGCAATTAACAGAAAGCAAGACCATGGTTTTCTGCTCTCACAGCAATAAAACAATGAGTATATTCTAACTATTTTCTAGCTAATGAGTGTAACTATTCAAATCTATGCTAGTCCTCTCATGTCATGCAGTAAAGCCCTAAAAATAAATAGTGACTGCAATCAAATCATAATAGCGAATGCAAATCAAAAATAGTGATTCAGTTTGTCTTGGCCTCATGTTGTTTAAAACATCTGGAGGTTTCTTCCTCAATTAAAAACGAACAAGCTTTTGTTCCTTTAGTGGACAGTGTTTCAATAAGAAAAAAAAAAAAAAAGAGAAAAACAAAAAACAGCAAAAAAAAGCAGAAAAAAATATGTTTTTATATATATACAGAGACACACACTCAAAAAATTTCCTTGGTTTTGAAGAACCTTTTACTAAGTTTTCCTGTAAATTAAATTCATGCATTCTAGGAGACTGCTCATCCATTACAGATTGGTGTCAGGAGTATGACTCTCATATTCATGCTTTGTGGGCTTTTAAATTTGCATTCTTCTTTGCACTTTCTTTGTTTGTGGTATGTGAAATGTGCTTGTTTTGTTTTGTTTTTTCCCCTCCAAAATCCAAATGAATAAACATAGTCTTCATCTAGATGCTAAATTTAGTAGCAAAACACGTATAAACTGTGTAACTGTGTGTCCTAGGAGTCCTGCATAATACTTTATTGACAAATAAGGCCATTCTATAAAGAAAAAGGAAAAGAAATAAAAAAGAAAAAAAAAAAAAGAAAAAAAAAAAAAGCTAACTATAAGAATTTCCTCAAATCGTTCTGACAGCTTAGATGGACCAAATCAGAAGCATTCACATCTGCCTTAGAAACTATAAAAACTGTGAAACCTTTCATATGTTGATCCAATACATTTATGAGATTGCCAAGAAATTTCTCTATGAATTTTATAAGAAAAGCATAAATAAATAAATAAATAAAATAATCCAAGGAGAACAATGTTGTTCATGAAAATAGTGTCAAAATTGTCAACAAAATAATATTTACAGCAAATGACGTGTTTTAAATGGGGTTCAAACTTAAGTTTATACCAAGTTATTATTTTTTTACACTCTTTCAGAGTTCTAGAATGAAATCTTTTAAACAAAGTTTGATATTAAAGGATGACAAAACCCCAGAGAAACAGGGAAATTGTGTGCAAATTGCGCTGCTTGACACAGGCACCTTGGTCTATTAAAACAGAAAACCAGAATGAAAACCCAGCCTCACAAGTGCACAGAACATGCATGGGTATGATAAAAAGCCCCAAGGTGCTTCCCTAATTAGACTGCATGTATCAGAAAAAAAAAATAAGAAAAAAAAAGAAAAAAGATTCTGATTCATTATGTGACCTATTACTTAACAAGGATGCAGTGCAGTATAATCTGTAAATACACATGTTGAAAGAAAATATATGAATAATCTGCTTGACCTTCCTGAAACTTCTCAAAGTTAAGGATCTGAGCATGTGATTTAAATGCATACAGGAAACAAGTGCAGAATTATTTATTTAAAAAAATAAAAAAATAAAACCAACCAACCAACCAACCAGTCTTTTTCCCATATTATTATGGGTATAATTTAATAGCTGTAAAAAAATTTACAAACGTCTGTCTAACATACATGAAATTTAAATACAAAGTTCTTTCCATTAAACACAACAGTTTAAAGACAATGTTCTTTCCAATAAAAATATTGGAACTAATAAATTCTATGATAATGTGCTGAAGATGCAAAACTGTTCCCTTTTCATTTATTATTAAATCTGAATTAAGAGGCAAGGGCTGTATCTTTTTTATAATTTTCTGCTGCTGACAAACTGTTTACAATTATTCTTAATTAACCACAAAATGATTCTGTAATTAGTGACAAAGTTCAAAACTGCAGTAAGTGAGCCTTTTGTGAATGTATTTTTAAATTAATTCACTGTGGTTTGTTTTCAATCCTTCTGTTTTGCAAAAATGTATAAAAGAAAAGAGTTTAAGCATGCTCTTGAAGATGTGATGTGTCAAGTCAGTTCAAACAAACAATTAAATGAAGAAATAGTAAAGTTTCCACATATTTATTTTCTAAAACATTTGCCCCTAATCTACAAAATAAATATGTGCATATCCATAAAAATCTAAATGGCACTTCTAAAAACTACTAAATCTAAAACCACTGAAAGAGTTTGTAATTACTCTTGTACATCAAATAGCCCATTGCACCAGGGCTACCTCTCTTTAGGCTTCTGGAAGGCCTTTGTGTTCCTGTAAAGGAAAAGTTTTAGTCCAAACTATAGGACAGCTTTATAATTATGGCATAATTGCTTTAATAGGCAGGCCTAAACAAACAATCTACCTTGACCTTGACTGGTCACCAGGTGTTTGCCAAACCACATTCTTACTTCCTCTCCTCAGCAAGAGAGGGGCAGAAATAAGATGAAAAAACTTGTGGGTTAAGAAAGAAACTCAACATGGGATAGATTACTTTTTTTTTGCCAGTTAAAAATAGAGTAAGATAATGAGAAAATCAACCAAAACTAAAAACATCTTTCCTCCACATTACACACATTTTGACAGGTTCAGCGTCACTCCTGACTTCTCTACCTCCTTCCCACCTAGCAACATAATGGGATGGGGAATGCAGATTGAGGTCAGTTAATAAAACTTTATCTCTGCAGCTCCTTCCTCATACTTTTCCCTCACTCTAGGGTGGAATGTAGTACTTCATGAACAGTTCTTTCCCATGTGCTGCAGTTCTTCAAGATGTGTCCATTTTTCTTACTCCTTTCTCTCACAGCTGCTACACAGCATTTTTTTTTCATTGTTTCTGAGCCAGCAGCACACGCTTGCAGCCCAGAAAGCCAAATACATCCTGAGCTCCATCAAAACAGTGCTAATAAATTTTGGGCATATTAACACTTAACTATTTTCTTGCTTTCAGTTCTTTCAGAATATCATAAAATGATGATAATTCATAAGTCTGAAAAACCCAAAACAAAATTCTTCACATTATTCACAGTACATTTGTCATCACTCTACTTTTCAACATCCACTTTTATACATTTGCATAATATAGTTCTTACCGTGCACTATTTTCTCCTCCAGAATCCCGAAGATATTTTCACGTAGCCTTCACTAATAATCACACACTCCTGATTATATAACATCAGAAGCAGTAAAAAGTCAATGGAGAATCAGATGCAAGAAGTTTCAAAAGTATCTCCTTTCTTTTTTAAGAATTTTAGAATTTAACTGTTTTAGGAAGTTTTGGCAGAGCAACCTGCTGGTATCGCCAGTATGTTAGAAAACTTAAACTGCATACATACTCAAACAGGAATCGACAGGAGTAAATATTTAAGCAATCCAAACGCACTCTTGAGAGAGACACCATCATAAGTAAGCTTAAAAAAAATAAATTCATATTTTGAAAAAAAGGACCAGCACATTAGTAATAAGAATAGCCTTTGGCAAGGATAATATGTCTGAAACAATTCTAGTAAAATTCATGGAGTGTTTAATGAACCCTACATTATTGTGATATAAGGAAAAATGTAAAGTGCTAAATGGAGCTTGCTGCTGTCTTGCAGATTTCTCCAAGCTTCAGTTACTGAGTCTTGAAGTCTGAGGAGCTGGACAGGTAAAGAAAAAAAAATAATTTAATGTTAAGCATAACATTTGAAATGAACTCAACTGCAAAACATCCATTATCTCGCACTGGAGAATTGTTTACTGATTGGCTTGTCTTCTGTGCTCACATCTTGGAAATGTTTTAGAAGCCAAAAGGAATTTCACTGTTAGAAAAAAAGATTTTACTGCATCACACTTCACACACTACTCATCATCTTAACCCACAGTCACAACGAAGCTTCCCCTTTCTGAACTTGAGTGTCAACATTGAGCAATGCTGTGGCCAGAGATATTTTCCCATCCTCTCTACAGTCTAATTTCCTCAGGAAAACACCTCTTTTTCAATGGGAAGGGCCATTACACACATACACACACAGACCAGAAGTATGGCTAGCCACACCAGTTGATCAGGATTGTACTTTGCTCCTGTGGCGTACACACACCTTCACTATCTTAATTAACTCCCATGCTGACATGTGTGGGTATCTATTCGTAGAGTTGACTCTAATTCTTTCCAGCTTCCATGGGTATATGAGCTACCCACATGCTGTGCTCCTTTTCATCCAGTGACTAGCTCCAAATCTGAGTATTTCCTTTGGTCTCCTCCATGCTGGCTAGCCCAGATTGAAGTTTGCTAGCAAGTTACATGCACAGAGATACAGAGTACAAACTCTGAAGACAAAATATTTTAAACTCAGAATAGCTTTTCAAATCATTAATCAGATATCCTCATGAACCAGATGTCCTTGCATCCCACATATCCTTATGTTCCAGATACACAGTGTACACAGTGTACACCTCTGTGCTGACAACTTTCAAATACTTTAGCAGTATTATTCTTCCACTGCAGGCTCAGTTTAATGCATTACACCTGGTATTCATGAATATTTAATGAATATTTCACTGTGTAATTTTTATGACTACTAAACACAGTAAAGAAAGACTAGAGAAAACCTGCAGCTGCAAAAATACAAACTTCTTCTAAATGTTGTCTGTATACCTACAACTTTATACCTACATTGAAGGCAATGCCTAGGTTAGTGTTTGCATTCATTCCTAAAACTTTCTGCCCAGCTTACCAGCAAATGTGCAGTATTCTTTGGGAATAAAGATCTTTCATGCCTTAAATTCACTATCATTTCTCTTCTACAAATAAAAATAAATAATAATGATTAAAAAAAAAAAAAGTCCTTTGTTAATGAAAATGGGTGCATTGCCATTAAATTTAACAGAGATGCACTGACTGGGAGCATAAGACCTATTGCAAGGTTTTCCACTTATTAGAATGACATCATGTTAAAAAGTCTGTTATAATACAGTGTTTTTGTGCTATTCCTCAATGCTGGGGTTAGTAGTTAGCTCTCCAAAGCTTGTTGTCTACTGTATCTAATCCTCAGTCACTACATGCATTAATCCTATCTATTTTTACATAAAGTAAGTTTGTCAGTTTCAATGTCCATATGGAATATAAGATTCAGCTTATACAGTCTTTGTGTTGAGATTTGCACATTACCAAATTTAGCACTGAAGTATTTTCTCATACTGACAAAGGTTAGATGGAAAGATCAACAACACAGCAAAATCAGGGGAAAAGTACCCCAGTCTGCAGGGATTTTGCAATGTTCACGTATTTAAAATAGACTAAAAAATAATCTGTAACATTTATACTCTCAACTTGCAAGCATGGAAATAAACTTGAACGTTGAACCAAAGAGCTTCTGCCTTCAAGGAGTCTGACATCTGTGCCCCTGATATTCCTCAGATTTGTAGCAGAAAATCAAAACATCTCTATCTGTACGTTTAAAAAGAGAGTTAGCAAATATAAGTCTGTCTATATTTCTGTTTATATATGCACCAGTTAGAAACATTTTTAATGACCAGGACAGGTTTGGTTTTTTTTTTAAAATGGATATTTAAAGAGAGATGAAAAGTGTGCCAGCACAAATCTAATGCTGAGTGAGCTGTTTCACCCTTAATAATTATATCTAAATGACTGTATAGCTGCTCAATAGCATTTTCTTCATAATCTTTTAAGTGCAATGATTTATCCAGCAGCATTATAAGTTATTACACAGAAGAAGTTGTTAAGTATATAGTATATAAAACAAACAGAAATTTGAATTTAAACATTTGCAACAACAACATGACAGCTGTCTTTTTTGTCAGCAACTTAATCACCTAATTGATTTCACTGAGTATTGTGAAAGTCTTGGTGCAATTTATTTTTTTTTCCAAATATTTCTCCCCTGTTAATTTAGTATTAAGATCCATTTTGTAAAATGAAGTTGTGAAACTCTATATTTGCTTCAATTTACTTTCTAGGCTATGTGATCTCAGTTAAGATGAAGATAAATATTTGTTTTGGGGTTCATACTTGATGCAGCCCCTAGATTGGCAAAGATCATCTAAAGTGCTATTCATTTTACATGCACTTTGTAGAGAAAGTCCAATGAAGCTTCAGTGAAGTACCAATGAAGTAATGAAATACCAATGAAGTAATATGAGTGCCTGATAATTTACAATATAATAAGGAGAGATGACCACTTTCTGCCAATAGATAAACATACGCAAAACCAAACCAAACCAATCCAAAACAAAACAAACTAAAACAATTTTGAAGGTCCAGGGATAGTATATAATGTTATTATCCTTTGATGCCTTGATGTAAAAGCTCAGAGACAACGTGAATGTGATATTCTCAGATCTGTGAATGCAAAAGAGAAGATGGCAGAACAAAGCAGAAGAAAAATCCATCCTATTCACACAGGGGTGCATGCAGGTGTGCATATATTAGCGTGTATTTATGCATCATACCCTCTATAGAGTGCTTTGCAATTCTGCCAAGCCTTCTATCATGCCTCCACTGCCCTTACACTTGACAGTGAAAGCAAGTTAAAGCTGCATGCATAGAAATTTTAAAGGTGTATCAGGAGCTTGCATTCCTCACCTTAGGACAATATCAACTTCCAAAACACTTACATGTTTTTTAAAAGTAGAACAAGAACAGTAAGATCAACTTTAAATGACAAGGAGAAAATTGTTTTCAGTATTGAGATCATTGCAAAAATTCTGGAACAAAAGCTGTTATAATCAACACAGTACTTTTAATTTGATATGTAATTAAAAGCTGCATTTCATTTTAGAGCTAATTAACTTTTTTTTTTTTTTTTGGTCAAAATATGAAACCTCTACATTAAAAAGAAAGGCTATGTTTCATTTAGAAAATGCTGAAAAAAAAGACATAACCTCCCTCTTTCCCCAAATGAAATTAATAACTATATTTTACTTGAGTTTATTAATATATTTTTTCATGCAAAATATGTTTTTCAATGAACTAAATATTATTATTATATTATGGTCACCTATGCACAAGATAACTCTACCTCTTCTCAAGAATTATGCATTGCTTTTACCCAAATTAATGTTCCACTATTATCTACTTATTATCCACTATTATTATTATTCACTATTATCTGGGGTTGCATAATTAAAACATATTGCTTTAAAAACTATTCATGTTTGAGCTAATATTTGGAAAACAAACCTAAGTCAACATAAGAATAAGAGGTGTTCTTTACTTCTTTCTTTATTTATTAGCCACTTATATATTTCCTAAAGACAGTCTGAATTTGACATAAACATCAGATTCTGCAGGATGACGTCAGGGACCTACAAATACACAAACAAATCAGTATCTTATCAATGTACCCAAGGATCATGCTAGTATTCAGCACACTGAAAACTGTTGGAAAGTTCTGTCTGCACTTTGGAAATGTGTAATTATAAGCAAACTCAGATTTGGCCTATTTCATTGCAAATATTTAAACATAATATATTAAGATAATATCCTGGGGGGGAGAGGAGGGGGGAAGGGAAGGGGGGTAAATAATCAATTGGATATTTAAAATGCCATTTGCAAAAGTTGTAAACAAATTTCCACCATAATGCCTCTCCCACCCCCCAAAGCAAAAAAAAAAAAAACAAAAAACAAAAAACAAACAAACAAAAAACACACACAAGCATTAACACACAAAGGAGATTGACTGAGAGCTCAACAATATGTCCGTGTTGCTAACATCAAAGAAAAATCTTGTCTCCTCCTGACAGGAAAGTTATGCTACTTCATGCTATTCAAATGATAACATATTAAGCTCTGTTTTGCACTAATATTTTATACCATTATGTAAACTCACATGGGTGCTAAAATAATCAGAAATCCTAAATTCTGTTAGTTTGCAGACCCAGACTCTCAAAACAAATAACAATAAAAAAAATAAAGAAAAAAAAATAAAACACTATGAAGCTAGAAGAACTTAGATGTAATAAGTCAACCCACTTTGAAGCTAGAAGAACTTAGATGTAATAAGTCAACCAATTTCTTATTTTAAGTGAAATTGTAAAAAGAAACTGAAAATTAAGGATAATGATTTTGTGTTTATATAGCACTGTAGAGAATCAGTTATCTAAACCACCAGAACCTCTGGCACAGAGAGGTTGCTAATTAACAGTGGTTGGATGTTAATCACACTTCTCCCCTCTTCATTCATTCCAATAAGTGCTTGCACTGCAAGTGCTCTTGTTGGTTTGAGAAGAGCAGCTGTACCTACTCCTATGTATTCAATCAGACAGATGTTAGAAGGGCTTTGGATTTCATACTTTTGTCTGAAAAAAAATCTTACTGTTACAGTCTCTATCTTAAGACTAATGTTTCACTAAGGTGGTATCTTTACTATGGCACTGAAATTAGAGCAGTTGAGCAGCTGAGCAAGTTGAGCAGTTGAGGTAAGTACTCAATAAGTAAATTATAGTCAACTGATGGAAGGGGAATGGGAATGGGAATGGGAAGGGGAAGGGGAAGGAGAAGGGGAAGGGGAGGGAAAGGGGGAAAGGAAGGAGGAGGGGAAGGGGGAGAAAAAAAGGGAAGGGAAGGGAAGGGAAGGGAAGGGAAGGGAAGGGAAGGGAAGGGAAGGGAAGGGAAGGGAAGGGAAGGGAAGGGAAGGGAAGGGAAGGGAAGGGAAGGGAAGGGAAGGGAAGGGAAGGGAAGGGAAGGGAAGGGAAGGGAAGGGAAGGGAAGGGAAGGGAAGGGAAGGGAAAGAAATAACATATAGTAATATTTCAATACTTTTTTTTTTTTTTTTTTTTTTTTTCATTATATTTTATAGCAAACACAAAATTGATGAGGTTGAAAGCTACCTCAGGAAATCATCCAGACCAAATGTCTGCTCAGGCAGAGTCAGGGTCAACAAGAGCAGGTTGCCCAGGACTGCAAAAAATAAAAATAATAATTTTTGAAAATCTTCTATTTAAATGGAATTTCTTGCATTTCTGTTTATGCACATTTCTTCTTGTCCTTTCACTGGACACCACTGAGAAGAGCCTGGTTCTGTCTCCTTTACATCATCCCATCAAATATTTGATCCCCACAAGCCTTCTCTTCTTCAGGCTGAACAGCCCTAGCTCTCTCAGCAACTTTTCATACATGTATGAAACATGTTCCAAACCTTTAATCGTTTTTTGTGGCCCTCTGCTGGATGCCATCTCGTAAGTTCAGTGTCTCTTGTCCTGCAGAGTCTAGCAGTGAACATACCACTCTAGATGTGTCCTCATCAGTGCTGAGCCACTGAAAGGATCACCAGTTTAACCTGCTGAAAACAGTCCACCTAGGACAGCCTCAGAGGCTGTTGGCCTTCTTTGCAATGCTGCACTTTGCTGACTCATGTTCAACATTTTGTCCGCCAGGACCTTTGGTACTGACCCCCTTATCTCAAAAAGGATATTCTAAAATAGTAAAAGGGCAGCAAGGATGATCAAAACTGAAAGGTAGTTTTTATATGAGAAAAAAAATATTATATATGGGGCGATGAGAGATAGTAAAGATCTGTAAAATCACAGGTATCATGAAAAGTACAAAGTGATCAGTTAATTCCAGTATTTTCCAATAAAAGAATCGGAGACATAAAAAAAAAAAAGTTAGTAAGAGACTGGCTTAAAAAGGGTAAAAGAGTTCATTCATGATAAGTCTGCTTATCACAGAATCACAGAATCATAGAATTGTCTAGGTTGGAAGAGACCTCAAGATCACTGAGTCCAATGTCTGACCTAACACTAACAAGTCCTCCACTAAACCATAACACTAAGTTCAACACCTAAACGTCTTTTAAAACTTCCACGGATGGTGACTCCACCACTTCCCTGGGCAGCCCATTCCAATGCCTCACAACCCTCTCAGTAAAGAAGTTCTTCCTAAGATCCAACCTAAACCTCCCCTGGTGCAACTTTAGCCCATTCCCCCTCATCCTGTCACCAGGCACATGGGAAAATAGACCAACCCCCACCTCGCTACAGCCTCCTTTAATGTACTCATAGAGAGCGATAAAGTTGCCCCTGAGCAACTTCTTCTCCAGGCTGAACAAACCCAGCTCCCTCAGCCGCTCCTCTTGTAAAGACTTATCATCTTATGGGTTTAAAGAAGAAGTCCATGAAAGAGAAATACATTGTGGCTTAGGAAGTAAGTAGATACTACAGCACAGCTAAGGAAGTTCCCTGTTTTACGACATTTAATGGTTAGCATAGTGACAGAAAAAATATGCTGGTGTTATCCGTCTGTCTCGCACATGAGGGAGGACTTCATTCCCTGCTCCTGAACATTTTTTAAAAATGACAGTACATAGACAGACTGTTTTCACCATAGCCATTTCCTTGTTTGGATACCTTGCAAAATAGTATGCAGCATTAAGGAGCATAATCCAGACCATTTTTTTTCTATTGCTGACATGCAGCAAATGGTTGCAGGTTAGGACAAGAAATGATAACTGGTTAATTCTTTCATAGTTAATGATCAGAATAAAAAGCATCAAAAATTGTGAAGTTATTACCTTTTTCAATGTTATGTTATTGACCTTATTGAACTTCAATTAAAAAAATTATAATGGTCCATGAAAATAGCAATTTTCAAATGTGTGATCTCCTTCCTTCTTAAGTTATTGTCTTATTACATACAGTATAATTGCATGATAACAGACATGAACTAACTCCACATAAGCAAGTAACACAGATGGAAGTTTGTGGAAATGTGGTATGCATACCCGTGTTAGTTCTCCAAAGTATGTTGTCACTGTACTGGACCCAAGTAAAATAAAAGCACACTAGGCCTTTAAAATTATAGTATAAAAATTAAAATTACAGTGCATAAAACTTATTGTGGTCTTACTTTATCTCTTTCTTTGGTACATTTCCTTTCCTCTGTTCTGAAGGAACACATACCCATAACTTTTAACTCTGTGTTTCTAGTGTATCAAAAGGAATTCAGATATATTTTGTTTGACAGGTCTTCCCAATTCACTATAAAATTTGTTAGCTTATCCTTGTCATTTTTAACAAGAAAAACTGTTTTATCTTTCAGCACTTTTTTTTTTTTTTTTTTTTTTTTTTTTTATTCAGATCCTTCTGTTCATTTAGAGAAATACAAGAATATTTCTTAAAATTTATAAGTTCCATAACTTCAAGATTTCCAATGGCACAGATCTGTCCCTTAGTTATGATGTCAGTTAAACCATACATTGAATAATTCTTTGACCTTTTACAGACTGGGACTTCAAAACCACTATCATCTGCCACATAAGAGTATGTAGCTGGAGAAAAGAGAGAGAAAAAAAAAAAGACAAAGTGGGTGACAAAGTCTCCAAAATGATAAATATATATAATTTTTTCATTTTCAGCAGAATAAACTGTTTTTCTTGGTATGAACATCAGGTCTAAAATCAATGGGAGCTAAGATCAATGGATTTAATGAGCACTAATGAGTTAATTGTCTAGCAGTTCACACAGAAGGGCACTAAGAGCTCAGCAACTGTAAGACCAGCATACACATCCTCAGCAATAGTGGTGTCATGCTGCACAGAATAGTCTTCAACAGATGCTGTACCAACTGTATCTGCAACATTGGAGGCCTTAACTCAGATGGAGGTCCAGAAGAAAGACATATCTCTGCAGGTTTCAGGCTTCAAGAAGCACCTTGGTCCTCTTTCTGAGGCTGGGACAGATGGCCTTCTAAACTCTAGGAGCTATGGTCTTGTGAGATATGGCTGCAAGATCAAGTCAGGAGTCTGCACAACACTAGATCAACTGGATCTTTTCTGAAACACTGGAATTTCAAGACAAACATCCATCTGAAGTGGTAAGACAGGCACAGACTGTGTCTATCATGTTGCAAAATGGAAATTCCCATCATGGCAAAGGCTGGAAGCCTGTCACCAGAAAGGCTACTGCTCTCCCTGAAGGCTTGTAACTATTGCATAGCTTCACTGCCCTCACAGCTGAAGCTGGGATTGCTGTTGAAAGGAGCATCTCTGACAGCTAAGCCTGAACCTTTCAGGGCACCAGAAGGAAGCAACAAGTGGTAGCAGTGGGAGACTCCAAGGGACAAAGGCTGCCATTTCTCAGCCCATCCTATAATCTATAATCTGTTCAGAAAGGGCCCACGTTCCTGAGACAGTGAAGAGACTCCTGTGTCTAAACTGACCTTTGGATAAATATCCCCTTTTGCTCTTCCTTGTCAGTACCAGTGATACTGCCAGGACCACCATTGATACTGACAGGAGAGGGATAAAAAGTGTCAACCATAACAGCGCTGTTCGTGGGATGATGGACAAGGGCAAGGTGGTGTCTTCATGATCCTGAAAGTGAGAGGAATGTTTTTAAAGAGGACTGGACAATCTCATTGGGATAATGGAAGTGTTGTGGCATAACTTACATGCCTGGAGAAGTGCAATGGATGCAGACCCATGGTCAGGAAGATACTACACCCTCACTAAGAAGGTGTAGGTGACAGAATGGTTGGAGATCTTTTTTTTGGATGAGCTGAGAGCTTGTAGGTCAGAGAGTAACATCATGGGGGATACTATGATAACTTCTACAGACCACGTGAATGAGAAGAAGTAGGTGAGTTGAAGTAGTTTTTTCTTTGGAAAACTGGAAGAAGCCTTGAGTTTGTAGGAATTCCAACAGGAATTTCATGAAATTCACCTGAGGGAAATGCTAAGTCCTGCCCCTGAGGAAGAATAATACTGCACGTGCCAGGAACCACATGACTGGAAAGCAGTTTTGCAAAAAGGCACCTGCAGGTCCTGGTGGCCTCCAAACTGAACATGAACAAGCAATGTGCCCTCATGGCAAAGAAGACCAGTTGCTGCCTGGGCTGCATTAGGCAGAACACTGGGCACTGACAGAAGGTTGTCTTTTCCCTCTATGCAGCACTGGTGAGGCCACATCTGGGTGCTGTGTTCAGTGCTGGGCTCTAGAGGACAAGACAGACATGGACCTACTGGACTGAGTCCAGCAAAAGACTTTATTTAATGCAACTTTTGAAGAAGGGGGATTGAACTACATGATCTCCAGAGGTCCTTTCCAATCTCAATTATTCTATGATTCTGTCATATTGGACCTCTTCTCTGTCAAAGCAGCTTTCAAAGTTGCTTCTTACAAGGAAAAAAAATAAAATAAAAATTGAATGTGTAGAATTTTGACAGAAGTAGCACCATGAATTTTCCTATAAGCAGCCATAACATGCTTGAAAATAACCCTTACATGCTAAAAGCATATGAACGCATATGTGAGCATCCTGTTTCCATTAATAGCAGTTCTTTAAAACCTAATAAGTGGAAAGAATTACAAAGAAATAAGCATCAAAATAAATTTAAAAACATGAGCACATTGACAACAGATGTTATTCCAAGGGTGAGAATTCCTGGTCCATAAACCACTAAATCAGTGAAACTTTTAAGTGGAATGTAGGAATGACATCAGTTAAGTAGTGTCTACACCTGCAAAATATATTTCACATTCATCTTGGTCATTACAAGACATCCAGCACTTCTGAGTCTTGACAACAAATTACATAAAGTTCACTAGACTTTCCAGTTTACATTACTTTACTAGTAACTCATTTATCTTTTAGATAATTTCTGTTGCTTATCTTATCATCATCTAGCAATAGATCATAAAAACAAACTAAAATCCTCTCCTTGCAGGATTACAATATCAATACAAAAACTGAAAATGACAAATGTATAAATATTCATGAAACATTTTATTTCAACATTGGACTACTTTTTATTTGCAATTACATTAGTCTTTGAGCTATTTTAACAACACCATTTCCCAACAGCATTTCCGGTACAGGAAGAAAGCTATTATTTACCTGAAATAAGCAGAAAAATGTGAATGAATTTATTGGACTGCTGTTATTGTTCTGTACAGATTATAGAGACTCAGAATTGCGTGCATTAAACATGTGCATAAGTATTATAACAAAACCTTACTCACAAGTAAAATAAAAATAAATATATATAAAAAAATCAATTGTAAAGACTCTGCTTCATTTTTTATTTAGACATTTTTAATCTCTTCATTTAGTATTATGCTTACCCCAAACAGAGAAGCAGAAGCTAATTAATTATCCATATCTGATAGAACAAAAATGTGTCTGACAATGATATATTACTTGGGAGATTTACTCTTTCTTCCTTTTCCTGTTGATCATTCTCTCAAGGAAATTTAGAGTAGCAGGAAGAGAGAAAAAGTGGTTCACCAAAGACAAAATGTGTACTCCATTCTATCTGCATCTAATCAGATCAGGTAAGCATTGTGTAAATAATCTGATTAATTTCAGTGCCCACTTAGGTGAATAATAAGCAAGTCTACATTTGTATACCACTGAAATAAAATGCAATTCTTCCTTTTATATCATCTGTGTTGGATCTGCCTTTTATTTCTTTTCCCCATACATTTATATACTGGAATGCACTTGCAACAGAATAGCTAAGTGAGATAGTGCAGGACATGTACGCATTCTACCTGGTGGAGAAAGGCTACAACAAATTGCCAGAAGACAGCCTCATACACAGACAAAACAAGGGAATCTTTCATTCTC
Organism: Aythya ferina; assembly: GCF_964211825.1. NCBI lineage: Eukaryota > Metazoa > Chordata > Aves > Anseriformes > Anatidae > Aythya > Aythya ferina. The sequence goes on from NC_140304.1 coordinate 15,100,557, forward strand.
AGGAAAGAAAGGGAAGGAAAATAATATTAGAAGTCCTGACTTAAATCAGAAAATTGAGGTTTTGTTTGTTTGTTTGCATGTTTATTTTGTTTCATTTTGTTTTTATAATGATGCTAAGGGGTTTGGGGAGATTTGGGGGCATAACATTTCAAAGGTAGTATTTAAGCATTCTGCAAACATATCTACCAGGAATATTTTATTCTATATTTGATTTCCTACTTCTGTCAAAAGAGCAAAAAGAAATGACTAAAGCACATCACAGTTTATGAACCTGTCTATGGCCTAGACCTGTCACAAAAATACGTAAACTACTCAAGGCTGCAATGTACTGCCCAGGGAAGAAAGAAAAAATAATTCTTAATTGCTATATTTATTTATTAATAAATATTTAAAATAACTTAAGATACAAGATACCTTATTTCTACTGAGTATATATTCTCCAGTATACCTCAAAATAATTCAAGAAAACAAACAAACAACAACTACAACAAAACACCTCTATCACCAACAAAGAACATCCCAACCCTGCAACTTGCTTCGCGTACTGCAAGCGGTAATTGCCCCTTCAACCTTTCAACCTTTCTTACTTTCAGTACTTGGACGCAACTTAGTTTGGATATTTTTTTCCTTCACTTGTTTAAATTTTAATTCCAGTGTAGAACCTGATGGATGAAGTATAGAGCTTCTCTTATGGAAAGACAAATAGATGTGACACCTTTCTATTTACCAAGAACATTCAGCTTGTTATTGAGGAGTGAATTGACTATTATGCTATTCTGGCAAACATAAAGATACATTTTAAAAGGTATAATACCAGCTGCTCACAGAAATTCAACACAATTCAGCAACTTTTCATCTGGTGTTGTACATCTATTTTCTTTATCTCATCTAGCACATTCTCCTGCTGGAATAAAGACACTAAGAGACATCAATCAAGTATTAGTGGCAGACAGATTTCAACCGACTGCTTCTAAATAAGATACTGACAAAGAAAAGTATGAGACCAAACCATTTTCATCTGAAAAACATTGCTAATATAATCTGTTGCAAAACAGTAAATGAAGTGAGTTTGCAGCATTAAAATAAAATAAAATAAAATAACATAAAAAAATAATAAAATAGCTTCATGAAGAGAAGTATTTTCTATAAGGAGTTTTTGTTAATTCTACTTTGTTTTTAGTACGTACTTAATAAAGTTAACAGTTTGAGGTTAATATAAACTACAATCTACAAAAATTACCATCAATTTTCAGTTCTTCTTTTAATTAGATTCTACTAAAGGAAGCAAAATGACTAGCAGAATAATTTGTATATGAAAAATATGCAAAAATCTTTTATCTTATCCTGTAAGAAAACTTTCTGCCAAGGAGAGTCAATAGAAATTTTCAGAAAACAAACAAACAAACACATATATACAGTTTGAAATATCAGTGAGGAATAAAATATAATAATAATAATAATAATAATAATAATAATAATAATAATAATAATAACAACAACAACAACAATAATAATAATTGTATTTATTTATATTTTATTATTATTGTTATTATTATTATTAATAATAAATATAACGAAAATTTATTATTATAATAATATATATTATTATAATAATATATAATTAATAATATAGTTTATAATTAATATAATTAATAATATATTATACTATTAAAATAATAATAATAATAATAATAATAATAATAATAATAATAATAATAATAATAATAATAATAATAAAGTTAATTTTTAATTAATAATGTGGTAACATTAATGTGGTGTTCATTAATGTTACTACATTACTGGACACTAATGCTTCCCCCATGGTTCTGAAGAAAAAATCAGCATTAAGAACAGATACAAAGGAGAGTACATATGGGCCATAGATCTGATTTTATTATTTTAATGAGCTTTCTAAAAATTTGTTGAGTACCCTAAAAGCTTATCAATGTTTACTTTAATTTGCATCTTATCAAATCTCCTCTAAGGCCTACTTATCGAGATCTTTTTTCCTAATTCAGATCAAGAAGATGACTAGAAAACAAACAAACAAACAAAAACATCAAGCAGCAAAGCAGAAATATTGTAAATTCTGAAATATTATTTCATTTTCCTGACTATAAGTGAAGGCTTGGTGATAAATAAATGTAATGTATTTCAACATTCTAGTATGAATATTGAAGGTTCTTAAGTGTATTGTATTTCAGGGCAAGATGTATTTCATTTACAATTATTTGAATAAAGGTGGTTTTGTTTGTTTATTTGATTTTTCTTCCTTGTAAATACAGTCTTATATATATGCATATGCATACATGCACTTTGGTCTGTCATACACTGCAGGAGCTGAGACAAATATTGACAATGTGTGACAGAACAGTGGTAAAAAATATGGCTGTATGGAGAAGAAATATATGCCATCTCTGTTCTGCAACTTTTACGTTTTTAAGCAGAAGCCCAGAATCACTATCACAGCAGGAATTTAGCAAACTTAAAGGATGTTTAAGCACTTGCTCCTTCTGTCAAGACCTTTATTAGAATATTTTTAAGACTAACAATGTATTAGAATACAAAATAAATTGAACGTATTGGAAATACAATACAAGTGAGTAGTAAGTGAGTGGTCACATTAAGTCAGAGTAAGTATTGCATAGAATTTCTGTTTCTTTATCCTTTACTGAGTGCAGTTTGTTAAGCTCTCTGATAGGTAACACAGCTGGCTAGAACTGCACCTTGGTTCTGCATCTGCCTACGGAAGGAAGACTAAAGAGGGAAGGATAAGCCTTTCCAATGTATCTAAAAATATTATTACCACAGCATCTGAGTATTTCAGAATTAGCAATATATTAATTTACCTCAGAAACAATATTGTTCTCTGTTGAAATGTAAAGGATAATAAGAGTGGGAAAAACAACAGCAACAACAACAACAAAGACTAGAAACAAATTTGAAAAAGATGAGATGTTATACCATTAATTTTCAAATTTGATACTAGGACTTGAACAAAACAAGCTCTAGTGATTCTAACATTCTGCAGTCACACATCACAATAGGGTGTAGATGACTATGTTGTTTAGATGGCTTCAAAAGCTTTAGAATTCTTCATAATCTTGAGGATGCTTAGAATAGTGAAATGAATTGCTGTTTACAAGGATAGTTTTTGCTAGTGATGCACAGTACAACTGATCTGTCAAACCAGCACTATTCTGTCTCTGTGTAAAATATCTAAATAGATATTTTAAGTACTGAGACGTCCTTTTTCATTATTTTGTTAGCCCATTTTCAATTCTCAGCTCTGACTATGTCTAAGATTTTTACCAGACACATGTAAAAGTTCCATTTTGTCTGCAGACATGAAGCTGGAAATGTATAACAGCCTGATATACTTACATGTGAAAAGTAGCGGTTGAAAGACTTCATATTCAGGAATGATGTTTCATAGCTTACAAGAAACAAAGACAATCAAAATACTGCAAGAGAAGTTTTGAAGGATAAAAATCAGATTACTTCTTTTTATTCAAGACTTCACACAGAATCACACAGAATCACACGGAGTTTCTAGGTTGGAAGAGACCTCAAGATCATCGAGTTCAACCTCTGACCTAACGCTAACAGTCCCCACTAAACCATATCTCTAAGCTCTACATCTAAACATCTTTTAAAGACTTCCAGGGATGGTGACTCCACCACTTCCCTGGGCGGCCTGTTCCAATGTCTAACAACCCTTTCGGTAAAGAAGTTATTCCTAAGATCCAACCTAAAACTCCCCTGGCGCAACTTAAGCCTATTCCCCCTCGTCCTGTCACCAGGCACGTGGGAGAACAGACCAACCCCCACCTCGCTACAGCCTCCTTTAAGGTATCTGTAGAGAGCAATAAGGTCGCCCCTGAGCCTCCTTTTCTCCAGGCTGAACAAGCCCAGCTCCCTCAGCTGCTCCTCACTTCTATTTATATAAAATAGCTTATCTATTTCAGTATTTATTTTTTATGATTTACTGTTGATATTTAACTCATATTGCAAGTGATAGCTAGTTCAGTGGATGCAATGTTTCTTGTTTTCCAAGATTAAAACAAACAGGAAAATAATGTAATGAATCACGTGAACATCTCTTGGAACATCTCTTGATAATTACTAGCTTGCTTAATGATTACTAAAAGAGTATAGCATTTTAATAGCATTTTAAATACTTTTTTTATTTTTTCTTTCTTATTCTCTCTCTTTTTTTTTTTTCTCTCTCTCTCTCTCGACTTAGTCCCAGCAGGTCAAGGGAGGTGATTGCCCCCCAATACTCTTCCCTACAATGCCCCACTTGGAGTCCTGCATCCAAGTCTGGGGCCCCTAGAACAAGAAGGATGTTGGTGAAGGATGTTGATCTATTAGAGCAGGTCCAGAAGAGGGAAGCAGAGATGTTCAGAGGGCTGAAGCACTTCTCCTATTAAGAAAGGTGGAGAGACCAGGGGATGCTCAGCCTGGAGAAGAGAAGGCTCCAGGGAGACTTCATTGTAGTTTTTCAGTACTTTTCAGTACTTAAAGGAGGCTTATAAAAAGATGGAGAGCAACTTCCTGCTCAGGCAGATGATAATGGTTTAAACTAAAAGAGGAGAGGTTTAGATTTGATGTCAGGAGGAAATTCTTCACTCAGAGTGTGGTGAGGCACTAGAAGAGGTTGCCCAGAGAAGCTGTGAATGCCCCATCCCTGGAAGCTTTCAAGACCAAGATAGATGGGGCTTGGAGCAACCTGGTCTAGTGTAAGGTGTCCCTATCCACAGGAAGGGGATTGGAATTAGATGATCTTTAAGGTCCCTTCCAACCCAAGACATTCTATGATTCTATCACTCATGATTCTATGATTGATTCTATGATTCCATAATTAACCACTTACCTAATATTCAAGACTGATGCATTAACCATCAGAACATTCTTTCCTTCCTTCTCTACAGAAGGATGGTAAATAAATTCTGTTCTCTAAAGTCACTTAGTTTTGTTTCAGTTTTTGACTCCATACCATGTGAAGTGATGGTTAAGTGCTTTCCAAATATGGACTTGCATGGTGAATAGGACATGCTGATACAGGAAAGTCCATTTGCCCTGTGGAGATGGATGTAAGTGTTGCTGCAAACAACTTGTCCACACTACCCTACATTTCTCTAATTCCTGAAAGATTACAGCCTACTGACTCTGGAATGAAACATCTGCTGACACACAAATGAATTCATGAGAAAGCAAAATTGGGTTCTGAAAGGAAACCAACAAAATGCTTGATTTCTTTTCATCTATTTGAAAGCATTTTGATTTTAGCAAGATATTTTTTTTTTTTATGAAGAAAACAGAGTTGAAGAGAAGAAAAAAGAAGCCAGGTATAATTACAGTCATATCACCTCTTAGATAATATCTATCCTTAGTGTGAAGTATGAAATTTAGTTTTAAATGTCCTTCAGAGGAAATGAGATTACCATTCATTTCTAAAACCTCATTAGGCACTTAACAAGATTACTTCTTCTATTTCCACAAGCTAAGGAATTATATCTGTCTTTCGCATATGTCTTGAGTTCTTGGCTGCAAAACAAGTAGGAAGTAAAATTTAGATCTCTCAACTACATAAATCTCTCTCACTACATGTGAATCAGTCACTGATATAACAAAATCCTACCTGTTTATCACAGTGTAGTTCAGGCTTGTGATGTCAGGAATCCTTAATCTACTTCTTATAAGGTAATGCATTTATGAAAATTACTCGTATAAAATAACTATTTTAAGATGTGTGCTTGTTTTGCAAGTATGATCTTAGATTAAACTGAGTGGAAAGGATGGTTGAGTTTTGTGAACTTACAAAAAAAAAACAAAAAAAAAAAACAGTTTATCACTCTGCAGTTGTTGCATATGTCTAGAATTTGAGAGAGCCAATGTATGGATGTAAGACAGCACTGTCTTCTCTTCAGATCATCTGAAGATATATCACTTACTAATTTCTTCTAAAACCTCTCATTTAAATCTGCTGCATCAATGATAATGCATTTTGGAGGCAATAGACTACTTGATACCTTCCACTTTTCATTTTCTTTTTCCCCACACAAAGCATCTGAAAAGACTACACAAAGTATATCCAGTAAATGCAGCCACTGACCAGAACATATGTACTAATGCTTATTAATTAGTGATTTATTTGCTTTCTAATCCATTGCTAAAAACTAGCAATTGTCCTCAAACAGTCATGTCCAACCAAACCATCTTCTATGAAGTATGGCAGTGCTGGATTTTAAGTTCCCTTAAAATTATCATTATCCAAGAAGATACCGTATCCTGATATGAACACATTATGAATCATGAAAATGCTAGAAAGAGTAATACTTAATAGGCATAGAGGTGAATTGAATTATGTATATATACAATATGTATATACACATATACATATTGTGCCAGGGGAGGTTTAAGTTTAGGAGACATTTCTTCTCAGAAAGAGTAGTCAGGCATTGGAATGGGTTGCCCATAGAGATGGTGGCATCACCATTCCTGGGGTGTTCAAGGAAAGATTGGACCTGATGCTTAGGGACATGGTTTAGTGGGTGACATTGGTAGTAGGCTGATGGTTGGACCAGATGATCTTGAAGGTCTTTTCCAACCTTAATGATTCTATGATTCTATTATTCTGTTTTAGCATGCACACCTACATCAAAAAATTACAGACTGGGTTGAAATAGCCTCTGAGGGATTCTCGTTTCTGTTCTCTATGGCTGAAATCCAACAGTACAATGTTTTTCAGGGTCCAGCAGGAGAACCCATACACTGCATATAGTGAATATTGAAGAATATTGCTCTGGAGAGACAACATGACTACTGGTGAACTGGGGATGGACTCAAATTCATTTAGGATGACCACAATAATTATTTGCCTAATTCCTAGATTGACCTTTCTAAGAGAATGTGTTAACCAAACTTTCTCTTCCTAGGACAAAAATCTTGTGGCACAGAGAATCATTGTTTCAAGTACAACTGCTTATATTTTTTTCCAAGTCTAGAGTTACCTAACGTCCATGTGGATGACAGCAATTCAGAAATGATCTAGGCACTGTCAGTTCTGTTTTTCCTCAGACTCATGGTGCATAGTTGCCCAAACATCTTAAAGGAGAACTTACAGCAAAATTAGAAGTTTCTTAGGAGCAAGAATGTGTTTTGTTTGTTTGTTTCTTAAAATTCAATGAAGAGCTATGTTGAATGTTTTCCTTTGAGTGAATTGAAAGAAGACATTTCACCAGTGCCATGGCATAATCTATGACCTTTTATTTCATGAAGAACTATTTTATTTTATTTTATTTTATTTTATTTTATTTTATTTTATTTTATTTTATTTTATTTTATTTTATTTTATTTATTTTATTTTATTTATTTTATTTTATTATTTTTTTTCTGGAAAACTGTTTCTGTGTTTTAACACATATTACAATTTGCTTCTCAAGGAAAACAGCAAAATGCATTACAAGACACACTAATTTATGGAGGACAACACACATTTTCCCAGTTCAGTAGTATATTTCTTACTCATAAAGAGTACGTGTGTAGTGCATTAATCAGTATTTCACTTATACTTTTGTTCAGTTCTACTTTCCATAGTTTGCATATTTATTTATTTATTTATTTTGAATCCCTATGTATTCTTTTGTCGTAATCATAAGTGCTGGAATTCACTAGAAAAAAAAATTATATATATTGAATATACTATTAGAAATGTCCATTGTTATTATTATTATTATTTTATACAACCTTTGCGCATTTTATTCTGAGTTTTAGATAATAAAAATGCACAGATACACAGGAGGAATAAATTCTTTTCTTGAATACAGGACAGCTGCTTCTGTTTAACTACAGGACACAGTTCATAAGAGACATCAGGCTAAGGATGCAGCCTTAGGTGAATTACTAGATATTGCCCTTTTCCATAGCAACTTTGAAGAAAATAACTGAGAATCTCAGCAGTTGGAATCCACAGTAGCTGGATAGATAAGGACACCCCTCTGAGCTAAAAGACACAGTAATAGATACCTGGAACTGGACACACAGTATACTAAAGCAGAGGACTATTTTACTCAAACATAGAAGCAGATTAAGGCAGTTTAATAATATTAGCTTACTATTTAATAATATTAGCTTACTATTACAGTAATATTGTCTTGTTTTGAACTCAGGCACACTAATACAGCATAGTTGGTGAAAAACACCTGAGAATTTTTGTACCTAGTATTCCAGTAAAAGTACTATTGTCATTGCTAGGAAGGCCTCAGGTCTTATAGTAACTATGCCTAATGTTAACTGTGCATGGCTTCAGTCCTGGTCTGTCAAACTTGTTATTGACTTATTGTATGAAACAACGCTTGTTATCATGTCTCCTGTTACAGTGTGGAGCTTTACTGTGGGACAGTAGCAAATCCTTAAAAAACATAGTCACAGGCTCAAAACAGAAGCCCAAAACTGTAAACATGTTCATTACTGGGCAGAATTAAAGAAATGCAACCTCAAGAACTAGAAAAAGATTCCTTTTTAAGCACGAGGAAAGAAGCAGCTAAGAGAAAAAACAAGCAAGCAAACAAAAACAGCTAGGCAGCGTAGTAGGCACCTGCCATAGCCTGGGAAAGCAACATGTTCCTGCCCTGAAGCCAAGGAGTAAGAACTGATCTTGTACAGGAGACTGTCTTGAACTGAGATAAAAGGGAGAGGAAAGACGTTCAGTTTTGACTTCCATCATCAAAGAGTTCTTGTGTCTGATCACCCTGACCTCAGCAACTAAAACCATCAAGAACAGCAACAGCTCTCAGTGTAAACAAACAAACAAACAAAAAAACACCCACAGCATCAGGCTTTGAATTCTCACAGATAATTTAAGAAAAGCTTCTTAAGTACTATCTCCTTTGAATATGTATTGATGAAAATCATAGAATCATAGAATATCCTGAGTTGGAAGGGACCCTTAAGGATCATCAAGTCCAACTCTTTGACACCACACAGGTCTACCCAAAAGTTCAGACCATGTGCCTAAGTTCACAGTCCAATCTCTTCTTAAATTCAGACAGGCTCGGTGCAGTGACCACTTCCCTGGGGAGCCTGTTCCAGTGTGCAACCACCCTCTCTGTGAAGAACCCCTTCCTGACGTCCAGCCTAAATTTCCCCTGCCCCAGCTTAACCCCGTTCCCGTGGGTCCTGTCACTGGTGTTAATGGAGAAAAGGTCTCCTGCCTCTTGACAACCCCTTACGAGGAAGTTGTAGACTGTGATGAGGTCCCCCCTCAGCCTCCTCTTCTCCAGGCTGAACAGGCCCAGTGACCTCAGCCGTTCCTCATACGTCTTCCCCTCAAGGCCTTTCACCATCTTCGTAGCCCTCCTCTGGACACTTTCCAACAGTTTCATGTCCTTTTTATACTGTGGTGCCCAGAACTGCACACAGTACTCGAGGTGAGGCCGCACCAGCGCAGAGTAGAGTGGGACAATCACCTCCCTTGACCTACTAGCGATGCCGTGCTTGATGCACCCCAGGATACGATTGGCCCTCCTGGCTGCCAGGGCACACTGCTGGCTCATATTCAACTTGCTGTCTACCACGACCCCCAGATCCCTCTCTTCTAGGCTGCTCTCCAGCGTCTCATCGCCCAGTCTGTACATGCAGCCAGGGTTTCCCCGTCCCAGGTGCAGGACCCGGCACTTGCTCTTATTGAACTTCATGCGGTTGGTGATCGCCCAGCTCTCCAACCTGTCCAGATCCCTCTGCAAGGCCTTTACGCCCTCATTTGAGTCCACAACTCCTCCAAGTTTGGTGTCATCAGCAAACTTGCTCAAAATACCCTCTATTCCTACATCCAGATCGTTTATAAAAATATTGAAAAGTACCGTCCCTAAAATGGAGCCTTGAGGGACCCCACTGGTGACCGCCCGCCAGCCTGATGCAGCTCCATTTACCATAACCCTTTGGGCCCTGCCCGTTAGCCAATTGCTCACCCATCGTATGATGTTTTTATTTAGCTGTATGGTGGACATTTTGTCCAGTAGGATCCTATGGGAAACCGTGTCAAAAGCCTTGCTGAAGTCCAAAAAAATCACATCAGCTGGTTTCCCTTGGTCCACCATACGGGTGATCTTATCATAAAAGGAAATCAGGTTAGTTAGGCAGGACCTACCCTTCACAAACCCATGCTGGCTGGGACCAATGACTGCTTTGTCCCCCAGGTGCGCCTCAATAAGTCCGAGAACCAACTTCTCCATGATTTTACCAGGCACTGACGTGAGACTGACAGGCCTGTAATTGCTAGGGTCTTCTTTCTGACCCTTCTTGAAAATCGGCACAACATTTGCCAGCTTCCAGTCTACCGGGACCTCTCCAAATTCCCAGGATCGTTGAAAAATAATTGAGAGAGGTTCCGCGATGACATCCGCCAGCTCTTTCAGCACCCGGGGATGAATCCCATCCGGACCCATGGACTTGTAGGGATCCAGGTGGAGTAGCAAATCCCGCACATGTTCAGGGTCAGTTGGGAGTTTGTCATCCCCACCGTCCCGGCCCTCCAGCTCAGGGCACCCTGGGTCCCGAAGCCCATCATCGGCATTGAAGACAGAGGCAAAGAAGGCGTTAAGCGTCTCTGCTTTGCCTACGTCATCGTCTGTGAGGAGACCTTCCCTATCAAGGAGCGGCCCTATGTATTCTTTAGTTCTCCTTTTTCCGTTCACATATCTAAAAAAACCCTTTTTATTTTCTCTCACAGACACAGCCAGCTTCAACTCTAGCTGTGCTTTGGCCACTCGAACTTTCTCCCTACAAACACGAACAGCATCCCTGTATTCTTTCCATGACGCCTGGCCCTCCTTCCAGTAGCGAAACACTCTCTGTTTCCACCTAATCTCCATTAGAACGTTCCTGGTCAGCCACGCCGGCCTCCTGCCCCGCCTGCCTGACTTGCGATATTTTGGAATTGCCTTATCTTGTGCTTCTAGGAGGCATCGCTTAAAGAGTGACCAGCACTGGTGGACATCGAGGCCTTCAAGAGCAGTTTCCCAGGGGACCTTACTGACTAGTTCCCTGAGCAGCCTGAAGTCCGCTTTCCCCATATCTAGGGATGAGGTTTTGGTGGCACTTTTCCTTCTGTCACCATAAATTTTGAACTCAACCACTTCATGGTCGCTATGACCGAGGCGGCCACCAATCACCACATCTCCCACCAGACCCTCTCTGTTTTCTAGCAACAGGTCTAGGAGGGCACCTTTCCTAGTTGGCTCCGTTAGCACCTGTACCAAGAAGTTATCATCTAGGTGCTTCATGAACCTCCTGGACTTGCTCGTGTCAGCCGTGTGGCACTCCCAGTTAACGTCCGGCAAGTTGAAGTCCCCCATAAGGACAAGGGGAGTTAATCTCGAGGCCTCTCTTAGTTCTGTAAAGAATAATTTATCGGCGCTATCATCCTGGCCAGGCGGTCTGTAATAGACTCCCACAACGACATCCCCTTTATTCGTTCGTCCCTTGATCCTTACCCAGAGGCTCTCAACTTTGCCATCGCCGACCTGAAGTTCCACACAGTCCAGCCCCTGCTTCACATACATCGCCACCCCACCACCTCGCCTACCCTGCCTGTCCCTCCTGAAGAGCCTGTAACCATCTATCGCAACACCCCAGTCACAGGACTCATCCCACCAGGTTTCGCTTATGCCGATGATGTCATAGTTGCGGGACTGGGCCAGGACTTCTAGCTCATCTATTTTATTCCTCATACTGCGTGCGTTTGTGTAAAAGCACTTCAGGTGCGTCTCCTTACACTCAGCACCTTGTGGATCTGACCAAAGGACCCCACTGGCACACAGCCCCTCTGATTCTAGCGTACCATCCCTTAGGTCTTCACCGGCGCGCCTGGTTTTAGCCCCTTCCCCCTTCGACTCTAGTTTAAAGCCCTATCTATCAGCCCTGCCAACTCCTGACCTAAGATCCTTACCCCTCTCCGAGAGAGGCGCATCCCATCCGGTGCCATCAGGCCCGGTGTAGCGTAGACCTTCCCATGATCAAAGAAACCGAAATTCTGCCGGTCACACCAGTCTCGAAGCCACGAGTTTATGTGAACAGTACGTCTTTCAGCTTCGATCCCCCCTATCGGAAGGACAGAGGCAAACACCACCTGCGCCCCTGATCCTCTAAGTAGTCGCCCCAAATCCCTAAAGTCTCTTTTGATCGCCTTCGGACTTCTCGTTGCTACTTCATCACTACCAGCCTGAAAGACCAGTAGCGGGTAGTAGTCAGTGGGCCGTACCAGGCGCTTGACTTTCTTGGCAAAGTCTCTCACCCGAGCCCCAGGGAGGCAACAGACTTCTCTGCGGGTTGGGTCCGGTCGGCATATCGGTCCCTCTGTCCCTTTCAGAAGGGAGCCCCCCATAACAATAGCCCTTCTTTCTTTTTTGAAGGATGATGTGGCAATGCGACGTGTAGGTCGCATTGTCTTAGGCGCCCCCTCCAACTGGGACGGGTTTTCATCTACTTTGTCATTTAGATTGTCTTGCTCTAGTCCTTCTTATCGATTATTTAAGGGTAGATGAGAAGGTGAGGTGGGCAGAGAGAGGGCTCGCCTACCACCCCGAATAGGCACCTGCCTCCATTCCCCCCCTTGATCTAGGTCTCCTCCCGCTGCCTGGCTGGAGGAGGGAACCTCTGTCTTCTGCATAACAGGAGACGCCTGTGCCATGGCAGTCTCGTGAGCCTGCCTCAGAGAGGGTAGAGCGCACCTCCACCAGTCAATTTCCCTCTCTGATTCCCTGATGCTCCTGAGCCTGTTCACCTCCTCCCGGAGCTCCGCTACCTGGCTGAGCAGTTCTTCAACCTGGGCACACCTCCCACAGGCATACCCACCACTGCTGTCGGAGACCGACAGAAGGCTGGGGCACACTCTGCAGCCCAGGACCTGGACGGCTGCGTGTTTCCCCGAGCCCTCCGACTGAGTAGCCACACTGGCGACCGTGGCTGGAGATGCCTCACGAGATGCGGAGGCCACGGTTTTCTGCCTGGTCGATACCATGGTCAGGTTCTAGGCAAGCAGGTTACAAGCACCGAAGGGAGAGGCAGCTGCAAAAGAGCGACGATGAGCCCCCCGCGCGAACTGCCGCGCAAACTGCCACGCCCTTCGACGTGCCACGCCCTGTTTGCCCGTCCTGTTCGCCGCGCTCCTGGTCGCTCGTGCTCCCTAGGGGCAGCTTTTAAACAGCCGGGGAGGGGGCGCTGCTGGCTCCGCCCTCGCCTCGTCAGCCTCCCTCGCGAGGACAGCCGGGTCCCGGCGGCTCCCCCGAGTGGCCTCGATGCCGGACAAAAAGCCCTGTCCGCCTCGGTCCCCTGCTCCGCTGCAGAACACGTCTGCCCCGGAGCCGATCGCCTCAGCAAATGGCTCTAAAACGGTGGCAACGCCTGATTTAAATAGCCCGCCACTGACGTTGCTGGCTTCGCCCTCGCCTCGTCAGCCTCCCTCGCGAGGACAGCCGGGTCCCGGCGGCTCCCCCGAGTGGCCTCGATGCCGGACAAAAAGCCCTGTCCGCCTCGGTCCCCTGCTCCGCTGCAGAACACGTCTGCCCCGGAGCCGATCGCCTCAGCAAATGGCTCTAAAACGGTGGCAACGCCTGATTTAAATAGCCCGCCACTGACGTTGCTGGCTCCGCCCTCGCCTCGTCAGCCTCCCTCGCGAGGACAGCCGGGTCCCGGCGGCTCCCCCGAGTGGCCTCGATGCCGGACAAAAAGCCCTGTCCGCCTCGGTCCCCTGCTCCGCTGCAGAACACGTCTGCCCCGGAGCCGATATGTGTAATGAATAAGAATTAAAGTGTTATTCTTCAATTTAAAATTGCTCTGATTTCTATTTGAACATTCCTATTGCAGCAATCTCTGATTACCTAATAGGAATAGGTATATATCATCTCTCTGTATATGTACATGTATGTCAATATACAAACATATATAAATAGTTTCAAGACATGAATGGATATGTCATGTAGAAATTTAGTTTTTGGGCCTGGTGATAAATTTAAGATCCAGCAGATTAGAAATCCAAAATTTTCACTTATCTCAGTCTTAAATTTGTGACACCATTTTGGCTGGAAAAGGCCATTGGAGATGACAAAATCCAAATGAATTCCCAGAGCAGGCCCAATTCTATTAGGTTGAAATCAAATTTTGAACATCTCCACAGCTGCAGATTCCACTCTGAGAAAAGCCTATATTCATCTGTTGCAGCCAATAAATCATGTAAGTAAGCTTTCCCATCATATGTCTGTAACCTGAAAAACAAAAACAAAAACATACTTTTGCATCTGTGCATTGACTAGTGATTTCCCCTTTTTCCCATTTTGTGCACTTACATGTTTTTAAAGACAGGCTCATGAGAAGGACGTGCTGCTTTAACAGGAGAATTGTAAGACCATCTTTCATCACAGTATCTCCTATGCTTTTGCTTCTTTTCAGGTTAAGAGAATTCTTCACTGAACAAAGTCAGTTCAAAGTTTTCCTGCTTAGACTACCAAGTCCCTTTGGTAGCCTAGTTATTACTCTCTAATCTACAGGAATCTTCCTGAGAAATTTTCTAATCTGGAAAAAGCTTCCTGCTAGGTACAAATGAAAAAAGTCACCAGAAATCTTCCCCAACAGCAACTAGTCACCAGAAGATGATTCCTGAGAAATTGTTTTCTGAAATTGGAAAGTCTGGAGAGCTGCTGCAATAGCTGCCATGTCTCTGGTAGCTAACTCTTTTTGCTCTGCCTGCTACAAGATCCAAACAGTAATTCTTAATTTAGCCATGGGCAATAGGTGTCCCAAGTCCATTCTTGCTCAGAGAAATGACAACAAATTCAGATCAGGCTGTTCAGGGCTCTGCCCAATTGTGTTGGGTTGAATTTGGCCAGCCACCGTATGACTACCCACCTGCTCTCTCATTCCCTTTCCTCAACAGGTCAGGGGGAGAAAATAAAATGAAATAGCTTGTGGGTGAAGATAAAGACAGGGATATGACTTAATCACTTAAGAGCAAAAGAGACACAACTGTTGCCACTGACATGCAATACACCAGTGGTGTCTTAAAAACCTCCAAGAACAAGGATTCCACAATATTTCCAACAACCTGTTCTAATGCCTAATTCTCCTTACTTTTTTTTTTTTTTTTTTTTTTTTTTTTTTTTTTTTTCTCCACTGTTATACCAAACTGGAACATCTTTTGTTTCCATTTATGCTGTTGTCTCTTGTTCTGCTCCACTCCCTCAGCCTCTTCTCATGTGGCAGACAGTCCAGCAGAGAAACTATTACCTAGTGTTTCTTGTCCAGATAACAAATATTAACATGTTTATTGTACTGTGGGGTTGGGGTGGGGGTGGGGGGCATGAGCAAAACTGAAGACACCCTTCCAGATACAGGCTAATGACAGCTGAGCAGCTGAGTGAAAAAGAATAGTCACTTGCCTCAGTCTTCTGGCAGTGTTATTGTTCATACAGCCCCAGGTACAGTTTTCCTTTTCTGCTAAGGCACACCACTGCCTCATGTTTAGCCAGTATCTGCCAGGAGCCCTCAGGTCTTTTCCAGTCAGTCACCAGCCTGTCCCAATGTATATGTCTTTGTCAAATTTCATGAGATTCCTCTTGGCTCATTCCTATGTCCTACTCAGGTCCTTCAGAATGATGGTTCTGTCCTGGAGCTTGCTGAAAACATCATCCAGGGATATTGTTATTTGCAATCTTGATTGCATTATGTTGCCTCCCCTAATTAAAGAGATGAAGAAGGTGCCTGAATTTGTAAGACAACCCTAGATACAGTATGACCCTTAACATCATCCTTTAAGCTCACTGCTTTTCTTTTTTTCTCACACATAAATAATCATTTCACCACAGAAGGCAAACAGGTTTCATTTTCTGATTTATTCCTGGTATATTCATGCTGGTTATGCTTAATTACCTGCTTCTTTGTGTCCAGAAGTGGGCTGTGTTCATAGACTGTCCAAAAGACTGAAGCAAGGTTGACTGGCCTCTATTTCAACAGACTATATATATCTTTTTTTAAGATGTTTGTATCATTTTCCTTTCGCCAGTCATCTTAGATCTTCTCTCTCTGTACTACCAGAGAGACAGTATAGAGAGTGATGAGAGTAGTAATGTTTCTCACAGCCCTTAGATGAAGCCCATCTGGCCCCAGGGTCTTGTATGGGGTTCTGAAGAGATTTCAACCTGCATAGATCCTCCTCCATTGCTGGTATCTCCTCTGCTCCTGAATTCTATCTCTAGAAACGTAAGTGTGGGAAACCTTGCCAATGAGGGCCAAAGCAAAGAAGATATTTACACCTCTGTCTTCTCCTCTGTCGTCACTAAATCATGCTCTCCATCTGGCAGCAAGCCTGTACTTTGTTCATCCTTCTACATCCTTCTAGCAGTAATAGCTCTTCTTTCCCTTGAGTCACTTACATATTTCAACAGCAGCTTAGCTGTTTTATATTTTTCTTTTCCTAGCATTATCCTTTCATCTCCATAACCATATTTTTACGTTTTTCCTAGATCACCTGTCCTCACTTCTTCTTGTATATCTCTGTTTTGCAGTGAAGCTCTGTTGCAAGACTCCTGGTCAGCCAACCCAGCATACTGATACATCTACTTGGTTGGTTGATAATTGGGATACAGCAAAGCTGCAGGGAAACAAAGACATCTACAGATTTTTAAGTATATTTAGTAAAACAAAAACAAAAACAAACAAACAAAAAACAACTATCTAAAATTGCAAAATATTTTTCAGTAGAGAAATACACTCTTCAGCCTTCTTCCTACTGAGTAAAAATAATTAATTTTAGAGATTAAGTAAAGATTGAGATCCCACAAGATAAATTGCAGCCAGCAAAAATACTGAATATTGTTGTGAATCTCATTAATTTTGCAATATATTTTTATAAAGGTCGCTAGTCAATAGCTGAAATATTAGCAAACTATGAGGTGGCAATGATAACTTTAACAAAGAGAAGGCTGAAGCCTGACACCCCCTACTCATTCCATTAATATCACTAAAGTTAGTCAAAGCAAGAAGGATACTTGTTTTGTTTTGTTTTGCTGATTTTTTTTTTTTTTTTTTTCAATTAGAAGGTTTATATTTGTAATCTTTTTGAGCGTCAACATTTTTCATTAAATCTGTAATACTGACTTCGTTTGGAGACCTTTCAAGCCTTTCACTCAGTTATCCATCAAGCTGTACTACACTGAGTTGTCAGACGAAGCATGTAATGAGTAAACTTTTCAAAAAAATAACAGATGTTAATGTTTTTTGACTAGGAAATATTTTCTTATCACAAAATTATGAGATGCCTTTAGGGCTGTTAGTGAGATATAAACAAAATTCATCAAACTAGATTCCTTTTTCATCTTAGAAGGAGCTTCACAAGTTGCTCTTCATTCTGTTCAGTATCTCTAGAATAGCTATATTTTAATACATGATTAAGATAGTAATAATACATAATAGCAAATAAAAAAAAAAAAAGAAAAAAAAAAAAAGACAGAGAATAAAGGTTTTCTTTTGTTTCTCCCATTGAAATACAGCACCCAGTGAAATTTAAATGTTGTTAGAGCTTTTAAACTAAGACTAGATTTTTTTCCAAAATATCTATTCAAGATTCACCAGTTTATAATTCTTAACTATTCATGGACTAGTATTAGAAAAGTGCTGTTTCTTTAAGTAGGAGCAAGCCTTGACCATGGGCTGATGCTCCTTAGTTCCTGGCGGTTTCCTTTGTCCTGCCATGGTTCCTGGGGCTTCCCCTGCACTTTTTTGGACTGACTTCATCTGAGGTGATAATAATCTATTGGCTACTGTGTGGATTCTTGCCAACTGTGAGTCCTAGATGTCCAGTCCTACGCAGGAAGTAATGAATGAATTCCCTGTTTTGCTTTGCTGGTATGCACAGCTTCTGCTTTACCTCTTGGGTTTATCTTAGCCAACAGTTCTCACACTGTTACCTTTCTGATTCTCTTCCCCATCCCATCAACTTGGGGAAATTGAGCACGTGTCTGTGTGGTGCTGAGCTGCCTACTGGAATTAAACTAGAACATATACCTATACCTACACCCATACCTATACCTAAATTCTTTATGCAGATTTTTAGCCTGTAGTGGAAGAAGAGATGTTATCAAATATTTTAAGATGAATGCAGACACTTGGCTTTATTGCATCTTCTACTAGCTCAATCTATTACTTGATTCAATGATGGACCAAGAAACAGATTATACCTCTATTTCCTGCCTTATCTTTTGGGGTAGATAGGGAGGCTAAAAACTCCTTTAAATTAGCAGCCTTTCTGCCAAGGAAGGCTAAGATAAATTCCATAAAGCAGTGAATTTTGTAAAAGATTACACTGAAGACACATTTATGCCCCTATCTGTGATATAACAACAAAAACAAAACAACAACAACAACAAAAACACTATTCAGGGACAAGCTGTATGTAAAACTTGCTGATTTTGAGATTGGTAGAATGTGGGACAAATAAATACCAGACAAAGCACAGAGTTTCATTATGGTCATAAATAAGCTGTTCTGTAAATGAAAGTATCTTTGACACCTGTTTCTGAAGCTCTTGCTTCTTCCTTTCTGCATTGTTTCATAGAATGTAGGAATTCTATTTCATTTCTTCACACACTTTCTTCACACATTTCTTCACACACTTTGTCTATTCTTTTCCTGCACTGAGAGAACCTAACACAATAAAGGTGTTTTTGCTGTTGTTGTTGTTTATAACAAAACAAAACAAAAACTAGCATACAGCTTATATACAGAGATATAGAGGGAAACAACAGGGCAGCTCTTCCCTATCTCCTTTTGCAATAAGTAGGGATGAATCATAGATTACAATAACTACATACTCTGAAATCCTACTCATTTAAAATGTTAGGACAAAGAATTTAATGTTTGGAAAAATCTTCCTTTGTTCCTCATGTTTTATGTAAAAACAGGAAGACTTGGAACCAGGAACATTTTCCACTGTAAATCTTTAAATTTAATTAGTAGATTAATTTCTATATGAAAATACTATTGAAAATATGATTTAGTAACATTAGATATATAATCCAAATTGTTATTTCCTTCTAAGAATATATTGTAATACTTTAAAAATATCTAGGACCCAGATCCATAAAAGACAATTGAAAAACCTAGAGTCCTATTTAGGGTGAGTTTATGGAAATCCAAAAACATGTGATTTAAAACATGACATAGCAGCTGATTTCAGAGTGATCATTAGAAAAAAAATAAGCATGTTAATTCCTACATTCACAATTGCATTGTGCCCTATCAGATCTTGTGTATTTATTACTTGAATATCCACATGTTGGATTTTATTTATTAATTCTTCAATGACACATATTGTCATTTGTAAGCTGGAAGCCTCAGATGGTATCAAATCCCTTGTTGAAGGCATTTAATATTGTTGCAATAGCTAAATAGGACACTGCCGTTCAAATCCACAAAAAGAAAAGAGCAGGAGCAAAGACACCATGGAATCATGAGCTTTATTATTCTTTTTTTTTTTTTTCTGAAACATTTTTCATGATCTGGCTTATTTTCTTTGTGCAAAGCATTATTCTCACTAGGCTGTTAAAGGAAATTATAAAAGATAAGTAGAATTGTAACAAAGAAAACACAATATTAAATGTAATTTTAAGACAGAAACCTTAAACATTCCACTAATCTATGATTATTTTTTTCTCACCATCTATTTAATATAAGCCCTGCTAATTTTGTTTGAAAAACGTAATTATATTTCACATAAAACATATGGACACTCAAAATCAGATTTTTTTCAATGTCACTTAAAGACACATAGAAAATAATAATTTCCAAAACAGGTGTATGAACTCTTAAAGTTATAATTATGTAAAATTTTGTTGTACGTAGCCTTATAGTGCAGTAATTATGTTGTTGCCAGTGTAATAGGCCATAAGCTTTCAGTAAAACCAGTAAAATGGGTCTCAGGACTTGTAAGGCTCCATCTGGATATGTTTTGACCTGCATCTAACTTTGTTCTAACTGCAATTATTTAATTGTTAATTGACTATTACCAACATTGTTTGTTCTTTTGCCTAGCTTGTACAACTAGTCTATCTTTTTAAGTGTATAAAAATATACTAGTGTATCTTTCAATATATCTTTAACAGTAACAGAAGAATGAGAAAGTATGCAATGTATGTAAAAAACACACATAGAGTACATTTGGATACTGGTGGATCTGGAGACCAATGAAAGAGGAACAAGGTATAGTATGTGTCAGAAAGCATATAAAAATGATGCTAAGCAGCCCCAGAAGTTTGTATGTATTGGTTTTAGCTGAATATAGTTTTAACCATCAAGTCTTAGTATCATTATAACTGGACTAATAACAAATCTTTGTTAAGACTGTGAAGACCTAAATTAGACTAACACCACATTCCTGGCTATAAGGTGTGTTTGTCTGAAGAGAACTCAGAAGCCCACAGAGCTAGACCTCTGAAACAGAGGAGTGATTTATACCAAATTGAGTGCATTTGTGATTTAGGGATGTTCAAAAGTAAATAACTACACATTACATGCATAGTACCAAGAACAAATCATTAAGACCATACAAACCAAGAGTTAACTCTCTACTATCTACTATCCCAGCAGTCCCACAACAAACCAAAAGTTAGATCGGATTTCTTTTTGTTGCAAAATGCAAAAAGATCCATAATCTTGCAGGCCATACTCATGCCTCAGTATATCATAGTACCATTGCACATATGTTTTGTGATGGACCTACTTATGTTTTCTTTCATGCTCTGTGCATACTTCCCACCATGGGATGGAGAAAGGACTGGTGAATTTCTTTAACAGGCTATCTGGTCATTCTGAGAATAATTCGTATAGGACTTTAGGATTATGAAATAAAACTGACAACCTCTTTCTTTCTTTCTTTCTTTCTTTCTTTCTTTCTTTCTTTCTTTCTTTCTTTCTTTCTTTCTTTCTTTCTTTCTTTCTTTCTTTCTTTCTCTTCTTTCTTTCTTTCTTTCTTTCTTTCTCTCTTTCTTTCTCTCTTTCTCCCTTTCTCTCTTTCTTTCTCTCTTTCTTTCTCTCTTTCTCTCTTTCTCTCTTTCTCTCTTTCTCTCTTTCTCTCTTTCTCTCTTTCTCTCTTTCTCTCTTTCTCTCTTTCTCTCTCTCTTTCTCTCTTTCTCTCTTTCTTTCTTTGGGTAGACCTGTGCGGTGTCAAGAGTTGGACTTGATGATCCTTAAGGGTCCCTTCCAACTCAGGATATTCTATGATTCTTCCTTCCTTCCTTCCTTCCTTCCTTCCTTCCTTCCTTCCTTCCTTCCTTCCTTCCTTCCTTCCTTCCTTCCTTCCTTCCTTCCTTCCTTCCTTCCTTTCTTTCTTTCTTTCTGCCTTCCCTCCTCCCCCCCCCCCCCCCCCCCCCCTTCATTAATAAGGTAGTTCTTGCTTTAAGGAGAGTTCAGTTTGGAATTAAACAACTCACATTCTCCCAGTCAAACTGTGGGTGTTTTAGTGTATGTCTGGTTCCCCATGGTCACCAAGGGAAAGCAGTGCTGGTACTCTACACCAGATAGGAACCCAAATTTTCAGCATGCCTACATAGTGGTAAGCAGCTTTCAGATTCCAGTTTTCAGGGCATTGGCATCATTACTGGTGTCTCTGTACAAACACTGTTTAGAGAGCAGACAACACATTTCCTTCTAAAGACATGCTGGATGGAGAGGAGAGGAGAGGAGAGGAGAGGAGAGGAGAGGAGAGGAGAGGAGAGGAGAGGAGAGGAGAGGAGAGGAGAGGAGAGGAGAGGAGAGGAGAGGAGAGGAGAGGAGAGGAGAGGAGAGGAGAGGAGAGGAGAGGAGAGGAGAGGAGAGGAGAGGAGAGGAGAGGAGAGGAGAGGAGAGGAGAGGAGAGGAGAGGCTGACAGACAAAGCTGAAATAATTGGAAAAGATGTTTTGAAGAAGAGTAGCAGGTTCTGTGTCTAGAAAAGACATCTGTATTCTTCCGCTTAGTAACTTTAGTGACATCACATAAAAGGCTTTGTCTGTTTTTGGATGTAGCATAAAACTCAATCTGTAAAAGTGAATTTGGACTAAAGAATCAGAGAAATGTGTATGCCAGAACTTGAAAGGATTAAGAATTCTTATTTTGGGTTATGTCTAATGGTTTATCAAAAAGTGATCAAACAGATCAAACAATAACTGGCCAGTCTGAAAGTTCTTATTGCCAGGAAGATGTGGGGAATTTCCATTCTTCCTGTTTATCTGGATTTTTAAAATACAAATATAATCGGTTACCAAGACATATGGAAATATTATCATTTGATTTGCACATATTTTCCCACATATCCCCTTGCCTATTTTTAATCAATACATAAGAAACATACAAAAACATATATTTTTTCTCAATAATTATTTGCTTTATTGCTTAAATTGTGAAAGGCACATCACTGATTGCAGTGAGTCAGACATTCCCAAATCACCATTACTTTAGACTGTCCATTTAAAATTATAGGAATGCCCCCTAGCACATTTTTTTTTTCTTTCTTTCTTTCTTTTTTTTTTTTTTTTTCCTTTCTAGTTTGTGGAGTATTTTAGAAGAATCTTACTTCCCCTTGGCTCTACCTACCACTAATCCATTTCATAACAATGACCAAGAAGGCTGACAGCTCATCAATGCTTATTTTGTACTTAACTTGTTGTTCTATGAATAATATAGCATGTCAATCATTGAAAAATGATGTTCTATCAGCTATCATTTACCCATTTGTCTTAAAATCAGCAGACTCAAAAATTACATTCCATGCAGTGACATTTGAAAGCCACGATCCCATATCCTGATTTTTTTTTTTTAATTTTTATTTTTATTTTTTTTTAGGAATGAAAGGTATTCTTTGAGACTGAATACATTTTAAGTGCAAGAATGGGAAAGTTTTATATATATGTGTGTGTGTGTGTGTATAACTATGCAGTCTGATTAGTATCACCAGACTGAATCACTAGCAGCTGCACTGAAGTCAAACGGATGGTACAACATATGAAACTTCACAGAAATAAAATCAATATTTTATACAAGATTATGGTTAAAAATTTGGGTATAATTTAAGTTTTATTTTATCTAATGTTTTTGATTTATAATTGTGAGAATAAACAACTACCACAATTTTTTTTTTTTTTTTTTTTTTTAAACAGGGAATTTGTATCACATATTTCCAGACCAACCCACTTCTGAAGAAAGTTTTCTTTTATATATGCAATTCAGACTCAAGTAAAGCTCTAAATAATTTTATTAAAAATATATTTAAAAACTGTTTAAACCATAAAACATCTGTATTTTCTGTAAGTTCACAAATATCTTCATTTTCAGCCATAGAAGGTATTAGATAAGCGTAACTGAAATATGAATCAGACGGGATAAACATCCCCTTAAAACTTGACATGTCATGGATCATCTGACAATACACTTGTCTATACTGTGTATCTATCAGTAATAAAGGGAAGTTATATATATATATATATGTTTACAAAAAATAGTAAGATATCATCTTAGTACAATTTAAGATATATATTTTTTATCTATTAATTTCTAGATTTTCACTCTTTTTTAAAACTGCTTCGTTATATCTGATGTGCTTTTACATATTTTTATATTTTAAGTTAAATAACTTCAAATGCAGGTAGGCATATCTATTTGTAAAGCCATCTGTGTACAGCTTGATTTGGCACAGTTCTCAGTGGTGCAGAATATGTGTTTAGGTGATGCAGGTGCAAATGTGGCTTTGAATTAATTTATTATTGAGTTTCTTTGGCACTGGAGAGATTCAAGAAGCATTTTAAGTTTCAGCAGCTTTTTCTGACTGCTGGTAAAAGCCATAGACTTGTCTAGATTCTTCAGAGATTATTATATGATATCCTTGTTCTTTACCATCCTTCTCAGGGGTACTGAGGGTACTGAGGGAACTGGCAGAGGAGCTGGCCAAGCCACTATCCATCATTTATCAGCAGTCCTGGCTATCGGGGGAGGTCCCAATCAACTGGCGGCTAGCAAATGTGACGCCCATCTACAAGAAGGGCCGGAGGGCAGACCCGGGAAACTACAGGCCTGTCAGTTTGACCTCAGTGCCAGGGAAGCTCATGGAGCAGATCCTCCTGAGAGTCATCACGCAGCACTTGCAGGGCAAGCAGGCAAACAGGCCCAGTCAGCATGGGTTTATGAAAGGCAGGTCATGCCTGACGAACCTGATCTCCTTCTATGACAAAGTGACGCGCTGGGTGGACGAGGGAAAGGCTGTGGATGTGGTCTACCTTGACTTCAGCAAGGCTTTTGACACTGTCTCCCACAGCATTCTCCTCAAGAAACTGGCTGCTCTTGGCTTGGACTGGTGCACGCTTCGTTGGGTTAGAAACTGGCTGGATAGCCGGGCCCAAAGAGTTAAAAGGAAGATAAAATAATACAACTTACAATAATAATAATAGTAGAACAATATACAAAGCAAGTGATGCACAATGCTATTGCTCATCACCCACTGACCAATGCACAGCTTGTCCAAGATCAGTGATCCTCCCCACTCCAGCCAGCAACCCCATATAATTGTTCAGCATGATGTCAGATGGTATGGAATACCCCTTTGGCCAGCTGTCCTGCTTCTTTCCCCACCCAGCGCCTTGTGCACCTCCAGCCTCCTCAATGGCAGAGCAGTGTGAGAAGCTGAAAAGTTCTTGGCTTAGTGTAAGCACTGCTCTGAAACAACTAAAACATCATCCTTTTATCAGAATTATTCCCATCCTAAACCCAAAACACAGTACATATTAGCTACTAGGAAGAAAATTAATTCTATCCCAGCTAAAACCAGAACACTTGAAAATGTGACACAGAAATTAAATCTGCTCTAGTCTTCACTTCTTGCCTAGTGTTCCTCAACTCAGACTTGCCATGAAAGTAGTACAGAGAAAAAATTGGCTTATGAATCATCAGTCCTATGCCTTTCCTGAAACATACTGCTGCCTTGGGTTAGAAACTGGCTGGATAGCCGGGCCCAAAGAGTCGTGGTAAATGGAGTCAAGTCCAGTTGGAGGCCAGTCACTAGTGGAGTCCCCCAGGGCTCGGTGCTGGGGCTGGTCCTCTTTAATATCTTCATCAATGATCTGGACGAAGGCATCGAGTGCACCCTCAGTAAGTTTGCAGATGACACCAAGCTATGCGCGTGTGTCGATCTGCTCGAGGGTAGGAAAGCTCTGCAGGAGGATCTGGATAGGCTGCACCGATGGGCTGAGGTCAACTGCATGAAGTTCAACAAGGCCAAGTGCCGGGTCCTGCACCTGGGGCGCAATAACCCCAAGCAGAGCTACAGGCTGGGAGAGAAATGGTTGGAGAGCTGCCAGGCAGAGAAGGACCTGGGAGTGATGGTGGATAGTCGGCTGAATATGAGCCAGCAGTGTGCTCAGGTGGCCAAGAAGGCCAACGGCATCCTGGCTTGTATCAGGAACAGTGTGACCAGCAGGGCTAGGGAGGTGATCGTCCCCCTGTACTCAGCTCTGGTGAGGCCGCACCTCGAGTACTGTGTTCAGTTTTGGGCCCCTCGCTACAAGAAGGACATGGAGGTGCTTGAGCAGGTACAGAGAAGGGCAACGAAGCTGGTGAGGGGCCTGGAGAACAAGTCCTACGAGGAGCGGCTGAGGGAGCTGGGCTTGTTCAGCCTGGAGAAGAGGAGGCTCAGGGGCGACCTTATCGCTCTCTATGGGTACCTCAAGGGAGGCTGTAGCGAGGTGGGGGTTGGTCTGTTCTCCCACGTGCCTGGTGACAGGACGAGGGGGAATGGGCTTAAGTTGAGCCAGGGGAGTTTTAGGTTAGATGTTAGGAAGAACTTCTTCACTGAAAGGGTTGTGAGGCACTGGAACAGGCTGCCCAAGGAAGTGGTGGAGTCACCATCCCTGGAAGTCTTCAAAAGACGTTTAGATGTAGAGCTTAGGGAAATGGTTTAGTGGGGACTGTTAGCGTTAGGTCAGAGGTTGGACTCGATGATCTTGAGGTCTCTTCCAACCTAGAAAATTCTGTGATTCTGTGATTCTTCATCGGTACATTGCTCAACCATATTCAGCACCTGTGACTATCATTCACTACAACTGTTCAAGAAACCCGGAAGTCCATATATAATGACTGGGATTATTCACCAGCTAGAACAAAATTTTTTAACATTGCTCTTGGCACCACTATGAAAGGGTCAGGATGGGAGGTAGGGACCTGAAATGTTGTATTTAATGAGAAAGCATTTCCAGTTAAGAGCTACTTTCAGCATTTCTTAAACCTCACTGATACTCAGTGAGATTAAGAGCAGGACCTGATTATAACCAGTTCAACAGCTTAATTTCACAGAAATATTTTGGTGTATTGGAAGAAGAAATAAACAATATTTTACTCTCTTTGTTTTGAGGAGTAGCCCTTAATAATATTTGTGCCTTTATTCCTGTCCAAATTACAAAATTATAATTAAATTTCATTACTTCTCTGTCTTTGGTGTTTTTTTGTGGTTGTTTGTTTTTTTTTTTTTTTTTTTTTTTTTGTTCTTTTGTTTTCACATATTGCTGCAAAAATAAATAAAGAAAAAAATACTAACACAAAATTTCAGGAAGTTGGAAATAAAAGGAAAAAGTAAATTAAGACTTGAAATAAATGTGATGGCATTCCTCTACTACATAATCTTACTGGTATTTCTACATGGAATTCTCAGAGAATTGAATATTATTATAACTGATGTCCCTGATGTATCTTGTCCTAGCATAATTTTATGATTACTCTGATTATCAACACTGTTATGGAAAGGGTATTCTAACCACAGTCTTAATGAACTATGTGCTTTGACAAATAAGATACAGTTAGTGTCCTCACTCCTAACTTAACTACCTTAAATATAAAAGAAGATGAAGGATAGGAAAGAATACAGACGGAATGAGGTGAAAAAAAATTATCAAAATTGTACAACATTTCAAAAAAACTTGAATTAAATCCTTATCTTTGAAGGCTAATATCTTTCTTAATCATATCCCTCTATCACAATATCATCTTTAGGTAGTGGTGGTGGCACACTTTTTGGGGGGAGGGAAGTTGTATATGTCTTTTTTTTTTTTTTTTATGTTTAACAGTTAAAGTTGAACAATGACCAGTATATACAGGTCACTGTAAACCACCTGCTTTGATAGATCATGCAGGGGAAACCACAGTGAGGATCTCATCCTACCAATGAGTGTCTTAGGGGAGAGCAGCAAGAGAAAGAAGCAAGTTATAGTCACTTGCCTATGAAAGCTCACTTCTCAGCTAATGGAAGCTAATCTTTCTTCTTGATCCTGAGGTAAGACAAACTGAAGGCCTGTCCAACACCAATGTCTGTTGCATTAACTGTTTCAAGATGTAAAGACTGAATTCCTTTTATTTTAACAAAACAAAATGAATGAACCATTGAATATGAAACTTGGTAAGAAAATGAATGTAATTTTAACCACCTGCTTAGTTTGGTGCATCTCATATATTCCAGATAAAAGAGATCCTTCTTTATATAATGATACTATCAGTGCTGGAAAGGAGGTGTATGGGGGTGGGGAGGTGGGGGAGTTTGGAGGTTTTTTTTTTGGTTTGTTTGTTTGTTTGTTTTAGGCTATTTTCTACATACTATTAAACCTGTGCAGTATAGTACAGCTGTAATTGGGAGAAAGTATATGCCCCAAGACTATCTAGATTAAATTCTGCTCCTGCCTGAAGTGACTGACAGCTATGCAGTCTTTCTACAGAATTCAGGCCTCTACAATGAGAATTACTTGATCAGACATAAAATATGCCAATTACCTGCTTGTTTAGCAACAGAGAGTGGTCCATGTAAGATGAAAGGACTAGTAGTGTCTTAACTTTACATCAGGGACAACTCTTACACATAAACATTTTCTGTGTGTATGTATGTGCATACATACATAACAAAACATGAGTGTGTGTTTGTGTGTGTATACATACTGAATGATATATAACACCCAGCAGTATTCTACACTTTTGCAATTGTGTAAATGTTAGTTGCCATAGCAGCAGTGCATTGCACTGAGATATGAGTAGTCTTGCCTTAATATGATTTTGATCATCTCTTTCTGTTGTAAAATAATATTAAACTGGAAGTCAACAATAAGTGAAAATACCTCTCTAAGCAGTAATTGAGGATGTTAACAAGATGATCAGCAGGAAATATTAACCAGTATTTAACTGTCCACTAGAAAGCAGTATAACACTGAAAGCTACTGATTTTTACTAAAACCAAACCTACCAAACAAACAAAAAACAACAACTCAGTAGAAAATAGCTCTCATTTCAATGCAGAACCAGTCATCTTAATTGCAAGCAAAATAATTTTCTCTAATCTTCTACTTTTTAAGGTCTTTGTTCCTAACTTCTAATTAGACATTGTTTAATGCATCCCTTGTCTACAGAACCCAGAGACTAGAAATGATGTGTTGATACAAATCTCCCCCACACACTATCATCTCATGCTTTACTTACAAGCTTACATGCAGTGGGAAAAAAAAATAAAAATAAAGTAAACCGAAACCTAGCAATCTACCTTAGAGAGAAAGGTCAATTATAATGAAAACAATGGAAGATTTATGTAATGAATATATTGTGCCTGATGGGCATCATCTGCCAGTTTCTTTATAATTGTTTAAGCAAATGTGAATCATGTTAAAACTAAAAAACTGCATGGAAAAAAAATGCTTAATTTAATCTTGTAGAAAAGTGCTTTTATGACTTTGGAGCAAGGATGTTGAAGTATTGAAACAGAACTTAGTGAAATTTATGCAACCAACTAGGACAATCATTTTTGGAAGTGGAAGGTAGCTTGTCATGAAAGATTTACGTCCAAATAGCCAAGTAATAAACAACTCCATGGAACCAAGAATTTCCTCTTATTATATCATTTCCCTAAACACATATTCATATCCTTTTGAAAATTCTGACTACAGAGCATACAAAGATTTTTTAAACTTGCTGCTGTTCTGATTACTAAAATCCTGGTAGGTACACCATGCGCACACATGCACACAATACAGTACACTCAAAGCTG
Source organism: Aythya ferina (assembly GCF_964211825.1). NCBI lineage: Eukaryota > Metazoa > Chordata > Aves > Anseriformes > Anatidae > Aythya > Aythya ferina. The sequence goes on from NC_140304.1 coordinate 15,129,645, forward strand.
TTTTTCTTAGCATGAATTCCTGATGGCTTATAAAGAAATACTCCAATGAATATAAAAGCAATGATCTCAATTTGTCCATACATTTCAGATATATACACTGGTGTATATGTTACTTATTTAAATATGAATGATCTTTTTATGAAAACAAGAGGCATAACATTACAACTTACACTGATTTTTTTTTTTTTTTTTGGCATATGTTCTACCAGCTTGTTCTACATTTTCTATTAGATGATTTCTACTTTAACCTCTAACTTTTAAAACTGTGTGTATGTGTGAACAGATCTGTTAAAACATATTTCCCAAAAAGTCATACTCAGCAGTCTACACAGGATAATGTGACAAAGACAGCACATACTGTAAAGATCTATATGCTCACTGTGTTTAAGATTCATTCTCCAAAACAATAACAATGAAAAATTTATCCTAGTAAACAGTTCTGAGTTTTTTTTTTTTTTTTGTCTTTGTTTTTGTTTTAATGTTTCAAATTGCCTACTTATGAAGAATTTCATTCTGTTCAATTCCCTGTTTCTAGGCAGACATTTAAAAGTTGTTTCACTTCAAATGAAGCCTGTGCATCAGTTTTATTTAGCTTCTTACAATATTCTTTGTCAAGAAATTTGAGACTAAAATAGCTATGCAAATTCATTAATCTCATAAAGCAATTAGTGTGAAATCCAGTAACTGTTAAATGATTCCAAATGAATTAGTTGCAACATAACATTTAATTTTCAGGAGTGTGTTTATTTATTTATGTTACATGGCAATCCTGACGAGACAAGTGCAAATATTTAGACCTTAATCCTGCAACCATCACGAAGCAGTTTTCCTCACTGTTATACATAAGCTGCAAGGCTGGTTTCTAAGAAACAAATAAGAAGAAACCCACGGTTAGGGAGAGGTTTCAAAAAGCACAATTGCTTTTTAGGCACTTCACTGTGGTCTGGATTTTAATAATTATTGAGAAGAGCCAGATAAAGTTACAACAGTCAGGACATTTATAATAAAATTGGGTTCTGTCAGGTCTTAATAGCCCTGAGAAATTCACAAGGAGCTACACATGATCTTCCCTTTGGCCCAAAGGCCACTCTACTAAGCACTGGTGAAACTGTTGAGACCATATCTGGAGTATCATACCCAGTCCCCGGTTCCTCAGTGCCAAAGCAGCATGGGCCTTTTGGAGTAAGATAATGAAGGGACTGGAGAATCAGGGATGTGTGAGGCTGAGAGGGATGGGACTAGTCAGCCTGGGAAAGTTGAGTGGTATAGACACTACATTGTAAAAACAAAAGATTGTAAGAAAATAACAGGTATGAATATTCAAGCAGTTCAGAAACAGTATCTGAGACAAAATCACCATGGAGACAGACTGAAGTTCTTTTGGGCTAATGCTGGTTATCTACTAGCAATCTTTGTGGTTGGGGATGTATGGAGAAGTATGCAACACCATCAAAAGCAAATATTACTAAGAATTGTGCCATGATGTAACTCTAAATTACCCCAGAAGACCTGGAAAAACAATGCTAAATATAATGCTTGGGATTAGACATTGTTCAAAGGTATGTATATATCTTCATCAGGACAAACCAGAGATATTTTTATTTTTTTTCGGAAAAATCTTGTAAGAGAATGAGAATGCAGAATAATAGGGTCACATGTGGAGATATAGTGATATGCCTAGTAAGTAAGATGTAACATTAGTAAGAAGGCTAACAAAAAACTAGACTGGATTTGAGGGAATCAATTACTTAGAGGTCTTTCCTCAACACCTGTTATTCTGTATGTTGAACATTATGTCCAGTTTTCATACAAACACAGACACAGTAAACAAAAATGTTGATAAACAGGTGAGTTCAGCAGAATATGCCCCAAAACATCAGGAGCTGGATAACTTGCCCTCTAAGGAGAAACCAAGGTAGTGTAGCTTATTTAGCCTGGACAGAAGTCAATTATGGGTGCTGATGGTGGGATCATCAATCTTCCAGTGCTTATGAGGATGTTACTGAGAAAACAGAGCCTGACTTTTTACAGTGATGAGAACAAGCGAAAATGGACATAAATTGATAAAGGGTATATTTCAACTGTGTATATGGAAAAAAAATACATTATTGGTGTTAATTAAGCATTGGAACAAGTTGCAAAAAGTTTGTAGATATTTTTGCTTGTTTTTTTGAGATCTAGGTGGACTCCTCTGTGCAACCAAATGGATTTGATATGTTCTTGAAAACATTTATTATTATTATTATTATTATTATTATTATTATTATTATTATTATTATTATTATTATTATAAACCTTTCTAACTTCTGTAACTTTTCTTCATGGTTTTGGGTTATTCCCAAAATCATTCCTCTCCTCATTTTACTCCCTTTTTCCTATAGGTCTGTAAGAAATTAATGATACTACCAAGTACCTTTGTACTTGGATTCTAAACAGAAGATCCCACAGAGTTAACTATACTGGGTGTTATACTATAGAGTTAACTATACTACAGAGTTAACTATATTGGATGTTAACGTTCAACACACCTTCTTATATTTTCTATTCAAAAGAATGAAAATATAAATGCATTTTTCTTAAAAATTACCTTTGGTATTCTGGGAGAAATATCTACATAATACATTGGAGAAAAATCTTAGCCAATAGAATTCAATGCAATAAAAATTAATAAATAAAATAAATAAAAATTAAGTAGAGGACGACAGGTTGATATTTGATATTTTGAGATTTACCTTACCTTCTCTGGAGAAAACAAGTGGAAGAAGTGGATGCCTCTTTTCATTTAGAATGTGTATTTTATTTTTTCCTTGGATATTTTTGTTTTACTTAGTGCAATAATAGTGAATTCATCAGGGACCTTATACCAAATTAACTGTAAGGCAGGAATGAATCATTCATATTTAAACATCTATTCCATTACTATTAAAATAGCTAAAATAGCTGTATTAAAATAATAAAGCAATGGTTAAATCAACAGTTTCTCTCTCTTAAGTTAAACTAGTTATAGAACTGTCTTTTGTAATAGGCAGATAATTAAACATTGATATGTTTGCCTCATAGCTAGCAATAAATTAAAATGAACAGTAAATACAACCAAGGAAATAGCTGGACCTGTTCTTTTAATAGCTCTTGTTTAAATAATACTGAGTAAAAAAATTACAGGAAAGCAATGAAGAAGAAGAAGAAGAAGAAGAAGAAGAAGAAGAAAAGAAGAAGAAGAAGAAGAAGAAGAAGAAGAAGAAGAAGAAGAAGAAGAAGAAGAAGAAGAAGAAGAAGAAGAAGAAGAAGAAGAGGAAGATAATAGTCATTCCTAAAACTATAGCATTAAGCCATTTATTTATTTAACTCTTGTAGAGCTTCCCCTGAGGTTGTTTCAAGTACTCCTATTCTTGTCAATTATTTTCCCCTAAGAAGACAACTGAATTGCATTCTGATTCTTTCCCCTTCTTTTGAAGTATCTTTTTTTCCTCTCAGTTTTTAAATTCAAATGAGTGCAGAAAATTTTTACCAATCATGTTTAAAATTTAGTACAGTTTACATTTACTTGCAAGCCTAGAAAGTTAAAAAAGAATAAATCCTACATGCCTAAATTCTGTGATCTGTAAGATTCTGACATTGTTTTATAAGTTATATCTTTTTTCCTTGCTCCAGCATGGGTCATTCCAAATAGCTGCAGTCCTTCAAGACTACTCAAGTATGGGTCCTCTCCATGGGCTCTTGCTCTTCAGGATAAACGTGTTCCAGCATGGGTTTTTTACAGACCAGAGTTCTTGTTAGTCATCTCCACAAGCTGCAGTGTAGATACCTACTCCACCGTGGTTCCTTCCACTGGCTGCAGGGAGATCTTTGCAGTGAGATCTTTCGAAGAGTTGTTTCTCCCTATTTATTTATTTTTTCCTTCACTCCTTGCTGTCTTTGCAGCATCTTTCCCTTTCTTAAATATATTTTCACAGAGGGACAAACCTAAATATCCTCTGCTACTAAAACCTTGCCATCAACAGCCAATACATTATAATTAGAATTTTAGAATTAGAATTAATTGAACTAGAATTTTAGAATGAGAATGAGAATGAGAATGAGAATGAGAATGAGAATGAGAATGAGAATGAGAATGAGAATGAGAATGAGAATGAGAATGAAATAGAACTAGAACTAAAACTAGAACGAGAATTATTTAGAAGTAGAATTAGGGTAGTTCAGTTGGAAAGCACCTACAAAGTCATCAAGTTTTGGTTAACTAAAAGTTAAAGCATATTATTAAGGATATTATCATGCTTGAGCATGAGATAGGCATGAGGCATCAACCAACTCACAACTCAGATCTTTGAGCTCTGAGAAACGCTTCAAGACTGTGGGTTTCTGTTGGCCAAGATGGGTTGCTAAGCTTTCTTCTTTAAAACGGAAATAATGACTTTCAGCTGAATGCCTACAGAGAGTTACTGCAAGAAACCTTTTGAAAAACTGTTTTACAAAGTAAATTTAAGAAACAGTTTCACACTGAACCTCCCCAACAAATATAAAAATAGCTGTAGTGCATCATATCAGTGGTAACTGAGAATTGCATCTGTTTTTCAGTAGTGGGCAAAGCAGATACCTAGTGGAAAATATAAGAAAAGGGCAAGAAAGAGGGACTACAAGAGAGCTGTGGAGGGATTCTTTGTCAAGGAGTGTAGTGATAGGACAAGGAGTAATGGATTTAAACTAAAAAGGGTAGGTTTAGATTAGATATTCAGAAGAAATTCTTCACTATAAGGTGAAGAATCATAGAATGATTCATATTAATTGGGTTTGGGTTGGAAGTGAACTTAAAGATCATCTAATTCCACCCCCCCTGCCATGGACAGGGACACCTCCCAGTAGACCAGGTCACTCAGAGCCCCCCCCCAGACTGGCCTTGAACACTTCCCGGGATGGAACATGCACAGATTCTCTGGACAGCCTGTGCCAGTGCCTTACCACTGTCATAGTGAAGTTCTTCCTCATATCTAATCTAAATCTACCCTCTTTAAAAGCCATTACTCCTTTTCCTGTCACTACATTCCCTGACAAGGAGTTCCTTTCCAGCTTTCCTGTAGACCACCTTTAGGTACTGAAAGAATGGTACTGGAAGTTCTACAACATCCCAATTGGATTTTCCCTAATTATATACACATAAGTACTAAAAGTTCAGGGAAATATGTAAGAACAGGGTGCAGTAGCAAAATAAAAACAACATTTATTATCCAAATATAACACTCACTAGAAAAACTGTGCATTTTGGTTTGTTTCCTTTATTTTCTATCTCCTTTAAAACAAAATAATACAGATTTGACTTAAACACCCTATAGAAATCAATGTTATAAATATAATTATTTCCTGATATTAGTTTTTATTAAGGGTTGCCCAGAGCATGGCTTCCTCCTCCAGTTGCTCTGGCCCAGGCCTGCACTATCCAGCTGCTGGGGTGCCCAGGGTCTCTGCCCAGGCTGGGGGATGCAGCTGCCACTTTCCCCTTTGCAGGTTCAGCTGGTATCAAAGCTGATCACACATCCCAGAGACACCCGCACAGGACACTGATGTGGCCATTTACACAGACTGCTACAGCCAAGGTGCTGCTGTTGCCACCAGCCATGCACAAGATGCACATCACACACCCACACTGACAACCACATCCCCTCCTCCTCTGGGGCTGGCAGGGACATGGGCTGGTTTATGCACACCCATAACACTCCCAGTGTGCATAAGAACAAGCAAACTCACCAGCCACCCTGGGTACTAGCACAGGCTCCTCTTCCCCTGCATGTCTGTCACGGGTTTGCATTTCCATCAATTCCCATGCTCTCCCAGTCCAGTAGTTGTTGTGTAGCTGTTTTCCAGATGCCCTGAGGGCAGTAAGCACATCTGAATGATGACAATTTTCCCAAATATACCTGGGCTATGATTCAGAAAAGCAAAACAGATCCTGAAATATTCTAGTGTTTAAAAAGGTGTTTTAAAAGGGTGCTCCAAACCAAGACTTTGAGCACATCACCTCTTTCTGCAGTTGTGGGTTCATGAAGAGCTATAACCACAGTTCGTACATGACTACAGACTTGTAATATTATGTAGAGGGAGGTTGCTTTTTAGGTAAAGAAACTGTGCATATGCTTAGAAGCAGGGGGTTTAAGTGAGGGTTTCTAGAACAAAAAGAGTATTTGAGAAAGGTTAAGAGCAGATTAAATTTTCATAGTAGTTGAAACAGTGAGATGAGATATCCATGTTCCACGTAAATAGACTACAGTCACACATCTGTCAAGGTGATGTTTTTGAAGGGTTTTAAAATGCAAACACTGATGGGGAGAGAGATGACAAAATTATAGAGATATACACTGTGAAAGGAAGGGGAAGAAAGAAACAGCTTTTAGTAAAATGTTATGACTGACTTCAGAAATTTATTTATTGGATGTAAACTATCCCTCAGCAATACTTAGTATTTGGAGCTGAGTGGAAAAAAAAATTAAAATGAATTTTACATCATACTGCCAAGTAGCACCAGCACCAGGATATTACCACAAAACAGTAGTTCAACCTTCACCTTGCTCTCAGGCAAGTGGGAGGTGGGACTGGCAAAAATATATTCCCCACACAAAATAGAGAAAAGAAAGCCTTTGAAATAGGCCTTCAGGGTAGGACACACACACTCTCACCAAAGAAAATCTTTTGTTGAGTAGCAAAAACAAGTTGATATGCAGCAAAACCAGCTTCTGTTTGTAAACTGATTTTCACCTACACCTGACTGCATCAAGTTGTTCAGCACATTTTTGACAGTCATATCAGCAACCAGGCCTCTGAAACAACTGTCCAAGGAAGTGCCTGTTTCTAACAAGCTAGAGAAATGGTAATCAAAGGAAAGAAAATAAAAACACCTTCTCCCCATCCACCCTCTTCCACCTCCTCCCCCTAAGTGGTGCAGGGGAGTGGGAGAATGGGGGCTGCGATCAGTCCATAGTACTTTGTCTCCGCAGCTCCTTCTTGGTCACTCTCTGCCCCTGCTCCAACATGGGTCCATACCACAGGGTCCATCCATCAGGAACAAACTGCTCCAACATGGGTCCCCCACAGGCAACAGCTCCTCCCAAAAACCAAAATAAAAACAAAACAAAACAAAACAAAATAAAAGTAAAAATAAAAACAAAACATATAGGTATATAAATATAATATATACATATATATTTATAATATACATACCTATATATTATTAAAATATAAATAGGTAAACAAGAATAAAGGTAAATAAAATAAATAAAAATAAAAGTCCTTTCATTACATTCTTATATAATGTTGTACTCTTTATAGTGTACATATAATTTAAAATATCCTTTATTATTTGTATATATTATCTGTACCAGATATGTGCAAAGACAGAACTTAAATTTTGGAAAAAATATTTTTATTAATCTTCTAACAAAGATTTTTTTAGAGAAGATGATAAGTTTCTATGAAATGTTATTATATTTTAAATGAGAACAAATAAGAAAATAAAGTTCATTTCCATGAGAAAATCTTAACACTGAAAGTAATACACCCAGAATTTTTAATCATGTATTTCTTTTAATTTCCCTGCATATTTCAGGAATCAATGAAACTTTAGCATATCATATCTTGTTTATCTCTAAATGCAAAACTAATCTAAACAATTAGATGTGCTGTTTTATTTTATTAATTATTTATTTTAAGGTAATATGCATTTCTTATACAAAATATTCTATACAACAGGATAGTATGATAGTGTCTAGTATGATAGCATTATAACCCTCCATTAGGGCCATGTAGTTCTTTGAAAGCATCTGTTTAGATTACGCTAAACAGCATGTTGTTCAACAGTGCTTCCACACAAAATCCCTGACATACTGTCAAACTCAGACTTGTAAATTGTCTACTTTGAATTGATTCTGGCATTGGAGAAAAACTTAATTATTTTAAATATAACATAGAGGTGGAAACCCACAAATAGGAATAGATAAGCAATTAATTTAACCATCATTTTTAAAAAGGAGTCCTGCATACAACTGTTTTGCAAGATGTCTAAATCCAATACAATGCTTACAACATTCTTTTGATTTAACTTCATAGGAGCAATTATTCTCTTTTAATTCCCAGCACTTTTCCAATGCATGACTGGGTATACAGTATCACATCCATGATTTTGCGGTTCAGGTGATTGAATATTATCTTTCTGAACTGTGTTGCTCTTTAGCTATCAATAATTTCAATGAAACATCATGAAGCTGGGTAGAAACAGATGTGCTAGAAATGTACAGTGAAACAGTATGACTAGTTCAATTATCTAAAACATTTTGGATACAGGCAGCAGAGATAAAGTGGAAAAACAAATTCTGAAGATTTTTAAAAACACTAGCTCAGATTATATCAAATCCTTATTACCTTGTAATAAGCTGTTATATTGCCAGTAGCTCCTCTCTGAAAACAGCAGCTGTAAATCATATGAACAGTTACAATGCCAATAATATTATTTGAAATAAGTAAAAAAAAAAAAAAAAAAAAAAGTAAAGTCTCGCTTCTTTGAAAGCCTGGCTGATTAGACTGAACAGCAAGATCATGCAGGGTGTTACTTCTTCGATCCAATTACAGTAACTATAGTCAAAATTATAGTCAAATAAAAGAGAAAAAAAAATGAGAGGAGAGGAGAGGAGAGGAGAGGAGAGGAGAGGAGAGGAGAGGAGAGGAGAGGAGAGGAGAGGAGAGGAGAGGAGAGGAGAGGAGAGGAGAGGAGAGGAGAGGAGAGGAGAGGAGAGGAGAGGAGAGGAGAGGAGAGGAGAGGAGAAGTATTAAATTGAGAGCAGATATCACTAAATAATTAATATATTGGAAAAAGTGTGTGATGGGTGGAAGAATGAGGATAAGCTTTGATCAAAGTAAGCGTTGTGATGCTTTCTGGTAAAAGAAGTAAAAGAAGTTGATTTGCATCAAGCTGAAAATGATCTGACATTATTTAAGGTCCATTTTTTCATTATATTAATTGCCTAATGTGCAATATGTCATTATAAATTAAACTGAAGAGTCAATTTTGAAAGTGTCATGAAAAAATATTTAAAACAATATTGCTTGTCAAATTCAATCCAAAATGGGGTATCCTTCCAGCTCATCCATTCCTCAATAAATACACTATATACCAAAATAAAAACACTATTTACCACAGATGCTGGGCCTGTGCATTTCATATTAACTAGTCAGAGATGTAAACTTTGTCATATTATTTGTCAGCCTCCTCTAGCTTTTCCTGCTTTGAGCTGGCAGTTACCAGATGATCTATGCAGGTTCCTCCCCATTTCCTTCCTTTAGTGATTCTAAGAAACCAAAGATATACTAATATTCCACATATAAATATATGTGGAAATAATGAGATCCACATTTTTTATTGTTCTAGGCAGTTTGGAATTTTGTTGTTGCCTACCAAACCATTAAGGCCTTAGTATCCTTAATATAACCTTGATAATTACTTGAAACTAAAGGCAATTCCATTTTCACTTTCACTTTCTATTAGAGCTAGAAACCTTGTCTCATTTCCACTGTTTAATGGTCTCTTCAATAGAGCATAATCTGTCAGACTTAGCTTTCCTTGTCTTTATCAGTGTTCCAAGGACTGCAGTTTTGACAAGTCACCTGTATAGCAGCTCTGCCATTCATTGTCATCACACACAGCAAAATCCACTGAGAAAACTCAGTGATAAGCATAAGAGTTTTTAGTATCTTCAGTTTTTAGTATCTACTAAAAATGATATCATGAATAAATTTCAGATTATCAGTTGTATTACTATCATATTCTGTATTTTAAATGCTTAGTTTTTATGGAACCTGCTATAAATTAAATGAATTGAAAGCATTAATTTTAACAGGTCATCACCTCTGTTCATTCCTTCCCCCCACTTCTTTCCCAAGAGAGTACAGTGAGAAGAGTAAAAGGATGGAGAAATCAGTGCCACAGTCAAAGGAATAATAACAAATAGTATTCCTCTTAATATTGAAGTATTTCTCATTCTTTGCATTATTTCTTTTCCACAAACCATTAATAGTTTCAGAAACCAAGCTTAAATAACATCTCACAAGTTACAGTTTTAAGATTCCAAGCTCTTCAAATCTGCAAAATTGAACTAGAAATGTTCTAAGGATGATGTCTCCCCCAGCAGTTATGCTAACCAGTTCTGTCTCATTAGCTAGTTAGCTTGAAGAAAATCTTTGTGGCATATTGGTGTGTCTATGTCTATCCTGATGCAGAATGATGAAGAGTACATAAAAGTTTTTCACTGATTTTAGTTGAGGTTTAATATGTTACTAGAAAGTTATTTTGTTTTCCATAACATTTACTTGATAAAGCAATGTAAATGTTTATTATGCCTTTGCTGGAAAGTATATGTCCTGCCTTGTAAATGAACAGTTTTAGGCCTTTTTGCAAAAGCAGCATGTTTGTATGCACTTTGTATGTACAGGTGTCTGTTTAAAATCATGTTTAAAGTGCAAATCTGTTTAGATTGACAGTACCTTCGCATAAAGAAAGTATATTTTTAAACATGCAAATGACAACACTTCCTCCCATTTGTTCAAGGAAGGTGAAATCATGGCACATCAGGATCAAGGGAAATTCTCCTTCCCATCTTGCTAACCCAAAGCCCATGGGCCCTTAGACACAGAGCTTGCTTCTTTCCCAGACTGCTAAAGCCAGGCAGCAGTGCTTTCCTGGTTCTAGGTCCAATCAGTAGTGAGAATGAACACATAGCCCCAACATACCAACAGAGCAACACAAAGAGCTGTACCTTTTCAGACAAAAGTGATGCTCATGCAAACATATCAATATCTTATATCTTGCTCCTACTTAGTGGCACATCAGGTTTATAGCCCATAAGCAAACCCTACACCTCCGTACTATCCCGCATAATAGATCTCTCTGGTAACTGGTGTGGATCTGTGATCTCTCCATCAGCTGATTCTGTGATCCTTTCGGTATTGTGCCCACAGACCAAACATGCACCTAGTTATCAGTTTGCTTATATATAATAAGAAACTTTTAACCATTTTATTTTTTTTTTTCCTTTTCTTTCCATTTTGATTACACCCTAGTGCTATTTTCCCATTTTCCACACCTTTGGCTCTTCTTCAAAAGACTCTGCAAATTCCTACCATCCTCTCAAAACATCCCTTCAGTTTGCTTTTTCCTATGACAATTATAATTAACTTGTTTCTCTCTTTTTAGTCAGTTATTTTGTCCTGGCTGAAGTTCTGCAAGGCTGTGCATGGGAAGCTCCTTCCCTGGCCCATCCATCAGCGACCTAAGGATTCCAGTCTTCATTGTATTCTTTATCTACAGCTTGACAGGTTTTGTATATCTCTGCATTTTATTAATTACTTTCATAGTCTTTTGCATTTTTCTTTTATGCTGAAAGCCATTAAATAGATATCCTTCAAAACAAAACATCTTGCTGTCACGCTCAATGCCCAAATGTCCTTCCTTTGTGAAGCCTCCTCTTTGCTGCTTTCTTACATACTATTAATCACAAGTGTAACATGCTGATTTCAAGAGAGTATTGTTTCCCTTCATACCCCTAATCAGGATCATCTGGTCTTCCTTGTGTCATCTTGTGTCTTTGACAAAGCTCCCAAATATTATTGTCTCAATTTATTGGTCCCTGTCTCTAATTTCTGCTTCAAAGACCTCTGTATATTCTGTGGCTCATTCCCTGACATAATAGTTATCAATATTTATGACTCTACATGCTGATACACAGTAAAAAGGGCAACTTTATATTCCTTTATTTCTTCATAAATTTGTACAGAGGGAAATTTAATAATTTAGCATGTTTAACATGTTTAGCACATCTCTGCAGATAGTGTTTACATAATGTTTGTAAAACTTAGAAGTAAAAGGTATGGTTGAATCTTGGCAATATAAGTTTTGCAGATGTACTTTCAGCTTTGCTGCTCATATAAAATTATTTAAAAATAATTATTATATGGCTGTTTTACCCAGAAATTGTATAAATATATACTTTTTATTTCATAAATGTCCATAGTAGTATTGCTTAATGTAAATATGACATGATAAAGCATTTCATATATAAGGTGGAATTTCTGCAAGTTTTTTTTTTTTTTTTTTTTTTTTTTTGATAGATATAAACTCTTCCATTACTCATTTATTCTCCAGTAAACATGTCAGAAAAAAATAGTGTCTACAATTTCTTAACCATCAAGTATCCTAAAATATGGTAAGTCTTAAATGCAGTTGTAAGTTCTCGCAACAAAAATCTCTTCACTCAAGGGGTTTTAGTACCTAAAGTCCAAGTGTCCTGGCTGCTAAGTAAATCCATAGAATTAAAAGCTCCAGTTTGTTCTAAAGGTGTGCAAGACATTTTCTTTTGCTGACCTGAGACAGTCCTGTGCAAGACAGAGCTCGTAGACATCAGTAGGCTGCTAAACACATTGAAAGTAAGATATTCTGGTCCATGTTCCAAAACTCTCCATAAATATCTGGAGTAAAATACCAACCCTAAAACAGTCACTGTGTCAATGGTAATATTGCTTTATCTTTATTTCCTTTTCCTTTTTTTTTTTTTTTTTTTTTTTTCTTGTAGAGACAGATTTCCAGGTGTGAATTTTTAGAAGCAAAAGTAGACTTAATGCAGGTTTCCACTTCTTTTCCTTCAGTTGTTCTCTCTGAATATCTTATGAATAATACAACACAAAATGATGACTGGATGTTGTGGTAGGTTTTATTAAATATTTCTTTAAATATACATATCTATAGGAATATTATGACTAGCTGCAGCAGCTCTGCATGATAGAGAAAAAAAAAAAAAAAAAAGAAGAAAAAATATATCTGCATTTAAAAAAAAAAAGGCAAAATTTTCAAGTACAATTAAAAATGTTAGTTTGATATTTTTCCACATCTCCACCAGAAAATAATCTTTTCTTAACTTATCTTTCCATTATTTGACATTTGCTACATTCCCATCAGCTCAAGGGGATCTGAGTTTTCTTTAAACTGATACTGATTTATGTTAAAAATATTTTATTAATTTGGTAATCTTTATTCAAGGCTTTCAAAATGAAACAGAACTGTCCCCTGGGAAATACACTCAGCTGACCAATTCTAAAATAGACTGCTTTATAATGCCAAAAGGTGGCATGAGGGTGAATTTCTTACTGATCTGAGATGCACTGCATACTACCATACCTACAGCCATATTCTTAATGATAATTTATTACTACTGAGAAGGGGACAAGGAGGTCAAATCTGTCAACTGGTTCAGTAAGCATGTGCTGTTACTTGTTTTCTTTCTCAGTTTTTGCAGAGATGATGGATAGGAAAAATAAAGCATAATGCATTCTCAAGGTTGCCAGGAGCAACTAATGCTTCCAAATTGGTATTCATGTTTTATTACATCTTAAATTTCAGCACCTTAAAAACAATAACAGAAATTGCATTTTCACAAAGAATCTTCCTTCAGGGAATGTACTTCAAGTTTACTGTCTTTTTTTTCTGATGTCTTTGTCCATGTATTACAAACTCCTTGTTTCAAAAAGAATATAGATTTATCTTCACATATATATATGTTCAAAGACAGGTGCATATAATTCCATGTTCCTTAAAGCTTATAAATTTAATTCCTGTAAGGTATATATATATGATCCTAGCAAGTCTTTTAGAGAATTCTTTAGAGAAGCTTTAAGGAACAGTGAATTATCTATGCACTTATGAAATATTATACACATGAAATATGAGCTTGATCCAAGGACAACTGAATTTTAAAGGAGGACTTCACTCAGGTAATGCTGAGTTCCCTGATCACCTTTCCCTTTTGAGAACCAAAAGGTTCTATTTGGCACTGTTTCTTTCTGTCTTTACCTGGAATCTACATCTTTACAGAGACATAGCCAAGCACTTTTCACAAAGCAAGAAACAGAGGGAAGAAAGAATATTTGTCTAGCATTGTTATTAAGCAGATGCACAAGTATTTTTAATTAAAAACAAAAAAAAAGTCAGTAGCAATCAATTGATTCAATACAATTTCTATCACATAAATATAAGGCAAATTCTTAAGCTCTAATTTGTTCAAAACTTGAATGTAGCTGTCATACTGGTATGAAAAATATTAGACAGTACAAAAGAAATAGAAATGAATGGCTGGAGAAAGAAAAAGGAAAAAAAAGTGTAATAATATCTTTGAAGCTGAGAATCTCTTACTAGTCAAGGGGGGTAATACAAGTTACACGGATTTTAATATTTTTTTTTTTATTTTTGAAGTTTTTAATAAAAATTCATTGACCAGAAAACTTTTTATATGTTACGAACATCAGAATAATTTTACTTATACAGCTAACAACTTATGCTAACACAGAAGCAACAACTGCAGCCCTCTGTTATCAAAACCTTGCCACATAAACCCAATACACATTGGTAGTAAATATTTTTCCCTCATTATTTATCATACTGTCTCAATGTAATTTGCATGAAAACTTGTACCTCATTTCAGATAAGGTTTTCTTATTGTGAGATATGTTCATCTGATTCGTGTCAGTATGGAACGATGCTAGGGCTGCATGGTATGATAAATGTGACCTTCTGTCTTACATACCCTTGTATAACCACAAGTCTAAGAAAAACAGAGTGGTTAATTTACATAATTCTTGTATCTTGCAACGGAATGTTTTAGCAATTTGTGTCAATAGAGAGCTTGAAGGGAATTGTATTTTTAGGCTTTTCCTTGAAGTCTCTGATATCTGGGGGGTTTCAGAATAACTGCTAACTATTATGACTATTGCATGGGACACTATGCAAGTTTCTGATATCTGGCCAGGAGATTAAGGAGACGGGGAGAGCTGAAGAACAACTAAAAGACAAAGCTTGCAGGGGGCATTGCACAAGTCTCTGACATACAGCCAAGTTGGACAAAAGAGGACAAGAGGGAGGAAAACTAAGAGTCTTCAGCATGAGAGACCCCCAGAGACCCCCAGAGGGACCACCGGAGACTGATACGCATACTCCAGTAGGAGGGTTTGGATTCCAGGAACTAATTATAATAACCCTGTTTTTTTTAGAAGTAGTAATGAATATATATTAATCTAGGAGCATAAAAATCAGCTGCTTGATGTAACTGGTGTGTGTCTTGGTGGAGCAGAGACTCCCGGAGCACCCAGCGCTGTTTGCTTACCTCTATTCCTTTAATAAGTTGTAAACTTTGATTATAGTCCTATTTTGAAGACTGACCCATTTATTATATTATTGTCCAGTAGTCACTGACAAATTTTTCAGAAGTAATACAAAAGTAACATTCTGGAAAAGCATGTGTATTTTTACTTGCCCCAACAAAGATTTTGTTCTTAACAGATATTAAGTTCTGTCCCCACCCTAACATTTTCCCACCCTTTAGGAACTATTTTATTGCAAAATAATGCTAGGATAATTTTGCTTAAAAGACATTTTTTGATAGCTCCAGCAGAAATAGCCTTTTTCTTTGAACATTGCAGTGACAAAAAGTCAGGTAGAAATCAGTATTACATAAGTGAGCATAACTATGCCAATACACATTATCACTGATCACTTTTAACTTCTAAGTCTGAATTCTGAATAACTTTATGTTGTAGTTTAACCAGGGAGACAGTTAAGCACCAAACAGCCACTCTCTCACCCACCTGCCCCACCCAAATGGGCTGGGGGAGAGAATTGAAACAAAATAGTAAAAGTTCGTGGGTTGAGATTTACCTATTATTTAATAGTGTTTTTAAAAGGAAGATAAAATAATACAACTTACAATAATAATAATAGTAGAACAATATACAAAGCAAGTGATGCACAATGCTATTGCTCATCACCCACTGACCAATGCACAGCTTGTCCAAGATCAGTGATCCTCCCCACTCCAGCCAGCAACCCCATATAATTGTTCAGCATGATGTCAGATGGTATGGAATACCCCTTTGGCCAGCTGTCCTGCTTCTTTCCCCACCCAGCGCCTTGTGCACCTCCAGCCTCCTCAATGGCAGAGCAGTGTGAGAAGCTGAAAAGTTCTTGGCTTAGTGTAAGCACTGCTCTGAAACAACTAAAACATCATCCTTTTATCAGAATTATTCCCATCCTAAACCCAAAACACAGTACATATTAGCTACTAGGAAGAAAATTAATTCTATCCCAGCTAAAACCAGAACACTTGAAAATGTGACACAGAAATTAAATCTGCTCTAGTCTTCACTTCTTGCCTAGTGTTCCTCAACTCAGACTTGCCATGAAAGTAGTACAGAGAAAAAATTGGCTTATGAATCATCAGTCCTATGCCTTTCCTGAAACATACTGCTGCCTTGGGTTAGAAACTGGCTGGATAGCCGGGCCCAAAGAGTCGTGGTAAATGGAGTCAAGTCCAGTTGGAGGCCAGTCACTAGTGGAGTCCCCCAGGGCTCGGTGCTGGGGCTGGTCCTCTTTAATATCTTCATCAATGATCTGGACGAAGGCATCGAGTGCACCCTCAGTAAGTTTGCAGATGACACCAAGCTATGCGCGTGTGTCGATCTGCTCGAGGGTAGGAAAGCTCTGCAGGAGGATCTGGATAGGCTGCACCGATGGGCTGAGGTCAACTGCATGAAGTTCAACAAGGCCAAGTGCCGGGTCCTGCACCTGGGGCGCAATAACCCCAAGCAGAGCTACAGGCTGGGAGATGAGTGGTTGGAGAGCTGCCAGGCAGAGAAGGACCTGGGAGTGATGGTGGATAGTCGGCTGAATATGAGCCAGCAGTGTGCTCAGGTGGCCAAGAAGGCCAACAGCATCCTGGCTTGCATAAGAAACAGTGTGGCCAACAGGGCTAGGGAGGTGATCGTCCCCCTGTACTCAGCTCTGGTGAGGCCGCACCTCGAGTACTGTGTTCAGTTTTGGGCCCCTCGCTACAAGAAGGACATGGAGGTGCTTGAGCGGGTCCAGAGAAGGGTGACGAAGCTGGTGAGGGGCCTGGAGAACAAGTCCTACGAGGAGTGTCTGAGGGAGCTGGGCTTGTTCAGCCTGGAGAAGAGGAGGCTCAGGGGCGACCTTATTGCTCTCTACAGATACCTTAAAGGAGGCTGTAGTGAGGTAGGGGTTGGCCTGTTCTCCCACGTGCCTGGTGACAGGACGAGGGGGAATGGGCTAAAGTTGCGCCAGGGGAGTTCTAGGTTAGATGTTAGGAAGAACTTCTTTACCGAAAGGGTTGTTAGATACCGGAACAGGCTGCCCAGGGAAGTGGTGGAGTCACCATTCCTGGAAGTCTTTAAAAGACGTTTAGATGTTGAGCTTAGGGATATGGTTTAGTGGGGACTGCTAGCGTTAGGTCAGAGGTTGGACTCGATGATCTTGAGGTCTCTTCCAACCTAGAAATTCTGTGATTCTGTGATTCTGTGATTCTTGGCTCCCACAATAGCCAACACAGTATGGAATTCTGTAACATACATCTTTTTACCAGGTAAGAAATAAACAAGTAGTTTAGATTTAGGAGGATATAAATTGTTGACATGGTAAAAATAGGCTTGTGAACATGTCTAGTCCTTTCATTTAATCTACTTTCATTTAGTCTAATTGACAGATTGTTTTATAGTCTGAATTTGGAACAAAAGGGGTATGTTACTCTTAATTTCTCTTTCCTAATGATAGCATTTCTCCTCAAAGTTTATGATAGAGAATGTTTATCAGATTAGTGTGAAAAGTGTTTTTTTTTTTTTTTTTTTTTTTTTTTTTTAACTAATACAGAAGAAAATTTGAATAAATAAGGTATTTTAATGACTAGACTGGCTCTCTATTTGGAACTTCATTTATAGTCAAACTCCACATCACAAGTTATCTAAGGTATTTTGCACAATAGATGGAATACAATCTAATATGGCATTTGAGGAAGAAGATTTTTTATTTGAAATTTCTACAGCCCAAGCCAGGTTTTCCATTAAAGCATTCTGAAAAAGTAAAGCAGTTGCTGAATCACTTTGTTTCAGCAACTTAATATCCTTCTTGTAGTGAAGGGACAAAAATTAAACACAAAATTCCAGGTGTCCACACACTATTCATGGATTAATCTCTTAGCTGAAGTCTTGTCCTTGAAGCTTATACTCCACCAGTTATACACCACAGTTTATACTTATATATTATTGCCTCTGTCTTATAGAGTATTCAGCATGTGCATTTTGTATTGTTCTTTTTCTTCAGTGATCTGCAGTACTATATTACAACAAAAATCATGATATACAGTGTGTTGAATACATTTTATTTTACTATTTTTATTTACTATTTTTATTTTTTTCCCCTTAAGCTGTTTTTGTTTAAGGGGAAAATATGACAGCATTTCTTCATCTGACTACTTGGGAAGTTGCTTAAAGCCCTGAGGACTCCAGGCTAGTCTATGTCCCATTTTTAATTACCACACCCCTGTGCCATTCTACATACCATCCTATGTTCCCATTTTGAAAATATTCTCTGTTATATTGTGTCTATATCCCCCTGCACCACAATATTCTCTTATTCATAAATACTCTGTAGAATAACTATTCGTCACTATGACTTATACTAAAATTATGGCTATACCAAAGAAATATAAACAAAACAAGAAAGTTAGAGGTATATACTCATCAGAAATATTGCTGTTAGCTCAGCAAGTTGAAACAAAGCTCCAGGAAAATTGAGACAAGTTCAGGCAAGGTAAGCCCAACAATCATCAGTCTGGAGTTCTTGGGAAATCAGTAAAAACCTGTGGCTTCTTGCTACCAATGGCAATATTGTTGACTAGTCTAAAAGGTAAAAACATGTCTGGGAAAAGAAGACAGAAGAAGGGGTGGGATAGTTAAGGAGTCATGATCCTCAGACATTGGGAATATGGTGAACGTAGGAGTAGATACATAATGATCTGATTATGTGGTTTCTTGGTGGAAATGACCGATACAGAATCCCAGTGAGTGATTACACAATAAAGTTTACAGGAAAAGATCTGTCTAAAGCAACAGATATTTACAATATAATGGAACTGGGGAAAAAAAAAAAACCACTACTTGAACACTAATTGAATGCATGTACATGTGCACTTACTTGACTTAGGGGTTTCTATTTATATTCTTCCTCTAAGCTGGCAGATAATTCTCTCTTTCATTAATTTGTAAGAAGGTTGTTAGATCTTGTTAGAAGGTTGGAAGATTATGCTATCAAGCATTTGCAGTACGCAAAAGGACATTTTATTGTTGTTGTTTTGTTGTTTTGTGTTTGTTTGTTTGTTTTTTCCCCACTCTAGCTAATGAATATTGGTTGATCTGTACTTGAAAAGAGATGACAGCTTACTAGTTAGAATTACTTAAAAAAAAAAAAATCCTTTTCACTGAAAAGGTGACCAGCACTTGCTAAACATTTCTCTGTTGATTTGAAAAGGAGTCGTGATCATTAAGCCAAGATTATACAGAACTATTTTCAACATTTTATTTTTGACAATTGGTCTTTATAAGGGCTAAAAAAAATATAAATATAAATAAATAAATAAATAAACAGTACTAAAACAACCTGAACAGACTGAGCAAATAGCTCTATATATGAACAAGTACAAATAATTTTGATTGACTAATCCTTTACATATTTGCAGTCTAAAACATGAGAGGAGGGAGTTTTGTTTTTGAGAAAGCACTTGGAACAAAGCACATACATACACATGCACTGTGAACATTTTCAGGATTTAGTAAGAGTGTTTTATCAAACAAATGGAGAACAGTATTGGAGGTAAAACACCCAGAATATCACAGAAAGGGTATATGTATATGTGTATATATATATATATATATATATATATTATTAACAATGTGAATTCTTACCCATAGTGATGCAAATATGCAGAAAGATAACTTTTAATCAAGTAAAATGTGAGTAGCCTGAGGGTATATTGGAAGTTATACGTAGACAATATATTTTTCAGTGCTAGAGAATTTGACACAAATTATGCTACTGATGCTATTTCAGTTCTGAGTGCTAAATACTAGCTATACACCTCTAACATTCATTAGAGTTTTTTGTTTTGACTTGTTTTCCTCTGGTGCTGCATTTTAAAGTATTTGCACTATAATTGATAAGCAACTCCTGAGTGGGCCAGGTCTAATTCAAAGACTCTTCGGGTGCTCTGCAGTATGTTATCATTACCTTTTCTTATTTTGTCCATGTAAGTTTCAACTTCATCACCTCTAGGATGCAAACAAGATATATATACATATTTTATTCCTCCTAAGTATTCATTTCCTGAAATTAACAGTACCATTAAACTATCTGGTGCAGAACCACTGTTGTTTGCAAACAGTTTAACATTGTAAGTAGTCAAAATGAAAGACTTCAAAGAGCAAGGTCACCTCTTGGAAAATCAAATAATAATAACACTTGCACAGTTCTCCAGAAATTAGCATATATTTCTAATTCTGAATGCGTTCTTTTGACTTTATTTTCAGCAAAAGTCTAAGGTGAAAATTTGTGCTTCATTTCAGCACTGTTGTTTAGTTTAACAGGCTAAAAGCAGATATGATTCTTACTCCTTTCAAGGGTACTTTATTATTTTGACAGTTCTCAACCAGCATGTCAGATCAACAAGAACAATACCCTAGTGGTTCAACAGAGCAAACTGCTTAAACTCAGGCACAATAGACTGCAACCCACTAATTGACACTTCTGTGTCAAGGAGAAATAGAAATACATATAATACAGACAATCAGATGACTAGCTGTAATTTTTATTCTTGGAAATCCATCCCACAAAATAAATTAGCATAACATTATTAATATAATACAAGGATCATGATTTATTTTGTCTTCCTCTCCAAACATGAACAGGTCTATTCCTGTTTTACAGTGGAAGTGTACACTAGGGACCTGGTTCCCTGACATGAGCTTACTCTGACATAAAGTTTACAAACTTACATTAACATTGTTCAATATGAAGTTTGTACAAGATTTTTTTTTCTTTAGTTTCTACAGCTTCTACAGTTTTTACAGTCCAACCTGAACATTTCATAAAGTTACCTTTCCTCACATTCCTCACAGCTTATTTAATATTGGCTGATGCACTACTACTTTTTGAGAGGTTAGGAATAAAGTTTTCTAGTACAAACAAGGATGTACTACCTGAAAATGGTAGTTATTCAATCACATTCAACTAATTGTTTATAGAAGTTCAGTGAAAAATCTTATTGTATCTTTTCAGTATCTTGAATTAGGATTGAATTAAGAGGTAAAAACTAATTTATTTGAAGAATAAAACATAAAAGTATAGAGGAATGTTGTTGGTTAATGCCTTTTTTAACACTGTTACTTGTATGTGCATGGAAAATCTACCTTGTATTTTTATCTTGTACATTCTTCCCTATCTTGAGAAAATGAATCAGGCATCTTAATGACAGTCACCTGTCTGAATCCAGTATGAGGGTAGGATATACAGCAAAGAAGTTGGAGGAGGAAAATGTATTGCCGATGAAACTGCAATCCTACTGAAATGTGAGCAGTGTGCAAAGCTGCTCACTGTCCAGATCTAGAAGCACCACATCAAGTTTTGCTGTGCATCTCCACTCATTTCTTTGGGAACAAAAAATCTAATAACACAAGAAAAATCAGATTAGGTTGGTTTAAAAGAGATGGTGTTTCTCTATACGTACTAGTTGTCTAGATCAGTTATTTGTCATAAAATATAAGTAACATTATTTGGAATATTGTGAGACATAATTTCCGTGAGTTCATTATAGCAATCAATACATTTAGAAAACAAAGATGAAGTTAGCAAGATTTTTGTTAAAATATTTTTTCTAATAATAATTTTAAATATGGGTGTTATGCAAAAATAGTACAGAAGTACTTTTTCCTACTAGTTTTATTCTATGCTTTATATAAAAGTAAGGTGTTTTCATTTAGCAGAAAACATGGATCAAAGTCCCCTTTTCTTAGGAGTCACAACAGCAAAAGAAGAAATGTCTTCAAGGAGAGAATTGCTTCGTGCCCCAAGCTGTCCTCAGAGAAACAAATTTGGTGATGGTATCATTGATTTTTAAGCCCAAAACCAATAAGGAAAAAAAAAAAAAAATCAGAGATGGAAAGTTATTTTTAGAAATGTCCAACTTTCAAACAGCATAGCTTGCTGTGAGAAAAGCTGTAAATGGGGAGAAAAGCTGTAAATGGAGAGTGGGTGATCATCCAAAACTGCTTGTCATCTAGTCTTTTATTTGAACATACCATGAGAGAAAGAATAATATGTTACAGACATAGAGTTATATTAGTACCTATATATATAGGTACCTGTCTATCAGGAGCTATCCTAGCAAACTAGCATTTTAAAGCATAAAAAATAGCAAGAGGTTAAAAATAAAGGTACAGTAAAGAGCTGTTGGTTATTTTCCAGAGGTATATTACTGGGGAGAGAAATAAATAAATATTCCAAATTGGGATTTCTGTCAGCAATCATAACAGATAAATACTGGTCAGAAACCATATGATTTCCAGCTAGGAAAAGTAATGTTTACTGAGACAAAAACTTCTAGCTGAAATTGAGCTGCTTATAGACTATGAGGATGTCCTCAAACCTCAGCTGCAGGGATGTGCAAAATCTTCAGAGAGCAAGTCCAATCACTAGATGGCAGAATTTTCTAATTAGTTAAATGCGATTTGTTAACCACCTTTGGGAGCAAACCTGTGCATCCATTACTGAATGAAGTGCATCTAGTTATTCCAACCTTCGATTGTGCAGTAGAGCACAAAAATTTGCTGCTCAATCCAGTCTTAAGTTTTTAATTTTTATTGTTTAGTATTTTTTCTCAACTATCCCTTCCATGGGAAAATATACATATATATGTGTGTGTGTATATATATTATTTTATATAAATTACTTTAAAGCAAGCATACAGCAGTGCTGCACTAGTAATTCTGTCTCCAATTTTCAAATATGCCATTTCTACAATGCACGTTCAAATGCTGTTTAGTAGTGTTTTACCTAGCATATCACAGCACCCATAAAATTCTGAAGTGGGGAATAAGGGAATTTAACCAATTTTGAAATCCATGAGAAAAGACTTTGTTATGGTTTCACATTTTTGTAGCAATGTGAAAGGAAAGGCAGACCAATCTTCACATATGTGTAGAAGCTAGGCAGATCTTTACCCAGCTCTACATGCACTAACTGTTAATGGTAGAAGATGGGGACCTATGCATTTCTGAGAGTTTTACTATCTATCTCTATGTCACATCCCTCTCTGGGGGTAAATACTGCTAGTCCAAATGTTACAGATGGAAAATGAAAAAGCTTTTTGCCTTAAGTGACATGCCAGAGTCACACAAGAAAAAAACAGAGGATCAGAAACATAAACCTGAATTTTCCCACTGCCAGCTGAAGACATTCAGTTGGGAGACTGGGTGTGCAGTCTTCACCCGGACCAAAACATAATACCTTGACAATTTTGACCTTGAAAAATCTAAACAAAATTATGAATTTTGGAGAATACTATAACATATTAAACCAAACTTTTATGCAGATGACTTAAAATGAAAAGCCCAGAATTAGTATGTGCATTCATAAGACCCTTCTACAGAAAGAGTTCAAGTATAAGCAAAAGTAGAGAAAATAGACTGAAATTCAGGTGAGAGTGATGACACTGAGGAATATAAATTCCCTCACCAAGGAAGAGAAGATGGAGCTAAAGCTGCTAGTGAAAAAGTCTTAAATGATTTCTGCAGAATGCTCAGTAGTTTTCTCTGGTACAGTCAAGTATTACCTGATGTAGCAGAAAGTCTATGACTTCATTAATTCATGTTTTAATAAATGATGCAGCACTGTTTACAACACAGTGAGCATTTTTAAAACATAACTGCAATATTTATCAAAGTGCTACAAAATTTGTCAGTTAGAAGCCTTTTGCATCTCATCTAGTTACAACATATCCAAGCAGTTAACTAACAATTCAGGAAGAGCTAGCTAACTTGCCTGAAATAATAACATTTATAAATATTTGTGGAGAACACTAATTACTTAAAATTCTTTTGTTGCATACTAGAATTTTTCTCTTTGAAGGCAGACAACCTGTAGATGCAACTAAGTTATTAAAATCAAAGTTGTCCATTACAGCTCTCTAACAGCTTGGTACTACCAAAAGAGGGCAGTTTCTTTCCTTCTTTTACTCTCTCCACAATGTCAGTAATCATCAGATGCTCTGCAAAATCAGTATAACTTTATGGACTTTTTAAAAAATAAATACAAATATCTGATCTGGTAAAATTAAGTGATTGGTGTAGCAAACTTGATCACTCCAAGCAAAGGACAGGGAGAGAATTTGCAGCCAAGAGTCTACGGAAAAGGTAAAAGGACTATCCATTCCACAGTGGGAATTTAGTATATCAATTCAAGTGCATTTTCATTGTAAAGTCTATGTTATGTAAGTCAGTGAAGGAGGCTCCAGATTGATTATACATGAGCTCATGAATCTGCAGTTCCTGAATCCCTAAGAAGGATGATACCTCTGCAGATTTTCTGGGAGACTCAAGTGACAACAAAACCAGCACTTTGATATTTGCATATATTTTGTAATATTCCTTTTCAAGTTCAGATCAGGCTGTTCATCTTTTTTTTCCACTTTCAAAATTCAGCTGGTTTTCCAGAATGTGGCATTACCATATCTAAGAAATGATAGATGTAGCATGTATTTACTGAGAGGGGACACACGTAAGGAAGTGGTACTCAGTGATTTCTTCATTTTCCAATCACTAATGAGGTCTCCCAGATGCCAGAGTTTAGTAAAGGTTTTCAACGATGAGAAGACTTACCAAAGTGAATGAGGGATGTATCAGGGGTTACTTGAGATAACTTGACTCAAACAAGGCTTAGGAATCAACACAGGTTCATTTGAAGTTACTGAGCGGGTTGGCTTGCAAGTTACTGAAGGATGTCCTTGCAAGACCACTCACTATAATCTTTGTTAGGTTTTGGAGATCAGGGGAGGTCTCCCAATGCCTGAACAGAAAAAAAATGTTATACTTGCCTTCAAAAAGGGTCAAAAAGATAATTCAGACTGGATAAGCCAGTCAATCTCACTTTGTTCTCTGGGAAAATCATGGAAAAAATCCTCATGGACATGTTTATGGACACCAGAGAAGGAAAAAGGTGACTGGAAGTAGACAGCATGAATTTATCAAAGCTAAATTATGCTTGATCAATCTAATTGTATTTAGGTTAAAATGCTTGTGTCTCGGGATGAAAGGAGATCAGTAGATGTCATTTACTTTGATTTTACTAAGGTTTGTTACTGTATCCTATAATACCCTTCTAATCAAATTGTGATATTACAGTCTGGGTGGGTGGATAGTCACACGGGCAACGTCACAACGTGACTATGTTGCAGTTGTATACTTGTGTATATCGCTGTATACGTACATGTATATATATATTTGTACTATATACATAAAGTCACAGAATCATGGAGGTTGGAAAAGACCTTCATGATCCAACCATCAGCCTAAAACCAATGTCACCCACTAAACCATGTCCCTAAGCACCACATCCAGCCTTTCCTTGAATACCCCCAGGGATGGTGGTGCCACCCCTTCCCTGGACAACACATTCCAATGCATAACTGCTCTTTCTGAGAAGAAATGTATCCTAATTTCCAATCTAATCCTCCCCTAGTGCAACTTGTGGCCATTCCCTCTAGTCTTATCCCTAGTTATCCGTGAGAAGAGGCTGACACCTCCAGCCCAGCTGGCCAAAATTCCTTTCAGGTAGCTGTAGAGAGCAATGAGGTCTCCCCTGAGCCTCCTCTAGACAAAACAACCCCAGTTTCCTCAGCCACTCCTCACAGGACTTGTGTTCCAGGCCCTTCACCAGCTTTGTAGCCCTTCCCTGGACACGCTCCAGGGTCTTGATGTTCTTGTAGTGAGGGGCCCAAAACTGAACCCAGTACTCGAAATGCGGCCTCACCAGAACAGAGTACAAGGGGACGACCCTGGCCCTGCTGGCTACACTATTTCTGATACAAGCCAGGATGCTGTTGGCCTTCTTGGCCACCTGAGCACACTGCTGGCTCATGTTAAGGCGAGCATCAACCAGCACCCTCAGATCCTTTTCCTCTGCACAGCTTTCTAGACATTCTGCGTCAAAACACATAAGCTGCTTTGGTTGTTACATTACTCACATAAATTTTTGAAATGTGCATGCATTGTGGAGCCATGCCATAACATCATTTAAAAACTACTTGTTTGCTATACTGTTTTAATATGCTAATATTTGGCTTCAGGCAAAGTAGTATTAATTATATTCTGATTGATGCATTTCTAATTTATACGTGGCCTCTGTTTTGGCTACATTTGGCACAGTGTTTAAAATTCTTAGCATTGAAGCCCATCAAAGCAGAGCAATTCCACCTGATTCAAAAAAGAATAATGATTATTCATAAAATATTCTTAAACAAATATCACCTGGTGCATCTTCAGATTCCCGTGTTATGCTTGGCTGATACCCATTAGCTACACCAAGGGATATAAAAACTGAAATTATGCAGATACACTTTGGACCGCAGTAGTAGACAGATTTACTTATAATACCTATTTCAATGGGAAACTCATTTTGAATAATAGAGCATAATATTATTGTTATTGCATAATTTTAGAATTAGGATAATATAATTTTTCAATTCTGCTACCTTTATTGACTGAATCACTGCTAAGTCTCATTATTTTTATCTCCAGTTTTCAAATCTGATTTTTTTTTTTTTTCTTAAGACACCAAATATTATGTTTGATGATTGTATGGAAGATTCATTTCTTTTACAAATAAAAATAAAAATAGAAATATCCAATGTTTATAGTTCTGAAAGGAACCTCAAGGGAAATAAAGAGATGACCAAACTTCCCAAAATCATACTTTTGTTCCTTTTGTTTTTGGATGTGGGGTTGGAAGTATGTTGAGTGCCCATCTGTCATGGGTTGGGCCCAGTCACTTGGTCTTTGAATCACAACAAAAGTACATGCAAGGGTGAAAAGTATTTGTCATCACAGAGGAATTTCCTTTGTTAACTGTGCTTTGCCTTGGACATTTTTTCAGCTAAAACTTTTGAGAATTATATGTCTTCTGGATCTGTTCAAAATAATAAACAATGCCTAAGGTACATCATACAATACATCAGTTCTTCAGATATGACCTTACTGAAGACCTCATGTAAATACAAGGTGTCACTTTTGGACATATTTATTCAAACTCCAATTTTAATTAGATAAACAAGATAAATAAAACTTTTAAAAAGTTTTTAGAGCAGCAGAAACAACACCATATGCATCAATAAAGACATGGATCCATATGGATCTTGAAGTAAAACCTGCTTCAGAACACCTTGCAGATAAGTGAATCCTTGACTACTAGCTCTAATTGTCTAGATTAATCCATTAATTGCTTTCAGAGAAGTAACAGATTAACTTACTGATTTAACAATTTCCATATTCATGATTTTTGTAGCACATTCGCAGACCAGAAGGTGATAGAAAACTGCTAATTAGCCTTGGATATGGAGGACATCAAGGAGATTGACCTAGATATGTCACTAGCAAGGCCATTTGTGGCATATGCTGACAGAGTAATAAAGTAATAAACAGTGAAAACATTCTCTGGGGGAAACACATATAACACCATGTTGGGTAGTGGAAAGGCTGAGATTCTGGTAGAACACCTACACGTGGATGCTGGGCCACAAGCCCATGAAACCAAACATGCAACTATCACTGTCTGTCTTGTCCCACTCAGTGGGTGGCAAGGGAGGTGGATCTTTATAATCTCCCAACAAAAGGGCTAGTCTTGCTTGGCAGGGCCATGGACGCAGCAGAGTCATGACAATGACTCAGAGGAACATGACAATTTGTTGGTTCCTTCTGACAGCAATCAATAAAAGTGCAGATAAAGGTGTTTGGCACAGGTATTAATCCCTCACCAATTGCTTTATGGCAAAACTGGGCTGTGCCCAACGACAAGAAAGCTTTTGATACTGTCTCTCACAGTATCTTGGACAAAATGATTAGACTACAGTTAGATAAAAGAGTAATAAGATAGGAGAACAATTGGCTGATGGGTCAGGCCCAGAGTGTTCCTGTGGATGGGGTTACATCAGGCTGGTGAGCTGTCACTAGTGCAGTTCCCCGGGGCTCCATTTTAGGACCAGTGCTCTTACATGTTTTCATAAATGATTTGGATGTAGGACTTGAAGGTTTTTTGAGCAAGTTCGCACCCACCAAATTGGGTGGAGCTGTTAACTCTGTCAAGGGTGGTGAGGCCTTGCAGAGAGATCTGGACAAATTAGAGATCTGGACAATCACCAATAACATTAAGTTTAACAAGAGCAAGTGCCAGATTCTGCACTTGGCAAGGGGCAACCCTACTTATACGTACAGACTGGGGGACAAAATACTGGAGAGCAGCCCCACAGAAAGGAATCCAGTGGTTTTGATCTACAGCAAGATGAACATGAGCCAGCAGTGTGACGTGGTGGCCAGGAGGGCCAACCATATCCTTAGGTGCATCAAGCACAGCTTTGCTAGATGGTCAAGGGAAGCGATTGTCCCACTCTACGCTATGCTGTTGTGGCCTCACCTCAAGTGAGGTTTCACCACCCTTAGATCCGGCACTGTTGGCTCAAGTCATGGTCTTGATCTGTAGTTGTAGGATTGACACTGGAACACGTATATGCCCACCCTTATACAGTCTTGTTAGTCCGGGACCACCCTTGGGGCAGAAACTGTCTCACACATAAGTGGTTTTGTATTCTCGAAGCTTTGGAACAGTTTTTGATGATTCCACATTCTGCTCCCAGCAATTTGCCCAAACTGATGTTCCCCAACTGGAAAGGGGGAGCAGAGAAAGGCAGCCTGAAGTCCTGCCTCCATCTTGGTTCATCATTTTCCTGATCAGAGTTTTTTGAGGCAAAAACAAACAAACAACAAAAAAAAGGATCAAGTTCCTTGCCCGTCTTAGATGGTGTCCTCTTCTCCTGAGTCCATAGCTAGTCTGGCATAGTCTGGCAGGTTTGAGTGTGAAGTGTGCAAATACCACAGAATAGAAATCTTCAGCTATAAATCACTGACTGTGTGCTATATCCCCACTGTTCAGTAAATAAATTTGAGATTCTTTGAAGCCAAGTTTTGTCATTTTGTTCTTGTACACACTGCACTTCTAGTTTTTCTTTGAAAATTCTAATTTGTCCATAAACGCTATGTGCAAAATCTCCATGTACTTTTATTTTTTTTCCTTGATTTTATGCATCCTACATATAATGTGAAACTTGTCTGCTGTAAAATTTGATTCCCATAATATAGTGGGCATACATGTATATTCCAGAAGTAACTTTGGATAAATAGAGTGGAGGTTTCAAGACAACAAAGAACTTATCACAATCAAATCCAAGGCAAGTACATAAATGCCAACATTTACTTTAACTAAAAAATATATGCCATAAGAATGATGAATGTATTCTTCATAAAAATGACAACAGATCTTCCTCTAAAAAAATGTTATTTGAACAATACGTAAAAATTGCCTTCCATAAAAGTTTCTGTATTCATTTCAAATTGAACTTGGAACAACAACAACAACAAATCAGAGTTCAAATATTTAATATTCTAAAACTTGTTAAGTTAGCGTTTTTAAATTTATCTCATTAAAGAAGAAAGAGAAAAGGTTAACTGGATATCACAAAGCGCAAATAAGAAAAATAAAGTCTATTGTGGCCCAGAGGTATAGCACTAAGAAATGCAAGCTTCTGTACTCAAGCACAAACAAAATAGGAAAATAAGCCAACAAATGAAAGATCACTAAATGTGTGACAATAAATAAATAAATAAATAAAATAAATAAAAATTTATTGTAGCCTTTGAAATACATTTTTGCCTCTTGAACAGTTGAACAACAAGAAGGGGAAAAAAAAAAAGAGAACAAAAATGTTCCATTTTAAAGTATTAGAATTAAATAAATGGAGGAGCCCCTAGTCATTGTGAGGGGATGGGGGTTAGGGGTGGAGGGGACAGGTTTTTCAATACTGCGGCATTGTGGTATCATGCCACTTTTGTAGAAAGAGTGCTTCTCCACCAAAAGCTTGGAAGGTGCTCAGCACTTTGATAAACTAGCTATAAAACAGCAGCAAATTGCAGCTGACCAGGCCTCTAGAGGATACACATGCAGACAGTCTGTTACACTTTGACAATTACTTCTGCGGCCAAGCAGTTTGTTATTAGGGATTTAGAAAAGTGCTTTCTCAGGAACAGGAAAGACATGAAGAACAACAGCATTGAAAAGCTGCAAGAACAGCGCTGCTACCTACACAGCTTCCATAAACACAGGAAGAGATCTACTGACTGGATGAGGCTTTGAAGTTCTATGTGATTAGAAAGCAAAAGACCTCTGCTGGGAATGGAAATTACACTAGTGTTGTTTATAAATAATTGACCCTTGCTGACTGTCAGCAATCCTTACACAGGGAGAGCAGCCAGCCTGCAGCATCCTGCATCCTCCTCAGGTCCAGGGGCCTGGATAGAGGACAGAGGGTCCAGAGGTTCTTGTTACTGGGCTGTGGAAGGTTTTTGACAACCACAGCACTGTAAGTTACCAGGGAAAAATTAAGATACACAGAAAACCCTTCAAGCAAGTATAGGAGTGATGTTGCGCCTATGCTGAGATACAGTCTCTCCTCTCTTATTTCCTCAAGGCTATGATTTTCGCAGTACCTGTCAACCTGTCACTGTAGTCACCTACATATTCCACAGTGCCCTGGTAGCTGTAGTGCCTGACTTTGTGTTTGAGCTTCTGATGGTAATATATACTTTTCCTTAATATAGTCAAAGAAAACCTAGAAACAAAAAGAACCCATAGAAAACAAATACTGAGAATGTTAAGAGGAAGAAACTTAGATACACAGTGGTGGTATAGCCAGTGATGCTCTGGGAGGATTGGAAGTGTGGTTCTGCCATTAAGGCAAATGACTTCTTTGCTTGTTCAGGCTCAGTAAGAAAATATTTTGACATATTGGGTTCACAAGAACATGTTGCTAAGCAAACACAAAAACTCAGGGTCTAATTAAATAAACACTGCTCTAATTGGCAGTTTCCAAAATACAGAAAACAGTAGTGGCCACTGGAGGGCTCAAACACATCTTAAAAATTATTATCCGACGTATCAAATCTGCTTGGCCACCAAGCAAGGAAGAGACATAGATGTCATTAAAGTTGTAGAAGTAAACATTTGAGATATAATATATTGTAGCTAGAGAGCTGCTATTATGAGCAGAAATTTAATTTGTATACTTGTATTTCTAGCTAACAGTAGCTAAAGAATAGTAGTAGATGGAAGATTTTCTAAAGAGAAACTAATGTGGCCACCATATATATATATATAAAGCACCCAGTGCTTTAGTCATAAAGTGTTATAAAATTCTTTTGCTTTCTATGAAGGGCAACTCTGTGTAGGATAAGCAAAAGCAACTAGATAGTAATTTTATGATTCTGACATTTTTACAGGTTAAAGTGTAGTAATCAGAGAAGTGTGATTTTTATTAAACCAAATTATTATAAATTAGTATTTTACTAATTTATTTCTGGAGACTTGTCAAAAAATTGTTTAAGGAGGAAGATGTTAATTAACTAGGAATTTGATATACTTCTGATCTGACGGATCTAATTGTTAAAATAATCTCTCATGTATTTTTATGTGAATAGAATAGAAGATCTTCAGGGATTTTTATTGGAATTACTGTCACCTGCAGGTTATTAATCATCTTTAAAAATACACATTTCAGATAAGTGTCTTGAGGAAGCTAAACAAGTCCATTTGGAAAGCTCATCAGCATAATAATATCTTTAACTACTGAGGCTGTTATTCTCTTCAGGGCAAAAATAGGCCATGTTTTCTACTGTGAGAGCCAGAAGAACCTCAGATGAGAATCTGCAACATCAAAATACATGAGTACTTCTCAATGAAGTACTGAAAATTGAAATAGACTCCAATATAAGCTAGAAAGGTTGAACAAGATTGTAGTTATTACCACTTCAGATAAGTAAAATCATGGAATGATAGAATCATAGAATGGTTTGGGCTGGAAGGGACCTTAAAGATAATTTTGTTCTAACTCCTGGCCATGGACAGGGACACCTCTCACTACATCAGGTTGCTCCAAGCCTGATTCAGCCTGGTCTTGAACATTAGCGGGGATGGATCATCCACAGTTTCTCTGGGCAACCTGTTCCAGTGCCTCAACACCCTCTGAGTAAAGAATTGCTTCCTTATATCTAATCCAACTTTCCCCTTTTTCAAGTTAAACCATATCTCTTTGTTCTATCATTACCATCCCTGACAAAAAGTTCAATTCCAGCTTTCCTGTAGCCCTCTTTATGTACTGTAAGGCCACTATAAGGTCTCCCCAGAGCCTTACTTTCTCCAGGCTGAAGAACCGCAGCCTCCTCAACCTGTCTTCATAGGAGAGGACTTCAAGCCCCTTGACTGGTTTTGTGGTCTCTGGACTTGTTTTAATACTTTTATGTCCTTCTTGTGCTTTGTGCCTCAGAACTGAACACAGTGCTCTGGGTGGGGTCTTATGAGAGCACAGCAGAGGGGGAGAATCACTTCCCTTGCCATGCTGTCCATTCTTCATTTGATGTAGCCCAGCTTGGCTTTCTGGGTTGCAAGCTCACATTGCTGGCTTCTCATCAACCTACATCCCCAGGTCCTTCTCCTCAGGGGTGCTTTCAATCTATTCTCCACCCAGCCTGTATTTCTGCTTGGGATTGCCTGCCCAGATGTGGGACCCTGTTGAACCTCATGAGGTTCATAGAGGCTCACCTCTCAAGCCTGTCCAAGTCCCTCTGGATGGCATCCCTTCCCTCCAGCATGTCAGCTGTACCACACAGCTTGGTGTTATCTGCAAACATGCTAAGGGTGCACTCAATCTCACTGTCCATGTCATTGACAAAATGTGTCAATCCCAACAGGTAAAAGGAACACCATTCATTACTGATCTCTACCTGGACATTGATTTGTTGACCACAACTCTGACTGAGACCATACAGCCAATTCCATATACACCAAATGGTCCATCTATCAAATCCATGTCTCTTCCACTAGGAGACAAGAATGTTGTGCAGGAAAGTGTCAAATGATTTGCTCAAGTCTGGGTCAATGATGTCAGTTGCTCTTCCCTTATCCACCAGTGATATAACCCCATTATAGAAAGCCACTAAATTTGTCAGGCATTTGCCTAATACATATTAATATTCACAGCACAGAGGTCATGTTCTCAAAAGGGAAGACAGATTTGACAGA
This sequence comes from Aythya ferina, assembly GCF_964211825.1. NCBI lineage: Eukaryota > Metazoa > Chordata > Aves > Anseriformes > Anatidae > Aythya > Aythya ferina. Next base: position 15,162,955 of record NC_140304.1, read on the forward strand.
TTTTTAGTGACCATGAACATGCTTAATTCCTGTTAATTATGTATTTATTTATAACCAAGTAAATAAATATTTATTTAAAATACATTCATAATTAGTTTATAATATAAACAATATAAATAAATAAAAATATTTATAATATCAACAACAGCAATATAACTATTTATTTTTATTTATAATTACTTATTTCTCATCATAAAAATAATGAAGGTGGACAGATCTGGTAGATCACTTTGCAAAAGAAAAAGAGAGAGAGAGAGAGAGAGGAAAAGAAACCAAAATTTGAATAGATTTCCCAGAAGATTAATCTTTGTGAAAAACAGCAAAATAACCAGTAGTAAAATGTCAGCTGTTCAAGAGCAACAAAAAGTCATAGAGGCTATAAATATAATACAAGTCTTCTGGATATTGAAAACAAAAAGATGCATACTAAAACATATGAACATCTTTCTCATGGCCCATTTGTTCTTGCTCAGTGATCTGGGGTCTTCGGCAAATTTAGCTGATATTGCTTCCCTGTAAAATTTTTCCCAGTGAAGCTAGCCTTTTATTCAGGTATAATGTAGGTTTCATGTTGATACAATACCTCAATCGCGTTATTAGAGGAAGGAAGAAAGAATTTTCAGAGGAAGTGTCTCCTTTGGACATTTCTGAATCTTGTTAACACTCAACTTAAAATCTAGCTTATAACTTCTAACGCAATTGCCACTTGAACGAAATATTTTTTCAGCTTTCTCTCCACTGTGGAATATCTGTTTCTCTTGAATTCAAGGGGAAACAAAAATGGGATAAAGTTTCCTTATACAGCACTGGATACTGGAACAAATATTCCAATCTCATTTTTTTATATGGTGGCACAATGGTTTTCTTTCTTATTCAAGTTTTGCTGTATTTTTCATGGTTCTCTGACTTTATAAAGTACATCTTCCACTAATCAAAGTTCCTTCATTTAAAATTTTAGAGAAGCATGCTATTGTTATGTGATAGCAAAAGACAAATTTTATTTACATATTTATTTATTCATTTGTTTATTTATTTATTTTTCTGCCTATCTTAAAAGAAAAACAGCGGTTATATCAGCAATAGTGGTTAGGCGCAGGTGTTGATCTGCTCAAGGGTAGGAGGGCTCTACAGAGGGATTTGTGTAGGCTGGTCTGATGGGCTGAGGCCAATTGTATGAGTTTCAACAAGGTCAAGTGCCGGGTCCTGCACTTAACGCACAAAAACCTAATGCAACGCTACTGGCAGGGGAAGAGTGGCTGGAAAGCTGCCCACCGGAAAGGGATGTGGGGGTATTGGTCAACAGCAGGCTGAATATGAGCCAGCAGTGTGCTCAGGTGGCCAAGCAGGCCAATAGCATCCTGTCTTGGATCAGAAATGGTGTTGCCAGGAGGACTAGGGAAGTGATCATCCCCCTGTCATTGGCTCCAGTGAGGCCACACCTTGAACAGAGTGCTCAGTTTTGGGTCCCTCGCTACAAGAAGGACATCAAGGTGCTGGAGAATGTCCAAAGAAGGGCAACAAGGCTGGTGAAGTGTCTGAAGAACACGTTTTATGAGGAGTGTCTGAGTTGTTTAACCTGGAAGAAAAGGAACTTGGGAGACCTCATTCTACTTCACCATCACATCACAGAAACAGCGATAGTGTTATCTGTATAAGAAAAAAAGTCATGATATTTTTAATGCTTCACTGCATAGGAAAAAAACTATCAAAAAATTTTAATAATATCCAGTTCTAGATGAAGTTATATTTGAAATATTTGGCAAGAATTGTCATAATATTAGAATAAATATTTTTTTACCCTGCATTTTGTTGGTCATATAAATAACAAGTTTCTGTCTGCTACAGAAGAATGTTCTTATTCACTATCAAATGTGAATCACTGCTAACACTACATATATACATATTGTTACCTTGAAGTGTATGATTAAATTGAAGTTGATGTGTAATGAAAACAAGTATTAACAAGTGCCGCCACATAACTTAGACTATTAAATTCTTTCCCAGAAATACAGTAAAAGTCATGTCATGAATTGCTTTTTCTTGAAAGTTAAAAATTTATTACACTAACATTATTCCACGGCAGTAAGTTTCAGAGCAAATTGTTTACTCTGTTTTCATTATAATTTTTCTAGTAGTCTTCAGCAAATAATGCCACAAACTGAAGTTCCATATTTATTTCCAATGAAGGTAATATAAATATCTTGAGGCATTTTTGCAAGTCTTGTTTCATGGTGTAGTACAGCTTGGAACTTAAACGGATATGCCAGATTTTGTCCAGTTTGGAATCAATTTCAAGTGGATAAATAAAGTACTACGAAAAGTTCTGTTCAAGATAATTTTTTTGTTTGTTTGTTTGTTTTTTAGGCAACCACCCTTGTAATTTGAGACCTAAATCAGTAAGAGAAGAATGTGATACCTTACATTCTCATATAATGAAACCTTGTACCGCTTATTATCTTTTGAAGATTTTTATTTATTTATTTATTTGTTTATTTATTTATGTATTACGTTACATATACAAATACATCACATTAAATGGCATGCTTGTAAGGCATTCTTCCAAAAATGTTTACACCATAGATTATCAATATTCAATATATCAATATATCAATATGTTGTATTTACTAATAAAAGTATACACAAGCCTGTGACCTTCTGCTGCTACCACTTTTTAGGACAGCTGGATGAGGTAACTAGGGAACAAAACAGCAATAGTTCAGGCCTGTAACTCTCAGTTTATTTATAATGTTGAAGAAGAAGAAAATGAGAATATGTTGCAAAACTGTCTTGATTTTGTATACAATTAATTTCCGTATGAACAAAAATTTTCAGTAATTCTTTTGAAATCCCAAGGTGAGAAGATTCCTGGCAGTGAATGATAAATAAATTGTTTGTTTCTGAAAGAAACCTATACCAAACTTGGAGTATATTAATCCTCATAAAACCATAAGTTTTTGCATCCTTGGAGTCAGGTTCACATTACAAAATTTGTTTTAATTATTTCTTATTATTTTATGAGTTAGTTTTTCTATTAAATTTATTGTCCTTCACTCTTGTATATTTTTAAAAAGCAAATGCCTATGACCTGTTCTATGAACTGTCTTCTGGGCACCATACTCTTAGAAGTGTCACTTATTCAGGTTGAAAAGAAAATTTTCAGCAAGAAATGTGAACGTGTATGTATGAGTTTTCCAAAGCAAACAAAGACATTTCTGTTATTGCTGATCACAAATATTTAAAATACAGTGACTGTTTTTATTTTTTTAATATATTTTTTAATGCTATTATATGTATATATACATATATGTATACAGCAAAGTGTGTGTTTAAGCTCAATGAAAATCAAGCTGCCCTTGACCATGGTTTTACATGATTTACATAAAATACAAAATTTAAAAGGGGAAAAAACAAACAAACAAACTGTCAGATCAGCAGTTCCCCAGGTCATAAGTACTCTGACTGATAGTCCAAAAATACCTATGCATTGATAGTCAATGCATATCATACAATCAAAATGAGTTTGACCTCATACAATCAAAAAAGATGTGCTAAAGGAGCCAAATATAAAATAGATTGTATGAAAGACATACTAGTTCACTAAAGCACTGCAAATGCAAAAGAGCCAAACAATTAGGACTTTGAAAAGAAGCAACACTGAAATCTATGTACTTAAAAAAATGCATAGTCACACACAAAAAAGAAATATTTATATATTTATATTAATATTTATATATTTATCTCTCTTATAGATATTCATTCATAATAACTTGAGAGGTTTTACACCTTTCCATTCAAGCTATGTGGAGCTGGTATGAACAGAAAGGGAAAGCACTAGATAAAATAAAATAAAATAAAATAAAATAAAATAAAATAAAATAAAATAAAATAAAATAAAATAAAATAAAATAAAATAAATAAAAGTTAAATTTATGTGGTTTTTTTTTTTTCAGTCTCGATTGACCTTCTTTCACAATCTGTATCACTGTCCCCCAGCCAATTCCACATGGTCTAATGAGTTACCTAGCTCATTTCCTGCTAAAGAACATTGAAAGAAAATCAGTGAAACAATCTTCTACTGAGCACCTTTTTTCCTATTCAGTTAAAGGCAAAGACACATAAGAGTACATAGGTAGAACAAAGTCTCCCAGATTAAAAACAAAACCAACCAACCGACCGACCAAATAAACAAAAACAAAAACAAAACAAAAACACACACACACACACACAAAAACAACTAAATAATAAAAAAAAAAAAGTTCTGAAAATCTCCATGGCTCTTACTTATTCAGTTACCTAATGAAATTAGTTTGTTGCTAGTGAACTGCATTTTAAAGTTGTCCTTCATTAAGAGTGTTTCTCTGTTTCCACCTGGTATGTTGCACAGTGCTCAGTAGCTTGACACAAGCCTTATACACACAGCACAGGTAACTGTTGTGCTGCCTCCCAGGTATGTGTGCATGCTTATGCCATAAATATTTCATGTAAATTTCATCAGGCAGCCTGAAACTGAAAGAAAACAGATTTCTTCTTTTCTAAATTTCATCATTCCCATTTGCTGCCTTCTCACTCTGGACCAGTAACTCTCTGACATTTATTTCTACATAAAAAAACGTTCAAAGTTTTTTATATGAACTGTCAAGAATGAAAATATATATATATATATGCTCCTATCTGAGACTAATTTATAGCCCGTGTTTTGGTCATTCCTCTTGAGGAATGCGGGTTGATCTCCTCAGGCAAGGGAAGATATGAACCAAGTTTTCAGAAAAGCTACAACAAGTGAGTTAGATACCTTTACTATCTGAACTGCCTTCACTTGTGGTAAATATGAACAAGCTTCTTCTAGTCTTTGTAAACACAGCCAGAGTTCTAACCTGAGGCTATGGATATCAAGTAGTCAATAGACTTCGTGTTAGCTTTTCATGGATTTCAGGATCCATGCATTTAAGTTACAATTATATAATAAGGACAAATTTCAAGAATTTGTTATAGTAATAACTGCGGTCTGTGTACACATCCTTAGTCACCAGTTCCCTGGGTGATCCTGGGACTCCACAATGAGTCTGCATAAATGAGACAACAGGCTGATTTGAGATGGTGAACAGCTTTGAAACAAACCAACTTGAGAAAAGTGGTTGATTGAAGTCCTGCCACCTTCACAACAAAGCATTTGATTAAATGCTCTAGGCCTTTCCTGGTGGGAATTTCAGACAATCCCAGAAATTCTTCTCCAGGTGCTGCACTGCATGGGTTGACAGACAGGCAATTATGCATTCTTAAATATGCATCTTTTATTATTATTATTTTTTTGGAAGTCACAGCAAAATGATCCACACAATTGATGTTGCTAAAAACCTTAGAGATAGCATTTCTTCAGTTAAGACATTCAGTTGATTGAAAGCACTTTAAACAAAAACATTATATCTGTTAAGTATTCTGATAGCTTCACATTGCAAGAAATATGATATTGAAAGCATTTTGGATGTCCTGAAAATGTATTACATGCTATTTCATCCAACACTGAAGATAACTGTAACAGCTTCTCATATTCACCCTCAACAGAAACCTAGCTACATTTTGTGAGTCAGAGCATGACTCATTCCTTTGAAAATAAAAGGAGACTTTTATGAATTATTGTCACATTAAAAAACAAACTATTATTTTTCACCACCTAATATTAATTCTAAAAATAATCTCCAGACAGTCCAGCCATCAGTCTTTTTCCTTATCAGACTATTTAAAACACAGGACAGAATTTAAGAGCGTTTTCAAGTATGAAAGTAGAAAGGAATGAAAACAAAAAAAATATCCCAAGTCTAGAGGGGGAACGCCTGTTTACATGCATTGATAGTGATGGGACAAGGGGGAATGGTTTTAAACTAAGACAGGGGAGATTTAGGTTAGAAATTAGGAGGAAGTTTTTCACTCAGAGGGTGGTGAGGCACTGGAACAGGTTGCCCAGAGAGGCTGTGGATGCCCCAACCCTGGAGGCATTCAAGGCCAGGCTGGATGCGGCTCTGGGCAGCCTGCTCTGCTGGTTGGCAACCCTGCCCAGAGCAGGGGGGTTGAAACTAGATGATCTGTAAGGTCCTTTTCAACCCAAACTATTCTATGATTCTATGATATGATTTCTTAACCCTTGAAATATCTCCTAAGGTATTTCTCTATAAGGCATAAAGAAACTTGTACAGGTTTTCCAACAGGTGCCCTTCTATGAATGAAGAGTGAACGTCCATCTTTACTAATTCTGATGGAATTTCATAAGCATTAGAAAATTCATAATGCTTTCATAAGCATTAAAAAATTATTTTTTGTTGTTTAGTATTTTTAAAAAATAAAAATGCATATTATATCTTACCTCCTTTATTGATTTATCTTCCTGTTGCAGTCTGTAATTTTCAGGGTGGATACTCTCCACTTGTGTACCATTTACTTTAAAAGAAGTATAGAATCCTATGAAGCTATTGGGAAAAAAATAGAAATACTACTTATTGTTCAAATATAACACATACGTGCCATATAAAATAAAAGCAAACTATGTTGAAGCAAAACCCACTGAAATGCTGGGAAGAAAAAATTACATTTTTTTTCTCTAAACCTGAAGTATACTTGATGAAGTATTTGACAAAAAGACCAACATATTTTTTTCTTTGTGCTGAGGGTTAAAAAAAGATAAAAACAAATACCATTCATCTTATTTTTATTCTTGTTCTTATTGTTCTTTTTCTTGTTCCTCTTCCTCTTCCCCAACATGAAATCCACCATGATATCATTATGAGATGTAACAACTAAAATAAAACCATAATAATTAAGAAATATCCATTTCCAGATATTAATAACTATTTATTACTTGTATATACAGGTTTTTAATATGTAAAGAAATTTGCAATTTATAAACAAATTCAACACATTATTTCATCCAATTAAAAGGTCTGATTTTTGCAACATTTTGCTGTATTACCACCAGCTAGTAACCTAAACTGTTTGTCTGATTGTTCTTACTATCTACAGACCAGCTAGCATTGAAGTTCCCTGCTTTTTAGCCATTAATTTGACCTCTGAAAAATGTTCTGGTAATGGAATAGTTAGCACGGAGGCCACTGTTCCCTGCAGTCTGCTTCCTAAAGGCTTTCTACTTTACAATGGTATCTGTGCAGTCTTTGTAAAGACTCAAGAAAAGCATGGGGGAAAAAAAAAGTCTGATTAGAAAGTAAAATTTTTTTTGCAATAAATTATCCTTTTTCTGTAATTATTGCATATGGTTTGTCTATCCTGCAAATCTGGTAGCCCTAATTAAATGATTTAAAAATATTTAAACTTTCACATTAAAATAAAAAGACAACTAAAAATAAGTTTGTGGTTTTTATTTTTTTTAATGTTTTATATTTCAAACCTAATTTGCCACTGCCACAAAAAGAAATAAGTGTTTTATTACATTCATTACAGAATTAAGATGGATAAGACTGATAACCAGCCAAAAATAAGTCTTTGAGCAATACAGAGAACTGAATATAGCAATAGCTCACAGCTGTCATGGAAGACCATTATTTCCATGATTTACAACTGTAACAAATAAAATCTTGCTCTTGCAGCTATGCCAGGTTTAACCCACAACACCAAATCACCACACAGTTAAAGAGCCTACTAGAATGATCAGATGATAATGCTAATGCTTTTGAGCAGTTTGGGAATTTCTTGTCCATTTAAGACTCAGTCACTAATTTGTGCAAAATAACACAAGCTACTGAAATATGACCAACTTTGATGGAGTAAGCTGAATGGGCCACATTTGTGATCCCATTTCAAACCTTGCTGAAAGAAAGTCTTCAGTGAGCCTTCTTATTAGTGGACTTTGAAACTAACCTTAAGGATCTTACAAGATCAAGCTGGTGTTCTGTATTTCCAGCTAATTAGTGAAAACATCCACACTAGATGAGTAAAAGCGTGTCTCTTATAAATGAATTTGTTGATAAAAAATGCAAACTTTTATCATATTCATAGATATGTTATAGATTTGTTAAAAGTGTTCTCCCTATCATTTAATCTATTGTAGTTGTTCTTGCAAAAACTAATTTCAGATAGCATTATTTTAGGCTTTTACTTTCTTCTTCTGTGTCTGGAGCAGTCTGGAAGCCAATGACTGTAGAGTTTCAAATATAAATACTGCCCTGCAACATAAGTTGTATATCCATGGGAGACTTATTTCAAGTCAGAATTTCAAATGACCTGCTGTACATTATTCTGTCTGCCCTGAACATCACTTGAAGGATATTTTCTAGTGAAGTTTTATAGTCTGACTGAAGCTCTTTCAGCATGCTTTCTAAAACTGAACCAAGGACATGTCTTGCAACAATGTGTTCAGTAAGGTCAGATCGTTGAATGGGACAAGGGTTAAATTGCCTGGCTGGAGCTCTTCCAGCACAATCTGCTATTTCTAAATTCTAAGACACACGCCCGGAAGCAAGACTTACATTCACCTTTTGTATTCCAACTTGTAACTAGGGAAAAGGCTTTAACTGTGCTCTGCAACAATATGTCACCTGCATAGCCCAATCAGTAACTCACCGAGACACATTAGACTCAAATATACTTCATTTATTTCTCAACTGCCTTATTTATGCATGTGTTTATAGACGTGCAAGTATTTCTGCCTCCTGTATCTGGAAGTAGCTGTGTCAGAATCTAATCAGAGCTTCACCTTTAAGAGCAATAACTCCAGTTTCTCCCCCCAGAAAACTGTAAGAAGTAAAATTTTTTATCTTTAATAGTAGCTACAGACAGAAGAGACGAGTTTTGGCCTACAAATGCTGAAATTCAGTTTGACTTGCTAGGTCTATTTCTGATAAGAAGTGAGATTCTATTTTAAGAGTTTCAAAATTAATCTCCTTTTAACCTCTTTATAAAGTCTCAGATGGGAATTATGAGTTAGGTATTGTGCTAATATATTTATTATTTTATTTATTTGTATACATATCGCTGTTCTGGTTAAAATAATAATAATTAAAAAAAGCTTATCTCACAGCATTTTTTTTCTTATAGTTATTGAAAGTCATTAATCTATAATGCAAATTCTAAAAATAAGTTAAGATTTGGAAGGAACAGTTATTGGTTTTTAGGCTGAGTCATGACCAATTCTGATTTTTTTGCAGGTATTTCTAGAAAAGTATGAAAACCAAAAACTGGGTAGGTAAGATTTTCACCGTTAAAAGATTTTCAGAGTTAAAATCTGATTATACACTTAGTATTAACCTGTACAGTGTACAACTGATAAATGATCTCATACATGATCAGTAGATAAGACTCTTGCTGAAACAAGGCCATTCCTTTACAAATATGTAGATTTCTCCTACTCTCTGGTTATAGCTGATTAAGCTACCAAAATAAATACATTTCCAAACTAGTCAAGCAGGATGAATTCCCTATATAGTAATCAATTCAAAGAACTTTTTGATGGCAGCTTCTGGAAATTTCCACCTCAAAAGAAGGCATATACATGAGACAGCAATGTGTCCTTGCTGCAAAAAAAAAGTTAATGGTATCCTGGGCTGCCTTAGGCAAAGTCTTGCAGGCATGTTGAAGGAGGTGAACCTTCCCCTCCACTCAGCACTAATGAGGCTGCATTGGGTTATGTGCCTAGTTTTGGGCTCCCCAGTACAAGAGAGAAGTGGACATGCTGGAGAGAATCAAGCAAATCACAACTAAGATGATGAAGGGACTCTATCCTATGAAATCCTGCCAGAGTTCAAGAAGACGACATAGACATATGGTTTAATTTTTAGGTAGTCCTGTGTGGGGCCAGGAGATGGACTCAGGGATGCTTGTAAGCCCCTTCCAGCTTGGGATATTCTGTAATTCTATGATTCAGGGCTAAGAGAGCTGGGACAAAAGGATCATGAGAGAATCTTGCAGCCCAGAAGGCCAACTGCATCCTGGACTGCATCAAAAGAGTGGCCAGCAGATTGAGGGAGGTGATTGTCTCCCTCTGATCTGCCCTTGTGAGGCCCTACCTGGACTATTGCATCCAGGTCTGGAGTCCCCAGCACAAGAATAATGTGGGGCTGTTAAAGCGGGTCCAGAGGAAGGCGACAAAGATGACCAAGGGGCTGGAGCACCTCTCCTAGGAAGAAAGGCTGAGAGAACTGGGGATGTTCAGCCTACAGAAGAGAAGGCTCCAGGGTGACCTCATCACAGCCTATCAATACTTAGAGGGGTCTTATACAAAGGATGGAGAAGGGCTCTTTAAATAGATAAGATAGATAATGACAGGACAAGGGGGAATGGTTTTAAACTAAAAGAGAAGAGATTAGAGATTAGAAGGAATTTTTTCACTCAGAGGTAGGTTAGGATTGGAACAGGTTGCCCAGAGAGGTTGTGGATCCCCATCTCTGGAGGTGTTCAAGATCATCAATGTTAGATGAGGCTCTGGGCAACCTAATCTAGTGGGTGGCATTCCTACCTATGGCAGGGGGCATGGAACTAGATGATCCTTTGATCCTTGGAACTAGATCTTAGGTCCCTTCCAACCCTAGCCATTCTATGATTATGATTCTATGTTCTTATCAATGTATATAAATGCCTGAAGGGAGGGTGCAAGGAGAATGGTGACGGTCTCTTTTCAGTGGTGCCAAGTGATACGAGAAGAAGTAATGGGAGGTTCCATCAGAACCTCAGGAAAATTTTTACTGGGGTGGTGACCAAGAACTGGCACAGAGTGCCCGAAGAAGTTGTGAAGTCTCTCTCCCTGAATATCTTCAGAAGTCATCTGGATGTAGTCCTCAGCAACCTGCCCTAATGGCTCTACTTGAGCAAGGAATTTGGACCAGATGACCTCCAGAGATCTCTTCAAACCTCAACCATTCTGTGATTCTGTGACTCTGTGATACTGACAGGATAAAAGAAGTGAAAAAATCAATAGCATGAATTCCCTGGAAATAAATGTGTGCAATAAAAAGCTAATTTTCTCAAAGGTGACAAAAGTAAGGTCACACCTTGAAATTCTGCAGTCATTTCCACTGCAGAACAGCAGAGAAAGAAAGAATGTGAAATCATACAAATAACCTGCAAAGGCAGTTATTTATCTAATCTAAATTACACAACTTCAGTTCTTAGCTTATCCTGTAAGTACCTGTAAGTTTAAAATTCTTACATTTATTTTATTTTCAGTTCTACTGGAGCCAAAATGACAATATTAAAAACTAGAGTACCATACACAAGAAGTTAAGTATGCTGCATAAGAAAACTGAAGTGCACTATGCTTTGTAACAGATAACATGAAAATGAATAATGCAAGAGTCTAAAATTGTCATATCTAGACCAATCATATAGCTATTGTTATAAATTACAACTCTCTAAACTACTTACTGCTGAATCACATATTTAGAAAAACCTAATGGCCGTTAAACCTGTTGGATTTTTAAATTTTATCTCTGGGTATTATAAATGTCTGTAACTATCCTAATTGCAAATCTATTAACAAAATATGCAAGTATATTGTGTATCAGCATATGCATGAGATACATGTGATTAGCTGTGAGGGCTGTCACCTCTTGTTTTTAATAAATACAACAATAATGGGATTTTCTAAGTGTCCTATTTCTCCCCAAATACCTACTTCAGCTTAAACAACATAAGCTCTTTTCTTCATTCAACTACAATTTAATTCAATGAGTCTCCTTTGTGTGCTTAATTCTACTGTAGGAATTTGGGGAATTAAAAGGTAAAGCTTCAATTATTTCAAGGGGCAGAAAATGAATAGCTTTTTATTATCTATTGATTTAACTCATACCTATGAACTCCTTAAATTTTATTTTAATTACTATAAAATTAGAAAAAGCTCAGCAAATATTCAACAAGATACTGCTGCAGAAAATACTACTCTTTGCAACTAATGACAAAGACACTATATTTTTGAAATTTGTATGGGTAGACAAGGTGATAAGGAATTTATGTTTTCCACTCAGCTGTTTTCTGTGCTCTAATCTACGTTCTACTGTCTAAGGAACAAATTCAGCAAGAAAAACATGTAGCAGTTACAGGGGCTAAAGCATATTTTTTACAAAACCTAAGCTTTCCATAAGAAAAAAAAAAAAAAATCATATGGAAAATCAAAATGATGTTTTTGTGTTTGTTTTTGTTTTCTGGAATATTTTTTGACGGAAATATGCATATACACAAAATGACACTCCTCTACCTTTATAAGTGAGAAAAGACCTCCTATGCACAAAAATTGACATTTTCTACTTTATTTATCTTGGTGAAAGTAGTTTGAAAGTCCAGTTTACAGAGGCCTTGTCAATCCCCTCCCACGGGATGCCATCCTTCCCAAACTGATCCTGTGTGGGCTGCCCACAGGCAGCAGGTCTTCAGAAACTGCTCCAAACATGGCTCTGTACCCCGGGGTCCATCCGTCAGGAGCAAACTACTCCAGCACGGGTCCTCCACGGGCGGCAGCTCCCCGCAGACCTCCTGCTCCTACGTGGGCTCCTCTCCAAAGGCTGCAGCTGTAACCTGGGGCCTGCTCCTGCAGGGGGTCTCCATGGGCCGCAGCCTCCTCCAGGCCACATCCACCTGCTCCACTGGGGGCTCCTCCACGGGCTGCAGCATGGAGATCTGCTCCATGTGGGTCCCACGAGCTGCAGTGGAACAGCCTGCTCCACCAGGGGTCTCTCCACAGGCCGCAGGGGAACTTCTACTGCATGCCTGGAGCACCTCCTGCCCTCCTTCTGCACTCAACCTTGGTGGCTGCAGGGCTGGTTCTCACGTCTCTCTCCCAGCTGCTGTTGTGCAGCATTTTGATTTTTTTTTTCCCCTTTTTAAACTCTGCTTTCTGAGGTACAACCAGCATCGCTCACTTGCTCAGTGCTGGTCAGCGTTGGATCCCTTTGGAGCTGGCTGGAGGTGGATCTGGTATGACATGGGGATCTCTTCACAGAGGCCAGCCCTGCAGCTTCTCCCACTCCAGATACAAAAACCTTGCCATGTAAACCCAATCTACTACTGTAGCACACTAAACAAGATTTTTGACTTTGAAAGGTTTTTGTATTGATATGACAAGTACAAAGTCTTAGTAGTTTGTGTGCTGGCCTTTACCTGAAAAGCTATGAGCCAGCAGTGTGCCCTGGCAGCCAGGAGGGCCAACCGTATCGTGGGGTGCATTAAGCACAGCATTACTAGTCCGTCAAGAGAAGTGATTGTCCCACTCTACTCTGTGCTGGTGCAGCCTCACCTCGAGTACTGTGTGCAGTTCTGGGCACCACAGTACAAAAAGTATTAAAACTGTTGGAGAATGTCCAGAGGAGGGTGATGAAGATGGTGAAGGGCCTGGAGGGGAAGATATACAAGAAGCAGCTGAGGTCTCTTTTTTTTTTTTTTGTCTTCTCCAGTCTGGGTGACAAAGATGATGAAGGGCCCAGAGGGGAAGACGTATGAGGAGAGGCTGCGGGGCTGCGGTCACTTGGCCTGTTCAGCCTGGAAAAGAGGAGGCTGAGGGGAGACCTCATTGCAGTCTACAGCTTCCTTACGAGGGGGAGTGGAGGGGCAGGCACCGATCTGTTCTCCTTAATCACCAGTGATAGAACCAATGGGAATGGTGTCAAGCTGAGGCAGGGGAGGTTTAGGCTAGACATCAGGAAGAGGTTCTTCGCTGAGAGGGTGGTCGCACACTGGAACAGGCTCCCCAGGGAAGTAGTCACTGCATCAAGCCTGTCGGAGTTTAAGAAGTATTTGGACTGTGCACTTAGTCACACGGTCTAAACGTTTGGGCAGACCTGTGTGGTGCCAGGAGTTGGACTTGATGATCCTTATGGGTCCCTTCCAACTTGGGATATTCTACGATTCTATGATTCTATGAACTTTCTAGTGGTCAAGTGCCACTTGTCTAAATGCTTCTGTCTTAAAGTCAGGGAATGGCTTGTAAAGAACTGATCTGACTAATCACTGTAAAATGTAAGCCCTTGATGCCAATGAAGGTTTGAGGAGCTAGTGCTTGTCATTAAGTTTTCAGGGAGAAAACAATGAAAAGGAGGTAGACTGTATTGAAAGAAGTTATAAAAACAATTTCCAGTTTACATGAGAAGGAAACCCCTCCATACACCTAATATTAACATTGCATTCATTCTGTCATTGGGATGAGACATTGGGATGATCAATGAAGACTGATCACACCCTACCCCATCACTTTCTTCCTAAGAAAAGATGAAATATAAGCTGTGACAATAACATGCATGCACTCACACACTCACACAAGCACCCACACCCACATACCCACCCACCCACCACAAACACAAAAATGTTTCGTATATAGGAAGGCTTTTTACCTGGATTTTCACTGTGTTACTAATTATGCTTTTCTGTACTGATTAGATCTCCTGGACTATTAAAAACTGTAGATTATCAAAACTTTGTTAAACAGCAAAAACATTAATCTGAGTAGATATAAATTTTTCACTCCAGGATATGTATATGGTGTATCCCTTTTTCCTGTAACAAGATTTTGAATGTAAGGGGATTTTATTTCACCATGACATTGGGAAAAAACAGCAGGGTTGCTGCTATCAAATTTTCTGTGTTTGCATAAATTGTAAACCCGTTCTTTCCCAAGTATTAGTGACAGTGTAGGCCTTTGAAGGTCCGAGTCAGTTATTAGACCAAATCCACAACAATTTTTGAGGGGAGTGGCAAGTCTGAATCCTTCATTATGTCACTGGAAGTTGCCTTCATAAGTAATGTTACACAGAAAGCTGTGACAAAGCCCAGCTCAGAGGAATCTCTAGCTCTGTTTGGAAAAGAAAAAAAGAAAAAAAAAAAAAAAGCCTTGGCGAATAGGGAGAGAATGCCAAATGATATTCCTAAAATACTAAAAACATAAGATTTTATTGTGATACCTCCAGCCTCAAGACAGACTTTATTTCTGATGTATCTAACTCACATAAAAATACATCTCCCATAAGGTACTTGCCATACATGTTTACTGATGACTGAGACCCATATAATGGAAAATATGGCATAAATATCTCAGCAAAATTATTTATATAATTATATATTTTCAGCTTTCTATATAAACTCAGGGAAAATAAACAAAATAGAAGAAAACAGTGAAGTATTGACCTCAAGATCAGATCAGTATTGAGTGTTGTAAACAGAAGGGCCAGTTGTGAAGAACTGCAGGAAGCACTCATAATACTGAATATGTTGCCAAGGCAGATACAGAGGAAACTCAATTTAGACAAATGTAAAATGACACACAGAAAGAAAAATCCTCATCTCAACACACATCCCAAACCACAAACAAAACCAACCAACCAACCAAAAAAAAAAAAAAAAAGGAGACATGGATATTGGGCTAGACTAATCAGCTCCAATATAACCATATAGTACATGGATGCTGAAAAAAAAATTGAAAATGTTACCTGTTTACAAATATATATATATAGTACATTGTCACTGGTGCAATCCCAAATGTTGATGCAAAGCTGACATTATTCTGGCATTTAAGTCAGCAGTGCTGCAACATTGCATTCCCCTCAGAAGAGTCAGGCATCAAGGAACCTTGCTTCAAGCCTAATTTACTGTGATTGGTCTTGATGTGGATCTCTATCATATGTCAGGTTCTCAGGCATGTCATATCCCCTTTTGTCTGAGATCTTTGCATCCATAAATTTGGCATCTGGAATTCCAATGGTCATTGACATTTTCAAATTTTTGAACTGAAGAATTTTACTGAGAGAGTCTTGGAATAAAAATTCTGCTTCATATAGAGCAATGAGAAACCACAGAGGTATAAAATTATTATTTATTTCTAAAACAAAGTGTTTTAATGACAAAATATGCTTTTACTATGTTCATATTGCTTATACTATGTTCATAAAAGTAAGAAACAAAAAGTAATCTAGGATGAATATTAAAGCAAAACAACAATAAAAAAAAAAAAAAAGAAAAAAAGAGAGAACTGTGTAACAGTATTGAAAGTAAGGGTATATTTTCAGAATTGTTTTCCTATTATTTCCGAAGTTATCTACCCATAATTACTGTCTTGCTCTACATAACTGTGGTGGTTTTACTCAGGTGGGCAGCTGAGCTTCACCACAACTGCTCTCTCATTCCCCCTCCTCAAGGGGGAAAGGGGAGAAAATATGATGCAAAGGGCTGAAGGTTTGAGATAAGGACAAGGAGATCACTCAGCAATTATTGTCATGGGCAAAACAGACTCAGCATGTTATATTTCGTTTGTTTTCTTGTTTGTCTTCTTAAAAAGTTATGGGCATAAAAAGAATCTAATTTCTGCCTGTAATCTCTGACATTGTTTCATCAGCATCTGTTCTGAGTAGCCTGAAACTTCCATTTCTGATGGTAGTATATTTTTATAGAATCTGAGGAAAGGCTGGTGACCCTCTCTTCAAAATGTCATAACCCAGAAGTATCACAGACACAGTACTCCTTTTTCACAAATGAGTCCAGTCACAGAAAACACCAGGTGCCCATAAGGGCTCCTCCTTTATTACTGTTGGTTTAGACAGCCTGGAATATTGCAGCACAAGATCAGCATGAAGGAAAAATGAGCTTGCCTTTCACCATAGCAGAAAGCTTGGATAAAAAGAGTGCTTTGACTTTGACCATCTCAAAATAGACTGCCACTGTTGAAATTCTCAAAAATAAATTTGGGAAGCCCAAGAAGGTGGGCTTTATTTATTTATTTATTTAGTTAGTTATTAATGAAGGAATAGTAACTACTAAAATCACAGGCATTTTCCTGTCACAGAAGAGTGTCTATGGGGATAAGCACTCCACACATTTTGGTCATGACTAAGAGCTTTGGAAGCTCCCTGTCTGATTTTGCCATTACAGCCCATTCGTGTTCCCATAGATAATAAAGCCCTGTCTCTTCAGGTAACCCACAGTTTGTTGTGTCAAATATCCAGAGGTGGCACCTGCCAGAGGATTCCAGACTATCCAACACTGGAAAAGTCACTGGTTGAATTTAAAAGCTGCAACCTATCAATTACTGTACAGCTGTCCAAGAAGTAGGCCCCCACTTGATATTCACTGCCTTACATTTCAATACTACACATTATTACACATATACTACACATATTACACATTTCAATATTTTCCCCATCTTTAACAATGAACAATGCATAATCACCATAATGTCCTTCTTCCATGATCTTCAGTCTCTCTTTAAATGTCACATCTTAGTGTCATAAGATGGTTCCTTCTGCAGGCCAAAATTTTCTGGTTGGCTTTGTGATATCCCAAGTGCTTTGTTTGCTTGTATGCTTGATTGATATATTTATTGAAATATATATATTTTTTTTCTCTATGAACCACTACTATGGTTGACCTCACCATAGCAACATTCCAATTGAAAAGGGTCTACATAATTTTTATTTCAGTGGTGCTGGAAAAATGGGGGAATTTACCATGGATGCATACTGGTGAGAGTTTTGGAAAATGAATTTAGGACATTCTACTTTGAATTTCAAGACCCAACTCAACAGATGCATTATTCAGACACCTCAAGGGAATGATAAACATGCTTATGCAGATGATTTTCCATTTCTATGGTGCATTTGGACTCCATGCAGTAATTACAAATAAAAAACAAAACCCCATAAAAAGCTACTGCAAAGATAAAAGTGGAGATTTCCAGAAAAAAGATATATATTTAATGTTATTGTTTCCCTCCAGTATAGAGGGTAACAGCTCAGAAAGTCAAGAGTGAATTTGAAAGGATTCCTAGCAGTACTTTTAAGAAAGAAGTTTTACCATTACATATTTTGCATAGTTAGTAGCTTTCTAATTCAAAACACTCTGCAGACACAAAATGCTCAATCATATTACTGGAATAGCTAAAGGACAGAACACTGAAGTAGAAATAATAACTCTACACAACTCTGTTATAACTTTTAACAAGACTTGCATAATATTCCAGTTTATGAATTTCTGTGCTTGAAGTGAGATTATTACTTGCACATCATACTTTTAATTTTTACCCTTCACTTTCATTTAATTTAAAAAAGCCCAAGGTTATAATCTCTCCACTATGCTACAACTTGTTTTACAAGTTCCCCCCCAAACCCAATTTTTTTTAAATCCTAGGAACACTCTAATTAAATTCAGAAAAAAAAAGAGCAATGAGAAAATATAAATGATTATTTTAAATGGAATCTAGATTACCATGCTAGTAAAAGAAATGCAGTTCCAATCATAAAAATGTCAAAACAGTTTAAGAATTAGATTTTGCCTAAGAACTGGCTGAAAGGCAGGTCTCAGAGGATTATGCTCAGTGGCACAGAGTCTAGTTGGAGGTCTGTAGCTAGCAGTGTCTCCTGGGGGTCAATACGGGGTCCAGTCTTAATCAAATTTTTAATCAATGACCTTGATGATGGAGAAGAGTGCGCCTTTAGCATGTTTGCTGATGATAAAAAACAGGGAGTGGCTGATACCCCAGAGGACTGTGCTGCCATTCAAAACTATCTTGACAGGCTGGAGAGATGTGCAAAGAGGAACTTCTTGAAATTCAATGAAGGCAAATGCAGGATCATAGAATCATAGAATCATTTATGTTGGAAAAGAATTCTAAGGTCATCTGGCCCAACCTTTAATGTTTCACTGCCAAGCCCACCATTAAACCATGTCACTAAGTTCTACATCTACACATTTGTTAAAGACCTTCAAGGTGGGTGACTCAACCACTTCCCTGGGCAGCTTGTTCCAGTACTCCACAACAATTTCAGTGAAGAATTTTTTTCTTAATATCTAACCTAAACTTCCCCTGGCACAACTTAAGTCCATTTCCTCATCTTAAAGAGGATCCTTCACCTAGGGAGGAAAAATGCTATATACTAGTTAAGGTTGGGGGCTGACCTGCAGGAAAAGTATCTTTTCAGAGAAGGATCTGTGGGTCCTGGTGGACAACAAGTTGACCATGTCCCAGCAATGTGCCCCTGTGACCAAGATGGGCAATGGTATCCTGGGGTGCATCAGGAAAAGCATTGCCAGCAGGTAAACGGAGGTAATCCTCATCCTCTACTCCAGAGGATCCTTCCATATGATCTCTAGAGGTCCCTTCCAACCTCAACCATCCTGTGATTCTATGATTACTTGGTATATTTTTTGACAATTTAAATGTATATCATGGCCCTGACTGCATCAATAGTCTGTAATTGACATGACCAGCCTCTCACGGGACCCCTCACCTCAACTCTCTGCCAGTGGCCCAAGATCTCCATTGCAGTTCAGTCCCCTAAACCCCACCCTCACCTGAGCTATGCTTGTTGGAAAGCCTATACAAAGCCCTGGCACCTTCTTATCTTCAGTTAATGGCTGGGCTCTGCTCAGACTTAACTCATTATCCCTCATTTGTCAGATGAATGTTGGACCTGTCACCAAACCTGTTCTTCTTGCCCTGCTTGGGTACAGCGGTACTGTGCCTTCAACAGGGAAAACACTGCCCTGACAGTGTTGCAATCTCCCTTGTGTCCCCTTCCTTTGAGGGGCAGTCCCACTTTTCCTGCTTCCTGATGATTTTATCTTTGACACAAATACTGTGGCTTTGGTCACAAACTTAACACTCCTATGTAGGTTAGTCATTTTTCAGTCCTTGAAAGCACATCAAGAACATAAAATGTCACAGTTTAAGTAGTCCATGGTTACTGAATAATGTCGCCTGCAGCAAAATAAATCCTGATCCTTGCAGGGACCAATTATCTTACAATACACTGATTAAGTGGTCAGAATGTGTCATAATTAGTAAGTATTACTTGAAGACAAAAGGTCAATATTCTTCTTGTTCTTCCTTTAATGTGGATTTCCTTTGGCAATGAGGTTTGAGGAAGGGAGGAAATTAAATACTTTCCTTATTGTAGGGGATTGAAGAATTACAAATGAATTATTTCTAATGACATTTGGTTTAGTCGTTCAGCTTTAGCTACCATATAGCAGCTCACCAGTGACACATATTTGCAAAGCATAATATAACTTCATTAAATAAATAATAAAACAACAAAACAAAGAACAACAAAACAACCAACTGTATGAAATGGATACATCATAAAATAATGTAAACAAGTGTAAATCATTAAAAGCTGAATCTGATGAGACGTACCAATATTAATCCACAGTCCTACCATTGTTTCACTATAGAATTATAAGTAGTTAAATGCTTCTTTGAACCTTATTAATAGTACATAAGTGGAAAGTTCCTGACATGAACATTTGAATTTTTCAAAGGTTTTTGCACTTATGGGTTAAATGCAGTATGGAAAGCCAGGAATATTGTTAATTAAGATCATAATTCAAATTACAAAAAATGTCTGATCTAGTCCATTTAAACAAAGATTTACAGCCCAAACTAATTAAGAATGACTTAATAACACAATTTAAGGTGTTATACAAAACATAAACCTCCTAGGACTGAACCTACATTCTTGAATATTATGATCACCCAATGGTCCTCTGGGTTTAAGGTTGATGGTGTCTATTCAGGTAGTGCTGGCATATTTCAACACCCTGAAGCCTTGACTGGGAAAATTGGGATATTCGTGGTATCTTCCTCTTTGCCAGGAGGGGGATGATGTTTTTATTTTCTTCCTCATTCTTGAGATCCATTTTGTTTATTTTTTATACATTTTTCTAGCAGAGTCTGTCAACACTCTCCTATTTATTTGCTATTATTCAGCTGTTCTCTTCTCATTGTTATCTCTAAAACTGGTTTTACGGTTTTACCTGAGCAATATGAGGCTTCCTCCCTGTAACCAATGATTGTCTATTGTGATTTACATTTCTTTTTTGAGAACCCTGGGATCACTCCATACCTAAAATCTTCTGCACAAAATTTTATTCTGGAAGAAAGAGGCAACTCAATATACACTGAATAAAATAACTTTTTTTTTTTTCTTCTCTAAAATAAACCTGAAAAATAAATATATGAAAGGCAAAATTATCTGCTTGCTATACAACTGTTATCAAAGCTAAAATCTGCTCAGACTGAGACAGAACTAAAAAAGTCCCAAGACCCTGAGTTGTGCAGTCTTTACAAAGCCTTGGGACTTTTACTTTTTTAATTTTACTTTTTACTTTGCCTTTTTAAAGGCAAAACCCATTTCAGGAATGATAGAATTCATGATGTTGTTGACAGATCATTATCTAAGATTGTTGTTAGAAACATTCCTTTTTTTCTTCATGACAAAAAGAAATTTTTGTTTTCTCTTACAATACAATGTGAAAAGTAGAGCCAACATTTGGATGTCCACTGCAATGATACTATGCAAAGATGGCCATTTCCCTATTATCCGCATTTTCACCAGAAAAGTGTGTTGTATGACCCTGGATGCACTTTTGAATGACCAGGCATGTTGACGCTAGATGGGGCACAGATGTCCAGGTGGGGCAATAGTGTTCTGAGCAGTAAGCTGGCTGAACTAGTGTGGAGGGCTTTAAACTAGGTGTGGTGGGGGAAGGGGACATACATCTGAGTGAAAAAAATCATACCTGAGAACACTATCACTAAGTAATGGCCGGTAAATGCCTCTGAACTGTCCCAGTGCAATCAAGAAAGATTCTAGAACAGCAATACAACTGATTTCCCAGCTGAAATGCCTCTACAACAATGCACACTGCACGGGAAACAAGCAAGAAGAACTGGAAACTATGGTGCAATTAGACAGATATGTCCTAATTGCTATCACCAAAACATGGTGGGATGGATCACATAAGTGGAATATTGGAACAGAGGGCTACAAACTAGAAAGGATAAACAGGGAAGGAAGGGACAGGGTGTTGCCCTCTGCATTAGGGAAGTGATTGACTGTGAAGAGTTGCCTCTGAGAAACAGCCACGGACAGGTTGAGAGCTTGTGCGTGAGAGTTAAAAACCACACCAATAAAGGCTAGCTTGTGGTTGGGGTCTACTACAGGTCACCTAATCAAGGGGAACCTGTGGATGAGGTAGTCTGGTTTCAACTACAAGAAGTGTCATGCTCACATGCTCTCATCCTGATGGGGACTTCAATCACCCAGATGTCTGCTGGGAAAACTACACAGCAGGCTGTGAGCAACCCAGGAGACTTCTGGGGTATATCGAGAATAACTTCCTGTTGCAGGTATTAGACAAAACAAGCAGATAATCATTATCTTCTAGACAGTTATGTGTTTTAAAGAGAGAAAGAAAATAAAAAGCAAGTGTGAAATGTTTTCAAACGTTGCCTAGCAAAATTATTTCTTCATGTGTATTTTGGTAGAAATTGACATTTATTTTCCCTGATATTTCTAGTTTTTCAGAATTTCAGGGTCTGTTTTGTCTTGTCTTTCCCACTCACACCCCATGGTAGATTTCCTGGAACAGAAATAATATCATTTTGAAAATATATTAAATACAGAAGCCACATAAACTTCTTGTATGGGGTGGATACAGTCCTTGTTGTTCTATATAATGATTAGAGGGGAGGAGAAATAATTTTCTACCTAAACAACACGCCATTAACTTTGACTGAATATTTCTTTGAGTCTAATACTGTGTTCAACTGAACCATGTGCTCCTAGAAAACTTGTTCTGAAGATATTTTGAAATGAAAAGTAGCTGTGACTCTACTATTTTTCTTAATAGATTTTTTCCTTTTAAAGTATTTTTTGCTCTTATTTCCTTTCCCAACCCCAACACAGTTTCAGTTTGACTGTCTGACAAAAGGTGCATTTAGCACCTTTTAATTTTGAATTTCTCTACTAAGTTAGAGTCCCTATAAATATTATTGAAAGGGATTTGGCTTTTAATCAAGTCATATTTCAGTTGTCTTTTAGATAGCTGATCACATTTTTAAATTCTCACGTTAATGTGTGTGTTTTTTTTTTTTAATGTTTTCTGTGGTTCTACATGTTCTTCATATTTTTCACATCTTTTTCTTTACATTGTAGAAAATGTACTTGTATAGGGTATTGCAACAGGAAGTTAGCTGAAACTGTACTTTCAGATGAAAATGACCCATCAAATACTGTCCTGTCCTGTTATTCTCCTGTATGGACAGATGGATTATATTAGTTCTTCGAACAAGTCATTCAAAAATCTGACTTGGAGGCTCACACTTATGTTCTTACAAAGGCCCCTACACCTCCTTCCATGTTATGTCTATATGCATACAGTGACACAAAGTCATGCTACTTTAGTCAAGGATCCTGTATATACTTTGTATGACTCACTACTTCAGATTTAGAAAGGAAATATACAGTTGTGTGTATTATCTCCATTCTTTGAAGCATAAGAGTGTTGGACTTAATACAACTTGCATACCAAGACGATGAAACAAGGTGAGGATTACTTTACTATGCACTTTCAAATCATAGCATCACAGAATGATAAAGGTGGGAATGAATCCCTGGAAATCACCTATCCTAAACCCTGCTCTGTTCATTGTGATGTTTATCCTCTATTAAAACACAACATGTTCAGGGAAGCATCAATTCCCTAGTCCTACGCATTTCAAACAAGACCTACTTGATTTTAATATCACAAAAGAATAAAAAGGGAGTACTAAGAACAAAGAACAAACAAGTAAATTTCAAATTTCAGAGGACAGCAGCCAATAGTACTTTGAAATGCATTCCAATGCATTTCAGGAAGAGGAAAAAAGGTAGAAACTAAATTGGAAGCATGTGTCCAGAATAAGAAAGCAATTTTTTTTTTTTTTTTAAAACCAAGACCTTCTATTTTTGCTCCTTACATTTTTATTAAATTTGTCTTTGTAAAATGAGAATCGTATTGCCCTGAAATACAGGGGGGGGGGGGGGGGGGGGAGGGGAGGGGGAGGGAGGAGGGAAAAGGGAGGGAATGGCAATAATAGAGAAGGGAGAATTAAAATAAAGTACTCTACACCTGATTTTATTTCTTCTCACTGAAAGAATCTAGGATTCTTTCTCCAATGGTGAAAGCTGATCTCCATTTTCCTCTTCTCTAAATATATTCCAACAATTTATTCTATGTTATCCAAATCAAACCACAGTTTCTAAAAACAGATGGTTGCGCTAGAAAATAAATATTCACAAGTATTTATGGTACGTTGCTACAAAGATGTTAATAATTATTTTCTAGGTAGCTAATGAAAAAAAATATTTATTGTAAATAAATGTGTACAATTAAACATTTTTTTTTCTTTTATTTTCCTAAGGATCTGAAATTAAAATGATAATTTAAAAACCTATTGCACATATTGCAGTTTATTGCCTTGGATACAGATTCTTTTGTTTAAGAGATGTGGCAAAATCTGGGTCAATTAAATGTACGTTGTACCAAACCTGTGGGTTTTTCAATTTGCGGTGTAATTACAATTGTGATGTAGTAGAGTGTAAGGGTTGTATTTAAATGCACACCCAACACACATAGTCCTTAATCCCTGGATTGGGCTAGGACAACAACCTAGTGAGTCTCAGATCGCTCAGATGAAAATATCATTGCAAGGGTGTTGGTGGTGGAGATTCTGTCACCATCTTGAGAGCACCTGGCTATTCTGTTCAAGATTAGATTCCCTTTGTGAAAGGTAATCTTGTACAGATAATCCTAATAAATTAGTTGTGTGTTTTTTTCTAGTCAACTCTCCATCTGTGAGTGTCTGTCCAAGAAAAAACATAATAGAAGCTGTACTCAGAGTAAAGAGAAGTGACAGGAAACACAATCCTCAGCTTTGCACCACAGTATTATACTTTCTAGATTCTTATATATGTGAGTACATTATCATTTTACACTATATATAATCCTATTACGGTCAAGCACAAGTTTTTTCTTGCTTCTACAAAAATTTCCAGCTGAGGGGCATAATTTAAACACCTGAAAAATGAATATGCTTAAATCTTTGCAGATTCAGTGCCTGAAACACTCTTCCCATCACACAGTCATTTGTATAGAATTTCACCTTGTGCAGAGGGGACAAAGGAATCCATAGGTTCTCTCAGGCACTTTTGAAGACAGTTCTATGCATTGTTTCAATGTAGAAATTAATAGGCTGGAGTCTCACACAGAATTTGCAAGATTATTTTTTTTAATTAAACTTAATATTTATATGCTCTGAAAATTAAAATGACTGCAGTATAGACGATTTTAATGACCACTCAGTCATGAGAGGTCACTGACTTTAAGTCAAACTTGGGAATGAAGAACAGAGTATCAGTCCTTGTTTTACATCTGCCTAGAAAATTAATGATGTATTAAAATTTAATGGCAGTAGAGTCCATCACCCCTCATAAATGGTCTATCTCAATGTGTCAGTGTGTACATTAAAACAGTGTGTCTTATAGTAAATGAGAGACCGATCAAAAATTAACCCAATTCTCAATGTAATTACTATGAGACAGTGATTGGACTAACCACTCTTATCTTCTGACAGTGATTGAAATGCTACTACTCCTCCCCACTGCAGACCTCTACATTGGAATCTGCTCCATTGAAAGTACACAATTTATTCCAAATTTACCCCAGTATCAACAAAGCATGCAACAAATTCCATAAGGATTTTATAAAACCTCATCAATTAAAAGTGTAAGGTCAATTAAAAGAGTAAGTGTCAAGAGTTGTAAAAAGATTTTATCTTTGATATTATATATTTCATACATGAAAAGTATTTATAATACTTGTACTCTTAGAAGTAAGCAGCAGCAAATCATAGAATCATAAAATGGTCTGGGTTGAAAGGGACCTTAAAGATCGTTTAATTCCACCCTCCCTGCCATGGGGAGGGACACCTTCCATTACAATAAAATGCCCAAAGCTTCATCAAATCTGTCCTTGAACAATTCCAAGGAGGGAACATCCATAAATTCACCGGGCGGCTTGTTCCAGTGCCTCACCACCCTCTGAGTGAAGAATTTCTTCCTTATATATAATCTAAATCTACCCTTTTTCAGTTTAAAATCATTACCCCTTGTCCTGTCACTACGCTCTCTGGTAAAGAGTTTCTCTTCATCTTTCCATGTCTTTGTCTCTGTGGCCTGGATCATAGCCCAGCCTGGGATTTACCAGAACTATACATTCTGGAAGGTACCAGAATGGCACCATTGGACAACACCAACTTTGGAGGAGGCCAATATGCTAGAGGCCTGCTGTTCAGGCTAAATATAACTAAATATGCTGGAAGCTGGTGAAAAGTCTGTCATGAACATCATCAAGTTCAACAAAAGTAAATGCAAGATGGGGCTATCTTGAAAGCAGCTCTATAGAAAATTATCTGATGGTCTTCTTGACAACAGAATGAATCTGAGATAGCCAGGTGCTCATGCAGCAAAGAAGGCCAACCATACCCATGGCTGTGGTAGTAAAAGTGTAGTCAGAATGTCAAATAAAATGATCTGGCCTTTGTGAAACCATATCTGGAATACTGTGTCCAGTTTGGGGCTTGCCATTGTAAGAGTGATATTGACATACTAGAGTGAGTCCAGAGTAGGCCTTGGAGTGCAGGCCATGCATAGATAGGCTGAAAGAGATACTCAAAATACTCTAAAATACCACCAAAATACTCCAAATGCAAGAACCACCCAGAAAACACCTGAACCGTGGACCTCCCCCTTCTTACATAAAACCTGTCCCTCCTGTTCAACCCCACTTAAAGAACATGTGGTTCACTGATGTGTCTTCCAGAAAGGAGGGAAAGGTATGGAAATACTGAGCAGTAGACTCAAATATTAATTCAGGGGACATAATCATGACAGATGGAGAAGGAAGTTCTCAGGTGGGAGAATCGATAACTGTGTGGAGAGTGGTAATTAGAGAAGCTGAGACTAAAGAACCAGTGTTTATTTATAAAGATTCATATGCTATGTTCAAAAGATGTACTGAATGGCTCCCATTTTGGGAACAAAACGAATGAGAGGTCAATTGAGTACTGGCATGGCAATAAGAAAAGTGTTAGGAAATCCTAAATGTCATTAAACAGAAGTCCTTTCTAGTAAGATGGATTGCTGCACACCAGACAAGAAATCATCCAGTTCACCTTTTCATTAACCAGGTGGATTTATTGACCTGCTTGACAGGGGTGGCAGCAGAGAGTGAGGGGAAAAAAAAAAAAAAAAAAGAAAAAAAAATAGAAAAAAAAAAAAAGAGCATTTATTGGAATGGTTGCATGTAAAATGAGGCAAAACCTGGGAAGCAAGGACCTATTTAAAGAAGCAGTAAGCAGAGGGCATTCTCTAACCAAGGAATTATGCAACACATTATTTTCACAAGCAGCCTATGCCATCCTCTCTTAGGAGAATACAACCCTCTTAAGGACTGACATACCCAAGAGTTAATAAAGGGTTGTGGGACATATTTTGAATAATTTGACTGCACATGCTTTTGGAGAATTGAATTTTCATGTTCAACAGCTGTCAAAGAGGGCCATACGGAACCACTTTGGCTCTGGACATGCTGTTAGAACAAGGTGCATGTAGAGTGCTTAACCATACAGCTACAGAATGCTGCATTACCATACAAAATGCTATGGCCGAGAGGATCTGAGAATCACTTGAGAGTCACTTCCCTCAGATTCCTGCAGGTGGGACATGACACCAAGTTCTCTTTCCTGTGGTCTAGGCTGCAATTTCTGTTCACCAACTGCATCCAAGACAATCACACTGAGTAAGGGAGAAGCAAAGCTTCTCTGTCTTTGGCTGTCTAAGTACTTAATTCAGGTTGTAAGGCTAACTAGAAACATTGATCAGTCTCAGATAAAAATCACTATTCCATAGGAGAAAAGCTAAGAATACAAGGAAATCACTGTCAGATCTTCCTGTTCAAAGTCACACTGTTTCACAAAGAAAGTGAGCATTTGAAACTTCTCCCAAACTCTTTCTTGAAGGTCCACCCTACCAGGTGTGTGGTAGCCAAGAGAAGAACTGGCAACCTTCCCTTTGTTCCCTCTTACAACACCTTTCAAAATAAAATACATTATAGAGTACAAATGAATAACTGGTAATCAGAAACAACTGTACTTTCCATCATGTTCATTTTCCCTCTTTTGCTTTAATATAATGAAACTAATGGGACCACTCATGCAAGAAGTTTTAAAAATGAGAACTAAGTCAAAATCTCACACATAAATGTTATCAAAGCAATAGACTGTTGATACAAAAGAGCACTGGGGATTTTATAAAAGTATATTATAACCCTGACAATGGGAAAATCCAACATGTTCCTCAGAAATAATTTGGATAAAATTTAAAAGCTATGGACACAGAAAAGCAAGTAGTAAAGGATTATTGATACAAAACAGACTATAATTTTATAGAAAGTCCCAGAAAAATAAGATTACGTAAAATCATATATTTTTAAGCAGGTCTTTGGGCACCAGGGATTTGAGTTTCAATGCTTCTGAGCAGTCTACTCCAACAGAATTTAAGGTAAGTTATGCATTTTAAACAACTTCAGAATGGAGAGAAGAACTAATCTTCAACTGTGATTCGTACTCAGAGGTAGTGTACTCTTTGGGAAAAAAAAAAAAAGTAGAAAAAAAAAAGTAGAAAAAAAAAGAAAAAAAAAAAAAGGTAAACAACAATTGAGAATCAAGCTTTCTTTATTATATCCTGGAGAAGATTTCTGATTTTTTACCAATGTTCCTATACAAAATCTACTGCATGAAACAAATCCTTAACAGTAGGAAAAAAGAAAAAAACACACGCACACACACAAAAGTTATCCTTGAACTTTATGATTTTAAGCATACAGAATACATTTTTTTAATATATTTTTTAATAAAAATCCTAAATATTCTGGTATTTATTTTTTAATAGCATCAAATCCCTAATAATTGCATAGTCTGTTGATCTCAAACAGAATATCATTATGATTTCCAGTGAAAGCATGGAGGGAATGACCTCAAGTTTTTCCAGATAAGGTTTAGGTTGGAAATTAATTAATTTATTCTCAGAAAGAGTAGTCATACATTGCAATGGGTTGTCACCACACCTGTGGGTATATAAGCAAAGGTTGGACGTGGTACTTAGGGACATCGTTTAGTGGGTGACATTGGCAGTAGGGTGATAGTTGGACCAGATGATCTTGCAGATCTTTTACAGCCTTAATGATTCTATGATTCTATGGAAAATACATATTGCTAGGGTAAAACTTTCTGTACTGTTAGTGTGTAAATTGAAAAAAATGGGGGTTACTGTGGGTCAGAAAAAGAACATAAAGTAATATTACTATGCAGTTGCCTGTATCCAAGGTGGACCTACACTAATATAAAGTAAGGTTTCTATTCAGTAATTTCAAACTAATTCTAGATGGAGTACTGAAGTATTAAACTCAATAGATTAATACTTTAAACTCAATAGATTTAACAAAAATCATAAATCAGTTGACATAATTCAAAGCTTAGATCCACATCATATGCAAAGTGCTGGTGGCATGCAAATAAAACCCAACAACAAAAGCTGATGGTAACATGACAGAAGTTGCACACATTTTCTTTCAGACCTTTTTAAAACATTTTTTTTTGAATGAGAGAAGAAGGAAACACACTTTATAATAAAGCAATGATTTATCTGTCTTGTCTTTGATAGGAGAAGAAAATCTTTCCCAGATGACTTCCAATAACACTTCTTGACCTCTTAAAATGGATTTGAGACTAGTCCCAATCAGTGGCTCTTATATCCTTTGAGGTTGTGGGAAATAAGAAAGCAATAACTGAGATCAACTGAGATCATGACAATTGCTCAGTATTATTGCCCATGGGCTAGTGAATATCAGCCACTAGTGTGACTGAACAATAAGAAAGTATCACTAGTGTAGATTAATTTATTAGAGGAGCTCTGTGGTTGATCATCTACACTTCACTTCTGCTTAAAAAGCATGCCTTACTCTGCTAGACAATACTTGCAGTAAACTGACTGAAGGCAAATATGGGAGTTTTATTTCCAAGGGGTTTGCATACCTCCGTGTGTCATACAAGATGGAGTGAGTATCAGAATTGTGATTCAATACTCTTCACATTGTTCACCCCATTCAATACAATGTAGATATTAATTCCATTACAGCTAAATGGAAAGCAATTACATTTTTCATATGGTAACTGCAACTCAATGGTTTTGAAGGATGGAAATCCATTGAATACTAGTTTCTTATTACCAAAGATATCATTCAAAAGCAACCTTAAGTCATGAATTACATGTTTAAAACAATACTAATAGTGAAAACCAACAACAACACAATTCAATAGTCTGCTAACAATTGTAGGTAGAGAAGCCTTAATTTTTATTTAAGCCAGAAGTTTTAGAGATTGAATTCTAGAGATGGACTTTAAGTTATAATCACTTCTTTTTTTTTTTTTTTTTACAATTTTATTTTTCCCCATACATATGTTTCAGTGTAAATTATGTAGAAGTCTTGCTGCCTAACTGGAAAGGAGTCATTCATTAGTCTAAATACAAAGATATTAAGAATAAAAAGAAATTTATACTGATAGGAGTTTGACATCTGAAGTCATAGTATGGGGGTCATTGACAGGCTATTTGTCAATGCAATGCATAGCTATATCTATCTGTTCAAATAGCAGTGCTCTGTATGTCTCAGAATTAGAGAATCATCTTCCTTAGCCTCCATATGTCATTCCAGATTCAGTAACTGATAATGCTTAGCTGTAATTTCTATTTCATTTAGTTAGCTTTTGATAACAGTGTGGTATTGCCTGCTAAATGGTATTGGTTTTATTTTTTATTTTTTACTTTTTCTTAACTTTTGCAAGTAAATATATTTGTGACCACTAAGTGAATTGCTACAAATAAAAACTAATCAGAAATTATCGCATTCTTTGCAAAAGTGTATTTCTACCATAAAGGAATGTCTGGTAACTAAAAACTCTCTAGAGCTTAATCGTAGAAAATTTGTCTCAGTTAATATTGAATTATCGAGCTTCTCATAAAAGTACTGCTAGTTCAAGCAATTTCTTCACCAGCTAGAAAGTTCTGGGAAGAAAAAGAAAACAACAACAACAACAACAACAAACAAACAAACAAAAAACTAAAATTACATTGCAGAATTTTGGACATTTTTGATTTCCAGGCATAAGCATATTCTTTACGTGTACACAAAAGCACATAGACAATTACATAATCACTGCCTAGCAACAATTGCAGATGGGGGTGCAATGTACCAGTAACTGAATATTGATGTAAATGTGGACATCCGCCTGAGATTTGTACTTTAACTCATTAGCTATTAGATAGACCTGTTTTCTCAGCTTCCTGCATGTGTGACACTGCTGGCACAATAGATGGAGACAATTCATGTGATCAGAGCTGAAATAAAGAGAACTACCTTTCCCACTGAGAATAACCCACATATGGTTCACTTTAAATAAATCATGAAATCAAAGCATGAATCCTGTGTTAATATTATATATTTAAATGTATATAATGAATGATTTACTGATACCAGCTAATTCTTCTATAGTTGCATGAGCACATTTTTCTTTGAGAAAAGTTACTTCCACTGAGAAAACAGTTTGCCAGTCTCTATGACTCTTTTTAAAAGTCATCAAAAAAAGGAAAAGTCTCCTCACTCTTTGCCAGAACCTTTAGATATCAGATCAGGTTCTTTGAAAAACAGTATTAACAGTAAAATAGTATATATCAGTATATATCAGTATATATATATTTTCTCTCCTGCAAGTATATGCTATTTTTTTTTTCTAATAAGTTTTATCTCTCTCTTTTTTTTTTTTTTTTTCCTTACAATGCCGCTTTACATCATTGACCAATTCTCATACAAACTTCTATGGAATTTAAACCAAATGGGCATGTTTGTTACATAGATTTCAAATAATATGCTTGCTTGCAAAATCAGTTATTAAAAGATGTTTTTACTTGAAAATGTCCAGTGTATCTGGGTTATATACTGTCTTCTGTAAAACACTCTTTCAAAATTCCAAAAGAAATTTTGGAGAATTTAAGTCTCAACCTACAAGACTCAATCAAGATTCAACTTTGAATGTTTATACACCCTAACACTAACTCAATGTCAGAAGTTTTATGTGATTATATACAAATGCCTACAAATGTGTCAATTTTAGTGCTATGTTTAACTGGTATTTTTTGTTAACATATTTTTCCATTTTTATAAAGTCACTCAGGGTTTAAAAAAATATTTGTTATATTCAGTCATTAAATTCTTCATTGTAAAATAATAATAACAATAATAATTAAAAAAAAAAAAAGTGGAAAACAAGAATTTTCAATGAATGACCATATACCTTTTCTCAAATAGTGTAATGTGTAAGTAATGTCTGAAAACAGTTTATGAATAATTTTGGGGTATTTTTAACAGAAAGAAAATGTTGTGTCATACTTCTTTTTCATTACTTCAGTAACAGAAATAAGTAAAAAATAAATCTCTACCTTTTGAGAAGATAAATCATTTGGCCCTTGCTAGTTATCCCAATTATCTTTTAATAGGAAAGAATATTCAAACTGAGACAGAAAGCAAAGAAAAACAATTATGATAATGAGAAATGAGCAGAACAAAATATTGGAACTAACTGAACAAAGCTTATACCAGAAATTGAAAATTTATAATTTTAAAGGAGTAAAGTTTCAAAATGGTTTCTAAATAAGTTATCTTAGTAAATCTATTCATGGAACTGAATGAATTGATTATATGCATTGTAAGCGGTTATGATAACGTATCATTTATATTGTTGTAAGAAAATAGTAATAACAACTAGTTAACAAATCATTATATTGGAATATATCATGATTAATATAAATATATAGTCACACACTTATATATTCA
This sequence comes from Aythya ferina, assembly GCF_964211825.1. Taxonomy (NCBI): domain Eukaryota; kingdom Metazoa; phylum Chordata; class Aves; order Anseriformes; family Anatidae; genus Aythya; species Aythya ferina. The sequence goes on from NC_140304.1 coordinate 15,195,694, forward strand.
TGTATGAAGATGGGGTGTTGTCCTCTACATTAGGGAAGTGATTGACTGATTATCTCCGAGAAACAGCCACGGACAGGTTGAGAGCTTGTGCGTGAGAGTTAAAAACCACACCAATAAAGGACAACTTGTTGTTGGAGTCTACTACATGCCGCCTGATCAAGGGGAGCCTGTGAATAAGGCATTCTTGCATTCAACTACAAGAAGTGTCACGCTCACATGCTTTCATCCTGGTAGGGGACTTCAACCACCCAGATGTCTGCTGGGAAAACTATACAGCAGGCTGTGAGCAATCCAGGAGACTCCTGGAGTATGTCAAGGATGACTTCCTGTTCCAGGTATCAGACCAACCAAGCAGATAATCATTACTGGACCTGGTGCTCTCCAATGCAGAAGTGACCTCATTAAAGAGGTTAAGGAGTGAACTAAGAAGGTTCAACAAGTCAAAGTGCAATCCACTGCCCCTGGGTTGGGGTAATCCCAGACATGAGTACAGACTGGGTGAAGAACTCGTGGAAAGTAGCTCTGTGGAGTAACAATTGAGGGTTCTGATGCACAAGAAGTTTGACACGAGCCAGCAGTGTGTGCTTGCAGCTCTGAAGACCAACTGCATCCTGGGCTGCATCAATAGAGGAGTGGCCAGCAGGGGAAGGAGGTGGTTGTCCCCCTCTACTCTGCTTTTGTGAGGCCCAACTTGGAGTCCTGTGTCTAGGATGGGATCCCCCAGCACAATGAGGATGTGGGTCTGTTAGAACGGTTCCAGAAGAGGGCTGGAGCACCTCTCCTAGAAAGAAAGGCTGAGAGCCAGGGGTGTTCAGGCTGAAGAAGAGGAGGCTCTGGCAAGACCTTGTTGTGGCTTTTCAGTACTTAAGGAAGGCTTATCTAAAAGATGTAGAGCAACTTTTTCCTTAGACAGACAATGATAGGACAAGGTATAGGAACATGTTGCCCAGAGAAGCTGTGGATGCCCCATTCCTGGAGCAGTTTAAGACCAGGCTGGACAAGGCCCTGAGCAATCTGATCTAGTGAGAGCCATCCCTGCCCATGGCAGGGGGTTGGAACTAGATAATCTTTACGGTCCCTTCCAACCATAACAATTCTGTGATTCTATGATTCTACGAAGGAGCTATGAGACTACCATAATCTAATGACAATTGTTCAAATGCCCTTAGAAGTTATTGCTGACTGATGAAAGCAAAAGATTTCATCAAATTTTCTTAGTGAATTTGAGTAATTTTTGTTTCTAGTCATTTGGTTTCAAGATGTTTTCTCATCAGAAATTCTTTCTCCAAAACATTTTTAACCAATATATAGTTCTTTAAAGTATCCTTAATAAATAATGTGTAAGTGTATATGGTTCTCTCTTCTCAAGAAGTCATTTCTTCAGCTTTATTTTTATTTTCTTATAAAATGGAAAAAAATAGTCTTTAAAATGGTATCCATGTAACAGAAATATTAATCCATTTATTAGATTGCATATTCATTAGCAGTTATCTGAATACCCCTTCACCAATGAAAATTTCCCATAACGTAATAATATTAAGAATGACTAAGACTATTTCTGCAATATTATTTAAACAAGATAGATTAACATTATTTCTAAGATGACTGCTTTAATCATCTGGCACTAGGCATTTGAGTGCATATGAAAATACTATTAACATCAGGCTCTGTGATGACCTTTAAGGGAAGTAGTGTGTCTTTCACACTCTTTACAGACTGCTAGGTGGGGAGAAGTTGCAAATTATCCTGTCTTCAGCTCATTTGTTCAAAACCCACATAATCTTACCACTAGGGAGAATACTGATCTTTTATTTCTTATAAGATTTAATTTATGTCCTGATTACAAAAGAAATAAATTTGATTTAAATACACACAGAACACAGACTGCGTTTATTGCAATAAAATACTCATTTGCATATATAAAAATAATTCTTATATCCTGACTTATTATCCAGTGATTTTGTTTTCATGCCATATTGGGCTAGAATGGATTTTTATGTAGCTTTGAAAGTTTCATGCAGACAGGTTTGAGTCATAATTGGATAATAGTTTGGAAATAAAAATATATATGTATTAAATTGAGAGGTTTTTTTTTTTTTCATTTTTTTTAACCAAAAAAAAAAAAGAAGATTAAAGTACATGCAAAAACTTTTAATTGTTAGTGGTGACTGCTAGTTTACAGAAGAATTTCAACAAATTTTTAATGTAAATAGTACACATAATGTCAATGGCCAGTGGCTACTGACAGTTCAGATTGCAAATACTGCACAATCTCAAAATTCCTCATTCAATTCTATCTTAATTTGATATTATTTGCACCGTATTAAAATTAAGTGAATTTTATACAAAGAGACAAGGTCTATGTAACTTGATTTTTATTTTTTATTATTATTTATTTATTATGTATTCTGTTTATAATTAAAAGAGCTTCATTGTGATTATAACAACTGCTTCCATAAAAGTCTGTTTATACAGTATGCAAATCCTGAGGGTTGTGTTTTGCACTGGTATTGTAAAAATACTTTTAAAAGGCTTTTAATTCTTTTAAATGCTAGATACTGTATTTCTAACCTGAAAATCAAAACCAAATCCTAAAGCTGACATACTACGTTCATCATGATTTCTATATTGATTTCTATATTTAGCAGTGGGGATATTTTGTCACAGGTAATTGAACCTACAACAGGATTTGGAGAAGAGAATGGAAATAACTTCATTCAGTCAGGTTTAATTCATTATCTAAATTCTAGGTATTTGGCCCAATAAAATAAAACCTTGTCAAATTGCCTTCTATTTTAAGTTTATGCATGCTTTTAGTTGTCTGGAGAATTTCTCTGTTCACCAATTATGTGGTTTCACACAGAATTCTTCTCTCCAGATTTTAAGAGCAAACAAAACCAGAACACAGGGCATAAAAAATAGAACTCTACCCCTTAAGGAAATACTCTATTGGTTTCTTAGCCTGAAGCATGTCAAAACATACACTAGGAACCAAAGAGAAATTAAGTAGTTCAGTTATTAGAGGAAATACTATTACTACTACTACTACTACAACTGCTAATAATAGAAGTCCTCTTCTACTGTGAAGGTATGAAAGTCACAGAAATAGTTGGTATGGATGTAGGGACACTTAAAGATTTATGAGACATTTTCTTCTGGTTTTGATAGCAACCATGGCGTCAGCTGTGTGAAGATGAATTGCCATAAAGTCCACACAAAGAATGTACCCTGAACATACATGTGTAGATCTAACTGTGTTAAGTTCTTTCTATCTCAATCTTTAACCTCAAGGGAAAAAAAAAAAAAGACAAAAAAAAAAAAAGACAAGAGGATTCAGAAGTGCCTCCCCAATACCTGTAAGATAAATGAAGTCTTTATGCCTCTTTCAAGAGGCCAAGTCCATACTACTTATTGCTCTTGAAGGAAGACATTTCACAGATCTGAGAGCACAGCCACTAAGATGTAAGCCAAACTGAAGCTTTCTTTCCACCCCTCTCAACGATTAACCTTTTCCCTCTGATCTCCAAAGGTGAGATGAAAGATTCCCAAAGATCAGAATTCCTACAAGAGAGTGTGACCCACTCTATTAAGGGCTTTAAAAGTTAAGACTAAAACCTTGAACTCTATCAAAACGCCAACAAGCAGATAGTGCAGAGTAAAGCAGTGAAAAGGATCAAAAAATATCCACCCAAACTTTATAGTAATTGCCCTACCATATTCTATAGAAGTTGGAGGTAATTGCTGAGCTTTTTTAACAGCATCGTTAGTGTACATTTGAAGTAGTTTGACCGTGATATAACAAAGACATGTAATAATGTTATGTCAAAGGAGAGTGCTGCAATCCAGTGACACTGTAAGCCTAGTATAGAAACCAGCCAGAAAAAAAAAAAAAAAGAACAAAAACATCTGTCTCTTGCTTGTTCAGTGGTCCATCAGTGAACTACATACCTTCTGCAGGAAAATATGAGTACACATAAGAGACCTGTTATAGGTCTCCCACATTAATTTGCCTATGTTTAGTCATATACCATTGTGGTTTGGGAACTGAACAAGTTTAGTGGGATGGGAAGCACTGCTTGGAGTAATTTATAGCAGAAGAATATAATGAACATTCTGCATTATGATTTATGAGATTAATATTTTATGTGACATTTAATTTGAAAAAATTGATAATAATTAAATGATTTTATTTTTTCAAAATTTTTTCAAATTTTGCCACAATTCCTGGTAAAACTATTGGAGACCTATGTTGATTGTGAGCTGAAAACGCCTGTACTTTTGGCATGTTATGAGCAGATACCTAAATACTGTATGATAAATATGTCTTGATTCGTATTGTGAAGAATAGGAAATACAATCAATATGACTAATTACAGTAAATGTGTCTATATTAACTATCCATATTCAGACCCGTGGAGACTATGGACCAAATCAATGTTATGATTCCTTTTTCAACATAAAATGGAAAACTGGTTCAATATCTCACTTATGCAGAAACAAAATTAAAGGTGAATGTTACATATTTGTGAATCAGAAAATATATACCTTCTATTTGGAAATTCTAGTTGAAATTTATATCCTTGAATTTAGTCATGCAGTTAAATGTTCACATTTAAAAAAAAAAAAAAAATCCTATTCAAAGAGTTGAGTAGCAATATAAACTAGTTACTATAAGAAGCTTTGTAAAATTATTGGGGCTTTGAATTCCATGCTATCATGACAAATGTGCTTAGAAATCAACCTTGATCCTAGGAAGTCGATGACCAGACTCTCATAAATGTCAGCTGGACTTTTTACTAAAAATTACATATTTGTTACACAGTAAAGCACTTGTATTATACACAAAAACAGAAAGAAAGGAAAAAAATGAAAAGAACAAAGAAAGAAGAAGAGGAGAGGAGAGGAGAGGAGAGGAGAGGAGAGGAGAGGAGAGGAGAGGAGAGGAGAGGAGAGGAGAGGAGAGGAGAGGAGAGGAGAGGAGAGGAGAGGAGAGGAGACGAGACGAGACGAGACGAGACGAGACGAGACGAGACGAGACGAGACGAGACGAGACGAGAGAAAAAAAGAAAAACATTCATTCCAAATATATTAACAAGGAAAAAAAAAAGAAAGAAAGAAAAAAAAAATAACCTACTTTTTATTTCCCTTTCAGCATATCTATTATGTTTCAAATAAGCATTTTTCCCCACTGCTGGGGTTCTTAAATAACTTCTTCAAGTACTCCAGAGTAGTGTTGAAAAATCTATGAATAATGTTCAGCTGAATTATATGTGTCAGAAACAAACACCTCAGCTGCAAGCACTTCTTCCCCAGAGACAACATGTTAAAGCAAGGTAAACATCAATTCTACAGCTCTCACGTCATCTTACCCAGGTATAGCCAAGTATGATCATGCCACAATGTCCTTAGAAAGTAAAATATTTACAGTTTGTGAATAGTAGTCACAGTTTCACAGTTTGTGAATGTTAGTCCCTTAATCACTTTTCTTGGATTTTCTCCAGTAGCTTCATGTCTGTTGTACTAGAGAAACCAGAACACTGGTTTCTGGACACACTGCTCCAGGTGGGTTTTTGCTAGTGCTGAGTAGTATCACCTCTCTTGACCTTCTTGCAACACTTAATCCAAAACAAGAATACCATTAGCTTTCTTAGCAGCAAGGGCACATTGCTCAATCATGTTCAACTTGCTGTCTGGAAGGACCCCAAGGGCCTTTCCTGCCAGGCTGCTTCACAGCGGTGTGGCCCTCAGCAAGTCCTGGTGTATGAGGTTGTTCCTCTTGCAGTGCACAATTTCGTACTTCTCTTTGTTAAACTTCATGAGCTTCCAGTCAGCCCGTATCTCCAGCAAGCCCATTTCTCCCATGCTGCCAGCCTCTGGAAGACAGCACAGCCCTCTTGTTTATCAAACACTACTCGTAGTTTTGTTTTGTTGGCAAATGTGCTGAGGTTACACTCTTCCCCATCATCCAGATCATTAATGAAAATATTAAAGAGGACTGGACACATTATTGACTTCTACGGTCAACCATTACTTACTGACCTCCAGACTTTGCACCACACTCTGAGCCTAGCCATTCAGCCAGTTTTCTATTGACTGCATTTTGAACCCACCCTGCCAATATATATCAGAAGTTTTTCTACGAGAATCTAATGGGAGACAGTGTCAAAGGCCTTCCAGGTATACAGGTACCTGTGTCCAGGTAGACAATGTCCACTGCTCTCCACTGATCTACCTGACTGGTCATTTCATCATAGGAGTGTTTTTAATTGGTCAGGCATGACTTCCCCTTGGCAAATCCATGCTGACTATGTCTGATTATTTTCTTGTCCTTCAAGCACCTGGAAATGGTTTCCAGGATGAGCTGCTCCATCATCTTCCCCAGTATTGAGGTGAGGTTGATGTGTCTGTAGTTCCCTGTGTCCTCCTTGCCTTTCCTGAAGGCAGGAGTGACATTTGCTTTCCTACTTTTTATTATTATTATTACTATTTTATTATTTGTGTGTGTGTGTGTGTTTTGGCACTTCTCCCAGTCACCATGATCAATCAAAGATTGCCAAGAGTGGCCTCACATCTGCCAGCACAATCAGCAGTCATGGATGCAATCCTGTCAGGGCTCGAGTATGTCCAGTTTGCTTAAATCTTCCATGACCTGATCCTCTTCCACCAAGGGTACATCTTGCTCCAGCCTCTCCCCTGGTCTCTGGTTCTTGGGATTGCTGAGGAGCAATAGATGTCAACACAAGAAGGATGTCAGCATGAGAAGGATGTTGATTCAGCACAAGAAGGATGTGGGTCTGTTAGAGCAGGTCCAGAGGAGGGCCACAAAGATGATCAACGGGCTGGAGCACCTCTCCTAGGAAGAAAGGCTGAGAGAGCGGGGGATGTTCAGCCTAAAGAAAAGAAGGCTGTGGGGTGACTTCATTGTGGCTTTTCAGTACTTAAAGTGGTCTTGTAAAAAAGAGGAGGGAGACTCTGCTCAATCAGATAATGATAGGTCAAGGGGGGGGTGGGGGGGGTTAAAGTAAGAGATTGGAGATTTAGATTAGAGAATAGGAGGAAATTCTTCACTAAGAGAGTGGTGGGGGACTGGAACAGGTTGCCCAGAGAAGCTGAGGATGTCCCATCCCTGGAGGTGTTCAAGACCAGTTTAGATGAGGCCCTGGGCAACCTGATCTAGCGGGTGGTGTGCCTACCTATGGCAGGGGGCTTGGAACTAGATGATCTAGATGAGGTCCCTTCCAACCTGAGCCATTTGATGATTATATGATTCAAAGCAAATAAGCCATTTGGTACCTCAGCCATTCCTATGCCCTATGTATCCATTTGTCCCATCTTGATGTGGGTCCATGTTTTTCTGTAGTCTTCTTTTTGTCACATGTACTTTTGTTCCTTTTGTACTTATAGAAGTTTTTCTTATTGTCTTAGACATCCCTGGACAGATTCAGTTCTATTTGGGCTTTGGCTTTCCTAACTTCATCCCTGGATCCTTGGACAGTATTCCTCCCAGGTTACCTGTCCTTGCTTCCACCTTCTGTAGGATTCCTTTTTTCATTTGAGTTTGGCCAGGAGCTTCTTGTCCATCCATGTGGGCCTCCTGGTATTTTTCCCGTGTTTGTTGTAAGGGACCTCTCCTGAGCTTGGAGGAGGTGATCCTTGACCATTAATCAGCTTAATCTTTGATTATTAACCAGACCTTGTTACCAGTAGAAAGAAATTAAGAATAAAGTGAAAAGGTTCTTATGTGTTCCATCAAGCACAGAACTTGTCACGAGAAAAAGCAAAATTTTTGCCTACTCTTTTAATTAAAAAGTTGAAGAGACACTGAGGTTTTATGTTTCTGTTTACTTAACAGCAAATATCTGTAATGCTTTGGTGTAACTCTTCTCAAAAACACAAAAGAGGATAGGCAAAACTAGCCTTCATGTACTGGGCAAAGTTTTCCAAAATGTTTTAAAAACTAATGTTTCAGTGCTGGCATGGAAGAATCACTGAAAAAGTTCAGTGTCAAAATTAAACTAAGGAGAAAAAGAAAAAGCAAAAGCCGAAACAAAACCACAAAGCAAAACAGAACAACAACAACAAAAATAAACTAGCAATGTTTCTTTTAAGAACACAGTAAAGGAAGTTTCAGCCAGGGAAATGCATTGGAAATGAGGAATTTGCATGAAGTTCACTGTTTGGAAAACAAAACTTGCAAGCTAAAACACTGCTAACAAAGTCTGTGAAAACATACCGTCTTCAAAGTCCTAAAAGTAATGATTACTTATCCAACAGTCTCACTGCCCAAGGAACTATATGGAATACCAGTCAAACAAACAAAACTGTAAACAGCTTCTGGAAATATATCACTCTTTTAAACAAACTCATTTAAAACAAACACAATCTGAAGTACTTAGGCATCTCCAAAAATATATCTTACTGTGAAAAAATCAGCAGTAAAAGAAAAGCAAATTGAAAACCTATACATGATGCAGAGAAAAGACTGTCTCACACCTTTCCATGACATTAACGATAAAGCCAAGTAAACTTTGTAAAAGGTTGAGAGGTCTTTGTATTTAATCTAGACAGTTAAAAGAGGTTAAAATACTGAACCAGACCATAGTAATGGTCACAGTTGGAGGTGTACTTGCTAAATAATTGTATTTTCAAGTGGGTAGGCCATCTTCAAAGCTGACAATTTAATGGTTTCACTGTGGTCACTGAGTTTTAAAATTCCTAACAGTGGTAAGTTGTCTTGATTCTTTTCTGTTTTGAAATAAAAACCATATAATGTTCAATTGTGACAGATCAGCATCATGTTTACCAAGTGACAATGTAATGCCCGAGTCATTCAAAACAAGGCCTGTTTCATGCACAAACAGAAGCAGGTTAAGCAAAACATAATTAGTATTTGCTTGTCTTGCCTTAAGGCATAAGCACACTAAAATAGTACCACTGGAAACCTTAAAAAATGCTTTTAGCTTTTTTGTTTGTTTGCTTGTTTGTTTGTGTAATGTTCTTCAGTCTTTTGTAACACAGCTAGGCATAAATATATAAATTTACTTATATATATACACATAAACACATAACTATATGTAACCACAAAGAGAGCATCAGAGACCTGTGGTAGAACTGCAAAGAGAAAGTAGAAGGAAGACACTTGTAAATAGTAAAACAAGCAAGGTAAGAATAGAGAATTGAGAACAAGCAGGAGGGTTGTGTGCTAGAAAAAGACTAAAAAGGGAAGGAGTCCAGCAAAAACATAAAAGGACCTGTTCTCCAAAATTATACAAATTATGTGAAGGGCAGATGAGATTATCACTTTTTCTCTGGGGAGAAGAACATAAAACATCGAGGTTGGGAGGGGAAAGCTAAGGAAGAAAGATGACCACTCCAGTTTCTGCTTTCCACCATCTCTGACACAAGCATCTTTGCACCTTTGCTGGGTCAGCTGGCACTCACCATACTGTTGTTCCATTCTTTTCTTATCATTAATCTAGCCCATGGCCCTACATAAATGTGTGCTTTATGACTTTATATTGATTAGCTAAATCTATGTACAAACCATACCTGAACTAGTTGTGACAATCTTGTCACCCATCCCATAAAGACTTTATCCTGCATCAAGCAACAGACAGCAAACTCTGAGGCAGCAGATATATTTTCATGCAAATCAAGTGCTAAAGGAATCAGATGTTTGGAGGGTGAAAATAAACACAAACATAAGCAAGAATCGGTGTAATCACAGAAGATGTCTGGTAATGTCCATGACAAAATTTCCTTATTTTATATCAAAACTACATGGTTTATCCAAATGCTTAAAACTTCAGAGGATTCTCATGTATGGTTATTATTACTTTGATGCCATCTGAGATGTACTTCAGTGGTAAATTTACATCACAGGTGTAAAAAAATGTTGCTATATAACACCCCTAATAAGTTACTGGATGTATTATCACAGAATCACAGAATGGCTGAGGATGGAAGGGACTTCTGAAGATCATCTAGTCCAACCTGCTGAGCAGGACCATAGAATCATAAAATCATAGAATGGCTCAGGTTGGAAGGGACCTTAAAGATCGTAGAATCATAGAATCATAGAATCCTTAAGGTTGGAAAACACCTCAAGATAGTCCAAGTCATGTCCCAGGCCCTTCACCAGCTTTGTAGCCCTTCTCTGCAGATGCCCCAGGCCCTTGATGTCTTTCTTGCGGTGGTGAGCCCAAAACTGAACACAGTACTTGAGGTGCAGCCTCACCAAAGCAGAGTACAAGGGGACAACTACCTCCTTGGTCCTGCTGGATACACTATTCCTGACACAAGCCAGGATGTTGTTGGCCTTCTTGGCCATCTAGGCACACTGCCAGCTAACTCCAACCCGTCATCTAACTCCAACCCCCCGACATGCCACCCACTAGATCAGGATGACCATCCGAACTGGCCTTCAACACCTGTGGATGGGGCATCCACAACTTCTTCTGGCAACTTTTTCCAGTGCCTCACTACTCTTACAGTGAAGAATATCCTCCTAATATCTAGTCTAAATGTATCCTCTTTTAGTTTAAGACTATTAGCCCTTGTCCTGTCATTATCTACCCAACTAAAGAGTCCATCTCCATCTTTTTTATAAGACCTCTTTCAGTATTGAAAGGTCACAATGAGGTTTCCCTGGAGCCTTCTCTTCTCCAGGCTGAACATCTCCAGATCTCTCAGCCTTTACCGATAGGAGAGGTGCTCCATCCTTGCTGGTCACACCTCTTTTGATGCAGCCCAGGATGCAGTTGGCCTTCTGGGATGCAAGTGCACACTGTTGACTCATGTTGAGCCTTTCATCCACTAGAACCCCCACATCTCTCTCCACAGGGCTGGTCTCGGTGAGCTCTTCTCTCAGTCTGTATTCCTGTCTGGGATGGCCCTGACCCAGGTGCAGCACCTTACACTCAGACTTGCAGAACCTCATAGGGTTCACATGGGCCCACTTCTCCAGCCTGTCCAAGTTGCTTTGAGTGGCATCTCTTTCTTCTTTGGTATGACCTGCACCACTGAGCTTAGTGTCATTTGCAAACTTGCTAAGGGTGCACTCAATCCCATCGTCTATGTCATTGATGAAGATATTGGAAAGCACCAGTCCCAAAACAGACCCCTGCGGTACACTGCTCATCCTAGCCTCCTCCTAGACATGGTACTATTGACCACTACTCTCTGGCTGTGGCCATCAAGCCAATTCCTTATCTACCAGATGGTCCACCCTTCAAATTCATATCCTTCCAATTTAGAGATTAAGATGTCATGTGGGACCCTGTCATAGGCCTTAGAAGTCCAGGTAGATGACATTGGTCAGTCTTCCTTTGTCAACTGATGCAGTCACTCCATCACAGAAGGCCACCAGATGGGTCAGACACTATTAACCCTTGATGAAGCCATGCTGGCTGTCCCAGATCACCTCCTTCTCTTGCATGTGCTTTAACATTGCCTCCAGGATGATTTATTCTATGATCTTGCCAAGCATGGAGTTGACGCTCACCATCCTGTAGTTCCTTGGGTCTTCCTTTCTACCCTTTTTTAAAAATGGGACTGATGTTTCCCTTTTTCAAGTCACCAGGGACTTTGCCTGACTGCCATGTTTTTTTTAAATATGATGGAGAGTGGCTTGGAAACTACATCAGTCAATTCCCTCAGGATTCTGGGATGCATGTCATCAGGCTCCACAAACCTGTAGTTGTTAAATTGCATCAGGAGGTCCCAAACTTGCTCTTCACTGACAGTGGGAGGGACTCTTCTCCCCCAGACCCCACCTAGAGGTTTAAGGACTTGAGAGATGTGGAATCACAAAATCACAGAATTGTAGGTGTTGGAAGGGACCTCGAAAGATCATCGGGTCCAACCCCCCTGCCAAAGCAGGTTCCTTAGAGCAGGCTGCCCAGGTAGGCGTCCAGACAGGCCTTGAATATCTCCAGAGGAGACTCCACAACCTCCCTGAGCAGCCTGTTCCAGTTATCCGTCATCCTCACAGTGAAGTTCTTTTGCATGTTGGTGCAGAACTTCCTGTGCTCCATCTTGTGGCCATTACTCCTTGTCCTGTCCCCACAAACCACTGAAAAGAGCTTGGCCAAATCCCTCTGTCTCCCACACCTCAGGTATTAATAAACATTGATGATATCCCCTCTCAGTCTTCTTTTCTCCGGGCTGAACACACCCAGGTCTCTCAGCCTTTCTTCATAGGGAAGATGCTCCAGGCCCTGTATCAGCTTTGTGGTTCTCTGCTGGACTCTTTCCAGGAGATCCCTGTTTTGTTTTGTGTGTGTGTTTTTTTGTTTTTTTTTTTTTGTACTGGGGAGCCCAGAACTGGACACAGTACTCCAGGTGAGGCCTGACCAGGGCAGTGTAGAGGGGGAGGATTACCTCCCTTGACCTGCTGGCCACACTTCTTTTGATGCATGCCAGACCACTAGTGAAGACTGAGGCAAAGAAGTTGTTAGGTACCTCTGCCTTCTCATCATCTGTTGTTACAAGTTCTCTGTCTTCATTTGTCAGAGGCGCTACACTCTCCCTAGTCTTTCATTTGTGGCTAATATTCCTGTAGAACCCATTCTTGTTATTCTTCGCATCCTTCGCCAAATTTAGTTCCATCAGTGCCTTGGCTTTCCTGATCTCATCCCTGCACATCTGGACAATGTTTCTGTACTCTTCCCAGGGCACATGGCCCTGTTTCTACAGTCTATAAATTTCCTTCTTTTGCCTAAGTTTGATCAGCAGGTCCTTCTTCAACCATGCTGGTTTCCTACCTTCTCTGCTTGATTTATTACATATGGGAGTAGAGCGCTCTTGCACACCAAGGAAAATATCCTTAAAGAGTTATGAGCTCTGATAAGATTACCTGTCCCTAAGGACTGTGTCCAATGGAATCTCATCCACTAATTCTCTGAACAGCTGGAAGCTGGCTCTTCTGAAGTTCAGGGCCCTGGCTTTCCTCTTAGCCAGACCTGTATTCCTCGACATCACAAACTCAACCAGGGCACGGTCACTTCAACCTAGGCTTCCTCCAATGGGCTTTTTAATGAGCTTCTCTGCATTGGTGAACACTAGGTCTAGTAATGCTTCTCCTCTGGTTGGTTTGTGTAATACCTAGAGCACATTCCTCTAATTCCTAGAGCACAAAAGAAGAGGAAATCCCTTAACTGCTATTATTTTCCAAATTCTTCTTTCATTTATCCTTTTGTCTCATTTATCCTTATTTAACAGGTTCTACAGTGTAACAAAGATGCTTTGTGCTTTCTCAATTCTGTTGGTTTATTCCCTTTCTAACATCCTATGAATTTCATTTTCACCAGCAGTTAAGTAAGCACAATATTAAAACTACCGTATTTGTATGAAATGGAAAAAGAAGCAAAGAAATGAATAGGAGACAAATATATTGAACATATATAAAAACAATAGACTTATTTTAAGTTATTTTAAAAATACTCATGTAGTTTCTTAAAATAGCAACTTGATTTATGAGAAAACCAAGTGAAATTGTGTGACTGCTGAATCTCCAATATTTAGCAAATCCTAAAAGATGATTAGCTGATGCATATGATTTGAAGATAGACAATACGTACGTATCTCCATCCGCTAAGGAAGAAATTTCTAAAAAGAGCAAAAAGTGAGGTGCAGGACAACCAGTCTTTCCTCAGTCCCTAGGAGAGTGATAGAGCAAATAATCCAGGAATCATTTCCACCAATACTAAGGAGCAGAAACTGATTAGGAGTAGTCAGATTGGATTCATGAACAGGAATTCACACTTTGACAACCCAGTAACATTCTTCAGTGAGATTACTAGCTTGGTGGATGAGGGCACAGCATGCTCCAGTAAAGGCTGTGGGCCAACTGGCTAGGAAGCAGATCTGCAGAGAAGGACTTTGGGAGTCCTACTGGGCACTAAGTTAAATATAAGCCAGCAATGTGTCCTTGCAGCAAGAAGGCCAATTTCATCTGGACTGCGTTAGGAAGACCATTGCCAGCAAGTTGAGGGAGGTGACCTTTCATGTCTGCTCAGCACTTGTGAGAGCAATCTGCAGTGCTGCGTCCAGTTCAGTGCTCCTCAGTACAAGAGAGATATGGGCATATTGGAATGAGTCTAACAAGGAATTATGAAGAGGATTAAAGGAGCATCTTTTTGTAAGAGGAGAGGAAGAGAGAGCTGTGACAGTTTAGCCTTGAGAAGGCTCAGGGGGAATTTTATGTATTTATATAAGATGGGAAGGAATAAAGAAGACATACCTTCCTTAGTGGTATCCAGTGAAAAAGCAATGGGCACAAACAGAAATACAGGAAATTCCAATTAGATATAATGAAAAACTTTTATTTTCTGTAATACTGATCAAACACTGGAACAAGCTGCCCTGAGAGGCTGTGGAGTCCCTCACCTTAGAGGTATTTAAAAACCATCTGGACACGGCTCTGGGCAACCTGATGTAGTTGACCCTGCTTGAGCAAGGGGTTGGACTAGATGATCTCTAGAGGTGCCTTCAGATCTCAATCATTCTATGCTTTTATGGTGTTCAGAACATTAGTTAACACACAACAGATGAAATGGTGAATTAATATTATTGACCAGTATTTAGCACCACTGTAACTAACTCTAAAAAGTTAGAGCTCTACTGAAACCACAGTAACACTATTTAGTGCAGAAGGATGTACAATCTGAAAGTACAGGCTGAAATTTGATTATTTGATTTTATTATTTTATTAAGTAACATATCAGTAACTTGCACAAGTTACTTAGATCTTGAACAATAATAGAACTTGAACTTTTTCTACTCTTGAATAATATTAAAATTTCAAACTTATTTAATTACTTTTCTTTTAGACTACTGGTGCAAGCTTTTTCTTTCCTTAATGATATTTGCACTTCAACCAGGAGAGATTTGGAAAACAAAATATAGCATCAGTGTAGTTCATTCCTGAGATATATGATACTACCTTATTTCCAACTCAACAGAAGCTACGCTGTTCTATAGACAGTTACTTTTATTTTTTTTTTGGTCTAATTTCTATTTTTTCAAATGTCACAAATTTTCAAAAAATCTCCTCAATTCATGAGAAAAAAATGTGGTAAAAAAAATTTCTGGAGCTACATTTTTGATTCAGTTATCAGAAATCTTAGACACTGAATCAAACACTCCCTTTTCCTGAAGGTAACCCGGTTCAATGAAAATGTCAGAGGCTGTATTCTCCTGGAGGCCTGTCTGAATGCTGACAAAGTTCTTTTCCAATTTCCTTTAAAATGGATTTGGGAAACATTTATTAGTTCTTTGAGAAGTGTTTGTAATTACTTTTTCTTTGCTCTTCAGTGTATGCCTGTAGGCTGTTTTGCACACACTGTCTACTGCCATTCTGTGCAATGTGCTTTGACAGTAGATATTGTCTCCAAAATAATAAAAAGTGTAGATGTACTTTGTTATCCTAATCCATGCAAAATTGCTACAGATGATTTTGTGAATTCCTTCAGATCAAATTCTACAAAAGTAGTAACTAATGTTTAGTGTAAATATGGCCCTACTTACATAGTTTATAATTTTAATTTTACTTACACCATACTACATAGTGCTTAAAGACTAGATTCTGGTAGCTTTAAACTCCTTAGGCACTAATTTAATAGTGACAATTTTTTCTACAGAATATCAACACTGGGTTCAAGTTTGATCAGGATAGTGCTTTAGAACTAATTCTTTACTCCCACTTAGCAAATTCAGTTCACATTTTGGAAATTCTGTGGCACAAGAATTGGATTCTTTTTAGAAAAAAAAAAAAAAAGATAATAATAAAATGCTCAGGACTATGTTGAAGGCAATACAGTCACTAATAGGCATTCAATCAATGGTACTAGACTAGAATGAGTCTAAAATAAAATTGTCAAAATACTAGCGGAAAGTTTATTATTGATCAGTACTTCTTTGCCATACAGATCTGCTCTTTTCTTACTGCACTATTTGGTAGCATAAATATAACTATACACCTAACCTGAGTGTTTCCATGGTGCATCACACCTGCATGAAATTAAACTACATTTGAAACTTTATGGATGAGAAACCCTAGCTGGCATTCAGAGTTTTTATCAATATTGTTTCCATTATCCATGTTAAAGAAACAGGTACAAGGACAAATTTCAGAGGCAAATTCTGTGACTGTATTTACTTCACTGCTGATTTGAGGGTATTTCACTTCTTTCCATGCCTCTACATTACTATTTTGACTTTTCTTTCTTTTTTTTTTTTTTTTTTTTTTTTTTTTTTTTTTTTTTTTTTCCCCAGGATGATAGCTCATTTGTTTTATTTGCTGAAATCTGTTTTGTTTTAAATGTGCATTCATTTAAGAATTCTCTTTTGGCTTGCAATCTGCATATAAGAAATGATTCTGTGAACACACATTGTAAACAGTTTTCACAGAGGTTATATACAGTAGACTCACCACAAATTCTCCTCTCAAACTGTAAAGTCAAAAGACTAATTTTGAAATACCCAAGATATACATGTAAACATGAGCATTTTCTAAAATACAGGATCTATTTGGTTCCAGGATGTTATACATATGTTGTTTAATATAGACTGGTCACCTCTTTAATGTACATTTGTCTCTTCCTTGTCCCAGTGAAGTAGTTGCAGTCAGCAGTAAACCAGAAGTGAACAGAAGCCCTGTCTCCCAGGTCTTTTAGTCCAGCATCATCTGTCACCACCTCCCTGGAAAAAAAAAAAAAAACTATTTGAATTCATCATAAACAGAGAATTCTTCCAATGTTCATTATTGATTATACACCATTACTGAGAATGAATGAAACTGTTGTTCATCCCAGCAGGAAAAGGCTAATGATCAATTAAGTATGTGGATGACTGTGAAAACCAATATTTAATGGTGAGTATGGCTTTGGAAAAGGAGTGAAGTGTACGCTAATCTAAAGTCCTTCTCTATTCAGAAAAGCCTTCAGGAATGTCTATGACACTCATTTGATTTGAATGTGAGCTAAATCTATGCACACAAATAATACATCCAAACGTATTTTTTATTAAAAAAAAATAAATTAATTAAAAAGACTTTTAATACAAAATATTTGATAGTTAAATTTTTTAAAAAAGAAACCTGTATAAGTTAAAGAAAAATCAACCCTATGGCACCTCTGTGGCCTCTTTATGCATTAGACTTTGTGGGCTGAACAGAACAGTACTGAAGCATGAAGAATTTAACTGAATGAAGTTACATTTAATTCAACTATATTGAAGACAGAAATTGCTCACTTCATTTGAAAAAGTAATTGGTTCTCAATAAGTACAGATAATTTATCTGTCCATCTTAAGGTTCTGCATGACATCAAGAAGCATAGATTCTAATAAACTATCTTAAGATCTGGTCAGTCAAATGTACTTACTACAACTATTGTTTGCTTACTGAATTCCAGTAT
This sequence comes from Aythya ferina, assembly GCF_964211825.1. Classification (NCBI taxonomy): domain Eukaryota; kingdom Metazoa; phylum Chordata; class Aves; order Anseriformes; family Anatidae; genus Aythya; species Aythya ferina. The sequence goes on from NC_140304.1 coordinate 15,213,111, forward strand.
CTCCCACCACAAAACAATGGGAAAAAAATAAGGAAAAGAAGAAGTTATCATGGATATAAACATTTAGTTTATCAACATTCAAAGTAACACTTTAAAAATAGCCTATTAGAAAGAATTAGGACATTGTTCTCAATAACAAGGAATAAGACAACATTAAATTTGCCTATCTGTTAAAATTGGATCCACTGTACGCCCATCAATGGATTTAATCAGACAATGAGATGTTCTGTAAAGTCTCCTGTACTCTGCTGTGCCTGTAGAAGCACGTTTCAGTAATTGTTCCTACTGCCCTTTGTACCTAGTAAATGAATGATGAATAGTTATTAGAAGTATGGCTCAGTAGGATTATTTATGTGACATATTTCAGAAAATATGTTTAATTAAAAATCAGCAATGCAATTATGAGTATCATAAATGAAATAACAAAAGCAATATCAAACAGTTAATTAGATTTTTATTATTATTTTCTCTCATAAATGAAGTTAAGGTTTTCATATGCATACATAAAATCCTTCATTGGAGTTATTTGACTTATTATATAGGTGTCAGCAAAAAATATTAACTGAAATATATGGGAAAAACAGCTTTCACTGAACATCACTTTTGGGAATTAATAATCACTCAGTTGTGTACCTCCTGCCCAGGTCAGCCTGGGTCAACTCACTATCCTACTCCTTGCTGCCCATGCTGCTGGACCTGGAAGCCATATGGTGGTCCCACCTCTCTTAACCCCACAGAACAATTTTCCTGCCACTGCTACAAATAACTTCCTCATGCCATCCTGGGACTGGATAGCAGCTCAGTCTCTGCCTTCCTGACCACCCTGGAAGCACATCAGGGCCAGAAAACCCCTCCCACATCTCCCCTCTCAGAGGCTGCCAGTTGTTTTCAGCCTCCATTTTAGGGTGCTATTTCCATGGCAGGCACCATTTTGTTGCCAAGGCTACCATTTCTTGACAATGTTGTGACCTTAGAACATCCATTAATTGGCTAGCTGGTCTTTAGGCACAGCAAGCAGCTATCTTTCCCCAAAGTGGTTTATTTTGTCATGAGAAGCACAATTTAGTTAGTCATGTGCTATGTGTGCTTAGCCTGTGTGTAAGTTGCCTTTCAACCACTCCTGTTTTATTGTGTGCGATCGCTGAGAAGTAAAAAGTGTCGATTTAAATTGCCTGTAAAATGGCTTTATTTTTGATGTGTCTACCTCACCACACATTTCAGTGTCATTAGTGAACTTGGTGAGGGTACTTTCAATCTCACCACCCAGGTCATTTATGAAAATGCTGAACAGCGTGGCTCCCAGTGTGGGGACGGGCTGTCAGCCTTAGCAAAAACCCTGAGTACAGTCTGCCAGACAGCTTCCTACCTGTCTCACAGACCACAGAGCCATTCTGTGGGAAACAGTGTCAAATCACAGAATCACAGAATCACAGAATTTCTAGGTTGGAAGAGACCTCAAGATCATCGAGTCCAACCTCTGACCTAACACTAACAGTCCCCACTAAACCATATCCCTAAGCTCTCCACTGCTCTATGTCCACAGAAGAAGGTGACGTGATCAGTCAGGCATGATTTGCTGTTGGTAAATCTGTTGACTTTGCTTGATCAGCTGTTTTGTTTGGCATTTCTTCTGTTAAACCTTCCCTTTCCATGTAGTGTGTAATATAAGCAATGATGTGGCTTTTGAAATGATTTAAAAAATAAAAATAAAGAATTTCCACGTTCATTTTTCACTCATCACCAGTTCTTATGAGCTACAAGATTTATTCTGAAAAAAGCTTCTAATATGATCCATATTTCTCATATTAACTGGTCTTTAAAATGTAAATCAAGAACATGTAAATATGTATTTCAAAATAAATCCAGAGAATGCAGGAGAATTGGAGAAGCAATATTTTAGATATATACTATGGGGTTTTTTTGTTGTTTGTTTGTTTGTTTTTGTTATTTCCAATTACACTTACATTATGCTCTAAATTATTTGTCTCATCATAACGATATGGCAATCTAAATGTTAAAAGCAAAGGAACAAGGAAACAAACAAAAAACACAAGCAGAACAAACCAAACCAAATAAACAAACCCCCCATTTTTCCTATCAAATTAAACATTTATTGTAATGACATACCTTTTCAAGTATTTATTCAAAGCTGATAAGCTGCATAAATTTTTTACGAGCCATTTTCTGCACCACCTAACTGCAATGACAAACTGACAGTGCAGCAGTGGTATTCCTTACACAAAAATACACACTAATCATTAGAAAAAAGAACTGGTTTCTATGGTTAGGTATGCAAACAGGAATCTGCAGATCTATACACACTGCTTTCAGAATTGAACTACGAAGAGCTATGTGTCTTTCAAATCATACATTCTGCTCCAACCACTGGCAGTGCAAACACTGAGCTCAGTAGACAGCAGCAGGCAGCAGCAGGCAGCAGCAGGCAGTACACTGCATCTGGACCATATTTCTCCATACAGTGCAATCCCATGATCTTTAATGTATTGTAGCCACCACTGGCCTACAGGCTACTGCACCCCAAGTCACAGGGTTGCCTGTTAGGAAGAAGGTATTACAGCTGCTGAAATAAGTCATTTAAGTGTAAGACAGGCTAGGTCAGGTAATTATAGTGCCTGCTCATACAGTAGATTGTTTGTTCCCATTAAAAGGGCTATGAATTAAAGCCAGTACAGATGACTGCCCATACTTTAAGAGGACGTTGCAACTATAATACACATATACATGTCAGCTAGAGATCTCTGTGAGGGGAGTATTTAAATTCACCAAGCCACTTAATATTAAAAAAAAAAATAATATCTTAAACTTGTTCATTAGCAACACACTTTGTGCTAGTGACTAGCTCTTGATGTACTTACATCCCTACAAACACAAAAATGACCATTTTTGACACTCACATTCTAAATTAGCTCTGTGTTTACAATACCACAGAGTTAATGCTGTATAATTAGCACTCATCTCTATGTAGTACTGATATATATGTCATTGCATCTTATTCATCAGTATTAAGGTAATTGGAAAAGCTGGGAAAGTTGGAAGAGAAATGGGTTGTCTTTCTATTCCATCCCTCCTTGCTTATTGCTGATTTTCTGTGCTGCTAGTCTCTCTCTTAAAGGGGATCTTTCCTACTGCTTTCCTACTGTGGATACTGCTTACCTTGAGTTTGGTTGCATTAACCATCCTTCTCAAAATATGTTACTATTTTCCATAGCAATATTAACTTTTTTTTTTTTTTTTTTTTTTTCAAAAAGATCAATGACAAGAGGTCAGTGATGGAAAGCAAAATATTAACAAAGTAAGCAATGATTAGAAAGTCCAACTCTCTCTCTCTCTCTCTTTTTTTTTTTTTTTCCAGTCTTTTTTGTTTAATTCAGAAATTAATAAACTGTTGTTAGACATTTTATGGAAAAAAAAAATAATCAAGCAATCCTAAATTAAGAGTCCTTGCAATATCATTAGATATGCAGGTAGTCCATGCAAACCTTTGAATGTCTTTTTTTCCAGTTCTGAATCAGAGACATCAGAGCTATCCAAACTCTGAACTGTAATTTTTAGAGTTTATTTAGTCAAGAATCTGAGTCAATTTATAGTAGATATTACTTTCCCAATATTATGGCATAAGTAATCTGGATGGAACCTCTGCACTACTTCTTTGTCATGAATGTCCACATGAAAGAAAGACTGTCACAAGAAACTGTTTATAAACTGCTGCAAATTGTGTTGAGTAACAGAATACAGTTCCAGCTTTTCCCTTTACACCAGCACTGTCATACTCAGAAACAAGTTTCATGGGGCCTGATACCAAGTCATGAAACATTAGAATAACAAATGATACATTAGAATAACAAATTGTGTTTATTTGTCCCATTAATTAATCATTATTTTAACATGTTAGAAAAAAACAATCAAATCAGAAGTCTTTTTTTTTTTTTTTTTTTTTTTTTCCTCTCTTTCATACTATTAAAAATGTTTGCTTAAATGATTTATTTCCAAAATACATTTTCTTGGGGGAAAAAAATACCTGGGGGCATTGGTATAGCAAATAGTATCTATATTTGTAATGGAAAATAAAAGCTTCTTCTTATCCTTTTATGATGTTTGCTTTGCCAAACTTATGTTACATTTTTTACAACCTAGTGAACACTTCTATTGATGTAAATACTTACAGTCACTTAAAAACCAGTGGTTTGTAAAACTAAAACCTCTCCACTAGCATGTTCTTCCCGTGCTGTTCACTCACTTTAGAACAGAACTTCTGATATACATGTTTCAAGGTTAATGACTTATCAGCTGTTATATACATACGGTGAAATTATGGCAGTCAATGTTTTTTTGAACAGGCTAATATGACCATTTTACTTTTAATTTGCAGCTTGAAGAATTAGCATAGAATCATAGAATCACGGAGTGTTTTGGATTGGAAGTGACCTTAAAGATCATCTTGTTCCAGCCCCCCTGCTGCGGGCACAGACAACTAGACCAGGTTGCCCAAAGCCCCATCCAACCTGGCCGTAAACACTTCCTAGGGATGGGGCATACACAGCTTCTCTGGGCAATCTGTTCCAGTGCGTCACCACCCTCTCAGTGAAGAATTTATTCCAAATAACTAATCTCCTTTAGTTTAAAGGCGTATCTCCTTGTCCTATCACTACACTCCCTGACAAAGATTCCCACCCCAGCTTTCCTGTAAGCCCCTTTTAGCTGCTGGAGGGCCACCATTAATGTTTCCCTGGAGCCTTCTCTTCTCCAGGCTACAAGACCCTACCTACAACCCTACCTCCCGCAGCCTGTCTTCATAGGAGAGGTGCTCCAGACCTCCGATTGGACTGTACTGTCCTGTAGACTTATGTAAATTTATATCAGCAAGCTCAGGCATATCAATAAATGTCTTCCATGTGAAGCTGTGCCAGGTCCAGATTGAGCTATTCCTATCTACATGTCTGACCTCTAATCTGATTCTTCCTTATCTTGGCTTATTTGAGAGATGAGGAAACCCAGAGATCAGAGATCACAAAAATCTCTGTAAGGTGTACGGCAGTGACCACCTGGAAGAAGATTATGGGAGATAATATTGGCTAACAAAGTGGGTTAATAGTCTTCTAGTTTACCTAGTCTCTATGTTAATGCAGATGATTACTTGTGATTGATTCTTAGGTGAGTTTACCATTTCCATAACTAAGTTACAACTTAGTGTGCGAGTTGTAACTCGCACACTAAGTTGTAACTGTAGGGGACTGTACTGCTAGCCTAAACACTGCTTGAAGATCATTTAAATAATCTCCGATATATCTAGTCTGTACAACAATAAAGTGCACTTAAATGTGCTCCATGTTAAACAAAGATGACATCAGATAAGGGAATATAGTCCAGGAGATAGTCTTGGGGAAAAAGGAATTTCAATAACATTCAGCTTTTGTTCCTTGCCTAGAATTCCCAGTATTTCATTTCTTCCTATCTAATAAAGATAAAGTAGCTAAGAGCTGAACCAGGGAAATCCATTGTGCATTCACCTTAACTTCATGCCAATGATTTTTTTATTATTATTTTTTAAATTGAGCAGAAATTTAAAATTTAAGTGAATGTTCTACAGTAGTCTGTAAAACATCAACCAATTAAGATATCATTCCATACATGAGCACTCTGTACTCTGCCTGATAATTTATCCAATTAATTATTATTATGTACTATTATTATTATATTTATTTTATTTTTATTTTATTTTTATTTCTTCTTGTTGCAATGCAAGGTTTTGGGTTTGCTTCTAAAACTTGTTCTTGAACATCAAGGCAGGATAGAAAGGAGTTTTCATCATTGTTGTGCTTGCTGTGTTGATTTGTTTCTTTCTACTAAAAAACAGCAATCAAACAAGCAAAGAAACAATGAAATAAACACCAAACACACTATTGTGAAGCATTTGTTTGTTGTTGTTGTTTCTTTTAAAAAGCAAGTGCAATGCTAAGCTGATAATGCTAAATGTTTTTTTAATGAAACTTCAGACCTGACCTTGTACAGTACCTGACCTTGCTGATCATTGCCTAGGGCAGGTATAAGTTTGCTGAATTTTAATTGTTCAAATAGGTGAGGGATCTAGCACATTTTTTAGTTTGCCTACGGAAATACTTACTTCTCACCCATAGTGAAATATATTTGCTTTATAATTTAACAACTTCTTGTAGCAGGCAGAACCATCATTTGAAAATTTGCAGTAAGTTTGGACCCCAGCTTTATTAATGTGCAGTCTTAAGATTGTTTATCATCACAAAATAAAATAATGCGAGATGTTCAAATTATGACATTCTAAGATATATTGCATAAAATGAAATTAACTGCTATAACAAATGTTAAAGTAACATGGTTATGTGAAAAGAGGTAGACCCAACTAGTAGATAACACAGAAGCAAGATTTTTCATCCTTATGACTACCTTATGACTATATTTACAATATACACATCCGTGTAATAGCTATATGCCAATAATTTAATAAGTTGTCTTTGAAAAAAAATATGTTAAAAAACAATATGCCTTTTAGATCACCCGATTAACATATATGTATATATATACACACATATGGACGAATTCATATTTCTTCTGCATAAAATATTAATTTATCCTATGTAGTGAATATCCACATGCATATATGTATATATACCCCCCACAAAAAAAAAAAAATAAAGATCGCATGTATGCATTCAGATACCAAGATAGTGAAATCCTGGAGGATATGTTTTTCTCCATTTTCTTCACATTATATCAAGATTATTCACTTGCAAAATTATTTCTATAGTGAAGATGCTGATGCATCATAAAATTAATTTTCTCTTCTATAGAAGGCTGTTTATGATTTTTGTTATAATATTCTGATCAAATCCCAAATTTCTTATGGCTCAAAGAATCTCAAGGCCCATTAGAAAAGATAGCAACTGCCAGAAATAATCTATAGTGTGTGCAAGTACTCCTTTCTTTGTACGGCAGAATATTATTATGGAAATTACAGTAAGGCTGATAGTTCCAGAAAACATCAGCCATGCTGAATAGATCTGTGGTGGCTTTGCACTATAACCACAGTAATTTGTTGCATCAACAGAGGTTTACTAGAGGTTTCTGAGTCTAGCAGATATCTGATAGCAGTCAGCACTCTGAGGTTTCCTGTTGCCAGCTCAGCTGAGTGCATACTCCCAGTAGATTTGTGCACACACATAGTACACACATATGTGACCAGACACAGATCCACTCAGGCAGTAAAATACATCCACCTAAACACACAGAACTCAGAGGAGCATGAACAGAACCAATGGCCTGATTACAGTTCAATCAGAGTTAAAAACCACTATGGAAAACGTTATATTTGCATGTGTGTATGACTGTTATCCAAAATCCCCCATCTTCCCTGGACCTACAGCCCCTGATTTTCATGGTCTTGCTCCATCTGCTAGTTTTCAGACTTTGCTTGCTGGCTAGTCCAGCCTGAGATTTGCCAGCATGCACCTATACTGACTCAACATGTTCAAAGTGCACCCATACTGATGGAAGAGAGGGAATTTAGTGAGAATACAGGATAGACTGCAGTAGCCAAAAAGTAGGACTTAGATAAGGGTAATAACCACAGTGTTCACACTGAGCTGGCCCCTTCTTTCCCTTTATCCACCAAGCCACTTTTCCTCACCTTTTATCCCACCCCTGAATGTCCCCCACATTGCCACAATCCCACAATAGCCTTTATTAAGAAGGTTTGATCGGTTTTCTCACTTTGAATTTTCTAGTAACCTGTTAAAAGATATTTACAATTTTAAATTACATAAATCATTCAAAATCTAGCTGCAACTCTAGTTACAGAAAGTTAGGCATGCATGTATAGACAGACACCAATTCTCTAAGACTTGTTTCCATTACGAAAACAAGCTTAAAATCAAATTCATATAATTTGTAACAAATTTTGTAACAACCCCTATGACAATGCTGCTAGCCCATCCAGAGCAACAATATTCCATCTTTGTTGCCAGATGGATGTTTTTTCCTTCTGCTCTGAGAAACAGGAAAAACCTGTGCATGACCATTCCCCTTTCACCCACTAAGTGATGACACTAAAGATCAAAGATCAGCAGGAACAATTTTTTTTTAATAAGAGAAAAGGGAAGGGAAGGAAAGGGAAGATGTATATATATATAGTTTCCTGACAGTAATTCCCATGGAGATTTGAGTACAATAGAATATATGCTTCCATTAAAAAAGCTTCTCCCCTCCCCTCCTCTCCCCTCTCCTCCCCTCTCCTCTCCTCTGTGTAAAATGTACAAGATTTTGCATACTCTATCAAAATATGCTGGGCAAAATGTTATTTTTATTAAAGGGAATAAAGGAAGAGAGCCAAAGGATTTAATATCATAGAATATAAATACTCATGAATGTAAAACTTGTGAATATTGTTAACTTATTTAAAATTCTAGTTAGTACAGAAATATAGTCCTCAAGTTCTGACATAAAAAGAAAGCCATTCAAGTGTCAATTGGCAGAGAATTTTCTTTTTTAAAATATGTTACAGATGATGGATTTACAGTTTCTTGTGATTTTTACTTGAGCTGTTCTTAAGGTTTTCAGCTTGTTGCTTTTGTTTCATCTCATTGAATAACTTTTCTGGCCAATCATTTATTTTGATGAGCTCAAGTGATTTTCATCTTCTCATTGTGTTTCTTTTGCCTTCTTTTTATGTTGCTTTATTTAATACTGAACCTAAATATGCTGGTATTCAGTACCAGAACTTCAGAAGGGCTTATTTATTTGTTTGTTTGTTTGTTTTGATGTTTCGATAGGATAACTAAAATCCAGGAAATCCAACCAGATGTAGGCAGGACTAGCCTATTCTTCCATCAAAGTCATATTTATTTATTTATTTATTTATTTATTTATTTATTTATTTATTTATTTATTTATTTTCCGCGATGAAATTATTTTGGAGAAGCTGAATTCTTTTGTAGTCCCAGTTCACCTAGACTTTTGGGAAAAGGTGCTGGACCTATGACAATGGAAGAATGGAAGAATGGACAATGGAAGAATGACTGAAGATAAAAAGGTTTGTTCCTAGAGATCATCAACTAGGAAATAATTGTCCTTCAGTGTTCCACAGGCCACAAAAATCCTTTACAGAATATGCAATTCATTTTATTTCTTCCACCAGCAGTTTATAATTCTCCTTTCATGTACCAATTTATCAAAGAATTGGTCCAATTTATGTAGAAATAACGTTTGTGCATGTGAATCTGGGAGGATTAACCTGTTTTTCTGTTTTGTTTGTGGTGTTTTTTTGTTTGTTTGTTTGTTTGTTTTTGAGGGTGTGTTTGTATCTAGAAAGTGTCTACAATAGAGCTAGATACTCATGATTCGCTGCAGTTGTATTGCATAGGGGAGAATTTTTATTAGTATCAGAATTATCATGGACTAATAGTGCTATCCATTAGTTTTTATAATGAAAACTGTCAACTTTTTGTTTATTTATTTGGTGATTTGTACACGTGGCATTTCATTTTCAAATGCAGCATTTATTCAAATAGCTTTTTAAAAATTAGCATGTTATGATTTGTTTCCAAAGTGAGCCTCAAGTTGTGCTGGTGAAAGTTTAGATTGGATATTAGAAAGAATTCATTTACAGAAGAGGTGGTTTGGCACTAGAACAGGCTGTCCAGGGAGGTAGTGGAATTTCCATCTCTGGAGATATTTAAGAGATGAGTGGATGTGGCATTTAGGAACATGCTTTAGTGGTGGACTTGTAGTGTTAGGTGAGTGGCTAGACTTGATCTTGAAGGTCTTTTCAAACCTAAAAGATTCTATGATTCAATTTCATATTCGTGAAATACTTCTTGCATACTTCACATTTTTTTTTTTTTTTTTTCACAGTGAAACAAATATTACATGTCGAAGATGACAGGTTTTTTAACTTCAATGCACTCTTTTTTCATATGGATACTGGAAAACAATAGGGTAGCATCAGAATACTATTCTGTTTCTTAACAAAATCACTTAGTGGTTTGTTTTGTTTTTGTTTTTGTTTTTTTTTTAATGATGGGTTTGAGTTTTTCTCATTTTAGAATAAACCCTTATTTTCTAGGAGATAAATAAATAAAGGATTACAAAAAGAAAAAAGAAAAAAAAAAAGATTTTTTTTTTTTTTCTCATGAAGAATAATGTTAGAAAAAATGCAGATGTACCTTATTTTAGTTAGGACATTATAATGTCAGAAGACAATAAATGTTTCTGGAAGCTTAAGGTGGAGTTTAGAAATCTACTTTGGGCTATAATCTTTCATTTGAATTAGAGTATTATTCATTACAAGGTGTTTGTATCTTACTTCCATTTTTATATTTCAAAGAGTAAAAATTAGTACCTAGGAAATAAGTTTCAACATGTACACTGCTGGGATAAAAGGTTCAGAAAGGCAATCAAACCTGAATTAATACCTTATTGTAAAAATGTCTTCAACATAAGGATGCTAACCATCAAGCTTCAAATCTGTAGAGGTGTAGACTTCACTTCCAAAACTAGAAGATATCAAACAGCACTGTACCATCACAGCAAACTAAAACTGGGCATCCTCAGAGAAACCTGGCAATATTTTTTTTTTTGCTGTGGAATGTAGGATTGATTCACCACTCATTCCTTAGCTGCTACTGGAGATACACAAAACATGCAGTAGTTAAAGCCTTACACATTAAAGGCACAGAGGCATTCTTTCAGAACATCTCAGCAAGAAAGTTGTTTCCTAGCAATACTCGTTTTTTTGATTAGGCTGATCAAGGTTTATTAAAAGGAGATAAAGCAATGAGAAACAGAGTGAATTAATTTCACAGAAAGGAGCAGAAGTGTTTTCACTCTAGGCTGGGAAAACACTGCTATTTTGCAGCAGCGTTCATGATGTTTTGCTCAATACCTTTTACATGGTCAGATCACAGCCAGTGGCTGTGCGTGGGCAACCACAAAGACCTTAGCCTCCCTCCCATGCAGGAACCATCAAAGACTGCATACATTCATTGTTCTGCTGAGGTCTTCCTGTTTGTATTGTCCTGAAAAAGTAAATGGGCTTGCAAAACTATAAGCTTGCTTCTCCCTCTAAATCTTCTGTAGTTGGCTGTATACATTGTCTCACTACTTCTTCAAAGGCAGGGCAAAACTAAGCTCTTCACGGTAGTCCATGGTGAAAATGCAATAGGGAAACAGCATATAATGGAAAACATTTTTCTTCATGAGTGCAGACAGTCATAGTATCATGTTCCACAAAGGTCATGCCATCTACGTCCCTGGAGGTATTCAAGACCGAGCAATTTGGTCTGACCCCAGAGCTGACCTGCTCTGGACAGGAAGTTGGATGACAAAGTTCCTTAGGTCTCTTTCAATCCAAATTACCCTATGACTGTATGTTTTTGTTTGTTTGTTTGTTTGTTTGTTTGTTTTTAATTATTATTATTTGTTGTTGTTGTTTTTGAAGTTTCAGTTACTGTTTGTTTTGTTTACCACATTACATAGGGCTGCTTTGTGGGTGATTTCTGTTTCTTCAATATATAATCATGGTAATATATGCCAATCTGCTTAAGAATATAAGGATTTCTGGTTATAGATGCTTCTGAGAAGTGTTGTAGAGGTTCTGTAAAATTGCAACAGTTTGTACAAAGTTTTTCCATATTCAAATCTTTTTGTGTAATTTTAAATTGAAAAATCAATTGACAATTTCATCTTTGTAGAGAAGAATAGAAGAATTTAATGGATTAGCTTTATTTTTTTTTGTTGTTGCTTTTTTCTGTTCAGCCAGATGTTAGATAAAAACATTCAGTAAATCCCTTGCAGTCTTTCCCTCAATGTATTTCCATATAATCTTCAGATTAAAAAAAGAATTTTGTCTGTTCAGACTGCTGAAAAGCTGAAAAATCCATGCAAGTGGATTTCTAGATAATTGCGTATAAATGTTACTGTTATCAGAAGGAAGGCCAGAATGTTCACCAAACTATATAATCTGAAGAAATCTTTTTGTCAGATTATTTATTCTGAAAGAAAGATCTTCGTAAATTAGGACTATGGACAGGGCTTTGAACATTAACCGCAATATTTGTAACTTGCAGCTCACTGCAGTGCTCTTAGCAAAATGAGATCCTGCCACCTTTTCCAACATAATCAATGCAATCACAATTCTGAATGAGTTGGCAAAACCTGGCCTCAGGAAAATTAAATGTTAGACAATGTATTCATGAAGGCATTAAGAAAACAGAGGGTATCTTACAAAATGCCTTGAGTGAGCAATCTTTTTTCTGTGTAGCTTCAAAGGAACTGTAAAAGTAATAGCTATCAGATTTTCTCCAGCCCCCTCAGGAGTACAGAGTTTCAACAATAAAGATAATGCAGTCTCCAGCTATATTACCCAGCTACTTGCTGAAGCAGCATTTATCCAAACGGAGCCATAACTCACACCCATGCCCTTCTGTCCTCCATCTTTAAGGTATACATTCCCTGCTGCAAATCAGCTCCCTCCATAGATTTTCCTGCTCTTGAGACACACTGTTTTCCTTTCAGCACAGAAGGTGATGCTACACAGTGAGGAGTTGTGCCTTTTGTGATACTTAGATACCGTTGCTCTGGGAGAAGCATATACTAGAAAAAGTGCTGTTTTAATCAGCATGGCTTCTTTCCTCTCAGAGTGAGGTAGTTTCATGAACAGTTGTAAACAGTCTTCCAACTAGCTGCATTTAAGTTTTAAACTCTTTACTGCTTTATTTAGTACCACTCCAAGTTGGAGAAGTGCTCATTCTGTGGGTGTCACTGTAGGACTTGATCTGCCTGTAAAGAGCAGAGAAGATTACTTTATGTTGGCATTAAAGACTTTCTGGATTAGTCCAAATGGAAAAGCTAAAAGTCGCCAAATTATTTTCCATGGAAGCCTAGATATGGAAGCTTAAAGTCTTATTACTGTTAACTTTTCCTTTTGTGTCAGTCTCATTTATGGCTTCTTATATTTGAGACATTTCAAAGTTTGTTTGTTTGTTTTGTTTGTTTGTTTGTTTTTGTTTGTTTGTTTTTTGATTGATTGATTGAGTCTGACATACAAAGATTTAAAAGGCCAACAAAATCTTGGCATGGGAAAGCGTGAATGAATAGTTGTGTTGTCCAATGTACGTTGAAATCTTCACAATGCATTTGCTTTAAAAAATCATTCTAGATGGCTTTGTTGTGTTAAAAACAAAGTGTTTTCTTGTTCTGAGTGACAGTGACCCATTTGAAATTTATTAGGTCCAAATGCTCAGAGAGAAAACTCCGTTGAAATTGATGCCTGAGAGAGAAATAACTTCTGAAAACCCTACACTTTGCTTAAAATTGGAATATTTCCAGACATTAAGTGTTGAAAGTGATAATGCAATAAATAAATTAAAAAAATATTATAAAAAATTTAATTGATTATAAAAATAAATCAATTACAATAAAATAAAACAGCATACAGTAAAATATTTCTCTTGTATTGATGATCTTCTGTTACAGGAGGAAGGTAGATCCTTTGCTGTTTCTTCTCCAGCCAAAAGTGAAGAAATTGAAGACAAGACTATAAACATTGATATTATATAACGCTTAATCAAGAGTTTTCAGAAATACTAAGACATAAAAATGTTAGCACACACTGTAAAATATATGTAGGACACATTCTTTTATGCCTTGTTTTATTGTTATAATAAAAAGAAAAAAAAATAATTTAGATAAAACAATTTTATTATTTTTCTTTTATTCATAATTTGAAGTCCCCATGAATTCTAATGTTAGTAAGTCTATAAACTTATTTCCAATCTAGAATTAAATAATCATATACTTAATGTGACTAATATTCATTATGATCATATGAAGTATTTTAATAAGAGAAAAGTTTTATTTGACTGAGAAGTGCTGTACTATAAAACCCATTTATTGTGCAAACACTTTACTGGCACTTTTGAGAAATTCCATGTTTGCTGAATGGAAAACAAACAAACAAACAAAACTGGGAAAATAAAGAGACTTTAGTATTTCTCTTTCTTTCTTCAGAGGACCAAAGTGAAACAAACACTCTATTATATTAATCTCTTTTAAAAGGTGGTCTATTAGTAAATATGAAATTAATGTATATTCTGCATACATTGTATCACCTGAAATATATACATATATTTATTTATTTATTTATTTATTTTGTTTTCTATAGAGACTGTAATTCATTATGAAAGTAAATAGGATGGGTCTAACTGTTGACATTTTTGTCATGATCTTATTTTCAATCTGAGTAATACACTATACAAATACTTCATGTATCAACTTCATCTTTCCCCCAGGGCTCGGTGCTGGGGCCGGTCCTCTTTAATATCTTCATCGATGATCTGGATGAGGGCATTGAGTGCACCCTCAGTAAGTTCGCAGATGACACCAAGCTAGGTGCGTGTGTTGATCTGCTTGAGGGTAGGAAGGCTCTGCAGGAGGATCTGGATAGGCTGCACCGATGGGCTGAGGTCAACTGCATGAAGTTCAACAAGGCCAAGTGCCGGGTCCTGCACCTGGGGCGCAATAACCCCAAGCAGAGCTACAGGCTGGGAGATGAGTGGTTGGAGAGCTGCCAGGCAGAGAAGGACCTGGGAGTGATGGTGGATAGTCGGCTGAATATGAGCCAGCAGTGTGCTCAGGTGGCCAAGAAGGCCAACAGCATCCTGGCTTGTATCAGGAACAGTGTGACCAGCAGGGCTAGGGAGGTGATCGTCCCCCTGTACTCGGCTCTGGTGAGGCCGCACCTCGAGTACTGTGTTCAGTTTTGGGCCCCTCGCTACAAGAAGGACATCGAGATGCTTGAGTGGGTCCAGAGAAGGGTGACGAAGCTGGTGAGGGGCCAGGAGAACAAGTCCTACGAGGAGCGGCTGAGGGAGCTGGGCTTGTTCAGCCTGGAGAAAAGGAGGCTCAGGGGCGACCTTATTTCTCTCTACAGATACTTTAAAGGAGGCTGTAGCGAGGTGGGGGTTGGCCTGTTCTCCCACGTGCCTGGTGACAGGACGAGGGGGAATGGGCTAAAGTTGAGCCAGGGGAGTTTTAGGTTAGATGTTAGGAAGAACTTCTTTACCGAAAGGGCTGTTGGACACTGGAACAGGCTGCCCAGGAAAGTGGTGGAGTCACCATTCCTGGAAGTCTTTAAAAGACATTTAGACGTAGAGCTTAGGGAAATGGTTTAGTGGGGATTGTTAGCGTTAGGTAGAGGTTGGACTCGATGATCTTGCGGTCTCTTCCAACCTAGAAATTCTGTGATTCTGTGATTCTAGTAGCACATATTATATATTTAGAGAAGAGGGGAAGGGAGTGGAGTGGAGAAGAGAGGAGGATATTAATAAAAGTCTCCTCAAAACACTGGAGATATACAGATTTGATGGATGGACTGCTTGTTGAAAAAGTAATCGTCTGAGTGGTCTCACTCAGAGAGTTGCAGTCAACAACTCTCTGTCCAGGAAGAGACTTGTGTTGTTCCTCAGGGGTCAGTGTAGGCAGGGACTAACAGCTTTAAACTGAAAAAAAGATGGATTTAGAATGCATATAAGGAAATAATTATTCTCTCAGAGGGTGAGTGAAGGGAGAAGAGAGAGGGAATCATTCTATGATTCTATGTTTTTGTGAAATGTCCAACATGTTTTCAGATGAGTTCTGTCTATTACCTAGGATTTAAATATATAAGCTAAAACAGCCACTATCATGCTTTCTTAAAACACTGGAAGTTTATGTATGGGTATGCAGAAGAGGGGGAAAAAAAGATAAAAGAAAGTGTGTGATCTTATCTTTATCTTATTTTTAGGAACTATGCTTGTTCTGGTTTCACTGGGCATCTTGCTTGCTTCCTCTGATAGATTCTTCTGCTTCCACCAGATATTTTATCTATTTTTTCTATATCACTTATTCTTATATTGCAGATTTTGCTACTTACATGTATACCCTCTTTGAGGAACCTGCACCCTGCTTGTGGAAATGTACCACAATTTAATTTGCACCTTTGTGGTTACATACTATATACTATATACTACATACTATATAATATATACTATATACACTTACATATGTTACACAGATTTTTTCTGTTTATGCTATTACTGGTATTACTGGTGTCATAACATTCCTGCACACTGTACAAGTAATGCTATTTTACTGTGCTTAACTAAGTAAAATGCAAGCAAATATTCTCTGTATCTTGTGTAGACTGCTTTGGTTTGTGGGTGCCTGTGATTTGGCTACATGGGTTTCCTCATACTTTTCTAAGGCATACGGGGGGGAGGTGGGAGGGGGAGAGGTAGTTGTGAGCTTTCTAAACAAACAAGAAAACAAGAAACCCATAATCAGTTTTATTCTCGTAAAAGTGAGAAGCAATATGTCCCGTAGAGAGAAACAACAGTGAGATTGCAAGGTGTATTTCTTTTTAGGCAGACTGCAAATATCCCCAATTTGCAACCCTTAACATCATTTTAGTTATTTGCAGCAGTGCTTTTAGAGTTCATAATAGCACAAACCTTTTCAAGACTAATTGAAAGGGCATATTAATTCTTCTAATGTGACACAAAAGATAGTCACACTTAACCCTAATTATATGATTACCTCAACAGTAAATATAAATTTGCCACCTGGAGATTCAAATACGAGGCATGTGCCTGGGATTCACTTACTAATGGAAGCAAAATAACTATAAATAGTCCCTTGATAACGAATACTTTGCTTTCTTCTGTTAAATTCTTTACCCTACAAATAAACGTTGAGCTAGCTAATTAATAAATTAACACTTAGTTAGGTTGGCTATAGATAAGAATAAATTGTTGTAGTTAAGAAAATAAATTCTGAGATGTGGATTATTAAATGCATATATATACTGCCATGCTCAGTTTTCAACTCATATATTTACCTACCTAGAATAAAAATGTAGGAAATGTGTCCTATCAATTTCTACACGAGTAGCTGCTTTCAAACATAAAAATAGGAAATATTGGTGTTCAAGTTGATAAACGCTTGCAGAGATAGGATCAACCTGAACACTCATAAACTGTATCATACACAAAACAAAATTTATAGGTTATATTAACAGTAATAAAATAGTATATTTTATTTGTATTAATTACTTGTAAGAAAAATGAAAAACACATTTCAGTACCTATAGGAGGTTTTCTGACCTTTTGAGACACACTTGAGGTGTAGTCCTTCAACTTCATATATAGAAGTTGATAGAATTTGCTGATAAAAACAAGAAGTTTAGGTGTTTCTGCTAATGCAGTTAGTATACATAGAGTAAGAAATCCAGACTTATCTGTATCTTTTCTTGCTGACAGCTTATTGGAGAGAAAAATGATAATACTTAACTACCCATTGTGGTTTAACAAACAGGACAAAGATACAATGGTTCATAGAAGTGACAAATAGAAATTTTAGTTTTTATCACTCCATGGTAGAATCAATACATTATACACTAGCTGTCATTACTTTTACACAAAAGGTTTATTATTAAATTTTCCCTTTAAACAAAATAAGCAATTATAAATCAAATTACAGAAGTTAGAAAAGCAAATTAATAATTTCCAAGCTTTCATCTCATGTGAATTATGACCGTTCATTATGTCATGCAGTGTTTCACTTAGCAACAAATGCCAAGAAAATCTGCATCTTAATCCACAATCCCCAAAAAAAGAGGACAACTTGTTTTTTTTTTCTAAATGATCAAGATTATAATATATATTTCATGGGTTTTGCTCCCTGTGTTTAGCTGAAGCAAAAATAAGACCAATAAATGTTCAGTTTTTTAAAAAAATGTATTTATTTTTTTACTGTAGATCACTAATAGTCGTCCAGAAACAACTCATTTAAAGATGCAAACTGTAAACCACAGTTTTTTCTTTTTAAACAAAGAATGTGTGAAGAATCAGACAACATTTTAATGAAGTATATGTGTCAGGTGCTCACAGCTTCTTTGGCAAGTTTTGTAGTGTTTTCTGGATTATTACCAACAAAAGAGAAATGTACTGTTGGTATTTTCAGACTGTCTCTCTCTCCCTCCTCCTTTCCCCTCTCTTTCTCCTTCGCCCTTCCCCCTGTCTTTCCCTCTCTCCCCCTCCCCTCCCTCACCAACCTACCTCCACCCCCCTTTCCCTCTCCCCTCCCTCCCTTCCTTTCTCTCCCCGCTCCACCTTCTCCCCCTCCCCTCTCCCTCCTGCTTTCTCCCCTTCCCTCTTCACCACTCTTCCCTCTTTCCTTCCTGCCTGCCTCTCTCCCCCTCCCTCTCTCTCTCCCTCTCCCTCTCTCTTCCCCTCTCACCTCCTTCCCTTCCCTTCCCTTCCCTTCCCTTCCCTTCCCTTCCCTTCCCTTCCCTTCCCTTCCCTTCCCTTCCCTTCCCTTCCCTTCCCTTCCCTTCCCTTCCCTTCCCTTCCCTTCCCTTCCCTTCCCTTCCCTTCCCTTCCCTTCCCTTCCCTTCCCTTCCCTTCCCTTCCCTTCCCTTCCCTTCCCTTCCCTTCCCTTCCCTTCCCTTCCCTTGTTAATGTAATCTCAAAAATTCAATGTAGGCGTGCTTTGCTAGTCTATTGTTAATAGCTTTGAAGACCTTGTCTGTGAATAGACATCATGTTATGGCCTCTGGTGATTTTCCTCAGGTGGGCAATCAAGCTCCATAACAGCTGCTCTCTCACTTCCCTTCCTCAAAGAGAAAGGGGAAGAAGATATGATGCAAAGTTTTCAAGGTTTGAGATAAGGAAGCAGAGATTGGTCAACAGTTATTGTGACAGGCAAAACAGATTCTGAGTAGGGAGATAGTAAAATTTATTGCCTATTACTAACAAGCTAGAGAAGTGAGGAACGAAGAAACAAAAAACGCCTTCCCCCCATCCACGCTTTTCCACCTTTTCCCCCTGAGAGGTGCACAGAGGAACGAGGGAATGGAGGCTGCAGTCAGTCCCTAGTATTTTGTCTCCACTGCTCCTTCTCAATCACTCTCTGCCCCTGCTCCACATGGGGTTCCTCCCAAGGGATACCATCCTTCCCGAACTGATCCTGGGGGGCTGCCCACAGGCAGCAGCTCTTCAAGAACCGCTGCCACATGGCTCCCATGGGGTCCATCTGTGAGGAGCAAACTGCTCCAGCACAGGTCATCCACGGGTGGGCAACAGCTCCCCCCAGGCCTCCTGCTCCTGCATGGGCTCCTCTCCAAAGGCTGCAGCTCCAGCCTGGGGCCTGCTTCTGCAGGTGCTCTCCATGGGCCGCAGCCTCCTTCAGTGCAGGTCCACCTGCTCCACCGGGGGCTCCTCCACAGGCTGCAGCATGGAGATCTGCTCCTCAGTGGGACTCATGGGCTGCAGAGGGACAGCCTGCTCCACCAGGGGCCTCTCCACAGGTACCTGGAGCTCTGGTGCCTGGAGCACTCCTCCCCTTCCTTCTTCACTGACCTTGGCATCTGCAAGGCTGTTTCTCACCACTCTCTGTCCCAGCTGCTGTCAAGCAGCATTTTTTTTACCTTGGCTTGTCTCTGGCCAGCGGCAAGGCCCTTATCTAACATGGGGCAGGTTCTGGATTCTTCTCTCAGAAGCCACGTCTATGGCCCCCCACTACCAAAACCTTGCCATGTAACCCACTACCTGGCCACAGACCACCTGCTAACGTATGTGTTTTATGGAGTCATTGTGTCCTATGTACCATCTTTAGTACATAGGTACAATTTTGAAAAAACATCTGAAGAAAAATTTGAACTACTGGAAGATTTTTCATGATTCATATGACCCAATTTATGACAATTCAACTTTATACTCACGTATATTACTGCTATGTTTTGGCAGCAGCTGTTTGATACAGAGTCTGGAAAATCAGTGCCTTTTTGGAGTGACTAATGAAAGCTAGATGGGATACTCTTAAGACACTCCAAAGATAACCTGAGACCATTTTCAAAGTGGTGTAGTGATAAATATATGAAGTTAATTACATCTCTCGGCTTTGTTGATTGGGGTCTAGAAATAAATCTACCAGTGCCATCTGGTAGATTTTTATTGCATATGATAATATCTTTGCTGAAAAAAATAATAAAAACTAATTATGGAGTACATTCTGTAATATTAAAAGTTGAATTGCAGAAAGCACAAGAAATTAAAAAGTGTAATGAATGTAGCACATTGTGCAGTTAAAGATAAAATTAAATGCAAATCAGTTGTTAAAATGACTAAGTAATTGATCACGTTGTATTTAAATTTTTGGATATAAGTTATTGCAAAAAAACATTTTATCAACAATATAATTATCTATGGCTTGGACAAGTAGGAAAAACAATCAAAGTTTAATAATTTGAATTGCAAATGTACATTGAATAGAATACATTGAATAAATAACAGAATTATTCAGACTCTAAGGTGGTTTGTAAAATACTTTTTTAACAGTTACTTTCAAGAACTTTCATTTAGGTTTCTAAAAATGAAAATGAAATTTAGATTTCCATTTAGGTGCTCAGTCAAAGGGCAGGGCAGGGCAGAGCAGGGAATTGCTTTCAGTCATTGAGTAATTGTTGTAATTGCTAATGACAGTCACATCTGGAGCAGACAGGATATAAAGATACTGCTTGTCCCTGTCCCTATGTCTTTCCACCACTTAGGTTGAGCATGTGTGCCTGACAAGAATTCATGAACATACATCATGCTTGGTATCAGGTTGATTGCTCAATTTAATGATCTTGAAGGTCTTTTGTGACCTAGGTGATTTGATGATGATTCTATGCACAACTTTTAAATTCTCTTTTAAAGCACACAGTGCACAGACATGGCCAGCCACAGACAGAACAGTCACTCAGAGTCTTTAAAGGCACCACATAGACACAGCCAGCACTCACATTAACATGAATACCACAAGTAAACTTACCCTCTTCTCCCTCTTAGACTTAGAAAATACATATTGCTTTAATAAAATCTTGAGTAATTGAAGTCTTAAAGTTTTATCATCAGCTGGGGATTTGGCCCACTCAGTGTTCATGCATTATAAGGGACACTGTATGCACAAAGAAACAAACAAAAGATCCAAGCTGAAATAAAATTAATACATCCTATAAGAAATCAGGTAACTAAGACATCAGAAACTATTTTGTTGTGTACTGTTTATTAGTGTATTGTTTATTAGCATACAAGAAGTTATTCACATAAGCTATTTGACTTTCTAATGAAGACTAATTCTGTATACCTAGAATGCTTTATTTAAAATCTGTTCTCCAATGTCTTCATAAGATGCACCATCATGTTGTTTTAAAAGGGTCTCAAATTACGTAATACATTTTTCTGAAGCAATATGAATGCCATGTGACAATGTTTCCCTTAATCTAAAAATGTTTTAAAATAATATTACTTTGCAATGATTTTTTATTTTTTTTTTTTTAAATATATTTTTAATTGAATTTTGGAAAGAAGAAGATTTAATGAACAGAAGGCTAAAATTTCTGGTTTTGTTATTATTATTATTTACTTTAGACAGGTTGAAAAAGTGAATTGAACACCAATAAGTGACTGAATTGAACAACAATAAAAGTAAACCTGTAATTAAAGTCAGCATTTGCACGGAGGTAATAGCTACATTCTAAAAATCATACTTGTGAGTCAGTTCAAAATACTCTAGTAAAATATAAAATTAATTAAACAAAAAATAGTAGGCTCTGGAAAAACAAACAAACAAACAAAATTCAACCATAACAAATTAAGAATAGAATTTATAATGGAATGAATATTTATAGGTTACCAGTACAGACATTATACCAGAGAAGACATATTATCTGGTTAAGTTTTAGAAAGACTTGTCCATGCTTATACATTTCACATTTTTACTTTATCTTTCACTGATATATATGTTATAGGATAGTATTCAAGACAACATATTAGTCTAGGCAAATATGTGGTATAACTCTGCTTGTTTAAGAAAAACAAAACAAAACAAAAAACAGAACATAGAAACTGAAAATATAACCTAACTGTATATAATCAGATAATCATCAGTAATACTTTCATAGTAGTAAAACCCAGCCTTAGAGGTTAATCATGAAATAGAGAGTTGTGTATTCATCCTTTTATGATGAGAAAAGCTCTCTTATTTTGTGAAATAGGAAGGATTAACAGCAAATGTAAATTGTTCCTATGAGGAAACCACAATGACAAGGAGCTGAAAATATCTTCTAATTTATTTTTATTTTTCACTTTGCTAGCACATTCTAAATTATTAAAAAAAAAAAAAAAAAAAAAAAAAAAGTTAGCATAGTGTATTGTTCCTTACTGTTCTATATTTGTTTTGAATTAATTATTTGAATTATTTTCATTCATATTTTCCAATTCTGTGATTATAACAGTAATAAAATTTTGACATACACTAACTTTTTCAAAAGTTTTCTGAACCTCACATGTGAGCATCTATATATTAACATATGTATATACACATATATATATTTAAGCATACAGATGTATAACCTTTTTTTTTTTTTTTTTTTTTTTTTTACAAATTTTACTGCAGTAAAATGATCAGATTACTAGAAATTAAAATCAAATTTAGCTTCTCTTTTCTGATGCTTTGGCTGCATTGTTTGAACTGAGGAAGATGCATTTTCTCCACTTCCTCAGAAATACACATACCTTAGACATTTTGGCTAAATTGAGAAATCCATCTTGTAAGTGTCATCAAGACAGTTACTGAAGGTCCCTGGATATTTTCTGAACTACAAATAGACCAAATTTCATAGTTGCAAATAGACCAAATTTCAAAACCAGAAAGGTTTTGATTTATAACTGGTTTACATACAGAGAAGGCATAGGAAGTACACAGATTAGCAACTCAAGTACAGATGAATTCTGTTTCAAGTTTGATCTTTATGATGTTGATGGTACCATTTCTAAAGGGAGATGTTCTTGCACATGTCAGAGAGCAATTTGATGAAACATGATTTTATGTCTGCATTGACACTGTCAGGTGATTAAATTTGCATTAGTTTGAACAAGAGTTATTCCAAAATAATCAAACAAAACTTCAGTGATATTGAAAAGATTAATTCATGCTCTAAAACCAGACAAACTCACCAAGATACTTTAGATTTTCTTTTGAAGTCCCAGCCTTTGGAAAACCCATATGCAGCTGTACTGAAATCAGTGGAATGGCATCATTAAATCTAACTTGTACCCTCCCAACTTCAGTGATAAATCCATATACAAAATGTGGCTATTGTAAATAATTTCTGAGAAGCCTGCTTTGGGACCCTTTCCGATTTTCTAGTTTCAGGCCTGTCCATAGTCCATATATGTCTGGTCATCTCTGGAAATTATAGACGGCTATAAACCTGGGAAAAAATCTTGAAAACCTGCCTAGTTTTGTAGCTTCTCTAGGTAAGAGATAATTCATTATAATAATACACACAGCTGTCTACAGGCCATGCAAACCCTCATGGAAGAAGGCTGCAGGGAAAGATAACATTTCACTAGCTGTCTTTAAATCATATTTTCAGAGCAGTAGCATAGCTTGAATTTACAGCATCAAATAACTTTTATCCATAAAGATCCCAATGTGCTACATAAAGAAATGACTTCACCTCTATGATAGAACACAAAATCTTTTTAATGGTATGCCTCAACACCAAACAGGCAGAAAGTGGAGACAATGAACACACTTCATTCAAAGGATGCAGGACATTCTAAGAGACTGAAATGGAATGTGGCTGAAATCTAAGCTGACCCTCCTCCTCCTGAGAAAATGATCACTGGGTCTTTAATTATGGAAGATAGTTAAACTCAAAATAACACCCTTTTGTATCAGTAGTCATGTTTGTTCAGATGCAACTGAGAAAGTGTTAAGCAATACTTGATATTATCTTTATAACTTCAGTGTATGAGTTCTTTTCAGAATTGCATTTAAAGTATGTGAACTATGTGTGGTTTATTCCTATCTTCTCCATAAATTTAAGCATTGAAATCCTACAGTAGCATGACCTTTGGAGGTCAGGACATGATGGCCAGATGCTTGGCTAAACAAGGACTTTTTAGCTCCAATAATTTATTAAGAAAGCTGGTAGAATCATAGAATCATTAAGGTTGGAAAAGACCTCCAAGATCACATGGTCTAACCATCGCCCTGCTACCAATGTCACTCACTAAACCATGTTTCTAAGCACCACATCCAACCTTTCTTTGAACAACCCAGCGATGGTGACACCACCACTTCCCTGGGTAAAATGTTCCAATGCCTGACTACTCTTTCTGAGAAGAAGTGTCTCTTAATTTCTAACCTAAACCTCCCCTGGTGCAACTTGAGGCCATTCCCTCTAATCCTATCACTAGTTACCTGTGAAAAGAGGCCAACCCCCAACTCCCCACACACTCCTTTCAGGGAGTTGTAGAGAGTAATGTTGGGGTAGTAATTACTAACATTTATCGTAGCTATTAATAACATCAACAGCATATATACGTTGCTTGGAGGAATACTCCTTACTGCAAGTACTTTTGAAGCTCTAAACCATTTCAGGGTTTCTCTACCATGTGAATAGAAGAGTCTTCAGTGAGGGGATTTACCTGCAATGAAGAAAATTCTCAAAATCATCCTTTCATACTTATTCCCCATTTTTAATCCTGCAAAGATTTTCGGGGAATGGGGAATGCCGGAAGAAATATTAACTGAAATACTATAGTGAATTGCATATGCCATCTACTGCAGAAAATTAGTTAATACTTAATAAACTACCACACAGAACACAAGGGAAATTAATCCTATAAAGTGTGAACAGTTAAAAAGGGTATGGGATACCAGTGTGGTTAAGCAGGAATAGATTGAAAAGGTTGTTAAAATTATAATCCTCTGGAAAAGAGAAGAATGGGAATAACTGTTGAACAAAATAAACTACTATAGGTTAAGAAAAATAATTAAAGGGGCAAAAATATACATAGAATGCTAAAATGGTTATGGATTGTTAGCTGACACAGGAAAGGGATTTGCATGTATCTGCAGTGGGTACAAAATAACCAGAGAAAGCATAGAATCACAGAATCACAGAATCACAGAATTTCTAGGTTGGAAGAGACCTCAAGGTCATCGAGTCCAACCTCCAACCTAACGCTAACAGCCCTCCACTAAACCATATCCCTAAGCTCTACATCTAAGCGTCTTTTGAAGACTTCCAGGGATGGTGACTCCACCACTTCCCTGGGCAGCCTGTTCCAGTGCCTCACAACCCTTTCAGTGAAGAAGTTCTTCCTAACATCTAACCTAAAACTCCCCTGGCTCAACTTTAGCCCATTCCCCCTTGTCCTGTCACCAGGCACGTGGGAGAACAGGCCAACCCCCACCTCGCTACAGCCTCCCTTGAGGTACCTAAAAAGAGCGATAAGGTCGCCCCTGAGCCTCCTCTTCTCCAGGCTGAACAAGCCCAGCTCCCTCAGCCGCTCCTCGTAGGACTTGTTCTCCAGGCCCGTCACCAGCTTCGTCGCCCTTCTCTGCACCCGCTCAAGCACCTCCATGTCCTTCTTGTAGCGAGGGGCCCAAAACTGAACACAGTACTCGAGGTGAGGCCTCACCAGAGCCGAGTACAGGGGGACGATCACCTCCCTAGCCCTGCTGGTCACGCTGTTCCTGATACAAGCCAGGATGCCGTTGGCCTTCTTGGCCACCTGAGCACACTGCTGGCTCATATTCAGCCGACTATCCACCATCACTCCCAGGTCCTTCTCTGCCTGGCAGCTCTCCAACCACTCATCTCCCAGCCTGTAGCTCTGCTTGGGGTTATTGCGCCCCAGGTGCAGGACCCGGCACTTGGCCTTGTTAAACTTCATGCAGTTGACCTCAGCCCATCGGTGCAGCCTATCCAGATCCTCCTGCAGAGCTTTCCTACCCTCAAGCAGATCGACACACGCACCTAACTTGGTGTCATCTGCGAACTTACTGAGGGTGCACTCGATGCCCTCGTCCAGATCATCGATGAAGATATTAAAGAGCATGGTGGAAATTGGATGCAAGGTACAGTATGCCTGGCTTTTTTACAGTATGCCTATCTTAATCACTGTTGAATAAAGAAGCCCAAATCAGAATCCAAGGTACAAAGAAAGAGGAAGACTGGGGAGGCAAAACAAAGCTGACATAGGTTTACATATATTATTATTATTATTATTATTGTTGTTATTGTTATTGTTATTGTTATTTTATTCCAGAATACTTTAAAGGATAAAACTGCTTCTGTTCACTGACATTCACTTTAAAGGTTTGGTATACTGAGGCATTGGGTTTATCCAGTGTGGTGGTTTTACTCAGCTGGGCAGATAAACTTCACCATAGCTACTCTCTGACTCCCCTTCCTCAAAGGGAAAAGGAGAGAAAATACCATGAAAAGGGCTCAAGGTTGGGATAACAACAGGGAGATCACTCAACAGTTATTGTCACAGGCAAAACAGACTCAGAATAGGGAGATTAATGTAATTTATTGCCTATTACTAACAAGCTAGAGAAGTGAGAAACTAAAAGCAAACTAAAAACATCTTTCCCCCATCCATCTTTTTCTACATCCTTCCCCCAAGCAAGCACAGGGGAATGAGGGCTGTGGTCAATTCATGATGCTTCATCTCCGCTGCTCCTTCATGGTCACTTTCTGTCCATGCTCCATGTGGGGTCCCTCCCATGGGATGTCATCCTTCCTGAACTGAGCCTGCAGGGCTTCCCACAGGCAGCAGCTCCTCAAGAATTGCTCTAACATGAGTCCTTACCATGGGGTCCATCCATCAGGAGATAATTGCTCCAACACAGGCCCCCCACATGGGTGGCAGCTTCCCCCACATCCTCTGCTCCTGTCCATGTCCTGCAGCTGTGGTCCTGCAGAGGCTCTCCACAGGCTGCAGCCTCCTTCAGGCCACATCCACCTGCTCCTCCATGGGCTGCAGCATGGAGATCTGCTCCACCCATGGGCTGCAGGGGAACAGACTGCTCCACCAGGGGCCTCTCCACAGGCTTCAGGGGAACTTCTCCTGCATGCCTGGAGCATCTCCTGCCATCCTTCTGTACTGACCTTGGCGTCTGCAGGGCTGGTTCTCAATGCTCGTTCTCCCAGCTGCTGATACCCAGCAGTTTTACCCCCCTGCCTCCTCCACACACACCCTTTTATTAACTCTGCTCTCCCAGAGGCCCAACCAGCATCTCTCACTGGCTTGGCTGTGGCCAGTGGTGGGTCTCTTTTGGAGACATCTGAAGCTGGCTCTGGTCTGACAAGGGGCATCCAGCAACCCCCTTTCTAATTCACTTATTTCACTATTTCACAACAGAAAGGAGTTCAAATAACTTTTTTTTTTTTTTTTTTTTTTTTTTTTTTTTTTTTTGGCTAGGTCAATGTCTAGGGAGAAAATGATAATAACAAAAAAAATCTGTTTTCAAGTTCTGCATGCTAAAGTCTGAAGAACTACACAGATTCATGGAGAAGCATCAAAACATCAGAGAAACATAATTTTCACATATGCATGGGTCTATGATATAATCACTCAATGTTTGGAAGCCTTAGTCTGCTTACCTCTTTATTTTTGAAACACAAATCTTACCCTGGATTAGTGGATGATATTTTTGTTGTGGCTAACTGAAAATCGTTATGGACAATTAAAATTTTATTTGAAGATCTTGAGGCCTGAGTCTGCATTTCCTGGTCCCCTTTTGTTATCCTGAATGACCAGAAGAATATTCCATGCCATACATGTATGAGGAAACACAAGTTTTCACACTCAGAAAGGAAAGCTGAGGTAAAGAAGGAGGAAGGGGAGGACATTCAGAATGATGGCATTTGTCTTTGCAAGAAACCATTAGGCATGATGAGCCCTGCGTTTCTGAAAGTGACTGAACACCTGCCTGCAAGGTGGGAAGTAGCAAATGAATTTCTTGTTTTGTTTTGCTTGTGCATGCAGCTTTTGCTTTACCTAGTAAAGTGTTTTTATCTTAACACATGAGTTTTTGTGCTTTTACCTTTCTGATTCCCTTCCCTACCCCAAATGGGGACAGTGAGGAAAAGGATCTATGGTAGCTAGCTGCCTGCTGGGTTTAAACCACAACACTTTCACAGCAGAAGATGTTAACCACTAATAAAGATAAATACTTTCTCCTCTTAAGGTGACATGTCAGAGTTCACAAAATTACTCAAAATGCATAATGTAAACTGTTTTGACTACTGTATAATTTTATTTTCACACTTTCATTGAAAATCTAATTCTGTATTTTTTATGGGTACTATATCTGTCAAAAATGTCATTTCAGGTGATATAAAATTATGTGCTAATTCAGATCAATTTCACCAAATTATTTTAATAATAAAAAAAGAGAAAGTTAGGTGTTTTTTTTTTTTTTTATTTTGACATTGATGTAATGTTCCAGTAGAATTTCTACAAACTCAGTAGATCTAAAATAGATTTTAAAACCTGAAAGAATTCAATTCCTGTTCAGTATGAACCATTTGGGAAGGGAAGGGAAGGGAAGGGAAGGGTAGGGAAGGGAAGGGAAGGGAAGGGAAGGGAAGGGAAGGGAAGGGAAGGGAAGGGAAGGGAAGGGAAGGGAAGGGAAGGGAAGGGAAGGGAAGGGAAGGGAAGGGAAGGGAAGGGAAGGGAAGGGAAGGGAAGGGAAGGGAAGGGAAGGGAAGGGAAGGGAAGGAATTTTCAACATCTTTATAACAGAAGTTCATTATTATTCTAAATACATCCTATGAATTGCATAGCTATTTTTTAGTCCCTTTGTGAATTTAAGGACTAAATTGCTACTATTGAAAAGCACAACAGAAAATCTCTGAGATGGGATTCATAATTAAGTCTGAACAGTAAGTTAACTTTTCAATAAAATTTAATTTATTTGCCTATCAATTTTCTATTCCAGTTGTTTAACTCAAGAGGCTTCAAAGCTAGACACTGAATGATATGTCTGTATTGTGATCAAAGGTACACCTACAACTTTTTTTACACATATATATTTGCACCATTCTTCTGTTCACTAAGTGAAGTGCTAATATCTGTGAAAGTGTGAGGACATTACGGTCTGCAAAGCTTGCCCTATGTACATCCACAAAATGCTCATAGTTTCGTTAATGTCAGGCTGCTTCTGTACATAATCAGCTGTTACGCCTTTGACTGGGACAGAAACAAACTCTTGTATGTGCCCGTTAATCTAAAATAAAATCCTTCATTTCTTTACATCAGTTTTACATCCCTGTGATAGCATTGGCTTTCCTTAGTTTACATTTTATTTTACTGAAGCTAAGGACAATCAAATGGGTATTAACAAAATCATTCTAAGTACTAGGATGGTAAAACACTGCAAAGAGTTACACATGCAATCATAGAAAATTATGGATTCATAGAATAATTTGGATTGAAAAACACCTTCAAGACTATCAGGTCTATCAGCTTGACCTGCTAGGGGACATTATTAAACCATGTCCCTTAGTGTCCACACATCTCTCAAATGCCTCTGGGCCACTTCTTAGGCAGCCCATTCCAGTACCTAACCACACTTTCCATGAAGAAACTCTTCCTAATATCCAATCTAAATCTCCTCCAGTGCAATGTGAGACCATTTCCTAGTGTCTGATTATTTGTCACCTGAGATAAAAGACCAACACCCACCTCACTGCAACCTCCTTTCAGGTAATTGCAGAGAGCAATGAGGTCTCCCCTGAGCCTCCTCTTTCTGTCCAGACTGAACAGTTATCTCTCTCCTCATGTCTTGTTTTCTAGTCCCTTCACCAGCTTTGTTATCTTCTCTACCCATGCTCAGGCAACTCAAGATCCTTCTTGTAGTGAGAGGCTCAAAAATGAACACAGTATTGGAGGCATGGTCTCACCAGCACTGAGTACAGAGGAACAATCACTTCCCTAGTCCTGCTGGTCACAGTACTTCTGATGCAGGCCAGCATGCTCTTGGTCTTCTTGACCACCTGGACACACTGCTGACTTGTGTTCAGCCAGCTGTCAACCAGCACCCCCAGGTTCTTTTCTGACTGGCAACTTTCCAGGACTGTATTGAAAGTCATTTGATTAGATTCAGACCATCAATCTAGCCTATGAGATCCCCCTACATAGCATTTCTGTGCTCAAGCAGATCAGTACTTCCACCTAAAATGGTATTGTCTGCAAACTTAATAAGTGTGTGCCTGATCCCCTGGGACCACTCCCGTGACTGGAGTGCTGCAATGGATGGCTACAAGCTCTTCAGAAGGGACAGGAAGCTAAGGAGGGGAGGTGGCTTGGCTCTCTATATTAGAGAGTGTTTCGATGCTCTTGAGCCTGATCAGGGTTGGGAATGATAAGGTAGAGTCCTTGTGGGGTTGGCCAACAAGGTGGACATCCTGGTGGGGGTCTGTTATAGACTGCCAAACCAGGATGAAGAGGTGGATAAGACATTCTATAAGCAGCTGGTGGAAGTTGCTCAATCATCAGTGCTTGTTCTCATGGGGGAATTTAATTTCCCGGACATATTTTGGAAATATAATACAGCCCTGAGGAAGCAGTCTAGGAAGTGTGCAAGGAAGACAGCTTCCTGACTCAGCTTGTTAGTGAGCCTACCAGAGGGGGTGCCACACTAGATTTGCTGATAATGAACAGAGCAGGACTGGTGGGAGATGTCGTTGTCAGGAGATGACTTGGGCATAGTGACCACAAAATGATAGAGTTCTCTATTCTTGGTGAAGTCAGGAGGGGGGTCAGCAAAACTGCTACCTTGGACTTTTGGATGGCAGACTTTGAATTGTCAAGGACACTGGTAGGGAGGGTCCCTTGGGAGTCAGTTGTGATGGGCAAGAGGGGTACATCAGATCTCCTTCTATGACCAGGTGGCCCACCTGGTGGATGACGGAAAGGCTGTTTACATAGTCTTCCTGGACTTCAGCAAGGCTTTTTACATTGTGTCCCACAGTATTCTCCTAGAAAAGATGGCAGCCCATGGCTTGGACAAGTACACTCTTTGCTGGGTTAAAAACTGGCTGGTCCAGAAAGTGGTGGTGAATAGAGTGAAATCCAGCTGGCAACCAGTCACCAGTGGTGTTCCCCAGGGGTTGGTGTTAGGGCCCATCCTCTTTAACATCTTTATTGATGACTTGTATGAGGGAATTGAGTGCACTCTCAGTAAGTTTACAGATGACACCAAGTTGGAGAGGTCAGCTTGTTGTCACAGATAAGTAGGGATAGGACTAGAAGGAATGGACTCAAGTTGCACCAGCGCAGGTTTAGGTTGGAAATGATGAGACATTTATTTTCAGAAAGAGTGGTCAGGCATTGGAATGGGTTGCCCAGGGAGGTGGTGGAGTCACTGTCCCTGGGGGTGTTTAAGGAAAAGTTGGACATGGTGCTTAGGGATATGATTTAGAGGGTGATAGTGGTCGTAGGGTGATGGTTGTACCAGATGATCTTGTAGGTCTTTTCCAACCTTAATTATTTTTTGATTCTATGATTCTAAGATCATTAATAAAAATATTAAGCAAAACTGGTCTCATTGTTGAGCCCTGGAGACACCACTGGTGACCATCTGCCATCTGGATTGAACTCCATTCACTATGACTGAGCATAACCATCCAGACATTTTTTATGCAGTTGTAGTGGGTTTACGTGGCAAGGTTTTGGTAGCAGGGGGCCATAGGGGTGGTTTCTGTGAGAAAGATCTAGAAGCTGCCCCATGTTTGGGAAGGGCCCCATTGTTTTCCAGAGCTGAGCCAATAAGCGATGTTGTTTTGCACCTCTGTGAGAGCATATTTAAGACAGGGAAAAAAACGCTGCGCCACACAGCAACCGGGAGAGGGAAGGGAGTGAGGAACAGCCTTGCAGGTGCCAAGGTCAGTGTAGAGGGAGGGGGAGAGGTGCTCCAGGTGCCGGAGCAGAAGTCCCCTGTGGCCTGTGGTGAGGACCATGGTGAAGCAGGCTGTCCCCCTGCAGCCCATGGAATACCACGGTGGAGCAGGGTTCCATGCTGCAGCCCATGGAGGAGACCACGGTGGAGCAGGTGGCCCTGCACCAATGGAGGCTGCCGCCTGTGGAAGACCCCTGCCGGAGCAGATTCCAGGCCGGACCTGTAGCCCGTGGAGAGGAGACCACACAGGAGCAGGTGACCTGGCAGGAGCTGCTGCCCATGGGGGACTCAGGTTGGAGCAGTTTTCTCCTGAGGGATGGACCCCGTGGTACAGACCCATATCTGGAGCAGTTCTGGAAGAGCTGCTGCCTGTGGGAAGCCCACGCTGGATCAGTTCATCAAGGACTGCATCCCGTGGGTGGGACCCCACAGCACAGGGGACGAGAGTGACCGAGAAGGAGTGGCAGAGAAGAAGTGCTGTAGACTGACCATAACCCCCATTCCCCTGTTCCCCTGCGCCGCTCGGGGGGAGGAGGTGGAAGAGGGTGGATGGGGGGGAAGGTGCTTTTGGTTTCTTTTATTTGTTTCTCACTTCTCTAGCTTGTTAGTAATGAGCAATAAATCTTACTATCTTCTTATGCTGAGTCTGTTTTGCCCGTTACAATAATTATTGCATGATTTTCTCGTCCTTATCTCAACCCTTGAGCCCTTTTCACATATTTTCTCCCCATTCCTCTTTGAGGAGGGGGAGTGAGAGAGCGGCTGTGGTGGAGCTCGGCTGCCCACTCGAGCGGAACCATGACAGCAGTGAACATCCATCTGAGCCATGAGCAGCCAGTTTCTTCAGGAGAATGCTGTAGACAACAGTGTCAAACACTTTACTATAGTCCAGGTAAATGGCACCTACAGCCTATTACACCTACTAAGTGGGCCATCTCGTCACAGAAGGAGATGAGGTTAGTCAGGTAGGACTTTCCTTTCATAAACCTATGTTGGCTGCACTTGATCACTTGAGTGTGCTGTATGTATCATGTGATGCTGTTCAAGATGATCTGCTCCATGACCTTCTCTGGTAACAAGATTGACAGGCCTTTAACTCCCTGGATCCTTCTTACTGCCCTTATATATTGGAGTCACATTTACTAACCTCCAGTCATATGGGACCTCCCTGATTAGCCAGGACTGCTGATAAATTATTGAAAATGACTTGGTGAGTACTTCTGCCAGCTCTGTCAGTACCCCTGAATGAATACTGTCTGTCCCAATAGACTTGTGAATGTTCAAATGATGAAATAGGTCACTTACAAATTCCAACTGGATTGTAGGACCTACATCTTGTTCCCTGTCACTGTCTTCCAACTCAGGGTGATGGGTACCCTGAGAACAATTGGCCTTACTGATAAAGACTGAGGCAAAAAGGCATTAGGTATGTAAACCTTTTCTTCCTCTTTTGTCACCCTGTTTCCCCTCACATCCAGTATGTGAGATTCCAGTATGTGTCACCCAGTATGGAGATTCTTCTAAGTCCTCCTTTTGCTGTTAATGTATTTATTTATTTATTCATTCATTCATTCATTCATCCATCCTGTGTTTTAACAACTTTTTGCTGTCTTTCAATCAGTTTTTGTTTCCTTTCCACCAGAAGTTTTTAACATCAGTGCAAGAAAGAATATCTATCACAAATAGCTGAAGTCATGCAATGGCAGAAGGAAGGACCAGCTCGTCTCTTTGGATCCTTTCCTAATCTTACATTTCTATTATCTTGTGCAATATTGTGGTGAGTTAGGGACCTTAGCTTTATGAAGATGTAACTGACTTTATTTTTTTTGTGCTCATTACCAACTTGTATTGACTTATTTTTGGACTCTATTTTTTTACCTTTCTGTTTCTCAAGATTCTCCAAAGTAAGCACATTTTCCCCAATTATATTGCCCATCTCTTCAAGAGATCTATTTCACTTCTAAAGAAACATCATTTCCTTAAAATGTCTGTCCCTAATTTGGTAGAACACTTTCCAGCTGTTATTTTGTTTATTTTACAGCCCAGTGATTTAAAACCCCTGATGTTTTACTTGCTATTCAGGTTGTTCCAATGAACAAACTACTACTGTTGAGTTTGTGCTATTTTTCTTTAATATTTTCTTTTATTTCATCTTGTTTTGAATGATGAAGGTTTCAATGACACTCCATTATCTCATCACTTTTGAAATTAATTATTGCAGCATGAAAACAGAAAAACAAAAATGTCCAGAGCTTTACCACAGATGCTGAAATTCAGCAACATTTAAGGTCTCTTTTACTCATTACTACTACAGATTATGTATGTAATTTGGAGCAGGAAGGGGGAACTGGAAAAAAAAAAATCCAGTTTATGTCGTTCTTCCTCATTCTGGGTATAGTTCACTGAATTTAGCGGCCTGTCTGTTACTTTGCAGGTCCGCAGATAAAATGCTTCTCTCAGTAAATTATATCCTCTCTCAAAGTGACAACAACAAAAATATATTTTTACTGCTGATATTAGATGTTGATTTTTGAATCTTAATTTGAAAATTTTCTGCTGTTGTAAATCTTCTACATGAGTTACAAAGCAAAAGTATTACTTATTGTTGAAGTAAGGAATACCTAGTAAAACATCTTTAAATGTGAAATCTATCTCCTATTTGACACGTTCCAGAATTCTGTATGCAACTAAAAAATAAAAATATTAAAAAAAAAAATCCACTGCTTGTTGCATACTATAAAAGTGTCATATTTTGCTTCATTTTTGTATAAAAGTGAAATTTACTGTTTTAATTTGGCAAAATGCAGCATATGTTGAGTATGATTAAGGAGATACACGGTGAGGTAAAAACTCATAAGTGAGATAATACTTAATAGTCAGAAAAATATAAAGTGTGGTATAACTGCAGTCCTATCAATTTAATTAACAGATTAAATCTTTAAATGATGCAGATTCACCCAAATTATATTTGATGAATGTCAACATTAGAAAACTACCTTTCTTATTGCTGTATATTGGAACACCTTCCTGACATGAACACTAACAATTGGTAATGGGTATTAAATCTTCTCCCACATAAGGAATTTTAGAGAAACCTTAAGTAAAGTAGTGCAGGATTAAATGAACTACACATTTCCTTTTATTTCTTCACTCATGCTACTTCTATTCTGTGGTTAACTTTTAACTAATTATTTCCAATTACAATACTGTCACAAGTGTCCTGTTCAAGAACACAGGATTTATTTCAGGACAAGAAGTGTGAATATTCCTTGAAATATCCATTAATGTGTGGTTATTAGAAATTCATTTATAGAAATTTTCTGGAGTTACTATTTCTCATGAGCAAACAAAACACAATTTTAAGTATGGGTATATTTGTCACTTAAAACAAAACAAAAAACCTTTTTTTGCTTTCCTTCAAAGTCTGAGTATCATTCTAGAAAATATGCTCATAGGCACTGAAATATTTATGAAAATGTCTATGAAAAGGAATTCTTTGCTATGTGCAGCATAAAGACTATAAAGGTAAAATATAGTAACATATTAATTAGTTCTAGGAGTTTATTTTGAAGTTTTCTTCTATTTCTGATTCCATAGTCACACTTTCAAACACATTATTTCTGTTTCTATTCACATTGGATTATAAAAATATAGAAAGTTCTTAAATGGATTTTTCAACAAAAAGCCCACAGGCTAGATAGCTCTAATTTTCTAATAATATACACTTGACATTGTAATTAGAAAAATGTGTCCTTTCTGTGAAGTACCACTGCAATATCTGAGTTTCTTTTCCTCCTGGAATCAACCTGCATTTTAAGATAAAATGAAAGGGTGAAAGCTCCACAAGAACTTTGTATTGCTTATTGTTCCATTGGATATTGACTGGAAGAGATGCACTACCTGGAAGATAGCCACATTTTTGATAGTCACAAAGTTGCATTTATTGGATCTTCAAAATACTGGGTTCAAGCTTTAAATGTTTTTGTATATACCTGCTGTACCAGTCTTTATTCTTTCCTAAAGCCCCAAAATGCTGAGGAATATAACCAAAGAACTGCATTCTCCTCCATTATCAGGGAAATGTTATTTATATGAAAAGGTAATATTCAACTGAATGTACAGTTAATGCAGTAGCTAAACTTTGTAATCCTCTTTGTTAATCTTCTATTTTGAATTCCCTTCCTGACAAATAACTCATGTTCTGTGCTTAATTTTGATGAATCTATTAAATACATTTTTTGTTAGCTGAATATCTTACATGTACATGTCACAAAAATATTGAAACAGAGCAAAATCCAAAGTGACTCATAAGTCTAAAAAATGTTTCACCATATTTGAAGCAATTCACAAATTACTTTACAAATAATTCCAAATAAAATTATTGTGAATTTTCATAGATATTTACAGGGTTATTTCGCTGTCCCTTTGAAGATATTGATACTTAAAGAACAAAAACTGCAAGATTATTCTACAATGTTGTTGTGTTTTTTTCAAGATGTTTTCTTATGTAGAAAAAGAAAGAAAAAAAAAAAGAAAAATAAGGTATATGATTAGCTGAAAGGAATCATTTGAAAGGAAAACAAGGTTGAGTAGATGTTAAAGAAAGGCAGAATTACAGTGACTAATCTGAAAAATATACAGGAAAATTAGTTATGAAGCAGAGACAGTAAAAAGGAAAGTTTCCTTAGATTGCAGAAAATATCAAGAAATTAACAAGGTGTGACATGTGGTATGAATTTATTTTTTTTTGGCACACCTCGACACCTCATATTTCATAGAGTCTTAGCTTTTCTGGAGAGTAAACAGTGAAACTGTTGAAGTAACAGACATACCCATCAGATACTACGAGTTTATTCATAGTTAAAAACTATGTAGAGCTCCTTTTGTGAAAAAGATACTATGTGCAATGCAAAGTAAGGGCCAAGAATAACTGACATTCATCCTTTGAAGTAGGAAAGAATTTAAAAGTGCATTAGTCAGTCCAAGGTCTTTGCACTGAGGTGCACAAAGATAAAGGCTTCACAGAAAGGAGTGTTTACTCCTTTACTCTGTGTGCAAAGAAAAACCTTGGTGGATCTTGACACTCTGCCCTAGGAGCATCAATTTTTAAAAGATAGGATAGGCAACAGTGTAAATTTTCCCAGATCCTTTCTTGCCCTTCTTGAAAACCAGAGTGACATTCACTATCCTTCAGTCTTCAGGCACCTCTCCTGTTCTCCAGGACCTTTCAAAGATGATAGACAGTAGTTCGGCCATCACCTCTGCCAACTCCCTTAGCACACGTGGATGCATCCCATCGGGGCTCATGGACTTGTGTGCACTGATTGCACTCAGATGCTCCTGAACCACTCCCTCATCAAACAGGGGGGAGCTCTCAATATCCCAAACCCTTTCTCCTCCCTTCAGGGTCCAGGAGTCCTGGGGGTAGTGTGTGTGTGTGTGGGGGGGGGGGGGAGGAGGGAAGGGCAGTCCTTGAAGGGAGTCCTTGAAGTAAAGACTGAAGCAAATGAAGTAAAGAAAGCATTCAGCATCTCTGCCTTCTCAGTGTCTCCCATTAACAGGACACCCCCCTCGTTCAGCAAGGGGCCCACATTATCCCTAGTCTCCCTTTTACTGTTTACATACTTAAAAACAAAACAAAACAAAACAAAACAAAACAAAACAAAACAAAACACTTATTATCCTTCATCTCTTTTGCAAGCCTCATCTCTAGGTGGGCTTTAGCCTTCCTCGTTGCGTCCCTGCAGGCCCTGACAACACATCTATACTACTCCCAAGAGGACAGGCCCTTTTTCCACATTTCATAGACCTTCCTCTTCCTTTTGATCTTATTGATGAGCTTCTTGATCATCCACATGGGTTTCCTGCCCCCCTTCCCCAATTTCCTATTCTTCAGGATGCACTGACCCTGAGCATGGAAGAAGTGCTGCTTAAATGTAGCCCAGCTCTCACAAGCATCCTTGCCTTCTAGCAGCCTAGCCCATGAGATACTCCCAAGCAGGTCCCGGAAGAGGTCAAAGCTGGCTCTTCGTGTAAGTCCAGGGTAGCAATCCTGCTTTTAGCCTTACTTCCTTTGCCTAGTTCCATCTGGAACTCCACCATCTCATGGTCATTGCATCCCAAGCTGCCCCCAACCTTCACATCCCTAACAAGGCCATCACTGTTGGTAAGAACGAGGTCCAGGAGCACACCCCGCCTCGTCGGCTCCTCCGCCACCTGCGTCAGAAAATTGCCCTCAACACATTGTAGGAACCATTTGGACTGCTTGTGCCTGGCTGAGTTGCTTACCGAGCAGATGTCTGGGTAATTGAAGTCCCCCATGAAGACCAGCGCTCATGATCATGAGGCTACTAGCAGCTGCTCATAGAAGGCGTCATCAACTTCCTCCTCCTGATCTGGAGACCTGTAGTAGACCTCCACCACCATGTCTCCCATACCAGCCTACCTCTTAATTCATCCTCCCCCAGCTGGAGCTGGGTACACTCTAATTGCTCCCTCACATAAAGGCCAACCCTGCCCCCTCACTTCCCCAGCCTCTCTTTCATAAAGAGGACATAGCCGTCAATGGCGGCATTCCAGTCATGTGAGCTGTCCCACCACATCTCAGTGATCGCAATGAAATCATGGCCCCAAGACTGAACACAGATCTCGAGCTCATCCTGTTTATTTCCCATGCTCCATGCACTGGTGTACAGGCACTTTAGGGAAGCAGCAGGTACAGTTACCCCTGCGGGGATGCAAGAAGAAGATACTGGCCAGGGGATCAGGAACGCTACCTTCTCTGAGGAGCCCTCAGACAATCCTATGGGAGAGCTCAGAAGTTTTTCCCTGCCTTCAACAATGACGGTAGTGATGACTTCCCCCAGCCCTTCTCTGTCACTTCTAACTCCCCTCCTTTTCCCCATCAAACCTAGTATAAAGCCCTGATAATCAGCCCAGAGAGCTTGCTCCCCAACGCTCTTGTGCCCCACTTACTGAGATGGAGTTCATCAGCAGCCCTCACACCTGGCTTCAAAAAGGACTGCCCAAGATCAAAATATCCAAAGCCTTGGACCAGATACCACCCCCTCAGCCAGTCGTTCACCTGTCCCTTTCTCCTCCCCCGGTCACCTAGCGGGAGGACAGAGGAGAACACTACCTGCATCCCTGATCCCTTCAACAACCTTCCCAGGGATGCAAAGTCCTTTTTAGTATTACTCATTTTTCTTGTCACAGCTACCCGGGACCCAGCTTGAATGACAGTAAGAGGATAGTAGTCTTCCCGTTTAATGAGCTGTGGCAGAGCCTTCCTAACATCTCTGACACGTGCTCCAGGAAGACAACACACCTCTCTGGAGAGGTTTTCTGGGCAACAAATGGGAGCCTCAGTGCTCCCCAGCAAGGTGTCTCTGATCACTAAGACTCTTTGGCCTTTTTTTGTGGCACTGGTTTTGATGCAGTGCCCTGTCTGGCCCTGCTCCCTAGGCTTGGTACTTCCCCCAATCTTGTCATGCTTCTTGGGGTTGCTTCCCATGTTCCAACTACTGTCCAGACCCTCAACTTTTTCCTTTTCCTGCCCAAGAGCCTCAAATCTATTACCCAGGGACACCGTGGGGGTTGGTGGCACTGTGGGTGCCAGGATCATATGCCTCTTTCTCCTTCGAGCTGAGACAAGGGTCCATCCCCTTTCCTCTTATGGGCGATCAAGCCCTCTGTCCTGCAGGTGAGCAGCTACTACCCCATATAGGGACTTAGGAGGGGGATGCTGGGTATCAGCAGGGGCAGGTTGACACCTCCTATCCGTCTCCCTCAGAGATGTTGATAACAACAGAGTATGTAAATGAAAAGAGCAGTAAATGTTGATAACAGCAGAGAACAAAACAAAGAATGTTGCAAGGCAGCTTTGAGTAATGATCAATATAGCTGATTTCCAATACTGCTGTCTGTCACAGAGCTCTTTTCTTAAAGAAAACATGGCTTTAGTTTAGAAACTGTTTTTGTGATTCTTTCTTCAGAGAAGATATATAAAGAGTTTATAAACTACATAACACATTTCTATAGATGTTAAGGATTTTGCTTAATGCAAACTTGTGTTATCTCCCTAAGCCATTTTAGCTATCATCTGGTAATGAATACAGGTTATGGAGAAAGCTATATGTTTTGGGCTTTGCCATTGCCTGAAGTGTTTCTCAGGAAACAGTAAGCTCTGTCTGCTGCCAGATGCATTTTCCTGGAGTAAGGAAAGAGCCTTGATCAGCTCCCAGTCACTGAAAATTTTGTTAATTTACTAGAATAGCCTTGACAATTTTGTCTGCTCTGCTTAAGTTTTCACATTTTCTGACTTAGTAATGTTTCAACAAGGCTTCTCTATTGACTTTTTCCTTGGTATATTTCAGACAAGTGGTAGAAAATCTCAGACCTTCTTTCAAATGAGGAAACTATGATAACAATTTTCTTAAGCTTGGAAGGAACTGTACATGTTGTGAAATTCATATATCTCTTCCTAGATTGGAACTGTATTTTTTTTTTTTTTAACCATTTATCAAACCTAAACAACCCAACAAACAAACAATAAAACTTCTGAACTAGACTGACTCTATATGCTCTTCATACAGTAACAGTAAGATCTTTGTCAGTAACATTGGCAGCAGTTTAAAGATTACAGAACCTTTTTAAAGGAAAAATTTTATGGTTTGTGAGGAAATAATTTCTTTCTACTCATTGCCTGATTGCTTTTCTTTTTTAAGTCTCTTGCCACAAAATGAAGTTTATTTGATTGCATTCAATGTAAAGTACAACTTAACTGAATGGACTGGAGGTGGAGTTGTGGAAATGTGATGGCATGACATCAAATATTGTATGATACAGGACAGCACTGACAGTAGACCCAAGAACCAAGTAATTTTGTAGGGAAAGAGGACTGTATCACAGCTTTAGATAAGGTTTTATTTTTATAAAAGCCTCATTGAGGCTTTTCATAAAATGCACAAGTCCATTGACTGGACTGGGAGATAAATTTTCTTATCTGCCCGAGGGAATGAAAACAAACATCCTCACCCTGAGTGCATAAACTCACAGTCATTAAGTTTTTTGGGAGAACAGTCTTGATGTCTGCAATTTTGATACTGTGTAGTGAAAGATTAATGTGATCTGGGAAAAAACAAAACAAAACAAAACAAAAACAAAAAAAAAAAAAAAAAAAAAAAAAACAAAGAATGTAACACAGCCTAGAGGCAAGAATGTTTGTGATGTTCTGGTCTTCACTCTGGAGATTGTTTCTATAGTTTATATTAAACTTTCATTAGCTGATGGTGCATTGTAAAGACCAAACCATGCTGCGCATCTTTCTTGAGGGCATGGTGTTTCTAAACCTCGCTGGTAGCAGAGAGTTATGCTTACTGAGGATACTCAAAGCATACTGGGAAACAGCTATGCAGCTATATAACAGCTATTGCCTAACCCTGAAATAGTTAAGAGAGAGTGCACAGGACTCTGTTTCAGGCTTCAACAAAGCAGAATTTATGAAGAGGCCACAGAGCACTGGTGGCCTCACCAGTGGTGGCTTCAGATTGGCAGTGGTATGGGCACTGAGGGGAAAAAAAAAAAAGGAAAGTTGGTTTCTTGTATCAAAAACAGCACTTCTGCATGATGCTGCATTGGATATTGCAGCTTACATTGTTCAAATTCTCTACCCATTCTCGGATCCAAATTTTAAAACACAGTCCTTGAGGTCAGATCCAGATCAAATACCGTATGTGCTAAAGAAACACACAATTCCTGTGGTAAGACTAGAACAACAAAACAAACAAAAAGCCCCCCCAAACAAACAAACAAACAAACAAAAACATTTTGCTAAAACTAAGATTCAGCATTAAGTGCCTCAAGTGGGAAAAAAATGTCTAAGGCTGACAACTTTTAAACATGATTGATACTAGTATATCCAGTTCAATTGTTCAATTTATAGATATTCATTAATAGAATGAAATCAGATCAGAGACTTTAAAACATTTTTTTCATGATTAATGAACATGTCAAAGCACATGATACAGTACAAGCAAGATAAAAAACAGTTCTGACCTCACTTTTGTTGTTGTTTAACCTGGCTGGCAGCTAAGCACTACACAGCTGTTCACTCATTAGGGTATACATGTAAATTCCAGTTTGGTTAACACCATCATATTTGCCTAAATATGTGTTGTAGTTTAAAAGGAAAGAAGGTAATCTGTAGTATTCCTTATTCTACTATGTACTGTTCTTGCACAGTAGTTGGTACACTGGATGAATTTGGGATTGAATGGGAATTTTCTATATCCCTGTACAAAGGGAAAGCACACGAATATCTCACAGTAAACTTTTCTGCTTATTCTATCATAACATA
This sequence comes from Aythya ferina, assembly GCF_964211825.1. Classification (NCBI taxonomy): domain Eukaryota; kingdom Metazoa; phylum Chordata; class Aves; order Anseriformes; family Anatidae; genus Aythya; species Aythya ferina. The sequence continues at coordinate 15,255,307 of NC_140304.1, forward strand.
AAATATAAAATAGGCTTCACTTTGCAAATCTATATTTACCCATTCCTACAGATATAAGCTTTCAGAAGCAAAGCTTTGCCTGTGAGCTTCTGGAATACTTGAGACAAAAAGCCACTGTTTAGAAGGGCAAATCCTTTGTGTTTTGAGGAAATAATTTACTTGGATTCTGAAGTTGAGCAGAAATTTAAGAAGTATTAATGGGGGCAGACCAAAGGTTATCTCATTACTTTGGAGGCCAGAAAGGGAGAACTTTGAACAGTACTGCAGATGCTGATTAATGTAGAAGGTTAATAAAGGGCAGGATAAAAAGAATTATCTCATAGTAAGAGCATTAAATTTAAGGAACTAGAAGCATTAATAAAGGAAATTATTCATAACTGTTAATATTCACTGATCCTGGTGAATAAGCAGATATGTTTCAGAATGTGTATGAAAACTTCCCTTCCCTTCCCACAATGGCTTTGACAATGACATTCACTGATGTCTCTACCTGGGGTGTTTCACTGCTTCAGAGTCTTGACCAGGGAGAAGTAAGGGTCCACCATGCACTTCCTATGTCTGTGTCTATACATGGATAGCAACTCCCAGGAAACCTGGTTCTTCAGAAGGGAAGAAAAGAACATAGACCTGTCTCTTCAAATGCAAAATAAGAAAATTTATGTCAATTTTTCTTCTCCCTAAAAAAGAAAAAAAAAAGACACTTTAAATATTTGAAAATAGACAAATGCTAAAAATTCCTGTGAATAAATAGTATAATCTACAGACTAAGAACTGTTTTTCTATATCTAAACAATTCTATTTTGTTCAAATGTGATTATAAAACATCTAAACAAGACCTTAGAATCTTATGAAATTCAAGTTACAATAGAGAAATTCAGCTTTGACTGTTTTGCTCAACCTGCCAATAATACTTAGAAATACTTAGAATTAAAAAAAAAAAAAAAAGTATGTTTTTCATTATTCATGTTAATAACTTTTAAGTAAAACATCTGTAAGATATACATAACATTAATTTATGAAGAAAAGCTAATGGAGTTCAATTATACTTCTACTAGTTTCAACTAATTGAGGTCTTTTATAGGCATTAATGTTAATTATGAAAGTGTCAGAATGTGCTTAATTGTTATCTAAATTACATAGAGGTAAAAGAAAAGAAAACAAATCTTAAGATATTTCAAAGTGTTTACTCCAGGAGTATACATTTGCCCACTGTGCACTATGCAGTGTGCAGAGGTCAAAATTAACTAATGTGTGAAAACACAGAATCACAGAATTGTCTAGCTTGGAAGAGACCTCAAGATCATCGAGTCCAACCTCTGACCTAACACTAACAAGTCCTACACTAAACCATATCTCTAAGTTCAACATCTAAACATCTTTTAAAGAACTCCAGGGATGGTGACTCCACCACTTCCTGGGCAGCCCATTCCAATGCCTTGCAACCCTCTCAGTAAAGAAGTTCTTCATAATATCCAACCTAAAACACCCCTGGCACAACTTTAGCTCATTCCCCCTGGTCCTGTCACCAGGCATGTGGAAGAATAGACCAACCCCCACCTCACTACAGCCTCCTTTAATGTACTTATAGAGAGTGATAAGGTCGCCCCTGAGCCTCCCCTTCTCCAGGCTGAACAAACCCAACTTCCTCAGCCACTCTTCGTAAGACTTGTTCTCCAGACCCCCCACCAGCTTCATCGCCCTTCTCTGGACTTGCTTGAGCACCTCGATGACCTTCTTGTAGCGAGGGGCCCAAAACTGAACACAGTACTTGAGGTGCAGCCTCACCAGAACTGAGTACAGGGGGACAATCACTTCCCTAGACCTGCTGGCCACACTGCTTCTTATACAAGCCAGGATGCCGTTGGCCTTCTTGGCCACCTGAGCACACTGCTGGCTCATACTCAGACGACTATCTTCTCCTTCTATATCACTAAAGTGGAAGTTGAGTTCCTTTGCATAGATGTATTAGTAATCCAATTAATTTACATTTTAATTTGCATTAGTAGTATAAATTGGATACTAATGTGGAATATACACGAATGAAAATAGAGAGTGTGTCCCAAAGCTACTGAAGGATGTAGATGCCAGACTCCAATTAAGACATTCATTGTCAATCCTTATCTCTGAAGTTTGTGAAATTAGCTTAAAACAAAATGTCTGGGCTTTGTTTGTTTGTTTGTTTGTTTATCTCCCCTGCTACTGGTTCTAATTCCAGAATATAAAGGGCTTGTTTTAAAGATTACCAATAGAAGGACAATTTCTTCCATTTTGTTTTACCATTAACATTGGGGAATTTTAATTCTACTCAGTGTTCCTTGCTCTCCACTCTAACAAATTTCTTTTAAAGGCCATCACTTACGCAGTTTGTTAGTTTGTTTACTCTGAGACTTATATGCTGAGTAACATTCCATAGATGTGGTTATATACTGTAATGAAAGCACTATAGTATATACTATAGTACATACTATCATGTTGGTGCCTTGCAGTAGAATGATTATTCATGTAAAAATGAGTGTCCAGATACCTATTTGGGAAGATTACACTAAATATTTGAACAGAACATACTACAGCCCCATGGCAGAGCCTCCTTAATTAAACAGCCTTGCATCAAAAGTAATCCCAGTAAAGCCATTTATTTTCTAGCACCGTAGGAGCTGTTACAGGAAGAAAAAGCCATCTCAATAGTGTATGAAAACTAAGATGGGAACTTACATCTCTGTTTTTGGACATAATGAAAATGAATTTGACTGGTGCACAGAGGACACAAAACAAGTGAGCCAATAATAAGGCTGAATTTGAACAAAGTGTTAGCCTTAATACGCAGAACTCCCTGTCATATAAATAACATAACACATTTTGAAGAAATTATAGCCTTTTTACAATAAGAGAAACTAAATGAGTATCTGTGCAAATTAGTTTTTATAGACATAAATCAATTAATATACTACAAATTCTTGAAAAAAGATGTCTAAGCTAAAGTGATTGCTATTATTTGTAGTTCTTTTTAATCTAGGGCTTTTAGAAAAATTACTGTAGATAACTGTATGTTCTGTGTGAAATACATTTTCAGGAAATGTGTCAAGTGTTAACACAGACTCGGTGTCTTACCAAGCTGTTACAAGTATATTTTCCAGGTGACTCAGTTTTGATATCTTCTGTTTACTAATGGTCTTAAAATTCTTTTCACAGGAATGGTTTTACTGAACATCCTGACCAAACTACTTGTTCCTATTACTGGGTTCCACTGATTCTGAATAACATTGTGGCCTCTAAGTAACAAGGGGGGTTTAAACAAAAAGCCATGGTGTTAGATATAGTATCCAAAATATAGTTACAAATTTGGGAATAATATTCTCCTTGGATCTTTGTGTCCAGTCCTTGGAATTTAATAAGGTATTGAATTCAGTTACTCCATATGGTAGTCCCACAGTTATACTGTAGTGAACATTTTAGTTTGTGTTGTACTTAAGTTCACTGAACGCTATTTCAGTCATGCTACAAAACCTGCATGTGATTTAATCAACCATTAAACATTGATGTTATGAAATCTTCATGAACATCACCTTCAGGCTGACAGTAATTAATAAACCAAAATCGACTCACTGAGCATGATATAGATAGGGCTTGTTGCTACAGTAACCCAATTTCATATTGTCAAGGGATGTTCTAAGTTCAGTTTGGGGGCAAACCTGCATTTGCAGGCTTACATAAGGGTGAAGATTGATGTGAAGCTTACACTGTTTTTAGTGATATTTTGTAGAGTGTTGTGTTTACCTACAAATATTTTAAGGACAAGTATGGAGTCTCAGTTTCTCAAGCCTCTGCACTGATTATTACCTGTGCAAATAATCCTGATATGTTAAACAAAACAACAACAAAACCACCCCAAATGAACAAATTTTACTTGACATAACTGGAATTAACTATAATCCAATGTTCATAAGATCCTCATGATGTCTTATTCGCACACAATGGGTTTGTTGTAGTGGCTATAACCTAGTCAATACACAGGCTTCCTTCCCTTCCAGCCTGTGAACTGTCACGAAGTAAAGCATCTTCCCCTCTTCCCTGCCGCCCCCCCAGTGATGGTTTTTAAAGTGCCACAAATAACTGTACATTTTGGGTGCCTGCAGAAACTTCCTTTGAGAAGTTCTCTCTTGACAAATGATATCTCTCTTCACCCCTAAGGATGTGAACCTTTCATTGAGCTTGAGTTGGATGCAACGTTATTATTTCAACTCTAGTCTTCCAGTTGACTTTGCCGTGATAACCAAGTAAGTAAGATCTTGCCATAGTAAGCAAGATCATTCCATACCTGAACTGTCAGCTTATTCCACTCCAACGTTGCTTAGGGGACTTGAAAGTATGGGTCTCATTAACTCTTCACGAGTGTTAAAATCTTTCACTCTAAATCCTTTGCTGTTGGTACTTTGGTAAGGAATATTTACTAGTATATGGGATACTGTTGACATAAAGAGATTTTTCACAATTTCCTCTATCCCATTACTATGACTCAGGTCTGCTTTCACCTGTGCTCAGCAGTAAAAGTCAACTGAATGCATACTGATTAAAGCCTTTCATAATGAGAATCAAGAAATTAATAGTTTACTTGAAATAGTATACTTGTGTTTTGTCATCTTGAAGTCAGTATTTCAGTTATGTTTACTTAAAATGTAACACACATCAGTGAACACCAAAGAGTGAACTATATTCTTGATTTCTTGTTATTTCCTCTAAATTCTTATTCCAGGCAATTTACTAGTGTGCCCTGTTTTCTGCTAGGATAGAGTTAATTTTCCTCCTTGTAGCTGGTATGGTGCTATGTTTTGGATTTAGGATGAGAATAATGTTGATAACAAGCTGATGTTTTAGTTGTTGCAGAGCAGTGCTTACACTAATCCAAAGACTTCCCAGCTTCTCACTCTGTCCTGCCAGTGGACATAATATCAAAATAAAAATCAAAAAATAAAATATCAACATAATATCAAAACCATTCCTCACAATTACACTGAAATAGAACAAATCTTGAAATGTATCCAAAGTCAGCACATGTAGATACTAACAGAAAAAGATTCATTCTCCTTCTGAGACCCCAGAAAACTATATGCTTTACAGTTGCTAAGGCACAATATTGTCTCTGATGACACAACATTTATGTTTGTAACAAGAATTCAATTAATTTCCAGGTGGCCTGCCTTATAATGCAGAACTCTGTAGGAAGAAAAAAAAAAAAAAAAAAAAAAAAAGTCTGCCATTTAAAACTTGCCATTTAAAGTTTGATATCATTTGAAATTGTGGTATAGCCTTAAATATTTTATTAAGCATTCAGATGACTTTGAATGTACTATCCCAAGTGAGTGAACAAAGTGAGTCTTCAGATGGCCTAAGGAAGTACAAAGTATTCACAAATTCTACCCTACCTGATATTATGGTCCTGGGTTGCATTATTCTAGCAAGGTTCCCCCAGCTGTTGCTACCAAAACACCTGATTTAAGTCATTCCACCATATACTTAAAGCACAGATGCTGGGAGGCACAGACTAAACTCTTACTAGTTATTTTCAGATTGACATCTAATTTAGGTCCCTAAAGGAAATATTGTGAACATGGTGCTTGAAACATTGCCATGATTAATCAAAGTACCTGACTTGTGGAAAGTATTTTTCTGGTCTAGTCTGCCTTTAAGGTTAAGTAGAGACAACTGATGTTTGAATCACTCCTACAAATGACTTTCGAGAATGTATTTTAGAGCTGGAGCTCTTTAGGAGAAAAAAAGATGGCTGGAAGAAAATATTACTAAAATTTGCAAAATCATGGAAGCATTGAGTAAGCTGAATAAAAAAGTATTATTTACCAAATTCTACAGAATTAGAACAAGAATGCTGTTACTAAAAATAGTAGGAGATTAGTTTAAAACAAAATTATTTCATATTCCATAATTGGTAAAATTCCTGAATTTCCTGCCACAGGAGGTAGGTGGCAGACATTTCTTGTCCCTTTTTCAAGCTGTTGATTCTGTTAATGAACAGGTACATACAACTGACAACAGGCAGGAAGGTGACCTCCAATATTCCTCATAAAAAGGGTGTTGCTGTGAAACTAGAAGGGAAAAGAAACAATAGTAGTTGCAAGGTTCATGTGCTCTCCCTAAATAGCATACCCTATTATCACTGCTGTGGCTGGACTCTAAACCAAGTACATGTACGTTAAGTACATCATGGGTCTGACACAGCTGGGTATTAATACTATTGTTTTAGATACTTTATTTTTAGTTTTAATTATTAAAAAATATTTTGCTCTTGATATTTATCATCATCTCATCATCTGTTCTCCCACCCCTCCCCCCCCCAAGTTTTCAACATGTGAAAGGCTTTCAAAGGTTTATGGAATATAAGGATTAAAGGGAGAGAAAAGAAACAGGAAAAGCAATAAATTAATCTCATAAATACACAAATTGTATTGAACAGTAGATAACTGAGATAGCAAATAGCAGAACCAGTAGATCACTGACTGATGGGCCATCAAAGGAAACACATTTGCAGCCCTGGGGAAGTCCACCCAGAACTTTGCAATTGACAAGAAGATAAAGCAAGATTAGTGCACTTCTCATGGGAAAGAGCGGACTTATGGGATATATGAGGAGGCTTGTGGTAGTATGTGAAGCTTATTATGGGCAGCAAAAATGAGCAGCAAAAATGGTGAGAAGGATGGGTCAGAGTGGAACAGGGATAAATAAGCTTGTGAAAATGCAGGGGGCAGGGGAAAGCTGTTTGAACAGGCTGCTCATTAGTAATCTTTTACTGAAGCTTACACTTTATAAATGTCCAATTTATCTTAGAAAATGCCATTCCTAATTATTTTCTTCATAGTATGTGTTTGTGTATTCACGAATTAGCAAACTTCAAGTTGGTCTAGCTGAGCAGGAGGAAACCAAAGCCTGGAAAGACCTAAGGTCAGATACGGAGACTGAATAAATGCATCTGTATGTCTGGACTTGGGTTCTTCTGAGACTTACAGTCTAGCTGAGGGTTCAAGGTCCCATGAATATGAGCATATGAGGCAGTGAGTGTGCATCTGTGTTCTTTGAGCAAATGTGCGTTTATACAGGTGCTGGTAAAGGCACTTGTCCTGTCTGCATTGATCCATTTTGCCAGCAGAGTATGCATTGTGTAGGTATGTATCTGTTTCACTGGGATTTGTACTCAGCTTTGATACTGTTTGGACATGAAAATGGGAGCAGCAACAACCACACCTAGTAGAGACAAGAGTGAAAATGCTCTGTGGTCTGCAGGATTTGGCTTTCTCTAAGCACTGATATATTATCATGGGCTAAGATACGCTGCAAATCTGTTCAATTTAAATTAAGCCAGTTTTACCTACCCTGTGTTTACTAATTCTTACTTTTTTTGATAGTAGAACTTGTGATACATTCTGCCTTCAAATAGAAAAACAACTTTCCTAATTGTTTATGAATAATAAGAAAATTAATACCTAATCAGGCTCCATGTTAAAGCGTCATAAAGGACAGGCTTTAGTGACAAACCCTTAAAATCTTATTGCTTATATTGGAAGAAAGAATTTATATGATAGTGTCAGGGCATAAATAACAAGAAATAGCTACATACAGTTGTTGTGAACATGAAGTTCATGTTCTGTACATGAACTTGACTCTGATAGAGTAAAGTGCTCTAGTACTTTGACATTGTCTCTAGTTGGATTTAACAATCCATTTAATAATTTCAACCTAACACATTCCACCAAATGGTAATCCTGATTACATTGTTTGAAATATAACATATTTTTCCACATATTTTCAATATTAAAAACACTTCTGTCTGTTTCTGAGAAAATAATATATTTAAATATATATATGTATCATAAATAGAACAATTCAGAGACATGTGCATGTCATTATCACCCTTGCATATCTCTTACTAAAATAGAGAGAATTTTTATTAATTGAAGATGATGGGTGATCTGACTTCTGCAATGATGTGACTCATCTCTTGGACTATCTATTTTCTGCCTAAATCCACATTTTCACTTTTTCCTTTTCCATTTTGTGAGTCACATAGCACTAAATACTAAAGCTGTCATTATACTCTAATATAATTCTTGCATATTCTACAGCTCACTTGGTATCATTAATGTCAAGTTTGAATGGCCTCTTACAAGGAGTGATTTACTAGCTTAGCACATTCATTGTGATGTTTGTTTTTCAACATAATTTTCATCATTTATCTATCAGTATTAGTTTTACTATTAAAATCTATCATCTGTTAGCACAATGTTTAATAGACCTGTGAACATAAGCGTTTTAAATTTTGTTAGTGTTTTAGAAACAGCTTTTAGTGAGATTCAGATTTTGTATGATCAAAAACCTAACAATACGCTTGCCTGGATCAGTTGTTCAAAAGTTCTTTCACATCAACTACAGATCTCTTTCAATTTGATGCAAAACTTTTTTTTTTTTTTTTTTTTTTTTTTTGAGCATTTGTACATACTTAATAAATACTGCATTATCCAAAATCGCAATGTTGTAGATGACAACTTGTGTATACTTAGATTTCATGAACTGTTTTTTTTTTTTTGTTTGTTTGTTTGTTTTTCATCTGAGGTTTACTGGATCAGTAAATCAGCACTATTACCTATTGTCAACATTACCTAACTCTGGCAAGTAAGACTAAAAGCAGTGTCAGAGCAGACAAGATACATATGAAATAGAAGGATCCCCTGTTATAACATTCAGTTCTCTCATGGGGTTACTGCACTGTCTCATTGAAGGCTATATCATTTAAACATTTGCACATCTGGATTCTATCAACTGTATAGAAATAACTGCCAATGAAAATCTAAATTATACTTAAGATATAGCTCTAACGTTGCTGCTGAATTAATCAGAAACAAATTCAAACCTCTCTAGGGCTCACTAAATATAATAGAAACACTATTGAGAGACCATAATGGACATGATAAAATTTCATAATATTGTCATATTGTATATACCAGCTGAAGAGCAGTATTTGGGGGAAGAAGAAAACTTCTCTGGCTGATGCCTCTAAATGCAGAAATGAAAGGCTTCTTCAGTGTTCACTTGTGTTTCCTTTAAGCTGGTGTTCCGTCAGCTTGTAACGAGACAGCCAATAGACAGGGTTTTTGCTAGGAAAATGAAAACAAATAGCTAAATAAAGTCACATCACAGCCTTTTATCTTATTTCTTGGATTGTTTAAAAAGTGTTTTACCATTCTTATTGTACTAAAATTCCACTTTAGATGTGGAATTCCACATGGAAATTCAACATTTTGGAGGTTTCTTGATCCCTCCTTGAAGGAAAGACCTTTTAACCTTTTATCACAGAATCACAAAATCACAGAATTTCTAGGTTGGAAGAGACCGCAAGATCATTGAGTCCAACCTCTGACCTAACGCTAGCAGTCCCCACTAAACCATATCCCTAAGCTCTACATCTAAACGTCTTTTGAAGACTTCCAGGGATGGTGACTCCACCACTTTCCTGGGCAGCCTGTTCCAATGCCTCACAACCCTTTCAGTAAAGAAGTTCTTCCTAACATCTAACCTAAAACTCCCCTGGCTCAACTTAAGCCCATTCCCCCTTGTCCTGTCACCAGGCATGTGGGAGAACAGACCAACCCTCACCTCGCTACAGCCTCCCTTGAGGTACCTATAGAGAGCGATAAGGTCGCCCCTGAGCCTCCTCTTCTCCAGGCTGAACAAGCCCAGCTCCCTCAGCCGCTCCTCGTAGGAGCTTTTAAGTCAACTTTTATTTTGCAGAAAAACTTACCAATTACACACTACAATGTTTTCAATTTGTGGGCAAAACTAAGTGAATTATCTTTTTTGGCTCTCCTCTTCTACCCTCCCCTCCCTTCCCCTGCCCTCCCATCTCCTCAAATGTCTTAAATAGAAACAGTGTAATTTCGTAGGTATTTTGGGAAAATAACACTGCTGTGGATTTATCTATTCTGTAGATAAAGGACTTTTACCAGCAATGAGCAGGAATCAAACAAACAACTCTCTTCAAAGTACTCAAGTCCTCATGTATTGTTCTGCAAGTAGCAACTAAGAAATTCACATAGCTTTGTAAGGTTATGTGGAATGAGAGTGCTTGGCCTTTAAGGGTCAAAGAACTTTTCAAGGCAAAAGTGGAAAATGAAAAGAAGGAAGTCATAAACAAGAACACACATTGATACAAACATGGGTGAAAAATGACCAAGTGAGGTTGCCACAAATGACCCTGGCCAGTTGCACAATTTGGTAAGGATATGTGAATTGTGAGAACATTTATTTTTTCAGTAAGATTATCCAACTAAGGACTGTGATTATAGCAAACTGGAACTATAGCAAAAGGGAAGGAGACAAACACACAGAGATGTGAAACCTGACCAATTAATGGTAATGAACCAGAAACAATTCTCACAAGTTACACTAACTGATAAACTACAGGGAAAGGGAGGGAGATCCCTGATAGTGGACTCTTAACTGCAGTCTGTCCTGCCCTATTATAAAATCCTTTCTTAACTGTCTCAGTATAATCCCAGTCCCTATCCCACGTGTGACTGCTGCAAGGACCAAATGCCAGCTACTAGGGGGACCAGTGTGAGTGGGCCAGGTACCAGCTCCTGGAGTCAGACCAGGAGTGTGGTGCTGACTCCTGTAGAAGCCAAGTGCAAATACTGGAGACTGTGGGAATCAATCTCCAGGCACTGGGGTGGGAAGAGTGTGTGTTCTCCAAAGCATCTACTGAAAGGACTGTCATGAGTGAGCCAAGTGAGAGGCTGCACTCTGATAGCTGGAGTAAGGCTGTTGGTCACAGCCTGTGTGACTGATGCTGAGGACATCTGGTGAGTGGGTGTACTGGTGAACCCCAAATGTGTGTGCCTGCATGAGCAACCTCCCACCCATGGCAGTCCCAGAACAGGAAGGGATGTGGCCATCAGTGCTGGTCTGGTCCTGCGTGGGGATGCTCTTTATGACCAGAGTGTGTGTGTGTACATGGGTTCCTGTGTACGCCCCCCCATGTGTCTCCAAGGTATGTGTGCAACTTTGTTAACACCTGAACCTGCAGATGTGAAATTGGCAGCCATGTACCTCAGCCTGGGCATAGACCCCAGGTCCCCAGGTACCTATCTGGACAGAAGGGTCTTGTGCCAGACCATTCTCTGTTACATAATTTCTATATTGTAACTACTCATTAAACAAATAATTATTTTATTTTATTTTATTTTATTTTATTTTATTTTATTTTATTTTATTTTATTTTATTTTATTTTATTTTATTTTATTTTATTTATTTCAGAACTAACTATACTACATTGAAACTCTCCTAGTTTCCAAGTTCATCAGATTGGATTTATTTTCTACAAAAATGTAATTTTATATATATGTATAGATATACATATGTATATTCTTAGAGGTATCCACCAGGAAATCCCTTCCCCATGTTTTCCATCCTGTGGAAGAAAGGTAGCCTGGTTTCCAAAACACACATATTAAATCTCCAAATTGTTAAAATCACAGCTTGACTATCCTCATTTGAGTATCTTGGTTTCAAGCCTAAGGAATTTAAGACACGAAGGTATTCCGGTGATAAGTGGTGTCCCTCAGGGACTGGTACTGCTTAATAATTGCTTCCTCTGTTCTGCTTTGTAGAGCTTTTCTCACTCTCTTTTCCAGACCTACATTTATGCAGCTGCCAGAGCTGTCAATGTCTAGTCTTTTACTGCTTTTACTGCTCAGTTGTTTTAAGTTACTATCAGCATTCCCAGTGACATTTTGTAACTCTTGCAGCGTTAGGAATTTTGGTACTCAATTTCTGATGTCCAGAATATTGCTTGAGGGAAATGTTTTAAAATGTATGTGGAAAAATATGTTTTTCTTAATATGTGGAGACAAAGAACAAACAATACTGTGCTCCTAAATAATTAAGTTAGGGTATGACTTTTATCACAAAGCTGGAGTACCAGCTGCCAGATATGATATCTAAAGGACAGATCAAGGTGATCAGAAAATTATTTTAATGGTCTTTAGTATCAACTGATATAGGACAACATTGAGGGTAGAAAGCATCTTTAAAAAAACAAAACAAAACAAAACAAAAAAGATAGAGTTTGAACAAAAGGAGGAAAGATTTTCTCTAAAATCTCTTTTCAGAGTACTTGAGTGATCAAGCAAACAAAGCTTTTAAATTCTTTTTGAAGTTTTTGAGAAGTCTTTTTTTTTTTTTTTTCCCTCAGGGAAAAAAAAATAATCCAAGAGGATTGATTTTAATCATTGACTTAAAACAACAGGTGAAAATCAGGACTGAGAGAAAAAGGAGAGAAAATATATATATGTTTATACCCCCCCCAACCCCTTCTGTTCTGTTTAATTGGATTTTGTATTTGCCCATCATTTCACAACAAAAGATGGGATGAATAACCATTAAAGCATTTTGACATGTGACATGCTTGAAAACTTGTCTTTTTGGTAAGAGTATGGCTTGGTAAGTATATGGGTTAAATATATTTATATTCTTGGCTTTAAAGTCTGCATGTGTTGCAAATATGCTGTGCACCTCTTTATGTTACTTCATATTTCAGTTATATATTTCACTGCATTTTAACAGAAAGAAAAATTAACTACAGTGAACACTCCTTGAACCCTTGAACTACTGGGAAAAGTGGGAAATGGCATTTGACATTTTAAATTTGTTGCTCCATTAAATAAATATTTACCTGTAAACAGGCAAAATGTTATCAGGATTGTGTATCAGCACTCAGATGGCAATCATTTTCCTAATGTGTTTAGTTGCTGTGAACTATTCTCATTAGTGTTATATAGGTCTACTTCATTAGTGGAACTCTTCTTGGACTTCTTGGACAGGAAGGAAGGAAGGAAGGAAGGAAGGAAGGAAGGAAGGAAGGAAGGAAGGAAGGAAGGAAGGAAGGAAGGAAGGAAGGAAGGAAGGAAGGAAGGAAGGAAGGAAGGAAGGAAGGAAGGAAGGAAGGAAGGAAGGAAGGAGTAGACTACAGAGCCCAAATGAAGTATTGTGCCTCCTTTGAGAAGCTGCAGTACCATTTGTGTTATTGACAGGCAACATCCAGAGACTCACCACACTAACACAAGTTGTGTGCTGGCAGTGAGAACTCAGTAATTCCTCCAGCACTAACACAGCAGTAGGAAATGGATGTAATGATATGAGCTAGTTAATAGAGCTGTGGTGAGCTACGACTGGAATTTGACAGGGTAGGCTTTTCAGAACTTTTTAATGGAAGTTCAGAATGTCTGTGTCCGTGGAAGATGGAAAATTCATTGGTGTTAAATTAATTTAAAGGATTTAAATATATATATATATATACATATATATGTACATATATATACAAACAAACCTCCATGTGCATCTAAGAGGAGAACATGAATTATTTTTGATTCATGGCAAAAACAGTAATGAGCAGCGAAATAAATAGCAATACCGGGTGTTAGGTGGACACAGAAGCCTTGGAAACAGAAAAACAGAGGAAGAAAATGTCTAATTTGTGAATAAGCTCAGTTGGATGTTCTTTGAAGATAGTTTCTGGATCTAAGGAAGTCCAACAAAAAATATTTGGACTGTCAGGATTGTTGTCAGACCTATTAGGGTAGGACACCTTTAGGACACCTTTTTTTTTTTTTTTTTTTTTTTTTTTTTTTTTTGTAGGTTTTCAAATTGCTAGGTTTAGGTTGTTTTCCGTCTATTATTACACTGAATATGCTTCATTTGGTTTGACTGAATATAAGTTTTTGTCTACATACATTATGTAATTACTTATTCGAACTCACTATTTTTATAAGGTAAAATCTCAATTACATTTGAAACTTATTTTTTAATGCACAAGAAAGGAATACTAAGTACTGTAGGAAAAGGGGATAAAAGGTAAAGACGTTTGCTAAAGAACAAAAGTATCCAGCTTCTGTACCATAACATGGAGAGCAATACCAAGTGTCAAAAAATGGAGAAAAAGTCTGTAAGGAAGAAAACTTCTTAGAGCTATCACACACAAGACATAAAAAAGCAATTGTGTGATCATAAAACATAACCAAAAAATTCTTATTTCAGGTTATTGGGTAATACAGTTATTGCAGGAGATCTAGAGGGCATCAGGAAAGTGATGGGGATTTTGGTATTTTATAATTTTTTGCTTCCCGCAACATATCTTGTATATACAGAAACATAATCACCAAGAAGGGAAAATGTTAACAAGAAAAGAAGGGTTTTTGTCATACACATATGTATGCCACAAATATTGTGTGGCGTATGTCACTAACAAACAAACAAACAAACAAACAAAACATAGATATTTTAAAATCATTTATTTATTTATTGAGAAGTGATAGTTCATGTTTGGCACATTGCATGTTTTTATATGATAAGGCATATTTTTATTTTTTTCCCCAATAATAATTCAACAAGGAAAAGTAATGTTAGAACAAATGTCTGCTAAGGGTTCAAACTGCTGATTGTTTTGGGTTTGTTGAGAAACAGACTACCAGTGAATAAATTACTAAATAAATTATTTTTTCTACGTTATGCCTTGAGTATTAACCTCAAAGGCCAGCATCCATCTATCTTGAGCAGAAAGACAGACAATATGCCACATACTTAAGTCAGAATGGCACATTTCCCCCTTTTATTTTATTATTTTATATTATTTTATTTTATATTATATTATTTTATTTTATTTTATTGATGTGTCATTTTCTCTTAGCACAATTATTAATATATTTATAGCTTGAGAAAGATTTGAATTTAAAGATATTTATATCATACATATATAAAGGATAATTCAGATTTTTGCCTCTGAAAACTTTTATTCTACAAATATTAATGAATAATCCCTCACAACAAAAATCCTATAGCTATAAACACATTTTAATTACAAACAACAAAATGTGGAATTAACAAGAAGGTAAATTCCACAGTGTATGCACTAGAATAAATGCAACATAGCAGCATGTTTTGTTGCAATGAAGTTCTTAGAAACATAGAATGGTTTGGGTTGGAACGGACTTTAAATATCATCTAATTTCATCCCCCTACCATGGGCAGGGACACCTTCCACTAGATGAGGTTGCCCAAAGCCCCATCCAGAATGGCCTTGTACACTTCCAGGGATGGGACATCCACAGCTTCTCTGGGCATCCTGTTCCAGTGACTCACTGCCCTCAGAGTAAAGAATTTGTTCCTTATATCTAATCTAAGTCTATCCTCTTTTAATTTAAAGCCCTTGTCCTGTCACCCTGATAAAGAGTCCCTCTCTAGTTTTTCTGTAGGCTCGCTTTAGGTACTAGAAGGGCACTCCCCGGAGCATTCTCTTGTCTAGACTGATTTTGTATCTCAGCCTTCTCTATATAACTAGGTCTCCCATATCCTTCCTGAGAAGGCCCAAAATTTCCCAAGTCTTCTTTTTATCACTGATGTATCTATAGTTTTATTCATTTATTTATTTGTTTGTTTGTTTGTTTATTTATTTATTTATTTTGTTACTCAGTTACGGAGGCTCTTGCCCTTCCTCCTGTAACAAAGGCCATCATTGTGGCATTGTGGATTTGCAATGGTGTAGGTGTCTTTAAACATAAATGTAAAATTAGGCTTGTAAGCATCTGTATAGTTTTTTGTTTGTTTGTTTGTTTCCTTCAAGTAAGTATTAGGCTAAGCCATGGAAAGCAGAGCATCTGCATCTCTTATTTGAAATTATATTGAAACTATTATGCTTGCAATTATGTAAAGCTGTCCATAATATTTTGCAGCAAATAGCATGCTTGGTACACTATCATCCTATTTTTCTAAAGCAAGCTTGTCATACTGCAAGATTAATGTCCTGAAGTTTCCTAATTCTCAAACCTGTACGTGTCTAAGGCTGAGATATTTCGTCTGGTTGCCTGACCAATTTTACTTGAAAGTTCAAGTCATAAATTTATGATGGCTTTTGAACTTATAATAAATATGTTATATCCTATAATTTTAGGCAAATGTGAATAAAGGTTAAGGGTGCATTAAAGTGCTTTGATCTGAGATATGTACTGTGCATACAATACAATATCATATAATGCATGTCACACAATATTTTCTGAATGCTTGTAATGTACAAGTAATGTACAAGATAATGTACAAGTAATAGAAAAGGTCTGTCCCAATAATATATTTTGCTTCAATAATAAAATGAGTTCTTCTGCAATTTGGGAGTGTTTTTGCTTTTTTTTTTTTTTTTTTTTTTTTGCCTTTTTTTTTTTTTTGCCTTTTTTATGGATGATGTGGCAAGACTCAAAAAACATATATATATTTTTTGATAGTTAAGATTTTTACAAAAAAGTTGATTTCTAACAAGGGAAAATAAATTCTAGTTGTACTTTTTATTGCAACATTCATTTCAGATCTGCAGTGCAGTCCTGTCATATATGTGTGTGTGCATATGTTTTTCTGTAAAGAAAAATCTGAATTTCTAAGTGCTTCATAGGACTTTTTGTCAAATATGTCAGATATTTGTCAAATAAAAAGCTCTTCTCAAATACTCTGTCAGATAACTTTCTCTATCTCCACAGAAGTTTGAAAGAAGGAAAGAAAGAAGTTTGAAAGAAGGAAACTTAACTTAATTCTTTAAAAGTTATGCAATATAATTGTTTATATTTCTCTCTCTCTGTCTCTCCCCCCAACCCCACCTTCTTTTTATATACCACAAACTATTTCAGACTTTCTGATTTTGCAGAGGGAAACAGTAGGTGACATCAATGAGACCAAGAGAGTAAGTTACCCAATTTCTATTATAGAATCATTTATGTTACAGAATCATAGAATCACAGAATGAGGAGACTACAAAATAGCCAGATCTATACATTTTCTTCTAAGCAACATAAAAGGGAAAACTATTTAAAATGGCTTTTATAACTTGAAGCCCACCTTAACCCAATGTCGATGTTAACTATTACCCAGTGCAAGACTCCACAAGTTTCTTTCTTTAGTGTTTATGGTATTATTTTGGCCTATTAATTTATTGAAGACAGGACCCTAGACTTAGATCTGAACATAATTGGGCCACTGAAGGATTATGTTACTATAAAATGTATTTTTTTCTACTTTTTACCTTATTCCAAAGCTAGAGGACTGTTCTTAGTTGAACGCTTTTTTTGTTTGATGAAATCTTTTGGGAGCAGGGGGAAGAAAATTTATTGTACAAATAAAAGCAAATTCAGGTCACCGTCTCCTTCATTGCTGGCATCTGTCCAGAATGGCATAAAAATCATAATTCAGTTTGGCACAGATTGCTACTGTTCTTATGAACTGAAAATTTTTCTTATGAACTGCCTGAAATTTCTGGCAGTTCTTATGAACTTATGAAATTTCTGGCAGTTCTTATGAACTGCCTGAAATTTTCATTAGAATGATACATTTCACCTTCTGTCTTGACCCTTGTCCTTTACCCTTGCACACTTGACTGCCTTTAAAATCGATGCCTCTTTAAATGATGCTAGATACATTGTCCTAGGGACACTGCTTAACAAAGGTAACCTTTTACAAGGTAAAAGAGAAAACATGACATCCGGTAAGTTTCCTGGATGGGGATTGCTAATGGGTTCACTTTACAAATCTAGATCAAACAAAATATTTCATTTTCTTCATAGATGTTAATCTGTTGGTTTAAAAAATAAAATCAAATATTATCTATACTTGTATAATAAAAGAGTTGTATTTCATATGGATTTCCTTAGTTGTATGTGTCGGCTGTTCTCATATGAGATATTTTTCCACTGTGCTATTAGTCTTAATACATGGTCTGAGTCAGGGTGTGATTTGTGAAGCTTTTGTCCCTTTATCTTCCAGAGAGATTAAAAAAAAAAAAAAAAAAAAAGAGTGTAAACAAAGATCCAACAAATTATTGAGAAGAATCTGAAAATACATATGTACATATGTGTACAAAATATATATACATCGGCTTTTTTTAATTAAATGTTATCCAAATAATTTTCCATTCTTGTGTGTGTGCATATATATGTATTTAAGTATTTGCATACATGTCCAAGCATGTATGCAAATGAGTGTGCATGTATGAACAGATTAGAATTCATGAGTTCAAAAGAACACCTCTAGCCTGCAGAAATATCATTCCTATTACAAAAGAAATGTCATTCATGAAAAATTAAAAACCAAGAATAAATTTTCATTGGTATTGATAGTATTAAAAAAAAAAAAAATAGAAAAGAAAACTGTGACCATAACAATGGCGTTGGACCTTGAGTTAAACAGGCAGCTTTATTAATACTGTTCAGGAAATGAAGCAATAATGACACACTGAAAAGAAGATTTTGTACATTTGTACAAAAAATGTACAATTTTACACTTAAACATTAAATTTGGAAATGCTAAGAACAAAGCTGTGTTCTATTCAGTGCATAATTAGCTAGTAATTATCACAGAATCATTGAAGGGTTTGGACTGGGAGGGACCTTAAATATCGTCTAATTCCAACTCCCCTGACATAGGCAGGGACACTTTCCTGGTTGCTCAAAGCCCCATCCAACCTGGCCTTGAAAACTTCCAGGGATGGGACATCCACAGCTTCTTGGGGCAACCTGTTCCAGGGCCTCACCACCCTCTCAGTGAATAATTTTTTCTTTATACCTAATCTAAATCGACCCTCTTTTAGTTTAAAGCTATTATCCCTTTGTCCTACCATAATACTTCCTTACAAATATTCCTTCCCAGATTTCCTCCAGGACGCTTTAGATATTGGAAAGGTAGTTTATTGAAAACTATAAGATCTCCCCAGAGATCAGGTAAGTGATGGTAAGCCAGGTAAGCGATGTCAGTTGCCCTTCTCCTATGCACCAAAGATGTAACCTCATCACAGATGACCACCAGATTTGTCAGACACAATCTGCCCTTGGTGAAACCATGTTGGCTGTCACAAAACACCTCCTTATTTCCTAGATGCCTTAAAAGAGTTTCCAGGAGGATCAGTTCGATGATCTTGCCAGGCACAGAGGTGAGACTGACTGTCCTCTAGTTCCCCAGGTCTTCCTCTTTTCCCTTTTTCAAAATGGGGGTTACATTTCCCCTCTTCCAGTCAGTCGACACTTTACCAGACTGCCACAGTTTATCAAATATGATGGAGCGTGGCTTAGCAAATGTATCCAGGTGATCCTTCAGGATCTGCAGATGTATCTCATCAGGTCCCATCATTTTGTTCACCTTTAGTTTCTGACATCTTCAGAATTTATCACGTGGCAGAATTTTAATGATGGTACATATTTTTTTTTATTATTATTTCATGGTGATTTAACTACCATCTTGTTATATACATTTATCTAGATGGGGTTTTGATTTTTTCTCCTAAGGGTATGTGTTGAAAAAAAACTCTAGCAAGTACTATTAGCATGTGTATTTGGAATTACTCCTCGGAGTTAATGATAAGTCAGTGTGAACTACTTCAGATATGGCCTCATAAAAAAACAGCTTTTTTAAAAAGGCCACTGTCAGAATAATCTCTCATACTCTACTTTTGAGGAGCGAGCTGTGCTGACAACAGTCATGGTAGTGACAATGAATAGAAGATAAAAATAGGTAAGGTTTCTCTTTTCATCAGTTGGTTGCAGGTTGCTCTAGGATTTTCTCAGCGGTACCTGACATCTGCTCTATGTCCCACACAGCTTAGATAATTCTTTTTGAAATGTGTGGAATGTCAATTTGCTTGAAAGATAAAAATAAATTGAATTATGTGAACTGTTGAAAGTGGTTCCTATCCTTTAAATTTCAGTCTAAGATTCTTTCCTATTTTACATAACAGATACTTCTCAGAAATTTTTGATAATAGGCATTCAAAGACACAACCATCCCCAGTATAAATTTATTACAGTAGAATTTGTGCAGGAGAGAACTTTTGATTTGTCATTCTTTGTAAGGATACACAGATAGGTGCCTTTATATATATATACATATAAAACTAATATATATATATTTAACACAATTCACTGTGTTAAAGTAAAATAAAAGAAATCTAATGTGTATATGTTATTCTGGCTCTTCTAAAATTCTAAAACTTTATAATATTATTCTACTGCATTTATGTATTACATTTAAGATCTAAGTTTCAGGAATACTGAGTGGAAAGTGGGGTACTGACTGTAGCCATGTCTGTGGTGGTTAAGAAGAAAAGATCCATAAGGAGAAGGCAAAAACTTATCCAGTCCATTCCCTTTCAGAGTACTGATATTAGAATGATATAACTATTCAAAACACTTATAGGTACAGTATTAGAGTTAGTAGAAAATATATCTATCACAACTACCACTTTGTATATCTGTTAACTGAATGTCTTTAAACCATTTTTTCAACATACTGGTGTTCATATCATCTTCCAATGACAACGCCAGCACCAGCAACATATTGTCCATCTCTACATCCTCCTATACCAAGCAATCTACATTTCCACTGCATCAAGAAATGATGTGTGAATATCTGAAACCTAAGGATATATGGTTGAAGACATCTGAAAGGAACAGGTGAACCCAAGTCATCAATATGTGGCTCCGAGGCTGGTTCCACTGACACAGTTTTGGGTTTCTTGATCATGGGAAGGTCTACATGACACCAAGCTTACTGACTTTTCTGTGAGGAGGGAAAGGATTTTTGCGCGGGAGTTAGCAGAGCTGATTGACAGGGCTTTAAACTAGATTTGAAGGTGGAAAGGGAGAAAAACAGGCCCACTAGTGATAAACTATGGGAATGCACATCAATTTTTGAGGAACTGCATGCTGGGGAGTCCCTTCAGTCTGCCCCACAAGGGTCTGAGTTGAATGAAAGACATCTGAAGTTTTTCTTTCCATACACATGCAGCATGAGAAATAATCATTTCATCTCCCTGAAATGCTTGTATGGGTAATGAACAGGAAGAACTGGAGATCTGTATGTGGTCATAGGGCTATGGCCTCATTGCAATCACAGAGGCATGGTGGGATAGCTCACATGACTGGAATGCTGTCATGGAAGGCTATATGCTTCTTAGAAAAGACCAGCCAGGAAGGCAAGGCGGTGGAGTTGCTCTTTATGTGAGAGAGCAACTGGAATGCTTGAAGCAAAGAGTGAGTTGAGTGCTTCTGGATTAAAGGGCAGACCAATGTGGCTGTCGCTGTTGTGGGAATTTGCTACAGGACACCTGATCAGGAAGAGGAGGTAGATGAAGCATTCTACAGATAGCTCCAAGAAGCCTCTCACTGATAAGCTCTGGTTTTCATGGGGGACTTCAACTACTCTGATGTATGCTGGGAAGACCACACAGATGGCACAAAGAGTCCAGGAGGTTCCTGCAGTGCATTGATGACAACTTTTTGACACAGGTGGTGGAGAAGCCAACAAAAAGAGGAGTTCTGCTGGACCTTGTATTACCAAATGAGGAAGGACTAGTTGGAGAAGTCAGGGTCGGGGGCAGCCTTGGCTGCAGTGACCCTGATACAGTGGAGTTCAGGATCTTGTGAGGAGGAAGCAGGGCTTTGGATTGAGACCCTGGACTTCAGGAGAGTATGGTTTGGCCTCCTCAGGGATCTACCTGGAAGAATCCCATGGGCTAGGGCCCTGAAAGGAAGGGGGGTTGAAGACAGTTGGTCAGTATTCAAGTATCACTTCCTCCGACCTCAAGATCAGTGCATCCTTTTGAGTAAGAAAGCAAGCAAAGGGGGCAGGAGACCTACATTGATGAGCAGAGAGTTGGAATTAAATCTGGCAAGGGATGTCAAGGACAACAAGAAGGGATTATTAAAATACATCAATAGAAAAAGGAAGACTGGGGAAACGTTGGTCCCCTGCTGAATGGGGCAGGTGCCCTGGTGACAAATGATACAGAGAAGGCAGAGTTGCTGAATGCCTTCTTTTCTTCAGTCTTTACTGCTAAGATCAGCCCTTAGGAATCTCAGACCCTGGAGAGAAGAGGCCAATGGTATCTTGGGGGGCATTTGGAATAGTGTTGCCAGCAGGTCAAGGAAGGTGATCCTCCCCTCTGTACTCAGCCCTGGTGAGGCCACACCTGGAGTATTGTGTCCAGTTCTAGGCTCCCCAGTATGAGAGGGAAATGGAACTACTGGAGCAAGTCTAGAAGAGAGCTACTAAGATGATTAGAGGACTGGAGTACCTGTCATACGAGGACAGGCTGAAAGACCTAGGCCTGTTTAGCCTGGACAAGAGAAGACTGAGGGGAGACCTCATTAATAAATCTCTGAAGGGAGGGTGTAAAGAGGATGGAGCCAGACTCTTTTCAGTTGTGCCCAGCGACAGGATGAGAGGCAACAGGCAAAAAAACTGAAACACAGGAAGTTCTGGCAGAATATGAGGGGGCATTTCTTTACTGTAAGGGTGACAGAGCATTGGAACAGGTTGCCTAAAGAGGTTGTGGAGTCACTTTCTCTGGAGATATTCAATATCGGCCTTGATGCCATCCTGTGCAACGTGCTGTAGGTGATCCTGCTTGGCAGAGGGGTTGGACTAGATGATCTTCAGAGGTCCCTTCCAACATTGGCCATTCTGTGATTCTGTGATCTGATTATTGGAAAGATGTGTTAATTTTAAGTGCTCTTCCATTTTCATTAGAATCTTCCTTTTCTTAATTCAGTGATGCTCGTAGATCCAGATTCAGTTGGTGATATCACTAAACTACTTTTCGAGTAGATTTCTTCCCAGCATCTCTTTTTCTGAGTGATGAATCAAAAGTTCTGTTTTTGTCAACATTAATCTCTCTTCCTTTTTTTGTTTGTTTGTTTGTTTGTTTTGTGTGTTTATTTGTTTTGTGTTTTGGCAGCAAAGTTCTCTGAAAGCTTTGTCATCTTCCATTGACAATCCTAAATTTGCTTTCTTTCTTTATTTATTCATTCATTTTCTTTTCAAGTAAATACATCCATTTTCTATTTTTGGTGGGCACAAGACAAACTGTAAAACCAGTGTGCTAACTTTTTAGGACTAGATGAAAATCATATCCCATTGAATTCACTAAACTGCATCTGTTTGTCTTCTGAAGAAATTAGTTATTATTTCAATCTATTTTTTTTCTTTTGGAAATTTGTGGTCTCATGGTGCAGTACCTGTGATATGCAAATGATTAAGCCATATTGTTAATGGTAATCAAGTCCAGCTGCATGATGCTGGGGGGTCTGTCCTTCCCAGGGAGAAAAGTTGATGCGCGGTTAGAACATATGGTGTGTGTGTGGGGGGGGGGGGGGGGGGAAGGTAAACCATTTTATAAGAAAAAGAACTATTAATGCTATTATGCATGAACAAACTTCAGTGGACAGATAAATTAATGACATAACTTGGAATCACAGAATCATCCAGATTGTAAAAGACTTTCAAGATCATCAAGTCCAACCATCAGCCTGACCTACATAGTCCTATTAGTAAACCACTTCTCTTAGTGTCAAGTCCACACGTCTCCAGGTCTACATCACTTCCCTAGGCAGCCCATTCCTGTGCTTGACCAGTCTCTCCATGAATAAATTCTTCCTAGTATCGAATCCAATCTTCCCCTGGTGCAACATGATGTGTAGCAAGAGCACAAATAGAAAAAAAAATAAAAAATCAATGTGATGAAAAAAAAAAGCAAATGACCAGTACAATGATATTAGTATTCAGTCTCCATTTTCACTCTTCCTGTACTGTAAATGCTGACAGAGAAAAGGCCAGCACACTTGCTTCACAGTAGATAATTCCTTATTAGAAAAATATAGTTAGTTTCCAACAGATTTGTAATGATTTCCTTCATCTTCTCTGGCTATATGCCTTTTGTTGTAGTTGTTGTTATTTTATATGCTGTTGTAGTAAGAAACCCTCTGCATTTCTGTTTCATTAAATATTTCAAATTTGGCAGCTCCAGATTAGACTTAATTGCTGGTACTCCTGTCTTCAAGACATTAACAGTTGTAGAGAGTTGGCTGGTACCACTGATTATTTTTTTGCCCTGTGTGCAAGATCTAATTGCTTATTTCCTGTAAAAGTTGACATAATTAATTAGTAATTATTATTATTATTATTATTATTATTTTCTTTGAGGGAGAGCATGCTCCAATTTCACTTTAGAGATAAGTTGATAGGGCAAGTCCTATAAAATAATGAATGAGTCTATTGTATTTATAAGTTGGAGCTGTTTTCAGTTATCTGTAAAATAAAGCAAAAGGTCTCATTGCTATAATAGTATTGTAAAATTGCCATTAATTACTTCAAGATGGATACAATTGGTCATTCTACTTAAGCGTATGTCCAACTCCACCTGAGCAGGTCACTTCTCAAAACACTAAACATTTCTTCATACTTTTTCTTCATTTCTCCTACATCCCCCCCTAGAGCAATGCAGGGGAACCAGGGAATGGTCGTTGCAGTCAGTCCCTAATGCCACCAAGGGCAGTGCAGCAGCAGGGCAGGAAGTGTTCCAGGAACAAAGCAGAAGTTCCCCTAAGGCCTGTGGAGAGGCCCCTGGTGGAGCAGACTGTCCCCCTGCAGCCCATGGATCCCACATGGAGCAGATCTCCACGCTGCAGCCGGTGGAGGAGCCCCCGGTGGAGCAGGTGGATGTGGCCTGGAGGAGGCTGCGGCCCATGGAGAGCCCCTGCAGGAGCAGACCCCAGGCTGGAGCTGCAGCCCATGGAAAGGAGCCCACACAGGAGCAGGGGGCCTGGGAGGAGCTGCCACCTGTGGAGGACTCATGCTGGAGCAGTTTGCTCCTGGTGGATGGGCCCTGGTGTACGAAGCTGTGTGGTAGCAATTCTCAAAGAGCTGCTGCCTGTGGGGAGCCCCCGCAGGATCAGTTCAGGAAGGATGGCATCACATGGGAGGGACCCCATGTTGGAGCAGGGTCAGGGAGTGACTGAGAAGGAGCAGCGGAGATGAAGCGCTATGGACTGACCGCAGCCCCCATTTCCTCATTCCCCTGTGCTGCGCAGGGGTAGGAGGTAGAAGAGGGTGGATAGGGGGGAAAGGTGTTTTTGGTTTCTTTCCTTTGTTCCTCACTTCTCTAGCTAGCTAGTAAATAGGCAATAAATTTTATTAATCTCCACACTCTGAGTCTGTTTTGTGCATCACAATAGTTGTTGAGCGATCTCTCCCATCCATATCTCAACCCTTGAGCCCTTTGCATCTTATTTTCTCCCCCTTTCCCTTTGAGGAGGGGGAATTAGAAAGCATCTGAGGTGGAGCTGAGTTGCCCACCTGAGTAAAACCACCACACCAATATAAACTTTTACTCCATGCAAAAATGTAGAAGAGACATGGTGAATTCTTAGATACCAGTGGGGAAACATAAAATAAAATAAAAATAAATAAATAAAATAAAATAAAATTTCTCCTTGATATTCTTGATATTTTCACATCTTCTTTTTATTTTATTTTATTTTATTTTATTTTATTTTATTTTATTTTATTTTATTTTATTTTATTTTTTATTTTTCACAAATAATTCATGCCTCAGACATTATTGATAACTCTTTTTTTTAATCAGTGTCAGTAATTAAGACAATGTAGATGTAGATTTATCTGTAAAATAAGTATTATACTTAAATATTGTACTGAATCACAACCTTAAAGTTGTGTTATAGTTTCTTAATAAAAATAGTATTTTTTCCTCATAGTAAGCAAATTTGATTTTCTGAATGGACACATTTCCAAAAAGATACTCAGTTGCAAAACCTGTGTCACATGTTTTTATTTGTGCTAAAATGATAAAGTCTAAATTTAAAAACAAACTCAATTTCAGACAATGTTAATTTTATTTGCAAGAGAACTATCAAGATTTACGATACACAATGATTTCTTTTCCAGAGCTTCCTACTTTTTATTAATTTATTTTGAAAAACAAAAAAAAAGATGGAATTCCGATGAAATAGTAATTTTTTTATTTTTTTTTTAATTTTATAATTTTGAATAAACTTTTTTTTTTTTTTTTTTTTTTCATTATATTCTAAAAATAACAACCTAATCATATTCAAATGCATGGGAGACTTTAGCAGCTACACTTATCCTGAAAATAGTAATCCATTCCATGCTAGGAATCCAACTGAAAATATCAGGCTTTAGCCATCTTCACCTTTTAGCTCTGTACTGAATGCAGCCCATGGAGGAGCCCCCAGTGGAGCAGGTGAACCTGCACTGTTGCAAATTTCTGGAAATATATACTGAAACAAAGCCCATTCTGGAGGGATAGTGTGTATGGGTGAGGGTGAACGTCTACACTGAAACAAGTATGTGGGCTACATACCTACTGTGTATGTGGCCCATACATTGCTTCCCTATGTGGGAAGCATGAAAGCAAATTCAACTGTTTGAATTTTACATTCTATATGATTTTTCCCTGTGCTAATAACAGCGTATTCTGTTTTTCCTCTTTTGGACACCACCAAGAGCTTTTGCAATGTCTCCAGGAGGATAAGAAGCAAGCTGCCCATTTAACCTCACATTAAAGTTCAGTGACAGTTAAAACATTCTCATTTAATATATGTGCATTGGTTTGGGTTTATAAAGTGCTTCTAGACACTTCCAGTATCATCTAAATGTGAGATACTGTTTATTAAAAATAAAGTTTTCAAGTTCTGATAATGAGCTCCTGTATAATGCTAAAATATGTCAGCATGGCTGGATATAAAAAGTGCATTATTTTTATTGTGCTTATTTTAGAAAGTGACTATTAGGGAGAATTAAAGGAGGAAGGCCTGTCTTCTTTATCCAGAAGTATTTTGTGTATGTGCATTATGAGTCTTTTTAAAAATAAGCGGTCTGTCCCATTAGAAATTTTCAATCTTCTCCTTTGAGAGTGGAAGACTAATTGAATGCCTATGACTTCTAGCTGACCATTTGCAATATCAGTAGAGCAAAATTCACTTGGAAGTCAGTTCGATTTATATGAAAATGTTAAAGCACTGTCCCTTATGCCTGAACATGCTTCTCTACCCCACGAGGTAACAGCACTCAAAAAGAAGCTGTGTGCATAGAAGCCTCAGGGGCTACTTGTGAAAGGGCAAAGAAATTTATCAAAATTGAGAGAAAGTCCTCTGTACTTTCAAAAAAAAGTGAAATCTTGCATGACAAATTGAGTCTGTTTTGAGCAATGTAATTGAACTGGGCTGCTCAAGTGGAAATAAGCCTTCTCAAAGGGCATATCATACACCAGGAAAGACTGACCTATATCTACTGTGTTCAAGGTAAACATGTATGCCTCTGTTTTTGAGTTGAGTGAGTTTGGAATTTCACTGAGGATATGATTAGAGTGATAAAATGTGACTTTCATGGGGAGGTAAATTAATTATAAGTAATTTAATTTATTAAAAGCATTTGACTCTTTTAAGGACTAGTTTTGAGGGTTGCATTGTCAAAAAAAAAAAAAAAAAAAAAAAAAAGGAGAGAGGAAAAGAAGCAGAAAACCTGCTATAGGGCATAATAATTTATCATGGATCATTAACTGGCTTGAAAATATTTGAACCCACATCATAGGTTCAGGATTTAGAATGACTGCATAGCTAGAGTCAACAATACAGATTTTATTTTATTTTATTTTATTTTATTTTATTTTATTTTCTAAGTTTTATACAATTTTATACTATTTTATCCTATAGAGGCTACAGAAGAATGATGGAAAACAGTAATCATGACTATGTTTGTGGAGTTTCAGCTTTAGGAGGAAAACTACACTGATTTTTATGTCTCATATATATTCTAATGCATACATGAAAAATTATAAAATATATGTCAACTTATTCAAAGAAAGAATTGTTAAAGCAATCAAATAAAAATAGACTCATAAAAGCTTCCAGTAGCAATTACTTCCATGGAAACTCTAACAGACAGCTTAATAAGAGGAATCCCAATATCATCAATGGAATTCTTTAGAGAAGCCTTAATATAGAGACTTACAATACTAGGCTTCATGGCTGTATAATTCGAAGAGGAAAAGAAAAAAATTCAATTCAAGATACTAAGTAATTCAGTAACAAAAGCATTAAAAACCCTATATATACATATATATATAGCCGTATATATACATATATATATGTATATATACATATGTATATATATAGTATATAGGCCTTTTAATGCTTTTGTACAATATCTGTATTTATATATATAAAAAAAATTAAGTTCTTTATAGTTTACCAGAAATTTCTGCTTTTACTGAGCAGAAACAAATAAACAAAAAAAGAAAACGTAAAACCTAAGAAGGATTTTTGTGAAGTTTAATTTAGAAAAATAAAAAGAATGTAGTTTACAAGTGTATCTAGCTTAAAAATTAAGAAATCAGGTATTACGTCTGTGACTGTAAAAGAAACTTTCTGAGATTAAAAAATGAATATAGCCTTCCTCCAAATATTCTCATGTTTATTGTCATTGCATATTTCTCCTTACTTTACTCATTGCTAGCGGCTAAGGAATAGCAGGCTAGGCAAACATGCTGTTACTTGGTTTAAAATGAACAAATAAACAAACAAACAAAAAGATAGATTTCGTGTCCTAGTCTGCAGCTGATATTCCTAAACCTTCTTGGGTACTGGAAAGTTCTTACAAAAACTCACAATATACCTTTTGCCATATTGGTTTTCTGGCTCAAAAGAAGCACCTTTTTTGTTTGTTTGTTTGTTTGTTTGTTTTTATGCACAGAAAAATATATGCTTTGCAATAAATCATAATATTTAGTTGGTTATTATGGTGTTGCTTAATGACTATACACTTATCCACTGTTATTATTTTTTTTTAACTATAAGGAAAATATCAAATTCAGACATGATCTTTACATTATAACATTGGATTTTGACTTTCCAAGAAAAAGAGTTTATGTTTATGGCATCAGCAAGGTAATTATAAAGTATACCTGCAATAACAGATATAAGGTGTAACAGATCTAAGACATAATAGATAAATGATGCAGAAGGCAGAGGGATAAATCCATGACTGTAAATATACAGCTAGAGATTTTTGGTGACACTGTGAACATGAATGTTAAATGTAATTTAAAATTTTTCATTCAAAATGGTAAAAAGTGAACTCTTTCTACTATAGCTGTATATTGAAAAGTGGTATTAAAACATTGAATTTGTGTTCATTTTAGTTTTGTGTTTATCAAGTATCATGAATAATGATATAGCCTTTGAATTTTTTACAGATCTCTACAGAATTTTATATGTTGCTACCGGTTCACATTCTTCATTTTATTGTAATTGGGAGTGAATTAAAGTTTAATCCTTTCTTTCCAATACAGCCAAAAACAATAGTAGAATCCTCAGAGGAAAGTTCTTTGGGAAATAATTTACGGTTAAACAGAAACGGATACAAGGAAGGCGATTAAAATAAGTAACAACAATAATACACTGAAATGACTCTAAGGAGACAAAACCAAAGAATCCCTGTGCAAGAAAAAAAGAGCTAGTAATGATGACATCTAGTTTTTTGGACTTGCTTTTGTTTATTTCATTTTTAATAAAAAGAACAGTCCTTCAGTCTCTGTAAAGATTCATTGACTTCAAAATTATCTAATTTATGATTACTATAATAATAATAATAAAAGTACTAACACCCATGCATTAAACTCCTCGGATAAGGTATATGCTCTGGTACGAGAAATGTTACAGGATACTTCACCATTCTGACATCCAAATTCAGTTACAGACAGCATTTATTTATGCATTTATTTATTATTTTTCAGAGCTTGAAGAGTTAATCAGGAAGAAATGCTCTATTGTAGTATATGTGTATGTAGCATATTTGGAGAGCTGTGTGAGTTTCTGTTTCTGTTTACATATAGTTTGCCGATATTAGAACATAAGTTAACAAGGTTGCCATTAGTGTTTCTTTGAAGTTAGATGGAAAGCCAAGAATTATCAGTCCTGTGTAGTTATAGCTGCTAAGAATATGAAGAATAAAAAAGGAATAATAAAGAATAAAAAGAATACTAAGAATATAAAGAATATTAAAATGCTCCCCCTAAACCTACACACTTTTGAAGACAAAATGCAGAAATATTAAAGGGGGAGTTCTCACTGAGAAAGATCACCATAAAAAAAATGATGAGAAACAGCTTGAAAAGAATATGCCAATAAAACAAATTCATACATTTGTTTACAGTAAATCATATCCCATTAAAATTAAGCAGAATGTATTAAGTGCTTTTAGAAGGTATATGGTAAAATAGAAGCTACTGTAAAGTCATTTTTCTTGATTTTTTTCCCCCCAGCATTGACAAAATCTTTCACTGCCAAAAAGTGAGTTGGAAGCAAATAAAACAAAAAAATCCCAGTGAAAGCAAATAAAATAGAAGAATATCAGCTACTACAAACGCAAACTTTTGTATCACTGTACTGAGATGTTGAAACTTCACCAGTTAATTAACAGAGCCTAATGTCTAAATATTAAATCATTTGTATTCTTTTTTTTTTTTTTTTTTTTTTTTCTTGAGGTCCACTCACATCACAGTGAATTTATGTGAGTGTAAATACAGCAAAATTGGCCTACCACCATGACTTAATAGATACAATGTGTTGATTTTGTTTTAGCTGAAGTTAAAGGAGTTACAGAAGGTATCAGTTTGGACAAATGGTTCTGGTCAGGGAGTAAAACAACATTTTTATGCTAGAAAATAAGGTTAAACATTCCATCACCTTTCCAGGTAACAATGAATAGGAAAAAATACAATATAATATAGCTGACTTTAGTCTAAATGGAATTTCTAGAACATCCCATACATCGATGAAACCTTATGTAGATGCTAACTGTATTAATAATGAGATTAATATGCCACATGCCGGCTAGTAAAACTTACTCTGACAGATAAATAAATCTTAAGTACTGGCCTTAAAATGCTAATTGCATATGTGTTAGTATTCATAACCTGCTTAAAAGTAATTCATATATACAAACCGTAGAGCAAACAAGAACATGCTTGTTTGGAACATTAAAAGCCAAAGCTTTAAGTAATATTTAAAATATTTTAAATAATATTTAAATATTTAATTTAAAATTATATTTAAAATAATATTTAGCATAACTGACTGAAAATTTGACTTTAGGAGTGTAACAATGACATAGAAACAAAGATATAAAGAACAGAAACAAAGATATAAAAGAACAACTCAATAGATGTCCAAAGGTCAAAGATTTTAATCCAAAGCTATTGTAAAACTCTGAGAAGATGGAAGATGATTAAAAGATGATGTGGAATATATCTATAACATCTACTCATGGCCAAATATAAGCTGTAGAGGAGAGGGAAAGGAAAGAAAAGCAGGAGGAAATTTCAATAATAGATATTGAATGTGGTTGCCCCACTACTTTTGTTGTTGTCAAGCTGTACCTTCGTCTTTGTAAGCCTCCCTTCTCCTATAAAACTTTCTGAAGTTGACAGGTTAATGAATTTTCTTTGAAGTTAGTGAGAATTCAGTTCCTTTAGTGGAGAGGAAATATTGTTCCTATTATATTCACCTGTCCTCCCCACAAAAGAAAATTTGGATGCTAGTCTATGAAGAGTATGTAGTTGACACCAAGTGTCTCAGGTGTAACTTAACTTACTGATGGCTGTTACAGAGCATATGTTTTCCCATATGAATTAGCACAATCAGGTATGATGTTCCTGTAATCACCTTTGTTGCTTGATTAAAGGCTAATCACATTCCACACAAGGATTTGTTGAGAAACAGAAGACCAGTGATGGATGGAGGAAGGTTAATGAAGTAATTGGTGAATATTAGAGCATATGGATTTGGCTACTTCTAAAAACAACAAAGGAGAGGGATTTGTCCATTCTGCCCACTGGTACACAAACCCGGACAGGAATCAAGGGAGCAAACTCTCTCTTCCCAGAAAAATAAACAAACTGAAAGGGGTTATTATCTAATGACCTAATGGGGTAAGGTATGCAAGGGAAACAGAAATCAAGGATTGTGTAAAAATTATGGACAAATGGGGTAATGGGATGCTTAGGGACAGAATCAGAGGAAGGGAAAGATCAAGTTGGATAAACTGAGTGCCTACTACCAGCTACAGAAGAATACATAACACGTACATGTGAATCATAATGAAATTGGAATAGTTAACAAGAGGACAGGTCTGAGTGTTAGTTGTAGTGGTCCTGACCAGAAAACCATCAAAAACTATCACACATTACTCTTGATTAATGTCAATAATCCAGAGAATTAAGTGGTTTATAAATCTGAAGATTTACAGAACCACAGAATCATCTAGGTTGGAAGAGACCTCCAACATCACCTAGTCCAACCTCTGACCTAACACTAACCAGTCCTCCACTAAACCATATTACTAAACTCTACATCTAAATATCTTTTAAAGACCTCCAGGGATGGTGACTCAGCCACTTCCCTGGGCAGCCCATTCCAATGTCTAACAATTTTTAAAATTTATTTAAATTTTTTTCTTAAAACGCAATTGTTTAATGTGACACATCGTTTATTGATTTTTACGGGGAAAGATCAGACAAGGAAAAAGGGGAGTGTACACAAAAAAGGGGTGTTTTTTTTTTTTTTTTTTTTCCTTTTTCTTTTACAAAAAGTTCAGGTTTCTATCACCCAGGAAAAACAAACCCAATCCCTCCAGGAAGCAGGGGGAGCGGTTTCCCAGCAGGGATAATTCCCTATCGCCAGCATCACAGCAGAAATCAAAGCCTCAAGGGTCTCAAGCACCTCTTCTCTTTCCCTTTTTCCCCAAAAAAGCAGGCACTGCACAGCTGCCCAGCCCCTCATTTTTACAGAGCCCCCCCCCAAAACCAAGATGCAGGAATCTAAAATCACTCTGCTCACCATGTGATACCTTCTAAGTAAACTCAGCAGATCCAGCATCGTCTGTTTTCACAGAATCACAGAATTGTAGGGGTTGGAAGGAACCTTAAGAGATTATAAGGTCCAAACCCCCTGCCAAAGAAGGTTATTTTCTTTCTTTCTAGTTTATATAGTTCTTGCTAATAACATTGTTCATTAGATGTCATGCTGGATAATTTTTGTGTGTGTGTGATCTATTGTTCACAAGGATCTATTGATCCTTGTCCCTGATGGATGCCATACCTGAAGTGCTGGAAGCAACTGGGAAGAGTTCTGTAGACTAACTGAATGAAAATCTCAAGAGGATGACAGCTCTAAGAAACTGCTTCAGTTGGAGAACAAATTGCCTTAATCACCTGGAAACTGAGAATGGTTGACTCTACCAGGTTCACATGGTGCTTTGAGAAGATGTGAAAATACAAGTTTTGATTTATAAAGGCTAGAAAATACCAGAATATATTTTTTGCCTGTCCTCATCCACTCATTTTCCTTCAGTGCAACAACACTCTCTTATCTCTCCACATTCTTTCACAGCATGCCATTATTTTCCTAAAAGTCTATTATTTTTCTATTATGTCCTAAAAATAAAATGCATAACCTTACTTTGAGAGTATTTATAATTAAATTATAGAAAGGATTCTGCCAGATCTTGCATTCACACAGCTTTCTTCATTGTGTCGTCACTGATCTATACGAATGACAGTCAGAAGGGTAGATTAAAATCTCCACCATCTAGATGATAATTGTGTTATTGAAAAATACTTTGTTTTATAAGCGTTATCTAGAGTATCTCTTTTATTGCATAGCAAATTTCATAAAGAAATTATATATATACAATTTATTGTATATATTTTTATCAATGTGTATTTCTATATATAATTATAAACATAATGTACCTATGTCAGGTTTCGTCTCCCTCAATTTATCAAGGAAATTGAAAAGCAAGAAGAAAGGGAAAAAAAAAAAAAAAAAAAAAAAGAAACACCAACACCTCTGTAACTCATTCTGCAATGAAAACCCTTAGGTTCAGCACTGTTGATGACCTATGTCTACCAATCCAGGAAATGGTACTTCCCCAGTGCTCAAAAAGGAATACAAATCTTTCAAAGTACACAATAAACATTTCTCAGTAGTACAGCTTATAGTGGATTCCTTCAATCTTTACAGACCTGACTGAATTCAGCACTTAACACTTTTTGTCTACACAATATCCATTGAGTTCTGTAAATTAGGCTTTGACTTCAAGCTGTTCAGTATGTTCATGTAGCTATTGTGCTAGAAACATCGAGCAAAACATCAAATCCATTTTATGCAGGTTTTTCATAACATTCATAAAAATTGCATAAATAGAAAGTCTGAAATTTCTTGTACTTATAAAAAATCTGCACATCTAAAATTCATGAATATATTTTACATAAAGTAGAATTAAAATATATACAGTATTTTAAAGCAAAAGTACTATTTCAGAACGTGCAGAAGAGTCCCCTAAAAGTTAAAGGTCTTTCTAAGAATTTCTTTAGGTAGATGAAAGATTAAAAAGACTAAAAAATAAGGTCCTTTACACCCTGGAAGAATCCTATACATCTTAGCCTGTAGGAACTGTCAGTGATGAATTCTCTTCAGGTAGATTTCCTGAATTCTGTCTTTCTTCCTCCTGTTTATTTTTCACTGAAATTCAGTGACTTTTATAATAAAAAGGTAGTGTGTGGGATGGGAGTGGTTGATGGATAGGTTTATTTTGCTGAATTAATTAAAATAACTTAACACTAGTCAGAATTAAGTTCTCCATACTGACTGAAAGTAAGACCCCCCTTGGGGTCTAAAATGCATCTCTAATTTCAAACTATTTTTTTGCATTTTTTAAATATTAAAGAATTTTCAGTTGTTTGTTTGTTTGCCTAATATTTTTCCTCCAACACTTTCATTTTTTGTTTTCTTTGAAAGAAAAACAGCAAAACCATGTGACTATGGAAATTTGACATTTTCTACTTTTACCAACAGTTTCATTTGCAAGACAAGATTCAGGTTCCTAAAATGTAATAAAATAAAATGTTAGCAAAAATTGTAGCTAAAATTGTAGCACCCCTTCTGCTTCTGTCGAGCACTACAATTTATTTTCTAGAATTTTAATCCAATTGTAGAAATGTTCTATGTACAGTGTTTCGGGGCACTTTCAGGTTGCAAAATTGCAAACAAGGAAAATACAGTATTTAACAGACAGTTAAATCCTTTTTTTTTTTTTTTTTTTTTTTTTTTCCCATCTTTGAACTAAAAAACTAGCCTTATATTAATCATAACGTTAAATTATATTCATTTTTAACCTTGACTCAGTGAGATATAGAACTGCAAGAAGTCTGTTGTCAAAAACTTCTATTGATTTTTCCCAGTTTACATTCTATAAGTTACCATACCTCTAACCTATAAAGTTTTGTTGTTGTTTTATATATATATATAAGTTAATTAAATTTGTTATTTAATCCAGACAATGCATAACATCTCAAAAAAAAAAAAAAGACCAGAAACTATAGTCTTTGTTGTTAGGAGTTTGTTTATAGGACACAATGTTTTTCCCACAGAACAAGTTCAGCTGCTTAAGTCTTTCAAACTGAAATTTAAATTTCAATTTTTTTTTTTAATTAAATTAAATTTCAGTTCTTTAAATTTCAGCAGACAGCATATTCTGTTCGCTCATATAAGTAAGTGTTGTATTTATATTTTTTTCAAATTACATAGAATCACAGAATCACAGAATGTTAGGGATTGCAAGGATTGAAAGGGGGATTGAAAGACCATCTAGTAATATCCCCCTGCTAGAGCAGAAACACCTAGATCAGGTCACACAGAAATGTGTCCAGATAGGTTTTGAATGTCTCCAGAGAACTCTGCAACCCCCTGGGGCAGCCTGTTCCAGTGTTCTGTCACCCTCACTGTGAAAAAGTTTTGTCTCATATTTAAGTGGAACCTCCTGTGTTCCAGCTTGCACTCATTGCCCCTTGTCCTATTGTTAGACATCACTGAGAAGAGTCTGGCTCCGTCCTCATGACACTCACCCTTTACCTATTTATACACGTTAATAAGGTCACCCCTCAGTCTCCTCTTCTCCAAGCTAAAGAGACCCAGCTCCCTCAGCCTTTCCGCATAAGGGTGATGCTCCATTCCCTCAGTCATCCTTGTTACTCTGCTACGAGTTGTTCAACCTCAAGTAAAACTGTTGCTAGCTTTAAAAATATAGTTTTTTGGTTCTCTTTTCATAAAGTTCTAAAATGTTCTAATATTTGCTTATATAACTTTTTTGTTTGTTTGTTTGTTTGTTTGTTGTTGTTGTTATTGTTGTTGTTCTATTGGTTTTATTTATTTGCTTTCATTATTCCTAACATTATTCAGCCATGTTAAATTACTGAATCACAATGTTGCATAAATGTGCCATGTGCCTTTTTTTTTTTTTTTTTAACAGGAGAAATGAGCAATTCCAAGAACCAAAGGTTGCTAGTGAACAACAATACAGAAAAATTGTAAAATCAAAGTATTTTCTCAGTTTATCATAGAGGAGGAAAGAGTTGACAGCTTTTATGCCATCAGGTTGCATTTCTGTACCTTTACAATTGTTTCTGAGGTTACACGAGCCCATTCAGTGCTGAAGTATTGTTCCATTTTATGAAGCAAAACTATGTGTTTACATGTCTGATAACTTTTAATTTAATCATGGTCTATTCACTTGAAGAAAATTAATATCAGAAGAAAATACCAGATTATTTCTTTTATCTCCAGAAAAAAAATAAAAAAATAAAAAATAAAAGAGAGAAAAAATCCTTCACTAATTAAACTCTTGATGATGCTCAGAGAATTGATTGCTGAACATCAGCAATATGGTTATAAGGCTCTTGAAATTCAGAAAATTCAAGGCAGAATATACACTATTTGAAGTAGAGAAGAGGGCTAAGTAAATATGTCATTTTCCAAGCTCACTGTTTCAGCTGAACAGAGCCTTAGTCTGGAAGATCCACACAAGGAAGTACCAGTTTTAGCACATGGATCATTCCACTTTTCCACTGCACCAAAACTTATATATTTTTAATTTTATTTATTTATTTTACTAAGAAATAATCTGGACCCAGGGAGATCTTCTTTTGGTCCCAAGAAGAACTTAAAATGCAATGTTGTCAGTCTTAGAGGAATAAAAAATCTTCTATTCCTGTTTCACTGTTTGTTTTGTTTTGTTTTAACTATTTTTTTTTCTTTAATATTTGGAATATTAAGCCAGGTATAGTTATAGTCCACAACTAACTTAATGAGAAGAAACATAGGAGCTTCATTGCTACAATAACTTTTTTTTTTTTCTTTGTTACCCCTTTTTACTGTTATTGTTTAAAGTTTGAAAACTTTTCTTAATTAAATAATTTATTTTAATGGATCCTGATTTTCAAAAGCTTTACCAAAAAATTTCAAATTCTGTCATGTAATAGACATTGTTTGTTTTTTGTTTGTTTGTTTGTTTTTTATTTAATATTTGTTTTTCATTTGAATACATGTATTACCACAGATATATTTTTAGAGAATTATTTCATAATTCTCTATGAAAACTAATAAATAAACTATGCTTTTCCAATGATTTCTAATAAAAGTTTTGTTTTCCTGACTGTAACAAACATAAGAAATTTCTATGCTTTCTGTAATATTTCTGTAATATTTGCATATCAATGTAGGCAGTTTGAGAGGAGAATTAAGAAAAAAAAAAAAAAGTATAATCTCTTACACCTCCTCAGTATACAGTATGGTTCACAAACACAAGAAAAGGAATAATTAATCCTAAACATGAAGTGAAGCTTAAAGGTCAGAGGAGCTGATAGACATGATTTGCAGCATAACAATTTTTGAAATCGTATTGATTTCCTGCAGGTTAACTGCTGGAAATGCCAAGCATCCGTTTGATGTTGAGCTTCAGCATTAGTTTTTGAAGTTACACAGATTAAGATCAGTCTTGTATGGAGCAGAAAAGTATAATTTTGTGGGGAGAAAAAAAAAATGAATTTTTAAGTTCATCCTTTTATACAGGACTTGATCCTTTATTCCACTGCTAATAGTAAATTAAGTCTGTAAATGTTAGACCATTCTGCATCTTTTTCAGATCATCACCAAGGAAAAACTCTTGCTACTTCTAATCTAACATCCATGTCCAGTGGATACTGGACAGGAGACTTGTAGGGAGGTAGCAAATACCTTTTTCCTTGCTGTTGGTCTGAAAAGGATGCAAAGCAGTGCTCTTGCAGCTCTCATTCCTCAGATACATTACACCCCTTCCGGTTTCAGTGTCTTCAGAGACTCCTCAAAATCAGAATTCCAAACTGATTTAACCACAAAGTCTAAAACACTTGCAATGGAAAAAGAATTTTTCCAGGTTAGAAACTAAGTGTGTTAGCTTGACAAAGCAGAAATGCCTGAAAGTCTGAAATCGTTTCTTTGATTTCACTTATATTAATTTATTACACTTCATCAACATTAAATTTCCTGGTCAGAAAAAAGATCATAACGACAGCAACTGTGGTTTGAAAATATCTACACTATAAATTATTAATGTCTCAGGATCATGAGATGTGCAGCTAAACAACAACAACAAAAAGTCAGACAAAAGGGAACACAAATTTTAAACATGCAAACATGCAATGTATCTGATAGTATCTGATAATAGATTAAAGTCTCATAGCGTTGTTTTTTGTTTTGTTTTGTTTTGTTTTCCTGTTGTAATATACTATTCTCTAAACAGCAAAACCTCCTGAGGAAATATGGCAGTTTTGACTGAATACATTTTGTAAATGCATGTAGTAAATCTGAGGAAAATACACAGCATTTAGTTTTACTCCTAGCAAAAAAAAAAATAGTAATGTGAACTTTTAATTTCAGGATGTTCAAATGTTATCCTACAGAGGACAAGGTTGAAACCAAAGATTTCATACTTGAGACAGCAAATGACTTCATATTCAGTCTTCAGTCAACTACCTTTAAGTTATATAATACAACATTAGAAAGTGTAGTTCCTCCCTTACACTAGTCACACCATTTTTTACATGAAATACATGAAAAGAGGGTTTATAAGCTTTGGAAAAGTGGGCAGGCCACTAAGGAGGACTTTAAAGAAGTAGCGAGGCTGTGCAGGGACAAAATTAGGAAGGCCAAAGCTCATCTGGAGCTCAATCTGGCTACTGCCGTTAAAGATAACAAAAAACGTTTCTATAAATACATCAACACAAAAAGGAGGACTAAGGAGAATCTCCAGCCTTTACTGGATGCGGGGGGAAACTTAGTTACAAGAGATGAGGAAAAGGCGGAGGTGCTCAATGCCTTCTTTGCCTCAGTCTTTAGCGGCAATACCGGATGTTCTCTGGATACCCAGTACCCTGAGCTGGTGGAAGGGGATGGGGAGCAGGATGTGGCCCTCATTATCCATGAAGAACTGGTTGGTGACCTACTACGGCACTTAGATGTGCACAAGTCGATGGGGCCAGATGGGATCCACCCAAGGGTACTGAGGGAACTGGCAGAGGAGCTGGCCAAGCCACTGTCCATCATTTATCAACAGTCCTGGCTATCGGGGGAGGTCCCAATCGACTGGCGGCTAGCAAACGTGACGCCCATCTACAAGAAGGGCCGGAGGGCAGACCCAGGAAACTACAGGCCTGTCAGTTTGACCTCAGTGCCAGGAAAGCTCATGGAGCAGATCCTCCTGAGAGTCATCATGCAGCACTTGCAGGGGAAGCAGGCGATCAGGCCCAGTCAGCATGGGTTTATGAAAGGCAGGTCATGCCTGACGAACCTGATCTCCTTCTATGACAGAGTGACGCGCTGGGTGGATGAGGGAAAGGCTGTGGATGTGGTCTACCTTGACTTCAGCAAGGCTTTTGACACCGTCTCCCACAGCATTCTCCTCAAGAAACTGGCTGCTCTTGGCTTGGACTGGCGCACGCTTCGTTGGGTTAGAAACTGGCTGGATAGCCGGGCCCAAAGAGTCGTGGTGAATGGAGCCAAGTCCAGTTGGAGGCCAGTCACTAGTGGCGTCCCCCAGGGCTCGGTGCTGGGGCCGGTCCTCTTTAATATCTTCATCGATGATCTGGACGAGGGCATCGAGTGCACCCTCAGTAAGTTCGCAGATGACACCAAGTTAGGTGCGTGTGTCGATCTGCTTGAGGGTAGGAAAGCTCTGCAGGAGGATCTGGATAGGCTGGACCGATGGGCTGAGGTCAACTGCATGAAGTTTAACAAGGCCAAGTGCCGGGTCCTGCACCTGGGGCGCAATAACCCCAAGCAGAGCTACAGGCTGGGAGAGGAATGGTTGGAAAGCTGCCAGGCAGAGAAGGACCTGGGAGTGATGGTGGACAGTCGGCTGAATATGAGCCAGCAGTGTGCTCAGGTGGCCAAGAAGGCCAACGGCATCCTGGCTTGTATTAGGAACAGCGTGACCAGCAGGGCTAGGGAGGTGATCGTCCCCCTGTACTCAGCTCTGGTGAGGCCGCACCTCGAGTACTGTGTTCAGTTTTGGGCCCCTCGCTACAAGAAGGACATCGAGGTGCTTGAGCGGGTGCAGAGAAGGGCGACGAAGCTGGTGAGGGGCCTGGAGAACAAGTCCTACGAGGAGCGGCTGAGGGAGCTGGGCTTGTTCAGCCTGGAGAAGAGGAGGCTCAGGGGTGACCTTATTGCTCTTTACAGATACCTTAAAGGAGGCTGTAGAGAGGTGGGGGTTGGCCTGTTCTCCCACGTGCCTGGTGACAGGACGAGGGGGAATGGGCTTAAGTTGAGCCAGGGGAGTTTTAGGTTAGATGTTAGGAAGAACTTCTTTACAGAAAGGGTTGTGAGGCATTGGAACAGGCTGCCCAGGGAAGTGGTGGAGTCACCATCCCTGGAAGTCTTCAAAAGACGCTTAGATGTACAGCTTAGGGATATGGTTTAGTGGAGGGCTGTTAGCGTTAGGTTGGAGGTTGGACTCGATGACCTTGAGGTCTCTTCCAACCTAGAAAATTCTGTGATTCTGTGATTCTGTGAAATGTTAAACACTAATTTTTTTGCTTAGTATTTAGAGCAGCAACTGTTCTGCTGTTGAGTTAGTTTACTTAGGGATTTCTACAGCCTAATGCAGTTCAAATGAATATTCAGTAGAATAATCATGTAATTTAACTGTATTCATCAGTTCAATGAGTTAGTGTTCTTATAAACCTAATCAGTTCACCCTTCCTGTCTGCAATCAGGTACCTCAGTGTGGTTCTCCTGCAACCACAAAATACTTTCTCCCAGTCAAACTTAATCTTTTCCTCACATTTTAACCTTGTGCCGAATGTCATGTATGTTATGTTGTAGGATTAATTGCCTAAATTACCTACATTATTTCAACTCGTTTCTACTAAATGTGAACCTATTTTCATGATAATACATTTACTCAGACTCCTTAATGTTGTAAGTTGGTTAAGGTGTATGGTTGCAACATGTGTATTTTAGGGACACTCAGTGCATTTTTGTACTAAGGGTTAAACAAGACTCATTTCTCCTGCACAGATAACACTTCTAATCATTACTCTCTCATTCACTACAATGTGCTTTATCAAACCTTCCACTGAAACAGCAGCTAAAGTTTACATTTCAGTATTTGCTATTTGTCAACAGGATGATTTCAGTTTTCTCATTCACAGAGCACATTACTAGGTGGAAAGGGACAAAAGTTACAACCACAGTGGACACCTCACTGATATTTTTATTAGAAGTCATATTCATCATGTAGACTTCTATACTAGTGTGAAATTATGACGAATGCTGAATGTAACTTCATACAACTTGTGTAACTTCACAATGAATAATTAGAACTATAAATAATAATATATTATATAATAATAAATTATAAACAATATGTAAATATTCTAATAATAATAAATAAAAGAATTATAAATAATAAATTAGAATATCTGAGGAAAATCTGTAACAGCAACAAAAACTCCAGCAGAAAGCAATATATTTTCTTTCTGTGGGTTCATCAAAAATGGATGGACAGGAAGAAAAAAAAGAAAAAAAGTTTTCTTGAAAGTTTAGTGGAAGCTGTGCTTTCTGGACGCAAGTGATACATGGAGTTGTACATTTCAAAAGGTGTGGCTCACATCTCAATCTGACTTTTTCTGTACTTTGTTTGGTCTGTAACTGTACTATCATGGGTAGTCAAGATACTGTCAAGACAGGAGATCTTCATGTACTGTCTGGAAATGTTGCCCACACTTGGAGCTGTGTGGTGTTTTTACCTTTCTGAGCAGATGAACTCTGCTGCAACCTCTCTCTCACTCCCCTTCCTCAGAAGAAGAAGGGGAGAAAAAAGTATGTTGGAAAGGAAAAAAAAAAACAAACAAATAAACAAAAAACCTTATGGGCTGAGATAAGGATAATTTATATAAAGGGAAAAGGAAAAAGGAAAACAAACAAACAAAAAAAAAAAAACCAACAAGCAAAGGCCACACAGAAGCACATAGAGAGAAAAAAATATATATATATGTATATATATATACATATATGTATACATATATGTGTGTGTGTATATTATATATATTATTTTTCTACTTTCATAGAACCATAGAATGGCTTGGGTTAGAAGGGACCTCAAAGATCATCTAGTTCCAAACACCCTGCCATAGGCAGGGACAAAACCCACTAGATCAGCTTGCTCAGGGCCTCATCCAACCTCATCTTGAACATCTCCAGGGATGGGGCATCCACAACCTCTCTGAGTAACCTGTTTCACTGCCTCACCACCCTCTGAGTGAAAAACTTCTTCCTAACCACTAATCTAAATCTTCCCTCTTTCAGTTTAAAACCATTCCCCTTCATCCCGTCATTATCCAATTAAGCAAAGAGCTGCTCTCCATCTTTTTTATAAGACCCCTTCAAGTATGGAAGGTTGCAATGAGGTCACACCGAAGCCCTCTCTTCTGTAGGCTGAACATCGCCAGCTCTCTCAGCATTTCTTCGTAGAAGAGGTGCTCCAGCCCCTTGATTATCTTTGTGGCCCTCCTCTGGATCTGCTCTAACAGATCCACATCCTTCTTTTGCTGGGGGCTCCAGACCTGGGTGAACTACTACAAGTCGGGCCTCACAAGGCCAGAATAGAGGGAGACAGTAACCTCCCTCAACCTCCTGCTGGCTACTCCTCTTTTTTTTTTTTTTTTTTTTTTTTTTTTTTTTTTTTTTTTTTTTTTGTGCCCAGGACACAGCTGCCTTTCTGGGCTGCAAGCATGCACAGCTAGCTCATGTTGAACTTTTCACCCACCAGAACCCCCAAGTCCTTTTCTGCAAGGCTGCTCTCAATGAATTCTTCACCCAGTCTGTGCTCATGTCTGGGATTGCCCTGGCTCAGGTGCAGCACCCTGCAATTAGTCTTGTTGAACCTCATTAGAGTCATGTGAGTCTACTTCTCAAGCTTGTCCAGGCGCCATTGGATGGCATTCCTTCCTTCTTTTCTATCAACCACACTGCTTAGCTTGGTGTCATCTGCAAACTTACTGAGGGTACACTCGATCCCACTGTCCATGTCACTGATAAAGATATTAAACAGTACTGGTCCAAGGACAGACCCTTCAACTTCCATCAACAAACAATGTTCAGCCTTGTCCTGGGAAGCAGGGCCTCAATATGCATAGCTTATCATTTGGGAGGACAGACATCTTCATAACAAGAGCCCGTGCCCTCCCCCCCCCCCCCCCCCCCCCTTCCCCCCGTCCCCTTTTCCACCTTTTATTCCTGTGTGTGACCTCACATAGAATGGATTATCCTTTTGTTTGGTTTAGGACAGCTGCCCTGGTGATATCTGGTAATATATCCTCCCTACCTCTTGCCTACCCCAGCCTACTTGGTGTTTGGAGAGAGCCTTAATGCTTTGCCAGCATTACTAAGAAATAGACAAAACATTGGTGTGCTATTAATGCTGTTCTAGCTAAAAGTGCAGAGCACAGCACTTCATGGGTTTGCTGCCGGGAAAGGTTCCATCCCAACCAGACCCAGAACAGACTGCTCTGATACTTCATCCCTTTTTTTGTGCATCTCTCTGAATAACTGGTAACTACCTCACTTCTTCCTTTTGCCTGTGACTTGTGAAAACTGTGATTGCTGGAATGGGCCCAGTTTCTCACTGAGCATTGTACTGTTTTCCTCAATATGGCCTAAAAATGTAGGTGGACATTCTGAAGTAACAATTGGGCAATATAATTGAATAATTGAACAATATAGCTCTTGGTACAATAGATAAACTAATTATTCAACTATAGTTTAAGAATGTAAGACATAACATCAGAAAGTCATTAAATGAATTTTATAAAACTATACTGAATTTCTCTTGACTTCATCCTTCTGGAGAGCAGGAACAATTTGAAAATTTTCATTAATTCACACACAATGACAAGGAGTAAAAGT
Organism: Aythya ferina; assembly: GCF_964211825.1. NCBI lineage: Eukaryota > Metazoa > Chordata > Aves > Anseriformes > Anatidae > Aythya > Aythya ferina. Next base: position 15,299,545 of record NC_140304.1, read on the forward strand.
GAGGTAATCCCAGTCAACAAATTCTTCTCAAAGATGAATTTTTCAAGAAGTAAATACACTTCAAGAAGTATAAACATTACATTGATTATAAAATGTAAACTCATAAAACCTTCACTTTGTACTCACTGAACAAATTGTACATATTGTAGCACTGTGACTCATTTGTCCATGTTTCAATAATAACATCCATATCTAAATATTTTATTTTATTTTATTTTATTTTATTTTATTTTATTTTATTTTATTTTTAGATTCTTAATGTAGAAATGGGATGAAATGGAGGTCAGTCTCTCCATACCATGTTTAGAAAATGTAATCTGATTTATACCTATTGGATCTCTTTCCTGATATTAGTGCGATTGCTCCCTGGAATGTAAAAATCCAATATCTGTACCATGCATTCATGGTACAGATAAAACGAAGACATTTCCATATGTACCAGGCAAATATAGTGCTTAAGGGATCAATAAACGTGATAGAAAATGTCTATCTCTGAACCTGGTCGAGACGCAGGAAGGAGGTCCTTAAATTCTCCAGTGAGCTTTTACCTCACCTCACCTTGGTATGAGACTTCTCATAACTGTATGTAGACAAATAATCAAATAAATGTTCTTTATCCTGCTATAAGCTCTTGGTGTCTCTGTTTCCCACGTGTAATATTTTCATCTAGCTTGTAAAAGTTGTAGAAATATCCTTCCATCAGTCTCATGGCAGAGTTCAAAACCCACCCTTGTGACCCTGCTGAGATTGCAGCTTTGCTGTGAGACATAAAGTCTCAGACCACACAGAGCACCCTTCCTGCAACAATCACTACAGGGGATCACCGAACTAATGCTTACTCTGTGTTTAATCATGCCATCATCTCCCATCACTTTTTACCTCTCAGTTCTCACCTAAGATTCAGGGAGGATTTGAAACTTTATCATCCGGCTGATTCATTGGTTTTCCTTTGCTGATCTCGATATTGTGCCTGGTACAGTGTCATGTTAATTAATTTTGTCCTTTTATGTTTTTTATATCCTTTGCAAAATATGCATAAGTGCACACATACTATCAGCAATTCATGGCTTTTCATCCAGTGTAATTTTCTACACCAATTTACAAGATGGATATAGAAGAAGATTAAGTGACTGTCAAACACTGCACATATAATTAACATTCTCCTAATTAAAGATGTTATTCTTGCATTGTTGATGAAATGATAATGCATAATAATAACAATGACTTGGGTACATTATAATGAAAATCTCACTTAAAAAAATCAAATACTTCACAGACCAAAATGAAGAAGAAAATTCATATCAATTGTAATAATAGATTGTGTCTTTTACTTTTGTGCAAACAACTAACTGTTATATAACTATACCAGTTCCTATGAAAATTATATTTTATTTCACACCTGGCTTGTACACTGTTTTGTAAGCAGGAATGTAAAGTTCCAAAGGAATGTTGTTCTAATTATGAGTACTTAATTATATATTTTGAATATTTAACATTATTTACAGAAAACTCCACTGTATGCCATATTCAGCCAACCATGGTTTTATAGGTGTCTTCAGAACAGTAATAGAAAAAATAAGACAGTAATGAGTAAAAATAATGTAAAAGGAAACTGTCATATATCATGCCACATAGACCTTGTTTAACGAAGACAAGTTTATTTCTACATTTTTAATTCAAAATGTTGCTAACAGAGCAGCAGCAACATTTTAAAGAAAATGTGTTCTCCTAAAAATCAGGTAGGTTACTTCCGTCTTGGATATCCATTAGTAATATTACAATGATAAGACAGTGATGATTAATGGACTTCAGGTGTTCAGACAGGACAAACACCTGAGGCATGCCTGAACTTCTCGAAAGGTGAAGAAATATTGTTCTGAAACTGAATTATTTAAGGTTAAAGTAACAGTGAAGAGTAATATGCATGTAAAACCTAGGACATACTTCTACATTTTTAGCAGTCTCCACACCACAAAGAACTGCTTAATTTTTCCTGTTTGATCTTCAACCTATTTATTTTTCACCCTGGCACTGAAGGAAGGAGGTTTTTTGAAAGTTTTGTTGGTAATTTTGCCAATATTCTTTGCAAGTCAACGGCCAAATCAACTACTTCATAAGCAAAATAGTGGAGAAGGAATACCATTTTATGAAAGGCAACACCAGTGATCCTTGGACAAGATGGGCTAATTCAGGAGAGGGAGAGAGGGAAAGGGAGGGGGTAAAGAGAGAAAGGGGGGGGGGGGGGAGGATTTCTTCATAATTATCTAATCTAAATCTACCCTTTTTTAGTTTAAAACTGTTACTCCTTGTCCTATCACTATTTTAATTCTCCTGCTTTCTTGTAGGCCACTTCAGGTGCTGGAATGCTTCTATACAGTCTCTCCATTGCCTTTTCTTCTCAATGCTGAACAACTCCAGTTCCCTCAGTCTGTCTTCAGAGCAGAAGTGCTCTGAATTTATTGAATTGAATTATAAACTTCAAATTTATCTTGAAATAATAATAATAAAAAATCAAATTTTATTTCATTCCAATTAAAATATGTTAGTAATGAGATAACAAAAACTGGGTTTTCAGATGCAGTGTTAGTGGATCAACCATATATTAGTATTAGGCCATGCAGAATTGATTCTGTTCATTGGCAAAACTTTTTGCTTTGGAAAATTTTGTACTTCTGCCAGATATAACTTATTTTCCCCACATATCCTCCTTATCCCAACAATTTTCTGATTCGGAAGGGTCTGGAGACATGACTATATTTTTTATTATTTGGTGTTGAGTTTTCAAATGGGTAAAGCATGATGAACAGAGTTCCAGAGTCAATTAGGCTTTTAGACAAAGATAGTAAGTGTGAATTTAGTACAATAGGGATGAGATACATACTATAGAACAGAATCATAGAATCATGGAATCATTTAGGTTGGAAAAGAGTTCTAAGATCATCAGTTCCAACCATTAACCTAACACTGTCAAGTGACTAAACCATGTCCCCATCTACATGTCTTTTCACATGTGGTGCTCCAAGGATGGTTACTCAGCTACTTCCCCGGGCAGCCTGTTCTAACGCCTCACGATCCCATTCAATAACAAGGTTGTTTATCTTTAACCCATAGATATGAGCCTGTGATAGTGGTTGAAGTCTATTTCAGTAAAATAATTCAATGTAATAAAGTTTAAAACATCAAAAGAATGGCTTCATATCTCATATATTTCCTAGCTGAGCTCTTCAACAAAGCAACAAAATGTAGAACTTTAGTTGGCTTCGGTGACAAGGTGCACGATAGTATCTGCCAGTTTTCTCTCTATCTTTATATCTGCCTCTTAACAAAAGCTAATATATGAAAACTGAAACAAAAAGAAGAGCACTTTAGGAGTTCAGGTGCACAGAAGAAATTGTGTTTAGAAATGGATGGATTAGAGCAACATGACCTTCTACTACTAAGTTGTAGCAAATGATATTGCTTGTGTGAAGTAGTTTAGGAGTAGATGCAAAAACCATCAGCAACAGCACCTTCTCATCCATGGTTTCCACAGACATGTGACATACTGCATTTTTTGCTAGATATATTCTAAGGGATAACACCAACACCCTGTGAAAATGATCAGAAAAAAAAAAAAAAAAAAAAAAAAAAAAGATTAGAAACAGGATATTTGACATGGGCAGGGTAAAGATTTCTTCCTGTTACATTGACATTTTGGACTTGTTTTATAACTATGTGAAATGTGGTATTACAGAAATATCCATCCTGAGAAATGAGAAAGATAAAGAAATTCCATAGGTTTTGGTGTTATGAGACAGACAGCACAGCGAAATGCTATTATTCCTTTTTTTTTGCCACACAACAGATAATATAAACAAAAAGCATAACTTTTATAACTTTTTTTTTTTCTCTTTACTTTTGCATAAAAGTTTGTTTGCTTTTCAGTGGATAAAATTTATCTACTACATGTTAAGAAATGAGGTAAATTGCATGTTTTTCATAACGTTCTTCATCACAGTATTCTCAATGAAGGTCTGGATTACAGGTGTCATCTGCAAATGCTTCCATTACTGTGGTTAGTTAGAAATATATATGCTGAAGTGAAGTGCTAGGGAAGCATTTTTGATCAAAATATGCAGTTCTGATGTCAGATAGTAAAAATTATGTTGATCATAAAGATTAAGAGAGGACTTCCACTGCCAAGTATCATAGTTAAAACTTTCATGTAGCTATGAATTGCTTATGGAATCTGTAAGAAATCATAAATATTTTCTTATTATGGTTTACAGAGTACTTGAGAAGCTTCTCTGTGTACATAAAACAGAATATGGGAACTCCATTGGAAAGATGGCTATGAACTTATTTTATGCATATGGCTGTAAGCCGGAAGTATCTGAATTTGTTCCAAACTGGTACTTAGTAGAACTTTCTATGTTTTATTATTACCTGGTAAGATTTATTGTTCCTTCATCAAAAAGAACAAGCCAGAAGTTGTTGAACAATAAACAGATCATGGCTCCCCAAAAACCTAGATGAAATTATGAAATTATCTTTCACACATTTTTTTTTTTTAATCTTTCACACAGTTGTGAAATTATATTTCACAATTGTATCTTCATATAAAACACTGAGTGTTATAAGATGACCTCCAAAGATCCCTTCCAACTTCAACCGTTCTGTAATTCTGTGAATTTTGAAAGCTTATTACACATCATTGTGAGAAGAATGACAACACAGTTTTATTTAGTCTTACAAAGGCATTTCATACTTGTGTTAGTGTGCACTAGTCTCATTAATCTTGCTCTGTTTCATCATTCTAGGTTAATAAAATTCAACCTAGCATTTTTATTTTACTTTTTCCTAAGACCAAAAAAGGTATTGTTTAGTAGGAGAGAGATATTTATTTAGAGAAATGCCTGGAAAAGAGACAGTAAGGAGTAAATAACTCTGTTTTAACAGAAACTACCAATTGAACCATGTTGAACATAGTGCTGCTCAAATTTATGCCACTAAGGACACCAGTGCCTACACTAATGAAAATGGAGGCAACATGCCTCTTTTTTCATGTGCTATAAATAAACCTAATATATCGAAACACATATTTAGTACAAAAATATTGAGAAGTTATTTGACATTTCTGTGTTGTGTACCTCTGTATTTAAAGCTGCCCAAAGAGAGAGAGAAATACTAATTTTGATCAATAATTGAATTGATAAAATAGCAATTTACTTCAATCTATTTAATAAAATGCTCTATTTAATAACTGTATAACTGGTCAGCAGCTGTATAACTTTGGCCCAGCTGCTGTCCCGTCCACATGCAGCCGTCAGCCCAGCACAGCCCCGGTGACCACCAAGGGGAAAAGAGGGAAGCAGGGTGTGAGACGTGCTTTTTTTATCCAAAAAAAAAAGTGGCAGTTCTTATGGGTGAGGAATGTGCTAGCAAGACCTCACAGTCTTGTGTCTTGGTGAAGGATGAGGATGACATAACATTTTGCAGGAAGGACACAAGGATTGATGAGAGGCTGGTAACTATGGAATCACCTAAGTGTGGTCAAGAGATTATTAGGGCTTCTCCCTCCCAAAAGGTTCCCCAGCTGAGGTGCATTTACACTAATGCATGCAGTATGGGTAACAAACAGGAGGACCTAGAAGCCACCATTCTAGTAGGGAACTATGATGTAGTTGCCATCATGGAAACCTCCTGGGATGATTCCCACGACTGGAGTGTGACCGTCAATGGCTACAAACTGTTCAGATAGGCAAGAAAGGAGGGGAGGAGGAGTTGCCCTCTATGTTAGGAAGTGGATAGATCGTGAAGAACTTTGCCTGAGAAACAGCCATGACCAGGTTAAGAGCTTGTGGGTGAAAGTCAAGGATTGGTCTGATAAAGAACATCTAGTGGTTGGGGTCTGCTACAGGCCACCTGATCAGGGGGAGTCTGTTGACGAGGCCTTCTTGCTTCAGTTGCAAGAACTGTCATGCTCACAAGCTCTTGCCCTGATGGGGGATTTCATCCATGCAGGTATCTACTGGGGTAGTGGCGTGGTGGATTCCAGGCAATCCAGGAGATTCCTGGAGTCTGTTGAGGATAACTTCCTGGTCCAGGTAATGGATGGACTGATGTGAGGTGAAGTCTTACTAGACCTGGTCCTCACCAGTGTGGAAGGGAGCATTAGAGATGTTAAGATTGGAGACTGCCTGGGCTGTAGCGACCATGTCCTGGTGGAGTTTGTGATCTTGAGGAATATGGGTCTGGCAAAAAGCAGAGTCAGGACCCTGAACTTCAGGAGAGCAACCTTCTGGCTGCTTAAGAAATTACTGGCTGGAATCCCTGAGAAACTGTCCTTAAGGGCATAGGAACACAACAGAGCAGGAAGCTCTTTAAGGACGCCCTTTTGAGAGCACAAGAGCCCTCCATCCCCCAGCAGAAGAAATCGAGCAGAGGAGGTGGGTGTCTGGCAAGGCTGAGCAAGGATCTGCAGCTTAAACTGAAGGAAAAGAGGGAAATGTACAGGAAGTGGAAGCAGGGTTGTGTAGCCAGGGAGGAATAGAGGGGTGTTGTTCGGATATGTAGAGACAGGATCAAGAAAGCCAAGGCACAGATGGAGCTGAACTTGGTAAGGGATGTGAGGAATAAGAAGGGGTTCTAAAGATACACAGGCAGGAGGAGACAGGCCAAGAAGTGCGTTTCCCCTCTGATAAACGAGACAGGAGAACTGGCTTCCTCAGACATGGAAAAAGCTGAGGTATTCAGTAAGTGCTTTGCCTTCACTGGTGGTCAAGTTTCCTATGTCTGTCAGAACCCTGAACCTCAAGAAGGGGGTGAGAAGAGCGGATTCTGTTCCATTGTCACAGTGTAATAAGTCTGGGGCTGCCTAAGGTAATTGGATGTGTCCATGGGGCCAGATGGTATACATCCCAGGGTGCTGAGAGAGATGGCTGATGTGGTTGCGGAGACCCTCCCCATCATATTTGAAAAATCATGGCAGTTGGGTGAAGTCCCTGGTGACAGGAAAAAGGGAAACATTACTCTCATTTTTAAGAAAGGGAGAAAGGAAGACCCAGAAAAAAAAAAAAAAAAAAAAAAAAAAAAAAAAAAAAAAAGAAGCCTCACCTCTGTGCCTGGGAAGATCGTGGAGCAGATCCTCCTGGAAGTCATGCTAAGGCATGCACGAGATAAAGAGGTGATCTGAGACAGCCAGCATGGCTTCACCAAAGGCAGATCTTGCCTTACCAATCTGGTGGCCTTCTATGATGGAGTGATGACACCGGTGGACATGGGAAGGGCGATGGATATCATCTACCTGGACTTGAGCAAAGCCTTTGATATGGTCCCTCACCACATTCTTCTCTCTAAACTGGAGAGGTATGGATTTGAAGGATGGACTGTTAGGTGGATAAAGAATTGGTTGGCTGGTCGCAGCCAAATGGTTGTGGTCAATGGTTCTATGTCTGGGTGGAGGCTGGTCATAAGTGGTGACCCTCAGGGGTCAGTCTTGGGTATGGTGCTCTTCAACATCTTTATCAATGACACAGATGGAATAGAGTGCACCCTCAGCAAGTTTGCAGGTGACACCAAGCTGAGTGGTGCAGTTGATACAATAGGGATGCCTTCCAGAAGGACCTGGACAGGACGGAGAATGGGCCCATGAGAAACTAATGAGGTTCAACAAGTTCAAGTGCAAGGTGTTGCACTTGGGCTGGGGCAATCCCAGGTATTTATGTAGACTGGGTGAAGAAGAACTTAAGGGCAGCCCTGTGGAAAAGGACTTGGGAGTCCCAATGGACTAGAAGCTGGACATGAGCTGGCAGTGCACTCTTGCAGCCTGGAAGGCCAACTATGTCCTGGGCTACATTAAAAAAGTAGTGGCCAGGAAGGAGAAGGAGGTGATTTTCCCCCTCTACTCTGCTCTTGTGAGACCCCACCTGGAATACCTGTGCAGGCCTTGGGAACCCAGAACAAGAAGGATGTGGAGCTCTTGGAACAAGGCCAGAGGAGGGCCACAAAGATGATCAGAGGCCTGGAGCATCTCTGAGGAAAGGTTGAGGGAACTAGGCCTGTTTAGCTTGGAGAAGAGAAGGCTCCAGGGAGATCTCATTGCAGCCTTCCAGCACTTGGTTTTACTCCTTGATGACTCATTGATTTTACCAGGTGTTGACATTTTCTTCTGTAAATTACAGATAAGATCCTGCTAATGTGTGTTTTGTTAAAAATAATAATAATAGCAGTAAAGAGTTTAAGTATTATGACTTGAAATTTTAATATTTCCACTGTTTTCCACTGAGCCAGAATATTTTTGAGTCCATAATGTATATTAAACTAACCCTATATTTTAATTTATTGTTTGAAAATTACTTCCCTACAGGGCAAACAACATGTCCTAGTCATATCAACTTTTTCATAACTAACTTCACTTTCTCCTAGAGCCTTTTTCTAGCCCTTGCTTTTTATTATATGTATTTCATTACTCATTTGAATACATTCATGTTATAAGTGATTGATGTGTAGTTGGCTTTTGTAACTCCAGTCTAATGAAAATTGGTGTTGGATCCAACACCAAACAAAAACTAGACAGTTGAAAATAAAAGCCCTTATTTATCTTAGCTAATATAAAATCATTAAGCCAAATTTTATGATTCACATTTATACCTAGCAGAACTTCTCTTTCCAGTGGAAGAAACATCTAAACAACCAAACATTAGATACCATGAAACTTCCAATATTTTTAAAATATTTAATTGTCCCCAGCCTCTTTAGTAGCTCATTGTTAGAATTAATAAGCAAATATTCATGTAGTTTAAAAAAAAAAAAAAAAAAAAAAAAAAAAAAAAAAGAAAACAATTAGGAAAAGTTGATGGAAAACCTATTTAAATACCAGTACATGTGATTGTACCACATTTTAAAATTAAGAGAAAACTATATTTCAGAATAGTTGTGTGAAAGAGAACTTTTAAAAATGTATAGATTTTTTTGTTTGTTTGTTTGTTTTCTAATTTCCTGTCCCAATGGGCTTGTTTGTGATTTGTTTGCTTCCATCTTTTTTTCTAAGCCTTCATATGAACTTACAGAACTACACAGAAATTCAGCAATCAACAAATAGAAGATTCAAAAACATAATAAACTTAGATATCAAAAAAAATAAATAAGACACACAAATTCATGGCTATCCAAAGTGATGTGTTATAAACAATTGTGCCTTCTTAACAAACTTTGAGATTATCTATATCCTTAAAATTAATATATTCACAGGACTTGGAAAAGAATGATGCTAAACTCCTCAAAACAGAGGAATTAAAATTTCTTTATGTCCTGGTTTCAGTTAGAACAGAGTAAATTTTCTTCCTAGTAGCTGGTAGAATGCTGTGTTTTGGCTTAGGATGAGAAGAGTGCTGATAACACCCCGATGTTTTAATTGTTGCAGAGCAGTGCTTACAAGCCAAGGACACCTCAGCTTCTTGCTCTGTCCTGCCAACAGGCAGGCTGGGGGTGCAGTAAGAGCTGGGAGGGGACAAACTCAGGACAGGTGACCCAAACTAGCGAAAGGGGTATTCCATACCATCTGACGTCATGCTAAACAATATATAGGGGTGGCTAGCTGGGGGAGGGGCGCCGGACTGCTTGGGGTTAGGCTGGGCATCGGTCAGCGGGTGGTGAGCAATTGCATTGTGCATCACTTGTTTGTACGCATTATTAGTAGTAGTACTATTATCATCATTATTGTTGTTGTTGTTGTTATTATTATTATTATTATTATTTTGTCTTATCAAACTGTCTTTATCTCAACTCACGGGCTTCACTTTCCATTTCTCTCCCCCGTCCCAGAGAGGGAGGGGGAAGGGTGAGCGAACGGCTGCGTGGTGTTTAGCTGCCGGCCAGGTTAAACCACGACAGCCATTTTGGCGCCCAACGTGGGGCTCGAACCCACGACCCTGACTTAGGAAAAGGCAAACCCATTCGTGGAATTGCTTTTGCTCAGGGACCTAGATACACTTAATACAAAAATTAGGTTTGCACTTGCTGGAAACTCATAGGATGCAATTATTTGCAATGTATATGTAAAGAAAATGTATTTCTGTGTATAAAAAAAAATAATAGTTGACATAGGAGGAATCTCTGAAATACAAAGAAAAGCGTATAAAATATTCTTTTCATCAATGTGATCAAATGTGATTAAACAGTGGCAATGAAACACTGGATGAAATTGGTTCCTCTTTAAAAACTTTGGAAAATCTGCAGTGCTCATATAGAAGTTTATGCAAAACATTCTTAAAGAGAAAATGAAAAGGTAAACAAAGGCTCAGAAATTCTTTGTAGATAATCTTTTGGTAGGATAATAAATGCATATTCCTTATTACCTTGTGGGCCCCTGTTACTAAGTTGCTTAGCTCATATTTGTCATGGTGTATGTACACATGCATGCACACACATATATGTATATTAAATAGTACATATGTCTTTTTCTCTAACTAAGTAGTAAAAAATATTGACATTCACGTTAATGATATTAATCAAGCAGAAGGTACATTAACTCAGAAGGGCTGGCCCTCAAATGATTAAAGAAATATCTCATTTTTAGTACAGCGAGAAAATGATAATAAATAGACTAGGCAAATATTTTGAAAGTGGTAAGGAAGATGTAATGATTAAGTTGTCTGGAAAAAAAATAAAAATGATCCTGAAGCATTTAAGATGAAAGCTCATTATCATTCAAGGGGGTTAACTTTAATATTTATTTTAAAAATAATGAAGCAAAAGGTCTCACTCAGGCACTGTGGCCCTCAAGATTCTGTTCTATCACCAAGACAGGGCCATCCCGCCAACACAAGACTCCCTCCTTCAGCAACCTCTCATACCAAGCTTGCAGATCACTATCCACAAAGTCTGTATGAGAGAAACGAGAACAAGCTGCTCAATTCCTTTGCGTAAGGCTGGTGCTTATCAGTGATACTAACAAGTCTGGCTGTTCACACTACGTTTTCTTCCCTCCTTTGTAAAATGAGTTTATATAACCTAAGAGTGAATCAAGGGAATAAATGAAATAGACAGTCCCTTGCTGTTGATACAATGTTAAACCAACTGGTTATGATCCTATGAATTTTAAGGATACTGCATACGTTTTATTGGCACCTATGCAGCTAGAGTAATAAACAATTTTTAAAATCCCATCTAGAATATGAGATTTTATAATGTGGGGGGCACTGAATGCTGGTGGACCACAAGAGAGATCTTCGCATTCACTATGAATAGTTGAGGGTTTTTTTTATGTTTGTTCTGAGACAGAGGGAATATATAGATATATAACATCATTTTACAAATAAAATTGCCTCAAAGCTTGAAAAAGCAGGCATGGGAGTCTCCAACATCTTTTGTCCCATGGTGATGTGATTTTGCATTTATTTGACACTAGAATCCAGCACTTCTCTTGCATTTCATATAGATATTTGTATGAGAATATGCTGTAAAATCCTACCAAACTTTGTGATTGCTTTACACCAGTGTTCATAAAAAGGTCTATACTAAATTGTTAATCTGTGGAAGATGATTCAAAGATACCTACTGTCTTCAACATAGTCTCTGATCTCATCAATCTCTAATTTAAAAATACATGTATGTATATACACACATTTATACAGTTTCAACAGAGCACAATTTGACTTTGCAAAAGAAAATGAAAGATAACTCCTGTCCCATAAAAATAAAGACCAATATTTTAATAGAATTTTCATTAAATGAAATGTATTTAGATAGCTTTATAAGTGCATTTTGAGAGTATCATTTTTTTCTTGTTCAGTTGCAAATATTCCTTACTATAACACTTCGTCCTGAGTGTGGTCAAATAAAATCAGTAATTTTTAACATCATTCTTAGGTCAAATTAGATGATGCAGAAGGTAAAATTATCAGTAACTGATTTTTTTTTTTTTTTTCTGTTTGTTTGTTTGTTTGTTTTTTGATTTAGATGTTATTTTAAACTGTTAGTGTCAAGGTCTGAAAGGTATAATAAACCTTAAAAACAAGAAAAACCTTAAAATCCAAGAGAGAAAGCAACCATACTGTCACAGTAAGGTATACATTCATCCTTTTAATAATCATTTTAATAATCATTTATATCAAACTCTCATATTAAAAAAAAAAAAAAAAAAAAGATACTCATTTAGAAACTTTTAACTTCCAAAATTCCTAAGATCACTTTTTTGTTTGTTTTTGTCGTTTAATTTTGGTCAAATATATATATGTATTTATTAATCCCTATCATACAAGGAAAGTGAACAGCATAATGTAAAACTGTTTCACATTCATGTATTTACATAACAAAATGTTAGTTGGAAAGTATTTTCTAAGAGAAGGAGAGATGAAGAAGGTGAATGAAGAATGAAACTATATTCTTTTTGAAACTACAGCATTTTCTAGTTTGTTTGTTTATTTTGTGTTTTTTGTTTGGTTGGTTGGTTGGCTGGTTGATTATTTTATTTTATCTTTTTAATTACTGTGGTGTATTCTGTTGGATTCGTAGTCAAGCACAAGAGGTGAAGGGACTAGTATGGTTGAAGTCAGGACTCCTCACTTCCTTCTAAATTCTTTGACAGCAAGATTTGCCCTACACTGCAATGTTTCTGGTGTTTCTGGTGTCTCATATATTTAGCTGACTTAAATCCAGAGCTTTGGTCTTGCTACCAGGTTACTGGCAGCAAAATGGAGTTTGTATGGTTGCACCTAAAGCTTAATATGATATTTTTGCTGAATAATGCTCTACACATTTTACCATAGTTAGGCAACTAAAACTAATTGTGCTATATATAATGCCACTCTACAAACATATTTCATGGCTAATTACAAGTCTTGCTTTTTTTGCCATTGTTTTAATTTCAGGGGGAATCTCTATATTTCTCTAGAAACTTTTAATTATTGCATATATGGAGAGCAACCATATCTCCTCCCAGTGTGTGGTTTGCTTGGACGAGAAAAACAAGTTATGATCCACATTTCATAAGGTAGACACTCCACTTGCTAATATTCCTGTTACTGTTTCACTGCATCTCTTCCATATGTAATTATTCCTGAAATCATTGTAGCACAACTAGCTTTACATGAGGTTTTAACAGTGTCCTGTATAACATTTATGCTGCCCAATAATTAATAAAAACTTTCTTTCTGATACATTTGCTTTTTGCATTGCTGCATGAAAGTAGTAGATAGTCATATAAACATCAAAATATGCCAACATCTTCAGAGGAAAGATACCTTCAAAAAGAAAAACACCTCACTTCATCTGTAGGCACCTACCAAAAAAGGGGCAGAAATAATAAATTCAATACATAACCCTATCAGTTGGAGAACGGGCGTCTTCACATAGTGTTTTGCAGGGCTAGGCTGAGATTTTAACAGTGTGTGTTTTTAATTTAATGTGAATTAATTTAATTTAATGTGCACTAAAAAAAAAAGTTTAAACATATTAATAAAGCTAAATATTAAATATGGAAAAAATCACAGTTTCACTGTATACAGAAATAAAATATATAAATATATATTTATATGTACATATATATTTTTTGTTCAAATATATATGTATAAAGGTGTGTGTGTGTCATAGAATCATGTAGGTAGGAAAAGACCTCTTAGATCTTCTAGTCCAATATTTAACCTAGTACTGACAAGTCCACCACTAAACCACACTACTAACTTATAAATTTGCGTGGTTCTTGAAGGCCTCCAGGGATGGTGACTACTTCTCCAGGCAGCCTGTTCCAATGCCACACAATGCTTTCACTGAAGAAATTTATCCTAAGATCCAATCTAAACTACCCCTGGCATAACTTCAGGCTATTTCCCCTTGTCTTATCACTTGATGCTTGGGAGAAGAGACCAATCCCCACCTCACTGCAACCTTCTTTAAAGTAACTGTAATATACAATAAAGTTTCCCTTAATAATACAGTAAGCCCCAGCTCCCTCAGCTGCTCCTCATAAGACAATCTCAAGACCCTTCACCAGCTCTGTTGCCCTTCTCTAGACATGCTCCAGAACCTCGATATCCTTCTTGTAGTGAGGGATCCAAAACTGAGTACACTATTCAAGGTGTGGTCTGCCCAAGTACAGAGGGGCAATCACTGCCTTAGTCCTGCTGGCCACACCATTTCTAATCCAAGCCAGGATACTCCAGGGGAGTCCCAGTTTTATCCCCTCTTACTCAGTAGACGTTCTGACACATGGGACCAACACATGTCTCAAGGGCCACCAGGCTTGTCCTTGGTGTTGTATAAGCATGGCTACAAATGCACATGTGAACCATTTGAGTCAGGGGTTGCACCAGCTCCATGAGGGTCATTACTTCATCCATAATCATTTTCCTCTGCTGCCCTTTGGACAGCTTTTCCAGATGCAAGTGTCATGGGCCAAGCCACAAAGTTTAACCAGCCTTGCCATAGTCTTGACAGCATTGTCTCAAAGGTTGGTTAGTTCTGCATTTTTCTTCCTCTTTTCCCCTGCATATGTGCTTAGCAACTTACCCCCCAGCCCCATCAAGGACGAGCTGTTCCACAATGGACCAAACAACATGATCGCAGTCATAAGATCACTGTGCTCTTACACACACCCCCTTATAAAGAGTCCCTTGCCATCTTTCCTGTAGGCCTCCTTTTAGTAATGGAAGGCTGCAATTAGGTCTTCCTGTAGTCTTCTCTTCTCTTCTCTAGACTGAACAACTGCAGCTCTCTCAGCCTCTCTTCATAGGAAAGATGCTCCAGACCTCTAATAATCCTTGTGACTCTCCTCTGGATTTGCTCCAACAGGTCCATATCCTTCTTGTGCCAGGGGCCTCAGATGGGAACACAGTACTCCAGGTAGGGCCTCACAAGAGCAGAGCAAAGCAGAGGGGGAGAATCACCTCCATCGCGCCGCTGGCTGTGCTTCTTTTGATGCAGCCCAGGATGTGGTTGGCTTTCTGGGCTGCCAGCACACATTGCCAGGTCACACCAAGATTCTTGTCAACCAACATTCCCAAGTCGTTCTCCTCAGGGCTTCTGTCAATCCGTTCTCCACCCAGCCTGTATTTGTGCTTAGAATTGTCCTGGCCCAGGTGCAGGACCTTGCACTTGGCTTTGTTGAATCACATGTTGTTCACATAGGCCCACCTCTCAAGACTATAAAGATACTGCAAGTGGTGGTGAAAGTAAACTTTAAAACTTTCAAAGTTTCTTGGGTTTCTTTTTTATATACTTAGGCATAAACAAAATTTAATACCTTTTTGTTGTTGTTGTTCAAAAATTGCAGATGGCACAAATTTATTATTATTATTATTATTTTTTTAGATTGTTAAATGACAGAAGCAGATTTATATTGAGCTATAAAGCCTATTTGTATTTTTTAGTTTTCTGGAAAAGTATTTTAGCAAAGCACAGTACCAAGGAAAAAGACCATGCTATTTTTATTTCTAAAAATAAAAGTGATCACTTCCTCAGTGTCAAACACTTACAATCCCCTTTCTGTCTACTCTTTTATTAATTGGTTCAAAAATGACTCATAATTTAAATTCTCTATGAGACAGAGAGAGAGAGAGAGACTTCTGTTGTTCTCTAAACCTTCTAGCCATGAGATATTATTGCAACATGATTTGTGATATGAAACAAAGTAGTTCATTAGCCATTGATCAAACCACCTTGGTGTTGAGTTAACCAGTTGCTGATAGAAACAGTTTTGAGCAAAAACTCTATGCAGTTTTAAGTGGTTACTTATTCATATAGTATCCTAAATGTTTTAGTGCTGTACTTGCTCCATCATTTCCTGAAGACTTGAGAAACGTATTAGGAAAAAAGCAGAGCAAAAAATCACAGAAAGATTGAGGTTGGAAGGGACCTCTGGAGGTCACCTGCTTCAACCCCACTGCACAAGCAGGGACACCTACAGCTGGTTTCTCAGGACCATGTCCACGTGGCTTTTTAATATTTCCAAGGAAGGAGACTTTACAAACTCTGTGGGCAATCTGTGACAGTATTTCGTCACCTTCACAGTGAAAAAGTGTTTCCTCTTGTGGAACTGTATGAGGTTCAGAACAGCAAAAAGGGCATTACAACTAAGCCTGTAGTTGGCATCCATCAGAGAAGGAACCTCCTGCATTCCAGTTTGTGCCCACTGCCTCTTGTCCTGACACTGGGCATCACCTAAAAGAGCTTGTTTCCATCCTATTTTCACCATCCCTTTAAGTATTTATAGAGCTAAGCTTTCTCTTCTCTTGGCTAAACAGTTCCAGATCTTCCAACCTCTCCTCACAGGAGAACTTTTCCAGTCCTTTAATCATGTTTGTGGCCCTTCATTGGACTCTCTCCAGTATGCCCATGCCTCTCTTGTATTGCGAAACTCAGGACTGGACAAAGTACTCCAGGTTTGGTCTCACCAGTACTGGAGACTTCTTTGACTTACTGTAAACACTTTGTCTAATGAAGCCCAGGATACCATTAACTTTCTTGGCAGCAAGGGTACTTTATCGGCTCATATTCAACTTAGTGTCCACCAGTACCCTGAGGTCTCTTTGCACGCTTGCTTTCCATCTAGGTGGCACCCTTCATATACTGGTGCCTGGGTTAGTTCCTCCCCAGGTGCAAGTCTTCGCATTCCTCCTTGTTATACTTGATGGGATTTATATGGTTCACAGCAACAAAGTGGGCATTACAGCTAAGTGGGCATTACAGCTTTCACAGAGGGATGTGCCTTCAAAAGAGATAACTGTTCACTGTTTCTGCAAATAGAAGTACCTGATCTATTCTTCTGTTTTTGTCAGCCATGGTTTGGGTCTGAATAATGATGCTGCATATGATGAGCAATATCTAACAGGCATTCACAATATCTTTACAAAAATTGTTACTAAAATGACTATTTTAAAAACAAGTTACCTGGCAGGCCAAGACAACCCAGGCAAAGCCTGACACCTCCAGAGACTTATGTTATTTGCTTAGTGCAAAGCTTTTGCATTAAGCTAACTGTGGCACTACCGTATCTTTATTACTGAACCAGTAGTCAATCATCTATACTGCTATCAGGCTAACATGTCAAATGTCCCTAGGAAAAAAACAAAAACAAAAACAAAAAACACTCAGATGACATTATTATCAATGTTGGCAGACCAGTACATGTGTATGAATAGAGATGTTGTAGTGAATAGCACCAAGATATGTATTAGTTGTCTTTGTACTTTTCCATTTCCTAGCAAAGATGTCCTGTTCTGCCAACTGATGTCACCAGGAGGTAGAATATTGTAAGATTAAGGTCTAAATTTATATCTTTTTAAGAGTCTTTTTGTACAGTTTCAGAATTCATTCCAGCCCTGACTCTTTGTTCAAGTGCCCTCAGGCACTGGTAACTGGCAAGGTCTCCTTAACTTAGCAGATTTGCAACCTTGTCCAAGTCCTTTTTTTCTGTTTCCATGTACCCTATATTTCATTTTCATAATTGATAGCACAGAAAAGACTAAATGCAGAGTCAGGAAATTAATTTAGATATGATGCCCTGATACGCATTTCTTTAATTCAGGCTGATGTACTCAATTATAGGTCACATTCAGTGATATTGGACCAGAAGTGTGTAACTAAGGAGGTCAAAAGCTAAATCTCAGGAAGAAATAGCTTGACCTGCCAACACAATAGAAATGATCCTGATGGGTTTATTTTTGGATGTAATGTTCAGTCACAGAAAGAAGAAAATCAGTATATTTATAAACTCTGATGGCAGCAAGAAAGTAAAGCACAAAATGAATTTGAAGCAAGTAATTCTAAGACTATATAACACGTACTTGATATTAAATGAAAGTTAAAGCTGAAATACAACTCTAGTTAGGATCAAAAAGCTCCTTTTTTTTTTTTTTTTTTTTTTTTTTTTTTTTTTTTTTCCTGTTCCCTTTTAAATTACCATGTCCTGGGAAATGTCTGTATCATGCCCCAAAGGATGCTTAGGCACAGAGACATTTCAGAATATGAAGTCTATCCCAGTAAAAATGCTCCCTTAGTCTCTCCTTTTCTCAAAAAAGGATGTTATGAGACAGATTTTTTACCACCTCATTACCCAACCCCCATCCCAAAAAAAAAGAAAAAAAGAAAAAAAAAAGAAGGGAGTGATCTCATCTGCGTTGACATAGTTCATTGAAATGGACATATCTCAGGACTTCCTCTGACTTTGCCAGGGTTTGCCTCTTTTTCCCTGGTTTTGCTGTATTACCTTGGTTCTACCAGACCTCTTAGCTGCTACTCTCCATTCCTTGCTCTGATCTTACAGACTTTAGAGCTTGTACTCAATTTTCTGTATCCTGTTTGTACAATTATGACATAAATCCCTGTCACTTTCTTTGTGGTTATATTACCTTACATGTATACATAGAAACAGATGTGTTAGAAGATTTCTTGCTGCTGGTCATGCCATTAGTACTCTTACATCACAAAATGCCTTTGCAATGTTGCTGGTTCTGCCAGGTTAGTGTTCTTATGTCTGAGTTCAAGACAAACATATTAATTATATCTTAAACTCTTTCTGTTTTATGGGTGTAACAACCCTCTGCTTTGACTGCAAGGTTTTATCACTACAATTCATTGACTTGTATCCTTGATATTTTCTCTTTTCTTATTTCCGTTCTGAAGGGATGAAAGACATGGACTCCTGATGGCTCTTGAACAGGAGACCTTTTTTGCCATTTTTCTTCACTACATATACTTTCCCCGTGGCTCCACGCACTGTCCACACACCTGAATCTGTCATACAATTGGTTAGAGACCCTCAGACATGCTCCTCAAGCCAGCCAGCAATTGGCCACTGCCTAAACCTCATCTTTAACACTGTAGCCAAGTTAATTTATCTCAGCCTTGCTCAATTTTTGTTTCTACTGCTTATTTCCTCATTGTCTCTACTTCAGGGACGTGTGAAACAAGGCAAAGTCACATGCGAATTCCTTCCCCACACCATTCTATTTAGAACACTCAGTTGAAAGCTCTATTATTTATTTATTTATTTATTTATTTTTGATTTATTAGTTTTGGAATTTTTAAGACAGCAAAATACTCCAGAATATTATTTTAAACATTTATGTGAATATTGGATATAGTCTGGCTTCTTATATAAAATAATTTTAAGAAAAAGGATCCATCATATAGATTTGATAGGCAATACATTTTTCAGCTATGGACAGCAGAAAAGAAACAAATAAACAAACCAAACAATCAAAAAACTTGGTTAATTTATAAAGTGTGTGGGAAATGGCAGATTCATTTGGCAAGTTATTATTTAATAATTCTACCAGCTTGGCATAATGTCATAGTTCAGGATACTTAAGGAAAGAATAATTATGAACCATAACATCATAGTGAAGGAGTCAAATAAATAAGACTGGGAGGCCTCCCACCCCCCTTGGGTGAAATTGGTGTGCTCAGCTCACTCCCTGAAGTGCCTGTACACCAATGCACACAGCATGGGGAATAAGCAGGAGGAGTTAGAAATCCATGTTTGGTCAGGAGACTATAATCTGGTGACAATTACAGAGAGATGGTGGGACAGCTCACATGACTAAGATGTGGTCATGGATGGTTATGTCCATGTCAGGAAAGACAGGCCAGCATGGCAAGGTGGTGGAGTTGCTCTTTACATGAGAGAGCGACTACCATGTATTGAGTACTGTCCAGGGGCTGATGAGGAGCAAGTTGAGAATCTGTGGGTAAGAATTAAGGGACAAGCTGCCATGGGTGATACTGTTGTGGGTGTCTATTTCAGGCCACCAGATCAGGATGAGGATGTTCATGAGGCCTTCTACAGGCAGCTGATAGTGCCCTTGCATTTACATGTCCTGGTTTTCATGGGGAATTTCAACTACTCTGACATTTGCTGGAAGGCCTACTCAACCAGTCATCTGCAGTCTAGGAGGTTCCTTCAGTGTATTGATGATAACTCCCTGATGCAAATGGTGGATGAGCCAACTAGGAGAGGAGCACTGCTGGATTTTGTCCTCACTACCAAGGAGGGTCTGGTTGAAGGTGGGGAAGGTTGAGGGCAGCCTTGGTTGCAGTGACCATGAGATGGTGGAGTTCAGGATCTTGTGGCAGAAACAGAAAACCAAGCAGAATTGCAACCCTGGACTTCAGTAGGGCTGACTTTGGCCTTTTCAAGCAATTGTTAGGGGAAATCCCATGGGACAGGGTACTTGAAGGTAAAGGGGCCCAAGATAGTTGGTTAGAATTCTAGGACTGCTTCTTCCAAGCTCAAGATCAGAGCATCCCAACAGGTCAGAAGTCAAGAAAGGGAGCCAGGAGACCTGAATGGTTAAACAGGGAACTGCTGGACAAACTCAAGTGGAAGAGGAGAGTCTACAGATCATGGAAGGAGGGGCTGGCCGCTTGGGAAGAATATTAGACTGTTGTCTGAGGATGTAGGGAGGCAACTAGGAAAGCTAAGGCCTCCTTAGAACTAAACCTTGAAAGAGGGGTCAAGGACAACAGAAAGGGCAACTTCAAATACATTGCAGATAAAACTAAAACTAGAGGCAGTGGAGGCCCAGTGATGAATGAGGTGGGTGCCCTGGTGACAGGAGATACAGAGAAGGCAGAGTTACTGAATGCCTTCTTTGTCTCTGTCTATAATGCTGAAAGATGTCCTGAGAAGCCCTATGCCCTGAGGCCCCAGAAGATGTTGAAATAAAGGAGGAATTTGGCTTGGTGGGTGAGGACTGTGTTAAAGACCAATTAAGCACGTTGGACATCCATAAATCCATGGGTCCTGATGGGATGCACCCACAGGTGCTGAGGGAGCTGGTGGAAGTCATTTCTAGGCCACTCTCCATCATCTTTGGTAAATTGTGGGCAACAGGAGAGGTGCCTGAGGGCTGGAGGAAAGTAAATGTCACTCCAGTCTTGAAAAGGGGAAAGAAAGAGGACCTGGATAATTATAGACTGGTCAGCCTCACCTCCATCCCTGGAAAGGTAATGGAACAACTTGTCCTTGGTATTGTATCTAGACATATCAAGTATAAAAGGGTCATTAGGGGCAGTCAACATGTCTTCACCAATGGGAAGTCATGCTTAATGAACCAACCTGATAGCCTTTTATGCAGACATAACCAGGTCGATAGAAGATGGTAAAGCAGTGGATGTGGTCTATCTTGATTTCAGTAAAGCATTTGACACCATCTCCCACAGCATCCTTGCAGTTAAACTGAGTTGGAGTCTTGTATCTAGTGGAGTCCCTCAAAGGCTGGTACTGGGACCAGTATTATTCTGCATATTCATCAATGACTTGGGTGAGGGAATAGAGTGCACTTTGCTGATCAGTTTGCGGATGACATTAAACTGGGAGGAGTGGCTGACAGGGCGGAAGGCTGTGTTGCCATCTAGTGGTACCTAGACAGCCTGGAGAATTAATTGGGGATAAATTTAATTAAATACAACAAGAGCAAGTGTATAGTCCTGCATCTGGGAAAGAACAACTCCAGGCATCAAAATAAGTTCGGGACTGACCTGTTGGAGAGCATAGGGGAAAGGGACCTGGGGGTCCTGGTGGACAGCAGGATGACCATGAGCTAGTACTGTGCCCTTGTGGACAAGAAGGCCAATGGCATCCTGGGGTGTATCAGAAAGGGGGTGGTTAGTGGGTCGAGAGATGTTCCTCTCCACCTCTACTCTACCCTGGTGAGACTGCATCTGGAATATTGCATCCATTTCTGGGCACCTCAGTTCAAGAAGGACAGGGAACTGCTTGAGACAGTCCAGCACAGAGACACAAAGATGATTAAGAGAGTGAAGCACCTCCCTTACAAGGAAAGGCTGAGGGAACTGGGTCTCTTTAGCTTGGAGAAAAGGAGACTGAGGAGTGAACTCATCAATGTATATAAATATGTAAAGGGTGAGTGTCAAGAGGATGGAGCCAGGCTCTTCTCAGTGATATCTAATGATAGGACAAGGGTCAATGGGTGCAAGTTGGAACATAGAAGGTTCCACTTAAATATGAAAAGAGACTTTTCATGGTGAGGGTGATAGAACACTGGAACAGGCTGCTCAGGGGGTTTGTGGAGTCTCCTTCTCTGGAGACATTCAAAACCCACCTGGACACATTCCTGTGTGACCAGATCTAGGTGTTCCTGTTCCGGAAGGGGGATTGGACTAGATTATCTTTAGAGGTCCCTTCCAATCCCTAACATTCCGTGATTCTATGATTCTGTGAGACCCATTTATCTCATGTCCTCTGACTTGTTCATAAAAACTGGCTTTTTATCTTCAAAATAACAGATTACTAAAGGCAACTACTTGCCACTGTCTTTATTCAGAAAATAATAGTATCCAATATGTAATCAAACAGAATGTCTTTGGATGAAGCATTACTTGAGCATCCTAAATCATACTAAATAGGTGTAGGGCTGTGGATGCAGAGCACTGGTCAGGATGACCCATTTCTCTGTTCATTATTGTTCCTGAGAGACAGAAACATTTAAATTCATAAGAACTGAAAGGTTTTTTTTAGGGGGATAATCTTCACAAATATCAAGAATCCCCAAATCCCAACAACAAAAACTCAAAGTTAACACTGGAATTTCCAACCTCACAAAAGCTAAATGGAAAAAAAAAAAAAAAAAAAAAAAAAAAAAAGTAATAATAAAATGTTATCTATGAAGCTAGTTAGTGATGGAGTTTATGTAAGTACATTAATGAGATAAATTTCAGTTCTTATCCTATCCAATGCCTGGTCCTCATTTTCCCCGCCTAAAATCTGTGACAGATAAGTACTATTTTCTGAGGAGTGCTTGTATGGTAGTTAAAATAGCAGATCCCCTACTCTTGTGTTTATGCTAATAACATTTAGTGGGGTTAGCAATCACATTGATTTCCCATATGTAATTAGAAATGTGTAATGCTACATTTCTAGTTTGAGTTTATTGAGCAGGCAGGATATTAGAAGTCAGAAGTGATTAATTCGGGGTATAAACTGTGTTGTTTCATTTTTGTCTTGTTTTTGTTTCCCACTTTTCAACCCCCCATCTCTTTTCCTAAACACTTCAACACATGTATTATCAGTGCTCATACTTCTGATGATATTTTTTTTCTTTCATTTTGCTCTGAAAGTTTTGACCTTTCCATTAAAGGACTGGGTTTACGTGGCAAGGTTTTGGTAGCAGGGGGCCATAGGGGTGGTTTCTGTGAGAAGGATCTAGAAGCTGTCCCATGTTTGGTAAGGGCCCCACTGCTGACAAGAGCCAAGCCAATAAGCGATGTTGTTTTGTGCCACTGTGAGAGCATATTTAAGACGGAAAAAAAACCTCTGTGCCACACAGCAGCTGGGAGAGTGAGAGGAGTGAGGAATAGCCTTGCAAGCACCAAGGTCAGTGAAGAAGGAGGGGGAGAGGTGCTCCAGACACTGGAGCAGAAGTCCCCTGTGGCCTGTGGTGAGGACCATGGTGAATCATATTCTATGATTCTGTGGTGAATATTTTACAGGATCAGATATTGCATTTTATTTTTTTTTACACTAGAGATAAGGAGGGGTGTATTATCATTTTCTTTGTATTTATTTTAAGGTCGAGAGCAGCAAAGGAAGCCTATTATTTGTTTAAGTGCTTTTCAAGTTCCTTGGGGAAAAAATTGCTATTAACAGAAAAGCAGATTTTTAACTATTCTAGCTTGAGTAGAAGTATCTTCTAATGTCCTCTCTGCTCAATAAACTTCTACTAGAAATGTAATAGTCTATTCTTATTATTACTTATGGGAAATCAATGCAATTGCTAGCTCCATTATATCCTATTGCCATAGCCACAGGAGTAAGGGATCTACCATCACAGCAGTTGCTATATCAGCACTCATTAGAATTACTGATTTGTCACAGAACAGGAATAGGAACAAACACCTGGAGTGTGACTTGATAATGATAGAACTCTCTTCTGATAATGATCTAATGAACCTGTTGCCTTAATATAAGTCTTTTTCACAACTAGATAGCTTAAGAAGAAAGTACTCTCTGTCAGTGTTGAGTACATTAATATACATATTTACATTTTTTAATTTTCTTTTTTTGGTTGTTTTTTTTTGGTTGTTTGTTTTTTTCAAGGTTTTATATATACATATATATTTCATACATCTTACCACTTCAAAATGATAATGAAGTAAAAGAACACTCTCTCTCTCCATATATTTATTTCTCTCTCTCTCTCTCTCTCCATATATTTATTTATTTATTTATTTATTTATTTTCCCTGTAAATAAGGGCAAATGTGACCCATGGCAACTATTTTTATCATGTTCACAAGAGAAAAAGATAAAAGTAAAGACACAATTGAACTGTAGACAGATTAATAGAAAATAAAGTACCAAAAGCACAAAAGATCTCAACAACATTACAGACAGTGTGATATGCAATAGAAATAAAGTCCTGCTCATGGGGCAGCATTTTAAACAGACTAGGGTAGCATAGTAATGGTAATTATACCCAAATGAGTTAGACATCTCAGTTTCCTTCAACTGCTCCTGAAATATCTTCCTTCCTTGGACCAAGTGACATATTGTTTACCTTTATTTGACAGCTATGTTTGAACTCCCAAAGGATGTTGTTCAAATCTCATACCTAATACCATTTGCTTATTTGTCCACATCTATGAACTTTTTTTTTTTCTTTAGAACTGTACAGATCCTTCTTTCTTTCCATGCTGCCATACAGCAAGATTTCCCACTCATGTATTTTTATTTCTTATGCTTTTCTTTCACTAGGACACAACATCAGCTGTTGTCAAATATTACTGTAATCCTGTTCTTATTCTCATTTTATGAGATTCCTCCCACTCCTTTCAGACAACTGAATTTCTTCACAGCAGCCAATGCCTGAGTAAGAGCAAACTCCTTCTCTGAGAAGAAGGAATTTTCTTCTCAGTTGACTTGAGAGATCAAGTAATGCACTTTCTATTTCTAAGGATGCAATGATGCAGTTATAAATTCTGTAAAGGTGGTATGTTAGATTAATGAAGATTATAAACAGGAAATAAATGTTAAAAAAAAATGCAGCATTTAATTATACACTGCAAAAGATATCCTGGTCAGGTGTGGCTGACATGTTACAATGAAGAAAAACAAAAAAACAAACAAACAATATTAACAAATTTGATTGAACATTTTGACTTTTTATTAAATGGCTTGTCAACCCAGGAACATTCGGAGCTATTTTCTCTTTAGAATATCATCAGACTTAGATTTTACAGCTAAATCTCTGGATTATATTTGATAATCTTCTTCAGATAATCTTCTGTTATCTTCCACTATTTTTCCTTGTGATTCTTTGCATTCACTGTATTGTTCCATCCTTAACACTATTGAGCTCTCCAAGGAGAGACATTATTATGTAGTTTTATTGTTCTTTTCTACACAGAGATTATCTTTAAAACCATATACTTCCCTAAAGCATCTCAATACTCTATTCAGGTAGAATCTTGTACATGTTATGAAGGAAATCATATTTGTAATCTATGAAATAATGTTTGTTTGTTTGTTTTATTTAATTTTATTTTTAAAATTTTCTTTTTAAGAGACAAATAAAATAACTAACTCCATATCTTGAATGAATTCTTGTAACAATAAGTACCATAACTTGGCCAACATCAAAATCTAGTACCTCAGATGAGATGTGAGAGCTCCATCAAGATGACTCCTCATCTGATAATTACCAGGATGAAAGCTCTATTTTTATGTTTGTTTAACCCAGAATTACAAGATGTCTGAAGAAATTTTGCACCCAATATTGCTATGACTAAGATGAGACCCTCCCACTAAAAATTAGAAAGGGAATAATAAAACAAGATCATTAGCACAAACAACCATGTTTGTTTGGGATGATGTTAAACTATGAACTATTACGAAAGATGTTCTTCCCTTGAAAAATCTACTCAGGAAATACAAAGTGCCACAGCTGAAGGCACTTTTCACCTTTGTGATGAAGCAAAGACAGAAGACATTGACATTGAATGCTTGCTGGTTTGGGAGTCAGTGTACTCTGTAAAAATTTTACTTGCTGTTTTGCAGGATCTGTTTTGTTTTGTTTTATCTTGTTTTGTTATATAACCTAGAACTACTCATGAGCAAATTGTGACAGTGCCAATACAAGCAAAATATGTTAAAATTAACACATAACTACTGATACATGGAGAAGTAAAAAATTTTAAAAAATAAAAATGATGCAAATAAAGCAATTATTTGGTTTCAGAAGTTCTGCAGTGTGGGTTTTTGTTTGTTTGTTTGGTTGGTTGGTTGGTCTGGGTTGGGTTGGGTTTTGTTCAGTTCAGTTCAGTTTGGTTTGGTTCAGTTCAGTTCAGTTTGGTTCGGTTCAGTTTGGTTTGGTTTGGTTAGGTTTGGTGGGGGAGTGAGGTCTGGTGTCTTCCTCACATCAGAGTTTCCAGCAGTTTTTGTGACATTCAACTTCAATAACTGAACAGAGTCTGTAGTCCTGATTAAACCAAAGTACTCTATGATGTAAAAAGTGTTTCAGTACAGGAATCATTATGGACTTTAAGAGAAAGGAGTTAAAGGATTCAGCACTTACTATTTTTTTGCTACTCTTGCTACTTTCAATTCCTCATCTCTTTGCAATGTCCTTAGGAGTTCAGAAACTCCTTAGGAGTTCATTTGTGTGAGAGTATTTCTGATGTAGCTCTTCCTGAATTAATAAGCCCAAAGAATTCTTCTATTCCTTTGAGTAAACCTTCAAGGACCTAAAAAGGGACTGATGATAACTGACTCTTCCTTTTTTTTAAAAAAAAAAAAAAAAAATAATAATAATAATAATAGTAATAATAATAATAATATATATGTGCTTATATATACAGTCAGAAATAAATTATAGAATTGTATTTTTTCACACTCCTAATAAATTAAAAAGGTTTCATTGTAGCAGATGTCAGCATCAATCATACTAATTAAACTTCTATAACAATAATTATAAGCAAATCAATACAACTAAATGCATAAGGAAAAAAGAAGGTGAATTCAATCAATGAGCTCTTTCTAACAAGACAAAGGGTAGAAACTCAGAAGATTCATTCTGATGCATTCTTATGTTAAATTGATAGGTACTCATATGAAGAGCCAGGTAAAGACCTCCAGAGCTTTTTCCTCTACAACTAACCTGCATTGATAAGACATTGATATAAATGAGATCCTATAAGAAAACTGGTACGTTTAAGTCACTGAATAAGTAAGTCTTCCTGAGTATCTATCACTCGGAAAAGATGTAATAGATCTTACTGATGACAAGAATAGTAACTTTCTTGGATTTTTAGTTCCCAAGCCATTACAATAATTCTGCCATGCCCTGTTTGCCCACTCTGCTTGCTGTGCTCCTGATCGCTTGCGCTCCCCAGGGACTTCCTCTGTACAATTGGGAGGGGTGCTTCTGACTCCACCCCAGCCTCATCAGTCACCCTGGTGATGCCTGTTGAGTTGTTGAGTTCTGGTGGTTCTGGTGGATGAAAAGCTCAACACAAGCCAGCAGTGCATTCTTGCAGCCCAGAAGGTCAACTGCATCCTGGGCTGCATCAACAGAGAAGTGGCCAGCAGGTCAAAGGAGGTGATTGTCCCCGTCTGCTCTGACCTTGAGAGACCCTACCTGGAGTTCTGCATCCAGGTCTGGGGCCACTAACACAGGAAAGATGTGGACCTGTTAGAGCAGGTCCAAAGGAAGACCACAAAGATGATCTGGAATGCTGGAGCACTTCTTCTATGAAGAAAGGCTGAGAGATCTGGGAATGTTTAGTCTGAAGAAGAGAAGGCTCCAGGTAGACCTCATTGCAGCTTTTCAATATTTAAAGGGATCTTATAAAAAGATGGAGAGCAGCTTTTTACATAGGCAGATAGTGACAGGACAAAAGTGAGTGATTATAAATCAAAAGTGGGAAGATTTAGACTAAATGTTAAGAGGATATTCTTTTCTCAGAGGCGGTGAGGCACTGGAACAGGTTGCTTAGAGGATGTCCCATCCCTGGAGGTATATGAGACCCTGGGCAACCTGATGAGTTGGTGGGAGGTGTCCCTGCCCATCTCAAGGAGCTTGGAACCAGAAGATCTTTAAGGTCCTTTCCAACCCAAGCCATGCTACGTTTCTACGAAATGTGGACAGACCATGGTGGGAAACCATCCCACTTTCATTGGTCTTGTCTCTTTTTATCTATTCTGGTTCCATGAGGTGGGCAAATCATATTGTTCTCCCATGCCTTAGCTTTCCTTAAATGTACTCTGAAAATAATGGTGCAGTTCTTTTTTTTTTTTTATGTAAAACTATATGTTCTGATGAAAAGTGATGCTAAGAGAAACATTCTCTTCATGTAGAGGACTACATTAGGACTCTCTGTGATTAAAAAAGGGATTAAGAATACTAAGGAGCTAAAACATTTACATGCCCAGTCTCCAGGAGTAGAATCTTATCACTAGAGGCATTCTTGATTTGATTTATGGTAAATAGCTACTGAAATTTTGTCTGTAAACCTCAGTGATCCCTAAGTATACTGGTCTTCTAGAATAGCATAATATAACAGTTTCTAAATTCCCCTTCAGTTAAAGGAAAGACATCTCTGAAATGAAGCTTAGTACATAATAGGAAGTACTAAAACAGCTACAATTACTGTAATTTAACATTTAACTTACATTCAGCTTATAGAAAAAAAAAAAAAAAAAAAAAAAAAAAAAAAACCACAAAGATGTAGCTACTCGTGCTGTGTACCTTTGTGCAGCTTTCATTAAGAAATGTATAAACAACCTTTTTCTGCAAGACACAGAAACATTTTCCCAAATGTCACACTAAACTCATTACTCGGAGAATGACAAAGCTCTCTAATGTGATTGCTCTTTCTTCATAACAAATGCAAAAACTATCAGCTCCTCAGAGCCTAAAATGAGTTGTGATTGGAGTTAGATGAATTATGTTAATGAATATTCACCTGCCTTGTCTATGTGTGTGAAAAGGAATGTTAAAAAGTATAAATTTCATCTTCGTTGATACCTTCTTTTCATCAAATAAAATCTTGTCTTCCTTCATGTATGTGGAGATTCAAATGAAGTTAATGATAGGCATACATAAAGCAAGTTGTAGCATACCATGTGTGACATTCTTCATCTTCTGAACATAAAACGTATTGCTACTGTTCAGTCAAACTGAACTGTGTTTTCTGAGTGTGCAGCTATAGTAAGAGAAGGGCAGAAGGGCTCCACTTTTTTTTTTTTTTTTCCTCTCTCTCTTTCTCCTCTCTCTCCTTTGGGCCTTTGGCAAGGATACACATACTTCAGTGTTGAAAGGAATCTGTAAAAGTGGTCCCAGGCTGGACCACTTGTTTAGATACAATGGCATTTCTCCAGCTGGAGCAATATAGTGATATTGTATTTAGAATACAGTCCAGATGGCCATTTCTGCTTGCTACTCATATAGCTGAAAGCAGTTCATATTTGTAGGTCCTAGATAAAATAGATGGGTTGCATAGTAACAAATAAATTTGGAGAAATTAGAGGACCACTAATACAAAATCTGTGTTGATACTTGATCTAGAAAACTGGTATGTTGATGTGTGGTGTAACAGTCCAGAAGAAAATACAGTAATAATTAGTTTTGCTCTGAAAAGCCTCATCTAGAGGCACATCTAGAGGCCTCATGGGAGACTCTGATGAGCATATTAATAAAGGGATGGCACGTGTGCTTCCAGAAATAGTGCAGTTTCTTGTCCATCAGCCAACACAGTGCTTTTTTTCCCAATTTATTCTTTAGGATTATGCTACCAGAAGTCTTTCAAGTGTTTAGTCTAGATATTCCACCATTCTGCTTAAATTTCTGCAAAGATTACTAATCTCAAGAGGATTATTTACTAAGAAATAATATACAAATTGCTCATTGATTGGTTATGGTAAGAAAAAAAATATATTAACTGTATATTTTTTAATTATTTCTTTAATGTTCACTTTTATCCAGTTTTCTCTTTGATACATAAAAGTGCTGAGAGTAAAATGAGAGCATTTTTTGTTTGTTTGTTTGTTTTCAGATAAGGTATTTAATGAGTATTAAACATGCAGGTCAAGGCCAGAGTACCATGGTTCATCTTGATTTCAGGAATGATCCCAAACTTATTTGATTTTTGCTTTGACATAAGGATAGAATAACATAGTTTTTAAGAATGCAACATAAGAAGCTGCAGAATATAAACTAAAAAACAAAACAAAATAAAACAAAAAATACTTTCCTGAATAATTTGGAAGATGAGGTTGTATTAGTTATTGATAATTTTATAGCTTTTCAGACAAAACACAGAAATTTTGGAAGTCTTTAGTTGGATTTTACCTGTATTTCATGTAATGCTAATCTGCTCCAAAATTTCACAATATGGAATTATGTAATTCAAAGCAAGAAAGTTCCAATGTGACGATTAAACAAATTTACATGAGTATAAAACTGACTAAAGGTGTCTGATATTAGAATAGTCTATCATTTGAAGGTGTTGTGACTCCTTTTACTTATGACATAGTTTTTAGTAAGTTGAAAATAATAAACACCAAGCAGAAGCAGATGAAAATGTGGGTCGAGAGACACAAACACACACACACACACAAAAAAAACCCAACCAACATATCGCAATATTCAATATAATTAGGACATCTATTTTCTAACTTTAGAAATGGAAACCTTAGAAACTCATAATAAAATAAGAATGATGTTTTCCATGACATAAGGAGCAATTTGTGCCTTTTAATAAGCACTTTCTTAATGAGTTTAGAAACAGTAAAATACATAACTTGTATTAGTGATACAGTAGAATTATGTTTACCTCCGGAGTATTTCTCTTCCAGTGTAACTATAAAAATAAAAGTAGAAAACAAGGGAAAATTGTTATGCTTTGTGAATCTTTTTCAGAAACAAAAGTCTTTTATTCTTGAGAAAATTATTTTTTAAATTATTATACAGATTCAACAAATGTTATATGTTAAAAATCTATGTTGTTTGTATTCTGCATGAAAAGAAGAGATGCATAAATGGTAACATAATAAGTTCCTAGGCAGGGTAAACTACTATTTTTTCCATTAAAATCAATCTATCTTTGCACCTGTTTCATCAAGAACATTGTTTCTTCAAGAACAGCTGAAATATCATATTCAAAACCACGTTTGTAGAAATTACCACTCTTTTTGGTTGTTTGCTTTTTTCATAAAAGTGAAAAAACATCCTTTTCTCTTGGGTCCACCCTGCAATCCAGGTACATGACAAGATGTTCTGACAGAGCCATGATGATAAGGATTTCACACTTTTTTTTTTTTTTTCTTAACACAGCTGGAAAAAAATAAAAAATAAACTAAACTAAACAACAACAAAAAACTTTTCAGTTCTTTCAAAGACAGAACAGAGTTCTAAACATGTACGTTTTTGAAAAGAAAAAACTAGTTTTGTTTTTTGCTGGCAGTAACCTACCTCAGCCAGTGTCCAGACCCTGAGCCATTATATGTCAGCATAATATTTTCTGCTGTTTGAGGATTGACCCCAAATATTTCAGCTTTCCAATTTTATCTTTAATAACATATAAGACTTTTCACAATGTTTAACATGTTGGGGTTTGAATATTCTAAATCTTTAAGAGCAGATAAGTGTCCATGTGCCATACAAACACAGCTGGATAATATTTTCTTTTATAAAAATGATGATTGATTTTTTTTTATTTGTATTTTTTTCCAGAGAGTTCTTCCTTTCTTATAGTCATTTTGTTCAGTGTAAGATTTGTGCACATTGATTTTCATATGGCTTTTGCCTTGTTGGTTCTGTGATCCTGTTGATCCTGACAGTTGCACAAAATAAAACTACTTAATTACGTTGCACTAAAACAAAGTACAAAAGCTTTCCTTCATCTTAGTAAGAGAAGAATTGGGTCCTAAAAATGACTCCTTTTCCATAAAATCATCCAGACAGATATAGGTCAGCCATGTCATCTGCAATTTTGTGATTTTTTTTCTTTCGTCTCAAAGTATGAAAATCTGAAGATATGTTTAACCTTGAAATTTGACACATTTTTCTCCCTCACTTGAATGCCTCACAGAATGTAAATATTTGACCTGATCTTGCTCAGTTGCTCTATTGTTCCATGTGTAGTATATAACAACCAGAGTGTTCTGTGAGATGCAACGTGCTCTGACTTTTCTTAAAGGAATCAGTCTGAGGGCTAAAATATTCCTCTAGAGAAGTATCATGATAAAATTACGGCGGCTCATTTATTCTCTATCTACTCCTCTGTCCTATAGTCTCTACAAAAGTATTAATAGATTATATTTTATACTGAACTTGCTTGAAAATAATTCAGAATAGAGCATTTTATTTTCATTCTTAAAAGCTAAAATAGGCTTACTCATTTATTTAGGAATACCAGCAGTTGCACAGACTGTTTTGTACCAGGTGAGACTCTTATCCATGGTCTTGTCACTTAATTTGTTACAGAATAATAAAATATTAATTAATTGCAGTTTAATTTGCACCCATCTCAGATATGGTTTCATTTGTATAGCAACCTACCATAATAAATTTAATCTCATATAACCATGTTGGAAAGAATGAAAACTTTTTTGCAATTTAGGATGAAGAAAATGCATGTACAAGACTGGTCTTTGATCATTCTCTACAGTGTGTTGCTGAAAGGCATTATTTTTTTTCAGCTACTATTTCCCATCTGACCATCTTTCAAGTCCTATTATATTAGCTTTTAGAGGGCTTGCTTGTTTACTTAAGGGTCATATACTGTATGCACTCCTGAATGAGTTCTGTGTAATAGAAGATGAGAATCCCCCTGGACTTCATTTAAAATTTGCTGCTCAAGAGGCTGGAAACTTGCTATGTCTTTGCTCTTTCCTCAAGTATTCCCAAAAGCTCAAATCACAGTAGATCACTTGGGAATTGAAATGATACCTCTGTTACCTTGGAGAGAGGAGGGAAATTGAGGTCTTGACCTATAAGTCCAAGTCTGTATGGAAAACACTACTCTCCAAATGCCATCTATATTAGAATCTCTCCTGCTTATTTCCATTTGGTGGCGAATTATATGTTCAGTAAGTGTTGTCTTTGAAGCCTCTCCAAGAATTACTGAACTTCAGTGTTAAGCTTTTGGCAGCCTGAAAACTGACCATTCATTTCTGCTTTTTGTGTTCCACTTTTCTTAGCTAGTTTCTAATCAGAACTTTACCTTTCACCTCAGGTCTACTTAGTTTCCATTATAGCCTTTTGTGAAGGACTTTGCTGAAGTTTTGTTTTGTTTTGTTTTGTTTGTTTCTTTGTTTTTGAAAGTCTGGACAAACTACACCAACCGTTTCCCTTCATCCACTCACTTTCAGACATTCAAAGAATTTTAGCAGATCAGTGAAGTGTGATATGCACTGCTGAGTTTCCACTCCACCCTCATTTAGCACAGCCAAATGATCAGTAATTATTCATGGGTGGAAACTTAAGAAATATGTTGCAGGAGATAAGACAGTTTAGGGGGATAAAAGTGAAGGAGGAACCAAATTGAATTTGGCAAATGATGATTCCTCCACGTAAAGTATAACCTTGTGCTTTGGACTGGATACGCCATTTTCTCTGAGAGAAAGGAGTTTGGATGTTTCTTCAAATCCATACAAAACTAGAGGTTTCTTCTGCTTGATCATATATAAAGCATAGTGGAGGAATAAGACACTAATAGAAAACACCTGTCATTATGATGATAGAGGTATGTGTTGGTGGGCAAGAAATACAAGATGTTAAAGTTTTCCAGTAGAGAATAAAAAGAATTGAAACTATTTATTGATATTTATCAAACCACCATTACAACAGGAGGAAAAAAAATCTTAAATATCTCCTCACGTGTTATCAATCTGTCCATCCCCCAACCCTCTTCCCCCTCCCCAAACAAAAGAAAACCAAACAAAACAAGGGGTCCTAAAATCATTGAATCATAGAATCATAGAATCATGTAGGTAGGAAAAGACCTCTTAGATCTTCCAGTCCAATCTCTAACCTAGAACTGACAAGTCCACCACTAAACCATGCTACTAAGTTGTACATCTACATGATTCTTGAAGATCTCCAGGGATGGTGACTCAACTGCATTCCTGGGCAGCCTATTCCAATGCTGCACAATGCTTTCAGTGAAGAAATTTCTCCTAAGATACAATCTAAACCACCTTTGGCACAACTTGAAGTAATTTCCCCTCATCTTATCACTTTGTGCTTGGGAGAAAAGATCAATCCAGACCTCATTACAACCTCCTTTAAGGTAACTGTAAAGAACAATAAAGTCTCCTCTGAGCCTTCTTTTCTCCAAGCAAAGAGCCCCAGCTCTCTCAGTCACTCCTCATAAGACTTGTTTTCAAGACTCTTCACCAACTTACTGAGGGTGAACTTGATCTTTTTGTCCAGATCGTTGATATAGATATTGAAGAGAAGTGGCCTCAGTTCCCAGTATACAATGAAGCATACACCCTTTGGAGAATGCTGCGGGGGAAAAAAAAAAAAGCATCAAAACCTTACTGAAGTCTAGGTAGATCACGTCCACAGACTTTCTCCCTTGTCCAGTGAGCACATGACCTTGTCATAGAAGGAGATCAGGTTGGTCAAACAGTGCCTGCCTGCATAAACCCATTCTGACTGAGCCTGATCACCCGGTTACCTCGTAGTTGTCGTGTGATGGCTTTCAAGGTAATCTGCTCCATGAGCTTCCCCAGCACTGAAGTCAGACTGACAGGCCTGTAGTTTTCTGGATCTTCATTCTGGCCCTTCTTGTAGATGGGTGTCACATCTCTTTGCTCTCTACAGGCACCTTAAAGGAGGCTGTAGCGAGGTGGGGGTTGGTCTGTTCTCCCATGTGCCTGGTGACAGGATGAGGGGGAATGGGCTTAAATTGCACCAGGGGAGTTTTAGGCTGGATTTTAGGAAGAACTTCTTTACCGAAAGGGTTGTTAGACATTGGAATAGGCTGCCCAGGGAAGTGGTGGAGTCACCATCCCTGGAAGTCTTTAAAAGACTTTTAGATGTAGAGCTTAGGGATATGGTTTAGTGGGGACTGCTAGTGTTAGGTCAGAGGTTGGACTCAATGATCTTGAGGTCTCTTCCAACCTAGAAATTCTGTGTGATTCTGTGATTTGCTAGCCACCAGTTGCTGGCCACCTCCCCTAATAGCCAGGACTGCTGATAAATGACAGACAGCAGTTTGACAAGCATTTCTGCCAGCTTACTCAGTACCCTCGGACAGATCCCATTTGGCCCCCTAGACTTGCATATATCTGAGTGGAGTAGCAGGTCACTACCATTTTCTTATGGATTATGAGAACTTCACTCCTCTCCCTATCCCTATTTACCAGCTCAGGGGGCTGAGTACCCAGAGAACAACTCATCTTGCTGCTAAAGATCGAGGCAAAGAAGGCATTAAGTACTTCAGCCTTTCCCTCATCTCAGAAGCTCTACGTCTGCATGGTTCTTGAAGGACCATGGGTTGGTGACAAAAAGAAATAACCAGGGATGTTGACAAAGGGAAAATGTTTCCCTTTTATCTAATCAGGTGAGGTACACATTCCTCACATGCTTCCTAGGAACAAGAATAGAAATCTAGTTCAGAATGCCAGACAGCAAGGAGACCACACAGCTACAAGTAACGGCTCTGTAAGTGTATCTGGAGTGTATATAGGAATGAAGAATACAGAAGTTCTAGGAGAAATAAGAGATCTTTATTGCTTGTCACAAATTCATCAGTAATGGTTAAACACTATGAAAAATACTCAAATGCTGTGGGGAATTTCAAGATTTAAAAATATCTGATCCCTTTTTTTCTTTCTTTTTATTTTTATTTTTTCCCCAACTGAGTTTGTTCAAATAACTTTTCTTGAGGCAAGTTTTTGCCTAGGTTCTCTCTCTGCTCAGCTTTGTGTGGAGTCTTTGCTAAGGTATTGTTCATCAGTTCTTCATCCCTAATGAGGATGGGGTCTGAACACATTGTTTCTTATAAGAACACTGAGAATATGACACATGCCTAGCAAGGTGCACACAAAAAGTCTGGACCTGGACCAAAAAGAGAAATGAGCAGCTTTTTTTTTCTGAAACATGCTATGATATGTCTGTCTTCAGCAGCCAGTGTGACAAGGGTGTGCATATACTTGAATATAGAGGCCTCGTATGAGTCATGCACTAGCACAAAGGAACAACATTTATTTCTCAGATATACAGGAAAGGTGCCATTTCCTGAGCTATTTTTACAGTCTTCAGATTGAAAAAGATTTTATTGATGCTTTTTTTTTTTTTTTTTTTTTTTTTTTTTTTTTTTTTTTTTCTCCTTAGGCATTGAATCCAATCTTCCTGCCTCCCATTTTATAATTGACATGCATCTTCTCAGGAAAACTGGAAAACGTCACAAAATAGTACCATTTTAATAGTCTCTATTCAGTTCTCTTAAAATTAATCATTACGTTGTACTGCAATTTTTATACCTGCCAAACTGTAAACCTTTCAAAAAAGCTGTGAAAACACCAGGGTGGGCATATTGCTTGCCTTTAACTCTGTCACTTGCAGATTAACAGTTTGTCAAGCAGCAGTATGAATAACACAGCTATGACAGTAAACACTGAGATTTTCCAGCAACAATGTGCTTCTTGAAATCTCTATGTGCAATCCACAGGCTTCTGTGAACATCTTTAACAAAGTGCTTGTTTTTTAGCTCAGGGATATCAGAAGTTTTTTATTCAGTCTAGTATATTAATTGCTCCAGTTAACCCATTCTCGCATACATGCCTTTTTCTGAACCTCCCAGTCAATCACAAAGAAAGGGTAGGAAACACCAAGACATCTCTTTCTCTAGTGCTGCCTGTCACTATATGGGAGCAGTCAAAACATTTTCCACTTCTTCCTTCTGGTCTTCCTGAAAAGACTGAGAGCATTTCACAAAAAAAATATTGGGATAAGCCAATGGAAGTGCGCTAGATAATTTGCATGGGACAGTTAGTGGAATAGCATCTTGCTAAAATAAAGGAAACAAGGGCTCTGAATATGCATAAATATTGTTTTTGATAGGCAATCAGAGAAGGCTACTGTTAGGTAGCATTACTGATATTTGCTGTAGTGCCAAGCTGTGTGCCAGGATTTCAGCATGTTGATGCATCCACCACGCTGTTTCTCTTATGAAGCAGGGAGAAGTCATCAATGCTTTCTGGTCTGGAAAGGATATCAATATGGTCATATGGGTGCTCAGGCTATGTATCCAGGTACCTCCTACTGGCCAGGGAATGCTCCCCATCCTACTCTCACCCTGGTCCTTCTGCCTGAAAAAGTTCTTTGAACAAGGTCAGAACAAAGACCTCCTAGTTTCTCCAACTGCAGTGATCTCCCACAGGACTGACTGACAGGTAATGCCCGACAGCACCATCACATCGTTTGCCACTTTCAGCAGTTTCTCATGTCCTATGTAGGGGTTTCTCACATCCTACCCTGTTAATGAAGCTGTAGGCCAGGACCTGGTCAGCATCTTAACCATTTGTCTCCATCTCTAAACACTTTATGATGAACCCACAGACAGTCCAGGTATCCCTGGAAAATAAGATCTCTCTAAACACCAGATAGTTACCTCCTTATAGGTATGCCCAGACTCATGAGATCCGGGATGCTTACATTAGAAAGGTATTTGCCTTCACATTTGGTGAGTACTTATGGGGCTATTTTCATTTGCATATATCAGCTTAGACTTTCAGACTCTCATGAACTGTGTGGCCCAGGTTTGAGAAATTAATTTAAGATATCAGCTCCAAGTGGGTACAAACTGTATCTCTACTTGTGTACTCTAATTGTGTACATAGCACATCACAGATCAGTACTATCTTGTACTCCTGTTGAGGAGCTATTTCACAAAACGCAACAAAATTTATAGAACTGCTTAAAAAATCTTTTTTTCTTAAACACCAAGAGTAACCACATGCTGGTTCCTCCTTTATGATAAACTTGTTATCAACATGTACAGAGTCAAAAAAAAAAGAAAAAAAAAAAAGAGAAAAAGAAGAAAAGGAGATACAGCTGAATTAAGTTAATACAGAGGAGGATCTCCATTAAGAGTCATTCAATCTATATGTTCTTGACCCAATGCATAAATTTATTTCTGTTACCAGAAATACCTCATTGTCTGTTTGGGTCAGAGAACAGATAATTTCTTCTTCTAGCTATCCACTACTTTTAAGATAACTTCAGCTGGGTTGTTTTTACATTAAATTATTTATTAACTTGGTAACCACTCTTTTGGGTTATCTTGTTCAGGCATTATTAGCCAGGTGCAAAGAAACTCTGCAAGAAAGACATGCAGTAATTCAAGGAACAAAACAATTGCTTTTTGCCTGGCAGAGATGAGAAATAACTGGGACTTAGGGAGCTCAAAGACTGGGCATGTACATGCTCACTGCCCAAGATAAGGCCCCAGAGACTCTTTCCTGGGAAGACAGGTACTAGTCAGGAGGGGATAGTCTGCACTCTACACCTCCCAGGCAACTCTTCACTGCTGCTGAGATGCTGTCTTTCATAAGGAACATCAAAAAGGGCAGTGCTGAGAAGTTCAGCTGAGAACAAGTCCTAACCTAAAGCTAGGCTCCCTGATTTATTTCCTTTTCTTTCAGCATTTTATATCTTTTCACATTGGTAATTTTCTTCTGAATTCTTGAACTACTAGTGTTCCCCATCTTGGTTGTCTGATTTCTCTCTTCAATTTCACCTCTCATTTTTTCTGCAGACTTTTCATAGCTCTTGTTCACAATTCAGCAGTTTTCTTAGAGGCTTGAGACAAAGTTAAGTATTACACTCTACCAGACTGGGACTTTGTTTCTTTGTCTTTGCATCCCTCCTGCAGGGGTTTGGCAGGGGTTACCAAGTGAAAGAGTCACAGCTTTCATGTCAGCAAGAGGTGTAGAATGAAACGCCACAGTGAAGGGTGGACAGGAGCCACACTGTTGGAGAAGTCAAAATCAGATCTTTTGCAGTAAAAATAGCCTCTGAGGAAAATAATAATAATAATAACAATAATAATAATCCTCAGAAGCTCCTTAAACAGAACACAGAGACTACTACATCTCTTGATAAATTTTGAAAGGTGTGTTCTGAGCCTGGCCTTAAACAGGCAGATCCCTAGCAGTCACTGGGCCCTCCCAAGTTAGGGACAGCTGCAACAAAGACCCCAGACACCCTATATCAAAGGCAGATGAACGTGTTCATTAGAAGCTGATAGACCTTCCTCAGGCCCACACCCTTGTAGGTCTTCTTATCTAGTCCTTGACTGGCAGCAGCCAACACTCTCAGGTTTCTTAGGAGGTTGCCAGGAGTTTCCCAATGATCCTGGTGTTTGTCTACAGAAACTCTGAAAGCCAAACCTAGAGACTGGTGTGCAGACTGTGGTGTCTGTTAACTGCCTGCATCAGCTATGTTCTTTTTCTAGACATCTTATAATAATCATAATACCAGCATCAAATTCTAATGTCCAATTCAAAATTTCTCTACACAGCCACCAGTAGATCCTACAATAAGACTAATACCCTTTATGCAACAATTCCTCTTAGTTTGTGTAGCATACTAGAGAGGCTGTTTATATGCTTATATTAGATCACAATAGTAAGTTATGCACCAGAAAAAAAAAAAAAAGTAATCATCCACTTTTTTTTTTTTTTTTTTCCCCTGGAATAACTGACTGAGATGCACTGGGTCCTTTGAGTTCCACACTCAATTCCCCTTCTTCTGACTTGCCTATACTGAATAGCTAATACATATGTATAGCTTACAGTGATGGGTGTCCCAGGGCTTGTCCTTCACAGAAAGCAACTTAGGATGCACTGAGCCGCTGCTGAAGCCAGAAACACAGCTGTAAGTTCACCACGTGTTAATACAAAGATGACTTCAGGTAGGGAAGAAAACAGGCAGATGAGTTGGTATCCCCATCCTCAAAATTGCCTGGGGCAAGGGTAGAGAGGGTTGATACCTTATGTAGTCCTTTAGGAGAAAATTGAGACATAAAGAGCTATTGGAATGACTCTCAGGTACAAGAAAATTGCCGCTGCAATTTCCCAGTCGGAAGAACAGGTCTGTGTGTGAATCAAGGAAAGAGAATTAAGAATAAACATAACATATTTAACTGGGGAAAACCCTTAAGCAATTTATCCATCATAAGCAATTAGGAAGGCCATTCCTCTGTAGTAATTTTGTCAGTTTAATCTGATAACCAACTGATGGGGTTGGAAG
This sequence comes from Aythya ferina, assembly GCF_964211825.1. Lineage (NCBI taxonomy): Eukaryota > Metazoa > Chordata > Aves > Anseriformes > Anatidae > Aythya > Aythya ferina. Next base: position 15,339,749 of record NC_140304.1, read on the forward strand.
ATCATTTTTTTCTTAGTAGGTAAATATTACTTCCATTTTTGATCAAATCCCTTCTTTTGCATCAGGTGGTACTTTAGTCTCTGTGATAAGGTTCCTTATGATGTGCTAACTCCTACTTTCTTCTCATTGTAGTAGGAGTTTTCAGTTTTATTTAAAGGTGACCAGAGTGAATTCACTCTGGTATGCTGCAGTTTCCATAAAATATCCTCAAGGTCCTCAAGAAGATTTCCTCAAGAAGATGTACACATCTTCTGCAAGTTTCCTCACTTGCCACTAAAGAAATGTCAAGAAAAACATTGCCATTTCCTACCTTTATAGTTTGTTTGAGGAGTATGCAGGAAGAGACTAAGACAGATGTGCACCTATGTGGACTAGTGAAATTGTGGCATTAAATAAATAGAAGATGGACATAGAAGCTGCTTATTTTTCAATCAGAAATTCCAAGACATCATTGCACATACCTCACTTTGTACTACTGGGAGGGAAAAAGGGATTGTTAGCACTTTGAAAAAGTTTCATTTCCACATTAATTCATTTTAGTTTTGTTTTTATGGCTCTCTGAAAAATAATTCAAAGAGAGCAGGGAGGGAAGGTTTTACTTTTACGGTTCTTCTATATATCTAAACTGACATGAATGGTAAGTGGCATAGCTATGATTAGAATGAAGACTATAGGAGACAGGGTCATCATAAAGTATTTATAACGACAAGTTGTATATTTTCCCTGTCAAAGAATGGATGGGAAGCAGTAAAGCTGAATTAAGTCAAAAATATGAAATGTCTGTTGGTGTTGAGAATCGTTAATGCTGTGTTACATTCAATAAACAAAAGGAAGGACAAAAGTGTTTGAGCAAAAAAGGGGCATAGTACTAGTTGAAATTTTTCTAAATATGACTTCACATGTGTGTGTATATATTCATGTGTATAGGTATATGTTTATGGGAAGGAGATACTTGTGATACTTTGCTTTTCTTGATTACATTTCTCTATTTCACTCACTAACAAATCTTCCTGAAACTGAAGGGGGCATAGAAACATTGATAAGTTAAAAACAGAATAAGGCATGGATCTGGGAAAATATGGAGAACTTTATGTGGCCTTGAAAAACTTTTAGTGATTACATTCTCAGGGAAAATATGGTGTTAGTTATTTGCTAACATCTGTAACAAAGTCCTTAAAAATCGTATGTCAATCAGTCATTCTGCATTGTCCAGAATAATTTAGGAACTATGAATATAAATATTCTAATTATCTGACTATAAAATAATCCAATTATCTAAGGAGGTTCCCATGTGTATATCTATATCTATTTATTTATTTTTTTCTTTTTTTTAAAGCTATTTTGATAATCAGTTAAGATACTATCATGTTGGTCACTCCTACACACATGATTTTGTACTTTGAAATTGAAACATTAAACAGGTGTGAAAAACTCAGAGCAGAAGTGTTGCATGATAGCATGTTTGTAGCAGTAGCAATATTTTAGACGACTGATTTAAAATATCTTGAGATACATATTGAGATACATATTGAATATTCAGATTCCTTCAGAAATATGTAAAGGAAGCACATAGCAGAATCAAGTATGATATACTGTAGCCTATAATGCAAATATACTACCAGATACTATTCTATTTGCATGATTGTTGTCACTTCTAGTAGGTTAACAATGCCAGTTTTGATTAGAAACTGTCATCTAACACATTTCAGGGAAAATATAGATGGTGAAAAGTATTTCTAACCTTTGAAAATTGTTTGACAGATTCAGCAATAAGTGATACAAATTATTCCTAAAGGGATTAGCAAAGGGTCTGGCACTGAAAATAACATTACACTGTGATATACTCTGTTTTTAATTACTGTTATTTTATTATACTACTAAGGGTGAGATATTCTGCTCAGCTGGAAATTGTGTATGCTTTGGAATAATTAATAATTATTCCAAATTAATAATTTGGAATATTTTTTTTCATTAACAACAGTAAATCCTTTAATAAAAGCATACAGCAGATGAAATTAATTGTATCTTGAACTTGGTGGGGATTTCTGCTCAGATTCCAAAAAAAAATATATTATTCATGTCTTCTGACTTAATTTTCTTGGAATATATATATATAAATATCCATTTGAAGGAGAAAATTTTGCAGCCAAGCAGAGGATATGCTGAAGGAAAACAGCTAGGTTTTGCTCTCAGTGTTGTCACTGATGTACTGAACATTACATCCTCCTGTGCTTTTTGCCTCCTAGATCTGTTCATTCTCTTGTCTGTCTACACTGCCAGCATTTTTGGGCAGAAAATGTTTCTGTATCTCTTCATACTGTTTAATTGACCCAAGTTCTTGCTACTGATTTTTGAGATGATGATCTCCAAAACTGAGAAATTGTTTATAGTTATAAAGAAGGTTCAGAATCCTGTTTCATAAAGTTCCCTTGAGTATCCCTTTGACATAATTCTAGACTGTTTTTTCATGTGTTTTACTCCCCCCCCCCAATTTATTTATTTATTGATTGATTGATCAATTGATATTTTCATATATATATATGTCAGAGCAACATTACTAGAGCTCATTTACTCTCTCTCATACTCCCAACAGGGTGCCTGCTGTTTTCTTCAGATATTCATATCTATATTCCTTCATCAGTCAGGATTCTAGACCTCTCCTTTTTCTATCAGTTGTCATAGAAAATGTTCAGATAAGATTCATGCTTTGTCAGGCATCCATATATTTTGTGGTTCCTCCTGCTGTTTCAGCTACTGTGTTCTGTAAAAGCCCCCTGACGCTTTCTTTTTTGACTTTTTTTTTTTTTTTTCTGATTTTTTTTTTTCCTGGACAATGTCATTGACAACCAGGATTTCACTGAGTTTTACACAGACTCACTTCATACACTTTATTATTACTTGTGAGCATAGCTAACTGAGTTTCTACTAATGAATAAATATTACTGGAAAACATTTTGAAGAAACTGGAATTTTACCTCTCACTGTTACAGCGTTTTAAGCGTTTAGTAATCACATAAGTAATGATCTTTATAGTTCATCATTCACAGCTGCAGAACCTGAGCAAGTGCTTATGAAAGATTCTGGTGAAATCATCAAAAATTTTCTATGGTCTTCAAGAGTCTTTGGATGTAGCCCTAAGAAGGAAATCATGTTTACAAAGAGTCACAAAATCATAAGATTATTTTTTAATTAGTTGTGAAACTCCAAATGTTTGGTCTCATTACTTGTTTAGCTGGTGTTTAGTTACACATCCTAGTATTAATAATATTAACTAAAATAAGTTTTGAATACATAGAGGTTAAACTAGATGAATCTATGCTAATATGGTTTGAATTTACATATTTTGTTCACTTCATTTATTCAATTTGGAAATGAAATTTGACCTTTAAATTCCATACTTTAAATTCCAAAGTAACACTATTAAAGCTAATACAGAATTATAATTTTAAAAATATTTTTTCTCGTTTATTACTTTTAAATGTTTTAATGAGACTTAATTGTATTATTATTATTAACACAGAAAGCATTCATTGTAAGTTATAATAAAATTTTTCAAGTGTTTGCATGAAAAAAAGATATTTCTATACTTTTACTGCTAATTCATTTTTTTTTTTAATGACATACATTTCTTTAAAAAATAACACAATGAAAGAAAAGAGCTCAGGGATATTCTGGGAAAAAAAAAAAAAAAAAAGAAATATATACATATCTTCTTAAATGAAGCTTTTTATAGCAAAAGCCATAATATTTTTGTTGGTTTCCTTGTTTTTAAATACTTTTCTTCCATTAAATATAGAGAAGTAGAAAGGTTTTTGACAGGTAGGGTATAGGATCTATAATAACCTTACATAATTTCTTTAATAAACTGAATTTAATTACATTAATGGAATATTGGCATAAATACATTTACATCAAATATCAGAATAAATACCCACTAGAAGGAGTATGACTGCTATGTGGTGTGTGGTGAACCATCTATTAATGCTATCATATCTCCATTTTTACTATATGTACAGTTAATTGTATGTACAGATGCTTTCTTGAAATGAAGTCTTGGTTTTTGTACTCAGCAGAATGTCCTAAAGACAGAGATAGGACTTCATGTAAGAGGCTCAACCTTTTTTTTTTTTTTTTTTTTTTTTCTCACAGTGCTAACTTTGAGTGTTCTGCATTCTTCATCTTGGGTCATTTAGCCATTTATTCTGATTCTGTGTTAGCCAAATGTTGGCAGTTTTGTTACGTTTTCTGAAATGTGTGCTCTTTTTTTGATGTTTTTAGTTTCTGACCAGCTTTGTAAACTCCCAACTTATATCTTCCTCAAGTTTGACATTAATACATGGATGCCTCTGAATTACATAAAACTAGATTTGTTCTCCCTCCAAACCATAAACTGAAACTATGGAAAGCAGCTCTGTGTGCATCTGTCTATGTACGCATCCATCTGTGTTGAATAGTATGCTGCAGGTTTCATTTCTAAAATACTCTAGTATGGCTGGTACAAGGTAAGCAAATAAGATAAAAGATGACAGAGGAAAGACGTTGCCCTGTTGATGGTAGTGATTTGAGAATTACCCAGACTGCTAAGGTGGCAGCCTGAGCACCTAAAGCACCTTACAGAGCTTCCTTTATAGAAGTAACCACTTCTGGAGTATGCAGATCAGCTATCACAAAAGATATTTTGAAATGTTTCATAACAATGTGCCGAAGACCCAAGAAAATTTATTTTAAAACATCATGATGCACATAGATTCAAAGGCTTCAACTTCTATTTACTAAATGAGTAATAAATTACTTTACTTTATCTGTTGGCAAATTTGTAACTAGCATAAACCTATTTTTTTTCTCTCTGACATAAGACAATTATGAAATCAATTTCACAAAAAAAAAAAAAAAAGGAGGAGAGGAGAGGAGAGGAGAGGAGAGGAGAGGAGAGGAGAGGAGAGGAGAGGAGAGGAGAGGAGAGGAGAGGAGAGGAGAGGAGAGGAGAGGAGAGGAGAGGAGAGGAGAGGAGAGGAGAGGAGAGGAGAGGAGAGGAGAGGAGAGGAGAGGAGAGGAGAGGAGAGGAGAGGAGAGGAGAGGAGAGGAGAGGAGAAAGGGGCAATGCAATGTAAGGAAAGGAACAGCAAAGCATAGATGATTCAATTAAAGTCCAAAGTGTAAAACAAAATTGAACTGACAGGTTTAGAAAAAAAAAATAGAATTTGAGAATTTTGATTCATGCTGAACCATGTAAAATTACAATCTTCAGATTTGTATTTGCAAATACCCTAAGGTTGGAATTGTTGGAATTGAAAGGGCAAGAAAAGCTATTAAAAATATCTTTAACTTAGTAAAATTAATCCTTTTTATATACTTGAAAAAGTTGTTAATCAGACTAGCATTTTTGGAAATGTATTTTATGCTTTTGGTGAACAGGGTCAAAGAATGAACTGTATGGAAAAAAAACACATCATCTATGAATTACACATGTAGTGTCAGTTGCCCATGGAGACTAGTTAATATATTAGTTTTGAGAGTATATTGAAAAGCTTTCCATTGTCTGAATTTTAACGTCTGATTTTTACATGATGCTGATGTTGCCCGCTGTTTAACAGTCAAATTCAAGTGTTTTCTGTCCTATGTGTTATTGCAAAGGCTACGTGTGTGATCCCACACTTATACGTCACTAATACGTCACTCTGTTCTGCATGGAAAAAGCTTTGCTCAGTGTGTTGTGATAATTTACAACAACAACAAAAAAAAGATTTTTCCTTTTGCTCTCTGACCCTCCAAAGATAGCTATTGTATCTACAGGGATAATAGTGCTTTTAGTGGGTTAACTATACATGAGTCTTAAGAGATAAGGAATAAAAATGAACACTATATATGCAAAATGAGCGAGTCAGTTTCATGCAAGCAACTGTCTCATTTTTTTTATATATAACTTGTTCTTTTTTAATTACTTTTCCTCTGGTATCTTCTGGGAACAGGAGCCATGACCATTCTATTAAGGCTCCTCATAAGTTGTGTATGTTTGAAGAAATAGTAGTGGTATGCACACCATTTTATTTAAGCCTTCACACTGTACATACATTTTCCATGGGGTGTCTGTCTGTCTGTCTGTCTGTTGGTATTGATAATACACAAAGTAAAAAACGTGTAGAAACTCAAATGCCATGTACTGATGAGATACAGCAAGGTCTGCCATGACAAACCTCTAAGCCTTCTGCTGACAGACAGAAGTCAATTAATGCTATGGAGCCATCCGCTTTTGCAGTGTATTTGAAAAGGGCAGTGAGAAATGTAAACTGCAAAGAAAAGGAGACTGTAGCACAAGATAAAAGAACTTATTTTTTTTAGATGCTTCTTTCTCTGGGTAAGTTTGAGATATGAGTTTCAGCTGTAAACCCGTCAATATCCTATGGGTTCCTGCAGTCAGTTATTCAGACAAACTTCCCTTTGCTTTGTATAGAAGTTATTTTTCTTATAGTCTTTCTGTAAAATTGGATATTGTTTCAAAGAAAAACATTTAAAATTTTTATAGAAACTGCCATCCCTGAAAATAATATCGCCCTCACCTCTGTATGTGGCATCTCCAATCAAGTGTGAAGCCATATCATTAGTTTAAATGGTTTTAATAGGTTGTTAACTCCGAGAAATAGCAGAGGCTGGAAGAAAATTTATTTCCAATTGGAAATATTAATTTGTTGATGCATTCATATACATGATCTGACTCCCAAAAGCTTTTATTACAGCATTTAATTTGCTTAAATTACATACTTAAATTAAAAATATGTTTGGGTTTGTATTCATTTGTGACAGAAGCAATCTATTTTAATTTTTTCAGCTTACTGCTTATGTGCTATGTTTCTTTGAAGATGGATTGACCTGGCAAAGGGACAGATCCCCCTTTTGCCCTGGGAGGAATCTTTGGACAAGTGGAAAAGATGACACCAAGTCATCTTGGTGTCATCTTGGTGTCGCAGATGACACCAAGTTAGGTGCGTGTGTCGATCTGCTTGAGGGTAGGAAAGCTCTGCAGGAGGATCTGAATAGGCTGCACCGATGGGCTGAGGTCAACTGCATGAAGTTCAACAAGGCCAAGTGCCGGGTCCTGCACCTGGGGCGCAATAACCCCAAGCAGAGCTACAGGCTGGGAGAGGAATGGTTGGAGAGCTGCCAGGCAGAGAAGGACCTGGGAGTGATGGTGGATAGTCAGCTGAATATGAGCCAGCAGTGTGCTCAGGTGGCCAAGAAGGCCAATGGCATCCTGGCTTGTATCAGGAACAGTGTGACCAGCAGGGCTAGGGAGGTGATTGTCCCCCTGTACTCAGCTCTGGTGAGGCCGCACCTCGAGTACTGTGTTCAGTTTTGGGCCCCTCACTACAAGAAGGACATGGAGATGCTTGAGCGGGTTCAGAGAAGGGCGACGAAGCTGGTGAGGGGCCTGGAGAACAAGTCCTACGAGGAGCGGCTGAGGGAGCTGGGCTTGTTCAGCCTGGAGAAGAGGAGGCTCAGGGGCGACGTTATCGCTCTCTGTGGGTACCTCAAGGGAGGCTGTAGCGAGGTGGGGGTTGGTCTGTTCTCCCACGTGCCTGGTGACAGGACGAGGGGGAATGGGCTTAAGTTGAGCCAGGGGAGTTTTAGGTTAGATGTTAGGAAGAACTTCTTCACTGAAAGGGTTGTGAGGCACTGGAACAGGCTGCCCAGGGAAGTGGTGGAGTCACCATCCCTGGAAGTCTTCAAAAGACGTTTAGATGTAGAGCTTAGGGAAATGGTTTAGTGGGGACTGTTAACGTTAGGTCAGAGGTTGGACTCGATGATCTTGCGGTCTCTTCCAACCTAGAAAATTCTGTGATTCTGTGATTCTGTGAAGATGGAGGACGAAGGAGAGCTTGCTCTTCCCTGATCTTCCCAAAATGTCCAGGACTGGCTCAGCTATCATGAAAAAATTAAGCAGAGTGAAAGCATGTAACAGACACAGGAGGATGGAAAAGAAAGACTTTTCTCATGCTGGAAAGAACAAGGTTAAATTTAACACAACTCAGAAAGCCCCAGGAAGATTGCTGAGATGGGGATGTGCCTGGGAATAAGAACGTCCTTACAGAGCTGCATCGAACAAACAGAAGACTTATTCTTAATTTTATTTATTTATTTATTTATTTATTTAACTCTCTTTTCTTTAGCACCTCTGGGTTTTTGCTATTTAAGAATGTTTTGATTCTGGTTTTTGTTCTGCCACAACCTGACTATTGAAATTCCAGACTGTTCTGTGCCTTGGGGGGAATTAACCTTCAAGAAAGCTGCAGACAGACAGATACGACTTCAAGGAGTGTCAGATTTGAGGGGTCTTCTCACACTCCTGTATCAGCTAAATAATGTGGTTGTATGGAGAGGGTAAGAAAAGACCAAATAAATAAATAAATAAAATAAAGAACCCTACAGTAATTTCTCTTTCTGGTGATAATTCTTAAATTATTTAACACTGATTAGTCATTGTCCAAGGAGGAATCTTGTTATGGACAGACACAAACCACAGAATCAACTCAGTAGCTCAGCAATGTTAATTCATTTGACCAAGATTCATATAAGTTGTAAGAAAAAAAATCTTAATAATTTTCTTCAGACAGGATCTTCTGTGAAGCTATTTTATTCACGATTGCAATGGTGGGTGTCCTGCCACAATTAGAAACTCATTATGGTAAATATATCACAACCTTTTATTCCTTATTACCCAACATCTGATCAACTCCCCTGTTTCCTCATTGACTGAGTACTATGGGTTCACAAGCTACTTGATGCTTCTCTATACCATATATGTACAATTTTTTTGATCAACCATTTAATTTCTCCTTTTTCCTTTTATTTTTTTTTTCTCCTTATGTGTAGAGAACTTGTGATTATTTTTATTATTATTATTTTTTTTTCCTATTCTCACACTGCTTATCCTGTTTTTCTCAGTCTTCTACCTTATTCTGGAACAGTGAGGCCTTCTACTGTCCGCTTATCTACTTAGCATTTTTCTTTATTATGACTGTTCAACTACCTTTGAATACAGAAGGTTAGTTTTCTACTGCAAAAACATACTCTACTTCAAAAACAAGTTAGACTGCAAAAAACACAACTTAATTTTTCACAATGTTACTCTTTTCAGCATTAGAAGCTGAATTCCAGTAGTCTCTACATTTATGTACCATATGAAAGATGAGATGAACTCTTATTTTGATAATTTATGAAGAAATCAAGGTCTTTCGTAAGTGCATCCTTTATAAATTTATATGATACCTTGAGGAAGTTCAACTTACTGTAGTCTTATTGCAGAGCAAGAGGGATGAGTCACCTTATCTCCCAATGATACTGCTGGGCAACATATGAACTTATATTGGATTCTCTATATTTGTTACTGATATTGTTCACAACAGTCACCACTGGGAAAATAATTTCATTAATGACCTTCCTGTAAAAAAATATAATCCTCTTTGATTTTGCTGAGAATAAATACTAATATACTTAGTTGAGGGGATCTTCCTGACCTAATTCTTTGCCCTTAATTTAGTTGCTGTCTGTATATTTTCCTTATAGTATTTATCACTTTGTGATATTTATCACCAAGTGTTATTACCAACTTTATGCCAAAAATCATTAAATTCCTAATTCTTGGTAATTTTGCTTCTCTACCATATTAACACTTACATTTGGATTTTTAATTGTATAGTAGAGTGTGTAAATATCCTCAACAGTCAAACTACTTATGCTAATGAGTCACTACACTCTACTTCCCCAAAATTGTTTCATTCATTCATTGGATTCATGGGATTTATTTTTTTATTATTATTTTAGATTATATGAATTTGAAATATGAGGCTGTTGATAGAATTAATTATTGCCTTTCACTATTTTTATTTTCCTCTTGGAATATTCTGTAGCCTTTTCTCTAACACACAGTACATGTATATACTACCAAATAACAATACTTTATTCTAATATCAGTAAATAAGAAGAAATCTCCCTGTTATTTGTTTTCAAATTAAAGTTGTATATTTTCTTACATTATTATTGGCAATGTAGAAGTTCAGGTCTTGATGAGATAAGCAGCCATGGTTTGACAGGGCTCCATTTTAGGACCAGTCCTCTTCAATGTTTTCATAAACAAATTAGGATTAGATGTTGGTTTTTTTTGAGCAAATTCATGGACAATATCAAATTTTGTCTGGATCTAATTACTTCATTGAGGGTGGTGAGGCCTTGCAGAGTGATCTTGACAAACTAAAGAGCAGGGTAATCTCGAACAATATGAAGTTTAACAAGAGCAAGTGCTGGATTCTACACCTGGAAAGGGGCAACCCTGGCTATACATAAAGACTGGGGGACAAGATGCTGGAGAGCAGTTCCTCAGAAAGGAATCTGGGGGTTTTGATCAACAGCAAGCTTAACATGAGCGAGCAACGTGCCTTGGCGCCCAGGAGGGCCAGCCATATCCTGGGTTACATAAAGAATGGCATTGCTAGCCAGTCAAGGAAGTTATTGGGAAGCTCTATTTTGCATTGGAGCAGCTTCACCTCAAGTGTTGTGTGCAATTTTGGGCATGACAGTGTAAGAAAGATAAAACTGTTGGAGAGTGTCCAAAGGAGGTCCAAACATGGTGAAGGGTTTGGAGAGCAAGACGTGAGGAGCAGCTGAAGTCACTTGATTTTTTCAGCCTGGAGAAGAGAAGATGGAGGTAAACCTCATCACAGCCTACAGCTTCCTTATGAGGAGAGTGGAGAGGCAGTTGCTGATTTCTTCTTTCTGGTGATCAGCAATAAGACCCAATAAGACCTGAGGGATGTATGTAGCATGTAACAGTATGGAGCTGTGGCAGGGCAGGGTCAGGTTGGGTGTGAGGAAAAGGTTCTGCACCAAGAGGGTGGTTGGGCACTGGAACAGGCTTCCCAGGGGTCATGGCACCTAGTCTGCCAGAGTTCAAGAAGTGTTTACATCACTCTCAGACACATGGTCCAATTATCTGTGTGGTCCAACTCAGGATCTGGATTTAATTATCCTTGTGGGTCCCTTCCAACTCAGGATATTCTATGATTCTATGATAATATCTATTATCCCACTAACTTAAGAAATTGCAGTGACTACGATGGAAAACATAATTGTGTGAAAGAGGTGATGAATTCTTAAGTGATTTTGTTTGCTTTTTATTTATTAGATATTGAAGAAAAGCTCTATATTAATCACAATAAATATAGAATAAAATCTAAATTAAATTAAGACTACCTGCAGTTTATGGTATTGGGATTTTATGAAATGTGAGTGAACAGGAAAATGTAGAGGTGAGTCTTTCTAAGAGCCCAGTTGTTTTTGAAAAAAAAATTGTACTCAAAAACACTGGGTGAATATTTGCAGTATCATAGTTCAGCTCAACTAGCATTACAATTTTCTCTTTGCCCACTGCATTATGTGTTCCGAGAAATAAATGCAGTATATTTTAATGAGAAGGCCATAATGGGAGAGACTGTATCTCTAATGAATGATTTTATTATTTTATCAATTTACTTATAAAATAACATTAAATTAAATACTAATAAAATTAATTTGTATAGAGGTATAGTTATACCCAGGATATTTCATGACATAATCTTCAAATTACCAAAATAATGAGATGTGAAAAAAGAAAAAAAAAAAAAAAAAAAAAGGAAAAGAAAAAAAAAAAAAGAAACACATAAAAGTATATTTTCAGGTTTTCTTATCCTTGTACATGTTCATTTAACACGTAGTAGCTTTGGTTTTTGTTTGTTTGTTTGTTTGTTTGTTTCTCAGATGTAAGCCTAACCAGTTAAGCTCTCAGGAGGAACTCTACTTTTTTCTTGTAACTATTTTCTAACACAAATTTTGTTGTCATCATTTTTATTTACATTTATCAAAAAACTACATTTTTAATGACTCGATTTGTGTGTGTGCATGTGTGTTTGTGCTTTTTTTTCCCCACTGCTGAATTTTCCCCATTGTGCTGGTGTCATAGAAGACGGATGCTATTTAAATGATTAAAAGTCAAAAGAAGGTTAAACATTTTTCTATCATGTGAGAACGAGTAACTTAAGTGGTCTGATTAATACTATAATGCATGTATAACTGCTTTTAGCTTTTGCACTGGAAAAAGTATGGTTACATACTCATAATTTTATGGTTTTCAGTAACTTCACCTCAGCAAAAAAGCTTGCAAAATACATAACCTTTGCAGGCGTTAAAAGGAATTTTAATCCTATACAACATTACATAAAACAGTATCTTTTTTATTTTTCACATTTATTTTTCATAACAAGAAATGGGTGCATTAAATGAAAATATTCAAATGTTCTGTGGAATAGCGATAAGGATGGAGAGATAGAAATAAATTTATTCCTCCTATTTTTATTCCTAGAATTCTAAAATTAACTTCTTATTTTTGATTTATTATAGTAATTATATTATTTTTCAGAGAATAATAATTTTGATGCCCATTTTTACCCTGTACCCAGGGTACCAAGTTTTTTGTAATCCATGCTTATAGCTTAAGTTAATCTTTACAATGGATTTATTATTAGAATGCAGAACATGGAGTGAATGGTTTGTATGAGATCTGTCCTTAAAACTATTAACTGAAAAGCGGAAAACAGCTAAGTTTAAAATTTCAGTATAATTGTTCCTTATTGGGAAAATACTAATTTGGTTCAATGAGATTTAAAATAACTAAAATAAAATATTTTAGTACAGTTAGAAAAAGAAACAAAACATCAAAAATAACTATTGATTTTCTTGATAGAAACTCATAACTTACTGTCAAAAAAAAAAAAAAAAAAAAGCCGGGAAAATAATTCCATTACTTTTCTAACCAGATAATGATCAAGAATATACTCGTTACTAAGACACAGAAATAGCTGTGTAAATGCTTTATATGGTAAACCTATTTCTAATTTTCTTGTAGTGTAATGCCATAAAGAATGTTTTGAAACTTTTTCATGTTGGTTTCATCAGGTGCATGCGTTACTCTATAGCACACTGCAGTCTAACAGGAGTGGAGAATTTTGAGTCTGCTGTGCAACCCAGTCAAGGGAATAGCTCTCATTCATGTTAATGACAATTCAGTGTATGCTGCAGAAATTTACTGTAAGGAAGAGATGAACAGTCCATCTGAATATACCTGACAGTAGCACTACACCTCGCAGTAGTTTTAATTTGATGTTAAAGCCACCATGACACAAACTACCCCAAAAGTATTCCATCAAGTAACCCGTCAACATAGCACAGAGGAATTATCTTCTTTGGTTCACTCTGTTTATAACAATTTCTCTGGGTTGTCTCATGAATTTCTTGTCTGGAAAGAAACACAAGAAATTCCCTGAGGAACTTGATGCCAATGTTAATGCAGGACCTTGAAGTCTAAAATTGTTCACAGTCCAAATTTGTTTACAGTTACAGGCGAAAAGGCCATTTGGCACAACATGCCTTCACTTTAAGGTTTATTTGCCTCAGCCTCCTACCTACTTCTTCTCTGCATTCTTCAATTAATTCCCTGTACCAGTTGTCTTGAACTCATTTATTACTATTTGTTTTAATGGCTTTATGGAATCACTTTGCATATATTAATGGAAGAGAGTAAATATGAACATTTTTAAAATAGCATGCTGTTTTGGCTGCAGAAAGCTGTTATTTTAATGGAAGTCTTGCTGTTATATCCACATGAATCACTGTCACATTGCAGGGCCTTCAATGATCTCTCTGAAACAAACAGAGGTATCTGTGTCTCCTGGCTGTAGGACAGATTCACTAATTTTTTTCTTCTTTTTTGTATATATAAGAACCTGAAATAATCTCCATCTACAACATGAGAACCCTTAGTTACAAGCTTATTAATTGATTATCTCTCTAATTAGTGTATGATTACTGTTATACAGCTTCAAATTAATTTTAAACTACTTGATATTTATTTTTATTTTTTGAAGCACAGATTGCATCTATAGCAATTCTGAATGCAAATATAATAACAAGAGATATGAATGCCAATTACCAGTTTAATTAGCCTTTCAGCACAGTAATAAATGAAGATATAACACGTTGTGTATCAAAATGTTCACGTTTTGTTTTTTTTTGGTAAAGATACAAATCAGTAATTATAATAGATATTATATGAAGTAGAAGATTATGTCAAATTTTTCTGGTGTCCATATCAGTGTTCTGTCAGTTGATTGCTTGTTGGCTTCATTGCACTGAAAAAAAAAAAAAAAAAAAGAGAGAGAGAAAAAAAAAGTAAAAATTTAATGACTTACTTTCACACTGGGATATATTTTTATTTAAATTTTAGAAGTTTATTTCCTTTTTCTCTCTTGAGCAAGCATACAATCAGTAGAATAATCTGTGATATTACAGGATCTTAGATGCTGAACTTTGTGGATATATGTAGACTTTAGGATAAAGTCTAATTGCCAAAGAGAAAGGAATTTTTAATTCAGAAGATAACAGATGTTCAGCTAAAGAATCATCCCAGAGGCTCAAGGAAAGACTTGCTGTTAAATCTCAGCATTTATAAACTCCGTGTCACTTAAATCTGGTAGTTTATCATCTTCAGAAATACACAGAGTTTTATCAGGAAAAAAAAAAAATGTTTCCATAAGAAGTTTGGCATTTTTACAGGAATTTCCCTGTCTAAATGAAGTGAAAATACACTGTCTGTCTGAAATTTTGTAGAAGCCTGGCTTCATCATCTAGCCTTCTAATATTTAGGTTAACAATTCCCATCCTGCATTTTAGATGGAGACCCACATGCAAATATTTAACAGTACATCCCAGGAAGATGTGTTAGTGAGCAGGGACACAGTAGTCCATGGTGCAAAACCACAACATATATCACGATTTTCATTTTGTTGCATAATTTTTGCTACCACATTAAAAGAAAAAAAAAGTGTATCTTGAGATACATGAAATGCTGATGCCCGTGTCAGGAGGGAAATATCCTTATGGTTAAGGTACCAGTGCTGTGTTTGAGCAATTGCTGAGCAATGTTTGAATGATACACCATAGTAATCTAACTACGTGCATGTTTTCCTCTTGTTTTACAGTTTGTCCAATAAAAAAAAAATAAAAAATAAAAAATAAAAAAGTTTTATATATATATTATTTCATTCTAAGTACTACAATTCTAAGTACTACAATGCAGAGTATAAACAGTATATTGGAACAATATAGTTAATGTTATTCATGTGACTTTTTTTTTTTCTATTAAATGATCTACACTGTTGTGGAAGATGAGCTGCATCTCTGCTCCTCTAAGGCTCATTTTTATTGCTTTATTTCCAGCCAGTAGAAATTTGTTTGACCACAGAGAAGTTCCCTGAATTTTGGCCGTTTGCCCCCTGGATGAGAGTAAATGTGATTCTTTGTTTGTCTGTTATGATTTTCCATTTGTATACATGGCAACTACAGCTAATGTAAAACCACTTAAAATCATCAGGATGGTGTGAATCTTAGCATTGCCAAGAATCAGGCTTGCTGTGCTAAATTCTTTTTACTTCATGTTTACATTTGCATTTAAAAATAATTAAAACAGGTTAAAAGTATCTTAAAGATCTGTGCAAAATTTTAGTGTATCTTTTTTTTTTTTTTTTTTTTTTTTTTTTTTTTAGCAAGTTTTTATTTATGATTTCTGGAAAATATTTACTATTAGCTATGTTTTAGTTTTTGCTATGCCAGCACTGTTGGTTTAGTTCTTTTCACACCAAATATTTGTGTTTCAGACATCAGAATAAATAAAAAGGTTACTACTAACATCTTAGTTAACATCTTAGTGAACATCTTCAGAAAAGAAAGTGGGTTAATTTACAGTCATTAATCTAATGAAGTATATGACAATTACAAAGAATACAAGTGTAAGTCTATATTTATTATCTTTAATATTAAAAATCCCAAGATACTCAACTACAAATACATATATTCTGTAACTGAATGCTTATGTAAGTTCAATAGAGTATTTTGTAAAGCTTTTATTTATTTTATTTTTTTTTTTGGTCTCAGAAAGATACAGATTGATGATAGTTGGTACAAAGTTTTCAGATCAGCACTTACAAGGCATTTCTCAAATCTTTGTTGCCTTTTTCTGTCTACTCAATTGGAAAAATCTGTCCTGAGAGTAACTGAAAATTGCACCAGATTGTCATTGAGTGATTTGCAGAAATATCCTTTGATAATAGTCCCAGTCAGTTTTATATTTTATTGGTCATCATACTGCACTGAGAAAAAATAAATAATTCATCAGTTGTGGACAAACAGATAATTGATGTAATTTATTCAAAATATATATATATATTTCTTTAGGTGATCTTCTGCAAGTTTAGAAAAAAATCAATACAATAAATCATGTTTCAATGGAAATATGATGACTTTACATGGTCTGGTAAACTGTATCCAAATGTTTATTTTTCTTTGTCAATATACCTTTTCTGCAATAGGTAAAAACAGCATCTGAATGGCACATACATTTAATTCTTACTCACATTCCATACCCCTCCTACTAACTTAATAATTGTTAATAATAATAATAAAGTGAGAGAAAAATGAATATTATTAATTAGTATGAGGCAGGAGAGGTTTAGGCTAGACATTGGGAAGAGGTTCTTTACTGAGAGTGTTGTCTCACACAGGTTCCCCAGGGAAGTAGTCACTGCACCAAGCCTATTGGACTTTAAGAAGTGTTTGGACTGTGCACTTAGTCACATGGTCTGAATTTTTGGATAGATAGACCTGTGTGGTGCCAGGAGTTGGACTCGATGATCCTTATGGGTCCCTTCCAACTCGGGATGTTCTACGATTCTATGATTCTATGATTATTTTAAGAGAAACACCCTTGGAAATGTTGAATAAATAGTCTCATATGTCATTCTCTTTGTAAGTATATATAGTACCTATAACATGTCATCCTCACAAACCCAACAAGATTATATAGATTTCTTGGGTATTGTCAAGCCATATCATCAGTGAGATGTTTGTTTTAGGAGATATCAAACAATTTGACTTACCGAGGTCTCTGTATCAATAACCTTAGTTAGAAGAGCGGAGAGCGACTCTATGACTTCCCTGAGCGGCCTGTTCCAATATTCCACAAACCTTTCAGTGAAGAAATTTTTCATGATATCCAACTTTAACCTCCCCTGTTGAAACTTGAGGCCATTTCGTCTTGTCCTATCTCTTGTCAGAGAAGAAACCAATCCCTGACATTTTACAAGCTCCGTTGAGGTAGTTGTGGAGAGGAATAAGTTCTCCCCTAAGCCTCCTTTTGTGCAGGCTAAACAGGCACAGCTCCCTCAGTCTCTTCTCATCAGTCTTCTTCTCCAGGCCCTTCACCAGCTCAGCTGCACTGCTTTGGACATGCTCCAGCACCTCCATGTCCTTCTAGTAGTGAAGGTCCCAAAACTGAGCACACTATTCAAGGTGTGGCCTTGTGTGGCCTCATCAGAGCCTAGTACAGAGGGACAAGCACTTCCGTAGTCCTTCTGGCCACACCATTTCTGACCCTAACCATGTTGCTGTCGGTCTTCTCGGCCACCTGAGAACACTGCTGGCTTATATTCAGACAGCTATCAACCAATACTCCCAGATCCCTTCTTGATGGGTAGCTTTCCAGACCCTCTTCCCTCAGACTGTAGGGAATGAATCACTTCTGTGATGAAGTTAGCAAAGTTCCTGTGTAATAGTTGTCTTCTAAAGTCACTTCTGTTTCACCTGTGCGAAGTTCAATTAGTAGATGTCATCTGTAATCACGCATTGAAGTGTCTCTCAATTGCATGTAAATTTTGGACTGCAAAAGCAGGAAATATATACTGTGTACAACTATGTTCAAAGATATCCTCCAGTGCCTATTTCCTGACAATGACAAAACATTATACACTGTTTATGAGATTTATTTATTTTTTCCCCCATCTGAGAAAAGCAAGAAAATACTTGTGGAGAGACAGAAAAGCCCAATACTAGAGGAATGATGAAGATCCCTATAGGAATGTTATAGAGAACGAAAGTTCATTTCCATTTTGGGGTATGAAAGGTCAGATCTCCAAGTGGATTTGAGGGATACAGACTGGGCGATGAGACGCTGGAGAGCAGCCTAGAAGAGAGGGATCTGGGGGTCGTGGTAGACAGCAAGTTGAATATGAGCCAGCAGTGTGCCCTGGCAGCCAGGAGGGCCAACCGTGTCCTGGGGTGCATCAAGCACGGCATCGCTAGTAGGTCAAGGGAGGTGATTGTCCCGCTCTACTCTGCGCTGGTGTGGCCTCACCTCGAGTGCTGTGTGCAGTTCTGGGCACCACAGTATAAAAAGGACATGAAACTGTTGGAGAGTGTCCAGAGGAGGGCTACGAAGATGGTGAAAGGCCTGGAGGGGAAGACGTACGAAGAACGGCTGAGGTCACTGGGCCTGTTCAGCCTGGAGAAGAGGAGGCTGAGGGGAGACCTCATCACAGTCTACAACTTCCTTGTAAGGGGGTGTCGAGAGGCAGGAGACCTTTTCTCCATTAACACCAGTGACAGGACCCGCGGGAACGGGGTTAAGCTGAGGCAGGGGAAATTTAGGCTTGACATCAGGAGGGGGTTCTTCACAGAGAGGGTGGTTGCACACTGGAACAGGCTCCCCAGGGAAGTGGTCACTGCACTGAGCCTGTCTGAATTTAAGAAGAGATTGGACTGTGCACTTAGTCACATGGTCTGAACTTTTGGGTAGACCTGTGCGGTGTCAAGAGTTGGACTTGATGATCCTTAAGGGTCCCTTCCAACTCAGGATATTCTATGATTCTATGATTCTATGATATGAGAAAGGTTTTCAATCAGCTAAAAATAAATAAAAAAGTGGTAAAAGCCACTTTGAAAAAAAAAAAAAAAAAAAAAAAAAAAAGAGTCATATCAGCTAGAATATTTTTATTTAAGGACTAGCAGATGTGGAAGAAGCAGGAGAAAAAGAATTGGGTGTAGAGCACTAGAGATGTAGTTTTTCTGACAGGCATTTTAAGGATAAGGAGTTGTCTCAGAGAGACCGAAGAAGTCCAGATTTCTGGGAAATGGCAAGAATTGAACTTGCAGAGTAGAATATGATGCTGAAGTGTCTGAGAAAAAACTGTGGATTGATGTGTGCAAATATAAACCAACACTTACGGAAGTTTTGCTTAACCCTTCATAAAAACATGTTGCTTACAGATGCACAGAATTGTCTATTATTGAGCAGACAAATTCAAGTAGGCCTGTGGGTTCTTAGTTTGGAGTACAATGTCATTCTAAACAGAATGTGCTTACATTCATTAGCTAAAGTAAAAAATGGAATGGGAGGTTAAGAAATAATTAAAAACTGGAAAAAAAAAAAGAAAAAAAAAAAAAAAAAAGCTGTAACAATGGTTGCACAGGCAGAAGTTCAGAAACTTGTATTTCTCCTTCTCTAAATGTATTATTTTTATCTGACCTACATGTATTTCTCACCAATTACTCTACTCCTGAACAGTTCTGCTCAAGAAGATTGCTGTACTGCAAGAGATGTTTCT
This sequence comes from Aythya ferina, assembly GCF_964211825.1. Lineage (NCBI taxonomy): Eukaryota > Metazoa > Chordata > Aves > Anseriformes > Anatidae > Aythya > Aythya ferina. The sequence continues at coordinate 15,359,266 of NC_140304.1, forward strand.
TAAACAAAACCTCATTATTAATATAAGCCAGAAAACAGGAACTGAAAGAGTAGGCTAATTTCTCTTTTTTGTTATGATGTATCAGACACACCACAATAATATTGAATCATATTCTAAACTGACAGATAAGTAAACAATAAAAGAATTAGACCTATAAAATCTAAGCAAAATCTCAACATTTCCAACAGCTGGCGTACAGCGGCCTCCACTGCTTTTTCCTTTCCTGTCGCAGTTACTGTTATAATTTTCTGGCAAGAACTGTGCTGAGTACATTGCAGCCAACATTCTCCCTGTAAGCATTAAGCAGTTTACCTGAATGATGTACATTGCCTTTGCCAGTTTAAGGCTTTGAGCCTCAAATGTTTTTTGTCCATGTCTGGTGGCTTTCACAAAAGCCTAATGTGCTTGCAGCTGCACCAGGAGGCTGGCTCCCCTGCATCTGGGGCCCAGCAGTCACAGCTGGGTGATGTGGCATGTATCATAAACAAATAGATGGGGGATTGTTTTCTTAAAGCCTACATTCCCTCAGCTATACCAAGATCAGAAAATAATGAACTGCCTCCCTGTCCAAGAAAAAATATTCTGGAACCTGATTAAGCAGGTGTGCCAGCTTTGTAACAGGTCACAGCACCATTCACCTCCATAGCACTAGAAACAGTCATTAAGCTATATGAAGAACTTTAAAACATACCTGGTAGCCTCTTTGACATGAGCTAGTACCTGTGCTCCAGCTGCTGCTGAGAAGAAATCCACTCAATGTAAATGTAGAAACCCTCATGACAGAGTTTGGGTCCTATGGTTAGCTCTAGTCACTGTATTGAGCTACTCTGGCTACGAAGGAAGAACTGAGCCATGGATAGGGAGCACAGTGAAAATAACTCCAGACAAATAGTCATAGCAGTGTCAGAGAGCTAAAGCACACTTGAAAATGTCAGCTGTCATGGAAGTACTTGATGGCTATTTTCCAGACATATCTATTCTGTTCATTTGGAGGTTGTGATTTGTAGAACTGTTTAAACAAATATCTAAAAGAAATATTCAGCAGTGAAGAAGACTAAATTTTTCACATTAATAGAAATCTTTAAAATGGTAATAATAGTAGGGTATGAATATAGGGGCTACAATTACCATGGTAAATGTTAATAACGGGAAAAAAAAGTAAAAGTTGTGAAGTTGCTGAAAGCAACAGAGATGGTTAGTGGGAGAGATAGGGTGGATGTACATTTTTGTCTAAATATATACTTATCAACAACATTTAGTTGTATCTTGACTCATATTTTATTTGACATCAATCCCACTCAGAATTCTATTAATAAGTATATGTATTAGGTACATTATTAATTACATTCTATTATTAAGTACATTATTATTCTATTAATTAAACACATGTTTTACATAAAGTGTAGGGGTAGTCCTGTTTCAGAAGACTTTATCTAACTGAAAGCCATGCATATCTGAAAACATTTGTTCTAAATATAGAAATTCACTAGGTGTTTTCAAGCATGAGATGTTTTTGTAATTAAATGAAGTGATGCCATTTCCATTTTATGTTATACAACAAGCATAATAAAAGATTAGGAGAACGATACAAATAATTATGAATTTTGAGCACTCAGATAGATGTACAAGGTGAAATTCTAAACCCAGGGTAATTTGTGTGAAGTTCATCACTCAGTGGAACAGATTCACTAACCTTTTCTGTTCTCTTTATCAAGAAATGCAATCCAACATATGGTAGTAATATTGCTGGAGACCCAAGCTTGACTATGCTATTGTTGTAAAGTAAAATTTTTTTTCTTTTTTTCTTTTTTTTTTTTAATTTAATCACAGTGTATGTTTATCAAAAACAATTTTCAACATTCTGATTGATATGAAATATCAATATTGAACAGAAATCTAAAATTGATCTTTTAGAACTGTGTTATATCTATTCTTTGTGATTTATTTTTATTTATTTATTTATTTTAATATACTATATGTGGTATAACAGCTGATTATCTTACTGACAAAGCATGCTGTCCTGCCTCTGGCATTACAGAAGCAAAGAAAAGCATATTTATTTCTGTTTATTATAGTAACGATATTTTCCACTACAAGCTTCACATTTTTTACTTCAGATAGTGATATATAAAGCAGAAAAAAAAAAAAAAAAATTGATTTTCAGATAACCAGCAGAGGTTATGCTGGCAGTAAACAAAACCTTTTTTTCAAGCACAGAATTACAGAATCATAGAAACATTAGGGTTGGAAAAGATCTCCAAAATCATCTGATCCAACTATCTCACAACCACTGATACTACCCACTAAATCATGTCCCTAAGCACCATGTCTAACCTTTCCTCAAGCATCCTCAGGCACAGTGACTCTGCCACCTCCCTGAGCAACCCTTTCCAATGCCTCATTACTCTTTCTAAGAAGAAATGTCTCCTAATTTCCAACCTGAAACTCCCTTGGCACAACTTGAGGACATTCCCTCTTGTCCTATTGTTAGTTAATTGAGAGAAGAGGTTGACCCACAGCTCCCCACAACTTCCTTTCAGTTCATTGTAGAAAGCAATAATATCTCCCTTGAGACTTCTCTTCCCCAGAATGAACAACCCCAGTTCCCTCAGTCACTCCCTGTAAGACTTGTGTTACAGACCCTTCACCAGCTCTGTTGACCTTCTCTGGATGTGCTCCAGAACTTCCATGTCCTTCTTGTAGTGAGGGGCCCAAAACTGAACATAGTACTGAAGATGTGGCCTCACCAGAGCTGAGTAGAGGGGGACAATCACCTCCCTGGCCCTGCTTGCTACACTATTCCTGAAACAAATCTGGGTGCTATTGGCCTTCTTGGCCCCCTTAGCACGCTGCTGGCTCATGTTCAGGTGAGCATTGACCAATACCTCCAGATCCCTTTCTTCTGCACAGCTTTCCAGACACACTGCCCCAAGCCTGTAGCATTATGTGGGTTGATGTTATGAGCAAGTGCAGACCCAGCACTTGATTTTGTTGAACTTTATCCCATCTGACTCTTCCCATCAATCCATCCTGTCCAGGTCCCTCTGCAAGGCCTTCCTACCTTCCTTCCTGGCAAGTTGAAATTTCCCTCCAGCTTGTTTTCATCTGTGGGAAGGAAGCTTGGTGCAGAATTCATTCATGAAAAAGGAACCTGGAATATTGGTTGTTATCAATAAAACTGTAGTTTCCAAATACATTAAGGAATGTGAATGAAAGATGATGGAAATACTTGTAATTGCAAATCGTTGATTCTATATGTTTTAGCACTTCTTTGTTTGCAAGTGTTCTGAAAAAAAAATGTTTAAAATGTAGTATATAATTTATAACATATTTCAGTTTTAAAGAAGAATATGGCAGTTGTGTAGATTTGTTTCTTCAGACTAAATATATATTAGAATTGTATCTGTACTGGCTTTTAAAATGTGTAAGCTTTACCTAGTATGCTGTTCAATAGGTTCTTATTGATGAATTACAGTGGAAAAATAAAATATTTACAGAAAAAAAAAAAAAAAGTAGAGTCAGTGGCAGCTAAAAAAATACTTGCAAAATGTTCTGCACATAAAAAAATAAAACTGAGAGAATGGCAAAGAGTAAATAGTTGTAATAGGCAACAGATAAAATAATCTAACCCTCAGCATCTACACTGAATTAACAGAAAAATATTCAATTTGGTATATAATGAAAATTATATTTATATTTTAACAAGGTTTTCCATTAGAAAGATTTCTAAGTGGAAGACATACTTCATCTAAAACTATTGTGATGTAGCACAAAGATAGACAAGTATTTTTGATATACAGGAGACATCTTTAAGAAATATAAATTATATATGAGGAAGCACAATTGTCATGAAGTTGTGAGTTTTCTTCATTACCATAGTTTTAGAATATTTCAAAGTTGGTTGGTTGGTTGTTTTTTTCCTGTTTTCCCTTCAGTTTACAATTTTTAAACAATCCTAACTAGTAATTGTTAATTGTTCTATTATGTATGCAGGTGGTTCCCATACAAAGCATGTGAGTTAAAGGATACATAGCTATTAATTTAAGATATTATACGAGACAAATTATTCCCACTTTTTTTCCCTGCCTTGTAACTTTAACTTGAGCTTCATGGACACTCTACATGATGTTTTATATGTAAATATGTATATATGGTCCAGAAATAATGGACTATTTTTGAGCTTCCGTTCTGCTCCTCACTTCTTGAGAAATGTTTACTGTTTGCTATATTTATTTTTTCTATGTGAGTCAACAAGTGAATTTTCTGTTTCAAAAATAAAATCTAGCAACAGGATCACTATCTTACCCAGGATATATGCATAGACAGGAAACTGTTTTCCTTCTAACAACTCAATTGAATGAAGATGTTGAAAGAACACAAAATCCAAATTAAATATTTAGAGAATAAATCAATATATTCCTAAATCAATGCCAAAATCAATGTGTTTCTAAAGTAGGCAAGACTTTGATGTGAAGGATCACAGTGAATAGTTTTTAAAATCTTGACAGTAAAAAGTTTGTCTGGCTTGATTTTCCACTGTTTTTTCATTGGGTCTTTGACTAGGTGGCCCTACCTGAGCCAGGGGCTTGGAGCAGATGACCTCCAGGAGTACATTCCAACCTAAGTCATTCCAAAATTGTTTGCAAAAGCGAATTCACAGAATTACCGAATCATGAAATGGTTAGGTTGGAAGGGAACTTAAAGATCATTTGTTTCCAACCCTTCTGCCACGCGCAGGGAAACCACCCACTAGACCAGGTTGTCCAAAGCCCCATCCAAGGATTGGACATCTACAGTTTCTCTTGGCAACATGTTCCAGTGCCTCACCACCCTCCAAGTAAATAATTTATTCCTTATATCTAATCTAAATCACCCTCTTTTAATTTTAAGCCAGTTAATTCAAAGCCTATGACACCAGAATGGAGCAGGGAGAGATTTTGCTGAAGACTTGTGCTTGTGGCAAAAACTGTCTCTTACACAGCATAAGGAAAGATGATCTGCTCAGTTGTGTACCTGAGGGATTTTCTTTCAAAACCATAATAATATTGTTGGAAACATAAGTAGTATTGTGGAAGATCATGTTAAATTAGTGAAAGAAATAGGCCAAACTGCATACAATCCATAAAGAAATAATTAACAATAGGAATGAAAATTACACAGCAGACTTGAGACCTGAGAAGCCTCTTGCTGCCCTAGTGCCTATGATGAGTAGCAAATCAATTTTCTCTCCCATAAACTTATTTTAAACTTTCATGAATGTGTTTTTTTCAGTACCTGAGTGTGAAAATTGCTTTCAAAACTTTTTTTCTTAACAAATTGAAGTGCCCTGAATTTATAATGAATCAACCAATAATTTGTGATTAGGTCATTTACCTGGGATAGCTGAGGCTGGTTCACACTGAAGATTTCACCTACAGTTTCCCATATATGTACTAAGTCTAGACTCTCATTCAGTGTCTCATTTAGACCCAGAAAATACTGTATACTGACAGTGTTATTACTTTATTATTCTTTCAACTGAGATACATTTTAAGGGTTCTTTGTTTAAAGTCTCAGTCAGCTCTAATGTTTACCTAAAGCAAATCCATTATCTTATGCAGCATGAGTACCTGAAAACAAATAGTTTATTTTTATCATTCTTCAGGCTAAGCTTGTCTTCAATTAATCTTCATATACAGGCTGAAGAAATGCTTAGTCTAATAAGCTCTTTAACATCTCTAAAAGAACTGTTCATCCTTGGAGCATCTACCTAAATTTGGCCTTCTTTCTTCCTTTTCCCAAATTAGAATTCCTCTACCAACTCAGACTGCTAAGATTCAGTCTGACCTTTTACGTTATATCTGCTGTACCTGGCTGAACAGAACAAAAAGAGAGTTGCTCCTGAACTCACTACATCATTCTAAAACACTGTTTTTATCAGCTTAATGTTGCAATAATTGATCTTTTTTTCCTGTTTGTACCATGTCATTTCTCTGACTGCAGGACAACCCCCTTATTTCTCATTCCATTTCACTGAAAATGCTGCTGTTACAATATGAGTTATCTCTATGGCATTTATCATTCAGAAATAAGTTCAGTATCTGAACTTTGCAGCCTCCAGCAAGTTATCAGCTGCCATCCAGGTAAGTCAATCATTTATAACACATTTAACTCCAATCCTATATTTTCCTTCATAAGTTGCAAGGTCACCTCAAACACTGGAGAAGGCCTGAAGAGCAGCAAAAGATGAATGAGCTAGGAAATGGAGCATTCAGTGTTGCTACAACCTGGTTACTTCCAAGCAGAATGCTATCCAAAATATTAGCAATGTAACATTAAAAGGCAAGGCAATGCAGCAAAATCCTGCACTAAGTCAGATCAGTCTCAGTCAGGACTCTTATTTAAAACACTAATAATGTATCATAAAAAGGCAAAGTAATTCAGCAAAATCCTGTACTGATCACTCAGATTCTTCTCTGACATGACCTTCATCTCTGGTTCCAGAACATGCCACTGCTATTTTGCCTGGTCCTACCTAGGCCCACAGACCAGAAAGCGGCTCTCTCCCTGTGAGTTTCTTTCCTATCTCTCCCCCACTTTTCTGGCTCCAACCTAGACTCTCAGGGTAAAGCCAACAGATCATTTGTTCCTAATCTAATGAGGAAGCCTCTTGCTGCACTGAGGAAGTCACAAGAAGCATGCTGTTTTTTGTCTGAGTTTTAGGGAGCCGTTATTAAGTAATTAGCCCGTATTGACCAGTAAGGTAAATGTATTTATTATAGTTTTGGCCTTGGTGCTCCTTTCAGTACTGGAGATGACAGTTTTGTGAATGTATGTACTTGTTCTGGAAAGTTGATAGTTGTAAAGTAGCAAATTTTCCATGAAACTATTTTCTCAAAACTATTGAGAGTAGGTTAATCTACAAAGGAGAGGAGATCTTAACAAAGCACAGTATCTCAGCAGCACAATAGGAGACGAAATTCATTGTGACAGCTGCAAGGTAAGGCACACTGGAAGGAACAATTGATACATTGATGGGATCTAAATTAACTCAGGGAAAAACGTCCTGGCTGTCATTGTGAACAGCTCAGTGAAAGTCTCTGCCTGGTGTTCAGTAATGATTAAAAACCAAACAAGATGATACAATGTGCTAAGGAGAGAACAGAAAATACTTTTGAAAACAGTATAAGGCCATTCTGTAAATCAGTGTGTGAGCTCACTTTGAACCACACACTCAATTTTATCACCTCGTCTTGAAAAGGATGTATCAGAAATAAAGAATAAGAGCCCTGGAAGTCTATCTTTTCAGGGAGATTGTTGGGTCAAATTCATTCTTTGATTCGTATTCTGTGTTGTGTCTTTGAAACCCAGTAGTTTTCTAGGTTATAAATCACTACAGAATATGACCTATTTAATTTAGTGAAGGGATACATGAAAATGCTTATAATGAAGATATACAAAGTAGCAAATGACATACTGTAGACAGAGAACTTTTTATTTCCCTTGCTGAGCAACATTCACTCTGAAATGATCTCCAATGTATAAAAGCAAATACAAATATAACATTTCTATATGTAAGTAAGCATCTGATACTTGCTTCATATGAAATATATCAGCTTCCTCCAGATTTTCCCTCTTAAAATATCGTTTATGGGTGCAGAAAGAGAAGAGGCTTTAAACTTCCAAGACACTATGACAAATCAATTATGGAAAAATAGAAGGGCAACTCAGAACAAGGCACAGAGAACTGCAGTACAAGTACATCAGCAAAATTAATGCAGAAGGTAAAAATAAAGTCAGGGTTCAAAGGAAAAAATATATTTATATATATATATAAAAAACAGAAGTTGATAAATAGGGTAATATGGATTGGAAAAAAATTCTGATAAACTTGTTAGAGTCTTAGACAACATCATGGACTAAAGCATGGGAAATCAATACATTGCACCCATATCCACAGGGAAAATCCATCCACTGCACCCATACCTTTGTTGTGGCAGCAAAAAAGTCAATAACAACAAAGACCTGGTCACTGAACAGATCAGTCAGTCAGTGTGTTTGATCAGATTTTTAGCAACCTCTGCATCTTGTATTTACACTAATACATAGTTGGTACAAGGCAGAATAGTTAGGCACTATTTAAAAGTGTTTGTATGCTTCTCTTTGAAATTTCTGAACTGAGTCAGAAGTTCTTGCTCTAGTAAAGCTGAGTGATCTGGTTATTAGTAATGAAACCTGATCACAGAAGGAGGTACTCAGAATGTGAATCTAATTCATAACAGGCAAGAGAGAACAATTTCAGCAGGGCAGAAAAGGTACATTTCATTCTCTTGTTATATGCCTTGGCAGGGGAGAAAGCCTAAATGGAGCATGTAACAGAGACTCTGAAACTCTGAGATGGATTATGTGATTTACAAGAGAGAAGTGGAGGAGGAGGGAGGGTAAAAAAATTAAAAAAAAAGAAAATAAATAATAATAATAATAATAATAATAATAAAATACTCATATTTCCTGTTTTACTTAATTTGTGTTATGACCAATTTATAGTGATGATTCATGTTGTCTTGCCCACCCAACAAATACAGAAAGGGACAAGCCATGGAACAACCTCCATCTTCCCACACTGCTCCTATTCTTTAAATATTAGAACCTGAGATATCCCAGCTCAGGGGGGTTGATGTTCTGATTGCCTTTTTATAGGTACATACATGACAAAGATGATTTTTCTTATCTGTTTTAAAGAATAAACCACTTCCTCATTTAGTTTAATATCACATAGCTTTAAGTAGAATTTAATGAGGCTGTGATTCTTACTTTTCTGTTTACTTTACTGCTTGGCTAATTTGTTGGATTCAAAAAGCAAACAATTCTGTTTTGGTGTTGGAATGAAGACTGCATGTTTCTTCTTGCTTTCTCACTAGGTCTTGGCTCAACTATTTATTACAGTGACAGGTATATTCATCATCTCTGTGTGTGAACAAATTTCATCCTGTGGGTTGTGCATGACAGTTGGTTACAGTCACCAGAGTCACATAGCTGTGCAGCTTGCTATTTGGATGACATAACCTCTGTAACTGCATAGAGTGCCTGAACAATTCCCAGCAACACTGGTTTGCTCAGGAGTCTTCAGGGAGCAAAACACAGTAAAAGAGAAGCAAGGTTCCAGAATTTAATTAGGAATGTAGAAAATAGTCTCCTTTTCTACTGCAGGACCATGACATTATGTCTGTGCAAATGGCCTTGGTTGTCAAGTTAAGATTTGCATAGACTTTATATGCATTAATGATGCATTCCCCTGAGAGCTGCATCTGTCCAACAGTGTGTGCTGAAAAGGTGAAATAGCCCTTGTGGGGTATTTTCCTTATTTCCATACTAGGTATTTTCCTTATTTCCTTTACCAATAAATAAATAAATAAATAAATAAATAAATAAATAAATAAATAAATAAATAAATAAATAAATAATATAGCTTCTGTGTATGCAGAAAACTATAGTTAGATACCATTTTATGATAACTCTTGGCAAACAGACAATTAGAAACTTTTCTCATGGTAATTGGTATCTTCCTCAGTAAGGTCACAGAAGGTTTTGCAAGCTGTCTATTAACTGTGCATCTCAGGTTTTCTCACACAGCGTGAAGCACATTTTATGTACACATTTTCAATGTTCATGAAATATTTTAACTTTTCTTTTCAGCAATAGCTTTGGGAAGTGAACCAGAGAAGTTTTGCATGGAAATAATAATTACTTCAGTTCATAAAAGTAGGAGCAAGCCTGACAAAATATTAATTGCATAGACACATCTCTAAATATTTCTGTTGTGTCTCTTTCTTTCTCTTTCCTTTAGAACATTTATAAAGAAAGTGTGACACTTCTGCATAAAAAAAGGATTTCCTTAAGCAGTATGCTACCGCCTTCAACACAAATGCAAGTAATTAGGATAACAAAAAAAATATTCATCAATGTTATTACAGTGAACATAACACTTAGACAGTGACAACTGAGCTCTTGTAGTCAAGTGTCTAGACAACAAGCTGTAGCAGGTGCAGGCAATAAACCAGCTTGGTTACACCTCACACTATTTAAAATTCTTTATGGAACAGCTTTGTGTGTGAGATTTCAAGAGAAACAAACAAAAGGTGAAAAATCTCTGTTATAAAAGTTTCAACACAATTTCTAGAGAGGACAAGCATAAAAGTTTACAGTTCCCATTATGTCTTTTTTTTTTTTTTTTTTTCTCTGAACCAGAAAAACCCTTGAGATTATGGTAAGGCAGGCATGTTAGGGTTATAAATATATTTATAGGAAGCACTGGTGCAGTGAGTAAATGGGCTGTTTTTTCCAGCAAGCTCCCAGGAGTAATCACACACAGGCTCTGTGGCTTCTCCAAGGGCAGGCATCCTGACCGGTATGTCCCACCAACAGCAGGTAGAAATGAACCTTCAGCAGTCTCTGAGAGTGCCCTGAAGCAGATACATCATGCAAGCTCTTTCGCTGTAGTAAATAACTACTCTTCTCAGCCAGGCATACACTCCATATATAACCTATAAATGTACCTACTGAGGTCTTCAGGTGCATCCAAGAAGCAATGAAGCCAAAAGTAGGTGGGAAGAGATGAAGGAGGTTTATCTTTTTTATGATTATTATTCATTTACTTCATTTTCTTACCTGCCTACTACACTCTTCTCCTCCCATCTGGAAATACTGAATTACAAACAGTGGATTCGAATACCTGCATTCACAAGCACTACTTTCACGTGTCTATACATATGTATGTATATGTTAGTGTGCACACCAAACTTCAAGTTGGACAAGCTGGCAAGTTGGATAAGAGATCTTACCACTGTTTGTAGAGGTGTTGGTATGTGGGCATGTGACTGCACCCTGTGCTTTTGTGGGTGACATTATGAGAACTGCAGGGAGCTGTGAGGATGGGAGCTGTGAGGCAGACTCTGCTGGGATTTCCTACTTCCCAAGACTTGGTTTAGGATCTCGTCAACACATATGAGGACAGCTACCAGATCTTGCCTAATTTACACAACAACAAATTCACAAACACAGGCTTACAAAGTGCGGCACACTTTATCAATTGCTGCTACAGCAACACTATTTGGCAAGCACTGGCATTACCATTTACTACCTGTTACTGCAAAGCCAACACTCTTTCTCCAGCATAAGGTTCATTCATAAGGTTCATTACCAAATAGTATGTTCCCAACTGAACAATGAAATGGACTCAAAAGTGAAGTGAAATGTCACAAGCATAGTCACCAAACAGTCAAATAATAGTGACTGTTACACAAGGATATGGGAGACTTAGTTAATTAGGTTAATACAGTGTTGTGCTTTATCCCAACATGCAGCTCAGCACCAAACAACCATTCACTCACCCTCTTCCCCAGTGGGATGGGGGAGAGAATTGGGAAAAAAAAGCAAAAGCTTGTGGGTTGAGATAACGAAGTTGAATAGGATTGAAAAGGAAGATAAATAATAATAATAACAATAACAATAATAAAATAATATGTAACAAGCAGTGAAGCACAAGACAATTTCTCACCACTTGCTGACCAATGCCCAGCCTGTCCCCGAGCAATGGCCCTGCTTCCACACCCAGACCAGCCACTCCATATAACTGCTCAGCATGACGCCATATAGTATAGAATATCCCTTTGTCCAGCTTGGGGCAGCTGTACTGGTTCTATCCCCTCCCAGCTCCTTGTGCACCCACAGACTTTTCACTACAGGGCATTGTGAGAAGCTGGAAAGTTCTTGGCTTAGCACAAGCACTGCTCTGCAACAACAAAGACATCAGCATATTATTAGCATTGTTCTCATCCTAAAACCAAAACACAGTACTATAACAGATACTAGGAGGAAAATTAACTCTCTCTGAGCTGAAACCAGGACATATAGACTATGTACAGTTTTCCTCTGATATTATTTAAATCATATCTCTCCTGCATACTAGTTTACACACAAGCAGAGATTGCATCTTGACTTAAAACTGGACTGTTTGAATGGTAAGCCTCCATCTCCTTACATTTAGACTCCTTCTGTATTTTATTCCAGTTTTCAAGTGAACCTGAACCAGCAAGAACTCTTCACCTTTTGCTGTGAACTTGTTGCTTTGTTCTACAGAATCTCAGCTTTGATTAGAAGGAAAGAAGAATTTTCACTGTTATGGTCCCAAAATATATTTAAAAAATAGAAGATGGGAACAGAGACTGTGTACTGCAAGTACTCAGGCTTGTGAGTGGCTTCATTCACCTCAGTGAGGTTTTATTACATGGGGGAATAGTGCTGCAATTAGTTGTTGCTAAGGCAGAAGTGAGAGGAGAGGAGTAGTAATATCTAGAAAACAAATGCTGGTGGCATAGGTGAGAATTATTTCATAAACACCATCCCATATGTTTCTATCAGCTCCTTGCTGGGAAGGTGCTCAGCGTACACAATTTATGCATTTATTTGAGTTCCTCCGTAACAGATTCAGAAAAAAAAAAAAAAGGGGGGGGGGGGGGGGGAGGGAGGGCTGCACTGCAGCATTTACAGAAACACACTCTTTTTAGCACTTCATGGGCTTCTATTGCCCTGTTGGTTTTAGGTAGCCATCATGCCATACCAGTGCCAGGCATTTATTGCCACCAGTACATGTTGATTTGATGTCTTTGATGCACTTCTGTGCTATCACTTCTAGCACTGTTCCTTGGAAATTATCTTAACTGAGCCTGAGTCCCTCAGAGATCAGGTATGCCAGCTGAAGACTTAAACACAGTAAACAACCGTTTAAATCTTAAGTAGAATGTTAGTAGATAGGAAAAAACAAACTACCTATTTTCTATATGCCAGAGAATTAACTGTTCCAACACAAACAATGCACTTTTTTTTTTTCCTTACTTGTTCAGCCTTTTTTCTGCTGTTGCTGCAAATAAAGAGGTGGTGTGTTATATGGAGTGGTAACAATTCACTCACAGGCTCCCACATCCTTATTTTCCCCCAGCCCTAGAATTAACTGTGCTGCTACAGCAAAATACAGTTTTGCTTATTCGTCTTATAAGAACTGTGACTGCACAAGAGATATGTATTTCTACCTCACTAATGCATCCTGACTGAGGTTTTCTATCATACTCACAATAGGAATAAAAAGACCAGTTGTATCACATAAGGGGAAAGTGTTTTGTGTAATGGTGATGTTTTTTAAGTTCTTACTGTAAACACCCAGGGTGAGTGGGAATGTGTGTTTGTACAGACAGGGAAAAGTCTAAATTCTGAGAAAATCTTCTGGGATCTAATGTAGTATAAGAGTTTACTACTATCAATATGAATAAGATTTTAGCTGCTTGGAGTCAGAGTGGATGTTGCCTTTTCCAAGACTATATTAGGTTTCTTAGATATCTATTCCACTCAAGGAATCCTTGAAAACCATAATTTCAAGAGAGCTTCCTTATTATGATAAAATGATTTTGCTTGTGGACACATTATCACATGCATTTCATTTTCTCATGAGAAAACTGAAGCAACAATGTGCTTACTAAAAGAAAAGTGAATTATGGGAATACACTTGTTTATTCAATTGCTGTAGGATTTGAATGTCATAATCTTGAAGCTACTTATTGTACTTATAAGACTTTAGAATGTATTAATATTCTGTACATTTTGCAGATAAGGAAAAGGCACAATGAAGTACTAGAATTTAAAAATAATTAGATACCTTTAAAGCTTTGAAAATCAGAAAGTAGTGTTGCTAAATATAGAAACTAAAGTCTTGAGTAATGAGTGCAATATTCACATGTCACATCTAGCATTTACATAGAGGGTAAAATGTTGATAAAGAAGTTATGTTCAGAAATATTATGGACATTATTGAGTTATTTGGAAGTGTTTCCAGAATAACTGGAGTTAGAATGAAACTCAGCAAGTGGGTGAAATATCAAGGAATCTTCTAATACAAACTTCTTTGTTTTCAAATGCATATTTTTCCTGAACAAAGTTGGTGCTTACATGGATATTTTTCTCAAAAACACCGTAAGATGTTTAGAAATGTTGCATAAATGAAATAAAAAATTATTCTCAAAAAGTGGTCTACATAGTAAAGTAGAAAAATTGGTTTACCACTTCGATACATTATTTTTTCATGTTTTGAACTGTTTTTTGTTTGTTTGTTTGTTTTGTTTGTTTGTTTGTTTTTATGGTTGACCATATAAATCACAGGCTACTGTTGTCATTTCAAAGTGTTTTGGCAAGGTACACAGGATAATAAGTGGTAGTTACTGCTGGTTTACTTTATCAGTTTAAAGTGTAGTAGTTATGAAAAACTTTCTACAAGCACACCTTTGAAACTGAATGTCAGCTAAAAGCAACATGTGGAGAGTCTTGAAAAACAAACCAAAAAAAAAAAAAAAAAAACAAAAAAAAAAAAACACAGATAGAGGCAGATATATTTTATGTGAAAAATAACATGTAATTTAAAAATCCTCAAAATATCTATAAAACTTCAAAAATCTATTTTAAAATGCACTCTGGTAGTACGTAACCCTAACCTCAGAAAAGGATTAGGGGACATTATTGATCCACTTCTCTTTCATTACTTTGTTTTCTCCCTAGTCTTGGTGTAATCTCCCTTCCCCTTCCCCTTCCCCTTCCCCTTCCCCTTCCCCTTCCCCTTCCCCTTCCCCTTCCCCTTCCCCTTCCCCTTCCCCTTCCCCTTCCCCTTCCCCTTCCCCTTCCCCTTCCCCTTCCCCTTCCCCTTCCCCTTCCCCTTCCCCTTCCCCTTCCCCTTCCCCTTCCCCTTCCCCTTCCCCTTCCTCTTCTCCTTCCCCTTCCCTTTCCCCTTCTCCTTCTTCTTCCTCCTTCTGTTTTATTTGATTGTTTCCCAGCGTTTGAAGAGATCTAGTTCTTAATCAATGTACCAGTAGGGATTTTGTAGGTGAAACTTTGCAGTTCACACATGTCTTTTTCAGGAAGGTTATTAGACTAGAGCAAAGATCCATTTGTCTTCTTTCACAGGCTTGTGACAAACCATTCTTTGTTTCCTGTGGGAGTGTGGGAATTGTAAAGTAGGCAGGAAATTGACCCTACATGAGGGATTCTGTGAGAGAAGGAATAGATTTGCAAACTATCTTAAAAAAATAAAAATCAAAAAATAAAATACAAACTCTAGTTTTAAGCATTAAATAAAGCAGGTAAAATTATCAAAGAAAAACAAATACAAGGAACACTATTTTATATTTTATTAAAACTTTTTAAAAATATGACAATAATGAAATTATTAAATTAAATTTACCTTTGATGTTGACATTGCTATATTCTTTCTGAAAACAGAATGCTTAGGTCTTTGCAGAGAGTCCTGCTCCCAGGTACATTTTTCATACAATCACTCACTAAAACACTGAGATGTGGTGACTACATCAGTCATGCTTCTGGGTTGCATCTTTCCCATTCTTAGATTTCTGAAGCTTATGGGACCTTGTCCTTTAATATCTCAGGAGTGGACAACCTCTAACAGTGATTGCAGCAAGTTTGAAAACTAGAGTCAAAGTTCTGTTGTTGGAGTTTATGCAGTTTACTACTCTAAATACTTGCCAGCACAGCAATGGCTATTGGAATGGTGATGGTTTACACTACTGTTGGAATGCTTATTCTTCTTATTCTCCATTCAAATGTGTTGTTTACTTCAAGTAAAAGGAGATGGGGCCTGCTTTTCAATAATTCAACAACTGCAAATAATTCAAAATTTCAAGTTCACTCAAGTCCTTAATTCCTAAGGAGAAATTGTCTCACTCTTGGTGATACGTATATGTTCTAAATTCATCCTAACTCTGGACTTCTTGAATGATTCTACATCCATACAAATGTCAGCTGTCATTTTAAGGGTGAATTTTGGGACGATGTTTGTCCTATAGAAGTAGAGTCAAATCACTCAGAAATGAGTAGCGTTTTAATATTTTTTTTTGTTTTGTTTTGTTTTCAGAATACTGCTTTTTCCATAATATCTACTTGGTTTTAAGTCACTTATTATTCTTATAAGTATTACAAATGACTAATGCACTTTCACTTACACTTGCATTTCACTTTCATATACACTGATGTTGAAATTTAACTTACAATCCCCAAAGAAATGTGTTTGCTTTCTTCCTCCTAGTATTACTATTCACATGTCTAGATTGGATCTTTCCAGTGCATCTTTTCTCCTTTCTCCTCCTATATTTTTGTCTTCCTTATAGAACATTCACTGTAAAATATTGTGGGGCAATTATCACAGCAGCAGGGTCTGAAAATGAATGGTAATATAACATATTGTAATGGAAAACTGTTTCATAGATGGCTCCATTATTTCCACCATCAGACAAATGCCTTCACCTGACATAATAATCAATAGGCAACAGGCATTTAAAGCAGTATGTTTTGTGCTGGTTGAACATCTGGAAGGCAGTATCTTTTTATTTGCTAAATTATGCTGAAGAAACTTTTGGAGAAGCAGAAAGTTCACTGATACTTGTCTGACCTATTCCATGGGGGCCCTTTATTTACTGCAAGTTGCCAGCTTGCTTTCTGCTTCGTCATTGAAATCACTTGACATAAAGCTCTTATCTGCTAGTAGAAGGCTATTGACCATGTCCTTTTTTTTTTTTTTTTTTTTTTTTTTTTTTTTTTTTTCTGTAAAGACTTATTCTGTCACTTTTTGCCATAGTTGCATAATTGTTATGATGACAATAGCAGAAAACTTTCTCTCTTAAAGTGGCAACTGTTATTTTATGCCCTGGAGCAAACTGTCAGGATTCCTAAAAGTCTTATATTAAATTGCAAATCTAGCATTATCATGTCTGAATTCTAATTTTAGTTGCTCATGTAAGAAAAAGTAGCTCTGAGAAAGTGTTCACTCAATTAAAGCTATGGTTTGGAATTTTTCATCTA
This sequence comes from Aythya ferina, assembly GCF_964211825.1. Lineage (NCBI taxonomy): Eukaryota > Metazoa > Chordata > Aves > Anseriformes > Anatidae > Aythya > Aythya ferina. The sequence continues at coordinate 15,376,156 of NC_140304.1, forward strand.
AGAAAAGAAGCTTTTCCAATTAGTTTTAAATGAAAACATTTCCAATCCACTTCTTCTTTTCTTTTCTTTTCTTTTCTTTTCTTTTCTTTTCTTTTCTTTTCTTTTCTTTTCTTTTCTTTTCTTTTCTTTTCTTTTCTTTTCTTTTCTTTTCTTTTCTTTTCTTTTCTTTTCTTTTCTTTTCTTTTCTTTTCTTTTCTTTTCTTTTCTTTTCAATATGGTAACAACTACCACAACAAAATCATTAACATGTTATGTACTCCAATATTCAATTTTCTGAATACTTAAAATTAAAGATTATTTGCTTGCTAAGGGGGAAAAGAAAGAAAGAAAGAAAGAAAGAAAGAAGGAAGGAAGGAAGGAAGGAAGGAAGGAAGGAAGGAAGGAAGGAAGGAAGGAAGGAAGGAAGGAAGAAAATGAAAAAAAAAAAAAAAAAAAGCTTATGTAGCTGATATTCCAGTAACTGAAGACCATCCTTCCATTCTTTTATTAACAGCTAATCAGAAACACTGGGACTCCTTAACATCAATTACTACAGCTATAATCTAACTGACACAAATTTAAAATAACTTTCAGTAGATCCTAAATTAATGCTTCTTGAGATGCTCCACAAAAATATATATATTTGTTTCATAATTTATATTTATATTTAAAGATGTTTTCTCCTTCTTCTACCTGATCTACAGAAGAGTGATAAGTACTTTTGCTGAGAAGTCATTAGACTTGCTTAGTCCTGAATTTTCTAATTTAATTTCCAGTGTGTTGTCCATGACTGCTGCTATCACTGAAAAGCATGATAAAACTTCATTTAGAGAGTCTTTATTTTGGGGGATTCTATTTTTGGGACATAGTAGAGGTCTATAAAATTCTAAATGGCAGAAGGGTGAATAGGAATAAGCAAAAATTAGTGAAAAAAATTGTGTGGCATCAGTTGAAGTCACAAGGTATTTTGTCACAGGATATTGTGCTTTACACACACTTAAGCCATAGTGGGAACGTTAAACTTCATGTGGGTGCAAGGGGAGTTCATGCACATCACTCTCTTTAACCCCTTCTCACTACTGATTTTGGCTGTGATAGAGTTAATTTTCTTTATAATAGCTGATATTATGTCTTTTTAGGGGGTTATGTTTAAAATAGTGCTGATAACTCAGGTGTCAAGATTTTAACAAAAATAGAACTAATTTTCTTTGAAGAGATTCACACAATGCTCCATTTTGGACTTTGGATGAAAATAGTCATGATAACAAACTAGAACACCAAGAAAACTGAATTTAACCAGAATCCAGTGAATCAATGGGTATGTCTGCAGATCACTGCAGATTTAAGGCATTCCAAGCTTACCTTCTTTGAAACCATAGGTGTGAATGTGAAACTATCTCTGTGAATTAAAACACCAAACTGAATTCTTAGGGAGTCATCAAAAACATTAAGATTTATTTAATAAAATCTACTAGGAAAAGTAGAAATGCAATATATATTAAGAAAAAAAAAAAAAACTTTTATGTTTGTTTTTGTTTGTTTGATATCTTTTAATGTAGATGATAGGATAGTTCATTTGGAAGGCTATTACAAAGATCATCAAGTCCAACTGCCTGACCACTTCAGAGCTAAACAAAAGATAAAGCATGCTATTGAGGGCATTATCCAAATGCCTCTTGAACACTGTCAGGCATGGGGAATCAACCACCTCTCTAGGAAGCCTGTTCTAGAGTTTGACTCTAATCATAATGAAGAATTTTTTCCTAATATCCAGTCTGAATCTCCCTAACACAATATTTCGCAATTCCTTTGTGTCCTCTTATTAGTCATGAGGGAGAGGAGAACAGTACTTCATTCTCCATTTCCCTTCTTCAGAAAGATTTCCCTTTTTGTTGGCTCATATTGCCCTTCCCTTCCCTTCCCTTCCCTTCCCTTCCCTTCCCTTCCCTTCCCTTCCCTTCCCTTCCCTTCCCTTCCCTTCCCTTCCCTTCCCTTCCCTTCCCTTCCCTTCCCTTCCCTTCCCTTCCCTTCCCTTCCCTTCCCTTCCCTTCCCTTCCCTTCCCTTCCCTTCCCTTCCCTTCCCCCTTCCCCCTTCCCCCTTCCCCCTTCCCCCTTCCCCCTTCCCCCTTCCCCCTTCCCCCTTCCCCCTTCCCCCTTCCCCCTTCCCCCTTCCCCCTTCCCCCTTCCCTTCCCTTCCCTTCCCTTCCCTTCCCTTCCCTTCCCTTCCCTTCCCTTCCCTTCCCTTCCCTTCCCTTCCCTTCCCTTCCCTTCCCTTCCCTTCCCTTCCCTTCCCTTCCCTTCCCTTCCCTTCCCTTCCCTTCCCTTCCCTTCCCTTCCCTTCCCCCTTCCCCCTTCCCCTTCCCCTTCCCCTTCCCCTTCCCCTTCCCTATTAGGCCTGCATTTTAATTTAGCTTATGTCTTGTATGTCACACTCAGAGGTGACTAAGCATAATAAATTTATTTCAGAACTAAACCAACATATTAACCTTTAGAGCCAAAACTGATGTTGTCAGGCTGGAAGAGTATTTGAACTCCTACATATACACCAAAGATAGTAGTTCAAGGCTGTTAAGGCTAGGCTCAGTACAGCAATGCTCTGTCCAAATTTCAGTTTCCAGTGGGGTACTAAAACTCGGTTCTGCCAACCGTAGATTCTTCTCTTCAATGTCTTAAGGCATGACAAATGAACCAATGACCTCTGATATGCACAGATGTTTACATCCAGCTCATGTGGTTCAGGATAGACCATTCCTCTGGTGCCCAGTTCATGCTAAGGAGTATTAACATTTGGGAATTTCAGGAGACGTATCAGAGCTTTGAGCAGGATCTTGCCAAATATTGTATAATACCAGTGGAGTCCAAAGTCAGTGCTGAGACACCATAATTACTCCTACTCAAACTAATGAATTCTTTTTTCCTCAAGGTCAAGAAAAGTGTTAATTTTCCCATTTTTTACTTTGCCAAAGTATAAAAAGTCTAGATAAAATATATCAGATATATTCAGTGGCATGTTTTTCAGAACAAGATTCCTCTACACAGATCTGGGTGGTAGACAGTAGAATAAAAGTGAACAGGGAAAAAAAAATCTTCATAAAATACAATTTACATAGCAGAAAAATTCAACTCTTCAAAGAGGCTAGAGATACTACAGACATAGGTTTTATCGATGCATTTCCCAGACAAAAACCACATTAAAAACTAGTGATGTGTATAAACACCTAGTAGTCCCACTGACACACATGGATATATAAGAGACTCTGAAAAAGAAAGAAACTGGGAAATAGGGAAATGCCCCACACCCTGCATGCCAACTAATATGGAGTACCAACTTATTTAAAATGTTTTTCTCTCTGCTCCATGACTTTATGTGCACTTGAACCAGCAAAGAATGTGGATAAAAGACTTCTCCCTTTGTAATCTCTAAGCATAAAGAAACTTTCATTATATCTAAATATCAGTGAATATTTATCAGTAATGCTAATACTTTAGAGAAAGCTTTTCCTGTTTAGTTTGCTAGTATGGTATTTGCCTGCCCCAAATCTACTTCAATTCATTCATTACTTTTGGCATAAATATGTTTGCATGTCAAAACTACAAACTGACATTGACATGTGTGTTTCTCATGTTTACACATATTAATAACAAAGTGCTATTTAATTAAGGTGATGCAATAATGTGAACTAATAATTTAATAAGATAATTTATGGTGCAAATGTAAGCTTTTGCTTATTTCAGTAATTACCCTGAAGTCATCAGATTACCTTTAAAGTAAATTATATTTTCTTCAGTAAAATATATTTTAATAGAAATGCAATTCTGTAGGTTGGCATTATGAAATTACTATAGCCTTATTACAGCACTTTCTGGTTCTTCTCAAGAACAAAAAATAAAGGAAATAAAAGCAATAGCTATCTACAACATATTTCATCCAGTTTACTCCAGGCCCAATTCAGACACCAAACACATTGCTAGGAAGGACATTCAGGTGTTCCTACTAGAATTTGCCATTTAGAGTTACCCATTTTGTAAAACTTAAAATACATTGTTCATGTTATAAATACTGTTTTATTATTAACAGGTGAGTGTCTATGGTACCTTGAAGATCCTACAGTCTTAAACGTTGTTATATTTTTCTCTTATGAAGTTCTAGCTCCTCTCATTCCATATGATCATCACTGACTTTGAACATGAATCTTCTATCAAAAAACCCATACATATATATTTTTATATGCACAAATTGTACAGCTGATGCAAATCTGCCAGTAACAAATCATATGCAACTTTAAAAAAAAATGTAAAAAAAAAAAAATACTTGTAAAAAAAAATAAGTTCTGCATTATGTTCTGGTTCTGTACTAAAAATAAATAAATAAATAAATGATTGACTTTAATCCATGAATGACAGAAAACTCACAGAGTTAAAGTCAGTTTAATAGGTGAAGTACAGCTGCATGAGTAAAGCAAAAAGAGAAATTCTTTCACTACTTCCCATCAAAACACATTTCCCCTTTGCCTGTAAAGTTGGGCCTCAGAACATATAAAGGTTACTTAGGAAGTAAAGTGCCATAACTATGAATGTTCATCCACTTTTGCCTCCATTCCTTAAATTCTTATTTCTGAGCATGGTAACATGTAGTATGGAATGTCTCTTTGGTCAACTGGGGTCAGCAGTCCTGGCTATGTCCCATCCCACCTTCTTGCCCACCACAGCCTGCTTGCTGGGGACGTAGAGTGGGAAAAAGAAAAGAAACAAACAAACAAACAAAAAAGTAGAAAAAATAATGAGATCTGTGCAAGGAGAGAAATGAACAAAATACTGCTGTGTTTTCAATACTATTTTAGTTACAGATGCAAAGCACAGCACTGTGTGGGCTGCTATGAAGAAAATTGATTCCATCCCTGCCAGACTCAGGAAATAAATATAATGCTTATTAAAACAGTATAGATGGATCATAAAGATATATATATTATTTTTTTTCTAAACAACCCATGAATTTGCATGGATCCTGGAAGAGGTTTTCTATAAGCAAAACCAAAACTTTATTTAAGTAATATGAAGTTATTTAATTAGCTTAATTGATATGGAAAGCTTTTAACAATCTACATTCATTGTTAGTGAGGGCTAATTGGTTTATTATTATGGAGCTTTGAAAAAGAGTTTACAGTATATGATACAAACTTCATGCTTCCTTTCCGGAAAAAAAAAAAAAAAAAAAAAAAAAAGAGCTGTTAAAAATATTTTATCAAGAGTGTTTGAGAGGTGTAGTTCAATGACTTCAAAACTTCATTACTCAAATACTTCCTTATACTTCTATTTTCTGCTTCACTTCATTGTAATTGGAAACTGCAATAGTGACAGTAAATGTTTCAGAGTAAAGTACATAAAAATCATTATAGTAACTGTGGCTGAGATTTTGTAAACAGATTTGAACAGACTTTTTTTTTCTTGTATATTTCAAAAGTTCTTTTCTGGTGTAAAATGACAAAAATCTCCCATTTAGCTAAATTAAACTGGAACCATAGGCTACCCTTTACAGTCAGATGGACAAATGACCATAGTCATGATGTGATGTTCCTTTTCAGGAGCAGAACTGGAGGAGAAGATAAATTCAGAAGCTGGGCTTGAGGAAAGAAATCTTTTTGCAGCAAGACATGGCTTCCTTTAGGATTTTTATTTATTTATTTACTGGGGGCGGGGGGAGGAATCTAACAAAAATCAAGAAGGGTTTCTGTAGTTAGATACGGCCATTACATGTTAAAGTGAAAATGCTATATAATAAGAGCAGCAGCTACGGTTTCTGTCCATTCCTGTCTCAGTGTTTTGAACTGTTGTCAAGGTGCAAATTTGGTGTGCAAGAGGTGTACAACCCATTGTTGCTCAAATGAGTAATGCAAAGGTCTAGGTCTGCTCTGGCTCATTTAAAATGGTAACCTAAACCAAAACCTGATGGAATTAGTGGCCAACACATACAAATGTTAGCTTCACAAAGGGTAAAAATATAATTCATAGAATCACAGAATTGTTAAAGTTGGAAGAAACCTCTGGCAATTTGTGGTTTCACCACAAATACTAGATTTAGGCTACTGATTACATTGTAATTAGGCTGCCTAGTACAAAACAAAATAATTAATTTGGTGGTGCAAAGTGGATAATCATATTATATTCTCTGAAAGAAGCCTTCAGCATGCACTCAGAAGAACATCTCAAACTCATGGCCCTAGAGGCACACTGGGACAGCAACAGTAAGCACATCTAATTTGTCCTTGGCATGTTGACATGGATATACAAAATGGCGTTTTTTTTTTCTTAACTCTACACTCTACATATACATTGTGAAGAGATGTTATGATCATGTTCATTGGCTGGTCAGGTTTCTGTCCCTGCATGTTCCTTTGAATAGATTTCACCTTTTCTTATCACTTTTTTTTTTTTAATATAAAAAAAAATAGATATCCTTCAAGGAGCAGGCACTGTCCTTCCACATACCCTTACACCTGTACTTTCATGAACAGAATCAATCAATAGCTAGAATAGGTAATTGTGGAATAAGGACCAACTATTACATGACTGCTCTCAGCAAGAGTAAAAATAGAAAAACAGATTCCACAAATTTAAGATGATGGTCTACTAAGTGCTGAAAACTACTTTGATGATTGAGTGTGCAAAGCTTATCCTCCAAAATTATAATAACCACTATCAATGACAGTGATATTATCTCCCATCAGAACAGAAAGTTCCATAATAATGCACTACATTTTGCTTTGGGTGCTATCCTCTGGCTTTTACAGAAATGAAAAATTATAAAATTGACTACTGAAATTAGTTAAAGTAGTAACACAGACACAAGGCAAGTGAGGCCTAAATATGAGGAAAAAAAAAATCTTTAACTGTAGAAATATGAAAAAGTTAGCCTCTTATTTAAGAGACACAGAAGATTTTATTCAAATATTAATTCTTCATTTTCCATGAAAGTGAAAAGCTTCTTCAGAGTGATGGTTTTAGACTATTTGAGAGAAACATTCAGGAACATTAAAATACCTAAAGAAACAACTTTTCTTAGTTTATCAACCTGAATACTGATCTTATTTTACTTGCTGCCTTGGGCAGGCCCTCTTTTTACAAAACACATTTTTAAGAGAATTCTCAATTTACTGCAAATAATTTCAAACATAAATGAGATTAAGGTTTTGATACTTATTTTATTGAATATAAATCTTATTGAAATATGTCTTTAAATTAAAAAATAAATGCTTAATGATGGTAGAAGATGTGTTTTTTTCTCTTTTTATGTTTCTCCTTAGTCCATCGGTTTTCCACTTGTTCCTTGACCTAATAAGAATGCTTTCATTGCTTGTAAAGTACATTAGCAGAGGATGAAGACTTTTATTAATATATCAAGTGATCAGTAATGTGCATAAACATGTTTGTTTCTGTTGATTTTTATTCTTCGCAATATGTCCTTTATTCCTAAAAAAAAAAAAAAAATGCTGAATTTTAGTTTAGTATCAAAATAATGTTCTAAAGCAACTAAATTAAGAAGCATTTGTGGGCAACTTTCGTTTGGGTCTTTTTTGACAAACAGACACATTCAGAAATTGTGAAACTATTTATGTAAGCTTAAAAATATCTAATGGACTTTTCTTAAGCAAGTTTCATATGTCAAAGACTCATTCTTTTTATGCTCAAAGATTCAATCTCTAATTTTTAAACCCCCCTGTATTTCTTTTGATGCCTCTATACATAGAATCACAGAATCATCTAGGTTGGAAGAGACCTCCAAAATCACCTAGTCCAACCTATGACCTCACAATAACAAGTCCTCCACTAAACCATAGCCCTAAGCTCTACATCTAAATGTCTTTTAAAGACCTCCAGGGATGGTGACTCAGCCACTTCCCTGGGCAGCCCATTCCAATGCCTAACAACCCTTTCAGTAAAGAAGTTTTTCCTGATATCCAACATAAACCTTCTCCTGGCACAACTTTAGGCCATTCCCCCTCATCCTGTCACCAGGCACATGGGAGAATAGACCAACCCTCACCTCACTACAGCCTCCTTTAAGGTACCTATAGAGAGTGATAACGTCGCCCCTGAGCCTCTTCTCCAGTCTGAACAAGCCCAGCTCCCTCAGCAGCTCCTCGTAAGACTTATTCTTCAGACCCCTCACCAGCTTCATTGCCCTTCTCTGGACTCGCCTGAGCATCTCGATGTCCTTCTTGTAGCGAGGGGCCCAAAGCTGAACACAGTACATGAGGTGCGGCCTCACCAGAGCTGAGTATAGGGGGACAATCACTTCCCTAGTCCTGCTGGCCACACTGTTTCTTATACAAGCCAGAATGTCATTGGCCTTCTTGGCCACCTGAGCACACTGCTGGCTCATATTCAGCTGACTATCAACCAGTACTCCCAGGTCCTTCTCTGCCAGGCAGCTTTCTAACCACTCATCTTCCAGCCTGTAGCTCTGCTTGGGGTTGTTGTACCCCAGGTGCAGGATCCGGCACTTGGCCTTGTTGAACTTCATACAGTTGGCCTCAGCCCATCAGTCCAGCCTATCCAGATCCTCCTGCAGAGCCTTCCTACCCTTAAGCAGATCGACATGCCTCTAACTTGGTGTTGTCTGCCAACTTACTGAGGGTGACTTTCATGATCATAAAATTGGTTGCTACAGGTGGAAGCAGGCCCTGATAAACTGTTAATGAATGTAATAGAGGTGACAACAACTTTGAGATCAGGCAATAAGTTTCAGCACTTGTCTAGTTCAATATTTCATTTTCCCTATAACTGCTTACAAAATAATACTAACCTTACATTTCACTCTCACTATCACTTATTGCAAGATGAGATCAAGTCCCCATCTGTGTTAAAAGAGACGCTACTGAAAACACAGCAACACATTGCAGGGGGTAGTGAAAGCCAAGATAAAATGTGAGGTCTGAAAGACAGTCTCAGCCATTGACATCTTTGTGCATTTTTTTTTCCTTCTTCTTAAGAAAGTACTAACCTTTCTAAATGTGAAATATATGAGGACTTCATGCCCTTAACAAATGAATGAAAATGAGAGAGAGAAATGGAAACCAGGCCTGGGGGAAAGTTTGGTCCCTAGTTCTTAACAGATACACAGAATGCAGTGCCAGTGCAATCAGACTGAGTCTGTTGGAGAAGAGAGATGTGTGGCTCACCAATTACTGACAGCAGGGAAAATTGAAAGAAATTACATTCAGGGGAGTGTGAAATGTGCAAGTCAAGGAAATAAATTAGATGTTGTATGACCTCTAGTGTAATATGTGGAGAACTAATACATTTAACCTAGTTGTAATCATGTCATAGCTAGACTGCATTAGGAACTTTTTCATTTAAATTTTCCTCTCTGGCTCTCTGCTCAACTTTTCAAAATGGAAAATAACATAGCAACATAGGCAGCTGTGGAGTTGGTACTGGAAAGAGTAGCTGCATGAAGTTTGTACTGCACAAAGAAGCTGAGTTCAGAATCTGTTAGTCAGAAACCATTCAAATCTGATAACATTGAACATTAGCAATTATGGATATTTCCTCAAAAAAGAAAAAAGATGAGATATCTATTGCAAACTATTTTGTATTTTATTGACTGGTAAACTAGCTACAAACTGAAAATAATCTACGTGGAAATATCTTGTTAATATCAGAAAAAGGGAAGGAGTGTTCCGTTTTTGCTCCATTCTGCTCCTTTTTGGTTCTAGATTTGTCATGAGTCTCCCTGTAACATGGTGCTGGACTATGTGGATTTCTTTGTATCATCTAAACATAAAGGATGAAGGCAGGAGTGGACCTCAGGAAGTTTCTGGTCCCGCCTCCACAGGGGCAGCTCTGGGATCAGACCAGGTTGCTCAGGGTGTGTCCTAGCTGACCCTGAAAAACCCCAAGGATGGAGATGGTACAACCTTGTAATGTCCCAGAATGACCAAGCCTTGCTCCAGAGGCCTCTCTTCCCAGGGCAAATGCTCCAGCCCTGACCACCCTGTAGCCTCACAGACCTCATTCCCTGTTTTTGAAACCTTATCTATACTTCAAGCCACAGATTTGTACACAGTAATACAGGGATGGCCTAATGAGTACCAGGTAAAAGGTAATAAAAATTTACCTTTATCCGTGCTCTTGTGAGCACAGCCTGGCATAGTGCCAGACTTCATCACTTCTGTGGGGCATTGCTGGTTAATTTTTAACGAGGTGTTCACTAGGGCCTCTCTGCAGAGCTGCTCTGTCATCAGGCAAGCACAGCCTGCATCAGGGGACAGGTTCATCCTAGAGGTGGGTCTTCTCCCTTTTCTTGTTGAATTCCATGAGGTCCGTCTCAGCACATTCAGACTGTCGAGGTATGTATAATAATTCAGCTGTTTGGTTGGTTTGTTGGTGATTTTTTGTTTGTTTGTTTTGTTTTGTTTTGGCAGATTTGGTCTTAGAATCATAGAATCTTAATGGTTGGAAAAGACCTCCAAAATCATCAGGTCCAACCGTCCACCTACCACCAATATCACCCACTAAATCATGTCCCTAAGCACCACGTCCAACCTTACCTTGAACACCTCCAAGAATGGTGACTCCACCACTCCCGTGGGCGACCTATTCCAAAGCCTGACTACTCTTTCTGAGAAGAAATTTCTCCTCATTTCCAACCTAAACCTCCCCTGGTACAACTTGAGGCCATTTCCTCTAGTCCTATCACTAGTTATCTGTGAGAAGAGGCCAAAACCAAGCTCCCCACAACTTCGTTTTAGGCAGCTGGAGAGAGCAATAAGGTCTCCCTTGAGTCTCCTCTTCTACAGACTAAACAACCCCAGTTCCCTCAGCTGCTCCTCATAGGACTTGAGTTCCAGACCCTTCACCAGCTTCGTAGCCCTGCTCTAGACATGCTCCAAGGCCTCAGTGTCGTTCTTGTAGTGAGGGGCCCAAAACTGAACATGGTATTCAAGATGCGGCTTCTACAGAGCAGAGTAGAGGGGGACAATCACCTTCCTGGTGCTGCTGGCTACACTATTCCTGATACAGGCCAGGATGCCATTGGCCTTCTTGTCCACCTCTGCACACTGCTGGATCATGTTCAGGCAAGCATCATCCAGCACCCCCAGATCCTTTTCCTCTGCACAGCTTTCCAGCCACTCCATCCCAAGCCTGTAGCACTGCTGCATGGGGTTGTTGTGGTCAAAGTGCAGGACCCGGCTCTTAACCGTGTTGAAGCTCATCCCATTGGCGTGTGCCCATCGACCCATCCTGTCCATATGTCTCTGCAGGGCCTCTCTACCCTCCAGCAGATCAACACTTCCCCCCAACTTGGTGTCAACTTAAGTCTGCAAACTTACTGAGGGTGCATTCAATTCCCTCATACAAGTCATCAATAAAGATATTAAAAAGTATGGGCATTAACACTGACCCCTGGGAGGGGGGGGCGGATTCTTCTGCTCCCTGTCCCAGATTTCCAGGCTGGGAGGCTTAGTACCCCAAGGGTAAGTGTTCTGGCTAATAAAGACAGGTATAAAAAAGGCATGAAGAACCTCAGCCTTTTCCTTATCCTCTGTAGTCATGTTCCCCCTCTGTCCAGTAAAGGATGGAGATTCTTCTTGGCCCTTCTCTTGCTGCTAATATATTTATAAATTATTTTTTTCATTATCCTTAATCACAGTGGCCAGGTTGAGCTCATGGTGGGCTTTGGCCTTCCTGATTTTTTCTCTGCGCATGCTGGCAAATTCCTCGTACATTCCCCGAGTTGCCTGCCCCTTCTTCCACCGGACATAAATCTATACCACCTCCACTCCTGAGTTGCCTGTCCTTTCTGAAGAGCTTGTAGCCATCCATTGCAGCACTCCAGTCATGGGAGTAGTCACATCACATTTCAGTGATGGTGACTAGGTCATAGTTTGCCTGCTGCACAGTGGCTTCCAGCTCCTCTTATTTGTTGCACATGCTGCGTGCATTGGTGTAGATGCATTTCAGTTGCACTATTGTCCTCACCCCCAACCCTGGGACTGCTCCCTCAGGCCCATCTCTATTAAGCCTCATTTCCCCCCATCCCACTTTGTACTTAGTTTAAAGCCCTCTCAATGAGCCCTGCTGGCTCCTGGGCCAGAATCCATTTTCCCCTTTGTGATGGGTGGGACCCATTGGTAGCCATCAGGCCAGGTGCCAAATAAACCTCCCCATGATCAAAAAAACAACAAAATTCCTGCGACAGCACCAGCCTCTCAGCCATGTACTTGATGAGCTGGGCCTTCCAGGTCTGCTCAGTATCCCTCCCCACTACTGAAGGGTTAGAGGAAAACACCAACTGCACACCCACTCCATCTGGTAACAGCCCCAATCCCCTGAAGTCCCTTTTTATAACCTTCAGGCTTCTCTCAGCAATTTCATCACTTCTAGACTGAATGATCACTAAGAGGTAATAACTGAAGGGGTGAACAAGGCCAGAAAGTTTCCTGGTAATGTCCCTGACCCGGGTCCCAGGGAGGCAACAGACTCCCAGGTTCCAGGGAGGCAGAGACAGAGCAGGGGTTCCATCACTATTCGGTGTGTGTCACCCTGGTGCCTTTCTCTCAGGCATGTCAGGGAGCTGTTCCAGCAGTCCAACTCCTGCTCACACTCCCTGACAGTCCATCTCTCCACCCCCTTCTTGAGCTCTGCCACCAGGCTGGCCACATCACACCTCACATACGCAGTATCTCTGCCACCCTCCTTTGGCAGCAACAGGCTCAGGCACTCCCTGCAGCCAGAGACCTGGACAGCCACATCTTTGGGCAGGCACTCCGTCTGGGTGGCCACAGTCTTTTTGTCAAGTGCTTTGGTGAGTGCTTGCAGCCTGGCTGGGTTTGCTGTCTGGGAGGCAGCCAGCAGGTGAGCCAGTCTCCTCAGTGGGGAGGGATCCTCTGTCCTCCCTGGTTACCCTGCCTGAGCAAACTGCTGTGCCATGGCCTGACTGATATGCCATGCCCTGTTTGCCCACCCTGTTCGCCATGCTCCTGCTTGCTCTCACTCCCTTATGGGCTGCCTTTGTACAGCAGGGAGGGGGCTTCTGGCTCCACTAAAGCCTCCTCAGCCTCCCTCGTGAGGGCTGCTGGGATTTGGTGGCTCCCTTGTCTGCCTCGAGAGGCCTCGATGCAGAAAAGCACCTGCCCACCTCAATCCCCTGCTCCGCTGCAGAACACATCTGCCTCAGAACTGATCACATGGCAAGTGTTCTGAACTCTTTAGATAACATTGATCCAAAGATGATTCTAAGGAGCTGCAGACTAGAATTTTCCAAAAATTATTAGCATAGCAAATACAGGTTCATCCTGTAAAGGAAAAAAAAAAAAAAAAAAAAAAAAAAAAAGATACATGAATTTGGTCACAGAAATACGTGAAACAATAAACAATTATAAATTTAGCTCTTTGAGACTATTATTATCACTGACTGTAGAGGGGGTGGTAACCTGTAGATGTCTATTGCTATATAAGAAGGCAGCATTTTGGAAAGTGTACTTTTATGACCTTTATCTCTCTATCTGTAATATTATATATAATTATATACATTATAATACAATTATTTTATAATACATTATATTATAATACAATATTATTATTTGTATTGTAACATGCTTATGTGTATTGTAATGATATATGTGTAATACATAATAAATGACATATACATATTAAAAATAGTATCGCATTGTCTTTAGAGCAGCATTATCTTTGGTGAAAGGTCTAGATACCATGTGGCTTATAAGAACTTATCTTCATAGCTACATGTGAAGTTTCATAGGGATATGAAAAAGCAACAAACACACTTCAGAACCATTGCTCTCTACTTTGTCTACAATAATGCTGACCAGATATAACCATATAAGAAAGCCCTACAAAAAAATTTAGGAAAGACTATTTTTGTAAACATTAGTAAGAATGGACATGAGAGCAGTGAAACAAAGTGATGTTAAGCTTGCAAAGGACCCAAACCAGCATGTTAAAGTTACAGAAGTATGAAAAAAATATACAAATGTTTTTCATAGTCATTGTGCATGGATATTGGCACTTGTTTTTCTTAATTAAGGAACCAGCATTTGAAATTAGAGGTTGTAAAATATTCACTTAAAGACAGATACTGTTAATTAAATTAGATCTGAGAAGGACTTTGTATGGCCACATTCTCTTATCTTCAAAAGGACTACAATTTTGAACTGCTCTTCTTATCTGAGAGTCATTCATGTTCTTTGAAAGAGACTCATATAATGAAAAAATGTAAACTATAGTGTTATAGATATTTATGTGAGTTTTGATGGTTATCTATACCACGTGAAATGTAAAACAGTTTTTGTAATTAGAGCTTTCTTGCTTTTTTGAAGTCTGGTAACAGGAAATAAGTATTGCTTGGAGAAGTGTAATTTCCTTTATACAAAGATGAAGGATATTAAACAACTTAACTTTTAAGCGCATGTGGAAGCAAAGATCACTTGACATAGGGATTAGGGGAGAGAGAGAACATGCTATGGAGAGCCCTAATTGTTTAAGGTATTTCAATTAAGAGAGCAAACAAAAGATATTATGAAGGAGTTTTGAACAATATACCTTCAAGAGAGAGAGCTCCAAAGCAAAGAATTGTTCTGTTTCACTGCAGAAGATTTACTGTAGTGCAAAACAGCTATGGGAGACTGATAAAACATTGTAGTAGGGGATTTGCACACCTTATTCCAAGCTTTTGCCAAGCTCATTTTTTTTTCCATCAGAACATGGGCCATCTATAAATCTTTATCTAACAACTTTTCTTCCCCCCAAGCAGAGTGAATAATGATGAGGAGCAATTGTTTGTTTGTTTGTTTTTTGTTTGTTTTCCATCATATGAGCAATAATAAAAAAATAGTAACTGCCACATTAACAAAAGTGGTTTTGTCTGCCTATTACTCTGCTGATATATAGCTGCAATAATTCTAGTGTAATAATATATATTTTGCTTCTATATGATAATTTTAATATTTTATTCATCATTCTGAGATAACCACTCAGAACAAATTCTGGAAGGGATTTTTTTTTTCCAGTTTGCTCCCTATTAAAATGTATATACAGTAGGGCTGAATGCAGATGTAATTTCAGAGTGAACTGAGTCTATACCATTAAATATATGCCAGACTTTCTGAAGTTAAGGTATCTAGCCCATTTTCTGTAGACCAGATAAATATATTTTCCAGTCTGTATAAAATAATTATGAACTTCATAGTCCACTTTACTTATGACTTCCTTCTGAATATTTCAGGAGATATAGTCTCATACTTATTTGTTGTGCTAGCCAACTAGTTCAACTCATGTTAAGCTTTAAACTAAAGCATAAAACAAGAAATGAAACACAAGATATTCCATTTAAAAATAAAATTTCTTTACTGTTAGGGTGATCAAACACTGACACAGGTTGGACAGGGAGGTTGTTGAGTCTTCCACCATGGTGAAATTCAAAACCCAGCTGGATGCAGTCCTGGGCTTTTGCTAATCCTGCCTCAGCAGGACTGTTGGACTAGGTGTTCTTCAGACCTGCCTTCCCTTTTCACCTATTTTGTGTTATTGTCAGAAAAGTCAGATGTTAGAAGACATCATTAAAGGGTGTTTCTTACAAGACAACCCAAAGGTCCACATTTTTCCAGCATAATTTGAGGCAGTTTAAATAAAAACACAGGTCCTTTTACAGTTAAGACCAATGGGGAGAGATGTAAGTCCAGATGAAAGTTCAAATATACCTTTGTGTAAGCACTCCAAGTGCAAGTGTAACAAAAGCAGCAACAGGATGTTACAATTTTGGAATATCTTTAAATATATATCTATCTAAAAATGTTACTTCCTGCAAGACAAGAATTTGAGGGTTTGATCTCATTTCCGTGGTGTGAAACAAGACACATAAATTTCTTCTCTTTTCTGTTTCCATGTGCTCTGAATGCTTTCTTGTTAAGGTTCTGGAGCTGTGTTTTCAATGGGTACATGAATGCAAGCTATGCATCAAGGTAACATCATGAACATTGCATATCATAAATGCTTCTCTGTATTTGAAATTGTGTCACTTAACTGACAATCCAAATCCACTTAATCCACAATTCAAAGACACTTAACTGACATGTAGGAAAGATTTTTTTTGTTCATAACAATATGCATCTTGACATAATTTTAAAATATCACCTTTTTAAACTAATTTTTAAAATGTTCTTAAGGAAAGAGGTATGGCATTGACAGACAGAAAATGTATCAATTTTTTAGGCTGTTTTGTCACCATCAGATAAGACAGGTGTGAAGGCTAAAAGTAATCATTTACTAGAAAATAATGAAGAATGCAACAACAGCTTCCCTGTGTTATAGCCCACAGCTGCTGTTGCATATCATGAAAAATAACTGTCTCAATTATCAACTTGGCATAAAGAATGTTCATGAGTCATAATTCACAGAATCACAGAATCATCTAGGTTGGAAGAGACCTCCAAGATCACCTAGTCCAACCTATGACCTCACATTAACAAGTCCTCCACTAAACCATAGCCCTAAGCTCTACATCTAAATGTCTTTTAAAGACCTCCAGGGATGGTGACTCAGCCACTTCCCTGGGCAGCCCATTCCAATGCCTAACAACCCTTTCAGTAAAGAAGTTTTTCCTGATATCCAACCTAAACCTCCCCTGGCACAACTTTAGCCCATTCCCCCTCATCCTATCAGTGGTCATGTGGGAGAATAGACCAACCCCCACCTCGTTACAGCCTCCTTTAAGGAGTCAGATATAGTGAGCTATATCTCACTTTATAGAGTGAGATAAGGTCACCCCTGAGCCTCCTCTTTTCCAGACTGAACAATCCCAGCTCCCTCAGCCACTCCTCATAAGACTTGTTCTCCAGACCCCTCACCGGCTTAGTTGCCCTTATTTTTCTAGGACCTGAAAGATGGTGAACTATGCCTGCGCAGGGCAAAGCCAGAGGAAACTCTGGTAGAGGTACGTAGCAGTTCTGACATGCAAAGCCGTCAGACGGGTACAGAGGCAAAAGACCAATTGAATTAAAACAAGTTGTTTCAACTGATTTTGCTGTGTTTTTTGACCAGTAACCTGAAGGTGAACATGAAGTTCCACCTTTAAGACCTACTTCATAATTCAGATCAGATTAACACTTAACATACACTTCATGCTCCTTTGTAAGTTTAGCGAAGACCTGGCTGTTTTGTTCTAACGAGGAAGAAAAATGCAGAGCAAAGGACCCATCAACTTGAAGGAGATATTTGCAGAAGCCCCTCATTCTGTCATATTTATTCATGTTACATTTTTATGACATTAACAACTTCAAAAAGTTGTTTGTGCTGCTCTACTGTATTTGTTCAATTACCTGTTTTTCTGTAGTGAGTTAGTAATATATGACATACTCCAAGCACTGGAATGGAGTCATTAATCAAACTGCAATTTAACTATCACAGGGACCAACAAAAATTGGCCAGAATAGATTGTGGAAAGTATGAAAGTGTTTTGGCAAAACTTGACTTGTGATGTTTTGCAAACAAGTCCCTACTTAATATGATTGCTGTTCCCATCACTTTTCTCTCAGGTATTTGGGTGGCAATCAATAGGAAAATATTGAATCAGCTACCAGCGCTGCCCAGGCTTTCAAAGCTTATTCAGGGCTAGTGGTGTTGCTTCTGACACCCTATATAGGATTGATGGAAGCTTATAACTCCAATTAAAATTAAAACACAGCCCTTCTACCCCCAAAACAATTCACCTGTCAACAACTGACTGGAATAGCAGTAATTCTTTCTGAACTGGGAACTGTAGCTTTATTTTTATGTTCTCTGATGCTGCACAAAGCTCTGCAAAAATGGATACAAATGCTTATTTTGGAAAAAGGCTTACAATATCATTAACTTTGGGTAGACACACACTTCTGCTTCTTTCAGGTAACTGAAAAGTCACGACCCAAATGTAAGGATAAGTTAAAAAAAACATAAAATCTATGGCTTCCCATGATATTCATGTCAGATATCTGGTATCATCGATTAATGGGCATGAACTCACTTAAAACAAAAGAGCTGAGTATATGATGAATCATTTTTTGTCTCCTAAAGAAATGAAAATTGTATGATAATATGTCTGACTCTAATGAGTTTTATTCTAGTTTAGGCTTAACTGAATTCAACCAAATTTTCAGAATATAAAGGTCTAGCAGAGTTCTGGATACAATCTGCTACAACTTGAGGGGCAGGTTGGTTGTGGATGTAAGTTTTGCATTCTGTTTTATCAAAATATTTATTGCTGAAAATTTGGTGAATAGTGAGATATTCCTGAAATTAAAAAAAAAAAAAAAAAAAAAAAAAAAGTAAAAAAAAAAAGTAAAAAAAAAAATAGTTAAAAAAAAAAAAAGTAAAAAAAAAAAAGTGAAAAAAAAGACCTTGATCTCCAGCAAGACTGAGTCATGGAGGGCTTGGTTTGTTATTAGGAAGGTGGGGGAGAGGGAAAAGTGAAAGAGAAAGAAAGTTTGCCACTTGTGAAGAATCCTTTCAAAACATATATATCTGTTGTGCAAAAGATCAAATAGCAGGCTGGTCATCAGCAACATTGTGATATTTTTTTGGCATCAGTCTTGAAAGACTCAGGTTACATTGCTTGTCACTAGTCCTCAGTGTCTTTGATGCAGTCTGCTTTAGAGTAAAATAAGAAGTAGCAGACAGAGACTCAAAGCCTTGCTGTCCATATAAAGACATGTTTTCAAGATGAAGCAACACTTACAGATACCTAGGCTGATTTTGTCTTTGAACTGAGAAGAGCAGGGGTATGCTTTTGAAAAGATTTCAAATGCTTGTTTCTCCTCAAGAGCAGGATAATTTTGGTGTTCAGAGAATAACCTGAATCATGTTATTTGAAAGAGGGGAAAAGCGGTGATATATAATTGAAAGATGGTGAAATGCAGAGCAGCACAGATATGAAGTAGCCACACACAGGCACACAGGTGACAAAAAGAAAGTCAGTAAAACTGTTAAGATGATGGAAAAACTGAATCAGGATGAAGTGGCTACTGTAATCTACAGCAGGTCTTATCTGCTTAACATGTTGTAAAGTCCTGGTTATATTCTAGAGCTGGGATTGAGACTTGCATTTTACATTACTCTTTAGTAATGCCATGTATGTTTATGCAGGTGTTAGTAACATCCCTATGTGATTTAACTATGGTACAGGGGGAGCTCACAATATGATCATACTATGACAACAAACTTCATCTCTCCACTTTTTGCAGGATACTGTCCTCATTTCCCTTATCATGCAAATGTTTTTAGCTAGGGTTGTTTTAGTGATTCTTCACTGCCTTAGTTGCTGGCTATGCAAAAGGAAAAGGGCATGTCTCTGTTCTCTGCTGGAAAGGAAGGTTGCAAGAGACTTATGATCTACATGCAGAGTTTAAGAACAGGACCACAAGGCATGGATGAAGGAAAATACACTGGACTTGCTAAGGGGAAAGTAAAGTGGGAAAATGTACATGCAGTAACCATTCTGAGACAAACTCTCCAAATTCAAATCCATTTAAGGATGATCCTTCTCTGGGATAGTTGGAAAATATTTGATCTAGAAGAACATCTTTAAAGGGGCGTATTGCTTTGCGCTATTTGATTACGGTGGTTCTAATTCAATAGAAGGCATGCCCCCCCACCCCCTACCCTCCCAGTTACACACTGGGTATAAATAAAGAAATCTGATTATTTTTGAAAATTCAAAGGTGGTATTGATATGTTTGATTTCTCATTCAATAAATTAAGATCTTAATTTTTCCTTCTCCTCACATTCTTACTTTCTGGCCAAAAGTAACATATTTGCTCACTACCCAGACTTCCTGAGCCAGTCATTATACAGCACTAGCTGTACTATTGATTATCCTTGTGCTTATCTGTGTTCATGTAAATTTACTACTGCCTAGAAGCAAGAAGAACTACAATTGCAAGATGTATCTGCTTTGTGCCGAATGCACTCACGCAGATTAATTATTATGGCTTGCTCTGAGTGTCTTAAAACTCACTCAAGGTCACTATGTTATAGTTGGAAATCATGTTAGATTTAGAAACAAGTCTATTTTTTTTTTCTCAACTCCATCCCCCACACGCACACCACACATCCCATGTTTTCTAACTAAAGCCTAGCTGCCATAAGTCAAAATCATACCGATATGGAATAATGGAAATAGAAAACCATGGACTGTGTAAATAAAAGAAACAAAATGTCTACCTTTACAGATAATAGATGAACATTTATTTGAATTAAGCATTTAACTGTGGCTAATTAAGTCGCTAACCTTTACTTTAACAATTATATTTCACACTGTGCACTACACTGCTGCTCTGCTGTGCTTCATGGGATTCTTAATTAAATCTAAGTCCACTGGTCTTTCAAAAATTTGCCATTAATTTAACCACATCCACAAAAATGTGGAAAATGTTTCTCAAGAGTTTGTCTTTTAGTAGGCTTTGTTGTTAAGCTCATCCCCACAAAGGAATGGTTCACCTTTAGTTATTCCATTAGAACTGCATAATCCTCTGGAATTTTATTAGGGAGTCTGTTTAAAGAGCTTATGAAGCAAAAGGCATAGGAAGACTTCTGTGACAGTGGTTAAGGTTTCCACTAGTGAAAGGTGTTTACTTGTATTCTCCTCTGCCATCTCACAATGACTCTTCTGGGTCCTGTGCAGAACTCTGTCGTGCTGAATTCCTATTAAAATTCCAGTCTTAGCTTCTAACTTCTGTGTACTCCTGCCTTTCCTTTTTAAAAGAACTTCTAGATGAGGATCAGGATACTTTAATATTTTGACATATTGCAGAGAAAACCTTTATTATTTTTTTTGATTAAAAATAATTTCATCTGTAATCATTTGAGCTGCAAAATATCTGGTGCTGTATGTATTAAATTTGTCTCATGTTTTGGCCTCAGGTAATTACACAGTGCCTGTTAGTAAATAGTATAACTGCCCTTGCTAAACTAGTATAAGTATCAGATAGCTCAAGTGTTATAGTGAAGCACTGATCAGTCTCTTCCTGTGGGACATGCCCCCTGGGCAATATTTGCAGCACATTAAAGCACAAGTTTTTCTACAAGAATGTTAACCAAGTTTAGAATTCTAACATATTGCACTGTTCCTCAGATGTGAACATTGTCAGCTCTGTCTCAAGACACAAACCTACTTAAATAATTTTTTCCTGGAATCACACACAAAAAAAGAAAAAGTTAATGAAGTTCAAGATATATGATAGCCTTTAAAGTACAACTATTCAATGACAGAAACAATTTAAGAAGTTATTGCAAAAATGATGACATTAGATTTATGTCCTCTCATTTTTTTTCTTTCTCTTTTGACTTTCATCCAATTCATCAGGTGCAGTTTATTGCCAGACTATCAGTCTGTTTCACTAAAATAGCTTCTATGTCACTGTTTATTATCCTTTTTTTTTTATTATTTTTTTTTATTTTCCTGTGCATAGGGCTTCAAGATCTGTTATTTATTGATCTTACCTAAATATGATATCATAGAGTCATAGAACATCCCAAGTTGGAAGTATCATCAAGTCCAGCTCCTGGCCCCACACAGCTCTGCCCAAAAATTCAGACCATATGACAGAGAGCATAGTCCAAAACTGTTTAAACTCCAACAGACTTGGTGGCATGACTACATCCCTGGGGAGCCTGTTCCAGTGTGCGACAATCCTCTCAGTGAAGAAACTCTTCTTGATATCTGACCTGAACCTCCCCTGTCACAGCTTGACACCATTCTCTCGAGTCCTGTCACTGGTCACTAAAGAGACTGATTGGCACCTGCCCCTCCACTCCCCCTTGTGAGGAAGCTGTAGACCATGAGGGTCTTCCCTCAGCCTCCTCTTTTCCAGGCTGAACAGACCAAGTGATCTCAGCTGCTCCTCATATATCTTCCCCTCTAAGCCCTTCACCATCTTTGTAGCCCTTCTCTGGACACTCTCCAACAGTTTCACATCCTTTTTGTAGTGTGGTGCCCAGAACTGCACATGGTACTCGAGGTGAGGCTGCACCAGGGCAGAGTAGAGCAGGACAATCACTTCCCTCGACTGACTACCAATGCCATTCTTGATGCACCCTGGGATACGGTTGGCCTTCCTGGCTGCCAGGGCACACTGCTGGCTCATATTCAGCTTTCTATCAACCAAAACACACAGATTCCTCTCTGTGGGGCCTCTGTCCAGTGTCTCATTGCCCAGTCTGTACAACCCAGCCAGGCTTGCCCCATCCCAGGTGCAGGACCTGGCACTTGCTTTTGGTAAACTTCATGCAGCTGGTGATTGCCCAGCTCACCTATGTGTCCAGATTTCTCTGCAAGGGCCTTCCATCCTTAACAGAGTCAGCAACTCCACCCAGGTTAGCGTCATCTGCAAATCTACTGAAAACAGCTTCTAGTCCTACGTCCAAATCATTCATAAAAACATTGAAGAGAACCAGCCTTAAAATGGAGCCTCAGGGGACCTCACTGGTGACTGGCCGCTAGCCAGTCACTGGCCCCATTTACCATAACCCTTTGAGCCCTACCCATCAGCCAATTGTTCACCCGTTGTATGATGCTTTTTTTCTAGCTGTATGCTGGATATTTTGTCCAGTAGGATCCTATGGGAATCTGTGTTGAAAGCTTTACTGAAATCCAAAAGGATCACATCAGCTGGTTTCCCTCCATCAACTAGCTGGGTGATCATATCGTAAAAGGAAATCAGATTAGTCAAACAGGACCTGACCCTCATGAACTTCGTGGTGTGAGACACTGATTCATAAAACATCAAAAGCATCCTTCTTCCACCATGTAATCATCCTTCCACTTCTTGTAATTAGCCAGTAATAGTTCTTCTGGTTT
Organism: Aythya ferina; assembly: GCF_964211825.1. Classification (NCBI taxonomy): domain Eukaryota; kingdom Metazoa; phylum Chordata; class Aves; order Anseriformes; family Anatidae; genus Aythya; species Aythya ferina. The sequence goes on from NC_140304.1 coordinate 15,398,988, forward strand.
ATGAAGCTTCACATCCTTCAAAAGTGTGTGACAAACAGTGCCTGAATTTGGAAAAGAGAGAGGAGTATTGACACTTTTGCCTTATATTTCATCATTTCTGTGTGTCTGCGTGAGTGTGTGTGTGTGGGAGGGGGGCGGGGGGAGGGAATAAATAAAGGATATTTAGAACTATTCTGTTTTGAGATTCTAAATCAGAATCCCAGAATTGCACATAGAGAGAATATAACTTGTTGAAATTGCATGTGTTGAAATAAAATAGCACATTCATAGAAAAGTATATACATGGACTCAATTTAATATTTTATATGAAAAATTATAAGCATCTTTAATGGTATGTTCAGACATTGGTTTGGACCATATGCCCAAGGAAAAATTATCCCCTAGGAGCACTACTGACTATTCAGAAATGCTAAACACCAGCCTTTGTTTCCTAGAACAAAGCTGTTGATGTTCCCTTGACCTAGCTTGACCTACATTTGCATAGTCGTCATACAGAAATACTGAAAAGTAAAGTTTGTGATGATAGGACAGCTTAAACCAATGTTTTCAAAGGGATCCTCAGGCTTCTGAGAAAAGACCTTTACTGTCATACATTGCAATGGTCTTGCATTGTTTGAATTTACATGAAGCTACTGACAACCCACAGTATAAATGAAATTTCACTTATGTGCTTTTTTCACTAATAGAGGCCCTTCAAAAATTTTTCTTCTCTGTGTGACATCCAGAAGACCATAGTGAAATAAATAAGGCACAGTTACAGTCTTACTTTGTAAAGGTTCCAGATGTGACCAGCTTTCAGTTTTGCTAATCAATGCATAATCAACCATTTTTCCCTGCCTCAACTTTTCAACATTTATAGCAGAAAGCTGCTATCTTATGCTGTTACTAAAGAGGTACTAAGTAATATATCATATCTTTGTGACAGATTAATGAACTAATGCCAAGTAGAAACACTTATGTTTATTAGTACAGTGTTGCCCCTTTTAACAGTCTCATTCAGTTTGTGTAACATAGATGAATGTATTCTGTGTATAACTGTATAACTCTGTTGCCAGAAAGTCAGAAGGTTCTTTTTATTAACACTTTTTTTTTTTTTTTCTTTTTTTTTCTATTTTCCGGGAGCGGGAGAAGATTGTCTGTCTTTCTCTCTCTCTCTCTCTTTTTTTTTTCTTTTTTTTTTTTTTTCATTTAGACACTGAACACAAGTACTGAAACAGTAATAAGGAGGCAGCTGCAATTTAGGAGTGCTAGACAGATTGGCCTCTCACTTTAGTAGAAACAAAGAACTTTAATTTGCTTTGAAGTTGCAATAAACTATTTTCAGAAAAAAGTGCAGAGAAACTGACTTTGAGAGCCTGCAGCAACCTGACCTCACACTAATCATTATCCCAAAAGAAAAATAAAACATTCCTGTACATGACCCAAACATCCTACCCTTCCTGATGAAATGTACCATATATTTTTCTGGACTGAGATCTAATGATAAAAATTATTAACATTCAACCCAAGCTTCAAGATGACTGTGGCATTTCATAACCTGATCAACAGTTTATGAAGCCGCAGATCACAGAATCACAGAATCATCTAGGTTGGAAGAGACCTCCAAGATCACCTAGTCCAACCTATGACCTCACAATGACAAGTCCTCCACTAAACCATAGCCCTAAGCTCTACATCTAAATGTCTTTTAAAGACCTCCAGGGATGGTGACTCAGCCACTTCCCTGGGCAGCCCATTCCAATGCCTAACAACCCTTTCAGTAAAGAAGTTTTTCCTGATATCCAACATAAACCTTCTCCTGGCACAACTTTAGGCCATTCCCCCTCATCCTGTCACCAGGCACATGGGAGAATAGACCAACCCTCACCTCACTACAGCCTCCTTTAAGGTACCTATAGAGAGTGATAACGTCGCCCCTGAGCCTCTTCTCCAGTCTGAACAAGCCCAGCTCCCTCAGCAGCTCCTCGTAAGACTTATTCTTCAGACCCCTCACCAGCTTCATTGCCCTTCTCTGGACTTGCCTGAGCATCTCGATGTCCTTCTTGTAGCGAGGGGCCCAAAGCTGAACACAGTACATGAGGTGCGGCCTCACCAGAGCTGAGTATAGGGGGACAATCACTTCCCTAGTCCTGCTGGCCACACTGTTTCTTATACAAGCCAGAATGTCATTGGCCTTCTTGGCCACCTGAGCACACTGCTGGCTCATATTCAGCTGACTATCAACTAGTACTCCCAGGTCCTTCTCTGCCAGGCAGCTTTCTAACCACTCATCTTCCAGCCTGTAGCTCTGCTTGGGGTTGTTGTGCCCCAGGTGCAGGACCCGGCACTTGGCCTTGTTGAACTTCATACAGTTGGCCTCGGCCCATCAATCCAGCCTATCCAGATCCTCCTGCAGAGCCTTCCTACCCTTAAGCAGATCGACACATGCACCTAACTTAGTGTCATCTGTGAACTTACTGAGGGTGCTCTCGATCCCCTCATCCAGATCTTTGATAAAGATGTTAAAGAGGACCGGCCCTAGTACCGAGCCCTGGGGAACTCCACTAGTGACCAGCCTCCAACTAGGTTTAACTCCATTCACCATGACTCTTTGCACCCGGCTACCCAGCCAGTTTTTAACCTAGCAAAGTATATGCTAGTCTAAGCCATAAGCAGCCAGTTTCTTCAGGAGAATGCTGTGGGAAATGCTGTCAAACGGCCCTACTGAAATCAAGGTAGACCTCATCCACAGCCTTTCCCTCATCCACTAAGTGTGTCATAGAAGGAGATCAGATCATCAAGCAGGACCTGCCTTTCATAAACCCATGCAGATTGGGTCTGATCACCTGCTTACCCTGCAAGTGCCACATGATGACCCTCAAGATGATCTGCTCCATGAGCTTCCTTGGCTCTGAGGTCAAACTAACAGGCCTATAGTTTCCCAGGTCTACCTTCCGGCCCTTCTTGTAGATGGGCGTCACATTTGCTAGCCACCAGTTATCAGGGACCTCCCCCAATAGCCAGTACTGCTGATAAATGGTGGAAAGTGGCTTGGCCAGGTCTTCTGCCTGCTTTCTCAGTACTCTCAGGTGGATCCCATCAGGCCTCATCAATTTGCGTACAATTAAGATCTGGAAGGTCAGGAAAAAAGAATACTGTTACTGGAAAACAAAAACAACAACAACAAAAACTATTACTGGAAAAAATATATGTATATTTTAAGTATTCTAAATATTTCTAGCTATTGAGTGTATCTAAATGCACCTAACCTTCTCCTGCTGGTATTTGGATCTGAATAACAAATGCAATCAAATGTCACAGGATAAAGCACCACTGCTTTATCTTCTACTTCAGGGCAGAGGTGCAAGGTAGCAATAACAATAGTTGTAAAACTCAAGGAGTTGTTCATTCACTATAGACAAGGAGAGTTTTCTCTCAACTACACTAGTTACTAGATACTAGAAATAACTCTGTTCCTGGTTTGTTTAACTATTTAAGAAATTCTCCACTTTACCAACTGTTTGGCTCATGGGCAGATGACATGTTGCTAAGCAAATGAATTGCAATGTTTTGTCTAATCAGATTATTTTGTTTTTAATTAGAGAAAGCACAAACAAAAAAAGACGTATTAAATTAAAGTGACTAACACTGTTTCTCTGAATTCAAAGTCAGGCTGTTTTAATGTTTCAAACAAAGAAATACTATAACTTTTAGTTTTCTTCGGTCTTTCTGTTTAATGAAAAGACACTGTTCATTATACAAAGACAAAAATAGCAATGTTATGCCTAGCAATAATGGTTCTCAAAAGTTCAGTACCATTACAAATTGTTTTCTTTTGCAGGAAGGGTAGGATGTAAGGACTCGAGTGAAAAGAAATGTGAATCTTGTATTTGTATCAAGTAATCTAGCAACGGGATCTTTTGGAGTAAGTTGCTTAAATCTTCTGATTTTTACAGCCCCTCATTTAGCTTAGCCTGTTCAAGCATCATTAGCTAGATGTGAAGAAACTTTGAAAATAGGACAGGCAAATTCAAGGAATAAAATTATCTATTGCCTCATACACAAATAATAGCTGGGACTTAGGGAACTATTAGGCTGGGCATGTGCATGCTCACTGCTCTGGACAAAGCCCCAGAGACTTTTGCAGGTCAGACAGGCATGAGTCAGGAGGGGATGAATTGTGTCCTATATCTCCCTAGCAAGTCCACAGTGCTACTGAGCTGTAGCACTGCAGCACTCATTCCATGATTTCCAGCAGCATGGTCAACATCAAGGATTTCAGCTGAAACCTAGACAACGCCTAGTCTCCAACTAGCCTGTTTTTCCCATGAGCATTTTATGCCCTTCTGCACTGGTGATTTCTCTCTTGAATCTTGAACTGCTAACATTGCTCATTTCAACAGTCCATACTGGCCCTGTAGTTTTTCCTTACTCATTTTTCTACAGACTCAGCAATCTGAGACAAGGTTATTTAGTTGTGACATATCAGAGTGAGGACTAAACAGGGAGCTTATATAAGAAATTTATATAAGTTTATAAGAAATAAACTTTTATATATATATATATATACATATATATATATATAATATATAGTATATAGTATATTATATATATATATTATATTATTATATAGAGAGTATATATACTTCTATATCTCAGGGTTACAGATAAAGATCACAGAATCACAGAATATATGAGGTTGAAAGGGACCTTTGAAGATCAAGTTCATCTAGTCCAACCCTCTGCCAGGAAGAATCACGTAGAGTACTTTATGCAGGATGGTATCCAGACAGGTTTTGAATATCTTCAGAGAAGGAGACTCCAAAACCTCTCTGGGCAACCTGTTCCAGTGCTCTGTCACCCTCACAATAAAGAAGTGCCCTCACATATCCATCTGGAACTCTCTGTGCTTCAGTTTGTGCCAATTGCCTCTTATCCTATTGCTGGGCACAACCAAATAGAGACTGGTTTCATCCTCTTGACACCCTCCCTTAAGATATTTCAGGATTCAGGTTTCTTATATAATTCTGGGTTTGCTCCCACCTTTTTCCAGGCAAACATTATTCTTTCTTTTTATTCTTGTCCACACATTTTCCATTTAAAATTCAATAGAAAAGCAAGTAATTTTCCCGTATTTCTTCCCACGTCTTATACAGTAAATGTAGTTTTCCTCCTGAGACCATCCATAGAAAATTTCATGTTCATCAAAAAAACATGGGCTATTATACCAAAAGGAAGAAGGAAAACTGAATTTCAGCAAAAGAAACAACATAGGTAGTACAGCTAGATCTGACCTAAACCTGTACTTAGTGAATATTTTTTCCCCTTTTTGAGATTGTCTCTGGCAAGACTGCACATGAAAACTTCAGTCTGTACTCCCAAGGCAAGAGCTGTTCCCCTCCATTGTCTGCTTTCAGTCCCTACCTTTCATTTCAGGTTACTGTCATCTGCTTCTTTTCTTTCTTCTCCCTTAGAGAAAAATAGCACACAGCTATACTCATTGAAGATGTGAATTCTCTCAAGAAACAGTCCTTTCCTTTCCCTTTCCCTTTCCCTTTCCCTTTCCTTTCCTTTCCTTTCCTTTCCTTTCCTTTCCTTTCCTTTCCTTTCCTTTCCTTTCCTTTCCTTTCCTTTCCTTTCCTTTCCTTTCCTTTCCTTTCCTTTCCTTTCCTTTCCTTTCCTTTCCTTTCCTTTCCTTTCCTTTCCTTTCCTTTCCTTTCCTTTCCTTTCCTTTCCTTTCCGCTCCCTAGTTCTAGTTTAATGTCTGTGCTGCACCAGGCCAAGATAACTGGAGCTATCAATCTGAATCTCACTTACTGTCTTAAGGCAAGGCCCATTTTTTTTATGACTCCTTCCAGACTCCATATCTGCTTTATATCAGATGTGACGTAACAGACTTTCTAAAGGTAGCTTGTCATTGTCCCTTCCCTGAATATGAAGAAGTATGTGTTACTAGTCACATACTTTAGAAAGCCTTTTGTTGTCCCAGAAATCTCTTACTAAACAATCTGCCCAAACAATTGATCTTTTTGGAAATCATAAAGCCACAGTTTAAAGTTTGTTTGCTGTTTTCTGTTTGACTTCTTATTGGGGTAATAATGATGTGTTACATAGGAACCATGCCGTACAGAGGGAATTCAGAAATATATTGGCCTCCTGCAGAATCCATCATTTATTAATCATTGTGCCTCATGATGTTCCAGCCTTCCATCTGCCAAATATCAGCCACAAATATGTCAGCCACAGCCTCACATAGCCTCTTCAGAAGATTTTCTTTTTTTTTTTTTTTTCTTTTTTTTTATATCCTACAGCAGGAGAGAAGTCAATCAGCTTCAATCAATGCTGACACGATGAAACACAAAAGCACTACATCAAAATAAGAACATTTGAGGGCAAAGTTGTTTTATGAATACACAAATAATAAACTCCAGCTGTGTCCTGCCAGTGGCTACATCAGCTACAAAAGCTGTTTTATTGGTTTGTTTGTTAGTTTGGAACCTTTTTTGTGTCTGTGTGTATCTGGATATAGTGTTACATAGCTCAGTCAAAGAGTTTGCCTGTAGACATACCTGATTCTTTGAGAAGGAAGAACTCAGAAGATCCATAAACATATACGAGATTCTTTCAATACTTCAGTGAGCAGCAAATGTCTGTTAGGGACAAGCCTCACAAACACCCCTCTACAAATGTCCTTTGAGAAAAACAAAGACTTTTCAAAAGATATAATGATCTGTTTCTTTTGGACATTAAGTGGTTTGGATAGCAATCAGCTTCTTCCTTTATAGCAGGTTCTACAGAATATAGCTAAGTAGTGTTTTGCAGAGTGTCATATTGTTTACCAGTGATGTGAAGTTGGCCAGCAGAGCAAATTCCCTTTATAGCAACATTCATATGCTATTCCAAGTGTCCATTGTCTGAAAGGTGGATGAATAATGGTGTGTTCCAGTCTCCTGGTGACCCCTGATGATGTTAGATTTGCGACATAATACAAATAGTAGCCACTGAAATATTCAGGATAAGGAAAACAGGATTTATTCCATGGATAAAAAATTACTTGCTCAGATTAAAGATAGAATATTCACATATTATAACATAAATAATAGAACAGACTAAGCAGAAAAGGAGAAAAAACTCAATACAAAAAAAAAACAACCATCCATCTTTACTTTGACCCCCCCAAAACAAAGCAAAACAAAACAAAAAAAACACATCTCTATCAAGAGCTATTTTCATACTTTGAAAGTTTATAGGGCTTGGAAAGATGAGAATTACATTACTTTTTTTTTTTTTTTTTTTTTTTTTTCCTTTTTTCTTTTTCTATTTTTTCCCTCTTTATCTGGATATCTTAAAGGTATTTCAGTAAAATATCTGATTGTGAATGATTTCCAATAGCATAGCTTCATTCAACCTGTGAAAATATATCTCTGATATGATTTCCATATTATCAAGTTTACCCATACTTAAGTCTTTCTCACTACAGTATTGTTATTGAGTGATTTTATATGGATGCAGAAGTGACATCCATGCAAAAATGCATGGATGGCTTAAAATTTAAGTACTTTACCTGTATGGTTATTCTTTGGCACAAACAATATATTTCTAAATACAAGCTGCATGATAAGATTTATTGAGAAGTTATTTTACTGAGATTAATATTAATAATTAACTCACTAAAAAACAATGTCTCTATTAAATTAAAGAACTAAATTATTGTGATTATGAGGCATGCAAACACTTCATGGTTCAGATGTTTTGGTTAGTAAGATTTCAGATTGTATCTTGATCCACAGAGATAAGATGAGAATTGGTAATCAGATCTGATTCACATCTGATTTAGGAACCTGAATTAAAGCCCAGGAAATTTACATCCTTGGAGGATTTGCTACTACTGACCTAAATGTAATGACCTTTGTTGGCTTTGGGAAAAAGAAATACAGTTCTAAAACAAACCATCATGGGATTTCAGTTTCAAACCTAAATTCTGAGTTTATTTTTTCATCTTTACTCATGATAAGAAGTTTTCAGATATTACTGTGGAACAGAAAATTGGATTTCTAACCAGCCACAGTGAATAATACACTCCTCTAATTTATTTTATTTTATTTTTTTTTTAAGAAAAACACTTGGAAAAAGAAAAAAAGAAAGAAATAAAAGGAAAAAAGAAAAGAGAAAAATGAATTGTCCTTATGAAGGCTGAAAGTAGAAGCCTGGGAGAGGTGGACACACTGAAACATGCTTCTACAAAGCAGCTGGGTGGTAGCATATTTTATGCTCTTCACAATAAATTATTCTTTTCCCTTCTTTTTATTACAAAATAAATGATTAAAAACATCAGCTGTGTGGGATGGTATGGATCACATAGATCAGTGATCAGTGCACTGTGAGGTTTGATTCTCAGGGTGCCATTGTGATAATGAAGGAGGCTAAGGTACAACCAGACCAGTATCTAATATGCAGCTTTGCTTGTTACTCAGGAGTGCCAAGTATAAATAGTAGTACTTTCCACAGAACTACACTTTTACTACAGCCTTATGAATCTCTCAAGCACTTACTCAGTCCACAGTAGGCTTAAACACAGTGATGATACTCAGACCATTAGAGAGATAGATTAGGTAGACTTGATCAAGATGGATATTCATTAATTATCATAAACAAATGATGGGATCATGATTGTGCGACCTATAATAAAATATGTATTACTGCTTGGCATAATAGAAGCATTTTGGTGGATTACTGTTTTATAATATGAATATTCATTTAATAAATTACTTTTTTATATGTAGAAACCACTCCAGTAATCCAACTCCAGTGTGCACAGTAACATTGTGAGCAATAACATTCCATAAAATATAATTTATTTCAAACACTAGCAACTATATACCTGTAGCGATAGTATTTTGAAGTCTACTACAGATACTCTTGTCTGCAGGCAGTGAAAAAAGCCTACTTAACATGAACTGCAATGGTGTTCGACCAGCATGTGTTGTGTCATATTATAAATTCATTCACGTATTAATTGAGAATACTCTTTTTTGTGTGTTTTCAGGAAAAATAATGAGAAAGGGGGAAAAAGATATGAAGGTAACATATTTGTTCTTTTTACAGTAATGACATTTTTCACACTAATGAACACTTAAAATGTAAATTATACAATCAGCTTAAAAAATGGAACAAAAGATATTTGACGCTTTTTATTATCTTTCTTATCAAAAATTAGCTGCAGTTATAATAAAAAATGTCCATTATTCCAAAACAGGCTTTGCCCAAAGTGCTGGGCATCATGAAAGATCTAAAAACATTGAGGGTTCTAGCTGATATTGTCACTGATTCACAGCTGAAAGTTGTGAACAAGTTTTTGACATTAGCTGAAGAAAAACAGAAGGTTCTGAAGATAGAAACCTAAATCAAGAATACACTTTAAGTATTTCTTTTAATGCTTTTTTTGTTTGTTTGTTTGCTTGCTTTTGTTGCTTTGTTTATTTGTTTTCCTTCCTTCCAAATAACAATGTTTTATTGAACCTAGACCTGGCATCTCGTACTACAGTCTTGATGAACAGAACTATCCTCAGGGAAGTCGCTTAACCTCCCCACGTACAACCTGACTTCTTTTATTGACATCCAGCATGTAATTGCTTCATGGTTTATTATAAAGTGCTTTGAGGTATTGAATTGAAAGACGCTTTAGGAATGAAGTGGTGTTGATAGTTATCATTGTGCACTTACTTCGTAGATCTCAGAAAGGAAAGATTTGTTTACAACTTCAGCAATTTTCACTGATCTGTAGTTAAAATGGAGCCTCAGAGCTCCATCCGGTGGCAATTTCTCCTGACTTCTAATTTACTTTATAGTATCTGGTTTATAAAGAGAAAATGATGCCACCAAAGAAAATATGTTAAAAGTATGGATTCCAGTAGAAAAAGTTTAATTATTCCCTGATGTCCTGGTCAGCTACATCCAAAGAAGGCTGACCAGAATCTGTTAATTTTGCTTGTATAGTACAATAATACGAAGTTAAACAAAGCCAATTTGCTTTAGAAGATATGAGTCTCTTGAAATTAAGCTAATATATTAAGAAAGAAAGAAAGAAAAAAAGAAAAAGTAACTTGTAACACATTGAAAATTTTTCCAGGGTACTCTTTGTCAAACAACACACAACCAAAGGGACAGTCCTGGAAAGTGTTACTCCTAATCTTGTGATCAAAGCTAATCAAGGATACTTTGCTATTCTTAGTCTATTTTTAGCTCTCCTACAGATATTCCCTACAATTTCAAGATATTATATTTCTCCATGGGCAGAATAAAATTCCCTTTCACCATTTACCTTGTGTGTTTAGCTGTTATTATATGGTTATAAGCTTAAGTGATCCCCTCCAGCAGCTAAATTATAAATCAAATGGTAAACAGCAAGCATAACCATATTGATATGACTAATAAAAATGGTTGCTGTAAGAAAACCACAAAATTTTCAAGCCTGTTAGATTTTATCAACAATTTTGTTTTCTACTTTTTCCATGTTAGGCATGATCCATTTCATCTAACACATCCCCATCATTAATGGCACAGTATTTCTGGTGCACTTTATCAAGAAAATAAATCACTGATATAAATGTACCTAAAAATGTATTTCGGGGTATATTCAAGGTATATCTTCAGTATTGCTCTGATATTCTACTTTCTTCAATTTCAATGGAGATGTACTAAGTAATGGGGGAATTCATTGAATGAGGGTATTAAAAATAATGATTATAAAGAAAAGAAAATCTATTATTTCTTATAAATCTCAGAATTATTTACATTTTCAGATCTCTTACTTTAACCCCAATTTTCATATAAATATATCCATGCTGTTTAATTGCTGTTTCATACTAAACATTTATTGAAATATTTTTAAATCAGAATTTCATTAAGTTTTACAACACTGTTTTATTTCCAAATTAACTTTTTGAGAAAATGTTGAGGTTCCTTCAAGAAGAAAACTTCTTGAAGTTCCATGATCTTCTGCTGACTATGCTGTCATAGCATATTTTTCTCCTGGAGAAAAAGAGGCTCAGGGGTGACCTTATTGCTCTCTACAGGTACCTCAAAGGAGGCTGTAGTGAGGTGGGTGTTGGTCTGTTCTCCCACGTGCCTGGTGACAGAACAAGGGGGAATGGGCTTAAGTTGTGCCAGGGGAGTTTTAGGTTGGATCTTAGGAAGAACTTCGTTACTGAAAGGGTTGTTAGACATTGGAACAGGCTGCCCAGGGAAGTGGTGGAGTCACCATCCCTGGAGGTCTTTAAAAGACTTTTAGATGTAGAGATTAGGGATATGGTGTAGTGGGGACTGTTAGTGTTAGGTCAGAGGTTGGACTCGATGATCTTGAGGTCTCTTCCAACCTAGAAATTCTGTGATTCTGTGATTCTGTGAGTAATTCATTGAAGGCCTGACTTCTTGAGGTTCCATGATCTTCCGCTGAATATGCTGTCACAGAGAAGGGTGATTAGTTCACCAATAGAATTCACCAACAGAATTCTTGAGCACACAACTGAGTTTATAAATCCCCAATACCTTGCTGTATAGAAACCATTAATACCTTACTGTAAGTCTTGTAAACCTTGCCATTTACAAAACTTTAAAGTCACTGTCTTGATTGTAGCAACCACTCCTGAGTTATTGTGTTAAATAGATTAATGATTAACTGATGATTAAGTGCTGCTAAAAAAAAAAAACAAAAAAAACAAAACAAAACAAAACAAAAAAAAACCCTGTGATTTACCATAAATGAATTCATATACATGTATTTTAAATAGCTGATATATCAGACCTGTGTAAAAATTTCATCTGTGACAGTGTGTTATAAAAAATATATTTATAATCCTGCTTCAAACTAAGTTATTTGTATAGCACAAAGTGCTGCTCAATCAAGTCATATTATAGAGGAGAAATGCTGTAGAAAGTTTTGGGCATTTCTCTGGCTATTCATCTCATGTCTTTCCTCTCTCATTCTGTAGCCATGTTTTTTCAGTTGTAGCCATTCTAGGTATTATTATTATTATTATTATTATTATTATTATTATTATTATTATTATTATTATTATTGAGCAAACAGCTAATTAGCACTTTCTGGAACATCCGCAGCACAGGGATTAGCTAGTTATCCATCAACATTGTGATAGTGACTGTGTTGGGTCATGTATTTTATTCCTAGATTATTGCAAGCAAAGACTTGAAGGGAAAATCATGTTCTGTTTTCATAGCAACTTTTATTAAATGTAACAAAAGTTTATTACTATTTTTTTTTCACTTTTTTTTTAGGACATTAATGCAATACCATTTTTCAAAATTGTGTGTCCAAATATATTTGTGCATAAATACACACATAACTTACATGCTTACATATATAAATATATAGACAGACAGTCCTTTAGCCTTTTGTTTCCAAAAACCTCAGAGGTTGTTTAGAACCTTACAAGGTAACTGTCACTAGTATATATTGAATTGCTATAGAAAAGGCATTTTCTTTCTACAAAATTCAGAAATGCCTACCAGAAGTATTTGTAGAGAGGAGAAAATGGACAAAAAATCACAGGACATGATCAATGTGCTAATTTCCAGCATGAATGAACTCTCCAGAGTTCTTGAAATGGATGCATATTTATCTTCTGACTAAAGCAATATTTGTGTTACAGAAAACTATTGATAGTCTCAGGATTTTTTACAATACAATTGTACAGCTTTCAATTACTGTCTTTTTTGTTGATTTCAAGCTGAAAACGTAATAGTTTTTTCACTGATTAATTAAGCTATGAAAATATCACATAATAAAAAATGTTTTGTATGCATCCCAGTAAATTTTGCAATGCTTTGCCAAACACCAGTAGCCAGGACTTCTGTGTTAATACATTTCACAGAACACCTTACCATTGCTTACAAAGATTTTTCATTATCACTTTTGTGCCTTTATCTGTTCTGAGGTATTGATGAAACCTGGGAGTTGAAATGTGGTGATTATTTTCTGACATATTGATATGCTTGGACACTTAATTCATGGGTGGCTAACACTGCTGCTGCTATTCAGTACACAAATGCTGATCAAATTTCTCTCATGCGGTCTTCTCAGGTTGACTAGCCAGAAATAACAAAATTTAAAGTTTGATCCACTTTCTTTTAGTAGGCTTTACCTATAAAGTATGTCGTAACCTTATGTTTTAAAATACCATAAATCAAAATATGTTCAGTTGCAGCATACAACATCTTCAATTGCAGGATATAAAATGAAATAATATGTATTGATTTCAGGTTGATACTAAATTTTCTTAATCTTCACACAAAAATATGTTTCTTTTCAGGCTCTTAGTACTACACATACATGATGAATTGTTTGCATTTAAATTCATCTCATTTGTGTTCAGATAGTGTCATAAATTAGCAAAGGCAAAGTCTTTGGAAGTGAGGACTGTCTGTGATTGATCTCACTAAAGACATCATCAGGGCAAACACAATGTGCTTTACTATGAAGGTAACTGTGATTCCTGAACTGACTTCAAGATTTCTTATGGGATTGTCACCTAGCGCACAACTCTGAATTTAATTGTACAGCTAGAGAAGGACAAAACAACCAAACCAACAAAAAAATCTCCCTTAAAAAGATTATTATGAATGATCATTCCTGGGAAAAATAAAAATAAATAAAAATAAAAAATAAAAAAAAAATAAAAATAAAAATAAAAATAAAAATAAAAATAAAAATAAAAATAAAAATAAAAATAAAAATAAAAATAAAAATAAAAATAAAAATAAAAATAAAAATAAAAATAAAATAAAAAGGTCTGATTGTAGAGCCTGGAGAAGGGAATATGAGAAAACTAAGCCAGGATACTGGGCAAATCTTCATTAACAGAGACACACAGCTTGAAATAAATGACCTACTGTGGGTGATACTGTTTTGGAATTCACATCTGCACTGAGCAACAAAATCACTTCTAACAGCTGTGACCTGAGCCACAACATTCTCAAATCCCCTTGACTCAACACCCATGACTGAAGTTTGTGATATTTCTTCTGCTTTTGTTACTATTCAGACGCCTCTACAACATTCCTATCCAAGGAGATACTGCTTTGGCATTTCATTTCAAATTGCTTTTGCCCTTGTCTAGTCCCTATCATTAAGACAGAATATAAAATAGTGGTTATTTATTTGTCAGCAAAATTGCTGGCACTATTTCTGTTTATATCTCCACTGGTTGCGAAGTTAGAGTTGTAACTTCCAGATTTTCATATAAACATACATATAGTCATGCATATACATAGAAATGATTCAATTTCAATAGAATACGTCAGTTTAAGTTTTCTGTAAGACTCCATCAGTTTGATTATATATACTTTTAAATGTGTATATATGTATGTATGTACATATAATTCACATATATATTATTTATATATATATAACATATATAATATTATTAAAATATATAGTGTTTGAATAGGTAACCAATCTAATCTGTGTGTGTATCTTTTTTTCTTTCTTTCTTTGTATAACCTCAGGGGACTAATGGAACAAATTAGATGACTAAAGATCATGTAGGTAACATGAAAAATTATCAGTGTGGTTCCCTCTTTGCTGTGAAACACCATTAAATAATTTTATACATTTAATATAAAGGTACATTGCAGTTGCCCTTCTGTTAAAAATGTATATTTGTAACAGAAACATTAAGATTCATATGAATGAAAAATGACGTGTCTGGGTACAGAAGCACTAGAAAGACCAGCCTAAAATGAGAGACTGGTTAAGCTTCAAATTAAAGCTAAGAACAGATCATAGTCACCGCGCGTCTGTAGACTGTACAGAAAGGGACATCTAAAAAGCAGCACGTAGTTACATAGTCTCCAGTGCAAGGAGAAGGTAGGAGATGGAATGGTGATTCTGTATTTGGCATCACTTTTCCTCTGTACACCTGCAATTAACACTGACCAAAACACAAGAACCACATTATGGTCCTTGTGAGGATTGTAGCATGAGACTGAATAGGTGAGTGAAATCAGTTTTGTTTTAAAATGAAATCACTTTACTTTGCTCAGTCCCACACTGAGCCTTGCAACCTGTCTTTTACAATTCTGCAATGTTATTTGCTGCAAAGTGTAGTCTCTGGGGAAAAAAAAAAAATAAAAATCTTCTTACTCTACCACATAATTATGCTAGGATATTATGGATCATTTGGTGCCTGTAATTTAAATTTCCGAGCCTTTCAAGTTAGTGAGCAGTTATGGTTTCTCTGAGAAAAAGGCCAAAGATCCCTATAAACACCAAAAAGTCATATTCAATAAATATCATTTTAAAAGTCTGTTATAAGTGAGAAATAAATTGAGTTCAAAATGTTTTCTTGTCAGGACACTGCTTCAGAAATAACCTAATCTTGCAATCTTAGCTCTGCTCCAGCTCTAAAGCTTGTTATATCAATGGAGTTCACCTAGTTCCGTCATTTAAACGTTATCATTGTGGTGTGCTAGATGAGAAAATGTCATAGCTTTTTGTTTGTTTGTTTATTTAAACTCTATCCAGATCAGAATATTTTTCACTTCACCTCGTTTCTCATTACAGTTGAAAGGTTTTTGTATATAATTATTGGCTACTGAAGAGAAGTCAAAAATTTTATTTTTGATCTTCTGAATTTTTTTATACTGTTTATCTCTAAAAGGAAGCCAAGGATAAAAGTTTTAATGACCTGTGAATATATCATCTATGGATTTCATCTCCTGATAAAGTAGATTTTCTTTATGTACTATTTATCTAACATATACCTCTTTGACAAATCCAAAGTATCAAAAAAAAAAAAAAAGAAGCCTTCATCAAGGTTTTCTCAGATATACTTAACAGCAGGGCTTCCAAGATATGTGAAAAGGTTTGTTATTAAGAAAGGGAGAACAAATTCATATTTCTTTTAGCTTCAGATCATTCTACAGCATCTGTCCCTTGAAGGAAAAGAAATAAAGAAAATGTGTAGTTTGGCACCTTTTCTAATTATACCTTTTCTAATTATCAGAATTAAACTTTTTTGATTTTTTTACTTTTTAGCTAAAATGCTAAGTATCATTACCATGGACTAATTACTAAAAGAATATTGTGTTGCATTTATATAATATAAAAAGCTGTTCATTAAGTGGAAAAAAAAAAAAAAAAAAAAAAAAAAAAAACAGTTACTAGTTTGGTAATATTGTCTCAGATAAAACTACTTTCTTTAAATGGCAAAAAATCTCATAAGTTCAAAACAATAATTTCCTTTGAGAGACCAATCTTTCCTGAAGTAGATGGAGACAGGTGGCAGTGCTCCCTAACAATGAATTTATTTGTTCAGGGAACAATGCCTTTTCATGATATCTCTCCATGTAGGAAATTCATCCTCCAGGGAGGACACAACAGTATGTTTCATTTGGATTGCAATCCTTCTCCACTCAGCCCTCTCTCCCCGTAAGAAAAATACCAATGTTCCTTTTAACAGAGGATAAGCATTTTACTTCTCTAGCACCTACTTATCCTCCTTAGTATGAGTTTTTCATTACAGCCTTCAATTCAATTACTTGCAAGGTTTGGTGGTTTTGAGGGAGAGTGTTGGGTTTGGATTTTTTTTTTTTTTTTCATCAGTTAGGTTCATGCTGATTGAAACTGAAAAAAAACAGCAGCATTATTTAAAACAAAGAATAAAGGAGGGAATAGTAAGATGTATACAAGAACGAGTCATTAGGCTAGTGAAAACAAAAAAATTACCAGACTTTGTCCAGTTTTCTGGACAACTGATGATGACCTGCTCACAGTTATGCCCTCCAAATTTCTTCCATATTGCCTGAGTAACTTTCTTTTCAGGAGTATTCAGAAATATCCCCAAACACTTACTAGAAATCCTATACAGCAAGGTGTACTACCTACTACAACACACATACAAGAAGCTCTCCATCGACAAGTGAACTGAGGTTGTCTCAAAAATGCCATATTTACAGTAACCATAAAACAAACTTTCTCACAGCAAATGCTATGTTAAGAAAATAAAAATGCTGCATGCATGCAGACCTCCCAAAAATATACTTAAAATAAGGAATAGGGCTCAAGGAATCTATAGGCATGAGATTAAGTGATATTGCTGTGGTTGTTCAGATTTTTGTCCTCATGAATGGGTGTGTCTACACCATCAGTGTACATGATCTATAATTAGTAGGATATAATAATGAGCTCTAGCAATTACGTGAGTGTTTTGGCAAATTATGTGAGAGTCAAGTACTAAGAGAATGGATGGACAGTTTTTTCAGGGTTACAGGATAATGATTCTACATAGCTCATGTCTTAGATTCAAGACTGTCTTCCACAATGAGAGAGACTGGCATCCGTGTAAAAATTCAGAATTTTCTCTTAATTAGGCAGCTTAAATCTTTAGAAAGTCTTAGATTCAGAAAGTTGTGACCTTTAGCTCTTCTTGAAACAGTCTCAAGATAAATTGAAGTCTTCTTATAGAAGATGTATCTGAAACTAGCTTATGTGAAAGATATGTAAGCTGCCAGGTAACATGTTGAATTATTTAATGACACCCAAACAACTCCATGCATACACTGACATTTTCATATCTGCCCTAGAACAGCACCAGAATATGCGGTTCAAAGAAGTGCCCAATGGCATTGCAATGAACTGCTGATTATGGCTTGATGTTGCTATTGGTGATGGATGGTTGCTTCTGTGAGAATTAAGGCTGTGTTTTTTGAGCAGAAAACTCCACTAGCCTTGCATATTGCATATTTGATAACCTGGCTATCAAAAGGGACTTCAGGGGATTGGGACACTTACTGGATGGAGTGGGTGGTGGTTTTTTTTTGGATGGCACAGGTGGTGTTTTCCTCTATCCCCTCAGTGGGAGGGAAGGATACTGAGCAGACCTGGAAGGCCCAGCTGATCAACACATGGCTGAGAGGCTGGTGCTGTCACAGGATTATTTTTATTTTATTTTATTTTATTTTATTTTATTTTATTTTATTTTATTTTATTTTATTTTATTTTATTTTATTTTATTTTATTTTTGTTTGTTTGTTTTTTTGATCACGGGGAGGTTTACTCATCACCTGTCCTGATGGCTGCCAATGGGTCCCACCTGTCTCAAAAATCAAAACAGATTCTAGCCTAGGAGCTGGCAGGGCTCATCAAGACTGCTTTAAGCTAGGTGTGAAGGAGGATGGGGATAAGACTCAATAGAGATGAGCCTGGGGGAGCAGTCTGAGTGTTGAGGGCAATAGCGTTACTTGAGTGCGTCTACACCAATGCATGCAGCACGTGCAACAAATAGGAGGATCTGGAAGCCATTGTGTGGCAGGCAAACTATGACCTAGTCACCATCACTGAAATGTGATATGACCGCTCCCATGACTGGAGTGCTGCAATGGATGGCTACAAGCTCTTCAGAAGGGACAGGAAGCTAAGGAGGGGCAGTGGCATGGCTCTCTATATAAGAGAGTGTTTAAATGCTGTTCAGATCAGGATTGGGAATTATAAAGTAGAGTCCTTTCTAATAAGGATTGAGGGGTGACTAACAAGGAAGACATTCAGGTGGAGGTCTGTTATGGACCATCAAACCACGATGAATAGACGAATGAGGCACTCTATAAGCAGCTGGTGGAAGTTGCACAATCACAAGTGCTTGTCCTCATGGAGGACTTTCACTTCCCAGATATATGCTGGAATTACAATACAACCCTGAGGAAGCAGTCCAGGAGGTTTTTGGAGTGTATGGAATACAGCTGCCTGACTCAGCAGGTAAGTGAGCCTACCAGGGAGGGTGCCCTGCTAGACCTGCTGTTAACAAACAGAGAAGAACGGGGGGGAGATATGGTAGTATGGAGTTGTCTTGGGCAGAGTGACCATGACAAAATAGGGTTCTCTATTCTTAATGAAGTCCGGAGTGGGGTCAGTAAAAAAGTTACCTTGTACTTCTGGAGGGCAGATCCTGAATTGTTCAGGATACTGGTAGGGAGGGTCCCTTGGGAGCCAATCCTGAAGGGTAGAGGGGTCCAGGAAGGCTGGATGTTCCTCAGGAAGGAAGTCTTAATGGCACAGGAGCAGGGGGGGATGTTAAGCAGATCTTCACCTGAGCCTGTGTTACTGGCCTTAAATTTTTTTCTCACACCTCCCCAAGAATTCAGCAACTGTTGTAGGTAATCCAGAAAGCTGAGACAACCTCTCTAAAATCTTATAATAAAGATTATCTTTTTCTGAGAATTAAAATCTGGTTCTCAGACACTCAAATTGCTGTCTTCACAGTCATTGCCTTGGTACATTGGGAGCAATGAGTTGTTTCACATCTGTTGAAACACCTCAGGAACAGCAGTTTAACATCGGCATCTTGTGGGTAAAGAACAAGCAGAGATTTCATGGAAGATGCTGACGTATTTCTAAATCTTTCCTGTCCTATATCATGCAAAGAAAGGGCTGGAACTTCCAGAAGGTCAAAGAAACATTCCCAACTACAAAGAAAAAGAAATTAAGCATGTGGGAAAATGGGATGGAGAAAACTCTGATAAGGACATTATCCAAATGGAAAGGAATGATGTTGGGAAATTTATATGTTTATATATTCTAATGTCTGAAGATTTTATTTTATTTTTTATTTATTTTAATATTGCTATAACTTTCCATATGACTTGAGATTTTATCAGGCCTTCAGAGAGCACACCAAATAAACCTCTTTGAAATTTTTGTATTTCTGAAATGGCTGCATATACCTACTATTTCTCATGAGTGATCTCTCAGTGTCTTTACTGAGCCTTAACTTAAAAGAGCCTCAAATAATTGTTCTGTATACTGAAAATCTTTCAAGCTTGGGAGCTTAAAAAATCCTATGATGCATCCCTCATTAATGCCTCTTTATTCCAATATGTTTCACCTTCATTCCTTCCAAACAATTCTCTAGCTGGGTCTTGAATTGCTTTCAACACTATGTTTTTTGAGAAAATGAATGAATTCATTCTATTGGTGAATTTATCCTCAAGTCAAATTTGAAGTAATTACCTTGTTAGTTATGTATAAACAGAAAATGTTTTTATACATGATATCCAGAAAATATAATTTATTCCATCAGATAGACTTAATTTTCTGCAATTTTTTGGTATTACAGCTTCTTTTTTTTTTTTTTTTTCTTTAAAAAAAAAAAAAAGCATTCTTTACACTTTAATTCTAAATAAAATAATTCATGTTCATAATGAAGAAAAAAAAAATCATGAACAGGAAGAAGGACGTTTTCCGGATTTTCCTGTAGCTTGTTTACAAAGATTTGCAGCTGCTGGAATAAATATAAATTTCCATTGCCTTTCAAAAGGTCAAAGTCACTGTTCCTAAGTCAAAATTAGTTAAGATGTGTTTATCAATTACAGAAGAATGCATTTTATAGGAAGGCATCAGCTGTAGTTTCAAATCTGTATCAATACTAGGAACATTATTGAAAATACTGCTGGGCAGGTGTGGTATTGAGTAAGACCAAAAATTCTTCATGCTCAAGTCTTGGAGCATGTTTACATGCACATTTTGTTAGTGGGAAATTGTAAAGATTTGCTTTTATTGTTTCTTGTAATGTAGCAATTAGCTTCAAGGTACCAATAACAAACAAACACACACACACACACACAATTTCTTTAAGAAATCATTAAGGTTTTTTTG
Source organism: Aythya ferina (assembly GCF_964211825.1). Lineage (NCBI taxonomy): Eukaryota > Metazoa > Chordata > Aves > Anseriformes > Anatidae > Aythya > Aythya ferina. Next base: position 15,419,632 of record NC_140304.1, read on the forward strand.
TTTGTTTGTTTGTTTGTTTTTTGCATCAACTGAGATTTATGTAAATTGTTTTGAAACTGACAGTAGATGTTCTGCACCTATGTTTTTTCATTGATGTGTGGGAGATGGGAGATTGCTTGCTTGAATACAAACTGAAGTAATGTGCAAGGGAGGCGGGGGGGGCGAAGGGGGGGGAGGAGGGAAGAGTGTAATCTGTTCCCTTAAATTGCTAAATTATGTCAGTTGGAAAAAACAAACAAACAAACAAAAATGTTAGAAGTTTTTAAGTCTAAGGTAAATTTAATTGTTTTTATGAGACACTGTTCATTTCCAACATATTTCTTTAAAAAAAAAAAAAAGAAAAGCCATATTAGGAGAATTTCAAGACAAATCTCACATTGGACTTTTCCTTTTTCCTTTTTTTTTTTTTCATGGCAGGGCATACACCACCACACTGCAACCACCAGAACAACTCAAATACTTCTTGATGATCTGAAAATGGCCTACATGGGGTAACAAAATACTAAAAACTTAGATGGATGTAGCCAAATCTTAAACAAGTAGATTTGGATAATGTAACATCAAGTTCTGTGCTTCAGATGGATATGTGAAACCATTTTTAAGTTCTAGAAGACAGAGGTACATAAGAAGAGCAAATGGAAATTTGCTGTAACTGATAACAAAATTCAATTGTCAAATCAAATGCTTTTAGTCCCCTGAGAGTATAAGAAGAGGAGTCTGAATTTTTAAGCATCTTTCTATTTAAGTAGACTGAAGATCCAAGTCTAAAAAGAAGAGGTTTTTCCAAATTATTAAGGTTATGAAGTAGATTCTTCAAAGACTAACATTTTACAAATTATGCAATTATACAACGTAATTATACAATTATACATTATATAGTTTGCAATTATATATTGCAAAACTAAAATTTTCAAAAGAGAGATTTCAACATGCATGAAAACTTGTGCTTAAAGGTAGCTTTTTAAAACAAATTATTATTTTCTTCAAACATGGTCACTTGTAAAAGTATATATCAGATCATGTCAAGTTCAGTAGAAGAAAAAATTACAGGAAATAAGTGTTTAAAAACAACATGTAAATTTCAGGTTTCAGTCAATGGATATTCTAACTAAATTCTTTCTCATTTTAATATTTATTTTTTTTCCTGTTTTGATTCTATTGCACTTCCTGTAAAAATATGGGGTTTTGTTTGTATTGGCTCTGTTAGTGTTTGTTTTGCTGTTTTTTTGTTTGTTTGTTTGTTTTGTTTTTTTAAGATGGGAAATGCAGTAGTGCATTTAGGTACTTTGTAATCAGATGAGATCAGACTGTAAACAATTTGTAATCAAATAAGATGTAATCATGAGACTGGAGAAATATTGAAGTTATAGTTTCTGACTTCTTATATGTAGTAAGAATCAATTGTACTTCAACAAGAAACTTTTTTTAGAGCACACATTGTTAGAGATATTTTCACTGATGAAAACAATAACGTTGACACAATTTTACTCTATAATGGAACTGCTGAAATTCAAATCCTACATTCTCAACTTTATTCGGATTTCTTTTCATTTTACTTGAAATAGTTGTTTCCTATTTGAGTTGAGATTGTTTTCTGAGTGAAGAGAGAAACAATCGGAAGAAAAAAGAGAGGAGAGGGCAGCTGGGGGTAACCCAGGAATTAATCATCTTTAAAGCAAGCTAACAGACTTTGAGTTGAAGGTCTATCTGTACAGTGATATTCTATTCAGTGTGATCAGCTACAGTATATAAGTATTTTTAATATCGTGATAGTGTAGGCCAACAAAACATATACCTATCAGTACTAACTCCATGGCATCAGTTTCACAATATCACATACTTTACAACTGTAAACATAGATGACTAACATCTTTTTATATGTAGTGCTAAGTAGTAGCAATGCTTCACAAAGTGTGTTGTTAATGAATGTTTAAGAGTTTTATACTCAGTTGCAGCAGTTCCATGTAAATTTTCTTCAAACACTAACACTAAATCACATTAAATACACACTAGGGCTCATTTATGCCGTTCTGAGAGAACTTGTGTATGTGTTTGTGTGTCCTATATAGTGAATAAAAAGAGGATTTAAATGAAAATACGAAATATTTAGTCTTGTCACTCACTTTAAAAATATTTTTAAGTTCACATTGAGGAAAAAAATAATACTCTTAATTGAGGTTTTTATCCTTTTTTTTTTTAAAAAAAAAAAAAAAACTATCTTTTAAAGGCTTTAATGTTGTTTAATGTTTAATTGACACTTGCAAAGTCAATTAACTGGCTTAAATAACTCAGTCAAGTGACATATTAAATGTCATGCTTCCTTTTTTATAGCTTAACCAGATTGCATTACAAAAGAGAGAGCAAATTACACCTGCCAATTTTTCACACTTGTCAAAATGATTTTTTGCTTAGAACTTGAGGACTTAATTGGAAGTTGTTGGGAAGTTGTTGGGGGCTCCTGAGGACATAGAGGTGATTATTGCCAGCAGAAAAGAAATAGGCAAAGGCAGTTACAGGAGGTCTTAACTCCTCCTGGAGAAACTCTGGCTAGGTGTGATTGCTGTTAACAAGCTCTCTTGGTAGTCCCCTGGTCAGAGGGAGGTGGGGCCACTGATCCAGGCAGCCTTTAGATTGGGTGGGCTAAAGCACCCTGTGAGTAAGTGCTAGGAGGAGGCCTGTATAAGAGTCATGCCTAGCACACAGCTCTTAGAACACAGGGAACAGAGGCAGCAGTTTCTGCAGGAGGGCTCCTTTGTTTCCAATCCCAGTAGTGAATACTTCTTCAGATATGGTTATGATGTGCTGCAGAGGTTATTCCCCAGTAGGTGCTGGAGTTTCTGCATCAATTACATAGGAGGTCTTGACCCAGACAGACCCTCTGACAGCAGATGCAGCTCTTCAGATTTTGGGCTGCAGAGAGTGCTTTGGGCCTATTTGGGAGACCTGGCCTGACAGCCTTCTCTTCTGTAGAAGGTGTGTTGTTGTCCATGAGCTGTTTTGTCAGGTAAGGGAGGTCAACAAGAGCAGTTCATCATCTTGTGAAGCATCCAAGATGAGTAAGGGATAGTCAGGGAGTTCATGGAGAAAGTACAGTAGAAGAGTTCTCAGAAGGCTCTGCACTGCATCATAGCACTGTAGAAGAGTGCTGGAAGCTAGTCACTTCTCACAGGAATAGTCTATTATTCCTCCTGAAGCCAGGAGGAATATGGGTGGACCACTCAGTGCATAAGAAATCATCTTGACGGATGCACTCAGAGAGTGGTAGTTGTTAATCTATGTCCAGGTGGAGGCCGGTGATGAATGGTGTCCCTCAGTGGTCTGTCCTGGGACTGGTACTGTTTGATACCTTCATCGATGACATAGACAATGGGATAATGTGCAGCATCAGCAAGTTTGTTGATGACACAAAACTGGGAGGAGTGGCTAATACCTCGGAGGGCTGTACTGTCTTTCAGAAGGACCTGGACAGGCTGGAGAGTTGGGTGGTGAGGAACTTCATGAAGTTCAGCAAAGGTAAATGCAGGATCCTTCACATAGGGAGGAATAATGTTATGCACTAGTACAGGCTGGGGGCTGACCTGCTGGATAGCAGCTCTGTGGAGAAGGTTAACCTGGTGGACAGTAGGTTAACCTTGAACCAGCATTGTGCCTTTGTGGCAAAGAAGGAAAACTGTGTCCTGGGGTGCATCAATAGAGGAGTGGCAAGCAAGTTGATGGAGGTTATTGTTCCCCTCTACTCTGCCCTTCTGAGGCCCCACTTGGAGGCATCCCATCCAGGTCTGGGGTACCCAGCACAAGAAGGATGTGTGTGCCAATTAAAGTTCCTCCAGAGGAGGGCCAAGAGGTGATCAGAGAGCTTCAGCACCTCTCCTATGAAGAAAGGTTGAGAAGGCTAACAATGTTCAGCCTGAAGAAGAGAAGATCTGATTGATAGGAGATCTTTTCAATGTGCATAAATATCTGAAGGGAGAGTGGGGCCAGATTCTTTTCAGTGATGCCCAGCAATTGGGCAAGAGGCATGAGAGGGCACAAACTGAAACTCAGGATGTTGTATCTCACTATGAGAAAGCACTTTTTTACTTTGAGGGTGACAGAGCAGTGGAATGATTTGCGCCTTCGAGTCTCCTCTGGAGATATTCAAAACCTGCCTGGATGCGGTCCTGTGCAACATGCTCTAAGTGAGCCTGCTTGGCAGGGGGGATGGAATAGTTGATTTTCAGAGGTGTCTTCCAACCTCAACTGTTCTGTGATTGTCATTCATATCATTATTATCACAGTATTCTCTGATTATTTTAATTATTGTCAGTCATTTGCTTATTAACAGCATGTTCCATGTTAACAGTTAAATCTTACATGTCGTCATCATCATCAGCAGGTATATCAAAGGCTTACTTTTGGACATTCATATTCTAAAATGTCTCTGCATATGCATGGAGTTGATACTATGCAGTTGGTGTTGGTGGCTGCAGTCCTTGTTGGCTCTTATTGTTGGTGGTCAAGGTGCTCAGGCTGGAGAGTGCTTTGGTGAGAAATGTTGAAAACAAAATGGGTTTATCTTCTTCTTCCTCTGTTGTTCTTCTTTGGGCTTAGTATTTTCATGTTAATTGCCCCCCTCACAAATGGGAGAGTCACATCTTCTTCTGATATTACTTTCCTTGGTTTGTTGTGTTTTTTGTTTTGTTTTGTTTTTTCCCTATTTGTCATCTCTTTTGTGTAACCCTGGGAGTGCCTGTTTGTAATCCCTTGTACCTAACTGATGTGACAACTTTTTGTCATTGGATGCCTCTTACATGCAACTACATACATCTTTCTTTGTTCCTTTTGTGGTTGCATTACTCACACGTGTATGTTAAATACTTACTCCTGATGTCCATCTATGCCATTGCATTGCTACAAAACGCTTGTTTGTACTTGAGTACAAGTCAAGCTAATATTAGTGTCATCCTCATCAGTGCTCTTATAATTCAGTCAGAGTTTGAGTATGTTTAAACAGAAATATCAAAGTGAAACAAATATTTTAAAAGGAAAAGTGAACTCCAGCTTCTCAAAACCAGAAACAATGTATATCTAGTATATAATAATCTACAAAAAATCTACATAAAATTTTGCAGTCAAAAGCACAAAGTTGTCTGTGCTTTAATGCCACTATTTATATATATATATATATATATATATATATATATATATATATCTTGGGGCTTCTGTCCACTTAATAGTCTTTTTCAAGGTAGAACTTATTGAATAGAAACATGCTTTCCATGAGGCATGTTTTATGTAGTGTGAAAACAGTCCAGTCCAGTAATGTGTCCCAGCAGGTTTGGGAACATATCAGTCCTCCTGTTAATGGCTATTCTGTACAGATGTTACCCCTAATAGGACCAGAGTTATGCATTGACAGATGCAATTTCTAAAACAAAAATATGCTGGATTTCATGTTTGCAAGCAACTACATAAAAGTGCATATCTTCTTGTGTTATAAATATTATAAAGTAGAAGCAATAAAGATTGAGACAGGTTAGATTAGTAGTTAATCACAGTGTATAATATATATAATATTTATAATAATATTAATATTTATAATATATATTAATATATATAATATTTAAATAGGACCTATCTTAGCATTATTTGGCACGTAGTTCCTACTAGTTTCCTTGAAAATTTTTCTGAAGAGTCAAATTTTCTTTAGGAGCTATGAGATCAGCAAATTTTATGTTGAAGAAATAGATACAAGACCAATTCACTGTCAACAGCAAGTATAAAACTTGAGTAGTTCTGGAGACATAATCTAATAACCTTTGAACTTTTGGACTTGAAAAAATCCAGAGGGGGGAAAAAGCCCTAAAATTTGGTATTAAATTTTATGCAAATGTGAGGCTGATTTATGCTACTTTGTTCTTTTTTTTTTTCAGTGTTTTCCTTCAACAGAGGTCAGTCTCTGTCCCCTCATTTTGATGATAAAAAATAATGAGGCACAGAAATAAAATTGACTTGTCTAAACCTATCTAGCAGGTGCAGGTGAGTTTGGAGGCCAAGTTCATAAGGTTGAGTGCTGCCAATTTATTTCATCCAAGTTAGGGAATGGACTGTTTGAATTCCCACAAGTTTGTTACACCTATAGTCTTTCTCGGGACAAAAGAAACAAACCTTGTATACAAAGCTAAGAATTTATTCCTGGTCTAAAGTCATACTCTAAAGAACTGTAACTAGTACAGTTACAGTGACATTAAAACTAAGTGGTCAAATTGTATGTACAATCATGTATAATGATCATGTATACACAGACTTCTTAACTTTCTCCTGGTATTATAATTGCTCTTTCTCTGCTACTCTGGGTCCTAGTCTCAATGGCTTCAGGTTGAGGCTGGGCTGGAGAGGATTATGGTCAGTTGTTATCACTCTGAGACCCTTGCCAAGAGAAAGTTGGTGTTGATAGCTGCTTCTTCCTCTTTGTAGTAGTAATGTTTGAGATGATTTTTGTGTTGGTCTTTACATATTCTTACTATCTCTAACATGTTTTTATAATTTCGCTAACTTTTTTCTTTAATTAAGTGCAGGTCCATGTTACATCTGCAACACCAACTTTCTCTTGGCAAGGGTCTCAGAGTGATAACAATTGACTCAGAATTCTTCATTTAATGTTGGCTTATCAACAATAAGTCTGTGTCCTGTTATAAGACACTACAATACCATATTTACTGGCCTATATGGTTACCATGAGTCCCAGGTCTGTAGAGTTCACTTAAGAAGCCAAAGATGATATTTTGCTTAATCTATGGGGTAAAACTGGAAAGTAGGCCAGCACAGGCTGTTAATGCAACACGATGAGGAGTAGAGACAGGATAAAAGGGTATTGTTGCTATTATAACTTAAAACGTTTTAGAGTCCATGCAGTAAGCAAGCATCTTGTAAGATCTATGCCACTTATGGAAAGCATAATGGCAATTTATTGTCCAGTGTCATTCTTATTTTGGATAAAAAATCATAAATTATAAGTTTACAATTACAAGTCAGTGATGTGGTCCTAGGTTTGCATAGTACATTCTATGGCATCTACAATGTTCACAGAACTCTCACAATTTTACTGTCTTTTTTGGCTAACTATTATATTTCATCTAAGCCATTTCTGAAGACCTAAATTCCATATTTACTTCATACCTTATATGTGACTCCTGGTTTAAAAAAAAAAAAAAAGGTAAAAAAGTGTTGTTTAAACACAGTGTGATCTTATGTCATTTTATTTTCTTTTGTATCAGTGAATGATGATGACATTCATAGAAATCATAAATATAAGGTCTCTGATTGGATAATTGCCTTAATAATTCACAGTCAGGCAAAACAGCTCTGATATTTCAGACACTATTTTTTCATTTGGGGAAAAATATCTTCTCAAGCATTCTGAAAAGACTTCTAACTTCATTTGTCTGAAATATACAGACACATAGACAGTTCATATCACAAATGATGTGTTAAATATATTTACAGTACACATTTATTCCTGCTCTATATTTGCAGTAATATAGACATATTATTATATATTTATATATATTTTCAGTAAACAGAACATATTTTTATATATTTATATATATATATCTACAGTAAACAGAAACTTCTTAAGCATATTTGTTAAAATGTTCATCCAGCTTCTAAAAGAAAAGTTGTCTTTTCTTTTTCTTTTATAAAACAAAATCATGATTGTGTTTCTCTCTCCGTAAGTTTAAGCAAACATCTAAACTGTCATTATGAATGTTTAATTACGCTTGCACCCAAAATGCATAGGAAAAAAAAATCTGTGTTGGGAAAGGTGAATATAAGCAGGAATAGGGAACTTATATTTCTTTACATCCTCCTGATACTACACTTTTCTCAGGCATGTTGTCTCTACAAACTTGAGATCTTTACTCTTTGAGGCTGGAGGGAGTCTTTTAAAATCATTTCGAATAATCACTTAATAATGAAGGAAGTAGTTTTGAATGAACACGTGGTACTATTGCTGAAGCTTCAGTAAGAAATGGTATCTTAAAGACTAGAGTGAAATTTCTGAAGAGGGAAATGATCTACAACCTGAAAGGTATGTCATGTCACACCATGATATGCCATGTCAAGAAGCAGGAGTCTGGGAGCTGAAGCCTGAAGTTCCTTTTCTGGTTTTTTCCTCTGAACCTTTGTTACTGCTCTCTGACTATTGACTTTTTGGAGTAAGAAGAAAGGATTAAGTCGAAAAGCTTTCAGATTAACATTAAGAATGATTTTCAGATATATAATTGTTGCCAATGAGAGGAAAACTTTCTCATCTTTCTCCTCTTTCATCTTGTCTTTTAAGCCTGAAATTGAGTTCCATTTGCCTTCCATTCCAATTTCTCTAACCTTATTTTCTGTTCGATATAATAAGTATAACTTAGCAACAACTTGAGTGTGAAGAAAAACAAAACTATATAAAATATAAGTCTTCAGGTATTTCTCTTTGACAAACTCTACCTTTCCTTCCCAAAGAGAGAGAGGAAAAAAAAAAATCTATGGCAGATTATAACTGCATAAATCTAAAACAATGAAAAATAGAATAAGATAGCAATAAGGGAAGCGAACAGAGCAAGTAGAAAATTACTCTATTCTACCTGAAGAAAACTGACTGTAGAATAGAAATAATCTTCTACAAATACAAGCTGTGTTCACATTTCTAATATTAAAAAAAAAAAAAAAAAAAAAGAAAAACATGTAACAAAAATAATTAGACATCTCAAAAATATGACCTATAAGCAAATATTGAAAGAGATAAGAGAACTTAGGCAAGGGAATACAAAAGGGACATGTGGGAATAGTCATTAAATAAGTAATAGGATGCAAAAAGTGTGAAAAATCTGCTCTGAGGAGAATAAGTCAAGAGTAAGGGCTTAAATTTCAGCCAGTGATAACAAAGTTAAGAAAAAGGACAATGAAATATCAGTGGAGACAGTCTGAAGAACACATTCTTGGTAGTAACTGCATTTCTAAATGACTTGGTTTCAGAAGAACATGTGTTGGTCTTGTCATTTCTGCAGGCTCTAAAACCACAAGGTGTCTAAAATGGCAATACACCTTCTTTTAGACAACTGAAATTCAGCGTGGATAACCTCTTCAAGAATTGTTAGCCTGACATGCTTATGATTCTTCCAGTAAGAACAGCAAAGAAGAGATTTCTAATTCAAGGTGACCATTAGACTATGGTTTCACCTGAATCAGATTTAAAATATTTTCTTTTTCTTAAATAAATCCTGTTTCTACGGTCCTATTTTGTCGAAGACCATTTCTAAGATTTTCAAAACTAGTATCTAGATTAGTAGATATTGATATGAACTAATCTTGGACAATACATAGGTACTAACTGACAATGACAAATGAATAAAATAAATGAAGTACAATACCAAATTTTTTTGAGTGGATATAGAGTTTCTCCCTCTATGTATTTATGCATTTCAGAATAATCAGTGTTACCAGAGTAGTTTTAAAGCAAGAAATTGAAGAAAAACTTTATGACATCAGGTTTTAGCAGAAGCTTTATTCTGTTTGGAACAGTCTATTGGGCAGATTAGCAGCTGTTTAAGGAATGTAAAATGCAGTCTTATTCAATTCACAAGAAAACAATCTCAACTATCCTAACTCAGAGGGATATGGGAAATTACAATATTGTTATGTACAAACAGGATAAATACCTAGATATTTTTCTGTATAGACTTAATTTTTATTCTGGTGTAGTATTGTTTAACAAATGAAATTGGTTGCACAAATGTGTAATGTTATGGTTGCTTCAGAATAAGATTTTAATAACTGTGCGATAGCCCCTTTAATCTTTTTACAGGATACCCTAACTGTTGACACATGAAAATATAAGACATCACTTGTGCATATTAATTCTAAAACATTTGTTAATTCTGAAAATTGCATGGGGTTTGGCTGAGAAAGGGAAAACGAGATAAATGGTTTCTGCAGACAAATAAGTGTCAGGAAAGTTTATAAAAGGGTTTAGTAACTTACAAATTTTCTGTTGATTTTATTTTCTTTATCATCAGTGTAACAGTATTAACTGCATTAACAGTAAATATCAAAGACCTTTTTTCTTCCCAACAATCGGTATTTATAACGTCTTTCTGTTGTATATAATTCTCAGCCTTAATTAAAACAAAACACACCCCCCGCCCCCCAAAAACAAAACAAAATAAACTCTAGTTTACAAAGTGTCTAAGAGACATGCTGGGATCATGTTCATTTTACCTTCACCTCCAAAGTTTGCCATTTGAGCCCTGGAGGACACCTCTAAAGCAAAAGCTTCATGAAATTTTATTCATATCCAGCGAAGAGATATTGACTGGCTCAGTAAATTATTTTTTGCAGCAGCAGCATTTTGATCTGTATGGGAAGGAACATCCTTGCTTTTTGTGTGGATATAATTTTATGGCATTTGTGAATTGTCATTGAAATGATATCACATGAAGTATTTGTCTAGTAGCATACAAGTCTGCCTGATTTTTGCAGCTCACCTATAACTATATTTCCTGTTTTTCATTTGGTCTTCCTCACATTTATTTTATATTTAACTCATTGCAAGTATAGCATCTCCCAGAGGCATACTGAGGCATCTGCAATATTTTGCTGCCTGATACTTAAATTGCCATTTGTTCTAGAGCTGAAGCCTACAGTGAATTGTATCTTTACAGAGGTCTGCGATTCACATCATCAATACTCTATTTTCACACTCAGAACGGAGCTGTTTCACTTTAATATTCATTTAATATTTTACCACATGCTCCTTTCATCCCATTTTTAAAAAAGAACATGTTATTCTTGTTGTTAAACCAGACTGACCTGCTTGTTCCTAACCAGATGTTGGTTGGGGACAGTCCTCAAAGACTTCAGTTAGATCTGTTCTAGGATCTCCTCTAACTGAACACTACAGATAATCATGTTCTGTGTCTGTCAGCGTCTCCTGGTTCCATTTAATGGATTAAATAGTAATGAATAACACTAAATACACCTTGTATTCTGAATTTTCTTAAAATTCTGTCTTTTATCACCACTGTTAAACTCATGTCTTCTCAAGCCTTCTTTATGGTTAACAGCATCAGCAGTGACAGGAGCAAAGCTTTGCCTCTCTATTTGCATTCACTTGCAGGAAAGTATTGAGGGGGACAGAAACTTTGCAGCAGCACTCACTGCACCTGATTGTACCCTAGAATATTAACAGAGGAACGTGCATAAAACTATCCTAGTTTCTTCTCTACATGCCCATCCTAAAATATATATATATATATGTGTGTTGTTTTTTGTTTTTTGTTTTTTCTTCAGGCGATGACTTCTTTTAGAGGTACATACTGTATGTAGTTACAATTCTTCAAACAAAGGTAGTGGTTCAAATAAAATCATTCTTTTTAGTTATTTCACTCATCACAAACACAGATCTCTGTGGTGTTAATTAGTATTTAACAACCAAATTGTGTTCTAAATTCATACCTGACAATAAAGATTTTTCTTAACTTGGAAATGTATACTTTAACATCAGAATGCATTAATCATTTATTATTCCTCTTTGATTGAAATATCATAGAATCATAGAATGGCCTGGGTTGGAAGGGGGGTTCCCAGAAAGAGTAGTCACCCAATGGAATGGGTTGCCCACAGAAATGGTGGAGTCACCATCCCTAAGGGTGTTCAAGAAAATGTTGGACTTGATGCTTAGGGACATGGTTTAGTGGGTGACATTGGTAGTAGCGAGATGGTTGGATGAGATGGAGGTCTTTTCCAACCCTAATGATTCTGTGAAGGAACTTGTCCTCTATGGGCTCCAGTATTCTTCTGGATTGTTTACTTCCCACCATGTGGCTTTCCCAGCAGACATCCATATGGTTGAAATCCCCTAAGAGGATTAGAGACTGTGAGTGTGATGTTTCCTGTATTTGGAGCAATAAGGCCTGATCAAGAGACTCCTACTCTTGATAGTGTGGCCTGTAGTAGGCCCAAATCACATGATGTCCTTTGTTGGACCAGTCCTTAATTTTTACCCACAGGCTCTCAACCTGCTCTTGGCTGTTTCTCACAGGGAGCTCTTCACAATCTATCCCTTTCTTAACATAGAGGGCAATGCCCCCATCCTTTCTTTCCTGATCATCTTTCCTGTAAAGCTTGTAGCCTTCCATTTTAATGTTCCTGGTGTGTGATTCATCCCACCACATTTCCATGATAGCAATTAGATTAGTTTTCTAGTTGCACTATGGCTTCCAACTCCTCCTGTCTATTTTCCACGCTGCACGCATTGGTGTAGAGGCACTTCAGCTGGGCTACTACGCACGCTGTCTTTTTAGAGAAGTCCTTCCTAATTCTTATGGGTGTTTCTACAGGTGTTTCCTTGCTATTTAAAGTACTGGCATTAAGGGTTTTTTTGAATCACTTACAGGTACATCCCTTTCCCCCACTGAATCTAGTTTAAAGCCCTGCTAATTAGTTTCTTATTATTCCTCTTTGATTGAAATATCTGCAGGGTTGCACTGGACAATCAGAGTTAGAGAACATTCAGAGCACACACATACAATTACTTTTGAGGAGTTGGAAGGCTTTATTTGGTAAATTTGTTCTGAATTCTAATCTTTTTTCTGCAATAGATCAATAGTTATCTCTGCTAAATGGAGAGTTAAACAATACCCTCATTAGTTAAAGAGTGACACTGTATGAATGACATAGTTTCCAATGACATCTTAGAATGTTTTCAATGAACGCTTCAGATCACTTTACTAAGATGTCTTATTTTCCAGATGGTTCAAATAAAGTATTTGATAGAATTTGCTAGCAATCAGAATGTTCTATTTCTCTTCTCCTCTGTATTTTGGGCGACTGTTTTATGTTGGGTAATACTTACTTGGAATCATCCAACAGTTGCACCAAGACAGGACAAAATTGTAGTGGTGACTCTACAGGTCTTAGTGGCTGGGTAGATGAAAATTCATTTCATTATGAATGTTCAGACCAGGGAGAAAATGATGCAGAGAGAAAACATGAAGAAAATGAAAGAAAAGCTAGAGCTGAGCAACAGCTCCTTTGTCTGTTTTACATTCTTATGAAGGTTGCATTTTTTTTTCTTTTTCCTGCTGCCTTTTAGCAGTTTTCTGATGCTAGTCCTAAAATTTTTCTCATCTTTTGTTAATCATCTGATAGCTATAGCTTTGCTTATTAGTTTTCAGAAATCATGCTGTAAACCCAGTGCATTTCAGTAAAAATGCACAAATATTTCAGTCATCACCAGTACACACACATTTGATTCATTTGAGAATGCACTTTGAGAAAGTCATTTTTCATATCTGCCCTTTTGACCTTTTGAGGACCTACAATAACATTAGTGATTTCAAAATTTAATAGGATTTGTATTTTCTTACTGATCTCTGTTCTGACAAAATAATCCCATAAAGGACCTTCCATATGTTAACAGGCAAATGTAGGCAATTCAGTGCAGACATGCTCCTCAAAAAAACATGTAACTTTCAGATGCTTTTGGGAATGCTTCAGACTGGAAAAGCATAAGAAAAGGCCTCCTTGAAGACACTTTCACTTGTTTTTGTTGTTGTTTTCATGTGGTTTCTACTGAAGAAAAGAAGAAGTGAAAATGATTTTTTCATCCTATTCCAGTATCCTATTCCAGTATTTCAGATTGGACATTAGGAGAAATTTCTTCTCAAAGAGTACTTAGGCATTGGAACATTTGCCCAGGGAGATGGTGGAATCACCGTCCCTGGGGGTGTTTAAGGAAGGGTTGGACATTGTACTTAGGGACATGGTTTAGTGGGTGACGTTGGTAGCAGGGTGATGGTTGGGCCAGATGATCTTGGAAGTGTTTTCCAACCCTAATAATTCTATGATTCTATCTTCAAACATGGCAAAGACTGTGAATATTTTTTTCTGTTGTCCTGGATGACAGTCTCCCATGCCTTTCCCACAGATATTTATAAAATGTCTTCAATTAGAGACCCCAATAGCTGACAGAAGGTTTCCTAATGAACATGGTGGCTAGAATTACCTCAGTTCTGATATACACCTTATGTAAATTTTCCCTCTAAAACAACACAAAAATCCAAAAACATTGTATGCCACTTTTCCTTGTACCCTTTTTTATTTGCCACTCTCACTGTGTACTTCACTGCATTTATTCTATATTTCAGTGACTGGTGCATCTTTCTTTTCTTCCTACCACAAGCCCCTTTTTATTGAAGGCTGAGACTGCTGCATGTTTTGAAATTTCTGGACCCAGGTGACTCTGTAAGCTGTGCACCAGCATGGGCTTTAAGTCCAATTAACATTCATGCCTGAAACCAAAGTCCTTTACCAAGTAACGAGCTCAGACCGCTCAGACCTGGGGTCTTTCCAGATGTGGGTCTCCTGCTGCTCAGATCAGAGCCTTGTCACTTATTTGTATGCCTTAACACTTAAAAACTTTATCTGACACACTTAACACTTAACAACAGTTTATCTGATAAGAAATCTGACATTATGTTCACCTTTCACCAAAGTAATAAAAGCCAACAAATAAAATGGAATTACTTCTTTCCCACATCTGCTGCAGAGAGGATAAGAACTAATGAACCTGAAATCACAAAGTAAAGCTGCAGGCTAGAAAGCAGGAAAACTCTGCTCAAAATGAAGGTGACATCAGATAATAAATACATTTTCTTGGAAAGCTGAAAAATTTGTAGCATTATCTTAAAGTAACTGGGAAAAAAATCTGCCTAGAACTGCACAAAGATAATGAAACCTTACTCTGAACCTAAACATGAATTCAGTCACTGCTTATTGTCCTTTCCAGACATTTTGCTATCATTCTATACCAAATGCTACCTTTTCTAACTGTCAGCTTTGATGACACTGAAATTGGTGGTAAACCAAAAAGAATGGTAATCATCTCCTTTTATTCACCAAACCCAGAATTACCTTTTCTTTCTAACTTAATTTTGAAATGACTACTTTTAATATAGAGTCAGTGTTTAGAAGAGGTAGCTTAATCTTCAAGTCTGAATAATGCATAGGTTAGCACTGGCTGAACTGTAAAACTTGGATGGCCCAGCAGACAATTGCACTGGGAAGTCTTATGATAACAAGCAAAAGCTGATCTTCCGATGGAATGCGTAAAAAGAAAATATCAGCCTAAAGAGTGCAAAAGCAATGTCAAAAAAATATTATTTCTATTTCTTACCATAGAATTCTATTTTTTACAAATATTCTTTCTGAAATCTCTGTGTTTTAAATCTTGCATATCCAAAGCACGCATGTTTCTATTCAGGGCTATTTACCCCTTCTCCCAGTTTTTCACTAGTTCTATGAAATTTTAGTGGGAGTCTCCATCCAAAGATCTTAGTTTAATGATCTTGGAGGTCAAACAATATTAGTCTGTTGCCTTGAAACAGTGTTTTTGTTTGTTTGTTTGTTTGTTTTTGTTTGTTGGTGCTTTTTTTTTTGTTTGTTTGTTTTGTTTTGTTTTGTTTTGTTTTGTTTTGTTTCAAATATACAGCACCACTAGGATTGGTATTCTTTCCAGTGCTGCTAATTAAACCTGCATGTTTTCTGCAGCAGAAAAAGCTTCTATTAGCTGGCTTATTAATTTACTATTAAAGGCTAAAAAAAATCTTAATTTATATTTATCATGGCTTCAGATTAAGAAAAGATGGCAGTCATGTTTGCTGAAGTTCTTGTTAATGCTTCCATCTTAAGTAAGCAGAGTAGAGTAAATGCCATATGGATGAAATCCAGTTTCTCCTCATTATTAGAGTTCTTGGCTGGTTATTATGTAAACAATGTAATAAATACACATAATATGAATCACCCTGGCTTAGTCATTTGGCCAGACAGTAAAAGGACTATAGTAGTTTATATAGTTCTCACAGCTGTTGCTAAGTGAATTGGCAAAATCATGGTGCTTAATCTCCAACAACCTGTCATACAGAATCACAGCAATAAAACTTTAACCTTACATATGAAAACATAGTGTGTTGACTAGATTTTCTGCTAGGCTATCTGGTTGCAAGGAGGGAAGCTACAGCTGCAAGGTAATTACATGTATCTGATGAAAAATTTTGTAGCCCTCCACCTCTTTAAAGGAAGGCTCACTCCAAAAACATCTGGTCATATCTGCCCTTGATCTTTCAGCTACCACAGGAGGTGGATATATCAAAGCAGCGACATTTTTGTTCCCCAGACACCACATCATTTTTTTTCAAAGTTCACTAAGGTCAGTAGAAATACTAATTTTAAGCATTCAGCAGGTTTTAAACATGTTTTTTATGAACAATCTAATTAAGCCTATATACTTACTATAAAGTAAAAGAGCCTCTGTTCATAATAATGAATTATAATTAGTGTAGTTGCAATATTGAAGTTATTCTTTGGGTTATTAGCTGTCAGCCAGAAGGAAAGGCAAGAGCAACAATTATTTGTGGGACATGATTTTTGTGTCTGAAAAAGACTTAGGGATTTTAGAATACTTGTGTGGACTAATCAAAGCAATCAGTAAATAAATTTGACTTCTAATATATACTCTCCCAAAAATTGAAAGTTAAAATTATTTATAAAACTTCTTGAAGAAATGTCAAAATTGGGTATACCAAAATTAAACAAAATGTTAACTCTTTGTAACTCATGCCTCTCTGAAGAACAGCTTTGATAAACCATTTTCTAATAATAATAATAATAATAATAATAATAATAATAATAATAATAATAATAATGAATCACTAAGAAATTTGCTGCTATATTTTAACAGACAACAGTTTCTCCTCAAACCACCATGGATCATAGCATAAGAATTTCTGCTACCCACTACAGGGCTGTAAACTCTCAGAGGCCATGCTTATTCCTGAATAACTCACCTACATGTGAGTTCATCCATTTGCTGATGGTTCTCCCCAGTCTGAGGGGGAAAATTCTTGCTTACCCCTTTCAGTGGAAGACTCATTTGCTGGCAGTACACAGGTGAAGCAAGGATTATAACAGGCATGTATATGCACAGATAAAATAAAGGGCAAAGAATTATGACATTTTATGGAAATACATGTACACTTGTCCTGGTTTCAGCTATCTCAGCTATCAGGGGTAGTCGTTCATCCACACAAGGAAGACAATATGGTGGGTACTCACCCCGTGCTACCCTGTGGTTTTACTTACAAGACCATGGAGAGGACATGAGAAAATGGGATGGAAAATCTACCGCGACCCTAGAGGCATGGGTACGTGAGTTGCAAAAGAAAACAATCAGGAAGAAGGGATTCTCTGAAAAGTTTGCTGCTCCAACTTCCAGCAGACAGTCCTTCAAACACAGAAACGAAGAAGATTCCGACCAGGATTAGGGAGGCCCTGCCTCCAGCCAGGGGGAGGAAAGGGATAATCGAGTTTATTGGACTGTGTGGATTCGATGGCCTGGCACATCAGACGCACAGAAGTATAGGGCTTTAGTAGACACCGGTGCACAATGCACTATAATGCCATCGAGCTATAAAGGACCAGAGCCCATCTATATTTGTGGAGTGACAGGGGGATCTCAGCAGTTGACTGTATTGGAGGCTGAAGTGAGTCTGACTGGGAATGAGTGGGAAAAGCACCGTATTGTGACTGGCCCGGATGCTCCATGTATCCTTGGCATAGACTATCTCAGAAGAGGATATTGCAAGGACCCAAAAGGGTTCCGGTGGGCATTTGGTATAGCTGCCTTAGAGACAGAGGGCATTAAACAATTATCTACCTTGCCTGGTCTCTCAGAGGACCCCTCTGTTGTGGGGTTGCTGAGGGTCGAAGAACAGCAAGTGCCAATCGCTACCACAACTGTGCACCGGCGGCAATATCGCACTAACCGGGACTCCCTGATTCCCATCCATAAGCTAATTCGTCAATTGGAGAGCCAAGGAGTGATCAGCAAGACTCATTCACCTTTCAATAGTCCCATATGGCCAGTGCGAAAGTCTAATGGCGAGTGGAGACTAACAGTGGACTATCGTAGCCTGAACGAAGTGACGCCACCACTGAGTGCTGCAGTGCCGGACATGCTGGAACTTCAGTACGAACTTGAATCGAAGGCAGCCAAGTGGTACGCCACAATTGATATCGCTAATGCATTTTTCTCCATCCCTCTAGCAGCAGAGTGCAGGCCACAGTTTGCTTTCACCTGGAGGGGAGTCCAATATACTTGGAATCGACTGCCCCAGGGGTGGAAACACAGCCCTACCATTTGCCATGGGCTGATCCAGTCTGCACTGGAGCAGGGGGAAGCTCCTGAACACCTGCAGTACATCGATGACATTATTGTGTGGGGTGACACAGCAGAGGAAGTTTTCGAGAAAGGGAAGAAAATAGTCCAAATCCTTCTGAAAGCCGGTTTTGCCATAAAACAAAATAAAGTCAAAGGACCTGCACGAGAGATCCAGTTTTTAGGAATAAAATGGCAAGATGGACGTCGTCAAATCCCAATGGATGTGATCAACAAAATAACAGCTATGTCTCCACCAACTAACAAAAAAGAAACACAGACTTTCCTAGGTGTTGTGGGGTTTTGGAGAATGCACATCCCAAATTACAGTCTGATTGTAAACCCGCTCTACCAAGTAACCCGTAAGAAGAATGAATTTGAATGGGGCCCTGAACAACGACAAGCCTTTGAACAAATTAAGCAGGAAATAGTCCATGCAGTAGCCCTTGGGCCAGTTCGAACAGGACCAGATGTAAAGAATGTGCTCTACACTGCAGCCGGGGAGAACGGCCCCACCTGGAGCCTCTGGCAGAAAGAACCTGGGGAAACTCGAGGTCGGCCCCTGGGGTTTTGGAGCCGGGGATACAGAGGGTCTGAGGCCCGCTATACTCCAACTGAAAAGGAGATACTGGCAGCATATGAAGGAGTTCGATCTGCTTCAGAGGTGGTCGGTACTGAAGCGCAGCTCCTCCTAGCACCCCGATTGCCGGTACTAGGCTGGATGTTCAAGGGAAGGGTCTCTTCTACGCATCATGCAACTGATGCTACATGGAGCAAGTGGATTGCACTAATTACTCAGCGGGCTCGAATAGGAAACCCCAGTCGCCCAGGAATATTGGAAGTGATTATGGACTGGCCAGAAGGTAAATACTTTGGGATATCATCAGAGGAGGAGGTGGGTCGTGCTGAAGAAGCCCCACTGTACAACCAGTTACCAGAAAATTAAAAGAAATATGCCCTGTTCACTGATGGGTCCTGTCGTATTGTGGGGAAGCATCGAAGATGGAAGGCTGCTGTATGGAGTCCTACACGACGAGTTGCAGAAGCTGCTGAGGGAGAAGGTGAATCGAGTCAGTTTGCAGAAGTGAAGGCCATTCAGCTGGTTTTAGACATTGCTGAACGAGAAAAATGGCCAGTTCTCTATCTCTACACCGATTCATGGATGGTAGCAAATGCCCTGTGGGGATGGTTACAGCAATGGAAGCAAAACAACTGGCAGCGTAGGGGCAAACCCATCTGGGCTGCTGCATTGTGGCAAGATATTGCTGCTCGGGTAGAGAACCTGGCTGTGAAAGTACGTCACGTAGATGCTCATGTGCCCAAGAATCGGGCTACTGAAGAACATCAGAACAACCAGCAGGTGGATCAGGCTGCTAAGATTGAAGTAGCTCAGGTGGATCTGGATTGGAAGCATAAAGGTGAATTATTTATAGCCCGATGGGCCCATGACACCTCAGGCCATCAAGGTAGAGATGCAACATACAGATGGGCTCGTGATCGAGGGGTGGACCTGACCATGGACGCTATAGCACAGGTTATTCATGACTGTGAAACATGTGCTGCAATCAAGCAAGCCAAACGGTCAAAGCCTCTTTGGTATGGAGGACGATGGCTGAAATATAAATATGGAGAGGCCTGGCAGATTGATTACATCACACTCCCTCAAACTCGCAATGGCAAGCGCCACGTACTTACAATGGTGGAAGCAACCACCGGATGGCTGGAAACATACCCTGTGCCTCATGCCACCGCCCGGAACACTATCCTGGGCCTTGAAAAGCAAGTCCTATGGCGACATGGTACCCCAGAAAGAATAGAGTCAGACAATGGAACTCATTTCCGAAACAACCTTATAGACACTTGGGCCAAAGAACATGGTATTGAGTGGGTGTATCACATCCCCTATCATGCACCAGCCTCCGGGAAAGTTGAACGATACAATGGACTGTTAAAGACTACATTGAAAGCAATGGGCGCTGGGACATTCAAAAACTGGGATACGCATTTGGCAAAGGCCACTTGGCTAGTCAATACTAGGGGATCTGCCAACCGAGCTGGACCTGCCCAATCAAACCTGTTACGTACTGTAGATGGGGATAAAGTTCCTGTAGTGCATGTAAAAAATATGCTGGGTAAAACAGTCTGGGCTATTCCTGCCTCAGGAAAAGGCAAACCCATTCGTGGAATTGTTTTTGCTCAGGGACCTGGATACACTTGGTGGGTGATGCAAAAGAACGGAGAGGTCCAGTGTGTACCTCAAGGAGATTTAATACTGGGTGAGAATAGCCCATGAACTGAATTGTACCATGTTAATTGCTATATAATACTGTATGTTACCACTACCATGACTACTATAGGTGACTAATTAGAATGTATGGAAAAGAGTGTAACCTGAGCATGACATAAATGGTATGGAATAAGGGGTGGATAGATGTCCTGGTTTCAGTTAGAACAGAATTAATTTTCTTCCTAGTAGCTGGTGGAATGCTGTGTTTTGGCTTAGGATGAGAAGAGTGCTGATAACACCCCGATGTTTTAATTGTTGCAGAGCAGTGCTTATACCAAGCCAAGGACACCTCAGACTTTTGCTCTGTCCTGCCAACAGGCAGGCTGGGGGTGCAGTAAGAGCTGGGAGGGGACAGACCCAGGACAGGTGACCTGAACTAGCCAAAGGGGTATTCCATACCATCTGACGTCATGCTAAACAATATATAGGGGTGGCTAGCCGGGGGAAGGGGGCCAGACTGCTCGGGGTTAAGCTGGGCATCGGTCAGTGGGTGGTGAGCAATTGCATTGTGCATCACTTGTTTGTACATATTATTAGTAGTAGTACTATTATCATCATTGTATTATTATTATTATTATTATTATTATTATTATTATTATTATTATTATTATTTTCCTGTCTTATTAAACTGTCTTTATCTCAACTCACGGGCTTCACTTTCCATTTCTCTCCCCCGTCCCAGAGAGGGAGGGGGGAGGGTGAGCGAACGGCTGCGTGGTGTTTAGCTGCCAGCCGGGTTAAACCACGACAACACTGTAGTTCTGTGCAGTCATACTAAGATTCTCTCATCTTACAAAGACTCTGATTTCCCATATGGGAAACATATTAAAAAGAAACAATGTTTCTTTCTCTATTTGATTCTCTAAAGTTATGGATTATTTGATTCAATGGCAGAGAGAGGAAGGAAGGAAGGAAGGAAGGAAGGAAGGAAGGAAGGAAGGAAGGAAGGAAGGAAGGAAGGAAGGAAGGAAGGAAGGAAGGAAGGAAGGAAGGAAGGAAGGAAGGAAGGAAGGAAGGAAGGAAGGAAGGAAGGAAGGAAGGAAGGAAGGAAGGAAGGAAGGAAGGAAGGAAGGAAGGAAGGAAGGAAGGAAGGAAGGAAAGAAGGAAGGAAGGAAGGAAAGAAGGAAGGAAGGAAGGAAGGAAGGAAGGAAGGAAGGAAGGAAGGAAGGAAGGAAGGAAGGAAGGAAGGAAGGAAGGAAGGAAGGAAGGAAGGAAGGAAAGAAGGAAGGAAGGAAGGAAGGAAGGAAGGAAGGAAGGAAGGAAGGAAGGAAGGAAGGAAGGAAGGAAGGAAGGAAGGAAGGAAGGAAGGAAGGAAGGAAGGAAGGAAGGAAGGAAAGAAGGAAGGAAAGAAGGGAGAAAGAAAGTCCTCACAGCACAATAAAATCAAGGATTTCAAAACTTCCATAATTAAAGACAGAAGCTTATTATTAATGTGTTTTTCTTTATATAACTTCTTCACTGAAATAGAATTCAAAACCCACGCTGCAGCTCTGCAATATTGTTCACTGCAAGAAACTATTTTGTTCTGCCTCAGAGGCAAAGCATTTTTGTGTTTAATTTTACTCTGACTATATACAACACTTGTTTATGTCCTTAAAATGCCTTTTAAAGAGATTGATTTCAATGCATCACTACTAAATCCAGCTACAAAGATTTAATTCTCTCCCTTATGCAACAAGACAACATTTACTTTTTATTTTGGTAGCTCATATGTGTAATAGGCAATGATGGACATAGTATCTAAATGCATGCATGAAGATATACGCCTATATTTATTTCATATCTTCAGTGTAGCTTTAATTATATAATTTTAAAGTTTTATTACTAGCTTCAGATCACTCTTCAGCCTCAAGTGCTGTTACCAGATTCACATCTACAGTAAATTAGGTTCATGTAAATACATCCTTTTTCTCTGAGAAAGAGCAGTGAAAGGTATACAAACATTTTAGACTTTTTTATGAGCATAACCCAAGGTTTAACAAAGATATAGGCATGACTGCGTGTGTCTGTGCTTTTCATTTTACATTCACTATGGGCATGAGGAAATCAGGAGGTAGGTTTGACTCCTGTTCCAACCATGAACAACAGGGATTCTGAAGGAAAACCAAAAACCATAAGCCTGCAGAAGTTTATAATCCTGGTCTGGTATCTCAATATGAATGCTATTTATTACAACTTTTTTTTTTTTTTTTTTTTTTGTAAAAATGACTTAAGGGAAAATAATATCATAATTATTTTGGCTTTACTCATTGTTATTCAGCTTTTTTCCCCAGTTCCTTAAACAAAAGGTGTTGACCTTTTATTTCTAAACATAAAAATAAAAAATTCACTGCAAAAGTAGGGAACTGATTATAAAAAGAGAATGAAGAAGACATAAGTAGGGAAGAAGCATATTCTCTGTTTTCTTCCTCTTTTTTAAGAACACAGACAAATTCCTATGGAAGATGATATCAAAATATTGTATAAATACTAAATAAATTCAATAAGGTTACTGAAGGATCACCTTCTGGGACTTATGAGGCCCCTTGGCTTGATTTCCTAGTTTAGTTTTACTTGGTAAATGGCCAAAAGTCAAGGGAAAGGATTCAAGGTAGCTGTGACAGAAGGGGGACTACTTCAGAGACAACACTTTGGAAAAATATACTGAACTTGAGTTTTGAGACATTCATACAGGACAGGAAAAGGCTGCTGCAGCAAAAGTGAAAAGGACCAAATAATGGAATTTTAGAATCATTCGATCATAGAATCATTAGGGTTGGAAAAGCCCTCCAAGATCATCTCATCCAACCATCTCCCTGCTACCAGTAAACCATTTCCCTAAGTACCAGATACAACCTTTCCTTCAAAATCCCCAGGGATGGCAACACCATCACCTCCCTGGGCAACCCATTCCAATGCCTGACTACTCTTTCCGAGAAAAAATGTCTCCTAATTTCCAGCCTAAACCTCCCCTGGTGCAGCTTGAGGCTATTCCCTCTAGTCCTACTTATCTGCGAGAAGTGGCTGACCCCCAGCTCCCCACCCCTTCCTTTCAGGTAGTTGGAGAGGTCTCCCCTGAGCCTCCTCTTCTACAGACTAAACAACCCCAGTTCCCTCAGCTGCTCCTTAGGACTTGTGTTCCAGACCTTCACCAGATTTGTAACCCTTCTCTGGGCTCATGGTTCTAGAGCCTCAATGTCCTTCTTGTAATGATGGACCCAAAGCTGAACACAGCACTTGAGGTGCGGCCTCACCAGAGCAGAATACAAGGGAACAATCACCTCCCTGGCCCTGCTGGCTACACTATTCCTGATACAAGCTAGGATGCTGTTGGCCTTCTTGGCCACCTGTGCACACTGCCAGCTCATGCACAGGTGAGCATTGATTAACATCCCCAGATCCTGTTCCTCTGCACAGCTTTCCAGCCACTCTGCCCCAAGCCTGTAGCACTGCTGCATGGGGTTGTTGTGGTCAAAGTGCAGGACCAAGCACCTGGTTTTGTTGAACCTCATCCCATTGGCCTCTGCCCATTGACCCAACCTGTCCAGATCCCTCTGCAGGGCCTTCCTACCCTCCAGCAGATTGACACTACCCCCAGTTTGGTGTCATCTGCAAACTTACTGAGGGTGCACTCAACTCCCTCATCCAAACTGTCAATAAAGATATTAATGAGGATGAGCCCCAACAACCACCTCTGTGCAACACCACTGGTGACGTGTCACCAGCTGGATTTCACTCCATTTACCACTACTGTCTTGGCTTGGCCGTCCCATCAGTTTTTAACCCAGGAAAGAATATACCTGTCCGAGCCATGGGCTGCCACGTTCTTCAGGAGAATATTGTGGCATACACTGTCAAAGGCCTTGCTGGAGTTTAGTTAGACTACGTCAACAGGCTTTCCCTCATCCACCAGTAAGGTCAGCTGGTCATAGAAGGAGATGAGGTTTGTCAGTCAGGACCTGCCTTTCATGAACCCATGCTGGCTAGTATTAGTACTTTGTGTGGCTATCTCTCTTGCACTTCAGGAGCCTTATCATGGAAACTATTAACAAATACAGACTTTACTCCAGATGAGTTCAAATATATTTTGAAAACTTTGAATGTTCTTTGAGTGTTGAAATTATCATCATTCATTTGTATGTCTCCTATGTGTATTCCTGGTTTAGTCTAAGGTTAGATGACTGTTTAAAAATTCCACCCAAAGATCTTTCCTGAGGGAGGATGGTTATAAGTGTCAATGTGTGTGGGAGATATCTATTATGATTGTCACCACGAACGGTTTTGGAATTCACCTCTGAACAAATGCAGAATCCTAAAATGTTTAGAGAAAGTTTTAAAAAGATATGTCCCGATCCTGGCAGTGACAGAGATTTACAGCTCACCTCACTGTGCTGGAGTCTGGCCTGCAGCTGTCAAACACTATTGAACATTATTCAGCACATTCAAGAAGAAGAAAATGCCTCTGGATCTGATCCAACTCTTGTAACAGGAACTGTGGCCTCTCCAACCCCCACAAAAGGCACTGCAGCTGAAGCAAGGAGCTCACCCATGCCAGTATCAGTTACCCTTACACAGAAGCCAAAACAATGGGTGCAAAAGTCATCTTATCTAGTTAGGGAAGAAACTTCTACTAATGAGGGGCAAGAGGAAGAAGTGGATGAGGCAGTAAGTAGGGCCATCATGGAGGAGGAAGAAGCAGAAATAAATAATGCAGTAACCACACGATCCCTATCCCTGGATGAGCTGTGAGATATGTGAAAAAAAATTCTTTTTTCAGAGACAACATGGTGAACAATAAAACTGGGGGGAGTTGTCCATGGACAGTCATAGCCTGTGCTTGCGGACTGGCAGGGCATCGGTCAGTGGGTGGTGAGCAATTACATTGTGCATCACTTGTTTTGTTTATTATTATTATTATTATTATTATTATTATTATTATTATTATCTTCACTTTCTGATTTTCTATCCAATTAAACCATCTTTAGTTCAACCTATGAGTTTAACTTTTTTTCCAGTCCTCTCCCCCATTCCACGGAGGGGGAGCAAGAGAGCAGTTATGTGGTGCTCAGCTTCCTTCTGGGTTAAACCACAAGAGTAGGTAATGGTTTTCATAAATGAAGCAAAACATAACCATAGGAACAGATGATGTAGTATTCACCTGGAGAAAAGAAAAAAAAAAAGAAAACTTTTTTTGTTTGTTTGTTTTTGTTTTTGTTTTTGTTTTTTAGCGAATTCAGAGGAAGCCAAGGACAGATGAAAAATGGGCAGAACATTTGCAAACAAAACACATCACCGTGTTCTGTGGACATAAAAAGCATATCTATCAGTCTGTCAATTCATTCCTTTCTAAGACTATTAATGACTTGAGCTAATGAGAAATGTAGAGTTCTATATATAGTAGTTATGTGCCTTCAGTTCTTCCTTTATGGCACTAATGAGGCATTTCTTTGCTGTTGAAAAGATTTTAATTCTTCACTCTAAAATCATAGCTGGGATCTGCAGTTGCAGATCCCAAGGATCTGGTAGATTATTTGCTGACTTTCAGCAATGGATACTATCTATCTTCTGGATCAAACCATCAGAATATCACAACATTTTATTAGGGGCTCTGATAAAAATAAAACTTGGAGGGTTGTAAACTTTTATTCAGTTGTACTACAAAATAGACTAAATGATATGCATATTTGCACAAAATCGGGACAGTCTCTAATCTTCTGCTTTAATTAATAGGTTCTTTTTTTGTTGTTGTAGTTGTAAGGCATTAGTGTATTATATATTAGTGTATATATAGTAACTCTTGGAGTTATTCAGTAGCTTAAAATACATTGATTTTCCACAACATTTTTTCACTTGCAAAAACACTGGTAGGAACAGTACATCGAATCATTGTCTGAAAGCCCCATAAAAATATTTGAGTGTTCACTATTAAAAACTTACTATGATGGGAAGCTACAGCAAATGAATTCTTTTCTCAACTTTTACAGTGTAGGGTCTCGTCTTCCTTTTTCTATCCAGTTCCAGCTGGGAAGTATCATTGTCAGAGGAATGAGAGCTGCTATGTATTGAATAGAGATAACTGAAAACTGAATAGCTGGAAATTTCATTTTGAAAAAAAATATTTTGGCCTTATTTTTAAGACCTTTGTATTATTGTTACTTCCTCGGAAGCTCTTGGAGCTTGCTGAAATTGATTCTTTGGTAGTTATGCTTTGCAACACACAGCAATGTTGATGTTTTCCCACTTTCTGCTCACAGATCTAATGCATCCTCCAACTGACTCAGCCCTCATACTGAGATCTGGGATAGAAACCTGCTTCATCCCCAGACTGAGGAAAGATATTTCTGAAATCTGACACATTCTGCCTCAAAATTCAACTACAAAAATTGGCTTTGATTTTTTTTGTCTTTAGAAAATTAAGTGTAAACTCCTCTGATACTTTGTCTATTCTTGGATTGCAATTTGAAGATGAAACTACACTGACATTGAATGACTGTGCTCTGAAAATACTCCCAACAGATTATTTCTCTATATACAGCTACATAAGTAATGTAAATCTTAATGTAAGAGTTGTTCATATGTGGGTTCATAACATACTGTAACTTAGTAACCGTCTATTTTACAAGCCATAGGACAGCACAAACTTGATCAAATAGATAGAGTCTGAATTTCACCTCATTGAAGTACAGTGTGGATTATGCATCACTCTATGTAAAAATACTTTCAATGTTTAGTTAAATTATCAAAATTCATTTTAACAAAACTTTGTCTTTAATCTGTCAGAATGTTGTCACCCAAAACTGTAATTATCACTTTGGCATGTCATATCACAATATTGACCAACCTGATTTTCTCACACAACCACTTATTTTAGTGTTTTGTGCTTTTCCTCATTTAAAAGTTTTCTGTTGAATTAGCCCTCTGCCAGAGGCGGCTGATCACTACAGCAGCTTTCATTACCAAGTGTGTCAAAAGACTCATTACAACAGAGGCAGCAGCAGCTCACACTCACAGACTGCAATCACCATGACAATAGGCAAAACTGCCTAGAGTAAGGTCACATTTTCATAGCTAACCACCCTGCTGGGAAAGATACTGCTTTGATTGTGAGTCAGTAGCTGAAGCTTGCTTTTCTATTCAGAAAAAATGCTGAAACTGGACTTGCCAGCTCTGAAATTGAGATAACTCTTGAGTGTGTGCATGCAGAAAAGGCAACATTCTGAATTTCGAAAAAGAGTGTGTGCGTGTATATATACACATATATAAATACATTTTCAACATAACTATTTCAGCACTATCTACTCTCATCTGCAGCAAAAAGCCAATTCTTAAACTTTTTTTTTGTCTTCTCACTCACACCTGGATTTGACTTCTTTAAACTTTTAAACTTTCATTGTGTTGAATTTGAAGGAATTATCTCCAATTTTGAAACAGCAGGGTACTTCGGAGGAATAAACTTACTTATACAGAGACATTCCAGTTTCTATTAAACAAAATCCAGCTCTAATTGCTTTGTTTATATTATAAACATTTTAGATTAGTATGACATGTTCTTATATGTTTGGGAGGAAAGGTAGGGAAATGTTATCACTTTGCATATATGTCCTTCCAAATTTTAAAATTAAAGAGATACTCTATAGTTAAAATGATGTAGTGTACAAGAGAAACACATGGTTCTTTACTCAAGTAGACACTTCCTAAAAGCTTATTCCTGTTTGACCAATATTTTTACTTTATAGACTGTTTTAGTAATGACATGAGACATGAGACTGTTGTTGCAGTCAGAATAATCGTGTGTTCAAATATCAAAAACTATGGAAATTTGTATTTCATGCTTCTCAAAGTATTTTGTCAAATATCTACTTGCCAAGTTACCTGTTATTTTAGTAAAGACCAGGTGTCACTTATGAGATTTGACAAATAAATGAGAATCTTCAATAAACTAATAAACCATGCAATTCAGAATGTAGATTTTAACTTTGTGTTCATGCTCCTTTGAAAATAGGAATCCAAATACTCAGATAATGAAACTAGGAAAAAAATAAAAATAAAAAAATAAAAATAAAAGTCACTCCCTGTTGATCTCCTTTAATAAAGACACAGTATAATTTCTCTCATACAATCATAGAATAGCCTGTGTTAGAAGGGAAAGACAAAGGGACTTCAAGGATCACCTAGTTCCAACCCCCCTGCCACAGGCAGGGATTCTACCCACTAGACCAGTTTGCTCAGGGCCTCATCTAACCTGGTCTTGAACACCTCCTGGCATGGGGCATCCACAGCCTCTCTGGGCAACCTGTTTCAGTGCCTCACCACCCTCTGAGTGAAAAACTTCTTTCTAAGCTCCAATCTAAACCTCCCCTCTTTTAAGTTAAAACCACTCCCCCTTGTCCTATCATTATCTACCCAAGTAAAGAGTCCTTCTCCATCCTTTTTATAAGACCCTTCTAAGCATTGAAAGGCTGTGATGCAGTCATCCCAGAGCCTTCTCTTCTATAGGCTGAACAGCCCCAGCTCTTTCAGCCTTTCTTTATAGGAGATGTGCTCCATCCCCTTGATCAACTTTGTGGCCCACCTCTGGACCCACTCTAACAGCTCCACATCCTTCTTGTGCTGGGGGCTTTAGACCGGGACACAGTACTCCAAGTGGGGCCTCACCAGGACTGAGTAGAGGGGGACAATCACCTCCCTTGACCTTCTGGCCACTGCTTTTTTAATGCAGCCCAGGATGTAGTTGGCCTTTAGGGAGACAAATGTGCAATGCCAACTTATTTCTCTCTTTTAGGTTTTTATTAACACTTTACATGCAACATTACAGTCTATAAGGGAGGCAAAATGACATTTAATTCTGTTTACCTATTCAGGTGTACTTTCTGTCAATTAAGAAGTAGTTACAGAAAGAGCAGCACTCAAGTAATTAAGAAGCAGGTGTACAATATGAAATGTTAAGCTTTAAAAATATTAATTTTGGTTTATTTTTGAATAATGAACATTTTTGCCTGCCAGTTCTCATCTTTTAATTTGGCTTATAAAATGTAATACCCTGTATCTGTCCCATCAGGGTGCTCTTATAATTCCATATTTTGTACAGGAAAGTTTTGTCTCATCATCTGTTCTGTTGTCTCATTCAATTTTTTGCTACAACTGGTCTTTCATCAAAACCACTCCTGGTATTTTGGCTCTGAACCAACTCTGTTCACCTTTTACTCCTGAAACAGCCTATATGTGATAATCTTTCTGAATTTCTGTTTCATTACTATCACTTATTCTTTTCAGCATAAATGTATTCACAAGACAGATGACCATGTTAATTTAATTTAAATCTGCTAGTCTGGAAACTGTGATGTGAC
Organism: Aythya ferina; assembly: GCF_964211825.1. NCBI lineage: Eukaryota > Metazoa > Chordata > Aves > Anseriformes > Anatidae > Aythya > Aythya ferina. The sequence goes on from NC_140304.1 coordinate 15,449,489, forward strand.
ATGGACAAATGACACTCTGTTGTTTCCATTGTTTCCACTCTTTACTGGGCAGAAGTCATGTTTACTTCTGTATGGCTCCTGGCAAAAAAAAAAAAAAAGTCTATCTCTGATGTAAGTAATAATATAAAAGAAACATAAATAACACAATAGATTAATTGCAAGTATCTCCACAAATTAAGGAAGACTCAGCATTCACAATCCTTAGGTTGAGAGGATACTAGCATAAAGACAAATTGTTTACTTTATCGTGTGACAATGATGAACAATTACAGCCAATTCTTGGAATCTTATTCCCAAGAACCATATCACTGAGAAGATGAACTCAGTAAATACGCTGAAAAGAGGAACTAATTAGCAAATAAGTTGCTTCCACTGCGATGAATGGGCATCAATCACACTGCAACTGAGGCAAATCCACATCCAGCAGCCCTGCTCAGCTGTTAATACTTGGTTAGTGTGCTCCTGAGGTGTTCAATGAGCTGCTAGCTGTAGCCTGATGTAGAGGTAGCAAGGCATTTGTCTTGCAGGGCTTTCATGTATTTAATTTACTCCCATTACTTTTGTTTTGTTTTTAAACAAACTGCAGTTCTGTGAATAATACTCAATCTAATGCTGATCCAGATCAGCCAGCTATGCAAATATGATTTAGATCCTTCTAAAATCTAGATCCTTTAGCACCTTCCTGTTTGTCCTGGTTTCAATTAGGGCAGAGTTAATTTTCCTTCTAGTAGCTGGTAGAATGCTATGTTTAGGCTTAGGGTGAGAAGAGTGCTGATAACACACTGACATTTTAATTGTTGCAGAGCAGTGCTTACACCAAGCCAAGGACTTTTCAGCTTCTTGCTCTGTCCTGCCAGCGGGCAGGCTAGGGATGCAGCAAGAGCTGGGAGGGGACAGACCCAGGACAACTGACACAAACTGGCCAAAGGGGTATTCCATACCATCTGATGTCATGCTAAGCAATATATAGGGGTGGCTAGCCAGGGGTGAGGGGGAGGGGGGACGGCTGCTGCTCGGGCATAGGTTGAGCGTCAGTCAGCAGGTGGTGAGCAATTGCATTGTGCATCACTTGTTTCATACACATTATTATTATTATTATTAATTATTATTATTATTTTCCTGTCTTAATAAACTGTCTTTATCTCAACTCACAGGCTTCACTTTCCCGTTTCTCTCCTCCATCCCTGAGAGGAATCACAGAATCACAGAATTTCTAGGTTGGAAGAGACCTCAAGATCATCGAGTCCAACCTCTGACCTAACACTAGCAGTCCCCACTAAACCATATCCCTAATCTCTACATCTAAAAGTCTTTTAAAGACTTCCAGGGATGGTGACTCCACCATTTCCCTGGGCAGCCTGTTCCAATGTCTAACAACCCTTTCAGTAAAGAAGGGAGGAGGGAGGGTGAGTGTATGTGTGTGGTGTCACACACCAGCTGCCAACTGGTTTAAACCACAGCACTGTTGAATGAGCTACATACAACTTTATGCTGTACTCATACCATTATGATGACTTTGTGCCAGCTACTGCAGAATGGGTGATATCTGATCAGTCAGACAATCTGTTGGCACAAAATAAATCCATTAAAATTTTTGAACAAATTTGAAACACTAATGTGAATTTATAACATTGCAAAGCTTTGTGTCACATGATCATGACATTTTTATGTGATATTAAAGCCTTAGAATGCACTTACTACTTTGTCAAACAGCAGTCAGTACCACCCAGTGGAGTTCACCCTTGCACAGCAGTGGCAACAAGTTGTGATGAAGGGAGGAGCTGATTGACAGCATGCCGAGAATGAAAAGGTAAAAAACAATGTTTCTGAACTGAATTGAGCGTATGTCCACTTCTGGCTCCATCTCTGTCAAACATTATTTAACATGTGTAATTGCTACGGTAGCTGAAGAGTAGCTTGATCGATAGTCCAATATAAGTATTTCCCTTGCAACTCAATAGACTCTTCAAAAACTCACTTCCACTCCTATTAAAATGTTATCCACCTCAATAGGAGCAGAAGCAAGCTTTGCATATTAAAGACATCCAGCTTGTATTCTAGAGTGAAAAGGATATATGAGAATGTGTTACAGAGAGCCATCATGAAGCACACAGTGGAATTAGAATAAAGAAGCATATCTCATGAAATAAGCAAAGTCTACATGTGGGCAGGTAGATTTTTTTTTTTAGGGGGGAAGCATTTCTCTGCTGTTGAATGGTTTCTTGCTCTATATTGTCATGCAATTTTCAGGTTGGGGTGATGAAATGTTTAAATTTGCAGTGAAATATATTTTGTGCTGAGAAAGGGAACAAGATAAAGGATGTTGATTCTGTAGGTCTTAGCTAACACAATTGTATGTTAAGGACCTCAGAGATAAGGGAGTAAAAGACTGTATGCATAGATAATGGAACCAGCAAGAACTGGCTTAACTGCTGAAGTCTGTCAAAGGAAAGGTCAGAAGTTTAGCAGCAAGGAAGACTTCTGGCCTTCACCAAAAGACCACCAGAGGACGCCGGACCACCACCCAAGGACTGCAGTAGGCATGCAAATAGAGATGGGAACCTATGTTAATGATTCTTAGGAGACTTGATGAATATGCTTTAGGAGACTTGATGCATAGGAAATGAAGCAAATATGTATATATCCCACTAAGATAAGCACACTGTCAGTAATCCTTGGTGTGTGTGTTGGGTGGAGCGATCCCCCACACAGACAGCTCCATAATAAAGAATACCTGGTTAATAGCCTTGGTTACCGAGTTTTCACTGTGTCAGTGCTTTATTTCTATGAACGCTGTCAATGCCTACTGACTCCACCATTGCTTTACATTCACAAAAGAACGAAATCCTGTCTTCTCCAAATACTGGTACCAGCATTTGCAACTGAATAAAATGTCTGCATTCTCTGCAATTAGCCATTGTCAGATTACATTTCCTAGAGTCTTACTCCTGAATATATAAGGGTAAACTTCCTTTTTTCCAACCTGTAATGAACCTCTCATCTAAAGCAAAAATCTCCAACAGAGTCCACACATATGCTTGCACAGGACTTCTAATTTTACATTAAATGTTCCCAATAGCCAGCTTACAATGCAAGACTAATTCTAAACAGGCAGTTCTTTTGTTTCTCATTGAAGTGCATCCATGGGTTTCAGGCTGTTTTGATTTAAGTTTTTAAATAAATAGCTTCTTTGTCATTGACACAAAACTACTTGCTTCTTTATGAACCTACCAAAGTTCAAGATATTCCAATGGCTTTGTTTCATTCGACTTAGGCAAAATCAGAAAGCTTTAGACATGTTTCTAAAAAAAACAACAACAACAACAACAACAACAAAAAACAGTTAAATATTTTTTTAAATAGTTAAATGTTTTCCTTTCCACTGTAAATAAAATAAAATAAATAAATAAAACCTGGATTTCAGAAGATTTCTGGGGTTCTTTTTCTTCCTTCCTTCCTTCCTTCCTTCCTTCCTTCCTTCCTTCCTTCCTTCCTTCCTTCTTTGTTTTTTCTGCACTCTTTCAACTTGTTAAATAAACATCAAGGATTACATGCAGAGGCAGCATAAAAATACATTTTTCTGATACTGGCTATGATGCTTATGAAAAGTAACAGATGGATAGCCTGGAAAAATGATTTTTTAACTATTCCTTAGAAAAGGTGTGGATCAGACTTTGTTTATGTGGATAATATGTCAGCAGCCAGTTATCTTCTGGACCTGGAGAATAAACCCTGCTTTTGGGGCAGTTGTTTTGTCTACTCAGTCCTTCTGCTGAGATAGTTTGTGCAAATGGCTGGGTAGTTAGTGGTGATGTGCTTATATAGGTATATAAATTGTCTCATAACAGGCTGGTCAGGAAATGCCAATCAGATGATAAATTTGGTGTTATGATGCAGCCAGACAAGCTTCTGATTAGTACCCTTCCAACAGAAAATGTTTGTAGTCAGCAGTCACAAAAAGTTACCAACATGTGAGCTTCAAATTTTTTAGACCAAAAGACACAGTAACTAAAATAACTTAAAATCTGGATGAGGTTCATTTCGATAATTTTGGTCTCCTGGTGTCTACTGAAATATTTTAAGGAGATACAAGCTGGAAAAGATTGAAAACTGCTGCTCAGTCTCCACAGAAGATAATTGTCTGCACTTTAGGTGACTCATAAGTTCTTTTTTTATCCCCAAAAGAAGAAACTTTTCATAAAATATAAGTAATCCCCTTTTTTACCTGTCATCTACACTTTACAGTTGAACTACTGTGAAAATACATTTAAAAAAACAACTGTTCAAGTCCCCCTTCTATCTTCCCTTAGAATATGTGTGCAAAAATTCTCAGGGGAAAAAATAATAATAATAATTAAAAAATCCTGCTCTGAAGTAAAAAAAAAAAAAAAAAAAAAAGTCCTCATTTTCCCTCATGGAAAGACACAACAGATCTTTCATTGGGTGAATTTTTACATTAAGACAATAAAAATTGCCTTGCCTTTTATAGATCATTGACCACTCAAACTGCAATCAAGTTAAAGAAGATTCTCATCTTCATTCCACTGTTGGGTCTTATCCCCTTCTCTTCCTGCTCCTCCCCTCCAAAAAAAATGTTACTTTAGAGATATCTTTGGTATAGTCAGGCAGAGCTGAATGAGACCACAATATCTCCGGTACAACACTGAAAGCTGAACATTAAACTTATGCCAGAAATCAAACAAAGTCAAGACAGTATTTGAAATGTTGACTATAAGATATTAAACTGGTGTGAATTGAGTGGAATTATAGAGAAAAAGACACTTTACCAAGGTGCTTTTTGGCAGGTAGAAAGTCAAAGACAAAAATTGGATCCTTCAACTGGGAGAATGTATTGGAGGTAAATTGAAGTGAATGGGATTTGGTACACAGATCTGCAACACCTAAGAGGAAAAGGGCAACAAAAAGAAACTCATCCAATAGTTCAGTATTTTAACACAAGAATTTGTATGGTCATATGACTGTACAGGTTTTTCTAGAGAATGTGACAGTCACTTTTAAATAGGTTTCTATTTAAGAAGGAGCATAATTCTGTACTACAGGTGTAAGAGTATGTGGAAGGGAAGTTCATGCTTTTTCAAGAGCATCTGGTCAATGACCTTTTTCAATGTGAAAAAGGTGTAATAAGAAAAGGTGGAAGCCACAAACAAGCATGCAGGAATACAAACGTGACCAAAACATGACATGGGATGCACTGAGGAGAATAAACCTGGTCAGTACCACTGACTGATGATGGTGTGTGGGGGTGTTTATTCCAGCAACAATACCTAATCAGGGACTTTATGGAGTAGGAAACTAAGCAAAAAAAAGCGGAAAACAAAAACAAAATATGCAAAGACACAGATCTAACAAAAGAAGTAATGAGACAATGACAAGAAACAAACCTCCTACTCACACTAATTGATGGGCTATCAAGAAACTACATACACCACTTCCAGGAAGATCAACCAGGACTCAGGGGACACATGAGCATGTGTTTGCTTGTGAACCCTGGGAATGTTATGAGAATGCCTGCACCAGTGACCTGCTGTCCCTGCCAGCCCCAGAGAAGAAGGGGATGTGGCTGTCAGTACAGGTGTAATGTGGGTCTTGTGCATGCATGCTGGTGACAGCAGCACCATGTCTTGGGCAGTCTGTATGACTGGCTATATTAGTGTCCTGTATGTGTGTGTGCCTCTGGGATGTGTGCTCAGCTTTCCTACTGGTTGAACCTGCAAACTGGAAAGCAGCAGCTGCATCCCTCTGACTGGGCAGAAACCCTGGGTGCTAGGCTCACTGGGGGTCCTGGAACCAAGCAGCTGTAGCCAGGAACTGTGTATTAGGATAGAGTCGAGTCAAATCGACTAGAGTAGGGTGGAATGGGATGGAACAGAACAGAACGGAACAGAACAGAGAAGTTCATTTGGAAGAGGCCTACAAAGATCATCAAATCCAACTGACTGACCACTCCAGGCCTAAACAAAAGATAAAGCAAGATATTTAGAGCACTGTCTAAATGTGTCTTACACACTGACAGACATGGGGCATCAAGCACTTCTCTAGGAAGCATGTTCCAGTGTTTGACGACCCTCATGGTAAAGAAACTTTTCCTAATATGCAGTCTGAACTGCCCCTGTTGCAGCTTTGTGCCATTCTTGTGCATCCTCTCATTGTTTACCAGGGAGAAGATATTGGCACCTCCTTCTCTGCTTCCTCTCCTCACAAAGTTGTAGAGACCTTATCCTAAGGTCACCACTTAGCCTTCCTTTCTCCAAACTAGAAAAAAATCTGTATCCATGGCCTCCTCTCCTCATAGGACATGCTTTCCAGCCCTTTTTTACAGCTTTGTTGTGCTCCTCTTGATGTTTTCTAGTATCTTAACACCCTTTTTATATTTTAGAACCCAGAACTCCAAAATATATGGCTGGCTGCCTATGCTGTGTTTAATACACCCCAAAATGTAGCTTGCCTTCTTGGCTGCCAGGGCACACTGCTGACTCCTGTTGACCCTACTGTCAACCAGGACCCACAGAACTTTTTCTGCTGAGCTGCTCTCCAGCTACTCATCTCCTATACCTGTGTCCAGCATTACCCCACCCACGTGCATTTTCCTTTGTTGAACTAAATGTCACTGGTGATTGTCCAATGCTCCAGTATATCTAGATCCCTCTGCAAGGCCTCTCATCTCTACAGAGAATAAACAGCACTTCCCAGCTTAGTATCATCAGCAAACTTGATAAGAATGCATTCTGCTCCTGCATCCAGATCATTCATAAAAATGTTGAGCAGGACTGACCCTACAATCGAACCCTGGGGAACAGTACTAGTGACCATCCACCAGCCAGATGTCGCCCCTTTCACTTTTACCACTTGAGGTCTAATGTTAAACCAGTTCACCACCCAGTGTAGTGTGAACCCAGTCTAGTGTTTCACAGTTGGACTATTTGTCTAGAAGAATGCTGTTAGGGATGGTATCAAAGGTCTTACTGAAATCCAGAAAGATAAAATCTGCTGCCTTCCCTTCATCCACTAAGTGGATGAAAGAAATTCTTGGATTTCACAGAAAGAATTGCTTAGTTCTTTAACCAACTTTCAATATTCAATATATCCAGAAAGAATTTCAATATTTAATATTTCAATATATCCAGAAAGAATTTTTTCACAAAAAGTGGATTTCACAGAAAGAATTGCTTAGTTCTTTAACCAACTTTCAATAGCACCCAGAATAATCTTCTCCCTATCTTTTCCAGGCACAGAGGTTAAATTAACAGGTCTGCAGTCTCCTGGGTCTTCTGCCATGCCCTCTTAGTAGATGGGGATAACACTGGCTAGCTTCCAGTCAGCTGGGACTTCCCCAGACTCCCGTGATCTTTGGTAAATTGTTGAGAAGGGTCCAGCTATAATGTCTGCTAACTCCCTCAGTACTCTGAGGGGATTACTCCCATCAAGCTCCATGGAATGATGAACATTCAGCTGATAAAAGTGGTCCCTTACAATTTCAGGGGCTAGAGATGGAAAAACGCTGCTTCTCCAGTCATATTTTTCCAACTCTGAGGACTGGACAATACAAGATCCATTGTTAATATTAAAAAAATAATTTTAAGGCGTATTATATCCCTTAACTGCTGGAACAGGCAAAAGCTGTTGGACCTCAAATAATGACCCAAACAATGTAACTAAGTACCTGAATATTAGCTTTATGGTAGTGCTTAGAAAATATGTGAAAGGTCTGAACAAACCAGAAAGCAGTGTTTTGATGAAAAATTCACCCTTTCAAGGAAGCAACACTGGTATTCACAACAGAGAACAGTTCCTCTTCAATGTTTTTGTAGTATTTGGGAAAGCACAGTCCTAAAGACTGTGCTCCATAAAGAGGAGAATACAGAACACACGTTAGATAACCTTGGAGAAAGGAAAGTATATAAAGTATATAAAGTATGAATGGGTTAATAGATCAAAATGAAAAATACTTGGGCTGAAACTTCCAAAATTATCCACCAGATCTATCAATCCAATTTACATTAAGGGTGAGTGATAAATAGAAATTTCATACCCTTAAGAAGTTTGGAAAAAAAAAAAAACAAACAAACAACAAAAAAAAAAAACCATTGGTGGTACACAATAGTTTAAAACAATTAAAAAGTTGATGCTATAATATTTCTTCAGTGTGTTCACTTGAATATGGAGTTCATATGGAGACATGAAGGACAGAAATGCTTGAAGTAACACCACTTTGTATGTGTTGGTTTTTTTTGTGTGTTTTTTTTTTTTTTTTTTTTTTTTCACTTAGGAAAAGAATTGGACCTTATGTTTCCAGTAGGTTTCCAGCACACTTTATTGAAAATCTTACAGTGTATAAATGTGATTGTAGAAAACATCTAAAAAAAAAAAAAAAATCAGCTCTCCCTGAGAAGAATGTGCTAAAGAGCATTGAAACAGATATCTGTGCAGTTGTTGCATATCTCTTATTATCGTTAGTTTTGTAAAATTCAGCTAAGTGCAACAATATTTCCTTAGTCATAATTTTAAATATCCACTTTAGCATAACCTGTTTTGCCTCATTTAAGCAGTTTTTAAATTCTTTAATTCTTTTTTTTTTTTTTTTATTTTGACCACTTGTGTTAGTGATTAAAAATCAAAGTCATCAGGCCTCATTTTCAAATGTCTTTAAACATAAAAAGTAAGGAAGAGGATAAAAGAAATATGAATTGAAATGTAGTAAATATGTTTCTTTTCACAGTGGTTACAGAGATTAATATTATCAGCACCTTTTAAAAATGAAAGAAATCTTTGCTAGGCAAGGCCGTGATGTATACTTATATATATATATATATACACAGACGCATTTAGCAAAAAATGTTGCTTTAAGAAAACTATGAATTTCAATGTATTGATTCGTCAAGATTAGTGATAAGCCACCATTTAAAAACTAATGCACAAAAAATATGTATATATCTACTTTTACTTTATGCACAGACTAATCAGGAACAGTAAAGTCCTATCCTTTGCCAGGTTTGGAAAAACTTAGAGGTTGCTCCACAGAAGATAAAATCATCTGTATTTCTTAGGTATGTAAGAAGGTTTGATTTCCAATAAGGTACTAAATAATAATAATAATAATAATAATAATAATAATAATAATAATAATACAAATTGCTATCATATAGCCAAGCTCATTAGAATAATAATGAATGTGGCCCAATTTCTGTCTCCTTGGCTAAAAAATACATCCTTCACAAATGGGTAAATTACTCCTAACTATGCTGTATTATTGCAAGAATCCATCAATGTCTATGACCAGAATTCATAACTAAATGGATTAAGACAGCCATAAGGAATTGTGTTGTTGTATGTACAGATAGTTCTATAATTATAGCTATAGAAAATTTATGATATAAATCAAGTAAGTGCACATTTATATATCACATAATGAGAATTCTGTATCAATTTTTAACATTGCTTCTCATGTCTTGGAAATTTCAAATGTTTATATTGATTTTCGGACCAAAAAAAGAGTGTTGATGTACCAAAGTTCCTACAGATAGATATTCTGGATATGATGCCATCTGGTACTTAAGGAAGTACTTTAGTATCCCTAGTATGATCTTGTTTGCAGGGATGTTATTGGGGAAGACATTTGTTTTATTGTCTTATCTAAGACTTTGGGCCTCTGTTATTGCTAATCCCCTCATGTGAAACAGGGTTTATTTTGTAGTTTTTACCTTAAAAAAAATTAAATGTAAGAATTATTTTTCCCACTGTGACTCTTTCTGAAAGAGTTATCTCCTAAACACTGAGATAACTGGAAATTTTTTATATTTGGTGCTTTCCAAGCCTTCGCATTTTGCTGAGACAGAGGAGTCACTCTGGCTTCCAGTGCCAATCAAAACGGTGACAAAATTCTGGAGTTTCCTTTGCATGGTCTTAAAAATTCTGGAGTAAAGAACATCACTAATAGCATGTGCTGTGTCAAAAAACTGGGGTATCTGCATGATTTAACAATAACTCAGTAATTCCCTCTTTACTCCAAACACGGAAGGAACTGAAAATTCAGTGTTTGCAAACAAATGCCTGATATATAATGTTCTGATTGTTTATATGCTTACTGTAGTTTTAATTAGACTTTTAAAATAAAATATTATTAAATATGTGATTTTTATTCTTTTTTATTATTATTATTTATTTTTATTCCGTAATAACTTACTTAAACTATAATGAATTAAATATGAATATTGTAGCCTCATGTGAAATGGGATTAAAACAACAAACAAACACAGAAGCACATTAGGGTATGCTTCAATTTAAAAGCCAGATATTCAATAAAAGAGGGAACTGAATTGAGTAAAATTTAATATATTCATGACAAAGTCAATGAGTAGAAGAAAATCAGCAGGAACTAGGTAATGTTTTGTGTTTGCTCACCATAAATAAATAAATAAATAAATAAATAAATATCTAGGACAAACTTTGGCTTCAGACACTGGTGCAAATGTAATTTGAAAGGGTATCAACACACTAAGAAATAAATATGCCACTGAGATTGCAACAGAATTTCCGTGTTCCTCGTTGCAGATAGTGTGCCTGCACAGAAGTAGCATTTTGTCCTGTCCCCTCTTGTCTCTGTCAGTGAGTGGTCTGGTGTCCAACTCTGCAGTGGCTGTGGTTGCTCACAGTCTCATTTGTTGAATCTGGGCATGTATTACCTACCTCACTGAATCATGAAGAAAATTGTGTTACATTTTCCCGAAGCGCTGTGTTAGAATAGGTTCACAGATAAACTGTTCCTAATGGTCTTCATGGCTTTTAAAAAGCAGCTCATTGTAGCTATATTTTAGTGTAAAAATTGTGATCATGACTTCTAAGGTAGGATTTATGCCCTGAAGCAAAATTTATTATATGTGGTGGGTTGCTAGTAGAGCACCAGAGATAAAAATGCACAAGTTTTGCTGCTCAGCAAACAAATGAAAGGATAGAAAGGTCCAAACAGATATCTGGTGCTTGGCAAACTCATATTCATGCATTTATTTCAATTAAGGCCTATGCAGTCAGAAGAAAGATTTAGTGAACACAGTCAGAAACAACTTGTTATAAGAGGGTGACTAATGTCATCACTACCATAGAATCAGTATGGATTCAACCAAAATTGCAGCAACTGTAATGAAAATCATACTTAGATTCGGGAATATTTCACCATTGAAGGGAACACTGCATATTCTGATGACAAGAGTGAAGTCCAAGCTATCAAATATATCTTCTAAATGCATGAATTAATTAAAAGTTACCCAAATTAATAGCAATCTCTTATGAACTACAAAACCATATAATAAAATATGATAAACACAACCAAGAAAATGAAAATCAAAATAAAATTATTCCTGAGGAGTGGAATGCTTAGCTGGAAAAGATAATTAAGTAATGAATGGTTGCTTGGAAGACAAGAGGTGGTTCATAGGTAGATTAGAATTTCCGATAAAGAAAAAGAGAGAAAAAGAGGAATTGATATTGTTTCTCTTCCCTCCATACCTCTTCCAAACCTCTTATGAACAGAGGTTTATGGTTTTGTAAATAAGATCTGCATAATGGAACTTCAGATGATGGTGTCAGCACTATATATGTAAATGCATTTTTCTGTATGTGTAAAATCTAGATTTGTTTTCATATGGTGCATCAGGTGAAAAAAAAAAAAAAAAAGAAAAAAAGTGATGGCTTTCAGTTTGTTTATTTATTTTTGGACAGAAGAAAAATACATTTTCTTAAAAAAGAAAAGCAAAGTCATAGAATGAGGTAATAAAATGACAGAATGATTCTGCAAACTGCATTCTGTTCTCTCTTCTTGCTTTAATGAGGATACTAGCTGAAAATACCTGATCTTTGGAAGGGTTATGGCAATTTGTATACATGAGACATATTTTCTAAATTATTTTTCACTCTACTGATTTGAATATTTTTCGGAGCTGTAGTTATTGCTTTGTATTTGTCATGGAATTTTATATTGCAGGTAGCATTCATCTGTATTTCTTTAATGTTTGCAACTGACCTGTAAATGCCCCTTTCAGGATTTAAATTCTGTATTGCTAACATTCTAATCTTTCAGAACAGAAATAGTATAAAATTAGCATGGTCTTTTTTTCTGGCTTTAGATGCATGCTGCTCACAATATTCTTAACAGATTTACACATTTCCAGTGCTGTAACATTTATGACTATATGCACTAATGTCCAAAGATGCAAATTATTTTTTTTAACACCATGTGAAAATATTATTAAATATTCCAGGTTGAACAACTTTCTTGAATTTTAATATGAGTCTTGTTCTTTTCTATTGAGACTGCAAAAAAATACTGTATATAATGACTCTCTGATCTGCTCTATAGCAATAAATTGTTTTCCTCCACCTGGGCCATAAAGATCTTTCATCTCTTCCACTAATTCTATGTGGACTCAACCCTTTCAGTTCTCCTGCACTAGAACCACAGAATCATAGATTATCCTGGGTTGGCAGGGACCCACAAAGATCACTGAGTCAGTATCACTCCTGGCTCCACACAGGACCACCCAAAAATTAAACCCTATGTCTGAGAGCATTGTCCAAGTGTTTTCTTTAACTCTGTCAAGCTCGGTGCCATGACCACTGCCCTGGGGAGCCTGTTCCAGTGCCCGACCACCCTTGCGGAGCAGAATCTTTCCCTATCACCCGGTCTGACCCTCCCCTGTCACTGCTTAATGACACTCCCTTGGGTCCTGTTGCTGTCCCCAGAGAGCAGAGCTCAGAGCCTGCTCCTCCACTCCCCTCACAAGGAATCTATAGGACTCCATGAGGTCTCTTCTCAGGCTACTCTTCTCCAGGCCAAACAAATCAAGTGATTTCAGCTGTTCCTCAATACATCTTCTAGACCTTTCACCATCTTCATAACCCTCCTTTGGATGCTCTCTAATGGCTTTATGTCCTTCCTATATTTTGGTGTCCAGACTGCACACAGTGCTCAAGCTGAGACTACACCAGAGCAGAGCAGATCCCTTCCCTCAACCAGCTAGCAATGCTGTGACTGATGCACCCCAGGACATAGCTGGCCCTTTTGGCTGCCAGGCCAAAATGCTGGCTCAGGGCTATCTTGCCATGCCATCAACCAGAACCCCCAGATTTCTTTCCTGTTCTGTTCTCCAGCCTCTTGTCCCCCAGTCTGTACATATACATAGGGTTGCCCTGTCCCAGATGGAGAATTTGGTAACTGCTCTTGTTACATTTCATAAGGCCGGTGATTGTGTAGCCCTCTAATTTGTCAAGATCTCTCTTCAAGGCATCTTTACACTGGATGGAGTTAACCACTTCTCCCAATTTAGTGTCCTCCACAAACTTACTTAGCATGCACTCTAGACCTGCATTCAAGTTAATTATGAAAAGAGACAGAACACTAAGAAAGATGCCTTTTTCTCTGAGGGAGAGGGGAATATTTATTTCAGCAGTGAAGAATCTGATTATATTTAAAAGTCTGTGTTCTTGCATAACTGAATCATTGCATTACTAAATAAAAAAAATATATGTTTCAAAAAACTGCTCCCAACGAGTAAGTACCTTCCAACAACCTACACATATTGTCTGTACACAGCTCATTTGTCACGTCTTGATAAGAAAAGAAAGTGTGTAGCATGATGCTTGCATTGGAGTGAAATTAGAGACAATAACTTAGGAAATAAATAGGCAAGAGCACTGCATTTTAAAGTTTCAAATCACAGCCTTGAAGTTGATTGAAAATTCTATAAACAATGAGACCAAGAGGACAGGAGCTGATATGCTTACAGTAGTATGTGCTGCTTAGGAGATGTCATTTGAAAATATGTATATTAAAAATAAAGAGCAATTTAAAATGTCAGAACAAAGTTTGATGGTGAGACCCTTTCTGATCTTGATCATCTCCATGTCCCTGATGACTGACATCTCCTACAGAGATTTGGAATACACAGATGTGGACATGCAACTCTTATATTTTTTCTTTTTGGACAGAGTGGACCTGGATCAGAGTCCTGTCAATTCTGTTCCTCACTGGTACACCTGTGTGAATTAGAAAAATTTTGATCTTTACTTTCTAGTTAACATGATGATCCACCTTTCTTGCCACGGTTTATAAAGAAAACTTCCTGGAAAAAAGTAATTCGTAATAATCAAAATGTTTATCCTTTGGACAGGAAGTAGAAGTCCTATGAAGGGAAGAGTCTCAAGGAATTTTTTTATGATTAGGGACAGGATAAGCTGAAATAATATGTTTTTATGAAAATGTAAATATTTACAAGAAGAATTATAAATAACTGCTATTTTATTTTACTTGAAATGTGCTGTTCCCATTACTTCACTACTGCCATGAACTTCGAAATAGGTTTATCGAGTTGTATGTTTTCTGTTAAATACAGATATTTCCAAAAATTAAATATCTCTTTTAGTGGAGATGTGAAAATATGAAAAAAAAAAAAAATCATGTATGCAAAGCATATTCAGAATTTGTAACTTTAAATAGTCTGCTCTTCTTAGGCTCTATCTATGTTCAATGCAGAGGATAACCAAGAAAAAAAAGCTAGCTTACAGCTATTAAGAAGGTTATCATCATGATTTATGCTTTCCATTTACTGTAGAGATAAACCTTGTCAGACAAAGGTTGGCCTTCAGGAATACCTTTTTAGTATATTTGCATGCATAAATTAAATAATTCAAATAGTTGTATGAATTTGAAAAATTATTAAAATGATGACTACGTCAAAAAGAAATCAGAAATTACAGTCAACAGTGCTGTGCAAACTATTAATATTTTTAGGTTAAATGCAGGCTGTTGAGCTCCTCCCCACTTTTGCCACATGCTTAGAAGAACTTATAGTGATCTCTATAACATAATGGAGGCTTTTATTGCTATTCATCAAATTACGAAGATTATGAAAGAAAGGCAGTCAGAAAGTGAATACTGGAAGCTTTGTACTCATCTGTGAAGTTATAGTGACTGATTCTGATTCTGATTCTACTTAGGTATTCTTCATAATTCATATTCTTTAATTTCCATACATCCTCGCAGAACTAAAAATTTATTGATGAAACTATAAAGTTGAACAGGAAAGGAGATAGAAAACACAAATATTCAACACAACAAAACTCAGGAATGTTCTATAAACTCCAGAGACAAAAGAATGCAACACATTTGCACACTGGACATCCCTGAGTTACTTCATTTTGGAATCACATTTCAGAATGAGAAAATATCTAGTAGAGCATTTCTGGAGTTAGATCCTATTTAATAATGTAAAAAGGAAGCAGAATCAGAATGGCAAGTGTTTTTCGTGGGCGTTCTTTTGCCAGGATCCTAATTTTACTATCTTTATTTATTTGTTGTCCACTTGCAAATGTTTGTTCATTAAAATGAAACAGAACTGGAAAACAACTAACAGCAGTAAAAATCCTTTCATTTTCATATTGGATTTTTAATTTTTTTTTTTTTTTTTTTAGATTTTTTTTTAGAATTTAGCTCATAGAAAATTGTTTACATTTTACTGAAATCCCAGTAATAAAGATATTAGCAGATTGATCACAGGGAAAAAGAAAGTGTCTAAGTATTTTCAAAATAGAAAATAAATTTTCTTATTTACAGATTCTTTTTTGCTTACAGCATGTATTTTCTTATTGTAATTTATAAGTGAGCCAAATGTAGGTTTATGGATATCTACAAACTTTCATGAAGCTAAATGAAGATGGAATATTTTAAAGCTTAGTTAGTAAAGTATAAAGTTAAGTTTATTGCACATAGTAGAATTGATGGTCATTCCCTAGGCAGAATTTAAAGTTTGTTAACTGCTGTGGAAAAATAATGAGTGTCACTGTAATTGCTGCTGTGATGTTAAAAGTACTAATATAAAATAATATAAAGTGAGCTTCTCCTACCTAGTAAGTGAACAATAGGGGAAAAAAAGAAAGAAAAAAAAAAAAAGAAAGAAAAAAAAAAAAAAAAAAAAAAAAAAAGGAGCTGTACAGAGGAAATTAGTGTTTGAAGTATTTTTCCAAAGAAAAATAAACAGAGAAAAAAATACTCAGAGCCTCATGACATATTAACTATATGTTTATAAGTATACACACATGTACCATCACAGTTTCTTAAGCTGAGAGTGGTTGCTTGAACATGACAGTTTGTAACAGCTTCACTATGAGATGACCAAGTAGATAAATTTAGCAGCAGAAGGTGTTCATTTCCCTCAGGAAGCAGCTATAAATGCTTAAAATCAGTGGGTTATCTACTTAACCTTCTTCTCAAGGACACATCAGACAGGAAAATAAGTACTTGCTGTCGTATGTTATATAAAAACTTAAAGACACATGTTGCTCATTATAACTTAATTTTCCTTTTAAAACTGCAAGATATCACCAAGGCCAAGAGCTCTGAAGAAGTTTGAAGTCAACTGGATAATTGCAGTGATCCATGAGTTGTTATATTAAAGCCTAAACAAAGACTCATTTCCTCTTCCTCTGTAAAGAAACAGACACCTTGGAAGGTATAATAAATTTTCAACTTTCAGGACATAAGCTGCCTCTCACTAATAGGGTTTTGGAAGAAATACTCTGAAAGATACACCTTACCTTTGACAGACAACAGTTACTGTCTTAATGCAGGAATTACAAGTTGCTGTGCCATTAGGAAATCAGTTTGTAGCTGTATGCAGTAGCCTCTGCAACACTTTTGAGAGCTGCCTGGCTGTTGATTGCCTTGTGCAGAATTTCTTTATTTTTGGGGTAAAGAGAAAATTTCATTACTTTCCTTATATTCTTACTTAGGGCTCTTTCAAGATAGGAGTGGAAATGCATGGAGATGCTGTGTGAATAAGCCTAAGCACGCTGTGGATGGAAAGGAATCAGGTCGTTAATTACAGTAAATTAAAATTTCAGTGTCTTTTTATAAAAACTGCTTCTGTTAATATGTGGACAGAGGTTCAAATCTTAAAGTTGATACGCACTTAGCAACAGATTTAAGATTAGTGAAAATCTGATGCAAGTTGTGGCAGTTTTGCTCAGATTGGCAGCCAAGTTCCACCACAACCACTCTCTCATTCCCCCTCCTTAAAGGGAAAGGGGGAGAAAGTATGATAAAAAAGGCGCAAAGGTTGAGATAAGAACAGTGAGATCACTCAGCAATTATCATAATGGGCAAAACAGACTCAGCACAGGAAGATTAGAGAAATTTATCACCTATTACTAACAAGCTAGAGAAATGAGAAACAAAGAAAACAAACTAAAAACACATCATACGTTTGTGTGTGTGTGTCCCCACTCTCTTCTCCCTCCTCCCCTGGAGCAGCACAGGGAAACAGGGAATGGGGACTGCAGTCAGTCCGTGATGCTTCATCTCCCCGGCTCCTTAGCAGTCATTCTCCACCCCTGACCATGATGGAGTCCCTCCCATGGGATGCCATCCTTCCCGAACAGATCCTGCATGGGCTGCTCACAAGCAGCAGCTCTTCAAGAACTGCTCCCACATGGGTCCATAGCACAGGGTCCATCAGTCAGGAGCAAACTGCTCCAGCATGGGTCCCCCATGGGTGGCAGCTCCCCCCAGACCCCCTGCTCCTGCGTGGGCTCTTCTCCATGGGCTGCAGCCTCCTCCAGACCACAACCACCTGTTCCACTGGGGGCTCCTCCACAGGCTGCAGTGTGGAGATCTGCTCCATTAGGGACCCATGGGCTGCAGGGGGACAGCCTGCTCCACCAGGGGCCTCTCCACAGGCCTCAGGGGAAGTTCTGCTGTGTGCCTGGAGCACCTCCTGCCCTCCTGCTGCATTGACCTTGTGGTCTGCAGGGAAATTTCTCACTACTCACTCTCCCAGCTGCTGTGGTGCAGCAGTTTTTTGTTTGTTTGCTTGCTTGTTTTTTCCCCTTTATTAAATCTGCTCTCAGAGAGGTGCAAACATCAACAATTTGGTCATCTCTGGCTAGCAGCAGGTCCTTTTGGAGCTGGCTGAAACTGACCTTTATCTAACATTGGGCAGCTTGTGGACTCTTCTTATAGAAGCCACCCCTGCAGCCCCTTGCTACCAAAACCTTGCCATGCAAACCCAGTACACAAGTAAATTGGGTGGGGGGAGTGAAGGGGGGGGAGTGGGGACAGGTAAAAAAAAAAAAAAAAAAGGAGTTAATTCACATTTCAAAAGATTATTTAAAAGTTTTATTTCAACCCAGGCCAATGATAATCTTGGATTTTCCCTGAGCAATTTAATGCTCTGCAGAGCTACAGTTCAGATTTCAAACACCTTCCTTCAAAGGAGGTCTGCCAGGCTGGCATCATCTTCTGCAATCTTCTCTGAAATATCCTAGTTAGACACATATTTTTTTCCTGAGTGAACACATAGGATGGGACGTGACCTTCCATCCAGTTTCCTTGTCCCACAGGAATCCAGTTAATCTTTTCCTTAACAGGTGCAATGTTTGCTTACGTGTTAGGAATCAGTCAGATTTATTGCACCACAAAATCCTGTTGGAAATGTGTCCCTCTTTTTATTACAGTTCTAATTAAAATGTAGATGTGCAATGTTGAAGCAATAAGGATTTTTTATTTGTGTGTGCATGTATGTGTATATGTATGTTTATAGATATAGTCATATCAGTATAGTATATCCAAAAGGTTTAGACAGATAATTGCTAGTGTAGGTATGATCTGTAATGACCTTTCTAAATCTTCTTGCTTCCACCCTTGGAAGGAAAACTGGACATTGAATGTTGTTGTGATCCACCTGCTGGTCCACTAACAGCAGTAGAAATGTGTGCTATATGATGCTGAAAGACAGAGAAATCACAGGACATGAGTCATGCCCATAATGTACCGGATTGGATGGTTAGACTGTTTTAAGGCTACAAAAATACCTTTTCTAGCCTTAAGAAAGAGAAGAGAAGAAAGAATACAGGACAGAGATAACTCTTTTGCTTGCCAGTTGTGACTACTCCCCCAAAGAAATGGGTCACTCCTCTTGTGCTGACAGGCAAGCAGCTAAGATATATTGTTCCTAATAATCTCACAGCAGCCTGTGCTCTTGCAAAGTGAGACCATCATTTCTTGTACTGCAGTGAAACCTGAAAAATAAGCACCGATTGTCCCTTTCAGAAGGTAGACTTCATTTATGCATGGTGCCATTGAAATTAATTACCTGAAAAATGGTGCATAATGTCTAAAGACATGAAAATAATAAAAAGCAAGTGACTGAAGATATTTGTAAAATATTTTAAGCAAAATTCATTAATTTATGCTGGCTGAAACCTAGAATTGCATGTCTGAATTGCCAAAATACATGGGTAATAAGACAAATAATAAGCACTTATAAAATAACTGTCTCCTGTTAAAAATCATACACTTTCTGAGGTCTGGATCCCTGCTCTAGGAGGGCAGCAACCAGCAATGTTTGTTGTATGTAGTTACAGCAGGTCAGTGCTGTGACTGGAGCTGCTGACAGGACAAATGCCCACCTGTGGGCTACATGATGTAGGAATTTTGAGGAATAAGCCACTTGCTTTGTAGACTTTTTGTGATCTGTGTCACAGAATTTTTTTCAGATGCCTGAAATAATCACTTTGCTGATCAATAATCTTTGAGTTACGGGTGAAATCACAGAAAAATGTCATAGGGAAACTAGCAGATTCTGACAGGGACCTTCAAA
Source organism: Aythya ferina (assembly GCF_964211825.1). Taxonomy (NCBI): domain Eukaryota; kingdom Metazoa; phylum Chordata; class Aves; order Anseriformes; family Anatidae; genus Aythya; species Aythya ferina. The sequence goes on from NC_140304.1 coordinate 15,469,153, forward strand.
GAGTTCTTTGTCTTGGTCAAATCCATTTCTGAATAGGAAAAAAAAAAAAAAAGTAATAGCAAGAAAGTGGTTATTACAAAACCTGCAGCTAGAAGAGAAAAGGATAAATGATCATACCTCGATTTGTTTTCCTATATTCAAACAAAACAGTGTTAACATAAGGAAGACCTAAGCTTGAAAACTAATTTTTCAGAAGATAGATGTATTGCTACTAAGTTAGACCTATTAAATGAACAATTAACAATATTACTTCTTGTCAAAGAATCGGATTGTATTCTGATATACGTTGTAAAGTCTAATGGAGGCTGGTATCTACCAAGCCAATGGAAAAGAGACTTTTCTCTTCCCTCCCCAAGAAAATTCCACTGATGACACTGAATTTTTCTAAGTAAAATCTAATTATAGGTGCTGAAACCTGAATGTTTTCTGGATCTTCTTAATATAAGCATATTATGTATATATATATATACATATGTATACATATGTATATATACATATATATACATATATATATACATATGTATACATGTATATACATATATATATGTATATACATGTATATATATATATACACACACTATTTGTCCTACTCCAATAATACAACTACAAAAATACTATTTATTTTTATAGAAATCAAAATTCAACTTTTACCATGGGAAAATTTCCTATATATCTGCTCAGATATTTATAAGTAATAATTATTTATAAGATATTTTAACAGATATTTATAAATAATAATTGTATTATTGTATTATCTGGTTTATTATTGATTGATTACTCTGTTGCTCTCCTATAGTCTGTGTTTACATCCCCCAGAACCTAAAACCAGTTTTTCAGAGAGCAGTTAGTCCCAACTTCAAATCCAAAGTAGTTAGGCACAGTACTCCCCGTTGATTTAAAAAAAGCCTTTGATTTTTAAGAGCGTTTATGCCTTTCATTTAGTACTTTCCAAAACTTAAAGTTCTAGTATGGTCTGGACTTACACAGTCACTATGTGGTATTTTCAGACAAGGATTTATACAGTCAATTTTAGGAAAGCAATTGACTGTATTTACCTTTTTTAATTACACAAGTAATTACCTGTGTGGTAAATTAGTTAATCATGGTGACTTAAAAAAGTGTGTGCATCCTCATAAACTTGATAAATGTAATAATTAATAGGAAAGACAAGTCTTTGACCACTGTGGTGCTAAAACAGTATTAATCTTAGTATTATCATTGGATGTATCTTCAGAGGCTGATTATAGATGGTTTTGAGAAGACAAAATAGCCCCATATTTCAGGTTCTGGACTGGAACCAGGACAATCTAAGAGGTAATGGAAAACAAGCCACTTCATTGGCCTTACTTTTATTTTGCAGAATTGGGACAAATATATTCATTTTATCACTTCATACAATGAGGTTCTGTTTATAAAGAATTCTGTATTCTATATTCTCTCTATATTACCATTTATCAATAATATACTTTGAGTGTATAATAATTTTTTTAGAGTGCCACAATGACAATACAAAGAGATATTCAGAGATATTTCCTTCATATGCAGTTCATGTATAATAATTGCATGTAATTAGCACAAAAACACTGTTAAAGTTTGAATAGACTGTTTTTATTTCCAGTGTTCAGATTTGTAATTATCAAAAATAGAAGTATTTTTTGTCTTTAATTTTCTTCTCCCAAATATTATTCTACTGCGTTGGTTTTTTTTATTCTTTTTTCTTAGTAACCAAAAATATGTAGTTCTAAAATAATAACACTGTTGTGAGGTGTATATTTGAAGAACAGAACTTTAAAGGATCCATTCATGAAAGACAATCATGTAATAATAAAATATGTACTTTTAATATTTTCATGTGGCATTCTCTGCTGTGTATCTTCATAGCTGGATTTGACAATCTGTGTATTAAGCTACTGCTTTACTATTTCGTTATTTGTTTTCTAAAGCAGAGTGGTGTGAATATCCCTTTTCTTTTGCAGTTCTTTTGTACATATCGTCTCTCAAAAGAAACTGCACAATTTCTGCTATTCCTTTCAGTTACTGAAGGTATAACCCATTTTCTTGAAGCTTTATATGTAGTTAGTGATTTTTAACTTACTCAGGTCTTCCTGAGCACTGGTATTCTTTCATTGGTATTGCTCAGCAGTTGGAAAATATGGTTTCATTTATTTATACCATTTCACCTCAGATTTCCCTCATGAATATCGAGAAGTGCAAAACTCATTTAATTTTTCTACTATATCTTGCTTACTTGTTATTAAGTTTTCCCCTAATCCCTTAGTGGGCTAATTATTTTAGTTTTCAGTCCTTTATCTCTTTCTCTTTAAATATTAAAAAAAAAATATATATATTGTTTTTAGTCACTCCCAAGGTAATAATTCCCTTCTTATTACGTTTTTTACATCACAGCATTTTTGAGACAATGACATCCATTCTGCTCTACTTATTTTGTTATTTTTCAGGGTCATTCATTTACACAGCTCAGATACATTTTCTTCCATTATCCTTCTCTTTCTCTAGTGTCTCTTCCCTTTGGGATGGCCAATTTATTTATTTATTTGTTTATTTATTTATTTTAGTTGGCCCAGAGCAATTATAATTAAATTAAAAGGGAGCCAATATCAGCAAAATTTTTATTTCCCCTAAATGTTGCCAACCTACCTTCCAAACCTATGGCAGTTTTTTTCCTCTTTTTGTAGTCAAGAAGATATGTCAAAATGGTGAGTTACAGGAGTTCCAGGGTATGTAGTCCCAGAAAAATCCAGGTGTCAGGCATGCACACACTGTTTTTCTGCCCAATGCCACCCTTGGGATCACCGCATTCCATGAAACAACCACTTTTCAAGTGTTATCTTCCATCTGCTATGCTTATTGTCTGACTTCCAAGCAGTACACTTTATGCTTCTTACAACCATGGATGCGATGTGCTCAGCATGCACTTTCTGCTTGTAATGCCAAATTTGGCCCAATAAAGTACTACAGTAACTATATAATGTAAATTCTCTGTCTTGCTTAGATCAATAAAATCAGGAACTTTATACTAAGTGTGTTTCCAGAGAGATAAAACTCATATGATTAAAGCTTGCATGTCTCTCTTAACAAGTATCTCTATACATTTATAATTTTATATTCATATAATTACATACATAAAACATGCATAGATATTTTATATTTTTGTGTGTTTTCACCAGAACTAGGTCTGAATTTGGCATTTCAGAGAGCTGAAAAACTTTATGAATAAGTAATAGATTCCAGATAATACTATTTTTCCTTTTCCATATTTTATCATGTTAAAAGAATGTAGGTGGCTTAAATCTGCCTTGCTGGGCTACACTTTTAATGTTCAACTCATTCCTTTCCACATAAAAAGTATACATAGGGAGGCAAATAAGTTCTGGTTTGGGGTTTTCTTTTTTTAATAACTCCATTTTTCCTAAGGTTTTCAATTTTGCTGGCTGTCTAATTTCAGCTTGAAAGAAATTAGACCAGGCACCTTTTGAGACAGAGAAAAGCCCTAGAATGATTTAGTAGATTACCATTAATTAGTCTGGGTGGAATCCAATCAGTTCCTTAATCTCTAAATGAGTAAGTGTTGTTTGGAGCGCTACTGACATTCTCTGTATGCAGATGTGTTCAGAACTATTATACTCTTTAGCTCATGTAAATTAGAACAAATAATAATCTTAACCTCAGTTAAACAAGACTAATAAATATTCCTTAAATACAGATTTGATTTCCCCAGTTCATTCAGTGTAGAGCCATAAGAACTTTTAATATTCAGCATTGTTAAAGAAACATAATTGGTATAGCAAAGGAAGAAATCCCTATAGGAAAACTCTGCTTAATATCTGCATGATACATGCATATATGATTCAAGGCTTATCCAGTACATGGCATTTAAAAAAAAAAAAAAAAGGAAAAGAGAGGTAATATGAGAATATTATTACTTGTGCATCCTTTCATGGTCATCCAAGAGTCTAGGGTTTCAAATTCTATAGGTAATTAATAAACATGTTATTTATTAATTTACATTTATTGTAACACATCTGCATATTTCATCAGTTGGATTTCCAAGTCATTTTAGAAATGCAAAAGGTCTGTTTCCAAGCTATTCTATCTCACTCAGTTACCTTGCACAGGCAAAGCTATTCTAATTAGAAGTACCATGAGTGAAAAGTATTGTCTGAACACCTTTTAACCTCCTACTGAACGGGAAGCAAGGAAAAAAAAATGCCAGAAGGCCTGTGTGGATGAATAAAGAGCACCTGGCCAAACCCAAAGAAGAAAAGGAAGCAAAGATGGGTAATCTGGGAGGAATAAAGAGACGTTGTCCAAGCATCCAGGGATGAAAATGGGAAGGCCAAAAACCTAATGTAACTGAATCTGGCCAAAGATATTTTCAAAGACAAGAGAAAGAGCTTCCATAAGGCCATGGTGACAAAAGGAAGACAGGGGAAAATGTAGACCCACTGCTGAATGAAATGGGGGACCTGGTTGCACAGAACAGGGAAAAAGGCTGAATGTCTTTCTTTGCCTCAGACTTTACTAACAAGGCTGGCCCTCAGGAATCTCAGGTTCTAGGGAGAAAGTCTGGAGCAAGAAAGACATATCCTTGGTGGAAGAGGATATGGACATGGAATATTTAAGCTAACTGGACATACATAAATCCATGGGCTCTGATGGAATGCACCCATGAATGCTGAGGAAGCTGGTAGATATCATTTCAAAGCCACTCTCAATAATCCTTGATCAATCATGGCAACTGGGAGAAGTGCTCAAAGACTGGAGGAAAGCAAAGGTCACTCCTGTCTTCAAGAAGGATAGGAAGGAGGATAGAGGAACTATGGGCTGGTCAGCTTTACCTCGATCCCTAGGAGCAGCTCATCCTGGAAACCATTTCCAGGCAAGTGAAGGAGAAGAAAACCATCATGAGTAGTCAGTATGGATTCACCAAGGGGATGTCATGCTTGACCAATTTAATAAGCCTCTATGATTTAATGACCAGTATGGTAGTTGAGGGGAAAGCAGTGGATATTGTCTGCTTGGACTTCAGGACATCCTTTGACACTGTCTCTCATAAGATCCTCATAGAGAAGTCATGGATTAGATGAGAGACTGTGAGGTGCATTAAAAACTGGCTGAATGGCCATACTCAGAGGGTGGTGGTCAGTGGTGCGATGTCTAGTTGGAGGCCAGTAGGTAGTGGTTTATTGATGATGGGGCGGAGTGCACACCCAGAAAGTCTGCAGATGACACAAAACTGAAAGGGGTAGCTTATACACCATATGGCTGTGCTGCCATCCAGAGGGACCTGGACAGGCTGGAGAAATAGGCTAAGAGGAACCTCATGAGATTTGACATGGAGAAGTGTCAAGTTCTGTGTATGGGAAGGAACAACCCCAGGCACCATGACATGCTGAGGACTACCAACTGAAAAGCATCTTTGCAGTACCTGGAGGTCCTGATGGACAACAAATTGAATATGAGCCAGCAATGTGCCCTTGCTGCTAAGAAGGTAAACAGTACCATGTTCTGCATTAGGCCAAGTATTACCAGCAGGAGGTGGTGAAGCAGGAGGTGATCATTCCCCTCTGCTCTGTACTGGTGAGGCCATGCCTGGAGTATTGGGTCCAGTGTACTGTGTTCAGTTCTCATCTTCTCAGTAGAAGAAAGACATGGACATTGACCTTGTCAATGTATATAAATATCTGAGAGGAGGGTGTAAAGAGGATGGAGCCAGCCTCTTTTCAGTTGTGCCTAGCAACAGGACAAGAGGCAACGGGCACAAAGTGAATCACAGGAGGTTCTGGCCAAATATAAGGGAGCACTTCTTTACTGAGAGGGTGACAGAGCACTGGAACAGGTTGCCCAGAGAGCCACCTAGATGTCATCCTGCACAATGTTCTCTAGGTGATCCTGCCAGACAGGGGGTTGGACTAGATGATCTTCAGAGGTCCCTTCCAACCTCAGCCATTCTGCGGTTGCCTGACATGGATGGAGAGAGTCAAACAAATCACCACAAAGATGATGGAGTGGAGCTTCTCTCCTATGAGGAAAGGCTGAGATAGATGGGATTTTTCAGCCTGGAGGAGAGAAAAATCAGGGGTTATCTTCTCGTTGTCTACAAATACTTGAAGAGAGGGTACAAAGAAGATGGAGCCAGGCTCTTTTCAGTTGTGCTCAGTGCCAGGACAAGAAGCAATGGTAACAAACCAGAACACAGGAGGTTCCATCTGAACATGAGAAAGCACTTCTTTACAGTATGGGTGACAGGTCACTGGAATAGGTTGCCTAGAGAGGTTGTAGAGTCTCCTGCTTTGGAGATATTTAAAAGATGTCTGGACATGGTCCTGGGCAACCTGCTCTATGTATGAGCAGGAGGGTCAGACCAGATGACTTCCAGAGATCCTTTCCAACCTCATACATTTCATGATTCTGTTATTCTATGATTTACAGAGGGAAAAGAAAGAGATCAACAACCCTGGATCACTGTGGATGCCTCATCCCTGGAAGTGTTCAAGGCCAGGTTGGATGGGGCTTTGAGCAGCCTGGTTTAGCAGAAGGTTTCCCTGCCCATGGTAGGGGATTGGAGCTCGATGACCTTTTAAGGTCCATTCCAACCCAAACCATTCTATGATTCTAAGGTAATAAATATTTCTCATGATACTATCATCATATTTGGAAATGGTTTAGGACTGTCTGAGGAAGGACTTGAGTTATGTTTGCTAAATAAATAAATAACAATAGCTAAATAAGAGGGTAGAAGTCCTTGTAGAGGTGTAACAGAGGAACCTGTAGAGGTAAAAAAAAAAAAAACATGCTGCTTCCAAAGCTGACCAAAATTATATATGACACCAAAGACATTGTGTGAGTCAGTGTAGATACCTGAAGATTCACTCTGATTCAGAATACCACATATATATAGCAAAGGCACAGCAAAGAACTAGGAAGGTGGCTTTGTCCCTAAGCAGAGGTGGGTTGCCAAATGTGTACACATACACATACACATTTCCATCAAAACTAGAATACATCAAAAATATGTCATCTGGGGTGAGTATGATATGTATTCTCTTTTCTATATCTGGTTTTAGTGATCAGAAAGAGTTAGGGGTGTATTTCTGAAAAGAGGGCAGGTTGATGATACTCATGAGTTATTTACTGTATATATATATTTACATTACTTATATTAATTAAGGGAGTAAAACAAATTAGTGTCACAGTTACATGTGATTAAATTTTGTTTAGGACTTTTTTCACATTCTACAAATTTATGGTTATTGTTCTTGGACTGTTCTGTGAAATTTTGCAAATATGGAAGAGTTTTTTTGGATGGTGAGCAAGGAAATTTTAGTCCTATTCCTTGGAATAAATAGACAAATACAGCTCAAAGAGAACTCAAGAGAGGAGTCTTAATAACACTAACAGCCCCATAGAACACAGCCACCCCATGATAAACTCCTGCAGAAAGCCTCTACATGACTATTGCAGGATTTCTAATGGCTAGATTTTTGAAGTGATTGGTGGCAGAAGGGATCAAGTGACGTGATCTTTGAGAAAGGTCATAGTGAATGTTTAGAAATATAGATTTTTGTAGGAATTACAATATTAGTTGAGATAAAAAAGTAATATATTTAAATTAAAAAACATTATCTGCCTTGAAGCTGCTGGCAGGACTGTCACATGCAATTGTGTTTCTGTGAGTTTCAATACCAGCTTCATGTATGAGTTTAGAAACTGAGTCATTTTCTGGAGGAATATACAACAAATTCTACATATACTGGGGAAAGAAGATGAACTTGGTAGATAATATAATACACAATTCTACCTGTTTAAATGACTTACCTGGCATAAAAAGGAGTATTTTTGTATGATTCTAGAGGAACAAGCACTTTCTTAAATTTGTGTTGACAGAAAATCCTGGTGGATGAAACTGGAAGTTTTCCACAGGTCAATATGTAATTTGGAAACACCAGAAGGTTGTGCATTTTAATTAACTTTCTGCTCTTTCCCTGGTACCTCTCCCCTCCGTCTGCTTTCTGTTCATAATGATTAAAAGACAAAATCTTGCCCCAGTTCCATGCTCAGAAATGCTTCCTGATTTGTTTTCATTAACTTCTAGTATGCAAACATGTTAATTATTTATCTGATTATTTTCACAGGAAATCCTACAGAGACATAAGCCTTGTTTGCAGGGTTGTCATGTCAGCAGGAGATGGAAAATCCAATCATCCACTGTTAAGGGAATCATTAAAATATTAATCTTCCAGTAAAGGAAGTATACTTCCATTTAGTTTAAGATTTGAGGGTCAGAGACACGTAAAATCAGCTGGTACTTCTTGTATAAGCTTGACAGCTTGCCATTAGGGGAGCTGGAAACTACCTCTTTTAATATCGTGGGAGAAGAAAGCTACTGCGGTACCTGGATACAACTGTGGTCAGGTTCATGAATGGGATATATATCACATATGATTCCATTCTATAAGCAAAGCAACCTGAATCTTAGTGGTTAGTGTGGTAGTCTGCCTTTTCTATTGACCCGTGAAAACCAATGTTTTCCACACAGAAAGACACCTGCTGTCTCTGTGGATGATTTTATGCCCACCTCTGCAGCACCTGTAGGACTGGAAAGAGATGTAGGTGACAAGGTCTTTGGGAATCCGCCAGCTAGCAGCCGTCTTGCTAAAAGAAGAATGTCTGGGATTAGAGCCTTCAGACATTCCATATTACATACTTAATTAAAAGCTAGTCAAATTCAATGGGAATTTCTATTTCTGTCTATAGGCTTTGGCTTCTAGGCGTTGAGTTTAGGTTTGAATTCACAGAGTCAAGTAGCTTAAGCCAATTCATGCACAATACTGATTCTTGCAGTGTGCATACTTTTTCTGTGTCACATCCTGGTTGCCCTGAGCCTGAGCTTTCCTGTCTAGAGAGTGACTTGGTACCCTCAGGATAAGAGGCAACATGTAAATCCAATCCTGGCTGTGTGGACAGTCAAGGAGCTTGGCTTGGATTATAGGACCAATTATGGAGTTATTAGGTGACAACAGCAATAAATTGAGTTGGCCCTGGGTCAGGCTGCACAAAAGTCAGTTTGTCAACATTTGAAAAATGTCTGCATTTGGTTTTGACAAATCGTCTACTAGTAATTTTATTTCCTAGTCACTTGGTTAAGATTGCTTTTGACAGAAGCCAACACTGCACCTGTTGGCTTCACATCTCTACCTTTGTTTTGCTAATTACACAAAAGAGACAGTCGTGATGAGGTATAAGTAACCTACCCTAACTTCATAGGGTTTAAAAGGAGATTAGATATGTCTAAGGATAAATTGTAATTGTGCAATGCTAAATTTCTGGGATTCAAAGCTTCACAACGGCGACATTTATTCAATAGATATGACTGGATAAAACAAACAAACAAACAAAAAATAGCAACTCTGTGGCTTATTGTCCCATCCCATTACATGGAATATCATATTTCAACATGTACTAACTACTGTCAGAGAGGTTCTGTGTGATATTGATGAGTGCTCTCTGCTGGCATATATTGAAATTCTCTTTGCATTCTATTGCTACTCCTTTGCATTTTTATTGTCCAAAATATTACGCATTTGAAATACACCAAGTGCAGTACACATACTGCTTATCTTCCTTAAAATATTCTCAGTTCTGGTTCTGGTAACCGGTCACTAGTAGTGTTCCATAGGGGTCAGTGTTGGGGCCCATCTTCAATTTTTCATTGATTTGGATGACGGAATTCAGTGTATCCTCTGAAAGTTGGCAGATAACACCGAACTGGGGGGAAGTGTCGATCTGCTGGAGGGGAGAAAAAGGCTCTGCAGAGGGACCTGGACAGGATGGGTTGATGGGCAGAGGCCAATGGGATGAGCTTCAACATGGCTAAGTGCCGGGTCCTGCACTTTGGCCACAACAACCCCATGCAGCGCTACAGGCTAGGGCAGAGTAGCTGGAAAGGTGTGCAGAGGAAAAGGATCTGGGGGTGCTGATTGATGCCCACCTGAACATGAGCTGGCAGTGTGCACAGGTGGCCAAGAAGGCCGATGGCATCCTGGCTTGTATCAGGAATAGTGTGGCCAACAGGACCAGGGAGGTGATCGTCCCCTTGTATTCTGCTCTGGTGAGGCCACACCTCGAGTGCTGTGTTCAGCTTTGGGCCTGTCATTACAAGAAGGACACTGAGGCCCTGGAAAAATGAGCCCAGAGAAGGGTTACAAATCTGGTGAAGGTCTGGAACACAAGTCCTATGAGGAGAGGCTGAGGGAACTGGGGTTGTTTAGTCTGAAGAAGAGAAGACTAACAGGAGACTTTATTACTCTCTACAACTACCTGAATGGAAGGGGTGGGGATCAGCTTCTTCTCACAGGTAACTAGTGATAGGACTAGAGGGAATGGCCTCAAGTTGTACCAGGGGAGGTTTAGGTTAGAAATGAGGAGACATTTCTTCTCAGAAACAGCAGTCAGGCATTGGAACAGGTTGCCCAGGGAGGTGGTGGCGTCACTGTCCCTGAGGGTGTTCATGGAAAGGTTGGATGTGGTTCTTGGGGACATGGTTTAGTGGATGACATTGGTCGTAGGGTGATGGTTGGATGAGATGATCTTGAAGGGCTTTTCCAACCTTAATGATTCTATGGGTCTATAATTCTATAACCAAAGCCAGGACACAAGCTGAATATCATCACAAACAAAGGAAGTTCAACAACCCACTAAAAACCTCAGAAGATTCTGGACCAAGTTTCAAATAAGGATTCAGGCTGTGCTCTTCAAGTAGTTCATATACTTAATTGTAATTACAACCTGTATGATTTATGTAAATGAAGTATTTATACAATGAGGCTTAACTTCAGATTCTTTTCAGCATTAAAAGCATAGAAAATACATAGGGGTTCCTCAAGACCTCACTAGAATATTGGATATGAATTAGATCTGGGTCAGAAAATCAGAGTGCAGACAAAGCCATCTGCATCTAACAGCCTGTAACTAAAATATCAGCATTTGGTCTAATTTGGAAATTAGATTCAGCACATAGAATTAAGCCATTTAGTGATTCTGGTTTAGGATACACTGAGGAGGAAATTGTGTTCTTTCTTTGGGAGTAAATATAATGAAAGAAAGAAAATGGAAGACAGGCTTAGAGTACAAAATTAATGGCCATCTATCCCAACACCAACGATGTACTACAAATTATTTCCAAAATGGAATGAGAGGAAAGAGATTAAACTCTCTGTAGTGGGTAGTATTGACTTTTGTGTGTGTGCTATGAACCTTTATGAAAGCAACATCTGCTCCCATTTGTATGTTAATTTTTGGGGGCATTTAAAATTTGGCTTTTAAAAAACATTCTCTCTGCTCTCCCTCAGAGTGAGAAACTGAGAGATAAAGCAGGTGTTGTACAGGGCTATGAGAGGATCTGAATTAAATTAGAAATAAAATCATCTCAGAGGAATAACTTCAGACATTTCAAAAAGTGAGAGTCAAATGCCAGGCCAGGGCATGCTAATAAAATTTGAACTCATATTGCCATATCTTCATGTTTATTTTTTTTTTGCCTTTTATTTTTGAGATTACTCTGTCATTTCCACTCTCCTTATAACGTTCTATACTCCTTCACAAGGTAGCCATTTCAAAAGCAATGGAAACTTCTGATTTCCTGCATCCGTACTGTTTATGTACCCCAAATATGAGTCACGGTTCTCGATACTTCAAAGAGAAAACACATCAGTTTTTCTCTATTCATGCTTTGTTGTTAAAAGGAAAAGACTGCAATGCTTTTGCAGGACTTATTTCCATGAGTTCATAAAGATTGTAAGATCACAGAAAAATGTAGGTTCAAAGGGATCTCCAGTGGCCACTTGACCTTGTCCGTGTTACATTCTGAATATCTTCAAACACAGAGATTCCACAGTGCCCTCAGACAACTGAAATTTGACTACTCACATGATGAAATTTTCCCCATATAAATTTCCCATTTTCCAGCTTGTGTCCACTGCCTCTTTTTCTGTTGTTTTGAACCTCTAAGAACAGTCTGCCTCCATCTTCTCTACACTCTTCCATTAGGTAGTCCCTGTACTGAACAAATCTAAATCTCAGCCTCTCCTTGCACATCATGGTTTCCAAAAAACTAATAATCTCTGTGGACCATCACTGCACTTGGTTCAGTCTGACCAACTTTCATGGACCAGGGAGCCCAGAACTGGGTGTGATGCTGCAGATGCAACTGGAAGGGTTTATCTGTCTCCTTTTCTTTGTCAGGTGGACTGTGGCAGACATTTATTGATTTTTTTTATTAATGTACTTAGAAAGAGCGATAAGGTCTCCTTTTCTCCAGGAAGAACAAACCCAGATCCCTCACCCGCTACTCATAAGACTTGTTCTCCAGACCCCTCACCAGCTTTGTCGCCCTTCTCTGGACTCTTTCGAGCACCTCAATGTCCTTCTTGTAGCGAGAGGCCCAAAGCTGAACACTGTACTCGAGGTGCGGCCTCACCAGAGCCGAGTATAGGGGGACAATCACTTCCCTAGCCCTGCTGGCCACACTGCTTCTTATGCAAGCTAGGATGCCGTTGGCCTTCTTGGCCACCTGAGTACACTGCTGGCTCATATTCAGCCGACTATCCACCAATACTGCCAGGTCCTTCTCCTTCAGGCAGTTTTCCAACCACTCATCTCCCAGCCTGTAGCTCTGCTTGGGGTTATTGTGCCCCAGGTGCAGGACCCAGCACTTGGCCTTGTTGAACTTCATACAGTTGACCTCAGCCCATCAGTCCAGCCTATCCAGATCCTCCTGCAGAGCCTTCCTACCCTTGAGCAGATTGACACATGCACCTAACTTAGTGCCAACTTACTGAGGGTACACTCAATCACCTCATCCACATCATCGATGAAGATACTAAAGAGGACCGGCCCCAGCACCGAGCCTTGGGGAACGCCACTAGTGCCCGGCCTCCAGGTGGATTTGGCTCCATTCACCACGACTCTTTGGGCCCGGCTATCCAGCAAGTTTTTAACCCAATGAAGTGTATGCCAATCCAAGCCACGAGCAGACAGTTTCTTGAGGAGAATGCTGTGGGAAGCAGTGTCAAAAGCCTTGCTGAAGTCAAGGTAGACCACATCCACAGCCTTTCCCTCATCCACCAAGCACGTCACTTTGTCATAGAAGGAGATCAGGTTCGTCAAGCAGGACCTGCCTTTCATAAACCCATGCTGACTGGGCCTGATCACCTGGTTGCCCTGTAAGTGCAGCGTGATGACACTCAAGATAATCTGCTCCATGAGTTTCCCTGGCACTGAGGTCAACCTGACAGGCCTATAGTTTCCCGGGTCTGCCCTCCGGCCCTTCTTATAGATGGGCATCATGTTTGCTAGCCGCCAGTCGACTGGGACATCCCCCGATAGCCAGGACTGTTGATAAATGATGGTAAGCGGCTTGGCCAGCTCCTCCGCCAGTTCTCTCAGTATCCTCGGGTGGATCCCATCTGGCCCCATCGACTTGCGTACATCCAAGTGCTGTAGCAGGTCGCCAACCATTTCTTCATGGATAGTGATGGTCACATACTGCTCCCTATCCCCTTCCACCAGTTCAGGGTACTGGGTATCTAGAGAGCAACTGGTTTTGCTTCTAAAGACTGAGGCAAAGAAGGCATTAAGCACCTCCACCTTTTCCTCATCTTTTGTAACTAAGTTCCCCCCTGCATCCAATAAAGGCTGGAGATTCTCCAGAGTCCTCCGTTTTGCATTAATGTATTTGTAAAAACATTTTTTGTTGTCTTTGATGGCAGTAGCCAGATTGAGCTCCAGATGAGCTTTGGCCTTTCTAATTTTGTTCCTGCACTGCCTCCTTGGCAAGTGGCTGCTAAATGGCGGTGGTGCCCAATTTAAATGGCCTGCCGCTGACACTGGTGGATCTGCCTTCACTGCTGGCCTGCCTATGCCTTGTTCTCACCTTGTTCACCTCCCTCGTGAGGGCTGCCAGGTCCTGGCAGCTCCCTGGAGTGGGATCAGTGCCGGAAAAATTAGCCCCGCCTGTCCGATCCCCTGCTCTGCTGCAGAACGCGTCTGCCCCGGAGCCAATCGCCTCGGCAATTGACACAGGATCACTGTGACAAAATTGGATGTGTGATATAGAACTTTGATAACAGCAGCTTTCTTCCTTTTCCTGCACTGTGAGGGGAATCCTGCATTAACCTTAGATATTGAAACCTCTTCTTGTAAGATCTCCACAAGTATAGCACAACTGGCTCCTAATTACAATTTCCAATTCTTTTTCTGGACTTTGCTACTTTTATCTCCTATGATAAAATAATGAAAAATCATGAAAAAATCGAACAAAGTTTAGCTAGTTTTGCTTCCCTGTTCCAAAAAAAGATGCCGAAGAATGTATTTGTTGGAGAAAAAATGTGCTAAGTACTCAAAAATTTCTGCAACTGAGGAGAAAGTAATCAAAATCAGAAATTCTTTCAGAGAGCTACATAAAGATATACATTGCTTCAGCTACAACTAATGGATAAAATGTACTCCTGACTTGACTGTCAGTACGTTCATTGGAAATAAAAAGCAACAAGAAGAGACTGAAATTTCTAGCTAGGTCTTGTCTGAATCTCAACACCAAAAGGATTGGTAGACAAGCTTACTAAACACTTTCTTTTTATAAAGATTTTCTCCATTTCCAGAGGGAAAAATAATTCATCCAGCAGCTGTAATCTATTCTGGAGAGTGGAATCAATAACCAGCAGGAAGCAAAATAATAAATAACTCTGCCCTGCTGGATGGAAAGAAATGGAAATAAGATTTCTGGTGCAAATGAGGAATGACAGAAGCAAGGGAAGAAAAAAAAACATGCTGTGTAACTCCATTTGCAAGAAAATGGGGTTTGCCTGAAATCTAACTGTGAGAGAACTAAAAGTGGAATAAAATACCTTTGCAACATGTCCTGAACAGAATGTATTTTCTTTAGTATATAAACACAACTATTCAGTAAAGCTTTATTATTATTATTATTATTATTAATAATAATAATAATAATAATAATTTATTTGTTTGTTTATTTTCATGTACTAGCTTTAGAACTTGGACAGGCCACAACGTTATTTATTTTGCTGTTACAAATTGTCTCATTATCAATTAAACGGTACAATTCAGAACTGTATAACCAGCATTGAAACCCTGCTGAAAAGAGTTATCTGACCTTAGAAAGTGCACTAGTCCTGTAAGTCCACAGGTTTGACACAGGATTTCTCCCACAGAAGCTCATTTGCTTCAGCAGTGCAAGTTGTAAGTTTGATCCTGCTGGGGAAGGGACAGGGGTAGGAAGAGATCCATGCTCCTAGCTTTTCTTTACACTACATTTCTTTATATGTCTTTCTATTGGTAGCGTACATTATAACATAATAGCAATTATTATAAGTTAGTATTGATAGTATTATAATAATGACAATTACAATCATGTCCCTTGCAACCTGCATGAAGATTTGTATGTCTTAAGTGTGGGGAAAACCAGAGGCTGCTACTGAGTGCAATAGAAGATTCTAATTTTAAATTCTGTACTCTTGCACTCTCCAGTTAGGGTTTATTACTTCTTACATCTTAGCATGTTAATATTATACACTGTTATTGCCCATACTTTGAGAGTCTCTAGTCTACTGAGACATCACAATTTAACATATTTGTCTTTCTCTTTCTCTCTCTCTCTCTCTCTCTCTTTCTCTCTCTCTTTCTCTCTTTCTCTCTTTCTCTCTTTCTTTTTCTTCCTTCCTTCCTTCCTTCCTTCCTTCCTTCCTTCCTTCCTTCCTTCCTTCCTTCCTTCCTTCCTTCCTTCCTTCCTTCCTTCCTTCCTTCCTTCCTTCCTTCCTTCCTTCCTTCCTTCCTTCCTTCCTTCTTTCTCCTTGAAAAAACAAATGGATCATCAATGAGCAATATGGTATTTACCAGTTAAAATCAAACCTCTGTTAGGATAGCCTGAAGCTCATTAAATTTCTTCTGTTTCTCTTGTGAAAGGATACAGAAATTTCAGACTATATTTTAGTGGGCAGGCTTCTTCACTGAAGTATGAAACTGAAATCAGTGCCAATTAGAAAGGAGAAAGGATGTAAAGGTGTACAAAAATTTGAAATGAACATGCTGGAGAGGGAGAAGAAGATTGGCCCGGTATTCTCTTTGATCTGAAAAAGTAATTTGCAAAGTTATTACAGTCATATGAAACATAGCTTGTGAAGTGCTGAGATATTAATAGTGTGCACGGGGAAGTTTGCACTATCACAGCTTGTGATATAATGGGAGAAATTTTTTATCCTTGAAATTGTCAGTTGTAGTGAGATATGCATCTTACGTCCCTACTAGGAGGGAAAATAGGAAAATTAAAATAAATAAATAAATAAATAAATAAATAAAAAGCCAATAAATAGATCTTACACCTTTCACTGACACTAAAAGCTCGTTTAAATAATTTTGAAAAATTCATTTTGAGAAAAGATTAAAGATCAACTCAAGCACTTTTGCACAGGCTAAGGCACTACTCTCTGGAATAGTCTTACCTTACACTGGCAGGCACTTAGCAAGGAAATGAAATATATTGGGATCAACAGAGCTCCAACAAGCAGACAGAACCACAAAATTATGTTGTTAAAATAACAGCTAAAATGGGAACTGGTACATTACCTGTTACAATCATTTTCATCCTCTGCTCTTATTAAAAACTTCACTACAAGAATAAAACATTAGTATTTTAATGCCTATTTAGAAAATAACTTTTTAAAATTTGCTTTCCTTTGGACTGTTATTATTATTTTTTTAAAATTATACAAATAATGAATGACTACACTAAATACATATATTTTTAAGTATATCTCCTGGCAGGTACTCAGGTACTTTATATTACTATTGTTTTTTTGTTTGTTTGTTTGTTTGTTTGTTTTTGATTGTTGTTGTACATTTCATGCAATATTAGATATTAGTGGTTAGGTCACTTTGCCTGGTTTCTCATGATCTTTATACTATAAGTAGTACTATATCATATCATATACCATCAATAATGTACAAGAATTTTACTCTACATATATACACTTGAGACTATACATTTTATTTATGTATGAGAAACCTGCCTTGTAAAAGCTGAAGAAAACACTGGGGTGTCAAAAAATAATCATCCAGTTCAGTTAAACATGCCAATGTTTCTGTTGAGGAGGAGCCAATCTGACACAAAATGGTTCATTTTTATTTTTCCTATTCCTTTCATGTAGAAGCACTGGGAGGAAAACAGATATTTTCTTGTGAAAATTGCAGCCATGTGGAAACCATATTTTCCGTTGAAATGTAGCTTGATTCCTAGGAGCTAAAGTCAGTTAGGTTATCTGACTAACAGCTAATCCCATTAAACACAAGGACATGACAAAGATCAGAGGAACAAGGACAGAAAGCATAAGTAGAGCTCAAGCCACTGACTGGGTCAGTCAGAGAGCTATCCAAGGTGAAGGATTTTTCTGTAGTCCTGAAGTAAGACGAATTCAAGGAAAGAAATTTTCTCCACAGAAGAGCATACAAAATAAAGACTTACAACCTACAGAGGCATAAGACGTATAGGAAGAGTCGTTGGGGATAGTGCAAAGTTTGTTATTCAAGGCATTCAGAGGATTGTTGAGATGTAAAAGATTTCATATAGGATGCTTAAAGGAAGGCCCAGAAGCAGGAAGAGAGGGATCATAATCAATTGGGGAGGAGAAGTGTGGGAAAATAAAGGGAAAAAAGGGATAAAGGGGCCAGTCATTCATAAGCAAGTGCTGCTTGACTAAGCCCTGTGCCTGATCACCACAGTCAATTAAATATTCTCATTATATCCTATTTCCAATTGTCTTCTGCATGTGTGTGCTCCTTGTTCTGGACCTTTGGGTCTGAATGCCAGCAGACTCTTTGTGAGATGAGACGATGAGCAGAGAAGTCTCAAGATGGTCACGAGACAGAAGGACTGTAGGAGTAATGAAGCCACACATCTCATCATTGAAGGCTACCAGGTTGTTTAAGCACAATATCCACTTCATAAATTCATGTTGACTGCTTTCCTTCTCCTTCATATGTTTAAAAATGGTTTCCAGGATTATTTGCTGTATCACCTACCTGGGATTTGAAGTGAGGCTAATCAGTCTGTAGTTGCCTGGATTCTCTTTCTTGAAGATAGGAGTGACTTTTTTTTTATTATTATTTTTATTTATTTTCCAGCCCTTCTTCTCTAATTTCTGTAATCTTTTAATGGATTTATGAAAATTAAATGCAGAAAATTGTTAACAGCACCCAGATAGAACTGCAGAAACTTAGAAACCTTTTTCATTGTTAAACATTATAAAGTTATTTAAATCTAACAAACTCGCTAATTTAGGGTGAACTACTTAGAAGGAAATTTCTAGACACCAGTTCCTTCCACTTATGGATGTGAACTGTCTTTCTTTTTGTTTCTTTCACCCTTTTTAAAGAGTGCTGTTTTCATAATTTTTCCATTATTCTTTTCTATTTTGAATAATGAAACCAAATAAGAGATAAGGACTTAGTTCAATTACCTGAGCTATTGCTGGCAGAGGATGAAGTCAAGATTACACAATGCTATCATTCATAAAGGAAGGGAAGAGAAACCTCTTAAATGCCATTGTAGGAATTTTTAGTGTGATGCACAAAGACTGTTCTAACAATAACAGCTTAGTAAATGAAATCAATAAATGAACAGATTCAGGGCTAAGCCTTCTGAAAATAATAAAATAAATGAAATAGCACTGTTTAGAAATATTAAAAAAGAAACACGTGCTGTGGTGAAAAGGGTAGCCACTGTTACATGTAACTTCTTAAGTTTGGGGAAGATCCACATAGCTTGTTTTGCTGAAGGATACAGTGCCCGCTCACACTATAACAGCCCTGGCTCAGCCCAAGTTGTTTTTGTCCTCTCTCAATTAACAATGACTCTGGAGCTTTTCTTGTCTCTTCAAAGAGCTTTGTACAGTTTCTTAAGACAACAAGTTTTGTCTGGTGGTTCTCAGCCACATTAAGATTTTGTTGTGTAGCCTGTGGGCTCAGGCAAATTGTCCACTATGAAGAAAACATAAATAATTATAAAGCACTTCTGTAGAAAGTCATCTAAATTTTTCATAGTCCTTGAAATACTGAATTGCAACATATCTTTATTTTAAAATATTGCATTCTTAAGATTAGCAGTTCTGTCTGTGCACACACCAACACATTCTGCCCAAGGTGAATATATCTTTTTTTCTTTTTTTTTTTTTTTTTTTACACCTATCACCACTGCTATGAATAGTTGTGAATAATTTGTTCTATCTTGCAAAATTATTTGCTTTATATTTTCTAATTATGGCTGTCTGTTGACAAGTATGCAAAAACAGAAGCTGTAGCATATGTCCTGATAAATGAAATAGACTGTCAGAGAAGTCTAGAAGAGCTAGCCCAAGGTATTTGTTGAGGTATCTATCCCATGCCAGAAGTGGCTGAGGCACTTCAGGAAAAAATCTTTTCAAAAAGAGAGAACATAAATTATTCTTAAATCATGTAATGAGGTTGCCTCTAAGTGACAGGAAAGGTATGTATTCTGCTTCAAGGCTCACTCAGTTTTCTTCATAAGCAGTTTGTTTTTCTACCTCTGAGTCCTGATTGCTTTGGTAGATGATCCAATAGTAACAGTATGTAGCAGTTGATCCACCCAACTCCTGACTGCTGCTGATGAGGCAGCTGTGCCTTCCATTGGCTTGTGCAGCAGCTAATTCCAGGGGTGGAAAGCATCGCAGCAGCATGTAATTGCTAACACAACAATAGAGTTATTCTTCTTTTCCATTAGCACTTGCAGCTTCATGTTCCCTTTCTAATCCCTTTGTTGCACCAGCCCATCTCTTTGTCACTGTCCCTGCAATTATAAAAGTTGGTATTATTATGCTGGTGCAGGAGATAAGCTAGACTGACACACACAGAAATTCCAGAATGTAGGTGAAACATGATGATCTAATGCAAGGGAAAAATAAAATATAAGCAGAGAATAAAACAAATATAGTCAGTCAAATATAGTCAGTTGTAGTGACTATAGTCACCACAGACCCAGTACATCAGTATAATAAATGTGATCAGCCCAACACTGTAAAAATACAACCAGCCTGTAAATAGTTGTTAAGTATACTGATTAAGTAAGCCTTTAATGTACATCATTTCAGCTTGTCAAATTCCTAATGGTATAAATCCATCATGTTTCCCTCTCTCCAAGCTCACTGGGACAACTATGAATTTATAGAGTAATTAAAATGCATCTCATTATACTTAACCATCTTTTTGTTGTTGTTGTTGTTGTTTTTCTAAATATATATAAGGCACTGGTATTTATCACATAATTTCCTTAATCCCTTTTTCAGCAGATATTGTCCATTAAGTATCAGGTATTCTTTGTTATTCCATTGTACCTGTTTTAGGATTATAGCAGAGTATCTGGAGGAAAAAGAATTGATAATAAATGTGCACCTGATTTACAGATAGAAGGATGCTTTTGAATTCAAGTTATTGTGTTTGACAGCTTCTAGCTTCCCTGGGCATTAGTAATAGAAAGCCATTGACAAGAGACATTTGACAGCAAAACAGTAAGCTGGCCAATAAAGTAAATATAATTGCACTATTTTTATTTAATTAATTAATTAATTATTTTTTTTTTTTTCAGATCAAGAATCTTTCCTGAGGATGGGCTTTCAGCTCCTGAAGATGGGGAACAGGAATGTAAGTACATAGATCAGCCCTCTGCAAAAGAGCTTTAATTAGACATTGCCATGGACTGAGGCAGAATGTTAGCCTGTGAAACCTTTTCCAGATGGTAATGGGACAGAGAGGGTCAATAAGAACAAGTATTTGGGAGTGAATGATTATTAAAGAAAAACATTATGCAGCAAGAGCAAATGTTAACAAGTCAGTAACTGTTATCAATAGACATCAAAACTCTGTTTTCCTCCTGGCAAAGTAGAAAGGTCCCTTCTGATGTCCCCAAGTGTACTGAGAATGTGTGCTTTAGATGAAAGGTGTTCTGAAAAAAACGAACTGCAGTTATGCTGTTACAGATCATTTTGTAATGTGCAGATATGCAGGGCTCTTATTAAGGGTTGCCTTGCCAGCTTAGATTTTAAATCTTTAAAATATGCTTGCTGGTATGTCATTAGTTATCTGTTTATCTATTACACAGTAGCAGAATGATGTCTCTGAATAGCATGCTGAATTTAGAATTATTATCTGAAAAAACACAACCTGTCTTGCAAAGTTCATAACAGGAAGAATGTGAGCCATGTTTGCAGTTAACAAATCTGCATTTAAAAAGAACCTTTTGTTTGTTTGTCAGCTCCCTTGTTTTCACACTATCCTTCCAGAGACAAAAGAACAAATGTCATCCTGTAAACAATGGGGAAGTACAAAACCCATATAACTTGGTAGCCAGAGCTTTAGCATAAATAATGACTTTTTCAAGTTATTACAACGCAGAAATTCAAGGGCATGTCAAAAGGAAGCAGCATGTTTTCCATTAATCTTATAGACACTTATTTATTACACTTTCTTTGAAAGGAGGCTAGTATTTCAGATAATAAAACTTAATGAGAGAGTCATTCCTATGCTCAGTCATAAAATATGTTAATGTGATCAACAATTTTCTAACACATCATTGGCTGGAGAACATGGGAACCAAAGAGGAGAAAGAAAAACAATTTCAAGAGCAGGTTTCTGTAGGGAATAATTTACCCATATGTCTATTTCGTTTGTGACGTAATTCATTGTTAGGGAAGTCAGGTATGTTATGTTGCACCTACAGTAGAGACACACTGAGACATTTTACTAGAAGCAGGAGACAGAAGAAATACTATAGGCCAACAAAGTCTGTTTATTACTTTTCATTCTGGAGTTCACTGTTCTCTTCAGACTCTCTGAGGACACATATTTTCTTGGGTATACTATAAATGCCCTGTCTAGATCAGTAGGATTGTAATACTGTTAAAGCTTCCCATAGAAGGGTGCAACAAATGCTTTCAGTGAACACTTGACAAATCATGACTTTGCTGGAAAAATCCTCTGCTGTTTGGAGGACATCTTCAAAGCCCAGCAACTACTTATGCTCAGCTTTAATTCACCTTCATAACACAGCTGCAAACATGCTATGTGCCTTGAAATACATGGTTTAGTAATCTAAATACAGTTGATATTGTTATGGTTAAAATACCTATGTTTTGCAGTTTATGGTTAAGCTATGCGTAGAGGTAACCTAAGACGTATTTCTTATTAGACTACTTTTGAAATTGTTTAATTATACTGCAGGACACATATACATGATGTTTAGAGATTTCTTAACTGCTTATAGAAAAAACTAAACATTGAAACTGAAATATTAAATGGGAGACTTTTATCAAGCATTTTAATTTTTGGATCATATATTTGTGAAAACATTAAACTTTTCGTATATTAATATATTTAAAATCCATTGAATGAATTCTGAGTGTCTCCATATTGTAATGGTTTGTTTTTACTAGATGCATGCTGTTTGTCACAGTCTTGGAAGAAGAAAATGCATGTCAAGCAAGATAGCTGACACAGAATAATGAGACCTCATACTAAAAAAAATAAAAAAATAAAAAATTCTCCCCTTTCCTTCTCTCCTTCTCTGTTTCTCTGCTCTCCCTTCCTTCTTCTCGTAGCTGTCACTTAAACTATTATGTTTCATCACATTTGACCAAACATTCAAATAAAGCAGAATTGGTTGGAGTTGGTATTTGGGGACATGGTTTAGTGGGTGACATTGGTGGTAGGGTGATGGCTGGACCAGATGACCATGCAGTTCTTTTCCAACCTTAATGATTCTATGATTCTGTGAATTCAAGAGGTTTTGTGAAATTATAGAGGTTGTCCAATCCATACTAAGATTTTGTGCTGATACAGAGGAATGCTGCTTTTTCATTATTATTATTCTTTTAATTCCAACACCTCGGTGATTCCTTCACATGGTGTTTTACCTTAATTTATCCTGTAATGTCTATCATTTCATGGAATGACACTCTATTAAATATGTTAATAAGATTTCAAACTTATCAAAAAAGCACACCATGCACAGCTGGAAAGTAAAATTTATCAGGGAGAGTTAGAGCAGTCATTGTAGAATAAAAGTCATATTAAACTGTTTTTCTCATTGTATAAAATAAACCTATAAAACAGATCAGTATTCATCTGATATCTTAGTACAACTTTGTTGTGAAAAAAGAAAAAAAAAAAAAATTGTAAGTAATGCAGAATCACAGAATGGTCAATGGTCAAAGTTGAAAGAGATCCCTGGAGGTCATTTTGTCCAACCACATGCCTTTGAACATGTCTTTTTTTCATGGCTTTTGAAGATCTCCAAGGAGGGAGAATCTATCATTTCTCTGAGCAACCTGTTCCATTGTTCAGTCACCTGCAGAGTTGTCTTCTATGTTGCATGTCTCTTTGGTGCTAGGGAGCCCAGAACTGGGAACAGTATTCCTGGTGTGACCTTACCAGTGCTGAGCAGAAAGGAAGGATCACATCCATTGACATGCAAACAGTCATCCTAATGCAGCCCAGGACACCTGAAGAGATCAGTGATCAGTGGCCTTTCTTATTTAATTATTTATTTGATTGGTTGTTCAGTTTGTTTTTTTTTGTTTGTTTGTTTGTTTGTTTGTTTTTCTTTCTCCAAACCACAACATGGATGACTAGTGTAGAACTGTACAAATGAGAAACAAGAATCCTATTTACATTTCCTGTTGTGTAATGGGAATATACGTAATCAAATCTGAATTTGGCACAAGATTCATTTACCTCATCAATGGAAGTAACAATATATGCGTTAAGCTAACAAATAACGCAGAAGTTGAAAAAAACAGTAACTAATTCTACAGTGTAAATACCACCCTATTACTGAATATAAGGGTCAGAAATATGTACTCTATAGGAATCTTTCACTAGTAAACCTGGGATATTCTCAATGGAGAGCTAGAAATGTGTTTTCAGACTCTTACAAATGTCCAGAGAATGCTCCCGTTCCCTTACACCTTGACTTTATACAAAATCCTAAAAAAAACAAAGTCACTCCTAGCTTGCATATGAACTTATACCAAAATGTTTCAAACAATTCCATACACCCTAAATTTTAAGTATGAACTGAGCTGAGTTAGTTTGGACTCAGGTGAATGGTTCAAATGCTTAAAATTAACTTTGCTCATTTGCAGATTTGACTATTTGGTATACTGACTCATTCTCATTTATGATTGAATTTTTTAATGGTGCACATTTCAGTGACACTTCCAGAGATGAAAATATTATCTCCATTTTATGACATCTTTTCTTGTTCAGCCATGTGTTACCTCAGAATATCTTCCCCCCTCAGCAAAATCAATAATAAAATAATTTTAATTATATGGTAAATAAAGGAGACCCTAAAAATAAAATTGAAATAAATAAAGACCAACCTTTTATATCCATATGACTTTATTTAGTTAAAAAACAGTTTTGGTTAAAAAAAATAAATACTATATCTCTCATTTAGATGCAGTATATAAGGAGATATAGCCAACCAAATAATAAGGCCATAAAAATAGAAAGGACAAAATAACAGTCTTGTTTTGTTCTCCATCTTCCTTCTTCAAAATAAATAATCTCAGGCAACAGAACAAGGAGATAAACATAGAATACAGTTCAAATTGAAATGAGAGTTAAAGAAAATCTTTGCTTCCTAAAATATTCTCTCCTGAATAGTAGTGAAAAAATGGGCTTTCAAGATGATATTGACTGAAATATTTAACTTATTTATTCTGTCATCACACTTCCTTACTGGGAATGCAGAATTTGGTGTTCATTAAATTAGTAATATTTTCTTATCTTTCAGATAATGTTACCTAATCTTTCCATGAACTGTAGAAGCCATGTCTTGCTAGATGTAATAAACACACTGTCCAAAGCAAGAACCTTGAATTTACTTTGTCTTTAGACTGTTTTTATCCTAACAATCTTGTAGTTTTACTTTTTTGTTCCTGTTGTTGAATTTGGCATACCTAGAAGTAAATGTATTAGTGAAGATCATCTCACACATACAAAAAGGTAGCCATCATTGGGAGAGAATGTGCCACCTCATGGAGCAGACCAAAGGACCTCACTAGCACACAGTCTCTCTGATTCTGGCATGCCATCACATAGCTTAGTTCCGCAAAGAATAATTCATTGGCATTGTTGTCCTGGCTGGGTGGTCTGTAATAGACTCCCACAACAACATCCCCTTTATTTGCTTGTCCCTTAATCCTTACCCAGAGACTCTCAACTTTGCCATTGCCAACTTTTGTTGTTTTGACTGTCATGTTCTAGAGCCTTATACCTGTTATATAAGGGTAGATGGGAAGGTGAGGTGGGCAGGGACAGGGCTCACCTATGACCCCGAGCAGAAACCAGCTTCCATTCCCCCCCCTTGGCCTAGGTCCCTCCTACTGCCTGGCTGGATGGGGGAACTTTTGTCTTCTATGTAGCAGGAGACACTTGTGTTGTGGCAGGTTTATGAGTCTGTCTCCGAGAGGGCAGAGTATGCTTCCACCAGTCAATTCCTCTCTCTGACTCCTTTATGTTCCTAAGCCTACTCATGTATTCCTGAAGCTCTGCTACCTGGCTGAGCAACTCTTCAACCTGGGCACACCTTCCACAGGTATATCCACTGCTGCTGCTGTCAGACACCAACAGAAGACTCCGGCACACCCTGCAGCCCAAGACTTGGATGGTCGCATGTTTCCCCAAGACCTTTGTCTGAGTAGCCACATTGGTGACTGTGGTTGGAAAGGCTGCAAGAGATGTGGAGGCCATGTTTTTCTTCCTGGTGGATACCATGGCCAGGGTCTTCATGAGCAGGTAATAGGTAATACACTTCTCTAATCTCCCTGTGCTGAGTCTGTTTTGCCAGTGATGATAACTGCTGAGTGATCTCCCTGTTGTTATCTCAAACCTTTTGCCCTTTACATCATATTTTCTCCCCCTTTACCTTTGATGAGGGGGAGTGAGAGAGAAGTTGTGGTGCTCAGCTGCCTGCTGGGTAAAACCACCACACAACTGTTAGAGAGAAGAGTGAAAAAATGTTAGAGAAAAGGCTGCAGGCAGCAAAGTCAGTGAAGAAGGAGGGGATGGAGGTTCCCCTGCAACTCGTGGAAAGGCCTGCACCGCTTGGGGGGAGGATATAGGAGAGGATGGATGGGGGGAAGGTGGTTTTATTTTGTTTTATTTATTTATTTATTTATTTATTTATTTCTCACTGCTCTAGTCTGTTAATAATTGGCAATAAATTAAATTAATCTTCCCCAAGTTGAGTCTGTTTTGCTTGTGGTGATAATTGGTGAGATAATTGTGGTGATAATCCCTGCTCATATCTCAACCCACAAGCTTCTGTTTTTATTTTTTTCATTTTTTCTCTTGTGCTTCTGAGTTGAGGGAGTGAGAGATCAGCATGGTGGTGTTTAGCTACCTACAGGTGTGAAACCACCACAAAGTGGTAGAGGATAGTCAAGTGAAGAATAACTTCCCATCTGGAAAGTGCTAGAGAGAAAAATAAGCAAAATAGAAAAATAAGTGAACATGAAAAAAATACCTTTCATACTCATCTGAGTCTCCAATTTCTGTGTAGCAACCAGTGAATTATCCATTATTCTATTATAGACAATGCCCTTTTTAATATACTGGACACTAAATAATTACAGAATTTTAAAAGATGTGCATAAGTTAATAACTGGACCAGTTCTGTTCAGTTATTAACTGTTCAGTTTTTCAGTTAGTCTTTGAACCATGGTACAGATATGCCAACAATTAAAACTTTAAAGAAGCAGCTAGAAGTAATCTAAATTCACTTCATAGTTTGTCTTTCTTCACACACACACATACACACAAAGATTAATAATAAGATCTAAAAAGTTGACAAATTTTAAATATTGTGCCCTGCTAAAACAGTGTCATCAGTGGATCATTAAACCTGGAAAGGCAGATGTTAATGTGTCTGTTAATGGAGACTTTACTCAATGTAGTAGCATTTGGAAGGAGCATATAGCAGCTTTCCAGCATCTTCTGGCTATAATGCTCCTCGGAAGCACAAAAATATTTTATGAATTTTTTTTTCATCCTTTCAGCTATTTCTGTGGACTAGATTCAGTTAGACTATATGCCAGTGAGGGAGACTGTAAGGGAGTGAACTCTGGGAAGGGAAAGCTTAGAAAGCCAGATGTGTTTCACAGAACTACTAGAGATTCAGTATCACTTTGGCTGACTTAGATGGATGCCTGAAGCTTTGGAGGAGAGAATGGAGAAGGTGGATAAGCAATACTTTGAAAGGTTTTGACACTTTTTGAAGTCTGCCCTCAAAGACAGGATAATACCATGCAGCAACAAAGAGTGTCTGCTAACTGGCTGGAAAGCAGTTTTGTAGAAAGTCTTGACAGTCCCAGAGGACAAGTTGAGCATAAGTTGCCAGAGTTGCCAGTGTCCTTGTAGCAAAGACCAACAGCTTCCTGGGATGTTAGCAAGAGCATAGCCAGCAGGTCCAAAGAAGTGATACATGCTTGTATATGACATTTGTGAGACTGAGTATGGAGTGTTGGGTCCAGTTTTTGGCTCCCTATTTGACAAAGATATTCACAAACTAGCGTGTATTTAGTGGTTGTCCAGCAGGGTGATGAAGTGACTGGAAAACATAATGTACCAAGAGAACCTGAAAGAAACAGTCTTCAGAGAGATGGTCTCATTGCTAAGACTAATTGCTTATTTAATTAATTAATTTCACTAGGGTGCTAATTGTGGTTTTCATCTCCACCTTGAGTGCTTATAGACATTATGGAGCTAGACTCTTCTCAAAGATTCTCTCTCTCTCTCTCTCTCACACACACACACACTCTACAGACAGATTAACAGACACTAGAGCAGACTACCTTTGCAGGCACTTATATCAATTAAGACTGCAATAATAGTCCAATCTTGTTTCTAATGACCTTTGCTTACTAGAAATCCATTTCTCACAGGTCACTAGCATGTACACACACACAGAAAGTAGTAAAAGTAGTAAAAATGGAGTTTCATAAAAAGATAGGTCAGAGTGCTGTGATTAGATGAAGGCATCAGAAACAAACAAGCATCCTGCTAGCTCTTTATCACTAGCTCTTTATTCTCACACCCCTTCTCCCCTTGCTTATCCCTCCCTGGTCCACCTTGATAAAGTTTCCTTTCAAAAGTTCTATTTTTTCCATTCTCTCCTATGTCAGTAAACTCAAAATGCCTTATCTAAATCAAGAGAAAGGTAAACATACTGCTGTTTTGTTTTTCTTTCTTTCAAATCATTGCCCCTCTTTTCCCCCTCCCCCCAATTTTTTTTTTTTTTTTTTTTTTTCTAACTAGAGCATTTTCTGGTTCATACTGGTGATGCTCCCTCAGCAGGAAAGATTCCAACACAAATGAGGAGGGTTGTACTAGTTATGACACTATCTGCAGCAACCTTTCTTTTCTCAGACAAGAGAGACTATGGGAGGTAAGAGAACAAGAAATGGGACTGAACTATTTCTTCTTTCTGAGCTCATAAAATTCAAAGAGAGGCATTCTAGAAAGTAGTGGGAACCACTCATCAGATGGTTCTCAAAATTCTCTGTGAGAAATTAGGGTATGTTAAAGATGTTAGGAGAATGGTGCCCCACAAAAGCACTTTGAGCACCTGAACTAAAATCCCTTTCTGGGAAACATTTTTCTTTGTTCACATTTTAAGCCTAGAAAGACTAGGTTCCCTCCTTCACACACTATTCTTGCAATAATAAAGTATTCTGAGCAGAGCAGCAAAGCATACATACTCTATGTATTTAAAAAATGTCTTCCATTGGTCTGCTAAAACCAAGTTTAAGACTGTTCATTTATGAAAGCTGTGAGACCTTTTTTCATGATGTGTTAATTTGTAACAATCTATTAAGTTGCACCACCAGCTCCGTTGTGTGCTTCGGCACAAATTGCTGAGAGAAAATGTTTTAGTGCATTTCATTTCCATGTATTCAGTTGCAATATATTTACAATTCTGTGAATTATGATGTAGATGTAAATAAGTTTCCCCCTTGTATATAAGTAAGCTCTTTGTGGTATATTTCTATGCTGATTGAAAGTAAATTGATAGCAACATTACTGTGCTGTGAATCATAATTTGTGCCTGGCTTCTTGGATCATCAATTTCAAAATATATCAGAACATATTGTTATAGAATAAACAGTACAACTCAGTTGGAATCTTTCTTGCTCTCCCGGGAGCTGAAAGTACTGCAAAGTGCTCCAGAATTCATTCAGTTGCCTCCCTTTAGAGGAGCTAATAAACTGAGGTTCTTTCATCCTGTCTCTAGGATTAGACTAAATCCAATTGTATCTTTCAAAACAAATACAGCTGCTGGTTAAACATCCTTTCTGATGTATGAAAAAAAAGTAAGAAAGTGGAATTCTTCATGTCTTATCAAATCCTGTTAAAACACAGGTGCCTTCAAGGTCTCTAATCTTATATCCTAACACATATAGAAAACTCCCATACAAGCCAGAAGCCAATTTCTGACGCATAATGTGGACCCCTCCCCCTCTCCTTTTCTAATAGAATCAGTGGGAAGGTCATTTTAATCACTAAACGAAGAGCAACAAAAATGATAATTCAATTGATCTGTCTTTGTCATCTCTAAGTATTTGCATTACCAACTTTCTTTTCAGATTAAGTTAAATCAAGATCATCCCTGGTCAATCTTGTTGACATACAGTCCTCTTCTAATCATATTTAATGAAAATTGCATGGATATCAAAATCATTTATAAGAAACAGGAGAAAAAAATGAGCTTTTCTCACCAAGGACAAAGCATGACTTATTTAGAATGCATTGACTACATCACATATAAAAATCACAATCTTTTTTTTTTTTTTAATTTATTTTGGCTTTGCAGGGGACATAATGAATGAAATCAGGGAAGTGCACAAAACTGACTGCAGATGTCACATAAATTTACAAGAAGGACAAGAATGAGGAATGGGGGAAGCACAAGCCTCTCAACTTCACCTTAATCTCTGGGAAGGCTAAGGAGTGCATCCTCCTCAAGTCTCCTCTTCTTCATGTGTTTCCAGGCATGTGCTGAACTGTTCAAGACTGGGAAGAGCCAGCATGGATATTAAAAGGGCAAACCAAGCATGATTGACCTGATTGCTTTCTGTGGTGAATCAAGTGGACATGTAGACAAGGAAAAAGCAGTGGATGATTTTTACATTGGTTTTAGCAAGGTCTGTGACAGAGTTCCCAAGAAATGTTTCCCACCAAACCAGTGAGATATGGACAGGATAAGGGCATGATATGGTGCATGGAAAATGGACTGGAAAACTGGACTCAAAGGGTGGTTATTCGTGATACAAAGTCTAGCCAGTGGAAGCCCTCAGGTATCAGTACAGATGGTCTTTATTAGTAATGATAGGACAAAGTACTCTCTCATAGCAAGTTTGTAGACAATGTCACGCTCAGGTATGACCAGATATTCTGCAGGGACCTCAAGAATATCAAGAGACCTCAACAGAACTGAGAAATGGGCTAAGGGAACCCTCATAACCCAGGGTAAATGCCTCAAGTTTAGATAGCCTCATGCATTAATACAGCCCCCAGGGCAAATGGCTGGAAAACAGTTGCACAGAAAAAGTCTTGAGAATCCTAATGCACTATGAGGTGACCATGTGTCTGAAGTATGCCCTTGCAGTAGCAAGTCAAGCACTCTTTTGGTTGTATTAAGAGCTGTGTAGCCAACAGGTCAAGGGGAGGGACTCTTCCTCTCCATTTGGCCCTTGTAAGACTGTGTCTGAAGTACTATGTCCACTTTTGGGTATGCACTATAAGACAGATTTGGGCATACTAAAGCAAAGCCATTAATACTTAGGGGGTTGGCCAAAGTGATATAAAGAGATAGGCTGAGATAAATTGGTCTCTTCAGTCTGAAAAAGTGAAGGTTTTGTGGAGACCTTAGTGCTGTCCACAGCTACCTGATGGCAAGGTGTAGAGTAGATACTCTTCTCATGTGCAGAGCAATAAGAGAAAATTTCAACAGAAACAAGCTGGAACATGGGAAATTCTGATTAGATGTAAGGAAAAATGCTTGCCGTGTGGTTTGCCTAACACTTGGCACAGTTCTATCAGATATGTTTTGGAATTTCCATCCTTGAAGATAGGCAAAATTCAACTGGAAAAGACCCTGAATAGCCTGCTGTAACTGAGAGATTGGACTAGATGACCTCTGAAGATCCCCTCCAACCTATATTATTATCCTATGTCTCCAGCGTATGGCAGCATACTTGTTAAGTGTTATGTTTTTATCCTGGACAGAGGAGCAAAGAAAGCAGAGGAGGGAAATTTGTTATAAGTCACATACGCTTGGGTTACCAGTTCTTTGACATTACCTTTCAATCATTAGCCAGAGGCCATTATTTCTGCTTGTCTGAGTACCCTTGATGTATATAAGAAAAAAAAAAAAAAAAAAAAGGATAAAGTGTCTAAAATGTTTTCCAACAAGAAAATTTGATGATAGAATGTCTCCTCAAGCTGTGCTTGTCCTGTTTTCTCTTTCTTGTGAAGTTCCTAAATTCCCTTATTTTCTGTTTAAAAAACAGCTATAACTTTCCAGTATTCATTCAAATTAAATGGATGAATTATCTGTTAGTAAATTGTACCTTGTGAAACTATTGCAAGATGGTAAAAAGGAGGAAGATTTTATCTTTAACCTTTCTTATAGGATTGAAAGCAGTGTAGGAACACTTGCATAACAACGGTAGCAAAGTCATGTTTAGATGAGAGAGGGCAAAGGTGCTGGAACAGAGAAGAAAAACTCACTAACTACATCTATATCTGAAACAACAGCTGAGAAAAAAAAATCAAAGGAAAGGTAAATTCACAAATATTTTGTAAACTTTCTCTAAGATTGATTTCAAACCTTGAAAGTGTCTAACTTTGATATTCTGCCAACTTCAATCTGTCTTACTTTTCTAAGCAACTGCCTGTACTGGAATCATATACTCCATCCTTGGAAAATGTTAACCCTAGTTGCAGAATAAAAAGGAATATCTAAAGTTAAAAGCTCTTCTATCTTGGTCTACACGAACACCTTGAAAGCTGTTGACCTGTTTGGATTAAAGTATATGTCTACAGCATGTTAAAATTACATATCTGGCATTTTTTATGAGAATGTTTCAGGAGACTTGATTAACCTCAAATGATAGCTTTGAATCTTTGCTTAATGGGAAGTTGATGGTAAATTAATATCTTTAAACCTGACAGAAGCTATCAAAAATGTAAGTTAGCAGAAGTTTTTACACCTGTATTTTCCTATGTTGTCTAAATGTGTGTGGAAAAGCCTGTGTAGCAACCGGTCTCTCTTTTTTTTTTTTATGTCAGTAAATTTTTCTAAGATCAAGTATCTATTTACTGATGACTGTAAGTATTCTAATATTTTACCTCTATGCACAAAACCATTGTCCCCAGTGCCATGGAAGGATAGGAAGCTTCTCAGGAGCATTATGTTCCTTATACTAAACATACGTATATGTATAATAAAGTACACAGTGGTTTGTCATGGCTCCAAGTGGGATTCTGTTATCCCCATGGCCAGACAGTTTTTTACAGAGTTCATTGGCACAGAGCTATTATGGACACATGTTTACTGTAGCATGGAGGAGAGGTATACACAAAGAAGAAGAACTTGAACCCAGTGGAAAGCTAAAAAAGATTTTATCTTCTTCCAATATCTTACTATTGTTGCAGATTTAACATGCTGCCATTCTGTGTGTTTCTTTGATTCCTAGCGTATATATTTTACTACAGATTGGTAAAACATCCTCAAAACAGCCTTAGAGCTGTCTGCTCTAATACCAGCACCAAAGGAATCACCAGGTAGATTTGGAGCTTGTAAAAGCATTTTATTTCAGTATTTTATTGTTATTATTTTCACTTTAATATATTACGAGACAGAGTAGAAGTGAAGACCTTGCTGGGTCTTCAGATTTTCCATTTTCTTCTCCTGCCTTTTAACTACCCTACAGACACATGTGATAGCTGTACAAAAAGACATCACCTATGAAGCTGGTTCCCCTCCATGGGAATATGCAGAGTGCTCTAGTGAATACCTGCATACTAATAAATTACACAATTAATGGTGTTAAAGGAATAGTCCGTAATGTCTTGAGGCCAAGAATGATTTTTTCATCCTGATATGGTAATAATAGGTATTTGTAGATAATTAACATTCATGGTGACAAAACATGTATCTAAGAAGCATTAATTTGAAAAATATCTATTAATCAAGCGTTAAGGAATTTTTATTAAATTGTATTGTAAATCTATGAAGCAGGGAGATTGACAGTTGTCTGTTAAGTCACATATATATGCACAATACAGGGTTTAATAAAAGTCCACATGAAATTCATGCCATTTCCCACTGTAGCATAACCACCATCCCAATCCAAGAAACAGTAACAAGACTAATGTGACAAGTTCCAGTATTTTAAATACAAAGCCTAAATTAAAACTCAGTCCCTTATATTTTCATTATTGATTTCATAATCTTATTTATTAAATTCACTGATAAATATGGTAGTGGTTTCTATGGGTATTCCCATGAAGATGATACACTGATCAGAGTTAATTATATAAGTGAATATAAAATTAATAATACCATTCCAAAACTCCTAAATCTCAAAATTGCATTTGGACTTATTGCAAATGCTTCACATTTCCAAAAGATGAGCATAGAAAAGAGGCCATCACACTGTTTCTTCTGGTATATTTTCAAGTGCTTTTGTCTAGTCCTGTATTTTTGTTTGCAAGCACAGACTTGTAGGGTAAGCACAAGCAGTATTAACACATGCTTCATGTATTTTTGAAAGCATGTAAGTACTAAATTCCAGGTGCCTTCATCACTTCCAAACTCATCTATCAATCATATTTTTTTCTCTCTACTTTCTCCCTAAACAGCTATGAAGTGCTTTCCTGCCAACATGAATGCAAAAGGAGGTGGAGTGGGTTCACAAGTGTATAGCCATTTTTCAAATTATACTGACATCTGTGCTTAAACACTCAGGAATTCCATTTCTGGAAGTATTATGACAGAAAAATACTCCCACCTTTATTTCTCTTCTTTATACAGCTAAAACTCAGACAAAATTATTTTCAGAAACTGTGTATATCAATTATTTTATCCTTGATGGGAAGAATAGCTAGCAATAACTTATCTGATAAAATAGTAGAGAATGCCATTAAAGAGTAACACTAAAATGTGATATAATTTTGTAGCTGGAAAACAATAACTAAAAAAAATATTAAGGGAATGTGTTCTTTATTTATTTTTTTTTTTCTATGCCAACAAGTCAGAAGTTTTCACCACCACTGGCAAGAAAGAATAGAACATTTTTCTATTTTTCAAGGTAGTAGGAGCAAAACTGAAGCTGTAGAAATACAGAGATCAAAATCACAAACAAATTTCACAGTTTTTGATATTTTGCAAATCGACTTATTTTTAATTTTGCATTAAAATTTTGTCAAATGTTTCAGTTGTCAAAAAATGTCTGAATCCTTTTATAACAAGAGGGGAAAAAAAAAAAAAAGGGAGGGGAGGGATTGCATTTAAAATGTGTTGCTAAAAATACCAACTGTAGATAAAACCATTTGTTCACAATTGTATAATTGTGTAGACTTACATTTGTATGTAAGTCTATTTTCATCTTGTCTCTGCTGTGTAACCTAACACTTCTTTTTATATTTGTAACCAATTTTTTTTATAGTTGCCATAAGGAACATAAGACAAAGTGCTTTGGGAGTTGGAGAAAGAAGCCATCCAGAAGACAGTCTTTGTCTAACAACAGTAGAGAAGTGTTTGCAGTATAGTAGGTAGAAATGTGTAAACACAGCTGAGATAGCTGGAAGAGATTTCACATTGTGCTTCTGTATCTGTAGAATAAATCTGGCATTAGAAGTTTGGCATACCTTGTGTTATTTTACATCTGTATCTCTAAGATTAGAAACCTCACAATTATGGAATGATTGCTTTTCTGCTAGGGAGAGAGTGGAAGACTGTTCAGAAATTACCAAGAAGGTTGAAGGAAGGCAAGGGAAGAGGGAGAAGGTAGGAAAAGTTGTTACATTTCCATTTCGCTTTAATATAAAATTCTACTGGAGTAAATAAATTGGCAAATACTTGCACTTCTTTATTAGTACAAATGTTTGTTGTCTGATTTAATATATTAGGACACCAATAAATCTGGTATACTTAGTCTCTGCTTAGATTGATGTAAACAGCAGGAATACACTACCTCACTCCTGTGTACTGTAATTAAATGGCTTTTCAAAGTTATGTATGTATAACTGCATGGGAAAAAAAAAAAAAAAAAAAAAAAAAAAAAAAAAAAAACAAGAAAAGAATTACAGGTCATATTTTTCTCAGCTATTTGCAAAGGAAGCTAAGGACGGAATACTACAATCTTTTCCAGACATGTTTTTCTGAATGTGAAAGAATTGTTTCTTTAAATAGCCCATGGATATATCTTTAATCTTAAATAATTATTTTTCATTCTGTATTTCCTAATTATATATATATATATATGACAGGTGTCAATAAATGTATATTTTTTACTCATTCTGAATGTACTTATTACTGTAGCCTAATAAATGGCGAAATATTAACGTTGATGCAGATTTTCATATGACTCTCCATTTACCATTTCCACACCTTACCATTCCTTCCAAATGTGAGAATGACTTCAAACACCTATGAAGATTATTCTACCTGTAGTACAATGTCAAAAATTTCTTAAATGTCTTCTCACATGAAAAGGGATAATGAATTCAACCTACTATGAATGAGAGCTTGAATTTTTATGTCACTGCGTTATTTCCAGCTAAATGTTTTTGATAGATTTGATCTCGGCTGGGCAACTCACAGTAGAAAAGCAAGTTATTTGGAAATTACCAAACAAAATATATTTATGTTGTAGAAGCTTGGCAATTTAGGGAATATGGAAGCTTCAGGCAAACAGGGACATTAAACATCTACTCTTTGTATTTTCAAGCATTAGAAATATTAAAAAAAAAAAAAAAAAAAATCTACATCAGGGCAACCAGAATGGCTAGCTGTGTCTGACTTTGGTTGAAATGGTCCTGTTTTATGCCCAGGGGGTCTTCCATGGTATTCCATCACCAGCTGCATTTATGCAGAGACCCTGAAGTCTAAGCCTTGTAGCACCTAATTGCCTGAAAATCCAACAATAAAGCATTATCTTCCTACCTTATTGTGTACAAAGTGTCACATTATTATCTGAATGTAAACATAAGGGCAAAAGAGAATTATTTAAACAAAAGAAAGGATTAAATCTCAGTTAGAGCACTGGAAAGACCGGATAAGAGTGGCACTTGGTAATTGGACATCTTTGCACTGCCTAGTGAATCAGCAAACACTCAGAAGATTTGTGAGACTTTGAGTATTCAGAGACGTGATTGGCAGATTCTGCAGTAAAACACTTTAATCTTTCCATAGGCAAGATAAAACTCCTGTGGTCTCACATATGTCTCCCAGTTCTACTTCTAATCCTCTTTTTGCTTTCAGATTTACAGTTCCTCCCATCTCTTTTTTCTCAGAGCTGTATTACAAAATGTAAATGCAAATGTAAAAGGCCATATCATTCCTCTTCATATGTTGTTTTGTTTTATTTTGTTTTCATCGGATTTCATGGGATCACAAGATAACTCAAGCTGGAAAGGACCTCAGGAAATCTGTCTCTGTTTCACCTTCTGTTCAAAGCAGAACAGCTTTGGAATCAGACCAAGTTGTTCAGGACTTGATCCTGTCATGTCTTGAAAACCTCCAAGGATGGAAATGGCATAACCTCTGTGTTGAGTCCTCATTGGGAAAAAGCTTATATCTGGAATCCCCATGTCCCGCACCTTC
Source organism: Aythya ferina (assembly GCF_964211825.1). Lineage (NCBI taxonomy): Eukaryota > Metazoa > Chordata > Aves > Anseriformes > Anatidae > Aythya > Aythya ferina. The sequence goes on from NC_140304.1 coordinate 15,506,156, forward strand.
AATGTGAGAACAATGTAATCACCCATGAATGCTGGAGGACTCCCCTGGCAGAGTCACTGCTGCCCACAGGGATGAGCAGCACAGACAAGACTTTACAGTCTTTCTGCAGTAATCTGGACTCTGCTTACAAGTAACCAGCAAACCTCCCCAGACATGAAATTAGTCAGTTTATGGGCATCCATTCCATGCAGCAGTGAATCTCCAATACCTACTGTCCTGGTTTCAGTTAGAACCAGGACACCTACCAACCTGCTTATCTTCTTTCTGTGAGTATTTGATTAAGGCTCAGTTGAATTCTGCACTCAAGGAATTTGTCTTCCTCATTTTTTCCCAGCATATTAATTTGGTCTATAACTACAGGTCTGGATGTGGAGAAGGAGTTGTAGATGAGTTACCAGAAATCATGAGTTTCCAGTCTTTCTCAGGAGTTTCCATCCACAGATCATTTGAGGATATTTTCTAAATCCCCTCCTTTCTCACAGTATGAGTCTCTTGGGTCCACAGGGTCTCTCTGAAAACCCTGTTGATCACCTGTTCATCCTCCCTGATGGCCACCTCTTCTTCATCTCCTTCACCTGGTGCCTCAGAACCTCCTACAAGTGAGGCCACTGCTTCCATTAGTTAATGCATCTGGAAGTACCTGTCCCTTGAGACGTGAGCTGAGTCCCTCAGGAGATCTGCCACTTTACAGAAAACATTCTGGATTACCATTCATTGTTTGATAATGATTAACTCATCAAACAATTAATGTATTATCAAATTCCTTACAACATCAGATTTTCTTAGGTCAGTATTTTCTAGATTTCAGCAGTACTTTATAAATGATGTCTCATAAGAACTTATAAACTAAATTTCGTATTCCCTTTCCCTGTTATATAGAGCTGTACGCACCTAATTAACTTCTGAAAAGAGGAGTCAGGACTCTGAAAAATATAATCCCAGTTTATATCAGGATTAGCAACATCTTTATTGCAAATATCTCAGTTCTTGACCAAATGTAATCTGAATACTTAAGTTATTAAAGCAGGGTTCTCTCTTGCTCCACTTTAGACACAGCTAAGATCTTACGAAAATAGGGAGATGTATATTTTATCCTCTATTTAAACAGGATATAATGTTATAATTTTAGTTCCACATGGAAACATAGCCACATGTTTTGTAAAACTGCCATACACTTTTGTGTGCTTAGTGACAGCCTAAACCCTAAATTTTTCCTTATGGTCATTATCAGCAAAGTGATAAATTGTATTTCTATTTATTTATCTTCCTCTCTATTAATTTATCATAAGCTTAGAGAATTTGAAGTGTGGTTTGTGGCTGTACTTTAGGTCTCCTTGTGCACAACTTGAAATTAATTTTTCCCAGAATACATTAGGGCATTACAAAATACACTATAAGATCAACAAAGAAGCTAGTTTTACACACAGTTTAAGTAATTTCCCCAAGTCAATCACATCCTTGAATACTTGAAAGGGTGAAAGGGCAAAACTGTTCTTGTGCTTCCAAACACTAATGAAGTTAGTTAGTTTTACCATTTTGTTGCAAATAAACATGATGTTAGGTCCCATTAGAAATATGTATATGACATATTTCACCTGAATACATTTACCTTTTCCCCTTCTTTCCACAGTGATGTGAATTACTTGCTTTGTTACAAAATTAGGCATTGGTTAGACATTGGAACTGGTTGCCCAGGGAGGTGGTGGAGTCACCGTCCCTGGGTGTGTTTAAGGAAAGGTTGGACGTGGTACTTAGGTACATGGTTTAGTGGGTGGTATTGGTTGAACTGTTGGACCAGACGATCTTGGAGGTCTTTTCTAACCTTAATGATTCTATGATTCTATGAAAATATGTTATCCGTATATTGTTCCTCATAAGAAGAAAGTGGTTTATAGATGAAAAGAAAGTATAAACACCCACAAAACCTGATAAAAACTGACAAGTTGCTAAAAATATACTAGGTATGTTATACATGTCTTTCCTTTGTCTGGAATAATTGCCTAAGGTGACTTGAAAATTAAACTGATATTCACATTTTAAAGAAAAGGTACAGCACTGAAGAAGCTTCCAGGGTGGAGTGTAGCTGCACTACCTAAGCATTCCCTAGGCCTCCAGCCTTAGATGTTATTGTACTGGGGAAACCAAGCATAGAGCGGAGTGGAGACACTGCGGCTAGGCTCTGTGACAACAGGGAGACCTGATTGTTCTTGTGCACACCAAAACTGATAAGCTGCACATTTGCTGCCCCAAATACTTGTCATGTTTTTGATGAAATGCTGTACTCCAGTGAATTTTGTTCATTATATCATTATAATACCAAAACACACCTCCATCCCAAAAGCTACCTCTTTCCAAGGTAAGACCATCTCTCCCTGAGTACACTTTCTGAATTTTTCAGAGCCTATACCTTTAAACAAAAGTGAGAAAACTTTTTACCAATTGTAAACAAGATATGCATGACTAGAGTCACTCAAGCTCCACCTAAAGATAGAAAATAATATAAATTGGCTTAAGAGAGAGGGAATGTGAGGGAAGATACTATTGTGACTTCTGGGATCAGTCAATGGGCTGAGTCTCTCTTCTCCCCTCACTGGGATGCCTCTGGGTAAGATTTTAATACTTGGTTATACCAGGTGTCTCTGAAGAACCGTAGAAATATCTTGAGTCCTTGTGCCTTTTAGCACATTAATAGCCAGGCTGTGTTACTCGTGCTTCTGGCATTCTAGTGTGCTTTACAGATAGTAAATTTATCGCCAGCAATCCAAAGAACCTGTGTACCTGTTGCTTTAATAAATTGCACTAGATTGTATTGAAGCTATGACAGTTTCCATTGATGTCCTGGTTTCAGTTAGGACAGAGTAAATTTTCTTCCTAGTAGCTGGTAGAATGCTATGTTTTGGCTTAGGATGAGAAGAGTGCTGATAACACCCCAATGGTTTAATTGTTGCAGAGCAGTGCTTACACCAAGCCAAGGACATCTCAGCTTCTTGCTCTGTCCTGCCAATGGGCAGGCTGGGGGTGCAGCAAGAGCTGGGAGGGGACAGACCCAGGACAGCTGACCCAAACTAGCCAAAGGGGTATTCCATACCATCTGATATCATGATAAACAATATATAGGGGTGGCTAGCCAGGGGAGGCGGGCCGGACTGCTCGGGGGTTAGGCTGGGCATCGGTCAGCGGGTGGTGAGCAATTGCATTGTGCATCACTTGTTTGTACACATTATTAGTATTAGTACTATTATCATCATTATTGTTATTATTATTGTTGTTGTTATTATTATTATTGTTATTATTATTATTATTTTCCTGTCTTAATAAACTGTCTTTATGTCAACTCACAGGCTTCACTTTCCCATTTCTCTCCCCCATCCCAGAGAGGGAGGGGGGAGGGTGAGCAAACGGCTGTGTGGTGTTTAGCTGCTGGCCAGGTTAAACCACGACAATTAAACACGACCAAACTGTTTAAGTGTAGCCATGGTAGTTCATGGAATGCGATTAGAGTGAGGGTGTGCTATGTTATTTGTGAATCAGTAATCATGATAGTTCAGTACCCTGAACACTAACAGACCTACAATGGATAATTGACTACACTCTTATGCATAACACTGTGTTAATGAAAGCTCTGCCATTAAGGGGTATTAACAGGACAGACATTTAAGCTGTTCCTGTAATCAGTTGTTCAGTTGGTAGAAGATGACAATCTTATCCAATTAGAACAATGACAAGCGTATAATTATTGTATTTTCCAGAGTGAAAAAGAAAAAAGAAAAAAAAAGTCAATAAATTTCAGCTAAGTATGCACAGTTCACTCACTAGTGATTTAATGCAGAGCAGGAAAGATTCACAATATATGTGGTGTACAAATATATGCAAAACAAAAAAGAATAGCAAGAATTAATTTTTCTGATTTAGTAAGGCACCATTTGACAAACATATTCAAAATGTTGAAATTACAAAACATTCATTCACATGGCTGAGCTTGTTTTGATATAAGACATGGACAAAATTCATAAATATATATTAATAATTATGTCCAGTGAATTGATATATGCCACTGTGAGGACCTTTTTTATGTTCTGAAAGATCAATTAGATATGTTTATTGAACAAAGTCTATTAAGAAACTGAAATGCATTGTTGAATGACTAAGAATTTGTGGGAAAAAAAAAATCCATTGTGAAAAAGCTGTTATAGTAAGATCACTAAATCATGTTGGGGCATGTATGTTATGAGCTCTTAATACATGAGTAAAACTGTTTCTGTTTTTGTTTCTTTGCTGTTTTTTTATTGTTAGCTATCAAATATTTTTCTCTGTCTGCAGCTTTCTAGTTATTACTGATCCTTGCTACCTCATCAGCAAAACTGGCCTTTTTCTATTGTACAAATGACATCTACTGATCACCTCATGGCAAGGTTGAGGGAGGTGATAGAATTAGACTGCAGTTGCCTTGGTCCCTTCCCCTTCCCCTTCCCCTTCCCCTTCCCCTTCCCCTTCCCCTTCCCCTTCCCCTTCCCCTTCCCCTTCCCCTTCCCCTTCCCCTTCCCCTTCCCCTTCCCCTTCCCCTTCCCCTTCCCCTTCCCCTTCCCCTTCCCTGTCCCCTTCCTTTTGCCTTTCCCCTTTCTCTTTCCCCTTTCTCTTTCCCTTCCCTTCTTTCTTTTTTTTTTTTTTTTTAATTTAATTTATTTTTATTTTTTTTAATATATAAGGGAGACAAAGAATAATCCATTTGGGTAGTGTGATACTGTTCACAGTCATACTCTGTTAGAGAAATTGACTGTGTGTATTTTTTTTCACCAATAAAAATAAATACATTTAAGTTAGGCATTCTCTCAATCTGCCTTTAGAAACAGCTTATAAGTAAACAAACAAATATATAAACTTTTCCTCCAGCTCTATTACACATTTTTGAATGAGCCTCTCAGCTCTTGACAATAGATAAAAATACTCTTTTGTGTTCTATGTTCTATAAACTTTGACTTCTTGCCTTTAAAACTTCTGAAACTGAGCAAAAGAGTAACAAGTTTTTTCAGGAAAGCAGAAGAAATACAGTGTAATGATTTCGCAATTTCCAGTCTCAGCTAAACTAACACTTGAAAAATGTTTCACTGAAATGAATAAAGCAGATTGTCAAAAATACTGGCATTCAACATAGTGCTGATTAGACTGATAGTCAAAGTGGCCATCAAACCAGAAGGTTAACCCTAATGAGATTAAAGTAATAGTAAAAAATAATAATATATGTATTTATTTATTTATTTATTTATTTTACTTTGAAATCTGAGAGCTCTTCCAACAGCTGAAGTCTGTTTCATTTACAGCACTTAGTTTCTACAGTAATAACATTCTTATTACAGCAGTAGTTCACCAGACTTTAAATAAGTGCTTTTACTGAAAATATAAGGATTAATCCTTTTTGCTATTACTTTCAATCTTACTTCTTAAAGAGTCACCCATATATGACATTTATAAATGTGTGTACACTATGTATTAATTCAAACTAAGCCCTGTACTGAAGAATGCTAAGGCCCTTGAATTAAGATATTTAATTTCCTTCCTTATCTAATTGCTGAGACTATTATTTAATGTCTCTTGTTTTTCTCTCTATTAATCTGTTTGCTTTAGTAAATTGCATTCCATTTTTCAACTCAGAAATAGTACAAATGAGAGGGAAAGCAAAGGCTTTAAACAAAGAAGTAATACTTATATTTGAAAGAAGAAGTAAAAAGTGGCTGAAGAAACATCAAAATTATAGGGTACCTGTCACAAATGGCCATCTGTAAATTAGGAAAAAGCTGGAAAGGGTCAGTGGTGTGAGATGACTACTCATAAAATGAAGAATTATCACAAGGGTCCTAAGCTGCACTTGTAGCTCCAGATAGTGTTGGACCCTATTGCACCTCTGGCCAGGGTTGAAAGTTGCTGGGTTCAATCTTATTGGTGGACTGGAGATGACAGAGATAAACTGCTGAAGCCAGAAAGACAAAATAGGGTGCTTAGGATTTTAAATTTAAGCACGATTGCCACCATCCTTTTCATATCTTGTAACTAATAGGTATAAGCAGGCTCAGCTACAGAGAAAGCTCTAAAAAGTTTGTATCTCTCTCAGTGTTATCTTCCTGGGTCATTCAGTTTGTAAATTATTGCTTGCATTTAACATGCAGTGCGATTTCTTTTCTTTTCTTTTTTCCTTTTCCTAAGGACAAGCAGAGCAGAAAGGTTACATGGAATAAAAATATGACTCCTGCTCATTCAGTAGTTTTCATGTGTAGCTCTCATGATGTTGATAACATGCTGTACCTGCCCACCTCAGAAAATACGTCTTGTTGCTGATAGAGGAACTGCTGAAACCCAGTATATGCTTCAGATAAGGCAGGTAGCTCTTCCAAAAGAGGGATAAGGTGTCATGCCTGTAAATAGCTTAAATATGATATGCTGCCTTATGGTGTAGTTTGGACTCCATACCACTCCAAGAAGACTATGAAAGTGCAGCAGGCGAGGTTTCTTCCCATGACAGAAATGCCTCATATGTTTGTTTGTTTGTTTTTCAAATTTTCCTATAATGGTGATAGTTGTTATAAATTAAAAATTGTTTTTATATAAAAACTAATTTAGCCAAAAAAAACACCCAAACAAACAAATAACTAAGTAAGTTAATCCTTACTTTACTATAACACCAATGGCTTTAATATAGTCTGTAAAGACTGATTTCAGGATTGTTTTAAGTTTGTACACAAAGAACACACTTGTGTTTGAAGTTCATGTTGTTCCCAGCATGACTAAAATATTCTGTGATATGTAAATAAAGTAATTACATCATTTCTGAAAAATAGTTCTCTTTTCCTGACTGAGCTATATTGTTGCAATGAGACTTGCATTATTTTCTGTATTCACAGTATGCCTTTGTACTGATGACCAGATACATAGATGTTTCAACAAAGTTCTTATCAGCTCAGAAAGTACCTTATATATTTCTCATTACATCAGTCAGTGCAGGCATGTAGTATGAAGGGCAACAGGAATTACAATGATCCATGCTTTGAATGCTAATAGATATGTGTGCTTTGGTGGTATCTGACCTTCACAGGATAAATCCACACTACTCATGGTTTGTGCTGAAATACTATAGAAAATGTCCTTTTAGTGTTATAATTGTCATTCTAGTTACATGAAAAAGTAGGTAAAAATATTCAAAATAAGTATGGTCTTGATTTCAGATCCTTTTCACAAATCAACTACCCAATAAGTTTTTAATTGATATGCATCAATCTGTCATTTTTAAATGGATAGACACACTTTCTATAAACAAATGGTACTCCATAAATTATTCACAAGATATTTATCACATCCATTTTCTCTGGATGAATTACAAAATTACAAACAAATTACAGAAAAGACAAGTCTGGTACACTTTATACTAAGCAGTACAATTTGCTTGCAAATTGAAAACTGTATGAAATAAAGTTGAATATCTGAGAAGTAGAACTACAGTTTCTTTAAATTCAGTTAACTCATTGAAGAAATACTCAGCTATTGACTGAGTTTATTGGTGTGACAGAAAAGGGCTTTGTTACTGCTGAATTCAGTTAAGTGAACGCACAGTGAGATTCTTCAAATTAGTGGAAAGTCTTTGGATGGCTAATATCTCAAAAAGCCTGTCTGTATTGACTACAACACTACAGAATGTTATAAAATAAATTATATTCTTCATATCTTAAAAAATTATTCCCTCATTTAGAAATATATTTACCCAATGTTGAGGTTTTCAGCCATATGAGTGTTTTGTTTTGTTTTGTTTTCATTTGATTGGTTTAGCAGTGTATAATAACTTAGCTCTCCAGGCTTCATTTCCCTTGCCTCCTTCCTCTCCTTGTAAATATTGTTTCATATTTTAGGTAACTTTTTTTTTTTTTTTTTTCCCTTTTTTAAATACCAACATTTAATTTCAGGTATTTGATGTCATTATACACAATGCACAGATTGACTCTACAATACCATACTGGCTAATAAAACAAGAAACCACCAAATGATTATGGATTGCTCTGTAATATAGTAGGATAGTATGAATAGTGTCCTCCTCAATATTTGAAAGCAGGACAAGTTTTTATTCAGGAATAAAAAATATGATTAATCTTTTAAAAAGGTAATCCAAAAAGACTCAATTAGTCAAATTAAAACCCTGAAGATCTTTTTCATGTTTTTCCAAGAAAACTTTTTCCAATGATTTTTGTTTCAATTAATAGATTTTTTTTCAAGAAACACAAATATTTTTCCCATACACACAGCCAAAATGAAAAATACTGGGCTTGTCCTTATATGAAACATATTTTCTATTTGTAATTACAGTACATAGGTAAAGAAATAATTGCTAAACATCAAGTATATTGTACAGCATCCATCTTTTGTAGACAAGTTAGTTATCCAAATTACAGCAATCCTGCCATCTTGTTTATGCATTTGTACTTCCTCATCCAGGTATAAATCTTTGAAGCAACCAAGATTGTGAAGTACTGAACAAAGACAAAGAATATGTTTTGTTATTGTTATTTTTCATGTAGACATTATTCCATCTCCTTGATGGTATCAGATATCATCATTCTCCAGAGCTCTTAATCTGACGTGTATTGACATTGTGTGATTGTAAAAGATGCTATTTATTTTTTGTTGCCTTACAACTCATATAGAAAAGAAATACTGTGATTCCTCAAGACTTAAGAAAGTAGCAAGAGAGGAAAATTATAAAGTATGATAATTCACGTGCAAGCAGATCAGATCCTAATACTCAAGACTGTTTGGGCCCTAAAACTACATTTTTTTCTTTTATTTATTTATTTCCAGATTTAGCTTAAAATTGGAATTTAGATAACTGGCTTGAACATAGTTTATTAGGCATGGTGCTACTTTATTCCAAAACATTTTGTTTTTAAATAAAATACATCACTAAAAATTGCTTAGTCAGTAAAATAAATGAGTGGAACACATTACTGGCTTTTCAGTCCCTTAATTGTGTAAGCAATTATCTAAAACAAATCTGTAAAATAAAAAATATGGTTGGCTATTACATAGACTCAATATGTCAAAACAAGTAATATATATATATATATTTGTCTCAGAGTAGGGTTTTTTACCATGAAATCCTTTAAATCCATCGTGACAATGTATATAGATGTAACATTAGATATACTGATGATTACTTTCACAACCACAGTATCTAAATATATCTAATATATAAAACAATGTTTTAATACAAGAACTATTATACCCATAGAACACTTTATCTGAGTATTTGTGAAATTCTATTTCATTTTCAGGAATAACTCAATTTCTTGTATCAGCATTATTGAGTATCAATGTTATTGAGAAAACAAGAGGTCTTTATCCATTTAGTATATCCATATAGTCAAAAATATAGCATATGGTTTATAAATGCAAGAACAAGTGATTAATTTTGACAGTTGTGAATTTGCATAAGAAATTTTGCTTGATCTTTATTTCACATTTTTTCACAAATTTCAGATTCACTACTTGAAATAGGCTGGCCATTTGATGGTATGATTTTTTTAATTGTGCATTCAAAGATTAAAAAAAAAAAAAAAAAGACAACGACAGCATACAAAATCTGAAGCCTCTTATAGTCTGAGACAATGTGAAGGATGAGTTGCTAGGAGTTGGACTCAATGATCCTTGTGGGTCCCTTCCAACTCAGAATATTCTACGATTCTATGGATGTAGTCATGGCACCAAGACTGTCAGAGTTTAAGAAGAGTTTGGACTGTGCTCTTAGTTACAAGGTCTTAATTTTTGGGTAGACCTGTGTGGTGCCAGAATTGGACTTGATGATCCTTGTGGGTCCCTTCCAACTCAGGATATTCTATGATTCTATGATTCTATGAGGTGCTATATTTACATGTATAAATAAAGACTTATTAAGCACTGTGAGTAAAAAAAAAATAAAATAAAATAAAATAAAAAGACATAGGTTTCCAAACTGAGGGACAATTTCCAAACTATGGGTATTGGAACTGACTTAAAACAGGCAACAGAAACATTTAAAAAAAATCAAAGTTTCTTCAGGAGTTTCTAAATGAAATCACAGAGTATGTACAAACTATTCCTATTTTATGATAGTTATATAGTTTTATCAGGCTCAAATGGTGTTACAAACTTAGTCAATGGGATTTTTAAATAAAGTTGTGTACAAAGTGAAGAACAAAGGCTATACAAATTACTACCATTAAGAACTCAGAAAGCATTCTTATTTAGGAAAAGTGAGTTCAATCAATGGACTTTCTCTTCAATCATACAGACCTAGGCATCTGGTTCAGACGAGAACACCAAGAACTGGTCTTTTTGCAGGAATTTTACAGGCAGTATGGTCTTGGTAACAATGTTCAGATATACATATATTTTTTTATGAGAATTACATCTAAAATTTAAATTATCCTCAACTCCACATCATATGGTGTTACACTATTTGACTAAAAATCACTTAAAATAAGCACAAAGAGCAAGCAAGGATCAGAGAAATTAAAATAGATGGAGGAAAGGGGTTCTTTGGATATGGCAGCAGCAGTCCTGGAGACCTCTGGATACCAAAGTCCACTAGGTTTACCTTCTTGGGGCACAGACAAATCTGAATCTGCCAAATAAGAAAAAATAAGATGTGTTGGTAACTTTGTCTTTGGAAGTTGCAGTACTTTAGGGCTAAAGATCACCCACATGTAAGAAAGAATTTAGGGGTGTCACTTTGATATGCATCTGAAAACTCTGCTTTAGGAGAGTTTGATTTTTCTTGGCCTTTTCAGTAACCTGCTGCAAAGTTACCAGCCAGGCTCTCCCAAATGAATCTCCCACTGTAGTAAAATGAAGATTGTCCCTATGTAGAACAGAACAAGGTCTGCACTGTTGCGAGGTATATGTCAATAAGGTTGTGACGAGTCTCTAAAGGAAATGAAGAAAAGGTTATATTCTGTGTACTAAGGGAATATAAATTCATAAATATGTTCACATAATTAAACCTCACCCTTTTGCTTGTCAAAGCTCAGGGAACCTTGTAACTTTTTATCTCTATTTCACAAAAATTAGTGGACGTCCTGAATCATCATTCCAGGGCATGGTACAAGTATTCCTTATCTCAAGCAAGAAATTTCCTTTGATAACTGCTCAGTCCACCAGACCATATAAACAGACTTTTAGCTTTGGAAGCATATTGTTGAAGGTTTGTTCCTGGAAAATTTAAATCTTAATTTCACACTGACATTTTTCATGTGTGCTTCTGGGACAATAGACCAAGCTCATGATGTCCATCCCACTTATGTAAATTTGCAGTATAGTTGAAGTCAATGGGAATACTTTCCTGTAGCAGAAATAAGTATATTATCAACATCTTAGTTACTCAGACTGCTTTGTCTTTGGGGAAACTTTTTCAGCTAATCATTAAATCAGCAACCTACATCTGATTTAAAACATGCTTTTCTGTTATGGTTCATGCCTGGGTGGTGGTGTCCCTCAGGGGTCAGTCTTGGGACTGGTACTCTTCAACATCTTTATCAACGACATAGACAATGGAATTGAGTGCACCCTCAACAAGTTTGCAGATGACACCAACCTGAGCAGTGCAGTCAATACAATAGAGGGATGGGATGCCATTCCAGAGGGACCTGGACAGGCTGGAGAAGTGTGCCCATGAGAACCTAATGAGGTTCAACAAGGCCAAGTGCAAGGTGTTGCATTTGGGCTGGGGCAATCCCAGGTATTTATATAGATTGGGTGAAGAAGAACTTAAGAGTAGCCCTGTGGAGAAGGACTTGGGAGTCCCGATGGACTAGAAGCTGGACATGAGCTGGCAGTGCAGTCTTGCAGCCTGGAAGGCCAACTATATCCTGGGCTGCATTAAAAAAGTAGTGGCCAGGAGGGAGAGGGAGGTGATTTTCCCCCTCTGCTCTTGTGAGACCCCACCTGGAACACTGTGTGCAGGCCTAGGGCCCCCAGCACAAGAAGGATATGGCACTCTTGGAACGGGTCCAGAGGAGGGCCACTAAGATGATCAGAGGGCTGGAACACCTCTGCTATGAAGAAAGGTTGAGGGAACTGGGTTTGTTTAGCTTGGAGAAGAGAAGGCTCCAGGGAGACCTCATTACAGCTTTCCACAACTTGAAGGGAGTGTATAAACAGGAGGGGGAATGCCTGTTTACATGTGTTGATAGTGATAGGACAGGGGAGAATGGTTTTAAACTAAGATGTGAGATTTAGGTTAGAAATTAGGAGAAAGTTATTCACTCAGACGGTGGTGAGGCAATGGAACAGGTTGCCCAGAGAGGTTGTGGATGCCCCATCCCTGGAAGCATTCATGGCCAGGCTGGATGCAGCTCTGGGCAGCCTGCTCTAGTGTCTGGCAACCCTGCACAGAGCAGGGGGGGTTGAAACTAGATGATCTTTAAGGTCCTTATCAACCCAGGCCATTCTATGTCAGTTGATACAGTCTCTCATTTGGATGGCATTAAGGAAAATGACAGTCCTATTTATTGAGCTGCAAACTAAGGATTTCACATTTGAAAAGCAAAATATAGTGCTGAAGGTGACAGGAACTGGTCTTCAACATCTCATAATGTGAAACTTCGCACAAAATAAATATACTATATAGGATAGAAGATGATGGAAATAAAAGCCTTCTTCTTTTAAATATTTGATGGAAAAAAAAAAAAAAAAAAAAAAAAAAAACATAAATCCCTGTTTTGTGTACACTGAATAGTCCTGTCAGATGACATATTATATTTTGGCTGCTGCCACATATGAGTTTATTTCATCATGATGCAATAAACTAATAAATTCTACTGCCTTCTTCTGGGTCGCCTATGGCACTGACCCTTCTAAGACTTTCTTCCCTCTTTGCAAGCTTTACTCTCATTTGGTACAGCAACCACACTAGCATATATGCGCCCTATACTCTCAGAAAGCAATAAATAAAAAAAAAATAAATAAATAAATAAAATAAAGCTGTTTTTAATCTTTTGAAACTTGTCAAGCTGTTTCTTCTCACCTTGTTTTATCAAAAAGATATCAAAACATTTGCTAATCTTGTAAACTTATGTTCTCAAGCATCTATTCCTTGGGTTTGTTTACAACTGACCATATTAATATTGATTGGCAAGAATTATAAATATTTATTTTTCTTTTTATTGCAGAAACACCAGAAGTTTCAACCCTGGCCTGAAATTGATTCTTTTAGTAAAGACTTATGAAAAATAAATTAATTTTAAGAATGTAAAATGTGAGCTTGGTAATTAAAAAAAAATATTTTTCCCTATAATCACAAATATTTCTTTAACTTAAGCATGTGCATTCATATCAAGAAAGTCTATATTGTTTAGATGGAAACTCTTCCACATACTCTCCACATAGGACAGCCTAGAGTTATTACCGAGTTGCAAACTTTAGACTGTACCATATTTATTAAGTTCATAGCCAGGCCTTTCTTCTAGTCTTAGTGCCAAATGGTGGTTACTTTGCTTGTAGACAGCAGCATGCTTTCAGATGGATAAAATGACTCAAATCCTTTTCCTTTTTCCTTGCCTTGCCTTCTCTCCCTCTCCCTCTCCCTCTCCCTCTCCCTCTCCCTCTCCCTCTCCCTCTCCCTCTCCCTCTCCCTCTCCCTCTCCCTCTCCCTCTCCCTCTCCCTCTCCCTCTCCCTCTCCCTCTCCCTCTCCCTCTCCCTCTCCCTCTCCCTCTCCCTCTCCCTCTCCTCTCCTCTTCCCTTCCCTGTGTTCTTCCAAGTGCTCTTGCCTTGCATAGTATATAATGTGCTGATGCATATAGTTTTGGTATGGTGCTTGTAAGGTAGATTGCATATGTTTAAATATTCTCCTCTGAACAAACATACATATGCATACATTCACACACAAAATCACAAACACATTTGATGTTATAAGGAAATTATTCAAATACCTGTTTCAGATTGAAAATGAATTTTTCTTCTTATAAACCATTGGAAGAGAAAAAAAACACCAGAAATAATGACTGCATCAGACGTTTATCATCTTGTGTCCCAGAAGCACTGTGAAGGTACAGTGTTGTCAAAAAAAGGGAAATGAGCAAAGACAAAAGATCTTAAGATTTGCAAGCACCATTGTTAATGTTATGTGAATTGAATTCAGACTTAATACTCCCCCACAGTAACACAAAAGAAAACACTTTTTTAAGAACTCTGCACAATGTAAGAGAAAAAGTAATTTATTTTTTGATACATATGTGAAAGAGCTACGTGGAAATTTCAGCACACTAAAGATATTAGCTTGCACAATTCCATTTTATTTCACTTTCATGCAGTGCAAGTCTGGGATACAATACCAAAACTATGGATTCACCTTTCAAACAGAGATCACGAATTCAGATGGTATCAGACTTTGATTTTTCCTGCTGTTGACCCTAGAAAACAGAAATTTCCTCATATGTGCTGATTGTTGTCTGATGAGATCCCCTGGTTAGAAAAGTAGTTCAGGCTCAGTTTCCAAAGCTCCCTATGCTGAATGACAGCCCATTGAGGTTAGTGCAATAAGCCTACTGGCTATGCTGGTTTTTCAATAGTCTTTAAGGGAATCCCAGCAATTTTTAAAAGAATCTGCAATATTAAAAAAAAAAAAAAAAAAAAAAAAAAAAAAAAAAAAAAAAGGCAGAATTTCCTAACTGAAAATGTTGCAGATGGCGAAGACATTGCCCATATGTGTCTATGTCCCTGGGTATTTCACTTCACCTTGTCTCCTCCTGTTCCATCACTTGTCTGAATTGTGTATGTAGACTGTACGATTTTCAATTTAACAGTGTTTTTTTTTCAAAATACACTGCTCTTTCTCTTATATTAGGAGCTCCTGATACTGATTAAGCTTATAGATGACATCACTTTTGCAATTAATAACAAAAATAATCGTTATATTATATATATTAAATATCATATAATAAATAGTAATGTATAAATAATATAATATATATATATATCATTATAGTTCTATTAAGAACTAGTAAGTAAATTGAAATTTTCTGCTTTTGTGTTTGTTTCTGGTAGTTTTAAAAGAGAAATAAATAAAAAGCAGAAATAAATAACAAGTAGATTAATTCCTGGTTTGACTCACTTTACTCCTGAGTTCCTTTGGACCTTGGCTAAAAAAAAAAAAAAAAAAAAAAAAAAATTATATGAGTTAGTGGTCAAAAGGAAAGAAATCCAAGGCTCCAAGACTGAAAGTATAGGGAACTTTTCAACAGCTACAACATGCAGAGGTGTCAGAGCTGTGCCAGCAATGAAAGAATTTACATAACGAAAATTTTCCCTAGATATCCCAGAATGTCACTTGTGATTTCCACTGAAAATTACCCATCAGTTAGCAGAAATTTGCTTTTTAATTGGCCTGTATTGCACCTGCCATATTCTGGCTCCCCAGTCTCTGAAGCATTGGCAAAAGAGGGAAGGTGGATATCTGTGGGGATTTAATCTTAATATATTACAGGAAGGGCATGAACAGCAACAATTAATGTTTAAAAGACAAAAATTATGTGCACTAGCACGAACTGATGAGGAAGAGGCAATGGGACCTGGGGAGTAACTAATGAACAAGATTAATTAGCCGCAGCAGAAAGATCTAAAGCTCTGGTGAACGCAGAGGAAAGCTTTAATTTTGTTGACTTTTGTGGGTCCTGGGAACAGCCCAAGGAGGCCAGAAAGGCCTCTAAATCTAGCAGAAAGTAAATCTAGCAGAAAGGTTACATTTAGCTAGTTTTATTAAATATATATAATAATAATAATAATAATAATAATAATAATAATAATAATAATAATAATAATAATAAAGTATTGTGTGAAATGCAGGAGGCTGACAAGCATGTGGAATGGCAGCATTGGCTAGCAATATGACTCAATGCACTTTGACTATGTTCATCGCTCATGAACATCAGGTGATCATGGTGGCACTGCTCTTGTTTGTTTGCTTTCAGGGAGTAAAAGAAATAAAATAATTAAACTGAGAAACAGGGTGTTTTCATCTAGACTTGCAATGATGTAGAGGCTCCGACTCTTATCAGGCCTGGTATGCTGCGGAGTGTAGAGACATCCAATAAGAGTTATTTTCTCCTTTGAGAGGCTTAAATTGACCAAAGATAAACAAGGTGAAGAGGAAACTGTGACAGAAGAACAGGGACATGTCAAACTGCTGGAGCTCAGAAGGGGGCTTCCAGGAGTCCAAGTTGTGGTTTAAGCCAGCAGGCAGCTCCACACCACTCAGCTGTTCACTCACTGGCCCCAGTGGGATGGGGGAGAGAATTAAGAAAAGGTAAAACTCATGGCTTGAGATAAAGACAGTTTAATACGACAGAAAAGGAAGGGATTATAACAATAACAATAAAAATAAAAATAAAAATAACAATAATAATAATAATAAACAAAAGAAGTGATGCACAATGCAATTGCTCGCCACTTGCTGACTGATACTTAGCTAGTCCCTAGGCAGCAGCCATGCCCCTGGCCAACTGCCCCCATATTAATTGCTCAGCATGATGCCATATGATATGAAATATCCCTTTGTCCAGTCTGGTTAAGTTGTCCTGGTTCTGTCCCCTCACAGCCTCTTGTGCACCCCCAGCCTGCCGCTGAGTAGGTGGTGTAGGTGGGTAGCTGGCAGGGTGGTGTGAGAAGCTGAAAAGTCCTTGACTTAGTGTAAGCATTGCTCTGCAACAACTAAAACATCAGTGTGCTATCAGCATTATTTCTCTCCTAAATCCAAAACATGGCATCATAGCAGCAACTGTGAAGAAGCTGAACAAAACCAAAACCAGGATACAGTTGCAGGTTACTAGATGTAGGATACTGCAGGTCACTGTTTCCCATATCAGAAAGGGCATAATGCAGATGACTCCACATTCATGGGTTTCAAAGGAAACCTGACATGCTGGTTTTCTGCAAGGTCAACCAATGTCAAGGCAAGCAGCTTGGTACTTTGATGTCTTGTAGCAGCAGGGATGGATGAGAGTAGAGAAGGTGACAGTGGCCCTGGACCAGGGGACAGGTGAATATGTGTCAAATATTTCCCAAATAAACAATACAGCCTCAGAGGACAATTTTGCACACTGCACTGATTGTTTCTTACAAGTGACATTGCAGTGTCCTAACAAGGGAACTACTAATAAAAGTGAGCTTGTTCCGTAACTGATGGAAGTTACTAACATCTTGCTTGTGCCTCATAGGTGGACAGATGGAGGCAGAGCACACTGCTTGTTCTGCAGTTCAAAGATAACATTGTACAAGAAGATGTTCTGAAGGCTGGAAAATACTTCCACTGTTAATTATTATTTACTACTTATAGGATGACTGGTAACTGCTAAAGCTATAATTATAATATATATATTATCATACCAAAATACTGTTAAATCTTATATCAAGGGACATGGTACATAATGTCGTTGTTCTTGCTCCTCTACTCCAGCTGAACATTGCTGTTCCATCCAGTATTATCTAAACAAAATATTTTAGTTAAATCTTGCCTTATTCATTAGATTCAGTAAAACAGTTTTCCTATAGATCTCGAGTAAAGCTCATTATTACATTCAGATTCTTCATCCTCAATTTAATCTATATGTATATGAACGAGAGGTGGGCCTGTGCAAACCTCATGAGTTTCAACAAGGCCAAGTGAAAGGTTCTGCATCTGCTTTGGAGCAATCCTAAGCACACATACAGGCTGGGTGGAGAATGGATTGAGAGCAGCCCTGAGGAGAAGGACTTGAGGGTGCTGGTAGACAAGAAGATCAGTCAACACAAGCCGGCAAAACTTACTTCTTCCCCATTTTTCTGTTTGCTTCCATCACTGATCTCAGTATTTGAAAGGATTTGTTTATTTATTTATTTATTTCCCATAAGAAAGTGTCAATTCATTTGGATTTCTTCAGAGCAATAAAAATTAAACTTCAAGTGTGGAAGTTCATTAGAATCTGCTCAGGCCGGATGTCAGTTTTATTTGCATGTTCAAACTACTTCTTTTTCTCCATCTGTTTCAGAACAGTTGAATTCTGTTTGCTCAAATTACTGTATAATTCTATGAGAATATATGTCGGGAAGATTTGCTTCCAAACTGTGCAGCTTTCTGGCAGCACTGCTGGCTAAAAGAACATACGACTTGGCTGAAAACCACTCCCAGATGTTAGGGCTCCAGAGAGATACGTCATGCAGATGGCACCATCATTACAGATACTAAACTCTAATGCCTGTATCTCATTTCAATAAAACTAGGGGAATGAAGGAGATCCAGAAACAGCAAAGCTTATCAGAGTTGGGTTTCTTAGGTTACTCTCAGTCCAAATTAAATAACTATTTTTCTCTGAAATCAAAATTGAAAAAAAAAAAAAAAAAAAGAATTCTGGGAAATGTGGGCATTGTTCTTAGAAGACACAGATACTATTTTAAGCTACTTCAAACTTGAGGGGAAAAAAATATTTCCATCTCTTTTGTTGAGGATTTTTCTAAAACTTACTGGATCTCTTTACAGTGGAGTTTCACCACAACCAGCTTAAGTTGATAGATTCTGTGTTGCTGTACATGGACAGCTTCTCTTCTTACCCAGCACATCACTCCCTTGGCTGTGTCCTCTTGCTTGTTTCCTTGGAGAAACATGCAGATATGTAGTGCATTGCATGAGTTGGCTGAAAGCATATTTTCCCACCAGGGTTAAAATTCAATCAAGTCAGTGAACGGATCTACCTTCCTGGAGGCAAAAAAGTATGAAATGGCAGTAGGGAGAGATGGCTATGGGTGGAGAGGAGGTGGGATTGCCCCCAGATTTCATGTGATCCTACACTCTCTTACACTGATCGTGCTTTTATCTCTTCTTTTTCCTCCTCCTCCCCATGATGTCTGTTACCCCAGCATGTAGCTTTTCATTGAGTTTATTTTTATTTGTATATATTTATATTTTTATTTATTTATTGGTTTATTTGCTGGACAAATAAAGCTATCCAGCAAAATTATTCAAAGTAAAGATATTCAGATAGTAGTTGTATAAGCATGTATATTTGAAATTTTATCTTTGCAATTCTGTGTTGTAATATCTGTGATATATTACAGTTCTTCATAACAGTATTACTGTTCTTTATATTACCGTTCATTGTAACAGATTGTCTATTATAGAGGTAAAACTTAATAAGGACATGTACATTAATATTATGGCATAATTTCCTGACTGCCAGACAGGAGATATTTTGATTGTTAAACTATGTTTGATATGTTAATATATGATATGAGTACCAAGTGGGGCTCTATTAACATCACTTACTTAAACATTTTCCAATTTTCCCATTAAGTCAAAGTGGGGTAAAAAAGGTACTTGGTTCAGAGTGAAAAAATGAGGAGCTGTTTGATACACTTTCATAGCAGCACAGTTGTTACAGTTAGTAGCTATATATGTGAAAATCTAGCAGGAGAACACATTTCGTTAATGCTGTAAGTACTAGCAGAAATGAGTCCACGCAGAGCAGCTTTCTACTTAACAGGAAAAAAAAAAAAAGGGGGGGGGGGGGGGGGGAGAAAAAAGAAAAATAATTGTCCTCGTGCACTTGTTCAGCTGTCAGAGTAATCATTTAGAAATGGATGGGCTCTGTGAGTCAACTACTACACCTTGCCTCTTGAATTTACATTTCCAAGATTATCTGCACATTTTCTTTTTATGTAACATGTACAACATGCTGTCTAGAGGAACTGTAAAAGGTTTAGGAAAATTGGGAACCACTGCAGTTGCATAGATCAACAGCCCTAGAGGCAAAGTCCACCTCTGTGAGAGACCTTCATTTTGACTAGGAGCAAATTGTTTCTCTTTTTCATCTGGTTGCATGTATTTTGCTTTTATATCACTTTTAAACTGTTTTGATTAGGAGCTCTTGTTTTGTGTTGATAAAACACAGATATGATAAATCTAGGAGCCTGTATTCCTCTATAGGGTTTGAGGTAATTGAGCAAATACAAATATAAATAAAAATATAAACTATTCACATATAAGTGTAAATATAACTATGTTTATATAAACATAGAAAATCACAGTGGTTTTTGTTTTGTTTTGTTTTTTTTGTTTTTTTTTTTCCACAGGTCCAGATTAGGGCAGGTTCATCATTGCTTATAGATCTACAGGCTAACCAGCTAAATGGCAGTGGTATCTACTTTCTAGTCCAAAGGACAGTGAGTACTGCAAAGCCCAAAAGGACAAAAAGGAAACTCTTAAACAAGTTTTGCTATGCCTGAATACTAGGTAAATTGGTGGCTGTATGTAATCTCTATCTTTGTATTACTTATTGTATATATACCAGCCAAAATAAACAAGTAAGATATAATTAAGATATAGCCTAATCTGGATACAGTCTATACTTTGAAGCATTCAAGACTAAGGAACAAAGCATGTGACCAATGGTAACACGAAACTACATGAAACTAGAGACTTGCTTTTGTTGATCAAATGTGACATTTCAACTAATTATAATTGTTCTACTTTTGGTGCAAAAACTGGTAATGTCAGAAACAGAGCACAAGATATTGTTAAAAATCAAAAAGGCAGATGAATTTGCCTTCTATCCATAGTAAATATTAAATTAATTATTAAATAATTATTTCCCTTTTTGTCCTGTGAAATGTTTGAAGATAGCCTGAAAACAACTAAGCAAAACAAAACTCTGTTCATGTTTTATTTACAGTAACAATACAGCATGCTATATCTGCTGGTGTCACTCAAACTTACATCACTAAAATCAGTGAGAAAGATTTATTATTTTTTTTTAATCTGAAGATTTCATCCTGGTTTAGCTGCAGAACTATGAGACACTCTTCAACCACAAATATATTCCAGATATTTAAGACCAATGAGGACATGAGCACTTGCAAAGGGCAGCTAAATCTGGTGTTTATTTTAGGAATACTTTAGGGATTTTCAGCTCAGAGTCCTCAGCTGTTCTGTCCTGGGCAATAAAGCAACCACAGAGGACTTTGAATAATTCTGCCCTGTAGGTTGCGCATGATTTATGAACAGAGGGTTTATTTCTGCAAAACAGTTAAGACCAGGAATGTTACTTCAGTAACGTTAAGGTGATGGGGTGGATGGAAGGTGTCAATGAAATAAAATGCAAGGAATAAACAGTTATGAATTATATGTATTGAGGAATTGCTGTGAATCCAAAGACATACAATTGCAGATCTTGTGCTTTAGCAAAGGAAGGAAAGATGCAACGAACAACAAAAATACAACTGGCAAAATATATCTGGTTGTCTTTCTGGGCTGAAAAGCACATTGCCAGCTTGTGTCAAGCTTCTTGTCCACCCACACCCTCAAGTCCTTCTCCTCAGGGCTGCTCTCAATCCATTCTCTGCCCAGCCTGTACGTGTGCTTCAGATTGCCCCAGAGCAGATGCCAGACCTTGCTCTTGGCCTTGTTGAAGTTCATTTTGTTGAAGTTCATGAGTTTCTAACAGGCCCACCTCTCAAGCCTGTAAGGGTCTATGCCTGGCATCCCTTCCCTCCAGCGTACTGACTGCACCACACAGCTTGGTGTCATCAGAAAACTTGGTGAGGGTGTGCTCAATCACAGAATCACAGAATGGCCAAGGGTGGAAGGGACCTCTGTAGATCATCTAGTGCAACCCCCTACCAAGCAGGATCACATTGCGCAGGATGGCATCCAGGCAGCTTTTGAATATCTTCAGAGAAGGAGACTCCATAACCTCTCTGGGCAACCTGTTCCAGTGCTCTGTCACCCTCACAGTAAAGAAATGCCTCCTCATATTGAGCAGGAACCTCCTGTGCTTCAGTTTGTGCCTGTTGCCTCTCGACCTGTCACTGGCCACAACTAAAAAGAGACTGGTTCCATCCACCTGACACCCTCCCCTCAGATAGCTATACACATTGATGAGGTCAGGCTAAACAGGCCCAGCTCTCTCAGTCTGTCTTCGTATGACAGGTGCTCCAGTCCCCTCGTCATATCAATAGCCCTCCTCTGGACTCGCTACAGTCTTGTACTGGGAAATGTCTGGCAGAGGGCCGCCAAGATGACTGAGCAGGCCTAGACTAGAAGAGCCTGGAGATGCCTCATGACCCCCACCTTGCTGTGAGCCAGTGCCTCAACGGGAGTCTGCCAGGAGCAGGCTAACTCCATGGCGAGCACCAGGGCTCTGTGACAGGGGTGACATCTGGCCACGAGGCCACTGTAACAGAGGGGGTGTCCCCACGGTGACGGTGTGCCTTCTGGGGCCTGAGTCACCATGGTGCCCACTCCCAGGAGCGCAGCACTGCCAGAAGGCAGCAGCTGCCCTGGATGCTTGTTTCTTTCTCTCTGTGAGAGGACAGAGAGAAGCCCAAGAAGCAGGAGGCGAAGGCCCACTCCCAGCCTGACGAAGGGCTGCCAAGTGTGTAGGAGCTGGCACGGCATCAAGAGCGCCATGTGGCAGGGCATGGCAGTGGGGCGTGAGGTCTGGCCCTGAGCGCCCATGGCCCAGGCCTAGGTCCTCCTGCCGTGGGGGTTTCCCTGGGGCAGAGTTTACACATGGGACAGCCGTGGCCCACGTAGGCCGGGCAGCTCTGTGCCACAAAGACATGTCTCTGAGGGACTTGGAACAGGAGGAGGAGCAAAGAGATCCTCCTACCAAGGACCTGTCAGGACGGAGGCAGCTAAAGGAAGACATCTCAAGACTTCACCAGGACTGAGACCCCCCCCACACACACACCCTGCAGCAGGGGCCTGACTCTCCCCACAAAACAAATGGAGATGCTGCTCGAGAGGCATTCAGCAGCACACAGAGCGCTTCTCCTGGCCTGTCAGGGCCAACAGATGCTGAGCCAGTAGCTTCTGTGCATTCTGCAATTGCAAGCTCTGCTCTGCAATAACTAAAACTATCAGTGTGTTATCATGACTAGTTTCATCTAAAATCCAAAATCACAAACGGAGCATTTTTTGAGCCTTTTGAGACAAAAAAAAAAAAAAAAAAAAAAAAAAAAAAAAAAAAACCAACTCTTTGGGTTAAAGTAAAAAATCAGGTCACATGATTTTACTCTGAAGTTATATGAATTTGATTGAGCTCTTGATGCATAATAACTCATAATTGAAAAAAAAAAATGTTTCTTACAAAGGTTACTTCTTTCCATTTCACTAAAAGTACTGTCCCACTATCATCATTCATTCTAAGTTGTAGGTAGGAAAGATGCAGCTTTCAATTTGACTCTGCCTTTCACAGTACAGAAGAACAGACTACAACAGAGAACTTGAAACTTTCATGTTTCTCCATAATTCAGTGAAACAATAGAAGCATATCATGGGGTAAGAATTCTAATACAATTAAGAGAAGCATCTGTCTTGGATATCAGGGTAAAAGCATTTATATTTTTTAGCGGTTAGCTGGGAACTGAAACTTTAGCTTTGTCTTTATAGCATTGTCTTCCACACTGAAACACCAACCATCCTTTTTTTTTTTTTTTTTTTTTATCACAGTTGGCACATGATTAGACACCTGCTATGGGAAGAAATAAAGAGGAAAAAAAAAAAAAAAAAAAAAAAAAGAAGAGCGATTGCCATAGATTGTGAAACAACTCAGTGGTTGGTTTCTGCATCAGTCCTCAGAAATGTACCTGTTTCCTTACTTCAGCCAGTGCAACTTAGATGTGTAGCTATTTTATAGCTTTCCTATGAAACAAGTGTCTTCATGTGCATACCGTCTCCTTACATGCTCTTTCTTTTTTATCCTCTGCCCTATTCTGCATGTTATTTCTTGATTTATATTTCCTTCTTAATATTCCAAAACGCATAGAACTAGTCTTTGTATTTAAATAGGATTACATGTTTTCTAACAGCTCAAAGAGAGCTAAGGCATCTGTTCCTTCCCTTACCAATCAATTCCAAGGTCATTCTTCAAATTCAATTCAGTAATCAGTCTGAAACTCAGCCACTATGGAGTAGAATGAAAATCCCCTGCCAACAGTTTTTGTTGTTGTTTGTTGTTGGTTTTGTTTGTTTGTTTGTTTTTGTTTTTGTTTTTGTTGTGCGTGTTGGTTTTTTTCCTAAGTAACCCATACTTAGCAGTTCCTCATGTGTATTTGCCTTCTAGAGATCTTTACTTCAGAAAAAATAATATTTCAATCAAATTAGAAATAAATAAATAAATCTCTGGCTCACTAATCACCTGCTGCTAAGTCCCCTGTATTCTAATTTTCAGAATATGTTGAAGATTAGCAGTGCAATAAAATCTCCTTTCCTGAATTTCAGATATTTCCTGCAGCTGCTCATTGCCTTGATCATATCTTTGCAGTGTATAATCAAAACCTCATCCCTTGGGTTGCACCACACTGATGGAGCCTGGAATTGTCAACTGAGTAGGAAGCTCAGGCCCAAACCTGTCTCTGAAATACCGTGCTTCTGCCCCTAGCACTACAAATAACATTTCTTCTTGCTAATAGATGTGAAAAGCTCTGGTTCAGTAATTTAGACCAGAGATACTAGACCTTAGGAAGATACAGCAGTACACCAGATGAAAAATAAAAATGAGTGTCCAAAGGAACAAAAGAATAGGTCTGGAGTAGTCAGGAATGAAAAAAAAAGAAAAAAAAAAAAAAAAAAAAAAAAAGTGACACTGAGGTTAGGAGAACTGAGAGAAATATGCATATAGTGAGGATATAAGACAAACTGTAGACAACTTACAAGTCAATATTTAGAAGGCTACTGCATCATGTTAATGAGTTGAGAGGTGGCTGGAAATGTACTTATTACCAGCCTGCCTCATTAATTTTGAAGTTTCTGAAGTTTCTGCATATCTGGCAGCACATTTTCTGGAAGATTGGCTCAGCTGGAAGTAGAAAATCAGGCAGAGATTCATGACAATTAAGTAGAAAAAGGGACAATATCAGACTCTTTGTTTCTTTTTTTTAATGCCTTCAGCTGACTTCAGAGGGAGACACAGAGCAGATGCTGGAAAGAAGAGTCAGTCATTTTATGAGGATGTTTACAGCACAGTGATGGTAGCTTACAAGGCCATAGGCAAGCTAACTTTAAGCCATCTTGGTCAGGCAGAGGTCATGGAAGAAGGATTATAGCTCCATGAAAGCCTGGAAGCTCAGCACGTTTGCCAATGACACCAAGCTGTATGGTGTGGTTGACATGCTGGAGAAAAGTGATGCCATCCAGAGGGACCTTTACAGGTTTAAGAGGTGGGCCTGTGCAAACCTCATGAACTTCAACAAGACCAAATTCAAGGTCCTGCACCTGGGTCAGGGTGGTCCCAGACATGAATGGGCAGAGAATGTATTGAGAGCAGCTCTGATGAGAAGGACCTGGGGCTGTTGATTGACAAGAAGCTCAACATGAGCCAGCAATGTGTGACTGCAGCCCAGAAATTCAACTGTATGATAGGCTGCACCAAAAGAAGCATGGCCAGCAGGGCATGGGAGGGGATTCTCCCTCTCTGCTCTGTGCTCGTCAGACCCCATCTGAAGCACTGTGTTCAGGCCTGTGGCCCTCAGCACTAGAAGGGCAATACTAGAAGTATTAGAACAACTCCAGAGAAGGGCCACTAGAATGATCAAGGAGCTAGAGTTTCTCTTCAATGAAGACGAGATGAGAGTTGGGGTTGTTCAGCCTGGAGAAGAGAAGGCTCCAGTGAGACGTTATAGTGACCCTCCAGTACTTAAAGGGAGTCCACGGGAAAGCTGGGGAGGGACATTTTATTGGAGAGTCTAGGTATAGGACAAGTAGTAATGGTTTTAAAATAAAAGGGGATAGATTTAGATTAGATGTAAGTAATAAATTCTTTATTATGATGGTACTGAGGCACTGGCACAGGTTGCCCAGAGAAGCCATGAATGTGACATCCCAGAAGTGTTCAAGGCTAGGCAGGATGGGGCTTTGGGCAACCTGGTCTAGCAGGAGGTGTCTCTGCCCATGGCAGGGTAGATGGAATTATATGTTCTTTAAGGTCCCTTCCAACCCAAACCACTCTATCATTCTATGATTCATTCTAAGGATACTGAGAGAAACAGTTAAGAAAGCTTCTCTGAAATACAAAATGATTTCATCAACTGTCTTCCCTTTATCAGCTAGGTGAGTAATCTTGTCATAAAATGAAATTAAGTTAGTAAAACATGACTTTCCCCTTATGAACCTGTGTTGGCTATGGCCAATGACAAATGTTTTTCGATAAGTCCCAGAATAATCTTCTCCATAATTTTACCAGGTACTAAAGTGAGACCGTCAGGCCTGTAATTGCCAATTCTTACCCTTCTTGGGAAAACTGGGACATTTTCCAACTTCCAGTTGACTTGGACCTCTCCAGATTCCCAAGACCATTGAAAAATAATTGAGTGAGTTCTCAGGACGAAATCAACCAACTCTTCGAATATCCTGGGATAAACTGCAGGAAAAAAAAAAAAAAAAAAAAAAAGTGTGAATTTCCCAAATCAGAAGAGATATTTATAGGGAAACAGTGTCCACCCTTCTGCCAGATGTCAAATTGCCAGAGCAAACTATGGAGGCATTTGCAACTTGAAAATGATCTGAAAGAATAATAGAAAACTGTGTAGGATCTGAAGGTCTGCAGTCCCAGGTACACCAAGAAGTCAACAAGGATTACTCATTTATCACTAACGTGCTCACAATCTCAGATCACTGCCAACCCAGAAAAACAAAGGCTCTGCAGAGACACAGAGAGAAGAGAGATTTCTCTTTAAATCAGGCCTACCACAAACCCCTGTCAAAGGGTTTCATTAAGCTTGAAAGTTGACTAAACAGAAGATAAAGACTGGCTGGCAAAGTGTATTTAAATTGAAGTTTTCTGGTGCCTGCAGTTTCCTGATGTTAGACAAATGACATTCCCCTCCTGCTTTCCATCTTTGATTTCTTACCTGTATGTAGTGTGTAATATTGCCAGCATTCATTCACTCCATTATCTGTTGTTTTGTTGTTTTTTTTTATACACGCTCTGGGGCCATTCTCAATTACATGAAAATATTTGCCATGGTTGTAAGCTGTGACTCTTAATAACAACAAGTCTGGTCAATACAACATCAGCTGGCATTTAGGACTACTCATGAGTACTGACTAAAAGACAAAAGAAGGACTTTTTAGCAAAGAAGAAAGAAGAGTAGAATACCAGCTGATTGGTTCATAAATACAACCATGATTCATAAATATGGGATGAAATGCTTAGAAGAAAGGATAGGACTATAAAATTCATTGCCCTTTGCAGAAAAAGTGACATGGCCTAATTCTCTGGATATGGCTCAGGTCTTATGTTGCTTTATTTCTCAAGGCCAGATTCCACCAAGCTTTTCATATGACTTCAAGTAACTACTTACAAAAAATGTTTTCATGTCTGTCAAATACGGAGATTTACAGGACCTTTCAATGGTCTGACTCATAATAACTTTGTCAAGGGCTGTGCTTTCAAAGTACTCTTACTTCCAGGAGGTTTAAGTATCTAACATACATAAAGGTTTCATGAATAGCTTTGGAAAACACGCTTCCATTAAAAAATAAGCCTGAAAGTCAGATGTTTATTTATTCAATATTTAACATATAGCTATCGTTACCCACTGTGAAGAATTCATATAGCGTTTAATGTCCCATTTTATTTTGAGCAGACGTATAATTACGGGCAGCCCAGACCAGTTTTGGTCCTTATTCATGGAGTGAGCTGAATTTGTTCACCTATTTTTTCTATAGCCTTTTTGTCAAAGCTGAGACAGTTGTGTTCATTTGAATATCCACACATATTTTGAGGCAGATTTTCACTGTGAATTCTGAATACGATTGCTACTTGCAGGAGGCTAGAAGTACTTCTCTAGCTTCCCTGCTGGGTGTTAATATTTGATACACTCCAGAGGAACAGCAGGTGGCATGCTACTTGCTTTTATTTAAAGAAGTGCTGTCTGAGCAAGTTGATAGCTGATCTGTCATTTAAAATGATGATGAATTGTGAAAGTAACATAGGCTATGTAATTATCACTTATATTAGGAGTAGAAATGAGTTGCATATTTTGGTCTCACAGCAACATACTTGTGACAAATACACAAGCAATTTGCCATCGGTTTGCATGTCCTGCAGTTGTGTTATATCCTGAAGAATAAATCAGTCCCTGGCAGTTCCCCTAGTGTTGGTTTGGAAGTGCACCCCTATCACCAAATTCGGAGTTTATCTCCAGTAACTCACTTTGTAGTCACAGAAATATGCAAGTTCATTTTATGTGTTAGTGCTTGAGAACACAAATGCAACCTGGAAGATGAGTCTTTCATTGGCAATGTGCAACTAACCCTTTGAACATCCAAAGCGCAATACTAAGTGGCAAAATCAGGTCCTGGACATGAGCAATACCACATTTTCACTGATGGACTCATTAAGGAAATCTCATAAGTTCCTGTACAGCAGTATAAGTACTCTGAACCTGTCTGCTCTCATACTTCCATTTGCAGGCTGGTCATAAACTGGTCAAAGTTTTGCAGGTGATGCTTGTTATCCTGAAAAACTTACTGCTGCCATTTACATCCAGTATTGGAGAGCTATCCGGTGCATCCATTTAAAAAGAGCATCCAAATTTCTCCTATTTATTCAGCATGCAGGTCACATTTGCAGACATATATTTCCATGTTTTCAAAGAGTATGTGAGGAGAAGGTTCACTTGTTTGGATACATTTATTTTCACTTTACTTCAGTCTCAGAAATAAATTTAATTTTATTTTTATTTTTATTTTTTTTTTTTTGTTACTCTTGGAACTAAAATCACCATTTTCATACCTACACTCTTCATATATTAAAAAAAAAAAAAAAAAAAAAAAAAAAAAAAAACTTCTGTGACAAAGCATGGTAATTGCTAGAAGCCAGACTGTCTCAGTGGTCTTCTCTGTGACCTGTTTCCTGTTTGTTGTAGTGGTTTCTCACTGATGTCTAGCTGATCTCCACCACAATGCTCTCTTACTCCCCCTCTTTGAAAGGATGGAGGAAAAAAAAATGATGAAAAAGCTCCTGGGTTGAGATAAGAACAGGGAGATCATTCACCAATTATTGTGATAGGCAAAGCAGATTCAGCATAAGAGAGTTTAATATAATTTATTGCCTACTAATAACAGGTTAGAGGCTAGAGCAGTAAGACCTATAAAAAAAAACAAAACCACCTTACCCCCATCCACCCTCTGCTACCTCCACCCCTCAAGCGGCACAGGAGAATGAGGAATGGGGACTGCAGTCAGTCCCTGAGACTTCGTCTCTGCTGCTCCCTCACGGTCACTCTCTGCCCCTGCTCCATGTGGAGTCTGTCCCACGTGATGCTTTCCTTCCCAAACAGATCCTGTGTGGGCTTCCCACAGGCAGCAGCTCTTCAAGAACTGCTCCCACACAGCTCTGTACCACAGGGTCCATCAGTCAGCAGCAAACTGCTCCAGCACAGGTCCCCTACAGGCAGCAGCTCCCCCCAGACCCCCTGCTCCTGCGTGGGCTCCTCTCCATGGGCTGCAGCTCCGGCCTGGGGCCTGCGCCTGTGGGGGCTCTCCAACATCAGATTCACCTGCTCTACCATGGAGACCTGCTCCAATGTGGAACACCACAGGCTGCACAGAGGTCAGTTTGCTGAATCACGGTCCTCTCCATGGGCTGCAGGGGAACTTTGCTCTGGCGCATGAAACACCTCCTCCCTCTCCTTCTTTGACCTTGGTGTCTGCGGGGCTGTTCCTCTCACATTTTCTGACTCTTTTCCCCTATCTGCTGTTTCACAGCATTTTTTCCTTTTCTGCAGTGTGCTCTCTGAGGGGCACAGCAAGCATCGCTTGTTGGCTCAGGTTTGGCCAGTGGCAGGCTCTTATTTGGAGCTGTCTAGAACTGTCTCTTCTCTACTGTGGAACAGCTTCTGGACCCTTCTCACAGAGGCCACCCCTGCAGCTGCCCCATTACAAAAACCTTACCATCTAAACCTAAAACACTCATCAAATTCAGAGATTCTGAGGGTTCTATCTTTGTCTTGAAGAGATGAGCTGATTTTGATCTTAAAGCTTAGAGGAGCAGGCACTGAATGCCCAAGTCATATAGAGCATTCACTGGAGCTTAAAAAGCAAATGTCAATTGACTAATGAGTTGTAAACAATAATCTGTGCTATTAAATTTGTTGCAACTGAATATATGAAGACTTTTATATATGTGTATCTGTATATATCTTTATTTATATCAGTGATGTGGAGAGTACTTTGATGGGAAAGCTGATAAAATCATGCTAGTTTTAAACTTGAAAATACATTTTTGCTAAATTCTCTCACTAACAGCATACTTGAAGGCAGTGGTTAGATCTCAACCATTATGTAACATATCAATACGTATACAAAACTGTTTTTAACAGTTTTTTAATGCTTGTATCATAAATGATTAAATGCATAACATATCACAGAGCTGAAGCTACACGGTAGGAATGGTCAAGACAAGAACTCTCCCAGAAGAGCGGTTTCATCAGCTGCTTACGATGGCTTTCTTGGGTTTTGGTTTTGACAGTCATCCTTATCAAGAGGCTGTCCTGCCTCTTGGCATTTTGGTGATCACATTTCTTACATACTTACATGAAGTCCTTGCACACTGTTTCTGACTGTACTATCACAACATTACCAAATACTTGCATACTGATGTTCCTTACACTATTTTAAATGCTTATATGGGGTTGAATGGAAACCAGTATTAATTCTGTTCTGATTAGTACACTTATAATTTATAGATCTTTCAGGCATCTGCTTTGGCTACAGAGTTATAACATACTCTAGTCTGGGCTTGCTTAGATACTCAGTAGTGGTGTCTGTCTAGAACTGGTCCTTGGTTCAGTGACTATCACTACAGTGATCATTATAGCACTCACCCAGGGAGACTGCCCAGTCTTTCTTCTGCCTGATGAAAACTAGAAATTGCTTCACTGAACTCTTTCAGACCTGATGAGTACATTAGTTATTTAAAGTAGAAACACATCAGCTGAAATGTCCTACAGCTTTACCAATGCAGCAGTAGCTTGATGATAAGGATATTCACCGAGGATTTGGGAGACCTGAGTTCAGGTCTTATCTTTTAATAGATTGAATGAGCCTTTGAGCTTATACCTCATTTTTCTTGATACTGCTGTAACTGGTACATGTGTGGTTATTTTTTCCTATGGTATCTTCTTCATAAGTTTCACTGAAAATGTTTCAATTGTTTATACGATCTTTGTACAGGGATTGCTTCTGGGGCATTGCTGAAATAGAATCAATTATAAATATTTATTTTGGTGTAATCCCACAGCTCTTACAAGCCCCAATTATAAATTTAGGTAATCTTGTTGTGCTAGCTATCATACAAATATAGGTAGACAGGACCTCGTGTGAAGACCTTATTACAAGCAATATAAATAGCATATATATTTTAAAAGGCAAAGAAGAAAAGACTCTAAAAATTGGGTAAAGACCAAGTGGTTTTGCTTTATTGCTCTTTATTGCCTTTGAAACAAAAGTAGGTTTTCTTAAGAAGAGGAAATTCTGTTCATCTATCACTCACATCCATTTTGTTTCCCTGTAAATTGGCTGCTACTGTACTTAAAATCAGCTTAGGGTGATTATTCTAGAAAGATGACCAATAGGTGTTCAGGACTTTCAGTATCCATTTCGGTATTTACTTCTTGATATTTCCAGTTTCCTTACTTTATTTTATTATTATTATTTTAAAATTTTATGATACTTGGCACTGTTATAAAGTAGAACTTTCGAATTCAATGGTTCTGTAAACATTACAATGTTCTTTCATTAAAAATATCTGAACAGAGCAACCTGATAGTAATCTTCACCATTTCACAGTTGCAAAATAAATAGTCATATTTCAAGTTTCAAAGGCAAGTGGCAAAATGATAAATGTGATGCTCAATTAAGTACCATACTTCTACAGGCTAGCCTGGGATTTTGTGAGGACTTACCCATGTGGTATGTACTGTGGTGTTGCCAGAGCTTTGGAAGAAAAATGTTGCTCCCGTGGTTAAACCAGGTATTCTCTCAATGGTACTAGAAATGTGATTCACCTGAAGATGGCTGAAAAATCCTATTTCAAGTTTACATCATTTGGTTAAGTGATTCACACAGTATCAACTGATGCTAATTAAGTTCTGCTTGCATTAGGATTACATAGACATTCAGGCTTTGTCTTAAGTGCAGTTAAAGGCTTCCTTGCAAATACTTTAGACCCTGTGATATTCATTTAATTAGGCAAAGAAGATGGCTGACATAGCCTGAGCAGTCCAATGTAGTCAGGTGGGATTAGACCCTGAAACTGTTGGGACTCCTTCATCTACAGGCTCAAGAAAGCAGGATAAGAAAGCACAGCTAAGGTGACAGAAGGTGGCAGGGGATTTTTCTGAGACTAATGTATGGGCCTCACAAAAGCCTGATTTCTCAAGGGCATAAATGAAAGTAGCAGAATTATTTCTGCCTGAACTTTGATTAATACAGTGCCTATGAAAAGAAACATGATAGCTGGCAGTGTACTCCTTGGAGACAAGCATTTTTTGTAAAGTTGAAAATTTGCAAGAGATGCCTGTAGAATATGTTACAAGACAGGGGGCTGAAGAATAGCTATCCATAAATATACAAGCCTACTTAAAAATGATTTTCAAAAGCAGTATTTTACATTTTCTCTGAATATTATACGGTCTTACCCTAAGGAATCAATTTTATCATCTATTACATTATTTTAATATATGGCTTTGCCAGGAT
Organism: Aythya ferina; assembly: GCF_964211825.1. Lineage (NCBI taxonomy): Eukaryota > Metazoa > Chordata > Aves > Anseriformes > Anatidae > Aythya > Aythya ferina. Next base: position 15,538,897 of record NC_140304.1, read on the forward strand.
GTGAATTGCATATATAACTTACTTATGTATAATTGAACAGTTTCCCAGGTCTGGCACTCATCCTAACATAGTTGTCCCTTGTCAGCTTCATTTGATAATGAGAAAGGGTAGCATTTTTACCCCTGTTTTATTTTTCAGAACTAATTTGTGTCACATCTCTTTGATTCCAGCTGTTTAAATTAAAACAAAAAAAAGGGGGGGAAGGGAGTGAAGGGAGTGAGGAGTAATTGTTTTTTCCCTCGTTCAAGCAAAATTCCTCAGAGAGGATAAATTAGGAGAACAGTCTAAAATATGTAGAGTTGAGTGATTGGGTTGAGTTCATGAGTTCATGCCTTCTGAGTAAGCTTTCAGACAAACAATTGGGACACCTCCTCTTTTGCCTGCTGCTTGGCAGGCACCACTATACCAGGGACTCAGAGCTGCAAGTAGAGACACACGATGTGGTTTGCATGTCTGTGTCTATTCTAGAGGATGGACAATGAGCCTCCTGATGGACTGTCATTTCAGAATTTCAGATAAGTGTCTTGCACATAAATCTATGTTAGAAACAACAATTAGCAGGAGGATTAAAAAAAAAACAAAGTTCCCATGTGTGGATGGACCACACAAGGGAGCTGAGACACCCACTCAATGGGACTATGTTGTCTTTCCTACTCATTATAATTATTGGAGCAATTCTCCATGGGAAGGATTTACAATCTCTGTCAAAGAGCTGTGCACAGGGATTTTCATTAGGAAGTCTGATGTCTTTCATTACATTCCACTTGTATTTTTCTGTTGAAGAAAAGGAAATCATCTTATGTCAGTAATGTGTTTTGTTTTGTTTTGTTTTGTTTTGTTTTCCTCAAGGCATTCTCACAGAATCCCTTAATGTTGTTTTGTTTTGTTTTGGTTTGGTTGGTTGGTCGGTTGGTTGGTTTTTTGTTTTGTTTTGTTTTTTCCCCTTTCCTATTCATCTGAGTTTACCAATTTTAACATACAAAAAAAAAAAATGAATAGACATACATAAAAAAAGTGTAAGATCTACAAGACAGGATACAGGACTGAGAATTATAGCAGCAGTTTGAGAGTATTTCTCAGTGTATTTTTCCCTGTGAACAGGCTGTCTTTACAGCCTAAGAGCTCTGGAAATTATTATTATTATTATTATTATTATTATTATTATTATTGTTGTTGTTGTTGTTCTTGTTCTTGTTCTTGTTCTTGTTCTTGTTCTTGTTCTTGTTTTATTTGTTGTTCAGTTTTATTTTTTCTTACCAAAAAAAAAAAAATTAATCTGGTCCAAAGACCACTGAAATCAGTGAGAGTCATTTCAGAGACTGAAATACTTTCTCAGACCCTCTGTGTCTTTTAACTTGTGCTCTTCACAAACTGCATCTTTGGCTATGAGGAGCTTTTTTTTTTTGGCTCAGGCTCCAGAGTAACTCCTGGGAGCTGAGCTCCTCTCAGCACTGTTCACTTGGCTTTAGCTAGCGCAGGTCTCTTCAGAGCTGGCAGAAGAGCTCTGATAGGAGAGCTAAGGGAGATCTTCCCTGTTGACTTGCAGGTAATATTATGGAAAAAAAGGAACACAAGCTACAGACCATAAAACTTTCAAAAAAAAAAAAAAAAAAAAAAAAAAAAACAGAAAAAATAATTTCTAATGAAATTATATATGTCTATATATATTTCTAATGTTTCTAATATTTCTAATTTCTAATAACATATTTCTAATGAAATTTCTAATGAAACATTTTGTTTGTCCCAACTTACTTTTTTGTGGGAGAAATTTTACTTTAGAAGGATTAGGCAAGCAAAGCCTCAGTATATCATTGCAATTTAGAAATAAGAGCTTTTATCCAGAAATGCAGTTAAAGCAACATATAAGGCAGCCCCAGGCAGGGGCTTACTTGCTAGACTGCTATGAAGAAAAGAAATTTCATCCTAGAAAGACTCACTCTGCTACCTCACCTTGAACAGCTTGTGTAGGTGTACTTAGCAAATTATTGAGTTGATTAACAGTGTTCTTGGATTTCAGAAATACTCAGGTAGATGGCAAGTTCCAGTGTACTTTGGTCAGTGTCAGTGTTTTGCCTTAAAATTAAGGAGAAACACCTTAATGAATGATACTTAAACACCTTTGGACTAGCATGGTAGAGAGGATGAGCCTGCATGCTTATGAAGGGAATGACCAATAAGAGAAGAAGCTGTAAGAAATGGTATGATCACTTGTTTATGGACTGTACTTAAAGTCTGGAAGAGCATTTGCAATGCTCCTGATGGGACATTCAAATGCCTTTTGAATAGGACTGAGAATTAAAAAAAAAAAAAAAAAAAAAAGATTTAGAATGGGTTGGAGAATGAAAGAACAAAAGGAAGGAAGGAAGCAAGGAAGGAAGGAAGGAAGGAAGGAAGTTGGACTAGGAGTGGCAAAGAAGTCCCTAGCCATCACCAGATATGCCATTTAAGACTGTGGAAGGAGAACAAGGAGAACATGAATATCCTTATTCCAACATTCTGATTGTCCTCTGCATTAACTGGCAAAAGGGTTACTTTTGCAGGTAGTATCACCACCAAACAGATCTTCTCTGTGTATTTGTGCAATGGGAGAAACAGGTAAGAGCTGTCAGACATGAACTGAATTTGTTTTTAACCTTTTGTGCTTGACTGTGAGCCAATCTTAACTTTAACTTTTCCTTACATTAAAGAGCTTTCCTTTTACACTAAAGGCATCTTGGAAAAATAATCTAAAAATTCCTAATTTTGTGTGCAAAGACAGAAAGGTACATCTTGAACAATGTATTCCTCTGGAATTATCTTGGGGGTGAGGTGGAAAAGATACATTTTTTTTTTTCTTATCCCCTTTTCCCTCTCCTTTTCTCCTCTTCCTCTCTGACTCCTTGTTTCCTCCAAATCTATTGACAGTACAGAAGAAAAAGTATTCATGGCTCAAGAAGTTTCTAACCTACCAGTCAGAGTATTCTTGCTTGCCAGAAGGTCAGCATTCCAGAAGAGAATTCTTAAAGAATCTGAAATTTAATATTTCATGCTTACTCTGTTTTAAAATTTTTTGATAAGAGCTATCTTTAAAATTAATTATTTTGGCCTAAAATCAGCTTGTATTTTCAGACAAATGTATTAATCTAAAGTTCACTGCACAATGCCTCCCATTTTAATAACTTAAGCTCATGAAAAAAGTGTCCCAATAATTCAGACAATTAACCCTGATACATTTACAACTCTGGTTTTCCCTGAAGAACTCTGAATCTTTTTTTATATCTTTAACTGGGGAACTAGCTGCCTAGTAAAGTGTATGTACATTCCCATTAGAACAGCTATTTCTTAAATTAGAAATATAGTAACCATTAAACCCTTAAAAATGTAATCATTAACATCTAGCACGCTATGCCTGATGCATAAAAAAAATTATGTGCAGCTGATCTCTCTGACTCACTTAGGGAAATATCAAATGATTTCAATGTAGCTTTTTTTTATATGTTAATTTTAGGTGATATTGCTGTGTTCTTAGTAATTTACTTCACTAAGTTCTCTTATTTCTAGGTGTTTATAAGTTGAAAATTATAAAATATAATTATATACAGTGTTTTAGAAAGCCAAATCTGACTCATTCCTTGATTTTTCATCCTAACTTTCAAAAAATTTAAGTGACAGCTTGTGAAATAAATTCACTATCATTAAAATATCTTTATTAAACTAATAACAACAGTACAGTATGACCTATGGTCTGATTTATAATCATTCTTTGTAGATACCACACACTAAACCTTCATACCTAATGATCAGTGTGATGCCAAGGTTTCATTTTAGAAGAATCTCCTTCTGTTTTTGAACCATGAGAAATTACTGACAAATATATCCCAAATGTTATCCATCTCTAACCAGGATGTACTCGACTTCTCCATATAGACATTAAAGGTTTGATTTTGTAGCTCATTGGAATATTCACTGGCACTTTCTGAAGTTTTGCAGTTTGATCCGGACCTATGTGGAAATTTTCAGGTTTAATAACACGACAATTTGAAATTCTCAGGAAAAAAAAAAAAAAAAAATCTCATTCACAGAGACTTTGTACATATATATATATTTCCCATTTGTTTATATTTCTAAAAGGTTAAATATGGAAAAGATCTATACTGGAAAGACATTTCAGCCATTTTTGAAACTGTATTCCAATGGCTCAGATCTAGAATTCTATTTTCATAATGTTTTCATAATATAATGTTATATTTTCTATTTTCATTGTTCAGGTCTCCCATGTTTTACTCTGCATTATATTATTATCTTAAATTTGAAGGAAGTCAATTTTGGTTTTTTTTACTCAACTAGCACAGTACTTCTGCATCATAATTGGAGATACTAAATCTAGTGTTTCATATATTATGTGTGTAAGAATCTCTACATTTTTTATTGGGGAAGCTATTTTTTAGAACGAAATTCTCTTATGAGTGTGTGTAACTAAACGAATCCTCTCTTCTGTCTCTGGCTAAGGGAAAAACCTTTACAGTTAGGCTCTCTGCCAAGAGCTGTGGGAACAGATCCTTTACTGTATCTTCTTCACTTGATTCATCTAGATATAGTTCTGTGAATGCTTGCTGGTTTGGGGATGATTTGTCACCCAATTAAATCTTAAAACAAATTGAACCTAAACTTCTAGAATTTTGTAAAAAGTGCTTCCTTTATCATATGGCTTTTGCTGTTCTTCAATCCAGCTGAAACTAGAAATTGGTAGAAGTCATAGGAGAAAATGTCATCTCTATGGAAACTTCCAAACTCTATTGAGGATAGTAGGATAAAGTTTAGACAAGAACTTATATTTTATTCTGAGCTTGTTTCTAAGTCAGGATAAATTAAACTCATAATTGGGTGATTGCCCCTAAGAATAAATGTTAAATTCCAAATAGAGGTGAAAACTTCTGAAGTGGACTCAGTTGAATGTGGAGTATCTTTGGCTGAAACCTCACAGGGCAAGAAGGAATGGAAAAAAACAAGCTGCACTGGGGATAACTACTGTAAAACACTAGCTGACTGGATCAAAATGGAGAAGTATCACCTCTTGCTGGGTCTTAAATGTTAGTAGGAATGTAAGAACTGTTGATTTTCACTGTTAAATTGAGTGTCTAAACAGCGCAGGATTGTAGATTGTATACCTCTCTTACTGTCTCATTTTTAATATCTTGTCTTCACCTCTTCTTTTTTATCACTTGTCTCCATTTATATTTTGTTCAGTAATCTAGAGGTCTGTTATTTCTGGGAAAGCTTTTCCTTTTTTTCGCCAAGTATGCCTGGGCCTGTCCTTACAACTGGAAACCATTATGATCAATGGGAGGTACACAGTCTTCTTGACATCACTGTTTACTTCTTTTGACTTTAACCTGCAACCCAATTTTCTTTTATTCACCTGTGTTTCAAAATTATTTTGTTCCTCAGTCCCATCCCTTCCTTCTATTCCCCTCAACTCTATAGATGTTTCAGAGCTGGGCTAGGTCTATCCCTCTACTGGAAACCAGAGATGAGGTGTAAGCAAAGGGAATAAGAACAGGAAGAGTGTGGAGTAATCCCCCCTCCCAGCTTTTGGTGGTAACTGTATGATTTAGGAATAGCCGTGTATATATTCCAATCATCAAGTAATAGACTTGATAATAGAATAATAGATAATTATTAACTAGATAATAGAATTTTATTTTTTTAACTTTTCCACAATTATTTATAATTTATAAATATTTATAAATGTATTTTGGCTTTCAGCAATGTATTTCACAACAACACATTATATGAAAACATAATTTTTAAAGCTATAGCACATTCAAGACCATTGATTTCACTTGGTTTTTATTGTGAGAAAATGCATGCATTATGTCTCTGCACTATATATGCTTTTGCAGATTTTGCCATAGCCACTCAAGTAATTTATTTTCTATGCAAAAATGTGTTTTTCTGTTCAGTTTTTCTTCTACAGAACTGAAGATGCAGCGCATTTTGCATTGAAAACTGAAAGAAAGACTGCTCTTAGCCATGCCAACTAGATTGTCCAGAATTCCCTATCCTGTTGGTTAGCAGAGACAGCTTCCCTGTGTGGTTTGTGAAGACCATTTTGAGACACACAACATTTTTCTTTCCAAGACCCAGGACACTGAATTCCACTCTGAGTGTAAGGTAACTCAGGATGTGCTTGCAGCAATGAAATCCGTTTGGAAATCTAACTGTTTCTGCCTCAAAAAAAAAAAAAAAAAAAAAAAAAAAAAAAAAAAAAAAAGTAGTGAGACAACATGAAAGGACTAATCATACACATGCTTTGCAATGCATATTCTTAAGGTACAAAATCTGAGATATGGTAATATGCCACAATGGACATGGACTATAATTATTTTTAATACATAAATAAATATATGTTTTGTTCATCTTTTCTGTCTCAGGCACATGATTCCTCAAAGAACTAGAAATTAAAATGTAATATGTGCATACCTGAATGGGCTCCCTAATCTATAAGTCGATGCCAGGCACTCAGAGTAGATAGAGTACATGGAGTGGAAAACCAGTTTTATGATGCTGTAACTCTGGTAGTCACGTAAAAGAGGAATAATATGGGTTGAAAGAATCTGTGTTTTCAAGTGTGTTAAAAGCAAAAAGATAAAGTCCTTCAGTTGTTGTTCCAGTAAAGGGAAGACTTAGTCTTCTGTAATAGATGTTAAGCACCTACCAGTACCAATCTTTCATGGTGTGGTGGTATTACAAACAATGGGCAGCTGAGGATCACCACGATGCTCCATCATTCTCCCTCCTCAAAAGTGCAAGAAGAGAAAAGATGATTAGAAGATTATGTATTGAGATAAGGAGATGGAGATCACTCACCAATAACTGCCATAGGCAAAACAAATTCAGCATGGAACAATTAATGTACCTTATTGCCTATTAAGAACAGTTGAGAGCAGTGAGAACTAAAGCAAAGTAAAAACACCTTCCCCCCATCCACACTCTTTTATGTCCTCCCCCATAACTGGGTGTTGTGGCCAGTCCATAATGCTTTGTCTCTGCTGCTCTTTTTTCCTCACTCTCTGCCCCTTCTCCAGTGTCCTTCCCGAAGTGATCCTGTGTGGGCTTTCCACAGGCAGCAGCTCTTCAAGAACCACTCCCAAGAACTGCTCCCAAATGGCTCCGTACCACATGGTCCATCAGTCAGGAGCAAACTGCTCCAGCACAGGTCCCCCACGGGTGGCAGCTCCCCCCAAACCCCCTGCTCCTGCGTGGGCTCCTCTCCACGGCTGCAGCTCCAATCCAGGCCTGCTCCTGCATGGGCTCTCCACGGGCCGCAGCCTCCTCCAGGCCACATCCACCTGCTTCACTGGGGGCTCCTCCATGGGCTGCAGCATGGAGATCTGCTCCATATGGGACCCATGCAGGGGGACAGCCTGCTCCACCAGGGGCCTGTCCACAGGCCACAGGGGAACTGCTGTTGCGTGCCTGGAGCACCTCCTGCCGTTCCTGCTGCACTGACATTGGGGGCTGCAGGGCTGGTTCTTACTCTTCTCTCTCCCAGCTGCTGCTGCCCAGCAGTTTTTGTTTGTTTGTTTGTTTGTTTGTTTGTTTCCCAGTTACTTAACTCTGCTCTCTCAGAGGCCCAAGCTCACTATCTCAGCTCTGGCCATTAGTGGATCTCCTTTGGAGCTGGCTGGAGCTGGCTCTGATCTGACCTGGAGCAGCTGCTGGGCTCTGTCCACAGAGGCCAACCCTGCAGCTCACCCACAACTAAAACTTTGCCACACAAATCCAATACATATGTTTTTTCAATCTTGGGCAATATGCATAGTTTGTAATGCCTGACTGGCGCCTGTGTATTTATAATCTGAATCTACTGTATGTCAGCACATTTTTTTGCATGTCAGGCAGAGAGTCTTTTTTAATCTCACAACTGATAAACTTTTTAAACTACCTGACTTGCCTGTAGCTATTGACTGAGACATTAGTCCGATTGGATATAACAAATAGAAGTGAAGCCAAGCAGTATTGAGACTGGCTTTATTATACTCTGGTTCAATTATTTTTGCTGATTTTGTATAATTTCAGTGTGTTAACTGTCCTGGATCTTGATTTGCATCAACCATTTCCATTTTCCTTGTATGTGTTGTTCTTTATTTTATTTTATTTTATTTTATTTTATTTTATTTTATTTTATTTTATTTTATTTTATTTTATTTTATTTTATTTTATTTTATTTTTTTCTGGCATGGCCTAACTGCAAAATGAAATGTCACAATATTTCGGTATAAGGAGTGTTGCTGGTAGAGATATTTGAACACAGGGATAAGCTTGATAGGAAAGAAAAGTCAAATGAAGAAGTACAGAAATGATGGAAACAGTTCCTGTAAATTATTATTTTAAATAAACACTATGCAGTTAACAAAACTATATCTTCCTGAGTATAAAAGATTATAAAAAGCTTCTAAGTTCAAGTCTTTCTGAAAACAGAAGAACTGAGTACAGATTACATATAAATAACCTGCAATCCTGAATTTGGGCAACCAGTCATGAACTTTCAAGGAGTTCTTTGCTGTTCAAAGGTTCCTCTTTATTTAATTCATTTTTAACAAAGGTATTTAATTTGTTCCTTTCTGTGTCAAAACCATAGTAAGTATTACTTTATAGAGAGAGAGCTTGCCTGCTTCTGAAGCTGTCCTATGTGTCATTAACGAGGTGTCACAGTCCATTTTTTTAAGGAACCGTAGATCATATTATGCTTTTCGTTCTTTTACCAAGAAAGACACCTATTGTGTTGGTAGGTAGATGTACAATACAGGGATGTTCACGTCAGGAATTGCTCTGTCACTGCTTCCTGGCCTTGCTGCACAAAGATGAATCCTAATTTAAATTCCATTTCAATTTCTGTTCTCTTACCAAGAAGGGAAATAACTGCCATTGCTGAAGATGCCAACATCAGTCTGCTGCACTAGAAGAGTTCAGTTTTCTGAAATGAAGCATTTGTTAGCGGTTATATTTGAAGAAGACAGACAAGAATGTACCATGAGCTGAATTTTTTCATATACAGCAAAAGAAGGCTTCCTCACTGCTTTCATTTAAACAGCAAATATTTAAAAGCAGACAATAAAGGGAAAAATGTAAATCATGAAGCTATAGGAGAAATGTATGGGGAAAAGCATGGTTTAGATCACTGAAGACTGTGGTACAGTAAGTGAACCTAAATGTTGCACTGTTTCTTGCTCACTGGATAAATATTTAAGTTTAAACTCAAGGGAAACTTGTTCTTCAGGGGGAGAAGAAGCAAACTACAAAAGGCTTTTGACAATGTAAAATGCATGCTTTCCCAAGCTAGCTGATCATAAAGAATACTGCCTTTTAACATGCCTGTGAAAGTTTTAAAAATGACTCAATAGATTGTAGAATTCAGCACATTTTCTTCCCAATTATTTTTGAAGAGATTCTGACAAATGTTTTCTAAGGGAGGAATGGCAGTCTGTCTATTTTATTTTAGTTTTATGAGATTTTTATTTTTATCCTGTCATGAGAAGCAAATGGCAGAGCTATGATTAGGGTAAGCCATGTAAGAGGACTCAATCTGCACAATTTATGGTACATCTTGCTTTAATCTGTCAAGGAATATGTGTTATATCGCCTTTCAATAGAGGACAGAGCTCTGGCTATATATGTTAATAAATTCTATCCAGACAGTATTAAAAGATGCCAACAATTGCTGGAAGTACTTGCAGCAGCAACTGTCTGTAAGTTTGAATCTTTGGAGGACTCTTCTGTGCAGCATGGATTTCTTTAACAAAAAAAAAAAAAAAAAGAAAGCCCCCAGCAACCCTGATCTCCAAAAAACTCTGGGCATGCAAATAATATTGTAGCTACCATTATATTCTTTAGTAATTAGGATTCTAAAATTTACCAGCCTTGTAGTTTTGTTTTGTTTTGTTTTATATTTTATTTTATCCTGAATTTAAATGTAACAGCATGTTGTTTTTTTCTTAGTTCCTGACTCTGGACACCAAGAACTACTTCCCAATACCCTGGGGACTAGAGATTGACATACACCTTACAGACTCTATTTTATGGGCTATTGTGGCTCTTTAATTTTCTGTGATTGGAGATATCAGAGGCTGTAGCTATCAGTTACTGAAGAGGAAATGAAAAAGTGGGTATTCGTGTCTCCTTTTGAAAAACTATTTCACTGCTGGAACCAAGATTTCGTATTTTGATATTACTTTTATACATGGAAAGAGTTGCTTTTTAGAACAAGTTCATGTAGCATCACATTAATGTTAAATTAGTAGCATGATACAGTGTTAAGAGCAGTAGAATCATAGTGTAATAAATAGTCAGATATGTCTGATTAGATGCTAAATTGCTTTTCCCAGTGGTGAATATTTATGTGCTGCAAAAACCCTGATGTTGTGATAAATTTTCTGTAGCCATCCACAACCTAGTGTTGTTTATAGACATGCAGTACATATTCAGTAAATCTGAAATTCTGTACTGATATAGTGTATTTTCCCCATCTTCTTATGTTCTTATTGGATTATCGCTGTTATCCTAAGTACCAATGATCTGTTTTCAGCTCTTACACTTTATGGTGGATAGATTTTGTTCACTTAATAGATAAATGTAATGGGAAAATTAGATCCAGTGTTTGGACTGATAGACAACAAGCTTTGTAAGCTGAATAACAAGATTCTTGGAATGTCATGGAAAATAATTGAGGGCCCCTAAAAACAAGACTTTCCACATTTTTCTATTAAAAAGTATGGTTGTTTTTGCAGTGAGAGTTGCCAGAGAACAAAGTCCCAAGTGTGAACTTGGAATATCAGTCTAATCTCAAAGGAGAAAAAACTGCCTCCCCTGCTTAGAGAAAAGAAAATTAAACATATGGTCTTTTTCATTGATTTCAAATTGTTCTTCAAGAAAAGCCAAACTAATTGTTTTAAGCAGTGGAATAGAAAAAAAAAATATATATATATATATGATAGTATGATGGCTGTCTAGTCAAAAATCACATTTTGACTTCTGTAAGGATCAATGACAACTGTTCATTATAAGCACAGTGCAAAACAATAATAGGCAGAATCTCAGGTGAAATTACTATCTCACATTCACTACAACATCAAAGCTACAAGCTTGCAATATGAAACGTTCAGACCACTTATGTTGCGTCATCTTGAGGGTTCAAAGAAAAGAGCAACATTATACCCAAAAATGATTGAGAAGCACTGTTTTTCTTAAAAGCAAAAGATCACCTTTCAGGACCTGTGAAAAATTCCCATTAATTATTCTTCATATCCTAGATGCATTTTTTTAGAGGTTTTCATGATCTGTGGGACAATGGCCTTTCAGTGTATTTGTCAAAACAGCTAATATACAATCTGAGGATCATCTGCATTCATCATCGAGGCTGGTGTCTTGATTTCAAGTGACTTCTATTATTCTTCACTTTCAGATTTTTTGTATATAGGCAAGTGCTAATAATTACATCCTATCATTTTTGTTGCTAGCTAATAGCAGTGTCAAATATGAGTGAATGGCTCTCTTGTAAAAGGAGAGACGCAAACACATTTTTCTTCCTTCTAGGCTTCTGCAGAATAGGAACTACCTATAAGAGGCTGATTCATGACACTTCACTACTATAAATGTATGCTAGCTATATTCTACCGTTTGGTTGTGCAGAAGACTGGACAAAGAAAACTGTTTTGCTGCTGGTTGTTGATGTTCCCAAACATGACCGTTTCCAAGGATCTAGAGCGCAAATTGGCTTTTTAACCTTAAAAACAAGGTTTTGCAGACACCTCTTAAACACAGATGTGGCTTATAACCTCTTCTTTCTTTATACTGCTGATGCAAACTTTGAGCAGAACAAATGCAAGGTCTTGTTTGGAGCTATGGAGTTATGACTACCTCCGTCCTTTTTTTTTTTCCTCTCCAGAATTATAAATAGGTAGTGTCAGTACCCATTTAAGTTTATGAGTAAAAATTACATAATCTTTCATTTCTTCCTTTTCCTAAAAAGGAATAAACCAAAATAAAACATTGCCACATGTCTTGTGGTGTCATTAGATCATTGCTTATTTAAAAGCTCACCAGAGTAACTCTGTAAAATACCTGACTGTTAAGATTCTTTTTTAAAAAACTATCAATAGAGGTCAACAACATTAGAAGGTAGATAACATTTGTAATTAAATTAGTGTATTTGATATAGTCATGTCATATTTACGTATAAAAGATAAGTTCATACTGCGAGAAAGAGATAATCTCTTATTAGACCCATTTTTAACCTGTGGAAGAAGCAGAAAAAGTTGTGGACCAAGACTGCTAATTCAAAAGCAGGCATGTCCTAGTTAAACTCTAGGTCAGATAGCTTCTGGAATCCTCAGTTTGATATAAAATGGTTAATCTAAAGTCTATAAAGTTGGGAGAAAAAACATAAAAGCATTGCATTTGATTTGGTATTGTCCTAATGGAAAGCACTCTCTGAAACCTACATCATCCAAACCATCTGTTCCACAGAAACACAAACTCACCTCACAACTAAAATTCTACAATTTCATCCCAATTTATTGCTGAGATATTGCCTTTTCAGTGCTTGACCTATAAAGTTAGATGTCAAGCACTCAATTATTTTTTCACATCAGAAAGTTCTCCCAAGAATTGATTGAATTCTTCTGGAATGAATTTTTGCTGAGACACACTAGACTCTCTTATAAAGCATTCCAGGTTGTATAGCTTTAACACTATTACATGCTCCCTCTCTCTGCAATGCATCTTGTTGTAAAACAGGTTATCCTTCAAAACTGTGACCTCACAAAGAAACGTTCCAGTATTAAAAGTAATCTCAGTATTTTATTGTAATGTTTCCAGGAAGCTTTTTTTTTCTTTTTCTTTTTTTTTTTTGTCTAACAATTTATTAGAGAATAACTTTATGCAGTTTTGTTTGTTTAATGACAATCTATGAAAGTATTAAGGGTATTCATGGTAGTTGCAGTAAGAACTTGTGATTCACTATAAAAAGTTATAGGTTTTACAGAAACCTGAAAAACCCAATTGGTATCATCACTACTGTATCGTATCAGATTCCACAAAGAGTAACTAAAACATTAAGAAATGCAGATCAAAACCCCCTGAAGCTAATTTGCTGTCATTATTCAAACCACTTCAATAACCTGACACAAATTCTGCTAATGAGCAAGCAGTAAGTTCACAGGCATCAGTCATTACAATGTGGAGCCTGATTCTCATTTGTATGAAACTCCAGGTATATTTTTGCACTTAACAGTTCTTAAGGCTCTCTATCTCAGCTGATCACGTAGAACAAATGTGAAAAAATGAACAGGAAAGAAGCAAAAATGCACCTTCAAATATGTAATAGCAGAGGGACAAGTTTAAAACTGGTAAAGGAAGCAATGTACTTAATTCCCACAGAAATCTGCCTGGATGGAGGCAATTCCATCGGAGAACTGCAGTCCCTCTGCTTCCCTCTGCTGCTGACTCTTGACATTTCCCAAAGGAAAATGTATAATATCTTTGAATTATAAGTCTGTACCTTGTGGCATGTTCAGCCAGACTGTAAAAAGCAATTAAAATATAATATACAGTAGGAATATAAACCCTCCTGATTCAGATCTTAACTAAATCTCCAATTAGAAGTTACAAAACCAGTTTCCCTGAAGGTAAGTTATCCAATAACTGCCTTATTGCAGTTGTCAATGAATTCTCCCCTCTCTGCCAGAAGTCTTAGCAGTGGGTTGGATTCTTTTTTCTTTTCTTCTTTTTCATTATTATTTCAAAAGCTTATTAAAAAAAAAAAAAAAAAAAAAAAAAAAAGAGTTTTATTTTGTTTTGTTTTGTTTCCTGTTTATGCAGTGGCATACTAATCTTTTTAGTTCCATGAAAAAAGTACTGAAGATATGCAGATCAATGCAGGTAGTTAACTTTGTTGAGACAACAGATAGAGGGTGACAGAATGATCGGGAAAGCTATGTGTTTGGTGGAAAGGACTGCAGATGGTAACAGATGAGCTTTAAATCAGAAATTTCCTTTATTTCCTTTGGAATAACTACCAGAACTGACTTTTTGCCAAAAATGACCTGTTGCCGCATCTCATTTGAATCACTATCTAATTTAGGTCAGGCAAGCTTAGTAGTTTCATTGTCACTTTATCACCATGATACTCAGACAACTGAGATTGTAATATGATGTAGGCAGAAGTTAAGAAATTCACAGGGTATACCAAAATGTTCTTTCACATATTACATGAAAAACTCACCAAATATGGTATTCATTTCATCATTTGTGAACTAAATTCATCAAATGAAGGAACTAGAAATTGAACCTGAGACTGACAACTCGTGGTGTTTCCTTGTCCATTCTTACTGTAATGCCATTAACAACATTACTTTTCTTGCAATTAATGTAATCAAAAAATAATTGGCTTGTCTTTAAGTTTTCCTTACCTTCTCATGCCATTTTTTTTTTATGATAAAAGCCTGCATTAATAATTTCATTTAGTTGTTTGTTCTATTTTTATTTTTGTTTTCTAACCAACTTGATGCTATTAAGGAGAATTCTTAAAAAATAAAAAATAAAAATTCCTGAATTATTAAGTTTGAAACATTTCTTTACACACTTAGTGTTGCATCTCAAAAAAACTACTTTGCAATATTTCCTTTTCATAAGCAAAACTAATTTTTTTCTCAGGTCAGATTAGATTTTTTTTATGCTTAAGTGTCATCAAATTTCACCTCCTCTTGTTGGAGTTAGTGAAGTTTTATGTAATGCTTGTAATAAGCTGGAAAATACAAGTTTATAAATAGTTGAAGTATTGTGTAGAAGTATAAGGTGACACCTAAATTTCCCTTGGCACAACTTAAGCTCATTTTCTCTTGTTCAAGCACTTGGTACTTGGGAGAAGAGACTGATTCCCACCACAATACAACCTCCTTTGGGGTGATGCAAATGTGACACCCATCTACAAGAAGGGCCGGAGGGCAGACCCGGGAAACTACAGGCCTGTCAGTTTGACCTCAGTACCAGGGAAGCTCATGGAGCAGATCCTCCTGAGAGTCATCACGCAGCACTTGCAGGGCAAGCAGGTGATCAGGCCCAGTCAGCATGGGTTTATGAAAGGCAGGTCCTGCTTGACGAACCTGATCTCCTTCTATGACAAAGTGACGCGCTGGGTGGATGAGGGAAAGGCTGTGGATGTGGTCTACCTTGACTTCAGCAAGGCTTTTGACACCGTCTCCCACAGCATTCTCCTCAAGAAACTGGCTGCTCATGGCTTGGACTGGCGCATGCTTCGTTGGGTTAAAAACTGGCTGGATAGCCGGGCCCAAAGAGTCGTGGTGAATGGAGTCAAGTCCAGTTGGAGGCTGGGCACTAGTGGCGTCCCCCAGGGCTCGGTGCTGGGGCCGGTCCTCTTTAATATCTTCATCGATGATCTGGACGAGGGCATCGAGTGCACCCTCAGTAAGTTCGCAGATGACACCAAGTTAGGTGCGTGTGTCGATCTGCTTGAGGGTAGGAAGGCTCTGCAGGAGGATCTGGATAGGCTGCACCGATGGGCTGAGGTCAACTGCATGAAGTTCAACAAGGCCAAGTGCCGGGTCCTGCACCTGGGGCGCAATAACCCCAAGCAGAGCTACAGACTGGGAGATGAGTGGTTGGAGAGCTGCCTGGCAGAGAAGGACCTGGGAGTGATGGTGGATAGTCGGTTGAATATGAGCCAGCAGTGTACTCAGGTGGCCAAGAAGGCCAACAGCATCCTGGCTTGTATCAGAAACAGTGTGGCCAGCAGGGCTAGGGAGGTGATCGTCCCCCTGTACTCGGCTCTGGTGAGGCCGCACCTCGAGTACTGTGTTCAGTTTTGGGCCCCTCGCTACAAGAAGGACATCGAGGTGCTTGAGCGGGTGCAGAGAAGGGCAACAAAGCTGGTGAGGGGCCTGGAGAACAAGTCCTATGAGGAGCAGCTGAGGGAGCTGGGCTTGTTCAGCCTGGAGAAGAGGAGGCTCAGGGGTGACCTTATCGCTCTCTATAGGTACCTCAAGGGAGGCTGTAGCGAGGTGGGGGTTGGTCTGTTCTCCCACGTGCCTGGTGACAGGACAAGGGGGAATGGGCTAAAGTTGCGCCAGGGGAGTTTTAGGTTAGATGTTAGGAAGAACTTCTTTACTGAAAGGGTTGTGAGGCATTGGAACAGGCTGCCCAGGGAAGTGGTGGAGTCACCATCCCTGGAAGTCTTCAAAAGACGTTTAGATGTAGAGCTTAGGGATATGGTTTAGTGGGGACTGCTAGCGTTAGGTCAGAGGTTGGACTCGATGATCTTGAGGTCTCTTCCAACCTAGAAATTCTGTGATTCTGTGATTCTGTGATTGTGGAGAGGTCTCCCCTGAGCCTCCTCTTCTCCAGACTAAACAACCCCAGCTCCCTCAGACGCTCCTCATAGGACTGCTTCTCCAGACTCTTCACCAGCTCCATTGCCCTTCTCTGGACACACTCCAGCACCTCCATGTCCTTTTTGTAGTGAGGAGCCCAAAACTGAACACAGTACTCGAGGTGCAGCCTCACCAGAGCCCAGTACAGAGGGGCAACCACTTCCCTGGTACTGCTGGCTACACCACTTTTGATCCAAGCCAGGATTCTGTTGGCCTTTTTGGCCACCTGGGCACACCACTGGCTCACATTCAACTGGCTATTAACCAATATCCCCAGGTCCCTTTTTTGGCTAAGAATGGTTTAATAAAACTAGCTGGGATAGACCTTAATATGATCTTATTTTTGATTCAGTGCACATGATTCCAATTCACATTGAAGTTTTAAAGCTTTTTACTGGAGCCAGAAGAAGATGAGATTCTAATTAACATTCTTGACTATGGTCTGGCATTGATCATAGTGCAAGTGGATGTTTACACTTGCTCCAACATGTAGGTAATTATAAGCAGCCTCCGATATTCTTCTTAGTTGTTCAGCTTCTGTGTCATGGTGCATTTGAAAAATGAATATTTTCAAGAATATTGCGTGCAGAGGAAAATAACGCAATAGTTTTTCTTCTGAAGCTATTTCTTCCTTTTCCACTGTAATTTGCTTAATTCTTTATCAAATCCATGCAGATGTTGAAGAATGTATGTTTTTGGTGATGCTGGCATACTCTAAGGAAAGAGGTTCTAAGACAGCATGAGCAGTAATCTTCACTTTACAGAAATAAAATATGTCATATGAATGAATTCTTAGCAGCACTGCAGTAATGTATTACCAATGACCTGGGAAAATGACAGGTGTAGTGTAGTATATATGATCTAAGATAAGTTAGGAAACATTAATTACAGGCATTGATGCAGCAAATTAGTTTATACACTTTGCTAGCTTAGAACAAAGAGTAATTGTTCTCTATGTGTGTTGCAAAGATCTAAGTTTGAAATGTACTTGTTATTTCCTGAAAATATGAATAATATTTGGGTAAAAATTACCTCAGTTTTGTGGTATGCAGTATTTATTTTCTAGTTATAATAATATGCCATTTTCTTTTATTCCTACTAGTGTTTTTATTTACTTATTTGTTAATGTTCTCAAAATATAGCAGCACACATACAAATACAGTAATGAGATGTACTCCTCCCTGTCTACCCTTTGTCTGATACACACGTATGATAGGGAGGAGGCACTCTCTCTTATCAGCACTATTGCTGTATTCATGCCAACCATTTAGAAATTTTAAATATATCTTCTGTCTTTAGTTCAATCTTATCTCAAAAATAAAACACTTATGCATACATCAGTGCTTTTCTTGGTGTTACTTGCTTTAGCTTACAATGATATGACTACTTTGCTTTCCTGTAAACCTTTGCCCTATTCAGATAAAAATCACAATGCTGTTATTCTTTTCTTAAGTCATAAGTTTAAGAAATTTAAGAATATCTTGTCATGTATTACATAATAATTATGAGACTGGTAAAGATCAGAAATGATGTACTGTATTTCAACAGATAAGTAATAAAATGAAATAATATGAAATGAAATAAAATAAATTAAATTTAAAATAAAATAAATGGTATGAGGTTTATACAGAGATATTTGATTACAGAATTTAGCGAATTCCTACCCAAATCTTTGGTTATTGTACTTTTTTTTCTTAAAACAACTTTTGACTTAAAACAACCCATACAAACTGGAATTTTCCCCATTTTTTCCCTTTTTTTCCCCATTCATCCTACATCTAATTAAATGTACTGCAGTCTTACTTGTGAATATTCCTGCTTAGTCTCTGAACTTTTTCTTTTAACATTGACCATGACAGACAAAATATCATGCATTAATTCCAGTGTAATGTGCTATCATTGTAATGTAGCCCACCGTATATTTTAAAATTCCTTCAGCGGATGCATGAACTTATTATCCATCTTTCTTTTCATTTACAGCATATGTGGCTTGGGTATTGCTCTATTACTCATGAAAACCCAAAAGCCTGTCTTGATTTAAGAACCCCGAACTCTCCATTAAACTAATGTCTATCTGTCAGTCATAACATTAATGATATTACTAATACATGCAAACTATGTTAAAGTAAAATTAAAGGTTCTGATTTAAACTTGGCAATGAGAGGAAATGAATGATTTCTTCTTGGTTATTGTCTCATGGAAGATTCTCTGAGTATTTCAAATAATTTTCTGCTGTCCATCATGGAAGAAAAGAAAGTCACTACAAGTCCAAACCTGATCAATAGAATGGCATTCTTGTAACAGGTGGTTTATTACTAAGATGTCTCTGTGTAATTGGAGCTACACTTAGAAAGACTATTTATAATATGACTTCAGTGCAAAACCTAATTCATTTTTTAAGTAAAAAATAATAATAATCTGTCAAATATACACAGGCTTATACTTGTACACTCATACTCACATATATGCACAGCATGTGCACATATATTCCAGCATGTTTCAGTGGAAACAGGTACCTTTAGCTGTAGATTCCTTTCATTCTCAGAGAAGCTGGTATGTTGGCAAACACTGTGCCTGAGTTATTTCTAGAGTTCACCTGAACCTACTAACTAATTACAAGATACACTGTTAACCTATGCTAGTTTTCATTACATGTAGTCAAAAGTGCTGATATTTTGAAATATTTTATTGGATTGCATTTTGAGCCATGTAACTTATTATATTTAAATTATTGTACTCCTTTTCTTCAGGCTAAAAATAGAAATTACTGTTACCTCTGTTGCTTAAACTTGTCTGAGCCCACTCTCAGGCAAGCAATTGCCTTTACTGTTCAAATATTCCAGGGGATGCTTGCTTGTCCCTACACATAGGCTTCAGTAGAGAGGATTTAAAAGATGGAAATATAGAATCATAGAATCATAGAATATCCTGAGTTGGAAGGGACCCTTAAGGATCATCAAGTCCAACTCTTGACATTGCACAGGTCTACCCAAAAGTTCAGACCATGTGCCTAAGTGCACAGTCCAATCTCTTCTTAAATTCAGACAGGCTCGGTGCAGTGACCACTTCCCTGGGGAGCCTGTTCCAGTGTGCAACCACCCTCTCTGTGAAGAACCCCCTCCTGACGTCCAGCCTAAATTTCCCCTGCCTCAGTTTAACCCCGTTCCCGCGGGTCCTGTCACTAGTGTTAATGGAGAAAAGGTCTCCTGCCTCTCAACACCCCCTTACGAGGAAGTTGTAGACTGTGATGAGGTCTCCCGTCAGCCTCCTCTTCTCCAGGCTGAACAGGCCCAGTGACCTCAGCCGTTCTTCGTACGTCTTCCCCTCAAGGCCTTTCACCATCTTCGTAGCCCTCCTCTGGACACTTTCCAACAGTTTCATGTCCTTTTTATACTGTGGTGCCCAGAACTGCACACAGTACTCGAGGTGAGGCCGCACCAGCGCAGAGTAGAGCGGGACAATCACCTCCCTTGACCTACTAGCGATGCCGTGCTTGATGCACCCCAGGACACAGTTGGCCCTCCTGGCTGCCAGGGCACACTGCTGGCTCATATTCAACTTGCTGTCTACCACGACCCACAGATCCCTCTCTTCTAGGCTGCTCTCCAGCGTCTCATCGCCCAGTCTGTATGTGCAGACTGGGCGATGCAGAATTTTATGGGTTTACTGGTAAGCACAGTCTAATATATAATTTTTGCACTTAGGCCTTAGGACTCTCAATATTTTGTCTTCTGCCTCCCAGATGACTACTTAAGCTATTTTTTAATATGAGGTGGTCATCATTCTCCTTCTTCTCGTTGCAAAAGGGATGATTATGGCTACAGCTTATGTAGCAAGAACTAGAAGAGTAGTTCTTTCAAATGGTCAAAACAGTTCCCTTTTGATATGAAAGAAATGGTTAGAGCATTTCAGAGATGCTTTACTTTTTTGATTCAGTGGATATTCTCCTCTGAGTTTGATACAAATCCACGGGTCTCCTGAATTGCTCTTTTCAATGAAGGAGAAGAAAAAAAATAATTAAAAAAAAAAATGTCAAAAAGTTTTCCTTGTCATATGCCAACTACACCTATAGCTTCACGTGGGTTGCATAGCAAGAAAATATATTTATCCAAAAGAAGTAATAACTTTAAATGGCAGAAACCTTAATTTCACTGGGACTTTCTTCTGAAATCTGTGGGTTTTCTTTGGGTAATCCAATGCCTTATGTGGAAATCTTTGAAGAGGAGGCTATTTTGGCTGTATTCCAGCTGCCTTCATGGCTAGACTCACCCCGGTATGGTAAGCAAGCCTGACCTCAGGAATAGAAGAGTGTCCACGATGTCCGGGGAAGAACAGACCCAATACAGGTCATTTGATGTCTGGAAGACATCTGTGTGGATGTGCGTGTCTGTAGCTACACAGATGCCATATATTCTTTTAATACACTTTTAAGGGTCAAGCTGGGAATGAAAGGTACCACCTCTGTACTGTCTCAGGTGTAAGAGAGCTATGTCCAAAGTATAAAGGTTCAAGTGGTTTTACCAAGTAAAGGCAAAATTTTAAGCTGAGATTGAATGGAATGCTAGCATGCCTTCAGTTGCTTTATTTTTTTTTTTTTCATTATGCAAAGCCAGTGCTTAAAGAACAGCAGACATTCAGAAATGAATTCTATAATCATGCTATAAAAATTTCTTTGCAACTGAATAGCAAAGGAATAAAGTTTTTAATTAAAAGAGAAAGCCCGGTAATATTTTACTTTGGAGACAACTAACTAGAGAGAGTGTGTATGTTAGTATAATCAATTATTGTACTTTTGGTTTCATAAAATAAATATCAGTTGTCTATTATTTGATTCGATTTCAGGAAAAATAATAATAATATATTTAGCTGTTGTTTCAAATCTAGTATTTGCTTAATCTTCAGCTGATCTGCTATTTATTCAGGCATCTTATTCTGAAATTGTGCAGGAAACTTTGTATTTTCTAATGCATAGTTACAGGATATATGAATGGAGCTCTAAACACAAAGAAATAAGCTTAAACTTTTTCTGAATTTAGGTTATATAAGTAGCTGCCATGCTGATTAAGTACCCAAGAGAAAGAATCAGATTCCATCCTAAAAGGGTTTACAAATCTTGTGATCCAAGTAGAAGTCCTTATGAACAGTTTTTCCTTGCAGTGTATCTAAAGATCAACAAACCTGGGTTTTGCAGAAACAATGGGAGAAATTGCACTTCATTTTAAAAACCTTTTCTTTCCTCCCTCCAGTACTGTAACTGGGACAGAAATGGGATTTCAAACACTGGAGATACTGAGAGAGGAAGCAGTTGGATGGGAGGTGGTGGTGGCTATCAGCAGCAGTGCTCCAGGGAGGAAAATGATTTAATATTAAACCTTCTAAGTATTTTGGTATATTGTGATAATGCAAGCAGCAGCTATTGCCCAAAGGTCTTGGTCTTTTGGGCTTAAGTTTGGAGGAGAAAATAAATCAATGATTTGTTGTCATATTTAAGTGTTATATTACAAAAATGTAAGTCTCTTCTCTGTAGTAGTAGTAAATTGGCTAGTCTTATCAGGTCCCTTCGAAACCTCTAATCCTTTTCCCTTAACATGTAAACCCACCACACTGGCTTTCAAAAACCATTTTTCAAAAACAAAAGCAATTTTTAAATTTTCTCTCTTCTGTCATGCATTACTTCCAGAGCCCTCAGATGTGTACTGGCATTGATGGCAAGATGTTGTCATGGGAGATTGCAGGGAGGCCTATAAAAGAAGAGATCAGGGCCTGCCCCATGCCAGACACAGCAGGTTCCAGCTGGTCACAGCCTTCCAGCTGAGTTGAGCTCCTCAGCAGACAAGGTGGAACTATTCTGAAAGCTTGTTAGTGAATGGCAAAGTGGTAGGGAGGAGCTGTTATGGTCTGATTACAGACCCCATTCCCATCCTCTTGCACTGCTGGTTGAGGAGGAGGAGATGGTGGAGCTGGAACTGAGTTGCACAACCTAGTAGCATAAGGATTTGCTAATCTCTTCAGCACCCAGGAACAGTTTCTAGTTTCAACAGATTTTAGTTTCTATTAAATTCCTAAAAAAGCAGCTCATCACCCAGCAGCTGCCAACATAATATTTACAGCCATATTTTCAGAAGAGTACGGTATTCAGTGTAGTAACTTGTTATTAACATAGACACTTCGCAGCTTAAATGAGAACGGGTGTAATACTTGAAATAATTTTATTTGCCAATAGCAGTAGGGCAGTGGCAGAGATGTTTATACTATAGGGAACTCACATTTATGGCAGAGCACATTACAGTGATATAATCTTCCTTGTAAATGAAATACTGCTTCAAGTTTCTCCTTCTCCTTCTTTAGGTTGTTAAGGAAACTTCACATTGACGCAGCATCATGAAAATCAATGGTTTTGAAATAAGAATATGGAGCCCCAAATTTTTGTGAAAGATCAAACTTCAGCTGTTGTGTGAGCTGCAGGTCAGGTCTTCGCTGCTTTACAGAAGCTCTTCATTTGTTAAGAACAATTTTGGTGTTTGGAGGTGATCGGCTCCGGGGCAGACATGTTCTGCAGCGGAGCAGGGGATCGGACAGGCAGCGCTAACTCTTCCGGCTCCGAGCCCACTCGAGGGAGCCGCCAGGACCCGGAAGCCCTCGCGAGGGAGGTGAACAAGGCGAGAACGAGGCGTAGGCAGAGCCAGCAGTGAAGGCGGAGCGAAGAGCGTCAGCGGCGGGCCATTTAAATCGGGCGCCACCGCCACTTCGCAGCCGCTTGCCGAGGCGATCGGCTTCGGGGTAGATGCGTTCTGCAGCGGAGCGGGGGATCGGACAGGCAGGGCTAATTTTTTCGGCACCGAGCCCACTCCAGGGAGCCGCCAGGACCTGGCAGCCCTTGTGAGGGAGGTGAACGAGGTGAGAACGAGGCGTAGGCGGAGCCAGCAGCGCCCCCTCCACGCTGTTCATAAGCTGCCCCTAGGGAGCGCGAGTGACCAGGAGCCTGGTGACCAGGATGGGCAAACAGGGCATGGCGTGTCAGAAGGGTGAGGTGCGGCAGTTCATGCAGGCAGGGCGAGCAGGAAGGGCAGAGTGTTCCCGCCGCCCATATGAACACCTCCTCTAATGGCGGTCTACCGCTAGCTCAGCTGCAATGGTCTCCACCAGGCACAGTGCTCTCTCTAGGAAGTCTGTTCACACTCAGACTAACTGCCCGCTCAAAACTGCGGCAGTTCAGGTCTCCGGGTGCAGGGAGTGCCTGAGCCTGTTGCTACCACCTGCAGGGGTCAAAGAGACTGTGTGTGTGAGGTGCAAGCAGGTGGACGACCCGGTCTGCCTCGTAGAAGAACTCAAGGAGGAGGTCGAGAGGTTGAGGGATATCAGGGAGTGTGAGCAGGAGATAGCCTTGTGAAGCAACTCCCTGTGCGGCCTGAAAGACAGGTACCGGGGTGAGACACCCCAAATGGGGGTGGACCCCCTGCCCTGTTGCTGTCGGGCAGAGGGAGGGGACTTAGGAGTTGAGGAGGAATGGAGACAGGTCCCTGCTTGACATCGCAGGTGATGCCCCCCCCACCAGCCCCACCTTCCAGGTGCCCTCATGCAACAGGTTTGATGCCCTGGAGCTTGAGAGACCGGTAGCTGAGGAAGAGGTAGAAAGTCTACCCAGGAGGATGCCTAGGGTGAGGAAGTCAACTCCACGCCTCAGGACTGCCTCCACCAGGACAGGTTAGATGTTAGGAAGAACTTCTTTACTGAAAGGGTTGTGAGGCATTGGAACAGGCTGCCCAGGGAAGTGGTGGAGTCACCATCCCTGGAAGTCTTTAAAAGACGTTTAGATGTAGAGCTTAGTGCTATGGTTTAGTGGGGACTGTTAGTGTTAGGTCAGAGGTAGGACTTGATGATCTTGAGGTCTCTTCCAACCTAGACAATTCTGTGATTCTGTGGTATTAATTTGTGTATTAATTTTGAGCTGGGTATGTTGTTTGGAATAGCTGTGATTTTTTCCCCTGGGCAGCTGAACAACTGTCCCTGCTTGGTGACTCCTCTGCCATCCTAAAAGGAGGAAGAAGAGAAAATCCTTCCCTTGTTATAAGGCCTCCATTTGTTTTGTTATTCCTCTCTAAAGAACAATATAACTGTTATCAATCCTATAAGATTGCAATACATAGAATCTATTAAGGTTTAAAATTGCGTTTATTACTGTCCATAACAATATTCCAGATGTCCAGCTGTATAGCATTAAAAGAATAAGCATTCTCAGGGGAATACATGGAATTGAAAAATATATTTTTGCATGGACCTTTCTATGGAAAAATGCATCTGGTAAAGCCTACTAGAGTACAAAATCTGCTGTTTGAAAGGCAAAAATTTTTGCCTTTCTCCATTGCTGTCTTGGTAAGTTGTTCTGAAATAGCAGGCTGCGGCTCAGCTCTCCTGTCAATCATCAGAGATCAGTAAAAGTAATACAGCAATACAAGGAGAGGCAGAATATATTGTGCTGCTCATCTTGAATATGATATATATTTTTTTCTGTACAAACATGACTGCAAATTCTGGAAAATTCTATAAAGAAAATAAGTCAGATAAACGTTGTAAGCCCAAATTCTGGTAAGTTCATATTAATAAAATGAGGTTCCATTGAATTTTTCATTTTAAAACATGATTTATGAGGAAATTATAATTATCTGTCATTCCAAATGTTTCTGGAGGGCACAATAATCATGTCTGTCAATTATTTTACTGCTGTCTTTTGGAATTGTGTACTGTGTATATATTTTCTGATATTTTGAAGATGACAACATCCTTAGTGACAGTATCCTTAGAAGTAACTGCATAAACAACCATTAAATATATGGAAAAACACATATCTGATGAAAAATTTTGAGTAGTAACAAGTGAATTGTAAATTTTATGTCCTACATAGTACTATAACAAAAGAGAGAATTATTTGCATGCTGCAAATACCAAATTATTTGCAGCATGCTACAGAGAAGAAAAATAGAAGGCAACATTTGAATACAAAAACAGATTGGTATTTTGTGTTGTTTCTATACTAATAATTTTTTGAGTCTTAAGACAAAGTGTTTTTGGTGGTGGTGGTGTTTTTTCACTTAAACTGTTTACTCGAGGATTTTGAAGAAAACGACTTCATTTAAGTTAGAAAATCTCCTTGGCTCCTTTAAAAGTCACCACTTCGATTTTCAGTCTGGAAAAAAAAAAAAAAAACAAGGTCTTCACATCTCTTCTTGGAGTAAGGAAGTGCCAAATATAACTGGAGTTGGAAGTGCTTAGTCTCTCAACAGAGAACTTCATCACATTCAGGGTAGAGTCTTAAGTCCAATCCAAAGGCCACTGAAGTTAATTGAATGATATGATCCCTACTGTTTTCAGTGGGAATTGAATTAGGTGTGAGGACATCTAAAATGGCGTGATGGCATTTAGCCATGCCACTCTCATTAATTATAATAGAAACTGAACTATTATAACCTTGTCTAACACAGAGCAGTTACCCTTTTTCATATTACGACTGACATTGCAATGAAGGGATTTACATGCTTTTTAATTGCATAAGCCTCAATTATGATTGCTCTATCACTTCTTTTTCAATATTGGGATGCCATTTGCAAACATCCCTTTTCCTTAAATGAAATATTTAAGGAAAAATTCCAAGTCTGAATATGCTTGTCATACTGTCTTGTTTGTTTCCTTGCTTATGCTGATTGGATAAAAAAGTTTTCTTGGAGACATCTTTTTTTTTTTTTTTTTTTTTTTTTTTTTACCACTGGGGTGTAGGATTGTGTTATCATAAGGTTTTGGTTTGGCATGTTTAATATAGGCTTCTGTTGTAGGACTGTGGACGCTTTCAGAGTAATACTAATGGTACACATGTGCTTGTGCTGATTGTGTTCATGATTAGAATCTAAATTAGAGAGCAGCATGCATCTCCGTCTTTTTAATTCCTGAACATGCATGCATTTGAATAATTCTAAAGCAAGAGAACTTTTTTTTTTTTTTTTTCTCAAGTCTGGGCGACAAAGTTGATGAAGGGCCCAGAGGGGAAGACATATGAGGAGCGGCTGAGGTCACTTGGCCTGTTCAGCCTGGAGAAGAGGAGGCTGAGGGGACACCTCATTGCAGTCTACAACTTCCTTGTGAAGGGGTGTGGAGGGGCAGGCACTGATCTATTTTCCTAAGTCATCAGTGCTAGGACCCGTGGGAATGGTGTCAAGCAGAGGCAGGGGAGGTTTACGCTGGACATCAGGAAGAGGCTCTTCACCAAGAGGGTGGTTGCACACTGGAACAGGCTCCCCAGGGACATAGTCACTGCATCAAACCTGTCTGAATTTAAGAAGTGTTTGGACTGTGCGCTTATTCACATGGTCTAAACTTTTGGGTAGACCTGTGTGGTGCCAGGAGTTGGACTTCATGATCCTTATGGGTCCCTTCCAACTCGGGATATTTTATGATTCTATGAAAATTAGACACCTGCTATAACAAGCTTAATTTCCAAAGAAGCTTTACAGAAGTTACCATCTACCTAAGTATGAGCACCATTGGAAATACCAGTATCATTTACATGTATTAGAGTTCTGTGCACCTTACGGTGTTACCAACATGAAAAACAATTGCAGTTCTTTTTGGAATTACTCCCCAGGTGATCAAACAGACACAAAAATAAGAAAACAACAACAGTTCTACAAAATGTACATACTGTGATAAAATCCAATCTAAACGTTTTGAATCTAAAACTACTATATGTGATGGAATAAGTACTAGGTGATCATAATAAAAACAGCATTTTCAAAAATCTGTATAGAACAAGCTGGTGCCTTGAGTCCAACTCATTAGCACTCCTTTAGTTTAAAGGTAAAAACACAACATATGTGTTCCATGTGTTGTATCAATAGACAGTTTTTACACCATAATATAACCTGAAGCTAAATACTGGTTAATCATGTCATCTGGACATATGTTTGTGTCACTGTAGAAAATACTTCGTTTTATAAAAGTTAAAATAAACAAAAACAAAACCCAGAAATTGATGGAAATATTGTTGTGGTAGGTATTTGCTTCACAATATTCTTTTTGAGGCTGAAGGCTTCTTTATCAAAAATCTGAACATTTTCACATAAAGATGACATTTTTGATGTGATATGTTATTGTAAACTTAATTTTTCTGTGGCAGAAGGAAGTTCTTTGGTCTTGGTGGTTTCACACTGCTGGTAGCTAAGCTCCACCATGATGCACTCTCACTCTCCCTCCTCAAAAGGACAGAGAGAGAAAATATGATGAAAAAGCTCCTGGACATGGAAATCACTATCCAATTATCCCAAGCAAACAGTCTCAATGTAAAGGAGATTAATATAATTTATTGTCTAGTAATAACAGACTAGACAAGTGAGTAATTAAAGCAAACCAAAACCAGCTTCCCGACCATCTACCCTCTTCTACCTCGTCCCCCCCCCCCCAAACAACATGGGAGAACAACTCTGTGGTTAGTACGTAACAGTTATCTCTGCCACTCCTTCACGGTCATTCTCTGCCACTGCTCCACGTGGGGTCCCTCCCACGGGATATGGTCCTTCCCAAACAGATCTTATGTGGGCTGCTCACAGGCGGCAGCTCTTCAAAAACTGCTTCCACATGGGTCTGTAGCACAGGGTCCATCAGTCAGGAGCAAACTGCTCCAGCACGGGTCCCCCACGGGTGGCAGCTCCCCCCAGACCCCGTGCTCCTGCGTGGGCTCCTCTCAACAGGTTGCAGTTCCAGCCTGGGGCCTGCTCCTGCGTGGGCTCTCCATGGGCCGCAGCCTCCTCCGGGCCACATCCACCTGTTCCACTGGGGGGCTCCTCCATGGGCTGCAGCATGGAGATCTGCTCCATGTGGGACCCATGGGCTGCAGGGGGACAGCCTGCTCCACAGGCCACAGGGGAACTGCTGCTGCATGACTGGAGCACTTCCTGCCCTCTCCTGCACTGACCTTGCAGGCTGCAGGGCTGGTCCTCACGTTTCCTCAGATTTTCTCTCCCAGATAGTATAGCACAGCATTTTTTTTTATTCCCTCTTTCTTCGATCTGCTCTCCCTGGGGCCCAACCACCATCGCTCACTGGCTCAGCTCTGGCCAGCAGTGGGTCCCTTTGGAGCTGGCTCTCATCTGACTAAGGGTCCCTGCTGAACTCTGCTCACAGAGGACACCCCTGCAGCCCTCTGCTACCAAAACCCTGCCATTTAAGCCTAATGCAGTCACTTTCATTTAAAATGGATGAGTTTAAATTATGTGTAAGGGTTAATAAAAGTTTTAGTGTTTTGTCCTTAACAAGGTCTTAACGACTTTTCACCCTTCATTGCCTAGGGTTGTGAGAGACCTAGGGCAATCTAACAAAACCTTGTTCTTCCTTCTCGCTTACCTGCTGTAGTTATTAAAATATCTCTGTGGGAGCCCAGAATCATTCTCTTCTCTGTTAAATGGACATATACTGAAGAAGAGACTGTTTTGAGTGACATAAACTACCCTTTGTATATTTTAATATGCAATTATCAGCTGCTAACTTCATAAATTCCAGAACCATGATCTCTTTGCACCTGAAAGTGCCTTTAATAAACATTAATTGAAGTTTTTGAGGAATTAAGCAAACTGTATATTAAATTACATCTATATCCATTTTTGTACAACTCAGTCTCATCTAATTGCTTTAATGTTTTCATGACCAAATGACACTCAATGGCAATAGATTATTGCAACTCTTTAGAGCTATTTACACACATAGAGTCTCCATTCCCATTGTCTGATCTCTTAATTCACCATTCAGTTAATTATGCTTGACTGTTTCAAAAAGAGTCTAAGCTTTGTACCAAGTTAAATGTTTATTCTTTTATATAGCAGAAATTATATTTCTATTATATAGCAAGCATTCTCATTTCATTCTTAAAAATACATGAGAAGTTCTTCACAGAACAAGATGAAATATTTCATCTATTAATAGTTTGTAATTACTTCAAAACCAAAACCATAAAATTAATGAAAACAGTAAGAAGAACATGAACTAGTGCATATGTTAACTGAAATTAGAAGGGCTAAGAGGGAATTTGAAGAGGAAATAGCCAAAGACTTGAAAGCCATCATTGAAATGAAATGAGTTGTTTAGCAGGCCTATTAGAGCAAAAGAGCAACATTACAAAAATTAGGTTCATGGGAGAGTAAAACTACAATTAAGAGACCACTGACAACTATAATAAATCTGCAGAGCCACAGAATGGTCATAATTTGAGGACTCCTTTCACTTAGGTTTTAATCTGAGCAGCATCTGTATGGGTAAGTGAGCACTTACTGAATGCTTGTCACTCAGAAGAGATTTAGGCTGTAACCCATAATATTGGTATAACTGATGATGAGATCATTTTATTTCATAACTAAATTTTGGCTCAGGGGAGTGATTGTCACCAATAAGATTGTGTCTCAGATTTTACCTTTTTCACTGAAGTTGAGATATTGTTACCCATGCTTTTACTTCTGGTTCTTATAATTCCACCTAACTAATCTACTTTTCAAATCTGCCTCGGGTATAAAATACATAGTCCAAATTCATTTTTGAGGGGTTTCCTGATAGAAAACATTGGTATATATTTCCTGATGGAAAACATTTTCCTGATGGAAAGCATTGGTATTGAGCTGTTGGATTTTACAGACATAACTCACAGAAGTGACTGAGTCCTCTCCATCATGTTAATAAAATTCATAAATAACACATCTGTATCAGACTTTGAGAAAGCTTTTTTTTTTTTTTTTTTTTTTTTCTTGAAGCAAGGAAAAATCAGTTGCAACATAGTTATTCTTTACATTGTTTGACTCTCTTGGACCTAAAAAACAGTGATGAAGATTTCACAGACTTCCATATATGTGTTCCAGTATTTCAGTCTTCACTATTAGAAAGTTTTCCCCATGATCCAACCTCTGCATCTCTTGCTGCTTTTAAGAGCCCTTGACCCATAACACTGTGAATTCTTTTTCTTTTTATTTTTTTTTCCCAGTTGTTTTTTATGTATTTGACGACTGGTGTCATTTTATTATATATCCCTTCAGTCTTCTGAGTTCCAGACTCGTGAATCTTCTGTCCTTTGGCCCTTCCATCCTTTGGTCCTGACAGATCTTCATATCCACAGAAGCAAAAAAGGTATGACTTTCAAACTCTCACTTTGGAGCATAAATTTCACTGACTGTCATGGATTAAAGTTTCTAATTTAGTCAGTGCTTTTGACATCTGACTATAAAAAGGCCTTCTTGGTTCTTAAGCTGTCATTTCAACCTGTGACACTTATTGCGCATTGATTCATAGAGTCCATTAAGAGGATTTTACAGAAATATTTTCATGAGACATGGGAGAGAAATATCCAGTTGATGATTTATAAAGGACTACTGTAAATAAATGGTAATGAAACCTCCAATGTGAGTTTAAAAAAAAAAGACCTAATCATGATTTTTACAATTGCTAATAAGTAACAGTATGAGTTAGAACCCTAAATCTTAAACTTCTTGGACAATATCAGTCTGCAAATTTATATTTAAGTCCACTGGTTTTCAAACTGTGGTCCAGAGATCCATAGTGATAGGATATACTTATTATATATACATTTTTTTTTTTTTGTATATGTATTGTATATTTTAAGGTCTTTGACGTGGTTCTACATGACATCTTGATTTCTAAATTGGAGAGATACGGATTTGAAGTGTGGACTATTTAGTGGATAAAAAAGTGTCTGGATGGCTGCAGCCAGAGTTGTGGCCAATGGCTCTATGTCCAGGTGGAGGCCAGTGATGAGTGGTGACCCTCAGGGGTCTGTCCTGGGACTGGTACTATTTAATATCTTTATCAATGAAATACACAATGGGATTGAGTGCACACTCAACAAATTTGCAGATGACACCAAGCTGAGTGGTGCAGTTAATACAACGGAAGGAAGAGATGCCATCCAAAGAAGTCTGGACAAGCTTGAGAAGTGGGCCCATGAGAACCTAATGAGGTTCAACAAGTCCAAGTGCAAGGTGCTACGCCTGGGTCAGAGGAATCCTAGAGATGAGTTCAGAGGGGTGAATAACTCATTGAGAGCAGCCCTGCAGAGAAATACTTGGGAGGTCTGGTAGACAAAAAGTTTGATGTGAGACAGCAGTGTGCATTTGCAACCCACCTGCATCCTGGGCTGCATCAAAAGAGTGGCCAGCAGGGAAGGGAGATGATCATCCCTGTCTGCTCTGCCCTTGTGAGGCCCCACTTGTGGCCCACAGCAGAAGAAATGTGGATCTGTCAGACTGGGTCCAGAGGAGGGCCGCAGAGATGATCAGGGGCCTGGAACACCTCTTCTATGAAGAAAGGCTGAGGGAGCTGGAGTTCAGCTGATAGAAGAGAAGGCTCTGAAGACACTTCACTGTGGCCTTTCAGGATTTAAAGGGGGGTTATAAATAAGACGGGCAGATAGTTATAGGACAAGGGGGAATGATTTAAACTAAAAGAGATTTAAGCTAAAATGTTTGGATTAGATGTTAGGAAGAAATTCGTCATTCAGATGATGCTGAGGCACTGGCACAGGTTGCCAAGAGAAGCTTTGGATTCCCCATGAAGTTTTCAAGGTCAGGTTGAATGAGACCGAGCAACCTGATCTAGTGGGTGGCATCCCCTCCCAGGTCAGGAGGGTTGGAATTAGAACGCCCCTTCCAATTCAATATGGTTTTATTATTTGTGATATCTAACATATATGTATGTATATATATATTGAAAAGTATTGTTTCTGAACATTTAGTAAAACAGGAAAAGCAATACAGGGATATCATAGTACCTCATTATCAGTAGGAATTCATATTAAGGATTTCAGAAAAGAAGTCTAACCCTCACTGCATCAACCTTCACTGTTGTCTCTGTGCAAATGGATATCATATACCACAGATGGAAATGAATTCACTAATATTGGCCTTATTGATCAGAAACTAATGAACTCTGTTTATGTTTGGTGTTGCATCTTGGACTCCAAATGTATTTGTCATTACTACTGCGTTATGATCCAAAGACAAAGCACCATAAGACATCATTTTTCTTTGAAATTTGTCAGACATTGATCTAGATGTATGATTTGGTTCTCTTTGCTTCCTGTCTTAAATTACTATATTATGATACAGGACTTGATGAACCTAATGATTGCCGTGATCACTGCATGTACTCTTGAAAATTGTTCAACACATATATCACAGCCTATTTCCATCAAAGTTAACAAATAGCATTTAGATGTGGATTTAGTGAATCAGCAAAATGGTTTCTTAAAAATTTTCAAATCTACTTGTCCATAAAAGGGTTCAAAAATGAGTTGCTGCCTCTGATGCTGAATAGTATCCAGAAGAGGAGAATTTTACTAGTTCAATTTCTCATTGTGTTCCATATTTACTGATTCCCCATCTTACTATGATTTATGGATAATAAATACAGAATTTTCCTTAACACCTAAAGATTACTGTGCAGAAATACACAATATGAACACTATTAGCAGCTAGGCTTCCTTCCTCAGGGACCACTGAGCAGAAAACTGTAAATGAGTCACACCCCTCATTGCTGTCAGCTCTTGAAAAGGTTGGTCAAGAATGGGGTAAGATCATTTTCACAGCAGAGACACTTCCTAGCACACCGGTAACTAGTTTCACTGTTCTCGTGTCACATTCATAAATCACCTCTGGCAGAGTGTGTTAGCCCTTTTTGATGATCTTGACCTCACTGCTCAAGTCATGATTGGATTTCTGCAGATATTGTCCCCTAAAATGAACTCAGAGTATCTGAATTTCAGTTTTCAGACCTGCTCTTTGAAAAAAATCTCCATATTTCAATGTATTTTAAACCTTTGGGGACAATTCCTCTTCATTATGAGAGTAGTATAAGTAGCATTCCTACTTGGTAAGTTCTCCTCAAATCACTGGATGCAAAAGATATGGGAGAGCTTTGCGTTTATACAATAAACCTAAGACCAGTGTATGCTCTGAGCAGAAACCCTGTATGAAGTCCATCTTAAGTTGTGTGACTTACGGTCCCTTTCACATAACTCAAAGATGAGGTTAGCTCGGCTAGGTGGCAGGTGCACTGATGTAGGCTAAAGAACAGGGGAAAATCACAGACAGAAGTAATTTGTCTGAATAACATCTTCTCAGAGAATTAAAAAGTAGAGTTATGCTACTTAACTGAAAGCAGCCATCTGCAAAGTTAGATAACTCTTTCATATTACATATAAATGCATAATGGAGTGTTATCTAGCTATTATTTGAAGACTAGTTGTTTCCTTCACAGCGCCTGCAAAGAGCAGCTCTCGTAATCCCCAGCCTAGAAGCCCTGCAATGATCATGCCACTACATAAATGTAAACTTCAGTGCTGGAAATGCTCTGTCCACAGCTGAACTTGTAAAATTACATATATATTTAGGCATTAAACAAAACAAAACAAAACAAAAAGTTATTAATCTGCTTCCACCCTACAGGAAGCTTGATTGGGTGATAGAGAACAGTAAATAACAGCATGCATGCAGCTGACTACGAGGTAGCAGTACAGGTTCCCCTGACATGCAAGCAATGAACTGACAGGGTCCCTGCCACCCACCTTCCCAGAGAAACCCCATGCCCCCCAAGCATCTTCAGGACATTTTCACCACAAGTTCCAGCGTTTGTGTGTTGTGATTTGTGTTGGGCTGGCACGGCCAGCCCCCTCCTACCCTTCCCCATCGCTCATCAGATCAGGAAGACCCTTGCATGACATGCATTTGTGCGGGGCATCATTTTGATTTGGCCACCATTTTTTTGGCAGGGAGCTGCTGTATTTTTTAGGCTTGATACTATAATGTCATTGGTTGATGGCCATTTCTCTACATCATACATGTTGAGTAATGCCCACATGTTCTGTGGCATCCTGGTGCTCAGCTACCTGTTTTCTTTGGACCAGTAAGGTCACAAATACAAATAATTCAGATACACAAATACCTACATTTAGGTACAATGTATACACATATAGATATATATATAACTGTACAAATGTATATTTTTTTTTTATCTGTATATTATAGATACATAGAATAGCTTGGGTTGGAAGGGACCTTAAAGATCATCTAACTCCAACCACCCTGCCATAGGCAGGGATGCCTCTTCTACATTTTAGGTTGCCCAAAGCCCCATCCAGGATATCCTTGTACACTTCCAGGGATGGAGCATCCACAACGTCTCTGGACAACCTGTTCCAGTGCCTCACTACCTTTACAGTGAAGATTTTTCTCCTAATGTCTAGTCTAAATCTATCCTCTTTTAGTTTAAGACCATTCCACCTTGTCCTTTCATTATCTACCCAAGTAAAGAGTCTTTCTTCATCCTTTTTATAAGACCCCTTTAAGTATTGAAAGGCTGCAGTGAGGTCACCCTGCAGCCTTCTCTTTTGTAGGCTGAACATCCGCAGCTATCCCAGCCTTTCTATATAAAGAAAGTATATAGACAGTTTTGTACATATATATAGTGTGATATATGTACAGTTATAAAACAGAGATCTCAAATGGATAGAACGTTTATTAGTAAGAGCTAAAGTAATGAAAAAATAATACTTAAATGTGAATAAGATGTAATAAAAAGTAAAATACTGGATCAGGTTCTCCCACTTGAAAAGGATGCAGAACAAGATACCTGGTCAGGCTTGAGATCTGGGCCTGTGCAAACCTCATCAAGTTCAAGTGCAAGGTCCTGCATCTGCTCCAGGGCAATCCTAAACACACATCCTAACCTGGGCAGAGAATGGATTGAGAGCAGCCCTGAGGAGAAGGACGTGGGGGTGGTAGTGGACGAGAAGCTTGATACAAGCCAGCAATGTGCTTTTTCAGCCCAGAAAGCCAACCGCATGCTGGGCTGCACCAAAAGCAGTGCAGCCAGCAGGGCCCAGGAGGGGATTGTTCCCCTCTGCTCTGCTCTCATCATCTCCCACCTGGAGTCCTGCGTTCAGCTCTGAGACTCTCAACATAAGAATGACATAGACATATTAGAATGACTCCAGAGGACCAAGAGGATGATCAGAGGGCTGGAGCACCTCTCCTAGGCTGAGGGATTTGGGGTTGTTCATCCTGGAAAAGTGAAGGCTTCAGGGAGACCTTATAGTGGCCTTCCAGTATCTAAAGGGGGCTACAGGAAAGATGGGGAAGGAGTCTTTGTCAGAGAGTGTAGTGAGAGGACAAGGGAGAATGGTTTTAAACTAAAAAAGGGTAGATTTAGGTAAGGTATTTGGAAGAAATTATTTACTCAGAGGTTGGTGAGGCAGTGGAACAGTTTGCCCAGAGAAGCTGTGGATACCCCATCCCTGGAAGTGTTCAAGGCCAGGTTGAGTGGGGCTTTGGGGATGTAGGGGAGGTCTCCCTGCTCATGGCAAGAGGGTTGGAGGCTGGAATTAGATATCTTTAAGGTCCCTTCCAATCCAAACCAGTGTATCAATCTGTGATTTCATAAAATCACAGATTGCTCCGGTGTGTCTGGGGTCATGGGGAAATTCAAGGTGTGCCAGAAGGGTGGGTGACACAGGAACAAGTTGGAATATGCTCAAGTGCCACAGACCCCTCCTCCCACCCAGGGAGCCCTTGTACAAATCCTGCCATTTGGAAAGATGAACTCAGTCCTATAAACCAGATTGAGGGTCCCCTGACCTGGGCCCATCCCAATAGGATGACAAGGGTGATGGAGCTCCAGTTCACCATCGTTGTGGGGTTCTCACAGCTACCTATAAAGCTATGGAGGGTCTGGCACTAGTGCATTTCCTTGTCTTTAGGTTGATGGCCATATCAAATGTTTTAAAAATCTGGCTGTTGTGACTTGTCTGTGTTCAAAGCCAGCAAAGAAAGGAGAATGGGCATAGAAGTGACAGCAGTGTTCAAGGAAAAAAGAAAAAAGGTCCAATAAGTCTAACTGGCAACCAATACTCCTCATACCATGGTAATAGAATTTCTCTGAGTCCTCTTACAAGGGTCCTTTCAGGTCTTGTCTGTCTGTAGTACCTGTACTACCTAAGAGTGTTTCAAACCTGTGCCATCTTACTACAGTCAATCATTTGACAAGTAAGAACAAGCCAAGCTGCAGGACACAAAGGGCTCCATAAGCAATTATGAAGAAGGTTCTGGTCTTCAGTTCACCTTGAACTCTTTGTGCAAGCTCCTTTGAGCAGATAATTTCTGCTGGAAAAGTAAGTAGCCAGTAATTTGATCAGCCTGGTGGACAGTAACTAGTGGGGTACTGGTGAGCTCCATTTTAGGGCCAATTCTCTTTAATGTTTTCATAAATGACTTGGATGCAGGATTTGAATGCATACTAAGCAAGTTTGCAGATGATACAAAATTCCAAGGAGTGGTTGACTCTGTTGAGGGTAAGAGGCCTTGCAGAGAGATCTTGACAAATTAGAGGGCTAGATAATTGCCAACCATATAGCATTCAACAAGAGCAAGTTTCAGATTCTGCACCTGGGATGGAGCAACCCTGGATAGACCAGAGGATGAAAGGATGGAGAGCAGGCCTGGGAAAGGAATCTGGGGGTTCTGGTCAGTGTCAAGCTGATTATGAGTCAGCAGTGTGCCCTGGCAGCCAGGAGGGCCAGCTGTACCCTAGGGTGCATCAAGCACAACATTGCTAGCTGGTTGAGGGCAGGGTGTGTCCTGCTCTACTCTGTGCTGGTGCCGCCTCACCTCGAGTACTGTGTGCAGTTCTGGGTACCACATTATCAGAAAGACATAAAGCTATTAGAGAGTGTCCATTAGACAGGGCTACAAAGATCATGAAGGCTCTAGAGGGAAAGGTGTATGATGAGCAACTGAGGCCCCTTGGTTTCTTCAGCCCAGAGAAGAGGAAGACTGAGGGGAGGCCTCATGGCAGCCTGCAGCTTCCTCATGAGGGGATCTCTCTGGTGACCAGCAATAGAAGACTATTTGAGCTGGTCTCGATGATCCTTGTAGGTCCATTCCAACTCAGGATATTTGTTGATTCCCATTTTCCCTGCCTCTGTCACTGCAAAACAGGGGCAGGATGGGAGACAAAGCAGTGTTCTGCTATGCTGCATCCTCCCAAATGGAAAGTCCTGTAGCTAAGTTAGTTTTGTTTGTTTGATTGTTTGTTTTCATTGCATTTGTCTTCTGACAGCCCTTTTTTGTACTCAGTGTGACAAGGAGAAAAGTGAAGGGAAATTGCATGTTGTTGGAGTTAGATAGTACTTCTGAGAATCTGGTAGCTGACCCTCTCATATTGGAGATTGCCCCAGAAACACAAAATAAAATCTGGGATCCTGAGCTCAACCAATGCATTATCTTGTATGAACTGCAGCACTTCAAACACCACACATATGAGCACATGCTCATCTACCGTTAAAAAAAAAAAAAAAAAAAAAAAAAAAAAAAGCAAACAAACAAACAAACAAACAAAAACAAAAAAAAAAAACACCACTTTTGTTTACAGAGAAGTTGTGGAATCACCTATACACCTCTCATTTTTGATGTAATTTAATTGCTTGCAGTTTACTCAAAGGGAGGCAGCACAGAGTCAGGAAACTGTAACTACAGACTTTTTTTCTGAAGGCTGCTATCAGACTACTGCTGATTGCCTTCCATATCTAGTATTGCAGTGACCAAGCTGTATCTGTCACACAGAGCTGTACCTGTAGGAAGCCACATATGCTTTCTAGCCATGAACCTTTTGCATAGCAAAAGCATCAGTGGGATTTCAAGAGGATCAACCTCTACTTATCCTTTTCTACAGAAAAAAATTATATATATATATTGCTAATATTTTGATGGCTCTGAGTCTGAAATTATTTGTCTACAATGAAGTTAGAAAATCATTTATACAGAAGGAGTTATTCTGGGCCATGTAAACCTAGAAGCATATGTAGCTCAGTATTTTGGATTTTTGTGATGTATTTGGGGAAATTTTTAATTCAGCTGAATATAGTTATTTTCAAACTCCTGGGCAAGAATGAGTCTCTGGAGGCCTGAGCTGCATTTATTACATGCTCTTTAAGGGACTTATTTGATTCAACACGCTAGCAAAAAAAGAGGAAATTATTCATGGGTAGGCAGTGCCATTCAATATAACACAAACCATCAAATACTTCTTCATATTTATGTCACTTGTATAGCATCTACCTATACAGCAAAATAGAAGAACTGGAATGTGGCTGTACTGTACTGTGTAGTCACATCTACAAAACTGGAAAAGGATTTTAAAGAAACCTTGCAACTTATTGGCTTCATATTTCCTATTTGTGAAGCCTGTATCTGCATACCACATACAGATTAGAAATATAACAGGCATAAGACATACATATGAACAGTCTGTGGTAATATGGCAAGCAGCTGAGCCCTGCATTTAGACACTGCAGTGAGTTAGGCTTGTTTGCTTTGAACTTCAGCTATCAGCTCCAAAATGTCAAAACCCTATGTTGATATCAGTGTGATAAAGATATTAACCTCCTATTTTCTTTTCTGCCATGCTTTCTTGACAATATGTAGGAGGACCAGAATAAACTTTTTAGGATTAATGATAGCAAAGCCACTGAATTTAATCCAACACTATAAAAGAGATTTACTATAAATGCAGGGACCCAACACACTGAGCTCAAGCAATCATATGCCAGAAACCAATCTGTTGAACAGAAGTAATTAATGCAAAAGTTAGCTTATTGGACAATTAGAAGATGGTCATACTGATTTCACACAATAAAGTGTTAATGGTATGCTAGCAGAACCTCCTTCGCAAGGCTGAATCAATTCATGTTTTTCAAACTAATGGTTAAGTGTTGTAATCTATTTAAACATTGAAATCGTCAAAAACTATCTAATTAACAACCTTCCTAAAGCATCACCATATTTGATGGAGTTAGTTTCCTGTGATTTAGACAAAAAAAAAAAAAAAAAAAAAAAAAAGTTTTTTGACATTAGATTCTTAAAACCTTAAGACTCAGAGTAGAGTTTGACATGCGAAAAACAATTACAGTGTGATTCATTAATCTTTTACTGAACAGTGGATGGCTTGCAGCTGGGAGGAATTGAAAATAGAAGGAAGAAATTAGCATGCTTTATGGGTTATCATGGTATGCAATGTTGCTATCATTATCATGCTTTGCTAATGATTTTAATTTTCATTTTAAACAAGTCTGGAACTTTTCAGAACCAGTAGTAGCATAGCTAACACCTACTTCAGTTGACACAAATTTTCTTATTACAAAATCTTCTTCTTCTTGCTTTTATGGAGTTAAATTTTTTATTTTAAGTTAATTTGCTTATGTATTATCAATAAAAGATTATACGGAAGTAACTTGAGAAAATCTGATCTACTAAAGTACTGATTTACTTTCTCTTTCTGATTTTAGATTTGTATTCATTGGTATTTGTCAGAAAAAAAAAAAAAAAGTAACTAAACAAAAACAAGTCATGAAAATTTAACAAGATGAAGCAATGTTTCACTAATGATGTCAAAAAAATGTACTAGGAATGGAAGCATTCTCGTTGTTTGTTTGTTTTGAGTTCTCTAATAATAATTAATTTGTTTTGAATGGCAAATATTACTATGGTGAATTCTATGTTTTATCAGATAAACCTAAGCTTCAAATTGATGCTTTGTCCTTAGCATCATCAAAACATACAGCCAGTGGAAAAATAAACATGGACTGGTGGCTAACATTTATAAGAAGAATGGTTTAAAATATCAAAGTTCTCTCCCAGTGCATAGTTTTTGTCTTCTGATAACTTTTTTTCACCTGAGAAGCATCTTTCTCATTCCTTTCTGACTGAGCCTAACTCAGGTGTCGTTTTATTCTAAGGTGCCTCAGCAGTCATTAGCTGAGTCATGCTCATGTGACAACCATCAGATCACATTAGCTGATCTTACTAGTGAACTTTTTTCAGACTTGCAAGAACATCCTGAAATCAACCTGAATGTAGTTTATTTTGCTATCATTATACTAAGTGCTTTTCTTGTGCAAAAATTCTTTTCAAGGGTACACTGTATACAAAGTGCAATTGTGCAAAACAGTTGAATTAGGCTCACAATCTGACCAATTAATCTTGTAGCAAATTTCTTAGGCAGAAACAAAGAATAATCAGTGGTCACTGTGATCAGTGTTTTATTGTGTATTCTAATGAGATCAAAGGGACAGTGAAACTATCACAGAACTAAACAAAACACTGAAAACTAAATTAATGGTCTAAAATCCTCATTTATGAAATTGCATGTAACTAACTAAATTGTAATGTAACTACAATTAATTACTAATTAATAACTAAAAATTAATTACTAATGTAACTAACTACAATTACTGTTTAGCTGGGGTAAATACAAAAATTAAAGGAAATAAGAGCAGAGAGTAGAATAAAGCACATTCTTTAAGGATGTATTCAGAAAAGCAAGAGTATTTTTGTTCTATATTTGCACACTACTGTCACCCTATGGACAAGGTCATAAGACAGCTCCTAGAAAAAACAGCTCAGAATAATAACAATAACAGTAGTGGAACCACTAAAGTTCAGTGCATTCATAATATATTAAAAACAAACAACAGAAAGCAGGATTCCAAAACATGGAAACAATTTGAGGGTTAATAGGATTACAGATTGGAGTGATAGGATTAGTGACTATGCCTTCTGAACAGTGTCACTCTCTATCAAACACAGTATCAGACAGAGCTCATTCCCAAGCACCAATTCTGAACCAAATTCAACTGTAATTGCAGTCAGTGGGAATACTCATACAGCAAGAGAGACAATACGAATAAAAGAATGATAATCCAGATGTAAGGTATTGGAAAAAATAGCTACTTATTAGACATTCAGCTTTTTGGATGAGTCATAGTATTGTTATTGGTAGCAGACAGATAAAAGTTTTTGATCTTGTTAGGCTTTAACTGGATTTCACTGTCATTTCAGACTACATACAGTGCTTTTGTGGTTAGCAATTGTTGTTCAGAAGTATATCCCATTGGGTTGCACAGTGCCACTACAAGTAATATTGCTTACAAGGAATATGGAAAACAGAAATTATGTGAAACTACTTCCAGGATTCACACGCAAGTTGGGATAGGTATGTAAATTCTGCAAGGATGTCTTGTGTTAGTAGGAAATACAGATAAAGAAAAAGCAAACAAGCAAACAAACAAACAAACAAAAACCTGCTTTGAGATAGCAGAAATGAGGAGCTCATAGTAGTGCAGAGTGAATAGTCATATTAAATGTCTTTGGTCTGTTCAGTGGTCTGTATCACTTCTGAGGTTATAAAAAGCAGTATTTAAGTTTAAGACAATAAAAGTTTAAGGAGATCCCACTTATCAGAAATTTTAATTTACTAAAACCCAAGTTTTGCTAAAGATCAAGGAAGCTTACTTGCTGAAGCAAAACTCCCCTGGAAAAATAAATAATTAATTAAATAAATAATTATTTATGAATATATATATAAATATATATATATATTCTTCATTTCTCTGTAGGTTTCAGTCTCTTAAGTTTGCTGTCATCGTAGTTCCATGATCTCCTATGTCCTTTTATTGTAGTAAAAGAAAAATTAAAACCCTCGCTCCCCCCCCAAAAAAAAAATACTGCGTACACTGACACGAGAAAAGATCTCATAAGACTTTTAGATTTCTTTACATTAATTTACATTATTTACATTACTTTTACTGTAATGTAAAAAGTAATTTACATTACTTTTACTTACTCTGGACAGTCAAATCAGTCCTAGGTCACATAAAAACTGCATATTTCTATATCATAGACAAGGAGACACTGTGCCTAATTCAGATAAAGTTTTTATTTGTTATATGTTTGTTTGTTTGATTAACATTAAGTAGTAAATATCATGTAACACCAGAACATCTCCAGGAAACTGTATGTTGTGTTGGCAGGTAGCATGAAAGACTGGTTAGCAATTACCCATCTCTAATTTGTGAAGACTGCATGGCTAGCATGAGAGTTGCTATCCCACCAGCCTAAAACAGTTGTGATCTTCCCTGTACCTGGTTTGCACCTGAAGTCTATTGACTACCTTTCCCCTACCATTCTGGGGGACTGACAACTGGACAAGACAGCTAACTTCTGGGAAAAAAAAATAAATGCACTGCACAGAAATTGAAAGGAATTGTTGATGCATTTGATATGTTGATTTGTTTCATCAACATAGAAAGCTGATTAATTTGATGTTGCTGTTCATTTGATTTGTTCACTTTGTTGTTGTTTGTTGATAAATTTGAATTACCAATCTGTGTTATATACCTTGGGCTCTTTAGCAGTCTAATTAAGAAACTCAGTACAATTAAAAATTTAACTGGTTTATCTCTTTTGTTTCTAGATGGGACTCTTTGAACTTGAGGAGTCCTCAAAATAAATAAAAGCAGCTACACAATCTATTGCTTTATAGATATACCTTTATAATACCTCTTGTAATCATGACTTGCATTGGAATACAGCTGCTTCTCTATGTTATTTCTCTTCTCTTCCTTTTGTTTGTTTGTTTTTTTGTTTGTTTTAAAGAACAATCAG
Organism: Aythya ferina; assembly: GCF_964211825.1. Lineage (NCBI taxonomy): Eukaryota > Metazoa > Chordata > Aves > Anseriformes > Anatidae > Aythya > Aythya ferina. Next base: position 15,581,855 of record NC_140304.1, read on the forward strand.
AATTTTGGTCTCCTACACAATTGATTGGCCAGATTAAAAGCTGATCATCTCCTCAGGGTGGGAAAAAAAATAAACCTTTCCTCATCAGAAATATGAAAGGAAAGGCTTTTTTTCAAGTATTTAGGAATTTTAGGTCATTTAGAGACCAAAGATCCAATTGAATCTAATCCAATTGAAATCAAGAGGAAATAGATTCCCTAGAATGTTTTAAATCTGTCTCTGCAAGGATAATCTTCATCCTGTAGGATTTATTCAAACAAAACTTTGCTTCCCTTGTTTCCCTGATTTTCTTCCCTTTTGCTTTTCAAGTTGTCTTTAGACACTGTGTACCAGGATGATGAAATAGTGTTGTGTTTGCCCCTCAAAAGGTGTTTTACCCTTTCTCTTCATTTTCTGCATGTCTGGACCTTGCAGTGAGTTTCCAGTTTCCTGCAGGTCCCAAAGGCTTCATGCTTTCTTTAAATATAATGCCTGCTGGAAGCTTGTCATGACTTTGTGACCTAAGCTGCTTTAACAAAGGTCATCATACCACAGAATATGGAGAATTACATCTTCCTCTAAGTTAAAAACACCTGAAATTTGTAGATCACCTAAGAAATGTTTTCCAACAACCTGAAAGATGGTGAAGTGAGCAATTCATACTTCATCTTCAGGCCTTCCATGCTGTATCATACCCAGAATGAAGCCAAGAACAAAATAATTAGCTTCATGAAATATGAAATGTCTTTTTTTTTTTTTTTTTTTTTCTGAGCAGTTCAAGAATTGCTGAGTGTTAATTATTGTTTAAGATGTCTTTCCAAAAGCATTTAATGAAGGACAGATGAAAGCTAATGGAGTAGTATTTGAATGTTGCTTTTTTTTTTTTTTTTCTGATTTAAAATATATATTCATTTTCTTTTTACCTGTAGCTTTTTGGCTCTAGCTTATGTCCATATATCATTTTGCCTTACTGCTCTAAAATGGGAATAGTGGCATGCAGGTCTGAAAAGTGGTCTCATTATTTTTACCTTACTATCACACAATTCAAGGTACATTGTATCAAATACTCTATATAAAAAGCAAATTAAAATTGTATTGCAGTAAAGCTACTAAAAGAATTCATTGCACTTCACAGAGCTTACAGCTAAATATGATTGTAATGGACAATTAAATACAAAGAGAAAGTATTCATGTGCTGGTTGTAAATAACTGTTGAACATGTAGTTATGTATACTTCATTTGGTATGCTTAATTACAAATAATATCAGTGATTCATATATGTTCAAGGCTGCCTCAGTGTGTGTAAAATGATTTAACTGGGAGAATGTTACACATTTCTGTGTGATGGAATGGAGTAATGCTTTCTTCTAGGCACATTTTTCAGAAAAAGATAGGTTGGCTATGCAATAACTTCCTACACAGCCACTATTTTTTGACACTATCTTTAGGTTTTCATATCTCTTATAAAAGAACTCAATAACTGAAGTGGGAGTAAGGCTCACATTGTGAACTTTTCTGGGAGGTAATTCTGCTGTAGTGTGCCCTCTGAAATGACTTACACGAATCACTTGGTACATTTAGAGAATTCAAAAGATTTTAGATATAATACTCCATTGATTCTGTTGCTGGGAAAACTGAAATTTTACAGTGCTATTGATATGTCTGAAAAAAAAAAAAAAGTTCATTCTTCTAGAGTCAAACTCACTTTTGAATTGAAAAGCATGATTTTCTATTTTAATACTACTGTGCTTTATGCTATAATTTTTAGAAAATATCTAATGACCTCATACTGTGAAATGCTAATCAACCTCAGCTTCTGCTGAATGTTATTCTCTGAAGTAGCCTTTCCAAAAGAGGTGAAAAATGCATTTTTTCCCCCACAACATAACAATAAACCCTGCAGTATTTCCAGTTCTCCTGCAGCTGAAGTGGGTGTAATTTGAAGCTTCAGGAGCTGCAAATGAGAGACAGATAAAATATCCAATAGGTCTGATCCATAAGAAAATCCAATTCTGTCTTCAAATCTGTGCGTCTCCCCAGAGCTGCTTTCCCAAGAGCTCTGAACCTTCCTATTTCATGACTAAAAAGTACTGTCTCTCATTAAAAATAATAGTGTAATATCTCTGGGGGAAAAAAAAAAAAATCGACCTTCAGTGTGTTCATTTTCACCTCTTGTTGCACTCCTGGAATACAAGAGAATGGTAGTAGACTACTGGTGTTTATTTTAATATATGTGTAGTCTTTTTCTCTCAGTCTTGGGGAGCTTCAAGTATCTTTAAACATTTTTTTTTTAGAGAGTGTAATCCTCTAAAGGATTCCTAGACACATTATCTCAGATTTCTCAGACTTTCATTATTGTTTCTTCTTGCATTTCAGCATGGATTTGAAATTTCATAACCCAGATTTTAACTGCTGTTTAATCATGGGAAGAATCAGTCTGGACAAACTAATTAATTATCTAGTTGTGCCATCGTTGCTTGGTACTACATCTTTTCCAGCTTTGAATATAGTCAACTGAGTGCCTGAAAACTTGTGAGTTTTTCAGCATATCTACACATGATATCTGGTGAAGCACTTTCAAGCCATATTCTAAGGTAAATAAGATGAATTCAGAGACATACATTGATTTTCTGCATTAATTTAAAACATAACCTGGCCATCTGTATTTATAACTTCAATACAGGCTTCTTTTTTTTTTTTTTTTTTTTTTTACATTTTTACATTTTTATGTAATAAATGATCTCTAGTTTTGTTTCAACTTTGTGTTTTAAGCTTCTCAGAAAAGAAAACTTTTTATTTATTTATTTTCTTTACAGGAAACAATTTTGAAGCAGACAACCTTCAACTAATGATGCCAATGGAACATTTATGATCTTCCTAAGAAGTTTTTCAGTAAGACATCACAGTGGTCTCAACGAGGAATATGTTCAGAGTGAAACCACTATGGGTTTTATTAATGAAATGAATATTCAAGTGTGATAATATTAGGGAATTTACTGGTTACAGTGTATTTGTTGTTGGTGGTGTTTTGTTAAATATTTGATCTACTCAAAATAATTGAATACAGCAAAACAAAAACATTCCCTTCACCACAGAATTCAAATATCCATTGTAAATAAACGTTTCTGCAGGTTTAAAAACTACTTCCTTGAGTGTTACACTAAGTTCTTACAGTATCCTACTCACATCATTTTCATCATTTATTTTTTTTCTGTGCCAAAAGGGTGGTAAGAAGTCAGTAAGATTTTTTCAGGGGGCAGGAGGGGCAGAAGGAGGAGAAGGGTACAGAAGGGGCTTAATCTCCTGTAATTAAAGCATTGTTTTTTGATTTTTAGAAGACATATCTTGCAACCATTGCTGATTTGGTATTTAATGTCCCTATGAATATCAAGAACGCTTCTTAAAGATCTACTTATGTATATTAACACTTTATGCATTTTTATGCAAAAAAATCAACCAACAGAAAATACCCTCTCCACTCCAAGTTTGCTTGGAGTACTTTAAAATTATTTTTAAGCTAAGTTTTCCAAAAAGGCCTACTATACTACTGAATAGTAACAGGAAGGATAAAAAATGAACGTCTGTTTCTGCCTGAAAGAGCAGAGCAAGGGTGTTGGTTTTTGTTTGTTTGGTTGGTTGGTTCATCGGTCGGTTGTTCATTGTTTTTGTTTTGTTTTGTTTTGTTTTTCATATTTTGACAATATCTTCATATGCTTTCAGATATATGGCTTTCATCTGAAATTCATTCTGGTTCTGGAGGATTCTTTTTTTTTTTTTTTTCCAACTACAATAACTTGTATGACTTTTTACTCTAGTGTTATTCTCAAAACTTTCTATAAGAAAGTATTTAAGCAAGAAAGTGCTTAGGCATTTATCAGCATAATATATTATCTTTGCAATTATTAATAATAATACTGATATTTTAAACAACTAGATATTCTCATTTCAGTCATTATAATATAATCTTTTACTGAGTAAGAGAAATTAACAAAGTTGGACTTTAACCAAGAATTTAAAAATTAAATAAATGCCACTTCCTGAATTTAGGGATTAAAAAACAACAACAACAACAAATCTCAGTTTTAAACCTCAGAGCAGCTCTACGAACTCAGGCTGCATGTTTTATCACATATGGGTTACAGTAAGGACCTACAATTCAGATGTTGTAACACTGTCACTTTTCTAAAGGTTACTACTGTGTTCAGTTTTGGGCCCCTCACTACAAGAAGGACATCGAGGTGCTCGAACGAGTCCAGAGGAGGGCAACAAAGCTGGTGAGGGGCCCGGAGAACAAGTCCTACGAGGAATGGCTGAGAGAGCTGGGCTTGTTCAGCCTGGAGAAAAGGAGGCTCAGGGGCAACCTTATTGCTCTCTATAGGTACCTTAAAGGAGGCTGTAGCGAGGTGGGGGTTGGTCTGTTCTCCCACGTGCCTGGTGACAGGACAAGGGGGAATGGGCTCCCCGCCAGGGAGTTTTAGGTTAGATGTTAGGAAGAACTTCTATACTGAAAGGGTTGTTAGACATTGGAACAGGCTGCCCAGGGAAGTGATGGAGTCACCGTCCCTGGAAGTCTTTAAAAGACGTTTAGATGTAGAGCTTAGGGATATGGTTTAGTGGGGACTGTTAGTGTTAGGTCAGAGGTTGGACTCGATGATCTTGAGGTCTCTTCCAACCTAGAAATTCTGTGATTCTGTGATTCTGTGATACTACTGAAGATTATTTCACTGCAGCACTAGTTATCTTTAGGAGGTGAAGCTCCTTTTTTAGTAATCTAACTTACCTCCAGAGAATAGAAACCTGTTTGTGTTTCATGATCAGTTGCTGACTGAGATAATGGAGATCCTTATCAAATGTCTAAAGTCTTCACTCAAAGCCACCTTGGTTTGCCTGAGAAAAGAAAAATATAACTTGTAGCTTCTACATATACTCTTAGCTCTGAGATGAAATTTCTCTGATGTGAAACCTAGGTCATTAGGCTTAGAGTTCATATTCAGGAAGTAATAAAGGCAGTCATTTGTGGAGCTATCTCTGAAGGTAGAGATACCTACCTACTCATTTTTTCAGTTGTGACTAAAAATCAGACACAGTGCTGAGCTTCATAATAAATGGGATGAAAAATGATATAAATTTTATTATAATAATGTTATAAAAATATGTCTGCAATAGGATGGTTATGTTCAGTACAAGCCTCTCTATCTCAGAACTACCTAAGAGATGTAAGAGATACTTAGAGATATGAATCGGAGCTCTGCTTGGCACACAGAGATGAAATAATATAGGCTGACTGACAAAGGTATCATCTCTATCTGTCTATAGTACCAGCAGTGCATAGACAGCTATGATGCTCATGAATCAGCTGCTGAACTTTGATGTTTTGTGACACAGCAGCAATTTAAAGTAAACGATTAGTTTTACCAACCTATAACCTTTCTGCTTGTCAGTCAGATTTCTCAAACTGATTAGGAGCATGGGAAATTCCTATGTGAAGCAATATTGAAAAGATTGAGACTCCTTGCTTGATAAGGAGTAGTGTCAGTGACAAATGAAAGAGAGTAAGTCACAAATATACACAGTAGTGAAGACTTATGGACATAAGCACAAATATTACCCCTTCTGACAATAGAAAAAGCAAGTATGGTGTGATGACATGGGAGGGTGGCTATTCCAGGGAGAGGGAAGGAAACACCCTGCCTTGCAAAAGAATATACAGAAGAGGACACAGAAAGCAGTAGAATTTGTTGATACTCAGCACTTTGGGGGCCCAGAGGAAAAAAAAAAAAAAAAAAAAAAAAAAGGGAAATAAGTGTAGAAAATAACAAGAATAACCTCAGTGATTAAGTTAATAAATTTAACAATTTTAAAAGTACTGTAAAGTGATAGTCTTGGAAGAACAGACCAACCAATCAAAACCAAAACAAAATAAAACAAAACAGCCACCATGAAGCATATATAATGCAAGCATTTTAATTTGTTTTTTCTAATAACAGTATGAAGAAAAAATTCATAAATAGAACAAAGAAGTTGTTCTTAGGATATCAACTAAGTAGGTAGAAAGTAGCTGGAAAAGTAGATAGATGCCAAAGGCAAACATAAATAAAATGGAAAAATAAAGATTGTATCCCAAATTAATTCCATTTTGCACAGCTTCAAAGACCTCTCCATAGAAGCTCAGGAAGGCTCATGCTTAATACTAGACTTTAGATTATCTTATTACTGACTCATGTAGGGGCAAAGGTGACCTCAATTCCATTGAAGATGTTACTTGCATCAGGAGTTCTCTGTGGATGGGTAGTAAATTCACCGTCCTGTTGTACTTTCTGTACTGCTGGCAAGATATGAATAGTTTTACCATTGAGGGGACAGCAGGATATGAAAAATATCTGCATAAGTAAGAGAACTGGTAGACAGTTTCTTTCCTGCCTGGAGTACAGGAGGAACCAGAATTTAACTCTTTGTAACTGCTTCAGTGGAGTCCCAGCAAAGATTGTGATTTGTTTCCTGGAAGTTTGTTATTATGGCTGCTACCAATTTGTCACATTAAATTTTAATGAGTCCATGTTAATGGTACATTCTCCACCAATCTGTTACCAGCTTGTGACATCCAATTTACAGGCTATGTTACTTAAATTCTCCATCAATGTGTTGCATTACTGCCTGTGCAGTTTACGTGGTCCAGAGGAATACACCTTATATGCAAAACCAAAAATGTATTGTTAGCTTAATTAAAGTTGTAATAGTCTAATCAAATATTTTTAGTTCAGTTACAATGAAGCTAACACTGAAAGTTCACATTATATATAGTTAAATCTGATACATACATTTTTCTTCTACCTCTTTCTCTGATGCTACGCTCTTGGTAGTGCCCCTTTATCTCCTGAGATGGATGATTTCAGCCAGGGAAAGGAGAGTTCAAGTAAGTTGTCAGCATCTGGTTTGCTTTGCCAAGAGGTGTATTTTGCTGATGGTACACATTTCTTCCTTTGCATTTTTGGGTGCACTTGAGCTAATTTCTATGCCTTTGCTAATGCAGACTCTTTGCTTGCTTTTGGTTTGCAGTACATGTAAACTTATGTGTAAGTTTACTACACAGTGTTTATTACTGATTTGGGAGATTTGTCCTTTGGTCTCTTTGTTACTCCTGAGGTGGTTTTACCTAGCTCAGTTTAGTTTAGTTTGTATTTCTCTGGTGATCAAAGCCTCACTGCTGATAAGACTTTATAGTTCTGGGGACTCCAGCATCAACTTTTGTCTGTATTTTCTGGTATCTCCTATCATCCCAGCCTTCTATTCCTGTGTGATGCATTTTATTATCTGTGTTATTACTCTCTATTTGTTACAGAAATACATATGTAAAAATAGATGTTAACCACACAACTGCACAAAACTAAGCAAAAGCAAGACCAAATAACAGCTAGTAAGTAGACGGTTGTTTCTACACACACAGACCAGCAATACCATATTAACTGAGATACAAAGTTGCAGGGCATCATCAACTGAATGACTGCTGACTTCCCACACATTTCTTCTCACTGTTGCTTGGTGATGTATCATGAAAAGATGAAAGTGGGAGAGCAACAACTCACCACTGGGCACTGTTTCCTCTGTATTTAGAGCCTCTTCTGCTCATAGTAAGATCCAGGATCTGGCATTTGGCTAATTATCATCTGGGAGGAGGCAAGTGAACTGCTATAGGAGAAAACCATCCTTAGTATGGTACCACTTTGTACCATCCTCCCCCACACACCTCCAAAAAAAACATAAAATTCATATATTAAACCACAAGATGAAATAGTGCCAACTTATTGGTTCTCAGAAGGTGCTGAGAAAAATGACTTTTAACTCTACTTCAGCTTTCAAGCCTTATACAGTTCAGGTTTTCATCTAAACATAATAATTTTTATTTGCAGTGAGGTACATGGTCACCATGGGAAATGCGAATGTGAATTGAAATGCTAATTTGTGAATGATAAATAATTGTTACAGAAACATTTATCTTGGATATCTGCAAAAACAGGGAAGAAGGAAATACAGATAATGGAATGAAAAATATTCATATATATGGAGTCTTTTGAATTTTTCACCCTTTCTTTGTCTTCAAGTATAAACTATTAGATTTACTTTGGGGTTTAGAGCTTGTGCCTTGCCATTAAGCGCCAAGGAAACTTTTTCTTTTGGCCTTCTTGGCCTCCTTAAACACTTTCATGATGTGAAAAGATTTCTTTATTACAATACTTTGCTTTATGGCAATAAGATCATTACATTTTGATGTAACTGCAGTAAAATTAAAGGATATGATGAAGTGTGGAAAATAGCAGCATAAAAGCCTGTCTTGATAGACAATTTACTGGAAACTTGGGGATGAGAAAATCAACAGAAAATATGCTTCCTTTTTTGCTTGTATGATTTAATTTCTCAAAATTTGATTGTATTTGTAACACCATGAAACCCCATGCCTTTTACTCTATTGCCTTTTTGCAGTATCTCACAAAACAAATACTAATCTGGAAAATTCTTGAGTTCACTTCATTCCAGATGAACTATGAAAATCTGAGGTTTTGTCTTACAGGTGATATTTTTGAGTTTTCATCACATGGATCTCATTATTTGAGAATGACATATTCACAAATTTCACCTATTCTTCCTAAATTCTGTCTAAGATAATTGCAATTAAAAGGACTAGTTTTGAAAATCCTGTACCTATGACATCTGGAAAAAAAAAAAAAAAAGATTTCAAAATAAGCTTCACAGAAATAAATCTTTTTTTTTTCTTTCTTTTTTTTTTTTTTTTTTTTTTTCCTCCATTTAATTTTATTCTTATCTATCTGAAGATTACACACCCAAATATCTGCAATTTAGGTAACGAGATCTGACCTTGCTGGTGATGGCAGTTGTGAGATCTGTTGAATCTTTTGGAATTTTGTGCTTTTTGTTGTCATATTCATGAGAGTAAACTCTTGCACTACTTCATAGCTTTGCATCTACTCCACATAAAGAACAAGAAATACAGAGGAGAAGACAATACAAATGCTGAGCAGATAAAACAAGAGGAAAGGAAGAAAAGTTTATCTCCCTGCTTGACCTTTTTTGTATTCAGTTTGGCAACTGTAGCATGATGTTGTTCCAAACGGTTCTTTCTTTCTGAGAACCCCAAAAAGCTTAATAATATAGATCACAGAATCACAGAATTGGAAGGGACCTAGAGAGATCATTGGGTCCAACCCCCTTGCCAAAGCAGGCTCCTTAGAGCAGGCTGCCCAGGTATGTGTCCAGATGGACTTTGAATATCTCCAGAGAAGGAGACTTCACAACCTCCCTGGGCAGCCTGTTTCAGTGCTCCGTCACCCTCACCGTGAAGAAGTTCTTTCGCATGTTGGTGCGGAACTTCCTGTGGCCATTACCCCTTGTCCTGTCCCCACAAACCACTGAAAAGAGGTTGGCCAAATCCCTCTGTCTCCCACACTTTAGGTATTTATAACCATTGATAAGATCCTCAAATCATAGATAGATGATAGGAGGAGGTATTATTTATCTCTAACAGTATAAGATGCTTTCTAACCAGAAGACCATAAAAATGAACTTTAAAAAGTTTCACTTCAAAAAAATGTCAATTAACAAACAACTAGAACAACCTTAGAACAAGATTTTGTTTGTAAAATTCACCAGTTCCATAGACACTGTGTATGTGTATAATTAAATGATGTCAGATAAAATTCAAGTCTACACTGTTGACAGCAAAGTTACTTGTGAGTATTATGATTTCTTGTTTGTATCTGGGGAAACTAAAAACCAAAGATTCACAGCACAAGAAATTCAGAATAGCTACAATGTCCTTTAGGTACAGATGTACTGGTTCCTTCCTCATCTGTTTTTTGTTTCTTGGTTGATGTCATTGTGCCATTATAATTCATTGGATATTTAACTTGTTTCATAGCTTTTTTTTTTTATTATAATTTTTTAGAACATAATATGGTCAGAAGGAAGAAGGGAATAATATTAAACAAATATGCTAAGAACTGGAGTCGGTCTCACTTTATTCCTTTGTTTGACATTTAGAGAACACTTTCCTGAAAGACTTGAATCAGATTTTGATTTAAAAAGAATATATATATATTATTATATATATATATATATCACAGTATCATAAAATAGAACAAGAAGCAAAACCTATTGAGTATCTAGTAGAGATCTGGGATTCTGCCACGATGTTTATTGATTCCCCTATATTTCTTCCTCATTTGCTCTTGTCTCATGTAATTTCTTGAGATAATTCTGGGAATATTTCTGTTCTGTCTCAGACAGAGTAAGCACTGTATGGTGTGTTCAGCTGACATTTCTATCTAAATAATTTAAGTGATTGTCCATTGAAGATTTGCAGCCTCATGACACATTTCCCAATCAAGGCAGTCAAACATTTAGGTCAGCTCAACCTTTCCTGCATTTACTTTTCAGTAAATTAACATTTCATCATAAAAATAAAATAAATAAAATAAAATAAAATAATAATAATAATAATAATAATAATAATAATAATAATAATAAAGTACTGCTGTCAGAACTAAGCTAAGTTACTTTAATATGCTGGCGATGATTGAAACTACTGCATGCCAATATAAAACTAAATTCCCAGGAAAACATATTTTCACATCCTGTTACCCCAAATCAGTATTATAATTTTAATTGTCACCAATTCTGTAATAATGAAAAGGTAGGACACTGTGATTTGGTTATTTGAAGTGGTAGGGAGCTTTCTTCCAATTGCAACAATAGAAATGAGTATTTTGAGATTTGAAAAATGAAATCTATTTCTACTATTCCAAAAATTAAGCTTAATTTATTTTGATCTCCATATTCTTCCTTTCTGTATGGATGGACTGAAATCCATGGAGTCCCATGTTTCAGCATTTCTCATTCCATAGTGCTCATGGCAGTCTGATATGGGTCACCTGGAGGAAGTTCCTAACTCTGAGTTCCATATATGAAGATGTTCTGGGGGTATGTACTTAAAAAACTACTTACGAACACTTTTTTGGATGTTAGTATACATTTCCTGGGATTTTGGTCAAATTGGAAATTAGGAATACTCAAGAAAAAATGAGAAACTCAACTTCTCTATAATCTCTGGAGTGAGATTCTTCAACTTTTCTAAAACTTCATAGTAGCTATAATTTTATTGTTTGGAAATGATATGCATTTAAGTGGTCTAATTAATTCCTGCTCTTTCCCTGTCTTTGTTTCACTCTCATCCAACTTTGGAGGAGTTCTCTGTAAGTCAGGGTATCCTCTATGTATATATATATATATATATATATATATATATATGTATACATATGTACATATACATATGTATACATATATATGCATATATATATATATACACATAGAGGAACCCTGACTTATATATACATATACATATACATATACATATACATATACATATACATATACATATACATATACATATACATATACATGAGACAAGGGACACCACCATACTCTTTTAACTGTTGCAGTAGATTAAGGGCTGCAAGCAGACTTGGATGTCTTTCCATGCTAGGCTTTGTTGTGTTGTACATCTTCCACTTCCTAGTGACAGCTCTGCTGAACATAAAATAGTAGCAATCTCCAACAGATGTTCCACTAATTGATATTTAAAGAAGGAGTATGATGAAAGCAAAAGAATCTTGTATAGAGAATAACATCTCTTTTGTGGTATGGCGCTTAATGACTAAGAATTTGTACTGCTGTCACCCAGTTCTTAGAAGAGAACAAATGAAATGAAGCTACAGAATAGTTCCTGCTGAGGTGTTCTAGCTGTGATACTGAAAAGGTGAATGAGTGTAAAAAGGGATTTCAGATGATATTGCAAGCAAAATGAACCCTAACATTGCTTACTGTGAGTGGGTGGGACATGTGGCACCATCTTATGACCCTCAAATCTTTAAAGTGTTCTTTAAAGGTCTTTCTGAAATACTTTTAGCTTCATCTAGTAATAAAAAATCTTTCCTTGTAGTTGATTCTTCCTTCAAATTCTCCCAGTGAGCAAGCTTCTTTCAAATGAACAGGCAGAGTGCTGTTAAGTACTTAGATAAGATCCTTTTGCATAACCTACTATCTACTCCAGACTCCCTTCCAACTGTAGCCTTCAAATTCACTTTACAGCATAATCTGTTTTTGTTCATGCCTTTACTAAAGATTGTCCCTTAGAAGGTCCAGCAGTACATAATGAATCAATCGCTGCTGCCCTTTTGACTCACTAGACTCGATTTCCTTCTCATACAACTATAAAGCTTGTAGGAGTTAATTGAAAAGCAAAACAGCAAGGAGGTAATGGAGCAAAAGGAACATTCTGCATGGCCGATATTGGTTATACCTGAACTATTTTGGAGAGTTTGTTTAACATTGTTACAAATAGTTTCATTAGACTACATCAGTTTCATTAACTCTCTTTTTCTGGATATGTCTTAGTTATGACAGAGGGAAAATAAGAGTGAATATGAGTGAAAAATGTCAAATATGTAACTGTGTGTAGATGATTCCATTGTCAGAATGGGAAAGGATTTCACTGAGCAGTTTCAGAAGAAAACAGCTTGGTTTAAATGCCTTTTCTGCAGTTTACATGTATTTCCTTCTGCTTCTAAACTTGAATATAGCTAATGTGGTATGAATAAGGCAGTTATATCATTTTTTTTTTTTTTTTTTTTTTTCTGCACCTCCATTGAAAAGAATAACTGACCATTATGTTTTGCAAAATCTTTTACAATCCAGGATTTTATGTGTCCCTTTAAACTTGGGATATTCCATGATTCTATGAACTATTACTAATATATGTATATGTACATATATAGATGATGGTATTCACTTATATTACAATTATAAATGAGCATATGTCTGTAGATTGATGTTTTCATACATAATATGTTTTCAATTTACTTTCTTACATTATTTAATTATGATAGTGATATGATATGACAGTCTACTGAATTCACAAGGTCTGGTGTAAGTTCATACTTATCTAAAGTAATTACTAATAAATTCTGTGAAGGTGTTAGCGGAGTAACTCCAAAATTATGCAACATTTTATTAATACTGCAATTTCAATTCACCAATTTTTACTAGAGAAATGTATTTAAAATCAGGCAGTGTATGTAGTATTTTTGAATTTATTTCCATGGTGAAATAAATCTTTTTTTTTTTTTTTTTTTTTAATAGCATTATCCCTGTACTTTGAGATAATGGTTGTAATTCAGGGTATTAATGTAAGAGAATTTTAAAAAGATTTCTTCTCAGCATGTTTTTTTAAAATCTTCTTTGAATTGGAAGTTTTCTTACTTAATTCTGTGACAAACTATTCAAGCAGCTGCAAGTTGTAATGCTTTATCCTGTATTGTTCACATCTTTTTGAACAGATTTCAATACTTTCCCAACGTGCAGGAAACTAGACTGACATACGTGTATGTTACATGCTAATACTTACAGTGAAAAGTTCTCTGATAAGACAGTTTCTACTGTATTCCAGTATCACTGGACCCAGAGTGGGTTAAAATCCAACTTGTTCTTTCCATAGATGCATTTCAAACAGAAGTGTTTTGGAGAAGCTTTGCTTCTCCCTGATAGAGGGTGTCACTGTGTTAAAATAGTTAATTACATCTTTCTTAGTACATGGAGTATAATTGCTCTGGATGTTATTTCTGACTCCTTTCTTAGAGGGTCTGATAAATATGCTGTAAGTTTCAACACCAGAACATGTGCATCCCAGTATACCCAGCATTACTTTATGTAATGCCTTTCACTTTCAGTGACTGCCTTTCACAAAAACCTCTGATATGTGAGGTTACTACATGTAGTTGTAATGGCTGCATTTCTTTCTCAGTCACACAGTTGTGGTCACTGATAACAGACAACATAATTCTTCCCTGTTCTTCGTGTATTTCCATTAATGGTCTTAAGACCAATTTTCCATGTAACTTACATCAAAAGCATCCTGCAAGTTAAATGGAGGCTCTCTTTTCATTCCTATGTCAAATGCTTTTAAAACAAAACCAAAACCAAAACAAAAGCAAACAACAACAACAAAAATACAAAAACACACTCTGATCTTTTTCCCAGGCTTGTGATGTTTTAATGGCTGAAATACCTGGATATCCACAATAATCTTCTACATAGTGTTGATAGATCATTTCATGATTGGTGTGCAGAACTTTGCTTTGTTTGTTTATTTGTTTTTGTCCTATTCATGATCCTTTATATACTGACTGAGAAGGGAAAAATCAAGCAAGAATTTTGAAAGTTAATAGTTGACGAACTGTGAGATGAAATACAAATAAGGTTTTTGGTCTTTGGAACAGCTCTCTTAAAAAATTAAAATGATATGAGAGTCAGATGTTAGTTGGAGTGCAGGCAGGTAGACTCCCATTTTTTATATTTAAATACTTTTTCAAGAATGACCACTATGGCACATTACTTGGGCATATACCTCCCTTTAAGGCTTAACTATTTGAGTGGGATGCAACATAGAAAGCTATAGAATACTTAAGGACACACTCATCTCATAAAAGACTGTTCTCCAATTATTTAAAAAAAAAAAAAAAAAAAAAAAAAAAAAGGTAAAATTCAGTTGAAGCTCTTTAGTGGTCACTGAGCAAACTGAAGAATGTCTGACACTAGCATATTTCCTAAAAGAATTTTTTAATATTTTCATATTTATTTGTAGATATTTTTGACACAGATATGCAACCCTTTTACAAGTGATCTGTTACTATATTTCACAAGTAGGAAAATGCAAGGTTTGAGACAGCAACTGGATGTTGCTGATTGTTAGGTGTTATTACAATACATATTGTTTTTATGAACATTGTGTTCAGTAAGACTTATAAAGGGAGTACATATAAAGATGTACGTAGATTTTGTGGAAGTGCGGTTCTAAATGGCCAAATAATGCTAATTAATACTAGCAGACTGAATGGAGAGAATATTGTTGTTACTTATAGAGATTATCCAGGGCTGTAAAGAAAGAATGGTGGGGAAAGAACTTGCCAAACAGTTCTGATAATAGGGTATGTGATGAAGGCTACCGATGGAACAATAACTGTTGAAATTGCTGGAGGGAGCTTATATGATGTTAGGCTTTGGAGAAGAAAAAAGAAAGGATAAGACTACCTGAGGCCCGTAGGTTGAAAAAGGGCAAGGAAAGAAAGCCCTGTTGGTCATTTTTTAATTTTTTTTATATATATTTATAATTTTGATATGTGATGATGTATTAGAAAATACAGTCTGATAGGAAAAATAAAGTACTGAACAAAAGAAAACCAAATCCCATGTTTTGTGATGTGTTTTGTTTGTGAACTGCAGAGGTCTACCTGGATAAGGCAGTATTTATGAGACCTGAAGCCAGGTCTAGCAACAAATCTGGATTTTATTACTTTCCTTTTTAATATTGAATCATTCTCTGTACTTCTGCAACATATTTTATGTACTTTTGTTTAATATAGAAAACAATTTCCTTGTGATGTGTAACAGCATGTGGGTATATATCTTCTTGTAATGTACCTGTATGTGGATCTTTTCATGTGTGTTTTGATAAATTGTAAGGACCATTTTAATAAATGTGTAAGGACCATTCCTTCTCTGATAAAATTAAGTTGTCCCAACAAAGCCAGAGCCCACCCTCTTTAATATCTTTATTGATGATTTGGATCAGGGAATTGAGTGCACCCTAAGTAATTTTGCAGACAACACCAAGTTGGGGGGAAGTGTTGATCTCCTGGAGGGTAGGAAGGCCCTGCAGAAGGACCTGGACAGGATGGGTGAATGGACAGAGGCCAATGGGATGAGGTTCAACATGGGCAAATGTTGGGTCATGCACTTTGGCCACAACAACCCCATGCAGTGCTACAGGATGGGACAGAGTGGCTGGAAAGCTGTGCAAAGGAAAAGGATCTGGGGGTGCTAGTTGATGCTTGCCTGAATGTCAGCCAGCAGTGTGCCCAGGTGGCCAAGAAGACCAACATCCTGGCTTGTATCAGGAACAGTGCAGCCAGTAGGACCAGGGAGGTGATCATTCCCCTATACTCAGCTCTGGTGAGGCTGCACCTCAAGTACTGTGTTCAGCTTTGGGCCCCTCACTACAATAAGGACATCGAGGCCCTGGAGCCTGTCCAGAGAAGGGCAAGAAAGGTGGTGAAGTCCCTGGAATACAAGTCCTGTGAGGAGCAGCTGAGAGAACTGGGGTTGTTTGGTCTGGAGAAGATAAGGCTCAGGGGAGATTTTATTGCTTTCTATAACTACCTGAAAGCAAGGTGTGGGGAGCTGGGGTTCAGCTTCTTCTCCCATGTACCTAGTGATCGGACTGGAGGGAATGGCCTCAAGTTGTGCCAGGGGAGGTTTAGGGTAGAAATGAGGAGTCAGACATTGAGTCAGGTTTCTCAGGGAGGTGGTGGAATCACCGTCCCTGGGGGTGTTCAAGGAAAGGTTGGACATGGTGCTTGGGGACATGGCTTAGTGGGTGACATTGGTGGTAGGGGTATGGCTAGACCAGATGATCTTGAAGGCTTTTTCCAACTTTAATATGATTCTATGATTCTATGAATATAGGAATTACATGGATCTGAGAGCAGCTACAATACTGTTGAGTTCAATAGGTAAGTTATAGCAAAAATTTATTTCCTGACAAGCACACATCCATATATACATTTACTCATATTTGTATTTATGTGCATTTTTACATATGTTTTGCTAATTATAGATATGCATGTATATATGTATTACTTATATACATTTTTCCTGAAATGTTGTATGTGATTTCTTTACAAACTGTGTGCCTGCAAGTAGTAAGAAAAGGCACTTTGAAGCAATTTATCAGGCTTACTTCTGTAGGAACTGAGTTTGTTGAATCCAGATAATGACTCTCATTTTTCTAAAATTAGAAGTTAGTTCTGCCATCCAAGCATTCTAACTCTAATAATTAGTAGCTATGTCTCTCTGAAGTGGATTTAAGTGTATTGTCTGAATAACTTCTGGAAAATTTTAGACTTTTTTGTTTAGAAAATAAGTGAAATGAAAAACATCCATACTTAATTCAGTAGAAGAATATTGTGAAACAATGCAACAGCAGTTAGATTGCTTATGTCTGATCATAGGAAAGGTTATAATGTAGATGAATTAACACAGTGTCATTTTGTCAGACCTAATATCATGAATCAAGAAAAAAGGGGATAGGTACTGTAACTGTAAAATTAAGTCTATTTTAAAGCATTGATTAATATAGATATTTGGCCCTTCTGCAAAATTCTATCTTTTAAATACTCCATGAAGTGATATGTTAAGGTATTCTAGCAGAACGTGAACAGAAATACCTAGGCACAGTCTTAATATCGTGTGCAAAACAGAGGTGGCCTTTGCATAATTTCCTTTCTAGAATATGCCTTTTTATTAGATTTCAAAGCATTTCTAATATACCATAAAGAAATATGAGCAGCTGTTAGCATTCAAAGTATGGTGAATTTGCATGCATCTTCTGATCATTTTGGGAGTGGAGAGGCACCTCTCTAGCAGCTCTGTAAATGTTGCTGAAGTTGCAAAAAGATAAAAAATTCTGATTGTCCCTTACCTGGAATTTGATCAGTGATAACTTTCTAGTTGGTGTTGGATATGAATTGAATCATTCATTAAAGCTAAGAAATTAAGGTAAAAAATTACATCTTCTGTCTCATACTATGGGGAAAAAAAATCTCCCAGGCAAAGGCAATTAATGACCTGGTGTGTCCTAAACTTAGATACTGCAGAGAAATTAAAGAAGTTGAGGTCATCCACAGCGCAACATGCAGAAAACACAGAGGCACTAAAAATCTATGCACCTTCCTGTGGGACCACATGAGGAACTATCAATTACTAGTCACTAATTCCAAGATTTATACAATAATGCAATTTACAAAAGTAGATATTTAAAAAACAAACAAACAAACAAAACAAAACAGAAAAACAAGCCCAACCAATCATTAAAAAAAAAAAAAAAAATCAGAGATATCATAGAGTTATGTTATAAAGCTGAGTTTGATCATTTGAACAATTACAATTACAAATTACAAATTACAATTACTTCTAAAGTGTTAAGTTATGTAGGCAGATGAGTTTGCCTGATGACTTGAGGTTTAGCTAAATGAGCAGATCAGGCAAAACGACTGGACATGACATGAAAAATTGCTGGACATAGCAAGTCACAAAGTGAGATAGTGAGATAGTGCAAGAGGTACAGACAGTGCCACAAGGGATGGCTTTATTGCAAAGACGGTTGACAAGCTGGTGAGACACCAGGCTCTACCGACAATTGTAGAGGAACAATGGAACATTGTATTAGAGGATGTAATCTTGGAAGGCCAACAGTGCCAAGGTTACGTTTTGGTAGCACTAGCTAAGGCCACAGTCACCTTGGTAACCATATCTGAAATACCAAGTCTGGGTGCAAGATATTGCAAAACTGGGAGTAATGGACAAAAAAGTAATTAGGGCCAGGATGCTGATGTCGGTGGCAATTACAGTGGAAAAAAGGCAAGGGTCAAAGCTGAAGACCAACAAATATGGGGGAATGGGGAGAGGGATATGAAAGGGACTGGATGTCAACAGCAGCTGTGACCAGTGGGCTAGGAGAGGAGAAGCTCCTGGGTGTGAGAGTGCCTTGGCAGGTCTGGAATCCCAGTGTCCACTAAGCTTGGAATCTCCCCAAATACACACTTTCTGTATGTGTAGCAATTTGTCAAAGCAAGGAAGCTCAATATAATAACTTTGTTATTATAATATCATCACGTTATTATATCATCAAACTTTGTGTTTGATGATAGACTGAGATCTGATTTTTTTTTTCCCAAATGTGTTAACAATCAATAACAAAAATAATAAAAATAAATTTTAAAAAATGATTCATGCAGTTAATAAGGTATAATAAGACAAAGATAGAGTATACAGTAATGAATGAATGAGAGACTGGGTGTCTCCCTCCTGGCAGTCAGGAGGGAGACAGACACTCTGCAAAATGAATATGGTCAGTCATGTTTGTAGGTGCCCAGTAGCAGTAGTTCAAGGAATACATAACACGGCTTTCAAAAACATCATTCACATCAGACACTAAAAGCTACTACCAAACTGCAAGACAAATTCATGAACATACAGCTAGAAGACAAATAGAAGACAATGATGCAGAAGTCTTGTAAGGGCACTTAATATGTTCACCCAGCATGTCAGTACAACAGAAGTTATTTTTTTGTCCTGTAAGATTAGGTATCCTCTCATGCTTAAGGCATGAGCTAACGCCTTCTGTGAGATTCTACTTCCCTACATTCATCTAAATAAAATTGGTAGAAGGTTGTCCGGTAGAACAGCTCTGTTGAGTACTACCTACCCTGACTCTTTCTCTTCAAACCATGGTGACCATCTCCAAACTGTAACCATGCTGCTTCTCTTGAAAAAAAAGGGTCAGTGTCTGGACAGTGATGTGAGTGCTTGAGACAGTGACATGACCTAGATACTCTAGGCATGTGTCTTACCACTAGCTTCAGAGGGCACTCAGGAAGATCAATTGTGGCTTCTGTAAGTTAATTATCCTATTCACAGCCTTTGCAATATAAGGTGAAATTGTCACTAGCTTTCTGCTTTGAAAGAAAAAAGAGAATGAGCCCTGTCTTTCATCTCAAGGTTGACCCAGTGATTATATATTCTCCAGATTTCAGTGCAAATAAGAAATGAACAAGGATAGGATCCTGACTTTCCCTTCCAGGTATATGAGAAGAGCATGGAATGAATGGTATGTTATTTCATCACCCCCATTCAAGTTCACGCACGGCATCATTAGGGGAGAATTTACAGTATTATCATGATCTGCTTGTATAGAGGGAAGAGAGAGGAGACTCAGCCACTGCTTTTACAGTCTCTTTCTGAGACAGGCATTTCTACAAGTTGGTTGTATGTCAGGGCTTTTGGAAAAGCTCCAAGTTTGCCAAATATAAATGCTAAAACAAGTCTGTTACACTGGTGAGTCTGATGAGGAGAGAACTTCCGATATGAAACATTGAATCAGGAAGTACTTTGCCCTCTTCAGCCGAAGAACAGGCTGATGATGCAGAAGGCTTGAACCATCTATGGAATGAGAGAACAAAGGCCTAAGGTTATGTTGAAATGTTAAATTGACCTCAGTGATTTATTGTGGTCTTTACTGAGAACTAAAGACATGATAAATCATGTTGATACTGAAACCAAGGTGACACTTAAAATATATTTTAAAATGTATGTGCCATGGAAAAGTAGTCAGTAACAAGAATAAAGTAAAAATATAGTTTTAAGAAAGAAGATTAGAATACACTGATTGGACATGTCAAGTAGGTGAGACATAGAATAACAGAATCACAGAATATTCCAAGTTAGAAGGGACCCACAAAGGTCATCATGTCCAACTCCTGGCTCCACACAGGACTATCCAAAAACTAGACACTGTGTGAGAGCATTGTCCAAATGCTTCTTGAACTCCAGCAGCTTAGTGTCATGACTACTGGAACTGGGTTGCCTGTCCCAGTGCCCGACCACCTCTGGGTGCAGAACCTTTCCCTAACACCCAGCCTGACCCTCCCCTGTCCCAGCCTCATGCTGTTCCCTCTGGTCCTGTCGCAGAGAGCAGAACAGCGCCTGCCCCTCCACTCCCTTCGTGAGGGAGCTGCAGGCTGCCATGAGGCCTCCCCTCAGCCTGCTCTGCTCTGGGCTGAACAAATGGCCTCTATCTAATAGAATCATACAACTATAAGCAATATATGATCCAGAATGGCCTAAACAGTTTCCAGGCTAAGCACTACATATGCAATATTTCATTGGTAATGGAAGCTCAGCTTTTGGTTATTCTGATTCATGCAATTTTTGTATTTTTGAGCTTGCCAGGATTTATTTTAGGGTCACCATAGAGCAAAGGATGGTAAAGAAGAATGTATATGCTTTTGTTTGTTTTTGACTGGATGAAAATTGTTAGTAAAGATCTCATGCCTTTATGAGAAAAGATCAAAAGCAGAATGACAGACAATGCCACCATGTCTTGCATTTTCTCAATAACAAGAGCCCAGCCACTGAAATGTCCAGACTGAATGACATTGGGTGTTGGACAAAATACAGAGATGTGTGTGTCTGTGTGCATGTGCATCCAAATAAAACCATCCCCTGGCTGCTAAGATTTCCTCTGATTAATGTCCAGTCATATCTATCCCAATTCATTTCTGATTTACAGGGCTTAATGTTGTGCTTATATCACTGCTTGAAAACATCCAGAATTGATACTGTCAAGGAGCTCTGGCTGAGGAGAATAATTCGTGTGATATTTTTTTTCGTACAAAGTGAGCAACAGTAAAATATCGTACAAAGTGAGCAACGGTAGAAAGCACCAGGAGCAGCAAAGGCTGCAAGTGAAGAATACTCTTCTCTCTCTGAAAAGGCCATCAGATAAGTAACTGGTCTGAGAACAATGAGCTGTCAGAAAGACATTGTGGTCTTGCAGCAATTACCAATCTTTGTCCATACAGACAGCTGAGAGTTGTGACATGAAATCTCCTCAGTTGTCAGATGTACTGTGTACTCTAACCTCCTGCCTAAGGTTCTCTATGTGTGAGAGATACTCCTTGACTCTCTGTGGGACTTTCTCTTTCTCTCTCTCCATCAATTGCATGAGCAACAGTTTATTGCCACAAGGTACAGGTGTGGAAATAGCAACAGATGTGATGGAGGATCTGGTCTGCCATGTGACAAAAGCACTACTTTCATGAAGGTTTTGGATCTGCTTTCAAGCAAACACATCTACAAAGTAAAGAATCATTATTTTTAATTGTAGTTATCCCAGTAATGCATCTATGAAACCCAAAGTCTATGCAAGATTTTGTGTGTAAAATTTCTGTGCAAGGGAAATAGATTCTGGTGCAAGGGATATTTTTGTTTAGTTTTGTAAAGAAGGTTTGTTCTTCTAGAACAAACACAAAGAAAAATAGAATAAGTTTTGTAGTTTGTGGGAGTTTGGTCTGAGTAATGAATTCAGGATTTTGGAATAAAAGTGATAAGGATGAATATTTCATAAAATGGTCTTTTTTACACCCTACTCCATGCCCCACCACCACCCCTTAAGCACTATAATGCTCCAATCCATTTGGTAATGGGGGAATAAATATTATTTAATCTTTATTACTTGATTGTTGCTGAAATACCTTAGAATGCTGTTTATTACAGAGATCATAGTTTAGACAAATATTAAATTAAGGATGAATAAATAATTCTGAGGCCATCCCCTAAATAAGCTTTCATTTCCTGAGAATGACTGACACCAGTTCTCTTCATAACCCTGGAAGCCCAGGGAGGAATAAATGGTAGTACGTTCCCTTTGTGAGCCTTTGACCCTTAATGATAAAGACATTTATGACACCACAGCAAAATTCTTAGAGGCAAACATAAAGCAGTGGCAATTCTCCCCCTCCATTGACAAGACCAATTTCTGTGGGCCCAGTCTGAGCCAACTGAGCTGACTTCAGGAGATGAAAACTGTCAATAATAAAGAAGTTTCCCCTGAAAGTTGATAGACAGCAGCCTTCTTAATTCGCTACAGACAGTCGGCAGCAAATCTGTCCTGAGTGCTCGTTGTTTGCCTTGCCTTAACCCTACCTGCAAAGCCATGAAGAGGCACAAAACTGGGGCATTCCTCACCCCCAGTAGAAGACTGAGGCAATTTTATGCCCAGGTGATATCTTAAACCTACTCTCGAGCCCTGGAAATGTGAAGAGGTGCTAAGCTGGGGCAGCCTTCTTTCCACAAAGAATGAGTCAACTTCTGTCTAAAGTGACACCTTCCAAGCTCTTATCTCATAATCACAGCATAGCACTCCTGTAAAGGCGTTTCTGCATTTTCAACTGCAATTCCAAACCTAAACTTAACTTACGCTTGACCCAGAAAAGAGCTTACTTGCTGTTGTTTTAGTCTGTCAGCACCAGTTGACTTCTCTCTAATTGTCCTTCCTGTAGAACCTGAACAAACATATTTGATCTGTGATGATTCTTTTGTCTCATTGTATCCATAATTTTAAGTTTAGCTGTGAACATCACAGCTGTGAACTGATGATGAATCCCCTTTACACATACCATCTCCATAAGCAAAATGTTCTTCTTTGGATGAACTGCATTCTGACTTTTTAACTGACCCTTCAAATGCAACAATATGCATCAGGGAATAAAAATAATTTGCGTTTCCTTAAGGAAATCTGATTCAGGACTATCATCCTTCAGTGTAAAATTTTATCCATCCTCAGAGTCAGATGACACTGACCCAAAAACTGTAGCCCTTTGAACATACTACTGAAGTTTTACCTCTTAAACGTTTTGTAATATTACCTGACATAACTAACCTCAAACCCAACCCTAATCTGATGTCTACCCAGAATACAGATATGGGAGAGACATTTCCTTCTCTTAAATTATCTATTCAGTTTCAGTTCTACATAATAGCCAATCTCTTCAACAGCCTTCAAATTATCAAAATACTGAAGTAAACTTAGTCCTTGATTCTTCACTTTCCTTGACCCTGACTCATATCTTTACAGTAACTCAAAACAGATTTGAGCGAGAGAAAACACTTTTTTTCAACTATTATCTTAATTGATCCCGGGTACTGGCATCACCGGTTCCCTTCCTGTAAGCAACCCCAAGAACAGATAGCAAGTTCTCCACTTGCATCTTAATTTTTTCTAATACTGATCTGAATCCAAACCCTTACCTAAACCTGCCACAGTAAAATTACTGATTTCAAAGTTCCCACTGCTAAAAGAAGATGCTTTT
This sequence comes from Aythya ferina, assembly GCF_964211825.1. Taxonomy (NCBI): domain Eukaryota; kingdom Metazoa; phylum Chordata; class Aves; order Anseriformes; family Anatidae; genus Aythya; species Aythya ferina. The sequence goes on from NC_140304.1 coordinate 15,605,668, forward strand.
AAATAGCATCAGATTTTAATTCTCTATCAAAGTAATTTTCTGTGGCTCTCTATTGTGTACTAATGAGCACCAGAAAGACAGCTGTGTTTTAGTTTTGATAGCTGCAAGCACTCATCTATTTTTGGGGAAGGTAGATTTTGTAATAATCTAATTAAGCAGGAAGATTATTGGCTATGTTTAATGGTATAGTTCTCCTTTTCTCTTGCTACTTCTTTTTTATTTTTGTCAAGTTTCAGTTTATACTCCAGAACATCATAAATTTCAGATAAATACAGTGTAAAACATTTCTGAATCGCCATAAACAACCCTTAAGGATGTTAAAGCCATATTCTATTTCCTGTACTGAATCTGTTTTGTCTCCAGTGCCATAATAATCTGTCTCACTCATATGCACAGTGGCACTGCTAATTGTTCTTAATTGAGACTAGTAGTATCTAATATGCTACAGTGGTTTTCTGCTGAATTTTGATCATGTGCTTACTGATAAGGGAATCTAGACTCAGCCATTAGACCTGCTTATTGCTATTTGGACAGTCACAAACATTGTAACATGAGAGACCTCCTCCCTTTATAGGCAATATTTCCAGACTCACATAATTGTCAACAGTTATCTAAAGATTTTAATATTCCCTTCCTTCTCTCTGACTGCTGAAATGCAATCCCTGTGAATATAATGATGAAGAGGCACATTAGTTTCTTTATGTGGAACCTAGTTTTCCTCTACATTTGTGCTGGGTATTAAAAAATAGAGGGATAATAAAAATATTTCTTCCAAGGAAAGTTATCTTAACAGAGTTTTACATCCTCCATATTTCCCAGGTGGGCATATAAAGGAAGGAAAAGATGGCATCAGAGATTTGATAGTTTCCAGTAGCACACATTAAAGCATGATACAAACACAAGTAATTTCAGCGAAGTATGATTTGTATTGATGTACCCAGGCTATGATGGGGGCAAACACCTATTGCCTTCAGTAGTCTTTAGATGAGATTTAAATATTAACATCATTTTCTTTGATGTTGACTCATCTTCTCCCCTTTCTTCTACATGCTGGCTACCCAATATGCATTTTAGTTGCATTTTAGTCATGATAGCTCTTCAGCAACTATCACATTTCTCTCTCTCTCTCTTTTTTTTTTTTTTTTTTTCTGAGCCTACATCTCAGAAACCTGAGCTTTCCAAAGCTACAAGGCAGAATTTCTTTGGCATGGGTTCAACAGGTCAGAGGTGTGAACTGTGACTCCTGACACTGCTGGGTTGGTGGATGGCTCCAGTACAAATCAAGTTACACCAGCATCAGATAGCATATTTCAGTTTTAAAGTATTGATATTCTGTATAAGTACTAATGAAGTTTTATTATTAGTGCTTAGTCCACCACAGGAGCACTTTTCAGGTGTGAAATACGGTCTGATGTCTCCAATCAGGTATTGCTTGTGTAACACAGACTTTTTTTCAAATGTAATCTTATTTTTTAACTTTACACCATGCTTTGCACTGCACATGAGCATGCCTAACAGTGAGAATTAGGGTGAAAATTTTGCAGTATTAGCTTCTGATCATCTTGACAGTGATAGGATTGCTGCAGGCATATGAGATCATGATGTGTGATGGTTGCAAGGAGATGCATCAAGATTTATTCTTAGTAGCGTCTATGATAATTCAGGAAGCACCAGAAAGCCAAAATACATTAAAATGTGCTTTTATATGGTATATCAGCAAAACAGAAATTAAACCCAAAAGCTTATCCAACTTTTCCTATGCAGCCTCTCAACTGAGTGTTTGCTGGTTCCCAGCTGCAAACAGTAATTGGTGAAATTTTCCAACTTTAAAGATGATTTATAAATTAATTCATAGCATAGGTTACGTCACCAGTGGGATGAGATTTTGGGCTGACCTAAGTACAGTATCAATTCCTCTGGCATTAAATAACCTTTCTTTTTCTGACTGACATTAATGGCCTTTCAGGTAGTGGCATGTAGTTCTTTCTGTCATTTACTTTCTGAGAAAGATCTCATATTGTTCCCAGTTGTTAAAACTCAGTTTAAAATTCTGCTCCATACAGGGTAAAGGCATATATATCATCAAGTCAAAGCCCCATTAGAGAATCAGATGGTAGAACACCAATGTTAAAAGTATATGGCTTTGCCTAATTGCTCATTTGTATTCCACCTTAGTGATGGAGGTTATATTTTCTGTAGGAAGGTGAGTAGAAAACCAGAGACCAGGGGAGAAAAGTCTTTTTGAATCTGTAAAGGGCTGGCAAATAAGTTACCTTATAGGCATGGCTCTGGGTGCAATGTGAAATCAAATAGCTGGAGACATTTTGGCAGATGGAAATGGCATATGATAATTAGAATATAGTACAAGATAAAAGAGAAATAACCTTCATTAAAAAAAAAAAAAAATAATGCTACTAAGGAAGCTTTCACATACAGACCTCAGAAAGTTGCTTTGTTCAGGTTGCCTATAAGTTTTGGTGCCTACACTGGCCATTAGAGATCAGATGCTTTGTAAGTATTAGCTGTGAAGCTGGGTTTACTCTCTCTCCCCATGTCTCTCCCCCTGCCCCCTGTCTCCCCTGTCTCTCTCCCCCCTCCCCCCCCCTCCTGATTTCATTATCAAACCTTAATTTTAGAAGTAATAAAGGACTAAAAAAATAAGATTTGACAATGTTGAATGGTGCCCCATATGACTTGTATTTATTATTTTTTTTCCTGTGAAAGCTATTTTGGCTTTGAACCTCTTTGCTATCATTAGCATTTATATCATTAGCATTTAAAATCAGAATTTTAACTTTGTCTAAATGAAAAGGCTTGATCATTTGTTTTTTCCTGTGGAGAAATGTATTCTTTTCATGCTTAGATCAAATGTGAAGAAAAGAACACTACAAAACTCACAATATTTTGTGAGGCCATTTATAAAATAGGATTTTTTCCACTGTATAATCCTTACAAGCATTTATCATTTTATATTTCTGAATTCAGAAATAAATACTAAAAAAAGTGAAGGAAAAGACGTTATAGAAGATACATGCAAGCGTGTTTTCCAAAGGGCATAAAGCAGGATGTTTTTTATTGAAGAATTTTAGTGTTGATTTCCATTTCGAAATGCATGCCTTCAGTGAGAGAACATGTAACAGCTTTCAGTGCTGTAAAACTCATTCTTTTTCTTATTTGCATTTCCTCTCTTTTTGTAAGATTACACTAATTATGATGATATTCTTTCCTTCTATTGCAAAGAAACATTAAAATCTGTGCAGTAATTAATATTGCTATTTCAAGTAAGAATTTTATCTGTATAAGTCAAGAAAAATATATAGGACACTGAATTATAAAACAGACATAACAGATAAAGTATTGCTCTGCTTTTCTACACAGTGGTGTACAGAGTTTATATGTCAAAGCTTGATGTGAGCCAGCAGTGCACACTTGCAGCCCAGAAGGGCAACTGCATCCTGGGCTGCACCAACAGAAGTGTGACCAGCAGATCGAGGGAGGTAACTGTCCCCCTATGCTCTGCCCTTGTGAGGCCCCACTTGGAGTCCTGAATCCAGGTCTGGGGCCCCAAGCACAAGAAAGATGTGGGGCAGTTAGAGTGGGTCCAGAGGAGGTCATGAGGATGCTCAGAGGTTGGAGCACCTCTCTTAGGAAGAAAGGCTGAGAGAGCTGGGGCAGTTTGGCCTGGAGAAGGCTCTGGGGAGACCTCATTGCATCTTTTCAATACATAAAGGAGGCTTATAAAAAAGATGTAGAGTGACTTTTTGCTAGGGCAGATGACAATAGGACAAGGGGTAATGTCTTTAAACTAAAAGAGGTCTTAGATTTAGATTAGATTTAGATTAGAGGTTAGGAGGAAATTCTTCACTCAGAGGGTGGTGAGGCACTGGAACAGGCTTCCAATAGAAGTTGTGGATGCCCCATACCTGGTGGTGTTCAAGACCAAGTTAGATGAGGCCTTGAGCAATCTGGCCTATTGGCCTGCCTATGGCAGGGGAGTTGGAACAATATGATCTTTGAGATCCCTTCCAACCCAAGCCATTCTATGATTCTGTCTCTCTGAAGAGCACAAAATGAAAATGTCCTTTGAGATAGTGTGACGAAAGAACATCTTTCTTTTTCTTTTGTATTTTTTTATATACTATATAAGCTAACATATTTATAGCCTTTATTTAGATCTCTGTGAGGATAAGAGAAAACACCAAATGCCAGATCTTCTGATCAGGAAAACATGTGTTATGGTCATTGTGGCTGCCATCCCACACCATTTCTCCTCCCATGAGGACACAGACTAGAGGAGTGATGTTTTACATGCCATGGCCATTCATCAGTGTTTCCCTATACCTCCTGCACCTTCAGACACCTCTGTGTTCACAGAGCTGTGATACTCCACAATTCCACCATTCAGCTTGGAGTTTAAATGGCTGCCAGCTTTCTTGAAAGATGACCTTTACTCCGAGCTTTACCTGATGTCCTGGTTTTGGCTAGGGTAGAGTTAATTTTCCTCCTAGTAGCTTGTAGGGTGCTATGTTTTGGATTAGGATTAAAAGAGTGTTGATAACACGCTGATGTTTTAATTGTTGCAGAGCAAGTGTTTACACCAAGCCAAGGACTTTTCAGCTTCTTGCTCTGTCTTGCCAGCGGGCAGGCTGGGGGTGCAGTGGGAGCTGGGAGGGGACAGACCCAGGACAGCTGACCCAAACTGTCCAAAGGGGTATTCCACACCATATGATGTCATGACAAACAATTAATATGGGGGGCCAGTTGGGTGGGGGCACCGGCTGTTCGGGGTTAGGCTGGGCATTGGTCAGTGGGTGGTGAGCAATTGCATTGTGCATCATTTGTTTATACACATTACTAGTAGTAGTACTGTTATAGTTATTATTATTTTTTTATTTTCTTTTCTATCCTAATAAACTGTCTATCTCAACCCATCAGCTTTCTTATTTATTTATTTATTATTTTTTTTTCAATTCTCTCCCCCATCCCGGGGCGGGGAGGGGGGAGAGAGGGTGAGCGAATGGGTATGTGGTGCTGAGCTGCCAGCTGGGTTAAACCACTATACCTGACTATTCACCATGTACAATTGTCTGGATACAAACATATATGGTCACTTTGGTACACTACTTCAAATAACATTTGAAGTAAAAATCTCCAGGGTTTCCTGTCAGAAGAAAAATGACAAAAGTAATAAAAACACAAAGCCAAAACTGTTTTTATAATAATTTTACTTCTAATAAAAAATTTACTTCAGCTAGTGTGGTTAAATAGTATAATAATATAGTAAATCTTGTAACAAAAATACAACCTTTTTTTAAACCTAAGATTACCCTCTGTCTCAAACCTCTTGAAGAGAAAAATGTTATTCTATTAGCTTGATGCTAGCAGAGGATGATTTGTCACAAAGAGAGAACCATACTGAATCCTGTTTTACCTTCTTTGGATGCAATAACACATATTTTAAAGTCACTGTGAAGAAGAATATTTCTTGAGATATGATGGCTTGACCACATAAATCCTACAGTACTTAGAGATCCTGGCACTGCAATAATTAGAGATACTGAATCTATAGCAAGTACAGATCCCAAGACTGCACTAATTAGAAATCCCATCCAGCCCTAAGAACAGGCACCGTATTTTTAAGAATAACAGGTCTGGAAAGCAGCAAACCATGACAGGGATTAAACTGCACTGCCCTCCCATACAAATCACAGAATCATAGAATAGTTTGGTTTGGCAGGAAACTTAAGGATGATCTAGTTTCAACTTCCCTGCCATGGGCAGGGACACCTCCCACATCAGAATGCCCAAAGCACCATCCAGCCTGGCCTTGTACACTTCCAGGGATGGGGCATCCACAACTTCTCTGGGCAGACTGTGCCATTACCTCAGCACCCTCTGACTAAAGAACTGCTTCCTTACATCTAATCTAAATCTATCCTCTTTTAGTTTAAAGCTGTTACTCCTTGTCTTATCCTATGCTGCTCCCTGATAATAAGTCCTTCTCAAACTTTCTTGTAGGCCCCCCTTTAAGTGCTGGAAGGCTGCATTAAGGTCTCCATGGAGCCTTCTCTTCTCCAGGCTGAACAACCTCAACTCCCTCAGCCTTTGTAGGACAGGTGCTGCAGCCCCTGGATCACCTCTATGGCCTTCCTCTGGAGTTGTTCTAATACTTCCATGTCCTTCTTCTGCTGAGGTCCCCAGGGATGAACACAGTGCTCCAGGTGGTCTGACGAGAGCAGAGCAGAGGGGGACAATCCCCGCCCACGCCCTGCTGGCCACACTGTTTCTGAGGTAGACCAACATACAGTTGGCTTTCGAAGGTTGAAAAGCACATTGCCAGCTCATGTCAAGCTTCTTGTCCCTCAGCACACACAGGTCCTTCTCCTTAGGGCTGCTCTCAGTCCATTATCTGCACAGCATGTATTTATGCTTGGGATTGCTCTGGCCCAGATGCAGGACCTTGCACTTGGTGTTGTTGAACTAGATGAGGTTCGCACATGCTCATCTCTCAAGACTGTCCATGTTCCTCTGGATGGTATCCCTTCCCTTCAGCGTGTTGACTGCATCACACAGCTTGGTCACCAAGACTCACCATACAGTTTGGTTGAGTTACCATCCTTGGAAGTCTTCGAGAACTGTGTAGTTTTAGAACTTAGTAGCATGGTTTAGTGATGGACTTATCAGTAGTAGGTTAAAGGTTGGACTAGGTGATCTTGAGGTCTTTTCCAACATGAATCTTTCTATGATTCTATGATCTTTCCAGGCACAGAGATGAGGCTGACTTGCTTGTAGTTCCCCAGGTCTTCCTTTTTCCTTTTATAAAAATGGAGGTTATGTTTTCCCTCTTCCAGTCAGTGGAATCCTCATCAAACTGCCACGACTTCTCAAGTGTGATGAACAGTGGTTTAGCAACTACACCCACCAGTTCTGTCAGGACCTCTGGATCTCATCAGGTCCAATGGACTTGAGCACCTTTAAGTTTCTATATAAAAAATCAGATGACAACAAATAAAGTTCACCTCCAAGAACAATTCCATGGCATACCTTGAATTGTTTCCACTAGCAGGTTTTTTCCATCTTCTTTAATGGCGGTGATACTAAGACCAGACACACCAGAGTCATCATCAGCACTGTTAAAATGCACATTCCTTTACCTGTATTTAATCTCTTTTTCATTTTGTGTAGGGTAGATTTCCCTTTTCCTCCAGCCAAGAGGATTATGTGTTTAGGACTGTTTAATTTTGAATGACGTATAAAACAAGGTTTTGGTTAAAGCTTGAAAGTAATCGAGTAACTACTGTACTCATTTAAAAACTAATACAAGAACTCAAATACTACTAAAATTCACTGTAGGTATTTCTGGAAGAGCTACCCTTTCAGAAGTTAATATTGTCAAAATTTACATGCCCAAACATATTTCCAAAAGTGATTTTATCTCTAAGAAAATTGCTTATAATCCTAGCCAGTACTGTTACTGTGTCCATAATTTGGAGAGAGAAAATAAATGACACTTATTGCAGACACCCCAGAAGCATTTTGTGGATCTTCTTGAAAGCTGGACAGAAGGAGCTCAAGACAAAGTTGGTCAGTCCCTTAAAAGATGTTAATTCTCCATTATTTCAGGGAGTTTGGTAGAGTTTTGACAACATTCAATGACTAGTCTCTCTCTCTCAATTCCCCCTTCCCCTCCCTCTTAATTGCATCATATTAATTTCCTATTATTTTTGTTAAGGAAATAATTTTTAAAAGATCATCCTAGTTTAAAAAGTTTGTGGAAGAGACTATATAACAGGATAAAGAAATAAAAACCAGAGCTAGTGATATGTAAGCAGCCTTTGGTGTTGCCATCACCAAACAAGCTTCAGAAAAGAGGGAATAGTCTGATCCCCAGCCTCTGTCAGACTGGTGTGCTGGGATTTTTTTATTATTATTTATTTATTTATTTTTAATTTGCTTGCATTACACAGTGCATACATGGCAGGCTTTTCAGGTCTTTTTTGTAGGTCATTCAGGAATTTTGTCCAGCAAATGCCTCCTGCTTTGATCTTTCCTACTCTCTTATGGTTAATTGCAATCCTAGATATGGTCTCCTGATTCTGTGGGTATCTTTCTACTCGTCCTCATCTTGAGTGCCTAGAACATATTTGGTTTCCCAAACAGTAAAGGTAAGTGTACTTAGGAAAGAAGTGTGATGAAACACCTCTGCAGAAACTTTGTTGTGCCACAGTGGAAGAAGACCCTCTGGGGCAGGATCTCCATTCCATTACTGATTTTAAAGTTCCCTCAGGAGATCCCCCAGACCTGTGGCCACTTATTTGTTAAGTTACACTCATGTAGATGACAGCATTTAAAGTGTAATTTCTATGAATGATTCTCTGCATGTGCCTAGGCATGTTTCATTTCAAAAATTATGTCATGCTTCGCTAACATTGCATTTACATCTCCTGAGGCCCTGTTTGATCTTGACTGTTTAGCTTTCTGGGAACTCCTACAGAGAAAAGAAAAAAAAAAAAAGAAAAAAAAAAAGTAGCTTAGCATTATTCTTCATCTGGTACCTATAAATCTACCCTTGAGCCAGTAGAAAAAGTATTTAACCCAGAGAGGTGTCTTGGTAAGCTTGAAGGAAAGACCTTCTGCCTCATCATAAACAGCTGTCAGCTTATATCCTTAAAAGAATCGCTTATTTCTACTCATGCCAAAGGCTAGGAATATCATCCCCATACTCAAATCATTTGGGATTCAGGATGCACAATGGTCACACTGATCTTATTTTTCTCAAATAACTCTTTTTTGTTGAGTTCATCTCATGCGTTCATCTCATTTCATACCTTGAAATAAAACAGCCAGCTAAATACCTGAAGTCTTACTCCAACAGATCTATCTTGTGGCAGAACTTCTGATATGCCTAATGATATTTTCAGTCTCTAACTGTTGTTCTCTTTTCCGCTGTTATCATATTGGATGGAGAACAAAATAAGAAAATAAAGCTTTCACGGTATTTACTGTTTTTCTGTAGTGTCTCTGACACAACAACATATCTCTCAAATTATCACAGAATCACAGAAACACAGAATCATCTAGGTTGGAAGAGACCTCAAGATCACCGAGTCCAACCTCTGACCTAACACTAACAAGTCCTCCACTAAACCATAGCACTAAGCTCTACATCTAAAAGTCTTTTAAAGACCTCCAGGGATGGTGACTCAACCACTTCCCTGGGCACCCTATTCCAATGCCTAACGACCCTTTCGGTAAATAAGTTCTTCCTAATATCCAACCTAAACTTCCCCTGGTGCAACTTTATCCCATTCCCCTCATTTTGTCACTAGGCATGTGGGAGAACAGACCAACCCCCACCTCACTACAGTTTCCTTTAAGGTATCTATAGAGTGCGATAAGGTCGCCCCTGAGCCTCCTCTTCTCCAGGCTGAACAACCCAGTTCCCTCAGCCACTCCTCAAAAGTTGTCACCTGATCAGATTTTGAGTGTGCTCCTACTTCTAAGTTTGTGTCTCCCTCAATTGATTAGCATCAATCTTTCAGCTCAGTTCAGCTTCTACTTTAACAATCACAGTGAATTCAAAGTTTTTAATCATGCCTCAGAGACATTAAGAGCATTTTAGCATAAAAGACCACTCTCAGTTTCCTCTCTGCATTATACTGTAAAAATAACACTTGCAGAAGCTTTGTTTTGCCATCCTAAGCTCTCTGCTCATGCTCTGTCTTTTCTTTGGTCCATGACTGGGTACTTTTCTCAACATAGCACAGTACTACGAAAACAACATCTCTTGTATTGACAGTCCTTTCCCTAGACAGCCTTGGTATTACTTATATTCTGGTTGGTGAATGAGAAAATTTTCAACTCTTCTATTCCAAATGGTGTCCAGCATTGTTCTAACATAACGAATATTGGTTATGAAAAATACCTTCAGTAATATTTTCAGGACAACACACACAAATAAATAAATAAATAAACAAACAAACAAATAAATAAAAACCCCTCCAAACCCGTGTATTATTTTTAACAATTGTTGAGTTTTGTGACAACAGAATGTTTTCCACACTTGCTAAAGAGCACCAGGGCACAAAGGTGAGGTGAGGATGCCAGTAACCCAGTTCATTTCACAAATTGAGAGGGCTCCCTGAAATAAGAGGCAAGAGATACATTTGGGTATGCAGGGGAAATTTGGGATTGCATAATACACTATGGGATGTTTAGTGGAAGAACCAAGGTCTGGGAACATGTTGTATATTTGTAAAGTATGCAAGGTATTGCTAAAATATTAGTCTTGCCTTATGGAAGCATGATGCAATGGGAAGAAGGGGAGAAAAAAAATAATAATAAAAAAAAATAAAGAGTGGGCTGGTTTGTTTGCTTTTGAAGAGCTAAGGTTTTCTCAGATAATGAACACTTTCAATATCTTTGCATCTGTGTAGGCAACTGTGCCAAGACACTGCAGTCTGTTGCTAGAATCAAGATCATATCTCTCAGCTTGCCAAGCTCTAAATGTGAGAAACACCACACAACACAAGAACACAGAGAAAGGAAAATAAAATATTGTAAATCCACAAATTCAAAAAGGATGGGGAAAGGGAGTAACTGGATTTGCATGTTTTGAACACAGGGTAGTGTTCTCTGACCCTATGTTTTATGATTCAGCTATACTGGTGTAAATATTTCACAATAATAAAAAGGAACAAATGACAGTTCAGGAGAGACAGAAATAAATCTGTATCTGAAATAAGGAAGTATTGAGAGATATAGCTGAGATATACCAAAGCATGGATATATGTAATAAAACCTCTGACAGAATGCTTGCATTCGATATGTACAGTGGTATTAAAACAGCTGACAACGTGAAAGCCTTGGTAGCAATGGTGCTATTTATTGTTGATAACAGTGTGGGGAAATGTAGCTTTTGTCCATGCCAAATTGCTGCTTTTACAAGGCAAAATAATCCATGTCAGTCAGTTCAAGATATTCTTATTAACAAAAATATAACTTGGAGACTATATTCACACATACATGCATGCACATGCACACACAGAGTGGTATCAGTAAGCAGTATTGTGGAATTTAAAGGAGGGTCATCCAGCAGCAGTGTAAAACAAAATAAATAAATAAATAACTTTCATTCTCTATGGGTTTTTGAAGCAGTTTAACAGAGTGCTGTGGACTGAAATGAATGGAAAGCTTAGGAGAAAATACTAAAATTATTTTCTCCTGCCTAGAATTTTTATCATTGCCGTTTCCTGCCTATAGATTTTCCAAGATAAATATATTATAAACTACAGATTTATACATATACGCTGCATATATTATAAGCCTTTCCCAGCTGAAATAAATTAAGGTGATGTTTTGTCTCTCAGGCAACTGAGGTTAAATAAGATTACTCCATCCCAAATTCAGTATTAAAATTGCATAATTTCATAGTGATTTTTTTCATCAATTGTAACCTGTTTGACTTCCTCACCCTTTCAAAGAAATTGCAAAAGTAACACTGATTTCTGATTTCTAGACTTCTGTTGAATTATAACTTATACTTATGACCAAGTATACAATTAAACTGAATTTGGACTTTTCTGTTGAATTAGAGACCTATGGAGTAGGCTTTATAAAGAATACCCATTAATGACAAGTAACTCAAAAAGTTTTAAGGAATTTAGTTGTTTATAATGATTTATATTTAATACTCTTGAAAATCTTCTGAATATTATCAGAGCATGGCAAAACAAAACATAAATCAAAGATGAATATCTTCCATAAGTATGTGTGCACACTTTAACCAAGAAGGAAAGGAAAAACAAGCAATTAAGACAGTTTTGGCTGGGACAGACTTAATTTGCAGTGTAAAGGTACACACAAGGCAAATGTTATGGATTTTGAGGAAACAAAAGCAAATCAAAAATTAATTTTTCTCAATATCTAATGAAAACTGTCATGATAACACACCAATGGTTCTACTTGTTGCAGAACAGAGCTTGCACAAAGCCAAGGATATTTTTGCTCCTGAGGTTGCCCTGCCAGCAGGACACCAGCCTGGGGGTGCATAAGAAGCCGTGAGGGGACACAGCTGCAACAGCGGACTCCAAATGAGCAAGGGGACAGGACATGCCATAGGAGGTGTGTGATGGTGGCAGCTGCGCTGCCACCTGCGTCCCCTGCCATGCCAGTACACCTGGCCCCACCTCAGCACCAGGTCCTTGTTATTTGCAGTCTCTAATTGTTGTTTTCTTTTCCGCTTTTATCATATTGAAGGGAGAACAAAATAAGAAAATAAAGCTTTCTATAATGTCTCTGACACATCAATGTGACCAAAACTTCAGAGTTTCATAATGATTTTTTTTTCAGCAGTTTGTAACCTTTTTGACTTCCTCACCCTTTCATAGAAATTACAAAAGTAACACTGCACAGCTATGAAAAAAATGGGCAAGGGATGACAGAGGCTTTGAGATGTCCCTGCTCTTCCCTGATCCTCCCTAATTGCATGCAGCAACTATCCCTAGGCACAGGCTGACACAGGATAAAAACTTCTCAGAGGGGTCAATGACACCTGAAAAGATGCTGACATGTGAGCAGGGTACCAGGATGTCTGGTAGCAGCCCCTTCTTGCTTTGGGAAGCAGTGCTTGTCTAATTACCACCTAGCAAGCATCTTATGTTTGATCATACTCATAAAAGCAGCAGAGCTGTGACTTGGATAAACTGTGCATATCTGAATTGTTCACCCTGTGCATCCTTCTCATGATAATGAGTAAGAACAACTTGACTCATTATTACTTCTGTTCTTCTGAGGTAACAATTTCCCTTCACAGGTAGAGCCTCTGAGCAGCTGATGGTCCACTAAGAGAATTTATTATGAGTTTGCACTTCTCTTTTGAGAAGCGATCGGGGGAGGTCCCAGTTGACTGGCGGCTAGCAAATGTGACGCCCATCTACAAGAAGGGCCGGAGGGCAGACCCGGGAAACTACAGGCCTGTCAGTTTGACCTCAGTGCCAGGGAAGCTCATGGAGCAGATCCTCCTGAGAGTCATCATGCAGCACTTGCAGGGCAAGCAGGCGATCAGGCCCAGTCAGCATGGGTTTATGAAAGGCAGGTCCTGCTTGACGAACCTGATCTCCTTCTATGACAAAGTGACACGCTGGGTGGATGAGGGAAAGGCTGTGGATGTGGTCTACCTTGACTTCAGCAAGGCTTTTGACACCGTCTCCCACAGCATTCTCCTCAAGAAACTGGCTGCTCTTGGCTTGGACTGGCGCACGCTTCGTTGGGTTAGAAACTGGCTGGATAGCCGGGCCCAAAGAGCCGTGGTGAATGGAGCCAAGTCCAGTTGGAGGCTGGGCACTAGTGGCGTCCCCCAGGGCTCGGTGCTGGGGCCGGTCCTCTTTAATATCTTCATTGATGATCTAGATGAGGGCATTGAGTGCACCCTAAGTAAGTTCGCAGATGACACCAAGTTATGTGCGTGTGTCGATCTGCTTGAGGGTAGGAAGGCTCTGCAGGAGGATCTGGATAGGCTGCACCGATGGGCTGAGGTCAACTGCATGAAGTTTAACAAGGCCAAGTGCTGGGTCCTGCACCTGGGGCGCAATAACCCCAAGCAGAGCTACAGGCTGGGAGAGGAATGGTTGGAGAGCTGCCAGGCAGAGAAGGACCTGGGAGTGATGGTGGATAGTCGGCTGAATATGAGCCAGCAGTGTGCTCAGGTGGCCAAGAAGGCCAATGGCATCCTGGCTTGTATCAGGAACAGTGTGGCCAGCAGGGCTAGGGAGGTGATCGTCCCCCTGTACTCAGCTCTGGTGAGGCCGCACCTCGAGTACTGTGTTCAGTTTTGGGCCCCTCGCTACAAGAAGGACATCGAGGTGCTTGAGCGGGTGCAGAGAAGGGCAACAAAGCTGGTGAGGGGCCTGGAGAACAAGTCCTACAAGGAGCAGCTGAGGGAGCTGGGCTTGTTCAGCCTGGAGAAGAGGAGGCTCAGGGGCGACCTTATCGCTCTCTATAGGTACCTCAAGGGAGGCTGTAGCGAGGTGGGGGTTGGTCTGTTCTCCCACGTGCCTGGTGACAGGACGAGGGGGAATGGGCTTAAGTTGCACCAGGGGAGTTTTAGGTTAGATGTTAGGAAGAACTTCTTTACTGAAAGGGTTGTGAGGCATTGGAACAGGCTGCCCAGGGAAGTGGTGGAGTCACCATCCCTGGAAGTCTTCAAAAGACGTTTAGATGTAGAGCTTAGGGATATGGTTTAGTGGGGACTGCTAGCGTTAGGTCAGAGGTTGGACTCGATGATCTTGAGGTCTCTTCCAACCTAGAAATTCTGTGATTCTGTGAAGCAATATTTAAATATTTGCTCTTATTAATTTATTTAGATTGATCCTGCCTGATTCATTCACTTATGTAAAACAAACACAAACGGCAACCTTGTTAATATTCTTATGTGTCAGACCACATGCTTTTCATAAATGTTATTATCACAGAGAGAAATGGTAGGGTATTTCAGCCATTGTTTCACTGGGGCCAGGTTAGGAGATTGAGAAAAAACAACAGGTGCTTTCAGCTATTGTGCTAGATGAGGCTATGATGCAAATAATTGTTACTGCCATTATCTTTGAAGCCAGATACTTGGTGTTCCTGTGAGACAAAATAGACTACCACTATATCTAAAAATACTTTTTTTTACATTGTTGCTGAACTATAAATCAGAAAAAAACTGATATAACTAAAGACAGACTTGAAATATTAAGTTAAAAAAAAAAAAAAAGGTTCTATAATTAGCAGAAAAGATTAATTATATAATTAATCTTCTGCTTACTTGTGTTTTTCTGTTATCAGGATGGGATATAAAGAACATGTAATGGAAAAAAATGCAAATTATTTCAGCAGTGTTCTGTCAGATTCAACTGATAGGAAAAATCTTAAATAAATCGCCTGGCATGTTGGTTTTTTTTAAAAAAAAAAGGAAAAATATCCCTGTGGAGGCAGCTTGCAGCTGTTTTATTACACTGACAAATATGAGACAAGGCTCAGAAAAAGAAATGGGCTTTCAGAAGGCATGTCTTCAAAAGATGAATTTCTTTTGAACATCAAATTAGAAATGAGAAAACAGGACAGTGTATTCATCATAGCAATAAGGATAGAAGCAGACATGTTCATCTAAGTTGATGAAAGCAGAAAAGGAAACAAACAAACAAAGAAACAAACCTCCCTATCTCCACCAAGTGTCCACAAATTTTAATTTTGACTTTTTGAAATGTTATTTTCAGTAGCTTGTCCATATTCATCAAGGTTAACCTTGTGAGAACAATGGCCACTGCTGGGTCATTTTCCACTACCTACCTGGAAGTGGACAGGCCTGCAGTGTGGGCACCTCTGCCCCCTTTGTACACTCCCCTCACTCCAGCACTGCTTGGCTCTGGACATACCCAGCCAGTGCCTGAGACATGAAAAAAACGGTTGAAATCCTACTTATGGGGAAGAACAACTCCAGGCACCAGGACATTCTAGGGGCCAGCCAGTTGGAAGGCAGCTATGCAGAAAAGGACCTAGGAGTCCTGGTACACACCAAGTTGAAAATGAGACAGCAGCTTGCTCTTACTGTTAGCAAGTCTAATGGTTATTCTTGGTTGCATTAGAAAAAAATGTTGGCAGCAGGTCAAGAGAGGTGATCCTTCCCCTCTGCTCAGCACTGGTGAGGTCACACCTGGAAATCCCAGTTTGGGTCCCCCCAGTACAAGACACACAGACACCCTGTCCAACAAAAGGTCACAAAGATGTTGAAGGGACTGGAGCATCTTCTCTTCAATATCTTTATCGATTATCTGGATGAGGAGATCGAGTGCACCCTCAGTAAGTTTGCTGGCCGCCAAGTTAGCCATGAGTGTTGATCTGTTCAAGGGTAGGAGGGCTCTGCAGAGGGATCTGGACAGGCTGGACCCATAGGCAAAAGCCAGCTCTATGAGGTTCAACAAGGCCAAGTGTTGGGTTCTGCACGTGGGGCACAACAACCCCATGGAATGCTACAGGCTGGAGGAAGAGTGGCTGGAAAACTGCTCAGTGGACTGGGGCCTGGGGGTATTGGTTGACAGCTGGGTGAATATGAGCCAAGAAGGCCAACATCATCCTGGCTTGTATCAGAAATGGTATGCCCAGCAATACCATACCCCTGTCCATTGGCTCTGCTGAGGCCACACCTCGAGTACTATGTTTAGGTCCTTCACCACAGGGAGGACATAGAGACATAGGGATGTTGGGGTGTGTGCAGAGAAGGGCAATGTGGCTGGTGAACAAGTCTGATGAGGAGCAAGGAGCAAGTTCCCTCCGCTGGGAGGGAACTGGGGTTGTTTAACCTGGAGAAAAGAAGGCTCAGGGGAGACCTTACTGTACTTTACAATTACCTTAAAGAAGGTGGCAGCAAGGAGGGGATCAGACTCTTCTCTTAAGAGAGGGAGTTAGGAGATTATGAAGTAGAGACAGAGTGCTGACAGCATTAAATTAGGATGCTAACCGTATGCCGCCTGCACAAAAAGCAGTGTGGCCAGCACGTCGAGGAATGTGATTCTGTCCCTCTGTTCCACTCTTGTCGGACCTCAGCTGGAACTCTGGTACTCCCAACTTGAAAAGGACATTGAGCAAATCCAGAGGATGATGAGAAAGGGAGGACTTCTCCTATGAAGACGGGCTGAGGCCTGTCTTCATAGGGGACAGAGGCCCTGATTTGCCATTCAGACCCAACCCACGGGGAAGTCTGCTGCTTCCCTGAGGCTCAGGCAAGAGACATTGTCCCTTCCAGTCCAAACTATTGTATGATTCTATGATTTCTGTGTAGCATCATGCAATTGTAGTGTAATTGTAGTTGGAACTCAGAGTGTTGCAGTGAGACAGTGAATGTCCTGTTATTTCTACATTGCCTTTGCAATCTCTAGGCAGGATGGACCCAATCCTAGGTTTTGAATTGCTTTAGAAGCCTCTTTACATTTATAAGTGTTCTGTCGTTGTTATTTGTTAAGCAGTAAGATTTCAGACTCTAACTTCATTTATTGAGCATCTCATGTTTACCACAAGGCACATATATATCAATATATGTTTTTGATCAGCCCTTAGACAAAGTAGTTGTTATACATCAGCCTGGAGACTAAGACAAATGTGAAGGTGTTCTGAATATATAGACTGTTAATGAATAAAAAAGGATCAGATAAGTGTTGCACATGATGGTGAAATTTTTTCTCACGCTATCATATTTTCATGGTATCTCAACAATTGCAATATTTACTTAGAGGTAATTCAGTTTTTAACACATAGGATTTCTTTTACACTGAAATACATGTAGACTGGGCAGTCAGGATCAGCTCAGCTGTAGAATGCTTTTTTATCAATGTGTACATACTGCACATTTTAGCCATATTTTTGTACATCTGAGCTCCCTGGCAACATTGTAATAGAAGTTCTAGAGTTTCAGGTAGTCCAGATCATGTTTTTTAAGAGTACGTAAACCAATCTAGAAAAAATGCAGTCTTCCTTTAACACTTTCTTTTTTCATTAAAATAGCTATATATAATTGCTAAATTTATAAAGATTTTTTTTATGAAAATCAGCAATAAAACACTACTAAATTAGCTTAAAGTTGAATTAATGTATTACCTTGATTCTACCAGTAGCTGAACAGATGTTTCAGAGAAAGGTGCATGAACATTTTTTATACTAGTCATTACATAGCCAGCTACCTCAGGGAAGCCTTCTTTACATACACGGGCAATTACTGCAGATTATCCTTTTCCACAACGAAGAAAACCGTACTGCTAAATTTATTATGTTCTCCCTTATTTTTTGCTGCATAAGCTCAGATATTCTAGTATGAGAGCACTAGCAATACATCTACTCTGACATAGGACGATAAATAACATTTAGAGTATTATTTAGTGTTATTACAGGCTTTTTCAAGTATTAGAGGAAATCACAATGTTCCAGACCATAAAATGTGAAGAATCTTTTTCACTTTAACATACTAAAAGTTTTGTGATGCTTCAGAATTAAGGATGTCTTTCTGTGATGTTTAAGCAGATGATCTTGATTCATCTGGTTTTCTTAGAGTAACAGGAATAGTGAACATCAAATGTGAAAACTTGCTCTTTCAAGTCTCTTTTGTCAAATGTATGACATTTAACGAGGCCAGGTACTGGGTCCTGCACTTGGGGTGCAACAACCCCATGCAATGCTACAGGCTGGGGGAAGAGTGGCTGGAAAGCTGCCTGTTGGAAAGGGACCTGGGGTTATTTGTCAATAACTGGCTGAATATGAGCAGGCCAACAACATCCTGGTTTGGATCAGAAATGGTGTGGCCTGCAGGACTAGGGAAGTGGTTTTCCCTCTGTACTCAGCTCTAGTGAGTATCACAGTACATCAAGTACTGTGTTCAGTTTTGGGCCCCTTGCTACAAGAAGGACATGGAGGTGCTGAAGCATGTCCAAAGGAAGACAGCAGGGCGAAGGGTCTAAGAACAAGTCTTATGAAAAGCAGCTGAGGGAACTGGAGTTGTTTAGCCTGGAGAAAAGGAGGCTCAGGGGAAGCCTTATCATGCTCTACAATTTCCATAAAGGAGGCTATAGTGAGATGGGGATTGGTCTCTTCTCCCAAGCAACAAGTGATAGGTTTAAGTTGTGCCAGGGAAGGATATTAGGAAAAATTTATTTGCTGAAAAAGCTGTACACCATTGGAATATAGGAAGTACTTGAGTCACTATCCCTGGAGGTCTTCAAGAAATGTGTAGCTGTAGAAATAGTTTAGAAAGTAGTTCATTAAATGTGTAGTGAATAAATGGGAGAGAATAATGAGAATTTATTTTCATATCCAACAAGAGAAAGGCCCCTCTTTTCATTATTCTCTACTATATGCCTTTTCATGATCAGTTTTACTAAACTTCTTATCAACATACAGCAAAAATCTGGTGTGTGAGCACTCTAGCAACTCTCCCTTTGATTTATTAAAGATGGCACCAAAAAATGACTGCTCCATCTGCTGCTGCATTCTAAAATTTAGCGTCTGAAATGTATGTTTGCTTTTTAGAAATGTTTTCCAAAGAGGGAAATGACTAATTTAAGACTGTAGTCTACAGTGAACCTTGACTGTATACCTAACTAACGAATATGCATGATGCCACCAGTAGTGTTAGCTGTCATCTAGTTTTCTAGAATTTCCTTGTATACTGTTCTGTCATAAGGAAGTGAGTGTTTGCCAAGTTTCATTTTTTTCCCAGTGACTAACTGGCCTTTCACACAAAATCATTGGACGTTATTTTTAAGACTCTATAGAAACAATCACCTGCTTGATATCTTTATCTGTGGAAAACTCAAATTGCAAAGTACTCTAAAAAAACAAATGTAGTTTGACAAAATACACTTACAAAATCATATCCAATATACTTTCAACAAATATAGATTTAATCTGCATGGAGAGTGAGTTCTCAGGACGTTCAACTGAAAGCAGTACAAAATTTGTACCTGTGAAGTTTAAATAGTACTGCTCTTCATGGCATAAGAGATTCTAATGGTCTAGAACCACCTAACTACTAACCAGCTGGATTTAAGAAAGAATGAATGGTTGTTAGTGTACTTTGTCTTCTGGTTCATGTGAGAGTCCTTGAAAGCTTGACAATGTAACATGGGCTTCAAACACAACCTACAGTAAATAGGACTGTTCTTGGCTTCTAAAAAGTTAGCCATTTAGCCATAATTTCACTTCATGACCTGTTTTGGAAAGAAGTTTAAGTGGAGTCACCTAGGTGCACTTGAAATATGCACCATCGCTGAACTAGCACATTTCCTAGGGAATACTTTGAATTATTCCCTGCTATTCAACAAACCCTCTGGTGGTCAAATTGCTTCTGATGTGCATTGTTAAATAGCTTAGATAAGGTTAAATATTTCACTACGGAAGGACAACCAACCTTAAAAAGAAGAGCAGATGGCTAGCTTAACAGAGCAGAACATATTGCTATACTAAGCAGTAATTAATTCAATTGGAAACTATTGCTTAGGCAACGGCAGATCTCCAAAAGAGAAACTGGTAGACCTGAGAGAGTGCACTGATGTATTGTCAACTGACAATGTGAACTGCTTATCTACTGCCATTCATAAACACTTGTTATTTAAGATAATTCACAAAGAAATAATCCAGACTGTGCAGAAGGAGTATGCATACATAACAATCTCTATTGGAGTGGGGGAGTTGTGTTTTTTGAAAGAAGTGGTAGGCAGACTGGCATGAACCTTCCCTAAGGGAAGACCCAGTATTCTTATTGCCATTCTCTTGAAATCGTAAGTAGAGCAAAACAACTATATGTTACATACACATACTAACTCAAAGGGGAATTAAAAAAAAATGCTGGCATAAAACTTACTCATCCTTTGGGAAGTACACAGGCAAAATGTCTGCCTAATGGACTATAAAGGGCCAATGAAGCAACCTGTATAGGTACATATAGTGTATCTATCCCAGTATTTCTTTTCTTATGTGATTTCTTTTGGCAACATTTATTTTTTTAGATTTTATTTCTACTCCGGAAGTTGTTTGTGGTTTCTTTTTTGTTTGTTTGTTTTTTCCTGATTATATTGCTTTTACATTGTGATTGTTGGTTTTAACTGCTTCTGGTAGCTTCCGGGGCATTGCTACTAACTGATGTCTCCAAGAAGAGGGACTCCACAACCTCTTTGGGTAACCTCTCATCACTGCTCGTCATCCTCACAGTAAATAAGTGCTTCCTGATGCTTAGACAGAAGCTTCTGTGTTCCAGTTTGTGCCCATTGCCTCTTGTCCTGGCATTGGAGACCCCTGAGAAGAGATTGGCTTTTTACACCCTCCCTTCAGTATTTTGATGTATATCCCACTGAGCTGTCTCTTCTCCAGGTTGAACAGTCCCAGCTCTCCCAGTCTTTCCTCATAAGAGAAATGCTCCAGCCCCCTAAACATCTTACTGGCCCTTTTCTGGACTCTCCTCGTATGTCTCATGTTCTGTGAAACCCAGAATTGAACTAAATACTCCAGATGTGGCCTCACCACTGCTGCAGAGAAGTGACTAAAGAACATGGAGCCAGTCTCTTAACTTTGTTGTACATTGGGAGAGCAACAGACATTTGTTATAAACAGAAACAGGATGGTTTCCACCTGGATATATGGAAAAAATAAATTTTTTTTGCGGGTAATCAAGAGATAGAACAGGCTACCCAGAAAGGTTGTGCTGTCATTACCATGAGACTTTTTTCAAGTCCTGATGGGATCAAGGCTCAGGCAATCTTTTCCGACCCCAGAGATGACCTGATACGAGCAGTAGGTTGGACAAGAATCTCCTATGAAATGCATAAACCTTTCTCAAAATAGTGTTGAATACAACATAGCTTTTCTCTGCACAGGAACTATGCATGTGGGCATCAATGGTTGGAAAGAAAAATAATATGTTTACATTGTTTACTCATTTTTACATTTTAAAAAATATTTTTAAATACAAGGTAAATTATTTCAATGGAAACACAACCTACGAAATTAATTAAATAAATTTGGAAATATATATAGGATAGGGTTATTTGAGTGTAAGTTCTTAGACAGGCAGTAAAATGCATCACATTTTAGACAGGCAATAAATTGCATCATTCTCTCTTCCCACATCAAATCTTTTCTTTGAGGAACATTTCTTTCCAGTTTTGCTAAAGAAAACCCTGCAAAAGGAATATGTTCAAACTTGGAATTTAACTCTTTTTAATTAATTTAATTTTTTTTTTATGTTACTGATAGTTATTTTAATTAATCAAGTGTTGATGACTATTATAATCTGCAATGTAAACCAACTCGGTACACAGAAGACAGAAAGTCCATTAGATTCCAGAGGATATAGAAGACTATTTACTGTCCCTAGTGAGTACTGGGCCAATCATACAATAGTATTTTTTTTCCTGACACTCAGGGAATGATAAATCTAATTCCCTTCATTTCAATGGCAACCAAGCATTCAAAATGCAACCCCTGAATTTGAAATAGTCTCAAGTATAACAGAGAATAAAATAACAAATGTCAGAACTAATAAAGAAAAACTTACAATTACATCAATAACTTCATCAGTTTTAAAATAATGACCAAGAAGGCAGGAAATATATCAGAAGATTTATATCTTCATATTTAGCACATAGTTGCAAAGAGCAAGCTTTCAAGCTTGACACAACAAATATATTTTTAAAGAAACCACATGAAAGCTTAAAAACACTGAAAATGAGATATTTTCTTCAGCACTAAGCACACAATATGCCTAAAGTTTTGTGGGGGTATGTTTTTGGAAATGTGTTACAGGGAAAGAGACAGTTCAGACAGTTCAGTACAGGCAAGGGAAGTTAGGAATATATATTTTTTCTTTTAAGGCTAAAAACTGTGCATTACAGTGTTGGAGCTGAATGGTGAGCACAGTCAGATTGGACTATGTCTTTTAAATATAACTGGAAGCCTGAACTCTTTTTTTTTATTTATTTATTTTTTTTTTTTTTTTATTATTATTATTCCAATATAAGAGTTCTACTTAGTTTTTTGGATGGTTTCCCAGACATAGTAGTTCCTTGTGTAGGATATGTTCTGCTATTTCAGATAAATATTTTGCTGTAAGCACAAAAACAAGGATTGAGTCAGGTTAGTTTAAAAGGGGGAAAAATTGCAACGCTGAATAGTCCAACAGCCCTTCTGACAATGGCTTCCTTCCACAAAGCACTGCTGCTGACAAAATCTGCAGCCCTAGAAGACAAACTCTTTAATACAGAAATCGCTGTGGTCATAGGAGACCAAGCAAGTCTTCCTCACTCCATTTGCTACATGCTAACAAGGAGAAGGTGCGTGAGTAGGAATCATGGTAGAAAAATCATTAAATCCTAGGAACTCAGGAAGTTACAAATAAAGGATATTAGGGGAGAGACCTATGTCTAATTTAGCATGAATACAGCATTTATCACCATGGTCATGTCCCTGAGACATGGAACAGTAGAGGGGAAAGAAATGACTATGGTAAGGAGAAAGAGAATGTAGAAGAAGGAGAATGGGGAAGAAGAAAGGAAACATCAATAAGAAAGAGATGGATGGAATTTATAGCAGTATCAGATGCACCTGCACAAGGCTTTTATGCATATTAATGACCATCTATTAGAAGTTACACAATACGAAGCTATTTCTTCCACTTCCTTCTAAATTGTGTGACTAAGAGTCAGCCATGAAAAGGATGAGAACATGTAGTTCACTCTGGCTTAGGGAAGCTGCTGTTTAGGGAACCCATGGAAATTTTGTATCTTGTTAAATAGCAGATCCAGTAATTTACCTCATATCATACATGAGAAAGCAGAGCACTGAAACAAAAGCAAAAACACTATTACATTTAAGAGGAGTGAGGGATGGGACAGCTGTTGGTGAAAAATCTCAACAGTACACATTATCTATAGGAAAAATGGGCTTAATATATTAAGATTTTTGTGAGGCATCTTTCCTATTTGGGGGGTGGGGAGAAGAGAGTCTACAGCTCCTGCTGTTTGAAATCATGCATCTAGCCTCCAATATCATTGTCACAAACACCATTATCACCAAAACAATCTTTCTCAGGACATTTTGTTAAAGACATTTACTTTGAAAAGTTGATGAAGTATCAGCTTTTGCTGTTTTATATTTTGGTCGCTTGTTCATTTATTAATATCTTCTGCAGAAAAGAGGGTATAATCCTATCCTTTATGTCCACTTTGTATAGTTGAAAAGAATGGACTTCCAAATAGTACCAAAAGGTACATGGCTAAACACTGAGAAAACCTTTCACAGGAAGATATTCAACCTTTCTGGAGACATTCAGAACCTGCCTGGATGTGTTCCTGTGTGACTTGATCTAGGTGCTCCTGCTCCAGCAGGGGGATTGAACTAGATGATCTTTCAAGGTCCCTTCCAGTCCCTAACTTTCTGTGATTCTGTGAAAGATAGTTAAACACTGGACCACTAGGCAGGTCATAGTAAGTCACCCAAGGTATTTAAGAACATTTTTAGTCAGCTTCTGTGAGAAGCTTTAGAAAGAGTTGATGCTGGTGTAGGAAAGATGAATAAATAAGATGACCTCTTGAAATCCCTCAAGTATCCTGTCCAACCTCACATATGCAGACTTCTTTTTCTCTTTAAGGCATTACAGAACTGTGGTGCACATGCTAATCTATGTGCGATGGTCATCTGTTTTAATCATTAGTTTTTAGATGCCTGATCCAGGATAAAAATATCTCTTCCTCCAATACTCTTTTACAGTAAAATAGAGAGGTATGGCTATATGGGATAGAAGAAAATGTGAAACTACACTTTCATCTTTTTTTGTTTTTTTTTTTTCTTCTTTTTTTCATCAGCCAGTGAGATACCTGTTAGACAGTTTGGCCTGGAGGCCTGGAGCTGTAGTTGCCCCACTGGAAAATGAAAGATGGATCAGAACCTCAGCTGAATGAAAATAAATACCGTAAAAGTCATTTTATACATGTCATGATGTTTCACATGATGTTTCACATCAGCTAACATACAGGGGTTAACATCTTGTGCAGATGACTCAGGTCATTTGATAAAGGAAAAAAATTAGACACAAGACCCAGCCTGCCTATTCTGCATATTCTGCAATCCTGATCCTCTTTTCTAACAAACATACCTGCAGCATCACTCAGACAAGAGCTGAGGCTGAGGGCCTGATCTTAAACACAGCACCCAAGTAGCATGTGAAGATTCCAGTTTTCTCTGGGAAAGAAGCTGGAGGTCTTGGTGCACTCAGAGCTTTGCTGTGTCACCCAGGTGACTAGAAGTCAGGTGAGGAGAGGTTGTGTCATGGTTTAGCCCAGTCAGGTAGCTCAGCATCACACAGCTGCTCGTTCACACTCCCCAGGTGAGCCAGGGAAGAGAATCAGAAAGGTAAAAGCACAAAAATTTATGGGCTGAGACAAAGACAGTTGACTAGGTTAAGCAAAAGCCACACACACAAACAAAGCAAAATCAGGAAATTATTTGCTACTTCCTGTTGGCAGGTAGGTGTGTGGCCACTTTCAGGAATGCAGGCCTCATCAAGCCTAAATGTTTCTTGACAATAAAAATGCCATCACTCCAAATATTACCTGCCTTCCTTCTTCTTTACCCCAGCTTTCATTGCTGAGTGTGACCTCCTACAACATGTCCTGTCTCCTTGCTCCATTGGAGTAGGCTGTTGCAGCTGTGTCCCCTCTCAGCTTCTCATGCACCCCCAGGCTCCTCACTTGCAGCCTCAGGAGCAAAAATGTCCTTGGCTCTGTGCAAGCTCTGCTCTGCAATAAGTAAAACCATCTGTGTGTTATCATGACTATTTTCATCCGAAATCCAAAATGAATCATTGAATGAGCCTCTATGAAGCAAATTAACTCTGTCCCAGACAATACAGCAGGTTGAGAGACTTGAGAGAAGAGGGCTTCCGCAGGAAATCTTGGAGATGATTTCTACTACCTGATGAAAAGATGCAGAGAAGGCAAAACCTCACTCACTACAAGAAGGATATTGAGTTGCTTGAGAATGCTTAGAGAAGAACAATGAAGGTGCTAAAGGAACTAGAGAACAAGGATTATGAGGAGAGATTTAGGAAACTGGGGCTATTAGTCTGGAGAAGAGGGGGCTGAGGTGAGACCTCATTTCTCGCTACAACTACCTGAAAGGAGGTTGCAGCAAGGAGGCTGTTTTTTTGTTTGTTTTTTTGTTTGTTTTCAAGTGACCGACATGAAGAAAGGGTCTCAAGTAGTGCCATGGGAGGCTGGAGTTAGACTAGGAAGAATTTCTTCACAGCAGGGTTGGTCAAGCATAGGCACATCTTGCTGAGGGAAGCGGTGGATTCCCCATCCCCAGAGATATTTAAAAGACATGTGGACATGGAACTGAGGGACATGGTTTAGTGATGGGACTCTATAGGTTAATGGTTGGATTTGATGACCTTGAAGGTCTTTTCCAGTGTATATGATTCTATGACTCTCCTTGAATGACCACAGTGCTAGGACAAGAGGCAGCACAGACAAGTTGCAACACAAAATTCTTATTGTAAAAAAGGATATTTTTCCCCCACTTATTAGGTGGTCAAACAATGAGATGGGTTGTCCTGAGAGCCTGTGAAATCTTCTTCCTTGCAGATATCCATAACTTGACCAGACAAGGCGTCAAGCAACCTGCTGTAACTGGACCTGCTTTGAATGGAGGAAGTGGTCTAGATGATGTTCAACAATCCCAGCCAATGTGCATGATCCTGTAACTCACAAGCTACGGAAGCCCTGGCCACATGGAAAAGACCGAATACAAAGGGCAGTAGAATGAGGCTTGTAGTACTGGACAGTGGTGAAGTTTATTTTGCCTTTTATATACACACATATATATATACACACACGTGCCATTCTCTTCTGTAGAGTTGCTGTTTCATGTACTCAAACCATATCTAACACTTAGGTGTTTCTTTTCTTACTTTTAGATGGTGATCTCAGAAACAGGTTTCAGTTTTGTTTCACAGTGTTTAAGAAGAACTTCGATCTATAGTATATTGATGGTATACAAGATCATATTATCTATCAATTCATGTGGCTCTGCAGAACTCACATAAAATCAAACTACATTTTGTTAATGCTATTGAACACCCTTTTTGTGTGTGTGTTTTTTTTCTTTAAACTCCTATGTTTTCTTTAAACTTCTAATGTTCCATCACATATTTAGTTGTGATTAAAAAAACAAACAAATGAACAAATTGATTTCCATGGATTTCAAGTTGTCGTCTCCCCCTCCAAAAAAAAAAAAAAAAAAAAAAAAAAATCACCTAGGAGTTAGCCTCACTGCGTAATTATTAACAAAGAATTTCTCAAGTTAATCATCCTCTTAAAAGACTTTTGGGACCTTAACTGGTGTTTACTTCAAGGCCTTTTGAAATGCAAATCACTTATGCAAACTTCAGAAAGCCCCAAACTCTACTTGGATTCATTTGTAAGTATTTAAAGATCAAAGTCACTCCATCCCAGAAAGAAGATGCAAAGCAAAGTCTTTTTTCAATATGTTGATTGACTTTCCCCACAAACTTTCATCAAAATGTTTTATCTCGTAGTTTTTGGTACCTACAAACAGCAGCCAAAAATCCTTCTGATGGCTTGTCTAAAGATTAATAAGTTGTAAGATATGTTTCTTTATTTCAAAACCTTTACTATCTCAAGAGGTCTCTCAATCTACGAAGGTGACAGCTTTGGATATAGCATTGCAGCATTCAAAATGGGTGACCCACAGTAAATTATACAGCTTGCTCTTTTTTGTGCAGTGGCTGTCAGTGTTTTTCATCTGTGGCTTTTCTGCAATGTAGTCGAGGTCTCACAGCCCTATTCATCATATAAAAAGAACACTGTGGTGGAACCCATTAAAAAATTCTCATGGACCACATTTTCAGAAGTGAAGTGCCTGAACTTATCTATTACACAGAATCAGAAGGAACTGTAGTAGCTTCCAAAAAATAAATAAATAAATAAATAAATAAATTATCTAGGCCCCTATTTGAAACGATCACATTAGTTCTTAATACCTAGTAGATAGACTATCCCAGGCTGTGAATGCCAACTGGATGCCAACTGGATGAATTAATTATAACATAAGTGGCATGTTGAAATCTCAAACACAGTGATTCAGTTATTTATGCATTGATTTTTCCAAGTTCTTTTCAATGTTAAACATTGAAAATAGACAGTTCTGAAGATCAATATGTATAGCAGATTTATTGAAATACTGTAAACACATGCAATTTTCACTTGTAACTGTTGTAACACAGAAACATATTTGCTGTTGGACCTGTAAATCAACTCCATGAGAAGATCTGCTCTGCTGTCTGACTAACACTGTTGAACATCCAAGCCAAAGGAGATTCAGTGATCCAAGTACGATCTAAATGCATTCAAACATCTGTCCCAGTCAGAAGAGACCTTACAATAGGTATTAATGTCAATACTTGATCTAGAATGTAGTGTGCTGTTAAAGTACACACAAGTTCATGGAAAAAAGTATGCTTACTACTGTCAAATAATACAGTTAATACTGTCAAATACTATCAAATATACTATTTCTAGCTCCAGAACTCCTTGGTTTTGAAGGTACTGAAAACTGTGAAAAAAAAGTGTAATGTTTTTGTTATACAACGGCCTGGACATTTACTGATAGAGTACAAGCTGGCTATTACCTATGTGTTAATACACATTGTAATGTCATGCGCGATACATCAACACGTGAAATAGATGACAACATGTATCAGGTTCTGACACTACTAGCACAATACCAGTATCATGTCAGGAGTACGTCCTCTCTGCAAGTCAAAACAGCATATTGGTGTCAAAAAGTTTTTTTTATCAGACTTCAGCATGTGTGTTTGGTTTGTTTGTTTGTTTTCTGTTTTTAATAGCTTAACTGAATAGTTAAATGGAAAATGCAAGTAATTTTTTTTTTTTTAAGGCACAAAACATCTTTTTAAAGCACTGTTTACCGTAACTAGAACTAAATTACACAAATAATGAATGAGCACAGGTATTTTCTAGTCACGTCCACACCACATATGCCCAATGCACTGGCTATTACCAGCAAGTATTTCAGGAGGCATCACAGAAGTCAGATCGGAGACCAGACAAGCAAGGAAGAGAATATAAAACATGGGTTGTTCCTGCACATGGACAGCTATAATTAAATAGTACTAGAAAGCATTGTTAACATTCCTGCTGAAATAAATAAATAGTCACAGATTTACCAAACTCAGCACACCCATGACACATACGCTGGCAAAATATTTGACCTATCTACCCATGGGTTTTTACAAATTCACATTGGCCTGCTAACTATGCAATTTTCATCCATTCTCCTGTCAGCCAAGCCAACTCCTTACTATTCTCCTCCCTTCCTACTTTCTTCATATTAACCCCAATTAAAGTATATATTTACCTTTTTAACAAGGGGAATGGAAAAGGTAGATTAGCATGATTCCAACCAGATGACTTCTGGGATACATCTCTTTCAAAGAGAATATTAAAAAGGGATGAAGTAGAGCTGGTAAGATATTTTAAAAACAAGAAAAGATTGTCACTGGTCAACATGGGGTAGGGAGGGTAAAAAGGTTAAGATACTCCATGGAAGTGTTGCTAGGACAAGCTTAAATTGAACATGTCCTTTGAATGCTATCTAGCACTAAAATGCACTGGATACTATCTTAAACTGCCACAGTCTTGCTTTTTTTCTTCGCTCTACTTTTATCTTTTCAGCAAGTCTTGACTCTTGTCAAAGCCACCTGACAAAAGCCTTAACTCCAAAGCTTTCTCAGGAAATAGCTTATTTTGCTTTCTCTCTTTCCCCTCCACACACACACTTCTTTTTTCTCTACTCAGACCTTGACTACAAACTGCCAATTTCCCTGTGGAAACATTTAGCGAGAATTCTTCACAGAAGAGGGAAACACTGAACGGTGGCTGGGGCATTGAGAAGCAAAGCAGCTTGAGTGGGTAAGTGTGCAAAGCCCTCATGCTCTGATTAAAAATAATACATGCTCAGCCAACCATTTATATTGAGCCACATGGAAAACCTAATAACTGTAAAGTGTTTTCTTTAATGGGGAAACATTGCACAGCGTTTATATAGTTATGCTGTGCTACTGTAGGACAGGAAACTGTCCAGTCCTCTGATTGCTTGCCAGACGAGGAGAACTGCATGGGCAGTGGTAAATTCTCAGACTAGGTTTCACCTCTCCCTTCCCCATCTTCTCTCCTCCCCTTCTTCCATTATCACATAGAGCCAAATATGTAAAAAATGTCCAGTACTTGCCATCCAAATAGGACCCCATATTCCTAACCATTCTTTACAATCTGAACAGTACTATTATTTATTCCTATCTGGTGACAAAACAGAGAAACTCATTACATACTTTATTGCTTCAAAATTAGCAGTTTCTATCAGTTCAGGCTCAGGTTTCAGTAGACAATTTACCATGGTCACAATTAAAGACATATTTCAAAGTGGATCCACAAATACCAATATCACCTATGAATTTGACCCTAGTACAGGTATTAAACTGTGCAAGAGTGCTATGAAACTCCTAACATCTGGAAGGTGTTGGAATGCTTATGAATACATATAGGCAACTGCCATCTGTATTTTCTTGCATACTAAAATAAAAGGAGATAAGGTGATATGCTCAGATGAAAGTCTACTGTCTGTAGTCCTTATTTGCCTTGAGCTTATTGCATTTAAACATTTGTAATTTTATTAAATATGAACTCATAGAAAGAATGTTTCAGAATCACAACCCACAAGCTGAAATAGTAAGGAGTTTGGAAGAGGTTAAAGATCTTGCAACCTCAGACTTCAACCACGCATCCTGGAGTAGCATTTCTATGCCACAAGAGGCTCCTAAACTTTTAGGATTTACTACCATTTCAAAATATCCTAATAGCCACATCATAGCTAACAATTCAAACATCATAAAGTCTGACTTCTGGATTCTGAATGGAATAACCTATCTCTAATTCAAGAAAATTGCTATTTACTTAAAATACTAAGTATACATAGTATATATAGTATACTTTAGTATACTATATACTATACTATATACTATATATATTTAGTATACTATATAGTATATATAGTATACTATAAATAGTATACAATAAAGCAACATAGTATTAAATACTATGTGCATGGATAATTAATAGATGTCTAATCCATCCAGAACAACAAATCTATCTTCATTTAAATGCAAAACCAGAGGACATTTATATAGAAATTGATCAATGCAGTCATGTTTGTTTTTTTTTTTAATCCTTGAGAGTTATTGGTTATAAGCTGTTTCCATTGAAGTCAACAGTAAAAACCCCCATGGAACTTTGAGAATGGATGCTGACAGTTCATACCAAGTGCCTTGAAAATTCCATTCTTATGTTCCTTCCAAGATATTTACAGACTTCCACAGTGATAAATTTCATATACATTAGTTTAGCTATATGACATTCTATATGCAAACTATCTATAGTATTAGAACAGATACACGTATCCTACATATATTCATAAGAAATACACCTTAGTAGGGTTACAGTTCAAATGAATGCAGTAGGCAGGCTCTCTTCATTTCAGACTGATTACATTTTAAATCGGGTTTCAGTGCATAATGATTAATATTTCACTATAATTATTTGTTCCAATTAAATGTAGCATAATTAGGTAGAATTTTCCCCTGTGCAGCTAAACTGCCTTAAAAAAAAAATATATATATATATATATATATATATATTTATATATATATATATATATATATATATATATCAAGGGAGTTTTGGCTTGCTTATTTTGCAATTTTAACTACTTTTTTTCAATTGTTAACTGAGAAGTTTAATTTTTCCAGTATAATTCTGCTGTAAACAAAAGTGTCCACAATCTGATAATTAGAAAGAATGAAGTTTTCCACAATCATTAACAAATAATAATAATAAAATAATAATAATTTAAAAAAAATAGGAGATTATAGTATTAAGATTTATAATAGCTCTTGTTGACTTGGTCACCAGATTTACATTTGATGATAATTTCTTAACATGTTTTGTTTTCAAAATATATTGGATACAGTGGCAGAAAGAAACAAACTGCATTTCCAGTATTTGATACCTCCGTGAAATAAAAATGCAGTAAAATGAAAGGAAAACACCCAGACCTCTGTGTTGCCAGACTCGCTCTGAGATTACAAGGGCTGGCCTAAAATATTTGGTTCTTTCCATGTAATCTGGATGCTGCAACAACATTATAGACTTGTGATATCTTTCATTGACACTAGCATAATATTCTAATACCACAACAGTGCAAACTGTACGCCAGCACTCCCCATAGAGCACAGCTATCTGACCTTGAGATGCAACAAGCTGCTACAATTTAATGCTGAGCAGTCCAAATTAGGCTTATATTGTTTTCTTTCTTAAAACAACACAAATTACTGACTGACTTCTGAAGAACTGTCATTCTTGGCTTTTCTGAGAGATCATCACTTGTGACTCCTGACAAAGCAAAGCAACAAAATGGCACTTTAACAGAAGAACTTTTACAGATGAGAAGTTCCAACTTGCTCTGGAGTTTCTTTCCCATGGATATTCATTATCTTCTGGCTGATATTTTTAAACCTGCCTATGGGAGTTGGATGCCCAATTCCCATTAAAATTAATGTAAATTAATGTGAAATGAGTAACCAAATTAATTAATTGAATTAAAATTAATGAGAACTGGGCATCCATATCCTTAAGGTGAGTTTTAAAGTTTCAGCCAGTGAATTTTAGGACAATGCAAGCTTGGATAGATGTAAATATACATTTAAGATATGCATTGACGTATTGGAAATATGGGACAGTATTTCTGCCAGATCTTCAAAGCAGTTAAAAATTCAGCCCTCTCAATGTATGACTGAAGTTTTTCCAAAGTCTGATCCATGTTTAATATATTATACTATTTAAAAATTCTATAGTTCTGTATCTACATCCTAGACAATGGCTGCTCATAATTCAGCTTCATTCCAGATGAGAGCTATCAGAATAATATTTAGAGATGTAGTTTGATTTTTAAAGAAGGATTGTCATAATGTATTTAAATGTCAGAATATACTATTATTCAGAACTTCCCACAAATTTCAGTAGCTGTCACTTACTTCGAACATTATTATTTTATATTTCCAGAACATATTGATGATTTTTATTTAATATAATGAAAGCCCCTGAAAGCCACCACCACCATAGTTCTCCTACTCTTAATAAATAAATAAATAAATAAATAAATAAATAAATTGTAGACCAGCAAGAAGCTGGCTAATTACAAAAATCATGGATTTTCATGGATTTTCCCATCAGCTTTGGAAGTAGAATTTGGGTCTCCCTGAAACATTTATACTTTGTGCTGACAACTAAAATCACACAGCAATAGAAACTGCAAGGTACCTGTGGAAATCTAATTGATTTATCTTTGTTTTCCAATTTTCAGAGCGGCCTTCTATTTACCAATAGACTTTCAACTGAGCTTTTAACTACATATATTTCTTTTTTTCCATAGTGCAGAATTTGTTCTGTATGTTCAGGGACCTCACTACCACAGTCAATCAAGTATTACAAAAAATAATTTCACTTCTTGTAAAAGCACAGTTATCAAATTTCAAGGAATTTTAACTACTCTGTCACTGACATAAACATAATTCTCTTGCAAGATGAAGGCATAGCAAACATGAAAGCTGTATGTATCATTTTACTAAAAAACAGAGCTTTAATAATGTAAAGTAATTTCATAGTACTTAAGTAAATATTATAGATTGACTAGCACATAGTTAATGTCTTGAAATTGGAAAGTTTTCAATATACATATTTTTTCATTTACATAGATTGTCAGAGAATAAAGTTTTTCATGTAGTTCAGAAATGGAAAAATAAACAAACAAACAACTACACTACAAACAGACTACAGCCCTGCACATTGGATGTAATTTTATTCTATTATTTTAGAAGAGTAACTTTAAACGGTCTGTTTGGAGCACACTTCTGTTCTTCATACTGCAGTATTCTATGAAATTTTAGGCTAACAGAGTGGAAGAAAGGCAGTATCAGTGCCTGCAGAGTAATATGTAGCTTTGTTAAAAAAAAAAAAATGGTTTCAGCCAAAACAAGAATTCCTCCTGTATCACAACTGTGATGATATCCTCACATTAAAATACTGTAAGCTCCTCTTTAAACCATTGTCTCCTAGAAGGTGACTAACAGCTACAGTCATAAAGCACAGCAGAAAAATTTGTCTATGTGAAACTTCATGATTTCCTACACACCTTTCAAAGAGTCTGCAGTTCTTATATGACTAAAAAGTACACACGGGTCAAGCAGTTCCAGCCAACACATTGCATATCCCAAAATCTTGGATGTGTCCTCAACATGACGAGTTCTGATTCCCCATAACAGAAAGCACAGAAAGAACTTTCTTGAGGGACTCACTGCACACGTTTTATAAAGTCAGATGCTCAAAGCATTATTTAACCTTGTATGCACAGCTGGACCAGGAGAAAAAGAGAAAAAGAAAAAAAAAAAGGAAAAAAAAAGTATAATAGGCCCATCACTCCTGGAAGCTGATTTCCTGACACTTGGTGAGTGTTACCAAGTCCTGTCCCTCAGGTAGCATATGGTACTACTGCATATACCACTAAGTCATTGCTACACAATATTGATTCTGCCCAAAATGTACCCTGCTGAGACTGAGAACTGTAAAAGGGACTTGATTTTTTTTTTAATTATTTCATATAAGAATTTCAGTCAAGTAGTATAAAAATAGGCCACCTTATTATCCCACCAGATAAAGCCCGTTGAAATACCAATTGCAAATTCACTGTACAGAACATTTGCCTATTTCTGTGCTTGACTTTCACCCCACAAAAAGGCATCTTTTATTGCAATTGCAATAAGTGATAATAGGATTTATTTATTTTTTAATGACATTATGTCAATGGCCCAGTGCAAATTAGCTTATAGGTACTCTTCTTCCTGCTGCATTCACACACAAACCTAATAACTGCTGGTCAAAAAAAAAAAAAAAAAAAAAAAAAAAAAAGGCTTAACAAAATTATAAGGGTTTAGGAAAAAGACAGCAAAGGCAGTAAGATTGTTTGTTGTCCCATGCCCTGTAACACACACCAATATTGGTCAAGGCTGTGCATCTACTACCTTGAGTTTCCAATTCATATTTTTTCTTCTGCTGCATGCTTTATTATTTTCTCTTAATTTATCACCACACACATCTAAACAAGAAGCTGTAACACATTAAAGGACTTTAAAGGATTTACATTATATGCTTATTACTGAAAATGTTAAGTGTAATTGAATAAAGCTGCTGCTAATTTTAAATAAACTCCAGAGTTTCACATAGGAACATGCACATCTGTAAAAGTTAAAAGAAAATCAGATTTATAATGTCATAAAGGATAATTACTGAGAACATTTTCAAGGCAAGATTTCTACTGTACTCTCTGTAATTAGTGTCCAAGGATCTATTTAAAACTTCTGCTTCCTCTAGGTAACATAACAGCAATTCAGAAGAAATACAGCACAAGTCATCTACTTATAACTAGTTTATTCTTAGGTTCAGTCTGTTTTTGATGATGGCAAAATATATGCATTCTTTTCTGGCCTTTTCTAGCTTTGTAATTACTATGCAACTATGGTTTATGGTAATTCTTAAATGACAACTTTTAAAATACCTATGTACTCTTGAGCAAATTTTCCAAGAGAATACAGACTATGTACAGAAACAGATACAGAAGACAGAGTTCTTAGTGGTGGAGTGCTAGAAAATAAAAATGTCCCAAGTAGGTTCCAGTGTACCTCTTAGTTTTAGTTAAAAGAAAAAAGTC
Organism: Aythya ferina; assembly: GCF_964211825.1. Classification (NCBI taxonomy): domain Eukaryota; kingdom Metazoa; phylum Chordata; class Aves; order Anseriformes; family Anatidae; genus Aythya; species Aythya ferina. The sequence goes on from NC_140304.1 coordinate 15,641,101, forward strand.
AAGAAACATTTTTTTATTTAAAGTCTGAGTTGAAAGTGTATACATTCACAGATTACAAACTCTGAATAAACCCTGACAAATAATAGATAAGTTTATTTATTTCATAAGAAAGCTGAAAGCTGTAATTAAAAAAAAAAAAAAAAAAAAAAAAAAAAAAAAAAAAGTTTCAATGAACAAGTTTGTGTCAAGGATTTATCAGCCAGCAGAGAAATCTGGAGACATTTTGTTTCACTGCAGATTTTAGCTGGATTTTGATTCTTATGTAAGGACTTTTAATTTCTCTGTGAGTCCTTTACTGCACACAGTTCAACACATCTTGCATCTGCAAGTGGCTGCCATTTTTGCAGTGCCATAGCCCCCATAGCACATGCCAGCCTGCCTGTCCATGGGTGCTGGGGCCAGTTTCTTCCATACCTCTTTATAGGAGTTTTGTTGGCAGAAACATGCAAGTTCCAGCCCTTTACTGGTTTCCATTGTCAGCTGACAGTATGAGGCAGTTTTCTGCACAAAGGAAATTTTGCTTAGTCGCAGAAACACTGTACAATTGTGACTGGTTTGTCTGTCTTTGAATCTCAGCATCTGTTTTCAGGAGTGGCTTTAAGCTATTGCAGATAATTTTTCTAATGTATATGTTAGTGCTGCATGCTACCTGGCTAAGTGCTGACATAATATTTAATGTGTGATGTTAAGAGGCAGGGAAAATTACTTCCCAACCAATTTACATCAGCACTACGGTAAGCACCTGGGAGACACTGTCATGGCTAGGATCTACAACAGCACCTCCTGGGAAAGGTGAAGTTCAATTTCCATAGGTGTTAAAATGTTCCAGTTTAGCTACATCTTCACAGACGACACTGGCATTCACTAAACCACTACAAGCCTTCAACAAACCTCTGGAGATCTTTATTTATTACAACGCTATTCTTCCTGGAGCCAAGATAATTGGAACAATCCAATTTATAGTCTCTCTGACAACAGTATGACATGTTGAGGTGTTATATTGGACCTTTGACATGACATATCTGTAAACTGTATCTATAATTGTTGAAAGGTTAAAAAAAAATTCCAATCTACATTTTCCCTGGAGAATTTTATACTATTCTCCAAACCACAGACCTTTCCTCTATCTCACCCTTGCTGCAAACACCAAGTGATTTATTAACTGCATATGTTCTTTAAATATTTCTTTCCAGCTGTTTCAGACATACATGTTGTTTTTCCGTTAGCAAAAAGTTAGGAAACCACTGAAAAATTGTTTCATTTACCATGTTAGAAAGCCTTTTCATATTGCTTGCATACTGAATGTGTAGTCCTGTGCTTTGAGGCCAGCTTCAGTTTAATTTTGTCAAGGATCTGTGTTCATGTTTTTCAGTGTTTATTAATTTATGCAGTTCTCCCTTGAACAAGCTGGATTTCATTGGGTTTGGAAAAATTGCTGTGTTATATACAGTCCTATCTGTATTCATGCACACCCTCCCCACCCTCAGGCCATCATAATACACTTTCCTCTTAAAAGAAAACAAAGAGGGGGAAAAAAAAAATGTCCTCATTTTATGTGAGGAGTAATAATTGCTGCAATGGGCCAGAGGAATAGTGGCATTTAATTAATGACCTTCACAGTATTAACCACAGTTGGAAGAAGTATTCCAAATGATACAATATGAGGCCAATAGCATGATCTTCTCTTCATAGAAAATTCAGTAGGCCAATAAAAAATATTCTTAATATATTTTGGAATTCTTGTTCTTAATATATCTGGAAAGATAAGATCCACTTTTCCTGTGAACTCTAAGTTTAGCACCTTAAGTTAAATATGCCTGTGGTTCATGACTGAAAAGGTTCATGACTGAAAAGGTCAAGTAATATTGGCATTACATCTTTCTATATTAGAAAGAAAACTTATTTGTCTTTCTCAATTTTGTGTGTGCATTTTTAAAATGTATCAATCATTTTAAACTACACAATCCAGTACTGAAAGTATCTTAAATCATAGATACATTTGATAAAAAACTGCTTAATATTTAAAAATTTTAAGCAAAATATTCAATAAATGAAAGTATTCGGTCTCATTTAAGCTTTCATTATTAGATTTTTTCCAGCTCTGTAAATACACCAAGATCAACAAAATATCCTCACTTTGACTAATGTTTATGACACATAAGTTTTCAGATGAAGCTTCAGTTTCGCAGGGGAGCAACAGTTGCCCTAAAAGTTGCATCACATGGAATGTTTTTTGTTCAATGCCATGTCCCAGAAACCTTCCCTGAAAGACAGTCCTTGCTATGCTCTCATTCAGCTCTGAGGAGGTACAAGTGACTAGATATACATATGACATAAAACCTCCTCGATTAGGTCCAATGTGTTGGTCAGCATACCCAGTCAAAGCACTACAGAAATTTTCACCAAGTTCTGTGCTAGCAAATGATCTACATTTGTCCAATAAAATCATTAAAAAAAAAAAAAAAATACACCAAAACCACCAACACTACAAAACACAGATCACAGAGAGGAAACTAACTGATGTTAGTGAACCTGTCATGAACTAACTGATAAAGACTACATACATTCATGATTATAAAACATGCAGTTTTTTGGAAGTTCAAGTATGTAAATCACAGTGCCTGGAACCAGTTAAAAGGCTAGAAAACAGATGTCTGAAAGAGCTTTTCGTTGTCTCAATCAAGAAATCTAAACAGTAATAGTTTTCCCAGCAGGAAGCATGCTAAAAAAGTATAACATATTCTTCTGCCAATGTTGTGTTCCTCAATTTTCTTTCCTTACTTCTCAAAAAAAAAAAAAAAAAAAAAAAAAAAAAAAGGAGTAGGAAAAACAGTGAGGATAAAATCAGAGATATCCCGAGTTGGAGGGAACCCACAAGGATCATCAAATCCAACTCCTGGCTCCATGCAGGACCACCCCAAAAATCAGACCCTGTGTCTGAGAGCTTTGTCCAAATGTCCCTGAACTCCTGCAGGATCAGATCTGTGACCACTGCCCTGGGGAGCCTGTCCCAGTGCCTGACCACCTCTTGGTGCAGAACCTTTCTCTAACACCCAGCCTGACCCTCCCCTGTCCCAGCAACATGTTGTTTCCTCCTGTCCTAAACATGCCTGAACAGATATTCATACACACCTGTCTTTCTATGAAGAACGTACCGTGAGTCTGCCTTTGAAGAACACATCTTCCAACAGATATTCAACTGAGTTGAGCAGACACAAAGTTCAGATCATTTTGACTGCACCTCAAGAGAGAATCACACAGCTCTTCCCACATTTCTGTGTCTTGGTTTGTGACTTAACACACAATTATTTATGTAAAAATAGTGGAAAACAAGTAAAAATATATTTCAATATATCTAGTTCAGCAAGTGCCTTGTCTCTTATTATAAATGTGTGTTTTTCACTAACACTCTCCAGCTACTGTTGTTCAGTGGCACTACTGACCCTTAAAATAATGACATTCCTATTTTATATATAGAAGATTCACTTAACAAAAGACACTTTGATAGATTTCTCCAACCTAAAGGACACCCATGTATGCTTGATACAAATTGCAACCAAGTGTCTTTGCTTAACCTTTTGCAGTGGTTTGACAATGTACTAAATCTGACTAGATTTCCTGCAATAATCAAAAATGCTTTAGACACATGACAAAGATTGTTCATTCACTAGCACTATTTCTTGATCAGTGTGAACTAGTAAAAGAAATTTTATGCCAGATAAATTTTCATCTGTCTGACATTAAACTTTATAGTGGATCACTGCTCTCTCTCTGCAGCATAAAAACTTTCCAATCATTTGGGAAAAGCAGGCATGATACAGATCACATATTTACTCCTGGAAGGCTCAGTCACACATGGATCTGCTATTAAGGACTGTGGCTTTAGAGACTATTTTACCACCATTCCCACTCCCAAGCTGTGTTTGTAGAAGGAATTATTCAGAACTAGATATTCAGTGCAGATGAATAATAGATGAATAATCTAATAGGGAATCTCCATTTTACTTCATCATCTTCCTTTTACTTCATTTTGTTCATTCTTCTGCGTGATCCTTAAAGTGAGATGGTTATTCTTGCATTTACCTATTTAAATGAAAATATATATGGCTGGCACTTAAATGGAATTTGCCATGTGAAACCCTCGCCCTTGATATATCCTGAATCCTAGCAGATGGATGTAGCAGCTGCACTAAATCTGTTGCTGTGGGGGGAGTGATATTCAGGGAGCCACAAGCTTCATTCAGTGCAACTGGGCACCTTAGAAATTCAGGGTGTGTATTTCTCAGTCCTGTTCTTCCTGCCTAGCTCACAATAAACTACTGAGTTTTTTGATGTCTTATTTGACTTACTTTGAGACTGTAGAAGTAATACTTTTTCATTTCAGCATTTTTCCTTCTCTGTTTACAGGCTTATCTGACAGACAGTTGTTTCCTTTTCACCTAAGATGCAAGTACAGTGTAATCATGAGAAAAAAAAAAAATCTTTATAAATTTAATTTTATTATACAAATGCCTTGAAGGCCCGGAAAATATATAATTTGTTGTGTAAATGCTGTATATATACATACATGAGAGTCACACGTTAAAAACTTACCAAACTCAACTAGCATAAATGTTTAGCAGAATAAAATAAAGTATTTTTATATAGATGCATCTGATTGAAACTGACTTTTTTTTTTTTTTTTAATAGTACTTAAATTCAGGATGAATTAAAATTTGAAGTTGAACCTAATTAGATAATATGAGTCAAGTTTCTTGTTTTAGAAAGCATGAAGAATCAAAACATTATTATATTCCGCTTTTTATACAAGTCAAATATTTGTTTTCAGAAATCTTCCAGATGTAATAAAAAGGGATAAAGTCAGAAAAGAACTTCAGAGATAAATTCAATTGTTGCATGAACCTATTTCTTCTCTAGGTTATTGTGTTTTGTTGTTGTTGTTGTTTTCCTGTTTCACCAGTGGTTTGTTTTTGGTCAAACCTCATGTTACTGTTGCATGATTTTTCATTTTAGCCAATGAACCAAAACAATCAATCAGCTTTGCTGTCCTTCTGAAATCCTAGGACTCAGAAAATGCCAGCCAGAGGAATTGAACAGCTTGTCCAAGGTCACAGAAGAAACTAGGAAATTATCTGAGTCACAGTCCAATAGCTTAGGCATCCTCCCTCAACAGACCTCATTAATAAAAACTGGATGAATTTTATTAATAGAAATTAATTTCGTCCAGACTAGAGCTGAGCATGAGAGGCATATAATACAACAGTTACACAGTGTTCTCTATGGCATTTCTAATCCTTAAATATAATATATAGTCCTAAGTCTATGACACTATGATAAGTGAAAGGTCCCACACAAGCACCGCTACAAGAGAAAAATGAAATATTTAGGTTAATAGGCATTCAAAAACAAATCAGGTTTTATGTCTATTTTGACCATGCAATAGAAGTTCCGGTGTTGGTTTTGTTTTACTGTGACAGCCTGTATGAGTTTCCCTACCTGTTTTGCCTAATATCTAAGGGGTTTATGTTGTCATAATCCATGGTATTATACAGGGAAAGTACTTAGCATTATTTTACATAGTTTGAAAGTCATATTTCAAAACATCAGGATGTAAGTCTATGAATCTAACAGGATACTAAGTATACATGTTTATTTTAGTCTGGTTTCTGTATAGCTATTTTTTTTCCAGAGTTTTAATGTATAAGAGATGAGAAGAAAATAAAAGATATAGGTGGTAAAAATGCAGATTTTTGTCAAAAAAAAAAAAAAAAAAAAAAAAGACCTTTTTTAATGGTTGCTGTTTGAAAAACATTAAAGCACTAAGTCTCAGTGTTTCCAGATAATATATTGGAGAGCTATAATCAACATATTTCTTCTCAGATCACTGGTCTCTGTTTTTTTTGTTTTGTTTTGTTTTTCTTCCACACGAAGACTGTTTTAATAATCAATTCACATTGGTTTTAGGACCTTCCTTGACAAGATTTTCTCATAGTAATTTTCTTTTACTAACAGTTTATAAACGACACCTTTTCAAACCATCAGCTACAGTGGAGTATTGTCTCTTTATGGAAAGATGCTAGACTATCTCTCTCTGCTTCTTATTCTGTCATCCAATGACTTTCCAACTCAACAAATAACCATTCTGTTGCAATTAATATGCAAATACAGCAGTAAAGGTTGGTCTGCTTTAGTTCATAGCTTCTTGATTTACCTTATGAATTTCCTTTACCTTGCTGCATTAGCTGATGAGAAACCTCGTAAGATGTATTACTTTTGTCAATCACTATATGATGAGTATTCATCTGAGACAGCTACTAAAACAAACATAAGCTTCCTAATAAACAGCTTGCTTAATTTCTACCAGTAGAGACTGGCTGGAATAATGACTTTTGAAAGTTGAGATTCCAGATTATTTTTTTATTATTTTATTTTTGAAATGGAAATGCACTTACTTTGGTTCACTGTGACATAATTCTACACTATTCCCTTCCTTCTTCCTCCCATTAAAGCAAAATTCCAGAATGGCTTCTAACCTGCTGGCCATGGATTTTTCTTGAGGTGTGCCTATAACTGGCACGATGCATCAATAAATACTGAAAAATTAGTTTTTTTCTAAAGTTAAATTTTATTCTGTTAAAAGGAAAGTTACTTAAGAAAAAATAAATAATAATAATCAGCTTAGAATACCCAAAAGCCAAATCAAGCATGACCAAAGGATCGCCTACAGTAAGTAACTGCACGTGATTAAGGTAACAGGGCTACTAAAATTTTCCAAAATTAAGATTGCAACTCTACGGCCATTAATTGGAAGCTTGTGTTTCTAAGGAGTTTATTACTGCAAGGACGTAAACTGATTTCAATCACAACCATGCCTTGTAAACATAGCCTACAGTAAACCACTACTAGTCATTATTAATCACTAAGGTAATTATCCAGAAATTTCCAAAGTGACAGAAGGCAGAGAAAAAAAGGTTGCTGAAAAAAAGTTAGTCTTTTTGTAGTTCTCCAGACCCCATAATTCAGTTTCTTCAGTAGTATCCACAAACTGTAAAACTATAGCCATTGACACCTTTAATAGTTTGAATAACTCTTAAACATTAAGAATCTCACACAGATGAAAATATAAAGGAATACACAGCATATAACTTTTCCAGTGTATTTAATACCACAATACAAGATTTATTCCAAAACTTCTCAAAACCTTGAGAAAATTCTTATTTATTAATATCCATTTAAAATACTTGTAAATTCAAATCTCTCTGCCTTTCCACATTCATAATTATGGTAGTTTGGCTATATATTTTGTGACTGATTTCTGTAGGTTGAGTTCATGATACAGATAAAGAGTGTCAGAATAGTATCAGAAATATTAAATCTGTTTAAGTTTTCTTTAAATGTATTACAGTACAAATTTTAAGCACTTTTTCAGTAGCATGAATTAGAAAGTAATTATTCAAAGTTTATGCACTTGATAGCACTGATTGTGTCCCCAAAACATGGTTCTCACATATTTCAGTCCTGAAGTAATTCATGTTTTAATTGATACAACAAATTTTCATTTCTACCTCTGTATACAATTTTCCTCGGTAGGACTAGTGAGGATGTAAAGCAGGATTGCTTCTACTGATTAAATAAGTTCCAATCTGTGTTATGTCTCAGGCATGAATTATTCTTATTTCTTCTTCTAAGACTTTAGCACATTATGATAGTACATTGTAACCTACAGCTGAACTATAAAATTTAAAAAAAATAAAAATTGAAAATTAAAAATTAAAAATTAAAAATTAAAAATTAAAAATTAAAAATTAAAAAAAAAAAAGGAAAGTGAATTGTTTGTGTAGACCCAATGCCTAACCTTGAGCTTACCCTTACCACAAACTCCAAGTATTGTTGGCTCAGTAATGCAAACAGGCACAACAGTCTTGAATTCAACATGGGTCTCAAAATGATTTAAAATAACAACAAAAATATTTCTGCTATGAGTTTTTTTCTAAAAAGAAAGAGTTTCTTTTAGAAAAGTAATTTATTCCTTTTGTTACAATACTAAGTGATCATTTATTTCTAACAAAAATTAAATATTCCCCTTTTCATATAAGTATATACACAAAGTGCAGGTAGCATGGAAATAACTTTCTTAATAATTGCCATATCAACTGCTTTCTCCCAATGGAATTTATTATTGTAGTCAATACCTGGAAGACCTTCCTTACCTCACCCTACATCAGAGCATGGCTTTGTTTCCTCTTTCCAAATCAGTGATTTGGTTAAGACTTTTAATCTTAAACTGGTTAAATTGTCATAACAATTAGGTTGATTTCCTTCCCTCTGCAAGTGCCGTACAAAAAAACATCAATCAAGGTGTATCTAATTACGAAACTAAGTTAAGAGGTGTTTGAGCAAGATGGCTAAGATTCTCAAGGGACCAGAGAATTGAATTGGTACTTCAGACATATCAAATTAGTTAATGATTTGGGGACCTTTATTCTGCAAGAGCATGTAAATTAAAAAAGAATAATGAAATTCATTAAGGCTTGGTAACATCGAGAAAGGAGGACATTGGGGCCTCACCACATGTAATATATAGAACCTGCTTTATCTCAGCAGAATGACAAGTGGGGGAAACACATTTTTGCAGCATTCATGTTACAGATGATCACAGTTTGCACTGTATATCTAATCACCTGAACTTGCAAAAGCATTTGCAAAACACTGTTGCTCAGACTTGCTACAGACCCTTCGTTGGTTGTGTAGATTTAGTTCTTGAATATCCAACATCTTAGGTAGTTTTCAAGACTTTCCCATCCAGCAAGAAGACACTTGTCAGAGGAGGCACAAATAAGAGTGCTGGAAGACTGTCAGGATACATGAGTATTGTAGATACCTGCCTTTATAGCAGCTGTTAGACACTCTGCACCTGAGGAGATGCTAATTTAAGCCAGATGGTTAGAAATTGTGCTTATGCTAATCTTGCATTTATTGCCTCTTTGTAAGATTATTTTACCATTATTATTATTTAATAAACTGAGCTTACTTCTAATTCTTATGTGGTCATGTGTTCATTTTCTGGCAATGAGTGCTTGGAGTCTGTAAGGCCCATTCTGAATCACTAGACAGAAAGCAGCTACATTCTTTACTCTAAGGTATGAATACTTTGACTGAAACGCTAGGGTTGTGAATATGTCTACAAACATTTAGCTTCAAATGAAAAGTAGTTAGGCAGAATGTTTTACCTCACCCTATCCACTGAATCCTTCTAAAACATGTTTAATTATCTTCCAATTTCTAATTAGGCTTCAGTTTGGCAAATGCCATGCTATTGTGGAGTACCTGATTCATGCCTATTTTTGAAATACTCTATAAGTGCACTATTATAAAGATGGATAAAAAGAAAGAATACTTCAGTGCAATATGAGGTATTTATCTCCATTTTCAATGGAAAGTAGGAAATACAGCAACTGAATCTTAGTAAGCACCCAGAAGAAGCTTTTAGAAGAAAAAAAACTATTAAATATTCCTTGCAGAGTCATACATGCTGCAGTGTGGTTGCTCAGAGACACTGTTTATATCAGCTGATATAGTTCCTCCAAGGAAAGAGGAAAGAGCAATTAAAAAGTACAGCAGTTTCAGAACTTGACCTAGAATACAGGTGCAAATTTAATAGGTGCCAGCTCAGAGTATTATTGCACAGTTTTATTCTGACCACTGGCAAATAGCTAGCCTTCAAATGTGTGCTCTGCATAAGATAGCCTCAGACTTTAAGTGCGAGTATATCAGCTGAATGTACCTGTCAGAAAACACTAGATACTAACTGATATACTTTCTGTTTTGGCTTCATTTTCATGAATCTGGACAAAGTAATGGAGGATAAACAGCTAAATACCTGTTCTCAAACTCTTCTCAAAAGCTTTGACAAGTGAATGATTGAATCACTAAATGGAGGCTGTAGCAGGTGATTTAGCATGAGAGCTGCTCAGTGTGACAGGCGCTGAATGTTGTGGCATGCTTTTTAAGGGTCTGTTTTGACCAAGCAATATTGGCTGAAATTTGTGTTGACTTGTTTTTTTTTAGCAGAATCCTGAAGTGTTGAAAACTGGTATGTGCTTCAGAGATGGATTTTTATATGCTTGCAGATGGAGACCAGATTTCAAACTGTAAACACACCACAAGATCTATATTCATTGATACTACCTTCATTCTAAGGTTCTTCAGAATTATCTGAAGAAGGCAAAGTTTTATTACCCATCATCTTGGAAATAATGTATTTATACTCCATTGGACTGATGTGAAAGCCAAACTCAATCTGAGGAGATTGTGTGGTTCCCCTGAAAAGACCAGGCAGATTTTGCAGAAATGAGTAGTGTAGTGCTCAAATTTTGGTTCCTTTTACTTGTCTGTCATCTTTTTATGCATAGAATAGGAGAATAACCTGAGCTGGAAGGGTCCCACAAGGATCATCGAGTCCAGCTCATGGCTCCATACAGGGCTACCTAAAAATCTAACCCTATGTCTGAAGGTGTTGTCCAAATGCCCCTTGAACTACAGCAAGCTCGGTGCCTTGACCACTACCCTGGGCAGCCTGTCCCAGTGCCCGACCACCACCAGTGAAGAACCTTTTGCTGATATCCAGCCTGAACCTCCTCTGTCCCAGCTCCATGCCTTTCCCTTGTGTTCAGTCGCTGTCCACAGAGAGCAGAGCTCAGTGCCTGCCCCTCCACTCTCCTCACGAAGAAATCCTCATGTACATGCTGTTGTTGACCTACAATGTTTTGGGGATCATCTGCTTCAGTCAGATTCATTTGCAACACAGTTGCTTAGGGTTACCAGATCAAGAACCATATCAAGATGTATTTCCAAATTATTTTTCTTTTGTAAATTAAAAGCAATTTTTTAAGTGGCTATTAGGAACACATCTTACCCACTTATGTCATAAGTATATATTTAGAGTGGAAGCATGAAAATACTCACTGTAGAGACTGCTTGAAAACTACTGATTAGAAAATCAGTGAAAAATAACCTTAATAATTGAATCCATATAAAAATAAATAAATAAACAAGAAATTAGAAAGTTCATGCAACCAACAAAATTAACTTGCACATGGGGTTTTTGTGATTGATGAAGGATTTATTGAAAGTTGCATGACTGGTTTTAGCTATGGAAGGTCCTTTGGAGTTCACGGCAGCTGCAGTTTTAAACACCTGCTCTTTTCTTAATTAAATATGTTCCAGAAAATTATTACACAAGTCCATTTTTGTAATCTACCCAATAAATGTCTGTGTAGTAAGCAAGCTGGTAATCTCCAATATCTGAAAAGTAGATATTAGTCCCTAAATATGCTGCATCACCAAATTGGTGCAGCACTGTTATGCAATATTCTCTTTACTTAGGAAAACTAAGATAGTTCTGACCTAAAAATTCCCTTACAAACCACAAGTATTCAGTCAAACCTGTTGCAAGGGTGGCAAAGATTAGCCCAATATCATCAAGGTATCAGTAATAAAATCAAATTAGATCATTCCTCTAGGAGTTCATGCCAGCTTCCACTAAATTATTTGTTCTTAATTTATGAAAATGCATTTAACTCTCAGTTTTTAAAAAGATTATGGCTTATTCTGTTTCCTTAGACTATGCCTTTTTTTTTAGCTGCTTCCCCTTTTTTAATGTTGCTTTCTAATTTAATCAGTATTTATTTTTTATTATATTTAAGATTACATGATTATAGTTAGCTTTCTTGAGATAAACGCTGATAGCACTAAGCTGCATTAAGACCTTACGCTGTCAAATTTCTGCGATATTCCTTACTATTTATTGTGCACAATTATTATTGTGCACAATTCTTTAAAGATTTGTTTTGAACATCATGTTCAGATAAATGTCAGTCACAGCAAAATTAATTATGAGAAACAAAGTTATGAAACATAGGCTGTGATTGACTGAAATTTTGGGTGTGTATTGCTTCACAGTCAGTAAAACCAAACTGAAGAATTTCTACTGATTTCAAGTGGGTTGGAACAGACCTTCAGTAAATGAAGTTTTATTTCTTCAGGGTTCCAATGGAAAATTTTCCTTAGTTTCAAAATCCAGTTTGCAGGAAGCAAGGCCTTAAGTTTTGTTAGCACAGATATGCCCTTAACAGATATTCTACAAAGAAGAAAGACTCATGAAGGCACATAACCCTGTAACAAAACTTCTGAAGCTAGTGGGAGTTATTTTCTTTCAGTAAAGAACTGGAGGACATAGACATGTATTCTCACTGGCATTAATCAGACCCTCAAACAAAGAATTCAGTAAAAAACCTTGTTGTTTCCCCCACCTTTTGATATTTTGTAATTTCTTTCCATGGAGATGGACCATGCACAAACAAGAGAGGATGACATTATAGTAACTGGTCTGATAGTCTAACAGGGTAAAAATATGCCTCAGGTTTGTGTTTTTATCTTCACTTGTATCCTTAGCCCAAAGGGATATCTCCTTTTTATTTTGGTGATTATTAACTTTGGGACAGAAATTCTGAAAATAATTATTTTAGAGAGCAGAAATTAAAATTATTATTAATTTTCATTAAAAATCCTATTTTCATATGTTTCAGTAAGCTTTTGTATAAAATGCATTCTGATAACATTTTAATGCAATATTGAATATCTTTCTTTGGTTCAAATTACTACGAGTATTTAGGGTCAAGCAAATCATAAGGCTAGCTGTACCCCTGGAGATGTATTAAATATTCACTAACATTTAAAACAGTTCCAAAAAATGTATCTTTACTATAAGCACAATTTTCTTGTTCAGTCACACATTCACAGTCATCAAGACTAGAAAGGAAATTTGTATGGAAAAAGGCTTGTTGGTTTATATGTACATATAGATGATTATGTATATACAATACACGTATATACTGCCCTGGAACCAGAGCTGCACTGAGGCAAACCAGTCCAAGTTGAGCAAGGAAGTCCTGCTGAAGGACAGTCCTGCTCTGAAATTTAAGAATGCGACTTGTCATGGGGTGCAGTTTCTGGCAAAGTATAGAAATTATATTTCTAGCCAATGTTTCAAGATGAATCATAGTACACTGTCAAAGATAAAAACATTTGTAAGCAATACCAAGGCTAATAAAAACAATGTGTAGAGCCAGAAAAACCTAATTCCAATTAATTCTGTTTTGCACTAGTGTGCTATGTACTTCTTCATAAAATCACAGAATTATAAATAGAATGGTCTGGGTTGGAAGGGACTTTAAAGTTCACCTGGTTCCAACCCCCTGCCATGGTTGGAACCAGATGAGCTTTATCTTTTTCATACCAGATGAGTGAGCTTTTTCATGGTCTTTCACTAGACCAGGTTGCCCAAAGCCCCATCCAGCCTGGCCTTGAGTACTTCCAGGGATGGGGCATCAATGGCTTCTCTGGGCAGCCTGTGCCAGGCCTTCCTTGGAGTGAAGAATTTCTTCTTTATATCTAATTTAAACCTACATGTATCTTTTTTTTTTTTTTTTTTTTTTTTTTTTTTTTTGGTTTAAAGCTATTAATCCGTTTCCTATCACTACACTCCCTGACAAAGAGTCACTCCCCAGCTTTGCTGCAGACCCTGTTAGGCACTGGAAGGACAATATAAGGTATCCCTGGAGCCTTCTCTTCCCCAGGCTGAACAACCCCAACTCCCTCAGCCTGTCTTTGTAGGAGAGAAGCTCCAGCCCCTTGATCATCCTTGTGGCCCCCCCTTGTGGAGGCATTCTAATATTTCCATGTCTTTCTTCTGCTGAGGGCCCCAGAGATAAACACAGTGCTCCAGGTGGTGTCTGATGAGAGCAGAGCAGAGGGGGACAATCCCCTCCCTCACCCTGCTGGCTGTGCTGTTTCTGGTGCAGAACAGTATGTAGTTGGCTTTCTGGGCTGCAGGCACACCTTGCTGGCTCTTGTTGATTTTCTTGTCAACCAACACCCCCAGGTCCTTCTCATCAGTGCTGCTCTCAATCCATTCTCCACCCAGCCTGTATTTGTGTTTGGGATCGTCACAGCCCAGATATGGGACCCTGCACTTGGCCTTGTTGAACTTCATGTTCTTCATAATATATAGGCTTCTTTAAACTTCATTACTGGTCTAAAATGATTGCATTACAAACTGAAAGCAGGGCACTGATACTTCACTGTGAGGAGAAGATTGACTATTTTTCTAAATGTAGTACTGCTATGTTACCCTCATAACAGTAAATAAAGGAGATGGGCAAGCAAGCTCTGCAGCCACTACCTGAAAAAGAGAGACAATAAAGCCCTGAATCTAGATTTGCAGTTGTTTCTGGAGATGAACTAGAAAGAGGAAGAGGAAGGAAGAAAGGGAGGGAGGGAGGAAGAAAGGAAGATGCAGATAACATGATGTGTAAGAAGAGCTTTTTGCCTTCCCTTAGGAACTGGAGGGGGCCTAACAGATGTTTTTGGGGATTGAATGTGAATTGTCTATGGACTGATTCATGTACAAAAAGTTCTGGATAAAAAGTACATACATGATTTATAACTTGTATCTTTGACTCATAAAGCACTCAATTCAATTATCTAGGACATAAATCCAGAATGTTATTTACTTTGCAAACTTACTGTTTGAAATCAAAGAAAATAGACTAGTTTCTGCACTGGTTCTTCATGATAACACCTCCATGACGATTTTAGGGGTGAAAAAGAATCTGTATTGACTCTATATAAAAATATAGATTACTTGATGAGCTGACCTCAGATTGATAGATCCTTTGAAAATGTCTGATATAGAAAATTCTTCCTTATGTTTGTTTCAGAAAGTGCATTTTGTTTCATTACAAATCTGAAAAATGCAGAATGGGATGAGAAATTGCATTTGCAATCTGCAATTGCAGAAAAACACATCAATTTTCATATGCATTATAGACAATAAAAGAACACAATTTGCTTCATTTGCTTGGATACTTAACAGAGTTTCTTTGCTGTTTCTCCCTTTTTCAGTACAGCCTTCTGTATGCATGAAAAGCATGCAGTTTTATACTGAAATATATGATAGATATGACAAATGTCTTGCTTCCTATGATGTTTATAAACATTACTGTATCAAAATTTGTTTTGCCAAGGGCAAACATTACCTCTGGAAAGAATTCAGCTTTCATGAGGAAGGAAGTAGTATTTTAGGAACTATCTACAGAATTTTCATTATCCAAAGGTACATTGTGCATATCTCCAAGGTTACATGCTCTCCAAGGCACATTACTGAATATGTGCAAGATTTCCATTTTCCTGACAGGAACAATTACAAATGCCATGCAAGAATGATTTCATGCAAGGAACAGAAACAGGGACCAGAAATTCTTTTATGTAGCAGTTACAGAAGCTTATATTAATGCTACAATTTCAAAACAAAAATACAGAAGAGTAAAAAAGATATATTAATCATAATATCAAATTATATTATAACAGAACACTAAGTAGATATGATTTGATCTGATAATACTTAACTTCAAACTTTTAGTATACTCTTTAAACCATTTGTTTTGTTACCAGAATTCTCCATACCATATCTGTTCCAGAAAAAAAAAAATGGCAAGAATCACCAACTGTCTTTTTAACTGGCACATATCATACTAGCAGGGTTTTTTTGTGTTTTTTTTTTTTTAAGTTTGTTTTGATCCTCAGACACCCTTGAAGCTGAAGAGCCAACACAATTTCACTACATAAATCTCGATTCCTGTTTCTTTTGCTTACTCAGTTCACTTGTTTGGTTCACTTGTTAACAAAGTGATTGTATGTGCAGCATGCTCAAATGCTGTATTTGTCTTTTACAAGAATATTTTAAAAAGATCTTTTAAAATATATTTTGAAATACACCACTATGAATATGACATGCTATTTTCAACAGTCATTTTGTTTCGACCAGAGGATAAGCTAGCACCATAGATTCATTTTTTGATTTTGCTCTGGACAGCTCTGGGATATTTTGGCACTTTTTCTACCATTTTTGTCCTCAGCTTCTCTGTCTGCTGAGTGAGGAATAACCAGGAATAACACTGAGGAATAACACTTCTTTACTAAAGCTCAGACCTAGAGCAAGGAAGATATATAAGTAAGTGCTAACATAACGTATCTGAGGCAGCCAATGTTTGCATTGGAGGTTACTGACATTTTCAAGTAGGTTGAAAAAGGTACACTCAGAGTTGATAAAAGTCTTGTTGCTTGTGATCTTAAGGCAAGGTTAATGGAAGAGCCTCTCCCACCACCTATTTTTTTCACTGGACTTTAGAATGTTTTGTGATGACTACTATGGAAGAAATAAACCCTTCTGGATTTGTTTGGATTTGTCTGGATTTTGTTGTGGTTTTTTTTTTGTTTGTTTGTTTGTTTGTTTGTTTTTGTTTTGTTTTGTTTTGTTTCTAGTTATCTCTCCTCTAGCTATTCTCACTTCACTTTCTCCCTTATTCATCTGCAGAAAAGTGTAAAGAATGCTCATGTTTTCAAAATGTTCTTCAATTTTTGGTTCTTTAACTACTTTTGTGTGAAGACTCCTACACATTAGTTATGCAAGCTTCTGAAATGCAATGCAGTGTTTTTCAAATGTTGTATTAAAATCATAGGGCTAATCAGAAGGACACAACATTAAAGCTACTACCTCGGGATAATGAGCTCATGTCCATTTTATTTTGTTAAGAAATCAACATTCTGTAATAAAGTGTTTAGAATGGTAGAATGTAAGTCAGCCACTGTCAGCCCTGAGCTGCAGCACTACTTAGCTTATTTTAAATTTCCCCTGGAGCTATATCTAAACTTCAAAAATATTTACTTCTTGAGGCATTTTACATAGTAACATGTGTAAATATACCAGGATTCAATACAGTGACAAAATTTTACATATTTAGATGTGTAAAACACACTAACGAAAGGTAATTTCAAAAGGTGATGCACCCCATTCAAATGTAAAGGCAACTTTTGTAAATACAGAATCATGGAAACACAAATAAGGAGGTGGGAAGGAACCTGCTAAAGTTCCTAGCCCAATCTTTTACTCAAAGCACATCTGTTTACCACCAGTTGCTCAGAATCATGTCTGGTAGAGTTTTGGATACATTCAAAGATGAGGGTTCTGAGAAACTTGCGCCAGAGTTTGACCACCTCTTGGTAAATTTCTTCCGTCCTTATATGTGTGTATATAGATTATATATAAAATCGGAATTTCACATGTTCAGACTTACATCTGATGCCTTTCATTCAACCACTGTGTGTCTCCAAGAAGAGCCTGCCTACTGTGTATCTTCCAATTCTAGAAAACGATCATGTCTCTCATGAGCCTTCTATACTCCAGGATAAACAGACCCAGGTCTCCCAGCATCTTTGTCCTGTGCTGCACTGCCCTGGCCCTCTCATTGGCCTCTGCTAGACTCATTCCACTGTGTCTATGTCCTTCTGTACTGAAAACCCAAATGTGGGCAGAGTACTCTTGTTATAACCTTACAGGTGACAAGTAGAGGGCAAGGATCACTTTCCTCGATCTTTTGGCTACCCTCTCACCAATACAGCTCACTCTGCAGCTGTCCACATGCTTTGTGTGCATGAACAAGTGTACTTGTTCGTGTTTAACTTCTTTTCCGTCAGGACTCAGGTCATTTTCTGCAGCTGCTTTCCAACCAGTTAGCACCCAGGCTACACCGTGTTATTGTGTTGCAGGGGTAGGACATCACACTTGGTTTATTTGAACATCATGAGGCTTCTGATGACTCATGTCTTAGGCCTGCTGAGGTCCCTCTGAACTGCATCAACCATTTTCCCCAGTTTGGCACTGACCACAAAGTTTAGCAGAGTACTCTCTGTCCCATCTTCCAGATCAACAGAAACGATGAACTGAACTGGCACTAATATCAATCCCCAAGGGACACCACTAATGCCAGACTGCCAGATGTACTTTGTAGTGTTGGTCATTACCCTTTAAGTCTCTAAATCCTACCTAACCAACTACATATGCAGTCCATATCTCACCATTTGGCTGTGCTGTAGAACATCATGCCAAAAGCTTTACTAAAGCTAAGATAAACAACATTAGTTGTCCTCTGCTTATCCACAAAGCCAGGCACGTAATGGAAAGTAATCAGGTCAGTTGGGTATGATTTTCCCTTGGAAAATTCACATTGCTTCTTGCCAAGCCTGAATTATTCTTCATGTGTTTGAAAGCATCTTTGAGAAGTAATTGTTCCATGGTGTTACTACAGACTGAGGTAAAGCTGCCTGGCTGGTATTTTCCCAGATCATCCTTCTTCCACTTCTCATGAAGGCAGATTAGAGGGGCACAGAAAGTCACAGATGTGTTAAAATTTACTGGGGAAAGAACACTGAAGGGCAGGAGTAGACAGAGAAATTTAAGATACACATGCAGTGTCTTGTCTCTAATTCACTATATAAAGGTGTTGTGGTTTAACTCAGCCGGCAGCTCAGCACCACACAGCATCTTGCATGCATACATACACACAGCCCAGTGGAATGGGGAAGAAAATAAGGGGAGGAAAAAAGTAGAAGTTTGTGGGTTGAGATAAAGACTGTTTAATAAGATAGAAAAGGAAAAGAAATAAAAATTATGATAATAGCAATAATAATAATGTGTGCAAGTGATGCAAAATGCAATTTCTCACCATCCACTGACTGATGCCCAGTCTGTCCCCGAGCATAAGCGTTTTCCCCTCCCAACCCTTCCCCCAGCCAGCCACCCCATACTAATTGCCCAGCATGACGCCACATGGTATGGACTATCCCTTTGGTCAGTTGGGCTCAGCTGTCCTGGGTCTGTCCCCTCCCAGCTCCTCGTGCACTCCAGACTCCTCACTGTGGGGTGTTGTGAGAAGCTGAAAAGTCTTTAGCTTAGAGTAAACATTGTCCTGTAACAAATAAAACATCAGCGTGTCATCAACATTCTCATCCCAAATCCAAAACACAGAACCATACCAGCCATTAGGAAGAAAATTAACTCTATCCCAACTGAAACCAGGACAAAAGGGAGGACCTTAATGATCCTTTCTTCACTCTCCCTTCTCTACCTCTTGCAGAGTTGTAGCCACGAGGTATTTTTTAGTCTCATGGGAATGAGCTCCCTGCCAAAGCTTCTGCAGAAAAAAGTGTGCTTCCAAAAAAAGTGCAACTTATAACAAAATGCATCTAGTTTCTCTTCCTCAAACCATATGTTTTTAAGAGCCACAGGCAGTGCAAGCTTTTCAAAATCTTTTAAAATCCTTTTGGATATGCTGCTTTGATGGGGCTCCACCTACACCCGTCTGGACAGGATCATGCCACTGAACCATTTGGGGACTCTTTCTGGTCAATAGTCCCAGTTCCTTGAGTTGAGAATAAGGGATCTTTGAAAAGCAAGCTAATTAAAATATTTCAAACATCACTTTCAAAGATTTAGTCTTCCATCTACAGTTGCAGAGCACACATACACACACAGACAAACACAAAATAAACGGGGGGGTTGGAGGGGAATAAAAATCAATAAAGATTAATAAATATATTTTTGACCTTTAAGTCTTTTAGACACAGCTTGGTTGAGCCAGTTAGCTGCATATTCATACAGGGGAAAGCAGACTGATCTGTTGTTTTTTATGCAAGTCTTGAATTTCTGTTAACAGTACCCTGTGTCAATGCATCCACTTCCCAGTGAATTCTCTTTTCTTTCAAGTTTCAGAAACTAGTAGTTTAGCATCTTCTTTATTTTTCTCCAAGAAAAACCTTGGGATGAATAAGCCATTCCAGCTCAGACTGGACCATACAAATAGCTCCATATCAAATAGTAAGCCCTTTGAAACTCTTTTTTCCTCAGGAGAGTTACCTATGCCATTATTTAGCTTCCTTCTGTATTTCCTCTGATTTAATGCTATTCATTCAAGCAGGATCCTATCACAGAGGGATTAAACCATACATGACAGCAATAAATACCTCCTCCATTCTCCACAGGGAAAATAAAATAAATAACAAAAACAACATACAAAGCTTACAAAGCTTTGTGATTTAAATGCAAACTTAATCCATCAATTTAATTGCACAGTTATATTTAGATAAAGACTACCCAGCTTCATTAAATATAGCCAGAAAAAGACATTCCAGAACTAACCTACAGCCCCTAATGCCTGTCTCATTTGTTAATTGAGGATTATCACATCCTTTTAATCCCTAAGCATAGCAAATAATTTGTGGATGTTTGTATGGTACTGGCAGAGCATTGTTTTTGAACAACTTGTGAGTTGCAACAACCTCTTATCTGTGAATCTTCCATGAAAGAAACAAAATAATTCAGCAGCACAAACCCAGTTAACAAATGTCTGCACGTATTCCTGTAGTTCTGTACAGGAGGTGGTTTCCCGGTATTCTGCTGCTTCCAGTAATGCCCTGGAGGATCATTTTGATGACCCTTGTGAAGGATATTAATCATGTTTGTCTGTACTGTACAGAGGAAAGATCTACTGCAAATCACAATACATAATTCCTTCTTTTCCTTTATTTGAATTGTTTTGCTGGGAAGAAAAAAAAAAAAAAAAAAAAAAAAAAAAAAAAAAAAAGCAGCATCAGCTCATTGATGAACAAAAGAGAAAGCCGAGAAAGTCATAATGGAGATACACCTTATAATCAAATGTCCTACATTTCCTTTATATCTGTGTTTTTTTTTTTGTTGTTGATAAATGAGTTATCCTGTGTTTTGAGTAGCTACTACTAGGACATTGATAAATATTTATCAGAGTACTAAATCAATGAATTTTAGGCATGAAGCTTTTCCTAAGCATGTATACTCAAGAATCTATTGTGAACTGTTACTGACAAGGTGGCTCAAGGGTGTTGCTGCCTTCAGTATTTAGAAGTGCAATGCGTCTTTTCTAACTGGGAGATAAAGTCATACATTTGTGGAACAGGATGATCATTTATGGTTTGGATATCTTATATTAAGCCACAGGTGTACTGAGATTTTCTTTAATAAAATAAACCCCATTTGTTCCAAAATGGCAGAAAACAACAACAAAAATAATTGTTTAATGTTCTGTTCTTTCAGAGATGGACCTCAAATTTCCTAAATCTCACATGTAAGAAAGTCTCTGCAATTTGTTATGTTTTGGGGATTTCTTCTATACCCCCCAAATTCACTCTATTTGATCTTGAGTTATATGGGTAGATGACTAAGTCAATTTCCAATTAAAAGCCTTGTCCTGTTCAACTAAATACTTATTTCTCTTCTGTCCTTTCTCAGAGGAAAGACTGGAGAATATGTGAGATGTTATTATCTTATCTTTCACTTTAGCCACCTACAGAAGACTATCACAGTTCCAAAAAGTCAACAGTCTGAAGACAATCAGCAGGGTGGTATTCTCTGATATCTCTGATATTTAGAACAGAAGCAGAATGAAAAGGTTAGAGCTTAGTGGAGGGCTGTTAGCGTTAGGTTGGAGGTTGGACTCGATGACCTTGAGGTCTCTTCCAACCTAGAAAATTCTGTGATTCTGTGATTCTTATTTCTCAGAGTGCATTTAAGTAACATTTTGGCTCCAGCACTGATTTTCTAGAAGTTATACAAACATTATTTCTTCACTAGTCTAAGCCAGCATTCAAGTTCTGCTTCACTTTTGGTTACTTTTATATATATCTCACCTTGTTTAACAGCTTCTTCTTGTCTTAAATTATAGCTATTCATTTTCTTAAATTTCCTCCTTGGTCTTACAGCAGTCAGATGCTGCAATAACGAAGATTCCCCTCTTCCTTTTGTTATATATGGAGAGGTAATTCGTGTCGAGAAAATGGTTGATATTAATAAAGAAGGGGGAGATTTGGGAGTGTGGCCATGGGGGTTGGAAAGCCCCGTGGCTGATGATAACATCAGACTCTTAACAATGAGGCCATCAGGAACGTAAAAGAGTTTAGGGGAAACAAAGAAGGGTGATTCAGGAGACTCCATGCAGCCTCGGGTTTCTTGTTCTCCAGCCGTTAAGGCATAGAAGCTTCTGGGTGTTTGCTGTTGTTATGTGCAAAGTTGTTTGACCAATAAAAAGTTGTTTTGAAAAGAACTGCTGTAGGGAGAAGGATGTAAGAGGGGAGCCTGCCCTCAAGATAAAAAAAAAAAAGGCAACACAATGAAGTTATGTCATCAATAAAGAAGCAGGAAAAAGGAGTGAAGAGGAACAGGCTGGCAGAATGGAGACCAGGACGGGAACAGGCACGTTGATCGCCTCATGAAGACAGGTTCGGCCACACTCAGCAAACTGCCCAGAGAATCTCGTACTGAAAGTCGCTGGAAATAGGCGCACCGGAGCTGGGAAGAAGCTCAAGCTGAGAGAAGCCGACCCGCGCACACAACTGCCCCTCGCTGGTAAGCAGCCGGGCATTATGGGGAATCATACGTCCTTAGGAACTGATTAAGGAGGCATTGGGGAGGCATTGAGGAGGCATTGGGGAGGCAAGGACAATCCCCAGACAAGGACTGTATATCTCGAAACAAGACACTGGAGCTCATGGTAAGGAAGCGGCAGACTGACAGAGAAACAAATGTAAGGACTATAAATCTCGAAACTGGACATTGGAATTCATTATAAAGATACAACAAACAGAAGAATTAGCAACAACCAGCTCTTGCAATTAAGAAACATGCCAATTCAGCAGATTCCTGACCAAAGGTGAAAAGTACACTGTGAGGAAGACTCGGGGTCTTCCTCCCAAAGACCCCTGCCCACAATTCTTGGGAGGCTCTACGCAGGCACAAGGTGCTAAAAGGCTAATTAGCATGAGAAGCGAGGGAAGGCTGCATAGGTAATGAATATGTATAGGCGCTTGTAGAATATTGATAGATTGATTGTATAAATTCAAGACTGCTTTCCGCTTTGGCTATGCACGATAGGTGGAGAGATCCGCCGTGCATCCAGCGCTGCAATAAAGAATATACCACTTAAAGGAATTTTGGCTTCAATCTTTGAATCAGAAGACTGTCCTGGTAACCTTACAGCTTATTCTCCTTGTTAACAATCAGACAGTTTATGATCCTGAAATATGGAACCAAATTGAGGTCAAGGTGTGGGACTCTGAAACTAAAAACGACGAGGTTGCAGTGGGATTGCTCGGTACCTGGCGAGTAGTCTCTGAGGCCTTAACGAGCCATGTGGGGCCACAATCACAAATGTGTGGTTTCTATGCCATCGCCCCCTCCCCCGCTACTGCCATCGCAGGCCTTTGCTGTTACGCCCCCTATTGACCCGGATGTGCCTTTTGACTCGGGCCCTATTGACCTTGAAAACGAGATGGATATGCTTCTCGATTCGGGAAGAACATAAGACCCAAAGACTGAGTTGCTTGACAACTTAAAGCAAGACATATTGTTCAAAAGGAACGGAAAATGGAGACTGTTAAGTCATGGAACTTAAAGGATTGTTTGTTACCTTTTCTGATTGTATAGGCATACTTGGGTTTAGTATGTATAAGCAACGTTCTGTATATTTAGAATGCTTGATGTTCGTGTGTGCGTGTTGGTGGAGCGTAGAATCCCCGCACACCCAGCACTGTTTACTTGCCTTTTATACCTTTTATAAATATTCCTTTTATAAATATTACTAAATTCAGATTGAGTTGAGACTTCATTTATAACACTTTGCAGGCCATAGTAAGATACCAGCTCTCTAGCTTTTCACAAGATAAACTCCACTCACAACAGATTAAACAAACAAACAAACAAAAAGTCTACTCCTACTGCAGTGATATATCTTAAGATTAGGAATGGGGTTTTTTTGTATGTCCTAATCAACTGGAAAAGCATTCACTATTCACTTTAATATATTTCCTTCTGGAAGAAACTGAAGTCTCAGGCAGAGAGGTTGGCACTGGAGTCATGTTTTGAAAAAGCAATGATTTCCTCTTTTTTTTTTTTTTTTTCTCCTTTGGGGGGTGGATTTTGACTTGAAAAGGTAAACACCACCTCAAAAGTGCCAATTAATAAGACAACGCAAACCAGACAAATCTAAGATAAGACATGCTGAGCAAACAAAAAGAAATTATCTAGAAAATGGGGTTTCATGTAACTACTTTGCAGTAACATTCCAACAACACTACTCCAATAGTAACATTCAAACAACAGCCACAAGTTTCACCTGCCTCTTGCCTCAGGCTTAACATCTTTTTCATGTGTGTGGCTGCAAAACCAGCTAGCTCTTCAGTCCCACATCAAGCAAACATCATACCACATCTACCAGGATCACAAAGAAGACAGAATTTACATTCTATGTAGGTTTTAGACTGCCATTTAGAATCTCTTTTAACTGGATGGTTTTACAGTAAAAGAAATATTACACATTTTCTGGTGTTCTTGCTGTGAAAGAAAGCAGCCTTATTTTCCATAAGCCCTTCAGAATGTGTTAGGAAGCATGTTTATTTAATCTATAGTGAACCTTAATCAATGTTCTGCATAGCTGTGCTGTACCATAATGCAGCATCAGACAATTACACCATGAAGTACTTTTAAATTAACAGCCTGTCGGTTGCAGACAAGCATGTACATAATCATGCTGAGAACAAAAAAACAAACAAAAAACACCTCTGAAAGTCATAAAAAGAAGTGCAATTAAGAGCTACAATTAAGAGTTGAAACTTCATTTTTTAATGTTAAACTTTTCTATAGGACATTTTTTTAATCAGGAAGCATAAGAACAACAAGCATGCTGCTTGTTTCCCTGCAGTAAATGCCACAATAGAAAAAGGAGTATAGGGAGCACAACTATGTTATGTCACTTCATTGTATTTAGATTACAAGTTCTCAGCCCACCAAAATGTTTGGCACATGAGATTTAAAAAAAAAAAAAAAAAAAAAAAAAAAAGCCACGATAACAATAGTAAAAAGTATAGTCAAGTGACGTTGTTTCTTCTGGCACAGTGGCACAGTTCTGCAAGGTAATGTCAGGGGACACAACTCACACTCCAGCCCAGGTATAACACCATGTCAAGAAAAGAACAAAAGGCTCAAAGGCCCCTGAGCTCAACATTCTTTGCAAACTGGTCGTGAGAGTGGTTATAAATGAGTCATGGCACAGTGACAAGAATATCTGGGGAGAAAAAGTGAACATTTCCACTTAGTGGACACTTTGTTATGCAGCCATTTCAAAGTCCTTAACCTAATATTAAAGTGGTTGTGCACGTTTTTAACAGAACTTGTCACTGCAGGGTGGAATTTCCAGAACCACCTTGCTCTTCACTGAGGAAGTACAGTAAAGACTTACAATAAGGAATAAAGATCAAGACAGGAAATTAAAAATATTTCTCACCTTTCCTTCCCCTCCTCCTTTCTTACCTACAGATCTTCTCTGCAGTACACTAAATAATAGCAACATCTAGTACATATCAACAACTGCTACCTTCTTAGCACAAGTATTTGTGACAGAAGTAATCAGAGGCGTCTGCTATTCCCTGCTGCCAGTTCAGATGATCTGCCAAGCTCAGTTGCTTTTTCAGGAGTTAGTGCTTTTTCATCCCTAGAAGTATGGGGACCTCTGTCTCATGCAAGTTTTGTACATCTGCTCAGGTAATATAATAATAATAATAGGAAGAAGAAAAGTTCTGTAGAAGCGGTCTTTTAAACACTTGTGCTTCTAAAGGAGACCAAAGTGTCAAAGGAAGGCGATTTTATATTATTTGACACTGACTAGCCCTGACTAACCCATACAAATACATGCTTGTGTTTTGATCTCAGAATGCATTCTTAAAGACCTCAGAAGACATCTTTTTCCCAGTGTAATTTTCCACTTGACAGCCTTTCTTTTTTCTTTTTTTTAGAAGAGAAATTGGTAACACTCCTGTTCTCTTCACTTTCATCTACATTTACATGACAAGTATCTTCTGTAACAGGTATGGCACCACTTCAGTGGAGGGAAACTGCTGTTAGCAAGAGAATCAGATCCATAGCCACTGAACAATGCAATATGGTAAGCCTCTCATGCATATCTATACTTCCAAAATTGTTTTCATCATGTGCCTACAAATTCTAGTAAAATTTCTACATAGCACTGTTGATACTAATGAGACATGTATAAAAGTAATTTCCATCCAGTGTAAACATGTTTTTGTTGTTGTTTATTTGTGTTTGTTTGTTTCTTTTGTTTAAAAAAAAAAAAAAACACAGAAAATTCTTACATATATTGCTGGGTACAAACTGTTAAGGGAAGTATTAATTGTACCTCCAATGCAAATAATCCTTAAAAATTTGCAGTGGATAGACCTTGGCCAGCTGCAAGATTATCCACCCAGTAACCTTCAATCCTGCTCCTCAACAGGACTGAAGGAAAAAAATAAGATGTGAAAATTCATGGGTTAAGATAAAAGACAGGGAGATCATTTACCAGTTATTGTGACAGGCAAAACAGACTTGATTTGGGGAAAATACATTTAACTGAATGCCAATTAAACTAGTTTCTGGTTGTGAGAAACAGAAACAAGAACTAAAATACCCCACACACACCTCCATATTACTGTAACTAAGATTTTGTTTTGTAGATTTATGAAATGAAATGGATTTTCAAGCCTGAACTCTGTAATCCCTTTCCTCCTACAACCATGATAATCAGTGTAAGATTTCAAAATAATCATGACATTTACACTTCTAAAATATGAACTATTGCTGGTATGTGGTCTTCAGTTAAACATTTCTATGGGAAACTGCTTGGTTTCTTGCATGGAGGCATTCAGACACATGCAGAGAAATAAACCCAGAGAAAGAACTACTGCAAGGTTTTCTCAAGCTGTTAGGAATAAGCTAACATTAGATAATTTTAGCTTTTGGGGTCGGACTCGTTTGTGCTGTCTGCTTTCTTGGTTTTGTTGCATTATGCCAGATGGGCAGAAAGTTGGATTCACAACTGTTCTGCATCATCAGGGTAGCCTCAAGCAGCAGGAGCTTGTGATTCACTGCTAGCTAAAATAATCCTCGCTCACATTTTCCCCTCACACACACACATACACACAACCTCCCACCCCCTACCCCACCCCCCCCCCAGTAACAAACTCAGCTGAAGAATATTTCACTCCAGCCAGGATATGAGAATAAGAAAAAAATATATAATAATAAAAATACAAGATGCACTTGAAGGGTGAGCTATTTTGGGAAAAGGCCCAAAGACAAAATACACTACAGTTTGTCAGTATTTCCCACAAGGAGAAATAAATATCCTGCACACGTATTCCATCATTATGGAAAGATTTCCAATGCTTATCTTGCCACTATGATCAGAGTAAATTTTGATGCGTTTCTAGGAAAA
This sequence comes from Aythya ferina, assembly GCF_964211825.1. Lineage (NCBI taxonomy): Eukaryota > Metazoa > Chordata > Aves > Anseriformes > Anatidae > Aythya > Aythya ferina. The sequence continues at coordinate 15,668,352 of NC_140304.1, forward strand.
CTGTAATGGAGAACATCCTCTCCAGCCAGCTGTTAAGGTCAGACAGTTGTCCTCAGCCTTACATTAGTCACGTAGTAGATATGCTTGTGTTCAGCCATCAACTTGTTGGTCCTGACCCTCAGATTTTATGCCCAAACTCAGCCTCTGTCCTGCCTCATCACTGTTGACTTCCTTAATGATCACTGGGCTGTGGCTGCTACTGGTCACTGACACCAGACCTGCCTGCTCACTTCACTTGGCTGCTGCAGGATCGTGTCCCTCCTTGACAAAAATGGTGACAGTCCAGCTAGCACCTTCATCTCCCTTTGCCAGTAAGGGCTTGCTGCTGCCTGGCATCACATCTCCCAAAATCAAGTGGCCATGCCCTCACATTATGCATATCACGGTGTTATCTCAACTTAAAAAGTGGGGAACAGGTATTGAGAAAAAAAAAAAAAAAAAAAAAAAAAGAGAAGGAGAGAAACAGGGAGACAGACACAGAGAGACAGAACTTATCTCCTACTGAAGTTTCCCAGTATTAGCTATGATGGTAAAATTTCCCATCAGATGCATCTCTAAGACTTTTTCTGTGATTCTACTTAAGCCATTTCTCAGCAAATTGAAAGAAATCTGAAAAAGAAAGCTCTTTGATACTGGGAAAAATAGTGTCTATATAAGAATATTTATTTACATTCTAGTGTCACTGTAACAGTATAACCCCATTAAAATAATTTTCTCCAGGTAAGTGAGCCCTATGGTAATGTTGTAACATCTGTGACCGTGTTATATATATGACATGCTGATGCTGGTTTTGCAGATTCTTTTACATCCATAGAAGAAAAAAATTCTCTGTAGCTGATATACTTATGGGAAGCAATGGATAAAATCATGGATACAAAGCAAAATCAGTAGATACCCTAAGACATTTGACAAGACTCCTACTGTTTAAAGGGAGAACATGGAATTATACAGGAAAGTGCTTACAGGCAAGTAGAGCAAACATAAATCTAGTACACATAGGAAAGACTAGAAAAGAAGCCTTATAAACTCAAAGTTAACAGATATTTTTATGTCACAGTTACTGGCTTTCACTCTCATGTCTTCCAGCGTTAGGGTCACAAACAACTGAGAAACAAAGTGGTGAGGAAACAGACACCTGAGGAATACAACTTTCTCTTCTCTTATTCAAAAGGTGATCATGAGCTCACTGCAACTGCAAGCATCAGTTATGGTTCAAATATTGTCTCCCATCTCCTACACATCTGTCTCCTTCAAATGCCTCTTTTTCAACTACTTTTTTTTTCCTCTATTTTTATTTTGTCACAGGTTCTGTGAGCTTGGCAAATAACCACCACCCTGGATACAGCACAGAAGTTGTAAAAGATATATATTGTCATTCATATCGTCTGCATGACAAACTTAAAAGTCTGTTTGCTGCTCTGTTCAGCTGCACGTGCCTAAGAACATGATGACATGCCAGGAATTGTTTTTAGCTTAGGTGCCTTTGCCTGACCTGTGCCACAATAAATTTTCCTTAGCAAGTCAGTGTGGCAGGCATAAGTGTTTACAGGTGAAGATCACTAAATGTATTTATAAAGGAAAACATTTTTGCATTGTGTCCATTTTTCTTTTTGTTTGTTTCCTTTTTTCCCTTGATGGTTGTTCACCAACTCAACATATTCCAAAGGCATTTTTCCACCGTGCCTTGCATTGGCAAGGTAGCTGCAGCAGCACGTATGGAGATGTTCCAGCTTGCTTTCAACTACATAAAACAGTGACAGATAGCAGTGCCACTACAGCTGCCAGCAGCTTAATACAGGCTAGTGGCTTTTTCATTAAATCGTCTCCTTAAATATGCTTTCCAACCAGCCCTGAGCTGCATGGCTCTATGGATCCATGCAGCCACAGTGCAAGCCATAGCTCAGGCAGGGGTTCACAAGCCTCTGTCAGCAAGAGGAAAGATTAACAATTTGCCCCAAAGACAAGAGAAGAAATAATTAAATATACTGCCAACCCTCCTTTCACATAGACCTATTCCAAAGTGACTTGGAACCATAGTGGTTTTACAACAGGTAATATCAATTAAGTTGCCCATGCAACTACAGGTAACACTGCATCTACTTAAATTTGTTGTCATTTTTATATGGATTTCAAAACATATGAATCTGTACATAAGCCTTGAATCAGTAGTATTCACTGCAACCAGAGCTCTTATCCCAGTCTAAACATTTTCAGATATGCACTTAGAAGAACAGTTGCCAGATGCTCAATAATGTGTCACAGCAGTACTAGGGCCGTGTTCTGAAGGACTGGCTCCTAGTATACAAAGTACAAACACATACATGGAGAGGAAGGTTGTTTTGCTAGAGCCCAGGCTGCACATAAGGATTTCACAAACAGCGAATATTTCACTAGAATATAAAGTCAGTATGTTGTCCTTAGGTTCACACCCAAAGTGGAGAGATTCACAATAGTTTCTAACAACTGATGCATTTCTGCCGAGTTCTCCCTATAAAGTCCAACACTGTGTTTCCAGTTTAACAGATCTACTGTTGTAAATGTAACGTGAACAAAAACAGGTTCTCCTTCCGGACCCACTGCCTGTCTTAACAGAGCCTGGATAACTGGCCCTGCCCTTTGTCAGTTGCAAAGTGCTATTGGGATAACATTAGAATCATCCTGGGCCCTAGGAGATGTATTTGATGTCCGTGCAGAAACATTTGCTGCTTGAACACCACGGATTATTTCTGATGTCCCCGCAGAAACACCTGCAGAAATGCCCGCAGACACCCACAGCCCAAGGTTCGGGAGAAATCTCTGTCCCTGCAGAAATCTGTCCCTGCAGAAGTTTTTGGGAAGACTTCTGATGTTCTAGTAGAGAACTTGGAAATCCAACTCTCAGGGGAAGTCTCTGATGTCCCCACAGGAGTCCCAGAGATAAGGGAAACCTCTAATCTATACAGCAGTAGTGCCAAGGGTACCAAAAACTGAACTTCTTGTTCTTGATCTGGGTAGATTTTGGGGGGTTTATCATTCCCTTTCTTCCCTTTATTTTCATCACATAACATAACATGATCTTCCCACACTCCGTCTGACTTCTCAGGTCCTGATACAATGACACGAAAGCACTAACATACATCACTAACATACGTCACTTCATCCCATTTTCCTTCCCACCAGCAAAATAACATTAACTGCAATATGGTACCATACTTAAAGGATCTGTTTTTTGTCCATCATTCTCTATCATCTAAGTTGTACTGAGTCCACTCCTGATCACAAAATTGCTTCATTTTATCCTTAGTCAAATAATCACCACAAAATTTAAACCTATTTTTGAGGATGCATCCAGGGGTAGAGAACCCAACACAAGGAATGGGACACCAAATCCATATTAGCACACAATAGCATTTTGATGGGCATGATTTTTAGCATGTTAATGACCCTTAACGAGCAAAAAGTTACCATAGGCTAGTCTGGATTCCTCCTGCAGATGTTTTTCTCCTTGTGTTTTTTTTTTGTTTGTTTGTTTGTTTTTAAACTTTTCATGACTTATCTTCCTTGCTTTTGCTATCTGAAGGCTACCAGTCTCTCTGTTCTCTTTAAGGTTTCCTTTTTTTTCTCAGCTAAAGACTATACAAGCCTCCCTATTTTCTTCAAGATTTCCTTGTTTCTTTCCCAGCTTTGGACAACAAATCCAAACTCTTTTTCTAAGTTTTTCTAAACCAAGCTCTTAAATGAAAGTCTACTCCACCTTCAAGTTCAGCACCCTTCTTGTTATCTTCCTTTTATCTTCCAGCTTTTACCTTCATAGAAAGCAGATGGTAAAAGTACACAGACGTATGCAGAGTCTTCTTTCTGCTTTCCTTTCTCCTTTCCTTTTCCTTTTCTTCCATTTGGATTAGAAGTAAAGGTTCTTGAACCTCAGCTAGAGAAGACAATTCAACTGGAGCTCTCTTCCTCACATCCTGCCAACACCTGACAGGTGATTGATTAAGCTTTTACAAGCAGCTGGGTCTTCCTTCCTGAAGGAAATGTACCATATATGTCAATTTCTCCTTGACATATACTGGGCTGTTGTCTATGGCATAGAAAGCCTCAGGAAGTGTTATGTTTTGGGGTTGGGTCAATCACCCAAAGGAACTGCAGGTAATTGGGGGGTTATAGAAGAAAAGGGAGGCAAAAGTTGCCAAAGAGTTAAAATGGGTTGATGTGAACACATGGAGACATTGTTATATAAAAGGGAAGCTGCAAGTCCAAACCACCAGAGTTGTTGTCCTTGCTGTTCAGTGAGAGCAGCAAATTATCTAAAGTGGGTTATCATCTACAGGGTAACCGTTCCATAGTATCACTGAAAGAAGTTGTGTCGTGGGCTGGATTAAGCCCACAGATCTTAAGGAGTATCTTTTTCTGTGAAAGAGATTAAGTCAATTATACTGATTGCCAGCTATTGTAATTATCAGGAATCAGTGGTAGTACAAAACAGATGTGAATTATGTCCTTTTCCTTGACACGTTAAGGATGCCAGCTCTTCTCAGAGCTTGTATTACATACCAACAATTAATTGTTGCACAAAAATTACAGAAAGACAAGGCCCATAAACTTTAGCACGTACCACTGAATAAAACTTAGAGAATGAATAAAAACCTGGAAGAACTCATTATTTCTCCACTTGCAAGCAAAATAATAGAAGAAAATAAACAGGAAGATAGGAAGAATATGTTTTATTCCATCAAGTTTTAACAGCACTGTTATTTTGCTTGGCCCTTTATGAGCCAACATAAAATATTTTTAGGTGCTTATGTCAGGTAAGATCAATCATTAATTTATAATATGTGCTTTGTAAACATGCTCTCTTTTCCTAGCTATCAGTTACCTAAATTACTCCACAGTGATAAATGTATAAATATTATATGCCATCTCTTCAGGGTTCCAATGATGTTTTTAACTATTAATCAAGCTGCCCCGTTTCTTGAGTTTTCTTGTCTGGCAATTAATTGTTTGTTTGGCATTAGGATATAAATACTAGGAATCACCAAATGACATCGATGCTAGCACTAATGCCTGGTTAGTACTAAACATGCATATCTAAACATGATAAACTTCGTTTTTGACATGATAGAAGCTACAGAAATAATTTTAAAAACTAAATAAATACAATTAACTGTGAAGATGGCAATTAAAAAGATAAAAGCAAAGGGATCACAGCTCAGTAACATGTCAGAGGTCTGTCGGATTATTCCACACAAACCATGAAGGGACCTTTCTTCAGGGCTTTAAACTACAGAGGCAGCAAAAAGTCTGCAATTACTGTGTGTAAAAAAAACATGAGTTCTCATATTGCAGGTGGAAACCCATGAGATCTCAGGTGGCTTCTGTTTTTTTTCCTGCATAAAGCACATCTTTGCTGCTCAGCACTGATGAGTCCACCTGGGAAGACTGTGATGGCTCTTCTGGCCAGCTCTTCATGGCTTTATTTGCCAAGTATTTGTCTGCAGTTGTATTATCCACTCTTGAATGATCTGCTTTTCCAGATTTCTGATGGCAGCGTCCCAAATTTGTAGGAAGCAGCGTCACACTTCTCTTAATATTTATTATGTCTTAAGTCATAAGAATGGCTATACTAATTGAAACAAAAGTTCAGTCCAGACTTCTATGCTGTTTCTGACAGTAAGTGTTTAGGTTGGGATAAAATAACAGGTCAAGAAAGAAATCTTTCCCAGCCTTCAGTGATTTCTGTCTCATAAACTTTCTGAGCAAGGGTATTGTTTTCAGATACCTTCACTGTTTTATTTTTCAGGTATGTTGCCCAATACCATTTTAACCTACACAAATGCCCACAATATTTCTGTTGATATTTACAGTTCTTGTATCAGGAGAGAGAATTGATAATAATCTTTCCATATTCATTTTCTCTATTCCACTCATGATTTAAAGATCTCTAGCTCATCCCATTTCCTAAGCTTGAAATGCCATTCTGTGACTTCAGTGATCTTTCCTGCTCCTGCCATTCTGTGTTCTTTTCTAGCTTCCTTTTTTTTTTTTTTTTTTTTTTTTTTGATGTGGGGTATCAGAAAAACAAATAATATTCAAGATACAAGAACATTCTACATGTGTTCAGTGCTATAACTACTCTTCCTGTGGGCTTTTTTTTTCTCACTGTCTGTTCATTTCATAAAAATTCTTAATATGATTTGATTTTTACTTTAATGAAGAAATTATATGAAGTTTTGATAAAGGTATATATTATAGCATCTAAGTAGAAATATTTTAGAGTCCAATATTGAAGTTAGCACTCTTTTCTTAGTATGCTTCACATAATATTCATCAATGTTGAATTTCATAATTTCATCTACTATTTTATTATCTGTTAAATTATTGTTCCTTCTGCAGCTTTTTTTTTTTTTTTTTTTCTGAATAATTTAATATCACCAGCAAACTCCATCACATTACTGGTCAGTCTGTCCTCCAAATCACTAGCAACCATCTAAACAACACTCAGGTGTCTTAGGGACTCTGTTGATGACCTTCCTCCATTCAGAAATCTGGGCTTGTAAATCAGTCCTTCTTTCTTACTTTTTAAGCTACTGATAATAACCCATGTCAGGGCTTTTATCTACTGGCAGCTGTTTCCTGAAGAGATTTGTGGAAGGGACTGAATTAGATGGGAAGATAGGACAGCGATGCCATATTTGATAAGTTCATCTGGAGAGGTGGCCTGTCTTCAGCAGCAGCCAACAGCGGAGGCCAAGGCACACAGGGCAGACATGCAGCACTGCTTTCCTGTAGAATTTGTCTCCAGCCTCCAGCAGTCTATACATGTAGATAAGTTACTTATTTTGTTGATGAAACCAGCCAGGAGACCTTGTCCATGCATTCAGTTGCACCTTCACAGAAATGTAGCACATCTCTCAAGTACAACATAGCTCTATTAAGCCATTTTGAGTATTCTATAACATTTTAGATTTACCCATGAAGTCACTCTTTTTTTTTTTTTTCTTTGTTAGAGAGAGACAAGAAGTTAAATTCTAGGAAACAGTCATGGAGTTAACTATTAATTGTCATCCTCACTAGCATTCCCACTATTATTTCAGCATAACAATGAATTTAAAAAAAAAAAAAAAAAAAAAAAAAAGAAAGAAAGAATCAGGAAAAATCTCTTAAGTACAAATTGCAAGTCTTTTTATTTTCCAAAATGGAACTGTTAGAATTAATAGTTTTTCTATTAGTCTATCTCTGACATGCAGTGTTCACATTTAGTTAAGATTGCTGTTCAGAAATCACTATTTAGAGAACATTAAAAACATTATAGTGAATGATCCAAAGCACTCTACTTGCTTCTTAGACATCTGAGTAATACTGTATAGCAGCTGTACATTTCCCCAGACACGTCACTTCCTATTAAGACATTAAAAATATCTTTTAAATGGGCATGAAATAGTGAATTGCTGAATTCTCATTTCACTTAATTTCAATAGAGCTTTGAAAGTAATGTACAGATCATGTTTGCATAAATAACTGAAAGGCTGTGAAAATAACAGGGGTATCTGGAGAACCAATTAAACCTGCCATAAGGTTATTATGCTGAAAGGAAACATTGTTATGCACATTTTTTTTGCAAATTTACAAAAACTGAGGAGTGATACTGAAAGGGCTTAATGCCACCTGCTGAGTAACATCAATTGTAAAGCAGAAGATTGAAATGAGCGTCCTGCCATTTTCTGAAACTGTTTGATATTTAAAAGAAGAGAGATGTATTTACTTTTTTTTTTTTTTTTTTTCCCCTATCAGGATAAATGTAACAAAGTCAATTGCTTCAAATGAAAAATCTGTCACTATCTTTACAGGTATGAAAAAGCCACAGACAAAAAGTTTTACAAGGAAAACACAAGTCTGGTAACTGAAACTATCCACCTTTTGTGCTCTTCTCTATAAATATGCTTTGCTTTCTCTCTAGTACCTCTGGGGGTACATTTATGTTGCTCTGTAGTTTGCACCCTTGTCTTTGGGGTGAGAGGAGATGCCTGCAGCTAGCCCATGGAGTGCATCATTTCATCTAAGATGTAATCAAGTGCCTGAATCTGGAGTATTTGTTGAGGTTTCCTGTGCTGAGGATGCTCTGCCCCTACCAGTTCCACCACATCAGGAGAAGGGGAAGGCAGGAGATCCTGCAAGATCCTTCAGAAGGTCCTTCAAAAGAAATCACAACTTCCTTTCAGATACAGCTGATCAACAATGCTAACATGATTCATCAGCTCTATCTTCCAAATACTTTTGTTCTTGGCCTGCCTCAGGGACCAGAATGGCTACTGTAGATTGCAGGGCACCACTACAAGCCCCAGCAGTATCCCATTTTCCTTTTTTCACCCTGAATATAATTCCAGGATCAGCTGCTAAAGTTACTGCTGCAGCATTTCACCAACTCTATCCTGCAGTCCTCTCAGCTGCCTGCCTTTGCACTGGGATCGTCTTATTATTGCATGTCCATACCAGCCTGGGGAAAAAATAAATAAATAAATAAAAACTGATTCATGATCTTAAGGGTTGGCTTGGGGAAACATATTTGTTTCATTTATTACAGTAGCTTAGCAAAGAACAGGAGAGAGAGACCTGCACCAGAAATGGAAAGAAGCCTAACACACTGGCATAGACTTTAATGGGAGTATTCCTTTCTTTACTGCAGGGACAAGTGTTAAAGCTGAAATGGGAATGCCTTGTGATTTTCAAGTCACAAATCCAGCTAGCATGAAGATATATACTGTGAGTTACAACAAAGCACTAGTGCTCTAAAGGAAACTTTGACACTTTGCAGATCCAATTAAAAATTTAAAAATAGATACATGCCCACTTGCTTGAGGTATGATAATAACCTCCAAGGCAAGACCTCTGCTACCTTGTTCCCTAGCAAGGTAAGTCATGTCATAGTAGATTATATGTTGTAACATCAAGAAAAAAATCAGGATGCGTACCAGGTTGTTAATGAAAATCTACCTTAGGTATTTGTACATTATACTAAAGTAATGCTGGCTAATCTCTGGTAGTTACTGGTATTAGAAGCACTGCAAAGCTTTTTTACTTCAGGACTGTTGTTTCATACAACAATATAACTTTTGAATATAACTTTTTTAAGGTGTGGTCTCCAGTGTGAATATGTGAATATATTCATAATATAAAAGATTAAAGTGCCTTGTTTTTTTTTCTTTTTTTTTTTTTTTTTTCTCTCAGAATTTCCTTTGGGGGGAGAAGGAGAGGAACAAAAAATTTAATCACTGAGTCTCATTGTGGTGGGTAAGCTCCTTATCCCTGTAAAATTCAAGATATTGTTAAGAGCAATGACCGTACCACAGTTACTGCTTTGACCTAAGAGGGAACTAATGTCCAAAGCCTCAAAAATTCTCCTTCTGCAGTCATCACCTTTGCAGTTAGTCAAATTATATTAACATTGTGGTCTCATTTTAAGCAGCAGAGAATATGAACAATCTGATTACAACATAAGGGAATAAGTAATACCCACACAATAACATTGTAAATCTCTTTTCTACTTTATGCTAGTTGGACATATTCTAAACACTAGGGTAACTATTGTAGGCACACAGTATGCCTCATATAAAATACATGTAGCAAATGCTGTAGATAAATGTCTTTGGTGGCTTGCAAATTTCTCTACAATTATCTAAATTAAAATTTTAAGACAAGGTAAATTGCTGCATTAGCCTTTCAAAAGTACAATTTAATTATTCTCTACATGGTTTGCATTTATGCAAGCTTTTGGTCAGGACTAATATGTCATTCCTTTTAATTGCTTTAAATGTCACTAGGAGATCTGATTTCCACCTGCTCATCAACGTGTCAGTTGATTATTTTAAATATCATTTTTAAAAGGCTTTCCCATCACTACAATGCTTATGTCGATATTTTAAAGAAAATGTATCTGGAGTTGGAAGAGCATCACCTCTTGTAGTAGCTACTGTTGGGAACAAAATGCTTACCAGTGCTGTGTTTCTACTTTTCTTCGTGTTTATTTATTTGTCAATTCAGTGTCTCTGATCTTGCTCCCATTTCAGCAAACAATGACTTGTATGCCAGAAAGGAGCATATCTGCTCTTTGATAGGTATGACAGCAGATATGTGACATAAGACAGTCTTTCAATTGCATGTAAAATGCCTCCAGTTCTGTCTGCTACTAGTCCATAGACATCACCATAGACAACATTTTCCTCTAAATCATATCCTTTCTGATGTCTGTTTTTCTTTCCTTTTTTTAACTCTTTTTTTTTTTTTCCTGGTTATACTGAGAGTTCTTAGAGAATATACAAAAATACATCAAATACCACATATGATAGTTATACAGTTAGGGAATAGAGTAAGTACAGGACTCAGGGGATGTGATCTCTTTTGTTGTTATCATTTTCAGATCAGACTATTTTCTATAAGAGAGCTACAGCTACAGAAGTATAATGACTATAAACACACAGAGATGATAGGTCAAAAACATCTGTTCATTCATTTTCACCACCAGTCTATAAACCAGTGCAACATTTTTCCTCTCCATTTCCCATCCTCAAGAATTTTAATATTACTTAGTGAAGAATCCCAAAAGACTGCCTAAAATATCTATCTTACAGTTAGGTCAGTTCTACCAATATGTTATAACTTACTGTAAATGAGAAAGGTATCCCTTTGAGGATCTGATATATTGAAGTGTTTTCTCTCAGGCTTATTTTAGCCAAATATATTTCAACAGTTTTCTCTGATTGACTGGTCTTAATCCAGCAGAATGAAAAAGCACATCTTATTGTAAACATATTAGCCCTCTGCTGAGCACAAGATGCACTGTTTGGAGGATTTTGTCTGAATAAAAAATGCTGACCAAAACCTTTATTTAGTTTGTACCTGTCACAGTAACTCTATAACGTCAGGTCCATGAAAGAGCGGTTCTAGCCATTTTCTTGCAGTGAGAAGTTGTTTTAGGACAATGAGACATTGAAAAGAGTTATTCATGTTATTCACTGGTTTACATCCCTCCATTCTGCTGAGTAAATCTAGTGACAGGCATATTTTCCCCCGTACAAAGTGTGCAGCTCATTTAAAGTCTCCTACACTGTGATTCTCCTATCAGCTAAGAGAGGATAACAAGCCCATGTTTCTCCATTCAGCCTGCCTTCAGCAAGACCTGCAAGCAGTCCATCATGTATCAGAAAGGTGAAGGGCCTATACACATGGCTGCTTCTTCTGACATGCAGCTGGGTGATAAGGATTGGGTGTGGGTCAGCTCAACCAGCTAGGGCAAGCTGCTCCTTGTGCATAAGGTGCTCCTCCCTTAGCGAAGCAGCAGAGACCATTACAATCTCCATTCCCACTGCTGGAAACAAAGCAGGAAGAACTTTTGCAAGGGTTGTTGCTGACCCAGCTCTAACCATCTGCTCCCATGAGCTGGATCTGCCTTTTTCCCTTGTGTCCTTCAATCTCAAGAGGTCAAAATACTGGGGAGTGCTGCTGGCACAGGGTCCTGCACTGATGAGCCCAAGAGGTGAGTAAAAGAGAAACTGTGGATGGGAAACAGATAAACTGGCCATGTCCCATTGTCTTCATGGAGTCATAGAATGGCTTGGGTTGGAAGGGACCATAAGGATGATCTGGTCCCAAGCCCCTTGTCATGAACAGGGACATCTCACAATACATCAAGTTACCCAGGGCCCCATCCAGCCTGGCCTTGTACACTCCCAGGGATGGGTCTTCTCTCTAAACTATTCCGTCACTTTGGGTGGAAGTTGCATAGTTCATTTACCTGCCACCAGCCAGTTCTGCCACTTCCCCTCCATGGACTTTGCCTACTAAGGTGGCATTAAGGCTAAAGTAATAGCTAAAGTAATTGTCTTCAAAGAATGTGATTAATTATTTAATCTTGAAATCACCACCAAATGATCTTTTAAAGTCCTAACATAGTAGTTCTTGAAAAGTGTTGCTTCTGCAATATATATTTCGTGGATGAACACTAAATTTTTTATTATTATTTGTTTCTTTAATTTGTCCCATCCTCCTGTTTGCACTTGTTTCTCATTTTAAAGAATTCATCCTGCAGTGCTACAGGGATTTTCATTCTACAAAAATATGTAGATGTTCATCTGTATTTGGACATCCTTTTCCTCAATTATATGTATTCTTCTTGTACATGTGCTCTGCTAAGATCCAACAATATTTGGCTATTAAACTCCTGTTAGAAATTTCCAGCCCACTCTTGGAATGGTTATTCTGACTCCAGCCCCAGAAATGGTTGAGTTTAAAGTCAGGAAGAACAGTAAAATTATTCCATGTCTGACAATGATGATTCTTATTTTCAGGCTTTCCAAATCATAAGTTTTCTTCTGTTCAGAATGCCAGGCTGCCCTCTGGAAAGATGGCACATATCTGAGATGCTGAACAGAGAGCCAAACAGCAAAGCTGAATCATGCCAGTGATTAATTCTTTCTTGGGCATATTTAAAAATGAAAGGAAGCATTGGGTTGATTTAGCACTAGCAAAACCTTACAGGGTATACAGCAAAGTGACAAACAGAATAAGGTAGGAAATGACAGCTCCAGGAAAACACAAGGTTTCCACGCTAGATTGCTCTAATTATTACAGAAACCAGTTATCTTAATCTTCTGCAACAAACAGACATGACCATCTATCCATATTAATTGTGGTCACACAGCTTACAAACTAAAAAAACTATTAGCACTTTTTGAACACTGTCAACACACCTTCAGGGGAGGAGAGGGGAGGGGAAAAAGAAAAAAAAAAAAAAAAAAAGGGGAAATAAAGGAAAAGGGAGACAAGAGACCTTGGAATTCTGTTAGCTATAGAAAAACAGAATAAAAACTGACTGTGTATGACAAAATTGAAAGTCACTATTCTGCCATCTGGGGGAAAAGTCCTCGTATATCCTGACTGCTGATATCATGAGGTCATTAAATATCCTGCATCAGCTCACTGCCAGACATTATAGGTATCCTCTCTACAAAGCAATGAAGTTGCCTTTAAAACTTTTCTCAGAATTCCTTCTAGAGAACTATAGAAAAAAAAAAAAAAAAAAAAAAAAAAAAAACAGACTTTTCAAACTCCTTACCTGACACTTTTTAAAGTATTATCATAAAGGAACACTTTTTCATTTCTAACATGATTTAAAATGGGTGACCAATAATGAAAGAGCACACACAGGCACGTATGCACATCTTTCATATTGACAAGTCTGTGTTAAAACCACTGCTCTTAACAACCATTGATCAACGGAGCATTTCCTTCATGGAAGGGCACAATAGGCTTGACAAGGTGTCCTTAGGCTGGCACATCTTGTCATGCTTCAGATTAAACTGCAACAAGACATAATGATACCTTATGTGTAAAGTAACGTTTTTATGGTACTTTGCTTAGCTCAAGGCATGTCCTTGAAAAATTGATTTATCTATCAAAAAATATTCTCAGTAGCTCACAAGTCTGTCCTGTTGAGATAAGACATCACTGAATGGAGTTTAACTTATACATTATATAGCCCTCTATGACACATACATTAAACACACATAGAGAATTAATTCTGCCCTTCTGTGCAATTTCCAACCTAAATGCATTTTATCTCTCCAGCTTGCAGAGGACAGTAATAACTTTAATATATCAGCATCTTACTCAGAGGACTGAATAGTGGACATTGCTGGACTTTATAAATATAGGAACTTCTAGAGAGGCACATCGGTTTATGGTAAAAAGCTACAAAGATTTGCATTTGATTTGTTAGTTGTTTGTGCACCAGAATGTTAAGATTACTGAAGGCCATATTTTCAAGAACTCAGCAACCTCCCTGTGCAGTGCAACACTTCTATAAAAAATTCCCAGTATGCAACAGTTCTTATGGTAACCTGAAGTGCCAATTTCAACATAAATAATTTGTGGAGCAGTTTTATAAGCTTGTGACACAAAGAGTACAAGCACCTAATGAAGCTCCTTCTGTTGTTAGGGCTGCATAAGTTGTCTGTGGATTTTCTGGCATCTAATAAGGGCTGAGGTCACATTCTGCCTTTCATTCATGAAATTCTCACTTCTAGCTGTCACTGACTTTCACAAGACTTACAGAAAGTCAGGTCTGTGCCCTGCTGTTGAATATGGTGGCACAAGAGCATTGGGTCTGAAGTTGACATTCTTCCTTAATGTAATGAGATGTGTGTGCTCATGTGGCCATGCATAGTGCAATCACATGTTGCTTTCTTAGGGTAAAAAAAGCTCTTATCAGAGTTGTAAACAACACTCCTTCCCAAATGCCCTCCCTGTGGGCAATCCCAGAAGCATACAGCTTCCTTCAATTTTCAAAACACTTTCAGATTAAACAAACTTTCCTGCTGATACTCATCTTTTAAAAATAAATCAATAAATGACACTTTTTGAAATGGGAAGCATGAGTTCCGGTTGAGCAAGAAAATTGTTAGTTGGTTTCAAATTACTTAACAACAATACTTTCAGACTCTCATTTTTCTTGTTCAAGATGAGCAAACACAGATTTACAATAACATGTCATAGTATCTCAGTCTAATGAAAAGAGAGCAATATCAGCTGAATATAAAATAGATAGTCTTCTGATCCAGCTCACCTGAGTATGGCATGGAATAGAATTCCTCGCCAGTTGTTTTTAAGACAGAAACTTTGAACAAGAAAATATGTGTTGTTTTTACTGGAATAGTACTTTATTTTAAATGGTGTATTCTTTGCAATGTAATGAAACCCAAGCTGTATTTCACTGGAATAGAAAGCCATCCTGCAGAAGAAATAGCAAAGTAGATATGTGAATCAACCCTATGTTTAAATAGAGTTGGAACTGTAATCAAACAAAAGAGTATCCAGGCAAGGGGAAATGTCTGCACTATAGATAACATTTTGTAGTCTTAAATACCTTTCTTGTAAATTTACTTTTTCTTCACGACACAGGAGAAACCAAAGCTATAAAAACATAATTTAACACTACGGTAAAAATAAATTGTAACACACATTTATTCTGTATCATATTTATTATGAATGTTTCTGCTCAGCAGGATAGTTACAAATTAACATACTATAAGTCACTGAGTGAAACTTTAGAAGGCAAGAGGTGAATGTGTCGCTTGCCAATAGATCTAAATTTTAAGGAAAACCAGGCATGCTACTGTGATGTCTTACTACCAAAAATAGAAAAAATGTGGAAGTGCCAAATAGCTCCAACTCCTACCACTAAAGTCTATACAAACTTGGTTCTTCAATGCATACACCGTAGTTTTGGCTGATAGTGATAAATAAAACTATCCTAGGAACTAACCCATACGAAGGACTTACTGACATAATCTGTTGTCTATCCTGAAGAGGACTGAAGCTGTTGAGCAGGACATCAGAGCCCCAGGGGTCAGTGGTGTCAAGATTTCACCCATAACCTCCACCAAGATGGAAGGAAAATACAGAAATATCAACATCTGCAATTTGGGCTGTTAATGATGCTGACAGTAGAGCTAATGGAGAGGAATCACAAATGAGAAATTTATTCTGTTTCATCACTTCTTTATCCTTGTGATATCATGAGAAATTAACTTCTTTTGGAGTGGATTATGTATATCTTTCAGTCAGAAAAATTATTAGTTGGGTGTTTCATCTTGTTTTACTGACTTCTTTTTTCCCCAATTCTGTCAACATGGACCTCCACAGAAAGACTTTCAAGCACCCATGTCTATGCTGACAAATTCTTTTGTCTCTTCACATATGTACAGAGATTCACATTTATGTACAGAAAAGAGAGTTGAATTCACATATAGGACATTTATGTACAGAGAGTTTAATTCTCTTGTGTTTGTTTGTTTGTTTGTTTTTCTCCTTCTGTAAAAAGGAAAACAAATGAATACCCTCAGTAATGCTGCACCTAAAGAGTCTGCATAGTCCTTGGTTACTAAGGTCACTAAAGTTACTAAAGAGTTTAAGTGGTGCTCCTGCAAAGCAATGTTTTCCCATCTCTTAGTGCTGCAGATGTAAAATGAAGCCTCGGGATTGTAATCGAGGGTAATGGTCCCATACCCCACCTCTTGTAATAATCTTTGTTTCTAATCTTATATAGCCTTCAGAGAGCTCTTAGATGGATGAAAGCAGCTGTCCTCGCAAAACAGAGGAGCAGGGTACCATATATGCTGTGGCTCCAGAAGCTGGTGCAACAGGGGCATCAGACAGCTCCAACCCCTCAGTTCACAGAGCTGCTCCCAGACCCAACAGTAGTGAGAAGTGCTGGGGAGCAACTCCAGGAGCTGCTAAGGAAGTAGCATTTTTGACAAAGAACAGGCTGAACAGGCAGGAGCAGTCCCTGAAGCCATTCCTTTGTGCACCCAGGGAAGTCTCTACTAGCTAATGGCATTCAGCTCATGGCTCCCTGAGGCATGCTGAGATGAACACAATAAATTCCATCCCAGAATTGCATTAAATATCATAAGCAATAGTGTACTGTTTGTGATGCTCATGCCTACAGGAAATAAATAAATAAATAAAGATTATATATATATATATATATTTATATATATTTTCAGCTTGTTTTTACCATCCAATTCTTTTCATTTCACTAGAAATGTGAGCTTATGCCAGTTAGATATTTGCTTATAACAGAACATCAAAAGAAGTAGGGAAGTATTTTTATGAAAAAGATTTTGATTTCCTTTGAGAAAGAACAAAGTTATTTTAAATCACCTTCTTTGGCTATCTTTCTGGGAGGATGCTGGAGAAAGTATCAATCATTTACAAACTATTGCTCAGAGCATTTAGTTTCTCCTACCTTCTTCTGACTTGCTGGGAAGAAAAAATACCTCCAAGTGCCTTCTGTCTTTCTTCAGTTCCGGGCACATCTTTTGTGCCTTTTCCATTTCTGCTTTTATTCATGAGCTGTCACTAGAGGAAGAAAACAAGTAGAAAGCAAAGCAAAGCAAAACAAAACAACAGATACCTCACAGCACTTGACAGTAGGTTTTGCCTGAAGGCCACCAGTTCGAACCCATCATAAATAAGCAGTAGTTCAAGTATCTGATGTCTAATGGTAGTCTGATGACCTTAGTGAACTGTTTAGCATGTTGGTTTCATATAGCAGATCTAGGCTGCCACAGCAAAGAAGCCTCTGCAGAAAGTATGGAGTATACTCTTGCTGGGTAGGCGAACCTTCGGGACAGTAATTAAGTTTATGATGCAGGTTGCAGGTTAGAAAACTTGGTATTGCCCTACAGATAAACAAGAAACCACTGTGTAGAGTTATTACTGAAAAGCCTTTATCAGAGCTAGATTTAACCCAAAAGAGAATAATTGCTTATGAAGTAAGGTTGGATATACAAATTAAAGAAAAATCAGACTCCTAAATGTTTTTTAATCATAATTCAAGTGCTGTTGCTCTAAATGCCATAAAATTATGCTATGAGTGGGGGAAAAAAATCAAACTGCTACTAGTAATTGGATAGAAGCTTTTAAATTAATGCTTCTGACTGCTCTTACGAACCAATACAAGACAAGACAGACTAAGTAGCATCCAGGAAAATGTAAGGAGTTAAAAGAGAAGGTGACCTCGTCCTTTTCTTCTGTACTTTGTTGCTTCCCCTTTTTCTTAAGGAATAAAGAAATATTTTTTACTGAAGAAGTCTCTAGAGTTGTATATAATTTTATTGAAAATCAGTTATCTTTCAAAAGATCCCTTATTGGAATTATTAAATTACTCTCATTGACATAGACTTCATTTATGCAAGAGGAAAATCCAGCTTCAGTACTGGTGCTCAGGGACAGGACAGGAAGACAACCTCCCTCCCTAAAGACACACGCAGCCCTTGTGCAGCTCACATAAAGAAAAAGCACAGCATCACCTGGCGTGCGTTTTCAAGCTACAGTACTGTGTTCAGTCTGGGAGATTTTCTAGTTCTGAATGTAAATGCCCCTAATATTTGCACTGGATTGCTGCAGCTCAGCAGAGCTTTCCAGGCTTCTAAATTAGATACTCCATCTCCAACCAAATTAGATGCTTGACAGAAGAATTATTATATGAACTTTTCTGGCCGGGGTTATCTGGAGTGCAGATTAGACTGTCATAAGAAGTTCTTTCTGGTCTTGAAATCTATGGCAATATAAGGAGCACAATTAAGCTGCTTTACTGCTGTTTTGCTAGTAAGTTGATTACCAGGGCAACATTTGTTGCTGATGTGCTTGCAAGGAGGAGATTTTTATTATAATTTCTGATTTAAATAATCTGACCATTTACAGTCATTAGAGAAAACGCCTGTACGCTCATTCAATCAATATTTTTTGTTTTAAATGTCTTTTTCTGTCAAATGCCATTATGGAGTACTGATAAAAGTGTATCTGATTATTAATTAACCACAAATGAACCCAGGGAGACCTGCATCTCATTTCTAATGGTTGCTTCAGAGGGCAGCAGTAATCAAACACACAGGTTATAAATCAATTAAATAACATTGTCATCATCATAAATAGTCCCATAGAATCAGTGACATGAGAACGCCTTCACAGTACTAAGGTTAAGTGTGGACACTTAGTTAAGCAGTACTTTCTCCTGGCCATGACAATTTATTCATCAGCTTCTAGGAATCTCAGTGTGATTCACACAGTGGCATTTTCCCTACATCTCTCAAGGAGGGAAGTTTCTAGCATATAGGTCCTTGGTGCTATAAAGGGCTAATCTTTCAATCTTTGAAGCATTGTATGTGCTCATGAAAATACTGTTTCTGTGTTACAGTAGCACAACTGATCCCCTTAGCATCTTTTGACAGTATTCCTGTTACTGTTGGTATTATTCTGGAGGGAACTAAAGGGATGCTGGACCCCTGGTGTGAGACAGGAGAGAAATAAGCAAAAGTGGCCCAGAGACCTTACTATTCAAAACAGGCAACCGACACATATGAGTTAGGAAACAGTATTGCTGCTGCTTAATGAAAAATGAGAAGCTACTGCATAGGAAGATGCAGAAATTTTGCCAAATCCATAAGAATGAAGAAATGAAGCAGGAACAAGGAATGAACTTGAATTTAACACATTGCAATGCTTTACCACAGAGCTTTCACCTCCATCAAGTCACATCATGTACAGGAAATTAATGAAAAATTGGCTCTCTAGTATTATTCTTGCCACAGGCTGGCTGGTGTGCCCCACTGAAGGGGGCTG
This sequence comes from Aythya ferina, assembly GCF_964211825.1. Taxonomy (NCBI): domain Eukaryota; kingdom Metazoa; phylum Chordata; class Aves; order Anseriformes; family Anatidae; genus Aythya; species Aythya ferina. The sequence goes on from NC_140304.1 coordinate 15,687,510, forward strand.
AGTGCCCCGCTGAAGTCCCAGCTAAAGAAAGGATTCAGTGTTAATTTAAACTTTATTAAACGTCAGCAAACTCATACAGCTGCATGAGTGCTTACTTATCTGAAGTTCAGTTAGCATTTCATACATGTTTAGGAGCCACTGAAGAAATCATTCTTCGTGGGGAAAAAAAAAAATAATAATTAAAAATAATTAATTTCCTAGTTTCACTTCCCATCCATTTGAAAATAACCACCTGATGATACAGATTTTAATCATGTCAACTTTTTGTTTTGTTTTCTTTTGTTTACACCTGTTCTGGGAACCATGATCTTTAACATGCAGCAGGTTAATCTTCTGTGAATGCATCCTAGGAAAGGCTGATGGTGTTCATCTGCTAATGGGATAATACCATAACTCAAGAACGGAAATTAACAGCAAGTTCACTACCTGCACATTCAGTAACATTATTACAGGTGATATGTAGCAGTAGCTCTGGATAAATAAGCATGCATTCCTTTTTTTTCCAGGATAATTGGCTTTATCTTTTGCCTACCAGCTGTAAGCCCTGCTTTTAATTTACTCTTTTTCTTATTCACTTTTTGATATAACAGTTCAACAAGGGTTTAAATTCCTTTTCCCATGCATCCTTTTTATCATGCTTCTAATTACCTAGCCTAATTGCTCCAAACTTGTATGAGTCCATGCATTTTTTAATGATTTTCTTTAATTACAGTTCTCTACTGAAGAAAGTGTCACTGAAATACATCTCATTAAGCAAACAAAAAAAAGAACAACCCACAAACAAACAACAAACAAACAAACAAAAACAAACAAACAAACAACAACAAAAACTAAAACCACCACTGAAAACACATCTTCCAACCTCTTGAAAACACAAACACATGATATTGAAGTTTAACATATGACAACTTCAGTCTCATCTTGTTCACAAAATCATGCAGCACAACATACATGTACAAAAGGCAGGCAAAAATAACCCAATTAAAATAAGATCAGAGTAAAAAGTAAATGGCAACATAAATATGTGAGTTGAGCATAAAGAGGATTAAACTAGCAGAAATACAAAATTCTGTGTCTGTTTGTAGAACATTCTCCAAATCTGTCAATTTTCTCACATGTTTATGGGATTGTCATTCCCTGGTAGAGGATTTTTTTTTTTTTTATCGTACCACAATATGTTTTAGAAAATGTATTAGAATCTATGGATGTCAGTTGGTGGTGAACAAAATATTCCACATTTCCAAAATGGGTACTAGGGATGAAAATTAATAACTGATTATTTTATGTATTTTAGATGAGCATAAGACATGTTTTGGTTTTGTTTTGCTTTGTTTTGTTTTTTGAAATATTGTAAGAATTCTGAAACCAAATGGAAGCAATTAGAAATTCACAAACAGGAATAAGAAAACACAAATGTAATTTAAGCTGATGTTATAGAACTTGCCAGTAAGATATAGTTTACTGAGAAAAAAGAGATATTTTAAAAAAAATAAAAATAAAAAAAATGAGTGTATGGCATTCAATGGAGTGCTTCAAAGACATATCTTTTTCAAAATTTTCATAATTGCTAGATGTGTTCTGGAAATCTGATAATGCAAAACTGTTCATATTGACATTTTTATTATATAAACACTTCTAAACAAATATATTATTTATTTAAATTTGGGAGCATACCAAAGTACTTTCTTTTTAAGCGACCCATCATATTATCTGAGATTATTCCAATACAGATCACCAAAAGGGAACACTAATTTATTTGTTTAATGGTACAAGAAAGCAAAACTCTGACAACTGGTGCATCTTTATGTACATTTATTGGGTCATTTATTGCCTTGCAAGGCTTAGCTTCAAATTTTCTATTGTTTTCCATTAGCCACCAACACAACAAATAAAATAATTTCTATTTTCTAGGATATTTTTTTCTATCGGTGATCTGTATCACAGCTGCTGTATGACAGATGAATGCTACCCCTCATTGATACTCTTTACAATTTAATTAATTTCTTAGCAGTATGTTAGGCAACAAAAGTGGCATAGAACTCCAGTACATGTAAATGAGATTAAGAATTGATATTAACTAGCTTAACTCAGCAAAACAAAGTCATATATAAGATGATATTGCCTGTTTGTTATAAGAAACATCTGTTTTCTAGCTCTGAACTGCAAAAGGTAGCTCTGCAAATAGTACGTGGCCATCACTTGCAAGGTCACATTTCAAGTAACATCATCTTCAGTCTCCTGTAATGACCAGATCACATCCTGTTCATGGATGAATCTGAAAACTGTTGCTAGATGAGGATAGCCAAAGACATGTTGAGAAGGAGTCTAATGGCTTCCGCGCTGCCATCCTTGCGAAGAATAGAAGTCACATCTTCCATAAAAGACAAACTCAGTCCAACTCAATCTACTTTGATGGAGATGGAGACTAAAATTATCCATTATCCATTGACAGGAATAACTTTCAAAGCAGTCCTATTTTATTCTTAGGGAAAGAACAGGCTGAAAGGGGGTACAAGTCATTCCTGCCATGGCCATACATTCTGTGGAAATGTCTGTTGACTCTGCTTTTATTGGCTCTTATTGAGACTGCTGCTGCAAACTGGACCTGGAACATCAAAATGCAGTTTGGAAAGGGACTCAACATGGAACTACCAGAGAGATTCCAATGAAGGGCAATGAAGATGGTGAGAAGACTGTAGCATCTCTTCTGTGAGGAAAGGCTGACAGATCTGGGACAGTTCATCCTGGGGATGGCTGAGGAAGATCTCATCAATAGGTCTATAAATACCTAAAGGGAGGTAGTAAATAGGATGGAGGCAGGCTCTTTTCAGTTATGTGTGGTGCCAAGACAAGAGGCAATGGGCACAATTTGGAACACAGAATCTTCTCTCATACACTGCCTTGCTAAAACAATAAGCAACATATAGATAAGTGGCTGAAGATATATTTGTTGTTAAACTTATAGTAGAACTGCAGAATAATTGAAGTTAAATGTGACCATTGTCTGAACTTTCAAGACCTGGAAACTTAAGCCAGTCAAACAGAAAAGTACAATAATGAAATCTCTAAGATGAAACAGCAATAATTAGGAAATTATCCTGATTCACAATGATTCAGTTATTTCCTAATTAGTCCCAGTGGTTTTGTCAGGTTCATTGGAATACTAGAAGTTTCAAGACTGTAAAAAAAAGCTAAAGAAAAAACTTAGTAGTATTCTTGGCATATGTGCAGTAAACACAGGTCATGAACACCTATTTTCAGCTAGTAATAAACTGTTTTGGTGGTTTACTCATCATTAAAAGAAGCCTATGATGATATCTGATAATAAACCAAACACAGATTTGATATCTGGGAATTAGTGGAATAATTGTCAGAACTAGAACTAGTGTCAGTAGTGTTTACAATGTACTCATAATGCTTCAATACTTCATTGAGGACCTTGTCTGGCTAAGTGATGTACTTTTCAAAAAATAACAGAGAAGGCAGTCCTTGTTTCCAAAAGTTTCCAATCTAAGCAACAGCACATGTTGCCACGAGGACAAACCCATGTGGCTTCTCTAAACCCATGTGGCTTCTCTGAAAAATCAGAGCCCTATATTCTCTTAGGATTTTTTGAGAATAGCAACAAATAATGAATAAAGTTAGTCAGAATAATTTATGTGGATTTTCAAAAGCCTTTTGTCAAGTCCTCCAGAGAACATTAAACTAAGCAGTCTTGCAAGAAGTAAAATAGTAGAAATGAATGATTTACTTTAATCATTGAAAAAAAAAGATAACACTTGGGAGCTGCATGATTTCCATGCTCAGGCAGAAATGTATAGACTTAACTTTTTTGACTAGGGGAGGAGCAGTAATGTGGCAAAGTTTGCCAGTTACTTGGATAAATTTAGATGAAAGGAGACACTGTGAAACAGTTCAAAGGAATCCAACAAAGCCCAAAGCTGGGTGAACTGGAGGAACATACGCAGTTACTGAATGATGGAATAAAGAGTTTGAACTATCCAAGCACACTCCTGATCCTACTTCTTTAAACACCACCAAAAAAAAAGAATAGTGCTTTAGGGAAGGAACATTAAGAGACTGTTTTTGTGTGTTTTGGTTTTTTTTTATAGGTGGATGTTGAGACTGAAAAGAAGAAGAAAAGAAGGGGGAGGAGGAGGAGAAAGAGGAAGAGGAGGAGAAAGAGGAGGAGGAGGAGGAGGAGGAGGAGGAGGAGAAGGAGAAGGAGGAGGAGGAGGAGGAGGAGGAGGAGGAGGAGGAGGAGGAGGAGGAGGAGGAGGAGGAGGAGGAGGAGGAGGAGGAGGAGAAGGAGAAGGAGAAGGAGAAGGAGGAGAAAACTTGCCAGAATCATCACAAAAATACAGTTGTTTCATAGACCTAACAATATCATAAGAACTTTTGCTTTCAAAGTATATATGAATTAATGATACCAGTCAAAATGCCTACAAAATAATAACAATTAAAAAAAAAGAATCATATGCAAAATTTGGTTTGGATCTAGGAGATGAGTATGACTAGTTCTCCTAATTCTCAGCAGTGAGTCACCCCTTCGCTTAGAATTGAATTTATTTATTTATATACTTTTCCTGCCAGGGGTGGTTATATCTGAATTTGCTTTGGCAAGAACAGACCATTTAGATTTTCACTGTGGTGGAAAACTACCCTGAGCAGTTTGTCCAGTTGTCTTTGCTGTTCAACTCACTTGCTTGTTCAGGTAACTGAGGTGTCATTCTGCACTCTTTATTCTGATGGCCAATATTTTAAAACATAATTTCTCTTCTTGGCTGCCTTTAAACATATCATGATAACCTTTATACTGAAGATTCTTAATGAATAATTTGATTTAACTCCAATATCCATGCATCTATCCGAGGGATGTGTTTGTTCCTAATCATTACCTCTCAAGGTTAGTGAAGCAGCAATACAAACAAGCATCTTTTGTACAGCAAGGGGAAGTAATTTGTCTTTGCAGACCATTCAAGAGTGTGGTCTGAGCTCATAGCAGCACATAATTGATGGTTGCATTAAAGGAGCACAAAAATTATCAGTCATGTTTACCGCTGAATTGATATTATGCTTTGTTAAATAAAATGCATTGAACTAATTATTTTAAACCAAGTTAGCAGAACCACAATTGATACATGATATCAAAACGCACAGAGTACATACATATCTATTAAGCCACAGCCTTCTATTTCTGAACAATCAAGGTCCCTACTTTTCAAGGTTTAGTGTTTTGCATTTTTTCATCAAAATAGGCAGCCTTGATGGAGGTGTTTTCTAAGTTGAATGCTTGAAAAAATGTTTGCCATTCCTCTGCTGCCACCTGCCCTCAAAAATGTATATATGCAGACAGATTTGTTCTACATTTAGAATCTTTGAAAGGCACTGAGCCATAGGCTTAAAACCAAGAAACAAAATGTCTGAACAAGTCATAGCTGTGTTCGTTCCCATATTCTAAAAGACTTAAAAAAAAAAAAAAAAAAAAAAAAAAGTTAATCTGTAACGAGAAAATAAAATGATGATAGCTGAGACAACCTTAGTTTGGCACAACAGTTCTGACCATGCTCTGTCATTTTCCTCTAACACTTAGCCCCTTTCTCATCCCTTTTAAAAAGTGGGGAGAATCAGAGAATTACAAGGGGATACATTTTTTCCCCCTGTTTCTGCTTTCATATTTTGACAAAGTATCAGCAGAGTTTTTCAAGCAAGAATGACATTTAGCTATTCATTAGTCCAAGTAGCAGCCAAGTGATTGGGGCAAAAAAAAGTGTTACAGTCTTGACATAAATCTAAACTCTAGGTCATGACCCCTCTATGTCTCCAGGCTCAGATCACTGAAAACTGGTGAGAGCAGGGTTTGCCAATATGCCCCATGCAAGAGTCACAGAATCACAGAATCACAGAATTTCTAGGTTGGAAGAGACCTCAAGATCATCGAGTCTAACCTCTGACCTAACACTAACAGTCCCCACTAAACCATATCCCTAAGCTCTACATCTAAACCTCTTTTGAAGACTTCCAGGGATGGTGACTCCACCACTTCCCTGGGCAGCCTGTTCCAATGCCTCACAACCCTTTCAGTGAAGAAGTTCTTCCTAACATCTAACCTAAAACTCCCCTGGCTCAACTTAAGCCCATTCCCCCTCGTCCTGTCACCAGGCACGTGGGAGAACAGACCAACCCCCACCTCGCTACAGCCTCTCTTGAGGTACCTATAAAGAGCGATAAGGTCACCCCTGAGCCTCCTCTTCTCCAGGCTGAACAAGCCCAGCTCCCTCAGCCGCTCCTCGTAGGACTTCTTCTCCAGGCCCCTCACCAGCTTCGTCGCCCTTCTCTGCACCCGCTCAAGCACCTCGATGTCCTTCTTGTAGCGAGGGGCCCAAAACTGAACACAGTACTCGAGGTGCGGCCTCACCAGAGCTGAGTACAGGGGGACGATCACCTCCCTAGCCCTGCTGGTCACACTGTCTCTTGCCTTAAACTGAAAAGGGTAATCCCAGAGCAAGGATTGCACTGGGATAAATACTGGGAGTTCAATATGGAGAAAATTATATAGAGATCTTAAAACCAGACATCACTGATCCTTTTCCTCGATGGCAGGTTGCACTCTGAGTAAAAGAGTCAGTTTATGTTCAACTACCAACTTTAATCCTCTTCTTATCACATGGTCCTTTGAAGCCATATTCTAAACCAAGATCAATGATAGAAATAAAATCAACAAAAACTCCAAAGCATTTAAAAAACAATATAGAGTAATTCTTAATAGATACATTATTAATATACATATACAGCACAGAGCATTCAGGCCTCTGAAGGGCTGCAGCACTGGGCAATATGAAGTGCAGAATGCCTGCATATGTATCTAACATCCTGAAAGCACCTGGCTGAGACTTTCCTTAGGACTACTTTTCTCCTTTTGTGCACTCAGACACACTGACTTTGAATAAAAATAATTAGCAGTAATTAGAAATAATTAGCAATATCATTTAATACTGCATTCCTGGTTCACAAATCCCTGAAATCCCTGAAAAGTCCAATGTGTTTTCCACCAATGTCTCTTATTCCATACTTTTCTGAGTTTGAATTTTAAAAAATGCCTTACAACTTTATGAGAGTCAATATCAGTGTCAGAAATACAGTTTGAATACTACTTTTCAAGGTCTAATGGAAAAAAAAAACACTAGTCCACAACAGTCCTCATCGAGTTATTTCTCTAATAGTTATTTTCTTGTCTCTCCATATTTCACAGAACAAGAAACAAAAAATAATGATATGGTGGATTAACTGACACATCAAAAATATTTATACTTTTTTTATTTTCCTGGTTATTTCTCTCCTTCATGAGCTCCTAGCATTGCAGCATGTTGCCAAAGAAATAAGAAAGAGGATTAGATATAATTCAGTTCACAGCTACCCTGATAAAAATCCAACAAACAAATCTAACTTATTTCTGATACTTTGTCACTCCTCATCCACCTATTGCTGCCAAAATCTGCATTGCCAAAAGATTGATGGAAGATAAAAAAAAAAAAAAAAAAAAATTCTGATCCAGAGAATACATGTCAGTGTTTGCACCATCTGTCATGCAGATTCAGACATGCCCAGCTGAAGACGGGCTGCTGTTGATCCATCTGCAAAACATGCCCTAGACCAATTGTTTGACTTATGGTGAATTTGGACGGCTGTTCAGCAAAAGATATCTGAAAAGCAGCTTCATATTTTCTCCAACCCATCCAGTGCTTTTCTTTTTCTGTTTTTACAAGCATTGTTCCTCCATTCATATGTACTAGTTCATGACCAAACCTGGTTCTGCATATAGTAGTATCTTGCCTATCCTTGATGCAGAACTGGATGAAATGATGAATTGGACAGTTTTGTTTAAACTGTTTTTTCATATTTTCCTCCCATCAATTATTTTCCACAATACCTTGTTTTGTCTTCCATCTGAATAGACTTCCATCTGAATAGGCAATTTCACTTTATTTTGGTAGTGGATGTGGGAAAAGAAATGGGAAGGAAGAATTGAAGGTCTTCAATGTTTACGCTTATTAGAGAGACTTCTCAAACACCCCAATGAATTGCTTTAAATCATATTAAAAAGCAATTATACATAATGATAAGCTATTTCCTTAGATGGGTTGCAGGTGTCACATCTGATGCACAGTGGAGAAAATACAGTACATCTGTTATTTCCCCTGTCCAGAAATTACCTTCAAACAAAGTGATCAGAAGTATCATTGCTGTCACTGATCTCCTCTCTACATCTCTGGTTAATGGATATTGAAAATTTCCATTGCTAGAAAGACATTGATTTAAAAAAAATAAATAAATAAATAAAAAATATAAAAAGTAAAAACATTTAGAGTCATGCATTTTCAGAGAGATCTACAAGGCTCAAGTGATTCCACTGGTGTTCAAGTTAAAAAAAAAAAAAAAGTGTTTAAGTAATAGGCAAGTTAAATTGAAAATGTAGGCTCTATTCCTCTATAAAGCTGCTTCAGCAGCAGACTGACCTTACTGGATAATAACAGATTTTTATTATTATTTTTATTAGAATAAGGTACCAGATGGTAAAACCAAACAATATTCATCATCATGTGCAAATCCAGAACTGGTGTATCTATAATACAAAAAGATAACATACCATATGTGCTCCAAAAATTAACTAAAATAAAATGTAGCTAATTCATTTTATTTTTATTTAAATGGTTTCATCCTCTAAGCTTTAATTTGCAGGCAGTGAAGGTGAAACTCAAGCTGCTAATCTTAATCATTATGTACATACAAAGATTTATGGTTAAGAAAACCTGTTTCATAGAAACACAGGTGATAATTAAAAAAAAAAAAAATATCCAATGAGTATACCATTGACAATTACGCATAGGGAAATATTATAGCTAGAACAAGGAATAGAATATCATAAATCCTTGCTTTTGCCATTTGTACTGTGTTTGCAACAAGGTTTGGGGAAAAATACAAACAAATCTGCTGAAGACCTGACAGTTACTTAATTCTGTTGTGAAGCTATGGCTTGCAAAGGTATAGATACTGGAATGACAATAATTAATATGGAACTAGCCGTTGTTATAAATGAAGTCTCAACTCAATCTGAATTTAGTAATAGTTATAAAAGGAATATTTGTAAAAGATTTAAAAAGCAAGTAAACAGCGCTGGGTGTGCGGGGAGTCTAAGCTCCACCAACACGCACACACGAACATCAAACATTCTAAATATACAGAACATTGCTTTTACATACTAAACCCAAGTATTATATATATATACAACCAGAAAAGGTAACAAACAATCCTTTAAGTTCCATGACTTAACAGTCTCCATTTTCCATTCCTTTTCTTGATTACAAACACCGAAGAATTCTAGGGCTAGTCGTGGGAACAATATGTCTTGCTTTAAGTTGTTAAGCAGCTCGGTCTTCAGGCCTTATGTATCCCGTTCTTCCCGGATCGAAGAAAAAAAGCATATCCATGTCCTTTTCAAGGTCAATAGGGCCTGGGTCAAAAGGCACGTCCAGGTCACCAGGGGGCGTAACAGCAAAAGCCTTCGATGGCTGTAGCGGCAGAGGGGCAGATGGCGTAGCAGTCAGATCAGTAAAGGAGCCCGCAGCTCCCTCACTGTCTGCCAAACCACACGTTTCTGACTGTGGTCCCACAGGGCTCTTTAAGGCCTCAGAGACTGCTCGCCAGGTACCGAGCAATCCCACTGCAACCTTGTCGTTTTTAGTTTCAGAGTCCCACACCTTGACCTCAATTTGGTTCCATATTTCAGGATCATAAACTGTCTGATTGTTAACAAGGAGAATAAGCTGCAAGGTTACCAGGACAGTCTTTGTTCCTAAGGACGTATGATTCCCCATAATGCCCGGCTGCTTACCAGCGAGGGGCAGTTGTGTGTGCGGGTCGGCTTCTCTCAGCTTGAGCTTCTTCCCAGCTCCGGTGCGCCTATTTCCAGCGACTTTCAGTACGAGATTCTCTGGGCAGTCTGCTGAGTGTGGCCGAACCTGTCTTCATGAGGCGATCAACGTGCCTGTTCCCGTCCTGGTCTCCATTCTGCCAGCCTGTTCCTCTTCACTCCTTTTTCCTGCTTCTTTATTGATGACATAACTTCATTGTGTTGCCTTTTTTTTTTTTATCTTGAGGGCAGGCTCCCCTCTTACATCCTTCTCCCTACAGCAGTTCTTTTCAAAACAACTTTTTATTGGTCAAACAACTTTGCACATAACAACAGCAAACACCCAGAAGCTTCTATGCCTTAACGGCTGGAGAACAAGAAACCCGAGGCTGCATGGAGTCTCCTGAATCACCCTTCTTTGTTTCCCCTAAACTCTTTTACATTCCTGATGGCCTCATTGTTAAGAGTCTGATGTTATCATCAGCCACGGGGCTTTCCAACCCCCATGGTCACACTCCCAAATCTCCCCCTTCTTTATTAATATCAACCATTTTCTCGACACGAATTACCTCTCCATATATAACACCGTGAATAGAGTCAGTGAAAATTAGAGCAATGGAAAGAATAAGGTTTTCAAAGACTCTCCCAGAGTGCAGGACTGAACCAGGCTCATATTCGGCAGCATCATTTCCCTCACTGCCCCTTGCCTGCTTGCCATTCCCTGCTTGTGCCATCTTGCCAGGGTTGAGCTGCCAGAGTGCCGGAGAACCTGCAGCCGAGCACACATGAGGGTGGAGCCCGAGGGCTGGAGTCTCGTTCATGGGCTCATTTCTGCCTGTTCCAGTCCAGCAAAAGAGCAGCAGCGATTAAACTTCTCAGCTGCTTGCTCGTGAACAGATTTCCCCGATGTGAGTCAGTTAGATCAGACACCAAACCTGACATTGCAGAGACAGAGTGGCTTAGTTAGAGTAACTTAACAGGAGACACCTAGCTCTCCTCTACCTACCTGCCATTTCAATAAGGAGTTAGATCATGCCTGCATGTTAGCAAGTTTCCTGGGGATTATATAAAGAGGCTAGCAAATTGACCATCCCAGACAGACAGGGAAAGGGACTTGCTGTTCTTAAATTCCAATGAGCTGTGGTTAATGCAGCATCTGCCTTGTCTGTCTTCTGACTGCCCATGTATTAATGCACAGCTCTGTGCCATTCTGTGTGGCTCTCAAGCATATAATAAATAGAGTTCCAACTCACTGGAACCTCCTGCAACAGCTGATATTATAAGTTGTTTTGCTGTGACTGCTCATTTGGAAGTTCCTGGTCTTGGCAGAGCGGCAGAAGTGCCCACAGTTGAAAACACACACTTTGGAAGGCACCGGCATTCAAACAATCTCCTATTAAATCCGCAAACAGAAGCAATGGCCTCAGGACTGGCATGAGCTGCCCACACGAACCCTTCTGGAAGAGGAGATGTGCTGGAGGAGAGTCTCACATCCAAGTAAAAAGACTCGAAGACATAAGTACACACACAGGAAAAGGGTTATTTTTCTAGTAGTTTGCAATTTTCTGCCACTTAGTAGTGTAAAAGAACAAGGGAAAGCTCTTTTATTTCCTCTTCTCTTCACTACAATCAGAGGTTGCCTTTCTTTTGTTTCCCATTAATTCAGAAACCTTTTAGTAACATATTTTCCATGAAATAAAGTTTATGCAGCTCGTTATCAGTATTTCTGAAGTAAACTGCTCTAACCCCAGTCAGAAGGAAGCTGTAAATGACACTGTTCCAACAGCAAGGCCATTTCTAGAGTTAATCTCTCAGGTTTTTTATTCATTATCCAGTAAAGAAAAAAAGGAGGAAAAAAAAAAAAAAAGAGAGAGAGAGAGGAGAGAGACTGAACTGAATTTATGCTATATCTTCTGCTTAATGAAGAGACTAACATCTCATGTCTTTATATAGTCACATGTTTCAAGGAGCTCTAAAGAAAGGCTACTGTGTTAATGATCTCTTAACCACTTTGCTGTGATTAAAATTGGCCACTGGACTCAGAAGATACAGGAGGAGAAAGGTGAGACAGTCTGACAGACAGACAGACAGAGGATTCTGCCATCAGCTTTTTTCGTTAGGGCAACCAAAGCCAAAAAACTGAGAAACACACCCACCATAACAGGAAAAATAAAAAATAAATAAAAATAAAATAAAAATGGTGCTAGTCTTTTCTAGTCTTTTTTTTTTTCTTCTTCTTTTTTTTTTTTTTTTTTTTTTTAGCTAGTTCAAACTTGGATCATAGACAACATAAAGTATGAATGCTAGATGCAACCTCCAGTGTCTACCAAGTACAGGATTAGACAAAAATAGAGGCTCCTTGATAAGAACGGGTAGCATTGCCACCTCCTCTCTGACTGCATATTTTAAGGTAAAAGAAAGAGCTTCATTGTGTTCTCCCGGGGAAAAGCATGCCTGAAGCCTGCCCTATGGCCACTTCAGGGCTTTCCTCCCAGCACACTGATTGCCTTGGTATCTGCTATGAGGTTCGTTCAGACTCTCAGAGTGAATCATACTGAAGCTCAGCACTAGGAGTCAGGACCCTAAAAGCCAGGTCTTTCCATGCCTGACTTTTTAGTATCTAAATCCCTCATGGTCTTTAGAGGCCAGAGTTGAGGTTTAAAAGTCTGTTCCATCCAATCAGCCGCTGCCACGTGTCTCAGGAGGAAGAGAGATGGATATCTTCTCATATTGATCCCAAAGTTATTAAATACTGTAAAAGTTATGTTTTGCACATACACATTTTGGAAATTAGTCATGAACCTGATTGTGGGGTGATTACTCTCTGTAAAACTAACTCTTGCAATCACTGATGGTGCTGTTTCTCTTCCTCTCTAGCAAGTTAAACAAATCTGCTCTCTATACAGTCAAACAAATACAAACGGCAAGACTATTCCCCCCACACTATAATCTACCATCTCGTTTTCAGCATCCTATGAGAGTTAAAGTAAAAATCCATAAGAGTAAATTCAGTGCAAATAAACCAAAGCTAAAAATCCATAAAAGTGAGTGTGACACCCAGAAGCCAAATGCAGTTGGCAGGCAGAAATGGCTGTACTCTGTCATTTTAACAGTCCAAGTCATTCACTCCAAATCTGTGCTCTGACAGGTAATCTCCTCTTTTACTCACTCCTCCTCTCCTCCAGAAAGAGACAATGAACAGAGTGGAAAACAGAGAGTTCCTGGCAATGTTCAACTTTTTTTTTTTTTTTTTTTTTTTTTTTTTTGAGTGCAATTAATAGAAATATTCCTTCTGCAAAGAGTAACACTGGTAAAAATATATGGCCCTGCTTTTAAATGCCATATATGACTTAAGTGCTTATTCAAGTGTTTCCTGCTGCGTTCTCCACTTCATATGTGTCTGGATCAGTGCACAGTATTGTGTGGCTGAGCTATGGTTTCCAGAGCTGTTTATTTTGGGATCTAGCATGCACAATGTAGGAATAGAAATGTTGTTTTTGCAGAGTTACTTTGTTTAGAAGGAAGGAATGTGGTACTGAGATATGCTTACAGTGATAAGATAGCTTAAGCAGGTGACCTTGTAAAATGCTGACAACCAGACTCCTTAGGACAATTAGGTGAAAATCACGGTGTTAAGTCAGATAAGTGAAGAAACATTACCACTTCAAACAGTAAAAATGGCAAAAGGAAATTGAAATTTGACAGGCCAGCTACTGAAGGCCATGCATTGTTTGTGAAGCATCAGATAGATTGTGAACCTGGATTACCCACTCAGTGGGGAAACAGGGGAAGGTCCTGTCATCAAAAAGTATATAAACTGTATTTTGGAACTAGTAGACGTGCTCGCTCCTGCTTGTGGGGCATCCACCATTGCAATCGCGAATAAATTACTACTTCACTGAGGTCCTCGCCTGAGCCTAAGTTATTGACTACGGAGTGTTTCTCACACAATAAGCACAGCAAGAGCTGCCATTTCCCCAGTGAGTGAGAAAACCTCCATGTAGCTTTTGATTCTTATGTATGATCACAGCAAAATTCATCTGGGATCCAGTGTTTGTATTTGACAAATTTCCTCTTATCAACAATCTTTGCATTGCAAATACAATATATGTGTAGATACATCAAAGATCAAAGTTTCTAAAGCAGAGGCTTAAATCTGAGACCTGCTATATTTTCCTACCTCAGGTCTTTTAACAAGGGCTCAGAGAATATGGTCAGGGGCTCCTTGCACAGTTTAAAGGAAAGTGAACATCACTGAAGCCATTGTAAAGTCTGTTATCTCCTTCTCAACCAGGGCTATCATCACCTAAAAGCTTTTCAAGCTAAAATAAAAGTAGCTTGGAAGAAGTTGCGAGACTGCTGTGAAAAAGCAGCTTGAAAATAGATTCTAGCTGAAAGAAAAATCTCTCCCGGGAAACTTTCATCTGCTGATCTCAAACAAATCCAGAGAATTTGCTTTCAATACCTGCTGAGACCTTAAAGGCATTGCAGGTGCTAATGATCTCTGTCACACAAACATGCTGATGTTGCAAAATAAACCCGGACCACTCCCCCACTACCATCTTTTCAGCAGCAGAAAAGATGACAGGTGAGGACAGCCCCTCACTACAACTAAATCCCAGTGGCAGGTGCCCAAGTGGGGAAGTGTCTTTTCATAACCCCCTCCTCCTGCCACCAGTCTCACAGTGTTTGAGGGCTTACGAGCACCAAATTCCTATTTACTGCCATAAAACTCAGTTGAGCCAAGCCCAGTTCTCCCCTCTAATCTTTCTACCCTAGGGCTGCTTTTTGGGAGCTGTGTTTCCTTCTCCTCACACTTTGTGGTCAAATTATCCCCTCATATATAACACATTAACCCCCACCTGTCAGCTTCATCTCAAGCTCCTTCACTGGCTGCTACTCCTTATCTCCTCCAAACCTAACCACACCAAACCAGCTGCTGTTCCATCTTCTCTCCATGCTTCTGCTGGCCACCAGATTGTGTGATTGCTAACCACTGATCTCAGCAGTGTCCAACAGTCTGGATCTCCTCTTAAAACCTTCAGGTGTATCTTGAAGGCTGGAAAAAAAAAAAAAAAAAAAAAAAAAAAAAAAAAGAGGTACCGACTTAATCTGTTAGAAACCTGCATGGATGGGGGGCCTGAAATGATACATAGGAAGCCTTTTGCAAGTAACTACCAGCAGCACTTACAGTGGGGAGTGTTTTCACGTGAAGATCACATTAAGTTAAAACAACATCACAACTATCACACTTGGAGCAGTGCAGAGGTAAAAAGCCAGACAGGCCCATACTTTTTGCCCATTTGCTCCTCTTCCCTGTTCTTCAGCCCCTCTGCATATCGAACGGCACTGAGCTGAGTTTTACTGGAGGAAAATTAGAGCTTCTCAAGGAGCTCATGTCGGAGCAAAAGCCACAAAGCTCTGAAGGAGCACAGAAGTTTGAGCAAGAAAAACACTTACTTCTCAAGCAATTTATTTCCCTGTCCCTTCAATGTTACCTTATTTCATATGTGTTTGACACCTCCTTTTCCTCTGCAGAAGGTGCAAAAAGTGTCAGGGCAGAAAAAAAAAAGAAACAATTTGTTCCAACTTAGAGGTTGTAAGTGTCACTTACTGCATGGAAAATAATTGAAACAGGACTGTGTTAGAAATGTGGACGTGGGATTCATTGCTTGGCTACAAGTTCACATGTCATTGCTGCCATGCATATAGTGCCCTTCTGCTACTTCAGGTAATGTATCACTTCTGCAGTCATTTGTACAGCACTTTATTTTTTTTTTAATATTCTCTTACAAACAAGGCTCTGCAAAACATGAAAGCAAAATAACTGTGATTCAATTCTTCTTACATTTTTGCCATGTGAAAACCTATATGTGGCTTAATTACTGAACCTGGCAGCATTATGGTTTTTGTCAATACATATGAAGTCAATAACACAACTATGTTGCTTCACCAGGCACAACACCATCAGCTTTACAACAGATCTTCCAAGTTCAGCCTACAAATAAGCTGAGTTTCATTAATTAGCCCCAAAATCAATGTAAGATCACACATAGGCACTACAGATTGAAGAGCAAAGTCATGCAACTCCCTCCAGCAATAAAAGGTCTGCCAATCAAACCTATGTGAACAAATCATATGAACCTATGTGTATTGTTTTTTGTTGCTCTTGTTTTTCTTGGACAAGGGTTGTTGTCCCTTCCTTCAGACAATCTGCATTCACACCACTACTCTGGCAGCTATCCATCAAAAAAAAACATCTCTTGCCACTACCCAAGACCCACCGGCTGCTGCAGCCCAGCCAGTCAGGCAGAACAAATGCTGTTGTTTCCCAAAGGACTCTCATCTCTGCAACCTGTGTGGATAAGGGTGGGTAATTTCAACCATGGGCTCCCACGGGAATGGCAGAGCCCTGTCAGCCTGATTACTTCCTGCTCTAAGTGAAAGTCCTGTTTCTTTAATTCCCTTGAACAAAGCCTTTCCTTGAATGTGTTCTTTTCCATTGAGAAAGGGTCAAGGATTACACCTATGGCAGCTATTGCTCATGTTGCTCAGTGCATAAGCAAGTGCCTGCTCTGCAGGCACTTGAATAAACAGTGTGGCAAACAAAGAGTTACAAAGTGTTGGCACGTGAAGTTTTGGAGGACTAACATGTTCAGCAGAAATTTGTCCAGCACATTGTCCGTAGTAACCTGCAAAAAAAAATATGAAGGAGGTTCTGCAGCGTGATCAGTGTTTATGTATAGAAAGAGGAAAGATACTTTAAAATATTCCCCCTCCCCAACCCCTTCTCGATTTTTTAACTTTTCAACCTGAAAAAGAAAATATATTTCTTAAAAAAAAAAAAAAAAAAAAAAAAAAAAATCATGTGGGAGGGATATTATTCCCATAGGACATATCTGTTAATTAAATATCATGTTTTCCTCTCAGAAAATCTAAGTTTTGACCACTGATTTCCTAACAGTATCTAATGGCCTCTGACCATGAAATGACTGTCATGGGATGGCTGCTAGTACAGAGGGACGAGAGTTTGAAAGGTGGTCCCTTCCCTCTTCACTGCATAAAAGGGAAAAATTGATACTGAGAACGATTGCATTGTCTCTTGTTTTCTGTCTGTTTGCTTTTGCAGTGTGTACACACAAACCAAACGCTGACAAAAGGGTCTCAAGAAGTCTTTGGACAGCAAATGAACCAACAGGGCATATCACAGGCTTTCCAATGAGCTTGGGAGGCCAGGGCTTGCTGCATGAGCTCCTCATTGACCATCTCTCCCCAGTTCCACTGGGGCAGCATCACCCCCAGCTGCAGGAGCCCTGGCTGTATGGTACAGGCTGCCAAGTGCTGGATCCACTGCTCCAGATCCACTGTGATCCTATGAGTTACACCAGATCCTATGAGATCTTCTGTGGAGCAGGAGGAGACATCACTATGGACTTTTCTCAACCTTGTTTTATTGTTTACTTCAGGATTTTTTTTTTTCTTTTTCTTTTTCTTCCTCTTCCCACCTCTCCCCTCCCTTTTCCTCCTCTCCCTCCCCCTCCCCAGAAAATCTTTCTTTTTGGAGTGATTTAAAAGTATTTATAATAACTTCACACAAAGTCCAGGGCCAAATTTCATTTATCTTTGAGATATAAAAAGAGGTTGTTTATTCTTTCACTTGAATCAAATATGCACAGTTTCTATAGCAACTCCAACACTTCATAGCTCTAACTGTTGCACAGACAGAAAGTGTTTAACCCTTTGAAGTGCACAGATCTGAATTTTTCAGAATCAATACCAAAATAATTGCCCTTCATGACATTGACAGACTGCATCTCTCAGCAAAGGATGAGACAGATTTTTTATATTTATTTTGATAAAAATAACCTGCCTAAGTATGTAGCTTATTAACTCATGTGAACAAGAAAAGCAAAGATCCATGACTAATGGCTGAATTCAGGTAATGACTGAATTTATGACCAGTGTGGTGCATCAGTGAAAAAGAATGTTTCAGCATTGAGAGTTTGCTGTGATAAGCTTCTAAATATAAGAATTTCATGTTTATGTGTGGGATTCTTAGCAATAGATATAAAACCCATCAGGATAACTTCATTTTTAGAATACCTTGATATAACACAAATCCCAGGTTTGATACTGCAATATGTGGAAATGCTGACCCCACACTTTATTTATCCTTTACCAAGTATTTATACTAAGATAACATCTTCTTAAAAACATGCTCCTTTCTTATTTCTCCTATCTTCATCTGCATAACCCCATTCTTCCAAAGCAGGATCAGGAGCACTTCATGGCAAATTCCATTTCCCTCTGGTTAAACCTTTCCTTATAACCCCAGCTGGGTAGTACAGGTGTAAATAGCTTCCAAAAAGATATTTAAATTTTCTTACCTTTTAGGATAGTTGTGTTCTGGATTTAAATGCTGTGATTAAAGAAATGGCTCAAATGTGTGGTATCATACAATATGTAGTGATGAGAAATTCAAGGCCAATCAATCTGAGACTTATGATGCTGTCTTCATAGTCAGAATTACCTGCTCTAGAAATCAACCTCATTACTATCCTTGATTTAAAACTGAAGGTCTGATGAAGTGGGAAATTTGCAATGTTTCTGTATATACCACTTTATAATTTCAAGAGCAAGGGTTTCCATCTACTCAGACTTTACTTTGCATGAATCGGGAACATTTTTTTATGAGGCATTACTAGAAAAATGCTTTAGTAAGAGCATGAAGTGAAAAAAGAATAAAGAAAATCATTAAAAAAAAAAAAGTTAAAGCAAGCTGTTATATATAACATAACAGCAAGAGTGAGTCATGAAGAGTCCTTTTGTTTCTGAGCTAAGCTAAATGTGTGTGTAAATACACTTGAAAATAGTTTCTCCCATAAAAGATGTGTGTTTCACAGGATATTTTGTACAAAACAGAATTATTTTTTTTTAAATATTAATATCTTGTCACTCATGTTGTATTTTTATTTTTATTATTATTATTTAATTGCATCCAGATCTAGGACTCAGAAAAGTTGTTGAAGTTACTAACAGTCCAATTCAATTCATGGCTAATATGTGAGATGCCAGAAAAGAAAGTATCAGTAAAAACCTATGTGGATTATAAATGTTATATCCACATCTTCTGCTATGTTCATACATACAATACAACTACAGTTCGCACCACAAGATGTTGATCTATGTAGGTGGCATCTAGACAAGTTCTCACCAAAGCAAACTCAAAATGGTCCTCAGCACAGATTTATCAGGAACTCATGCCACAGGCAAGAGACTATGTAGTCATATCATCAGTCTTGTTCAAGATACAATCCTGTTTGGTCTCCAGTACTCATTGGTTTAAAGCTAAACAAATAGGGATGGGTCCACCTGGCAGGCTCCACTTTTGCTTCGGTCAGCCACATGCCCATACCCCAGTAACTGCCCTACTCAGGTCCAGGAGACTATGTTGCTGCCTTCCCACATCAATAGGCACGTTTTGGAGACTGATCAAATCATAATCTGAAGGTGAAAATAATAATAATAAAAATGACAACAACAACAAAAACAGAACAACATGTTTGCTGCAAAGAAAAAAACATTATGATGAAAGCAAATGGGTTTTGGTTCAGCCTTTCCCAACTTTTTAGTCACAGTTTGAAGCTTCTAGTGTAAGCCGTTGTGCAGAGGGAGAAAATGCTGCAGAAACCACTAAGGACATGGCCTCTCTTATACTGATTTATAGCAGGAGTTATGAAAGGACTAAGGCAGCTTACGGATCTTTTCTATGAGGATTGCAGAGGTTTCCATGATATTTTTTTCTACTGGTCTATAGGTAGATGGCCAGAAGCCATAATATTGATTGACCTAATTTTCCCTTGTGTAAAACATGCCATACGCTGTACCTCACTAATTTCAGCTTAATTTCAGTTACTGCTCTGCTAAGGAAAATATAATTTTCTCAAAGCTAGACATATTTGGGGACATATGATTTGGGGAAATGATTTGCTTCCTTCAAAATTACTGGGAAAAAAAAACTTCATTGAGAGGGTCAAGGAAGAAAAAAAAACAAGAAATGGTGACAGTACACTCGATAGGAGCTTTGCGATCTGCTCTTTCAGCTCAGTTGTGTCATTTCTTACTCTTTATGCTCATAACTGGACTGATTTCAAATATATATGTGTATATTTTACATGGCAACTGTGATGTTTTAAATACCTTATATTTCAGAAATAAAGTAAGCAAGACAATGAGAACAGATATTCAATACACAAAAAACAAGCACTCCATGTCACAACATCCCAAATATATGTTCACATCATGAATATACCACAGAGCATAATTTTGATTATTAATTGGCAGAGAAATCTCCCACTGAGAATCACAGCACCAGTTGTCAGGTATTCCTGAGGCTTTCTTTTCCAGCATTCAGGCTGAGAAAGAGTTGAAACATATAAATTACACTTAGCAGGCCTAGCAGAAGGGTTCAGTACATCAGTGAGTGACCCTTCAGATTGCAATGCAGAGTTCGTGGCCAAGCACTGCCATGAATGTGAGGATTCAATCAATGTGCAGAACAGAATGATTCTGGATTTTGATTGCACCTGGCAGGGGTCATGATGAGAAACAGTGGTTGTTCACCCATGAGAAATTTGAGAAAAGCATCCTGTCCACACACCATATCTGAAGCCATATTATTAGCATTCATGGGAAAGCTTACAGGGAAAAGGGGAGAAAATGAAAGTAAAATGAATGTGTAAGTAGCTGCAAAGCCCAACAATGTATGCCTTTTTATGGAGTAAAAGTGAAACTGCATGTGGGTGCAGAGGTATTCATGAAGCATCCTTCACTTTCCTTGCCAGCAAAGAAATCAATGTGAGACAAATAAGGTGTCAGAGATTTAAATAAAGAAGATATTACTACCAGCCATCCTTAAAAGCTAACTAACTAAATAGATAAACAAATAAATGAAAAGCAATACACATACAAGCAGTAAAGTCACAATGCTAACACCCGAACAACAAAACAAAATTGCTTTCATCACTGAAAGTAGACTTGAATGTTGTGATCCTTAAGGATAATAAGAGACATATAAAATGAAGCTGGCAAGTCATAGTCATATTAATATAGCATACCTGTCTTTAAACAGTTTTCTGTATGAAAGTTTATCTCAGCCAAAACCTGTGCAAAATTTTAGATATATTGGTTCTCAGATGGGATCTATGCAAAATTTAGATATATTGGTTCTCAGATGAGATCCTTAAGATAGATTTGATTGTAATATTTATTTCTGTCAAGTTTAAAAAATAAATGGTTGTGTGCTAAGCATGTTTTATATTCTACCTCTGGGTTCATAAAAAAAAAAAAAAAAAAAAAGTTGATTTGATAAATAAATAAATAATGGTGTGTGACTAAAACATGTTGCTGCATTGCAATTTTTTCATTGAAACCAGACTTATTGAGCTTAACTATCTATACGCTAATTAAAGCATCCCTCATCCTGTCCATCTTATTCAGAATTACACTGCAAACTTAAAATGAGTTTCACAAGGCTAAGGCACTGATATGCCTTAATATTATTTTATTATTTCTCAGGTGTGAAGAAGATATTTCTTTGGCTGCTGCTGAGCAGCTTTAGGGACAAAGAATGCATTAAGAGTGGGAACATATCCGTGTAGCATCACTGCGTCACTGTTTTTGCTCTGAAGTCTAACTGTAAAGCTTTTGACTATCACTCATGCAATGGAAAGATGTCCATAAATGTGTCTAGTAGCTGCCTTTATGCATTGTATCCATCTACAGTGTATTTTGAGAGATATGCAAGCAGCTAAGTGAATTATTGAAAGATCATACAAAGTGACATAAAAGAATGGTCAATTAAGTTTATTCATTACACGATCACTTGGAGCACAAATAGCAAACATGGTAATTTTTTATATCAATAGGAGCTTTCAGAAGGAGGTGGTGGTGACTCAAGCAGATCTACATGAATGACCCCTTCTGGCTATGGAAAGGTGGCTGCCAGTGGAGCCTCAGTAACAATACTCAGAGAGGATGGAGAAACTCAGAAGGAACAAAAAGAGCTTTGACATTTTCCTTTCAACTTCATCGTATTTTCACATTTGGCTGGTCTGCATTGTGGTAGCACCTCTACTCTGCACAGGATATGAGCTGCTGGAGGAGGCAGAGGCCAGATTACATTGTTCCCAGTTCAGACTTTCTGGCATCTGTGGAGACCTTGCTTCATTTTCCACCACCTTGCTTCTCTTGTATCTGTAATAAGGAAGCAAGATTCAGTTTCTGTATGATCAGCTGAGAATATTGTTATATAAACACTAGACACTGACTATTAGAAATTTCATAAAGAATCACATTAAAAAAAAAAAGTCTCAGCAACTCCACTTCAGCTCCAAGTAAAGAATTGGAATATGACAACATCATATTATTTTCCACAATAATTTAGAAATTTGTTTTAATTAAAGCTTATGTTCTAGCTAGATTATCAAACAAGCACCTGGCAGTTACAGGGATAAGTAATTTCTGTCCATCTATATGTATGAGATAAAAGTCCTGTGTTGATATTTATACAGTGCTGTATATAAGACACAATTTGAGTTCAGACAGTTGCTGCTGGGATTTAATTGTTTTCTCTGCCAGGCCACTAGTTAAATCCAGATCAGTTCCCAGGGGACTCTAAGCAAGCTGTATAAACGGAATGATATTCAGAGACCAAAGCCTGATGCTTATAGAGTGATCCAAGACTGGATGGGTCTACAGAAATATTCACCTTGAGACTCTGCAAACCTGAACACCTTTTTTTGGGCCTGACATTAGTAAATACCAGAGTTTCTGAGATCCCTCTGTTTTTTCACTCTTTATGCTATTTTAATAACATTTCACCTATGAGTTTGTAAAGAGACATGTAAATGGTAAACCTGGACCTTCTGCATATTCTGCAAAATCCAAGCAGTACTACAGTACAAGTGTCCAAACAACACAGCTCAACATCTTCAAAATTAGATGCCTCAGTTCTGTTGCATGAAGAGCGGCCTCAGGCCCTACTGCTGTATTTTTCCATAGGTATCCGTCATGTTCCATAGCTGGTCTTTGTAGAGGAATGCTTACCAACTTCATGTGCACAAAACCATGCTCCAGTCATGCAGTTTGTTTGCTGACACAAGTCATGCATTAAATTCACCCACCCCAGCAGTGAGCTACTTGCAGCCAGGTGAAATCCATTTCCCCAAGAGCCCTCCAAGTGCTCTACACAACTCTCTGATACACAGACATAATCTACACTCAGCCTTGCTCTGTCAGACTCAACACTACTATGAATTGCAGAAATTTGCAGGAAAGAGAGGTCATCTTATGCTGTACAGGCTTAATGCCAAACTAATCGTCTACAAAGAAATGTATTATAATTCCTGTGCAAGACAAAAGCCATACCTTTGTAACAGAGCCAGAAACAGACTGTGGTTCTCCCACCTGCTATCTGAGCACTTCACCTATCTAGTCGTTTTCCCATCACATCCTGGAAATAAAACGGACATTGGTATTTGACTCCAAATAAATACATATTATTATTATTCCCATAAAAGTAAATGAGGCAAAGGAATAACCACAGTTCTGTTGCCTATAGCATATGAATCACATTTTAAAATCCTTCCAGCTCATACTAAAGGCTCATCATGACTTAAAATGGTAGAAGATGCAGTCTTTAAAACTTTTAAATATTTGATTTGCATCTTTTTAAGTCCAATGCAAAGTTTGGATTGCAAGGTAGGATGAGGAAGGGGAATATTTTTGTTCTGGTAAACAGAAATCTAGCCTGTTTCTAATGAGTAGCAATCAAGAGGCACTGCAGGGACACAGAACATAAAATAAAACAGCGAGAGAATCCAATATGCTGCTATTCCTGGCAGTTCTAAAAATTAATTCAGAACTGCATCCATTACAAGAGTAATGGAAAAGTAGAGTCCCATGCCTGAAAATATTAGAACCATGGCTGATAGCTTCATTTCCTTCCCCATCCCAGTTAAATACAGCAGCTTACAGCTAAATTACACAATGTGGCCACAGTTTGTAAACAGAACAATCAACATTATAAATGTATCTACCTAATAAACAGATATACTGTTAAAACTATGCCCTTACAATAGCTGTTCACTTCCAAATAGGTATATCTCTCGTTTGATTATTAATTTCTCCATTCCCAGTGCAAAATGGTATAACAGAAAGAAGCCTTCTGCTGTAATGTCTTTTGCAAATCACACCCAAAATCTTAATAAAGTAGCTCCCAATGTGTTTCAAATCTAATCCTCTCAGACAATAGTATTTTGTCAGCCTGACCTGGATGCTTAAAATGCATTAATGTTTATGCTTTAAACTGGAAAAAATAATAATTGAGTACGATAATCCTAGAATCAGCCTGTGCCCCATTGCACCTCAGTGGATTTGACTGCCTGATCTTTTCTCATCCTTGTGTAACCCCAGCATCCCTGGCTCATTTAATTCCTTAATCTTTAATTAAAAAACAGCAATGAAAGCCAGCAAGACAAAGCAGCTGAAAATTCCTTTATAGCTTGCAGAACAACTAATATCACTTCAAGAAAATACAGCAAACACCACATTCAAATACAAAGGTAGCTTACTGAAATTTAATCTCTTCTGTTTTTTTTTTGGTTTTTTGTTTTGTTTTGTTTTGTTTTGTTTTTTCCTGCTGAGGAATACTCTATAGAGTTTGTCTTTTTATTCATATTCTTGCAACAGGGGAAGAAATTTGTGCATCACATTTGCTATTTTTTTACCTTTTGCCTTCTCCTATCTTTGAATGGTGATGCAGCAGTCCATTTAATTTAGCACAGGAGAATAAGAACAAAATACTGCTAAGGATGAACGTTTATAAAGCATGACGCCCCTGCCTCACTGAAGGCTGCAGGGAGACTGTCATAAAGCAGGAGAGAAAGGGTGCTGCAAGAAGTGGAAATGGAAGAACCATGCCAGGGCAAAGTTTCCAGAGTGACCGATGCTAGGAGAGACCAGCTGACTATCATAATATAGGTGTATAAAGAGCAATGTGGATCAGCCAATAAACACCACCAGCAAATCTGGTGGTAGGGATTAAGACACCATGACTTGGGCATGTTACAAAGTCCTGTCTGCTACGGCCCCTTGTGCAAGAGTCTCCTTTGACAAACCACTCATTAAGCCATTGCTAATGTGAGCTGGCCACAGAGGTTCGATGCCAAGAGGGTGATTTTGCTGAGAAAATTCAATGCTCCAGTCTCTCTGCAGCTTATTGTGAAAGACATGTGAAAGATATGCTTCCTTGTCTGAACAAAGCCCTCAGAGCCTGGAAGGACCAAAGCATAGCATTTGCTCTTTCAATAACCATCAGACCAAAGACGTTCACACACTCTTCATGAAGCAGCAGCATACTCAGGTGCCAATCATTCCACCTGACACAAAGATGAACATCGGCACTTACATTATATGCTCCAGTTCAGCTGTTGTATACCTTTATTTAAAGCTCCAGGAGCTGGAGGAGACACTTTGATCATGCTCTCAGGGGTTTTCATTGTTTCAGCTGAAGCAGTGATCTCTAAAGGTGGGTGAGGAATGTTTTTCTCCATTTCAGGAGCCTTTTGATGATTTTAGAATTTGTCTTTTTATCTAATCAGACAGATATATTTTTATCATCTGTAAGTTCTCTTTCCAACTAACTTTAGGCCAAGTGAAAGGTTTTGTTTTAGTGTGAACCTTCTTTCATATACTTCTCGTACATGAACTAAAATGAGCTTATACTTTAGAACAAAAGCATAAGTGAATCAGAAAGATGTGTATTATTTTTTTTCAAATATTTTCAAGTAATTCTGAAATGTAAAAAAATATCATTAAAGATATTCAAAAGCAGACTTTGCCACAGAAAGTCTATTTTGATGAACTGGCATATTTGGATGAGAATAGATAATATAAATAGCTCCAAACAATTTCAGGATCTTTTTTAAACATATATGATATTACTCAGTGTGCTCCTGAATTTCAAATAAATAAATAAATAAATAAATTGTATTGTAAGCCTTTTTGGAAGCCATGATCTCCTTACCCACTAGGACCATTAGGACTAATCCTGTCTAATACATTAGAATCATAGAATCATTGAATCATCTGGTCCAACCATCACCCGACCACCAATGTCACCCACTACACCATGTCCCTAAGCACAACATCCAACCTTTCCTTGAACACTCCCAGATCCACCACCTCCCTGGGCAACCTGTTCTGATGCCTGACTTTTCTTTCTGAAAAGAAATGTCTCCTCATTTCTAACCTAAACCTCTCCTGGCACAACTTGAGGCCATTCCCTCTAGTCCTATCACTAGTTATCTGTGAGAAGAGGCTGACCCCCATCTCCCCACACCTTCCTTTCAGGCAGCTGTAGAAAGCAATTACGTCTTCTCTGAGCCTTCTCTTCTCCAGACTAAACAACCCCAGTTCCCTCAGCCACTCCTCAGAGGACTTGTGTTCCAGGCCCTTCACCTGCTTCATAGCCCTTCTCTGGACACGTTCCAGGGCTTCGATGTCCTTGTTGTATTGAGGGGCCCAAAACTGAACACAGTACTCGAGGTGCAGCCTCACCAGAGCTGAGTACAGGGGAACAATCACCTCCCTCATCCTGCTGGCTGCACTATTCCTGATACAAGCCAGGATGCTGTTGGCCTTCTTGGCCACCTGGGCAGGTGAGCATCAACCAGCACCCCCAGATCCTTTTCCTCTGCACAGCTTTCCAGTCTCTCTACCTCAAGCCTGTAGCACTGCTGCATGGGGTTGTTGTGACCAAAGTGCAGGACCTGGCACTTAGCCATGTTGAACCTCATCCCACTGGCCTCTGCCCATTGACCCATCCTGTCCAGGCCCCTCTGCAGGGCCTTCTTACCCTCCGGCAGATTGACACGTCCCCCCATCTTAGTGTTGTCTGCAAACTTACTGAGGGTGCACTCAATTCCCTCATCCAAGTCATCAATAAAGATATTAAAGAGAATGGGCCCCAACACTGACTGCTAGGGAATACCACTGGTGACCAGTAGCCAGCTGGATTTCACTCCATTCACCACTAGTCTCTGGGCCTAGCCATCCAGCCAGTTTTTAACCCAGCAAAGAGTGGTTTAGGTAATAAACATCTTTTGCACAATCAGAATTAAGATCACCAAAGCCAGAACTACACATGAAGACACAGTCTTCACTGAAAAGTGAATAATATTTAATGTCAAAATAAGAGCCAAATAGAGGAGAAGACCCCAATGTCTTAAATATTCTCATGCAAGCACAACTATGGATTACATTGGTAGATTCTGACCTTTGACCTTCATTCCATTCAAATGTTAGCCTTTCCCAGAAATTGGTGGCCATGCCTTAGATCTCCTCTTCTGGTGGGATTTTAGCTTTAATGTGCTGACATTGAAGTAAAGTATATTTCTGCATTGCATTTTTATAGAGTTGACTTCTTTAGTTCAGTAGTTTTACGGCTTTCAATTTGACTTTTTAAATACAAGTTTATAGCGTTTCACCTTTCTCTCAAATGGGTAAGCCTATAAGAACTTTGCTGTTTGATTAAGTTATCATGCATGAAGAACCAGAAAAATTTAAGACAATTGTTCATTTAAATGGCTGTTAATTACATCCTCCTGACATAGTTATTGTACTATAAGCACACTTTGGATAAAACTGCTATACTATCTAATTGAACTCAAAAATATTTCTGACATTTTAATGAACACACCAATTAGTTGTATTTTACAAGACTTTCAAATGAACCACAAAGGATTAGAAAATGACATTCAAGGTCTGCATATAATTAAATTGCATAACACAGAAGGGAGAAAAGTAGTGTTGTGGTAAAAAAAAAAAAAAAAAAAAAAAAAAAGAGGAAGAAGAGGTAAGCATTAGCATTCAGGATGTGTTAGAGTAAATAAGGTCGTTGAGAAACAAAAGCAATTCACTCTTACTACCGAAGCTCAGAGAAGTCAATGTAATGACACAATGTTGTCACCAGCCAACATTGTATGAGTATGAGCCTGGGAACTCCAGGGCAGTTATCCTTTTCCTTCTCTGAGAGCCCATTTTGATTTCAGTTTTATTAAATATCAGATAATTATTTGCATAAGCCAAGTGGAACATCAAAATCCAGTAGAGTTACACTGTAATGAACTAGGCATGAAAAGACAAATAGCTGTCTGGACTTCAAAAATAATCATGAGAGGTGCAAAGGAGTATTTCTACATGAGACACCAACTGGATAGAAATAGAAATTGAAGGCAGATAAACCAGTTAAATCAGACATATTTCACAGTTTTCCAACCATCTGGATGCATTTGACTAATCCACTAAAGAGAAGGGCTAGATCACACATTTTCCATGGAGGTAAAAAATTTGATATCAGGACCTCTCTCTACAGAAGTAAAATCACGTAAAAGGAAGGAGTAGATGCTCTTGAGCAGCTTGTTTTCTAATGATCAATAGCTCTGTAAAATAATAATAGGAATGAGGAAAGTAAATGTACTCAAGTGGATGTACACAATTTAGTATGCAGCAAATTCTGCACATATAAATCTTTCTTTTCTATAGTCAGCAGTTCTTCAAACTCTTTAAGCTTTCTGCTAAGCCTCTAGTCTCCCTAAGTGCTTTCCATGTCACAGACACTAACACCAAATGCAGTACTCCAGATACACTCTGAATAAGTGAGACAGGGAAAAAAAAAAGCATTGCTTTCCTGATCATAGAAGACATTCTTTGAATTTACCACAGACTGACTGGCATTTGCTTCCTTTATACGAGAATAACTAGCATGCTAATGTGGAGTTCCATAGAGTTCCTTCACTGTATTAGTCTTGCTTTCACCATGACAGGTAGAGACAAAATAAGGGAAGGGAAGGGAAGGGAAGGGAAGGGAAGGGAAGGGAAGGGAAGGGAAGGGAAGGGAAGGGAAGGGAAGGGAAGGGAAGGGAAGGGAAGGGAAGGGAAGGGAAGGGAAGGGAAGGGAAGGGAAGGGAAGGGAAGGGAAGGGAAGGGAAGGGAAGGGAAGGGAAGGGAAGGGAAGGGAAGGGAAGGGAAGGGAAGGGAAGGGAAGGGAAGGGAAGGGAAGGGAAGGGAAGGGAAGGGAAGGGAAGGGAAGGGAAGGGATATCTGTCTAAACAAAATTGTTTTCAGCAGCTTTTGTTTTGCATATTATAGGAAAAGAGATGAATGTTAAGTGATCTTTTAAAACTGTTTATCTACATAAAATGGGGATTAGAAAAATGAAAATTCAAATGGGGAAATATTGCCAATGTCAAAAAAAACTCTTTTCAATTGAAGACAGAACTTCCAACTTTTGCCCAGTGAAAAATACAAGCTCTTGTTCACGAAGATATGGTTTGTTTGCTTTAGACAGTGCCTCTTCACTTCCATCCCTGAAAATACAAAAGAAAGGGGAAAAATAAAAAACACAGCACTGCTATAATTTTATCTAATGGATGGATGGTTAGTATTGTCTCTCTTTCAGGTCTCTTTTTCAGGTTTTAGGGCAATATCATAGCCTTGAAAAATCTTAAAACTCTCACTCTCATCTGTCTGAACAAGAATTTAAAAATTAATAGAAATTTGTCCTTGAGGTAGTAGAGAGAATTTGGTACAAACCAGATAAGGTAAAATAAATCAATAGTTGAGTAATCTCAGAGAAACACAACTGATTCGATTTCTCCAGAATTTAGGCATCTACTATCATCTTTAATTTCCCAAATCTGATACAAAAACAAAATAAAAGTCACTAACGCAAATTCATATCTAATTCTGATAATTTTATATCATTATAACTATTGAGTTTTGTATCATTGCTCCCAGTCTCCCTCAAAAATTGGAGAACTAGATCCTCTATTTTAATAGTTATCTGCATTTACTTTCCTAAGTTGTTTGGTCATTTCCTGTGTGTGAAGGCAACTGTGTAAATTTAGAACTGAATCCTTACTCAATGTCAATCAAAATAGCACCACTGGGGGAGAAAAATTAAAAGTGTTAAAAAAAAATAAAAATTAAAAGCACCTTACTAAGGAAGTCTCTCTCAGTAGGTGCATCGTAATGTCAAAGACTGCCAACAATGTACTTATTAACACTTTAAAAAATTCAGAACTTAGTAAATATAACTGATGCATGGAAAACTGCCTATAACTTTCAAGATTCAGTAAACCAAATATAAGTTTTCACTTTGGAAAAACCTAGCTGCAGCCAGAAACAACAGCATTTCTAAAAACATTTCCTAAACTTTAAATGTTTTATTCTTTATGTGTGGTGAACAGATCAATATAGATTTTAAAGATATTTTGAATTCACTGTACAGAACAAAGAAACACTAAAATTAGATAATGTCTTACCTATATCAGCATATGCATATTTAACTTTATTTGGTTGTGCTTTGGCATATTTTGTCATTTTATATGCAATGCAACATCAGTTGCCTAAAACTTAATGTCCCAAATACATTTGTGTTTATTTCTTACGCTTATTTCAACATCTGCAATGGAGTAGCAGAACATTTAGTCTACTAGCAACTTAACTGGACAATACGTATTTACCATATAGAGTGTAAAGTCTATAAAATATTTCTTGACCCTTCTTATTCACTGCATAAAAGATGCTTATACCTTCCAAGAAAAATCTATCTACAATCATATTCTTTTTACTTGGTTACCATGTAACTCTATATTGATTATAGAATTACCATGTAACTCTGTGTAACTCATCACCAGAGATCTACAAATGCAATCTTCTCTCACTCTTTTCTCTTTACGCTGAAGACAGTCTCTGAGAATAATCCCACCCCACCAGGTTGAATACTGCTGTCTTCATTTTCATCCTGAGAGGAAAAGTATGGGAGTGCCTGTACCATGTTATTACTCCAGACCCCTGCCCAGCTTCCACCGCCATTTAGGGTTCCTTTGCAGGCTATATTTCACAGATGCAGAACCTGAGGTCTTGCACGAGCAACTCTTGCTCTGCACTTCAGGTGTTTAACAGTTCACACTGAGAAGGCTGACTTCATGTCTCACAGTAATGAAATCTGAGACTGACAGATTTTAGTTGGGTTCCATAGGGAAACGAGAGCAATTGCAAATTGCTAGAGGCTGCAAAAGTATCTTGGGAAATTGTCATTAAATGCTCTTTCTATTCTTACCTCCTTCCCCAGACGCCTGTTTTTGGCAGCAGTTGGAGGCAGGACACTGGGTTAATTGAATCACTGATTTGATTGGAGTTAGCTGTTCTTATGAGATGGTCATGTTGTGCCTTGTGCCTTCCACTGCACCCGATTAGTGCTTGAACACTTTGCCTGACTTACTCTGCTTTTGATGGAAGGTTCTCAAGGTGAAGTTTCCAGTCGTGTTTCATTCAGAACAAAAATAGGATTCTGAGGGAAAAAAGCACATAAGTATGGTTATATGATATCGAAGACAACCAGACTCACACAGGGCACAGGCACACACCAAGCTACCATTTTCCACACAGGTATTGGACTAACAAAGACACTCAAAAACACAGACATCACTAGGCTCCTGATCATTCTGCCTATGCTAGTGGTCATGAGATCTTACTGAGTCAAAAATACCACTTGACATAGAATCATTTAATGGTTTGGGTTGGAAGGGACATTAAGGATCATCTGGGTACAAGCTCCCTGCCATGGGCAAGGACACCTCCCACCAGACCAGGTCGCTCAAAGTCCCATCCAGCCTGGCCTTGAGCACTTCCAGGGATGGGGCATCAATGGCTTCTCTGGGCAGCCTGTGCCAGTGCCTCAGCATCCTCCTAACAAAGAATGTTTTCTGAATAGCTAATTGAAATCTAGTCTTTCTTAGATTAAAGCTGTTACCCCTTGTCCTGTCTCTACCCTCCCTGAGAAAAAATCCCTCCCCAACTTTCCTGTAAGTCCCCTTCAGGTATTGGAAGGCTGCTATAAGATTTCCCTGGAGCATTCTCTTCTCCAGGCTGAACAACCCCAACTCCCTCAGCCTTTGTAGGAGAGGTGCTCCAGCTCTTTGATCATCCTTGTGGCCCTCCTCTGGACTTGCTCTAATACTTCCATGTCCTTCTTCTGCTGAGGGCCCCAGGGATGAACACAGTGCTCCAGGTGGGGTCTGATGAGAGCAGAGCAGAGCGGGACAATCCCCTCCTCCACTCCGCTGGCCACGCTGTTTTTGGTGCAGCCCAGGATACAGTTGGCTTTCTGGGCTGCAAGCACACACTGATGGCTCTTGTTGAGTTTCTTGTCAACCAACACCCTCAGGTCTTTCTCCTCAGGGCTTCTGTCAATCCATTCTCCACCAAGCCTGTATCTGTCTTTGGGATTGCTCTGGTCCAGGTGCAAGGCCTTGTACTTGCCCTTGTTGAACCTCATGAGGTTCACACCATCCCCCCTCCCAAGCCTGTCCAGGTCCCTCTGGATTGCATCCCTTCTCTCCAGTGTGTCAGCCGCACCAGACAGCTTGGTGTCATCAGTAAATTTGCTGATGGTGCACTTGATCTCACTGTCCAGTTCACTGACAAAGATGCTGAACAGCACCAGTCCCTAATACTGACCCCAGAGGAACACCCATCGTCACTGATCACCTGGACAGTGAGTTGCTGACCGCAACTCTTTGAGTGTGACCATTCAAATAATGGCTTACCCACCAAGTGGTTCACCCATTAAATAAATGTCTCTCCAATTTAGAGACAAGATATCATGGGGGGCATAGGGACAGTATCAAATGCTTTGTAAAAGTCCAGGCAGATGATGTCAGTTGCTCTTCCCCCATTGAACAATCAGTATTGGTCCCTCTGTTGAAGACCACCAGATCTGTCAGGGATGATCTGCCCTTAGTGAAGCCATGTTGGCTGTCACCAATCACCTCCTTGTTTTCTGTGGGCCTTAGCAGAGTTTCAGGAGGATCTGCTCCATGATCTTGCCAGGTACAGAGATGAGACTGACTGACCTAACAGATGCACCCCACCTCCAGCCCATGGAGATGCTCTTGGCCTGGGCACTTTCCCTCCTGACACATGGGAAGGGTCATGGCTGTGGACACAGACCACTGCCCCTGAGGCCAAAGCTGTCAGCAAGAGCTAGAACAGCAAATTTGATTCACACATCTTCCAGGCACTCTGCCACAAGCCTGTTTCTTACCTTGTATAGCAACAGCCCAAGCTTTTGAAGAGAGGAAGGAGAAGCTGTGATGAGGACAAGCAAAAAAAAAAATATATCAGAGAGGAGGAGGCAGCTATGCAATGCAGAAGCAGTGAAGGAAGGAATAGAGTCCTTCCAAAGGAATGTGCAATGTGCTCTATCTAGGTAATCTTGCTCAGCAGGCAGTTTGGACTAGATGATCTTCAGAGGTCCCTTCCAACCTCATCTATTCTGTGACTCCATGATTCTCTGAAAATTAGGCTGAATAGCTGGAGATTAGAAGGGTCAGGGAATAGGCTTCACCCATTTTCATCAGACCTTGGAAACCTCCACACTCACCAGTCACCACTTGTATACCATTTTCTCTCCCTTCTTGGCATTTTCCTAAGCTCCAGTGCTTTTTTCCCAGTTTGATTCCTCTGTTCTGATGTGGCAGAGCCACAGTGACGTCACCCCTCCTGAAATCTGTCTCTCCTTCTCTGATATGCTGTAAAATTGAATTTTGACTATACTGCCAAGCAGCATTAAATTGCTGCTTCTAACAAGACAATAAACTGTCAGAAAGCAAGCCTCTTTTGTGATGCTCATAAAGCTATACATTCAGTAGAGAGCAGGAACAGAAGACAACGGCATGAAAAAATCTTGGCTCATTCAGTCCTCCTGAGTCAATCTCACAATTTTGAAGGGCTATGTCTATATAAAGATACCCAACTGTTACAGAGCAAAAAATCCAAAGACACACTGCTGTGAAACCTTGATAAGGAAAATAAAAATTCCCATAAAACTAAGTCACTGAATGCACACACAGCAATGTTGTAGCAACTCTGGCACTAAGGTTCAAAATAGCAAAAGAAAATTTATGCACTCAGGCGATCCTCAAGGGACATTGTAAGAGATGGAGTATCATTAATATGATATGATATGGGTAATTTCCTGTTCCACACTCTCATCCTGCAAGATAGTAAGGTCCTCGAGATTTGCTGCCAACTGAAGATTAGATGAGTCTGAGTTTTGGAAGATAGCACTCACATTGGTGAAAAGAATGGCTTTGTTTAAATAAGTGATCAGTGGTATCTCTCTTCATGCTAACCCACAAGAGAAGACAGTCTAGCTTTAACTTCAGGCCAGAACAATGATGGATATTAGTACCTGTGCTGAGCCCATGAATAGATGAATAAAAATACATATAAAGGTCAACAGATGTATACTTGTCAAACACTCAAATTAATAATACAAGAAGAACCAGGAAAAAAATCCTAAACCATACAGTGTACATTGGCAAAGGGTGGGAGGATATCTGATTCTTGTCAAACAATCCCACAAAAAAAAGATTTATTTAAGAGACAAAATCTGGAGGGGAGAGGGGAGTGTGATTCAATTGCAAAGGTACTGAAAATGGCAGTTTTTGAATACAGCCTTTAGTTAATGTTTAAGAAATCAAAGTTACTGTATTATTAATATGCCTTAAACAGCAGGTAAACTAGCAATTTCTTCC
Organism: Aythya ferina; assembly: GCF_964211825.1. Classification (NCBI taxonomy): domain Eukaryota; kingdom Metazoa; phylum Chordata; class Aves; order Anseriformes; family Anatidae; genus Aythya; species Aythya ferina. Next base: position 15,722,088 of record NC_140304.1, read on the forward strand.
TCTACAAGTACCTGGTTTTCCTCACAAAATAACATTCTATTTTGACGTCTTTGTTATTTGGCACAGGCTGTCAAGAAGAGGAGCTGACAACAAAGGGATTCTGGTGTGTCTTGCACACCTGTTGTGCAAAACACAAAAAACAACAACAACAACAACAACAACAACAACAACAAAACCTTCATCTTTATGGATGCTGCCACCTTTGTTGCAGCAGCTACATGGGCTGTGGTTAGCACCACCCTCTGTTCTGTCTCTCTTTCAAAGGTACAAAGATCCCAAGCTAGCTACAGGAGTTGAAGAGGAGGGCAGGACTTTAAACCCTTAATCCCTGGCTGTGCATGTGTTCAGCAAAAAATAAAACACAGAAGCAGTGCACAGAGCAAGGAAAACATCTCCTAACACAATAAAAGAGAATTTTAAAAACTAGGATGCAGACATGCAATATTTTTTTCATCCCCTCCAGCACACTGGTATATCAAGAGACCTGGGTTTTACAGGAATAAAGTACCTGGTACTGGTACTCTCCAGTTTGCAGAACATATATGTTTGAACCTTATCAATACCAGGAGATCGCTCAAGTCAGACAATCACCTGAGCACTTAAGTTCAGCACAGAGAATGCACCAACAACCACTGTCTTTGTGAGTCCAGATCAGCATCTTCAAAAATGAACTTTCTACTCTCAAGAATAATTCAGGATGCCATCTGAAAATAAATAAATAAATAAATAAATAATAAAAAAATAAATAAATCAATATAGTAGTCTTTCTCAAAAAAAAAAAAAAAAAAAAAAAAAAAAAACCTCTATTATTTTTTCAAATAAATTTGCAGAAACCAGTGAGTTTCCCTAAACACTTCTCTGCTGGACAATACTGGATTCTCTATGAAAAGATTGTTCCTTCTGAGGATATTAACCTAACCTTTCAAAGGCACATGAAAACATTTTCAGATACTGTTATATCTTCACCTTCTTTAAGCATCTAACTACACTTTGAAATCATAATTTTCTTCTTAAATAAAATAAAATAAAATAAAATAAAATAAAATAAAATAAAATAAAATAAAATAAAATAAAATCTAGATGCAATTACTTTCATTTATATAAAAGCCTTTCAGAAATGGCTTCAGATGGGCATGTCAACTCACTAAGTGACAGCAAATTAGGCAATACAAATAACTGTCATGATGAAAGTTTTCCTTCCTTAGTGCTGAGAAATGCAACTATTAAATTAACAGGGGCTTTAACAAGGATACTTTTCAATTGCACCTGCATTTAATTCTATTAATACATTACAAAAGTATAGTCAGGCTAAACTAATATGAATTCTGCAGTGAATTGCTCACTGTCCTCTGGCACAGAAGTAGTTATCATAATAAGAAAATTCAGAGGAATTTTCAGTTAAAGACACAAAAAAATCATTGTTTCAGTTAGTGGCAATACACACATTGAGATTTATCCTGCAAGAGGCACCTTTCATTTTAACAATATACTTCTCCATTTGTACTACTACAGGAGAAGTGTGTTTTGATGCTTGAATTTGGTCAGCATGTTCCGACCCCTGCAGTGGCTGAAGGGTTGTGCAAGATGTAAAATTTGAAGCCTTCAAGGATGTTATTCTTCCCTTTGTTACTCACTTGGATTAAAATGCTAAAAAAAAAAAAAAAAAAAAAAAATTAAAAAAAAATCCATGATCCTAAGAAATCAACTTTTTCTTTGGTGAAGTAGCTGCCTTGCCTTCAAAATGGAAAGTTTTATGGGGGAAAAGAGAAGATGCCATAAACTGAAAATTTAGCTGAAAGAGTTTTCTCAAGAAAAAATGTTTTCTAATTTCTACACCAAAAGTAGAATCAGGAGAAGAGGTGCAGAGAGTCAGCAGGACTGTATTGTGAAAAAAAAAATGGAACCTGGGCAGTTTCAACAGGTCCGTTTCTACTATTTACTCAGATTATAATGCTTGTTCCTGAGAGTCAGATTCCTTTTTCAATTCATCACATCTAATTGTTACACTCCAAACAAGTGAAACTACAGTAGTTTATTCTTCCCTTTTCTTTCATATTCCCCTTTCATCTCTGCAACATTTTTTTCTATCTATATTCCTTTAATTGGAAACATTCATTTTTATTTTGATTTGCACAGGAACAACAGTTTGTCTTTAATTATGATGGGACAGCCTCCATTAAAGCCTGTAGAGTGAAAATATACAAAGCCTAAAACAATTTATCTTATCTGAATCCCTTTTCAGTCACTCATCACCTAGAAATTTGGAACTGTAGGACTGTGGAACATCGGATGAAGATAGATAGTTGAATTTTTAATAAGCAGTCAATATTTACTTGGTTAAAGACAGTGGATACTTTATCTTGCCTGCCATAACAAATATGTTCCTCCTGCCAACTCAACTTCTTGTGTTTAACACTACTTTGACAAATGTACATCTTCCCCTTTTGTGGTAAATATGGACATATTTTTAAGGATACAGGTCTTGCTTTTTCTCTTTTTTACTTTTAATTTTATAAATGCAGTGCCTATCCTAGAGCCAAAGACAACTCTAGCAATTTAAATTTAAATCGCCACTTCAAAGTCATGTCAATACTCTCCCTATAAACTCAGGTTCATGTACTGCTCAACTGTATAAGTCAATTGAAAAATAAAGATCAACGCAAAGGTCCTGAAGGCAGGAAATAAGGACGAGCTTCTCACCCAGCCTTGCAATCCAAATTATATTTGTCACTATAATGATGAGGAAAAAATGTGCTTTCCTTGTGTATTGGGTGTATCAAAGGGTTTCTCTATCACATTCCTCAGCACCATCTTCCTTGTAGACCCCTCCTAAAATGACCTGAATGGGCTAAGAATATGTAAGGATGGTAAAGGAAAAAGAGATATGTCCTCACTTTACTTCCTGTTCTCCCAGAAAGTTTCTTCTTCCTAGTGTAGTGTGTTACATGACCTGGAGTAGCTTGGTCATACAGATGTGGCTGCAAGAAAGGACAACAGGAAGTGTTCTCTGCTTTTTTGAGACGTCTGGACAGTGATGGAAGGGCGTCACATTTCTTGGTTTATCTCCCAATATTTCACATGGATGTTACTGACCAAGTCAACAATTAGAGTAGAATCAGTGAACAATGTTTTCTCCTTTTAAAATCCATCTTAAGATCATAATACAATCTTCATGTCAAGAGAAAATTCTTAAATTATGGAAAAGTCACAAATGACGTAATAATGTATATGGGACATGGCAGAAGAAGGAAAGGATCTGGTATAGGTTTTGTGGATGAGAGACACTGGATATGACAGAGAGAACAAATATAGTGTGGGAGTCACAGTGAAGCCAGGTAATAGTGTGTTTGCTTGTACCCAGCTGGCTCTGCTTTGCTAGCAGATCACACAAAAATGTATAGATATTCACTTCTTCAATCTTCTGACAGCGGTGATAATATAAAAACATATCTATGAGTATTCCATTTTCCCTCAGTCAAAGTCCAGCCAGATTCACTATTTATCATCATTTATTCCCATAAATAGAAACCACACCCAGGGCAATTATCTCACTGTCACAGGTTGTAAATGGTGTTTTGGTATCATGGGATTACAGTACCAGAGCTTTGTTTTGATTCTGAGACGTCTAATCTTTATCAGATATTACACACCACTCATCACTGTCAGTATCCAAAGCAGCATCAGCATCTGTGGCATTGCTAAGAGGACCATCTTCAGCATGTGAATCATCCTGCAGCTTATGCTCTGGATTCACATTCACCCCCAAAATCAACTCTGAATGGCTCTTCAAGCTCCTTTGCAGCTGTTCACTACCCTCCACAGAATATAAGAGCCAGGAACAGTTTTATGAGTAATAAAAGTAATTACTGAGATGCCTTTAAAAGGTTTTCATAGCAACAGCATTGAGTGTGGCCCAACAAACTCTAAACATAGTCGATATGCAGAGTGCAATTCCTGCTTATTCATGAAAGAAACAAACATATGACAGTTTTGGAAATATGCCATAATGAAAATTCCTACTACGTCACAGATTTAGGTGCAGGGTGGGAAGTAACCACCATGCCTGGCAAGCTCTCACCTTGCAAAGTAATGATCTCCCACACAGTTCAAATGCACTGAATATACAGTTCTGCTTTGCAAGGCAAATTACAGTGTACAATTCAAAGTCTAAAAGCCTTCATACATCCTGCTTCAATAAAATAAAACTCAATGTAAATGACTCCTTGCAAACATTTGATGCAAATACATGCCAATTTCCAAACCACCTTTCTTTGTTTCTGGCCATCCCTTAGGCTTTATTTCCGCATCAAAGTAAAACTGCTTTATTAAAAAATAAGTGATAATTACAGCAGTGCCAAAGACTGCTGAAGCACAAAAAACGTGAGATTAAGGTGACTGCTGGCAGAAGGTATTTTTTGTATAGGAAATAAATATACTTCAGATTTTAAAAAATGAAAATAAATTAAAAAAAAAAAAACAACTGTCGATAAGCATTTTTCACTTTAATATCCTTTAGTAAATGAGTAAAATTTACTCATTTACTCAATGAGTAAGATCTACTTATTTACTCAAAACAGGTGAGGGAAGGGAAGGGGAAGGGAGGGTAGAGGAGGGAAGGGGGGAAAAGTCCCAGGTTGAAAAGAAAATGATAAAATATATTTTCAGTTCGAAAAATATAAGCCCATAATTCTTGCCTTGGATTTAACAGGTTAACTTTTCCCCATCTTTTTCTCACTACAAGAAATACCAATGGCCAGATAAAGTCTCCAGGATGACAAATAAGTTTTAAAGTAGCACCTTAAATTGACAGATTCTTCACTGATTATATGAGATTTGCAACTGCAAAAGTGTCTATGAATTATATAAAAGAGAAACAATACAACATAGACCCCTTGGGCTTTTATTTCTGTAGTACTTTTCCTCTTGATAGTGCATTATGATCGCTTAATTTGATCCTATTATCACATGTAGAGTAGACCTGAATGCAAATAAGCAGCAATTTCATATGAGTAAAACCTATGTACTGACTCAAATCACCATTAAACAAAACTGAGCCTGAGATGTCTGCTATAATCAGATCAAATTGGAGGGTGATATTGAAGGTACACAGCATGGCAGTCCCAGGCATTATCACTTTAAACTACCTAAATGTAGCACCAAAGTAACTGTTCAGTAGTGAACCACAATTTACACTTCGCCATTGTATTACCAACACAGATTGGGTTTGTAGGATTGCCAAAATGGCTCCCTAAATTACAAGCTTTCTCATATCTGATTGTAAAGCACTAGTCAATGGAAGAACATTAAGATAATATTTTCCAGCCATATTTACTTTATGCAAATTTTGTAGAAACATAGCTCTATTTCTCATCCTTCTCTTGTGGCAATGCAATTCCTGAATCTAATTTCCACAGCCTGCCTAATACCGGGTACCCTTATTTCAGATTAAACTTTTCCAAGCTATCTTTCCAAGTGGAAACTTCCAGTCCTTGCCCTACCTCTCCTTCTTTCAAAGCTAGAAAGTTCTGTTTGTGTAGCATAGAGGAACATTGCCCTTCTAAATCACCTAAGGTGGCCAGTGCATACAGGCAGTGCTTCTTCACCTACCACCTCTTGAAGGACCTCTCCTTTTGGTCAGTGTCATCTGACCAGTGAAAGTGTCATTTGGCCAGTGAAAGTGTCTCCAGTTTCCTGATGCTCCTCTGATATTCACACTCATGTACAGGTGCATGGATGATTATTTGTTGGATAATTACATCATCTTTTATGGACATCTTACACAACTAGAAGTAAGAGGACTAGAAGTAAGGGAGGCTGTAGATTTTATGGGGTATAATGGACCATATAATGAATCCTCTTTGCTAGCAATTAGCAGTGCGGCATTGAGGCCATAAAACTACGTCTGCTCAGCTACACAACTTGTAGGGCTATCCTGATCTCCCAGAAGTGTTAGCCTCTCTGCAGCATGCACTTTTACAGGTGCCAGCTCATGTTCTCTCAAAGCACAAAACAGAAGGTGCTGCCAAATAATCAAAAAGATTTTTAAAAAGGCTTAAAAAAAAAAAAAAAAAAAAAAAAAAAAAAAAAAAAAGAGAGCAATTCTCCAAATTCTCCGCAGGTAGGAAATCAAAACAAGAAAATATTTTGGTGGTCAAAAATTTAATCATTTCATAAAATTTTTAGAGTCGGGGACAAAAACCCTTGTGCGTAACAGCTGTGCAAGAAATCACTGATTGTGGGAAGGCAACAAGGTCCACCAAGAGAAGGAAAACTGTTAAACAGTTGCTCTGCAGAAAATTGATAGGATGCTTTGTTCTCTCCCACTCTTGATGTCTCCTAATTTAACTCTTCTAAACTCTCCTGGCTGCAAGGACATGGGGGAGCTCACGATAACCTGAAGCTCACAGTGTCACAGCCATCAGGGTAGAAACAATTATCTTTTGATCCCATCAGTTTGGCCAAGGAGGAGCCCTTCATCCTCCCCACAAGAAAGATGATCTCAAGACACACAGCTGCAATTTATATTTCAGTCACATCAAATTGTACATTTTCACATTAGAAATATGAACTATGGAAGAGGTTTTTAGAGCCATTATTTATTAGACAAGTTCTCTAGATTTTTATCATCCATAACTCATACCTTTGAATGGATTTGCTACTGATTCCCCTAAGTCATGTACAGAAGGTCCTGACGTACAGTATTTCTGAGATACCATTTTTAAAATTTCACATTTACATGCATTCCATCTGCACACTGAGAACATTAAATATCATAAATGTAGAGTTAATGTCTCATTTTTTAAAATGATGTAGTTTTGTAATTACATTAAATGAGCAGATACTGACTTTTAGAAACTAAATTCCAAGTCTCTTTCTATTGCCAAAGCAGTCAGGAAAATCTTTAAATAATTTTATGCTATAGGGACCCTTTAATGATCCATCTGCTGAAACTAGGAAGAAAAGAAAAAAAGTAGCAGAATCATAAGAAATGAAACTTCAATTCACCATACATTAATAAGAAGCTCAGCTATTGATAATCTGCAAGACTGTAATGAAGTTTTTCAAAGTTATATCCATGTACACTCAAGAACAGTCTTCCAATAATTCTATTCGACACAAAAAGAGAATTAAATATATGAACTAATAATTTCTTACACAAGTCTATCATTCATGCCTCTTGTCTAGAAAGCCAAAAAAAAAATAACAGAAAGCATTTTTTTGGTGATTTACATTAATTATTTTTCAGTTTTCACCTAATCGTATTAATTTTCACAGACACTAAGACTACATGGATACCTGTGCTTGACTGATTTTACTTAGCTTCATTTTTCATGACTTTATATGTATCTACTGAATTTACAGTAAACCAACGATTGTAAATTGCTTATCTCTTGAAATCTTCAAGAAAAGTCTGGATACAATGCAAGTATGTAAGATTTAGCTAAAATCCGGTTACTGGGGTTAGTGCAAGGGTAATTGGTGGAAGTCTGTAGATGATCTTAGAGTTATTCAGAGACTGCCATACATAGTCCACTTTAATGCTGCAGCATAATTTTTATGCAGAGTTTATTCACAGGTTAAATATAGTTCATGCTAGATATGCAGGTTTGTACTAGATATGTACTATATAGATAGGTACCGGTTATGTACTATGTACTAGATATGTACTAGGTATGTACTTCATGTTACTGTATGAACTGTTCCCACTCATTCTTCAAAATAAAGCTTCACTACAAAGTAAATGTTATCTCACAACTGTGGGAAGATTTACAAAGCAGCAGTTTCCCCTAACTGTTTCTCTACCTAAATATATTCTCAGACCAAAAAGAAAAAAAAAAAAAAAAAAAAAAAGTTCATGCCATTTAGCAATGCTGCCATGACAAAACAACACATTTGACTAAAAGAGAAATAGTGACAATCAGTTTTGATAGTGAAGCAACAGCTGATGGTGTCTTAGCAATGTCATAGCAATCTCATTGCAATGCCACTGCTTTTTATATTACTAAGAATGCAAGTTACAACCATCAAAGATGAGGAAGATAGAAAGGTAATTCAGAAGGTTAACAGCTACCACCAGTTGTCAAGTTGTCAAGCAACCTTACTTAATTGGTAGTCATATGTCTTTCACATGGATGTGTATACATTCGTGTGTGCATGCATGTCAATGCCAGCTAGAAGAAACAGACATTTCAGCTGAGCTGTATTTACCAACTATAGACATTACATCCCCAAAAGTTCACTGTTCTGCTGAAAGAATCACATGTTGTAGCCACTCTGTAGGTAGATATCTAACAAGGCCAACAAAAGCAGTAACAACCAATTCCAAATACTACAAATATATTGAGCAAGATAATGGAATTAATGCTGAAAGTGTTTGAGTTGCATTTGGACAAAAGGCCTGGATTTCTATGCCAGAACTAATACAAGTCTAATATTTAATGCACTGTAAACAAAAACTAGGCTACAATCGCTGAACTGTATGTCAAAACAAACAAACAAACAAACAAATGAATAAATCAGGTTTTGTTGTGTGTACCTCCCATTTCCCCGTCCTTACAATCAACCAAAGTCCTTAACATCACTTTTCCAGCTCTTGCTATTTTGTTTTTCTCAGTGCTGCTGCCAACATTACCAGGAATATTACCTACAATTAAAGGATGGAAAATACCCAAACTGGAAGTTAAGATTAAGATAATGCTTTTCATTTAAGAGTAATTAAGAAAACATCACTTGTTACCATAGACAGATGAATAGAAAAATACAACGATAAAACAGAAAAAGTTCATTTTACCGAAGAGCAAAAAATGTAGTGTGCAAGGACAAGAGAGGACTGCTTTTATGATAAACAAAAGCAATTTCATTATTTTTAATGAAGACATTCTCATTCCAGTTTTACAACCTCAATTTTTTTTTACATGTCACACAAAATGGTGCACACTGAAGTTATCATTTTGCCAGGTCTATGCCTGGAATGTGCTGTGCCATAAAGAGTGCTTTTAAAAGAGTAAAGAAATATTATTTATTTATTTATTTATTTATTTTTAACAGGGAGAAATGAAAGTTTTGTAGCCATTTTTCTAAGATGTTTCGTATCTGCAGCTCTCAATGAAGTCAAACAGCAGCAGGTACCTACCACCTGAGGAAAGACAGGAATGGAGACAAAGCCCCCCCCCCCCCCCCCCCCCCCCGAAACCAAAGAGGGCCTTTTCACAAACTTCAATGGCCCCACATCAGGCAAGTTCTTTGAGTGTGAACGGTTGATGATCTGCCATTGAAACAAAGGTTTGTCCCATTTTGAGATGCACTAAATATACAGTGTCAGCAGTACACTGTAATCTTTCCAAATGGCCCCAAAGCTCAAAGGCCTGCACAGACAAAGGAAGCTGTCTTTTCTGTTCTCAAAAATTTTGCTGTTAGAGACTATTGCAAAAGCACTGCTCTAGGCTAGTTTGTTCACATCTGTCTTATGTTTTTGACTCGGATTCCCCAAAAGTGAGGCACACACTTTTAGTGTAGCACTGAAGCTGGTACAGGAGAAGCATTAAATTATTTGCTTCAGGTTTTTCAATGAGTAGATGGCATGGTCAGGACCTGGCAGGATAAGACTTGTATAGAGCTACAGGGTGTTTTACATATTGCTTCCAGGCACTGAATAATAAAATAGGCCACTTTAATTATATTGTTTAGTACATATGTTTAATACATAAACATGTTTAATATATAAACAGCCAAGATCTGATCCAGACTGACAGTAAACCACCATACAATTATCATTCAGGTTACTTTATACTAATGCTCCACCTCTGGTCTTTTGGTTTGTTAGTTTGTTTCTAAGTTAGATCATTTCTTTTGAGAAAGAAGCCTTCTTTCCCACTCTACGTTCCTTTCCACATGCAAAACCCATCTCACAACCCTTTCCTAGTCTTTTTAAACATTTTGTTGATTTTAAATTCATAAAGGAGCCCAAATCATAAAACCTGTCTGAATTAGCTTATTTTGTTAAATACCACAACACTACAGTTAAGTGGACAGGAAAAATAAAAAATAATACATCCACCTTTGGAATAAATATTTCATCTGTTGTTGAATCTACCAATATCAGTAATGTCTTCCAATGATTAATAAACCTGCCCATGAAAATAAATTAATTAAAAAAAAATACTAATTGCCACCCAGAGACTATAGTTATTTATAGTGTACATTGGTTATTTAGCTTCAACTTTGAGACATCAGTGCCTGGTATATGTCACCTGTGAAACAAAACTCTTTAAAATTGCTCTTTTGTGTTGCAGGTCACAGTTCACAGACTACACCAGTTAAAGAGAGAAGTGGCTCTTGGCTTTATTTCTGTTTTACAACAACAAAAGACTTTTTATTATTTTTGCATGTTACATATTATTAGAGTCCTTTTCTAAGGCATTCATGAAATTCATGGCTCTTCTTTCAACTCTCCCGTTTTGCTGCTGCACCTTGAAATGCCAGCACTAGAGCTAGCCATCAGGAGCAGACGCTGATGTAATGCCACTTCCTCACCTCCTCACCTTTCTCTAAGTATTGCCTCCCAATGCTCAGACCTTTCGCAAAGTCACTGCTTCCCAGAACAGACATCACCTACATTTTTTATTGCTAGATGCAAGACCTTTCTTTTGGATGTGTTAAAATGCATATTGTTTGCAGTTGCTCAGCCAACTAAAAAATTAAGGTTACATTTTTTATCAGCTATCAGTCATCTTAAGTACATAATGCCCTTTTCTCCATTACTCTTTGTATTAACCGCCAGTTTTTTTCATTTACCAATCCAGGCCTCTCTTCCAAGTAGTTGATAAAAGTAATTAATTACTGTCACAAATTGAAGCTTCCCTGAAAGCAGCACTCAGATGCCTGAGACCTTGGCTACAACTGCTCAGCTCAAAACTCATTAGCTGATTCTGGAAGCAAAAGCACAGATAATTTTCATGGGGAAGCACTACCCAAAAGCTCTGGGGCACATCTGCCTTGTTCTAATGATTCAGGTAGGTGTCAGAAATTTTACACCCTCCTAACACGTAATGTGGGGGAGGTTAGAAGGTGACAGTCACCCAAATAATAGCAACTAATTCTCTTTATGTGGGAAAGGAGATCAAAGAACTTGGCCCAGGTCAATGTGGTTAATATGACCACTACCAGTTTGCACCAGTCATCTGAGCTATAAAGGACTAAACAGGACAGACAACAATCTCTCTGTGAGAATATCTATACAGAGGCATCCAAAACCATGAAGGAATCCAAGCCCATGGTGGGACCATTACACACAAGGACAAGGCTGCCAGCCAGGACAGGACAGGACACGTTGAGTCATCAGATGTGAGTGTCTTGGCCCCTTGGCCTGTGGTGTTGATTCTCACTGGGGCACAGGGTAGGGCCAGGGTAGGGAGTGTGAAGTCTGAGACTGTCAGAGAACAAAGATCATACAGCAAAACACTTAGCACAGTAATCACTAACCACCCACTACATATATCCTACCTAATAAATGGTAAATATAATGTCCCTGAGCGGCGTGGTTCTGTTCTTTGGGCTGTCTCAACCCTAAATTCCCTCAAAACACCAAGAGAGATCAAAATACAATCCACTTCATGCCCTGTTCAAATATGGCCATTCTGCAATAAGCCCGTTTGTTTGCAATTTTAAAAGTTATTTGCAATAAGCCTGTATGTTGTGGATGCTTTGCTTTCTTTGTGTTGCCTTCAGCTCCTTTTTCTCAAAATGAGACTGAATCAGTAGAAAAAAAAAAAGCAAACAAACAAAACAACAACAACAACAACTATTCCTAGGAATATTTTTAACTGATTCCAAGTATAAAGAGCTAATTTAAAGTATCCTTTAGGATTTTCAACTTTAGTCAACTACAAATAGCATGCATGATGCAAAATAAATAAATAAATAAATAGCCAAGTGTAAAAGACATTTATCTGAACAGCTAGACCACATATGGCACTGAAAGAAAATCACCTGTGACTTCAATTGCCAAAATTCTTTCCTGTTTTTTTTTTTTTTTTTTTTTTTTTTCACAGCCCTGGTGTGAAAGCAGGAAAGATCATGTCAGATACTAACTCGGTTCAGCACATCTGTCTTCAGAAGTTTTTGTAGCAATGACAAGATTGCTACAGTTAGTTGTCCATTGTCCCAAAAAAATAAGATGCAGTATGCAATACAGAGAGCCCTTAGAAATGTTCTACCTTTGTTTTAGATAAATGTCCAGACATTTGCTGTATGACCTCGCTTCCTTATATTACAACAAGAGGAACATTTAGGAGTACTGCAAATGAAGTGCTGAGTTATCCAAGGTGTTACCTACAGCAATTATAAAGACTTTAAGGCCAAGTGTACATAATTCTTAAAGCTGAGAAAGGTGTTTCCATGAGATAAAATGGCATAGTTCAAAACTGTGGTGGTTTTACTCAGGTGGGCAGCCGAGCTCCACCACAACCACTCTCTCACTCCCCCTCTCCTCAAAGAGGAAGGGGGAGAAAATACAACACAGAGAACTCGAGGTTTGAGATGAGAAAGGTTTAATTAAAGGGAAAGGGAATGGGGAGGAAAAACAGAAACAAAAGAAACAATCAGTCCGCGCGGAAGCACAGAGAGAGGAACATCCTAGGAAACAGGGCCTCAAACGTGTAGTGGTTGTTCAGAAGGAACAGCCCCCTCCCCCACAAGAGCCCCCCCTTTTATTGCTGAGTGTGACATCAGGTGTTATGGAATATCCCTTTGGTTGGTTTAAGTCAGCTGCCCCAGCAATGTCCCCTCCCCATCACTTGCCCACCCCCAGCCTGCTGGCTCTTGGGGGCTTGGAAGGAGTCCTGGTGCTGTGCCAGCACTACGCAGCAATAGACACAACACTGGAGTGATATCAGTGCTGTGCCAGCTACAAGTGCAGAGTACAGCACTGTGAGGGCTGCTGCAGGGAAAAGGTGACTCCAGCTCAGACAGACCCAACACAAAAACATCAGAGGTTATCACACAACTGGGTGTTAAATCGCTAGAACTCTTTTTAACATCTTACATTAGCTGTACCTAGAGACAGCAAAGCAGTATTTATTGATTTAAAGTAGTGCTGTGTGGGACTAGAGAGCTTTCTAATTCTTGTTTTGCCAATACCGTGTTCCAGGTCCTTACACCAATCACTTGACCTTCACATATCTATTTTTTCTCAAGCATTCAGTGGCATCACCAACTTCAAAATCATTAAGACAAGGACCAGCTATCTTTTCTACTTCTGAAAATCCTGCACATGGTGATCTCAGTGTCTAGGGCCTGCCTGTAGTTCCTGCTGCTATATAAATAAAGGCACACTAAGCACCAAGCAGAAATTTCTCTTCAGACTGGGGTTGTTGTGCTTTATTTGTTTTCCAGAGAAGTTGTGGAAAGAGGTGCTTCAGGTATGGCAGGGAGGGCACTGTGGTCATCAAACATTTCAATTTGAAGTGGAATACTTGTTTTAGAGATACTTTAACCTGCCAGGATAGTCAATTAACATGAGTGGATGGCATTTTAAAAGCATTTATTTCCTTCTTAAGGTAGGAAAGCCATGTGAATTGTTACCATCTGGATGCAGCTAACCTCCTGGAGAATACATCAAGTCATGGGTATATGCATATAGCATATAGCATTTGTTCTTTTTAATCAGTTATCCTAATTTTATTTCATTTCCCATTTGACCTGTCTCGACTAGCAGCTAAAAATTTCATTTTAAACAAATGCTTGAGATTCATTCACTGGAATTCATAAGCAGAAATAGCATTCTGATTAACAGTGAGGCTCTCACCCTCCAAGGAATAGAGAAAAATCAGTTCTGAAGAATATGAATATGTATACAATACCAAACTTGTTATACAAGAACCATACTATTTATTTAAGTTACCTTCAGTTATTTATTATGCTTTTAAAAACTTCAACAGTTTACAAGAGAAGGCAAGCTTGCACAAAGTGCTGGTGTCAGGCAGATAGCAGATTTTATGCATACTTGGTAATGCACTTAGCTAGTTTACAAGGTTGCCATTCTACTGTTCATATTCACCTTAACCAGACATGGTGGTTATGTCTAATACTAGCATCTCTCTGGTGGACATTTTTCTAGCACATGTTGTTGGTTTCAGATATTACTATGGGGTATGCAAAATAAGTTAGAGAGCAGGAAAGGTGTCACTCTAGACTTCAGAAGTTCTTCTTTAGAAATTTACATTGTCCAACCACTAACGAGTGATTTTGTTTTAAGTCAGAGCTCTGATTTATAGCCCTCTGTAATATTTTAATTTACTAGTCATCAAAAATATATATATGTATAAACTGCATTAAAAATAGGTAGATGAACTCAGAATGGAAATCAAAACCAACAGCAGGGCAGGCTCCAAACAAGTTGTTTCTAGCTGAATCATTTTTCCTTCCCCTTTACTCCAGTGGCCTGCTTTTACAAACATGTTATTCCTGACATTTCTTTCAAGTTGTTGTGATAAAAATAATTTATATAACACCGAGTGCATCTCTGTCTGCCCATGTACCTCAAGCCCCCTTTGTTCTCCTGGGACTTTCCTCCTTGGTATCTGAAACTATTGAAGTGAGTGATGTCTTTGAGCAAGGTAAATTATAGAAAGAAGATAAAACTGAAATCACAATACAGCAGTTTAATTATGTTCAGGCTATAAAAAATAATTTTCAGTTTGGAAATACTGCTATTCATGTCGAATTCTTACATCACATGAATACATATATTCATATAAAAAGCTTGCAAGGCATTATATGTTATTGGCAGTACTGAATACGTTTTCCCATTGGAATTTTATTTTGTCCAAAAAAATAACATTTACTAAAACAGACATTAAAAGGCTCTAATTGGAATAGCTGACAAATGCAATCCTGTAATATTAAGACTGATATTGATTAAATGTTATTATGAAAATTGGTTATGTTCCTGTTTAAAAATCAAACCTCCAGCCGATTTCCAATGCAAAGTGACTGCACAGAGACCTGGACAAATAGCACCAACTTGAGCTGCCACCAGAGCAATGTTTTTGTTACTCAGCCTCACAATACCTCCTTCAGCAGTGTTCATTCCCCTTCTTGTTTGCTAGCTATAGGCATTCAAGCAAACAGCCTGTTTGCACAATTGCTTGGCCTCAGCCATTTATACAAATATCTGTATCCCCATGCAAACATGGTTGTACCTGCACAGACTGTGGTTCAATAATCATTATTTTCTATTCACTGTTTGCTATTTGTTGTTTTAATTATCTCTGGTTATAATCATTTCAACTGTCTGACTGGGGAGCAGTCAAGTCACTAAGGAGACCACATGCCCTGAATGACAAACACTCCACACAGCCTGGAGGCTGATGTGACCATTGTGACCAACAATACAAATAAACACATTGGGGAAAAAAATAAACTAAAATAAAAAAATAAATAAAAAGTGACCTTCAAAATGTGTGAAATCCAGATTAAAATACATTTGACTAACTAGCACACCTACATCCGCACCACACATCTACAGCTATTCCAGGTTTAATTAAACAAGAAAAAAAAAAAAAAAGAAAGGAAAAAAAAAAGAAAAAAAAGTTCCGTACTTTTCCTTTATGATTGTAAAATATTTAGACAAAAGATTAAGAAGCATTTTGAATAGTGCTGGAGCCAGCTTTCCAGCTGTCAGCACCATAGAAAAGTCTTTGATTTAACTACTTTTCCTCACTTCCAGTTTCTTACAGTTGTGAATATCTTTAAATCTCTGCATGCAAAGGAAAGAATTTTGTCTGTTACTTATTTATTTTGTTTTGTTTCTTTGCATGTTTAGTTGTTTGTTTTTGTACTTGTTCACTTGTTCTTAAAAAAAAAACAAAACAAAAAAAAAACACCATTTTTCACAAGACTGCTAGACAGTTGCTCCCTAGGAAATAGAGAGCTAGACTAATGCCTCAAATACAGCATCTATTTTTAGCTTAGCTGTAGAAGTCTAAAGGACCAGAATGACTAAATCATGAAAAGGGTGTCCTGAAAGAAATATCGAAATATTGTCCCAGCCAAACCAATGTGCGTGGTCATGTTCTCTGATCTAGAAATCCAGCTTTGCCCTTGCTTTCTCCTGCAGCCTGGAGTAACGCCAGCAGGAAAAGGATGGAGCAGAGCTGCCTCAAGTTCATTCTTTTCCATACTCACAGTAATTGGTATATCCACAGTTAGAAGGACAACATTAAATCACAGTTAGAAATACTACATTAAATACTGCCAGACAATTGTTTGCAATTGATTCTCAAGGTTTCTCACTGTTCTCACTGTTATTAAATCAACTATTTTTATTTTGGGGGAGATTAAGATTGAAGCCTATTTGGTGCCAATGCATATTCAGTACCACTTAAACACCATAAATTAGATCTACTTCTTTGAGGAACTGAAAAGTAAGGAATTGCAGGTGTCTGCATATGTAATTACAGGGAAACACATGAATTTATTCAACTTTAATCTCTTGCAGGTGAAACTGAAAGTATGTAATCAGCTCGATGAGCTGTCTGTTAAGTGCATTTGTCTTCTTAATGAGTGTTTTTCCTGAGGTAGTCTGAACAATTCATGTGCCTGAGCTCATTATCAGAAACCTTAAAAAATAAAAGTTAATATTTGGGGAAAAGATAAAATCTTTACACAGCTATGTAGGAAAACTTAAATATGAAAATCTCTGTAGTGACACTTGCTAGTTGATGACTGGGCATGTTTGACATATTGTTATATAAATAGGATTGAGCAAACAGAGGAAGTGATAGGAATGCATTTAAAAGTTCCCTTAAGCAGGAAAATTCCTCAATATTTTCAGGTGTTAAATCATTCTGATTCTTCATCTGACTGTTGCAGATCAGCTCCTGCAGTCCAAATATACTAACAAGACAACTCACAGGGACAAGGGTACAGAGTTGAGTTTCATGTCACTTGGCAAAGCAAGTGCAAATTACATTCACAGGACCATCTGCTGAGATAGCAATTCCTCTTTGTCAAAGAAAGAGCACAAAGCTTGAAGCTCTGTTAATACAGTGTGCTTTTTAAATAAATCACTCTATGCATACGCAGATCATGTTGTGATATTTTTCGTTTAGGATGATGTTTCTCTGAGGGCACTGAAGTAATATAAATTTTGCAACCATATGGAGTATAGGGCTGTTTGCCCCATTAATCAGCAGTCAGTGAAAAGTATGTCTGCTAATAAAGCCTTCACAATATACAGACAAGTGTCTTGTGTTTCTATACCTTCTCCTTGTAAGAAGCAATCTGTCCTGATGGATAGAAAAATAAACAAAAGACAAATCTGAGAAGGAGGCTGGAGTTTTAACTTGGCTAGACAGTGACATGCTGCATGCCTTCCTGATGTTCTGCCAGCCAACAACATTTCCATCTTAACAGTCTTCCCTTGAAAATCAGTGATTCAATGAAAGCACAGCATTTTGTAAGAGTGTGTCAAGTATGTCAAGACATTTGACAGGACGAGGCAGATTATTTTATCTGCTAATCTTTTCCTTTGCCCATGAAAGAAATGCTTCCAGCCCAGGGATCAGATGAAGGAACTCAAATTCCTGCAGTTCTGCAGAGGATTGCAGTCCACATAGAGGGCTGCATCATTTTTAGCACCAATCCTATTACATGTGGGTTGCCAGAGACGTGGGACTGCACTATCTGGGATCTGTTCTTCTATCATTTTAGACCAAATTCTACAATGGGCTCTGATTGCCCTCCTGCCTTCACAAAGTTGTAAGATCAGAGAATGGGTGACCTTAAGATATGCTGTATTGGAACAATTTCTCATGCCCCTTTGCCTGTAGAGCCGAGGATGTGAGTCACCAAGGCTCTCCTGCTGTGCGTGAATCAGAGACACAAATGTTAAAGCAATAAAAGACGTCTAGAATAACTTCCCTACTCATAAAACTGCATATTGAGGGCACTTCCAGTTAGAAGCAAGTGAGACACAATGGAAAACAAGGAAGGCCCAAAGAACTAATCCATTTCATTTAAGGGTAGCAAGGTAAATATTCATAATACTCATACTTGAAAAGAGTGATAGTAGATAGTCATTTTTATTTATTTATTTATTTTAAGAGTCAGCAAAATCCGAAAACAATATCTGACAGATATTACTCAACCTTTGCATCTTGGGAAAAGAATTAATAGCATGGATAGATTGTTGCTGTTATGATAGGTATTTTTCCTTAAATAAATTTTAATTAAATTTTTTGTTTGTTTGTTTGTTTTATATTCACAGCCTAGATAAAGGTAGTTATTTCACTGTTCCCCTCCAGTCTCCTTTGCTGATATTTGACAGCTTTTGTTTATCAGCTGGTTGTATTACCAACTCTAACATGCTCCAGTAGCCTCAGTGATCTGAGAGCATTGAAAAAATAAACCTTAAGAATGACAATGCTGGCAGCTTAGTGGAACAGAGCAGCCAACAAGCTACATTTTAAAATGGCAATCAATATTAACTTACATCTCACTTTAGAAACAAAATAGGTTTGACAAATGGTATCAAAAACCTACCTCCAACTGACATTTGTAAAGGAAAGTTTCTCTTATATTCCATTTATGTTTCTAGAGGTTATTGAAGTTTTTTAATAATGTTTTCTTGTCATCAGAGAATTTGTTATTGAAGCTGTTTTTTTTTTTTTTTTTTTTTCTTTTTTCCTTGGGGAAAGAAAACTTTGTGAAAAAAAGACAAAGATTTAGAAAAGGTATTCTAAATAGCTTAATAACCTATGAGTAACCTTAATAACCTAATGAGTAACCAGAAGACATGAACAAATTATTTGCTGTTATCATAAGATAAGATTCGTTTGTGCAAGTTAAATTATTTATTATTTGTATAAAACTCTTTCCTATCAAGACAGCAACACAGAAACATATGTGTGCTTGATTCTTTACTAAATCTGCATGTCATTACTTTATCATGGTAGTACAATAATACAGTGTGCAAACAGAAAAGGCCAAAGCCCTCCACCAAGAATGTGAAATCCAGTTTCTCCATCTTTCACAGGCAGCTGGACAGGTAAATTCCTATGCCTAGGACAAACCTTTATGAAAATATCACTGAGAACATTTTTTAACTGAAAGGATCTCTCAGCTAAGTTTATGAAGCACAAAGAAAAGTTACACATCAAAACTGAAGAAAGAGAGAGTCAAAATACACATTATTTTTGTGTGTACAAAGAGGTATGTATTGGTTGAAGAATGAGATGTGTGGAAGCCCTCAATAAGGGCTGCAAAATCATCGCCCTAAGCCAAGGAAGACCACTTGCACCTCTGCCGCATTTCCCTGATATATATGTCTTGGCCTTAAAAATGTGCAGTGACAGAGAATATATAACCTTTTCAGATGATCTGTTCCAGTGCCTATTTCAAACTATTAGAAATCATTAGTCTTATGATTAGCCTAAATTTCCCTTGCTGCAATCTTAGCCAATTAACTTTTTGCCCTGGCATGGAGAACATACTACTCAGCAGCACTTGACATCCTGGAAGATTGGACTATCATGCCTCCCTGATGTCTTTTCTCCTTGAAAGTTAACTAATACAATTAACTCAGTCTCTTCTCGTAGGTCATGATTTCTAGACCTGTAGTCTTGTTCTCTGCCTACGGACTCCCTCTGATTGGTTCTCAACATTCTTAAAGCATGGTGCTCAACAACTGCCACTAAAAGTGAAGACTTACTCCACTTATCTCATGAATAATTGTCCTGTTTCCACATCTTCCTATAATGTTTGTAAAAAAAAAAAAAAAAAAAAAATTGATCCAGCTCCCTTTCTGAAGAACTGCTGCTAGTTTGCTTGATCAACCTGAAGCAATACCGTTGATCACTCCTAGTAAAGAACAGACTTTTTCAGTGTCTTTAATGAGTGAAAAATTCTTGCTCAGAAGAGGGACACTGTGTGCAAGATATGTACAGGCCACAGGCAGTGACAAAAGATTAGCAAACAGAAATCAGAAATGACAATGAACTTCTATGAATTGCAGCAGTCAGAGACTGGTTGACCTCAGGGCCTTTGCATATTTTGTGAACTTCTCCAGCAAAAAAACAACTGAATTAGCTCCTTTGATCATCATGCACAACATCAGCACAAGCTGTGGTTAGCTGCTGCTAAATCCAGGGACAACATGTGCACTGGCTCAGTTCATGTTTTGGCCGGGATTGGCTTTTGCATCATGCAGATAAACTCCAAGTGTCCTTATTTACAGACCTCCACCTGTCCTACTCCATTTCTTGGCTCCAGCTTCAGTCAGCACCTCCAACAATTTTGTTACCTGCCAGCCAGGAGCCTTGCTACCCTAAAGATACAATATTAATGAGCAATCAGGCACAGCAGGCCTTAATGCTGCATACCCTATGGAGTTGAGCAAGAGTGCCTCTATTTCTGCTTGATGCTTTCAGAAGACACAACCACTGTGCCAGCAAAGAGACAGACATTAATGGAACAGCATAGTTATGCAAAGAGGTGAATACCTGGCAGTGATGCACAATATGGAGGTATTTCTTGTTCAGGAGACAGAGACAAAGCTGCAGAAAGAAATAGCATGCAGTCTTTTTCTTTCAGGACCCTTCCCACCTCTTCTCTCAGTATAAAAAGCCTATAAAAATGTAAAGAGCAATTATTATTATTATCCTCGCACTGTAAAAGGTAGAACAGGGTTTGTTCACCAGGGATAACTATTCTCTTTACTTTGCTTTTCTTTTCCAGTTAAATACTGTTTCACATGTTTCTCAGAACAGCACTTGAATTGTATTTATCATAACAATTTTAGTCCAAATTCTTGTATTTTCCCTGTTAATTAAAATGTTATTTTGCTGAGTTATAATAAAATAATATTGGTAGCATCTATTACAGACAAATGTGGCTCTGGATCTATTAGTATTTTTCTTATAGTCAGTAGCTGTTGTAGATTCATTGTTCTCCTTCATCCAGGGTTGGAGAGGTTACAAAAGGCTACCTAAAACCATGCATGCCATGTCCTGGCATAAACTTTTGAGACTTTGTTACTGGGTTTTCATGTGCCTGAGATAAACTAGCAAAGCTAGAGCCTAATTTTGTATCCTGTTAGCTGGTTACAAACCAGAAGAGGAACTGAGTGGGATATAACTGAGAGACAGGGATATAACAGCTGGGTGAGACTGGTGGGGATTCAGAGTCAAGCAGTCAATCTAGTTTATGAATGTCAGAAAATGAATCAGGAGATTAAATAAATAAATAAATAAATAAATAAATAAATAAATAAATAAATGCAGAGGTCTATCCTGGCTTTCAGTTATTACATTTAAAACAGCAAATATGGATGGGGCAGCCAGCATCCCATATAGGGTGGGAAGCAGCATCACCTGTAGAGCAGTAATTAGCTCTTCAGCCCCTTCTCTTCTGCCACAGAGTCCCTGGCTCATCCAATTTTGTCACTTCTCATGGCAAATCCCACAAAACACTCCATCCACAAAATCTCTAATGCATCCCAGGGAAAAAAAAAAATAATATATATATATATATATATATATATATATATATATATATATATATATTGTTCCTCAAATGCTTCCTGACATTCATCTTGCTCTAGACTCCCCCTTATGCAAATGTGTCTCTCAGAGCCCTGAGCTTTCCTGTGTCTCCTGGCACAGTTATCCAAGTGGAACCCTCTAGACAAGGGAGGAAAGAATATCTTTTATACAGTCCAGATAGATGGTAGCCACAATTTCACAGCAGAACTTCAATCTAGGTTGTCAGCAAGTAGCACCTATAAATTACAGTACCTCTTTTTTTCAGTGAAATTCAGGAGAAATGAAACATACATTGGTGAATAATGCTTTATATTATTCATCTTTCCCAAAGAAGAGTGACCAAGAAAGACTCCCCTATACTTCCCATGTGCATTATACTATTTTATTCATATATGTCTTCACTATCATCTAGCAAAATTAGCAGAGGATATTCCTTCCTAAGCAGACAGCTGAGTGCAGCCTCTGCCATGACACTTCTTGCTGCTTGCCACAGGAGTCATATGCCCAAGGCTTGTAGCTGTGCCTGGGAAGTTACACCGCCTGCAAGCTGCGTTATCTGCATAATGCACTATCACAAGGTTCAAACTCACATCATAACTGAAAGCCATTCTGTAATAGAGCACTCCTGTTAACAGGCAGGGCTAGAAGTGATTGCAGGTCTTGTTGATCCTCTGTACACACCAAGTATTCCAGTTTTGTTTGTTTTTTTCTCATTCAACACCCATCTCATCTGCAGGAATCTGTGCTGCAGGCAGAAAGCACTTACTTCCTGCCTATAAAAGCTTGCTCTGGGCATATTACCTTCTGCTCAGGAATGTGCTGGCCTTTTTCTTTTGTTCACCTACCACCACAGGTGGGACTCATCCTGCTTTAGATAACATGTACTTACAGTGGGGTTTTGCTCCTCTTCTCACATTTTTGGGCTTTTGTTTAAAGCTTATAAGCATTAAAGGGGTTCTTTCACGGCCCAGAGCAAACAGTTGTCCTAGTGTAGCCCCAAAGATTTTTAAACTGAGTTTCAGAACTTGCTAGGACACTTGGGGACATTCATTTGGCCTGATGGAGTTCAGGTCAAGACACTATTTGTGCCTCAAGTTGTGAGTTTCTAGGTCTCAGCCAAGAGTGGTTTCTTGGTGAAGCACAGAAGCAACGAGACTATTTAATTAACCTCAAATCTCCCACTGGCACAAAATTAAAGTTCTTTTGCCAGAATCATTAGTAATTTGCAAGCTCTGTTCAGCAGGAGAGTAACAGATATTTGATCAAATGTGCCCTTTCCAGGAAATGACAGCCGTTATGATGAAGGGGGAAAATAAAAGCACTTCAAAATTCATTCAATGAAGTAGAGTAATTTGGAATACATCATGCTCAGAAGTCTGTTAACCCTCACTTTTATTTCACAGAACGTGTTGGAGGATAAAGATACTGCCCTCTCTTCCTGTTCCCCCTAAACTTGACATAGAGCTTGATTTAAAATGTTTTTTTTTTTTAATACACACACCTAACCTCCACTCAGAGGCAGTTGTCAGGAAGGAAAAGAAGTGGTTCCCTTGCCATCATCCTTGACTAGGGCATGCCCTAAACCAAGAAAAAAGCTATTTTATACAGCATATATAATTTATATCAGGTTTAGACAGTTTTTAGGTGGTACGTTTTTGTTTCTTGGGGTTCGTGTTATTATACAATTAACATGTCAGATAATTGCACTCTTTGTACATTTGAGCAGTCATTATTTTATCATATTGCTAGGGAAAGGAAAGGATGTTGGTAAAGCCCCAAGGATACTTGTGTGAGCTGCTGCTTTTGTCAGGCTACGTTAAGCTTCTCTATGGGAATGAGAGCAACACTCACAATACAGCTGATGTGTCCTAGGGAATCTCTGTAGAGAAGTGTACAACAAAGGTAACAGACCATGGAGCTGTGCACAGGAAGCACAGACTGCAGGGAAGGAGCTAAGTATCTACAGACACAGCAGAGGCAGCCCAGGAAACATGACCCCAAGGAAAAAGCTAAACAAAGGAGGGTTTATCTGCACAGCACTGGCTGCAAGAGACAGTCTGGTGAGCAAAAAGTACTGTCTCTTGCTGTTTTATTCTACCCGTGTTCAAAGACAGAACATTTTGTATCATCCTCATAAATAAACGGGATTACATCATAGTATCTGTTATCCAAACAGCTCCAGTGCTGCTGCAAAATGGATAACTACCTCAGTCAGAAACAGCAACAACGTTGTTCTTGTTTCACTCAAACTAAAAAATTGGAGATTACCGAAGTGGATACTTTGATAATTGCAAACTGTAATTTTCAAGCCTTTCATTTCTATAGCAGAATATAATGTTTGCTTTTGTCTCTCTTTAAAAAAATAAAAAACAAAAATAGTGTTCAACATGCTGGCACCCTCTGCAGAACAGAAATTCTTTTTTAGAAGGGGAAATTTCTGAAATTAGGGAGCAAAAAGACCTCTGGGGATGCAACTCAGAATGAGAGGAGAGGAGAGGAGAGGAGAGGAGAGGAGAGGAGAGGAGAGGAGAGGAGAGGAGAGGAGAGGAGAGGAGAGGAGAGGAGAGGAGAGGAGAGGAGAGGAGAGGAGAGGAGAGGAGAGGAGAGGAGAGGAGAGGAGAGGAGAGGAGAGGAGAGGAGAGGAGAGGAGAGGAGAGGAGAGGAGAGGAGAGGAGAGGAGAGGAGAGGAGAGGAGAGGAGAGGAGAGGAGAGGAGAGGAGAGGAGAGGAGAGGAGAGGAGAGGAAATCATTTTGATTAACTTGCCCAGAGTATCTTGAAGTAATATAAAATATAAATGTGTCTGTTTTAAACCTGTAATGTCTTAAGCACATTGTCAAGACAAAGAAAGATGTGGATGAGCTGCCAAAAGACAATATTTGTCCTGTAGTTTTACATAGACCAGGAGTTTCCAGTTAACTAGAGCTTAAGATAATTGAATTAAAAACCTATATAAATGACAGATCTGTAATTTGAAGAGGAAAAAATGGGCTGATCATTCATGCAGATTTTTTTCCCTATAATTTCACTTTGCTCATATGGACAATTTTAAATAGAAAGCAGACTGCTTTTCAGTTTCTGACAGCTCCCTGCTAGGATGAGTATGTTCACATGCATCTGGCAGCAGACTAGAAAAGGCATCCCAATGTGATTGCAATAGCTCCTGACTTCAGGAGATTCTCCCTGTTGGATCAGGTCACCACAGCAATGTAGAGACAACCGCTGGATTCACAGGCATATCAGAACCAATGCCATCTATATATCTGCTCGTCTCTAATAAATAAGTGGCATACATAGCTGTTTGATTATAAGGGAAATTATTATTTTTAATCTGAAACAAATTTTATCACGGGTTTGTTTTGTGATTTTTTTTTTCTTTGTTTTTTTTTCTTTTTTCTGTATATCTTTCAACTTGAGCAATTAAATTAAATTAAAATCAACTTCTCTTTCAGTATTCGGACCATTTTTTCATAAAGATCATAGGATAACTTAGGCTGGAAGAGACCCCAGGTCCATCTCTGGTCCATCCTCTTACTCAAAGCAGGGGCAGCTCAGGGCTTGATTTGGTGAGGACTTGAAAACCTCCAAAGATGGAGCTGACAACCTCTCTGGTCAACCTGTGTCACTGCTGGAGCATCCTCAGACAGAAGAAGCCATTCCTTACATCCCATCCAAATCCTAGGTCCCAGGGGCTTTTCTGCAGAGACATCCCCAGCTAGACAAGCCCAACCTGGGTGCTTCTGGGGCTCTGCCTGCGTATAGCAGGGCTTTGCACTCATAAAGACTTCTACTATTCCCACCTGCATCTTCTAAAAACCCATAAAGTTTTTAGAAGAACAAACAGAACAAACAGCTAAAGCCCAAATTCTGCCAGGTATGGTGTATAACTCCTACTAACTTTGTGTAACTAGGGCAGAGAGATTTACAGTCTGTCCAAACCTGGAGATAATATCAGGTTCATCTTAAAATGAAGGAGGGTGGCAGCTTCAGCCTGGTCTTCACAATCTTCATGTGCAAAGAACTTAAATCCTTAACAGTGGCTGAAGAAATGGTCTGCATAATCTGGGCAGCCTCAAGTGCTTCTATGCTAGATCATCCCTGTTATCTAGAGATTTTCTCTTCCAAAGTTACACTTGGGAGGTTTGGAGTGACAGCCAGGTAGGGAACCAGCAGTACAGCAGGAGCCCTCACAGACCCACTTGCCACTCCACAAAGTAGATATGGCTGAATTCTGGATCAGAAGAAGGTCCTCAACCAGTTTTCTTTGGGCCATAGTAATGCAGTAATTATCCAATTATTTGTCCACAAAGCTTTTCTTCCATAACATGTACCTGTCCAATGTTTGAGTTGTAAAGCAGAAAGCTGATGCTCCAAACCACCATTCAATATTGTGTTGGTACATTTTTTCCATTGACACTTTTTTCAGGCCAAAACTTGGATCTCAGTTCAATGAAAATTCCCTCAGAAAAATGTTTTAACTCTGGCACAATTATAAGAAAAAACATACCTATTTAGTTTCAGACAGTAAAGGAAACAGATCTGTTTTTACTACTTTTGATCACAAATTACAATTTCAGATATTTTTAAATGTGAATTCTTTCTTCTATTTTCCTCCTTCCCATTCTGTGCCCTCCATTTTTAGATGGTCTAATAGGAATTCCACATCACCAATTTTAACCTTACTACTTCTTTCAATGTGCAGTACAATATAGTCTACAGTCTAATGGATACAGTTCCAGAAGAAAACATTTCTCTTTTCAATTTTTGCTCCCCTCCCTTTCTTTCTAAATTCTGTACTTTTCAATAGATTTTTTTTTTTTTTAATTTGTATACAAGCAGGGAACAACATCAGCCTCCTGAGAAAAGGAATATATCCAGTACTGTAGTTTTTCCTGTAACTTGCGCTTTATTCAAAATGTTGCTTCTTTCAGTAAAGTAGCATTAAAACTGTATTTAAAATATATATATATATAAAAAAAAGTAAAAAAAAAAATATCTCTCTCCAACTTTGTAATATACTGAGATAGAGATGCAGACACAGCTTTGAGGCATATACTTCATCTATCCCAGAACTGCATACTTAGTCCAGTTTCACCCCATTATCTATTTTCACCTACATTTAGTTAATAATAGTAAATATATATATAAAGTATTTTTCAGTTTGACTGCAATATCTATCTCTACTTTTTTCCATTTTTCTTTCTTTGTTTGTTTTCCTAACCTAGCCTTCTTTCGACACAAATATAATTAGTACCTCATTATCTAACTTTGTAACAGGTTGTGGTCTTTACTAAAGAGAAGACCCAACAAAACCGAAAAAAAAAAAAAAAAAAAAGTTATTATTTTTAATAGACAAAAATTAATATTATATCTTATATATTTGAAAATAGGCATGATATTTATCTGTTTCACTGACTGAATGTGGGGACATGACATTAGTACAAGAGATAAAAAAGGATACTTTTATGCATATGTTATGAAATTTATGTATGTACCTTTGCTCACATTGTTCCAAAGGGAAAATTTTTCACAGTAAGCATCAGTTGCTTAATTAGCATAGAATAATTAAAACTTACTGCTGGGAAAATTCCATAGCGCCACAGCAATTATATAGGGAGAGTTCTTGGCTATTGCATGTACAATTCAAAAATAACTTTTAGGTAGGTTACCAAAAAAACACCAGCTATTCAAAATTGCCTTGTAACAGAAAGACTCCTCAAGCAATCAAGAAAATTAAACCATAAAAATAGAAACAAAAATAAAGAGAGAGAGAGAAAGAGAGAGTGAGAAGGATCTGTAACTATAGTAGCCATCAGTAAGATCCAATTAAACTACCTTCACTTCATTTTTAGGATTGTTTTTGTCTATTGGTCATATTGATTTATGTAGATTCCTGGACCTTGAGAAACTCATTTAGAATAATTTGACAGCAATTCAACAGCAATGTTCATTACTAATTATGAAACAGTTCATTCACTACCAACAAGAACTTGTTTACAATATGCTTTTTTCAGTACTCATAAACATATGCCTATCAAATTTCAACAGATCTTAGACTTTTTAAATTAATTTAATACCTTTGTAAAATAGAATAAGGTCTCTTGTTTGATCCAGAAAAGGTCAAAATTCTCTATGTGAAAGTATTTTTAGAAGGAGAATTGGACATATTTTAACAAAAAGTGACTGAAAACACTAGTGATAAATTTCAATTAGAATTTTATTGGTGAAATTTTAAAAAATGTGTCAAAATGAACCACTTATTTTAATCTCAGTTTCCCATTTTATTTTGGTGGAAATATTCTAACAAGAGCTTTCCTTTTCATTTTGTTTTAGCCTTAGTATTTCACTCCCTCTCCTATACTGTGTCAACCTGATACTTTTCTGTAAATTCTTTCTTTTGTATGGTGCCCATTAACTCCAATTGCTTTCATATGGCCAATTCACTCTCACTTGAAAACTATCCTCTTCTCATGACTGAAAATCTGGTAGATGCAGTGCCAACTACCTCATTACTGAAAGAAATACAGTAAGCCATTATGCTGTTTGTGCAGAGATCTGAACTGATATATCTACGTCGCTTATGCAGCTGCATGTAGCACATGTTGCTGCATCCAGATTCATCTTTCTCGCTCCTCTTTTCTCAGAAAGGTATTATCTGAGTGATTTTTTAAGACTGCATCAGGCTCAGCTCAAAAGAAGGTAGAGAGGGACCTTCAGTTATCTAAATGACATGGACTAGCAAGTGGATTTAGTACCAGAGCCACTGTCTAGTCTATGTAGCTAATACTGCTGTATTTTGTGTGATGCTTAATCCATCAGAACACAGTAGAGGTAATTTAAGAAGAATTTTGTGGGTAGGACAGAAAAACTTTTCTTTTCATCTTCTTCTATGTCCCAACATGTATGGCCTTGATGTTTTGTATGGGTCACAATGACATAAAAGAGTTGCAGAGATTTTTTGGTGGAGAAGCTGCCATAAAAGCAAATGAAATCACTGCTTTAGGAATGTTAATAGTGAACCATCAGGAAAATGCCACAAAACTGCATAGTCTGCAGGTGGCTGTCCTGGTTTCAGTTGGGATAGAGTTAATTTTTCTCCTAATAGCTGGTATGGTGTAGTATTTAGATTTAGGATGAGAATAATGTTCATAACACGCTGCTGTTTTAGTTGTTGCAGAGCAATGCTTACACTAAGCCAAGGACTTTTCAGTTTCTCACACCATCCCACAGTGAAGTATCTGGGGCTGCACGAGCAGCTGGGAGGTGACAGAACCAGGACAGCTGAGCCCAACTGACCAAAGTCCATACCATATGGCATCATGCTGAGCAAATATTATGGGGTGACTGGTCAAGGTAGGGGGGCAGTCAGCAGGTGGTGTGAAATTGCCCTGTGCATCACTTGCTTTGTACATATTACTATTATTATTATTATTATTTCTTTCTTTTCTGTCCTATTAAGCTGTCTTTATCTCAATCCATGAGCTTTTATTTTTTTTTTCTTGATTCTCCTCCCATCCCACTGGGCAGGGGGTGGAGGGTGGAGGTGGGGGTGCTGAGCTGCTGGCTGGGTTGAACCATAACAGCAGCAGAGAACATTTCATACATGTTGTTTTGAGAACAATCAAGTTCAATAAAATAAATGTTTGATGAAGACCAGGAAGTATTGATTCCACTGCTAAATTGGTTTCAGGAGCTTAGAAAAAGAGGAAAAAAAAAAAAAAAAAAAAAAAAAGCACACAGAATCACAGAATTTCTAGGTTGGAAGAGACCTCAAGATCATCGAGTCCAACCTCTGACCTAACGCTAGCAGTCCCCACTAAACCATATCCCTAAGCTCTACATCTAAACCTCTTTTGAAGACTTCCAGGGATGGTGACTCCACCACTTCCCTGGGCAGCCTGTTCCAATGCCTCACAACCCTTTCAGTGAAGAAGTTCTTCCTAACATCTAACCTAAAACTCCCCTGGCTCAACTTAAGCCCATTCCCCCTCGTCCTGTCACCAGGCACGTGGGAGAACAGACCAACCCCCACCTCACTACAGCCTCCCTTGAGGTACAGAAGCAATAGAAAGCATTAAGCAAAACTGAGTTGTGTGTGCTGCAGTCATGACAGCTATATAAACCCTGTACATGTTTATATTCCAGCAGAAGGTGGGAAAAGGTGGAGGGAAGGTTAACAAAACAAAACAAAACAAAAAGTAGATCATTCACCTCATCTTCTCCAGAAAGTTGGCCTCAAGGGAGCCCCAATCCCTGAGGTCGGCTTCAAGCATGAACTGAGGTCTTTGTCAACCTTTCATAAAGATGTCCCTCTGCATCTCAAAAAAAAAAAAAAAAAAAAAAAAAAAAAAAGAGAGAGAGAAAAAGAGCCTCACAGGTCAGGGCTTGTGGTCCTAAAAATTAACTTAATCCAGATAGGTCAGTTAGGCTGACTGCATTTTCATGCAGATAAAAAATCAGAAAAAAAAAAAAAAAAAAAAAGGCATTAAAAAGTCCTATTCATGTTATTTATGAATGACAGCCACATTACACTCCTGTCATGCTAGAGTAAATTAATAACTACACAAGGTACTATACAATGGAGATTCTGCCTGCTGCAAACATAACATAGAGAACTTGCTTTATTAACTCCTGAGGAGCTTTCAGAGAGTTGAAATGGGAAACAAATCTCCTTTTTGTGTCACTTAAGCCAATTTATACAGTACAAAATTACATCAAGACACCATAAACAGATTTGTACAGGTGTAAGCAAAATAGAACCTGTTTTACTGTGACATTTTAAAACTCAATTAAATGACTGAAAAATTTCTTTAATATGAGCCACCAGGGTTGGGTATATTACGCTGTGGAATGTATTTGTTGCTGTATGTAGAGATTGCTGCAATACATAATCCATCCGAAAGTGTGATAGATTATAGGCAGAGACTCTTTCCACTGGTCTGGTTTCATTAGCTGACATGGAATTGCTCCTGCTTACACCACAGTTATTGAGACCTAGACAACACTTTAATTCTGAATATGTTCTCCTCTGAGAATTCAGGATCCTTAAAATGACTTTCCTGTACATTTTATTAAGTACTATAGTAATGACTTGGGAGACATAGGGAAAGTAATGACAGAGAGATTTGCAGACACACTAAAAAGAGAAGTGGGAGTAAGAGCAGAGTTCAGTCAAGGAAAATGCCAAGATGATATACAGTGAAGATAAAGAGAAATTCTGATACGATAGAAAAGTTAAAACTACTGGAATAAATCTTCTACCATAGAATAAAGTAGGAGCTTACATGATGAATGAGTATGATCTCTATCCCTGAATGTGACATCAACTTTTGACCCACCCCAGACCTATCTTTGGATTATTTAGTATCACACTCAACATTTTTTAAGTGGAAAAGCTGTGGTCATTTTGTCAGCTTCACTTATTTTGTATATGGCATTCCCAAGTTTACCTCCAAGTCCTATTTTGCAGACCATTCTATGAACATATGGGAAGCCATCCTTAGTGATCAGTAAAAATTAATCTTCTACTCTTTGTACTTCCACAGCCACTAAAACCAGCAGTCCAAAGAAAGACAGACCTATCAACTCTTACAGAATGATCAGTTCTGGTCTTGGTCTGGTAAGTCACCCATGAGATTATAAGCTCATACAAGTGTGCTGATGCATATATAATTTGTCTGTAAACCATGTTGAGAAGATTTTCAAAGGTAAATCTTCATAAAGCACACAAATTCCCACTCACTGTCAATGGAATGTGCCTAACCATCATTCCAGCCTTAAAAAATTGAGTCTTTTTTGGCTCTGAAAGTATGAGGTAGTTACCATAAATGAAGGTGCGATATTTCCTATCTTTATAAAATAGATCTTTCTAAAATCCAGAATAAACCTGTCCTGAAAGAATAAATTACTGGACCTTAGCACTCCACCAAAAAAGAAGCATCCCATATCACACCAACCATAACCAGGTTGTCTGCGTGAGACCACAATCTGTGTTGCCTAAAACAGAGCAAGTAGTTATACAGGCAACTCTGAATACATTTATCTATTTTTTGGCCATTCTGTTTTCTTTTTTTTTTTTTTTTTTTTTTCTCCACCTCATTTATACAAAGAAACAGGTAACAGTTTCCAGAGATGATAGTATCAATGATGCAAAGGGCAGAAATAGGCTTCCCTCTTCCCCATGGCTGACCATGACTTGAAGATATCACACAGCAATGTCTGTGAGGGAAAAACACTAGTGTTAGGCTCTGCCAGAAACACATGGGTAGTAGTGAGTGACAGGAATGACACTAAATTAGGATTTCCACAGAAGTGATTAATTTTAATAATTTAATGACTTGTCACAAGAAGTGTCCTGTGTCCTATCAGGCTGAACCATGGTCACTCATCCCAAAAGTGGAATCTGTAACTCCTACATCAGGCACTGAATAATAGAAGCCAGGTATAGTCCCCTAGATCTCATCCCAAGAGTCAATCCCCAAGTCAGTGAAATTGACTACGTTCCTAGTATCAGGTCTTTAAGCATATGTAATTTCAGTGATGCCAGCAGTTCAATTAGCTTCAACAGATATTATCCATATGCTTAAGGGTTTTACTAGATTGCAGTCCAAGCTATTAGCAGCAATATCATTTGATGACTGAAATAGTTTTTTACGTTATAAATATTGACAGATGGAAGGCCTCAGCTTGGTTTTGAGCAGGAGAAACATTGGCAAGGAGAACAAGATACATATTCCGCAGCAGTTATTCTATATTGCATTATGCAAAAGAAAACAACCCATGTATAATATAACAAAGCCCTAGTTGTCTCATACTGAAGTAGCTGGATGGTTAATTAAGCCTTTATCAAATACATAAGCATACTATAAGCAATATATTGTGGTAAGTAAACTCTCATTATGACATCTCCCAGCCAAATTTCTGTCCAGTATCTTAGGGGAAATAGTGTCTCTTAAGCAAATGTGCCTTTCTAGCTATGAGCATATTTTTTTTTTATTATAAACATATCTGCAATAAGTAGAAGCTTCAACAAAATATATTCAGGAATAAGGAGAGGAAGGGTAGAGGTTAGTATTTAATTTTAAAAATACTTAAAATACTTTTTATTTAAAAAAAAAAATAAAGTCTGCTTAATTCTGAAATAGAAAACAGTAAACTGTGATTATCACTTTCTAAATATCACTTCAATTTAAAATATGTTTGTTGGCTGGTTAAATGACTGGAGGAGAAATATTTCAAAATATTATGGACTGACCTAAATCGAAACATTGTTTTCTTTGTTTCTTTGTTTCACTGGGAACAAAAAATCTAGATTTCTCCCCCAAAATTTCAACGTTGTGAGAGATTCACAAATTTTGGCTCCAGTGGTAATCCTTTATATCTGATGTGCATACCAGAAATAAAGGTACCAAATTCCCTATTAACATGAAATAAATCTATTAAAAATAATAATAATAATTAAAAAAAAAAAAAACAGCCATGTCATAAAGAACAACTGCATG
This sequence comes from Aythya ferina, assembly GCF_964211825.1. Lineage (NCBI taxonomy): Eukaryota > Metazoa > Chordata > Aves > Anseriformes > Anatidae > Aythya > Aythya ferina. The sequence goes on from NC_140304.1 coordinate 15,755,129, forward strand.
CACCTAGCATGACTTTCTATACAACACAAGCTTTCTGCTTTTAATCTAGAGGATACTTTTAGGAGTCTCAAAAACAAAACCTAAAAGCATACCAAGTCTTGATTCAAGCTCTGACAGAATCAGGGAAAATGCCATAACCCTTGATATGCAATTCCTATACTATTAAATATATACATGCATATGCCTGTCTCCAGTGTGAGTTTATTTGGTTCACAGAGGGAAGAATTAGATGCAGTCATGCCTTTCTTAATTTCCTATTTAGAGGAAACATTAGTAAACAGTGCTACAAAACACAAGTGAAAGACTTCCCATCTGATCTGGCCTCCAAAAATTGAACTTGCACCTTAGCTGAACACAGACAGAACATCTTTTAAACATCCCTGTTCTCTAGCAAAGGTTGTTAAAAATGTCCCCATAAAGCATATGTTCAAGACTATTAACTGTATTGCAGGAAATGAAATCTCAGCAATGACTCCATTACACAGAAGCCCCAGATGTTTCTCCAAAGATACTGTTTTCACCCATTGCTGGTTGGTGTAACTACCCAAAGGAGTAAGGTGCAGGAGGAAAGCCTTTGTATTATGTATTAACTGAGGCAGGAGATTTCACCAGCTGAGTGATGGGTTAGTTTGAAGACTACAGTGGTAAGGAAGGTTTCTGTAAGACAAAGAAGCTGAAGGTGGTCATTCCCTAGTAATAGGGAAACCCATGTGTGAGTCAGGGAGTATAGTTTGTGTTTGTATGGCTGCATGTTACCATTCCAGACATCAGGTCAGATATTGGTTCATTTGGTATTTGTAATTATTAACAATAGTGGTTGTAATATTGATTTAAGTAATCAAAATAATGTAATACAATCATCGGTGTCATCAGTCCCTAATCGAGGGCTTTGGCTACTCTGCAACACAGCCAGTATATCTTTTAAAGACCAGGCTAATGAAAGTAGTACTAGCAACATGCTTTCACCAGTACCCAGACCTGGCTTCCATATACACACAAGAGCAGAGGAAGAGCCCTGCAAAGAACTGAACAGGATGAGCTGGGATAGGCTGCACAACAATTCAAACCGCTGCCTTGCCAGATGGTAAGAAGAGTTGTGACAGATTATCACCTCCTTCTGCTGAGCTAGGCTTGCTTCCAGATGCATTCAATAAGAAAAGAGCCACAGAGACACTTTTGCACCACACAGTTAGGAGCAAGTGCAGCGACCCTTCCAGTAATACGAGAGTTAGGGGTTGTTGCATCCACATTAGTATCCACTAAATCCACACCTGGCTCTGTGCTCAGTATGGAGCTTTATTTTTTTTTTTTTTATTTTTTTTTTTAAAGTTTAAAGGGCATTGAATCTTATACTTTAGCACTGAAAGCAAGATCATACATATTTGGAAATGGGAAGAGACAGAAGAAGAACTGGAAGCACAACTACTAGAAAGGTCTGTGTAACAAACATGCAAGACACTGTAATCAGCAACAGATAGGATTACAATGTACTGGGAAAAGATCAATTTTAATAATAGGCTAAGTGTAGATTACTCATTGTTTGAGGAATACATTACCTGGAGAACATGTGGGCTAGAAACAGGATTGAGATGTATTTTGGGTGGTTATTCCAGTCCTGTAGTGCATGTGGTCAGTATACCCAAGTGGGAGCTTTGAGGGATCAAAAGACTCTTGTCAGTAGGGATCTTCATACAAGGCATCTTCCACTGCACAGATAAAAAGCAAGAGGGATATGGAACCACCATTAAAGACAACAAAAGGGAAGGCACAGGTTTTGTGTGCACAGAGCCTGAAGGCAACGAGAGCTTTACTCAAAAAGGCCTTATCTTTTTGGAGTATTTTTAAATGACTCCATATCTTTTAAAAATATGGAGTCTTCTCAATACATTAGGCATGCTCTGAGAACAAGACGTTTACAAAAAAAAAAAATAAAAAAAGGGAGAGAGAAAGAGGACAAAATCTCCCTACAGCTGAAGTTTAGTCGCATAGTTAGATTATTTCATTTAAGTCCACATGTTGGAATGGTTATATTAACTTACATAGCAGCTGAATTAGCATTTATTCCTATTATAAAATTGTGTTTGTTCTGCCTCTTTCTTGGACTTTCTGATAAATATGACATAAAGTTCTAAAGTGCAGAAGTGGCAGAAAATAAGTGCACTGACTTTCTGAAAATATGTGGCTTTCTAATTGCAGATTTTTCCTTCTCAAATCAGAGCTGATGGATACAGCTGGATAAATACTGCAATCATTACCCTTGCTATAATTATATATTTCAATAACAACCACAATACTTGATCCCCATGGATGGTTTTACAATGATCATGGATTATGCTGAGAAAATGCTATTCCTAATTTTATTCTTAATGGAGTGTGAAAGTCTTGTTATGTGGTAGAGACTAATTGTGACTTTAAATGTAATTTGCATCACTCAAAGAACATGTATGCTTCATGATATTAATTATAATATACTGCAAAATGTTTGGTTGACAAAAAATGGTGGATTTCACACTTCAGGCCAAATGAAGCAGTTATTTCACTAGAAAATTTCATATTATCATTTAACAAAAGCTCATTTTATCATAGATAGCACATGGCCATGAATGAGCATGTTTGGGTTTCAGAACATTTGGTATCTGCATAATTAAACTAACTAATCAATTGCAGAGCAGTAGTCAAAAGTCAAATCTTAATGAACTGCAAAAAATGATTCTTCAATTTTTTGTCTCAAATACACAAATTAACATAATAAACACAACATATTTCTAATAAGCAAAAAAAAAAAAACAAACAAACAAACACAAAAACAACAAAACACTATCTTTTCTTATTCTTAGGTGGTTATTGTGTATTAAAGACATTAACTGCAGTGGTTTTTCAATCTAATTGCAGTGGTTTTTCAATCATCAGCTATTTTTGCCTAACAATAAAAATAACATAAATACACTACACGAACAATAAATAAATAAAAATCAGAATCACAGAATTATCTAGGTTGGAAGAGACCTCCAAATTCACCGAGTCCAACCTCTGACCTAACACTAACAAGTCCTCCTCTAAGCCATAGCACTAAGCTCTACATCTAAAAGTCTTTTAAAGACCTCCAAGGATGGTGACTGAACCACTTCCCTGGACAACCTATTCCAATGCCTAACAACCCTTTCAGTAAAGAAGTTCTTCCTAATACCCAACCTAAACCTCCCCTGGCACAACCTTAGCCCATTCCCCCTCATCCTGTCACCAGGCATATGGAAGAACAGACCAACCCTCACCTTGCTACAGCCTCCTTTAAGGCTACAGAGTGTGATAAGATCGCCCCTGAGCTTCCTCTTTTCCAGGCTGAGCAATCCCAGATCCCTCAGCTGCTCCTCATAAGACTTGTTCTCCAGACCTCTCACCAGCTTCGTTGCCCTTCTCTGGACTCGCTCAAGCACCTTGGTCTTGTCCTTTTCTGCATGATGTTGTTTTTTGATGAAAATATTTTCTTCAAAATTATTATAAAACTCCATTTATGCTGAAATGTAGGTATTGCATATGTATGCATGTTACCCAATGGTTAGGTACCTACTGGGAGAGAATAAGTATTTTCACAAAATCCAGTTACCCCTAGAGAGGCAGCTGCAGAGCTGACTGGTTGAGGTCAGAAGCAGCTTTTCATTCCCTTTGACCCCATCCTTAATGTATTGAGAGTGATTTGACTGAGATCAGTATACCAATAAACCTAAAAACAATCAATATTATTCTCCATCCTATGGTCATGTACATCAGCAGTCAAAATCCAAGCCCCATTTTGCAAGACTCTAACTAGCATGCATGTCCCAACCTCAAGAGGGCTGACAGAAACAATTAAAATTGATTTTTAACCTTATCTTACTTATCAGAAAATGAGACTTATCCGTTATACTAAGATATAATGGAGGTCAGGGATATCATGAGAATCTGTACTTAGGCATCCCAAGTTCCAGTGCCTTGTCTGAAATTGCAAAAGCATGGAAAGAAAAACATGAACCAAAACTGCTACCACAAAACAACAAAGTATTTTTTTTTCTTTCTGAAACATTCAGCCAGCTCATCAGCATAATTTGTTACATATAACTATCAAAGGTACTTTAATTCAGTCAAGAGAAGGTATTAGCTAATGAAAGGGTGATGGTGGGGAAGTATCCTAAACCAATTTATTGGGACAGATTCATACATGATTGTCTTCCAGTCCATGAACATGTGAAAGAGTGAATATTACCATTAGTTCCCAACAATAAACCTAATCCATATTGCACTGTTGCCCTACCTCATTTTAGCACTGCAAAATAGCCAAAGCTTTAGAGAATAGATCAGCCATCTGTGCCTGCAGGTGTTTACAATATAGAATAAATTAAGAAGTGACAAGGCATTGAGAAGGTTACAGTTGAATAATTACCATGGAAAACTCAAAATCTTATGCACCATTTCAACTACTGAAGATGAAGTATCTTCTTCTGTCTTTTTAAAATCAGTTCCCATTCTTGTTTAATTTGCCCTTCTGTCTGAAGGACATCTCCTTTCTTCAAACACAAAACACTTGCAGCAATTAAGCCATGTCTATACTTGCGCTAACAAGGAGTTTTTTTCCTTTTGATTTAATTGATGAAACAAATTCATTTACCAACATTGAGCGCAAAGACCTCTGCTTACCTATTTCCATTTAAAATAGACTGCCCTGTGAGGAATCTTCTGTCTCTAGCTATTTTCTTTCCTCTCTGAAAAATTAAAATAAAATAAAATAAAATAAAATAAAATAAAATAAAATAAAATAAAATAAAATAAAATAAAATAGTTCAGACAAGGTAACAGGAAATATGTTGAAATATATGGATTCAAAGATTACTATCCTGTTTCATGGAAGGCATTGGCATTTTGCATCAGCTTCTTTGAACTGAATATCAGCCTCAAGTTTTCATACACATTATGTCTTCAACATGGAAGCTGCAGATGTATTAGATGTACTGTTGTAATAGGAACATAAAGACCTTAGATCTCATTAGAACTTGTCCAACCTTTAAAAATTATATATATTTTTTAATCCGTAAAATAAATAAAATATTGCTATAATTGTTGAACACTGAAACAAAAGAAACGATTCAAACAATGAAGTTTTCCCAATTTTGAAAACTGGGAGTTTCTTAATGTTTTGTTTCTAAATATCATGTATGATAAATTCTTCGTAAGTGCAAGGAAAAATAGCTACAGAATTTTGTTACAGAAAATATTGTGGGTTATTTTTAGGGCTAGAGAAAGGTTTCACCTTTTCTGAAATTGTTTATGATTTTAAAAAGAAATAAAAAATAAGTTTAAAAAAAAAGTTATAGCACATTAATAAGGAGAGAACTATCAGAAACTTTTACTGAATGTCTCTTATACTGAACTCTGTCTTGCTATAGCAATAACATATTTCAGGATCTTTAGAGGCAAGCTATGCACAAGAATAAACAAATACAAATAATTAAAAATGCTAGTATCTTCTTCATGTGGAATAAACTCTGTTTTGATATTCAAAGAAGACTTTGAACAGATACGGTCACAAACAGCTCAGATGCAAATACATCTTCCAGGATTTTCAGTCTAAGTAACAGTGTTTGCTCCCAGATGTAATTTTTCCTCTTTGACTGTCTGGAAAGAAAGAAAAAAGACAAAGAGCAACTGAGAGTTTATGGATAAGGATTAAAGGGCAGGCTACCAAGGCTGACACTGTTGTGGGTGTTTGCTACAAGACACCTGATCAAGAAGAGGAGGTAGACAAAGCCTTCTTAAGACAACTCCAAATAGCCTCTCAGTCACAAGCCCTGGTTCTCATGGGGGATTTCAACCACACTAATATCTACTGGGAAGACCACAGAGATTGCACAGTCCAGGAGGTTCCTGCAGCACACTGATGACAACCTTTTGGCACAGGTGGAGGAGAAGCCAACAAAGATGGGTGTGCTGCTGGACCTTGTACTAACAAATGTGGAAGGACTAGTTGGAAATGTGAGGGTCAGAGGCAGCCTTGACTGTAGTGACCATGATATGGTGGAGTTCAAGATCTTGAAAGGAGGATGCAGGGCAAAAATTAGGATTGTGACCCTGGGCTTCATGAGAGCAAATTTTGGTCTCTTCAGGGATCTGCTTGAAAGAATCCCATGCGTTAGGGCCTTGGAAGGAAGGGAGGTCCGAGACAGCTGATCAGTATTCAAGTATCACTTCCTCCAAGCTCAAGATTGGTGCATCCCTAAGAGCAAAAAAGCAAGCAAAAGGGGCAGGAGACCTGAACAGATGAGCAGGGAGCTCCTGGTGAAGCTCAGACAGAAGAAGGAAGTTAATAGCATGTGGAAAAAGGGACAGGCCACTTGGGAGGAATATAGGGGCACTGTCAGAGTATGCAGGGATATGACAAGGAAGACCAAGGCCCAGTTGGAATTAAATCTGGCAAGGGATGTCAAGGACAACAAGAAGGAATTCTTAAAGTATATCAGAGAAAAATGAAGACTGGGGAAAATGTCAGCCTGCTGTTGAATGGGGCGGGTGCCCTGGTGACAAACAATATGGAGAAGGCAGAGTTGTTGGAAGCCTTTTTTGCTTCAGTGTTTACTGCTAAGATCAGCCCTCAGGAATATCAGACTCTGGAGACAAGAGAGAAAGTCTGGAAAAAGGAGGACTTTCCCTTGGTCGAAGAGCATAAGGTCAGAGAACATCTAAGCAAACTAGACATCCACAAATCCATGGGCCCCAAAGGAATGCACCCATGGGTGCTGAGGGAGCAGGCCAGTGTTATTGCTAGGCCACTCTCCATCATCTTTGAAAGGTCGTCGAGAACAGGAGAAGTACCTGAGGATTAGGAGAGAATCAATATCATGCCAGTCTTCAAAAAGGACAAGAAGGAGGACCCAGAAAACTACAAAACAGTCAGCCCAACCTCCATCCCTGGAAAGGTGATGTAACAGCTCATTCTGGAGGTCATCACCAAGTACATGTATGTGGAGGATAAGAAGGTGTTCAGGAATAGTTAGCATGGATTCATGAAGGGGAAGTTATGTTTGATGAATCTGCTATCCTTCTATGATGAGATGACTGACTAGATAGATGAGGAGAGAGTGGTGGTTGTGTATCTTGACTTCAGCAAGGCTTCTGACACTGTCTCCCATAAAATCCACATAGACAAGCTCAGAAATTGTATCCTAGATGAATGGATGTTGAGGTGGGATGGCAATTGGCTGGATGGCAGAGCTCAGAGGGTTGTGTTTAGTGGTGCGGAACCTAGTTGGAGGCCAGCAAAATCTAGTTGAGTCAGCAATGTGCCCTTGTGGCCAAGAAGGCTAACAGTATCCTGGGCTGCATTCCGGAGAGTGTTGCCAGCAAATCAAGGGAGGTGATCCTCACCCTCTACTCAGCCCTGGTGAGGCCACACCTGGAGTATTGTGTCCAGTTCTGGGCTCCCCAGTACAAGAGGGACATGGAACTACTGGAGTGAGTTCAGAGGAGGGCTACTGAGATGATTAGAGGACTGGAGCACCTGTCATATGAGGACAGGCTGAGCGAACTGGGCCTGTTTAGCCTGGACAAGAGAAGACTGAGGGCAGACGTCATTAATGTATATAAATCTCTGAGAGGAGGTGTCAAGAGGATGGAGCCGGACTCTTTTCAGTTGTGCCCAGCAGCAGGACAAGAAACAATGGGCACAGACTGAAGCACAGAAGGTTCCTGCTGAACATGAGGGGGCATTTCTTTACTGTGAGGGTGGCAAAGCACTGGAACAGGTTGCCCAGAGAGGTTGTGGAGTCTCCTTCTCTGGAGATATTCAAAAGCTGCCTGGATGCCATCCTGTGCAATGTGCTCTAGGTGATCCTGCCCAACAGGGGTATGGACTAGCTGATCTTCAGCAGTCAACCTTCCAACCTCTGCCATTCTGTTGTTCTGCAATTCTTTGAAAAAAAAGATAGAGAATGCTCTTCACGCTGCTTGCCACAGTGGCCCTAAGAAACATGCAATGTTGCTAAGCTGGTGGCAATGTGTTATTATTTCATAGTCTGAGCAGTACTCATACACTAAGAAAAATCTTGTGGAGACAATTGGCTCCGAGGGCAGACGCATTCTGCAGTGGAGGGCAGGATCAAGGTGGGCATCAAGGTCACTCAATGCAGCCGAGGGAGCCGCCAGGACCCGGCAGCCCTTGAGATGGAGGCTGATGAGGCATAGGCAGAGCCAGTAGTACCCCCTCTTCTGCCATTCAAAGGCAGCCCCTAGGGAGCACGGAGACCAGGGTGGGCAAACAGGCCATGGCATGGCAGTTTGTGCAGCAGTTTGCATGGGCAGGGCATGCTCAGACAGGGCAGAGCATCTCTCTTCAGTCAGGAGAACAGCTCGTCTACCGGCTGTCTCCCTAGCTAAACCACCATGGCCTCCACTAGGCAGAAAGCTCTTTCTAGAAATTCCTGATGGGGGATTTCAACCACCCAGATATCTGCTGGGGTAGCAGCACAGTGGGTCCCAGGCAATCCAGGAGATTCCTGGAGTCTGTTGAGGATAACTTCTTGGTCCAGGTAATAGACAGACCCACCCGAGGTGAAGCCTTACTAGACCTGGTGTTCACCAATGTGGAAGAGAGCATTAGACAGGTTAAGACTGGAGGCTGCCTGGACTGTAAGGGCCATGCCCTGGTGGAGTTTGTGATCTTGAGGAATATTGGTCTGGCAAAAAGCAGTCAGGATCCTGAACTTCAGGAGAGCAAATTTCCTGCTGCTCAAGGAATTACTGGCTGGGATCTCCTGCGAAACTGTTCTTAAGGGCATAGGAATGGAACAGAGCTGGCATCTCTTTAAGGACACCCTTCTGAGAGCACAAGAGCTGTCCATATCCCCCAGCGAAGAAATTGAGCAGAGGAGGCAGGCGACTGGTCTGGCTGAGCAAGAGCCTGCAGCTTAAACTGAGGGAAAAGAGGGAAATGTACAGGAAGTGGAAGCAGGATTGTGTAGCCAGGGAGGAATAGAGGGGTGTCGTCCAGATGTGTAGAGATGGCATCAGGAAAGCCAAGGAACAGATGGAGCTGAACTTGGCAAGGGATGTGAGGAATAACAAAAAGGGGTTCTACAGATACATATGCAGGAGTAGACAGGCCAAGGAGTGTGTTTCCCCTCTGATAAATGAGACAGGAGAATAGGCTTGCTCAGACATGGAAAAAACTGAAGTACTCAATAAGTGCTTTGCCTTAGTGTTAGACTGGTGGTCAAGTTTCCTATGTCTGTCAGGACCCTGAACCTCAAGAAGAGGGAGAGAAGTGGATTCCGTCCCACTGTGACAGCGGAACAAGTCTGGGACTGCCTAAGGAAATTGGATGTGTAAAAGCCCATGGGGCCAGATGGTATACATCCCAGGGTGCTGAGAGAGATGACTGACGTGGTTGCCGAGACACTTCCCATCATAATTGAAAAATCATGGCTATTGGGTGAAGTCCCCAATGTCTGAAAAAAGGGAAATATTACTCCCATTTTTGAGAAAGGGAGAAAAGAAAACCCGGGGAAATACAGGCCGGTAAGATCATGGAGCAGATCCTCCTGGAAGACATATTAAGTCATGCACGAGATAAAGAGGTGATATGAGACAGCCAGCATGGCTTCACCAAAGGCAGATCTTGCCTAACCAATTGGTGGCCTTCTATGATGGAGTGATGGCACCAGTGGACAAGGGAAGGGAGATAGATATCATCTACCTGGACTTAAGCAAAGCCTTTGGTACGGTCCCTTAAACCACATTCTTCTCTCTAAATTGGAGAGTTATGGATTTGAAGGATGGACTGCTAGGTGAATAAAGAACTGGTTGGCTGGTCATAGACAAACGGTTGTGGTCAAAGGTTCTATGTTTGGGTGAAGGCGTGTCACAAGTGGTGTCCGTCCAGGGAGAGGGAGATGATTGTCCCCCTCTACTCTTGTGAGACCCTACCTGGAATACCGCATACAGGCCTGGGGCCCCCAGCACAAGAAGGATATGGCGCTCTTGGAACGGGTCCAGAGGAGGGCCACTAAGATGATCAAAGGCTGGAGCACCTCTCCTATGAAGAAAGGTTGGGAAAACTGGGCTTGTTAAGCTTGAAGAAGAGAAGGCTCTAGGGAGACCTCATTGCGGCCTTCCAGTACTTGAAAGGAATGTATAATCCAGAGGGGGAACACCTGTTTACATGTGTTGATAGTGATAGGACAAGGGGGAAGGGTTTTAAACTAGGACGGGAGATTTCAGTTAGATGTTAGGAGAAAGTTTTTCACTCAGAGGGTGGTGAGGCAGTGGAACATGTTGCCTAGAGACATTGTGGATGCCCCATCCCTGGAAGCATTCAAGGCCAGGCTGGATGCAGCTCTGGGCAGCCTGCTCTAGTGGTTGGCAACCCTGTCCAGAGCAGGGGGGTTGAAACTAGATGATCTTTAAGGTCCTTTTCAACCCAGGCCATTCTATGAAAAATAATTACCAGAAGTGTAGAAGAATTACATTTACTGCCAGTTGTAGATTGGTCCATGGCAGCAAGCAGTGCAAGCTACAGTGTCTTGCAGACACAAAAGATGAGACTATTCGCTGCCAAAATTTCAGAAACCTCTCTAAGAGATAGAATAAAAACCCTTGGGCTTGTAATGTTATAAATCGGTAGTGTTGCAACTGAAGAAAAGCCATATGTCATCCGCAGAAGAGGGAAAAGATCTATAGGGTCACACAAGCTTCTGCAGAGATGCAGACTCATTCCCTGGGTTTGAGGCACTGAATCAGGAGTTACAGCATGTCCAAGCTTCCCACTCCTTTATCCCAGAATCATTAAGTCCATGTTTTGCTCAGACATAAAAAACAAAACAAAACAAAACAAAAATAAATAAAAAAAAGTGTCACATTTTTGTAGTACTTGAAAAAAAAAAAAAAAAAAAAGATTAAAAAAGATAGGCTTCTGACTGGGATAGCTAATGGCTAATAAGATTTAGTTAGGTTAGTAGCACAAGACATGCAAGCAGCAGAACAGGTTGCCTTCCAAAATAGCTAGAAAAATAAATAAATAAATAAAATAATAATACTAAGAATCATATGTATAGCAGCACAAAAATAGCAGCAAACCTGGACATAGGTAATCTCTGTAGAGCAGACATTATTCATATGTCATATACTGGCTGGTGTGCAGAGAAACTAATAAAATGATTTACAGCTCTAATTATTCTTATTTTATTATATGGAATGAACTATACTATGATGCAAATCTACTAGCCTACTCTGAATTTTCCTCATAAAGGAATTTAATATTGACTTTGAGCAAGACTGATGTGTCAGGGCTGGCATACAGAAGGATACTTTTTAATAAGATTTTACATTCTCCTACCCATGAAGCATTCAGTTACAGTAGCAGTTGCTGAATCTGGTAGCACAATAGATGTGACACTGCTGTGGCTTTGTGTCCTCAGCTTCAGCAAGTAGCGAGACTAAGCAGACATACTCAGTGATACATATTTTTATATATAATATATAAATATATTATCTATATATATATAATATATATATATATACATATATATTAATTAGCAACACTTGATTATTTGACTTACTGCTCTGTAGTTTTTGGTGTTTTTTTTTTTTTTTTTTTTTTTTTTTTTTTGTAATTTTAACAGAGTTTAGCCAGTTTTACCATCAGGTATCAGGTTAATGTGCTAGAAAAGCAAAAGATACTTTTACTATATATATTCTGTTTTTAGGTTTTTTAGTGCAGCTTTGTTTTCTGAACAAATCTAAGCAGAGTAGGTCAGCTACTCATTTTATTATCACTCCTAGGCAAGACTGATTTGGGGGTAACTTCCTGTTTTGATATTTCTCAACTAACCTGGTAATCTAGACCTTACCACAGGAGCAATCTCTACAGTGAGTAGCAAAAGACACCTCCTTCTTGTAAACGTTTAGTGGTCCAAGTGCAGAACTATCTCCTCTTCCAGACTAGTTAAACAAACTAATCAGCTCTAGCTGGGACTTTGCTGATGCTTCTTCTTATCCTCAAAGCCATCTCCTCCAAACAAACATTTCCTCCCTAACTCCATCTAGCTTCACCCACAGTATGGCAGACAGATAAAAGCCAAGACAGATGTTTCAGAACTGGAATGAAAAAAAAATCAATGACAGGAAAATGTACTACAGACATACAGAGACAAATTTTCATTCACTTGCCCAACTGCTAGGCCAAGGGTCCTACAGACTATTTTAATACTTTTGAATCATGCATACTTGAGCAAAATTGAGCATTTGTAGGATTATCTAATTAAAATGTTAGCAAGCAAAATGGACAGCATAGAATTACTCCACAGAAAATGTCAGAAGTTTTTTTAATGTAATATGCTCATCTGTTCAAAGGCAGATTGTTTTTTCCTTCCATTTTAATTTTTAAAACACTTTTGATTTAAGTTTTTGAAAACTGAAAAATGGATTTTTACCCAATGCTTTTCCTCCTTTCAGTAGTTTTCACTAAAAATAGGTGGGTGAGGGAGGCAGTGTGAGAAGAGAGAAACCTCACTTTTATTTTTACAATTCCACAGAAGTCAGGAAGCTAAGAGCATATAGGATATTGAGGAAGAATTGGAAACATGACAGTTTAGCAGTGATAATAAGTAAAAAGTGGGGACAAAGTTTCCTTGCAGTGAGTGTTTAAACAGTCACAACCAACACCCAGCACAAAGCCACAAAACATTCCCAAGGAGCACATGTCAGCACACACTGTCCACAAAAAGCAAGGGTAGATGTTGATAAAACAACTCATATCCAACACTTGTGGACAAACTAGAAACTCCATTATCAAATTTGACAGACAGACTGGCTGGCACTAAGGAAGATCTTGCACTCTTTGACATAGGTGCTGGAGAATATCAGTGAAAATTAACACTATTGTCACATTTAATTATATTCAAGAGCTTTATCCCACTGCAGAGCAGCTCTGTATAAGATGTCACAAATATTTACTGCCAGTATTTTGCAAATAATTTTAGCAATTAACCTTTTGTTCACGGTTACTGGAAAACACTAACTAGGGCAACGAAGACTTGCAGCAGGCTTTCAACTTTTTGAAAGCCTGACTGTTGATATTTTAGCAGTAGGCGATAATGTTTACCTGGGTGAAAGGGGTTAAATGGAAACAATCATTTATTTTTGCAGCACAAAGATGTGCAATTCATGTGAAAAGCAAAATACACATTTTCACATTTGCTGCTCACTACTATGAGTTGGGAGACAAGAATACCTCTGCATGAGCAAGTTTTCATATTCTCTCATGCTGGTGATTTCGACTGCCTGCTTCATCATCACTTTAGCTTGCCTTGCCCATCTCAGATCAACATAAGCTTGAAATTATTGCGAAGTACATGTGAAATTTAAAGAAGGATTGTGAAGAAGGTATACTGAGGAATGGGGTGTGGGGACAAATCTTGTGGTATACTCTGGCCTGGCACAGAGTATTTTAAATATCACCATCACAGAGCATTCTGAAAACAAATAAAGCAAAAAAGAAAAATTTTTGTGCTTTCTGGCACTTTGAAATTTTTACATTTCATATTTCACTGCAGCACAAAACATACAGGCATTCCTAACTGAACTTTCTAACTGAAATATAACTGGATTTGGCCAGTTTACTCCAGTTTTACACAAATTAAACCATTAAAATGTAGAATCATGTATTCACTTACATTTAGATCTTGGAGGGAAGACATGTCAGAATTATTCATCTCACATACCAACCAGCTTTTTACTCAGAAATAGCCTAATTCAGTGAGATACTGTTCAGCAAGAACAAAGATATTGGAATTTTGCACTTAAACATTTAGCTCATGAATCAAAGATCTGTGGGTTTGCTATTGACTCCCTGGGTTAGCAGAGCACTAGAATGAAACACAGGAAGACTGATGGCTGTCCTCTGATCTGCTGTCACTCTGGAGGGGTCACGCTGGTCTCATTGTGCCTGCTCCCTGAAAATTAAAGAGAGATAAAATGTTATTTACCACCTTAGCTACTATAAATACAAGAGAAAGTAGTACACTGTGCACATAATTACTGTCTTGTGGTTCTAAGGCACCATATTTTTATTTTTTTTTTCACAGATAGGAGAGGAATAAAAGTCTATATTCTTGCAAGAGATCAAACAAAGAACAGATCTATGGCAGAGAAAGGAATGCACACAAATAATTGGACTTAGCAGAAATGTGGTATCTCAAACAGATACAGGACGGAAATTGTGAAAAATAAATGAAATGGAGACACTGACACAAACCAAAAATAAATAAATAAATAAACAAAAATACATGGCATAAATCTAACAGGCTTACACCTACCTAAAATTCTATGTATTGAAAAATAGTGATTTTTTTACATTTAGAAGAACTGTGGGACTTACACTTTTCAAATCATAGTCATGCAGATCCACACTGAAGTTACACTATAACCATAGGCACTAGAAGATTTGGTTACAGGGTTTAGTGATGCTAAAGCTTGGACATCATTGTTGGATTGCTTTGGGGCTGTTTTGAGCACAATAATTTCAGGTTGTGTTATCACAGCACCCAAAAAGTGCATAGTGAAAATGAACTCAGATCTCCAAAATTTTTAAATCTTGTCTGAAGGATTATGTACAGTAAGAATACACAAAGCTTAGGAAAAGAAAGAGAAAAAAGCATAGCAATAATGCATTCGGTAGTTTACTTTACGAAAAACAACAACAAAACAAAACAATAACAGGCCTATTTGTAGAACCTTAAAATGCAGGAATATTACGAATATTACAAACAAGATTCTAAAATACATTTGTAAAAAAAAAAAAAAAAGTTCATGTTTCCATGTTTCTTTTCCTTCTGATTCCGGGAAGGATAAATGTTTGCAAATGGTATAGGCCTCTAGACAGTTGATCTTGGAGATTGTCTTCATTAGGTAAAAAATGACACCAAAGAATAAATAAATAAATGACTAAAATCATCTGTTAAAGAGGATGGGCTCATTTATTTCTCGCACAAAACAGTGAGAAAGAACCAACAGCCATTCAGGCAGATCACGCTGCTTCTGCAGATCTGTTGTCCAGGCCTCCTCAAGGAACTCACGTAGGATCTGGTACCCAGCTACCTTGCTCCTCATGTTCTTTTTGAACCTACGTAGATATCTTCCGTCTGTCCTTATCTGTTCAGCTCAGGTATAACTTACATCCTGCAAATGTCTGTGAGGTGCAGAGTCGGTGACAATCCCCAGCCCACCAGCTCCTGGGTTTGTCATTCATTAAACTCCCTACAGATATGTTTGCAGCAAACCAGTTTTGCTAAGTTTCGGCTGTCTTGCTGCTTGATGAGAGCACCGTCTGGTCTGGCACAGACTACTTACAGTCTCTGTCAAACAAATGACAGATTCTGCTTTTGCACAGAAATATTTTCCAACACAGCAGTGTTCATGATAACAATCTCATAATGTTCAGAGGCAGATGCTCTAAATTAGCCCTGCTTTACAAATGGGAACAGCAATGGGGTAGGGGGAAGGGAAAGAGAATGATAAAGACCAAAGCATTTTGCCAAAGGTCACATTTCAAACAATTTAATATAACTTAGTTTTAGAAGGAAGGCTTCTTGCCACAAGACTGCAAGACTCTCTCTCTCTCTTTTTTTTTTTCTTTCTTTGTTTTTTAGCATATCAGGGAAATGGAAACATCAATAGGTAGGCACTTTAGCTTATCATTTTAGCTCTTCTCTATTTTCTTTTTCAGTGAGAACAAGAAAAAAGAAAACACTTGAAATGAGGCAAATCTTTTGACATCAGCCCCGAGAAGAAGACTGCTTGAACTCTAAAAGCATTTAGTTTGTTTAGTTCTTTTGCACAGCAGAAAGCACCACTTCTTTCAAACCATTTTTGTATAATTTTGCTGATGTAATTCACTGGTGCTGCTATAATTACACTGATAATAAAGTCCTTCTATCTCCACAATTAGCTGACAGAGGAATTAAGGGGACAGGATTTAACATGCCTAAATTTTGTCACAGGAAACAATCAATGAACACTATGTAAAGTTTTTAAACAAGATGGTGAACTTTTGAGAACAGAAGCAAACACAACTGAGAAGTGCTTTCCTCTTTAATATGGAAAAAGAAAGACTGTACAACAAAGGAAATGCCTGCAAATCCTAACTCATTTTGCTCTGTCATTTCAAAATGTTTCCCTTACACTTGTGTTCTTTTCCAGTTTGTATGTATCATGAACTGAATTCAGTCTAACTAAAAATGAAAGATTTTTAACGGGAAAGTCAACAGAAGTTATTTTTCTAAAATTTCAATACATTTTGGAAGTTTTTTGATGAAAGATTAACTGAAATTAATTCTCCAAGCAATTTTGTTTTACTGAAAATATATCCTGATTAAAAAGAAATCTGAATTATTGGCATCTAATTTAAAATAGATAAAATAAATAAATAAATAAATAAATACAGTTTTAATAAGGGTGCTCCCAGGAAAGTGGAACAATCTTCAAGTAGTAATAGTATAAATGAAGAGGCACAAAGACAACATCCTTTTAGCTAGTGTGAACATGGTCTTCTACTAAGAAAAAGTAGATACCTCTTAAATATGAAACTGAGAAAAATAAGATGTTTCTAAAATGACAGATGAGTGTTGAGAAGAGTCTGAATGGAAGGAAGTAGGGGATGCACATCATGCACGTTTAAAAAATGATACTGTTACTTGATATAAAGATTGATGCCCTGTTACAAAGAGACAGCTAGCTTTCACTTCCAATGCATAAGATGTTATTTACTTCTAAGACTCTGTGGTTATAAGACAGAGGAGAAGTAACTGCAACTACACTGAAACACATAAAACACCTCTCCACTTTAGGCAAGCATTACTCAGTTAAAGTAACAAACGGTCTTTATGAAGAAAAAAAAAAAAAAAAAAAGAGTTTTCAGATATTACAATAGACACCTTTTGTTATTCTCGTGATGCTTAGCATGTTTTCTCTACATCTTTCAATTGCTAAGTACAGCTGAAGGTTGCCAGGTGAAATCCTTTAGTTTACACAATATGCAGTTACTGGAAATCAAAGCAGTTTGCAAGTGAACTTAGTGGGACAATTGCAAGCCCCCCAGTGGGGCAAAATGCCAGTGACAGCAGATATATCCCCCCTGGTCTAGAGCCTGTATATCTTTCTGTGTGATAAATTAGTGTTATAAATGAAGTCTCAGCTCAATCTGAATTTAGTAATATTTAAAAGGAATATTTATAAAACGTATAAAAGGCAAGTAAACAACGCTGGGTGCGCAGGGAGTCTATGCTCTACCAACACACACACACGAACATCAAGCATTCTAAATATATAGAACATTGCTTTTACATACTAAACCCGAGTATGCCCATACATATGTACAATCAGAAAAGGTAACAAACTATCCTTTAAGTTCCATGACTTAACAGTCTCCATTTTCCATTCCTTTTCTTGATTACAAACAAGTCTCCATTCTCCATTCCTTTTGAACAATATGTCTTGCTTCAAGTTGTTAAGCAACTCGGTCTTCAGGCCTTATGTATCCCGTTCTTCCCGGATCGAAGAAAAGCATATCCATCTCCTTTTCGAGGCCAATAGGGCCTGGGTCAAAAGGCACGTCCAGGTCACCAGGGGGCGTAACAGCAAAAGCCTTCGATGGCTGTAGCGGCAGAGGGGCAAATGGCGTAGCAGTCAGGTCATTAAAGGAGCCCGCAGCTCCCTCACTGTCTGGCAAACCACACGTTTCTGACTGTGGTCCCACATGGCTGCTCGCCTTGACATCAGTTTGGTCCCGTGTTTCAGGCTCATAAACTGTCTGTTAACAAGGAGAATAAGCTGTAAGGTTACCAGGATATGATTCTATGAGATAACTTTCAATTGTAAGCAAAGTGTATTGTGATAAGAGGCAGGTATAGCTTTTTCGGTGTTCCTTTTGCCGGTGGTTTGTGGTACTACTTTTCAGAATATTCTTGGCAGGGCTGGATCAATGTGTCTGTAATGACATCAGTGGAATAACAATAACAATTTATGTTATCTGAGGATCTTTCCCTTTTTAGGTGTTCTATCCCACACAAAATACCACTTCAGCATATCAAAGGAGACAGATGGGTTTAAGGGCAATGAAAAAGGTATAGAGACATGTCTATTGAAAATGTCTCCTTAAGATCACCTTCATTAAAAACATAATTATTTAAAACAAGTTTGATTTTGATTAATCTTTTCTTTTAACACTTTGTAGGGTTTACTTTTTCTTTTGGTTATTTTCATATTTTAGTGCTATGCATGTGTTACTAATTAATCCATATAGATTTTATTGCAGGTGTAGGAATTATCCATTCATCTACAGAGGGAGGGAGAAACTGAAAATTCTATCAGATTTAAATGATGAATTTTTAATGTAGATTCCTTTTTCTGATATAATTGTTTATCTTGTGATATAAAATTAAATAAAATAAAACTATTTTAACTGTGATAAGCATAACAGAAGTTATATCTTTAAGAAACACCTTGGAATATCTCTCTACTTGCTCTGTAAATCTTTGTATGCCTGGAGGCCACAGGTCTGAAGGAAAGAAGGGAAACATTTACCCTCATTATGGAGGTTACATCACACACACAGTTATCTTCCAGACTTAAAATACCCATTCAAATGCATTCTGGTTGCAGATTTTCCCACACCCATTCTTTCCCAAAACAACAAGTATTTATACTAATAATTTCTGTGTGTGTATGTGCGTGTGGCTGTTTTTTTGTTTGTTTTGGTTTGGTTTGGTTTTTATTTGTTTTTTAATGTGCATAGCCTTTGAATCCATGGTCACCTCACTGACAAAGATAAAAATGTGT